>NC_080579.1:15047418-17547418 GCF_029962835.1 Magnolia sinica
GGAAACATGATGTAAATAGATTATTATTATTATTATTTCACAACGCGGATTCAATATTCAACATTGAAGTAGTGTAAAAGTATCACTATTATAAAACATAGTAAAATACAGCTGACGCATATGACATGTAATTTATAATAACTTATAATCATTATAATTATTTTCCATTTCCTTTATTTACTATCGTAATGGAAATAAACTCATCCAAAATGTAAAATTTATATTAATTAAGCATTTTTATTTTTAATTTTTTTAAATTTTTTTTATGGAGGTCTTCATCTTTCTTCCACAGGGCTTGTTTAAGGGCAATCAATGATCCGTGAGTACCAATTACATCGTGTTGAAACTTGAAACTCTTGTAAATCTACAACCGAGGCATGAGAAAGGACCCATCCTTGAGTACTCCTAAAGTGTGTAAAAGTGGGACCAACGGTCTGGTGATCCAGACCATTGATCCAATGGACTACACCATGGATCATCGCTTCCTAAAACTTTCTGGTGAAATCCTAACCCTTCAAACAGTGGCCTGCAGGTCAATGATTTGGTAGGAAAGACATCAATCGCCCACGTTCAAAGAAGAGCAAAAGATGGAATAGCTTCTTCGGATTTCGGGATTCTTGGGGAATCTCCCTATAACAATTGTGACCACCTGATCCACCGTCTGGATCAGCCATCCATTGGCCCTACTTCTACAAATTCAAATGCTCGAGGATACCGTCCATTCCCAGAATCGAGGATTATACGACAGTAGTCCGTCCGAATCGTGTTTTGGGAATGGAACCGTCTCCGGATTCCCGCCCGACGTGATAGAAACTCAAACACTAAGAAATGTTTCACACATGTAAAGAACAAATACCAATCACGTCCTTCCGTTTCCAAATCCAAAAACAACTTTTTGAAATCCAGAAAATGTCCCGAATCCCAAGACGTGGATACACATGGCTAACCATCAAACGAAAAAATACCCTCCAATTTCGAACATGGGTCGTGCAGCTCCTGCGCCTGGATTCTCACCCAATATAAGGGTATTAAAATCCATGGGGCTTTCATTTTATACTTGCAGCCACAGCCGTCAGATCTTCACAATCTCAGGCTCTTTGGGGATTGGATTTAAACAGTTGGCTGACTACCATTCCTATCGTTGGATGCCGGCACGCTCCACTTGTTCACACGTGCAAGAGCATTGGCTACCTGCAAAAATGGGCCATGAAAAATGTTTAGGATGTTAAAAACTAGACCCCATTTCTTCTTAAGATTTTCGGTGGGCCCGGGCTCGGACTGGACCATGATCAGGCTTTAAAGTCATGATGGCCCACTTTTGAATGGTCAGATTGGCCATCAAACTGAGCAGAAAAGATGATTTGGGTCCTACAGCCAACGGGTACCAACACCCATATGGACCGTCCAAAATACGCACGAGTCCATTTTTCCACACGTGGGGCTCATGTTTCAGCAATCCATACCATTAGTCCGTGCTCCACCATCCTGTATGAACTATTCGTCCAAATACTCCTTCATAAGATAATCTTAACCCTTCGTTTCGTGGCCTAATGATAGGTGGTGAAGGAGAGACAACATACAACGAAGATCCATATTGATCTCGGAGATTTTTGGAGCATTGTCTATCCACAAGGGGATGTAAGAAGTGAACGGACCAGATTACCAAAAGATAGGCCTCACTCAACAGAAACTAAAACCCAAGTGTACAGTGCAAAGATACAGGAGCGAAGTATTATATAATAATTCCATCTTACGTGCACTGCGAATCCATGCACATGCATAGATATGAAAGGCAGAAATCCAAAATCGAAATGTATTTTTGATTCCTTTGCATACACATCTCCCATCGTCTAGATTCGATGGGCCAATCATATCTTGACGATGGGAGATGTGGGCCCACCGAAGCGGTCAGGTCCAATGATCCAACGTACCTGCTTATTCCAGTCAGTTCTCCAAGTAATGTACATCAGCACAAGAGTCTGAATAGCTGTGCCGAGCAGCATTCCTATCCAAATTCCCTACAAAAAGAAAAAAAGAAAAATCAACTAACTTCTTAATGCTTTCAATATATATATATATATATATATATTATGAGAGTAGGAAGCAAAAGTGGCCATGCTAGACTTTGGCTGAAGATAATGGCCCATGGATAGGCATGGGTCTTTGCATAAGGCCCAGAAGCAGAAGCAAGCCCCCACGACAGATCGATGACTCTACGAGTTGAATGCAACTCATCTGGGTCATCTCTCATTGAGTCTGATCACGTTCAGCACCATGAATCAGTTTTCTTGAGTCAGTTAAGTTCTGGCTCGACTTATGACCAAGGTATTCCATAACTATAGTTGTGTCCGTAACGGATAGCACCATTACCTTACAGTACCAGCTATAACTGTTATGCTCTCTCTCTCTCTCTCTCTCTCTCTCTCTCTCTCTTCTTTTCTTTTTAATTGAAAGAAAATAGAAAAACCTGTATTGACCCATAATGGACTGTTACGAGGCCGTTATGGCTTTACAGGTCAACAGCTGTTATGGTTGTTATGACCTGCTAATGGCCATTACGGCACACCATGCTCCTGACCAATCGAGCCTCTCTGAGTTGCCAAGTCTTAAAACCATGGCCCATACTTAGGTAGCAGTTCGGGCTATGTTTGGGTCTAATGCTTAGCTAATAGGCTGATTTGGGCATGAACCTGGGCAGGTAATCTTGTTTGCTTATTGGGCTTGGACCGCACCACAACACGGTCCAGCTCATTCAAGTTCCATGTTTGAATTCGGGCTCCTAACACTACAAAATTCTTACTTTAACTCCAAACCCGACCGCATATCCGAGAATGGCCCCGATCGGTATCCCAATCAAGTAATAACATGTCAGGTTCACGTATGCGACCACGCTCTGCCAACCGGCACCAACCGCAACCCCTGATGATTTAAAAAAAAAAAAAAAAAAAACCACAATCAACAGTCATTAACATTATAATGTAAGATGGGTCCCACCAATTTTCAAAATCAAGCTGATGCCACTACTTGATTCGTCATCTCCGATCATTAGGTGGGCCACACGGCCTTGTACATGTTGAATTTGGACCACTGGACAGTGGAGGCAATCTGATGAGTGGATTGGATGTTGCAAAAATGAGGAGAGTAGGGAAGGAAAACTGACCAGAGAGGACTGGTTGGACACTGTTGAGAAGGATGGAGATGGCAAGGAGAGGAGAAAGGTCTGCCACTGCCAAGGAAACCTCTTCGCTCTCTGTGAAAATATAGGAGATCTTGCCGCGGAACAGCAAGAACATTATAAAAAGCACGAACCCAATGGCTAACGACGTTGCCGTCACGATAATGACGGAGAATTTCGCAGCCTTGGCACTCCCTCTCCCCAGCTCATTTGATACCCGCACACTGCGAAATTTCAATAAAATGAAGATGCAAATCTTGCCTGGGAAATCGAATTTTCAATAAGAATGATGAAAGCTGTAGTAATAAAAACAAATATACATGGATGCATGCATACATACATACGATGTTACAATCTAATCAATACATTCCCATACATTCATGTGTCACCAGATGAACGTTTCTATCATAGTCCAGATGAACGTTTCTATCATAGTCTAAGAACCAAAAACTCTACTCGACAGCTAACTTGACTCAACTCAGTCCAATCTTATTTCGTCAAGACCTAAGAAAAAACTCGAGTCAATCATGACTCAGTCAAGACTCAAGAAAAACTCAACAGATCATGGAGAGACTCAAAACCTTGACAATGTTGGGAGAAGAATCCCATCTCGACCACTAATGTTGTCAAAATCGTTATCGAATCACAAATCATAGTTGGGGTTGAATCATATTGAATCGCGTATAGTAAATCACAAGATTTTTTCACAAATTTCTTAAATTTTTTTTTTAATTATGAAAAATATAAATTAATCAGATTTTTTTTAGAACACATCTATCTTCCATTTGTCATTAATGTGCACCAAGTAATACCATGTCGTGATAGTGCTAAGGGATTCTTATTCCTTCATTTTTTGACTTCCATGAAATTTTCCTTAAAAAAACATACAAGGTCCTTTAATAATTTATGTTCTTGTTACCTTTTTCGAATGTAGAATCATGGTGGAAACATGACATTTTATACTGTAGACCGACGAAAAAAGATATTTTGATTTCTAAATATCATTCCATAATATATATAAGTCAGCGTGATTATAACCATTCATAAGTCATACATAAGTTTAGTGTTTCAATCAATTAAGTAAGAAATCACAAAAAATAGCTACATGATTTAACATCAAAGAGAATATGTCATTTAATCTCTTATAAAGAACAAATAAAAATAAGAATTGTACATCGAAGAGAATATATGTCATTTATACCTTTTCTGAACGATTCTTAAAGCATCCACTAATTTAAAAACATAAAATGAAAGCCAAGAGAAAATTAAAATGGAAGAGAAATAGTATATTTTGAATCCTAAATCATAGGATTCAAATCATAGAATTGTAGGATTCATAAAAAAAGGGATTCAAGGTTAGGATTCAAATCGTTTTATTTAAGATTAAACTAAAAGTGTATACCCTAAATTGTAGGATTTTGACAACACTGTCAACCATACACACACCAATATCGGAAAAAAAAAAAAGAAAACAGAAGAAAGATGCAAAGCACAACATAAATTTACATGGTTCCTTTTTGGTACCATCCACAAATTCACACCAATAGACTATGCTCAATGGCAAATAAAAAAAACATATAAACAACTCTCAATACAATGAAACCTCTCGTTCTCACAACAGAATATATATTATCATAAATTGAACTAGGGTTTAAATAAAACACTGCGTCAACAGTGCATTTTCAATGATCAAGCTCCACCAATCCTAACAAACAAAACCCAACTCCCACGTCTTGGCTATATATATATATATAGAGAGAGAGAGAGAGAGAGAGAGAGAGAGAGAGAGAGAGAGAGAGAGAGAGAGAGATATGCTCACACACAACTAGTTGGACACTTCATTTTCGTCCAACTAGCTGGGCATTTAATGAACAGTTAATGCTAGTAAAATTTTTTATATAAAAGTTATTTCAATAGATGAAAAAGAGATGCTTACTTAAGTGGCCCCACTGTAGTATTATGTGGAATCCACCCGACCATTAGGTGAGCCACCTCAAGTTAGACCTAGTGCAAAACAATCAGCCCCATTCCCTGCTCACATGAACCACATAATTGAAAAATGTGTATATAGAAAGCTCATCCTCCAAACTCTTTCCCTTGATTTGATTCAATTGAATCACTTATATGCCAATTTTTTAGGTTCGAGGCCTAATTTTTAGTGTGGGAGCTAATGGTTGGAGTGGATTTTTGATTCTCATCATGACAGGGCCTATAAAAATCAAGGGTGGAAGTCTCTCTCAATTATTTCAATTGGTATGGCCCACTTAAATCATTGATTGGCCTGATTTTTTTGGTCCTATCCTAACATGGGATTATATACCTAATGATCGAGGTGGATTTCTAAAAAATGTCACTGTGGGACCTTAAAAATTTGAAAGGTGGGCGTATCTCAAACTATTGTTGGTTCCGAGAAAAATCTTATGTTTCCCAGATTAGCTGAAAGTGGATTAGGTATTATCCGAGAAACACCTACGGGCAAGTGTTTCCATAAACCTGGGCGCACCGTGATGCATGTGTCACATATCTATGCCGTCCATCAGTTTTTAAAGATCATTTTAGTGCAAGATCCTAAAAATGAGGCAGATCTAAATCTCAAGTGGACCACAAAAAACAGTGAACGATGAATGCCCACCATTAAAACATTCCTAGGGCACACCATGATGTTTATTTACCATCCAATCCTTCATAATGTCACATGGACTTGGATGGATGAAGGGAAAACACAAATATCAGCTTGATCCAAAACTTCTAAGTCCTCGGGAAGTTTTCAATGGTAAGCATTCAATTCCCACTGTCTACTCCAGCTAATGGATTGAGTCGAGGCGAGTTTACCTCGAGTCGAGTCGAGCTTGCTCCCAACCTGACCCAACCCGCACCTGACTTAACCCAACAACCCGACCCAGCCCCCAAATCAAATATTTAATTAATAATACACACACACATTATATAATATTAGATAAAATCAGAGATGGTACTTTTTTTGTTGATACTGAGAGAGAGGAGAGCTCATGTGAGTGTAGGCCGTACGGTTGAGACAAGCCGGGTAGACATTGAGTCAAGCTTAGGTGAGTGACCGAGTGGAGAGAGAGAGAGAGAGAGAGAGAGAGAGAGAGAGAGAGAGGAGCTCGAGCGCGCGGCAGGTTAGGTAAGAAAGGGAAATGGTTAAGAGAGACGGACGGGTATGATAGAGTTTATGTTTTATTTTTATTTTTAAAATTTTAAATATAATATAATATACATTAATATATAATAATAATAATAATAATAATATATTCGAGTCGAGCCGAGCTCAAGCTTCGAGCCAAGCCGAGTTTGAGTCGAGTCAAGTTGAGCTAAATCGAGCCAAGCCGAGCGAGCTTTTTGAGCTAGCTTGGCTCGTGTACAGCCCTAACTCCAACGTTCGATTTGCCTCAATTTTGGGCTCATACTTAAAAATGATCTAAAAACTAATGATATGAAAAAGTGGATGGACGGTGCGTATATGATATCATTGTGGGGCTTGCAAAATTTTTGCAACGTCAATGCATTACCGACTTATCAACGCGAGAGACACTTTATGAATTATTTTGAGAGCAGATTACATGGTGAGTCCTTGACAGTGGGGACCACCTAGATGCATGTATTGTATATCCATGCCGTCCATCCATTTTAACAGATACTTTGAGGCATGAATCCAAAAATCAAGTAGATAAAAATCTGAAAGTCGTCCTATAAGAGTTTTACTAGCATGTGTCATTATCATCTCTACTTCCTGTGATGTGGTCCACTTGAGCGTTGTATTTTCCTAATTTTTGGGCTTGAACCCTAAAATAATATGAAAAGATAAATAGACAGTGTGGATGAAACTCATACACCACGATGGCCCCTCTGAGACCCAGCACATTCCTAGCTAAGGATGAGCGGGGTTAGTAGTCTATTGATGTTCTTAAGCTTTTGTAGACATTCCGCCATTGGTTTCCAATCACACAGGGTAGAGGAAGAGGGAGCGTGGTAATAAAAGAGAGTACATTAAAAGATTTGAGAAAGTAGAAAAAGGAGGATTGCTTCAAAAGAAAATGGTATAATTGGAGAAGTTGTACGTGTGTGATATATTCATGAGATACACCGCATATGTAACAAATTCGGTCACTTAATTAGGTATGTGAAGGATATAAAATATTATTTTTCTGTAATTAATATCTAACTATTCTTTTACAAGAAAAGTGGGCTGTTAGAAATCTATTCCCACAATCTAGATTCAGCTTGCATATGTATATCTAGTAATAAAGATCATTTACTAATTTTTAATAAATAAAATTAAATTAGTAAGCCGAATTTGATAAACCAACTAGATCTATGACATGTATTCCCATCACATGGATACAAGACTGGATGTCACATAAACTATGATGAGTAAGCATTACATGTGGATAAAAAATGTATTTTTACTATTTAATGCACAACTAGTTAGACCCATTTAAATTGTCCAACTAATTGTGTGTGAGCATTACTCATATATGTGTGTGTGTTTTGTATTTAAACTGGATAAATTCATAAACCTAGTTTGAGTTACTTAACTCGATGGAGCCACACAAAAGAGTTGAGTTTTCAAGTTGTTACTTGTATCATAGTCTTAAGGCCTAAAACCTAGACTCGACATTTTTTTTTTTTTGGGTTAGCTTGTTAGTACACACCCATGTCAGTACACACACTCCATGTTAGCCACCCCCTGCTAGGGATCGATACCAAGACCTCGGCTCGACCTGATGTCTAGCCTGGTTGGGCCGACTCGAAGGCTAGACTAAGTCTTTAATACTTAATAATATTTAAGTTAGTAATAACTAAACATTTTCAATGAGAAAGGCTAACATCACATAAGTTAACGTCACATAAGTTCTAACAATGTGCGTTAGTGATCAAAACCTGTCCAACAGGTGGTCCCACTATGATAACCTAGAGCGAAAATCAGCCCGATCTACTCATCATGTGGACCACATTACAGAAAACAATTCATAACCATTGATTCAATTTTTTTTTTTTAAAATAGAGGTGTAGCCAGCTCATGGGTGGATCAGGCCGTTTTGCATCATGGTCTTGGTGGTAGGGGCCAACCTTTTGTACAGGTTGGATTCTGCACACATGTGATAGGATGGAAATATCCACTAGTGTTTAAAAATTACTTTTGAAATTGCAATGACGGCATGCAAATCAAGTTAAACCGTCCAATTTATTATTCCCAATTTAGAAGTATGATAAAACCATAAGTTACACTTGGTTGATTACAATTGAATTGGTGGACACTTATTTGACGGGAGAGAGAGAGAGAGAGAGAGAGAGAGAGATATGTACCTTGCTGCAGCCAAGAAGCCTACTGATATCATCATCTCCCAGCCGTTGATGTTGAGGCTGTCCATGAGCGAACGCATCCAGTGAATATAAAACAAGAACTTGTATGGAAGATGAAAGGAACCGATGGGGTAATACGAGCTTTACTGACCCCACATGCGTGCCATTGTGGTAAGTGTGTACAATAATCAAGCCTTCCATTAGGTGGGCCCAAAAAATCAAGACACTCCAATCATCAGATGGGCCAGACAGTCAGCATAAGTGGATCAGTCTCCCACTTCAATCATATAGGCAAGGCCTAGGGCTGATGGCATCAAACCAAACTTTTACCCCGGTGGGGCCTGCCTAATGGATGGGTAAGAAGTTGCCACCAGCCACATAATCAACATATAGGTGTGTGGACCACCTGATGGTGGGATCACACTGATCTTTAATCCAGTGCATCCACATGGTGGGGCCCACCTAATGGATGGCTTTGATCATGCGCAACATTGAGACTCATATAATGCATAATTTTCCCCATTTATATCTTGGTTTTATAAACATGAATCAGCTTAATGTTCTATTTTACTCATGTATGTGTTGTAAGGTGAATTTAAGAGTTTGGATTGAAAAGGGTGCTAAAAAGCATGCATTTAATGCTTAAGAATCATCAAGGTAAGGGAGGAATCTTAAGAGACCAAGATTGAAGAGTTTATATGCCAAAGATCCACGAAAACCAAGTAAGGAATGAAAAGAATCGAAGATTTAAAGTGAAGAATCCTGAAATTGTCCTGAAAAGTGTATTCTGAAGCTCTAAAGTCTATTTTGAAAAACTGCGCAGTGTAAAGATTATTTTAAACAAACTGTGCAGCAAGAAGTCTATTTTGATAAACTGCATAAATTTGAGGCGGTTTCTAGAGTTTTCCAACTCTATACGAGAATTGGAGTTCCCCACTAATAAATAGGGCTTCCTAGGGCATTCCTAAGCATTATTCAAAGCATTCAAAGCAAAATTTAGAGTTTTTAAAGAGTTTCTAATTTTATTAAAGTTTTATAAGTTGTTTTTTTTTTTTTTTTTAAAGATATTTTCTATTTGCATTTTTTTCTTTCTTTTTGCTTTTTATTTCTGCAATTTAATTATGTTTTTCTAAGTTCCCTCTAGCACAAGCTAGAAGGGAAGCACATGGGTTTAATAATTCTTTAAGTTCTAATGATTGATTGTTTTAATGATGAGAAGAATGGTGTGCGCATGTTATCTATTGTTTAGGTTAATTTTGTTTTTTATCCTCTTGTGAGGTCCATATGTTTCCATCATATGAGATCCACATTGATGGATAGGCTTACCCTATATCAATCAGATTTCCTATATAGGAGAGGTTCTCAACCTGTTATATTTATTTTATTTTCATTATCTCATTGATATTGAATTCTTAAAATAACTGACGCTTGAGAATATATATCAATGGTGTAAATCCATAATTTTCTAATCTTTTATCATTTATTAAAATATTTAAACTGTTTTATTTTTCGATTAGGCTGACCATAGTGCTCAGATCCTAGTTGTGTTATCCAAGTCATTATGATTTTGGAACATTAACCTATGTGTAGAACTTTGAAGCTTGGGTATTATTTTAATTCAATTGAATTACATCCATTCAAAAATTCCAAAATCAAATCATCAGTTTAGTTTTTATTACTTAGTTGGTTTTGCATTTGATTTCTCCTTCTCGCAATTCATCTCCCTGTGGGATCGACCCTATATTCACAGGATATTATTTACGAACCTCTGCACTTGGAGGCAAGCAATCAAGTTTTTGGCGCCGTTGTTGGGGAGATACTGAGATAAATCAGATCTGTGCAAGATAGCTAAGATAAATTCTTTTTTAAGGTAAGTGCTCTTCTAAACCCTCCAAATTTTCTGTAGATTTTTTTTTTTTCTTTGAAAGTAAATTCAGTTAGGTCTTTCAAGCACTAACTATGATATAAGGTTGCCATGCTTAGAATTTTATCACCCAAGTGCTATGGTTGTCCTACAGTTCTGTTTGATCACAAAGATCATCCGCTGAATCTATTTTCCAGATTAGTATAATTTAATTTCTACATTAGTTTTACTTTTGTTTTGTTTTTTTTTTTTTTTTTTTTTTTTGTGGTTTGAACTCTCATGGTCGGCCCTGCTAGTTAGGTTGTTGATTTTTTTTTTTTTGCTTTATGGTTTGAACTCTCATGGTTGGTCTTGCTGCATGGGTTGTTGATTTATTCTTGGTTTGTGGACTGAACCCTCATGGTTGGCCCTGCCGCCTGGGTTGTTGATTTATTTTTGGTTTGTGGACTGAACCCTCATGATCGGCCCTGCCGCCTGGGTTGTTGATTTATTTTTGTTTTGTGGACTGAACCCTTATGGTTGGCCCTGCCGCCTGGGTTGTTGATTAAGTTTTTCTTTTTATTTTAAGTATCATACTTGTTATTTAAATTAGTGGTATTTGTTGTATGATGTGCATGGTTTATGTCCTGTTAGAGTAGGGATCAAAATAATCGACTCTCCTCCGAAGGCGGACTAGTTCCAAGCCTTGATCATTCACTTAGAAGAGATACTCAACATCACTTGGATTCCATGGCAGACCTAGTTGATAATCCAAATCCAAATCTGCCAAATCCAACTATAAATCAAAATAGAGAAAATCAACCTAATTTTCCTCTTCAGGATGAAAATGAAGTTCATAAGAATGTGTTAAACTAACCACGGACTTTACGTGAACATTTACACCCTAAGAGATCAACTTTACTATCTTACATAGTGTTTCCTGCTCACACAGAGAACATTGATTTTAAACCAAGTGTGATTCAATTGATTCCTAAATTTCATGGCTTGGATTCTGAAAGCCCCTACTTGCACCTCAAGGACTTTGAGGAAGTAATTGCAACATTACAAGTAAACAATAGCAATAGGAATGTACTTAAGCTTAGGTTATTCTCATTTTCTCTAAAGGATCGGGCCAAAGCATGGCTCAACTCTTTAAGACCTAATACCATCACTTCATGGTAAGCCTTAAGTAGAGAGTTTTTGAAAAAGTTCTTTCCCGAGCACAAAACAAATGCACTAAAACAAGAAATCATGTCATTCTCCCAAAAGGGGAATGAACTGTTTTTTAAAGCTTGGGAGCGCTTCAAAGACCTTCTAATTACTTGTCCACATCATGGTTATGAACCATGGCATGTGATTGATGCGTTCCGAAAGGAGTTCACCATGGATACCCGCCAGTTTATAGAGATGATGTGTGGTGGAACCTTTCTTGACAAGGATCATAATGAGGCTTGAGATTTTCTAGATATGTTAGCAGAGAACACGTAGACATGGGATGTCTCTGCTAAACCAGACCAAATTAGACCCATTCCTAGAGAGAAAGCGAGGATGTATGTCCTAAGAGAAGAAGACGACCTTAATGCAAAAGTCGCTGCATTGGCTAGAAAGGTCGAAGCCTTGGAAATTAGGAAGGTTGATATGGTTAAAGCAAACACTTCCTTAGGTAATTTTTGTAGGATTTGTGGTGGTACAGACCATGACACAAAGGATTGTCCAATAATCTCAGTTGTACAAAATATCACGCATGAGCATGAGCAAGCAAATGCTATAAATAACTACTAAAGGTCAGTTATGCAACCAATGGGAAACATGTATAATCCGAATTGGCGTAACCATCCTAATCTTAGTTGGAGGAATGTACCACAAATTAATACGCCCAATGCACCTTAAAAGCCTCCATAAAACAACTTCTTTGGGGTACCTAACAATGCACCATATGTGCCCTCGCCAAAGCGATCATCTGTGGAGGATGCATTAACCGTGTTCATGAACTCTCAAGCTCAAACGAATCAGTCTCTAATCCAATCAAATCAGGAATTAAAGACAGCCGTGACTAGGATTGAGACTCAACTAAATGCTAGGGAAAAATGCACCATTCCTTCTCAACCTGTGCCAAACCCAAACATACATCCAGTGGGCCTCATACAGCACATTGGGCCTCATCATATGGGCCTCATATACAACACATCGGGCCTCATACATGTCACAATGAGCCACAAATACATCACAATGGGCCTTATCAACTGGGCCTCAAATACATTACAACGAGCCACATACCTGGGCCTCAAATACATCACAACAGGCCGCATGCAATGGGCCTAATACACATCACGATGGGCCACATGACATGGGCCTAATACACATCACAATGGGCCGCATGACATGGATCTATACACATCACAATGGGCCGCATGACATGGGCCTATACATATCACAATGGGCTGCACAAATATCATATTGGGCCACATATATGGGCCAGAAATACATCACAATGGGCCTTACCAAATGAGCCGGAAATACATTAAGTTGGCCGCATCAATGGGATGCACCAATGGGCCATCATATGCATCAAGTGGGCCACATCAATGGGCCATCATATGCATTAAGTGGGCCGCATCAATGGGCCTCAAGTGAGAGCTTGGATTATACCAATAATCATTTCAATAGTTGCAGGTGTAACATGTGTATCACTGTACACTATCGTTCTATAGGGCACATGGCTCACTAATGATTATCAGCACTGTCCAAACATTGGGCATGTAAATTAGCACTGTCCAAACAGTCCAGCACCGTCCAACACATCTGGACGGTGTGGTCCCACATCCCTTGCTGGACGGAGTGGATATAAAACACATACCTCACGGTGGTTCCACGTGGGTGTGGGCCACATGTGTCATCAAGGTGGCCTCACATGCATAGCACGAATGACATGGATATAAAACATATACATCAAAAGGGGACCCATGGAGGTTGCTAACGTCAATACACAGCTACTGTTGTGCAGCCCCAGCAATGGATGGACGGTATTAGATATAATACATACATCTGGTGGGTCCACATGCGTGGGACCCACCAGCAATGGATGTACAGTATGGTATAACACACACCTCATGATTGAATGCACAGAACTTGTGGGTGTCAACAAAGCAGCATAGCTGTTGGGACCCACATCCCTACCAATGGACGTTGTGGATGTAAGGTGGGTCCACATGTGGACGGTGAAGCACATACAACACGTGTGGGCCCCATAGATGGACGACATGTATACAACACATGTATCAGGGGTAGGGCCCACGTCTACAGGTGGATGTCGTGGATAAAACACATACATTAAGGTGGTTTCCACCGTCCAGATCACTGGACGGTGTGGAAATAAAACACATACATCATGTGTGGGCCCCACGTCCACGTGTGGATGGGGTGGTTGAAGTACGCACATCACGTGTGGGGCTCCACAGATGGACGGTGTGCATCTGACACACATTACGGTAGGTACCCACCGTCCAGCAGCTGCTGGACGGCTGGGATATAGAATAAGTACATTAAGGTGGGGTCCACACACCATGTCCAGGGACTGGATGTCCTGAATTTGCTGATCAGGTGGGCCACATCAACACTATTCAAAAAGAAAGAAAGAGATAGAGAGAGAGACAGAAACGTGAAGGGGAGGGACCCTGCCACTAATGGGCCCTCCCTTATTCAATGCATACATCAAGATGGGTCCCACCATATGTGGGCCCTCAAATCATCAAATCCAAATAAAATCACCCACCATTCTCGTTTCTTCTTGATCCGACGAAATCCCTATCTCCTCGGCTTCGACTTTAACGGAGGATGATGAAGATTGGATGGTTAGATGGTGGAGATGGGAGGTAGGAAGGTGGGCCACACTAGCTCCTCTTTGGTAGCTTGGACATTTCTCTAGGAAGCTTAAAAATGGAGAAATGAGAGAGAGAGAAAGAGAGAGAGAGAGAGAGAGAGAGAGAGAGAGAGAGAGAGAGATGGATGAGTGTGAGTGATGGAGTGATGGGGAGTGAGTGATGGAGTGATGGGGAGTGAGTGATGGATGTACTTGATATGTAAGGGTTGTAAGAGAGAGTTGACTTTAAGATACTTGTGTTAGAGATAGGTAAGGGTTGCTTGTACTTGAGGATGGGATGTGGTACTTGACATTTGATGTGATGTATACTTGATTGATGGGATTGATTTGATTAGAGATTCTCTTGGGTTTTGCAACGCGCGACGTTTTCCTTGAACTGAACGCAAACCCATATCCCTGGCCCAGGTATCGCCTCAACGCGCGAGATGTGGCGTCGGAACTGCAGCAATGGCGCTGTCGCAATGATACAAGTCTCAGGTCGAGCCAACTCTGAAATACGGGAAACGACTCAGGATCACGAGCAAACGCTGATTACAGATCGCAGGTTGCTGGAATTAGACCAGGAGGACCGTAGAAACCTATGAAATGGTACAGGCTAGGATACGGGTCTGACAGGTATGTACCAATGGAGACCGCGCACTCAAATCCTATCTATCGAGGACTTGCGACCTTTGCCATCACCAACCAATGTTCCAAAGCTTGATTTAAAACCACTACCAAATGAGCTTAAGTATGTATACTTAGGTGAAAATAAAACTTATCTTGTGGTGATCTCTTCATTTTTAGACAATGATCAAGAGATTAAATTGTTGAATGTTTTAAGGGACCACAAAGGAGCCTTGGGCTGGACCATTTCTGACATCAAGGGTATAAGCCTTTCCATATGCACCCATCGAATCCACCTCGATGAGGATGCTAAACCAATTAGACAACCTTAAAGGCGTCTCAATCCAAACATGATGAAAGTTGAAAGTTGTAAAAAATGAAGTGATCAAATTGTTGGATGTGGGAATCATCTATTCAATATCCGATAGTATTTGGGTGAGTCCTACTCAAGTAGTCCCAAAGAAATCTAGAATAACTATTGTGCAAAATTCTAATAATGAACTGATACCAATACGTGTCACCACTGGTTGACGTGTTTGCATTGATTATAGAAAATTGAACCAAGTCATAAAGAAAGACCATTTCCCTATACCATTCATTGATTAAGTTTTAGAGAGGGTAGCAAGTCACTCCTTATATAGTTTTCTTGATGGATATTCCGGATATAATCAAATAGAGATAGCCCTAGAAGACCAAGAAAAAACCACGTTCACTTGTTTATTTGGCACGTTTGCTTTCAAACGGATGCCATTTGGATTGTGTAACGCCCCAACAACTTTCCAACTGTGTATGTTAAGTATTTTTTCAAATATGGTTGGGAAGTTTCTTAAGGTTTTCATGGACGACTTCTTTGTTTTTGGGAGTAGTTTTGAGGAATGCCTCAACAATTTATCTTGTCTTATTTAGGTGTGAAGAGAAACACCTTGTCTTAAAAGGGAGAAATGTCATTTCATGGTTCAAAAAGAAATCGTTTTAGGATATGTTATCTCCAAAAAATGGAATCGAGGTAGATCGTTCAAAACTGGACATTATAACTAATTTACCTATCTCTCGAACTGTTAGAGATATTAGATCACTTCTATGGCATATTGGTTTTTATAGAAGATTCATCAAGGACTTTAGTTCCATTACTAGACCCTTAACTAATATTCTTCAAAAGGATATTTCATTTAAGTGGACAGATGAGTGTGCAAGTGCCTTTAATAAAATTAAATCATCCTTTACCACTGCACCTATCATGCGCCCACCAGATTGGACACTTCCTTTTAAACTAATGTGCGATGTAAGTAATTATGCCATAGGGGCTGTTTTGGGTCAAAGGAAAGATAAACGGCCCTACATTATTCACTATGCGAGGCCTAAGTGAACTACTTAACAACTGAAAAAGAGTTACTTGCAACAGTTTTTGCTTTGGATAAGTTTAAGTCCTACTTGTTGGGATCTAAAGTGGTCATTTTCACAGACCACTCGGCTTTGAAATATTTACTATCTAAGAAGGATGCAAAGCCGAGATTTTTGAGATGAATCCTTCTACTCCGAGAATTTAACATAGAGATAAAAGATAAGAAATGAGTAGAAAATGTAGTGGCCGATGACCTTTCGAGATTAGTGTTAGATGATTCCACTGAGAAAATGCATATCCAGGACACTTTCCTTAATGAATAATTATTTGCAATCTCCAAATTGCCTTGGTATGCGGATATAGTGAACTATCTTATAACGGGAAAAATGCCATATCATTAGAAGTCACAAGATAGGAAGCGTTTTGAAACCAAGGTTAGAAACTTCTTCTGGAATGACCTGTATTTATATAAATATGGGACTGATCAAATTTTTAGACGTTGTGTTCCAGAGGATGAAGTTTGGAGTGTTATTTCCTTTTGCAACATGGAAGCATGTGGTGGCCATTTTTCTGCTAAGAAAACCATTGCAAAAATCTTGCAATGTGGTTTTTACTGGCCCACCATGTTTAAAGACACCCACGCTTTCTGTGTTGCTTGTGATAGATGTCAAAAGTTGGGAGAGTGTCCAGGCGGCGCAACATGATGCCTTTATTCCCAATTTTACCATTGGAGATATTTGATTGTTAGGGTATTGATTTTATGGGCCCATTTCTATAGTCGTATCCCATATTCCAGAGTCGGCTCGACCCAAGACTTGTATCCTTGCGACCGCGCCATTACCGCGATTCCAATGCCGTTTTCGAGCGCTGAAGCGATACCCAGGCCAAAGGATGTGGGCTCGCGTTCAGTTCGAGGAAAACACCGCATGTTGCAAAACCCAAGAGAATCTCTAATCAAATCAATCCTATCAATCAAGTACACATCACATCAAATGTCAAGTACCATATCCCATCCTCAAGTACAAGCAACCATTACCTCTCTCTTACACAAATACCCTAAAGTCAACTCTCTCTCTTACAACCCTTACCTATCAAGTACACCCATCACCCACTCCCCATCACTCCATCACTCACACCCATCCCTCTCTCTCTTTAAATCCCATCCCCCCTCTCTCTCTCTCTCTCTCTTTACATCACATCCTCTCCTCTCTCTCTCTTTACATCACATCCTCTCCTCTCTCTCTCTCTCTCTCACTCTCATTTCTCCATTTTCAAGCTCCCTAGAGAAACGTCCAAGCTACCAAAGAGGAACTAGTGTGGCCTACCTTCCTACCTCCCATATCCACCATCCAACCGTCCAATCTCCATCATCCTCCGTTAAAGTCAAAGCCGAGGAACTAGGGATTTTGTCGAATTAAGAAGAAACGAGAATGGTGGATGATTCTGTTTGGATTTGATGATTTGAGGGCCCACATATGGTGGGACCCATCTTGATGTATGCATTGAATAAGGGAGGGCCCATTAGTGGCGGGGTTCCTCCCCTTCACGTTTCTCTCTCTCTCTCTCTCTCTCTCTCTCTCTCTCTATCTATCTATCTCTTTCTTTCTTTTTGGATGGTGTTGATGTGGCCCACCTGATCAGCCAATCCAGGACGTTCAGTCCCTGGACGTGGTGTGTGGACCTCACCTTAATGTATTTATTCTATATCCCAGTCGTCCAGCAGCTGCTGGACGGTGGGTACCTACCGTGATGTGTGCTAGATGCACACCGTCCATCTGTGGAGCCCCACACGTGATGTGCGTGCTTCAGCCACCTTATCCACACGTGGACGTGGGGCCCACACATGATGTATGTGTTTTATTTCCACACCGTCCAGTGATCTGGACAGTGGAAACCACCTTGATGTTCGTGTTTTATCCACGACCATCCACCTGTAGACGTGGGCCCTACCCCTAATGCATGTATTGTATACATGTCGTCTATCTGTGGGGCTCACATGTGCTGTATGTGCTTCACCGTCTAGGTGTGGACCCACCTTACATCCACAAGGTCCATTGGTAGGGACGTGGGTCCCAGCAGCTATGCTGTTGTGTTAACGCCCACAAGTTCTGTGCGTCCGATCATGAGCTGTGTGTTATACCATACTATACATCCATTGCTGGTGGGTCCCATTGGTGTGGACCCACCAGATGTATGTATTATATCTAATACCGTCCATCCATTGCTGGGGCTACACAGCAGTAGCTATGTATTGACTTCAGCAACCTCTGTGGGTCCCCTTTTGATGTATATGTTTTATATCCATGCCCTTCGTGCTATGCACGTGAGGCCACCTTGATGACATGTGTGGCCCACACCCACGTGGGACTATTGTGAGGTATATGTTTTATATCAACTCTGTCCAGCGAGGGACGTGGGACCACACCGTGATGTATTATTTCATCCACACCATCCAGATGTGCTGGATGGTGCTGGACAGTTTGGACAATGCTGATAATCATTAGTGAGCCATGTGCCCCATAGAATGATAGTGTACAGTGATATACATGTTACACCTGCAACTATTGAAATGATTATTGGTATAATCCAAGCTCTCACTTGAGGCCCAATGATGCAGCCCACTTGATGCATATGATGGCCCATTGATGTGGCCCACTTGATGCATATGATGGCCTATTGGTGCAGCCCATTGATGCGACCGACTTAATGTATTTCCGACCCATTTAGTAAGGCTCATTGTGATGTATTTCTGCCCCATATATGTGGCCCAATATGATAGTTGTGCGGCCCATTGTGATGTGTATAGGCCCATGTCATGCGTCCCATTGTGATGTGTATAGACCCATGTTATGCGGCCCATTGTGATGTGTATTAGGCCCATGTCATGCGACCCGTTGTGATGTATTTGAGGCTTAGGTATGTGGCCCGTTGTGATGTATTTGAGGCCCAGGTATGTGACCCGTTGTGATGTATTTGAGGCCCAGTTGATAAGGCCCATTGTGATGTATTTGCGGCCCATTGTGACGTGTATGAGGCCCGATGTATTATATATGAGGCCATATGATGAGGCCCGGTGTGTTGTAAAAGGCCCATGTGATGCGGCTCACTTGATGTATAAGACCCTTGTGTATGAGGTTCTCAACCTGTTATATTTCTTTGATTTTCATTATCTCATTGATATTTAATTCTTAAAATCACTGACACTTGAGAATATATATCAATGGTGCAAATTCATGATTTTCTAATCTTTTATATCGTTTACTAAAATATTTAAACTATTTTATTTTCCGTTTAGGCTGACCATAGGGCTCAAATCCTAATTGTGTTATCCAAGTCATCATGGTTTTGGAACATTAACTTATGTGTAGAACTTTGAAGTTTTTGTGTTATTTTAATTCAGTTGAATTGCATCCATTTAAAAATCCTAAAATCAAATCATCAGTTTAGTTTTTATTACTTAGTTTTGCATTTGATTTTTTCCTTCTTACAATTCATTTCCCTGTAGGATCGACCCTGTATTCATAGGATATTACTTACGAACCTCTGCAGCTAGAGGCAGGCAATCAGCAATGCATGAATCCTACCCGTGGGCCCAGCAAAACTAAATGAAAGGAAAGATGTGATGATTTCAAGTACCAGATGGAGAGAGCATCTATTGCAACTTCAGCATATTTCATGTGGCCTGTTAGCAGAACCAACACAGTGTTGTACCACAGCTCCAGACTGTTGCAGACAAAACAGATCACACGGTTAGAAATGTTGTTTTGGTCAAGGACCAAAATCTGTTTTATCATAATGGGCTTGGGCTAGTTTCTATTGGGCTTTTTATGGGCCTTTTTACTCTTCTGATTTTTCTATTAAATAAAGATGAGTGCGAGAGACGGTCTGGATTTGCATCCACCCATGCGCCAATGGGCCTGACCTGCGGTTGGCATCGACTCGGATTTTGAACTGTTTAAGCTGGGTCTTGTGGACCGGCCCTATTCAAAATTTTGATTTTTCGTGGTCCGGCCAGGCCCATTGACGGCCCTACATTAGTTCTTAGAAATATACCACTGCAATATGTTAGTTTGTACCATTTAAAATCAACTGCGACTCTTCATCTGTACAGATGGTGTAATTGTTGGCAATCCGCACCATCCAAACTGCTAATATAACTGTGGATGGAGCATAACTGAAATATTGCAATGAAAAGATATAATACTATCAATCTGGTTTCTCCTTTTGAATTCTGATCACTCCTTGTTTTGATTTGAACCAGCCATTCAATAGCAATCAACCAAATGATTAGGATTTGTTTATCCATTTCATTTTAGACATATGCTCCATCTAAATTGGGACCCACAATTTAGATGGTCTGGACATTGCATCAGTGCCACATGTGAAGAGGATGAATCACCATAATTTAAAAAATGATGCAAAACTAACACAAGAGTCTAGACCATGCACAAACCCATTGCTGTGAAGAGCCAGATTAAAAAGCCCAAAGGGTTGCACTAAAACAGCCCAAGCTCAGAACTAATTTCAATGGACATTTAAGAAAGGCCCAGCCCATGGACCTTAATCTTAATCAAGAACCATCACCTACATAGCGGGCTAATTGATAATGGTAGACGTCAAATATAGTAGTGGGCCCAGACTCCAGGGGCAAGCCCATCGATGACAGATGGAAATGGGCACAGATTCATGACTAAGCTGGGCCTCAAATTAAAAATAGTTTGAATTTCTAGAACATATTTCTTCTCGTGGAAATCAGGCGTGAGCCGAGCGATGAGTCTAAACATTAAAACCCAAGCCCAGCCATCGACGGGCTTGGCCTGAAATTCAGCCTAAATCAAAATACAATGGGCCAGATCAAAGAGAGTAGGAAAAAGCTCACCAAAGCATTACACCAGATGAGAGGGAGAGCTTGATCACCGGGCACAGATCCTTAAAAGCCAGCATTGAGAACCCCGTCCAGGTGTCCGGGCACCCGCCCCAGATCACGAATCCCATCTGGCCAATGATCGGGATCCAAGACGCCAAGATCATGGACAACATCACGCCCGGGATGCCCCACTCCAGCTTTACGGCCATGAGCCATGAGAGAAAGATGTGGAGTGACAGTGTGAGGGCTGCCAGATAGGCAATGATAATGTTCTTGCTCTGGGCCTGGAGGTACATTTGCAATGTGAAGGAGAAGATATAGGAGAATATGATTGGTATAAACCACAGGGAGATGGTCCCCGCCACTGATGCAATCTCTGCTTCCTGGCCCAGCAGACGGAGGAGCGGGGCAGTGAATATAAAGATCGGGAGGAGGACGAAGGTGCACACGAGCTCGACGATCCACGACCGTTGAAGGTAGACCCCGAGCATGTGGTACTGCTTGGCACCAAATGACTGACCACAGAGTGTTTCGAGCGCGCTGGCCATGCCCAGCTGTTATCGAACAAGGAATCTGATATCAGAGATGAAATCGAAATGGGCCTTAAAGGGCCCACGTGGAATTGGCCCATGATGCACACGTGCTGACATGGCATGTTTGTGCAAGATCCGAAGCACTCATCAGGTCTTGACACAAAAATCAGGCTGGTTTACTTGTTAGGTCTGATACGCTTGCATGAGATGAATGGACGGTTGGGAAAAAAAGTGACCTATGGTCCACGTTCTTCATGCGTAGGAACTTTATGGTAGGCTCCACATATGAACGGTTTGGATCTCACGTATGTAGCATGTCAGCACGTGTGTGGCATTGTCTATAGTACCCTTGTGGTTATAAAGATATGATCAGGGTATTTTCGCCTATTTACTTATGTGGGACCCAGACTACTTACTGTAGCAAACTACTGAAGCGTACGTGAATCGACGCTCGCAAGATAAAAATGTGAATCCTACGTGGCCCATCTGATGGCCAGACCAGCTTGACGTTTCTCTCATTAGCAAGTAACGGCTGCGGCCCGCTCGTACGTGTTTTATCCATGCCCATCCATTTTGGGAAAATGAGGCAGAACCAATGTACGGCTTGGATAAAAATACACACATCACAGTGGGCCCTACAGAGCCACTGCCACGAGACCGTGATGTGCTGTAAATGAGTAATGATTATTAGAGCGAGGTTGGTGGAACCCTGACCGTGGGGGCCGCCGTGATGTATGTGACTACATTCATGCCATCCATCCATATTGAAAGGTCGTATTAGGGCATGATAAAAAAAATATATAAAATGAAACAAATCCAAATCTCAGATGGACCATAGGACAAGAAACAATGCTAATTGACCGTTAAAAACTTCTTGTGAGCCACAAAAGCTTTGGATCAAGATAATATTTGTGTGGTTTCTTCGTATAGAAAATAAACATTCCGTTGGAATCTATGAAGTTTTTAATGGTAGGGATTCAATCACGACTATTTCTTGTGGTGTGGTCTATCTAGGATTTGGGTCAAATTCATTTTTGAGATCATACATTGAAATGCACTTTCAAAATGGTTGGACGGTGTGGATTTAAGACACACACATCACTGTAAGCTCCACAGTCAGGGATCCCGCCCACCTCGGTGGATCCCGTGCCCAATTATTATTGCCAGTGTAGTTGGAAGCCGTACGTACGCAATATCACTCTCCCTCCGCTTCCGATCATGAATATGCAAAGTACTTGCCGTGGTTATATAAATTCTTTGATATGAATATAAATTCTTTTATATGTGTTATACTGTAATGTCCATTTATTTTGCAATTTCATTTTATGGTATGACAAAAAAAGATGAGACGTCCAAAGCTCAATTAGGCCACATTATGGTATGACAAAAAAAAAGAAGAAGAAGAGACAGATCCAAAGCTCAATTAGGCCACATCACAGAAAGTAACCGATGTTTATTTGCTTTTTAAAGGAAAAAAAAAATGCAAATATCAGCCCGAACTGACACTTTTGTGGATCCCAAGGGCCCATGGATTTGGAACCCACTTGGATTTGAAATCCTCCTATTGTATTAGGCACCTTAAATTGGGAATATGGCTGTACATCGAGCTGAGTCAAGTCGAGGTGGGCCAAGCTCAGCTTGACTCGTCCATGCTATACTTGAGTTCAAGCTCGAGCTCAACATTGAAGCTTGGCTTGTTTGCCAAAGCTTTCAACTCGAGTTCGAGTCGAGTCGGTAGGGTAAGGGAAAGAAAAAGAGGGAATGGGGACGGGTAGGGTTTTTTAGTAAAAACTTTTAAATTTTAACTTCTTTAAAAAAAAAAAAAAAACTTATATATAATATTAATATAATATATATTATTAAAATATATTACTCGAGCCGAGTCGAGTCAACTTTGAGTTGAAATACACTATGGTCGAACTTAGCTTGAACTCAACTCGACCTTTAGTAAACAAGCTTGACTCGCCTTGAATCGGCCTTTCAAGCTGAGTTAATCCGAGTTGAGTCTAGCTAAGTTGAGCGAGCTTTTCGAGCTAGCTTGACTCGTGTACAGCCCTAATTGGGAATCAACTTTAATCCAAAAGTAGCAATGCATAATATACTTACAAGGGTTTGAATTTAATTACTAAATCAACTTTAATATCTCTAATTAGTGACGGATGTATTGTTTGACACAACATTTGTAATAAACATGTTGAAATACGTGCTTTGCCTAAAAATGATGAAATTCTAAGTCTTAGATGGCCACAAGCACAAGATCATGTTCGAGTGACTAACCAACGATTTTTAGCCGTTGATTTATATGGACAATGTTTGAATTGTGTTGATCATCATATTAAAGTAATTATAGTGATGCAATTGATAATCTAATTGCTTTTGGATATCATTAGTGGGCCATGTACATAATAGAATAATAATATGGTGACGCACATATTACACATGCAAAGGATTTTAGTTGTAATCTAAGCTCTGGAATTCAAACACTCTTTGAGGAATTTGGATTTGAAACCCCCAATTACTTTGTGCTACGAAACAACCAGGGGATTTCAAATCCCCCCAAATCCATGGTGCCAAACTACCCATGAGAAGTTTACAAGGGCAAGGGTTCAAATAGAGGTGGGCAACTTGGGTCCGATCCGGTGGATCCGACCCGACCAGACCCGACTAGGTACCGTTCCGAACAGAACCGACGGTTTGATCGGGTCTGATCGATTCTAATCGGCCAAATCCGATTTAATTTCGAATTAGGTTCGGATAGCACTGTACCCGAACAGATCCGGTCAGATTACCCGGACCGAATGGGTCCGAATCGACCCGAATAGACCCGACCCGGAGGGGTATACCTATAAATACCCCTTTTTTCACACCCTACCCGTTTTTTCCCCAAAACTCTCCCGCCCAATTAGAGAGAGAGATTTTTTCCCCAAAAATCTCCCGCCTGAGAGAGAGAGAGAGAGAGAGAGAGAGAGATTTTTTCCCCCAAACTCTCTCGCCCGAGAGAGAGAGAGCGAGAGAGAGAGAGAGAGAGAGAGAGAGAGAGAGAGAGAGAGTGGCGACCAAATGCAGAGAAGGAAAACCAAGTGGGCATTTCTTACATTTCTCCCATATTCTTCTCTCTCTCTCCCTCCCTCCTAATTTCATTTCCCTTCAAAATCCACCAACGTGAAAATAAAAACCCAATTTCTGACATTTCTGATCCGTTTCTTTTCTTTTCTTTTGAGAAGAAAAGATGTCCGACGCTTTGATCAACGGTTTAGCTGGGGCTGGAGGTGGCATCATCGCTCAGCTGATCACCTACCCTCTGCAAACCATAATTTTCTCAAGATCTGGGGTCATTTTCCCTTGATTTTCCTTTTTTTTGAATTTCTGATTTTTTTCTTAAATTTTTTATGCAGGTTTAGGTCAACACATGGCAACAAACGGAGCGAGATCCAAAGAAGGCAAGAAGAAAAAGGCATGGAACGATCGAACAGATGTGTCAGGGGTTTTCTTTTTTTTTCTAATTAAAAATGGATTTTTTGGTATTTATTGTTATTTTTATTCATTTTGAGGGTTTTGGATTAGAAGCAGGTCGTGAAGCAGGAAGGATGGGGGCGGTTGTACGGAAGCCTCGCGCCGTCCTTGGTGGGAACCGCGGCATCGCAGGTGAGCGCACGTTAGCCGATTTCCTTATGTCGAATCTAACGTTAACCATGCGTGCACGCGACCAAACTGGGCCACTGAATGTTTATTGTTCAGCAATCAGATCCGAACCTTGCGCAATCCAATCCGACTCCGAGTCGGACTCGGATCGGTTCAGACCAGCACATGTTCAGGTCTGACCGAGTCAGCTGACTCAGACTCGGTCCCGGTTCTGTTCGAGTTCGGGTTAGGACATGTAAAATCCGGACCTGGTCGGGTTAGGCCAAATCCGAGTCGACTCGGTCCGATGCCCAGCTCTAGGTTCAAATGTCACTGCAAATATCAGCTTGATTAGACACTTTTATGGATCCTAAGAAGTTTCCAAGGGCAGGCGTTCAATTGTCACTACTTTTTGTGGTGTGGTTCATTTTCACTTTGGATCTGCCTCAATTTTTATTTATTATTATTATTATTATTATTATTATTATTATTCTTTGTCTCACTTTATTATCTCGACAAAATGGATGGATGATATAGATACAACACATACATCATGGTGTGGTCACATGACTATGTCATGTAAACGCACCATCATATATCATGGTGGCCCCGGAGAAGTTTTCAATGGTGGATATTCAATCACTACTATTTCTTGTTGTGGTCCAGATTTGGAGCTGCTTTGTTTTCTAGATCATGCAATCTGTAGAAACGGAGGGATGACGCCTATATAAGTAGGGTTGAAAGTTGGGTGGGTTCAACTCGACCGACCCGTGATCGACCCGACATTGGGTTGGGTTTGGGCAGGATATATTAGGTTTAGTCTCAGGCTTGGGCCATACAAACACCAACCCGGTAAAACTTGGGTTGGTCTCGGGTTGCCTGACCCAACCCAAACCCAATCAATATATAAGTTCCTTATAAATTAATTATAATTGAGTGTGGATCATTTGTGTTGAAGCCAAGGGAAATTCCAATGCCGTTGGATTTCATTGGTCCATGCCATTTCCGATGATTCAAGCTAATAAGATATGCCAGATTACTCTCTCCCAAATAGATTGCGTGATACACAATATGACTTTAAAGGAGTAGTTGTCCTGTATTTTAGCTTGTTTGTTTAGAAAAAATGAATTTCTTTACAATAAATAACTACATATATAATTAATAAAATTATAGGTACAAAAAATAATACGTGTATTGAAAATATAATAGATTAATATAATAACAAAAATATTAGCATATATCTACCCGGCCAACCCGATCGAGCCCGCTTGGGTTGAGAATTCCCAACTCGAGGTTGGGTTGGGTTGGGTTGGGATTGAGGTATAGGAACCTTGGGTTGGGTTAGGGTTGAGCACCAACCTGACCCAACCTGACTGACTTTCAGCCCTATATATAAGGCACACAAGTATCCTAAGCTGCACCCATGCGCAAGGAGTAGATTGCACGTGACCCGGGACAGATATCAAGAGCTGTGTGGGGCCCATAGAGATGTTCATGATATATCCACTCCGTCCATTGGTTTTCCAAGACCATAATAGGACAGGATTACAAAAATCAGGTAGATCCTAGATCCAGAACTTCGGTGAGTACCACACAGGGATTGAATGCTTGGCAATGACAGAAATTTGATCAGGATGATATTCATTTCTACAATTTATCTTAGCGGTAATAATTCTATGAACAGTTTAGATGGCATATAAACGTCATGGTCAGCTCCAGAAAGATTTCTACCGTGTACATTATTATTCCCAATGTTTTGTTGGTGTGGTCCACCTGATCTTCGGATCTGCAGTATTTGAAGGATTAGATTTGTGAACCTGAGCACAGAAATATCTCTGCAAAACATAGTGCTACTTGGAAGCGGATTGGCTTAGAGGTGTACACAAACCGACCTAGCTCGGTTAGCTCGCTCGACTCGACTCAAAAAAGCTTGATTCGACTCGATTCGAAGCTGAGTTTGAGCGAGTTGAGCTAATGTTTTGAGCTTGAAAATGAGTTCGAGCCGAGTTCAAGTTGGCCCCAACTCGACTCGACTCGGATCGAACCCAACTCGATTCCAACTTGGATCAAACTAGTTCGGTGACTCGATTACTTTGATACTGATGTTGCTCACCAAGTGTTCTATGAAATGACTCGAAGAAATGTGGCCGGTGGCAAGGAAGGTATGTATGTGAAACTAACACCCTTTTTTCATGATTTTTATGTTGCTTAGAAGGTATTTGATAAAATATCTATAAGACCATTGTTGTTGTCTCAAATACAATGAGATTTTGAAGGTGCAGTTAGGTGTTTGTGGAAATGCTGCAACGGCGAACTTGGCTCGATCTTGACTTGAACTCGGCTCAAACTGGCTCGAGCTGCTAACTGAACGAGCTGAGCTGGCCAGTTAGGCTTAAGGACCGAGCCAAATAGAGTTTGAGCTGAGGTCAGCTAGTGGCCGAGCCGATTGGAGCTGAGGCCAACTCGACTAGGTTCGACTCGATGTGCCCTATGTGTGTGACCTTACTGCTATTTGTGGTGCGGTCCACTTGAACTTTGCATATGACTTATTTTTCTCTCATGACCAGCGGAGTGGATATAATAAATACATCGTTATGTGGCCCATGTAACTTTGATCTCCTTTGAACCGTTCGTGCAACTCGGAGCTCGGGGAGCGTCTCGCACGACACGTACCCACACCAGCCATATTAGTGGTGTGTGGTACACCAGCTAATCCGCTTCCACGAATAGTCAGACCTTGAAATTTCCTGCCTGGCCATATATGGGACCACGAGGGACTAATGATAACCACTCGTTTTTTGAATAATGACAACCACTCGTTTTTTGAATGCAATCAATTGCATCTGTACCCATCTTTTCATTTGATAGGGTGGTGAATACATATCTTCACACACTCGTAATCTCGCACGTGTGAAGTATTTTGGTCACTCATTCGGTCTACCCACTCCGCCTAGCCTGTGCGATTACCTAGTGGGTCCCACATTGGATCCCAACCACATCTTAAAGTAGGGCCCACATGGGGGGAAGGATAGTGTATGCATAGTTATCAAAAGGGCACAAGAAAAAACAGTCCGTTCGGAAAGTGTGTTCTTGTTAATTAAAACGTGGTTAAAAATTCAGCCGCAGTAAACCAAAATTCGAAAACCATGAAAAAATAAGAAGTTTTCAATTAACGGTTGCTAAAGATAAAGGAGTAAAAAAGTATACATGATTACATATATTATATATAAATAATGTTAAAATATAAAATTTTAATTAAAATAAATAGAATTTTTATATATGAGGCAACAAATGAAACATTAGGCCAACCATGATGTATTTCTTTGATCCACACAGTCCATCCATTGTTTCTGATCATTCTATGATCTGAGCCCAAAAACAAAGTAGATCCAAAGCTCAAATGGACCCTAACAAAGGAAACGGTAAGAATTGGACATTATTTTCCCTTAATGCAGGTCTATGTGATCTTATGAACAATTTTGATGGCAAATGAGCTCACAATTGGCCATAGGATGGTTTGAACGGTACTCGGTTCAATCCCAACTGGTTCATGTGATGTGGTCCACTTGAGCTTTGGATGTCACTCATTTTTGAGCTCACCCTCTAGAATGACCTGAAAATATTGATGGACAGTGCGGATCTAACACATAAATCATGGTGAGAATCAGAGAAGTTCCATACGTTCAAACTTGCATTGTGTAGTACACAATCTCTTAGGAGATGGAAAATCTACGGAATTCACTGTACATGGGTTTCGTTTCGTGCCAAAGCCTTTTGAAGGGAGTTGTTGTGCTGGGATGCTAGGTGAGGCCCATCATGATGTTGGGGAGAAATTCACTCCGTCTATCAGACTTACCATATCATTTTAGGACACGCAATAAAAAATGAGTCAGATCTAAAACTCATGTAGGCCATGCCAAAGGGAAAATCGGGAAACAGTTTCCTACCATTGAAATCTTTCTGGGATCTAGCTTGAAATTTATCTCCCAAGAGGTTATTTCCACTGAGAGGAAGTAAAATTACAAAAACATTAGCTTGATAAGAAGCTTTTGCACCGGCATGAATGTTTCAGCGGTAGTTAATAAATCCCCACCGTTTCCTATCGCATGGCACAATCGAGAAATGGATGGACCCGGTGAATTTCTCCCAAACATCACAGTAGTGGACCCCACCTAACATCGCACTTCCTACCAGAGGCTTTTGGCAGGAAACCCGCGTCTCTTCAGAGACGATCCACATTCCAATGCCTTTATATTTGGCAGCTTTTGAAGTTTGCTGAGTACAGCAAATACAGCGTATACAACAAGCCCCTGTTTGTTTTTCAAATAAATGGGAATACATGGGAACAGTAATTATTACAATTTCACTGCGTTTGAAAATTCATGGGAATTTGTGCCTGTGAAATTGGTTCAAAAGATGTAATTTTAATTTTTGAACTGTAAGATAATGCGAATGATATATCTATTTCGTCAGTCTGCTTTATTACAATATTTTAGAGCATGAGACAAAAAATGAAGCGGATCCAACACTCAAGTGGCCCAACAAAATTTCTATTAGTAAGTATACGATTCCCTTTTTTTTATGACGTGATCCAATTGAGTATTAGATATGCCTTAATTTTTTACTCATGCTATAAATTCAACTGGAATAATGGAGAATGATGGATGAACGGTGTGGATAAGCAAAATGCATCACAGTGGGATCCACCGAGATTTTGTAATATTTTTGGTTCTCATGTCAAAAAGTAAGTAGTCTAATCAGTTAAGTTGTAAATGTAGGGGAAGTAATTATTACTAACTGCATTTAAAAAAGGGAAACGGATGGGCTACTCCACGGTGCTCTGTCGGCCCCACCATGATGTACATGTTTCATCCATGTTGTCCATCCATTTTTACAGGTTATTCAATGGTATGAGACAAAAAATGAGATATATATCAATCTCAAGTGGACCACATTACAGGAAAAAGTGTTGAAAGAGGGCCGACCATTAAAAACCTTTTGGGGATATAAAAGTTTTGGATCAAGATAATATTTGTTTTTTCCCTGGGCATGTATGACCTAATCAACAAATTGAATGTCAAATAAACAGTACAGTGGGCCTTAGAGGATTTTAATGGTGGGTATCCAGTCACTATTGTTTTCCTGTGGTGTGTTCCACCTGAGATTTATATCCTTCTCCTTTTAGGGATAAAGCCATAAAATAACACATACATCATGGTGGGTCCCACAGACCACGGACCATCAGCCAAAGGGCTGGTGACAGGGGGAGTAGCATCCGTTTCTGAAAAGAGATACGGCAGCTCTATCCCGCTGTACCACCGCTTAGGATCCATCCCGTGAAAAACTTGTAACTTATTATTGATAGTGACATCTGGGGGTCCACTCAGGGAATAACTTCTAATTTATTACCTTCGGTCCACACGGGGATTAAAACAATCAATTACATCTGACAAGCTGCCCATAAATGTGGACCCACCGTTTCAATTCACTTAAATATGTGCCACGTGTACGGTGTTGATTGGACGCGGAATATCTACTGAACTCGACAGTAGCTAGTCTGGCTACTGAAGTGACGTCACCACGTTCCGTTGGCTCAACCGTGATGTACGTGTTGTATCCGCAGCGTCCATCCATTCACAGAGATCATTTTAAGGCATTAGCCAAAGAATGAGGTAGATCAAAGCAAAAGTGGACCCCACCACAGAAAACAGTGGAGATCAAACGCCTACCATTAAAAACTTTTTTGGGCCAAGTTTTCGATCAAGCTGATATATGTGCTCTCTCTTATTCCATGTCCCTGTTAACTTACAAAAAGGTCAGATTAGAATAAACATCATGGTGCCCTTGGGAAGGTTTCAACGGTGACGTTAGTGTCCTCACTGCTTTCTGTGGTGGGTCCACATGAACTTTAGATCTGCCGCGTTATTCGGCTCATGCTGTAAAACGATCTCTCCAAGTGGTGGTGCGGATACAACACAGACACCGTGGTGGCCCAAAAAACGTGGTGACGTCACTTCAGTAACAGGGAGACTCGATACTGTCGGGTTGAGTAGCTAAACCGCGTCTGTGGTTAGTACGTATCTTCACACGTGTGAGGTGTTTTGGTCACTCCTACGGCCTGCCTACTCTGCCACGTCATTTCCTAAACAAATGAATTATGGCCCAGTTTGGTAAATGTAGTATGTATCCACACCGTTCATTCATTTTTTGATAACATTACAGGGCATTATCTAAAGAAATGAAGCAGATCCAATTATTAGGTGTACCACACCATAGGAATCAGCGTTGATCGACCTTTAACGGGCCACAAAAGTTTTGGATCAAGCTTATATTTGCTTTTTCCATTCATCCAGGCTTACGTGACCTTTTTTAAAAAAACACACGCACACACACCCCCACACACTCACGCCGTAGTGGGCTTTCACCGCCTATGGATACTTGAACCCTTGAACGAGTGTTGTAACTCCCGGGAGTCTCCCACCCGAGCAAGAGGAAGGATCCAGGCTTACGTGACCTTATCAACGTATTAGGCAGGAAATAAACACTATTAGAACATTAAGGTTTCCCCTGAGACGTTGTTAACAACAAAGGTGTTCAGTTATCACTGTTTCCTATGGTACTTACCAAACAAAGGTGTTCAATTACCACTGTTTCCTATCACATGCTACTTACCCTTATCGTACTTACCCTTATCGTCTGACATTGAGAAAAGTTAACAGACAGTTGACACGTGGCATTACAAGTGAGATCGGTACATGAAAATATTTCCTGCCATATTTAAAGTGTTATTTATTTATTTATTTATTATTATTTTTTAGAATAGAATTATAACCGACATATATTTAATATTGCACATCACCGGTGTTCAATTATCATTGTTTCCTATCACCGGTACTTACCTGTATCAAATGTTGTACGTTACCGTCTGACATTGAGAAAAGTTAACAGACAGTTGACATGTGGCATTACAAGTGGGATCGGTACATAAAAATATTTCCTCCCATATTTAAAGTGTTATTTATTTATTTATTATTATTATTTTTCAGAATAGTATTATAACCAACATATATTTAATATTGTGCGGTCGATACATATAAGAGTAGAAAGGGGACAGAGCAATTTACGACCAAGGGAAATAAAACTTGGCCAAGAGAAGATAAACAATTAGAATGAAAAATGTAATAAGAGAATGACCTAGATAAAGATGCCATGATTGCCATGACAGTTCAATAAGGTAAAAAAAAATATCTTCAAAAGTTAGATATAAAAAGAAATTTATAAATAATAGAAAAATTAGTAAAAAGAAACACACAACAACTAAATCTAATAAATAAATCAAATCAATCAACTTATCCTAACTCAGTCTATATGATGAATAGTGATAATTAAGTAATGGTAATTTTTTAGTTGTAATATAAGTTTATGCTCATACGTGACACTTGATCTTTATCCAATATTACAGGTAGTTCTTTTAGAATAAGTATTCTAGTAGTTGTTTTAAGTGATCGACGATAAGTTTTTCCTTTTGTTTGATTATACTGTTATATCAAAAAGTTTTTTTTTTTTTTTTTGTGAAAGGCAAAGTACAACTTATCTTTAGAGAAAGAACTCCACCTTCTAATTATCACGAACCTTTTAATTATCGCACTCCACCTTCTAATTATCAATTAATCATTATAAATATTCTGCAAGTGGCTAAATAGATAACCAATTTCCTTGGCAAAACAAAAATGAGGCAGATCCAACGTTCAAATGGACCACACCAAATAATAAGGTTGGTTGCATTAAAATGCACCACTTATTAAATGTTAGTTGCATTAAATGCAAGAGTCACCTGTGGTGTGGTCCATTTGATCATTGGATCTGCCTCATTTTTGTTTTTATGCCTTAAAATAATCTAACAAAAGGTATAGACGGCTTGGATGTACAAATACATCACGGTGAGCCCACCCACAGACCTGCCCGTTCGGAGCTAGGGACGGGCGAGGGTAGTACGCAATCCGCCTCCGAGACTAGAAGGGGCGACCGTCATGATTAAACCATGTGCCCATTTCTGTCCAGGGAATAGTCGGCAAAGCTGAAAACGTGGGATAAGAAGGAAAAAGGTGCGCCGAACGTCGACCATGGAAAACGTGTGGGACGCGTGTCGGAGAAAGGATCCAATGTCCGGATGTGTGATAATAATGGAGTTGAGGTGGAGCCCACCGGCTGTGTGGTAATCATCGAGCTTAGATAGTCCCCCACATGTTAGGCCGAGATTCCAAAATCGAAAGGAAAATGGGGACCATTGGGGAGGATAGAAAGCGCACCACAGAAACTTTCAGATGGAGTGTGGGTCCCACCGTGTTGTGTACATGCCATCAAACCAGGGATCCGGATCCTCTGCTTGCCACCAACAGGTTTTTCGTGCAGACGTCAGGTGGGCCACACCACTTGATTAGCCACGTGTTCGGCGTGATTGTACATTGCTCGTGGTAGTGTGTCCGGAAGCGGATTGGCTGGTGTACCACACACCAGCTATATTGCTGGTGCTTCGACGTCAGTAAGTTATGTGGGTCCCATTATGAGGTATGCGTTATATCCAAACCGTCCATCCATTTTACGAACTCGTCTTAAGGCTTGAGCCAAAAAATACGACAGATCTAAAGATCAAGTGGACCACACTCCAACAACGGTGAGGGATTGAACATCAACCACTGAAACCCTTTTGGGGTCACAGAAGTTTCGGATCAATATGAAATTTGTTTTCCTCTTCATCCATGTATTTTTTACCTTATTAACAGATTTGATGGAAAATAAACGTTATGATGGGACCTATATATTGTTTAACGGTGAAAATCATTATCCTGGCTGGCTATTTTTGCTGTGGTCCATTTGAACTTTGGATATGATTCGTTTTTGTCTAATGTTATAAAAATGATCTCGAAAAATGGATGAACGGTATGGATATAATAAATACATCACTGTGGGGCCATGTAACTTTGATCTCATTTGAACCGTTCGTACAACAACTAGGAGCTCGAGGAGCGTCGGCGCTCGTCTTCGTACGACACGTATCTACACCAGCTATATAGCTGGTGTGTGGTACACCAGCCAATCCGCTTCTGGTGTATCCCACCAGTGTTTTCGATCAGGTTGATTCTTAACCAGATGAAAGGTGTAGATTCTATACACGCATCACGGGTGGGCCCTACACAGCTCAAATGGATGGTGATTATCATACATACGAACGCATTGATCATTTCCCGCCATTCTCAAAATCTGGACGTGGGCCATATTGGGCAGATGATCATCTCATGACGGAATCCGCACCCTTGGATTCTTCTGACGCGTTCCATAGTTATCCACAAATCAACCGTTTAAACCTATCTACAGTGGGGCCCACTAATTAGACGGCTAAGCTTTGATGGGCGTGTATGCCGTGCGCCAAAAAATATATGCGCATGTGTATGGAGTAACACGCTTTCAGAGTACCCAAACAGGAAACAGAAGAGATAGCGGTAACGGAGCTTACCAGGATTCCGTTAGCGAACCTGACAAGAACGGTGGAGACGAGAGCGAAGGCCGCGAGCTCCGTTGAGCCGATGTGGCCGATGAACGCCTGGCTGATAACGGTGACGCCGAACGTCGAAAATCTCGTGAAAATACCGGGACCCGCTACGATCCAAAGCTTCTTCGTCTCCGTCCATATCTTTCTCCCCAAACTCTCCTCTTCTTCTGAGTTGGTTTCCAGAAGCTTCGCGTTTAAATCGCCCTCCATTTTCTCGTTTCGTTTCAAAATATCGAGGTCGGATCCTGAAAAGCCAAAAGTAAAGGCTGTCTGAAATAATAGAGAGTAGAGAAAGCAGCGACCCCTTTTATCTGGACGAAATGCGAACTGCGTTTCTGAAAGCGTGGAGCCGAATTATTTGACGAAAATACCCCGGGCTCGTACAAGTCAAATCGAGGTGTTTTTGTCGTTTTCGGAAGATATTAGGACAGGCATTAGGAAGCGGATTGGCTGGTGCACCGCACACCACCGACCTGGCCGGTGTGTATACGTGTCGTGTACGCTCCTCGAGCTCCGAGTTGTACGAACGGTTCGAAGGATATCAAAGTTACATGGACCACACAATTATGTATTTATTATATCCACACCGTTAATCCATTTTTCAAAAGCATTTTAGAGTATGATGCCGAAAATGAGTTATAACCATAGCTCAAGTGTACCACACCAGAGAAGCAGAGGGGACGATGATTATCAGCATTAAAACATTCGTAGGGCCACCGTAGCGTTATTTTATCAAATTCATTCACAAGGTCACGCAGACCTGGATGATGAGGAGGAAAAAATATATATAGTTTTGATCCAAAACTTCCGTGGCCCTAAGGGCCTGTTTGGACGAGGGATTGAGTTTGGACTCGGACGTAAGAGGGATTTGTCCGTCGAATCCCACATTCCCTGTGATGTCACGTCTGGGCAGCGACTGGATAAGAACGAGAGGATTTTCGTTTGGACTGAAGGATGGATTCCCAAATCTACCCGAATCTTTCTCTCGTGGGCTGGATTCCATCTCAAGCCCATTTTAGACCTGTCCATATTACATGGTACGGATTGCAGATGAGATTTGAGAGCAAAAGACATGGTGAGAGTTAGGGTGGGAGGTGAGTTTTCATGTGAACAAGGCTTATAACTCTCCGGAAGATCATGATAGCCATAATCATCCATCACCGTTGCCATCACGATCTGAAGGTTGGGCTGAGGGCAAAAGTAAGTCTTCTCCCTCCCTCCCAATATGATATGTCATGCTCTACTGTAGATCCTTCATGCATGTTAGTTTTTCATATAGTTTTGGTGGTATCTGAGTGCCCGAATAGGGTTTTGATTGCATACTGTCAAACCCCCATGTTATCACAGGCCAATGGCCCTTCGAGATGCATGTGTTGTCTGGTTTCTGCCATGGCTTCCGGTTATTGTGTAATATGTGTGCATGTTCGATTTCAGTATCACACTTTTAAATACACTGGTATATTTACTGTAAATCTGCTTTAATCTTGCTGTGGTCATTGGTTCGTTTGGGTTTTTCGATATTTCACTGCTCAGGGTTTCGGTTATTTAGGGGTTTTGGACTAGGTGATTTCTCAATCCATGAAGTACCATGAAAATGGGAGTTTTGAGTTATCTGAATAATGTTTTGGAGATATATTTCAGTTTTTTATGTATTGCCTTGGATGGAAACCTAACCCCTACTTTCTGGGTTCAATATAACTTCAACCTATACCGTCTTGGGTTGTGGTACCATGAAAATGGAGGTTTTGGGAAAGCTGAATAGTTTTTTGGAGATATATATGAGTTTTCTGTGTATTTCCTTGGATTGAAGCCAAACGTCATACTTTCTAGATTCAATGTGACTTCAACCTATACCGTCTTGGGTTGTAGTAGGGCCCATTGTTAAATTGTTAATGAATCAGACCATACACTATAGAAATTGTTAGTCTTTTGACCTCTATGGATCTCTGGTATGGTTATTTTTATCTATTTTTGTTGGTTTGAAGTACCTTTTGGATTCCAACTACATACGTGCAGTTGGATTCTTTCAAAATACTTCAACTATAGTGACTTATTATACTTAATGCTATAAGTTTTTTGTCGAAATCTGTTGGTTACTCGTAACATGGCTTCACTAAATTGAAGGTCATTGATCTCCGACCTTGGATTTGATAAAGATCTCTAGTATGGTCTCTATAATCTATCTTACTTTATTGGTTCTTAGAATGTCATAATACCTAGGATTTTCTCAGAACTTCCTTTGATTGTTATTCGTATATGATTCATTGGATTTTCTATTCATGTCTGATTTTGATAATGGATATTTGAAGAGGTATTTTACTGAGATATTTGAAGAAAAAAAAATGAGATAGGAAAAAATCTCAAGTGGACCACATTACAAGAAAAGGTGTTAAATGAGCGTCAACCATTAGAACGTTTTTAGGGGCTATAAAAAGGTTTAGGATGAAGTTGATATGTGTTTTTTCCTTCATCTGCATCTGTATGACCTAAACACTTCCTTAGATGTCAAATAAATAACACACAATGCCTTTGGAGGATTTTAATGGTGGATATCATATCTCTATTGTTCTCCCATGGTGTGGTCCACCTGAGATTCAAATTTCAATATGTATTTTTGGTATGAAGTCCTAAAATGATCTGTAAAAAAAATGAACGGAATGGATGAAACACATACATCATTGTGCAGCCCACAAATCACCGACCACCATTTTATATGCAAAGACATGGCAGGGGGAGGGACCAATCTGTTTCCAGCAACACCCATGCTTCCCAAACACCACAGCCGTTGGTATACATGGGATTGCATGCAATCCCATGCCCGACCAAACAGGACACCTCAATGGTATCCCTGGATACGCCTGCCCATCCAACCGAACAACACTATCAGACACTGGATTGCGGCAAACAGTGGGATTGGAGACAATCCACTGACTTGGCATTGATGAAGTTGGTTTTTGTGCAGTCCACCGGATACGATCCAATACCATTCAATCCCCCCATCCAAACGAGCCCTAAAAGTGTTTTAATGGTAGACGTTCAATTCCCACTTCTTTTTGCAGTGTCGTCTACTTAATCTTTTGATATGTCTTATTTTTAGACTTAAGACTTAAGACTCACTCTTCAAATGAACGGACAGTTTAGATATAATACAAACCTAATGATGGGACCCACAAATATCTAATACAAACCTAATGATGGGACCCACAAAATTTGGTGACGTAAACACACCAGCCATGCCATGCTCTGTGGTATACTAGCAAATCCACTTCCAAAGTCATTGTAACTACGAACATGAAAATGGAAAGCAGATTTGCCAGTATACCACAAAACACCACCTGTATAGCTGATGTATTAATAACAGCAAGTTTTGTGGGTCCCATCATAAGGTATGTGTTATATCCACACCGTTCATCCATTTGGCAAGCTTGTCTTAAGGCTTGAGTCGTAAAATAAGATGGATCTAAAGATCAAGTGGACCACATTGCAAAAAGCAGTTGGGGATTGAACATCTACCATTGAAACCCTTTTGGTGGTCACAAAAGTTAAAAGTTTCAGATCAATACGAAATTTGGTTTTCCTCTTCATCTATATATTTGTGAACTTATTAGTAGATTGGATGGAAAATAAACGTTATGGTGGGCTTACAAATTTTTTAACGGTGAAAATCATTATCATCGTTGTTATTTTTGGTGTGGTCCATTTGAGCTTTGGATATGATTCATTTTTTGTCTAATACTCTAAAATGATCTCGAAAAATGGATTAACGGTGTTGATATAATAAATACATCATTGTGGGGCCATGTAACTTTGATCTCCTTTGAACCGTTCGCGGAGCTCCAGGAGTGTCGGGCGCTCGTCTTTGCACGACACGTATCCCCACCAGCCAACCTGCTTCCATGAAAATGGGAGGCTGATTAGCTACATATACTCACTATTGAAGTAATGTCACCAAGTTTTGTGAGGCTCACTATGATGTATATGTTGTATCCACACCGTCTATTCACTGGGAGATATCATTTTAGGGCATGAGCCAAAGAGAGGCATATCTAAAGCTTTTGTGGATCCCATCATAGAAAATAGTGGAGAGAGTGATGTCCACTGTTGAAACCTTCTTAAGGCCCACCATGATGTTTATTTGAAATCTAACATATTCACAAGTTAACACAGAGATGAAATAAAGGAAAACACAAATATTAGATTGATCAAAAACTTTTGTGGCCTGTAGAAGTTTTTAATGGTGGGCATCACTCTCCCCACTATTTTCTATGGTGGGGTCCACTGTAGCTTTGGATATGGCTCGTTCTTTTTCTCTTGTTCTAAAATGATCTCTCCAAATGGATGAACGTGGATACAAAACACACATCATGGTGGGGCCCACATAACTTGGTGACATCACTTCAGTAGTGAGGCTGCTACTTAGCTTGTCAGTAGCTAATTCGCGTCCATGAAAATGATGGGTGCACCGCGGGTGTAACGATTTCCCGACATCATGCATTAGCATGAGAGATTAGAAGCGCAACGCCCAATCAATTGTCCTCCGATGGTTTTCGTGGTCGAGTGGGCTCGAATATTAACGGTCAGATTTAGAAACACAAATCATATTATAAGTGCTATATTGTATAAAACACATCGTTGTTTGTCAAATTTCGTTTATACAAAACGGCTTGAGTTATAATCCGTCTAATGTGGATCAAGATGGAAAGTTCAAGTCTCAAATTATTCAAGTTCAACATCTACTATGAATCCAAGCTTAAGTACAAGTCATGAAATTGGAAAGTACAAGTTATGAAGTTGGAAAGTGCAAGCTTAAGTACAAGTCATGAAGATGGAAAGTTTAAGCTGAAATGAGTTCAAGTTCTACTACACTTATAGTAGAAGATCAAGCTCCACGTTCAATACACTTCAAGCTGAATATCTACTATGCTCTATAAAAAATTTAAGAAGAAGAACAATCGTTAAACTTCAACGTTGAGTCTTCTCAGGTATAATTGACTCTAGAAAGACCTCAGATTTAAGTGCTTTGAAAATATAAACTTATATGAGTTTTTATACTTTGGTTAGGCTTTAGTTCGATCAGTCTAAGCTGTGGCTCGACTAGTCTAAGATAATATTCGACCAGTCCAAGTTTGAAATTCAAAAATGGATATTTCTAATGGTTTCTCGACTAGTCGAGCAGACTGCTCGACCAATCGACGAGGGACCTTCGACTAGTTGAGGGTTACTCGACTCGAAGTCCAACAACTAAAATTTGGTACCCTCAACCAGTCAAAGCTCATGCTCGACCAGTGAAGCGGGGCCTTCGACTAGTCAAAAAACGGTTTTATCCAATCGCGCCCAAAATTTGAAATTTAGTTAGATCTTAGATAAGTCGAAGCAACAACTTTTCGGCCTGTTAATGGAGGTCTTCTCTCAATCCGAAATTAATCATTCAAGCTAAGAAAAGCTTTCACCAAGAAAGAAAGAAGTCCCAACTATCTTCATGCCATTGCATGGTATTTTAATATTTTGTTTATATAGTTTTTGTTTTGATTCATTCATCTCTTTTCGTGAATCTTATTTTTTAAAAGAGAGTAATCACTCTTCTTTGAGATATTAAAGAATTCAAACAAGTAGCTTTTCGTTTGAATTAATTTAAAATCAATATAGAACCTAAAACCCTTGTTTGTGTTATTGGACATTAAACGTTCTACTTTAAGCAAAATGGTTCTACAAGCTACTTCAAGAGATTTGTCTTCAAGAAAAAGATAAGTACATTTCTATATTCTATAATTTTGGTTTCTTTGAAATAGTCAGAAAATCTCATGTGTTGATTTTAACTGAGATATCCAGAAAATCTCAATGTGGGGTTTTTGTTTGTGATAGCCCTTCTAAAATCACAACTGTATTAGGTTTTAAGGTGAACCTGTGAAAATCTTATTTTTAGTGAACGCCAATATCATGTAAGTTGTGATTATTGGGAGTAGAGTAAGTGTGGCTGTTTAAGAACAGTTAGTGTACACGTTAAACCACTATAACTCTTGGTGTTTGTGGTGGATGTTTAGTTTTTACATATGTGGTGAATGATTGTAATTTATTTATACAAATGTGGTGAATGTTTATAATAGATAGCTCTTTTGTCTTTTCCTTGGTTTGAGATCTTAATCCTTACAAACGTTCGTGAAATCAGATTGTCTTACCTGAAACTTTATTTTTGATGTGAGGTTGTCTTGCGAATTAAGTTTGAATCAAATTTTCAATACTGATATTATTGAAATTTCTGATTTATTTTTATTTATTTATTATTTCAGTACTTTAAGTTTTTATTTCGTATAATCCTATTCACCCTCGTATAGAACTATTAAGCTTCCCTTTTCACATGCGATAGAAATGGCTTTTTTCTTTCTAGATTTTTATGCCAGCTATTTTGATTTTTCATATCCATTTTAAGGATTGTGATCAGACGGTTATGATTATGATTCTTACGTGTATGGTTATCGTGACGTTTGGCCATCCATTGAAGGTCCTGTCTCTTCAACGGATATGATCATCGATACATGCTGCTCTGTTGTGGAAGCACAAAGTTCAAGGACGCCTGCGTACTGGCTGCCAGTAGTAACCTCGCTACTGGACGGTGCTCTTTGGGCTTCGCGACGGTGTATGTGTTTCATCCACGCAGTCCATCCGTTTTGGATCATTATTTGAAGCCATGAGACCAAAAAATTGCGATAGATCCAAATCTCAGGTGGACCACCATAGGAAAACACTAGTAATTGAACACCACCCATCATTAAAAACTTCTCAGGGCCAACCATAATATTTATTTGGCATCTAACCTGTTTGATTACGTCCTTAGACCTGGATGAAGGGAAAACACAGATATCAGCTTGTACCAGCACTTTCGTAGCCAGTAAGAAGTTTTTAACCGTACGTCTTCAATCATCACTGTTTCCTATGATGTGATCCACCTGAGATTTTGATCTACCTCGTTTTTATCTTAAATGAGCTGAAAAGTGGGTAGACGGTGTAGATTAAACGCACACATCATGGTGGGTCCCACGGAGCACCGTCTGGCGCAATAGGCGTCCCAATTTCAATCGGTGCACACAATCCACACCGTGGGAGTACTGATTCTACACGATTGGTTCTGCAAAGAAACCTCATCACTCGTGTGGAGACCAAGACCAAGACTGGATAATAAAGCACTGGCACGCGTATCCGTAAAAACTACAAGAAACACAGACATGTCGACGCTAGCACACGCATGGAGATCCCTTACAAGTACTCGAAGCACACGTGCTCCGCACACGTGGGATTCGAGCTTTCCAAGCGCACACGTTTTGGGACTGGCCCAGCAATCAGACCGTTTCACTCCTCAGGTGGGCCACAGCTTACAAAATGCCTGGATGGATAGACAAAATGGCTTTTCAGGTTGTTTGTTTCTGTACGCTGAGTAAAACCCCTCGATTCGAGGCAGATAAGATCCGAATAGTGTGGCCCAATTAAGGGAAAGCTCCGATCCTTCACACGTATCTCATATTGGCACGTGCTATTGCAAGTGGACGGACAAGACACTCGTGTGTAGGCTTAGCAAACTTCGTATGCGTACGCCAAGATGCGCGCAAGATCCCAGCTGTTCATCAGGTGGACCCAACGAGAACTGCACCTCACTCAGCTGGGCCAAACGCCGTAGGAAGAAGTGGACCGTTAGTAGGATTCAACCAACGGCCCATCTTCAATGTTCAGGTGCGACCCACCTGATGAGTGGATCCGTCTAGCGTGCCGCTGATCGTTCCTCAATTCAAGTAAAATTCCTCATCATACATCATAAAATTTAAAAAAAAAAATGTCTAACGTGCGCCTGAGGTGTACCGTTCAACGCATCGGCGTAAATCGGAAAAAAACCCACAGCCCTTCAGATCGCATCCAACGCCTATAAATAAATAAGTAAATAAGAAAAATAAAAAGGGGTAATTTACCTAGGCGCAAGTTAGCGAGCGTCGAGGAACAGCAATGGCAGAAAATCCCAGGTGTAAAACGGGCCGAGCGCAAGGCGTTCACCTGCGCAAGCGGGAGATTTTCCGAAGCAGAGGGGGGAGATTTTCGCGCTTGCAGCGAGCAGAGGATCCGGATTCGAGATGTTTTCCTCCTACCCTTTGAAGAAGAGAGACTGTTTACGTTTACAGACGTGTCTAGTCCGTGGCCGTAGAAGTTGCAGAGCTCTCCCTCATTTATGTTTCGTTATACTCATGTTATTAATGATGGCCAGTGGGAGTGGGACCCACAGTAATTTTATGGACATGTGAAAAGCTGAGTCTTCCACTGATGATGACATGACAAAAGGTTACACCTACCACTGCATCCCAGGGAGGGAAACGGACTGGCTACTCCCTGACACCAGCCCCGTGGCTGGTGGTAGGTGCTCTGTGGGCCTTACCATGATGTACGTGGTCCTCTTGAGATTGGAAGATACCTCATTTTTCGGTCTCTTATTGTAAAATGTTCTGTAAACATATATAGACAGCATGGATGAAACATATAAATCATGGTGGTGCCAGCCATTGGCGGGTGTCAGGGGGAGTAGCTAATCCGTTTCCTGACACGAAATTGGATTGCGTATTGAGTAACTTAGTATGCTCTTATTGTAACGAGTAAACGCTGTTGGGCCCACCGTGAATGCATATGGCTTATTCACAACTTCCGTTCATTTTTCCATATCCTTTTACGCGTTCAACCCAAAATTGATGCATATACAAAGCTCAATTGGACCATACCACACAAAAAAGTGGATACAATGCATGAATGAAAGTGTGGTCTACAGAGTTTACTCAGTATGCAATCTGCTTCCTGACGTGAAATTGGATTGCGTACTGAGCAAACTCTGTTGGGCCCACCATGAATGCATGTGGCTTATCCACAACTTCCACTCATTTTTCCACATCCTTTTAGTGGTTCAACTCAAAATTGATGCATATACAAAGCTCAATTAGACCATACCACAGGAAAAAGTGGAACTATTGATTACCACCGTTGAAAACTTTCTAGGGCCTTCGGTGATGTTTATTTGTCATCTAACCTATTTATAAGATCAGACAAACATGGATGAATGGAAAAAACAAATATCAGCTTGATCTAAAATTTTGGTTGCCCCCAAGAATTCTTCAACGGTATATGTTCAATTCACACTGTTTCCGGTGGTGTGGTCCAGTTGAGGTTTGTGTATACTCCAATTTTGAGATAAATCAATAAAATTATGTGTTAAAAGAGATGGACGGAGTCGATACAATGCATGAATGATAGTCGGGTCCACAGAGTTTACTCAGTACGCAATTTGCTTCCCCCTACACTAGCCCCGTGGCTGGTGGTCGATGCTCTGTGGGCCCTACCATGATGTATGTGTTTCATCCATTCCGTTCATCCATTTTTAAAGATCATTTTAATTCTTTATCCCAAAAATTAGAGGTATATAAATCTCAGGTAGTCCACACCACACGAAAACAATAGTGATTGGATATCCACCATTAAAATCCTCCTAAGGCCCATTGTACTATTTATTTGATATCCAATTTGTTGATTAGGTCATATAGGCCCAGATGAAGGGAAAAAACAAAAATCAGCTTGATCCAAAGCTTTTATGGCCGCCAAAATGTTTTTAATGGTAGACACTTATTCAACTCTTTCGTGTAATGTGGCCCACTTGATATTGGAATATACCTCATTTTTGGTCTCATATTGTAAAATGTTCTGTAAACATAGATGGACAGCATGGATGAAACATATACATCATGATGGCGCCCACAGAGCACCTGACCACCAGCCATTGGCTGGTGTCAGGGGGAGTAGCCAATCCGTTTCCCCGAGGGAGGGACGTGGTTTGTCTAGTAACCTTAGGTAGCTAGTGTCAAAGCTCCTTGGGATCCACCATGATGTTTCTGTTTGATCCACGCCATCCATCCATTTTTCCAGATCATTTTAGGTCCTGAACCCAAAATTAAGACAGATCAAAATCTCATTTGGACCACACCAAAAGAAAACAGTATTGATTGAACGTCCACCATTAAAAACTTCCTAAGCTGTCTATGATATTTATTTGCCATCTAACCTGTTAACGAGGTGACACAGACATGGACGATGGTAAAACACATGTATCAGCTTTGATCAAAAACTTCTCAACCGGCCCCAAAAAGTTTCCAACGGTAAGCGTCCAATCTCCACTGTTTCCTGTAGTGCGGTCCAGCTGAGTTCGGGATATGCCTCAGCCCATGCACCAAATTGATCGGTAAAAATGGATGGACGGTGTGGATAAAACACATACATCGTGGTGGGGCCCACAGAGCTTTGACATTAGCTACCTGGCTAGTGTTGGCCTCACTAGCCAAACCGCGTCCGCATCGGAGCCGTTTAAGTTGGTGGCCTTTCGACGGCTAAGGAAAGCTTGTTAGGAGTTCCCGGCCATTCATCGAGTGGGGCCCACCAATCCCGAGCATGCCATGTACCGTTTAGGGTTGCCTGTTCATCAGGTGTGCCACAACATACGTGTGGAATCGGTGCAGGTGCAGTGGGACAGATATTGCCGAGATTTTGAAAATATCGAGAAACTTATGCTAAAATATCGGAAGCTATATTTTCGCTATAACTCGCGTGATTTTCAAAATATTGGCATGATTTAAATATTTCGATTTTACCCAAAAATGCGTAAAACCTTATAAAAATTCCCTATATGAATATATTAAATATCAATTATTTATTAATTTTTGTAACACACACACACATATATAATTTTTAGTGAGATTTTTGGAATTATATCCAGAGAAAACTCAAAATCTGAAAAACTCAGGAGAAATTTCCTGGCCGAGAAATTAGGTAGGACGAAATTTATAACTATGTTCGGCTGCTCCCGTTGATTGGCCGAGATCCTGTACGTGCATGTGGCTTTTCCTTATTTTCTCGTGGAGGATATGCACCATGCCGGGACGAGCAGGGTACATCGTGAGTAATCCGAACCGTTGATTGGATGGGACCTCGGATAAACCTCGCCCCAAAAATTTCCTCCGTAAGAGTGTTTCCCCTCGCTTTCAAATTTGGCCACGTAGTTTGTGCAGGCGCCACGGATTTGAACGTGCCGCTCAATTCAAACCACGCAACTAAGAACGGAATAGTCAATACAGGCAGATATGTCCCGACAGAGATTACGTGACCCAAATGGAAAAAGGGATTTTGATCGTACTGACCTCAACGTTTGGGCAAATTACCTAGAAAGCTACTAGGTTCCATATATCCTAAGATTGACATTTTGACAAGCTTTTGAAAATTACTTGAACCAAAATGCCCTTGTCCTTATTCTAATAGTTGTACGGTTTTTTAAGGAATAAGAATTTATGTCGTATTTAATGCCAAAAAAGTGATGTCTATGGAATCTTTTTTTTGCGCTACGACCCATATAACATGACAACTACGACCTATGAAAGCTACGACCTACATAACATAATAACTATAACTCCATGGAAAACCATGACACATATAACGTAACAACTACGACCCATATAACATGACAACCATGACCCATTTCACATGAGAACCATGACCCATGTTAATAACTACGATCCATGACAACCACGACCCATGAAAACTACGACCCATATAACATAACAACCACGACTCTATAGAAAACCACAACACATATAACGTAACAACCACGACCCATATAACACGACAACTACGACCGTAATTATAATATAATATGAAGAACAGTTCTCTTCAACGGGCACCTAGAGAGCTGAAAAACTCTGTTGAGAATGTCTTGTTTTAGCTTGACTAAAAACTCTGTTGAGAAGGTCAGGCTTTAACAAGACATTCTCAACAGAGTTTTTCAGTTCGTTGGGTGTCTGTTGAAGAGAACTGTTCTTCATATTGTATTGTAATTATGGCCGTAGTTATCATATTATATGGGTCGTGGTTGTTGCATGTTTTAGCCAGAAGAGAAGCTAAAGCTGCATTTTCACTTCTCTGGTTAGAATACCGTTCATCTGTATTTTACAGATCATTTTAGGACTAACAACCATGACCCAATACAATATGAAGAACAGTTCTCTTCAACGGGCACCCAACGAGCTAAAAAACTCTATTGAGAAGGTCCATATAACATGGGTCGAAAATTGTCTTCAGAATTTCTTGTGGAGGGCGGAGTTTGAAAATTGTCTTCAAAATTCTCCGTGGAGGCCGTTGATCTTCAGAAAGATCGTCAACATCCCTGAGGAAAGGGAAGGATTCTGGTTTGGATTAACTTGTGAAAGTAATTTGAAACCAAGTACCACTTTTATAGGCTGGTTAACCAATGGTTAAGGCGTTGATTCCAAAGGGTTACGCTGATTCCGAAGGAATTATGGGAAAGTAGTGACATTAATGCAATTTTCTGAAAAAGAATGTTGCGCTGATTCCGAAGGGAAAAGTTGTGGATATGACGAACAATGGGTCGTGTGATCGTAGTTAATATGCATATTGGATCGTGGTTTTTATCCACGTTGGATCGTGGATTGGGGGAAAACAGATTGACAACCATGACCGGTGCAACATGAGAACTACGACCCATATAACATGAGAACCACGACCCATGTTATATGGATCTTCTCAACAGAGTTTTTCAGCTCACTAGGTATCCGTTAAAGAGAGTGAGGAGGATGATGATAATAATATCCCCATTTGCAAACTTAAGCGGAAGAAACTTGCAGAGTTATGTGATAGTACTAAAAAACCATCAAAATCTCTTGCATGGGTCATGGTTGTCATGTTATATGGGTCGCGGTTGTTGCATGTTCACCACGACTTATATAATATGATGACTACGACCTATGACAACCACGACCCATGAGTTTGGTCTTTGCCCACACGCAAAAAAGGGTTCTCTTCAACATTGGATGACAACCACGATCTAACGTGGATTAAAACCACGATCCATCGTGGTTGTCATCTATCGTTGGATCGTGGATCGGGGGAAAATGGAATGGACAGTAATGATCTTACAACCACGACCCTTACCAAAGCTAGCCTGACATTTTTTGAATATGAGATGACTATTAATAGACTACAGGAGCAGGAAATGCAGGATATATGGGTCGTGGTTGTCATGAGGCAAAGGTCATGGTTTTCATGTTATATGGGTTGTAGTTGTCATAGATCGTAGTTGTAATGTTATATGGGTCGCGGTTGTCATGTTATATGGGTCGTGGTTGTCATGTTAGGGCCAAGGCCTATAAAATGAAGACTCATATTACATGACAATCATGACCCATATAACATGACAACCACGACCCTTACCTCATGGTAAAGGTTGTCATGTTATATAGGTTGTGGTTCTCATTTTAGGGCCAAGGCCTATAAAATGAAGACTACGACCCATCTAAAATGATGCGACCTATGCCACTATACAGATATCGTTTGCACGACTATGGTGTGACTTACATTAACTTGGAGACTACATGGGATAAACATACATAAGTTCTTTACCATCCATTAGATGAAACGATCTATTTACACCGTGGATATTAAATTTCATTCAAATATAAATCTTAAATGGACCATAACGTAGAGATGACTATTTATAGATTGCAAGAGCAGGAAATGCAGGCTATATGGGTTGTGGTTGTCATGTTATATGGGTCATGGTTTCACATAGGGTCGTGGTTGTCAATGGCGATCCAATATGGATGACAATCGCGATCCAGTACAACTGTGAACCATGACCCATATAAAATGACAACCACGGCCTATGACATCTGACAATCACGACCCTTTTAACATGATCGTGATTGTCATCCATATTGGATCATCATTGACAACCACGTCGTGGTTCTCATATTATATGGGTCGTGGTTGTCGTGTTAAATGGGTCATGGTTCTTATGTTATATGGGTCGTGGTTCTCATGTTAAATGGGCCGTGGTTGTAATGTGGTAAATGATAGCCATTGTTATAATAGCCTAAAGCCCATAATGGGGTGATCTGTTCTGTCCACCTTGTTGGCCAGCTCGTCATGGGCCCAAAAAGTTAGCACACGAGCTCTGGATTATACACATACATCAATGTGGGCCCATATGAGTCGTTGTTTGCATGGGTCATAGTTGTCATGTTATATGGGTCGTGGTTGTCATGTTGCATGAATCGTGGTATTCACGTGTTCACTTCCTCTTCTACCAAACCATTGGTACCATAACTTAAGGCCCACGATGGGGTGATCTGTTCCATCCACCTTGTCGGCCAGCTCGTCGTGGGCCCAAAAAGTCCTGACTTGGGCAGTGCCATTTCAAAAAAAACATCACAGTGAGCCTGAAAAGTTTCAACACTCACCATTATATTCTATTATGTGGCCCACATGCGCACTGAATTAGGCTGATACTTGGGCCCTAGCCCTAAAATGACATGGCAAGAAGGATGGGCAACATAGATGAAACACATACATGGTGGTGGGGCCCACATACCACCGAGCACCCCCCATTGGCAGGTGGTAGGGGGAGTAGCCAATTCGTCACTTTCTCGGGTTTTGAAAAAGAAGGTAACTTCTTATTCACTCTAGGACCGTACTACTTCTTAACCAAGGATAGGGGCATTTTCGTCCGAAACAATATCCAAAAGTTTGCAGAAGGCCACCTTGGGATATATGGAACGTCGTAGCTTTCTAGGTAAATTTCCCAAACGTCGAGGTCAGTACGGTCAAAATCCCATGGAATAATATTCGTTACCTATTCAATCACTTGAACAATAATGTTTAAGATTATTGGACGATTATCAGAGTTTGGGGTTCATCTATAGATTCTATCTTCTAAAGATGAGTTGTACATTTATCTTTAGTATGAAAGAACTTTTTTAATAAAGATAAAACAAGAAAAAATCTTTTACAAAAAGAAAATTATTATAATAGGCCATAAAGAACAATTACAAAGCACCTTTCTAAATAGAGAAATGGGTTGATATTCAAACTGAATACAACATCTGAGCATAAACCCGTATTTCAACTAAAGCACAATTACTTAATTACTGCCACCGATTACACTAAAGAATGTGAACGACTGATAACGCTATGAATCATAAAGTAATTGAAAAATATATTTGATTTGATTTGGTTCGTATGATACGCTTCTTCTACTGAATTCCCTTGATATTTATAACTTTAAATTTATCATCTGGAGGCTTCCCACATTTTGACGATTATTATAACTACTCAGTACTACTAATCTTTTGAAGCTTCTTTCTAAGCTTGTCACCTATCTTGTAACCGCTCCAGGCTTCCTCATTAACTCGACCATGTTTTGCTCGGCCACTCTTGCTTTGTGGATAACGTGGCACCGCTCGATAAACACTAGTTATATTACCGTAAAATTCTCTTCGGGTATCTCCGCAAATCTCACATACACCAAGCGACTCTCGTAAGATTACACGTGCTCCTTTTTTATTGGCTCTCATAGGAATGGGTAGAAATAAGGTAGAACATTGCCCCCCACACCACTTCGCCTTTAGGTAAAAGGTGAAAGTGATGCGTGACCCCTCATAAATACGGCCATCCTCTAGGCCATGTGGCGACGCTTCTTTACCACGCCTGATCGAGAAAATTCGGAATGGCAGTAAATTTTTTTCTTTTTTGAATAGAGAGTTATTCTCGTGGCGACGCGTGTATAAGCATCGTACCATATGGGATCATGATTATATCGTGGACGTCGCCCCCATGAGTCCAATAATTCTAGATGTTGCCCCCAATTGATGGAAACCTTTTCTGAATGGTGGGGGGACTATTACAAACTACTAATCGCTAAACTCGTTGAGCTCATCACTACTTACTCTACTCGTTGATAGATTTATGAGGAACGAAGAAAGTTGCATCCTAATCGATCGCGATTTCGAGCTGAAGGACAACTAGGTTGAAGAATGTATTGGTTGACACTACAACCACAACAGTAGCTCAAGTGGCCGAGACTACTCCTAAATGCCAAAAAGTCATGATGAAGGGACTCATTTTTCGAAAAAACTCCATCCCAATCTTCTCCATCTGCTCCCACAAGAATTACTAACTTGAAATCTCCTTTAGGTCCGGCTCCCAGACCTCATACTCTAGTCATTGTTCGCGCTAACCTAACCACAAGTCCGACATCAACGAGTCATCCAACATCAACCGTAACACGCTGGCGAGTGACGTTTCCAAAATTAGGTAGTTCTTTGACCGATGTTGCATCTTCTTTTGAAAAATATTTCAAAAATAAGTACCGGCCAGGGCCCTCCATTGAAGGTTATGCCACGAAAATTGGGGAAGGCTTCAAATGTCATAAAGACACTCATTATAATCAATGCTGGACTAGATGGTGATAAGATAGGGAGGGATTGAATAACCAAAATCTTCTTTTCGATGACAAATATCCTACACCATTTAAACCTAATCTCCCATCATTCCCAACTTCTGCTCAACCGATGACAACGATCATTAGAAATCATCGGTCAGTATACAATGGATTCACCACCATCACTGTCCATTTTGACTTAGGTGGATGTTACTTGTGTTCACAACCCCAAGTATAGGGTCACGATGTAGTAATAACTTGGTGAGATCGAGGTCGAATCCACAGGGACTTGTATGTGTGTCTTTATGAAATAAACTAGAACTAGATTTAAGTAATAATCTGAAGAATTGAGAGATCAATGATTTAACAATCAATAATAAAAGGGAAACTAGAGCGCCAAGGATCCACATGTAGCTATTAAGATGTTACCTTACTCAATTTAAAGAGCTACAATTGGAATTAGTCCTATCCTATTCAGTTAGATGATAGAGCAGTAAAAACTCAAAAATCTGAATTTTCCATCAACATAGTTCTCTCATGAAGCATTCATGTGATAATCTTAAGGAACCCAACCATCCATCATGCCATATACTATGATGAAACATGAATTTTATAGATCACACACTTTTCAAAACAAATTAAAAAGATATTCAAAGTTATCACAACATTTATTGTAATTTGAGTCATAATAAATCATAGAAAATTGAAAATATTCCTGTAATTAAACTATAAATCAATAAGAATTTAACATATACTTGAATTAAAGCAAATGAAGCATCAAAATAAACTACAACTTTACCTCTTAGTCCTAGCTAAGAGATTAGCTAGTTATTGCTAACTCAAAAACAAAAGAAAAAACTAAAAGATATAATAGAATTCATAAAGAAATCGAAGTGGAAGAATGTTGTCGACACTTCACCTAGGATTTTTCTGTCTTTCCAAACCCTAGAAGATGATTTGGAATAGCCCATGGACTCCTTTAAATAATTTTACAACTCAAACTTTCGCATCGCCTTGGAAAAGTTTGTAAACCGCCTCAAATTTACACACTCTGTGTGGTTTCAATGACACATTCGATGACACCTTTAATGACACATTCGATGTCATCGAAAATTGTCCAGAACTGTCCAACGAGTGTAGCTCGAAATTCCTGAAATTGTCGATGTCATCGAATTGTATTTTAGAAATTATTTTCAAACTTTCTCTTTTTAAACCTGAAGTTTTAGAATATCATTTTTCTGGCCAATTTTCAGGATTCATTTTCTTCACTTCAAATCTTCAATTCTCTTCATTCCTCATTTAGTTTCCTTGGATCTTTGGCATGCGAATTCTTCATTAATGACTTTCAAATCTTCAATTCTTTATTTTATTCTTTGAGCTCTAAATTTCCCTTTTAGTATTAATTTCACCTTAAGCTCTCGAAATCAACTCGCACAAATATCTATAATTAGATCAATTAAACATTATCATGTTTATAAAATCAAGGTATAAATATGAGAAATATGTAATATTTTACACTCAACACACTCCTCAACCAGCATTTTGCTAGTCTCGAGAAAAAATGCAAACATAACTTCTCAAAAATTTCAAATTCCGACCCTCCCTTAGATAACAATTTTCTGCACAGGCCTATACATGTGAGTGATATTCAAAGGCATGAAAATAAAACATGAGAAATCTAGATCCTAATGTCCTTAGTAATAAAATGAAGTAAGTCTTCGTTCATCACTTAACAAATAGAAAAAGTTCAAACATCAAGTTTTTAGTGTATTTAGTGAGTTTTAACTTAAAATTTCATGAATTTGTTATACCTTTTATAATGTTAGCCATGTTCATTACCTTAAAGTGGACAGTTCAACACAAATATTGATTTCGATGATATCTCGTATTTCACTTATTTTATAGCTTTTGATTTTATATCAATGGCTTTCACATTTTTTTCATTCTTTTTATGATTTTTTCATTTAAAACACATCCCGTAGGTGGCCATGATCTTACTGTTTTCTAGCTGGTTTGTTTTTATTCTTTTAATCCCTTTTAGGTAGATAATAATCTCCAAATTTGGTTCATAATAACTTTTAAGTAATTCGCATGTTATCACTTAAAAAGTAAACAATTTCATAGGATATAAATTAGATGTAAAGTGTGAGCTAGACTCAATTGATGTTTTAAAATTTTCTATTAATCAACTAATTAAGAAAACTTAATCAAAAGTTACTAATTAACTAGCAGGTATTCAAATAACACAAAATTTTGCTTTCTAAAGGAGTTTTGAAACAGAAAATTCAAAAATTTTAAAACAATTTGCTCAAAACCTAGAAAAATATTGATTAGATCTATCTAATCTCACCTCTAACCTAAAATTTACTGTAACACCCTGGTTCTTATAACTCGAGGATGATCGCTCATTTTCGAGAACCTGAGTATTACTTTATGAAGTGGACTAACATACATATAATTAATAACAAATCTCATAACACAATTTTAATTCTCCATATTTATCAAAACAATCCTTTGATTGTATGGATGGTACGGCTGAAATTCAAATGGGTTCAACCCAACCGACCCGTGACTGACCCGACATTGGGTTGGGCTTGGGCATGAAGTATCGGGTTTGGTCTCGAGCTTGGGCTATACAAATACCAACTCGATAGAACTTAGGTCAGGCTCGAGTTGAGGTATTGGGTTGCCCGACCCAACCCGAACCCGATCTATATATAAGTCACTTATAAATTATAATTAAGTGTGGATAGTCTGTGTTGAAGGTACAAGAAATTCCAGTCTTATCGGGTGTCATTGGTCTATATTATTTCCAATGACTCAAGCTAACAAGATACGCCAGATTTCTCTCCCAAATAGATTGCGTGCTACACAATACGACTTTTAAAAGAGTAGTTGTCCTATATTTTAACTTGTTTGTTTAGAAAAAAATGATGTTCTTCATAATAAATAACTACATATATAATTAATAAAATCATAGGTATAAAAAATAAGATGTGTATTGAAAATATAATTGACTAATGTAATGACGAAAATATTAGTATGTATCAACCCGACCAACCCCATCAACCCAACCGAGCTTGCTTAGGTTGGGCTTGGGTTGAGAATTCCTAATCCGAGGTTAGGTTGGGTTAGGGTTGAGGTACAAGAACCTTAGGTTAGGCTAGGGTTGAGCACCAACCCGACTCAACCCACCTGACTTTCAACCCAAATAGATGAAGGATCAATAGTCAAAATTACTGCAGCATAGAAATTTATCTAGAACTGGAAGCCCACCCTTCCCTGGCGTAGAAGGAATTTACCCTTTGAAAAACCAAAAGCTATGTTGGCCTAAACTTATTGTGTTCTTGAAAATCCAATCCTATCACTAGTTATATGACCTAATTTTAGGAATAGATATAAAACATGATCCTCATCCGTGATTTAGGAGGACCATGGAAATGGAAATAATGTAGATGGTGATGCCACCTTCCAAACTGTTTCCCTTCGTGTGACCCACCTGAATCATGGATTGTCTCAATCCTTAGGTCCTAGGCAATTTTTTTTTTTGAATCTAATGGTTGGAGTGGATTTCTTATAATCCTCACATGGGCCTCGTAAAAAATCAACGTTAGACATCTCTCCTAATTATTTCCTTTGATGTGGCCTGTCTGAATCACGAGTTAGCTTGAGGATTTTTTTATTTTATTATTATTTTTTTTTATGCCATGGCCTAATGTCAAATTACACAATTAATGATTAGAGTAGATTTCACATACACATCATAGTGGGCTTAGGAAGGTTTCAACAGTGAGGTGGGTGTCACTGTCCCCATTGCTTTCTGTGGTGTGGTCCACCTGAGCTTTGGATCTACCTTATTTTTAGGCCCATGCCCTAAAATGATCTCGAAAATATATGGACCATATAGATATAATACATACACCATGGTGGGGCCATAGAACTTGGTGGCATTAACAAACCACCAAGGTCGGTGGTGTTTCGCACACCACCACGCAATCCGCTTTCCCTTTCCTTGTTGAAGAGACTTTGCTTCTGTATTTTAAAAAACGAAGAAAAGTAATGGGAGCCACAATGAAGCCCACCATAATTCCCAACAAAATGTGTATGAGGAATCCACTCTGACCATAAGTTGCCTATTCCAACATTAGGCCTAAGGCCAAAAAATGGGGCACCTATGATTTAGATGGGCCACACCAAAGGAAACGGTTGAGAGAGATGTCCAATATGTTGATTTGTTATGGGGCGCATCGCAAGGGTTATAAGAAATTAACTCCAACCATTAGATTTCACAAAAGCAATTAGGTCTAGAGCTCAAAAATTAGAACAATCCATGACTAAGGTGGTTACACGGAGGGAAACAATTTAGAGGGTGGGAATCATAGTTTACGCTTTTTCCAATTGTACAATCTACTTGAATCGTAGATGGGCTGGTTTTTTAACCCCTACACCTAAAATAAAGTCTTGTAACTAGTGATTAGATTGGTCCCATCCCATGCAATGCTACCCTTTTTAAGAGAGACGAGAGATTAACAGGATACATGATTTTAGGATTTTTTTTTAGGGCTGATTACATACTCGGCACATTTGCAACTAGTCTCCACATGAGAGGGTGGATAAGAGTAGATGGTAAAAACATCCTTTTACCTCATATATAAAATAAGAAGCATGATTTGATAAATTTAAACTTCAAAGGAAATTTACGGTAAAATTAATATCTATGAGGAATTTTTCGCTAAAAATCCCTTTAATTAAACTAACAAAATTTTGGATTTATGGAATTAAATGGTAATTTGTTAAGTTAGGCTGTAATCCAAATTAAATTCAAAATTTTAAGAAAAAGTTAATATAAATCAATTCGATTTAGTTATAGGTTAATTTTTGAATTTTTAAAAAATATTGATTTAATTTAATATTATTAAAATTAAGTGACAATTTACCTAAATTTGATCAATATTAATATATGTTTTTTCACGAGTTTTAAGTTGTCAATAAATAAAATTGGAATTTATTGATCAAAATAAAATTCATTTAAAAGGTAACTTAAATTAATTAGAGTAGAATTTAATTAAATACATTATTAAGTTTAAAACTCAATAATTTTTATCATATTCAATTCTTTAGTTAGATTGAATTTTTAAATTTAATAATTCAATTACATTGTCCAGAAAAAAAATTTAAAAATAAGTATATACACATTTTCTATAATTAATAAATAGAAATTAAAATTATTGTTAATCAATCATTCTCAATCAAGATATAATTATATTAATTTGAAAATCTGTTTTTTGAATATAAACAAAAATTTCAGCAATGTCCAAGGAATTGTGTAAATTTTTTAACAACTACAGAAAACAACTCACTCTTAGAAAAAGTTTAGGGATTAAATTCTGACAGCACCGAATTTTTATATTATTATTTTATAAAATCTAAGAATTCATTTATGAATGATTTCACTGCTAATTTACTTATCTTAAATATTATTGAATCTTCATGACATCCATGCATCTTTAAATATTTTTAAATTATGGTAAAAAGAAATGAAACAAAAAGTATAATTAAGTAGAACGATCGTCCTCATTAGTGAAAGATCCTAGAACTCATTAGATCTTTTGGAATCTCCTTTTTATATGTCGTTTGAGTACAAGTGCGTGCATGAATGTACATCAGAAGTACAACTAAAGAAGTATTCTAACTAACTAACTAACGTATGAATGGATCCCTTATCATGAGCTATCCCTTCATTCACTTGATTATAGTATTATAAAAGATGATGGATATTTAATTTATTATTATAAGAATTTACGAAAAATATTGTATTCATGGCATTACTTTAATTTATTATATGTATTTAAATTCAATTATTATTTTTTGGTTTATGAAATTTTGATATAATTTAAAATTTTCAAAACTAGGTTGTATATGATTCCACTGAGTGTGTAAGTTCACCTTGTTTTGGGAAATATTTTAGAATACATAGTCAAGTCAGGGAATGAAGTGGAGCAAAGTTCTAGCCATTGGTTTAGATTTATTTTTCTTTTTCATATTGAATTTATTGTAAAAAAAATTATGAAATAATAAATTAGACTTTGGATTATTGTAATGATATTTGAATATTTAATGAATGTCTATGATGTCATAAATGTGAAAAAAAATCATGATATTAAGATTCGGGTCTTGAATAGCCCTACTTGGGTACCTGGATTTTACGATGTGACGTTGACACCTTTTTTTTTTTTTTTTTGGTTACTTACTCGTATGTTTGGATGACATTATGAATCTATAAATTTGACGCAGGGATGAACGTGATGAGGATGACCACTCCGAATCCACGGAGCTTCTCTGGACTCCTCACAGAGACTTCTCGAATCCACGAGGAAAGAAAATAGAAAATAGAAATAAATTCTAATAAATTTGAAATTGATTAATTGATGAATAAAAACGAGTTTACAACCCTTTAAATAGGGGTACCAAGCAATGGGAAAGAAATTAGAATCAAACTACAACTAAAACTCCTAGAATTCGCGACTTACTATAAATAGTAAACTTACTATTTATAGACAGTCGTGATGTCTACTATGCACAAGGTTTTCGGGCAAACATAGTAAGTGTCCTAGTTGGCTTCACCAAATCGTTCTCCTAATTATTCTAAGCTCTTTTCATGTTAGGTGCAACTCCTAAAGCCCGACGGATAAAGAGTTATAATCAAACTAAAACTTACTATTTATAGTAAAAATGAAATTAAAACAAGGAAACGACCGTCGATCCAGGGGTTTTTTACAATTCCAGGCTACGCAACCCGGCATAGCAGGGTTGGTTGGCTAAAGTAGCTCGTTTTACCCCAAAATCATATATTTTACATCAGATAACTCATTCCGGATTGCGAGATATGCCCGATCTAAGGTCCGACGGTCCGGATTACTTCTGTCATCGACCGGGCCTTTTCTGATCCATCTTGGCCATGAAACTATCCATGACCCGCTCTACATCAGTCCCCTCCACTTCAAAAGAACTCGTTCTCGAGTTCTCATCCTGCTCTAGTTCATGATACTCGGTCAGGTCCGTGACGTTGAAAGTCCTTGAGATCGCCATGTCATCTAGAAGATCAACAACATAAGCATTGTCATTAATCTTTCGAATGATTGGGATGGGTCCAATCTTCTTATTTTTTAACTTGTTGTATGTCCCGGTCGGAAATCTCTCTTTGCGCAGATGGACCATAACGCTGTCACCCACCTCGAACACTTTTTGTCGCCGATGCTTGTCTGCTTGTTCCTTGTATTCTCGTTCGAGGCATGTAGCTTGGTCTGCATTTTTGCATGGATGCCCATGATCTTGTCTGCCATATGCTCTGCTGCAATGCTCGTGCTTGGGTGCTTGGGTAGAGGGACCAAGTCAAGTGTGTGGCGAGACACTCGTCCATAGATAATCTGGAATGGTGATCTCCCTGTCGAGCGGTTCACCATGTTGTTGAATGTAAACTCTACTTGAGATAAGGCCAAATCCCAGTGCTTCAGTTTTTCTCTTGAAATACAGCGAAGGAGGTTTCCTAACGTGCGATTCACAACTTCGGTCTGCCCATCAGTCTGTGGGTGGTAAGCACTGCTGAATTGAAGTTGTGTATCGAATCGATTCCATAAAGTCCGCCAAAAGTAGCTAATGAACTTCGTGTCATGATCGGAAGTAATGGTCTTGAGGACCCCGTGTAGCCGTACGACCTCCTTGAAAAATAGATTCTCAACGCGTGTTGCATCGAGGGTCGTCTTGCATGGGATAAAGTGTGCCATCTTGGAGAAACGATCTACCACCACGAACATCGAATTCATGCCACGTTGTGTTCGTGGGAGACCAAGCACGAAGTCCATTAATAAATCCTTCAAAGGACTGATAGGCACAGTTAACGGGGTGTAAAGGCCCGTATTCTGAGATTGTCCCTTAGAGGTCTGACAAACATGACAACATTGTACCGCTTTTCCCACATCACGTACTAATTGCGGCCAGTAATACCGCTCTTCCACAAGACCTCGCGTCTTGTCTCGCCATAGGTGTCCACCGAGGCGACTTCTATGTAGCTCCTGAATAATCTGCTTCCTCAGAGAACTTTGGGGGATGCACAATCGATTCCCTTTGAAGAGAAAATCATCCTGTATATGAAGCTCACTGGGGTGACCTTCTTGGCATTTCATCCAAGAATATTTAAAATCCTTATCTACGACATACAGCTCCTTGAGACAGTCGAAGTCGACCACCTCGTTGCTCATCATAACAAGTAGTGATGCACAATGGCTAAGTGCATCAACCACCTTGTTCCGTTGCCCTGACTTGTGCTTTAGAACGAACGTGGATTCCTGTAAAAATGCAACCCATCTAGCATGCACACGATTCACGTTAGTCTGACTATTAATAAACTTTAATGCTTGATGGTCAGTGTACAAAACAAACTCTCTTTGAATCAGATAATGTCGCCAATGTCGCAGCGCCTGAACAACTGCGTACAACTCAAGTTCATAAGTTGACCACTTCTTTTGGGCTTCACTGAGCTTCTCACTGTAGAAGGCTACCGGCCTACCTTTTTGTGATAACATTTCTCCAATTCTGACGTATGAAGCGTCACACTCAACCTCAAATAATTTGTCGAAATTATGAAGCACCAAGACCGGTGTTGTAGACAAATAATGCTTGATCTCATGAAAACTCTCGTCAGCTTTATTGGTTTACTGGAACAGTCCTTTTTTCATGCAATCTGTTATAGGCGCGACTATGGTACTAAAATCTCTCACAAATTGACGATAGAAAGTCACTAACCCGTGAAAACTCCTCACCTCGCGAATGTTTGTCGGGATCGGCCATTTCCTAATAGCTCGTACCTTTTCATCGTCCACACGAATGCCTATGGATGTTACAACAAATCCTATAAACAACAGGCTGTCAGTTAAAAAACTATACTTCTTTAAGTTGAGGTACAACTTATTAATTTGTAGGACCTACAACACCTGCCTGAGATGTTTCCTGTGCTCCTTCTCATCCTGGCTATATATCAATATGTCATTAAAATATACTACCACAAATCGGCCAGTGAACGGTTTTAGAACTTGATTCATTAAACGCATAAAAGTACTTGGTGCGTTCGATAGGCCGAAGGGCATGACGAGCCACTCATACAACCCTTCCTTAGTCTTGAATACTGTTTTCCACTCATCACAGGGTCAGATACGAATATGATGGTACCCGCTCCTTATATCTAGTTTAGAGAACACCTTGGCCCCTTCTAGCATATCGAGCATGTCGTCCAAATGTGGTATTGGGAACCGATACTTAATGGTAATTTTGTTGATTGTCGGGCTGTCGACACACATGCGCCAGCTTCCATCTTTTTTGGCGTTAATAATGCTGGTATGACACATGGGCTTATGCTCTCTCTCAAGAGACCCTTACGGATCAATTTCTCTACTTGCCCCTGAAGTATCTCACACTCCTTTGGACTCATCCGATAATGAGGGCGGTTGGGCAGGCTAGCCCCAGGGACGAGATCTATATGATGTTGGATATCCCTCATGGGGGGCAATTCATCAGATAGATCCTCAGGCCAGACTTCTTTGAATTCGTTTAGCAATAATCTTAAACTTGGAGGGATGTTTAAGGGTTCCCCTTCCTCGCTCTTCACCACTACGTCGTATACCTCGCCGGTTTTCTTAGATTCCTCCATGCAATGCCGAATGGTCAAGAGAGAACTTCCCTCCACTTTAGAAGTTTCAGGGTGGTTCTCTGGTGCCATAGAGGCAAGGATTATTTTTCAACTATCCTTGACGAATATGTAGACATTATCTTATCCCCGATGGGTCGCATCACGGTCCGCCTGCCAGGGTTGACCGAGTAGCATATGATAAGCTTCCATGTCGACCACATCACAAAGTATTTGATCCTTATAATTTTTACCAATTGAAAATAAGATAGTGCATTGTTTAGTTACCTTGGTCTCATTCACTTTTTTAATCCAGCCAATTGAGTACGGGGAATGATGCTTAGTCGTTGGTAGCTGCAACTTGTCCACCATCACTCTTGAGACGATGTTCTTGCTATTGCCACTGTCTATGATCACATCACAGACCTTTCCGTTGGCAGTGCACCGAGTACGAAATATATTGTGTCTCTATAGATGTAATTCATTTCGTGGGGTATATAGTAATCGCCTCACAATTAGAAATTCGCCACGATCCTCGCCTGTCACTTCATCGTCACCTGCTATTTCTTTAATGGTTTGTTCATATTCATTAAAGCCATGGTCTTCTTCTGCGGCCTCATCTTCAGTGCCCCCTTCGTTTGTAGTCAAGTGTGCTGCTGGACGTTGAGGACAAGTGTTGATAAGTAGCCTGGTTAGCCACATCGGTAACAATTGTTCGATCTTGGCCGAGCATAAGAATTTAGAATCCTACTCAGACCCACTGTTGTGGGTGCTACACGTTAATGTTTGGATGAGCCGCTCCCCGTATCACGGTTTGCGGTTATAGAAAGTTGAGGTACTGGGTCTTTTCTTTGTGCCAGCACTGGATCCTGCATGGGACCCTTCATGGAAGGTCGAGTTGAAGGATATGGATGAGCAAAAGCTCTTGCAATTTGTGTTTTTGTCCCTACCCACCAATTGAACTGCTTTATCCATGGTTCCGACTGGGTACATTTGAACTCGGTCCTGAATTATCGGTCACAACCCCCTATAAATCGTGCCACCTTCTGTGACTCAGATTCTGACAGATAGTTTCGTGTAACCAACCGTTGAAATTCTTCAGTGTAATCTGTGACGGTTTCGATTTCCTTATCTGCAATTTTGATATTACTAGAATAATATCTACTCATAATCATTGGCGAGAAATCGTGATCGAAGAAGACGTTTCATCCGTGGCCATGATGAGATGGGCGCCTTGTTCTAGTGGGCTTATGGGAGTTATAATTGTTCCCACCATATAGAAGCACCAGATTTTAATTTAAACGCTACCAATTTTACCCTTTTATGATCTGGCACACGTCCATATAATCAAAATATCTCTCTACTTCGGCTAGCTAATCGAGAAAATCTTCTATACGTAATAAACCGTTAAAATTAGGAAGTTCAGCATTACCTTGATAGTCTCTTTCAACACGATCTAGATGATCACCTCCATGGATTGGTCGTCGGGCAAAACCCTCATTAAGGTCCTCATCGCTAGCACTTGAATCATTTGGTGTAGCCCTACTGTAAGACCCGTGTCCTAGCTCGTACCGTTCCGTAGGCTTCCGCGGTCTTTCCGGTCGAATAACGGCGACCCGCGATCTTTTATCGGCAGTTGCGCGCAACCCCGATTCGTATTTTCTATTCCAGAGTCGGCTCGACCCGAGACTTGTACCAGTGTGACCGCGCCGTCGCCACGGTTTCGACGCCGCGACTCATGCACCGACCCGATACCCAGGCTAAAAAATGTCGGCCTGCGTTCAATTCGAGAAAAAACACCGCGCGTTGCGAACTTCGAGAGAATCTCTACCAAATGTCAAATCAATCCCATCAATCAATCAAAGTACACAACTCATCAAATCAAGTACCCATCCCATCCCCAAGTACACAACACCATCCCCAAAGTCAACTTTCCCATCTCATCTCTTACACACCCCCATCACTCATCCCATCACTCTCTCTCTCTCTCTCTTCCATTCTCTCTCTCTCATTTTCCTCCCAAGCAACTCACGTCCACCTCCATGAGAGAATGCCATGTGTGGCCCACCTTCATACCTCTCATCTCTACCATCAAAGCGTCATCTCAACCGATGGATAACGTTCTTTGGAGCTATAGAACGCGTTGATGGAAGAAGGAAGAAGAAATCTTGAGGTGGGTTTTTCTTTTGTGTAGATCTTGACCTTTGGATCATAATGGGTGCTTCCTTCTCTCTCTCCCCTTTCTCTTTCGATATTTTGGTGTGATGATGTGGCTGTGTGGCCCACTCGAATGAACCCCATCTTGATGAATATTTTATTCAAACCATCCAAGCCATGTGGGCCCTACCCCCCTGGATGATGGGAAAACGTATTTATTAGATTGATTCAAATCAAGTGGACCACGTCCACATAGGACCCACCAGCCATGGTCCCCACTCGTGGGACCCACCTTGATGATACATATACCCAGGCCGTCCGTCCAGCGTCCAGGGACGCTGGACGTTGTTTCACCGTGAAGACAGTGGCGTGCTAGCGGTAATTTTCATATATATATATATATATATATATATATATTAAGGTTTGGGATGTGCCACTCTTACAGGCCCCACCTTGGTGTATGATTTTAATCCAAGCCATCCATTCCTTTCCCTATCTCATTTTAGGCGTTGAGCCGAAAAATGAAGATAATCCGCTTATCAGACGGGCCATACCAGTGGAAACAGTAATTTTCACCGTTTAAATTCACTTTAATTTTTCTACATGCATAAATATATTGGATATTGGACTCTTTTGACTTGTGTTGAGCTATGAAATCTAATGGGTGGAGTGGATCCACCTAATGTGGGCCCCACCTGTGAAAAACCACGGGAATTTGGTTTTTTTAAAAAAAAAAAAAAAAAATAAAAATAAAAAAATAAAATAAAATAAAAAAATGACAATAAGTATGCATGTATATGCATTGACGTCCAGAGGAGTTCGGACATCCAACGTGAAATGGGGAGGGCCCCCTTGGCCTCAATTGTGGACACTACTATGATGTATAATCTACATCTATGCCGTTCATTTAATAGGTCTCCTTTTTTGATGCGTTGGTTCCAAAAAAATCAGTCATAAAAAGTTTTAGGATGGCCCACACCATCACCTTTCATGCAGTGGTGTGCCAATCCACCTGGAGTCAACTGCTGGGGTCCACATGCAGCTTGGATCCACCTGAAACTCGGTTTGGACCCTTAAATTGGTGGGACACACACAATGAATGGGTTGGATTTGTGAACTACATCACGGTGGACCCCAGGACCACATAACCATACCAAAAGTTTGGTGGACAAATAAATATTACAGTGGGCCAAAGGCCCACGTGACCTTATAAACTCGTTATATGGTAAATAAATATTGCAGTGGGCCCCTGGCCCATACGACTTTATCAATAGATTGGATGCAAGTAAACATTTCAGTGGGTCCCATGATCGTGTGACCCTATCATCAGGTTGGGAGAAAAATAAATGCTGTAGTGGGCCCCATGTCTGTATGACCTTATCAACAGGTTTGAATGGAAATAAACATTATGGTGGGCCCCAGGTATATATGACCTTATCAACAGGTTGGATGCAAATAAATATTGCAGTGGGCCCTAGGCCCATGTGACCCTATGACCAGTTTGGATAAAAATAAAAAATAAAAAAAATAAACATCATGTTGGCCCTAGTTTGGATGGACAGTATGTTGGGCCCTAGGTTGGTGGAAAGTAAACATTTTGGTGGGTCTTACCTAAGACCCATTTATGTATGTGTTGTGTCCACAATTGTGGACCTCCATCACGGAATATGTGACCTATCTATACCTTCCATCCCTATGGGACCCACCATAATGCACGTGTTTCATCCAACCGTCCAACCATTTTTGGAAAATGATTTTTAGGTTTGGGACGAAAATAAGACAGATGTATTTATCAAGTAGACCATAGTGCATGGTGAGGATTGAACGGCTATCTTTGTAATCTTTGAGATCTTATGATTAAATTGGATGAGAAATAAATGTTATGGCGGGCCTTGGAAATTTTAGTAGTGGAAATCATTATCACCATCTATATTTGAGTGTGGCTCATTTGATATACACGTGGCTATGTGGTGTGGCCCACTTACCATATTTAAGGCCCACCTTGTTATATATGAGGTCCCTGTGATGCGGCCCATTAGATGTATTTGGGGCTCATGGGTCGAGGCCCAATATGATGTATATAAGGCCCTTTTCAATGTGTGATTCCGCCATGATAAATGTATTGTATATCTGCACCATCTACCCGTCTTGATGGCGCAGGGCCGCTTGCTGCATGTGCTAGGCCTGCCTTCACTGTCCACCATGCTGTGTGTACTTCACCCACACCGTCCACTTGTGCGGCCCGCCTAGATGTTCGTATTTGGTATCCACCCCGTCCATAATGTTGGGATTGTGCTGGACAATGTTCGGTTGGTGCCAATTTACATGGATATGTTTGTACCAGTGCTGATCATCATACGTGGGTCATGGGTGTAGTGATACACATGTTAAACCTACAACTATTGAAATGATTTTTGGTGCGGCGCATATAAAGAGGCCCACATTGATGTATTAGTGAGGCCCATTGCGATGTATTTCTGGCCCGTATGTCGTGGCCTATTGTGATATGTTTCCGACCCATTTATTGAGGCCCGACTTGAATTGCATGAGGCCCATTGGTGCGGCCCAATGATGCGACCCACCGTGATGTGTATATTAGGCCCAATGGTAAGGCCCTATGTATCGACCCACCGTGATGTGTAGGCCCTCATGCTGTGTGTGTAAGGCCCACCTGTGATGACTGTTTGAGGCCCACTTGTTGGATATTTGGGCCCACCTTATGGTTGACTCTATATGGACCACTCCTTGGGAGCAATGTTGGTTAAATGTCCACATTGCTGGGCAGTGATGGTTAGATGTCCACATTGTGACCCTTCCTTAGGCCTTATTAGGCCCATTCTCATCATTCTCTTAGTGGGTTAACCTAAATAAATGGACCCCATTTACCATGGACGGATGGATCAATGCTACCAGATTTGATATAATCACGGCCGAGGGCTGATCTTTATACTATGGTTGATCAGATGTTCATCTATGAACCCAGTCGTGTCTATGTGACCGGTCGTCGGTATTGATTATCGATGCTGATTGTCGGTGCCAATTATCGATGTAGATTATCGGTGTCGATTTGTCGAGGCCGATTCTGAGTATCGAATTCGATTGCCAAGGCCGATTGTCGAGACCTATATGATGTATATGTGACCCGTAGTTGAGGCTCATTGTGATATGTATTAGGCCCATGAGCAGGGTCCACCTGTTGTGTATATGTGGCCTTGAGTAAGACCCATTGTGTTGTATATTAGGCCCTTGTGTGAGGCCGTGGGCCCATTATATGTTTGACTCTATGTAGGCCATTCCTTGGGGGCAATGTTGGTTAAATGTCCACATGGTCGGGGTCGATTATCGATGCTGGTTGTGGATACCAGTTATGAGTAAGTGACAGCATAGCATCATGATACATGCCCATACGCATCATCTGCATGTTTGTTATGAGAGGTGGTTGATCATTGCATATGTCATTGAGCATGTTGTCATGAGACTCCCTGATAGGTGGAGGTTATCTCACATGAGCACGCGGTATGTGCAGGACTGATGCATGACTGGATTGTATGACTCATGCATCTCGCATTATGATTATTGTACGTCCTAACAACATCAGGGCCGTAGCCTCCACATTCATATCATGGATGGCCAGAAGGGATACCTAAAAATCTGTTATTAGCATCGGGCTACCATAGATAGCCCTGGGTGAAAATCCTTAAACCTCCGAGGAAAGGAGACGCCCCAACGTCGAGACCGAGTGGATACATGAGCGCCCGAGTGACGAATACCAGGAGGCCGCGTCTCCCACTGTGTCGTGGTCGGTTGGTAGGGGGTGTGGCCTTACCCGCCCGAGTGTAGCGGGCAATACTAGGCTGAGTATGAACATCTCGTTAATGCGTCCGCTAAAGAAGTGCCGGATAGGTATTGACAGACTCTAGGCACGGCGGATAGTGAGGTTTCTTATGCTCACTTGGGTTGCGGCTGAGAGAGCGGCAGTGCCATTTGGAGTGTACTAAACCCCGGTGATGATCCCAGAGATGAACCGTACTGATATGTGGATTTAGTGAGCAGGAGTTGCATACTCATTCATGCATTCATTCATTCACTATCTACTCGGGTTGGTGGTATGCAACTAGTTCTTACGTGTGCCTTCGCAATGGCCAAGATTTCGGTTGGGGCGCGCGACTAACCTGAGATCAGGAGTTTACCACATTGAGTCTGACTATCCAAATTTAGGTATGGGACTGGTTTGGATAGAAGTCCCTTGTGATGGACCCCATAGCCTGCGATACTACATACTACCATCCCGACTTCACACTCCAGCATGGTCATTCCATTCGCACCGCATATTGCATTACATCCGCGGCATACGACATCTTGGGTTACTGTGCTTCTGCATTTATATGGTCTAGATATGGCTGACATATTTGTGAACACATAAGGAATTATATACCCCATTGCATTCTCGGCATTTGATATTTGGTTCTTTATGACTCCTCGTTTGCGTAGCTGTTATATATTGCGTATTCTGATATTGATTGGCTCATGGACTTGCTCGTATTTCCGCTTACTCTGTTATCGTATGATCTATGATCTTGTGAGTATTTCTGTTTACTCTGATAATTCCTGCTCTTGTCAGTATTTCTGCTTACTCAGATAATTCATGATCTTGCTAGTATCTTTACTTATTCCGATATTGTACGATTTATGGATTACCAATACTTTCAGTTTGTATGATAATGGCATTGTATTGAACACTTGGCACTTACCTTGTGCACACACTTACACCACCCCCTAAGCTTTCTATAAGCTTATGCACGATAGATGCGTGCAGGTGTTATTAGGTTGCAGCAGCGTTGAGCTTGAAGCGTGCAGTTGTATTCTGGAGCTTTGATTTCGATATATGTATTTTCCCTTTCAGCATTGTACTCAAATGATTATATTAGTGGATATGTGATGATGATGTTACCTTTGTCAATTGGGTAATCTTGTGGTTATGCTTATTATGAGTTAAATGTACAAAGAAAAAAAAAATTTTAAAAAAAAAATAATCCTCCTTGTAGGATCCCAGGATCGGAATCTGGCGTATGGACGCTAGGACCCGAGAATGGGGTACTACGGAGGCTGTCGGCACCGGATTCGGTGATCGGGATTCCTGCGAATCCGATTTCTGGGTTTGGGGCGTGACACCTACGGTTTGCCACTGGTAGTGCTCTACGAAAATCGGGATTGCGTCGTACAATAACCATGGGTGGTGGAGCACCACCTAGGGTTCGGGGTGGAAGTAGCGCATCCGCAAGATGGTCGAGAGTTTCCTGCAGCCCCTTGCATGGTCAACTGACTCTCCTGATGGAAAGCTTCCATTCTTTCCGAAAGATAATGAATCCCTGGATCACCGTCCACAGGATTTTGATTCATACCTTCATTATTTGCCATCGGCCCGATGGCAATCCTCGTTTTGATACCAATTGACGCAGGGATGAACGTGATGAGGATAACTACTCCGAATCCACGGAGCTTCTTTGGACTCCTCACAGAGACTTCTCGAATCCACGAGGAAAGAAAGCAGAAAATAAAAATAAATTCTAATAAATTCAAAATTGATTAATTGATGAATAAAAATGAGTTCATAACCCTTTAAATAGGGGTACCAAGCAATGGGAAAGAAATCAGAATCAAACTACAACTAAAACTCCTAGAATTCGCGACTTACTATAAATAGTAAACTTACTATTTATAGACGGTCGTGATGTCTACTAGTGCGTAAGGTTTTCGGCCAAAAATAGTTAGTGTCCTATTTAGCTTCACCAAACCGTTCTCCTAATTATTCTAAGCTCTTTTCACGTTGGGCGCAACTCCTAAAGCCCGACGGATGAAGAGTTATAATCAAACTAAAATTTACTATTTATTGTAAAAACAAAATTAAAATAGGGAAACGACCGTCGTTCCAGGGGTTTTTCATAATTCCAGGCTGCGCAACCCGGCTTAGCAGGGTTGGTTGGCTAAAGTAGCTCGTTCTACTTCAAAATCATATATTTTACTTCAAATAACTCATTCCGGTTTGCGAGATACGCCCGATCTAAGGTCCGACCGTCCGGATCACTTTTGTTGTCGACCGGGCCTTTTCTGATCCATCTTGGCCATGAAACTGTCCGCGACCCCCCAAAATTTAAAACTAAAAGTAACAAACTAAATGCTTAAGTAATCGAGTGTGCTTCTTGGATATTCTCATACCTAAAAAGAGTACAAATGTTATGACCACATTATTCATCGTTTATATGAGACTACCGATGTTATGTTCTTTTGAGGATGCTTCTTACTTCACCCCCTACTTTAGTGAGGAAAATTATATTCCATGGTCGTTTTACTTGTGGTTCCTCATATAGTAGTTGATAATTTTTGAAGTACTGACCTATTACTTTGGACATACCACCACTGGTGCCTGTTGGGGACGAGGTTGGTTCTCCTGATTCAAGCATCCCTCCACCTTCTCATTCGCTTGTAGGTCCACCATCAAAACCTATTGATTTGGAATTACCAATTGCATTAAAAAATGTATTCAACCTTGCACCTTACATCCTATATTTCACTTTATTTTATTTTATTTTATTTTATTTTTATCATCAATTGAGTCCTAATTTATATGCCTATACTATGTCTTTGTCACATGTATCTATTCCCACAACTTACCATGATGCACTTACATATTCTAATTGGCGTAAAGCCATAGAAGATGAGGCGGCTATTATGTACCAAACTATACGTGAGAGTTAGTTGATCTGCCTACCAGAAAAATGGCAATAGAGTGTCGGTAGGTTAATTTACACAATTAAATCTGCCTACATTGTTCCATTGAGTGACCGAAAGCCCAATTGTTAGCTAAGGGGTACACCCAAATTAGGGACTTGATTATGAGGATACTTTTTTCTCTTATGGTCAAACTAAAACTTGTTCGAGTGTTTATTTTTACTAAGGATTGGCTAATTTTTCAACTAGGTGTTAAGAATGTTATTCTTTATATGGATTTAGTTGAGAAAGTTAATATATATGTAGTAACCTCCCAAATGTTTGCTCAGGAAGAGACTATGAGAGTATGTAGACATCAAAAAATTATTTGCGACCTTAAGTAGTCTCTAAGGGCATGGTTTGACAAATTCAATAAAGTATTGCTTACATATAGCTTATATGGATTTAAGGTTGATCACTTAATCTTTATGAAATAGTGAAAAGAGTATGATAGCATTGGTTGTATATGTTTATGGTATTATCATTATAAGGAATGATATATTTGACATCTTAGAGCTCCAGAAGTATCTCCATAAGCATTTTCAAATTAAGGATGGAGCTGCTTCACTCCCTTTTGGGGATCGATGTCACTAAATCAAAGTCTGAGATTAATATTTCTTAGAGGAAATATGTTCTTGACTTACTATATGAGACTAAAATGCTTGGGTGTAGACTAACTCATATGTTTATGAGGCTAGAGGGAAGTTATGAATGATGGGAAGAGTTGTTTGATAACCAAGGTAGATACAGGAGGATGGTTGAAAAAATGATAAATTTTATAGTCACTCAGTCATATATTGCACTTGTTGTCCGCATTGTGAGTATATCCATACACTAGCTAAGAATTCCACATTGAGAGGTAGTTCCCATATTCATATGTCTCAATAAAGCATCTAGCCAAAGGATCTTATATCAGGTAAATAGTAATTGTCAAGTAGATGCATTTGTTGATGTTTAATGGGTAAGTTCCATTACAAATGGGCTGTCTACTTCATAATATTGTACTTTTGTTAAGAAAACTTACTGATCTGGAAAAGTAAGAGGCAAATGTAATTATATGTTCTAATGTAGATGCCGAATACAAAGCCATGAGCTATGCCGTTTGCAAACTGTTATAGCTAAAGTTCTCATTACGAAAGCTTCATTTATTTATAGGTGATCTTATAATTCTTTATGACAATAATCAAGCAATTACTCACATTGCAAATCATCCAGTCTTGCATGAGAAAACTTAGTACATAGAAGTTGATTGTCATTTTATTCATGAAAAGATTGCTTCCAAGTTGTGGTTTTTTTTTTTTTTTTTTTTTTACACTCACACCCACACACACCACAATGGGTACTCAAACTCATGACATCTGTGTTAAAACTCTTGTGAGTCTACCTTGACCCATGAGTAGAGACCCACTTACAAGGAGATTACCACAACTTATATCCATTCTAAATTACAAGTTGTAGATATCCCCACTAAGACTTTATCATATGCACAACTTTATTTACATAATTTTAGGATGGGCGTTACTGGTATTTATACTCCCACTTGAGAGAAAGTGTTATAGTGAGGACATATTGTATAGGGTAATTACTCTTGCCCCAGTGGTAGACTCGCAAGAGTTTCAACACCCGATCAAGGGTTCAACACCCGGTCAAGGGTTCTAGTACCCATAGGTGGTGAAATCCCACTAGGGTGGTGTGGGTCTGTGTGCGTGGGGGAAAAAAAAGAAAGAAAAGAAAGAGGACATACTGTTAGGGGTGTACACGAACCAAGCTAGCTCAGTTAGCTCGCTTGACATGACTCGAAAAAGCTCGATTCGACTCAGTTCGAAGCTGAGTTCAAGCCGAGTCAAGCTGATTTTTTTGAGCTCGAAAATGAGTTCGAGCCAAGTTCGAGCTAGCCCCAACTTGACTCGACTTGGATAGAACCCAGCTCGAATCGAACCAGTTCGGTGATTCGGTTACTTTGATATTGATGTTGCTCACCAAGTGTTTGATGAAATGACTCAAAGAAGTGTGGCTGGTGGCAAGGAAGGTATGTATATGAAACCAACACCCTTTTTTTTCTTTGATTTTTATGTTGCCTAGAAGGTGTTCGATAAAATACCTGTAAAACCGTTGCTGCTATTGTTCACTCCCCAAGTATAGGGTTGTGATGTAGTAATAAACTCGGTGAGACCGAGGTCGAATCTCAAGGGACTGATACCTGTACGTTATCTGAAACTAAGTAGAACTAGAACTACACTAAGATGAAATCTAAATCGACTGTAATTTGAGGAATAATGATGAAATAATTTTCTAAAACTTAAAGAATTCAGGGAAAGGAAACTAGGGATTCAGAGGATCCACTTGTAGAGATCAGGGAGATCATATGCCTGCTTCAAGAACTCAACTGGACTTAGAGTCCCATCTTCATCCAGTTGAAGAGTGTAATCATGGAAATCAATACTGAACTTCCTTTGGTATAATTTTCAAGAGATGAAAGGTATATGAATTAGAATAGATTTCATCACCAAACCACACCCAGGAGACAAAGTAAACAACAGAATTAAACTAATTATCAACCAATCAACAATATATGAAGGTTAGGAAGGGTACCGTCATTCAACCATGCCCAGGAGACGATGGTGAACAACAGGGCTTTCTGACGTCATAAACATAAAAAGGAAAGGAAGATACTCAAAGCTATCGCAGATCCATTGTAATTTTAGTCATAACAGACCATTAAAAACAAAAAATATTCCCTTAATTAAACTAAAATCAACATTAGTTCAGTCTAAACAAAAGATACAAGCAAAAGGTCTCCCCATCACACTACAAGCTTCACCTCTTAGTCCTAGCCAAGAGGTTCAGCCCAACATGATTGGACCAGATCTCAGAAAAACATAAGAAAACAGAAAATAGAAACTACTCTCTATCTCTCTCCCGACGTCCTATTCGTGCCTTTTTCTTCTCTCTTTATAACTGTGAAGGGCGGTAGGAAGGTCAGCTGTAAGGAACCGACGTTGCTACTATTGGTGGAGGCTTTTGCAGAGTGATACGCATCAATAGATAATGCAGCACTGACTTGCGTTTTGGAATCAACATCGCGGTCGCACATGCGAGATCTGAGACGTTCATTCGTCTTGGTTATGGTCGGTACCACCTTGGGAGAATTTTGGACAATCCAGATGGTCGGACCGATCCTAACCACGACTGTAAAATGGCCCGGATCGGCCGGGTCTTCAGACGCGTGTAATGCGTAATCCTTACGCTGTTGAAGTCGGTGGGCCCCTAATCACTGCCATATGGAAAATCCAGTCCGTCCACTGGATTCCCCTCGAAAAACAGGTCAGATATGGATGATTTTAGATCTTTTTTGGTGTGGCCCATAAAATTCTCACTTGACCATTCGTCCTGCGTTTGTATGGTTGAAATCTGATACATGCTGCTTCTTGGAAAATTTTCACCTAAGTTACTGTCACATCTTGCCTCTAGATATGATTAACGGATCCGATCATCGATTTTCACGATGATGGTGGGCCATTGATGGATCAGTGGACGGCCGCGAAATGGAAACAAAGACCTTTCGTTCTCTGTTTAGAAGTCGGGCGGGCGCGGGTCAAACGCAGTCAGATTGTGTGTTTGGCTTAGTGTGATGTGAGTGCACATCTAGTGTGTACTCTCTCACACAAATGAGCCCCACCTTGATGCGTGTAAGAAATCCGCTCTGTCTATCTCTTTTCTCATAACATTTAAACGGTTAAGACCAAAACTGGAGTATATCCAGATACCAGGTGGGCCCCAAATTCAGGATTTTGTGGGTTAATTTGACCATTGAGACAATTCCACAAGGATCCAACGACTGAATTTCGATATGTACAGTTAATTTATGGTCCTCAGTCCATGTATGAATTTTTGAGCTGAACGGATAATGGAAACCTTGTGATCTTGTATTCCAGCTGACATTCAGGCCACTTGAGTTTCTGTTTCTCAATTTTATTGGATCTCTGGCGTGCAAATCCATCAATCTTGGTCTTTTGGAGTCCGTCCTTTGCCTTGGTGACTTCTGAGCGTTAATTTCATACTTTTAGCACCCTGTTTCAGTTCAAGCTCCCAAACACACCTTACAACATAAACACAATTAAATTGGGTTGTTAAACAATACCATGTTCATAAATCTAAGCAATAACTGGGGTTTGATATGCAATATTTGACCCTCAACAGCTATCTCAAATAAATGAGATTTTGAAGGTGCAGTCCAGGTGTTTGTGAAAATGCCTCAATGGTGAACTTAGCTCGATCTTGGATCAAAGTTGGTCCGAGTTGCTGACCAAATCGAGTTGAGTTGGCCAGTTAGGCTTGTGGACCGAGCCGAGCCGAGTTCGAGCTGAGGTCAGCTAGTGGCCGAGCTGAGTTGAGCTAAGGCCAGCTCAACTTGGTTCGACTTGATGTACACCCCTACATACTATATTTTGAATGGTCCTTCGGACTATTATACTATTTTCTATTATAAAAAGGAAGAACTATAGCCATTTATGTAATTAATACGCACCAAACATAATACAAAAACAAGAGATACATTGGAATCTAGAAATGTGGTTCACCTTCAGAAATTAGTTAAAATAGCTCCAGTTTGTAATTTCCTCCATTACTTGAAAATGAGTGGAAATTAGTTAAAATAGCTCCAGTTTGTAATTTCCTCCGTTACTTGAAAATGTCAAATCTAACATACACGTCGCATAAACATGGTCTAATTTTCGGCCAATATATAAAATGACGTCACACAGACGATCCTAACCACTCAATTATTGGATGCTACCTAATGGTGGGCAGTTAAAATGACAATGGTCAGTGGCCTGTATCAAAGCGCTGGTATTAGAATGAGTTGGGCAATCTGGTTTGACATCGATCATTCCACGTGGACGGTGGATGGATCCAGCCACCGTTCTTGAAAATGGTGAAATACGTGGGTTTGGAGTCTAGGCACCTTCTTAGGACTCAGTGTTCCGCCAGGCATTGAGTCAAGTCGGACCGAGTTAGGGCTGACCCAACTTGTTCGGAATAGGCCTGACCGGAATTCAACCTGGCCTGGCACCGAGTCCAGCATCCCCAACTCAATCTGAGTTGGGTTTAGCCAGGACTAATCCAGTCTGAGTCCGACCGGGTCATAAGTACCAAGTCTTTCCCATCAGCAGGTCGAGTGCAGCAGGTGTCCACGGGCTGAATTCACAATTCAAAACATAAGTACACTGGTCAGAATTGCAACCTCTCCGTCAGATACACCACATCTCATCTCTGAAATATCAAATCTAGGGTTATATATATATATATATATATATATATATCCCAATGCTCAGCTGTTCTCAATGAGTTCTCGTGAGAACATTTTGAGAGCTACCCATCACACTTGATGTGAGCCCACAATTTAAATGGTCCATGTGATGCGGCAACCCCATGAAATCTGTGGAGCTCAACTTTCAGTCTGATCCAAAATGCTGGTGGGCCATGGAAAAAAAAAACAAACACCTTCCTTGATTTGCTTCTCTTTGTTATGGCCTACTAAAGTTTTGGATCAGGCTGAAAGTTGGCCCCAAAAGGTTTCATGGGGTGCCACATCACATGGACCTTTGGCATTGTGCGCCCATGACAAATGTGCAAAGGTGCTCACCAAAGAAGGTGCGAAGGTGAGTGTAACTCTATGCACTCACACACAAACACACACAAGTCCGGTTTTGAATTGAGTCGAGTCAATACCGAGTTGGATCTCAGCTCGAGCCGAGTTGAGTTACGGGGTGACCCAACTCGAATTAGTTTGAGTTCGAATTGGACGAAGCCTAGTTGGTTTAGATCGACTCAACCACTCGGTTCGGATTGAGTCAAGTCTAAACGAGTCTCACAAGTCGACTTTGCCAAGTTGAGTTGTCGGGTGCCCACTCTATCCTCCACCCTGGTTTGGGGGCAAGTGGGCCCCACATGAGCGATCCAAGCGGTTGCTATTATGGACCACAACGGATAGGGCCTATTACCAAAAATCCCCCCAATTGAAAGAATCCTAACCCTGATCAACAGTCTGTCAACCAATAGATGTCAACCAATAGACAGTGAGAGAATGGAGCAACGGTTCACATTCAAACGAAAGAAAAAAAGAGAAAAAAAGGCAAATCTATAGGCCTTGATTATTGAAATCTGGGTAATTCCGGTGGCACAGGCCATCCACCACATGAAGCGTCAGATCAACAGTTTAGTTCAGGGACCATATGTCCCACCTAGGAAACATGAAAGCCCAAAAGGTTTAGACCATGGAAGCATGAATAATACCACTACCACTCCATCCAAACCACAACGAAAAATCCCATTTGGCAATTTCTCGGCCAGGAAATTTCTCCCGATATTTTCGTGTTTAGAGGTTTTTACGGACTATCGTTAGGCAAATCTCTCCAAAAACAAAATATTAAAAAATAGTTATTCCAAATTATTAAATGAATTTAGAATTTACAACGAGTCTTGCACAGGTCCAGAATCTCCAAACATTTAGAATGATTTATGGAACATCAATCATCAATCGAGACCCTACATTTAATAGTACCCTTGGGAGCAAGCCACTGTGCAAGAATCATACAAATCAAATGATCCTGACCCTTCAGATGGGGTTATTTTATTATTATTATTATTATTATTATTATTATTATTTTATAGTTATATCTTATTTAAGAGCCATAAATCATACGGTCAGAATGGTGAAACCAAAGTGATAATTTGTAATCATAAACAATGAAAATTGATATTCATCAAATAGATGTTTCAGGATGATGATTAGATCTATTTTATTTCTCTGCAGAATTTTGACAGTACATTTTCCATGCTATTGATCAGGTATTCGGGATCATCCAATTTGCGTGATTTTTATACCATTACATGCTCCTAGTTGTATGAATAAATGAATGGTCCAGATCGATAATAGAACACCACATATTTCATTTAAAAAAATCTATAGACAGCAAACTTACTCACTAATGTTAGCAAAACCCTTTAAATATGTATTAAAATAACAAATTCTATAATATTTTGTTTTTTCTATTTGTTAATATTGCAATAATACTGTCATAAAAATATGTTACTTCAAAATATGCCGAAATTGTTAAAAATCTCATGATAATATTGTGATAATATCATCTGGTGTACTTCATCTAATCTCGAAAGACTGTAAAATCTAAGTTGAGATTTGCGAAATTAGCCTACAAGAAACGTTATTCACGAGGTGGTCTGTCATACACCGGAAAACTGTTCGTCGTTTTACGTTTTAGTATTCCATCAGCAAAGGTCTGTTGACTGATGGCGTAGGTACTCTAAATTATAAAAGAAAAAGTAAAGAAAAGATCTACCTATTTAAAGTTTCCAGCCTTCTAAAAATGCAGTCACTTTCAACTTTACGAACTGCATGATTGCAGGACAGGGCTGTCCACTAAATTAGAAGATAGGCTATAACAAAAAATTTACAATGAAAACAACCTAAAAAAAACGCAGGAAACAGAAGAATAAGGATATCTGGGTTAGAGGTGGAAATTTGTGTAGGGCTACAATAACATGTATTTGTCATCTAACCTAATTATAAGGTCAAAAACCGACATGAATGATCTATAAACACAAATATAAGTTTGATCCAGAACTCTTGTGGCCCCAATTAGGTTTTAACAGTAGGTGTTCAATTCCCACTGCAATTCCCACAGTAGTGTGTGGCGTGGTCCACATGTAATTTGGATTTGTCTTATTTTTGAACTCATGGCCTAAAATGAGCGGATAAAATGGATGGACGGTTTAGACCAGACACACACATCATGGTGGGTCCCATATATTTTAGGTTTTTCATTCTTCTCTATGTGGAATTTTGCAAAAGTGAAGATGTCAACCAGACACACACATCATGGTGGGTCCCATATATTTTAGGTTTTTCATTCTTCTCTAGGTGGAATGTTGTAAAAGTGAAGATGTCAACGTCAAAACCCCACTTCACATGAATTTCCAATGGTAATCCCATTTACCTGCAATTACCATGACAAAGGGTTAAGCAAGGAATCCCGATCATCTGCTTGCCGGAAACAGATTGGCTACTCCCCTTGCCACCCGCCAATGGCCGACGGTGGTGATCTGTGGGCCCCACCATGATGTATGTGTTTCATCCATGCCGTCCATCTATTTTTCCATATCATTTTATGGTATGAGACAAAAATGAGGTATATAAAAATCTCAAGTGGACCACATTACAGAAAACAGTGTTGAATGAGTGTTGACCATTAAAAACCTTTTGGGGGCCATAAAAGTTTTGGATCAATCTGATTTTTCTTTTTTCCTTCATCTGAGCCTGTATGATCTAATCAACAGATTGGATGTCAAATAAACAGTACAGTGGGCCTTAGAAAGATTTTAATGTTGGATATGCAATCACCATTGTTTTCCTGTAGTGTGGTCCACCTGAGATTTATATCAATCTCATTTTTCGAATAAAACCTTAAAATGATCTGTAAAAATGGATGAATGGAATGTATGAAACACATACATCATGGTGGGGCCCACAGAGCACCGACCACCAGCCACTGGGCTATGGCGGGGGTAGTAGCTAATCCGTTTTCGATTTCTTATTTTGTATTGTAATTGGTCAATGTCAATGATAACGTTATCAATACTGTTGCATTAAATGCAGTATGTGATGATGCGACCAATCACATTGCAAGAAATAGTAACTGCAGGAAGCGGATTGGATGGTGCACTTGTTGCTGTAGGTACGTGTCGTGCGAAGATGAGCACTGACGCTCATTGAGCTCCGTGTTGTACGAATGGTTCAAGGGAGATCAAAGTTACGTGGCCCCACAGTGATGTATTTATTATATTTATACCGTTCATCTACTTTTAGAGCATTATGTAAAAATAGGATATCGCTATGATACAAGTCTTGAGTATCGCGGTACAAAAATAGGGTAACGATCAAAACTCGTTGATCTAGTCCGATGGGAACATGCCGTTGTATAAGTAAAAGTATACGGAAGGTCTTGCGAGGTTACGAGTATTACATTAACTATGTTCATAGTGTGGATCATTCACAATTAGTGATAATGGCGATTCAGTCATAATCACTTTAAACTGTTGGTTCGTAGGCTATATTGATAATTTGGTCACTTTGGTTTGTTAATTATGATTCGACCCACAGTTGTCTTGATTTTTGGTAGATCTTTAATTTAGTTATGGTCGTCTTGATTAGTTAGTGATAGGTCGGCTAGATTCAGGCCATATGTGAACAAATCATGTGGCTAAACTTGAGATTTAAGTGATCGGGTGGATTTGTTGGCTTTCTACGGTTGATTTATCAAATTTGTGCGGTTCTTTACTAGTACCACCCATGTATAGGCTCACTTCGAGCGTTAAGGGTCAATAAGCGACAATGCAGGCTATTCATATCGAAGGTTTTCAAGGGTTTTTTTTTTTTTTTTTGAAAATCGAAAAAGTGAAAATCTAGTACGTTACGTGCACCCAAATTAGGAACTTGATTATAAGGATACTTTTTCTCTTATGGTCAAAGTAAAATCTGTTCAAGTGTTTATTTCTATTAAGGATTGGCTAATTTATCAGTTGGATGTTAAGAACGTTATTCTTTATATGGATTTATTTGAGAAAGTTTATATGGAGTAACCTCTCAATTTTTTACTCAAGAAGAGACTATGAGAGTATGTAGATATTAGAAAATAATTTACGACCTTAAGTAGTCTCTAAGGGTATGGTTTGATAAATTTAATACAGTATTGCTTATGTATAGATTATATGGATTTAAGGTTGATCACTTAATCTTTATGAAATAGTGAAAAGAGTATGATAGCATTGGTTGTATATGTTTGTGGTAGTATCGTTATAAGGAATGATGTATTTGACATCTTAGAGCTCAAGAAGTATCTCCATAAGCATTTTCAAATTGAGGATGGAGCGGCTTCACTACCTTTTGGGAATTGATGTCACCAAATCAAAGTCTTTTTAGAGGAAGTATGTTCTTGATTTGCTATATGAGACTAAAATGCTTGGGTGTAGATTGGCTGATATGTTTATGAGGCTAGAGGGAAGTTATTGAATGATGGGGAGAGTTGTTTGATAACCAAGGTAGATACAAGAGAATGTTTGAAAAAATGATATATTTTATAGTCACTTGGTCATATATTGCACTTGTTGTCAGCATTGTGAGTAGATCCATGCACTAGCTAAGAATTCCACATTGAGAGGTAGTTTCCATATTCATATATCTCAACAAATCGTCCATGCTCTCCTCGAGCTTACCATTGAAGCTTGGCTTGTTTGCCAAGCCTTTCGAGTCGGGCTCGAGGAGAGCTACTGGATCGAGTCGAGGTGAGCTTACCTCAAGTCGAGTCGAGCCAACTCCCAACCCGATCCAACCCAATACTCGATTTGCACTCGAATCAACCTAGCAACCCGATCCAACCTGCACTACACCCGACTCAACCCAGCCACCTGACCGAAATAACCCAACCCTTACTCAACCCAACTCCAGATCAAATATTCAATTAATAATATATATATAAATTATGAGATAGAGGCATAGTGGTACCTTGTTGTTGATGTTGAGAGGGAGAGAGAGCTCGGGTGAGTGTAGGTCGTATAGTTGAGACGAGTCGAGCAAATGTTGAGTCAAGCTTGGGCGAGAGAGAGAGAGAGAGAGAGAGAGAGAGAGAGAGAGAGAGAGAGAGAGAGAGAGAGAGAGAGAGGAGCTCGGGCACAAGAGAGAGGGGGAGGAGCTCGGGTGCGGCGAGTTAGGTAAGCAAGGAAAATAGTAAGAAATGGACAGATGGATAGGATAATATTTAAGTTATATATATATATAATCTAGTCGAGTCGAGTGGAGTCAAGATCCACTATGATCGAACTCGTCTCATTCTCAAAATGAGCTGGGTCACATGAATGTTTGCTTGCCTCGAGTCGTTGTTCAAGTTAAGTTTGATTGAGCCAAGCCGAGTGAGCTTTTCGAGCTAGCTTGGCTCGTGTATGGTCTTAGTTCCTATTTCGTTACTTGAAAATGACAAATCTAGCATACTTGTGGCATAAACGTGGTCTAATTTTGGGTCAATATCATAAATGATGTCACGTTGATGATCTTAACCACTTAATTGGTTGCTACCTAATGGTGGATAATTAAAATGAAAATGGTCAGTGGCCTAAATCAAAGAGATGATATTAGAATGAGTGGGGCAATCTGGTTTGAAATCGATCACTCTACGTGGATGGTGGATGGATCCAGCCACCATTCTTGAAAATGGTGAAATACGTTGGTTTGGAGTCTAGGCACCTTTTAAGGACCGAGTGTTCGACTAGGCATTGAGTTGAGTCAGATTGAGTTAGGGCTGACTCGACTTGTTTCGATTTTGAAATAGACCTGACCCGAACTCGACTTGACTCGGTATCGAGTCCAACATGCCTAACTCGTTTCGAATCTGGTTCTAGCAAGGCCTAATCTAGATTGCGTCTGACCTCGTCACAAGTACTGTGTCCGATCGAGTCAGCATCGAGTCGGGTTGGGTGCAGTGGGTATCCATGGGCTGAAATCATAATTCAAAACCTAGGTGCACTTGCTAGAATTGCAGCCTCTTTATCAGTTACACGATATATATATATATATATATATATATATATATATATATAGCCCAATGCTCAATTGCCCACCGGTTCTCAGTAGTTCTCGTGAGAACTTTTTGAGAATTCATCACACTTGATGTGAGCCCACAATCTAAACTGTCCATGTGATGTGGCACTCCATGAAATCCCCGGAGCCCAACTTTTAGTTTGATCCAAAACTCTAGTGGGCCATGGAAAAAGAAAATAATTACCTTCCTTGATTTGCTTCTCCCTTTTCTATGGCCCACCAAAGTTTTGGATCGGGCTGAAAGTTAGCCCTTAAAGGTTTCATGGGGTGCCACATCACATGGACCTTTTGGATTATGTGCCCATGATACGTGTGCGAAGGTATGCACAAGTGCTCACCTAAGAAGGTAAGCAAGTGAGCATAACTCTATACACACATGAGTTGGGTTTCCAATCGAGTTGAGTCAATACCGTGTTGGATTTTGGGTCAAGTTGAGTAGAGTTACTGGGTGACTCAAACTCGACTCAGTTTGTGTTCGGAGTGGACGAAGTCTACTCAGTTGGGATTGACTCACCCACTCGGTTCCAATGGAGCCAACTCTAAAGGAGTATGAGGAGTCGAGTTGGCTCGTGTCCACTCTATCCTCCACCCTGGTTTGGGGCAAGTGGGCCCCACATGAGCGATCCAAGTGGTTGCTATTATGGACCCACAACGGATGGTCTATGTACCAAAAATCCCCCCAATTGAAAGAATCCTAACCCCAACAGTCTGTCAACCAATAGACAGTGAGAGAATGGAGCAGCCGTTCACATTCGAACGAAAGAAAGAAAAAAAGCAAATGCTACAGGTCTTGATTATTGAAATTTGGGTAATTCCGGTGGCACAGGCCATCCAGCACATGAACCGTCGGATCAACGGTTTAGTTCAGGGACCATCTGTCCCTCCTAGGAAACGTGACAGCCCAAGACGTTTAGATCACGGAAATATGTATAATACTCTCAGGAGTTTCAACACCGGGTCAAGGGTTCGAGCATCCATAGGTGGGGAAAGCCCACTATAGCGTCAGTGTGTGGGGGTGTGTTGAAAAAAAAAAAAAAAAAAAAAAAAACATTCCGTCCACGCTAAAGAAATCTCCAAACATTAAGAATGATTTCCGGAACATCAAACGAGACCCTTCATTCAATTGTACCTTTGGGAGCAAGCCACTGTGCAAGAGTCATACAAATCAAATGATCATGACCCCTTCAAATGGGGTTAATTTTTTTATTTATAGTTATACGTTATTTAAGAGCCATAAATCATACAGTCAGAATGGTGAAATATAAATCATACAGTCAGAATGGTGAAATCAAAGTGATAATTATTTGTAATCATAAACAATGAAAATTGATATTCATCAAATAGATGTTTCAGGATGATGATTAGATCTATTTTATTTCTCTGCACAATTTTAATGATACATTTTCCATGCTATTGATTAGATATTCAGGATCATCAAATTTACGTGATTTTTATACCATTGCATGCTCCTAGTTGTATGAATAAATGAATGGCCTAGATTGATAATAGAACACACCACATATTTCATTTAAAAAATTTATGGACATAGCAAACTTACTAATGTTAGCAAAACCTTTTAAATATGTATTAAAATAACAAATTCTCCAATATTTTGTTTTGTTTTGTTTTTTTTTTTTTTAATATGTTAATATTGCAATAATACTGTCATAAAAATATGTTACTTCAAAATATGCTGAAAATTTTTAAAATCTCATGATAATATTGTGATAATATCATCTGGTGTACTTCATCATCTAATATCGAAAGACTGTCAATATCTAAGTTGAGATTTGTGAAATTAGTATACAAGAAACGTTAATCACGAGGTGGTCTGTCATACACAGGAAAATACGTTCGTCGTTTTACGTTTTAGTATTCCATCAGCAAAGGTCTGTTGACTGATGGCGTAGGTTTAAATTATAAAAGAAAAAGTAAAGAAAAGATCCACCTATTTAAAGTTTCCAGCCTTCTTAAAAATGCAGTCACTTTCAACTTTACGAACTGCATGATTGCAGGACAGGCTGTCCACTAAATTATAAACAGGCTGTAACAAAAAATTTACACTGAAAACAACCAAGGAAAACGCAGGAAACAGGAGAATAAGGATATCTGGGTTAGTGGTGGAAATTTGTGTAGGGCTACAATAACATGTATTTGTCGTCAAACCTAATTATAAGGTCAAAAACAGACATGAATGATCTATAAACACAAATATAAGTCTCATCCAGAACTCTCGTGGCCCCAATTAGGTTTTAACAGTAGGTGTTCAATTCTCACTGTAGTGTGTGGCATGGTCCACATGTGCTTTGGATTTGTCTTATTTTTGGACTCATGGCCTAAAATGAGCGGATAAAATGGATGGATGGTTTAGACCAGACACACACATCATGGTGGGTCCCATATATTTTAGGTTTTTTGTTTTCTCTGGTTGGAATTTTGTAAAAGTAAAGATGTCAACGTCAAAACCCCACTCCACGTGAATTGTCTGTTGAGACGTGGATCCACATCTGGGGGCCGTTTGACTAGTCGAGTGCCCTGCTCGACCAGTCGAGGGCTGGCTCGACTCAAAGTCCAGCTTGCATCAAGTTTTGGATTCCGAGGTGCTCGACCGGTCGAGGCCCATGCTCGACCAGTCGAGGGTCCGCTCGACCGGTCGAGCAGCCTGCTTGACCAGTCGAGGTTATGTAGATTTGTTTCCGGATTTGATGCGGACTGCGGATTTTTGAGTCGGTTTTCGCAGAGGTGTGAAAGGGAAGTTGCCTAAACTATAAATAGGTGTCCCTAGGGCTTTTCTAGGGTATGGAAAATAATTCTAAGGTGTACGCAAAGGGTTTTCTCTGTACTTTCAAGGGAGAAGTTAGTATATTGCCTTGTAATCTTCGTTTTTCTTCATAGTGGAAGTTTGCATCCGTGGTTTTTTACCTATGTTGGGGTTTTTCTACGTATATCTTGTCATGTGGTTTGTTTGGAATGCTTTGATTCTGTTTCTAGTCTATATTTCTTTTTGTTTATCATTTGTGGGTGAGACTAGAGATTGGATCTCGGTTCACTGCGTTGTTAGTGTGCTGTGCAACATTTCCACTCGTAATCCCATTTACCTGCAATTACCATGGCAAAGGGTAAAGCAAGGAATCTCGATCATCTGCTTGCTGGAAACGGATTGGCTACTCCCATTGCCACCAGCCAATGGTTGATGGTCGGTGCTCTATGGGCCCCACCATGATGTATGTGTTTCGTCCATGCCGTCCATCTATTTTTCCAGATCATTTTATGGTATGAGACCAAAAATGAGGTATATAAAAATCTCAAGTGGACCACATTACAGGAAACAGTGTTGAATGAGTGTTGGCCATTAAAAACCTTTTGGGGGCCATAAAAGTTTTGGATCAATCTGATTTTTCTCTTTTTCCCTTCATCTGAGCCTGTATGATCTAATCAACAGATTGGATGTTAAATAAACAGTACAGTTGGCCTTAGAAAGATTTTAATGTTGGATATGCAATCACTATTGTTTTCCTGTGGTGTGTTCCACCTGAGATTTATATCAACTCATTTTTGGAATAAAGCCTTAAAATGATCTGTAAAAATGGATGAACGGAATGTATGAAATACATACATCATGGTGGGGCCCACAGAGCACCGACCACCAGCCACTGGGCTATGGTAGGGGTAGTAGCTAATCCATTTTTGATTTCTCGTTTTGTATTGTGATCGGTCAATGTCAATGACGACGTTATCAATACTATTGCATTAAATGCAGAATGTGATGATGTAACCAATCACATTGCAAGAAACAGTAACTGCAGGAAGCGGATTGGTTGGTGTACCCACTGCTGTAGGTACGTGTTGTGTGAAGACGAGCACTGACGCTCCTCGAGCTCCGTGTTGTACGAACGGTTCAAAGGTGATCAAATTTACATGGCCCCACAGTGATGTATTTATTATATCTACACCATTCATCTATTTTTAGAGATCATTTTAGAGCATTATTCAAAAAATAAATCATATCCAATGATCATTTCGACCACACCACAAATAACAGAGGAGATAATGATTTTCACCTATAACCAATTCGTAGGGTCCACCGTAACATTTATTTTCCATCCAATCTTTTCATAAGGCCACAAGGACCTGAATGAAGAGGAAAAACAAATTTCATATTGATCCAAAACTTCTAGGACCCCAAAAAGGGTTTCAATGGTAATCCCCCGATGCTTTTTGCAGTGTGGTCCAGTTGATTGTTAGATCTGTCTTATTTTTCGTCTCAAGCCTTAAGACTAGCTCGCCAAATGGATGGACGGTTTGGATATAACACATACCTCTTTATCAGATCCACAAAACTTGCTGGCGTCAATACACCAGCTATATAGCTGGTGTGAGGTACGTTAGTCAATATGCTTTCCCCTATCTTCAGCCACGAATGGGAAGCCGATTGGTTGGTGTACCACACACCAGCCATATAGCGGGTGTAGATATGTGTCTTTCGAAGACTAGCGCTGCTCCTTGAGCTCCGAGTTGCACGAACGATTCAAATGAGATCAAAGTTACATGGTCCCACAATGATGTATTTATTATATTCATACCGTTCATCTATTTTTTGAGATCGTTTTAGAGCATTATACAAAAAACGAATCATATCCAAATCTTGAATGGATCACACCAAAAATAGCAGCGAGGCAGCGAGGATAATGATTTTCATCGTTAAAAGAAATTGTAGGGCCCACCATAAATATTATTTCCCTTCCAATCTATTAATAAGGTAAAAAATACAAGGATGAAGAGGAAAAACAAATTTCATATTGATCCGAAACTTCTGTGACCCCAAAAGGGTTTCAATGGTAGACGTTCAATCCCCCACTGTTGTTTGAAGTGTGTGGTCCATCTGATCTTTATATCTATCCTATTTTTTAGCTCAAGCCTTAAGACGAGCTCAAAAAAATAGATGGACAGTTTGGATATAACACATACCTCATGATGGGACCCACAGAACTTGTTGACGTCAATATACCAGCTATATAGCTGGTGTACCACACACCAGCCAATCCGCTTCCCCACGAATGGGCAGTTCTCTGGGTAGGCCTAACATGATCTATCTGCTAATCCACGTGGCCCATTCCTTCTCTCGAATCATTTTAATGTATGTGCATAAAAATGAGGCAGATCCATCGCTCAAGTGGACCACACCACAGATGGTATGGTCCACTTGAGCGTTGGATCTGCCTCATGTTTGTGCTTATATCCTAAAATGATCTGAGAGAAGGGATGGATGGCGTGGATTAGAAAATAGATCACGGTGAGCTCGCTCGCAGAACTGCCCATTCGTGGCTCGAGACCAACGGGGGTAGGACACAATCCGCATCCGCTTGTGGCAAGCAGAGGATCCAAACTCGCAAGAAAATAGGCTATGTGTGTATAATAAGGCTCGTGTGTGTACATTCACCCATTTAGGACTATTATTATTAAAATGTATGACAATTTAGTTTAATGACTTATAGAGTTTAGTTGAGGACCCACTTGTGTGTGATAAAGCTCATGTGTGCATCACATTCGTGCAATCATGTCAAGATATATATGAAATTTGATCCATCCATCATATTAATGCCTTAGCCCAACAATTAGGTTGATCCACCCATCAGGTCAGTCTCGTCCATAGTTTTCAAAAGACACGTAAAATTCTAAAGAAAAAAAATATTTTAAAAAATTTCTAACCCATTCACTTGTTTCCAACATTGGGCCCACATGTTGATTGGGCTAGATTTTATTTTTGAGAAAACATGTACAAGGTTGAACCAACCTAACAGATGGATTAGATCTCGCATGTGCATGCCATGTTGGCACATGTGTAGCATGTATACGAGCTTCATTGCACTCATGTGTACACCTAATTAGCAAAACTCTAAATTATGTATATTTATTAATAATTTATTTATTACTTTCTCTTATTGTGTATGTGTGTATGCATGAAATGAACGTAATTAGAATGAATTTGGTTGGAAGACTTTATGGAGATCTCTATATAGTTAGGAAATGAAATAGAACAATTTTGATGTGAAATATATCGCGAGGCCTAACCTGTAGAGTTCATTGTAAACTACCATGTTGTCCATTGATAAGATGGGATAATTTAATGAATGAGCCACTATGCATGGTACCATCCTTGTGGATATGTGAGACTATACTAAGGTGCACATTAACTAAAATTGGGAAGTCAAGATGAATTTAGTTATTTCTTATTAATTGGCACTTTATGTGCTTGTAGTTCTAGGTGAAGATGTTCCAAATTCCTTTTATTCAATACTATATTAGCCGTCTAGGTGAAGATGTTCCGAATTCCTTTTATTCAATACTATATAAGCCTTATAAGTAGATCATATTGAAATGGGTGGTACAATATTTGCATGAGGATTGAGTATTTCAGTAAAGGATCTATTATCCAAATCCTTACAAGTTTAACCTTATATAAAGAATTGGATGATTGATTAACGTGGACTAGTAAAACTTCTATATATTGTTTTAATTAAACATTAGATTTCAAAATTAAGCTATCATTGTTTTTACAAAATCAATGGTATTATTTGGTTTTTTCATTGAATAATCATGGTCGCATGATATGGTGCACCCTAGTACAATGAACCTTATGGTGGGTTCATAAAAGAATGTATATATGATAGCATGAGAAAAAACAAATCTATACATTCTTACTTTATATATATATATATATATATATATATATATATATGAGAAAATGTCTAGATATCTGACTTGGTAAAAAATCGTACATAGGTAGCATGTATACTATGGATGTTACTTGCAAATGAAGTAATCTAAGAGAATTGTCTTAAACAACTACCTCTATGACAAGCAAAGGTAGGACAATAGGCTACAAGTTTATAAATAGACGAGTATATTATGAAATCTTATAGAGTTCTATGTCAAAAAAGAGTCATTATAAGGTCCATGAGGAGAAGAACAACATAAGCACCATTGGTCATCTTCGGCGAAAGGTATGCTTTTAAGTCGTTACCAATTCATGCATACCTAAAAGTTGATCCCGTTGATTTTGATTTGTTTCCTTATTGTTAAATTTGTGACACGAAAATCACTATGGGTTTATTTAATTTTATGAGTCCATATGACCCATGTTTCATATGATAACAATGCCCGAGTGTTTGCGGACCCTTTGGAGTGAAGTTTTTTAACATTTCTCTCTTGAAAGGGTGACTTTTAGTTAGTTATGCTAGGGCTAAGAGAGTTACAATTTTTATTTGTTTTTAGTCTTCTGAGAACCTCAAAGGGAAGAGAGCAACAATTTTTTTGTTATAAGTACTCTTCATCCACATAATCTTCTCTTAATAGTAAATTGATCGTCACTTTGTGCCATGATTTTTTTTTTTTTTTTTCCGAAAGGGTTTTCCACATAAAAATTCATGTATTCTTTGTGTGGTTGCTTGGATATATATATATATATATATATATATATAATTTATTTATTTATTTTCTATTTTCTCTTGTTTGTTTCAATCTACAATAATATGGTTCGTTAGGGTCGGTTCTCCAACAAGTGGTATTAAAACGAGGTTGGTTTATTAGTTTGGATTTGAAATATGGCATCAAAGGGATCAAATTTGAAGTTTGAGATAAATAAATTCACAGGTAAAAATAACTTTGAATTATGAAGATTAAAGATGAAAGCCATCATATTTCAGCAAGGATTTTTAGTATGCACTCATTGGGAAAGTGCATCGTACGGAATCTGTGAAGGAATAAGATTGGGATGAGCTGAATGTCATACACCAAAAATTGGCAGCTGAGTACAAAGACTGTCTTGAGTTCTCAGGTATGAGCTTAAGAGAAATGTACGTGTGTTCTCATTAACGTTCACATTCATCCATACACGATTAATAAGAGTAATGCATTTTAACTTAACAGAACCAAAGTAAGGTAAAGATAACAAAACCAAAAAATATAAGGCTAAAAATGCAAAGATACAATTCCAAGCGCGGTGTCCACCCATATTAGAATGATACAAATTACAATAAATGTAACATGTAAGGAAAATACAACTACCAAGTGGGAAGAAACTAGAGATCTACTAGGGCGCCTCGAGCATGCCACCAACTGGTCATATTCCTGAGTCATCTGTATATGTCAAATAGAAGGCATCAAATGTCAACATAATAAAGAAATATTTTCAAGATTTTACTCGGGACATCTTAGTGATAAATAGGTTCATGACAAATACATATTCATACATGAAATACTCTTAAACATTTTACATCTAATGCGCAAATACTAAGTAAGTTACATATGTTATCAACATAACTAAGCGCAAGTAATGATGACATAATAAAACAAACAATTTCTTAATCTACTTGTTGAGTGCATTAGTGCTATGATGAGATGATGTATGATCCTCATAATCCAACACTCCCTCAACAAATGACTTCAATGCCTATTTTGTAGAATGCCAACACTCCCTTAATAAGCAATCTACCATCTACGTAATTACCTATCATAGGATATGAATAATTAGTTAAGTGGTTATTAATTTCAGTTCATATAGCAGGTTGGTGAAGCTAGGATACCACTATTATATTAGGAGTCATTATTTAGATCACATGACTTGTTGTGGTAGGTAGCTACTCCTCATCAGTGTCCTTTAATCCATTTTAAGATTTATCATCCAAGGACGATAAAAAATAATATAAGGTTCGTCACCCAAACACAAATGTGTCAAAGTCACGACATTAATTCCATTTACAATACAGTAGGCTTATGGCCTTCACAAGTACTCAATGGTCACTACGAGGAGGCTTGTCACTCCATTTTTACCAATGTTAGTGGTATTTAGATTTCTTTGAATGTTATACAACCACCAAATATAAGAACGATAGAGCCTTGCATTAGTGTAATGCTCGAATTTTCATTATTCGAATTTCAAAAATCATTTTTAAAAAAATGCACTATAATTAGCTTATGTTATCACTTACTAACCTTTAACACTCGATATTAGCCTATATGTGAGTGTTACAAGTAAAGAATCCCGCGAATCCGGTTAATTATCCATAGCAAACTGACGAATCCGCCTGATCACTTAAACATCGAGTCTAGCCTCATGATTAATTCATCTAGGACCCCAAATCTAGACAATCTATCGCTGACTAATCAAGATAGTCATAACTAAATAACGACCTGCATAAAGCCAAGACAACTAGGGAATAGATCTTAATTAACAAACTAAATTGACTCAGTTACTCTTTTAGCCTAAGAACCAATGGTTTATGGTGATTAGGATCGGATCGTCATTTTCACTAGTTGCAAATAGGCCACACTATGAAGTTAGCTAATTCAAACACTACTTATTGTGTACAAGAAACCTCACTACCCAATTTATTCAAGAAATATCTTGATTATCTAAACAAGCTTAGACCGCTTGTTAGTGGGCCATTAAACTCGAGACTATAGAAAGATGTTCTTCTCAGTGGACTTGATGTTCATTGTGGGACATCGAGCTGAGATTTTATCTCGAATTCCTCAACTTGGACTCATAACGCCAATACATGAGATGTGTGAATATTTCTGAAATCAATTTATAACTTAAGTTAATTATTTGTATCTAGTCTTTGTTAAAGTTGTGACTTTTGGACCGTTATATGATGACCAAATTTAGGGCACCGATCAAAATTATTATCCTGTTTACATCTATATAGTTATGGACCTGATCAACACTCGGTGATCGTCGATCTAGGTTAGGGCTTTCCCGGTTGATCTGCATGTCCGATCATCGGATGGTTGTGTTCAAACATAAATTGCCTCTAGGGTTAATATAATGAATGAATAGTCATTGAGCCATTTGTGCGCCTTCTAACACTATGAAAACCATTTATTTCACACTCCCTCTCCCCATACAAATTTTCCTTAGCCAAAGGAGAGAAGGAGAGAAAGGAGGAAATAGAAAGAGAAAGAGTGAGAGTAGGAGTCAGAAAGTTTTGGTGCTTCATTTCATTGATTCCCCCCAACCAAAGCTCCAGCCTTAACCATTTTATTTTTCCGAATCCACCCTACTTGCGATTAGGAGGTAAGAAATAAAACATACTTCTCAACTTAGGTTTTTTAAGGATAAATTACATTAATCTCATATAGTTCTTTGTGTTTTTATGGGAATTGGTGATTTCCTCCGAAAAAGTCATAACCCTGAGCGCGACTAGGTCACGTAAAACCCTCTAAGGTGCAGACCATCATTCCTAGATTACTGTTTAATGACTATTGAAGGTCACAGTTAATGATTACTTACTGTGAATGGCTCGATGCATAATAACATGTCTATATTTCGATTTTAATTGTAAATCATGCTATTTCTTATTGATGCTTACATGTTCGATGAAATGCTTGAATGAATAAGTTGTTAAATTTATAGTTTATACGAAATCTCATCATGATTGTTTAATAAATTGTTAGTCCTTCGTGATGTTTAGAACTGTTTACGATGTTGGGTCAGTTAGCAAATCACTTGAACTAAGGGTTGGCCCGAGTTGGGTTGGCCACCCTATGCTTATTCGATTGACTCAGGTTGAATATGGATAACCGACAGTATCTGGACTATGCAGGATGCTTGCACCTAATGCTTGGGTTCTCCTGGGTTAATTAAATTAATCTAATAGCCAACTAATCATGTATGTTCATAATGTATGACAACAACCAATTGAATTTAAAATACCCTCGTTTCCATTGAATGAGTATACTTACAACCGTTAGCAATACGATCCTACAAAGACTCATGACTCACAGGCATGGTCATATGGGACATCGTATCTAAACTGTCGGCCTATGCTGAGGTGACGTGCCTATCATATTAGTAAAAAATGTGGAAACAAGCCCACTATATTGGTACAAAATTAGGTGACGAGCCTCCCTATGGTGACCATTGAACACATGTGAAGGATATGATCGTACCGTATTATAAATGGAATTGATGTTATGACTCCACCACATTTGTGTTTGGGTGATGACCCTTATATTATTTGTGGTCGTCCTTGGGTAATGAACCCTAAAATGGATTAAGGGACACATGTGTGGAGCTACTACGGCTGCATCGAGTTTCTTGATATGGGTAGAAATTCGTGATATGATGGTGGTATCTTATCTTTGCTAATTTGTTGTATGAATTGAAATTAATAATTGGTCAGTTAATCATATATATCGTTCACATTGCACTAGATTAGCTTGTTGCAATTTAGTATTGAAGTTGCGTGATGAAAGAGTGTTGGAATTTACATAATAGACATTGAAGTTGCTTGTGAGGGAGTGCTGGATTATAAGGTGCATATATCATTTCATAATTTCATTCGACCCAGAAAAAACAGAGACCGTTTTGAGGCATTATTTTGTTTACAACCACTCACTAGTCACAGCGAAAGCTTTCTCAGACAAAGAGACAATTTGGGTGCACTGACAAGCATATGCTTCTCCTGCTATTGTGACTATGGTAAAAATAAGACAATCCTATTGTTAGGGTTATATTTTATCACTGAGAATTTGTGGAGAAGACATGCAAGGAATTACGTGGCATAACATCATAGAATTCAATAAAAATAATAAAAAAAACCACTTTCAAAACTAACCAAAAAATCTACAAGAACATATAGAATTCAAACAAGATACCCAGAAGAATTTTCTTTTTATAAAGACAGCCCCGACTCTTCATACTGCAAAATTGGCCAAAAATGAGGCAGATTTCAAAAACTCAAGTGGTATGGATGGCATGTAAACATCACACTTGACACCAGAGAGGTTTTAATGGTAGGCATTTCTCACAAATATCAAGGTGGGCCCTACCTAGCCTCCTGTCACAGAGTGTGAGAAAGATGAAAAGAGAAAGCACTCAATAAGCCATTTTCAACATTGTGTGCAGAGTGTGAGAAAGATGAAAAGAGACGGAAGATCCTAACTAAGTTGTATGCAGGACTTCTCCAATATGACAAATGCTGTTTCCAAGGCAAGCTTTGAACTGCCCCAACCATTCTGCGAAAACAGAGTAGCGAAATGCAAGTCCTTCGAATTTGCGGGCGGCTAACTCAATATCTTAACCTGCTCTTTGGTGTCCCTACAATCAAACAACGAATATAAAAAGAAAAATCAGTAAATAGAGTTAAAATATCAATTCTGGTTTCAGGTACTCGATAGGATATGGCAACAACTTACAGAGCCATCAGTAGGTGGGCTCCAAAATTGTGTAGATGTCAAAGCCCAAGAGTTCAGGTCAGTCCACCCAATGAGTGGGCAACAATGTACTAGACAAATGAATAGTTAAAGAAATTGGCCAATGGTCCACACTCAATAGTGGGTTGATTTGATTCTTGATGTACAGCGGGTCGCGGATGCTTTCATGACCAAGATGGACCAGAGAAGGCCCGATTGGAGGCGGAAGTCATCAAGACTATCAGAACTTTAAAACAGGCATATCTCGCAAATCGGAATTAGTTACTCAACGTACCATATATGGTTTTGCAGTAGGACGAGCTACTTTAGCCAACCAATCTGGCTATGCTGGGTTTCCCGCACCGAATTTGCAATATTCCATCAGATTGACGGTCAAATTTCATGTTTACTATTTTTAGTAAGTTTTGGTTTGATTGTAACTTTTCATCCATTCGGCTTTAGGAGTTGTGTCCAACATGAAAAGTGCTTAGAATAATTAGGAGAATAATGTGGTAAAGTTAAATAGGGAACTTACTATAAATAGTAAATTTATTATTTATAGTAATTTATGAATATTAGGGAGTTTTAATTGTAGTTTAATTTTGAAATTCCTTCCAAAACTTGGTATCTCTATTTAAAGGGTTGTAAATTTGTTTTTATTATCAATCAATCAATTTATGAATTTTTATGAATACTATTTCTATTTTCTTACTTTTTTCTCGTGGATTCAAGAAGTCTCTGTGAGGAGTCCAGAGAAGTTTCATAGATTCGAGGTAGTTATCTTTGAGGAAGACAGTGACCGACCTCATCACATTCATCCCTACGTCAATTCTTTGGCCAGTTGCCCTACATGCTGAGGTTCACCAATTTTTTTTATTAGAATTTTATTAGAATTTTATGTTTTGCAAAAGCTTCTATTTATTTTTTTGCATTTGGAAAATACAAAATTACCAAGCATATAAAAATTGTTTGTATACTACAACCGGTTCAAGCTGATCACTCCGCCGTAAAGGTTGGGAGATGGAGCATAATTGAAAAATATCATGTGGTAGTGACATTCAATCTGTTCAAGGTTAGCCCCTCCATGAGCAATGCATAGCACAAAAGTCATGCCAATCTATTAATCAGGTGGGCCACATCTACTTTGGATAAGATCCTGGATTGTGCGTTTTTTTAGATCATCCTCATTCAAGCATACGTGCAATCATGGCACACATGTGCAAGATCTGAGCTTTCCATCTGGTGGGTACATTTTTTTAGATCATTTGGCTTGAAAATTGGGCTTTGTCACTCCTCAAATGGGCCAAAGTGTACGAAACATATGGACATAGAAGTACAGAGCTGTTTCACGCTCCGTTTTATTTGCATTGGGAAACTTGGACGATCCAATAGTCTGATATGCGTCGTCCATCAGGTGCCATACATAATCCCATTTGCTACAGTTTGAAAATCACACCGCTCAAATGATTCTAACCATCCGATCAACAGCCTATAAAATGAATTGTCGACTCTCTGTTGAAAAATGGGCCTAATCAATAATTTGAATCTATTGCTTATGGTTTTAAAGATCCACTTTTATCAGAGAATCTTAACCTTCCTATGATATGTATGTTGACTCTAATAGACAACCCAGATCGATCATTGTACTGTCCAGCTCTGGTGATACAACTAGGAGCACTATAACATAATGTTGTGATAGAACTCGATCATTGCTCTAAAATCCAACATTCTAAGATATTTTATTGTGGAATGATCAAATAGTTGGGACCTGCTGTGATTGTGGGTGCCATCCAACCCGTCCATTAGATGCTCCCTACCCATGTTAGGTGTAGGTTCAAAATCTAACTTTGTTCATAATTCAGGTGGGACACATGGAATGGAACAATGGAGGACACTGGAGAGGTTGGGCCACACAACAAGTGAATATATAAAGTTTAGGCATAACATAGGCTATATATAGCTCCGTTAGTTACCATCTCAGGATTTTCGGTTAGTGGAAATAAATTCTTTAGGAGAGTCCAAGTTACAAATAAAAATATAGTCCTAAATTAATCAAGACAAAACCAAGAGAGGTACCTGGTGATGGTACACTGTTGCAGATATAAGAAACTTTTGAGAAACATGAACTCCTTTGTCAGTATAGGGCTTCAAAGCAGTGCGTGCCTTGTCAACATGAGGTTTGGTAACTATCACAACCTGATCAATGTAAGCCTTGGAAAACTTCTTAGCTTCCTGTCATAATAGAAAAATTGTATGAGGCATATAGAGACAAAACACCAATAAAAAGAAGAAATGGAAATACTCAAATAAGCACATTGTTATGGTACATACGCATTTCATGTACAATGTTACCATCTACAATGTCACCTCTTTCAAGTATGGAGTTGCCAATTCCTATACGCTGACAACATGTGGTGTAAGAGTACCCTTGGATGCCTCTTCAAACAGTAAATATCAAAGAATGAGAAGAAAAATTCAAGAAATTCACCCAAAGCCTTATAAAATCATGCATTTTACGATACATAACATTACAGACTGGGAAGATGCTGATATCATATTGGGAACCATGATAGCCTGAGGCTGGAAAGATGCTGACCGCCATTGCTATTTCTCTGTTTAGTTGAATGAAACCTGAGCATAGGAGGTTGTAGCAGCTTGTGGCTTGATAAGCATCACTCTATCATTTTTCATTAAAAAAGAAAAAAAGAAAATGAGAGACACCAACAATTCATGTTACTTGAAACCCAACTTCTAATGGAAACTAATAAAATACAGTCCAATAAGTGAAGAGCCTTGTGCTGTTATCTCCATAGAGATCTGGGCTGACCTGTTTTTGCATTGTTAACACATTAGGAAATTGGGGGAAAAATCAATTACTATATCAAATACTATATCCCTTGAAAAGATTAGTGCCCAAAGCCCAGTGGATAACCCTGCTGTTTACCATTGAATGAAATATGTGAAATCAATCATTACAACCACTATAGCTCAAACATTCCAATGCACTCATACAATATTAACAAGGAAACAATCAACATTTGAATTGTGAAACCACTTATTTCCTCATCAGAATCACTTTTGGAGCTGCAGGCTTACTTTGATTTCTTAGTCAGAGCTTCGGTAGAACCATTCTTCAAGATAGCCTATGTTGTCTTTTTTTTTTTTTTTTTTGTAGGAGCAGGCTCCTAAAAAGTAAAAGAAATGAATCAACTTTGTACAAATATATGCCACTTGGAATTTATGTACTTAGATGCGTGCAAGCAAAATGGATGCAAAATTGCAATGTGATTTGCTTTCAAGTTGGATGCAAAATGGATGCAAGCAAAACAAGAGGCTACTTGCTCATTATCAACACAAGAAATAAGCATCAACGTCATCAAATATCTGTTTGTTTCTTCTATGGATGTTCATAATTCAATTAACCTGTGCATCCAAATGATGCCAGAATTGTTTTGTTTCTAAGATCAATCAAACCATGGTGCAATTTTGAATATGAAAAGGAGTGAAAACAATTTATTTAAGTCTTTCTAATTTTGAATAGTTGCTGGGACCCAGACTGCTTCGGGTTGGGGCTTGGATCAAGGCTTATGTTGTATTATTGGCTGGTTCTGGGAGTAAATTTTGAGGCCTGACAACATGGGGCTGGGGATTTGGCTAGCACTCTGGAGTGAGCTTGGCCAAGCCAGGGTCTGGATGTAAACTACTGGGCAGAGCTGGGTCTGACTCTTTATAGCTAGCTCATGGACTGCGCATGGACCAGCCTCAGCAACGTAGATTCACCTCTGAAATCTATCTCATTTGAAAATCTTATAACCATCTGATTTTGCCTAACTGTTAGAATAAGGGATCAGCCACCATTTTAACCATCATCACCAAACAGACAATTAGGATTGTCCAATCAGCATCATTTTTAGGTTATGCTCCTATCACAATGGGAACCGCATTTAGACAGTTAAGAACAGAGTTTATCTATGCCATCATATACGGTGAATGTGTTGCATTACAAGTGACAGGAAATCTTGTTAACTATTAGGTATCAGCTCATGAAGGTTAGCAACTAATTTTTGAAATCAGTGGTTAAGAACTTCATCAAATAACTGAATGAAAAAAAAAGGGGGGGTAAAGAAAAATATCAAGAACTCAATGTGGAGCACACCCTTCTGCTGACACAATAAGCTCAATGCCCCCAAACCCTCAACCCCTTTCTGTTCTTCTCTTCTTTTCACATGTCCTTGTGTTATTGCTCTACTATGCTTATTTATGCACCAAACTCTTTCTATTCCACCCAGGTCACAAAAAACTATGAATGTTGATGCTTATATGACAAGTATAAGTAGTGATTAAGACCTTTGAGATCTACTTAGAAGAACCCCTAGAACATGATTTTGGAAGAATGGATTTAGCATTTCCTCAAATGACTTTCCTTATGTTTTTTAAAACAAACAACAAGAGATGATTTAATCTGCCTGGAGTGACTTTCCTCATATTCAGTAATTCAAACAACAAGAGATCCCAAGACAATTAAAGTGCTAGTGTCCGGCCATAACTAAATGCGCTCTTGTTGACAATGCTACTTAAAGTCCTAGTGTCTGGCCATTAACCAAATGCACATTGTGAAATGTGCAGAGACCTAGCCATGTTCTTCTTGAATTTTCTACCTGACTTTACATGCTGCAGGACATGCAGACAGGCATTTTCTACCTGACTTTACATGTTGCAGGACATACGCATACATGCATTTTCTACTTGACTTTATATGTTGCAGGACATGCATACAAGCGCAGAGAGATGTCGAAACGGCCCCTACACATACCCTATGCCTATAATCGCACATAACTACTGTGTGTCAGCTAAGCCATATGCTTGACTGCATAAAGTCTTATCTTCCATTGTGCACATCTGTGCAATATCCTATCTGGCATCACAGAACATGCAATCGAATACCCACGCCGCAAATCCTTATATGGCAATACTTAGGAACCAAAATCAAACTCCAAAGTCCTAAATCTCCTCATGAAATTTATCAGAAAAAAAAAAAAAAACAAAAATTTGAGAAAAACAATACCAAAGGTGGCTCATCACCATCATCTTCATCTGTAGCACCAGAATACACCAGCACTGCCCAAATATACCAGGGTCCACGACCAGCATCACCCACTGTCAAGGAAAAAAAATAAAAAAACTCCACCAACTTTGCTGACAGCCATTGTTTCCGGCAAATTTGGTGCAACCAAAACCCTCGTCTTCTCTGTCTCTCATCTCCGGTGACCACATTTGCAGCACGTGATTGCGGAACCCATCCACGCAGACATCATCGCGAATCCATTGCCGTCCCTCATCAATGTTGCTTCTGGTTCTTCTTCCAGATCTGGGCATCTCCATCGCTAAAAGATCTTAAACTGCAGAATCTGTTTCAGATCTAGAATTTAGAAAAGCCAGGTTTAAGAACCCAAATGTATTGCTGAAAATTTAGGAACATTTGAAAATCCAATAAATGAAAAAACAGAAAGTTGATTCTGAGATAAAATAACAGAGAGAGAGAGAGAGAGAGAGAGAGAGAGAGAGAGAGAGAGAGAGAGATCTGAGATGGAAATGAGGAAATGAGACGTGTCAGGGGGGACACCCTAATCCATAGCTCAAGTGGTATGGAAGTGAGGAAATGAGAGTGTCAGGGGGGACACCCTAATCCATAGCTCAAGTGGTAGATTGAGTGAAAAATATCTCGTTTCAACACTAAGGTCTTGGTATCGATCCCCAGTGGGGGGTGGCTAGCAGTGAAGTGTGAGCTGACAGTCGGGTGTACTAACAAACTAACAAAAAAAAAAAGTGTCGGGGATGATTTGCCAGCGCTAACTAAAACTGGGCGCCGGCAAACAGTCCCTATATATACGCTTACATGAACGGTCTGTATCATCCCGTGGTGGGGCAAAGGGGCGAGCACATTGGGGTGACAGCTGTGAACGGATTTCGCTTGAGAAATGCTGATCGTGAACTCGGGTGGAGAGTATTTTTGAAGTGTACCCTCGGTTCCTGTCACACGTGAAAAAACAAGGCGCACGTGTGGCTTAGAGACACCAGTAGGGTGTTCGCTACTGCCAGTGTGCCGGACGCGGATTTTCTGCGAAAGCCTTTCACAGGAAGCTCCTGCGGATGCTAGGTGGGCCCAACGTGATGTTTCTGAAAAATCCACACCGTCCATACACCTGCTGCTTATCATGTGATTTTAGAGGCTCGAAATTCACACGGGTGGGGATCACTGGATATAACGCTCCACCCGCTTATTCTTTGTTCCCTGTGCCGACCTCGTGAAATTCGAGATTGCACTGATGCGGGTTCACGTTGCAATTTTCTCCTACGATCCGGTACCAGCTTATCGTATCACAACAAGGAGGGAATTTGCATGCGAGGCCCAACTTAGGGCTATGCAAGTGGAATAGACGTCAGTAAAGCTAGGGCTTGTTTGATTGGAGTGGAATATACGTCCTTGATGTAAAATCATAATAATTATGATTTTCTTTACTTTCATTATCCCCATTGATATTTGTGCTGTAGCCGGATTAGCTGGTGTACCACACACCAACGATATAACTAGTGTTGGTACGTGTCCTCCAGATGAGATCATTTTAGAGTATGTATTTATTATATCCACATTGACTATTCATTTTTCTAGATCATTTTATAGCAGAAGACAAAGAAAAAAATAAAATAAAAAAGATTATATCCAAAACTCAATCCGACTTAACCACAAATATCAATGGAGATAATGAATTTCATTGTTAAAACATTAATAAGGCCCGTCATAATGATTTATTTTCCATCTAATCTATTCATATGGTCAAAAGGGGAAAAACAAATATCATATTGATCCAAACCTTTCGTGACTCCAAAAGGGTTTCAATGGTAAACATTTAATCCCCCACCACCTCCTTTTACAATTTGGTCCACTTGATCTTTAGATCCATCTTATTTTTAAGCTTAAACCTTATGACGAACTCACCAAATGGAAGGACAGTTCGGATATAACACATACCTCGTGATTGGACCTACAAACTTGCTAACATCAACACACCACCTAGATGGCTGGTGTGTGGACACCAGCTAAATCTCTGGCATATCACATATGGTACACGGAAGCAGATTAGCTGGTGTAGTGGTGTGGGTACGCACACAAGTGCTGAAGCTCCTCGAGCTGAGCTCCCAGTTGTATTAACGGTTCAAAGAACATCAAAGTTACATGGCTCCCAAAGTGATGTATTTATTATATCCACACTGTTCATTTTTGAGATTATTTTAGAGCATGAGCCAAAAATTTAATCATATCTAAATCTCATCTAGACCACACCACAAGTAGCAATGGGATAATGATTTTCAACTTTAAAACATTCACAGGGCCACCATAATGATTTTCACCATTAAAGCATTTATAGGGCTCAGCATATACGTTTATTTTCTATCCAATCTGTTCATAAGGTCACAAATTCTTCGATGAAGAGGAACATCAAATGTCATATTGATCAAAACTTTTTGTGACTCCCAAAGGATTTCAGTGGTAGACATTCAATCCCCTGCTGCTTTTCACAATGTGGTCCATTGATCTTTAGATCTATCTTATTTTTCGGCTCAAATCTTGCGAACAATCTCACCAAATGGATGAACGGTTGGAATATAACAGATACGTCATGATGGAATCCACAGAACTGGTTGACGTCAAAGCAGAAGCTAGATCAGTAGTGTGTGTGGTACACCAGCCAATCCGCTTCCTTGGTACACCATCCAATCCGCTTCCAGTAATTATACGGTCCTCCATCAAGGATCAAGATTCGTGGTTCAGACCGATCATGGTTGTACTATGATTGTTACATCCTCCAGATAAAATCATCTTATCCCCTCAATCTGGAAACCGTTTGTCAATGGATGACAGGGTGTCAGTGAAAAAGCTACCACATCCTTTTCAAACACTTTATCAACATCATTATAATGGGTTTATCATTGTTTACAGAGATTTTATTCGTTTTAAATATGTTCCAGTGAAAATAAGTAATGATGAGTCCCACTTGTTTTAGCAAGTGCTACAATAAAATAATGTAATATATAATAAATAAGTAATAGTTATCATGTAAATAACTTTTACGGCCACGGATTAGCTACTGAAAGGTTGAGCAAGTTTTGTGGGCCCATCATGATGTATGTTTTGTATCCACACCGTCCATCCATTTGGAGAGAGTATATTAGGACATAAACCAAAGAATGAGTAAGATACAAAGCTCGAGTGGGCCCTAGCACAGAAAACAGTAGGTAGAGTGAAGCCTGCCGTTAAGAACTTCCAAGAGTCACAAAAGTTTTCGATCAAGCTGATATTTGTGTTTTTCCTTTTATTCATGTTTGCGTAAACACATGAACAGCTTGGATCTCAAATAAAATTCACAGTGGACCTTAGGAAGGTTTCAACAGTGGTCACTCTTCCCACTGTTTTCTGTGGTGGGGTCCACTCCAGTATTGGATCTGCCTCATCCTTTGAATCATGCCATAAAATGATCTCTCCAAATGGATGGACGGTGTGGATACAAAACATACATCATGATGGCCCCCACAGAACTTGGTGACGTCACTTCTGCAGCGAGTATCGCTCCTCAACCCGCCAGTAGCTATTCCGCGTCCACCTTTTACCTGCGTACGCCTCTCAAAGCGGAAGCGGGTTGGCCGGCGTGGGTACGTGTCGTGCGAAGACGACCTTTTCAGCTCCCTAGTTGTACTAACGTTTGAAATGTGATCAAAGTTACATGGCCCCAAAATGATGTATATATTATATAAACACAGTTAGTACATTTTGTGAGATTATTTTATAGCATCGTACCAAAAATGAATAATATCAAAATCTTAAGTTGACCACACCAGAGATGGAAGTATTCTCACCGTTAATATATTCGTAGAGCCCACTATAGCATTTATTTTCCATCCAAACTGTTCATAAGGTCACATGGACTTAGATGAAAAGAAAAAAAAGAAAAAAAATTATATTAATCCAAAACCTCTATGACCCCAAAAAAGTTTTCAATACTAGACGTCCAATCCTCCTCAGCTTTTGAGCTTGCCAAATGAATGAAATGGTTGGGATCTAATACATAGCTCATGATGAAACCCACCTAACTTGGTGGCGTTAATACACTGGCCATAGCAATTAATAGGATTGCATACTAAGTTAATTGGTACACTTCTATCTTTCTAAGTAAACTCAATTGAGGCTACTATGAATGTATGTGTGTTATCCATGCCGTCCATCTTTTTCCAATCATTTTAGTGGTTGAGTCGGATAGAAGTATTCCTAAAGCTCATTGAACCACCAAAGGAAAAAAATGGGAATAATGACTTGCATTGTTGAAACCTTGCTGGGGCCTACAGTGATGTTTATCTGTCATCCAACCTGTTCATAAGATCAAATAGAAATGGATGAAGGGAAAACACAAATATCAGCTTCATCCAAAAATTCTGTGGGCCCCAAGAAATTTTTAACAGTAAGATTTCAATTCACACTATTTCCCATGGTGAGGTCCACTTGAGATTTGGATATATTTTATTTATGGGGTCATCCCATAAAATTATATTTTAAGATGGATAGATGGAGTAGATAAAATATTTAAATCACAGTGGAACCCACAGAGTTTACTACCTATACTAAGCGAACTGAGTTACTCAGTACGCAATCCGCTTCCCAAGCCATTTAGCTGATGTGCGGTACACCATCCAATCCGCTTACGCGTACCAGCACAATTTATTATTATTATTATTTTTTTTCTTTTGTAAAATGCACTTGGATATAATTTCATCTGTCCACGTTATACGGACACTGTGGTAATATCATATTTTAAGGCATGTCTAGAAACATGAAGAGGATCCAAATCTCACGTGTACCACACCACACAAAATATTAGGATACTGATCTCCATCGTTCAAACCTTCCTGTCACCCATTGGGATGTTTTTTTTTTTTTTGCCATTAAACTTGTTAGTAAAGTCAAATAAACCTGGATAAAGAGAAAACATGTTGATCCAACATGGTGTGGTTCATTTCTAGTCTGGATCTACTTTATTTTTTGTCTCATACAATCAAATGATGATGCAAGATGGATGAACGGTGTGAATATAACACATGCACCGCGGTGAGGCCTACAAAACCATGCTAAGTAAAAGTCTTTTCACATGCCCATGTAATGGATTTGAAAGGATTGTAGCCATTTGACAGTTGAGAGTATCTAATCACATTAAAAATGCAATGCTGTAAGTTTTATCATACATTATCGTAGTAGCCTATGAATATAAATACGGCCTTAAAATTTATTTCATTACATGCTTGCAGTAAGTGCGTTTAATTGCAGTGATGGTATTATACTCACATTACAGGAAAAAAAAAGGAAGGCCTTATTTATATTAATCTTTTTGTTCATATCCGATATCCCCTTACCCCGCAACAACTGACAAGGATGAGTCACGTGTGATACGTACTAATCCACATGGTGCATTAGGAGATCTGGAGATATTTACTAATAGATTTATCGATAAATGTATCCAAAATGTATCAGGCGGTGTCACATACTGTTTGAGCATCTGAGGGAGGAGTATTCATGCTCGAACGGTTACGTGACAGGTAGCAGGAGGAGAAGCAAGCCAAGTAGTAGAGCTAAGACGTGAGAAGTATATAGAAGGCAATAGTGACGAACGGTTATGGCAACCGTCGGAATGTGAGAACAATCTAGATGATCAGATCAAAGATATAAATAGCAAAGCAAAACATCAAAGAAAAGTGTCTCATACCAAATCAAATAAATCAAATTTATCTTTCAAATTATCCTAGTGAGTTGCATTCCATAGTAGAATCTCTTACTTCCCTTATTGCTTTACATTCCATAGTGTTAGCCAAGTAGTTGGTAATATTTAGCTGTAATTCGAGTCTAAGCTCATGCACTGGATTCAGCTCATCTATTGGAAAGGTTTTCCACATCTGTTCTCCGCGATCGATTATAAGGATCTCTTTCCCATTTTATCTTGTCTTAATTGAAAAGTCATTTCATATGAAAGGTAAATGTGCAACCCATCATAAAACGACGAACCCTACCCTCTGAATATCACATAATTTGATTTTACATAGTGAGTGAGTGGCCGAGTAGGCGACCGACCTCGGTCATACAGTACATGTCTACCTATCTTGGCCCTTGGGGTCATTGTTTTTCAGTTTTTATTGAAGCCGTAATTTCAATTCTGGCACGCCCGCACACCTAGTGCAAAAAACAACAGTAAACAATTTTCTGGCACACCCATTGGGACCATGTCTCTAATTTATCTGTATAGCATTGTTAATGATGAATAGAAGAAGTGCCCGTATTGCCAAGGTTGAGCCCTCCACGCCAACCGCACCACCTCCAGCTGAGGACTTGCTGGTTTCTGCAACCCCTGAGACATTGAACTTGAACAATAGTCCAACACTTGCTGCTGGGGAACAAGGAGGAGCATCAACTTCTCGAACCGTTCTTCTAGATGAAGTAGCAGTTGTACTCTGAGATGTTCGGATTAGCATTTAGCTTGTGCAAGAATACGATAGAACCTAAGAGAAAAAAAAAATTCTATATTCAAGCTAAGAACACCAATCGATATATGGCTAGCCAGACTGAAGCCATGCATTGATTGATAGATATAATGACTGAAGAAACACCATCGGTAACACAATACCATGCCAATGGAAGTTTGATCAGTATTAATGTAACTCCACTGCCACCAATGCCACCTCCGCAGTGTAGTCCACCCCCAGTTCCTATCCCGGAGATAAGAAATGAGCCACCTTCTATGGAAGTTAGGCGACCAGAGCAAGATGCTAGAAACTTTATTCCTGAAAATAGGAATCAAAGACTACCAGGAGGATTCAATCCCCAACAGCTCCCTAGATTCCTGGATAATCTAAATAGGTTTGGTCCCGATCACCTACTAGCCCTAGAGCTTCAGTGGATCCAGCGCGACCATATTGTGCAAATTGTCCAGCAAGTTGTTGGCCAAGTACTAGACCGTAACGCTATCCCGGTGTATCACAAGCCTTGCCCCAAGTGTATAGATCGGCATCATCCATTGTCGATGAACTATCGACCAGACTTTGCTATATTTTTGTGCGAACCTAGTCAGTTGACCATCGAGTATGTTGGCCGATTAACAATGTAGTGTGGAGAACTAGCCAACAACGACTATCACAAATTATAGTTGTTCAACCATTCATTGACCGCAGTAGCTTTCGCATAATACTCAAACTTACTGCTAGATTCAATACGCACTTAGCAGGAGATGGAAGAAAAGTTCCACGCTCAGTTCTTTTCTAAGAACAGAGAAATTACCATGGTTGATTTCGCGCGATTTCGGCAGTTGCCTGGATAATCATGTGAGAGTTACTTCACACGATTTAAACGGGCGAAGAACCACTGTAAATTATCATGCTGCTATTGCTATGGCGGTCTACACTGCTGTCTTGACTGCTGTCGTGGTCTCGGTGGCGGGAGCCACTGTTGCTGCTGCAAAGGAAGAGGGCACTCACGCCTTTGATGCCTTATCTGTCCACATCCATAGCAAATGCCAGTAAATGGTCTAGAAGGTAGTGCTGAACGTGCTGCCGATGCCCTTGCGGCTCGATAGGCTACGCACCTCTACCATTGTCGACGCTGCCGGGAGCTACCAGAGGGGCATGCCTCTTCCGGCCTCTTCTCTGATCACGATCCCTCTGCGCACCGATCCACTCGGCCTCGCCCTGAAGTAGAAATTCCGCCAACGGAGCTCACTGCAGAGTCAAATCTCGCAAAAGGGGGCTCACACGCTCCTGTTCCCCCTGTCTGGGCATCTCAGGAATGGGCTGACGGGTCCGAAGAACATAAGTGACGATCTGCATCAATTGCTAGAGATGCTCAGCTCCTACAGGAATCTTCAGATAAGCGGGGGTAGCACTGTCCTCTGACAGAGGCACAGGTGCGACGGGAGTCTCAGGAATAGGTAGGCAGGCTCAAGAGGGGGAACAAGAATCTCAGAGGGTGGAGCAAAAGTCACTGGGATTTATCACGTCCACGGGCACCATGGCCACGGGCATCACAATCATGGGTACCTCAACTAGACGACATGTCTACAGAAGGAACAAAGGTGATGGACACCTAGACGATCCCCATTTTTCTTATAGTAGGAATGACACCGGCTCTTATATTGCCTGAACTAGTTGACCAAATACATCTTGAGCCCCTTTTTAACATTACTAAGTTCCATGTCAATGTCAAATTTATCTTGATAAATAATATATTACATGAATCAATAAATTGTAAATAAATTTAATGACATAATTATTTAAAAGAAAAAAATAAAATAGAACTTAGTATTCATTTACCAATATTCGATTGCGTATGACTACCTTGTTAATATCAGGCACAGATTCCCAAGACCCATAAGTAAGGGGCGCCCACCGCCGACATATCACCCCCACCTCGGTCGCGAAAATGGCTACCTATAGCCTGATCGGTCTATACTTCCTTGGTGGAAAAGTGATAGAGGGTCGCTAGCCTGTTATCTCCAAATGTTTAGCGAGAGCAAGTCCTCTTGACTGGACACGTCCTTTTCTAGATGTGGTGGAAGTTTCATCTGCAAAATGAAAATAATACAATTTAATATATATAAATCAAACATTAATTAAATGTAAGAGAAAATGCATTATAGACGCTTAAGCTTTCACTGAACTCTAGAAACAACCTACTTTTAAAAGTGTAATTTTTTTTTTTAAAAAAAAAATCAACAAAAACTAAAGCATCTGTATGACATTATCTTTAAATGTAAATATAGGAATAAAATATATGTAAATCTTACCAACACCAGATAAATTTGTGGATGTCAGCGTTGCCCCATGGGATTGACCTACAACATCTGATGGTGACTGTTGGGTGGAGGAAAGACGGATAGAAACCTGGGAGGAGAGAGTTTGGGCGGTGGGAGTCTGGTTTAAGCATAACTGGGGTAAGGAATGTCTTGTAATAGAAGGTTCACTAGGGGATGACTAGGAGGAGGACAATATACGTCACTTAATGCCATCACTGGGTGCCATGGCTGCCAGAGTTCGAGATTCAAAATACAAATAATACAATTCAAAGCAGGTAAATAAAAAAAATGATACCATGCAAAGAAAAGATTGAACATAAAGAAAATAACTTTTATTTATAATTTTAAAATATTATACAAGCTAAAACTTACATGACCATTTCATGTATCATGATCACTACATAGAAGTTGTAAATCGTCAACCCAGTCATCTCTACTATCATTTTCATTATCATTGATGAAATTTTTATCTACTTCAACATTTATTTCATTGGCATCAACATACTCTGGGCCCATGTCATCCCTAAGCAACATGTCAACACTATGATCGTCATCTTGGATAATACCATCAACCCTATATGACGTTAGTGGATCTTCATCTTCCTCCTCAACTTGTACATCTTCCTCCACATTTGGAATATTATACTAGTTTCTAGGAGGTGCCCTCAGAACAACATGCCAATTGCCTTTTAATTTAGTGTCCTTGAGGTAAAAAACTTGCTCAACCTGAACAACCAATATAAACAGGTCATCCTTGTACCATTTACAAGAGAAATTTACGTTTGTGAAATGATTGTCTCTTTTTATTCCCGTTTTGTTATTACTAATATCCCACCAACCACATTTGAAAAGGAAGACCCGATTTCCTCCACAGTAGTTTAAAACAATAATGTCTGTTAATATACCAAAGAACTCAAAATGTAAATTTTCTTCATGATCTCCATTCACAACCCACTATTCTAAGTTTTATAATTTTCATTACGCTTGTTGGTATGAAACCTAATGCCCTTGACAGTGCAACCACTATACTGAATAACTCGTGAATCAGGACCGCATGCTAATGAATATAGTTCATCTGTCGCTTCAAGCGATTTATCTTCGCGTAATTGTTTCATCTATTGAAAATAAGTGTAAAAGAGATTAATAAATTATAATAAAAAATTTATAAATATTTACAAGAATATTCAAGTAAACATGATGTTTATCACTTACATGTTCCTCAAACCAATTTGAAAATTGTTGTTTGTGCCTCTGTTGCACATTGGTAGTGCATTGTCTCTCAATATATTGCTTGTGTTCCCTACATATAAAGTGGATAAATGCTATAAATTAAATGCAAAACATATGAAATATAAGTAAAATTCAAAATATCTTACTTACATTATCGAGACAATTATTCAGCATGTTCATTCGTACTTTTGCAAGCTCAGTTACACCCATCTCACCATGTGTTGCAGCTCCTAAAGGGCGTATATTTTGTGTAAAGAGATACAGTCCTTCATGCTGTTTTCCTTGAACAATATCATAATTCTGTTCTTGTCAGTTGAATCTTATCTCAACATCTTTAAAATACATCAAGTAAAAATTCATACACTCGTTATCTATATAGGTTTTTGCTATGGAACCTTCTGGCCTTGCTCTATTCACTACAAGAAAACCCACTTTTACTGACAAAAATTTTCGTCGCTGAAAGAGATTTTTTTCGTAGGTAAAACATTTTACCGATGAAACAATTCGTCAGTAAAAGACCGACGAAAAAGGCTTTTACCAACGAAAATTTGAATCGTCAGCAATGGCAAGATTTTTACCAACGAATTTTTTTGTTAGAAATAAGTAAAATACATTTACCGAGGATTTTTTTCATAAGTAAAAATATTTACAAAACTTTTACTGACGAATGTTTTCGTCGGTAAAAAATAAGTAAAAAACTTTTACCGACGATTTTTTTCATAGGTAAAAATATTTCATGGTACTTTTACCTACGAAAATTTTTGTTAAGTAAAAATATTTATAAAATTTTTACTAATGAATTTGTTCATCGGTAAAAAATAAGTAAAAAAACTTTTATCGACGATTTTTTTTCATAGGTAAAATCTTTCACCATACTGTTATGTACGAAAATTTTCGTAGGTAAAAACGTGGATGAGACTTTTGCCTATGAAAATTTTTTGTTGGTAAAAAACTACGAAATAATTTGTAGTATAAACGTGGATGAAACTTTTACCTACAAAGGTTTTCGTAGGTAAAAGTCTTTTCTTTTTTTTTTCTTTTTCAATATTCCAGCACAAAATTCCTGATATACACCTATTACAATATATTTCATCATATTCTTCCTGATATGCACCTGTTATATAATATATTTCATCATATTCACATTCACATCCATCTAAACCCAAACTACGTAAATCCATCCAAACATAAATTACATTCATCTAAACACAAACAATCTTATCCACATCACATTCATTCACGCATAAATACATATAAGTTTAATATCATAAATAAAATATAAAAAATCACAAAGATGAAGGCGGAGAGCTTGAAACATCTCTGTCATCTATTACTCATGCTCTACCTGCATCTCATCCATCCTCCTCTCATGGTCCTCCCTCTGCCTCGCCTGCTCCTCCATCCTCCTCCTCTCCTGCTCCTCCCTCTGCCTCGCCAGCTCCTCCATCCTCCTCTCCTGCTCCTTCATCTGCCTCTCCAGCTACTCTCTGATGTCATGGATGACGACCCGTAGCTGCTAAACCTCTCCTTATGTGATATCAGCTTGGAGTACGGCGCTCTCGCAAACGATGTTGGATCGGCTGGAGGTAGCTCTAGCGGGTGCCATAAGCTTGGCACCATGACCAAACCCACGCACATATCTAGAACGGGTGCCAAGCACCTCACTCAGGATCTCTAGCTCACTTTGCTGAGTACTATCGGGAGTGGGCTGACTACGTGAGGTATCCATCGCCACCTGTAATGAAAACATATAAATTTTCATAACAAATGACATTATTATAATTCAATGCAATTAAATTTTACAATGTAAAGATTTTTACCCAATTCTTGCCGGTTTGAAGATGTACACAAGATCCCATCGCCTACTGACAGTGAGTCCCTCTGTAGAGGTCTACTAGTCCGGGCTCTTGGCCAGTGACGGAATCTTGCTGCGCAATCGAAAGGACAATAGAGTTAATATAAATGCATGGAAAGAGTATATCAACTTCATAATTACTAGTAATTTCTTACTATATCGTGACGAAATTGTACAAATGACTTTGAACCAGCTACGTGGTTCACTTCTAACTTTCCCCTGTTGTCATAATTTATTTTGCTCCTCTTCTGAACACATTATTCATAATACATTGTTATTAATTGTGAATGTAATTGCTACCTTAAGATATTGTAAATTTATAAATATTACCTGAAAAAACTCAGACGAAAATCTCTCGTAGAGTATCCGCTTGTTGTCATGGGTCACGTGCGGCGGTGCAGACAATACGCCCTCCTCGTGGCTCATGCACCGCTTGTGTAAGTTACCGCGGTACTTCTTGAACCGTTCCTTGACCATGTCGTCGATGACATGAGAAATATGCGGAACACTCAAATCCAAGTCAATTTTTATCATGTAGTTTCGTAAATAATAGATTAAGACAATAAACTTATTAAGAAAATAACTTAACCGTAAATAAACTTTTATAAAATAAATTTAAATTTACTAAAATTTACCTGAAGGTGCTGACGGATGAGCTACCACACATCATCTGTCAGCTCTGCCCAACAGGGGGTGGTGGGGGGAATCAGAGATCGGCATAAGACGCTAACCTCCGACGTAAACAACCTGGTATTATTCCCAACAGGTCTAATGCAGTCCTTTGGGAACTCTACCATCACCCTACCCTCATGCGTAAGTCACTCTAAAAGCAACCCACGCGTGGGTCCACGTCCTCATCGGCTAGTCGACGATGCTGTTGCAAAAGAAATATGTAAGTCTAAACATAAATAGAATTCATTAAAAGAAATATATGTCTACACTTATATGCAGTGCCCGGTGTATGTGCAATTGAGGAATCAGATGTCTGCGATGCAACATGTGACGGCGATGCTGTCTCTGTTGCATCATGGGTAGAAGGGGTAGATCCAGTGCGTGAATGACGTGGTCTCCCACTTGGTGCCATCACTGAATATGTGCGAGCTACGAACTTATAAATTTAAACAATGTTAATACAAGTGGAATATAATAAAACATTATACAAGTAGTGTTGATGCTACAATACATTTGTACTTATGCTTAGAGAGATTAAAATATGATTAGACCATTACACTATAACGTAAGCAGAATATAATAAAACTGTAAACTTTAATCTATAACTCTTGAAAATTCCATTACACATTATCATTCTATATTAAATACACGTATTTCATTGTAATACGAAATAAATTTGAGGTAAACTATCTGAAGTACTTCCTGCGTAAGTTATCATACGCTTCAGAAGCATATGTCATGTTGTGTGAAGCACTCGACATTATTAAAGCCAACATGCCAGTCACAATAGGAGAAATCTGGTCTTTTAGGACTTTATTCAGATGTGCAAGTAACAAAGCTGCATCTTCCATATCAAGTTTTTCGCGGTTATATACCTCCATCAGCTCCGAAATTTCTTTGAGATGGTATAATCTTTCATATGAGTCATCGTCGATATATTCTGCGGTACACTCATCGACCAGACGGGGTTTCTCTTTGGCCCTAATAGAAGAAGATAGGACTGAAAAGTCCATCTGCAACAACTGATGAAGTATGCTATGTGCTTTCACTATGCTCCGGTTTGATGAGGACATGATCAGAAATTGACTCAACTGCATATGTGGATTATAAACAAGTCAATTAAAGAAATAAATCATGACTTGTAATTTTGATATATACATGGAATACATAAATTATTCGAATTGAAAATTGACATATAAATCATGTGTACATTTAATAATAGTCGTCTGTATCACTATCGCTGATCAGTATTTCCTCTTCATCATCTGCAACGTCGTCATCAATGAAACTGCTATCATCTTTAATAATGTCATGTATTATTAAGGCATCAACATGATCAGGTGACACATCATCTCTATCCAATTGCACCACATCAATATCAACACTTAAATCAGTCCCTGTATCCCCAGATGGCATGTCTTCTTGATATGCTTGTTTAACCCTAGACATTTCATTTCCCTCGTCCTTGCTATCTTCAACTTCTGATATGAGAACATCAAATACGTTCCTGGGCTTCATTTTCTACACCACGTGCCAAGAGCCACCTAACTTGGTGTCAGCGAGGTAAAATACTTATTCAGATTGGCTGGTAAGGACAAATGGGTCGTCCTTAAACCACTTCCGAGATAAGTTTACACTCGTAAAGTAGTTGTTAGTCTGTATTCCCAACTTCTTATTTCCAATGTCCCACCAATTACATTTAAATAAGTACACTCATTTTCTCATACAATAATTCAGCTCAATAATATCAGTCAAAACGCCATAAAAGTCAATTTCTACCTCCTCATGCGTTCCCTTCACAACCACCCCACTATTTTATGTGGTCTTATACTTCTCACGTTCTTTAGTATGGAACCGAATCCCGTTTACAATACAACCTGTATATCTAGATACATGTCTATCAGGGCCACATCCTAGTGAGTAGAGTGCATCAGACGCATCCGCAGAGTTGCTAGCGCGCAACGTCTTCATCTATTATCATGTACAGAATGTAATTGTTTAAGAATTTTCTTAGGTTTAAATAATGTGCAATACAACGAAAATTCTAAGTGTGGTGAGATGCAATGTGAAATCTTACATGTTTTGCGAACCATTCTGGAAATTGATCCTGATACATTCGATCATAATTTGTCAGGAATCGGGACTTCATCTCGTCGATGTGTTCGCTACACTAAATGACACGTCATCAGCAAGAAACATTAAAATCATCGTATGTAGAGAAAATAATAATCGAGGGAAGACTTACTCTAAGTATGACTCTATTTTTTCACAATTATGCAACACATATCACCGCGCCTTTGTTAAATCTCCAAGGTCCATATCCTAAAACGTCGTGGATCCTAAAGGATGAATATTTTGTGCGAATACAGATATAAGTCCTTGTTCATGCTTCTGCCCTTCATCGGCATTCCAATCTTCTCGGTTAAATCTAGTCTCCATGCTACGAAGATACATAGAGCAAAATGTTAGGCACTTATTATTAATGTACGCTTCAGCAATGGATCTCTTCGGTCGTGTCTTATTCCTTACAAATCATTTTAGTGTGTGAAGGTATCTGTACAAAAAACTACTATGTTATACGTATGAAAATATGGATATATTGTAACATCCTGGATTTTCATTGTTTTGGATTTCCAAAATTTCGTTAATTTTTTTTATATTTAATTAACTTATAATATTACTTATTAACCATTAGCACTCAATGTTAGTGTGTACAGGGGTGATACCAGTAAAGAACCGCACCAGTCCGATTAATCAGCTGTAGGAAGCCAATGAATCCGCCCGATCACTTGAACATCATGTGTAGTGTAACGTCCTGCCCAACCAGAACAATGTCTTGGGGCGTCCACGTAGGATTTGCCACAAGACCATTCGTTTAAGCTACTCATAGTGAGGTATCACAAATAAATTAGACCAAGATTTGCCCAATTGATTAGGCCAGACGGGTCCTGATAGAACCTGGTGTGGGCCTCCAAGCCAGATGGTCATTTACACCTAGCGACAACCCGTGCGGGCTGTACCGCGACACGAGAAGGTCAGAAAAATCTAAAAATTTAGGGAACCATAGAGCTCACTGGGCTTGTGGACCATCGCGGACCACGGACCCAGTGGACACCCAGAAGTGGGATCTGGCACTGACTAAATGCACCCCACCAATGCCAGGACCGAAATCTGGCGCTTGCAAATGAAACCGAGATACCAGGCTATCCAACCGTCGGATCTCTTTCACATTCACGGTGGAGGTCTAATGAATTTTCCTACACCCGTCCATAAAATCTAGGACCCAATCGTGAAACGGTGATCGTTGATCGCAAATCGAGCTCGTGCGACCAAACTCCAGATCCGATCGTCCGTAAATTTTGCGTGGCCCTTCATCGGGCCATGGAGCAATTATCCTATGAATTTCATAACCAGAGGGCCACCAGAACTTCCCCGGTTATCGAAACAAGCTCTAGACCGCTCGTTGGTGGACCACTGGTTCCAAAACTATAGAGTAATGTTCGTCTTACTGGGCTCGACGTCCATCGCGGGAGTCAGACCTAGGTAGTGTCCAGAACCGCTCAACTTGAGCCGAAGGACGAGTGCATGAGAAGCGCAAATACGCTAAAGAAAGGAATTGGAACTTAAGTGAATTGAGTCATCCACTCTTATGCAAAGTTGAGGATTTCGGACCGTCGGTTTGCGACCAAAATTCACACGTGGAGTAAGGATATTTTCCTACTCATATCCGTATAGTCGTGGCCCCGATCGACCATCGGTGACCGTTGAACAGATTTCTAATCATATCTGTCGATCGGCGCATCCAAATGGTGGGCCAATCATGTTCATACGTAGATCATCATTAGGGCTAACTATCCTACGATGTATATCAATATGTATACCCTATAGTGGGCCCTAGATCTTGAAAAGACCCTCCCATAGGTCTAGTATAGTAAAAACCTAACACTTGGGGCCATTTCCACCAAATCTGGCATTATAAAAGGGCCTCATTTGGGCTCTCTCTCTCCCCATACGATTGAGAAGGAAAGAGAGGAGAGAAAAAGGAGAAGAGAAAGAGGAGAAAGGAGGAGAAAGAGAGAGGAAGAAGAGAGGAAAGGAGTGAACTTGAGCAAGGTGGACCCTAGATCGAGGTGGGGCCCAAGGAAATCAAACCCTACAACTTTCTACCTCGTCTCTAAGAGGAAACTCTCCTCCGCGACCGTGAATCATCCGTTGGTCATCTAGGTAAAATCCCTCCCCCCTTTTTCTTGAAATCCATGTATTGAGAAGGGGTTTACATGGAATTCTAACATGCAATGCTTTGTTTTAGGGATTCCGGCCAATCGACCCAAAATCCACACTCTTAAGTCATTTCTAAGTCTTCAACGATCCATAGGTGCGGACTATTGCTCTTAGGTGACCTAGCACCAATTCTAATATGAGATTAATGATTTTGGTTGCTTAGATGTCATATTTGGAGAATTTAGAGAAACCCTAGGAGTTGTAGGGTTGTTGAAATAATATGGAATTGTTGCTTGACTCTTATGATGATTGATTTTGCCTCTCACATGACTTGATGTATGGTTGACAATATGCCCATGGTTGCTTGATTCTTTTCCTCACATGTGGTGTTGCTTTATGTGTATGATTCATAACCTTGTGCACATGATTTCTTGGGACGGAGGAAGTGTTTAACTTCCTCACACACTCACACACTCACACGCACCTTAGTTATTAACAATGTATATTTGCTTGCGAGGATGTCCGTATTGTACGGATGGAATGCATAAGTATAGGATACTATTATGCTTGATGATTTTTGGATAGTTGACATGCTATGAATCGCCTCACCCTCCTTGGGTTGGTCAGGAATTTGAGAAGTGACAGTAGTCCCATTGGTTGGACTATGCTGTGGCTAGACCCATGCGTTTGGGCGGGTGTGTTCGGGTGGCTGTAGTTCTACTACATGGGTCCTTTGTGCCCAATGTCACTCGCCTCATGCTCGCCCGACTCGGGTGGTCTAGCCTACTATCTGACCAACCTTGTTTGTTAACCCTGTTTGCTCACACATGTATGGAACCTGGAACACCCTATAACCATTGTCGCTTATCAATAACCCACTTGAAATTTGGTCCACAACCTCGTGAGCCGAGCATGGTGGAATGGGACACTATGTCCGAGTTGTCGGCCTATACTAGCGCAGCCATAGTGACCACGAGCGATCCCTTTCTCATGACACTCCTCATGTGCTTGGAGAGGAACCCGACGGGATCACGGGCCATTGGGTCTCGGCCTCACGCATTGGGAGGTCTTGGCCTCGCAAATGGATTAGGGCATTGATATCGGCCAGATTCCCAAATCTTCTGGATGAATGGACCTAACTAATCACACGGCTAACACGATCATTGCATCGCACTAGTTAGGTGGCGACTCGGCAGTCGAGGTCGCACTGAGGGAGTGTTGGCATTGGCGATCGTTAGATGGTGTCGCACGAGGGAGCGTTGTGGTGAGGGCATGCATCATGTCATAATGCATACATGCGCATTAACAAGATTACTTAGACGTATGTGATTGTCTGCTTTTCATTAAAATCATATTAAAATTGATGCCTGTGATAACTTAAGACTAATAGCACCCACTGAGTTGATCACTCACTCCCACTCCGGGACGGTGTTTTAAAACATCAACTAGACCCGTTTATAGATGTAGGTGGTTCAGGGGCAGAGGAGCCTGGTGAGGCGAGCTTCGACGAGGAGGACGAGCTGTCCTGCTTCCAGTTGATGGGCGATTCTCCGCCAGCTTGAGGGGGGATTGTATCGCTGAGCAAGGGCTCAGTTTTATTCCCTTTTGGAGTTACTATTCTTTTGTGGTTTTGTCGGGTAGCATCTTATCCGACCTATGTATTTCCTTTGGGCATGTATATATATATATATTTGTATTCAGTCCCTTTTATTTCAGTGGACTTGTGTGGATGTATTTCATGTTCCAGGAGATTCCAGGCCGCGCATTTAGACTAGATCGCATATTAATGAAAATTGGCTATAAGTGACCTCGGGAACTCGGAAGTCGAGTATATGCACGACCCCCGATTTCCAGGGCGTTACATATATGTAGTTTATGGAATGAATAAAAATTTTAATAGGCTCTACCACCTTTCAATCGGATACATCCAACGATATTGTACTGGGCCTACAAGCTGCGCCTCGTACAGTAAGTGAATCACTAGGTATACCATGACATCAAAAAACGTAGGTGAAAATATTTTTTAAGTTTGCAAAGGATTACGATAATTTTCCTTTTTAGTCGTTTAATAACATCTACATTTAACGATTTGAACATAAATACTTAAAGAATATCCCCAAATTAATCAGCACCTCACTGATATCCTTACTCAGGAATCTATGAATAGAAAATACTAGCAGGTGTTGTAGAATGACGTGACAATCATGACTTTTTATTCTTGTTAGCATACAGTCCGTAACGTTTACGCGCCAAGATATGTTTGACGCATACCCATCGAAAAACTTCACCAATCTCAACCATTCACATAAACGGTTTTTCTCTAGTTTTGTCAATGTGTAGCAGGCTACTGATATAGTATATGAATTTTTATGTGGTTGCAAATGCAACTCTTTCCTTAAATCCATTGATTGTAGATCCAATCGAGCATTGAAACTGTCGTTTGTTTTCTTCTCTATGTTCATCAATGTTCCAAAGACATTGTCACATATATTTTTCTCAATATGCATGACATCCAAGTTGTGTCGCAATTTCAGATCACTCCAATAGGACAACTCAAAAAAATGCTCTTCTTCCTCCATTTATAGTCCAATATTGTACGTTTCCTCTTCTTTAAGTGCGATACCTTAGCAAATCTAACTTCTCTAACGTTACTCAGTTGTTATATCACATCTTCTTTAGATAGCTCTTTCGTGAGTGGCCTATGATCTTGTTTGCCATCAAAGATCATCGTTTTTCTACGACAACTATGATCACTCGGAAGGAAGCGACGATGGTTCATATAACACGTTTTTCTACCATGCTTTAATGACAATGAACAAGTTTCAATACCACATGTAGGATAATCCAACTTTCTTTTCGTGCTCCACCTAGATAAATTCCCATATGCGGGGAAGTCATTTATTATCCACAAGCCTGCTGCATGCAATGAAAATGTCTGTCTTACAAATGTGTCATACGTTTGTACACCTTAACTCCACAACTCGTTTAACTCATTTACTAACGGTCGCAAATACACATTAATTTCATTCCCAGGTGACCTGGGTCCAGGAATTAGTAATGACATCATGAAAAATGATTCATTCATACACAACCAAGGAGGTAAATTGTAGTACATAAGTACCATTGACCACATACTGTACGAGGTACTCATATTACCAAGTGGATTAAAACCATCACTTGCAAGACATAGTCAAACATTACAAGAATCCTCTGTAAACCAGCCATATTGCTTGTCAAATTTTTGCCAGGCTTCAGAGTCCGCAGGGTGCCTCAGTGTACTATCATCATGAACGCGTTTCTCCTTATGCCACCTCATATCTTCAGCCGTCTTGCGAGACATAAACAATCTTTGCAATCTGGGTTTCAATGAAAAGTACCTTAACACCTTTTGCGGGATTTTCTTACGCTTGACTTCGTCATACTTCCACCTAAATTCTCCATATTTTGGACACTCTTCAACATTTTCATGCTCTTTCCAATACAATAAACAATCATTTATACATACATGTATGAGGATGTAACCAAGGCCCAAGTCTCGCATCAAAGATTTTACCTCGTACTGAGACTTAGGCAATGTCTCACCGTTCGGTAATGCTTCTTTCAACAAGTCAAGCAACATGTCGAATGATTTATTACTCTAACGATTTATTGTCTTCAAATGAAGTAACCTTGTAAGAAAATTCAACTTGGAGAAGTTCTCACACCCCGGATAAAGTGGACGTTGCGCATCCCTCAACAACCTACTAAACTTTTCTGATTTGACATCACCCATGGGAGGAATATCTTGGCTATTGCTTGTCGCTGCAAAATCAGTATCCGCAATTGTTCCCCTGAACACATCCCTTATGATATCTTGCATTTCATCAACGTCTTCATCCTCGTCATCCGACACAATTGGGTCAACCAATACTTCAGTGGCCTCAACTCTTTGGTAGATATCTTCACCTTGATGGATCCACCAAGTGTAACCTTGGAAATCCCAACTATGAACAAATCGTCTTCTACATTGTCTAAAGTCTTATAAATCATGTCCTTGCATTTTTGACATGGACACCTAATCCTATTCCCTGAATCTGCCCGATTTCACACAAATTTTATGAACTCTTGAACCCCTTGTTTATACTCTAGGCCAAACCTGTTCTTAGATCGCATGCAACTCTTATCCATCTCTACAATGAAAAGACTAAAGTCAGTTTATGGAAATAGGTTAAGATTATGCTAGGTTATAGGTTTAGGTTATATGTTTATGTTTAGGGAATTGAGAATAGGTATAAGTTTAGGTTTAGGTTTAGGTTAGGGAGTTGAGATTAGGATTAGGTGTAGGTTTAGGTTTAGGGATTTGAGAATACGTTAAGGTTTAGGTTTAAGAAATCGCGTTTGAGTTCGGGTTCGGGATCGGGTTTACATTTGGGTTTTAGGTTTAGGTTTAGGTTTTAGGTTTAGGTTATGGGTTATATGTTTAGGTTTAGATTAAGGTTTAGGTTTAGGTTATAGGTTTTGGGATTTGAGAATAGGTTTAAGTTATAAGTATAGGTTTAGGTTAATGTTGTAGGTTATAATAGGGAATTGAGACTACATTTATATTTTAGGTTTAGGTTTAGGTTTTATATTTAGGTTAAGGTTATAGGTTTAGGTTTAGGTTATAAGTGTAGGTATAGGTTTAGGTTATAGGTTTAGGTTATAGGTTAGGTTATAGTTTAAGGTTTAGGGAATTGAGTTTAGGTTATAGGTTTTGGTTATAGGTTAAGGTTATAGGTTTAGGTTTAGGTTATAAGTGTAGGTTATAGGTTTAGGTTTAGGTTATAAGTGTAGGTTATAGGTTTAGGCTTACGAAATTGAGTTTAGGTTATAGGTTTAGGTTATAGGTTAAGGTTATAGGTTTAGGTTATAGCTAGGTTATAAGTGTAGGTTATAGGTTTAGGTCTAGGTTAGGTTATAGGTTAAGGTTTAGGGAATTGAGTTTAGGTTATAGGTTTAGGTTATAGGTTATAGGTTAAAGTTTAGGTTTAGGTTAAGGTTTATGTTTAGGTTTAGGTTATAGGTTTTAGGATTTGAGAATAGGTTTAGGTTAAGGTTATAAGTTTAGGTTATAGGTTTAGGTTATAGGTTTAAGTTTAGGTTAAGGTTAATATTATAGGTTATAGGTTTAGGTTTAGGTGTAGGTTATAAGTTTAGGTGTAGGTTATAAGTTTAGGTGTAGGTTTAGGTTAACGTTACAGGTTATAGGTTTAGGTTAATGTTTAGGTTTAGGTTAAGGTTTAGGACATGAGCTGAAGAGTGAGGTAAATCCAAAGCTCAAGTGGACCCCGAAACTAATTGGGGCCACAAAAGTTTTCGATCGAACTGATACATAAACACGGGTCTATCCAAATGGCCAGGCCGCTCCAATGCTATCCATAGGAAATGGATAGCTTCATCTTGATCATAACAACGGTTCCCACCTTCCAGGGACCCTTGCTCAACATCCGGATAGCTCCGACGCACATCCGGGTCTGCTCCATCGATTATGAGCTAATACATAAACACGGGTCTGTCTAAATGGCCAGGCCACTCCAATACTGTCCATAGGAAATTGACAGCTTTATCATGGTCATAACAGCGGTTCCCACCTTCCAAGGACCCCCGCTCAACATCCGAATAGCTCCGACGCACATCCGGGTCTGCTCCATCAATTCTAAGCTAATACAATTAAATCCTAAATTAGTTACCCATCCAAGGTTGGATAGATTGTAATACTTTCATATTCCCATTTAAACGTCCACGCCGAAAATCTGGCAGCATCTCCCCATGCCTCTCCAGATAAGTTGATCTTACGTTACATTCTGATGCCAAATATCTAAAGCAATGTAAAGATATTTGACATTGGATATGGAACGGAAGAAACATATCCAGAGAGAAACGAGGAGATGGACCACGAATCAGGCATGAATATTTAAATAGATTATATGAAAGCATACTATCAATCTAACCTTGAACTGTTCAAAATGGGACAATTTAAGCGATTTCTATGCCACAAAAAAAACACCATATCTATGTATGGCCCCGTAGAAATCCTCAAACAGGTAACTAATTATCTAACTTACAAATCACAATTACAAGTCACAATTATAAACTAAGTAATCACAATAATAATTTAAGACAAAAACATTAATAGAGCGTGACAAATTGACACCTCCACATATGCAAGTTCAATGATCACACATGAATATTTACAACCCAACGACATATATGATTGTCTATATTTACTAGTCAACACATAACCTTCCCAAAACGGCATTTGATAATGTAGACCGTCAAAAAAAGATATTTGATTTCTAAGCATCATTCTACAACGCATATAAATCAATATGATCGTAACCATTCGTAAAAGCATTCTAAATTTTACTATAACAAGAAAACATTTTATAATCTATCTTACAAAAATTTAACCGAGATCCATAAGCAATCCATGACAGGACCTAACCATCAATGCATGATGAGCATCTTGATTTTTGGCCCAAATGATACTCATGGTGTGGTCCATCTTTTGAGTGGATCAAATGTCATGCACAAGTTGCATTTGTTCACATGCAATGCATTTTGGTGAATTTCGCAATGTAAGAGAAGTGGAGACTTAGTTCATGCACATGTTGACACAAGTATTAGCTAAGGAGGCTCTAAAGAATCTCTATGTGTGTGTGAAGGTCTTAAATGCAACTAGTTGAATGGTAAGTTACTTTCCAACTAGAGTATGACTGTTGATGCATGCATACAAAATCCAACCTGTTGCGATTGAAGCCCTCAATCCAGGGTCATGTTTTGAGGATCCAAACAGTTTATATTGATTGACCTCCCCATGGATGGGAGATGCTAATTAAAACTACTCAAGATTGGAATATTTCAACCCTTTGATCATTTAGCTCTTTTTCTTTGAAAATGGAATATGTCATTAACAGTTGTGTTTTATGGGCCATTGGTTGAAAGTTGGGAGTTTGAGATAGCCATCATCAGCTAATGTGGGGCCCATGCCATCATGGTTTTTAATCAGTGGTCCACAAATGGACACAAATGTGGAGCCCATACCATCAACAGTGTCTGTAGGGGTTGCCTTGAAAATCTTTCAAATTGGAAGGATTATATCCCTTCAATCAGTGGTCCGCAAATGGACAGTTAATGTGGAGCCCATACCATCAATGGTTTTTATCACTGAACAATGGTTGTATGGATTCTTTACCATTTGTACATGCTGTAAATGATCAGGACCCTTTATTTCTTCCTTCAAAATGATGAAATTACTGAAATCACCATTTTATAGATATCTTCCACTTCTATCCCCATACATATGACATAGTACAACATATGGTCCACTGCCAAACATGGACTGGAATTGGCATAGGACCAGATGCAATTCCATCCCACCTAATCCCTTCTAATCCCACTACCCAAACACGCCCTAAATCCTTGAATCCCCAAATCCCTAAATCGATATTGAGATTGAGAGAGAGAGAGAGAAAGAGAGAGAGAGAGAGAGACTGCCGTAGTCTCTCTCACGGGCGCGGCTTACATACAGGTTGAGTAGCGTGTTGGCTATTGAAGTGACATCACCAAGTTCTGTGGGCCTCACTGGGATGTATGTGTTGTATCCACCACCGTCCATCCATTTTGAGATATTATTTCAGTGCATGAGCCAAAGAATGAGGCAGATAAAAAGATGTAGTGGACCTCACCACAGAAAACAATGGGGAGAGTGATTCCCACCGTTGAAACTATCCTAAGGCCCATCATAAATTTTATTTGAAATCCAACCTGTTCAAAAGTTAAAAAAGATATGAAATAAGGTAAAACACAAATATCAGCTTGATCTAAAACTTTCGTGGCCTTTAGAAGTTTTTAATGGTGGGTGTCACTATCCCCACTATTTTCTGTGCTGGGGTCCACTGGAGCTTTGGATTTATCTTTGGATATTGCCCTAAAATGATCTCTCCAAATGGATGGAAGGTGTGGATATAAAACATACATCATGGTGGGGCCCAAAAATGAGAGGTATATAAATATCAGGTGGACCACACCACATGAAAACAATAGTGATTGGATATCCATTATTAAAATCCTCGTAAAGCCCACCGTACTGTTTATTTGGCATCCAATTTGTTTATTAGGTCATACATGCCTAAATGAAGGGGAAAAACAAAAATCATCTCGATCCAAAACTTTTATGGCCCCTAGAATGTTTTAAATGGTTGACGCTCATTCAACACTATTTCTTGTAATGTGGTCCATTTCAAATTGGGATATGCCTCATTTTTGGTCTCATGCCATAAGATGATCTTTAAAAATAGATGGACGACATGGATTAAACGCATACATCATGGCGGGGCCCACACAGCACCAACCACCAGCCATTGGATGGTGTAGGGGGAGGAGCCAATCCGTTCCCCTTATTTGTGGTGTGGTCCATTTAATCTTTGGATATGATTCATTTTTTGGATAATTCTATGAAATGATCTCGAAAAATGGATGAACGGTGTGGGTTGATCCCAATTTTTTGGTAAATCCAAAACTCAAGTGGACCATGCCACACAGTGTGGAATAATGATTTCAACCATTGATACCTTCCTTGGGCCCATAGTAATTTTATTTGTCATCTAACATGTTCATAATATCAAAAAGATATGAATGAAGGGAAAACACAAACATCAGCCTAAATGTGGGCCACACCACATAATATAATGGAGAGGGGTTTCCTTAAAACATTCATAATTATATATTGGGCCTATCTAAATGTGATTCACATATCCAACCCACTCATTATGTGTGTCCCACTTGGATGAGGGGTTAGACCAATTTTCAACTGCATCCAAAACTCATGTGGGCCTCACCAAGTACTTTTATATTTTTTTAAGGAAATCTTCAATTAGTTTTAGATGATATGGCTCACTTGAGTTTCGTATACAGATGATTTTTGAGATATCTCATAACCTAAAGGGGACACATCAAATCCACAGTGTTGATGTTCGACACATATCATGATGGGGCCCACAAAACTTACTAACATCAATTCTTAAGTTCTCACGAGGTCAATAAGTTGGGTCATAATTTTGACCAGAATATTTGGCCCATTTTACATGTCTAGTCCATTCACTCTATTTTACTGATCATTACCCTTAATTTGACTAGTTACTCATCCCGATCATGCTACATATGAGAAAGATATTGGGCAAACAAAATTGATCAACAATTTGAGTGAATTTTGATTTAAACATCTGAAGTTATTTACTCTTCAATCTGAACTGATCAGATTGTCCAAAAATGGTTAAAGGTTGTTCATAATATCAAAAATATATGAATGAATAGAAAACACAAACATCAGTTTGATCCAAAACTTCTATGGCCTCCAAGAAATTTTAAATGGTAGTGGTTCAATCACACTATTTCCAGTGGTGTGGTCCACTTGAGCTTTGGATATGCTTCCTTTTTGTCCTTTAGACCTCAAATTATCTGTTAACATGGATGAATGGAGTGGATAAAATAAATAAATAATGGTGGACCCCACAAAGTTTACTCTGGTAAGGGTAACGAGTAACTCACCTAAATGTAGTGGAGAAGGGTTTCCTTAAAACATTCATAATCATATATTGGGCCTGTGTCACGCCCCAAATCCGGAAATCGGATTTAAAGGAATCTCGATTACCGAATCCGGTGCCGACAGCCTCCATAGTGCCCCATTCTTGGCTCACAGCACCCATATGCAGTTTCGATCCTAAGATCCTACGAGAAGGATTTTTCAATGTGCATTTATCTCGTAAGAGGCATAACCACAACTTTACCCAAATCACAAAGGCATCATCATCATCATATATCTACTAATATAAGCATTTAAATACAATGATGAAAGGGAAATAAATATGATAAAATCAAAACTCTAGAAGTCAGCTACATGCTCCAAGCTCCACACTACTGCAACCTATCATCACCTGCACACATCTATCGTGCATTAGCTTATAGAAAGCTTAGAGGGTACTGAAAGTGTGTGCGCAAGATAAGTGCCAAGCATACAAATATAATGTCACAATCATACAATGTCGGAAATACAAGTAAGATCATGAATCATACGATATCAGAGTAAGCGGAAAATACTAACAAGTCCATGAGTCAAACAATATCAAAGTACGCAATACAGATCAGCTATGCAAATGAGGAGTCATAAAGAACTAAATATCAAATACTGTATCTAAACCATATAAATGCAGAAACATAGTAACCCAAAATACCATATGCCGCGGATGTAATGCAATGTACTGTACAAATGGAATAACCATGCTAGAGTGTGAAGTTAGGATGATTGTACGTGGAATCGCAGGCTATGGGGTCCATCACAAGGGACTTCTATCCAAACCAATCTTATACCTAAATTTGGATAGTCGGACTCAATGTGGTAAACTCCTGATCTTAGGTTAGTTGCGCGCCCCAACCAAAATCCTAGCCATTGCGAAAGCACACGTAACAAATAGTTGCGCACCACCAGCCCGAGTGGATAGTGAATAAATGAATGAATATGCAACTCTAGCCCAATAAGTCCACATATTAATACTGTTCATCTCTGGAATCATCACCAGGGTCTAGTACACTCTATACCAGCTTGCCGCCCCATTAAGCGCACAACTGGGTAAGTGGAAAAGACCTCACTATCTGCTTGGCCAGTACTCGGCCAATATCTACTGGCACATCGATAGCGGACCCATTCACGAGCTGGTCAAACTCAGCCTAGCTATGCCTACTCCCTCAGGCGGGTAAGGTCACACCCCCTCCCAACCGACCATGACACAGTGAGAGACGTGGTCTACTGGTATATAGTCCTTATGCACTCATATATATTGACTCGGTCTTTACATTGGGGCGTCTTCTGGTACCAAGCGGGTTTGAGAATTTTCACGCAGGGCCATTTATGGCATCCCGATACCAATAACATATTTCTGGTGTCCCATTTGGCCATCCACGATATGCCTGTAGAGGCTACGACCCTGATGTTACTAGGGCGTACAGTAATTACAACACACAATGCCAGATGTATGAGTTATACAATCCAGTCATGCATCAATCCTGCGCATACCGTGCGCTCATGTGAGACAATCTTCGCCTATCAGGGAGTCTTATAACAACCTGCCAAATGACATATGTAATGGTCAACCACACTCAAAACAAACATGCAGATGATGTGTATGGGCATGTATCATGATGCTATGCTGTCACATACTCATAATCAGTATCAATAACCAGCATCGACAATCCGCTTAGACAATGTGGACATTTAACCATCATTACCTCCAAGGAATGGCCCGCATAGAGCCTAACGTATAGTGGACCCATGGCCTCACCCAAGGGCCTAATATACAATACCATGGGCCTCACTCAAGAGTTTAATATACATCACGATGGGCCTCTCACATGGGCCTAATATACAACACAACGGGCTTCATCGCCTGGCCCTCAAATGTACCACAATGGGCCTCATCACATAGGCCTCACATACATTACATAGGCCTCAAATGCATTAAGCTAAGGCCGAATGCTCATTAGAACAGGCCTCAAATACGGGCCGCATATACATCATAATGGGCCTCGACAATCGGCCTCAATATCCGGCCTCGATAATCGTAGTCGGCCTCGATAATCCGAATCGGCCTCAATAATCGGAATCGACCTTAATAATAATCGGAATTGACCTCGACAATCGGATCGGCCTCGACAATCGGCACCAATAATCAACATTGATAATTGGTACCGATAATCGGCCTATAAGCAAGGCGGGGTCCATATATGAACAGTCGATCGAACTATAATATAAAGATCATCTCTCGGCTGTAGTTATATCAAACCCGATAGCGCAAAACCATCCATTTATGGCGAATGGGGCCCACTGATTAGGGTTAACCCACGAGAGTGATGAGGAAGGGCCTAACAAGGCCTAAGAGAAGGTCACAATGTGGGCGTCTAACCATCATTGCCCATCAATGTGGACCTTTGACCAACATTGCTCGCAAGGAATGACGCTTATAGGATGAATCGTATAATGGGTCTACGATCTCATACAAGGGTCTAATACACATCATCATCGGCCTCGCTTATGGGGCATATACGCATCACATTGGGCCTCATTCATGGGCCAATGTATATAACATTGGGCTGTATCAATGGGTCGAATTGAATGGGTAGAATCAATTAGGCTGAGTCAATTGGCCGAATCAAATAGGCCAAGCCAATTGGACTGACATAAATGGGCTAAATTAAATGGGCCGAGTCAAATGGGCCGAATCAAATGGGCCGAGTCAATTGACCAAATCAAATGGGCTAAGCCAATTGGGCGGATATAAATGGGGCCATATCAAATGGGTCAAGTCAAATGGGTCAAATCGAATGGGCCGAGTCAAATGGGTTGATTCAATGGGCCGAGTCAAATGGGCCAAATCGAATGGGCCAAATCAATGGGTCGAGTCAAATGGGCCAAATCAAATGGGTCCTCAAATAAATCAAATCGGGCCTCATCAAGTGGGCCCCTAATATGACAAATCGACCTCATTAAGTGGACCCCTAATACATTAAATGGGCCATACCAACTACACCCTTCATCCACTATTAGAGATCATTTTAGAGCATTATTTAAAAATCATATCTAAAGGATCATCTGGACCATACTACAAATAATAGTAGTGATAAAGATTTCCATCGTTAAATTCCAATGGGCCCCACCATAGTATTTATTTTCCATCCAATCTGTTCATAAGGTCATAGAGACCTGAACAGGGAGGAAAAACAAATATTATATTATTCAAAACTTCTATAACCCAAAGGGGTTTTAATGGTGGGTGTTCAATCCACTGCTGCTGTGGTGTGGCCCACCTGATAACTGGGTCTGCCTTATTTTTAGTCTCAAACCTGAGACGAGTAGCCAAACGGATGGATGGCCCAGATGTATCACATACATCAGCGTGGGTTCATATACATGGCCCAGCACGAAAAAGGGATGGACGGTTAGATGAACCGTGTACATCAAGGTGGGTCCACGTACATGGCCCACCACAGATTTGAATATGCTGCATTTTTTTAAATTATATTATTATTATTATTTTTGTCACAAGCCCCATGACGAGCTGGCCATATGGATGGACGACTGGGGGGTGCTATGTACATCAAGGGAGTTGGGTCCCACGTGGGTATGGCCCACCACTACGCCAAAACTGCGAAAAAAGGACGGTCCAAAGCTGTCTCAAATGACCAAAAAGGACGGTCATGGACCGTCGCAAGGGCCGTCAAATTTTGACGTGTCGTATTACTTAAAGGACGGTCTCAGATAGTCTCTTATGAGCCTTTAATGGACGGCCATCGACCGTCCTTTAAAAGGACGGTCATGAACCGTCCTTAAAAAAGATTGTCATAGACCGTCTCTGATGAGCTTTTAAAGGACGGCCATAGACCGTCCTTTTTAAAGACGGTTCATGACCGTCTTTAAAAAGGACTGTCATGGTCCGTCCTTTAAAAGGATAGTCATGGACCATCTTTGAGGAAATCAATATACACCTGTTACATCATCATATCATATTCTTCGTGATATACACCTGTTATATAATATATTTCATCATATTCACATTCACATTCATCTAAACCTAAACTACGTAAATCCAACATAAACTAAATCCATCTAAACCCAAACTACGTAAATCCAACATAAACTACATTCATCCAAACATAAACTACATCCATCCAAACACAAGCAATCTTATCCACATTACATTCATCCACACATAAATACATATAAGTTTAACATTATAAATAAAAAAAGAAAAAAATCAGCAATAATTTTCTTTTTGTCTTTCACCTAAAAAAAAATATTAAACCAACAAAACATTATAATTCAGAATCATGAAGAATTGCATAAACTTCTTCCAAAAAAGTGAGCACTTTTTAAAAATAAAACTGATCATTAAAATAGGTTTAGGTTTAGGTTTTAGGTTTTAGGTGTTAGGTTTTAGGTTTAGGTTTTAAGTTTTAGGTGTTAAGTTTTAGGTTTAGGTTTAGGATTAGGTTTTAGGTTATAGGTTATAAGTTTAGGTTATAGGTTATAAGTTAAGGTTTAGGTTATAGGTTTTGGTTTAGGTTTAGGTTAAGGTTTAGGCTTAGGTTATAGGTTTAGGTTAAGGTTTAGGTTTTAGTTATAGGTTATAGTATATAGGTTATAGCTTTAGGGAATTGAGAATAGGTTAAGGTTAAGGTTTAGGTTTAGGAAATCGGGTCCGAGTTCGGGATCGGGTTTAAATTTGGGTTATCAAGTTTAGGTTTAAGTTTAGGTTAGGAAGTTGAGATTAGGATTAGGTGTAGGTTTAGGTTCAAGGATTTGAAAATACATTTCAAATTTTGGGTTTAGGTTTAGGTTTAGGTTTTAGGCTTATGTTTAGGTTATAGGTTTAGGTTATAAGTGCGGGTAATAGGTTTAGGTTTATGTTAGGTTATAGGTTAACGTTTAGGTTTAGGAAATCGGGTTCGGGTTCGGGATCGGGTTTAGGTTTGGATTAGGGAGTTGAGATTAAGATTAGGTGTAGGTTTAGGTTAAGGTTTAGGTTTAGGTTTAGGTTTAGCTTATAAGCAATAGGTTTTAAGTTTAGGTTTAAGTTATAGGTTACAGGTTTAGGTATAGCTTTAGGCTTAGGTTTATGTTACAAGATAAAGGTTTAGGGAATTAAGAATAGGTTAAGGTTTAGGTTTAGGACATCGGGTTCGAGTTCGAGATCGGGTTTAGGTTTGGATTTTCAAGTTTAGGTTTAGGTTTAGGTTAGGGAGTTGAGATTAGGATTAGGTGTAGGTTTAGGTTTAGGGATTCGAGAATACATTTAGATTTTAGGTTTAGGTTAAGGTTTAGGTTTAGGAAATCGGGTTCGGGTTCGAGATCGGGTTTAGGTTTTGGTTTTCAAGTTTAGATTTAGGTTTAGGTTAGGGAGTTGAGATTAGGATTAGGTGTAGGTTTAGGTTTAGGGATTTGAGAATACATTAAGGTTTAGGTTTAGGAAATCGGGTTCGGGTTCGGGATCGGGTTTAGGTTTGAGTTTTCAAGTTTAGGTTTAGGTTTAGGTTAGGGAGTTGAGATTAGGATTAGGTGTAGGTTTAGGTTTAGGGATTTGAGAATACATTTAGGTTATAGGTTATAGGTTTAGGTTAAGGTATAGGTTTAGGTTATAAGCAATGGGTTTAAGGAATTGAGAATAGGCTAAGGTTTAGGTTGAGGAAATCGGGTTCAGGATCGGGTTTAGGTTTGAGTTTTCAAGTTTAGGTTTAGGTTTAGGTTAGGGAGTTGAGATTAAGATTAGGTGTAGGTTTAGGTTTAGAAATTTGAGAATACATTTAGGTCTTAGGTTTATATTTAGGTTATAGGTTACAGGTTTAGGTTAAGGCTATAGGTTATAGGTTTGGGTTAAGGTTTAGGTTAAGGTTTAGATTTTGGTTTAAGGATTTGATAATACATTTAGGTTTTAGGTTTAGGTTTAGGTTATAGGTTACAGGTTTAGGTTTAGGTTTAGGTTTATGCTATAGGTTATAGGTTTAGGTTAAGGTTTAGGTTTAAGTTTAGGTTATAAGCTATAGGTTTAGGGAATTGAGAATAGGTTAAGGTTTAGGTTTAGGAAATCGGGTTCGGGTTCGGGATCGGGTTTAGGTTTGAGTTTTCAAGTTTAGGTTTAGGTTTAGGTTAGGGAGTTGAGATTAGGATTAGGTGTAGGTTTAGGTTTAGGGATTTGAGAATACATTTAGGTTTTAGGTTTATGTTTAGGTTATAGGTTATAGGTTTAGGTTAAGGTATAAGTTTTAGGTTTCGGTTTATGTTATAAGCAATTGGTTTAAGGAATTGAGAATAGGTTAAGGTTTAGGTTTAGGAAATCGGGTTCGGGTTTAGGTTTTGGTTTTCAAGTTTAGGTTTAGGTTTAGGTTAGGGAGTTGCGATTAGGATTAGGTGTAGGTTTAGGTTTAGAGATTTGAAAATATATTTAGGTTTTAGGTTTATGTTTAGGTTATATATTATAGGTTTAGGTTAAGGCTATAGGTTATATGTTTAGGTTAAGGTTTAGGTTTAGGATTAAGGATTTGAGAATACATTTAGGTTTTAGGTTTAGGTTTAGGTTATAGGTTACAGGTTTAGGTTTAGGTTTATGCTATAGGTTACAGGTTTAGGTTTAGGTTTATGCTATAGGTTATAGGTTTAGGTTAAGGTTTAGGTTTAGGTTATAAGCTATAGGTTTAGGGAATTGAGAATAGGTTAAGGTTTAGGTTTAGGAAATCGGGTTTGGGTTCGGGATCGGGTTTAGGTTTGAGTTTTCAAGTTTAGGTTTAGGTTTAGGTTAGGGAGTTGAGATTAGGATTAGGTGTAGGTTTAAGTTTAGGGATTTGAGAATACATTTAGGTTTTAGGTTTATGTTTAGGTTATAGGTTATAGGTTTAGGTTAAGGCTATAGGTTATAGGTTTAGGTTAAGGTTTAGATTTAGGTTTAAGGATTTGAGAATACATTTAGGTTTTAGGTTTAGGTCTAAGTTATAGGTTACAGGTTTAGGTTTAGGTTTAGGTTTATGCTATAGGTTTAGGTTAAGGTTTAGGTTTAGGTTTAAGTTTAGGTTATAAGCTATAGGTTTAGGGAATTGAGAATAGGTTAAGGTTCAGGTTTAGGAAATTGGGTTTGGGTTTAGGATCGGGTTTAGGTTTGGGTTATCAAGTTTAGGTTTAGGTTTAGGTTAGGGAGTTTAGATTAGGATTAGGTGTAGGTTTAGGTTTGGAGATTTGAGAATACATTAGGTTTTAGGTTTAGGTTTTGGTTATAAGTTATAGGTTTAGGTTTAGGTTTAGGTTTGGTTTTGGTTTTGATTTAGGTTATAGGTTATAGGTTTAGGTTAAGGTTTAGGGAAAGGTGGTTTTGATTTAGGTTATAGGTTATAAGTTTAGGTTAAGGTATAAGTTTAGCTTTTGGTTTAGGTTATAAGCAATTGCTTTAGGGAATTGAGAATAGGTTAAGGTTTAGGTTTAGAAAATTGGGTTCAGGTTCGGGATCGGGTTTAGGTTTTGGTTTTCAAGTTTAAGTTTAGGTTTAGGTGAGGAAGTTGAGATTAGGATTATGTGTAGGTTTAGGTTTAGGGATTTGAGAATACATTTAGGTTTTAGGTTTAGGTTTAGGTTATAGGTTACAGGTTTAGGTTAAGGCTATAGGTTATAGGTTTAGGTTAAGGTTTAGATTTAGGTTTAAGGATTTGAGAATACATTTAGGTTTTAGGTTTATGTTTAGGTTATAGGTTATAGGTTTAGGTTTAGGTTTAGGTTAAGGTATAAGTTTTGGTTTCGGCTTAGGTTATAAGCTATAGGTTTAGAGAATTGAGAATAGGTTAAGGTTTAGGTTTAGGAAATCGGGTTTGGGTTCAGGATCGGGTTGAGGTTTGGGTTATCAAGTTTAGGTTTAGGTTTAGGTTAGGGAGTTTAGATTAGGATTAGGTGTAGGTTTAGGTTTGGAGATTTGAGAATACATTAGGTTTTAGGTTTAGGTTTAGGTTATAGGTTATAGGTTATAGGTTTAGGTTTAGGTTTGGTTTTGGTTTTGATTTAGGTTATAGGTTATAGGTTTAGGTTAAGGTTTAGGGAAATGTAGTTTTGATTTAGGTTATAGGTTATAGGTTTAGGTTAAGGTATAAGTTTAGCTTTCGGTTTAGGTTATAAGCAATTGGTTTAGAAAATTGAGAATAGGTTAAGGTTTAGGTTTAGGAAATCGGGTTCGGGTTCGGGATCGGGTTTAGGTTTTGGTTTTCAAGTTTAGGTTTAGGTTTAGGTGAGGGAGTTGAAATTAAGATTAGGTGTAGGTTTAGGTTTAGGGATTTGAGAATACATTTAGGTCTTAGGTTTAGGTTTAGGTTATAGGTTACAAGTTTAGGTTAAGGCTATAGGTTATAGGTTTAGGTTAAGGTTTAGATTTAGGTTTAAGGATTTGAGAATACATTTAGATTTTAGGTTTATGTTTAGGTTATAGGTTATAGGTTTAGGTTTAGGTATAGGTTTTGGTTTCAGCTTAGGTTATAAGCTATAGGTTTAGGGAATTGAGAATAGGTTAAGGTTTAGGTTTAGGAAATCGGGTTTGGGTTCAGGATTGGGTTTAAGTTTGGGTTATCAAGTTTAGGTTTAGGTTTAGGTTAGGGAGTTTAGATTAGGATTAGGTGTAGGTTTATGTTTGGGGATTTGAGAATACATTAGGTTATAGGTTTAGGTTTAGGTTATAGGTTATAGGTTTGGTTTTGGTTTTGATTTAGGTTATAGGTTATAGGTTTAGGTTAAGGTTTAAGGAAAGATGGTTTTGATTTAGGTTATAGGTTATAGGTTTAGGTTAATGTATAAGTTTAGCTTTCAGTTTAGGTTATAAGCAATTGCTTTAGGGAATTGAGAATAGGTTAAGGTTTAGGTTTAGGAAATCGGGTTCGGGTTCGGGATCGGGTTTAGGTTTTGGTTTTCAAGTTTAGGTTTAGGTTTAGGTGAGGGAGTTGAGATTAGGATTAGGTGTAGGTTTAAGTTTAGGGATTTGAGAATACATTTAGGTTTTGGGTTTAGGTTTAGGTTTAGATTATAGGTTATAGGTTTAGGTTAAGGCTATAGGTTATAGGTTTAGATTAAGGTTTAGATTTAGGTTTAAGGATTTGAGAATACATTTAGGTTTTAGGTTTATGTTTAGGTTATAGGTTATAGGTTTAGGTTTAGGTTTAGGTTTAGGTTAAGGTATAGGTTTTAGTTTCTTCTTAGGTTATAAGCTATAGGTTTAGAGAATTGAGAATAGGTTAAGGTTTAGGTTTAGGAAATCGGGTTTGGGTTCAGGATCGGGTTTAGGTTTGGGTTATCAAGTTTAGGTTTAGGTTTAGGTTAGGGAGTTTAGATTAGGATTAGGCGTAGGTTTAGGTTTGGGGATTTGAGAATACATTAGGTTTTAGGTTTAGGTTTAGGTTATAGGTTATAGGTTTAGGTTTGGTTTTGGTTTTGATTTAGGTTATAGCTTATAGGTTTAGGTTAAGGTTTAGGGAAAGATGGTTTTGATTTAGGTTATACGTTATAGGTTTAGGTTAAGGTATAAGTTTAGCTTTCGGTTTAGGTTATAAGCAATTGCTTTAGGGAATTGAGAATAGGTTAAGGTTTAGGTTTAGGAAATCGGGTTCGGGTTTAGGTTTTGGTTTTCAAGTTTAGGTTTAGGTTTAGGTGAGGGAGTTGAGATTAGGATTAGGTGTAGGTTTAGGTTTAGGGATTTGAGAATACATTTAGGTTTTAGGTTTAGGTTTAGGTTATAGGTTACAGGTTTAGGTTAAGGCTATAGGTTATAGATTACAGATTAGGTTTTAGGTTTAGGTTTAGGTTATAGATTACAAGTTACAGGTTTAGGTTTAGGTTATAGGTTACAGATTAGGATTTGGTGTAGGTTTAGCTTTAGGGAATTGAGTTTAGCTTATAGGTTTAGGGAAAGCTTAAGTTTTGGTTATAGGTTTTGGGATTTGGGAATAGTTTTAGGTTATAAGTATAGGTATAGGTTAGGTTATAGGTTAAGGTTTAGGGATTTGAGTTTAGGCTATAGGTTTAGGTTTAGGTTTAGGTTTAGGTTAAGGTTGAGGTTTAGGTTATAGGTTAAGGTTTTAGGTCATAGGTTTTGGTTTAGGTTAAGGGTATGGTCCTTGCAAATACAGATATAAACACGGCCATCCGACGTAAATTGCCAGGCCCTTAATCGGTATAAAAATAACTTCATCATGGTCATAATATCGGTTCCCTCTTTCCAGGGAACCCCGCTCTTCCGGATAGCTCCGACGCACATCGGTCTGCTCCATCAATTTCGAGTTAATACATAAACATAGCCTATCCAAAGGCCACTCCAATGCTGTCCATAGGAAATGGACAGCTTCATCATGGTCATAACAGCGGTTCCCACCTTCCAGGGAACCCCGCTCAACATCCGGATAGCTCCAACGCACATCCGGGTCTGCTCGATCAATTTGTATCTAATACATTTAAAAATAACATAATTATATCTAAAAGTATTTGGATACCTGGGGAAGGCTTCCCATATTCGTATTGTTGGTTACTCATCCCTTTGACCAACACTTTCTATTGCTACCTGTACTCTAAAACCAACACAAATATAACTGGGAAACAATATAAGGAATAAGAAAAAATAAATTTACCTGTGCACACCATTAAATGTTTCCCTATAAGGAGGTGATATTATATCTTTGATAGCCACAACCTGTATGACAAAGAAAAATGCAACCGATACAGTCTGTTACAATTCAAAGGAGGAAAAAGATTTGTGGCGGCACTAATATTCTAGTACATTACAAACAGCTGCCTACGTACCCAAAAAGCCAGATTGGGATCAAGCCACTACGTAGTTCTTTTTAATTAACCAAGTAACTAAAGGTCATAAATTTCATATCTAACAAAGTATCATTGAACGTCGTCTCAAATCATTTCTGGTTGGTGCATTTAAAAAAATTCAAATACACAATCAATGCATATTCTTGTTACACAATCAATGTATGGCACAAAACAAATACTAAGCATGAAGGAAAAAACAGAATCTTTTAAAGAATAACCAAATGAGAGGCCAAAAAATACATAATCCACATAAATCCATCACATGAATATATAAGAATCAGATCATTGACACACAAATGGTTAAAGGCATGTGGCACCTGCATATTACCCAATGAGAAGTGAAAATAAAACCAAGCCACGGATGGAAATGAGAACCACAAAGCAAATCTCCCAAACATAAGTACTTGTTTCCACTTGATTAAATTTTGCCAATTCAATTCATAGTTTGATACAAATGTCCCTAGGATAAGCTGAACATACAAATTGACGTGCAGGGCCTATTGAGATGTTTTAATGACATTCAATCCTTCCATCAATTCAGTCTGATACAAATGTCTCTAGAATGCACTCTAAAACAAAGAAAGAAATAAAGGTGCTTTCAAGAGAACCATTTAAATTAACATGGAATAGGGAGCACCAAATGCTAACATGGAATGAAATGTGTAAGATCTCACTTGACCGGATTGCCAACTACAACCTCGCTAACAGCTCGAGCCACTCCTCAACCTGAAAAAGCACTAGCCCCAGATATGTAAACCTGCAACCACTCCGCTGATTCATACTATGCATCAGTCCTATACAAAAATCAACCAAGTTTTGCATTGACTTGGCCAATCCACCGGGCCATGAAAACTTAGCCGAGTCAATATTTGTCTTATAAAATTAGTTAATAAGAACTATTTTTTTTAAGTGAGCACCTTTTCTTTACTTCTAATCAGCAAATTACCTAGAAACCAAAAAAGAGGGGAGTTCTTACGGCTAAATTACTAAAGAAAACAAATCTAGGAAAATCTAATGTTACCACAAGGAGATTATTATAAATTTGGAAGAAAGATGCCCAAAAATTGGTCCAAACGATAATGACCAACAAAACCTTATTGCTACATCCAGATTCAAAAAATCTAAAAGAAAAACAATCCAAAAAAATCTGAAGAATATGAAAGTTAAGCAAATCAAAATTAGTAAACCTGTTTTTAATCCAACCAAAGGGAACAAATCAGTTTAGAATTCCCCATAAGACCTTACTATTGTTTCTGATAAAACACAACAGCCTTAAATATTCAAAGACTTTCCAACAAAAACTTCAACAAGATCTCCAAGACACCACAACCGCAGGACCACCCCTCACAAATGACATACAATCAGTGATTGAAAGGTTAAGACTCTCAAACCAAGAAAGATTATATGAAAAGAAAATAAGAGGAGATTAGAAGAGATCAAAATATAAGACTCAAGATATAAGAAACCCTACGGACCTTCTTCCTCTGATACCATGTTTAGGAAAGAACGAACTTGGGAAGAAAAGAAACTTAGAGAGGCCTGAATGTCTAGCCCTCTCTCTTTCTATATTAAGTGAATAACATAAACTAACCTTAGAAAAAATGGTAAAAAACAAACGAAAGAAAAGGAAATAAAGGACAACTAATAAAAGGAAAATAAGAGGCCCATGGCCCAAGGGATATGGCCCAATTATGTCAACAAGACACACACACACACACACACACACACACACACACACACAGAGGGAGAGAGCCCAACATGCACAAAGCTTCAATTGACAAGTGGCATGGCTAATTAATGATCTAGACAATCCATTCACTCACTCCACTAAGGACAAGACAATGTGCAAAAATCACACTAACCAAATAGACATCAGATCAATCGCATGAAAAATGGATAATCTAGATCGAGCAAATAAACAAAATTGTTACATATGATACTATTCTAACATCCATTCAGTAGACCCCACCATGTACTCCACTAAGGACAAGACAATGTGCAAAAATCACACTAACCAAATAGACATGCAAAGGGACAATTGAAAACAGTATAAATTGAATTTATTGGGAAAACATACTAGACTATTTCATCCCATGACATCGGAAACAAAGTAAAACATGGCATTTTCATATTAACAAGAGTTAAGGAAGAATTTCCATTCTTTATAGACAGTTGGAAACACAATAGCAAATACATACATGTGCAGAAGGGGTTGTTGTGCAAATGCTCCAAAAGAAAATATATACTTCAAGGACAATTCTCCACTAGCTTTTGCAGCCAAAGTATGATACACATAATCCTCCGTTGAAACACATTAAGTCAGGATTCATAAAACACATTAAGTTGTAGTCTCCCACTGTACATTGAGTACATGTTCATCCAGTGGGCTCATGTACTACAGACAATCACAACTAATTCATATACTAAAGATTAGACAATGGGCCACACAACTGATAGATATTAGTTTATGATTCAAAATATAATAATAAAAGCCAACCAACAAAAGTCTCCCATATGGAATCCTACCAAGAGTACAAGTGGATTTAGGGAAGACTAGTTCCTAGCAAGGCAAGACATTTCTTATAGAAATGCAGTTTGGGAAGCAATTTAACTACTTTCTCACTTTAACAAAGACCCAAATTTCTTATCAATATCCCATATGGAAATTGACAAAAGGTTCAGATTAATTTAAGGAACTTCTGAAACATTTTAATCAAAATCTCTGTTTCTTTCACACTGTAAGACATACCTCTTCAGTAGGTGGACCAGGTGGTCTGCGTGGACGATAGGTTTACTAGGTATAATCGCCAAAAAGAGGCGAAGGCCTTACAGAGTTCTGAGCAAAGAAAGTTATTAGAACTGGCAAAATGAAATATAAGTGCAAATCTTCTTCCAAAATAATTAGATGGGAAAGATGCTAATGAATGTCGAACTGCTAATCAACATTAATAGCAGGTCTATGCAAAAAATGCAAATAAAATACACCCTTCTCACATATCAAGAGCAGTTGTAATTGAAGGACATGGTAGAGAGAATGGGACAAGTAAATGAAATAATATTAAGGAGGCAATGACAACAGCAATTTCTGCATGGAATATATTGCTTCATCATGAATATCACAACAACACTGAGGCTAAAGCCCTAATCACAATGTGAATATAATTTCACGAAATGCATGCCTCACTAAGCAAAGCCCTCATCTATGCATACACATCTAGCATTTGCTTGATAATCACCTATGTCATTTCTGATAATTTTGGAAAGGTTCCAAAGGTCGATATGTTAGAATTAGAATTCTATTGATGTTGGATACACTTAAATGACATGAGATGAGATGAGACAAACCTGGTTATACACATCTAGCATTTTCATTCCACCAACCATACAGAATCTTCTATAAATAAATAAAAACTTCCTAGTTATAAAATTATATATATAAACAAAACTGAAAAATACACTCAAAACCCATATAAAATGAAAAGAAAAAAAAAATAAATTCCTAAAAACCCAACAAATCTCATGTCAGATTTAACAATACCCATATCCCCAAATCCAACAAAAATCAAAACCTATATACCAAAATCCCACAAAAACCATTCCAGACCCTAAAAACCCCAATCTGGAGAAAAAATGGGGAGGGAGGGAGAGTACCATTCCGCAAACCGATGCTGGATTCATCGGTGTTGATGTTGTAGAGGACGCCTTCGTATCTGATTTCGCATTTGGATGTCAAGCTAATCACGCTGCCGATGTAGGAATCTGCGGATCCTCCTCCACCACTAGATCCTAAAGAAGCTTCTGCTGCAGCTATTGTTGCTGCTGCTGCCGCCATGGCTTTTCACAACAGAGAGAGAAAGAGAGAGGGTTTCTCGTCAATGGAAGATGAGGAAAAGAGGGAAAATCGGAAATGAGGAGCGGGCGTTTGATGGTTTTCGTCTTTTGAAGAAGATAAAAATTTTAAATCCGTATATTATGAGTTTACCATTAGTTATAACACCAAATCTATTAACGGTCGTACATGCATGGGACCATTTTCTGGATGGTTAAAATCGTTTTACAAAATAATTAAAATTATAAATATTTACTATTTACAACTAGACCAGTTATTTCTATGGTCTGGATAACTCTATACCTTAGCCACTATTGTTATGGACAAGTCAACACCATTTTACATAAAATGCAAGACTCACAATGAAAAACCAGTAGCTTAAAAACGTCAACTTGAACTTTGGACTTGGTATCGCTCTATGGGCCCCACCATGATCGATTTGTCTCATCCACGCCGTCCATAAATTTCATAAAATCATTTTGTGTACTATTACAAAAAATTAGACTGAAATAAATCTTGGGTGGACCACACAATCAGAAAACACTATTAAGTGTCGACCATTAAAAATATTTTGGGGGCCATAGAAGTTTTAGATCAAGCTGATTTTTGTTTTTTCCCTTAATCTAGGCCTCTATGACCTAATCAACAGAAGGATGTCAAATAAACAGTACATTGCACCTTAGGAGGATTTTAATGGTGGATATCCAATCACTATTGGTTTCATGTGGTGTGGTCCACCTGAGATTTCTATCCCTCTAATTTTTTGGATCAAGACCTAAATTATCAGTAAAAACGGATGAACGGAATGGATGAAATACATACATCATGGTGGGGCCCACAGATGGCTAGTGGTAGGGGGAGTAGCCAATCCGTTTTAGAGAGGGAGAGAGAGCTGACGCTCCTCGAGCTCTAAGTTGCACGAACAGTTTAAAGGAGATCAAAGTTAAATGGGCCTCACAATGATGTATTTATCATATCTACACCATTCATCACTTTGGAGAGATCATTTTAGATCGTGATCCCAAACATGAATAATTTACAATTATTAAATGGACCACACTAGCATTACTGTCCCACTGTTTTCTATCTGGGGTCCACTGGAACTTTGGCTTTAACTCGTTCTTTGTTCATTGCCATAAAATGATCTCTCCAAGTGGATGGAGGGTGTGGATACAAAACATACATCATGGTGGGGCCCAAAAATGAGAGGTATATAGATCTCCAGTGGACCACACCACATAAAAACAATAGTGATTGGATATCCATCATTAAAATCCTCCTAAGGCCCACTTTATTATTTATTTGACATCCAATTTGTTTATTAGGTCATACAGGCCCCATCAGAACTCTTTGTTGCCCAGCTCCTTAAGCCTGACCTCAACCAACCTGATGCCAGACTTGACCTTGGGCCTACTTTGATTTACATATTATATATCCATTTTGTGTGTCCCACTTGGATGAGGAGTCAGACCAAGTTTCACATGCATTAAAATTTCAGGTGGGTCCCACCAAATGCTTTTATATGTTTTAGGCATTTCTTCACATGATTTTAGATGGTATGGTCCACCTTGAGGGGCTTCATGGGGCCCATTGAAATATTTGTGTTTGATTTAAACCGCCCATCAATTCTGATATATAATTCAGTGGATAAGCCAAAAAATTATATAGATTCAAGGTCTAAGTGGATGAAATAATAAAAAATAAATTTCTATCGTTAATATGTTATGTAGTTTTCAACCAAGCTAATATATATGTTTTCCCTTATTCCATATCTGTATTAACTTATAAACAGGTTAGATCTCAAATAAACATCACGGCGGGCCCTAAGAAGGTTTCAATAGTGGGCGTCACTATCCCACTCTTTTCTATGGTGGGTCCACTTGAACTTTGGATCTGCCTTGTCAGTCAGATGCACCATTCCATGGTGGGCCACGAGCTTAAAAATAAAGTCAATCCATGACTTGGGTGGGCCACACCACATACTATAATTGAGAGGGTTACCCTCCCATTAAAACATTCATAATCATTTATTGGGCCCACCTAGATGTGGTTCATAGATCCAGCCCATTCATTACGTGTGTCCCACTTGGATGAGGAGTCAGACCAAGTTTCATACACATCTAAAACTCATGTGGGCCCCACCAAATGCTTTTATATGTTTTAGGGATGTCTTCACATAGTTTTAGATGCTACGGCCCACCTGAGTTTCGCATACGACTGATTTTTAGACTTAAAGAGGGACACATCAAATGACAGGGCTATAAAGACCAGGATGAAGGGAAAAAATATCACATTTAAAGCCCTAAAACATTTTTAATGGTCAAAATTCATTCAACACTATTTCCTGTAATGTGTTCCACTTGAGATTGAGATATAACTCTTTTTTTTTATCATCTCATAAAATGATATATAAAAATAGATGGACGGCATGGATGATACACATACATCATGGTGGGCCCCACAGAGCACCGACCACCAGCCATTGGCAGGTGTCAGAGGGAGTAGCCAATCTGTTCCCCACCATAGCAAATACATGTGATTTAATCTCTATGTTTCCTACTGTATGGTCCACTTTAACCTTCGATCTAGATGATTTTTGGTTTCATGCCCTATAATAATATTTTAAAATATATAGACGGCTTAGATAAGACACATATATTTTAGGCCCTATAGGGCCCCTTATACCCTAAGCATCCTGTGGGGCCCACTATGATTTATTCAATTTATCCACTCCATCCATCCATTTTAACATATAATTTTATTACATAAGGTCAAAATTGAAGCCTATAAAAATCTGAAGTGGACCACATCATAAGAAACAGTATAAATTGAACGTCTACCATTGAAAATTTTGGGAGGCCACTAAAGTTTTGGATCAAGTTAATATTTTAGTTTTCCCTTCATCCATGTATTTGTGATCTATTGAACAGGTTGGATGACAAATCAAAATCACTATAGGCCATAGGAAGATTTCAACGGTGGAAATCATTATTCCCACTGTTTCTGTGGTATGGTCCACTTGAGCTTTAGATATATTTTAATTGTGGACTCAACCACTGAGGGCCCGTTTGGATGGGTGGATTGGAAGGGATTGAATGGTTTTAGGGTGGATGGCATGGATTTCAAGGTAATGATGGCGTTGTCAATGGATTGTCTTAAGATCCATGGAATTGCTATATTCCCCCAGATTGCTATATCAAGTCTGTTTGGCACACTCGGCCAATCCCGGGATTAAACCTTCCCATCCCTTCCAATCCCTCGAACCAAACATGTCCCAGGCAAATTTGACCGGATTAGGGTGGATTGGATGGGATTTAAAGGTAATGATGGTGTTATCAGTAGATTGTCTTAAGATCCATGGGATTACTATATATCCCAGGATTAGATCACCCAGTTTGTTTGGCACGCCTTGCCAATCTAGGGATTTAACTTCCAATCCCTTCCAATCTACCTGTCCGAATGGGCCCTAAAATGATCTGGAAAAATGGATTAACGATGTGGATATCATAAACCGTGACTTTGGGCCATGAGCTTAAAAATAAAGTCAATCCATGACTTAGGTGGGCCACACCACATACTATAGTTGAGAGGGTTACCCTCCCATTAAAACATTCATAATCATTTATTGGGCCCACCTAGATGTGGTTCATAGATCCAGCCCCATTCACTATAGTTGAGAGGAGTCAACCCAAGTTTCACACACATCCAAAACTCATGTGAGCCCCACCAATTGAATGCTTTTATATGTTTTAGTGATGTCTTCACATAGTTTTAGATGCTATGGCTCACTTGAGTTTTGTATACGACTAATTTTTAGACTTAAATGGGACACATCAAATGCATGGTGTTGATGTTCTACATACATCATGGTGGGGCACACACAGATTAACCTCATGGGAAGTTCCCAAGAGGTGACCTTATAGTACCATTTCACTATTTAGATAACTCCTTCATGGGTGTTACTCTAACCGTGTATGGTCCACCTTGATATATTTTATGTATATCGATATCGTCCATATATTTTTCCATCATATATTTAGGATGTGATTTCAAATCATAAGAACTCAATAATCTCAGGTGGGTCATGAAATCACTCTTATGATGATTTTTTCACCTTTGGATTTTGCTGTTTTCAAATGAGGCTGTATGTTGAATTCTAGGGGTTGTAGGGTTTGATTTTGTTTTCTTGTTAAAGATTGTTCGATTCTACTAGTGGTGTTTGGAAACTAATCTCTGATATTAATTTGATTCCATTTGGGAAAAATTCTGTTTGTGTCATTATCTTGTGTTTCTGCAAGTTCTAGGGTTTTTAGTGAGACTTATGTGTTGTGTTTTACTGTTTTGGAGTCCTTGGAGCTAATATGTAGGGGCCGATTGTGGATGGGTGGAGAGCAGGGAATGCCTTTCATGGAACAATCTCTGCCACCTGATTGGTGGATTTGGTACGATTAGATGGATGTCGGTCGACGTCTTTTTTTTTTTTTTTGAGATTCCATTTGGCTTAAACTATATTCCAGTTCCTTTTTAATTAACAAGCAGCTTAAACTATATCTAAGCTGTGCAAGTTTACATCTCATTGCTTTTGAGACGAGTTAATAGCCGAAAAATGATAACATGAGAATGGCCTATACTAATGTCTGCATTTGGTACCAATTCTTAATGTTGGCAACACCTGTCATACCTGTACCTCTCCAAAGGTCACACTGATTGGATGATCTTAACTGTCTGAAATTGCCGTTGGATTAATTTGGACCATTTTCTTTTTGACTATCCTGATGAATAATATTGACTTGTACTATTCTTTTTAAACATCTATATGCTTCAATCTCCTTTGGTCTGCACTTGTTGAAGGGCACATCTATTCTGTTGGGTAGAACACTTATTTTAATATCACAATGATTGGATAATCTCAACCATCTGATATTACCGTTGAATTTAGACCATTTTCTTTTTTACCAAGGTATTGAGGAACTTTGATTTGCACTCCTGTTTCTTAAATGTGTACATATTTTTTTTTAACCTCAAGTTAACACTCTTCTTCTTCTTCTTCTTCTTCTTTTTCTTTTTTCTTTTTTCTTTTCACGTTTACATGTTTTTAATCCCACCTTGTGTATTGTAGGCCACATCCATTCAATTTGGTATAGATCCTTTTTTTTTTTTTCAATTTTTCTTGTCAAAATACAAAATCTAGTTTTCTTTTTTAAAATATATATTTTTTTACATTTTTTTAATTTTTTCACAATTTTGTTTAATTTCGTATCTTTTTTTTCAAAATATCATTTTTTAATCTCACTTTTGTTATATAACTTTTTAATTTTTATTGTCAAAATACAAAATCTACTTTTCTTTTTATATATATATATATATATATATATATATATATATATATATATATATATATATATATATATATATATATATATTTACAATTTGTCAATTTTTTCACAATTTCATTTAATTTTTTAAATTTTCTTTTTCAAAATATCATTTTTTTTATCGAAATCTTGTTATATAACTTTTTAATTTTTCTTTTCAAAATAATTTTTTAAATTTTCTTTTTCAAAATATCATTTTTAAATATCACTTTTGTTATATAACTTTTTAATTTTTCTTGTCAAAATACAAAATCCACTTTTCTTTTTTTAAAATATATATTTTTTTACAATTTGTCAATTTTTTCACAATTTTGTTTAATTTTTTAAATTTTCTTTTTCAAAATATCATTTTTTAAATATCATTTTTATTATATAACTTTTTAATTTTTCTTTTCAAAATACAAAATCTAGTTTTCTTTTTTAAAAAATATATTTTTTTAAAATTTGTCAGTTTTTTCAGACTTTTGTTTAATTTTTTAAATTTTCTTTTTCAAAATATCATTTTTTAAATATCACTTTTGTTATACAACTTTTTAATTTTTCTTTTCAAAATACAAAATCTAGTTTTCTTTTTTAAAAATATATTTTTTTGCAATTTGACAATTTTTTTACAATTTTGTTTAATTTTTAAAATTTACTTTTTCAAAATATCATTTTCTTATCAAATTTTTTTTGTTTCAAAATTATCAACATTATTAAAAGTTCTTAATTTTTATTTCAAAATCTAGATTTTTATAAAATTATATTTTTTTTTCAAAATCTAAATTTTTTTCTTAAACTTTGTTAGTTATTTTTCTAAGTTTTTTAACTTTTTTTTTTTTTTTTGTAATTCATAAATTTTTTTTTTTAATGTTTTACTTGAGAATTAGAGACGGTTTAGGACCGTCTCTAATAAAGACAGTCATTGACAGTCTCAAATAGGGACTGCTAACGACCGTCCCTAACGCAGGCTATTTTTACTAGCTGGACAAGACGGCCATCGGCCGTCTATAATTGAGACGGTCAATAATAGTCTCTGATTACCAATACGAGACGGTCAATGACCGTCCCTAATAGAGACGGTCCTTGATAGTCTCAAACAGAGACAGCTAAGAACCGTCCCTAATATAGACTAAAGCTAAGCAGTCCCTAACTATAGGAAAAGACGGCCAACGACTGTCTTTAATTGAGACGGTCCTCGACAGTCTCAAATTACCAGTAAGAGACAGCCAATGACCGTCTCTAATAGGGACGGTCTTTGACCGTCTCAAATTTCGACAAATAAGACGGTCTGAGACCGTCTCTTATTCCAGACGGTCAATGGCCGTCTTTTATCTGCAGTTAACGACGATTTTTGACCGCCTTAAATGATTTGTGGACGTTTAAATTTTTAAGACAATAATAAGGACGGTCAAGGGCCGTCTGAAAATTTAGAGACAGTTTACGGCCGTCTCTAAAGTGTCTTTAAACCAAGCAATTTTAGAGACGGTCCAAAACTGTCTCTAAATCCGTCATTTTTTCCCATATTTCACGTAGTGCACCTGCTACATACATACCATCCAAACCATTCGCCAGGTGGGTCCCACCAAATAGATGGACGGCGTGGATATATCCCACGTGCAGCAGCCGTATGTATGGCTGGCTGCAGATCAGTGCACACCAGCCATCTAAACTCCCCAAAAAGGTGGGCCCCTCATGGGGTCCACACGTGTAGATATACCCCTTATATATATGTGTGTGTAATATTATATCATATTGTTTCATTATAATATAATATTATAATATATACATACTTACTGTATATATATACATATATTTATATAATATACATGATACTAAAGGTAATATATATATATATCAGTGGGGTGAAGGGGGATGTTCAGACCCACCGTTCAGACTCTGAACGTCTGGACGGTGTGGAATCCAATCCATCCAACACTCATGTTCCACCGTCCAGAGATTCGTACGGTGTGGATCTTCACATAATGGAGGTGGGTCCACACGTATGGCCTACATCAGCTTAGGATCAAAATGTTACTTGTGTTTTTACTTCCTTCCATCCAACTCACCCATCAGGCCGGTCCCACGAAGGTGGATGGCATGGATAAAGTGTATACCTCATGGCGGGCCACACACACACCATCATCCATACAAGAGAGAGAGAGAAATGGTGAGATGGGGGCCCTGCCACTATGGGCCCCTCTCAATACAATATATACATCAAGTGGATCCCACATCAAGTGGGCCCCCCAAAAAAAAAAAATCAAAATCCACCTATCGGCCTTCTTCCTTAATTCCTTGGACTCGTAGTCGTCTTAGCTTCGATCTCAACGGTAGATAATAAAGTTTTGATGGTTGAGATTTGAGATGAGAGGGTGGGAAAGTGGGCCACACTTAGTTTTTGGAAGAGAGAACTTGGATGTTGGAGCTCTCATGGAAGTTGGGAATTGCTAGAGAATGAGAGAGAGAGAGAGAGAGAGAGAGAGAGAGAGAGAGAGAGAGAGAGAGAAGAATGATGGATTGATATGGGATGGGTGTTGTAAGGAAGGGGAATGGGAAAGCATGGGTTTGTTTGATTTTTTTTTTTGTAAAAGAGGGATGGGTAGGGAGAGAGTGTTGACTTGTGGGAAAAGAGGGAGTGGTCATTTGTACTTGGGATAGGGTGAGGTGGCATTGAGGTATGGTGGTGTACTTGACTTGTTTTGATGTGACGGGTCATAGAGATTCTCTCGAAATTCGCAATGCGTGACGTTTTTTCAAAATGAACACAGGTCCATATCTCCTGGCTCGGGTATCAGATCGGTGCGCGAGTCACGACGACAGCGTGGTCGTTAGGGTACAAGTTTTAGGTCGAGCCGACTTTGGTATATAGGACTCGTCTTAGGATCACACGCAAACGTCGGATATAGGTTGAGGGTTGCCGGAATTCGACCGGGAGGACCACAGAAGCCTACGGAACAGTATGGACTAGGATACAGGTCTTACAGCCTGCCTAAATATGATTCACATATCCAACCCACTCATTATGTGTGTCCCACTTAGATGAGGGGTCAGACCAAGTTTCAACCACATCCAAAAGTCATGTTGGCCCCACCAAGTGCTTTTATATTTTTTAGGATATCTTCACATAGTTTTAGATGGTATGGCCCACTTGAGTTTCGTATACAAATGATTTTTAAGATATCTCATAACCTAAAGGGGACACATCAAATCCACGGTGTTGACGTTCAACACACTTCATGATGGGGCCCACAAAACTTACTAACATCAATTCTTAGGTTCTCACGAGGTCAGTAAGTTGGGTCACAATTTTGACCAGAGATATTTGGCCCATTTTACATGTCTGGTCCATTCACTCTATTTTACTGATCAATACTCTCAATTTGACTAGTTACTCGCCTCAATCAAGCTACATATGAGAAAGATATTGGGCATACAAGATTGATCAACAATTTCAGTGAAATTTGATATAAACATCTAAAGTTATTTACTCTCCAATCTGAACTGATTAGATTGTCCAAAAACGATTAAAGGTTCAATCAGTGGATGTACCTAATAATTTAGTAATTTTATTTTTCACAGATAAATTTCAATTTCCATTTAAAAATAACATTTTTTTTTTCAAAATGTATATTTTTTTACTCTTTTAACAAAATATCATTTTTATTATAAAATATTTCAAAAAAAATTTTAAAATACAAATTTTGAATTTTTATTTTCAAAATCTCAAAATTTTTCTCATATTTTTAGTTTCTCAAAAATTTCAAAATGCCGTTTTTTTTTTTTCTTCAAAAGCATTATTTTGTTCTCAAAATTTTTCTCAAACATAGTTAAAATTTCTAAACTTTTCAATATTCTTTTTCATGTGATATTACAAATCATTTTAATATTACCTTTTAATTATATATATATAAAAATTTCCACTCATGATATAAAAACATATACATACATACATATATATATATACATACTACCTTTACTGATGTTTATTGTTCGTCGGTTAAAAACATTACCGACGGTTTTCATCCGTCGGGAAAAAATGCTTTTACTATCAAGTTACTTGTCGGTAAAAACATTATTCCCGACGGCTTTGGTTCGTCGGTAAAACTCTTACGGTGAAACTTTTCAAGGCAGCGGGAAAATTTTCTATGTTAAAATTATATTATTATTCCATATGAAATTTTTCGTCGGTAAAACAAAGTTTTACTGACGAAATTTTTGTCGTCGTTAAAAACATTATTCCCAACGGCTTTGGTTCTTCGGTAAAACTCTCAGTGAGAAAATTTTTTATCTTAAAAATATAACAGTTTTAACGACGAATATTTTATTATTGGTAGAAACATTATTCCCGACGGCTTTAGTTCGTCGGTAAAACTCTTAGTGGGAAAATTTTTATCTTAAAAATATAACTTTTACCGGCAAAAATTTTTGTCAGTAAAAACATTATTCTCGAAGGCTTTGGTTCGTCGGTAAAAGTCTTAGTGGAAAATTTTTTTATCTTAAAAATATGACAATTTTACCAGTAAAAGTGGTTTTTTACTGACAATTTTTTTTTCGTCGGTAAAAACATTATTCCCGACTGCTTTGGTTCATCGGTAAAATTCTTAGTGGGAAAATTTTCTATCTTAAAAATATAACAGTTTCATGGATGGATTTTTTTTCGTCGGTAAAAACATTATTCCCCACGGCTTTGGTTTATCGGTAAAACTCTTAGTGGGAAAATTTTCTATCTTAAAAATATATCAGTTTTATCGACGAAATTTTTTTTGGTAAAAGTGGTTTTTTACTAACGAATTTTTTTCATCTGTAAAAACATTATTCTCGATAGCTTTGGTTCGTCGGTAAAAGTCTTAGTGGGAAAATTTTCTATCTTAAACATATAACAGTTTTGCTGACGAAAATTTTCGTCGGTAAAAACATTATTCCCGACGACTTTGGTTCGTCAGTAAAACTCTTAGTGGGAAAATTTTCTATCTTAAAAATAGAACAGTTTTATCGACGAAAGTTTTTGTCAGTAAAAGTGGTTTTTTACTGATGATTTTTTTTTTTTTCGTCAGTGAAAACATTGTTCCCGACGGCTTTGGTTTGTCAGTAAAACTCTTAGTGGGAAAATTTTCTTTCTTAAAAATATAATAATTTTACCGATGAAAATTTCATCGGTAAAAAACATTATTCCCGATGGCTTTGGTTCGTCGGTAAAACTCTTAGTGGAAAAATTTTCTATCTTAAAAATATAACAGTTTTACCGACGAAAATTTTCGTCTGTAAAAGTGTTTTTTTGCCGACGAATTTTTTTTCGTCGGGAAAAATGTTTTTACCAACTAAAATTTTCTTCGGTAAAATTCTTATCGCGAAAGTTTCCAAAATAGCGCGAAAGTTTTCTTTCTTAAAAAAATAACAGTTTTACCAATGAAAATTTTCATCGGTAAAAGTGGTTTTTGCCGACAAATTTTTTTTTTTTTTTTTTGGGAAAAATGGTTTTACCGATGAAAAATTTCGTCAGTAAAACTCTTACCACAAAAGTTTTTAGAATAGCGTGAAAATTTTCTATCTTAAAAATTACCGACGAAAATTTTCATCGGTAAAAGTGGTTTTTGCCGACGAAAAAAATTTCGTCGGTAAAAGTGTTGCTTTACCGACAAAAAGAAAGTTCATCGATAAAACACTACTTTTACCGATGAAATTGTTTTCGTCGGTAAAAATTTCTTCGGCGAAAGCTCCATTTCTTATAGTGATTTCTCACATCTTTAAAGTGTACAAGAATCTGTTGACATGCATCATCCGACCCATAAATGTAATTAATATACAAGCATTATTAACATAACAATTAATTAACAATTAAATTTAAATTTATACATTACCTTTCAATGGGATACATCCATCGAAATGACACAGGTCCAGGAATGATCGCCTCACGGGGAAGGTGCACAGCAAAATGTACCATGACATCAAAGAATATGGGTCGAAATATCTTTTCAAGTTTGCATAGTATTATTGGGAGGTCCTGTTCCAATTGCTCTAATCTTTTCAAATTCATTGTCTTGGAACACAACTCCTTTAAAAAAAAAAAAAAAACCCAACTCAATTAATGCATTAGAGACATCCTTATGCTTGAACCCATGAATTGCCATTAACAGTAGTTGTTGAAGAAGAATATGACAATCATGGCTTTTCATGCCCGATACCTTATAATCATTGACATTTACACATCGTGCAATATTTGATGCGAACCCATCTAGAAACTTTACATCCTTCCACCATTGACATAAACTCTTTTTCTCATCCGTAGACAGTGTGTAGCAAGCTGGTGGTACCATATATTTATTTGTCATCTAACCTGTTGATAAGATCATACAGACATGGATGAATGTAAAGCACAAATATAAGCTTAGATCTAAAACTTCAGTGCCCTCTAAGAAAATTTCACTGTTTGTTGTGGTGTGGTCCCATTGAACATTGTATATGCTTCATTTTTGGGCTCAATCCCTAAAATTATCTGGGAAAATGGATTGATGGAGCAGATAAAATGCATAAATTATGGTGGACCTCACAGAGTTTACTCAGTACGGTACGCGTAGTGAGTTACTCACTACGCAATTCGTGTCCCCCTGCCATGGAAACAGATTGGCTACTCCCCCTAACACCAGCTCCGTGGCTGGTGGTCGGCGCTTTGTGGGCCCCACCATGATGTCTGTGTTTCATCCATTCCGTTCATCCATTTTTACAGATCATTTTATGTCTTGATCCAAAAAATGAGAGGTAAATAAATCTCAGGTGGACCACACCACATGAAAATAATAGTGATTAGATATCCACCATTAAAATCCTCCTAAGGCCCACTATACTGTTTCTTTGACATTTAATCTGTTGATTAGGTCATACAAGCCTAGATGAAGAGAAAAAACAAAGATCAGCTTGATCCGAAACTTTTATGGCCCCCAAAATGTTTTTTATGGTTGACCCTCATTCAACACTATTTCTAGTAATGTGGTCCACTTGATATTTGGATATATCTCATTTTTGGACTCATACCGCAAAATGATCTCTAAAAATAGATGGATGTCATGGATGAAACACATACATCATGGTAGGGCCCACATAGCACCGACCACCAGCCATTGGCTGGTGTCAAGGGGAGTAGCCAATCCGTTTCCCCATGCCACTAGCTCGATGGTTGGTAGTCGGTGCTCTGTGGGCCCCACCATGATGTATGTATTTCATCCATTTCGTTCATCCATTTTTACAGATCATTTCAGGTCTTTACACAAAAAATAGATGTGATATAAATATAATCTGGACCACACCACAGGAAAATAATAGTGATTGGATATCCACCATTAAAATCCTCTTAAGGCACATTGTACTGTTTATTTGACATCCAATTTGTTGATTAGGTCATATAGACCCAGATGAAGGGAAAAAAAACAAAGATTAGCTTGATCCAAAACTTTTATGGCCCCTAAAAAAATTTTAATGGTCGACGTTCATTCAACACTGTTTCCTGTAATGTGGTCCACTTTAGATTGGGATATACCTCACTTTTTCGTCTCATATCATAAAATGATATAAAAAAATATATGGACAACATGGATGAAATACATACATCATGGTGGGGCACACAGAGCAACGACCACCAGCCATTGGCTGGTGGTAGGGGGAGTAGCCAATCTGTTTCCGCAAGACTCCTACTGAAGTGACGTCACTAGTTATATGTGTTCTACCTAGGGTTGAAAGTTGGGCGGGTTCAACCCGATCAACCCGTGACCGACCCGATGTTGGGTTGGGCTTGGGCAGAATATTTCGGGTTCGGTCTTGGACTTAGGCCATAGAAACAGCAACCCAACAAAATTTTGGTCGGGCTCGGGTTGAAGTCTCGAGTTGCCCGACCCAACCCGAACCCGATATAAATATATAATAAATTAAAGGATGGTCTTCATTGCATGTCATTTCCTGAGGGATTTCTCTCTCCCATGCAGTGCCGGATTTTTCTCTCTCATGTGCCTGATTTTTCTCTCCCATATTGCATGGGATGCGGATACAGTGCAAAAGCATTCTTGTAAAGATCCTATGCACGGATGCGATGTGGGGTCCACCGTGATATTTATGAAAAATCCAACCTGTCCACCCATTTTTCTAGCTCATTTTAGGACATTGGACTAAAAAAGAAGAGGATCCAAAACTCAACTGGGCCATAAAATATGAAACAGTGGGAAAAGGAATTCCCACCGTTGAAACCTTTGAGGTTCTGCCTTGATGTTTATATGCCATCCAAATCGTTTATAAGATCATTTTTACCGGGATGAAGTAAAAACACTAAAAACTTAGACATATGAAACTTTTATAGCCATATAAATATTTCAATAATGGTCACTAAATCTCCACTGTTTCCTTTCGTGTGGCCCATTTAAGTTTTGGATCCATCTTACTTTTGGTCACATGTCTTAAAATAAACTCGAAAAATGGATGGACGGATTTTATTTCTAATAAACATCACAGTGGGCCCCACCTGGAATCCTTGCAGAGAAACTTATTGCGGAAGGCTTTTCGGGAAACCCACATTTGCATGCTCGACGGCAGCCGAAACGGATTGGCTATTCCCAATGGCCAGTGGTCGATGCTCTATGGACCCCAACATGATGTATGTGTCTCATCCATGCCATCCATCCATTTTTCCAGATGATTTTATGGCATCAACCCAAAATTGAGGCAGATAAAAATCTCGGGTGGACCACACCATGGGAAAACAGTAGTGATTGAAGATCTACCATTAAAAACCTCCTAGGGCCCACGGTAATGTTTATCTAACATCAAACCTATAGATTAGGTCATAGAGACCAAGATGAAGGCAAAAAACAAATATCAGCTTGATACAAAACTTTTGTAACCCCACGAAAATTTTAAGAAGTTTTTAATAGTGGGATTTCAAGGATTTCAATCAACACTGTGTGGCCCCATATGAGATTTTGATCTACCTCAGTTTTGGGCCTATAGCATAAATTTATCTAAAAAAAATGGATGGACGGCATGGGTGAGACACATACATCATGTTGGGGTCCGCAAAACACCTACCACTAGCCATTGAGTAGCCAATCCGTTGCCAATGTATAACTTCCATCCTGATTGCTTGATACAATGCATGACTTTTAATGTGTGGTAGTTCTTTGGCCCCACAATGATTGCATTTTACATCCATACCATCCATCAATTTTTATGGATCATTCTAGAGCATGGCCCCAAAAACGAGGTACATTTAAAGCTCAAGTATACCACGTCACAAAAAGCAATACGAATTGAACAAACTACCATTGAAAGTTTCCTAGGGCCAAGCTTGATGCTAATTTTTCATCTGATTTGTTCATGATATCACACACACGTGGACTAAGTTAAAATACAAATATCAGGTTGATCAAAGTCTTCTATGGCCCCAAAAAGTTTTTAACGATAGTCATTTAATCCTCGTTGCTTTCTGTGGCGTGGTCCACTTGGGCTTTAGATGTGTCTCATTTTGGGGCTCATGCTCAATAATCATATGTAAAAATTGATGGACAGTGTGGATGTAAAACCTAAATCACTACGGGCCCAAGAAGTTTCACATGCTAAAAGTCATGGTGTGTAATATGCAAACTATTTTGGAGAGAGAAATTCAGGCGTACGAGTGAGAGAGAGACAGTTAGGGAGCTCGTTTGTGCTAGAGAGATTGAGAAAGAGAGCATCTTAAAAGGTATGTAACTATGTATCACCATCAATCTATTATTCTCTCTTTCTCACTACATCATACAAAGGTTGGTTTGATTGTTTTTTTTTTTCCCCTGCATTTGAAATTATTTTGATATTTTTCACAGTCATGATCAGCATAGGCACGCAACACATGTAAAGATTTAGTTTTTTTGGTAATCATATCGTGAAATATAAAATGCACATGATTAGTAATATTGATGACTTATTTTCAACATGTTGCTTATGTACATATTTTTATTTTATTTTATTTTAATTCTTTCAATATCAGGATATATAAGTAGATGTCTAGAATGGGTGATAGTAATGCTCTTACTGATGTTACAGGTAGTTCTATAGTTAATGAACAGGTGACATCAAAAAAGAAAAGGAAGACAATGGCGACACACAATAATGTCTCAGGAATATGGGAACACTTTAAAAAAGTTGAGAAGCTAGAAACAAAAAAGAAGATAGCATTTTGCAATTACTGTAATCAAGAATATCAAGCTGATAGTAAGCAAGGCACTACTGTGCTTTGGAGACATTTGGGTAAATGTAAGAAATATCCAAATAATAAAGATCCAAAACAATGGACATTGGAAGTCTTAGTAGAGAAAGATGGTGGGAGCAGTGGGATTGTAAATTGGAGTTTTAATCAAGAAGCTTGTTAAAAAGCCCTTGCACGTATGATAATAGTTGATGAGTTGCCGTTTAATTTTGTCGAGCATGAGGGTTTTAGAAACTTTTGTCAAGTAATGCAGCCAAAGTTTTAGATTTTGTCACGTATCACTTTAAGGAAAGATTGTCTTGAGTTATACAAGTACGAGAGGGTTAAGTTGAAGGGCGAATTTGAGAAGTCGGTTCAAAGAGTTTGTATAACCATTGATATGTGGACATCCATCCAAAATCTTGGATATATGTGCCTCACTGCACATTATATAGATAAAGATTGGAAGTTGCGGAAAAAAATTATTAACTTTTCCGTGGTTCCAACGCCTCACAGTGGTGAATACATTGCTAATGAAGTTGAGCTTTGTCTAATCATATGGGGGTTACAGAATATACAAACCATCACAGTAGACAATGCAAGTTCAAATGATGTGGCGGTTCGTTCATTGAAAAGAAAACTAGCTAAACGGAATGGGTTGTTGTTAGATGGTGAGTTCCTTCATGTGCGTTGTTGTGCACATGTTTTAAACTTGATTGTGAGAGATGGTATCGATGAAGTTAAAGAAGTAATCGTCCGTATCCGTCATTGTGTACAGTATGTTAGAAGTTCGCCTTCTCGACTTCAAGATTTCAAACGCTATGTGGCGGAAGAGAGAATAACCAGTAAAAGGGTTGTTTGCTTGGATGTTGCCACTAGATGGAACTCTACTTTTTTCATGTTGGAATCCGCTTTAGTGTTCCAAAAGGCTTTTGAGAGAATGGAAGAAAATGACCAGCAATATCAAAAAGACATTGGTGACTGGATGCCTACAAATGCAGATTGGGTTAAAGCAAATGTATTGTGCAAGTTTCTAAAAACTTTTTATGATGTCACCAAACGTCTATCTGGTTCGAAGTATGTTACTGCAAATGCGTACTTTCATGAAATTTATACGATTGAAGGACTCTTATCTTCTTGGTCTGTAAGCAAAGATTTGAATTATCGTGACATGGGATTAAAGATGAAAATGAAGTTTCCGACTTTGATCGTGTTAATATATTGTTAGTGATTGCTATGGTTTTGGATCCTTGTTATAATTTAAAGTATTTGAAGTTCTGTTTTTCCAAGTTGTATCCAATGAAAAAGGTTAAGGAGATGATTGAGAAAGTCAAAGATACTATGAATCGTCTTTTCGAGCAAGACAATTCTTTTGCAACAACTCTAAATTCAGCTGAAGACAATGCATTAACACAAAAGAGCATTGATACTTCTTCTGATGGAGTTGTTGGGCATATTGTGGATGTTAGGCAAGAATATCTCAAATTTCTGCAAGAAGAACAAATTATTGCCACTAAATCCGAGATTGATCGATATCTTGAAGAAGATGTTGAAGTAGATTTGTCTAATTTCAACATTTTAGATTGGTGGAAGGTAAATTCTTCAAAGTATCGCATACTCTCACACATGGCTCGTGACATACTTGCAATTCCGGTATCCACCGTTGCTTCAGAATTGACTTTTTGTACTGGGTGTCAAATTCTTAATCGATTTCGGAGTTTGTTGACACCTGATATTGTGGAATCTTTGATATGTACACAAGATTGGTTACGGATTTCATCAACTCCAGTCGATATTGAAGAAAAATTGGAAGAGTTAGAAGATGATGAATCAAGTAACTAAACTAAACTTTTACTTTAGTGGTGTTTTTATAAATATATTTTTATCTTTATTGATGAATTAATATAGTATTTATTTATTTTGTTTCAGTATCTTGTGAGCCATCCACAGTTGGATTCCAAAAGTAATATATTTACAACTTAGATCTTCTATTTTTTGGAGGTATGTTCTTGTCTTTATAATTTCTACTGTGTTTTCTTTCTTACTTGTGATATTATTTGAAAATTGATATGTTGTTGGTATTTGATAATGCTTGAAATTTGATATGCTTGATTGTTAAAGGAGTAGTTGTCTTATATTTGAGCTTGTTTGTTTAGAAAAAATAAAGTTCTTTGTGATAAATAACTACATATATAATTAATAAAATTATATGTACAAAAAATAAGGCATGTATTAAAATATAGTAGACTAATGTAATAACAAAAATATTAGCATGTATCAACCCGACCAACCCGACCAACCCGACCGACCCGATTGAGCCCGCTTGGGTTGTGCTTGGGTTGAGAATTTCTAACCCGAAGTTGGGTTGGGTTGGGTTAGGGTTGAGGTATAGTAACCTTGGGTTGGGCTAGGGTTGAGCACCAACCCGACCCAACCCGCCCGACTTTCAGCCCTAGTTCTACCATGATGTGTGTTTTGTATCCACACTGTCCATCAATTCAGAGAGATGTATGAATTGTATCCACATTGTCCATCCATTTTTTCATATCATTTTAGATTATAGTAGATTAAAAAAATGCATATCTACATATCAAGTGGACCACATCATAGGAAATGGTGCTAAGGATGGCCACCATTGAAACATGTTTAGGGTCCACCATATTGTTTATTTGTCATCCAACCTCTTGATATGGTCATATACACCTGGATGAAGTGAAAAAGTAAATATTATCTTAATCAAAAACTTTTGTGGCCCCCAAGAAATTTTCAATGGTAAGAATTTACTCCCCACTTTGTGGTCCATTTGAGCCTTGGATCTTCGTTATTTTTGGGGTCATACTCTAAAATGATACGTATAAATGGATGGGCGGTGTGGATAGAATTCATACATCTTGTTGGCCCCTTAGTGGCCCATTGGAGCCTCATTCATCTCATCCCCCATCCAACCATCCATTTATCTCATACAATCATCCAAACATCCATCAATTCTTCTATCCAACCGTTCCATCCATCTATATATCCAGTCATCCAAACATCCATCCATGCATCTATCATCCAACCATACTATCCATCCATCTAACATCCAACCATCTTGTTCATACATCTTATCATCCCATCAATCATCAAAACATCCATTCATCGATACCATCTATCCATACGTACAACCACCCCATCCATCTATCCATACATCCATCCAACCATCCCATCCATCCATTCATCCATCTATCCTAGCTATCCATCTAACCATCCATCGAACAAACCCATCCATCCATTCATTCTATCCAATCATTAAAACATCCATCCATCCATATCATCTATCCATCCAAACAACCACCCATCCATTCTCATCCCAACCATCCAATCATCCATCCATTCCATCCTACCATCCATCCCATCAATCAATCTATCAATATCCGTCCATTTAACCATCCAACCATCCCATCGATCAATCTATCCATCTGTCCATCCAATCATCAGATCCGTCCATCTAACCATCCCATCAATCCATCCTAAATATCTCATTCATCGGTCCATCCATCCAATCTATTCACATATTGATCCATCCAACCAACCATCTAACTATCCCATTTATCCATCCATCTAACTATTCCATCCAACCGTCTAAACATCCATCCATCCAACCATCCATCCATTCCAACCATCCACCATTCAATCGATGATTGGATGTTGATTTAATGGTTGAAAGCACTGTGTTGTACGATCATTGATTGGGAGGTTGATCTTATGATTGTCAGTGACGTGCAACATTCGATTGTTGATTGAAGATTTAATGAAGTGATGTATGATGATTTCCACCATCAGATAAAGGATTAGAGGTTGATCGGATGGTCAACAATACTTTCTATCGTTCGATTGTTGATTGGAGGTCGATTAAATGACTGTCGATGTGCACCATTCCATCGTCAATAGGGGAATTGATAACAAGATTTATGTTTATTTGTATCGTTCAATCATTAATTGGAGGTTCATTAGATATTTAACAACACATCGTGTTGTTCGATTGTTAATTAGGAAGTCGATCGAGCGATCATCAGTAATGTGCACTATTTGATCGTCAATCAGGAACTTAATGAGGCAATATACGTTGGTTTTCACTATTTAATTGATAAGCACACAAACAAATGAAGGAAAACTATTTATAAGAGTACATAGGTAGATAATTTACGATGTTTTTGCAAATACTTTACTCTTTCGCAATGAAACTACATTCGTCGTAAAAAGTTTCAGCTAGAATTTGTTGCAATGAGTTTAGTCGTTGCTAAAACAAACTATTTGTAGCGATTTTTGTATCGTTGTAAAAAATGATGTTTTGTGACGACACTCAATTCGTTGCATAAAGTGGACTTAGCGATGACAATTGAAACACATGGCGAATTGTCTTTCCCGCCATATAATTTTTTCGAGAAAAATTGGTGCGAAATGTTTTAGCGACGATAATTATAGCTCGTCGCAAAAACGTCGACTATTTTTATATTGTAAGGTATGTATTTTATCTACGCACCGTCGATTTGGACGGTGCATGTGAGGCCCATCTTGAGATATGTGTTGTATATCTACACCAGGCCATGGGGTCGTACGATGTACGTGTTTTATCCTTGCTGGCCATCAGCGAGGGAGCCCACCATGATATATGCATTGTATATCCTAGCTATCCATCTAGTAGGGCATATATGGATTGTGCAGGCTCACCTGCTGCTTGTGCAGGGCCCACCTTAATGTGTATGTTGTGTATGGCTGCCCATCTATCTTGGTTGAACCATGGGTTGCCTCATGAGGCCCATTGTTACAGCCCATTTGATGTATATGAGGCCCATATGATGCAGCCCGACTTGACGTATTTGAGGTCCAATGTGATGTATATGCGACCTGTATTTGAGGCTCATTGTGATGTACATGCGACCCGTACTTGAGGCTCATTGTGATGTATATGCGGCCCGTATTTGAGGCTCATCTGATGTATATGCGTCCCGTACTTGAGGCTCATTGTGATGTATATGTGGCCTGTGTAATGAGGCCCAATGTGATGTATTCGAGGCCCATGGGATGTGGCCCCATGCAATGTATATGAGGCCCAATGTGACCTATGTGAGGCCCATGAGTGTGGCCCAACGGGATGTATATGAGGTACTGGTATGAGGCCCATTGTGATATGTATTAGGACTATGTGATGCGGCCCATTGTGATGTATGAGACCCATTGTGATATGTATTAGGCCCATGTGATGTATTTGAGGCCCATGTGATACGGCCCGATGTGATGTATATTAGGCCCTTATGTGAGGTTATGGGTCCCACTATATTTTAAGCTTTATATAGGTCACTCATTGGGAGCAATGTTGGTTAAACGTCTACATTGATAGACAATGATGGTTAAATGTCCATATTATGACCTTCCCTTAGGCCCTTTGTTAGGCCGATTATCGATACCGATTATGAGTACATGATAGTATAGCAACATGACACATGCCCATACGCATCATCTGCATGCTTGATATGAGGAGTGATTGATCATAACACATGCTATTGGGCGGATTATGGGACTCCCTGAGAGACGGAGTTGCCCCACATAAGCGCGTGGTACGCGCAGGTTTGATGCATGAGTGGATGGTATGACTCATGCATCTCGCATTTTGAGATATGATTACTATACGCCCTAGCAATATAAGGGATGTGGCCTCCACATGTTCATCGTGGATGGCCAAATACCGAAAATATTTGGTTCTAGCACTGGGGGCACATAGGATGTCCTTGGGTGAGAGTCTCAGAATCCTCTTGGTACTGGGGGAGACTCCAACGTCTAGACTGAGTGAATACATGAGCGTCTAGGTGCCGAATATCAGTAGGCGGTGTCTTCCACTGTGTCGTGGTCTATTGGAAGGGGGTGTGGCCTTATCCACCCAAGTGAGGGAGCTGTAAGCTAGGATGAGTTTGATTAGTTCCCAAATGGGTCTGCTATCGATGAGCCGGGTAGGTATTGACAGATATTGGCTAGGCAGATAATAAGGTCTTTTCCATTTGCTGGTTGTGCGGCTAGGGAGGCGGCAGCCATTGTGGAGTGTACTAGACCTCGGTGATATCCCAGATATATACCGTGTTGATATGTCACTATAAGAAAGAGGGTTTTTAGCGACGAAACTTTTAGCAACAAAATAAATTTTCGTCGCCAAAAGTCACTTTTAGCGATGAAAATAATTTTCGTCGCTAAAAGTGTCCTTTTAGCGATGAAACTTTTAGCGACGAATATTTTCGCAGCTAAAATTCATGGATGAGACTTTTAGCAACGAAAATTTTCATCGCTAAAGGGTATAAACAATTTTTTGAAAAATTCGAATGGATTACTTTTAGCTACGAAAATATTCGTAGCTAAAAACCCTGCACGAGACTTTTCGCGACGAATATTTTCGTCGCCAAAGGCAAGAAACAAATTTTTAAAAAATTGGAATGGATTACTTTTAGCTACGAACATTTTCGTAGCTAAAAATCAGGGATCAGTCTTTTGCCGACGAAAATTTTCGTCACCAAAGGCTGCAAACAATTTCTCTTTGTACTCGAATGACTTACTTTTAGCTACGAAACTTTTCGTAGCTACAAATCCTGGATGAGACTTTTAACGATGAAAATTTTCGTCGCTAAAGACTCCAAACATTTTTTCACCAAATCCGAATGAACTACTTTTATCTACGAAACTTTTCGTAGCTAAAAATCGTGTATAGGACTTTTAGCGACGAAAGTTTTCATTGCTAAAAGCTCCATACATTTTTTGCTCGACTTTTAGTGACGAAAATGTTCGTCGCCAAAGGCTGCAAACATTCGAACCAAATCCAAATGAACTACTTTTATCTACGAAACTTTTCGTAGCTAAAAATCGTGTATGGGACTTGTAGCGACGAAAGTTTTCATGGATGAAACAATTACTTTTAGCTACGAAAAGTTTCGTAGCTAAAAAAAATGGATAAGACTTTTAGCGATGAAAAGTTTCGTCGCCAAAAGCTCAATGAATTACTTTTAGCAACGAAGATTTTCGTTGCTAAAAAGGTTAATGAGACTTTTACCTACGAAATATTTTGTAGGTAAAAATCTCTTTTTTTTTAAAAAAAATTCCATCTCAAATTTCCTGATATACACCTGTTAGAATATAATTCATCATATTCTTCCTGATATACACCTGTTATATAATATATTCCATCATATTCACATTCACATCCATCTAAACCCATACTATGTAAATTCATCCAGACATAAACTACATTCATCCAAACATAAACTGGATTCATCCAAACACAAACAATCTTATGGAAAAAAAAACAAATGAAAAGAGAGAGAACATATGAGAGGTGATCCAGTCAAATGAAAAGAAAAACAACATTAACCTAAACTTAAACCTATAACCTACACTTATAGGTTTAGGTTTAGGTTTTAGGTTTAGATTAAGGTTAGGTTATAGGTTATAAGTTTATATTATAGGTTATGGGTTATAGGTTTAGGTTATAAGTTATAGGTTATAGGTTTTGGTTAAGGTTTAGGTTTAGGTTATAGGTTATAGGTTATAGGTTATAGGTTATAGGTTTAGGGAATTGAGAATAGGTTAAGGTTTAGGTTTAGGAAATCGAGTTCGGGTTCGGGGTCGGGTTTAGGTTTGGGTTTTCAAGTTTAGGTTTAGGTTTAGGTTAGGGAGTTGAGATTAGGATTAGGTGTAGGTTTAAGTTTAGGGATTTGAGAATACATTTAGGTTTTAGGTTTAGGTTTAGGTTTTAGGTTTAGGTTATAAGTTTAGGTTATAGGTTATAGGTTATAGGTTATCGGTTAAGGTTTAGGTTTTAGGTTTAGGTTATATGTTTAGGTTTTAGGTTATAGCTCTAAGGAATTGAGAATAGGTTAAGGTTTAGGTTTAGGAAATCGGGTTCGGGTTCAAAATCGGGTTTAGGTTTGGGTTTTCAAGTTTAGGTTTAGGTTTAGGTTAGGGAGTTGACATTAGGATTAGGTGTAGGTTTAAGTTTAGGGATTTGAGAATACATTTAGGTTTTAGGTTTAGGTTTAGGTTTTAGGTTTAGGTTTTAGGTTTAAGTTAGGTTATAGGTTAAGGTTTAGGGAATTGAGAATAGGTTAAGGTTTAGGTTTAGGAAATCGGGTTCGGGTTCGGGATCGGGTTTAGGTTTGGGTTTTTAAGTTTAGGTTTAGGCTAAGGAGTTGAGATTAGGATTAGGTGTAGATTTAGGTATAGGGATTTGAAAATACATTTAGGTTTTAGGTTTTAGTTTTGGTTTTAGTTTATAGGTTTAGGTAATACGTTTAGGTTTAGGTTTTAGGTTTAGGTTAAGGTTAGGTTATAGGTTATAGGTTCTTGGTTAAGGTTTAGGTTATGGTTATAGGTTTTGGTTTAGGTTTAGGTTTAGGTTTAGGTTTTAGGTTTAGGTTAGATTTAGGTTATAGGTTTAGGTTTAGGTTATAGGTTATAGCTTTGGAGAATTAAGAATAGGTTAAGGTTAAGGTTTATGTTTAGGAAATTGGGTTCAGGTTCAGGATCAGGTTTAGGTTTGGGTTTTCAAGTTTAGGTTTACGCTACAGAGTTGAGATTAGAATTAGGTGTAGGTTTAGGTTTAGGGATTTGAGAATACATTTAGGTATTAGGTTTAGGTTTAGGGTTTTAGTTTATAGGTTTAGGTTATAGGTTATAGGTTTAGGTTTTAGGCTTAGGTTAAGGTTAGGTTGTAGGTTATAAGTTTAGGTTATAGGTTATAGGTTATAGGTTATAGGTTAAGGTTTAGGTTATAGGTTTTGGTTTAGGGTTAGCTTTAGGTTATAGGTTATAGCTTTAGGGAATTAAGAATAGGTTTAGGCTATAGGTTTAGGGTGTGGTTTAGGTTAAGGGTGTGGTCCCTGCAAATACAGATATAAACACGGCCTGCTCCAATTGGCCAGGCCCTTCCAATGTTGTCCATAGAAAATGGACAGCTTCATCATGGTCATAACAGCGGTCCCCACCTAGCAGGGACCCCCGCTCATCCGGATAGCTCCGACGCACATCCGGGTCTGTTCCATTAATTTCAAGCAAATACATAAACACGGCTGTCCAAATAGCTAGGCCCCTCCAATATTGTCCATAGGAAATGGACAGCTTCATCATGGTCATAACAGCGGTTCCCACCTTCCAGGGACCTCCGCTCATCCGGATAGCTCCGACGCACATCCGGGTCTGCTCCATTAATTTCAAGCAAATACATAAACAATGTTTGAATAGCCTGCAATTGGTATTATAAAAAATAATAATAAATAAATAAATAAATAATTGAAATCTACTTCATAGGCTTTCATTCAGAAAAATAAAGCCACTGCCCTCTCCTCATTTACTAGTAAATGAAAACTCACCTTTTTGCTGGTAAATGAGAAGGGGGCTTTGTTAATAAACCATTTACAAGTAGAGAATGATTGCAAAGATCAAAGCAAAACCAATCTAATGAAAGAGATAATATGACATACAACAAAAAATGCACAACATAGTTAAATTTTCAATTTTGCCATGTAGGGACACAATTCAAAATATAGAATATTCAAATTTTGAAATTTTACAAGGCAACATTTTTTTTTCATGAAAGATAGTAAGGCAACAATTTAATAATATAGAATAGTCAAATTTTCAATTTTTACAAGTAGGCCAACAATTCAATAACATAGAATGACTTATCAAATAAATTTCAACCCTACATCTGATAGGGCTGACCAAATCAAAGGACTGAGATTGGAGGGAATTATCATACCAACTAACTAACAGACATGTTCCCATCCACGTCAAGGCACCAATACAAGCATCCAACCAAACAATGGACCTAAATATGAGCATAACTTGATACAACAGTCAAGATCTAAAACAAGACTTCATTTCATTCTTGCACAAAGAAAAAGGAGAAACCTATTTAAGCCTACTTGCAAGAATGTTCTTGTGGCAAAATTCCAAGCCCTATTTTCAAACTTGAATTTCTTGCTACAAGAGCTCATGTAACCAAAAACTCTATGGAGCCAACAGCAATATCCATGTGATATCCAATCCATCCATCAGTTTAACCAGGTCACTTAAGCTTGGATGAAGAGAAAACAAATATTAACTTGATCCGAAACTTTCGTGACCCATTAATAGTCAATCACCGCTGTTTCCTATGATATAGTCCACCTGATAATTGGATCTGCTTCAATTTCGGATAATGCCATAAAATGATTTGGAAAAACGGATGGACAGCGTGCAAACATATTACATGCATCAAGGTGGCCCCCATTGTAAGGGCCGCACCATCTTGGGTGAGTCCAGGGTCTCCGCCCCCTTTTAAGGCATGACCCCAAAATGAAGCAGATCCAAATATCAAGTGGACTACACCACAATGACTCCTAAAAATTAATCCTGGTCATTGATTTAACATGCAAGCTGATAATTCTTAATTATCCAATCACCATTCGCATTCAAGATTGAGCTATTTTATCTGGATGGAGTCAGTAGACTGGTTGTGATGCGACAAGATCAAATCAGGTATGCGTCTATCAAATCCGTAATAGTTAGCTAGATTGCATGATTTATGTTATGAAATTAACGGCATGCACCCAAATGTTTATAACTGATAAGAAAAAAGAAAAAGAAAAAAGGAGTCACTGCTATGATCTTAGGAAGACTACAATTGAGGTTATGAGTTTATGGGGAAGGATATTATGCACTTTATCATGTGAACTTGGTCCACCTATATGAGATCCAGAACATTCATCCAGCAGTCCCTGCCATGGATGGATTATAACCCAAAAAAATCAAATCAACACCAAGCATTTAACTGGAGGATTTTTGAGGATTCCTTGTGTGTGGCTAAAAAGAAATCAACCAACAGTCTGATGGGTATCATCTTTGAGATACAACCATCTACTGCACAATGCAAGAGATGAATAGTGGATCTCCTATATGTGTTGTTGCATGTACAAGGACAGAGTTCCTGATTTCTAAGAAAAAAACAAAGTTGCTAAGATTCATATCCTTTCTCACAATATAAACAGCTAGATTCAATCCAACTAGCATGCACAAAATCACATTTTAGCTCTTTGATATCCCCAGCGTGGTTGTATCAAATGAATGTCGCTCAAGCATGATGAAAGATGCAATATTGTAAAAGGATGGAAGCAAAATGCCCGTGCATATGAACAAGCACACACAAATTCGCAGCAACAAATCCATAGTGAATGATGAACAAGGTTAATAAACTGATGGACAGGGCATGAAATCTCAAAGACAACAAAGGCATGCTTCCATAAGAGGTATGAGAGTAACATCTCAATTGCTCGTGGAGATTTTGGTAATTAAATCTCTCGCTGTCTATGTTTGAATTGCTCCATTTATTTCAAGGGAAGCTGATATTGATACCCTCATGTTTTCTATGGTGTGGTCCACCTCAGATTTAGATCTATTTCATTTTCTGGACCATGCTTTAAAATGAGCTAAAAAACTGATGGACAGAGTGGATGTACAACACATACATTGTAAGACCCGTATCCTAGCCCGTACCATTCCATAAACTTCCGCGGTCCTCCCAGTCAAATTCCGACGACCCGCGACGCTAGAAAGCATTGGCGCACGATCTTGAGTCACATCCTGTAAACCCAAGCCGACTCAAAATGAGACCTATGTCATTGCGACCGTGCCGTCGCCGCGGTTCTGACGATGCATCTTGTGCGTCAATACGAAGCTTAGATTATGAGATCTGGCTCGTGCATTATCTAGGCCGTTGATCGCTTGATTGTGGGACCCACCTACCCCTGTTGTTGTACTTCCCTAGAAAAAAATAATTACTATGATCTCATCCTAGGGGTGACATCACCCTACCCTACCCTAGCCATAACTCCTTACAAGCAACCACCCCTTCCCTTTTTCCCCAAAAGTCAAAATCATTAATTGCCTAGAAACCTTCCCCTCTCTATCTCTCCTATCTCTCTCCCTCACTCTTTCTTCCTCATTCTCCTTGGCAAAAACCATGGACGTCCAACCATCTCCCACCTTATATCCCCACCAATCCAACGTCTAGATCATCATCTTCACCATTAATAGAGCTTCTTAGAGGCATTGGAGTATATGAGAAGAAGAAGAGTAAGGTGGGTGCTTCTCTCTCCCTCTCCCTCTCTTTTTTCATTTGTTTGGTGTGTGAAGATGTGATTGTGTGGCCCATCTAATGGGTTATGTGATGTCCAAACCGTTCATCAAATGGACCTCGCTTTGATGTCTGTATTACCCACATCATCCAACCATTTGGGTGGCCCACTTGGACAGCATGTCTGTGGGTGAGGCCCACCTTAATGTATGTTTTAAACACTGTCTAGCGTCTAGGGAGACGACGCTGTAACTGTGAAGTGTTCGCTGACAGTGGATGTGGTGAATTAACGTCCATGTAAAAGAAAGGTTTTTGGGTGTGCCACTCATGTAGGCCCCATCTTGATATATGTTTCTAATCCAAGCCGTCCATTATGTTCCCTAGCTCATTTTAGGCGTTGGGCCGAAAAATGGAGCCAATTTCACTTTCTGGCGGGCCATAGCATGGAAAACGGTAGTTTTCACCATTAAAATACACTCTAAGGTTTTTCTACCCCAAAATATACCGAATACTGGGCTTGTTTGGCTTGTCTTGAGCCGCAGCGACCAATGGTTGGGTCGGATTCCCCTGATGCAGGCCCCACATATGAAAAACCTTAGAAAAACCATATTTTCAATAAAATAAAATAAAACAAAAGGTTAGGTGCAGCCTTTGCTGCTGGCAGACCTTAGGACGCGCACGCGCAGGCGTCCTGCGCTGGACGTGAACGGGTAGGGACGTGGGTCCCTGCTGTGGGCCCCACCATGATGTGTGTCGTATCATCAACACCGTGCATTTGGGTGGTCCCCTTAGGGAAGTGGATCACCCCGAAAATCAGCTTAATAAATAGCTCAGGCGGCCCACATCATCGGAAACAGCGGGATTGAACGTCAGCCATTGAAACCCTGTTTGGGTATTACGGAAGTTTTGGATTAATATGGAATTTGTCTCTCCTCTTCATCCAGGCCCGTCTGATCTTATTAACTGGTTGGATTGCAAATAGACACTATAGTGGGCCCATGTGAAACTCACCATGAGATATGTATTTTGTAGCCACGGTGCTAGTGATACCACCGTGATGTATGTCCTGTACGTACCCACCGTCCAAAGGTAGGGATGGGGGACCTGCTGTGCCACGTGTGGCTATCCACACCGTCCTTCTGTGTGGAGCCCACCTTTGATGTAAATATTCTATATCCATCCCGTCTGTACAGTGGTGGGACCCACCACACGTGTGGGGCCATGCCCTGATGCATGAGTCATCCGGGTTGTCCTAGGCCTGGACGCTGTTTTAAGGGCCCTGATGTACGTGGGACCCACCTTGGGAAAGCAGACTGGCTAGTGTACTTATCACAGCTACTTTCAGCTGCTGAAGTACGTCACCAATTTCTGTAGACCCCACCATGCAGCTGTTTTGAATCCAGGCCGTTCATCTGGTGGGCCAACGTGATGTATGGGTCTTATCCACACCGTCCAACACCCTGGACGGTGGAACCCACCTCTGATGCATCTGTTGTATTTTAACCGTCCATCCACATGTGGCCCACCCTCACCATCTACTGTTTGGACGATGGGAATCCCACATGGATTGCATATGTATTATATCCCTACTATTCATGCAGGAGACGTGGGGCTACCTTGATGTGGCTGGTGGGCCACACGTATGTGGACCCCACTCATCCACGCTATCCTTTTCATCTGGACCATCCGTCCATCAACTACATAGCTAATGTACTGACGTCAGCAGCCCTGTTGGGTCCCTCATGATGTATGTGTTGTATCCACGCTGTCCATCCATTTTGAAAGCTCATTTCATGGCGTGAGCTAAATAATGAGTTAGATCCATAGCTCATGTAGACCCCGCCCTTGATGCATGTGTTGCATCCAAACCGTCCAACCATTTGGCAAGCTTGTCTTCACAGGCTTGAGATTAAAAATAAGTCAGATCTAATGTTCAAGTGGACCCCACCATTTAAGGTAGTGGACAATGACGTCCATCGTTCAAAATTTCTAAGGGCCATGGGAGTTTCCTATTAAGCTGATAATTGTTCCACTTCATCTATCATTACGTTAAATTTATGAACATGATGGATAGGAAACATATGTTATGCTGGGCCTTAGGAACTTAAATGGTGGAAAATCATTATCACCACTTTTATTGGGATGTGGCCCATTGATATACATAGGGCCCATTGGTGTGGCCCATTTGATGTACGTCTGACCATGTGAGGAGGCCCATCTTGATGTATAGTGGCCCGTTCAGTGGGGCCCACCTTAATGTATAGGAGGCCCATGTTATGAGGCCCACTTTGATGTATTTTGTGGCCCATTTGTTGGGCCCACTTTGATGTACTTTGCGGTCCATTCGAGGTGCCCAACTTGATGCATGCACTCCATATTCACAGCTGCTGGACGGTGGGGCCTTCCTTACTATATGTTGTTATATGTGTTGAATAAGCATACTGTCCATATGCAGTGTGGGCCAGCATGATGTATTTATTTATCCTCACCGCCCAATTTCTGGCCGTGGGATGTGAAACCCGTGTGACATATGTATTTCGTTCCATACAATCCATCTGTGTGAGGCCCACCTTAATGCATCCGTTGTACATATGGATCCCACGTGATATATATGTTTTTATATCCATACTGTCCAACTATTTGGATGCGATGCACCATAATGTATTTTTATCCACGCCATCCAGGGCAGGTACCCCATAATGACATATATTAGGGCCCATGAGTTGAGGCCCATTGAGATGTATTTAAAGCCCATTGATATGGTCCATTGTAATGTATTTGGAACCCGTGAGCAGAGCCTACCTCATCTATTTCACCCTAACCATCCAGGTCATATAGGGCTAGTCTTGATGTATGTTTTATTCACGCCGTCCGTGGGATGTGTGACTCACTAAATGTATGTATTCTATATCCACACTAACCATCTGGTGGGGCCCATCTACTGCATGTGCAGGGCCTACCTATTGTGCATTTGTGCGGCTCATTGATGCAAGGCCCGTTATGATATGTTCGAGGCCCACGGTTGAGGCCCATTAGGATGTGTTTATGGCCCATTTGGTAAGGCCCACAAAGATGTATTTTTGGCCCATGGGTCGAGGCCCATTGCGACGTATTTTTGGCCCGTATGTCGTGTCCCATTGTGACACGTTTTCAGCCTAGTTATCGAGGCCCAACTTGATGTGTGTAAGGCCCATTAGTGCAGCTCATTGATGCGGCCTAATGATGCGACCACCATGATGTGCATATTAGGCTAATGGTGCGGCCCAATATATCGACCCACTGTGATGTGTAAGCCCACGTGCTGCATGTGTAAGGCTCACCTGTGATGACTATTTGAGGCCACCTGTTGGATATTTGCCCCACCTTATGTTTGACTCTATGTGGACCACTGCTTGGGAGTAGTGTTGGTTGAATGTCCACATTTTTGGGTAATGATGGTTAAACGCCCGCATGGTGACCTTCCCTTAGGCCTTGTTAGGCCCATTCTCTTCGTACGTTAACCCAAATAAGTGGGCCCCCATTCGCCATAGACAGATGGCTCCGTGCTATCAGATTGATATGACAACGGCCGAGAGTCGATCTTTACATTATTGTTGATTAGTTGTCCATTTATGGACCCCGCCTTCTTTATACATGTTGATTATCGGTACCGATTATCGAGGCCGATCCCGAGTGTCAATTCCAAGTATTGAGGCTGAATATCGAGGCCGATTGTTGAGGCCCGATGCGATGTATATGCGGCCCGTATTTGAGGCCGTTGTGATGTGCATCCAGGCCTTGTTTAAGGTCTAATATAATGTATATGAGGCCTATGCGATGAGGTCGATTGTCGATGCCGGTTGTTGATACCGGTTATGAGTATGTGTCAGCATAGCATCATAATACATGCCCATATGCATCATCTGCATGTTTGTTATGAGATGTGGTTGATCATTGCATATGTCATTGAGTATGTCGTTATGAGACTCCCTGATAGGCGGAGGTTATCTCACATGAGCACGCGGTATGCGCAGGATTGATGCATGACTGGATTGTATGACTCATGCATCTCGCATTATGGTTATTGTACGCCCTAGCGACATCAGGGTCGTAGCCTCCACAAGCATATCGTGGATGGCCAAATGGGACACCGAAAATGTTTGGTTCTAGCATATGGGCGCCATAGATGTCCCTGGGTGAAAATTCCTAAACCTCTGTGGCCAGGAGACACCCCAACGTCGAGACCGAGTGGATACATGAGCGCCTGAGTGCCGAATACCAGGAGGCCGCGTCTCCCACTATGTCATGGTCGGTTGGGAGGGGGTGTGGCCTTATCCGCCCAAGGGTAGGGGGCAATACTAGGCTGAGTTTGACCAGCTCGTAAATGGGTCCGCTATCGACGTGCCGGATAGGTATTGACGGATTATTAGCCAAGCGGATAGTGAGGTTTCTTACGCTCACTTGGACTGTGCGGCTAGGAGAGCGACAGTGCCATTTGGAGTGTACTAAACCCCGATGACGATCCCAGAAAGGAACTGTACTAATATGTGGATTTAGTGAGCAAGAGTTGCATACTCATTCATGCATTCATTCATTCACTATCCACTCCGGTTGGTGGTGCGCAACTATTTGTTACGTGTGCCCTCGCAATGGCCAGGATTTCGGTTAGGGTGCGCGACTAACCTGAGATCAGGAGTTTACCACATTGGGTCTGACTATCCAAATTTAGGTATGAGACTGGTTTGGATAGAAGTCCCTTGTGATGGACCCCATAGCCTGCGATACTACGTACTATCATCCCGATTTCACACTCCAGCATGGTCATTCCATTCGCACCGCATATTGCATGACATTCGCGGCATATGACATTTTGGGTTATTGTGTCCCTGCATTTATATGGTTTAGGTACGACTGATGTTATTTGTGTTACTCATCAGAAATGTATATTGTATTGCATCCTCCACATCTGATATTTGGCTATCTATAATTCCTTACTTGCATAGTTGTTCTACATTGCATATTCTGACATTGATTGACTCATGGACTTGTCCGTATTTTTGCTTACTCTGTTATCGTATGGTTTGTGATCATGTCAATATTCTGTTTACTATGACAATTCATGCTCTTGTCAATATTTCTGCTTATTTTGACATTATACAATTTATGGATTACAAGTATTTTCGATATTGTGTGATTTATGACATTGTATCCTCAACATCTAATATTTGGCTCGCTTTAATTCCTTATTTGCATAGTTGATCTGTGTTGTATTACCCTGATATTGTATGATCCATGGCTTTATCAGTACTTCCGCTTAATTTGATTACTCTGATATGGAATACTTGGCACTTACCTTGTACACACACTTACACCACCCTCTAAGCTTTCTATAAGCTTATGCACGATAGATGCGTGCAGGTGATGTTAGGTTGCAGCAGTGTTGAGCTTGGAGCGTGCGACAGTCTTCTGGGGCTTGGTTTTTATTTATGTATTTCCTTCCAGCATTGTACTCAACTGATTTTATTAGTGGATATGTGATGATGATGTTGCCTTTGTGAACTAGGTAATCTTGTGGTTATGCTTGTTGCGAGTTTTTTTTTTTTTTTTTTTTTTTAAATCCTCCTTGTAGGATCCCAGGATCGAAATCTGGCGTATGGACGCTGGGAGCCGAGAATGGGGTACTACGGAAGCTGTTGGCACCGGATTCGGTGATCGAGATTCCTGTGAATCCGATTTTCGGGTTTGGGGCGTGACATACATCAAAGTGGGCTCCGTAGTTAGATACTCACCTAATCCACAACCCCAAGTGAAATAAAGTATTATTTCAAAAAACAAAAAATGTTTGAGTGAATCAGCTGAGTACTCAACCATGCTTCTAAACAATTCTGGATCTGGGTCCCCCATTCACTGATATCAAGTTTCAAATTTCTACCTTTAAAATTTTGAAATTTTTTTTTTTAAAAAAATCAAATTTCTAAAGCTACTTCTATAATGTTATATTACAATGTACAGCTGCTCGATAAAGTAATCAATGGATTAAGTTCATATGCAAAAAACTTTCAATGATGCTAAATAAATTTGAACAAGAAGAAGAAAAAGAAAGCCACTTAAGAAACAAATGAAACGGTAAATTGTTGAGGGTCGAATATTGCATATCAGACCCCAGTCGTTGCTAGGATTTACAAACATAGAACCGTTTAACGGCCTGATTTAATCATATTTGTGATGCAGGGCGTATTCACGAGCCTAGACTGAGAAAGGGTACTAAAAGCATGGATTTAACGGTCTGAAGTCACCAAGGAAAGCGACGGACCCTAGGAGACCAAGATCGATAGATTTGCACACCAAGGATTCAAGAAAATCAAGAAATTGAAGCTCAAGTGGCCTGAAAAGTGTCCAGAATACAAGATCATAGGGTTCCCACCATCTGATCAGTTCGAAACTCCATACGTGGACTGGGGACCATAAATGAACCGTACACGTAAAATTTCATCCATTGGATCGCTGTGGAAGTGGCCCAACGGACAGATCAGCCCACAAATTACTGATCTGAGGCTCACCTGATCTCTGGATACACCTCATCTTCGGTCTCAACGCCTTAAATCATGTGAAGAACCAGATGGTCGGAGCGGATATTTCATATACCTCAAGGTGGGACCCACCTTAAGTGGTATGTGTGCACAGCATACGTGCATCCGCGGTACACTGGACCAGGGTCTCCCGGTCAACAAAGGAGACCCGTCTCCTTCTTCTTCTCCAGCGCGGACAATCAACGTACGCACCTATGCCCGGCGATTTTGGCTTGTGGGCCACCATGCCACCTCAATGATCTAATCAGCACCGTCCATCAGAGTCCCAAGGTCCCTCTTATCACAACCTAAGTGACAAAATTCCAAGAACATCGAAAATACGTTCTCAAACCATGTAAACGCAGGTTAGACGGTCGAAAGATCCAACAGGTGGGCTACCACGGTTTTTGATCCAAAACTGATTAGGACTGACCGGTTTTTCATGAGAAAGCTAATGGACGGAGCTGATTTTCTAGAAGATTTCCATAGTGGCTCCACTGATTATCGCACTTCCGTGGAATCCGAAGCAGAGACGGGAATCATAAACAGGGGCTTGTGTTGGATTCTTGTGGCCCACAAAGATCATCTAGATGGATGATCCGAGCTGTCCAGTGGGTCCAAGGAATGATTTCAACAAGAACCATGGTGTTCTTTTGCAACCATGCACAACAGCGAGATTGGAAGATGGGAGGAAAGGACGCCACATTGATTGATATTGCGGCCCACCTAAGATTTGGATTCATTCCATATTTTGTCTCATGGCCTAAATCGGTCCTACAAATCCATTAAACGTCTCTGATCTTCAAAAGAACCACTATAAATGGGCCCCATCAACACCAATGCCGAACGCGGAACTGGCTCTGTTTCGCAGCCGACAGGTGAGATGATCGTGCAGCCCATCACTTGTGATCGGATAAAAGATCTGATCCGTCTAGATGAAAGCTGAGGCAGATTTGACTAACCCCAAGAAGATGGTTGGCCAAAATAGACGGCCAACCAGAGACAAACACGGGACACGCCCACAATTCTTGTGGAGTAAAAACAGGGAATGGTGTTGTTTTTGGATTGGGATTGCGTAAGCTAGGTTGGTAGCCGACCTAGATGCCTTCTTTTACTTATATAAAGGAGGCAGCGGAGGAGTTGCTGGGGAGACGGTTTTTAGGAGATGAGAAAGGATTAAGGAAGGAGACGTGGAGCTTGGCTTGGCTGAACAAGGGTGCTGGAACGAGAGAGAAGAGAAAGAATAAGTGTTTTCTTCTTTTCTTTTCTTTTCCGTTTTATTTTTCTTTTTATTTGCTTTGGGTTCAGGCCATTCATGTGTGGCTAAACCTCTTAGCTAGGGCTAAGAGGTGAAGCCTGTAGCGTGATGAGAGATTCTATTTTGTGCCTTTAAGTTAAAATTCATAAACTGAATTTGATTTAGTTGATTATTAAAGGAATATTTTTCTTAGTCTTTAATGGTCTGTTGTGACTGAAATTACAATGGGTTTGCAATGGCTTTGAGTATTTCTTTCCCCTTTTTGTGTTTATGAAGTCAGGAAGCCCTGTTGTTCATCATTGTTCCATGGGCATGGTAGGATGACAGTACCCTTCCTGATCTTCATACATTGTTGGTTGGTTGGTAATTAGTTTAATTCTGTTGTTTACTTTATCTCCTAGGCATGGTTTGGTGATGGAATCCATTCTAATTCATATACCTTTCATCTCTTGAAAACTATATCAAAGGAAGTCTAGTTGATTTTCATGATTTTTGAAGCAGGCATAAGATTTCCCTGATCTCTACAAGTGGATCCTCTGAAACCCTAGTTTCCTTCCTCTGAATTCCTTAAGTTTTAGATAATTATTCTGCAATTATTCCTTAAATTCTATTGGATTTAGATTACATCTTTTTGCTAGTTCCATATCTAGTTAGTTTCAAATCACGTACAAGTTTTAGTCCCTGTGGATTCGACCTCGGTCTTACCGAGTTTATTACTACATCACAACCCTACACTTGGGGAGTGAACATAAATCCAGCATTAGTATAGCCATAAAAGCACGAAGAAAGACTAGATTTTAAGCTTTCCAGCATCACTGGATGTGTAACAATAGTAACTTCATAATATAACATTGCACAAATAGATAGACAATCAAAATGAGAAAAAGTGCAATCAGGTGCTAAATAGTTGAACAAACAAAACAACAATGTAACAAGTGATACGTACCTCCTGTATACGGTCCAAGGCACGAATATTGTCTAATGTGTCCAAGGATGGAGAGAGACCACCATGCAAGCAGAAGATCTTAAGCAAGCAATAAGACATGTCTAATCAAAAGTGATCATTGGCTAAATTAAAGTAAAAAGTCCACACCATTCTAGAACTCAAACCTTACTCTCAATAAGGGCCGTAAGGGGTAGATAATCAAAAAGATCAGTAAAATATTTCCAGACATTGTTGTGGAAGTATTTTCTCTGGAAGTATTTTCCCACTTTCAAAACATTCCCATAAATATATACATATTGGAGGACATGGATTGCTTGAATTGAATGTAATGAGGTGAACAATGTATATGCGTTTAAGGACAACAAAATGTAGCAATCCGGATGTTGGTTGTAAGGTATAGGCGTCTAACTCAATCCATATGTTGACCAAAGGAAGCACCATATGATGCCAATATACAAATATTTAGATGTACATGGAAACGAAAATGGCAGTATAACTACCTTTCTTACTAAATTTGTACCATGTTATTCGGATTCAATTTATGGTTTTTACTTGAACCCTTTGACCAGCTTTACTATTCAATTTCATAAAACAAGTTGTTTTTTGTAGTCTTTTTAACATGCTAGACTTACCAAAGTTTATGTTTATAGAGCTTAATAGCAAGACTTCTTACATTCCTGGTGTGTAGCATCAATATAAGAAAGTGTGAGGGTTTTAAAAATAATAAACTCCATACAACATCATTTGGTTAACATAATAGCAGGATCAGAAAAACCCCAACTGGGGTCCACATTCAAATCTGTAAGCCCCAAAATCCCTAATTTGTAAAATCAGAAATACCTAATTTGTAAAATCAGAAGTCCCTAATTCTGGTTGGATCCTCAGATCCCCAAAATCCTAAAATCCCCAAATCCCTAATTTGTAAAATCAGAAAAACCCCAATTCGGGGTCCACATTCAAATCTGTAAGCCCTAAAATCCCCAAATCCGGGGTAGACTGGAAAATAAAATAAAATCCAAACTCCTTAACTATGGATCTAACAGTAAGCTCAATGATTTAGTCTCCTAATTCAAGACAAACCAAATGACACACGAAAGTATTTTGCGGAAGTAAGCTCAATAATTTAAATTTAAAAAAAAAAAACCCGATCATGTAATGCTGAAGACGAATCGAAATACCCACAAGCCTCTGATCACTTTGTCTTGTCAATTAGTCAGTACAAATAGAAATACCTAAAAGATTGGAAGTGCACCTACCTGCTCTGACCCAACGTCTCCTTCTCCCTCTCTCAACGTCTCCTTCGATCTCTCTCCCTCTCAGCGTCTCCTTCCCTCTCTCTCTCTCTCTCTCTCTCTCTCTCTCTCTCTCTCTCTGTCTCAGCGTCTCCTTCCCTCTCTCTCTCTCTCTGAGCGTCCCCTTCCCTCTCTCCGCTCTAGCAAGGGAAGCCCTAACCCTCTCATATTTTTACCTTTTTATTTTTTCCTCTCCTTCATTTTTATTCTTTTGCATGAGTGCGGAACGGGGCTGTTTGGCATGGCAGTTTCGGATGCCTAACTGTGGGGCCCACAGTGATGTACTTTCCTTACATCCACGCCATCCATCCATATTGAAAGCTCATTTTAGGAGATGATAAAAAAAATGAAGCTGACCCAAATCTTAAGTGGGCCACACAACAAGAAACAATCTCAACTAAATTCTTACCATTAAAAACATCACGGGTCCACTTAAATATTTATTTGCCATCCAATGGAAGCGGTTTGCCTAGGGAGTTTTTTCTCAAGTAATTTTAGGAATTGAAGCATATATAATTTTCAAATGGACCACACCATAGGAAACAATGGACTTGAACTTATACTATTGAAAATTTCTTAGGGCCATGTAAGTTTTGGATCGAGCTTAAATTTTTGTTTCCCATACATATGTTTGTATAATCTTATAAACTAGTTGGATGACAAATAAACATTACTGTCAGGCCTAGAAAGGTTTCACAAGTGGAAATCATTATCCTAATTGTCATGTGGTATGATCCACTTCATTTTTGTATATGTGCCAATTTTGGGCTTAACCCCTTAAATTAGATGGAAAAACGGATGGAGGGCATGGATAGACCACATACGTTCAAGGTGGGCCCGGTTGAGTTTATTCGGTGCAATAAGAGCTAACCGAGTAACTCAGTACTCAATCCAATTTACCATCCAACCTATTGACAATGAAATCAGATCTTTTATCATACCGAGTAAACTTAGTTGGCCCACGATGAATGTATATGATTGAGACCAAAATTAAAGCAAATCCAGAGCTCAAGTGGATCATACCACATGAAACAGTGGGAACATAATGATTACATTTGCATTAATGGAAATTAACATTATTATTGGATAATGATTATATGTCTAGAAATACTATGGTTTCCCAAACAATTTCATTTCATGTTTGGGATCAGAATTGAAAACACCACATCACCGAGTTTGGTGAGGGACACAATTTGAAGTACCACCGTAGACATGTATGGTTCATCTCAAGTGCTAAGCCAGGGCCCAACTCTCTTCAGCATAAATGGCTAATTGTCTTAAATGTAGCACACATACAGTGATTAGAATTTTTGGTCTGGTGGGCCATAGATGCCCTAATTGCCTGGTACGTGTAATTTTTTTACTTAAGCTGCTGGTGATTTTCTCAAGGACTGACTTGACCTGATGATCTTTACAAAATCTCATTCTTTGTGAATGGGGCTTTGGTGGATCCTTGACTATGGGGCGTGCTGGGCCCCAGAGTCAGGGATCCACCTAATTCGTGTCTATTTTTTGTGCATCTTTTTCTTCGAAGAATTGAAGTTAGTAAGTTTTGTGGGCCCCATCATAATGTATGTCAAACATCAATACCATGGATTTGATCTGTCCCCTTAGGTTATGAGATATCTCAAAAATCATCGGTAAACAAAACTCAAGTGGGCCATACTATTTAAAACTATATGAAGACATCTTAAAAAAAATAAAAGTACTTGATGAGGCCCACATGAGTTTTGGATGCGGCTAAAACTTGGTCTGACCCCTCATCCAAGTGGGACACACATAATGAGTGGGCTGGATATGTGAATCACATTTAGGCAAGCCCAATATAATGAGTTAGAACTAATGCTTAAGTTGACCACAAAGTGGGGATTGAACGCTCACCATAAAAAACATGTTGGACCTGTAGAAGTTTCCAATCAAGTTGATATTTGTGTTTTCACTTCATCCGGGTTTACATGACCTTATGAATAGGTTGGTGTGTTGAAAAAACCATCATGGTGGCTTCCTTTGGCGTGGCTTACTGGAGCCGTGTATTTAGATGTATAATTTTTGCATACCACTGTATATAGATGTAATAAAATAGATTAACAGTGTGGATAAAGTCATTACATGATGGTGGGCCCCACAGAGCCCTGATGGACCGATCATGGTCCAGACGGGGGTAGGACGCAGGCCACTTCCGTCCTCTGTAGCTAACAGAAATGGATTGGCTACTCCTGCCACCGGCTCCATGGCTGGTGGTCAGTGCTCTGGGGGGCCCCGCCATCATGTATGTGTTTCATCCATTCCGTTCATCCATTTTTTACATATCATTTTATAACTTGATACCAAACATGAGATGGATATAAATCTCATGTGGACAATAACACATGAAAATAGTAGTGATTGGATATCCACCATTAAAATCCTCCTAAGGCCCATTAGACTGTTTATTTTCATAGATAAGGAAGATTGAAGGCTCAAGTGGACCACACGGTAGGAAACAATAGAGATTAAATCACATGTGATCCCTATAATGTGGTCCACTTGGCCCTTTAATATAACTTATTTTTGGTATTACGTAATAAAAGTAAGTATTAAAATGTACGGACGGCATGGATAAACTAAATACATCATGGTGGCCCCACGTAGTCTTTAATGGGACCGTCCAATACCCAATTCATGCCCAAAATGGGTGCCTAATTCAGAAACGGATTGGCTACTTTCCCTGCCACCAGCTATTGGCTGGTGGTCGGTGCTCTGTGGGCCCTGCCATTACAATTTACAAGAAATAGAGTTGAATGAACATTACAAGAAAAAATGAGATATAACTCAATCTCAAGTGGACCACATTAGAAGAAACAGTGTAGAATGAACATTGACAATTAAAAACGTTTTGGGGACTAAAAGTTTTAGATCAGTCTGATATTTATTTTTTCCCTTCATCTGAGTCTTTATGATCTAATCAACAGATTGGATGTCAAATAAACAGTACAGTGGGCCTCAGGAGGATTTTAATGATGGATATCCAATCATTATTGTTTTCCTATGGCGTGGTCCACCTAAGATTTATATCCCTATCATTTTTTGTAACAATCCCTAAAATGATATGTAAAAATGGATGAACGGAATGGATGAAACACATACATCATGGTGGGCCCACAGAGCACTGACCATCAGCCACGTGGCGGGTGAGTCGCCAATCCGTCTCTGCCCAATTCACGCCCAAAATTTGAGCGCGCGGCATTGTGCATATGCTGATTTCTGCTCTGTTGATGCCTAGACGGTTGATATTTTAGATGAGTTGGTTGAAAAGGGCTCGGAAACAATGGATGTGCGGAACAAGGATGAAGTTGTTTACCGAATGAAAGCTGTTGTGGCCAGCAAGCAGCTTGTACAAGAAGATATTTTGTGCTCTCTTCTTGCGGATGTGTGTACATGGATGTTGGTGTTTATTTATTAATATTATTTTTGGTCCCTTGGTTATGAGAAAACTTCAAAAGTTGGACTTCTTTTATATTACAGGCATGCATCCAGGTCTGCCCCAAGAACCCAGTGAATTTTAATGTAGATAATGTTCGTGTCGTAAAGCTTCTTGGAGGAGGTCTGCATAACTGTTCAATTGTTCGTGGCATGGTCCTGAAAACTGATGCTGTTGGAATTATAAAACAAATGGAAAATGCAAAGGTGTGCCTTTGGAAAACCACCTATTGTTTCTTATACCAATACAATATTCTTATACTATATTTGCTTCCTCACTTATTTTCTGGTTGTAAATATCATAGAGTAGAAATACATTCCACCCAGTGTGTTGTATTTTTTCTGTCAAGGATCTTTTGTGTTCTTAAATCTCTCTTTCTCTCTCTCTGTGGTTTTTTTAGTGATGCCTTGTATTGGATGCCTTTATCTGATTTGGATTTGGATGTTTGATGGTTACTTGCCATTTAGTATTGAGTGGTTTTTTGGAAGGCTTAATGTTGCTGAAAATGAAAAAAAATATTTTTCTACTCTCTAGGAGTATTTTCATGCCATTTGGCATTGGGTAATTTTGCACATTGGAAGGCTTACTGTTGTTTCCTTCTTAGCCAATTTGGTTGAATTGATTTATGTGAGCTTACTATTGATCAAAAGAAATAATATACATGAGCTTACGTGTCCCTGTGTGTGGTCAAAGGGGCATGGGATCCAATGTTGACAGAACAAAGGTCATTGTTAGTACTGAAACTGCCCCTCTTTTTTTCGCTGTTGAGATTTTATCATGGTTCCATGATATCTGTTTATTCTAGAGGAATTTCAATCTTTGCTGAAATCATCTGCAAATTGTTGTGGTCTTGTATCATGGATAGAATTTGTTTCCACAAAAGAAGATTTTGGATCTGAACTAGCTATAAGTACTATAAGCAGATTTTGACATTTTGCTTGTAATCTAGTAAAATGGACCATTACTCACTTGCATTTGTATATTGTATGTTAATATCCCATTACTCTCCCCTGCATTTATGTATTGTATTTTAACGCATGTTTAGATGTATTCCAGAATGAGAATGAAATTGAGTATGCATCAGCTGGTGCACATTCACTGGATTTGAGCTGTTTGGTGCATCTAGAAAAATATTAATAGTTGGATGTGCTAATGCTCATCTGCAAAATGTGCCACAAAAAACATTTCTGTTACAGGTTCATTATCTATCATTGTGCTTTCTCCATGCAAAGACCTCAGCTTTAATAGCTTCATTATCTATTATTCTTCCAAAGATGTCACAATCCATGCATTAAAATCTGTAAATATATATATGAATGCACTATTATGTCCTGGAATTCTTGTATATGGTTTGGTTGATTGTTCATTTCTAGCCACAAGGCCATTTTTGTTGTATTGAGGTGGATATGAACTTATATCATCTTACAGGTTGCAATCGACTGTATGGTGGAGAGTTGCAATGAACCTGCCTGGGTTCTTTCTGACTAACCAAAGAAGTCAAATAATTAACGCTTAATAGAACACCTACATGAGAAATTTCTAAGCACCATCATCAACAATTTCCTTGAAAATTTTCCCACCCTTTATATAGATGTGAAAAGTCAACATTAGCTCTCAAACAGTTGAGGTTTGTACACTACATCAGTTCTCTTCTATTTGTTTTCTTTTCTGATTTCTTTCCTCGAAAGTTTTTTGCTTTGTCCAACTTATTCATACATAGTTTGATCTGCAGACGGTTGGATTCGCTTCTTTCAAAGTGGGGATTATGTTCTTCTAGCGAACATGTTTGCAAGTGCTAGCCAATGGAACAAAGTGACAAGAGTGAGAGAGGCAATGAGAAACAGAGGAGTTCAGAAACCAGAGCCAGGTAACAGCCTCATCGAGCTACATCCAACAATTTAGCTTGAATCAGAATTTTAAAGGACTGTTGTGGATGCATTTCTTTCTTGTGTAGCAGATTTTCTATGTTGTTAGAATCCCCTCTTCTCTTTCTGTACTTTTCTCTCCCAACTTTCTTTTTTTTTTTTTTTCATTTTCCTTGTCCACCTGATTTGAAAATAGAAAGCGAATTCATATTTATTACTCTCCTTCCACTGATAGACAATTCAATTTCTAGGATAAAATTGTAAATTCAATAGAGCTATTGCATCTTTTTGTTTTTTTTGTTTTTTTGTTTTTTAGCACCATTTAAAAATTGGCAGTGACTCATCCACCTTACATATCAGATTGATTTACAGCTATTCACACCATCCAGATTGTGGATCTCATTGTTGATGGAGCATTTCTAAAATCAGACATTTCTAAATCACACTGATCAAGCAATCCTAACCATCCAATTAAAGGATATCATATGGATAGATGGTTAAAAATAAAAGTAAATGGTCCAAATTTGGAAGGACAAATCTGATGGTTAATGTTATCTTCTCAGTGAAGATTTTTTATTATGCACTTGTGCTCCATCCATAGATTTGGATGGTCTGGATTGCCATACAAGCATGCCATGTGTATGTCTAAAGTCTCACCACCATTTTATAAATGGTGCAAAACTAACACTTGACTCCCCTTGCTCAAGACCTGACAGATGACTTTTTTTTTTCTTTTTAATTTTATGGGCAGTGAAAATTGTAATGATGGAGAAATTCCAAGTATCGCATGGTAGCTTATGCTGAAATGAAAAATGAGATAGTGCCCATATCTGATGATCAGGATTCCTCTGTTGTGAAAAATGAGATAGTGTCCATATCCGTGAAATGTTCTATTGAGGGTAGGCTGAACAGTAGGACAATTTTTTGCGTTTACGAATGATTGCTAGGTTGAACAAATTCTTGTTCAATGACCTTTATGGATATTGATCCCAAAAACATTTTAGTGCACTATTTCTAGTCTATATCCATTATATTATGAACTTAAGTTTTGTGTTTGCTCTAATATAATAAGATGTCAATTTTAGATTTCTTCTCTCCCTCTCTATGCTTGAAAGAATGGGATTTTGGTTCAAATGCATAAGATGGACATTGAAATCATTGGTCTTCTTTGATTTTTTTTTCTTTACCATTTCTTCTGTAAAGTGCTTCTAAGTTGTTTGAACTGATGCAGGTAAGAAGTTCTGGAATGTGTTTCATCTGCAGCCTATGCGTGATCAGAAGGTACAATTCTAAAAAAAAATATCATCTAATTTCACATTATTTCCATTGCTTTATGATTATACAATTCCAAAAAAATGAGAACCAGAGGTTAACAGTACACAGACTGCTGAAATTGATGTTTTACCAATAGATCACTACTATGATGCCTTAGGAGGGCCTGAATTGGATACTCTCAGGGTACATGGACTTTTGCTTCTTTTTTTTTTTTTGCTGCTACTGTTGTTGTGCTCCATTTGCTTCGTTCAGCTGACAGGATATCATCTCTATAATTATAAATGCTGTTTCAAAGCAAGTGTGGAGTGCTACTAATATGGAGAGATCTGACATAAATAAAGTCTTCTATTGGTACGAGAGCATAATCAAGTTCTCAAATCTGCACTTGATTGAAAAAGATCTTAATGGCATTAGTGCTAACATGGAATGCATATGCAAAGTTAGTTATTTATGTGCAAAAAAAGAAAAAAAAAAAAAAAAGAAAAAAAAAAGGAGAATGTGGTCCCGACCCAATTGAGGAAGTTATGCCCAAAGTGTAGTTAGCATAGTGTCCCAGTGGGAATCAGAAGTTTAACTGGTAATGGTATCATTTCTCCTTGATAGGGGCAATAGTAATGGACTGAAGACAACTGAATCTGCTAAGGCATCTAGAAGACAGTCCATCAATTTATTATTATTATTATTTTTTCATTTTCTTCAGATACCGAATCTGCTAAGGCATCTAGAAGACAACTGAAGAGACAATCTACTCAGTGTTGTTTGATATGAATGTTCCTGCTGTTTGTAGAAGAACTGCAGACATGGCAGCTGAGACCACTTCTCATCACATTATTGCTGAAGTGTGCAACATTCGCAGGAAGACAAATAAATCTTCTTAAAAAAAGGTGAAAGAGCGTGCTTCTTTCTCCCAAAGCAATTTATAACCTCTTGACAAGAGTGCAGGATCTCATCCATGCTCCGCTCGAGTACTTTCAAGTGCATCTTATCAAGGTGAATGTGGCCAACAAGGCCTGTATCCGCTTCTGAACTTTCAGGTATTTGTCGATGCCTTTAAAGCGACTTTTTTCAAACGATTCTGAACTAAATATGCTGCATTCTCCTTGCAATGTATTTTCCCATAGAATCATTCAAATATAGAATAACTCTCCGATCTATAATATCATTCTTGAAGTTAACTTTGCACAAAAGTATTTCCTTCATCGATTCCCATGAAGAGTTGTTGCTCTGAGAAAAATCAAGAACTGCTTTATATGCAGGATTTGATACTGCAGTAGCAGCTAATACACCAACTGGTTCACCAGCAAGAGACCTGCCAGGACTATTTTTGTCCACCTGTCCATACTCAAATTGAATTATAGAATTGTTGCAGAGGTTTCTCACTGTCCCATCATAACAGATAACGACATCTCTAAGTGTGGCCATTAGATTTTTAAACAAAGTTCTGGAAGAACGGATCCTCTGGAAGTACGGATCAACACTTCCCTGGATGATATGGAATGGACCAACTCTTCATAAGGGGTCAGACCTTGAAAAAAGGAGCTCTTAACTAACCCAAATGCCTTAGAAGGATAGTCAACTCCATTAACAGAATACTTATTTTGGAAGTGGAAACTCATATCACCATTAACAGAATACTTATTTTGGAAGTGGAAACTCATATCCTCAACCAAACACCTTGAATAAAACTTCCCTCGGTCATAAAATTGAAGCCCCAAAAAGCCAAGTTGTTGAACAACCTTACTGATAGCTGAATCATTTTTAGAATCTATCAAATTACCCAAAGCAGATAACTTTAGAATACGAGTCACGATTGGCAGTTTTATAGTTTTCAGGTAGCTTTCCACTAACAACTCTACAAGTTCATTGTAATTTGATCTCAAGTGAAGCAGCAAAGGTGATATGTCCTGAATCTTCTTCTTTATATCTTCAGTAACAGCCTTGGGAATGTCAAAATCATTCAGGCCAACACTATATCCTTCTAAAAAGAGAATCTCCTTCAGCAATGGCTGCAACATATTAAAGAACTTAACAGCCTCTTCTGTTCCCTTCTTGTCAAGAACAGAAGTAACAATCTCTGTGAATGATGACTGCAGTAAATCTCTATTGAAATCAATCCTCACCATTTCACTTTTACTGATCAAATGTCTCTCCCCAAAGCAGTCAAAAAACGCAGGTAAAGCACTCTGTACCATTTGCAAAACAGTCCACAGAGGACCTGTATGGTGAGCCTTAAGCAAAGCAGGTTCCAGTAAACTAGTGAAACACACATAGCCAACTGTTGCGCAGTCGCTTTGTTCAAGAAAAAAGTCCTAAACATGAGTTTAAGTGACAATAAAGAATCATGCACCAGTTGTAAATTCAGACTACCACTATGAGAACTACGGATTTGCTTTTCAACACTAAACAGCTCCAAAACTTCTGCCTTTGCTGCTAGAGACTGGATAAAATATATGAACACAATCCCCATCAAAATCTGCACCTAGGGGAGCACAAATAAGGGGATTGATCTTAACAGTATGGTCGTCATGCACATAGACAGAAAATGCTTGTAATGAATGTTTATGAGTACTAGGTGGCCTATTAATGAAAACAATGTCTCCGTCCATAATCTGCCTATTTATGATTTGACCAACTTTCAAATCTAGTTTAGTTTACTTTGATTCTCTTTTTTCCAATTCGGTTTTGAAAATTTTAAATGTTAGAGAAGTGCTACTGTGATTTGTCTGGATGTATTTAAGTGACTATTTTGTGTGTTCTCTACACCATAATGAAGGACCACAGCTGGTTACAGAAAGTTGTGAGGTGCATTGGACACAGAAGGTTGAAGGAGATCTAATAGTCCAATGCTCCTGAGCTTTCACAAAGACCATTTTTCCTGGAGAGTTGAAGAGCTGATTGGGAGCCTCTCCGCATTTATGTATTTTGTTATATAGGACACGAAGATGGAGCAAGAATTCTAACAGGTTCACTTGCACGATTGTCCATCTTAGCTTTAGTAGTCTAAAATAACTTGTTTTCCATTCCAACCTATAACTCAACCTAAACCTATACTTATAACTTAAACCTATTCTCAAATCCCAAAACCTATACTTATAACCTAAACATAAACCTTAACCTAAACTCAAATCCCTAAACCTTAACTTATAACCCAACCTAAACCTATACTTATAACGTAAACCCAAACCTAAACCTAAACTCAAATCCTTAAACCTTAACCTATAACCCAACCTAAACCTATACTTATAACCTAAACCTGTTCTCAAATCCCAAAACCCATAACCTAAACCTAAACCTTAACCTAAACCTATAACCTAAACCCAAACCCAAACCCGAATCCTTAAACCTTAACTTAAACCTAAACCTATAACTTAAACCTAAACTCAAATCCCTAAACCTTAATCTATAACCCAACCTAAACCTATTCTCTAATCCCAAAACCTACACTTATAACCTAAATCTAAACTCAAATCCCTAAACCCTAACCTATAACCCAACCTAAACCTATACTTATAACCTAAACCTATTATCAAATCCTAAAACCTATACTTATAACCTAAACCTAAACCTTAACCTAAACTCAAATCCCTAAACCTTAACCTATAACCCAACCTAAACCTATACCTATAACCTAAACCTATTCTCAAATCCCAAAACCTATACTTATAACCTAAACCTAAACCTTAACCTAGACTCAAATCCCTAAACCTTAACCTATAACCCAAGCTAAACCTATACTTATAACCTAAACCTATTCTCAAATCCCAAAACCTATACTTATAACTTAAACCTAAACCTTAACCTATAACCTAACCTAAACCTATATTTATAACCTAAACCTATTCTCAAATCCCAAAACCTATACTTATAACCTAAACCTAAACCTTAACCTAAACTCAAATCCCTAAACCTTAACTTATAACCCAACCTAAACCTATACTTATAACCTAAACCTATACTTATTTTTATTTAAGGTTTCTAGATGCAAGTTTTATATTCGAATTTTTAAGGTCAGTTGTACCCTGTCACATAGTCAAGATAGTTTCCATCTTCTTCTGTCTATATTACCACAGACTCCAAGTTTTTGCAAAGAACCATCTAGCATTTCCCACGGGTGTTTCTTTCTCTTGCGAAAGTCTTTGTGCTTTTGTTGAGTCCAGCAACAAATGTGTATTTTGAGACAAGCAAGCATTTCTCCCTGTGAGCTGAAACTCACTCGTGGACATTTCTTGTGTGTGTGCGCCCACACATGCATGGGGTGGGGGAAAGAGAGCGTGTGTACATGTCTATCTATGCATGTATATATGTATGTATTTACGTATTAAGGAATACCAATTGATAAAAGGGAAAAACCTCTAAATTCACTTGGTAGGAACTCCTTTCCTCTTCTTTTGTTTTTTATGTATGATTTAGGAGCTCTTGTCATTATCTTTGCTAAAATGAGATCAACTGGGAATGAACCTATGTTCACATATATAGGATTTCACACCTTTGTGCCTGGCTGGCACATGTGGTGGCATTTAGATGGGCTAGGTTATACATGTGTATGCTCAACACACCTCTAAACTCTATATGTGAGCCTCCTTTTCAGATTTTTGTGTTTCTTATTGATGTTGCATAACTTCTGCAGGCCTGCAATGCTCATGGGATTTATTGTGCTCCATTATATGATACCCTTGGTATGCATATCACAACTTCTCACTGGATTCACTTGTGCATGGACTGATTTTCAGTAATCATAAATGAAGTTCAATTGGTGCAGGATTTTGCATCATAAATGCTTGACGTGTTTATGTTTTTTTTTTAATTATTATTTTAAATTTCTCTCCATAAATATTTTGACATATGTTTATTTGCTTGAAGTGTCATCCATTATCATTTTTAATTTTGTAAACTTTGCAGATTATATTGCACTATATGTTGATTTTTATTTTTTATTTTTTACCTTTTTTTCTTTTTCTTTATTTGGTCTCTTTTCCAGGTGTTGAAAGTATTTCCTAATGCAACCAAATTCTTGAAAAGTAAGAAACATTTTTCATTTTTTATATTCTTGGTGCAGGCTTTGTATTATATATATTGAAATCTGCATTTGTTGATGCAGCAATTGTGAGCTTCGGAAGTAACTTCTCTATGAATTTGTTATTGCAATGATTGTTCCCATACTTCTTCTCTATGAAGGTTGGTAATTTCAATAAGTAACTTCTCTATGAATTTGTTTTGTTCCTGTCCTGATGATGATTGTTGTGAAATTTACTGTTTAGTGAAGAACTTTATCAGCATGGTGACACTAAATGGTTAGAAAATGCAGGAAGTGAGAGGGTGGATAAATCAGAAAGTAACAGGAGATAGGCTAAAATAAGCACAGCATATCAATCGGTCCCTTTCCTGTTTGGGAGATGTGATTGTAGCCTTGGCTCAGAAAAATACCTAAATAGCTTACAGAAACAGCAAACTTACGCAACTCCCGCAAGATTCCTTAGGTTGAAATCTATTGCCTTTATTCTATGCAAATGATGTGAGGTTTAGATTGGAAGGGCCTTAATATTTTTCATAAATTGTTCTATTAAAAGGATCAATCGCAAAAATTGAATGATAATCAATGATGAAGTTTGGACAGTTTGCTGCCTCACAAATTGTAATGGTGGTAATCTAGGAGAGCAATTGATTTATAGGGTTTGATTTGTGCCCAATTGATAGGAAAGGACTATAGGGTTTGATTTGTGCCCAGTGGAATTCTACTAGCCACCCAATGGAATTCTTGATCACTACAGGGTTTGATTTGTGCCCAATTGATTTACATTACAATGAATTCATTTATTTGGAAGTAAAGATGCAATATCCAATGAAGTAAAGTCAATCCTGGCTTAAAGCCTGTTGAAACTTGGTGGCTTATATACTTCATTAATGATATAGTTTTAATCCAAAACTTATGGTCACTATGAAACACTCTTGTAGAAAGAGGAAGAAAGAAAAATTCTTACATATAGATCTTATCATAATTCTTCGTAGTTCGGTGGTGCAATTTATCGCTAAGATAAAGGAATCGCAATTGTTGCGTATCTGCTCACTGAAGGAAGATTGAGTTTGTCATGTCTTCGAGGTTTTCTTTATTGGAGCTCTCCTAAACTTTTAAGAACTTCTGTTCTTAGTAATGTTAACAACCTTATGAAGTTTTGCTGTTGTGAAAAAAAAAGCACTTATGTTATATACTTCATTAATGATATGGTTTCTAGTAACTACGGTATATCTTTTAAATTCCATTGGCTCCCATATCTCTTGATCATGTTGATAGTACCACAGTCATATCAGAGTTTCTCATATTCTCAACTTAAAAACAAAAGTTATTTCTGTTGTAGAATGTTTGTATTGAACTTTTGCAGTGCAGGCATGTTGTTAATACAACTGACATTACCACCAAATATTGTAGAAGAACTTGTGTTTCATTGCTTTCATGTTCTATATTTTGAATGATATTCAATGGTTTTTTCTTTTCATTCAAGGAACATAAGTGTTGGAACTATGATGATCTCTATTTGCATATAGATTAACATTCAATTTCTTCGACTAAAAGTGAATTCCAAAGTTAATATGTATGGATAGTTTGAGGACAGCTCAAGGTGAGAGTATATGCAAGGCTATGGTTGTGTGTGGACATGCTATCATCTAGAAATGCAATAATCATTTCAGTGAAGCTGAAATGACGAATTTGAAACTATCATAGTATTTGTATTATGTGATCATTACTCCAAGTTCAACTAGAAAGGAATGTAATTGCAATTTGTACTCCATTATGAAAAACACTAACCATCGATACAGTTCAATCATTGCCACCTAATTGAACTGAACAATTGCAATCCAACTCAGGTGTGTTTCAAAATGCAGTGTAAAAGATGCATTTAGATCAATGGATTATTTTTAGCCTGGTGAACCTGTGACTAGCTCTGTTTTGAGCTTGTAGATTATCTTTGCATTAAGTCGATGAAACTCAATCAAGCCTTAAAAGATTTGAATTTTATTTTGTATTGTGACTTGAATAAAAGATATGATGTCATTGAGAAAACCCAAAAGCCACAACTCAGTTTTTCATTTTTTCTTTTTGCAGTGGCTATAAGTACATGCCTTATCAACTTTTGGCTTGCCACATCACGATGGAGGTGAGTTTCTTGGCTGTTAACTGGTAGCTCTTTATTAAAAAGTATTCTTCTTCATCATGGTTATCAAACAATTCCTGTTACAACAAAAGTGGCTGATGTGCCAGTTCATGCTGGCATTGAGTTGTAGTTTGACCACCAAGTGTGTCAAGTTTTTGGGTATCACTCTATGATTAGAGTTCATAGAGAACCCACAGACATGTTATGGAGTCACAAATCATATGCTTGTTTCCAGTGACTAGTAGAAATGATGTCACATGATTTTCAGTTCAATTGGCAGGTGTATTACAGTGCAGAAACACTCAGTGTGCCAGTGGAGATGATAGAAGGGAAGTGTGAAGCTAGAAAGAAGCATGATCTTCCATCTCTGGATGACCCTGCAATCTTTGAGCATATCTTCTTCAGTGAATACATGTATGATCCTTCCAAATGTTGGGTGGTGTAGATAAAAGAGAAAGATGGCGATGATGTTAAGATGCAAGGACAAGGAAACAAGTGTACATGGCTATGGAACTTGACTAGAAAGTAGGTGGTAAGGAAGTTGTCGAAATAGGAAGAAGACGATAATTTTTTGTATATTTGTTTATTATGTTAAACTTATATGTATTTATGCGTGAATGAGTGTAATGTGGATAAGATTGTTTGTGTTTGGATGAATGTACTTTTATGTTTGGATGGATTTTCTTGTTTGGGTTTAGATGGATGTGAATGTGAATATGATGAAATATATTATATAACAGGTGTATATCAGGATGAATATGATGAAATATATTGTTAACAGGTGTATATCAGGAATTTTGTGTAGAATTTTGAGCTAGAATAATTTTTTAAAAAGAGAGTTTTAGCGACGAAAATTTTCGTAGCTAAAAGTTTTGTAATTTATTTTTTAACTGCGAAAATTTTCGCTGTTAAAAGTCTTGTACAATTTTTTAGTGACGAACATTTTCATCGCTAAAAGTAGAACAATATTTTTAATAGCGAAAATTTTCGCTGCTAAAAGTCTTGTACAGTTTTTTTAGCGACGAAAACTTTCGTCGATAAAAGTGGAACGATTTTTTAGGAGCGAAAATTTTCACTGCTAAAAGTCTTGTACAGTTTTTTCGTGATGAAAATTTTCGTCGCTAAAAATGGAACGATTTTTTAGTAGCGAAAATTTTCGCTGCTAAAAGTCTTGTACAGTTTTTTTAGCGACGACAATTTTCGTCGCTAAAAGTTTTGTAATTTATTTTTAGCAGCGAAAATTTTCGCTACTAAAAGTCTTGTACAATTTTTTTAACGACGAAAATTTTCGTCGCTAAAAAGCTTGCATTTAGCGACGATCCGAATTCTTCACTGATAAAACGCTTCGAGATCGGTCTTTTAGCGACGAATTTAGCAACGAAAACTTTCATTGCTAAAACTTTTTAGCTATGAAAATTTGACTTTTAGCTACGAAAATTTTCGTCGCTAAAAGTGAGATTTCTTGTAGTATGTGGACTTATTAAGTAGGAGTTGCATACTTAGCATTTTACTTATTCATTATTCATTCACTATCCACTTGGGCTGGTGGTGCGCAACTAATTGTTGTATACCTTCGTAATGACCAAGATTTTGATTGGGGCGCGTGACTAACCTGAGATCAGAAGTTTACTACATTGAGTCTGACTATCCAAATTTAGGTATGAGACTGGTTTGGATAGAAGTCCTTATGATGGACCCCATAGCCTGCGATACTACGTACTATCATCCCAACTTCAAACTCTATCTTGATCATTTCATTCACATCGCATATTTCATTATATCCCAGCATATGACATTTTGGGTTGCTATGTTTCTACAGTTATATTGCCTAGATATGGCTGGCGGTATTCATGAACTCGTCAGGATTTGCATATTGCATTGCATTTTCAGTATATGATATTTGGTTTACTATGTCTCCGCATTGCATAACTGATCTACATTGCTTCCTCAATATATGATATTGACTTATTATGTTTTGCATCACATAGCCTAGATAAGGCTGATAGTATTTATGGACTTGCCAGCATGTTTTCACATTGTTCTGATATTGCATACTTGATACTTACCTTGCGCACACACTTACACCACCCTTTAAGCTTTTTATAAGCTTATGCATGATAGAAGCATGCAGGTGGCATTAGGTCGCAGCAGCATTGAGCTTGGAACGTGCAGCGGTCTTCTAGAGCTTTGATTTTCAATATATGTATTTCCCTTTCAGCACTGTATTCAATTGTTTTTATTTGTGGATATGTGATGATGATGTTGCCTTTATGATTTGGGTAAACTTGTGGTTATGCTTCTTATGAGATAAATATACATTGAAAAAAATTCTCTTTGAAGGATCTCAGGATTGAAATCTAGCGTATGGGCATTGGGAGTCGAGAATGGGGTATTACGGAGGCTGTCGGCACCGGATTCGGTGATCGAAAATTTTGTGAGCATAGTTTCCGACTTTAGGGCATGACATTATTCTCCTAATTTTTTAAAACACTTTTCATCTTGGACACAACTCCTAAAACTCAATTGATCAAAAGTTATGATTGAAGTAAATTTTATTATAAATAGTAAAAAACCAAAATAAAAAGGATTTTTGACTGTCGATATGGTGGAATCTCAGAAAGTTGGCATGGGCAACCCAATGTAGTAGAGTTAATTGGCTAAAGTAGCTTCTCCTACCTCAAAATCATATATGATATATCAAATAACTCATTCTGGTTTTCCAGATATGCCTGTTTTAAGATTATGATGGTACATATCACTTCCACCTTTGATCAGGCCTTCTTTGGTCCATCTTAACTATGAAATTGTCAGCGACACCTCCCCGCACTGTACAGGAGCAAGATTTTGTTGATCAAATGGCGTACTTGATTTGACCACTAACGGCAACCAAAGAGCTTGCTGAAGATGATATTAGCAGACACTCGAGTCTTTCCCTCCTCATCCTCTTTTCGATGAGGTACTCACTTCTTGAGTTGAGATGACTTGAGAGAAGACCTATGTACATAACAGTTATAATCAAAGGTTTGGATTGGCGGTGGAAGCAATGGGTAATCCTTCCTCTACATGCCTCCCTCAAGGAGGGAGAAGCCCTTGCCCTTTACAGCTCTTGAGAAAGAGTTGGGTATGGTACTCTATGATGTGCGGGGCACACCCAGATTGTTATCATACTCATCTAAACCGTCCAAATATTCCATCCTTGTACATGTAGCATATGTGGCCCATCTTTGGGTCTAATTCAAACACAAGTATGATCGTATGACCCACAAATTTTATGGTTTGTGCAAACATGTACTCACTCAAGCACAAATTACGACCTGCACTACTTGAGGAGATGCTAAAACAGTGCTTCTCCCCAGTGTAATGGAAATTATGGACCCAGTTCATTAATGATCACCCATGGACCCTACTGATGATGGACTCGTCAGCTCAATGGCTTGACATAACCAACCACGGGCCCACGGTTACAAATTCAATGCACTAAAAGGGAACTCTGTCCCTTGTGGTAATTAAAATTTTCTTTTGAGCGTTTGACACAATATGTGGCATGTGGAATCCGACACTAACCCACTACATGTACTTCTGTGATTGGTGATCCTGGACCGTCCATTCATTGGATCATACAATGGATGAATCCATTCCAACAAAACGCAATAGACATGCAATCCTATCCCTTGATCTGTCACCTTTAGATGGACGATAAGAAGTGAAAACTTTCCACTTTCGTTATCAAAAGGGGAATGCTCGTTAATCAGACGCAGGTGTTCTTCAATCAGAGTGAATCTGGTACAATGTATCATAAGTTCTTGGGCTATCAGTTGGACAATCCTTATAAACGGATGTACGGTCGGTATACCAATAATGTTAGCCGTCTGATCAATGGACCTCTCTCCTTGTGAAAAGGTACCATTGATCATTTTATATTTTCATTGCATGCTTTAAGGCCACATGGGTACGTACGTTTCCTGCAGTGGGCCATCCCTTATAGTGATCTATTACTTAAAATATTTCTCTATAAACAGAATATTTTCCTTCAATCGGTATCAGAGAAGTTCAAGACGATAACGACTATTACTATCAGAAAAATCATCGAATAATCTGACGGGCCCACTACTTGCATTGGAATTGGAAGTGACCGTTCAGTTAAGAATGCCGTGGAAATAAATAGAGAAAACTAAGTTTTTACAAATAGAAAATCACATAACAACACAACAAACAGAGCATAGGAATAAACTTGAAGAGATGAAATGGGCCTAGGTGTGGCGATTAGTGAGCCTAGGCCTGCGATGGGTGGGCCTAGGATGGTTTCCACTCAGATTTTGAACTTTTCAAGCCGGATTGCATGCCCCAAACGTAGCACATTGCCAACCGTACATGGGTCTTTTAGAGAGCAATCTTTTAGGCGATGATATTATCGAATTCATTGGAAGGTGGGATAAGCCATCTATTCACACGTGCCTTTGCTATCAATACCTGCAAATATTATATATAAAAAAATAAAATAAAATAAAATAAAAAAAAAACCAGTAAGAAAAGAGTAGTCTATTGCACTTGTTGTGGTAATTACGGGAAGCAGATTGCGTGGTGTGCCACACACCACTAATCTCCATGGTGTGTTGATGTCACAAGTTTTGTAGGCCCCACCATGATGTATATGTTATATCCACACCGTCTATCCATTTTAAGAGATCATTTTAGCGTATACACTCAAAAATGGGGCAGCAGATCCAAAGCTCAAGTGAATACATCACAGAAAGCAGCAGGGATTGAACACCTACCATTCAAGCTGATATTTGTGTTTTCCCTTCGTCCAGATCTCAGTGACCTTATGAACAGGTTAGATGGCTAATAAACATCATATGGCGGCCTTTAGTTAGGTTTCAACAATGGGCATCATTGTCCCCACTGCTTTATGTGGTGTGGTCCACTTTAACTTTGAATATAACTCAGTTTTGAGCCCATGTCTTAAGATGATAATGGATGAACAGCGTGGATATAACACATACATCAGGATGGGACAGACAAAGCTTGGTGATGTCAACACACCATCGAAATGATGTGTGGCACAACACGCAAGTAGCAACTTAAGTCGGCCAATGGGCTTGATCCAGGCCTAATTGGGTTTCAACCCAGTCAGTCAAAATCATGAATAACAGCAAAGTGGACAGTTTTAAGGTGACGCAGGGATGAACGTGATGACGATAACTATTCTGAATTCACGGAGCTTGTCTGGACTCCTCACAAAGACTTCTCGAATCCACAAGGAAAGAAAGCAGAAAATAAGAATAAATTCTAATAAATTCGAAATTGATTAATTGATCATTGATAATTCTCCAATGTGTCTTCTTACACCATTAATATAGAAAAAAATAAACTAAAATTCATAATTACCCAAAATAGCAAAATTCTAACTCTAATAAAAATCCTAATTCTAATAAAACTCTTCTAAGGCCTAATTTCTAAAAATAAAAATTGTAAATAAACTTTTGCTAGAAGAGTCCTAGTATAAATAAAAGTTATTTCTAAAAGGAAAGAAAATCTATAACTCTAAAAATATTAAAAAAATCGGAATTACTAAAAATAGTAAAAAAAATTTCTAAAAATTCGTTTTTGAGCTGAAAGCGCACGTTTTCTAACGAAATGGACAGATGCGATCTACTTTGTGGGTCGGTTCACCTCGGATGGCCCGTTTCAGTAAAGATTGATAGGTTGTATGCCCCATAACGATACCCAGATCAAAAGTTATGGTCAATTCACGGTCCATCTTCTTTTGGCTCAACCATGCTGGGAACGTATCTGTGACACGTTCTACATCATAAGGGCTATAGGTCTTGAGGTTTAAAGTATTATTGGGAGCCAAGGTGTGTGTACACACGTGTATATATATACGCACTATGTGAAAGTGCAAGAAAAACAAATAAATAATTCGACAACGATTGCCATCAAATCGTTTTTAGTTCTTCAAGGACAATTGTTGTCAATAATTTGAAATTAAATATAAAAAAAAATAGGCTATAAAGCCCTCATTTCTACCTCTCGTCCTCTCTTCCTCTCCCTCTAATCGAACCCCAACCCTAGCCCGGTACTCTCTCTCTCTCTCTCTCTCTCTCTCTCTCTCTCTCTCTCATCTATCTATCTCTGAGCTCTCTCGATGTGCTTGCTCTTGGTGCTCCGTCAACGTTCTCTCCTTCCCGCTCACTCCCTCTTTCAGTGCTCTTTGTATCGTGGTAAGCCCTAATCCAAGCTAGTGGGACCCACTATAATATATGTTGAATCTATTATGTGCTCCACTGTAATGTATGTGGGGACTACTGTGGGCTCTAATGTGATGTTAAATTAACTTGTTTATCATTGTTGGAAGTTTGAAGCATTGTTTAATTATATATGTAATCTATCCGCTATTATGGATGTCATGTAATCTGTATAGTATTTTGAATTTAACGTAAACCGTACATTATATACTTGTTCATGTAATTTGTATACCAATTTGGATTTCATGTAATTTGTCTACTTTTGGATTTCATATAATTTATACACTATTTTAGATTTCATGTAATCTATCCACTCTTGAATTTCATGTAATCTATCCACTTTTGGATGTATTTTATATAATTTGTACACTATTTTGGAGTTTATATAATCTATCCAATGTTTGATTTCATGTAACCTGTACACTATTTTAGAAATAATGTAATCTCTCGAATTTTACATTTCATGTAATTTTTCAATTTTGGATTTTATGTAATATGTCTACTAATTTGGATTTCATGTAATTTGTAAAATATTTTAGATACATGTAATATATATACCATTTTAGAGTGAATGTAATTTGTCCATTATTTGATTTCATATAATATGTACATTATTTTGAATTTCATGTAATTTGTCCAGTTTAGGTATGCACAAATAATGCATTCTATGTACTGATTATTGTTCGCATGCAAATTATGCATTTTATCATTAAAATTTTACCTACAAATCATGAAAATTTATTCTAATTAATTACTTTCAGTTCTACAGTTTCGAAAATTAGCCGCATCCGAAACTCGGTGGTGCAATACCATTTGAAAATATGTAAAATCATACCTAAAATATCTAAAAGCACTTGGTGAGTCCTACTTGAGTTTTGAAATGGAATAAAATTTGGTGTGACCCCTCATCCAAGTAAGTCACAAACAATGTATGCGTTAAATGTCAAAGCCACATTTTAGTGGGCCCTATGTACAATTTTGAAGGCTTTAATGGGCGGGCACCCACTCTAAACTTTGACATGTGGTGTGGCCCACCTAAGTCATGAAGGTTCATGGCTTATCATCGAAGGTTGCATCAGATTAATAAGATAAATATCCCTCACATATCATGGTGAGGCCCGTACAGATCAACCTCATTTATACTCTCTCTCTCTCTCTCTCTCTCTCTCTCTCTCTCTCTCTCTCTCGGTGTGCTTGCTTTTGGTGCTCTATAGGCATTCCTTCTCTCTCGGCTCACTCCCTCTCTTGGTGCTCTCTCTGTCATGGTAGGCCCTAACCTTAGCAGGTGGGACCCACTATATATAATATATGTGGAGAATACTATAGGCCCCACTTTAATATACATGAGGTCTAATGTGAGCCCTTTTGTGATGTTAAATTAACTTGTTTATTATAATTGGAAGTTTAAACCAATGTTTAATTATATATGTAATATGTTCACTATTTTGGAATTCATGTAATCTCTAAACTATTTTAGATTTCATGTAATCCGTCTACTTTTGGGATTATATGACCTATAAATGATAATAATGGCTCATTTACCGTGCATTTAAAACTAAAATTGTATTATATTTTATTTTATATTCGAAAATAAATAAATAAAAAAAGTTGATTTTAGTTATTTTAGATTGTATAAAATGTGTTTATCAAGTGTATGGTGAATTATGGTGATTTTAGGTAATGTAAAATCTGTTTTTTACGTGTACAATGAATTATGGTGATTTTAGATAAAATAAAATAATTTTATCAGGTACAATGGCATAGCTATAGCCCAAAGACTCCGAATTTAAGCTTTTTTCCATATTGAAATCAAATTCAGTGGCATATGCTAGCGAATGCTAAAAAATATCAACTTAGAACGATGGTTTTGAACCGTCGAATGACTTCCTAGAACGACGGCTTAGAACTGCCAAATATTTCCCACGCCAGCAAACTCATTCGATGGTACTATTGACATGATGAAAAATAATCGGTGGTAGATCGACGGTTCATACTCGTCGAATATATTCTCCGCTAAAACTCACATTCGACTGCTCTACTAAACTGACAAAAAGTATAAGGCAGTTTTGAACCGTAGAATTTAGTTTTCAACATCAAAATTTTCGATGGTCTTTCTCGACCCCAATGTCCATTGATTTTCTTTAAAATTGATGGTTTTGGACCAATGAATTTGGCCCTTTTTCACATAATGACATATATATATATATATATATATATATATATATATATATATATATATATATATATATATATATCCCATGAACGATGTGTATATTTACCCTGCATTGGTCCGAAAAAGCCCAATACGGGGTTGTGTGTGTGTGTGTGTGTCCCACAGATGATATGGGTGTATTTACCGTGTATTGGCCTGAAAAATCTCAATACGGGGTGATGTGTAACATTATCCATGGTGAACAATACATTACATAACACACCCATGTTAAACCTTAGTTCGGGTGCCACTTGAAAATGTGTTCATCTCATGGTAATTAGAGATGATAAGGATTACAAGTAATACCGATATATCCAACCATTTATATGCTCTCTAATAATATGTAATTGATATTAAATAAAATGACCTTTTAGTGGCTACCAAACAGGCCCTTAGTTGATTTGAAATAGGTAAGGCAACATCTCAACGAGGGTATTTTCATTAGTCATGGACCATTTTAATCACGTTATTAGTCATTGGAGAGTTTTGAACTTTGCTTTTAGAAGGACAATGGAAGCTATTTAATTAGTAAAGATTTGATTTTTATTATTTTTTCATGCATATTTTTCCTTTTCCATTTAGATTTGATTAGGATGTAATTTATTTTAATTGATTTTTGTATCTCTTGATTTGAGTAATTCCTCCACTATTTATACAGAATATTGCACTCAATGAAATATCAAAGAAAATAATATCATATAAAATTTCCAAAATTGTTTTCCCCTTCTCAACGTTTTCATGGTACGAGAGATGATTATCTTTGTTTTCAATCCTCATTGCTAAGATATGTCCCAATCATATCTTAGCCTTTAAAAATAAAAAAATAAAAATAAAAAAAAAATTATCGGTGTACTTTTTTGCATGTGACCATTCTCTGAATCAAATATGTTTTGCTCAGAGCCATCCTAAAACTCTCCTCCATTACAACACATCAAATCTGCTCAGAATCAAATCTATCTGTTGTTACTCTGAATTTGCCACTCGTTGCTTGAACCCAGCATTGCTACCCATTTGCTGCAACTTGTATCGCACTCACAAGAAAGCATCTTTGTTGTTGTTGCTGCTACTATTCATATCACCTATCCTTGGAATCCAAAACCATTTGGGCTACCACCACACCTCCTTCATAGCCCTTTAGAAGTACTCTCTACCCCTTGTCTAAATTCCTTTCAAATGGTTCTTCTTCCAATCATGTTACTCTTCCTTTCTTTATTTCTTTTCATGATGAGTTGACGTCCTTTGTTCAAACTGTTAAACTGCTTTATTGGCATAAAGCAATGGTCGAACAAATCCAAGCATTAAAGAAAAATTAAACCCAGAGTCTGCAACCCTTACCACTAGGCAAAAAACCTATATCATGCTCATGGAACTATTGAATGCTCCAAAGTACGTCTGGTAGACAAAAGATGAAAACATATTGAGGGCCTTAATTTTTTCAAACTTTCGCACTTGTTTCCAAAGTTGTTACTGGTTGATGTCTATTGGTTGTAGCAGCTATTCGCCATTGGCCAATCTATCAAATTGATGTCAACATTGTTATCTTTTTTCTATGGAGATCTTAACAAAGAAGTCTACATGAACATTCCCACCGACTTTATAAAACAGGGATAGCATTGAGTTCGCCATCTTAATAAATCCCTCTACTGCCTCAGACATGCATACAAAAACTGATTTATGAAGTTTTTATGTACACTCAACGAAGCTTTATATCACCAATCTTCAACAAACTATTAATTCTTTTTTTATTCATTTGAAAGATAACCTCTTCACAAGCTTCTCATATATGTTAATGATATCATCCTAACAGAAAATGACCCAATTGCCATTGCCACATTGAAGGAATTCCTTCACAACAAATTTAACATAAAAGATCTCAGCCCACTAAAATACTTCTAAGCATTGAAGTGGCTCATTCTCGCATAGGTATTTTTCTTAGTTAACCCAAATATACTTTTAACATTCGTAAGGATAATGGTCATCTTGGATCTTGGCCTACCTATATTCCTGTGAAGCAAAATTCGCATTTTATTAATGATCAAGGTACACTTCCCATTGACCCAATTGTTTATCGAAGACTCGTTGGACACCTCATACACTTAACCATCACTCGCTCCAACATTTTTAGCCAGTTCATGCACAATCCTTATCAACCTCATTATGATGCAACCATTCAGGTGCTCTGATATATATCTCAATCTTCTCATGACATGGGCATATTTCAACCCACTTGTTACTGTCTCTAACTATCAGCTTACTGCAATTCCAACTAGGCTAATTACCCCAAGAAACGATGATTTAGTATGGGTTACTTTAAGATGCTTGGAAAAAAACCCTCTCTTGGGAAAAAAAGAAAAAATCAATGTTTCCTAGTCGTCTACTTAGGCTAAGTACTACGCCATAACCAATGCTACCTATGAGCTTATTTAACTCAAAACTTTCATCAAAGATTGAGGCATTCTATACCCCCAACCTATGCGCATTGATTATGATAATCAAGTAGCTCTTTACATTACCACCAATCGTGTCTTCATAAATATACCAAATGTATAGCGATTAATTGTCACCTTAGTTGCAATATATATATATATATATATATATATATATATATATATATATATATATATATATATATATATATATATATATATATATATATATATAACTTATGGGCATATTCACCAAACCTCTTAATCAATACTAATTTTATCTTTTACTTAGAAAATTGGGTCTTACAATCTCCACACACCAACTTTAGAAAGAGTATTAGGAAAGATTTGATTTTTCTATTTTTCAATGTATATTTTTTCTTTTCCGTAGATTTGATTAGGATGTGATTTATTTTAGTTGACTTTAATCTTCCTCGATTAGGTCATGCTTCATTTATACATACAAAGTATTGCACCCGATGAAATATAGAGAAAAAAAATGCAAAATAGTTTTTCTAAACTTTATTTCTCCTTAACTTTTTTTTGCATTTGGAATACATCAAGTGGTACTTACATAATTTGGGCATCTCTACCTCCTAGCTCAGTGGCATTTGTGAGGGAATTTGCAAGCATGTGATTGAGTATTTTAGTTGAAGAACGTAACTAAGAAGAAAATTAACACGATAATTAAATGATAACTTACCTGCTTATCCCAATCAGTTTTGCAAGTAAAGTAGAGAAGCACCAATGTCTGAGAAGCAGTCCCTCCCATCATTCCCATCCATATTCCCTGTTAAAGGAAAAAATAAAATAAAAATCGAGGTAGTTTAAAAAGCAAAGTTATTTCATACTCTAACATGGTATGATGCTTGATACACAGGCACATAGGAACTATATACACTGCATCGGAATCCTGAAATCATATTAATTGAATAAACCTAACTCTGATGCGTGGACAATTGTTTGCTGAAATAGTAGCATTGGATTTTTTAACGTACATCTTCTAATTAATGTCCACCAATCTGATACTTATCTGATTAAACAATTGTAAACCCTTGTTTGTGATACATCAAAACTGGGACCCATCATTTTTGGGACAGTTCAATTTGAATGGCTGGTATGCCGTGGGTATTATTTCTCAATGCCTGCATATCATCCATCACATTCTGCCAGAGTATCAAAATTTTCATCATTTTAAAAAGTGCTCCTATCATCCAAATGAAACTACATCTGGAAGATCTCTTGACACATGGATATAACCCAAGAACCGTTATTGAAATCCTCAAAATGATTGGACCCATCATGGGGGTCACGGTGTGGATTGCTAGCAACTGACAGATCATTCATCGCATACCATCAGATTAGACGGACAGGATCGTCCACTTGGTCACTAGAGTGGTCAATTTGATAGTTTGGGCTGGACCTCTATAGAAAACGTTTAAAAAAGGTCCGTTGAAGCCCATTTATTTGTTGGGCCTGTTTATGGGTCAGCTTCTGGGTCCAAGCCTGACCAAGACTAAAAGCTGATATTTAGAATCCAGACCATTGTCTGATGGGCCAAATGCCTAACAGATCATCCTGGACAATTTTCGCGCTTCTTGAATGGTATCAAGTGAAGCACTTTCTTTTGACCTATTTGGTTTAGTTCACTTGGAGCCATGACCACGGACCCAATTAACGCTATTAGGGTTCAGGGCTTCCCTTGTAATGGAATATGAGAGAGAGAGAGAGAGAGAGAGAGAGAGAGAGAGAGAGAGAGAGAGAGATTTCCTTCTCTTGGTGAGCTGTTAGCTATAAGCTATCCAATTGGGTTATGTCCCATCTACGATCACGGATCAAAAGTGTGGCCTACATGAACCTGGAGTATCTATCATGTGGGCCCAACAATGATCAGTGTCAGGTCCCCTTACTTTCTTCGGGAAGCACGTACAACCTGTTCAAGTTCTAGTAAGGAAATGTTCCCTAACACTTAATTTTTTATTTTTTATTTTTTTTAAAAAGCTTCTATTTTGGAAGATCTTTTGCTAGAAGAAGCTCCTATGGTGTTACCAAATGCACCCTTTACTATCAACGCCACGTCGGTCCTTGAGTCCTTTGAGCCTGAGTTAAATCTGTAAAACTATGGCTTATTTGAGGAATGAAACTGCCGGATTTCCAAGGCAGAAGATATGTGCATTATTTCTAACCAGATGGAAAGCTCAGATGTCGAACACGTGTTCTACATTTACTAGTGTGCCTGCATGAGGGTGGATAGGACTCCATGCATGCATGGAGTTAGCAAAGCTCTGTTGCTATGTATTTCCATGTTCTCATGTTTGTGACTATTGAAACGAGCTTTTAGCTTATCAGACGGTGCATGTGGTAGCAGCCAACAAGAGCCTCCAACTCAAGCACCAATCAAAGTAATTTCCATGCATAAGGTGTGGCCCACCATGAAGGTCACTTGCAACAAAATTCGAGCTGGTTCACCTATTAGGTGGGCCACATTAGCGCATTGAATCCGACCACATGATCTTCCTAGTAGGTCCACTACCATGCACACGTGTTAGGAATAGGAAAAGCGTGCCAACCTTTACACCGAGACCAGCAACAAAACCAAGTAGAATACCGAGCGGAAGCCCTATCAAGTAATAGCAGATGATATTAACGTAAGCCACAACGCTTTGCCATCCAGCACCTACAGCCACACCTGTCAAATTTTAAAAAAGAAATGATAAATATATATAAATCTAAGATGGTGCAATGAAATATAGTTTGGCCTGCAATCGTCCCAACGTGCCATGATATAAGCACCACACAGAAATTTCGGCCAGTATTTATCATATGTATTGGTCATCCTCAAATCAATAAATCAATACTTAATGTGTTTGAAAGAAATATTTAATGAACAAATTATATATATATATATATATATATATATATAAAAGGTACTATACGCTCGACCGTATGTTACCTTCCATACGGTCGAGAGCGGGCACTATGCTAGCAGTCGGATGGCGAAAGTTTCAAAGGGACGGTGAGATTTTATAAGGAGAAAGGTGAGATTTTATAGGTGAGTGGAGAAACAAATCCGTTGAAACCGGCTCTATCTCTCACGTATATTTCCTACGAAAAGCCTCCGCATGAAGGTCCTGCCTTAGAAACCTAGATAGAGCTTACCGTGGGGTTTTTTTGAGAAATCCACCCCGCCCATCCATTTTTCTCATAAGTTATGATCCAAAAAATGAGTCAAGTCCAGGGATTAAGTGGACCACAAGTTGAGGATTGAACATCCACCATTAAAAACTTCTTAGGAGATGAAGAATTTTCAGATCAATCTGATATTTGTGTTTTCACTTCATCCATGTCTACATGACCTTTTAAAAAGGTTGAATGGTAAAAAAAACATCACGGTGGCCCTTAAAAAGGTTTCAACGGTGGGTGTCATTATCACTGCAACTTCATTTGGTGTGGTCCATTGGAGCTGTGGACCTGCTTCATTTTTAGGATCATAACTTAAAATGATCTGAGAAAATTGATGAACGGCGTGGATAAAATACTTACATCACGGTAGAGCCCTGCCGAACAGATTACCAGGTAGGATGCAATCCCTGTCCTCTTTCTTTTGCGTCAGTGCGTAACGGGCAGAAACGAATTGGCTATTCCCCTGCCACTAGCTGGGTGGTGATGGTTGGTACTCTATGGGCTCCACCATGATGCATGTGTTTCATCCATGTCGTTTATTCATTTTTACATATCATGTTATGGCTTTTTCCCAAAAACAAAGGGGATACAAATCTCAGGTGGACCACACCATAGGAAAACAATAGTGATTGTATGTCCACCATTAAAATCCTCCTAAGGCCCACTATACTATTTATTTGACATCCAATCTCTTGTTTAGGTCATACAGACATAGATGAAGTGAAAAAACAATTATCATCTTGATCCAAAATTATTTTGGATCCCAAAAAGTTTTTAATGGTCAACGTTCATTCAACACTGTTTCCGTAATGTGGTCCACTTGAGATTGGGATATACCTTATTTTTGGTCTCATACCCGAAAATGATCTAAAAAATAGATGGACGGCATGAATGAAACACACACATCATTGTGGGGCCCACAGAGCACTGACCACCGGCCGTTGGCGGGTGGTAGGGAAATCGGATTGCGTACTGAGTTACTTGGGCCCACCTTGAATGTATGTGATCTATCCACACCATCCATTCATTTTCCCATCTAATTTAAGGGGTTGAGACCAAATTGAAGCATATTCAAATATCAAGTGGACCATATCACAGGAAGCAGCGGAGATAATGATTTCCACCGTTGAAACCTTGCTAGGCCCCACAGTGATGTTTAATTTTCATCCAACCTGTTCATAAGATTATACAAACATAGATGAATGGGAAAAACAAATATAAGCTTGATCCAAAACTTTTGTGGCCCCCAAGAAATTTCAACTGTAGACGTTCAATTCAACTATTTCCTGTTGTGTGGTCCATTTAAATGTTTTATATATTTCATTTTTAGTCTATACCCCTAAAATTATTTGGTAAAATGAATAGACAGAGTGGATATAATAAATAAATCACAATGGACCCTACAGAGTTTACTCAGTATGCTAACCACGCAATCCGCACTCACTACGCAATCCGCTTTCGGTGGCAGAGAGTAGCCAATCCGTTTCTGGAACGGGCCTGTTTGACAGACGCAGGTTAGATACTAAAAGGTTGAGCAGCGATTCCTCTACTAAAGTGACGTCATTAAGTTTTGTAGGCCCAACTATGATGTATGTGTTGTATCCACACCATCCATCCATTTTGAGATATCATTTTAGGGCATGAGCTAAAGAATGAGGTAGATAAAAATCTGTAGTGGACCCCACCACAGAAAACAGTGGGGAGAGTGATTCCCACCGTTGAAACTATCTTAAGGCCCACCATAATGTTTATTTGAAATCCAACTTGTTCAAAAGTTAAAAAAGACATGAAAGAAGGGAAAACACAAATATCAGCTTGATCTAAAACTTTTATGGCACCCACTGTTTTCTGTGTTGGGGTCCACTAGAGCTTTGGATTTAACTTGTTCTTTGGATATTGCCCTAAAATGATCTCTCCAAGCAGGTCGAAGGAGTGGATACAAAACACACATTATAATGGGGCCCACGGAACTTGGTGACGTAACTTCAGTAGTGAGTCTCGCTACTCAGCATGTCATTATCTAATCCGAGCCCCTGTTCGACGGAAGCAGATTGCGGAGTAACCCACTAACATTAACGTACTGAGTAGACACTGTGAGGTCCACCATGATTTATGTATCTGATCTACTCCGTCCATCCATTTTACCATATGATTTTAGGGCTTGAACCCAAAAATTAATCATATAAAATGTTCAAATGGACCACACCACATGAAACAGTAGAATTGAACATCTACTATTAAAAAAATCTTGGGGCCACGAAAGTTTTGGATCAAGCTTATATTTGTTTTTTCTCTTCATCCATGTCTGTATGATCTTATGAATAGATTGGATGACAAATAAACATCAATGTGGGGCCTAACATGATTTCAATGGTTGAAATCATTATTCCCACTGTTTCCTGTGATACGATCAACTTGAGACTTGGATTTGGTTCAATTTTAGGCTCAACCCCTTAAATGATATGGAAAAACGAATGGATGGGGTGAATTTTTCAAAAAATCCCACAGTATGCCCCACCCAGGATTCTAGTGCACTACTTCATGCTAAAGGCTTTTGCAGGAAATACTCCGAGTCATGTTTTAATAATCGGTTTCACCGTTTTTGTTTCTCCACTTATACTTTAAATGCTTACCGTTGGGTTAGAATTTTCAACATCCAACCGCTTGTGTGTTGCCAGCTCTCGACCGTATGGAAGGTAACATACGATCGAGCGTATAGTACTTTTCCCTATATATATATATAGTCCTTAAAGAAAGCATAACATCATTTCCCAGTACATAACATATTTTTTTAATGAAAGAAAAACACAAATATATACATGAGAAGTGCAAACAAATAACTAGCTGTATGTGGAGTCCTTACCCTTGCTCGGGTGGTAGACTCTCAAGAGTTTCAACTCCAGGTCAAGGGTTCGAGTACCCATAGTGGTGAAATTCCACTAGCGTGAGCGTGTGGGGTGTGTGTGCTTGTGTAAAAAAAAAAAAAAAAAAAGCCTGGCTGTATGTGCAATTAATTGGAAAGTGGGGCCAGTTGCCTGAGAGTCTACCACCGAAGCAAGAGTAAGGATCCTTATGACTTTGCGCCAATGAAACAAGGTTCTCTCATCATGAAAATGAGATGATTTGTCTAAAAATAATTATCAAGAAAATTTATTGAGACTTCCATAATTAAATTTACTTATGTTTACAATTAAATATTTAATTAGAAATCTTAACAATAAAAATGGTAAAATTCTCATTTCAATAAATTTGAAATTAAATATTTAAAATATTTTACCAATATTTAATTAAATATTTAAATTTTGTAAAATAAAATAATTTGAATTATAAAGAGGTATCAAAATTTTAAATCACTTTAAAATATTGAATCATAAATATTTATAATTGTTTTAATTAAAATAAAAATTAAATTTATTTTTTAATTAAAATGGGATAAGGATGAAAAAGCCTTCCCTCTTAAAACTTTGATCCCAACAAACCTTGTACGGACCATTATTTCTATCAGCTCTTTCTATGAAGATTTCACATTCTACCCCTTCACTTTTTCTCTAAATCAATGTCAGCAAATGAAACCTGAAACAAACCCATGTCTTTAGTATCCGTCTTTCCTTCTTTTTAATATTTAAAACTCACTCTTAGTGCCTATGACTTTGTAGGCCCACTGAGTTGTGTATGCTCTATCTAATTCACACATTAAGTGGGCTCACATGATGATGAAATGATCTAAAAGTCAAATCTATCCAATAACTAAGTCATAGAAAACAATTGACAACCACTCAAAAACCTCTAGATTTATTTGATAGTTAATATGATAGTTGGAACGGTTGTTTTTGGGGTGTCCAATCTTCACCGTAGGACATCCTTTCTAGATAGATTAGATGCCATAAATTGAGACCGTGGCCCCCACACATGACACTTGAAGAACAAACTTGTGAAGAACTTGTTGAGGAATTGGCCTTTTCTTAGAAGAAAAATGTGACTGCAATTTGTGCAAAACCTTGGCCATGTGTACAATGGCTAAGTTTTTAAGAGTTGTCCACCATTTCAATAGATTAAAGCATTTTATAACTTGATATGCAGCAATGAGTTGTATTGGAGTTAACCGGTGTTTATCTTACACCACTGTGATGTAATCCTAAGCCACAACAAACCTAGATCAACTTTAAGTATTAGAAATTTGGATCTAATACTACTGTTAATCCGGTCGCTTTGCAGAAGCACGTTCATAAAAAATAGAACAATTGAATAAACAATAACCAATAAAGTAATTACACAAAACACAAGATATTTAACATGAAAAACCTTTTGTTGGAAAAAACCACAGTATAAAGCGACAGAAATCCACTATAATCAAAAGCCTTAGAGTTTACACCACTCACCTTCTTCGATTACTGGATCACTCAATCTCTCCTTATGATACGCACCTAGGAAAATCCTAGCCCCTTAAGAAAATCCATTCCTAAGCCCTTACAAGTGTTTAGAACACCCTCACCTTACGAAACCCTTTCCCTTCGTGAGAAAACACTTGTATTAATTGAGCCCTAATCGAAACTAGACTTAAATATTCTGATTTGTGCTAATTTGCGTAACCCGAACAAAAATAAACCGACTCACACATTTCGGTCAAACCGAAAATGTGAAAATCTTAACAACATGCAAACTAGAATCCCCCCTAATTTGGTTGGAAAAAAAAAACACCGGTCGAACTGAGATAGGTTTATTTGCATTAGTAGATTAATAAAATCCAAGGCATCTCACACAACAATCTTCACCTTGACTTGCATTCTACCAAGTCACCCTGAAGGTCTGTCATACAACCTTCACCTTGAGTGTAGAGTGCTCCCTGCATTCTCCACCTGGAATGTAGCTCCATCGACACCCATGTGCAAGGGTGCCCAATCTCTTCAATGGCTGGGGATACTGATCAAGCCCAAGTAATGCTTGAATTTCTTTATGGTCACTGGTTTCGTCAACATGTCTGTGGTATTCTTAGATGTGTGAATATTTTTAAATAAAATCTCTTGTAAAGTAACAAGTGTCGTATCTTGTGAAACCTCACATTACTGTGCTTGGTTGTCACGTAATACACATGATTCATCGTTAGATAAATAGCAATCTAACTATCATAATGCAACTAAATCGCCTCCTGTTTCACCCTGAGTTCTCCTATCAGACCTTTCAACCATAACACCTCTCTCGCAGCCATATATATATATATATATATATATATATATATATATATATATATATGTGTGTGTGTGTGTGTGTGTGTGTGTGTGTGTATATATATATATATATATATATATATATATATTCCACCTCATTTGTAGACAACACTATCGTAGACTATAGTGTAGATCTCCAACATATCGGTTTGCCCTCTAATGTAAAAACTTATCCCATAGTGGACCTCCTATTGTCTAAATCACCTGCATAATCTAAATCTATGTAGCCTGGAACTTCACCTGAAGCTCCATGTCCCCTTAGCATGATCCTGGTATCGACTGTGCCCTGAGATATCTTAGAATCTACTTAATAGCATTCCAATGCTGCTTTCCTAGATTGACCATATATTTGTTGACCACACTAATTACCGATGAGATATCTGACCCCATGCAAACCATTGCATATATGAGACTCCTCACTGTCCCTGTGTCGACACCCGTGGCATATATGAAATCTCATCTTCTGTACCTGGACACAATCTAGCTGACAACTTAAAATGACTGTTAAAGGCGTAGTACCTGGCTTAACACCTTCCATATAGAACCTCTCTAGTACCTTTTGCACATATCCCCTCTAAGACAGCCACAGCTTTCTCGACTATTTGTCTCTATAAATCTCCATTTTTTAGGATTTTCTTCGCAGTGTCCAAATCTTTCATGTCAAACTTCTTGCTTAACATAGATTTAAGCTCCGTACAACTCTATTAAACATTCTTACCTTGATGGTCCCTATTTCGATGGCCTTGCATGCTATATCATTTCCCATCAGAACACTTCCACCATCATAAGACTTGTAGGACTATAACCAAGTCCTATCTGGGTACATATGATACGAACATCTTCAACCGAGTATCCATGTATTTGAGAGATGACTCATACCTGAAGAGACCGAGATGAGCTCTCTTTTTAAATTCAAAAGTTTGGAATAGGCATGAGGGCTAATTACTAAATTGGCAAACTAAATGGTATGATCAATCTAGATAAATGGCCCGAAACCAAAATTTAGCCTAAAAGGCATACACATGTGCACTACAGGCTTAAGAATAAAGTCAATCCATGACTTGGGTGGGCCATACCACATACAAAATTGGAGAGGGGTTATCCTCCCATTAAAACATTCATAATCATTTATTGGATGCATTGAGATGTGGTTCACAAATCTAGCCCATCCATTGTGTGTGTCCCACTTGGATGAGGGGTCAGACCAACTTTCAGCCACATCCAAAACTCAGGTGGGCCCCACCAAGCACTTTTATATGTTTTTGGCATGTCTTCACATGGTTTTAGATAGTATGGCCCACCTAAGTTCCTTATATAGCTGACTTTTGGGATATCCCATGACCTAAAGGGGACCCATCAAATACACAATTATGTTGATGTTCACCACGCATCACAGTTTGGAAGTTCCCATGAGATCAACCCTGCAATACCATTTCTATATATATATATATATTTAGGCATCCAACTATGTGGACCTTGCAATTTGAACTGGACGTATGACCAGGCAACAATACTTTCAATAATGGTAGAGAACAATTTTAACAATTGTAAAACTTTATTCGATTGTTGAAGATGTGTGATTCAAAATAGGAAACCATCATCAATTTATGGCACCATACTGAGGCCCCTATTGATGGTCCAGAATGAGGCTAGACTCGACTCGTTGGCCCATTTCTTAGCCCAACCTAATAGAGTTTTCTTCTCCAATCTCCTAAACAAAACTAACCGTGTAAAAACCAACCAAGGAATATTAAAATCGATCATTGTTGACACACGACCATTAATAACAAAGAAAGGAGGAGATGACATCCCCCATGGACAACCGTTTGAATGGCTCTTTTTTTTTTTTCCTTTCTTTCTATTTTTCTTTTTAAGGAAGCTTATATTAAGAGAGTTATACAACAATATTAATTACATAGGGATGGTTTTAATACCACATGTAATATATCTAGTTTGGATCGTTGTACACTGTGCAATGGGCAAAAAAATAAAAAAAGAGTTCACATGGCGTACTTGGTTCTGCCATTAATGGTGGAAATGGAGCTTGCCAAAAAATGCTTGAACTTCTTCTTCCACACGCATTAACAATGGGAGGTTATGCTTTTTGCTATGTTTAGAATCAAGGATCCTGTTGGTGTGAGTTGTCAAATCAATCAATGAGTTGTTAATTAAGAGAAAATCAGAAAGATTATATTAGATTATATTCGTGATTGTACAACTCATTGATTGATTGTACAATATCTATGTATAGCCAAGAATAGGGTTGCTAATCTCCCTATATATTTGTCCAATATCTCTGTAAAGAAAGTATGAAAGAAATACGATAATAAAAAATCTGACATGGTATCAAAGCTAGTCAATTTCTGGCTCTTAGTTTATATCTAACCCTTGCTTATAGCATTCTTCCGCCGCCACATTCACATATGGGAGACACTGAAACCCCGACGAAATTCAGTGACTCCTCCATCGACCATAATACGCTCCTCTTTGAAATATTCACCACAAAAATGGCCAAATATCTGTCCAAAGCTCAAGCCACGATCGTGCTTTCTGAACCTGCGGCTATCCCGATTGGCATTAATTTGGATGGTTCCAATTATACTTTATGGTCCCAAGTTGTCAAGATGTACATCTCTGGCAAAGACAAGTTGGGCTACATCAATGGCGAGTTACCTCCGTTATCTCCGACTGATCTGTCCTTCCGCAAATGGCATACTGACAATGCCATTGTCAAAGGATGGCTGATTAACTCCATGGATTCGGCGTTAATCGTAATTTCATTCGATTTTCCATGGCCAAAATGGTTTGGGATTCAATTGCTACCACCTATTTTGATGGTGGCGATACCTCTCAAGTCTATGATCTCCGGCGACGCGTCTCACGTCTCCGCCAAGCGGGTGGCTCCCTGAAAAAATACTACACCGATTTGCAAGGCCTCTGGCGTGAGATTGATTTTCGACGTCCCAATCCGATGGAGTGCCCTGCCGATATTGAACGTTATAATAATCTTCTCCAAGAAGATTGGGTCTATGTATTCTTGAATGGTCTTGATGACAGATTGGACAATATTCGCAACGACGAGTTGCAAATGCACCCGTTTCCCACCGTGGAGCAAGCATATGCCCATGTCCGCAAGGAGGCTCTTCGCCAAGTGGTGATGAATGTTGGCAACCACGAACCACCTCCAGGGATAGTGCTTGCTTTGAAAGGCCTAAAGCTTGAACTGTCTGGATCGACTTCTCAACATACTGAAAAATCTTCCTCTGAAGCCCATACCTTATCCAATGGTCTCAAATGCACTCATTGTAGCAATACGAAGCATACACCTGAAAAATGCTTCCAGTTGCATGGGTACCCCAATTGGTGGCACGAGCTTCAAGTGAGGAAAAAATGAGACGGTACGGCTGAAGACGCGGGAAAGGCTGCTGTGGCAGTAGCCGAACCTTGTCTCTCTCTCATCCCACCCACTGCCTCACCTAAATCGGACTTCTCTCCTACGGATCTAGGTAATATCTGTCATGCCTTGCTTAGTCGTCGTCATGATGTGAACAATAGTGATTGGCTCCTCGATTATGGGGTTACGAATCATATGACGTTTGATCCCACAGATTTCTTACTCACCTCCAAGGCGCACCAGCATTGCGAATGCTAATAGAGTGACCTTACCTGTCACAGGAGACGGATCTATAACCCTATCACCCTCTCTTCATTTACCCAAAACTTTGCTTATTCCTTCTTTATCTCACAAACTATTATCTGTTAGCCAAGTTACTACAGATTTAAATTGTGTGGTGCTAATGTTTTTCAATTTTTGTCTTATTCAAGATATTCTCACCAAGGAGATAATTGGATGTGGTATTAAGAGGGGGGGATTATAATACATGGAAGATTTCAGTTTGGGTCGTGCGCATCATATATTTTCTACAGTTGGTTCTAAGGTTCGACAGATTTGGCTGTGGCATCGTCATTTGGGACATCCGTCATTTAGGTATTTACGGCATTTATTTCCTGATTTATTCTCTAATGTGGAGACTTCTGAATTTCACTGTGATATTTGTATTTTAGCCAAAAGTCATCGTGCTATTTATCCATTAAATATGAATAAAATTGATACACATTTTGCTTTAATTAATTCTGATATATGGGGACCCTCTCCTTTATATACTATATCTGGTGTATGGTGGTTTGTGATATTTGTTGATGATTGCACTCGAATGACTTAGCTATATTTGATGAAACATAAGGATGAAGTGTTTTGTATCTTTTAGTCATTTCATGTTATGGTTCAAATCCAGTTTTCCACTCATATTCGGATTCTCCGCTCTGACAATAGTGGTGAATATGTTAATTACCACTTTTATTCCTATTTTCAACAACATGGTCTTATTCATGAGACCTTATGTCCTCAGACTCCTCAACAAAATGGAGTTGTTGAATGGAAGAATCGGCATATTCTTGAGACTGCTCGGGCTCTCCTTCTAGGCGCTCATGTTCCCACATGACATTGGCCCGATGCTATTACCACTGCCATACATTTAATCAATCGCCTTCCTTCCAAAATATTAAAATTTAAGACCCCATTACATCTCTATCAGCCTTGGTCTCTCTACCTACGGCCCTAATGCTCCCTCCTCGCATATTTGGGTGTGTGGCGTATGTGCACCTCCCTAAGAACCAGTGCACCAAACTTGACCCATGTGCCCTTCGGTGCCTCTTCTTGGGCTATGCTATGCATCAAAAAGGTTACCGCTACTATGATCCTACTACCAAGCGTACCTATGTGAGTATGAATGTCACCTTTCTGGAATTCGAACCGTTCTATGCTTCTTCGGCATCCACTTCTTCTCTTCAGGGGGAGACACTAGATGAAGAGTTGAATTGGTTGAGTTTTGACTGACTTGAAGATCGGAATGACACACCAATGATTGGCAATGAATTGACAAATACATCTTTAGGGCCTGACATATCCTCTAAATCTAGAGGGCCTTTGGCAACTGAGCTCACATCATCAGGAGAAGAACCCAAGTCCCCCATCTCTCAGTGCCTGCAGACCCATCTCCTGATAATATTCTTGAGGTAAGCAATTTCACTACACCCTCATTTATGAATAACATAAATACATCTGTTGGGTATACCTTACCTTTCAAGCATAACCGTGGTAAACCACCAAACAGATACTCTTCAGACATTGAAAAAAGAAAGTCGAGGTATCCAATTGCCAACTATGTTTCCACCGAAAAACTACCTGAACCTCTCAAGACATTCTCACACGAGCTATCCACATGTCATATTCCCTCTACAATTCAAGAAGCTTTAGTTGATTCCAAGTGGATATAGGTAATAGAGGAAGAAATGGGAGCACTACTAAAGAATCAAACATGGACCTTGGTTCCATTGCCCAAAAGAAAAAAAACAGTCGGGTGCAAATGGGTCTTCTCTTTTAAACACAAGGCAGATGGATCTATAAAGCGATACAAGGCAAGGCTAGTCGCAAAGGGATACACTCAGACATATGGCGTAGATTATTAAGAAAAATTTTCGTCGGTAACTAAGTTAAATACAGTCAGGGTCCTGTTATCTTCCGCAGCCAACTTGGACTGGCCATTGCACCAGTTTATTGTAAAGAACGCATTTCTTTATGGTGATCTTTAAGAGGAAGTCTACATGGATACTCCTCCATGCTACACAGCATCTTCAAAAGCTGAAGTTGTGTGCAAATTGCAGTGAGTACTGTATGGATTAAAATAATCACCTCGAGCATGGTTTGGGAGGTTCAGTCTGGCAATGAAGAAATATGACTTTTACCAAAGTAATTCAGATCATACATTATTTTTGAAGTACAAATGGGGCAAGTAACAGCTTTAATTGTATATGTCGATGATATGATCATCACAAGGGATGATAAGGAGGAAATCACTAAGCTTCAAAAACAATTGGTGGCCAAGTTCGAGATGAAAAATTTAGGAGGACTCAAATATTTCCTGGGAATAGAGGTTGCTAAATCAAGGCGAGGTATATTTCTTTCTTAGCGAAAATATATATTAGACTTACTATGTGAGGTTGGAATGTTGGATTGTAAGCCAGCAGACACTCCAATCATTCAGAACCACAAGCTCGGAGAATATCTAAGCTAAATGCCAACGTACAAAGGAAGGTACCAGTGATTAGTTGGTAAACTTATTTACCTCTCCTATACTCGTCCAGATATTGCCTATGCAGTGAGTGTAGTAAGTCAATTCATGCATCAGCCTAGTAAGGATCATATGGAGGCGGTGATCTGAATTTTACGATATTTAAAATCCTCTCTGAAAAAAGGGCCTATGTTTTCGAAAAATAACCATCTCAGAGTTAATGATTATATGAATGCAGATTGGGAAGGGAATTCTACAGACAGAAGATCCACCTCAGGATACTTCATGTTTGTTAGAGGAAATCTTATTACATGGAGAAGGAAGAAGCAAAAATTGATGGTATTATCAAGTGCTGAAGCAGAGTTCCGTAGAATGGCTAAAAGACTTTGTGAACTTCGGTGGCTCAAAAGACTTCTAATTGAAATTGGGTTTACTCTGACATTCGAGATGGACCTCTTTTGTGATAACAAGGTAGCTATCGTCATTGCTCACAATCCGATCCAGCATGATCGTACCAAACACGTGGAGGTTGACAAACACTTTATCAAAGAGAATCTCGACACTAAATAATTCGGTTTCCATTCGTGAAGTCTGAAGACCAACTGACGGATATTCTTACAAAGGCCATATCAAGCAAGGATTTCTACAACTCACTAAATAAGTTGCACATTGAAGATTTGGATGCTTTCACTTGAGGGGGAGTGTTGGCGTAAGTTGTCAAATCAATCAATGAGTTGTCAATTAAGAGAAAATTAGAAAGATTATATTAGATTATAGTCGTAATTGTAGAACTCATTGATTGATTGTACAATATCTATGTATATCCATGAATAGGTTGTTAATCTCCCTATATATTTGTACAATATCTCTGTAAATAAAGTATGAAAGAAATACGATAATAGAAAATTTGACAGATCCAACCTTCATATTTAAACTTATGTAGGTCGTTGTTTGAGACCTATCCACTGTCGAACTCGTTGCTGATATCCTCGCTACAACGACTCTCTCTCAAACACGAGAGGGAGAAGCTCTAGTTCTAAATATCTCTACCATTAACAAACAATATGGTACTATGCAGTATGACCAAAGGCGTTTGTATAGCTCCCTTCATGGACCGAACCTTGGTTCTCACTGTTTTGATCCAAACCAATCATGGAGCCATCCTGATAGCTAATGCCATGTATGGCCATGGAATTCTTACAAGAAAAACTACCTAACACACAATATAGCCTCAAAGTAATATAACCTGGTGATCGGTTGTAGGAATTACTATAATAAAATATTATTGGAAACATAATATAAGGCTCCAAGAGACATGAAATAAGGTTGTTTAGAAAATAAAGTTTTAGTATAAAGTCAAACTTTACGAGTTTTATTCATTTTTAAATTAACTACTTTCACACGTTTTAGAGTTTGAAGAGTCGAGCCATATTTTAAAGTTTTTATTTGAATAGTTTAATCTAGTTATAACATCTTTATTATCTTTAATAATTTTACTATTTTAATGATATTTTTTTATTTCACATAAATTGAGAGGTCAAGTTTGTATAAGCTAGCTTATTAAAATTGTGTTTTAGAGAGAATTGATTCCTATCTTAGGTTTATTTCACATAAATTGAAGATCTACACTTACAAAAGCATATCAAAATTGCATTTTAGAGCCAACATTTCATTCTATCAATTTTATTACAGTTCGAGACTCTCTCTCTCTCTCTCTCTCTCTCTCTCTCTCTCTCTCTCTCTCTCTCTCTCTCTCTCTCTCTCTCTCTCTCTCTCTCTCTCTCTCCCCGTGGATTCAAGGCTTAACATGGAAGAAGAGAATGGTGATCTCGTCCTTCCCTTTCTCCATGGTCCCGCTATGTAAAGCATGGACCATAACTTAACAAATAGTGCTTAAATCTTCCACCTAAAAAATTATGTCATTTCTCTTAAGTGAGCCAGAAAGTACAAAGTAACCTGCTCTTTAAAACATTTTTTGCTCATTTTTTCACTTATTGTGACCCACCTATGGTATGAAATGACCTAGCATTTAGGCCAAAAGATATAAACATCGTAGCCCACCTAATGGTATATATGTGATCTTGAACATGCATTTGAAATTGGCTTGTATACATGTATGCCAATAGGAAAGGTTGCACAATGCGTTGCTCATTATTTTCTACGTGTGGACCATGTAATAAACACAAATCCAAATTAGTCTGACAGTTAATTGGTTTCTACTTAGTGGACCATCAAATGATGCCCCAGGTGACCTTTATCGTAGTCCAACCATTGGATGAGCTTACATCTACAGAGGAGGCAAGTCAACTCACCTGAGAGGACTGGTTGAATGCTATTCAACAAAATAGAGAAAACGAGCAAGATGGAGAGATCGGACACTGCATCTGCCACCGCAGCGCTGTTTGAGAATATGTAGGAGAAGTTATGTCGAAACCCCAATATCAAGGCCCAAATCACCACTCCAATTGCTAATGAAGTTGCAACAACAACCACGATTGCGAACTTAATTGCCTTTGTATTCCCTCTCCCTAGCTCATTCGCCACCCTAACACTACATTCCCCATACAAACATCCTAGTCAGCATCATATAGTAAGTGAGTCACATATCTCTCTCTCTCTCTCTCTCTCTCTCTCTCTCTCTCTCTCTCTCTCTCTCTCTCTCTCTCTCTCTCTCTCTCTCTCTCTCTCTCTCTCAGTGGGCCCAATAAATAATTATGAATGTTTTAATGGGAAGGTAACCCTTCTCAACTGTTGTATGTGGTGTGGCCCACCCAAGTCATGGATTGATTTCATTTTTAAGCATGTGGCCCACCATGAAATGTTTCATCTGGGTGATGGGGTAGATGTTTGACTCACATCACGATGGGTCCCACATAGCTCGACCTCATGCCAACTTCCCATGAGTTCAACCTCATATTACCATTTCCCCACACACACACACACATATAGCGAGACAGAGAGGAATGCTCACCTGCGCACCCTCTCTCACGAGAACTTGTGAGAAAATTTTCAGAACTCATCCCCTGATGTGGGACTAAAATCTGAACCGTCCATGTAATGCATCACCCCATGAAACCCCTGGGGCCCAACTTTTACCCTCATCTAAAACTTTGGTGGGCCATGGCAAAAGAGAGAGACAAATCAAGGGAAGAAACTGTTACATTTTTTCATGGCCCACCAAAGTTTTGGATCAGAGTGAAAATCGGACTTGGGGGTGTCATGGGGTGCTGCATCACATGGATGGTTCAGATTTTGGGCCCACATCATGTGTGATGAGTTCTAAAAAAGTTCCACGAGTTCCGGTGAGAACGGGTGCGCGAGAGAGCGCAAGTGAGCATTCCTCTCTCTCTCTCTCTCTCTCTCTCTCTCTCTCTCTCTCTCTCTCTCTCTATATATATATATATATATATATATATATATATATATATATATCCACCATTCATCTGATGAGCCAACCTTGAATAGTCCATAGTCTACACCACTCATTTGTGGCTTCCCACTTGAAATTCATATTTGATTAGATGATCATGACCATTAGTCAGACTGTTAGGATCATCTTGGTGTTACTTTTGTACTTCACTCATCTAAAGTAGGGCCCACAAGATGATGGATAGTTCATCTCATCCAACCTTGATGCTAATGTAGTCGACTATTGAAGAGATAAATTTCACCCAATAAGGGCCTACCAACATGTGTGGTGGGCCGGATGGATGGGCCATAAACACAGCAATGGTCATAAAACCTAGGTGGGCTAATACCAATTCGTGTTGAAAAAAAGTACCTTGCAGCTGCTAGGAAGCCAAACGATATTATCAGCTCCCAACCATTGATATTAAGGCTGCATACCAACTGAACATTAGCTATTAAAGAAAAACAAATAAAATCACCTATGATATTAGCATCAAAGGCTGATAATGCTGAAGGATTGGAAGATCCAAGGTCCACTAAGATTGGCCCATTTCAATTTCCGGCCAGAAAAACAGTCCCGGCCCCGCCATTATGACTGAAAGTTAGACCCAAGCCCCGCATCAGATACAAATGGGCCTTGATCCGATCTTTGAATATAAAATGTCAATAGATTGAAGTTCGGCCCACCCATTTATTTTTCGGCTCAAAAATCAAGCTGAGCCTGGATAATGAGCCTAAATGTTTAGCCCATGCCCATCCTTTCTTCGGATTAGCCAGCAGATCGGATCTTTCACTACAATTTCTGTATCCGATATCTACTTTAGACAATGGATGCCAATACAGATATTGTCCAAAGAAGTCAGATATAGATATAGGTTGGATATAGATATTATCTACAAAAGTCGGTTATAAGTTAGATAACATAGATAAGAAAAAAAATTTATATATATATATATATATATAATTAGCTAATTTCAAGCTACAAAGGTTTAAAAATAATTCTTACCAACTTTGATAAATAAATAAAAGAATGTTAGTCGATACTGTAAATTTTAATATATCATTTATTAGCATTTAATATTTCAGTAAAAATATTATTAGTTGAGTAAATTATAAGAATGCCCTTGAATAAACAGGTAACTGGAGCACACCGTTTCCATGATCTGATGTCCTAAAACAAGTGACATATTGACTAGAATGATGGGCTGGCTGTAGAAATTTGGGCTACTTACCAGATGGAGAGGGCGTTGATTGCAATGGTTGCATCTTCCATGTGGCCCGTCAGCAGAATCAATGCTGAGTTATACCAAATCTCCAAACTGTTTTTAGCAAAATAATTTGTTAGTTAGGAAACGAAAAATACATAAACCGCCCAAATAATGGGCCCCATGGTGTGTGGACCATAGTTCAAAATTCACATTGATCATGATATCTTAATCACCAATTTCACCCGTTGGATTAATATGAATGGGTAAAATTTGCAGGATGACTGGTTTGGATCATCATAAACATATGTCACATGTAAGTTTCTAAAATTCAAAATACGAGTTCTTAGGAATAGATGGACTTACCAAAGCATCACACCCGAAGATATTGATAATTTGAAGATAGGCCATAGACCGTTAAAGGCCTGCATTGAGAACCCGGTCCATGTATGTGGACAATAGTAGAAAACATAGATCAATTGCCCGATGATCGGCATCCAACTGGAGAAGATCATCGACACCATCAAGCCGGCGACACCCAATCCGATCCCTTGAGCAAGGACCCAGCAACCGAGAACGTGGAGGCCCAGTGATAGCATGGCCAGCCATGTGATGATCATGTTCTTGCTTTGGGCCTGTAGGTACATTTGGAGGGTGAAATTGAAGATGTATAATAATAAGATGGGGATGTACCAAAGAGAGATCGTGTTGGCCATCAGGGCTATATCTTCTGTCTGGCCCAGCGATATGAGTATCGGGGCTGAGAAGATGAAGAGAGGAATTATGAGCAATGAAAATCCAGATTCGATTATCCATGACCTTTGCAGATAGATCCCTAGCATGTGGTATTGTTTGGCTCCGAATGCCTGCCCGCATAGAGTCTCTAGCCCACTTGACATGCCCATCTGCAATGATGAACGGTCAGATCGGGAGACAATCAAGCTGTTATATTGTAAGTGGACTGTTAGAACGAGTCTTTTAAAACATTGGTAAGAAAAAATGGGCCACCTTCCACATTCAATGGATATGGAGCGATTAGGATCATCCAGTTCGGATGACTATGGGGTAGTTGTTCCATTACACCATGGCCTAGCTCTCAGGCTTGATTATCAAATGAAGTGATTATGCAGATGTGGCCCACCTAATGGGTTGATTAGCTGAATTTTCTGATATGGCACATGTTTTTGCATGGACCTGATAGCAGATGCCCTACATAAGTAGGAAATATGAGGCCACCGGCCACGTAACAAGAAAACAGGCAACTGGTTAGAGCTAATTGCACATTAATGAATAACATGCAATCACAAGCGTAGATCCAGACATCGGGCCTGATTTCGGATCTCTTAAAGAACAGGTTTACTGTGTCCTAACCATGTTCGAGATAGACTCATTGCCACCCAAATGCGGGTTTTGGATCACGACCTATACATGGTGGGGCCAACTGAATCAATGGTCATGGAATGGGAGGCAGATCAAGCGGTGTTGCCAACACTACCCCTATGCGTGGATGTGTTGGGCGTTGTGGAGCCCAATGTGATGCATGTGTTTTGTGTCCATGTTGTTCATCTGTTTTTTCAGCTCATTTCAAGGGGCAAAACTAAAACTGAAACAAATCCGAAGCTCAGGTGGACCACAACATGGGAAATAGTGGTAATCGAACGCCCACCTTTAAAATGGATGATAAATAAACATTACAGTTGGCCATAGAAACAGTTTGATTATATTCGAGGCACCGTCAACGTCCCGATTGAGAATATTCCGAGGGAGGCAAAAAGAGTAGCGGACAGCCTAGCCTGTATGGGCAGCACCAATTAGTCAGATAAGGTTTTCACAGAAGTTTCTGGCCTTCCACTTCTTACCCGTGGAGAGTTTGTCCTAGACTGGACAGGGCTAGGAATGGTTAGGGAAAGTTAACCAGCTGTCTTTCCTGAGTTAGAGAGTGACGTTACGATAGGCAAGCTCCATTCCCCTTTTTATAGTAATGAGCCTGCGGGAAATGTAATTTGCATGTATAATCACCTCTAAGCTGGAATAAATTTATCAGTTTTTTTTTTTTGTTTTTTTTATTTTTATTTTATTTTTATTTTTATTTTAAATCCTCACTGCATCTCCCCTATTTCCTATGATGTGGTCTACTTGAGCTTTGCTTCATTTTAGGTTAGGCCGACAAGGCCCAAAATATATTACAAAGACATATTTGCCATTCTCCAGTTTCAAGATTCAAACACTTTACCTTTCACTCTAATACAATGTCAAAATAACCACTGTCTCTAAAAATTTGAGCCATCGGATAATAGTGTATCAAGGTATATCAAGGTACTTAAACATATGGCCACACCAGCATGTTTGATAGTTGTTGTGATATGGTCACACAAGCATGTTTCATAGTTGCTTAATTGAGTAAATTAAACTGCATCTCTACAACAACATCTTTGACTAGCGGGTATTCTAGTTGTTGAATTTTAATCATTAATAATTTTTATTTGAAATACTCATTAGCTGTCCTCAATCACATTTAGTACATCCTACATAGGTACAAAGTATGGTGTATTGCCCACGATTTTGATAGTTTGATTTGTGTTCCAGTACACACGTCACTTTGTTGGAATCTATTCTTAGAATGAGCAACGTGCTCACGCCGAGATGAAGGATGTGGATGGGACGCAGATTAGCTTCTGAACTTGAACTAGACAGTAGCAAGTAGGGTTGAAAGTCAGGCGGGTTGGGCCGGGTTGGTACCCAACCCTAGCCCAACCCAAGGTTCGTAGACGTCAACTCAACCAAAACTCGGGTTGGAAATTCTCAACCCATGCCCAACCCAAGCGGGTTCAGTCGGGTAGATATGTGGTAATATTTTCATTATTACGTTAGTCTATTATATTTTCAATACAAGTTTTATTTTTTATACATATAATTTTATTAATTATATATATAGTTATTTATCATAAAAAACTTTTTTTTTTCCCTAAGCAAACAAGCTAAAATATAGGACAACTATTCCTTAAAAAGTCTTATTGTGTATCAAGCAATCTATTTGGGAGAGAGAAATCCAGTGTATCTTGTTAGCTTGAGTCATTGGAAATGATGTGGACTAATGAAACCTGATAGCATTGAAATTTCTTGTGCCTACAACATAGATGATCTGCACTCAATTACAATTAATTTATAAGAAACTTATATATTGATCGGACTCGAGTTGGGTTGGGCAACCCGAGCCCAACCCAAGTTTTATCGGGTTGGCAAGTGTATGGCCCAAGCCCGAGACCAAATCCTATACATCCTGCCCAAGCCCAACCCATTGTGGGTCGGTCACGGGTCGGTCGGGTTGAACCTGCCCAACTTTCAGCCCTAGTAGCAAGTCTCACCACCAAAGTGACTTCACCATGTTCCGTGGCCCCACCATGATGTATGTGTAGTATCCACACTGTCTATCCATCAATTTGGAGAGAACATTTTATGCATGAGACAAAGAACAAGGCAGATCTAGAGATTAAGTGGACCCCACCACAGAAAACAGTGGGGATTGAACGCCTACCATTAAAAACTTCTTTTGGCCTCGAAAGTTTTCGATCAAGATAATATTTAATTTGTGTTTTCCCTTATTTCATGTCTTTGTTAACGGATAAACAGGTTGGATCTCAAATAAACATCATGGTGGGCCCTAGGAAGGTTTCCACGATGAGCATCACTGTCCCCAATGTTTTCTATGGTGGGTCCACTTGAACTTTGGATCTGCCTCATTCTTTCGCTCATGCCCCAAATTAATCTCTCCAAATGGATGGATGGTGTAGATACAACACATAAATCATGATGGGCCCACATAACACGGTGACGTCACCTAAGTAGCGAGACTTGCTAATGTCGGTTCAGTAGCTAATCGGCATTCCTATCATCACATTGAGTAATTACTGTGCTGAATACCCATGTAGTAATATATAATTCAATAGGGATTTGGAGTACTATATCACCCAACGATTGTCCTTCTCCGCTTATAATTACAAGGGCAACAAAAATTGATCGGAGCTCATAAGTGTGACATGGTGCATAAGAACCGGAGAAGGTGCATAAGAATGGGCAACGTTCATCATCTTATTCGGCGAGCTTTCAATAGCAGCATCCATGGTGGAAATATGTTTAGTACTTGTTCGGTTTGTACAGATACCATGCGTGGGATCCTCGGGTCTATGCAAATCCCCACATGCAACTTTTTCTATTTAATTTTTTAGTGTATGAGCAAGAAACATCAATCTCTATAAGTATAAAAAGTAAAAGGTTATACCTTTCACACCAGGTAAAATAATAAAATAGATTTCGTTATTGATTAACAAGGAGATTCTTTAAATAAAATAATAAAATAATTCATTTTCCAGCTAGCCGCACTTTGTACAATAAATGCGCTCAATTTTGAAACAGTCCATGGCTCCATTACATAAATGGCTTTTTACCAATTTATACCCCAAGTTTCGTGGGAGCACTCAAATAGCATCACCTTTTAAATATTATTTTCCTATATGTATGTGAACTAACCCTCTTTTTCTCAACGGAATTGCCCTTAAATACATTTTTTAAGCCCATGTGCAATAAAACCTTCTCATGTCATTAACTTATGAACAACTCTTCAACCCATATACTTTTTGTTTCTCTATTAACCTTTTCAATTTCTTATATATAACAGAAAAGAAAATGGATTAGGTGCGGCTCCAGCCTCACCCAAGATAGTATGAGCCATACTGTGGGGCCCACTTTGATGCATGGATTGTATCCACACCGTCCATTCATTTTTTTCATATCATCTTAGGGCACAAGCCTAAAAATGAAGCAAGTACAAGTTTAAGGTAGACCATGCCATATGAAACAATGGAGATTGACCATTAACAACTTACAATTGGCCACAAAAATTTTGCAAGAATTGTTGATTTATTTTTCTTTCCTTCATCCAAGTTCATGTGAACTTATAAAACATGTTCGATGGCAAATAAATATTACAGTGGGTCATAAGAAGTTTTTAATAGTGGGATGTTCAATCACCACTATTTCCTATGGTACAGTCCACATAAGATTTGGATTAACCTCATTTTTTAAGCAAGTAGCCTAAAATGATCTAGCAAAATGGATGGATGGAGTAAATATAATATAACTATATCAAAGTCAGCCCCATGATAGGAGGTGTATCGCATTGGGTGTAGTTGGGGCCACATCTAATCCACTCCCCTCAGAAAATGACTTCTTCTTCTTTCCTTTAAAAAACTTGCATAAATGGGTCGTTTGCTAAGATGTAATAGATAGAATGAAAAAAAATGAAAAAGAAAAAAAAAAAAAAAAAAAACAGAGAGAGAGAGAGAGAGCAAAAAATAAAAGAGTTATGACTATTTTTATGGGTCACTCGATGCTAAAAACGAGAACAAACACGACCTCATAACATCATAAATTTTAGGCTCACTTTTAAATAATTAAATGGTGTTTAAATGATATGATTCTAAATTCATCCAAAAATTTACCGAATTATCTTTCCAACGAGCATAAGACATGTTGTCAAAAAGATATCTTAAATCTTGTTATCCTCGACTAGTCGAAGCAAGTTCAACTCAAAGTCCAGCAATAATGTATCTAAAATTCTCAAAGTTTTCGACCAGTCGAGGGACAGATTCAACCAGTTGAAGCGGTCCTTCGACCAGTCAAAGGTTACGCAGATTGTGTGCGAACTGCATAAATTTGAGGTGATTTCAGAGAGGTGCGTAAGTGAAGTTTCCTAAACTATAAATAAGAATCCCTAAGGCCATTTTAAGGTAGGTTAAGGATTTGTAAAGGTATTCTAAGGGTTTCTATAAGGGGTTATAGGGTTTTAAAGGGTGTAGCAAGAGTGAGATTCGAGGTTGTTCGAATTAGGTAAGTCCTTTCTCTTTGTAATTTATGCTTTCATAGTAGATCTCTGTTGCTTTGTGCCGTGATTTTTTCTCAAAAGGATTTTCCACGTTAAGTCTTTGTGTTCTCTTATGATTGCTTAGCACCATTGGATTGTTATCCTAGATCCATATCTGTGTGATTTCGCAACACAAATCCCAACAAGTAGTATCAGAGCAATTGTTGGGGCACATATCTGAATTTGAGGGATAAGCAATAATGGTAAGAACTAGGTATGATATTGAGAAGTACTTAGGGAAAAATAATTTTGAGTTATGGAAGATCAAGATGATCAGTTCTTGAACCAAGCAAGGCAAAGATGGTATTCTTGAGGAGCAAGAGTTGACTATGAAAAATGATGATTGGAATACTTTTGATAAGAAGGCCTTAACCTCCATCCATTTGTGTCTCACGGATGAGGTTCTCTACAATGTTTTGAGAAAGAAAACCGCAGCGAGTTTGTAGATGAAATTAGAGGACTTTTATGACAAAAAGTCCCTTGAAAATCACTTATACTTGAAGCTGCAGTTGCTCAACTTCAGGATGGCATAAGGTGGAGATGTGGAGGGCTACATCAGTAATTTTAACAGGTCAATTTGTAAGTTGCTGGACATGGAGGAGTTGATCAAAGATGAATACCATGCATCTATTTTCTTGAACTCTCTGCCGGCCTCATATGAGATATTCAGGGGTTCATTGTGCACCTAGAATTCGTCCCTAAGTGTGGCCACGTTATCTCATCCCTTTAGGGTAAGGTCATGAAAGTGATAAACAGTATCATAGAGGGCTCTTCAGATGCACTAATTATGAGAGGCAGAAATTCTGAATGCGGTACAGGATCTTCAAGGTCAAGATCTAAGTCCATAAGCAAGGGCAAAGGTAAGTTAAAGTGCTGGAATTGTGGAATAGGTGGACACATGAAGAAGGATTGTTCAAATCCTAGTTCAAAGAGAGAAGAATCCGAGGCTTCGTACAGGGAGGCCAATGTTGTCACGTCTGATAAAAAAATGAATGGATGTGAAGGTGATATTTTGTCTATGTCTACGATCGAACACTTATAGTATGATCGCAAGGATGAGTGGATTTTAGATACATGGGCATCTTTTCATATGACTCATCATCGGAATTAGTTCGCCAGCTACGGAGAGCGCGACGGTGGATAAGTGTTTATGGGCAATGGGATTGCCTATAATGTTGTGGTCGTTGATACGGTGCACATCAAGATGTTTGATGGGACAGAGTGTACCTTGATTGAGGTGTGACACGTTCCCAACCTGAAGAAGAATTTGATTTCTTTTGGTGTACTTGAGGCAATGGGCTATAAGTTCACAAGTATTGATGGTAAAGTATCTAAGGGAGCATTGGTAATCATGAAAGCGCAATGACTCGATAATCTTTATAGGTTGATTGAAAGCACTTCAACAGGTGGAGCTACAATGACTATAGTAGATTCCACCTCTGCACATGTGTGGCATGTTGGGCATGGCCACATGAGCAGGCAGGGCATAAAGGCTGAGACATGCAGATAGAGATACGGAGTATGTGGATCAGCCACTTGTGAAAATAATCACATGGCATAATCGCACGATATCGGCGAGGTACATGGACGACTCCAATATCGCATATGCTCTCGTTACAGACGAGGGGGATCAATCTTCTATTTAGTGGATCTTGCTAAGCTTAGTACTCAGAAGTGGAAGTTGACTATGGACGATGTAATGGACTCGTTATACTAGATCGACATATGGGAGCTGGTGGAGCTTCCAGTGGGCCGGAAAGTGATTGGATGTAAGTGGATCTTCATGGGGATACAACATAGATACAGAGCGAGGTTGTTAGCGAAGGGTCATTCTTTAAGAGAAGGGATCAGCTTCTCAGAGATATTCACGCTAGCGGTATATCAGGTGTCTATTAGATTCGTATTGGCACTGGTTGCCAATGCGATCTTGAGATGGAAAGGATGGATGTAGAGTCTGAACTTCTACATGAGAAATTGGAATAGCAGATCTATATGAAGTAACCAGAGTGGTTCAAAGTTAAAGGTGCTGAGAAAAAAAAGTTTGCAAGAGGTCATTGCATGACCTGTCGCCTAAGCAATGGTATAAGATTTGATTCTTTCATGGTGAGTTAGGTATTGTGTGTTGATGATATGTAGATCGTCAATCATGACATATCTAAAATCAACATACTAAAGACTCGATTAAGTGGGACATTCAGGATGAAGGATCGGGGGGCTACAAAGAAGGTTCTCGACAGTGATATTCATAAAAACTAGAAGAGGAGAAGGCTTTGGTTATCTAAGGCAGAATACCTTGGGTAGGTATTGTTGAAGTATGTGATGAACCAGGTAAATCCGGTGAGCGTTCCTTGTGCATCTCTCCTCAAGTTTTCCCCAAGACATGTCTCAAAACAAATGAGGAAAAGCAGGATATGTCTCATGGGCCTTATTCGAATGCAGTTGGCAGTGCATGTCATGGTTTGTATTAGACCGATTATTTCACAAGCAATCGGTGTTGTGAGCAAATACCTCGGCAAGTAACATTGGATGGTGATGAGATAGTTATTTTAATACATTCGAGGTAAGAAGACTATATCTTTCCTTTTAGGAAGACAAGGACAAAGTTGGTTGGGTATATGAATTTAGATTATGTAGGCGGTGTGGATTCCAGAAAATCGACTTCAGGTTACTCATTTGTACTAGCGGGTGGAGCAATTAGTTGAATGTCCATGTTATCCGACAGGTGCTTGAGGAAGGAGGCGTAACTATGGAAAAGATTTATACCAGCGTGAATCCAAAAGACATGATTACTAAGGTCGTTCCTACGATAAGTACAAGTTCTATGCAACTTCTCTAGGCTTGGCGATGATACAAAAGGAGGACGGAGTGTGCACGAGAAGCTATGATGTGATGTAGAGATAAAAGAAGATGTCAATAAGCCACACAATTGAAGATTAAAGACATAGTGGAGATTGTTGTAAAAAAGATGTCTTAAATCTTGTTATCCTCGACTGTCGAAGGAAGTTTGACTTGAAGTCCAACAACAATATATTTAAAATTCCTGAGGTCTTCGACCAATCGAGGGACAGGCTCAACCAGTCAAACGGGTCCTTCAACCAGTTGAAGGTTACGCAAATTATGTGCAGATTTTGCGTGGACTGCGTAAATTTGAGGTAGTTTCAAAGAGGCACGTAAGTGGAGTTTCCTAAACTATAAATAGGAGTCCCTAGGGCCATTCTAAGATAGTTTAAGGCTTTCTAAAGGTATTTTATGGGTTTCTAAAAGGGGTTCTAGGGTTTCAAAGAGTGTAGCAAGGGTGAGATTTGAGGTTGTTCGAATCGGATAAGTCCTTTCTCTTTGTAATTTATTCTTTCATAGTGGATTTCTGTCGCTTTGTGCCATGATTTTTTTTCCCAAAAAGGTTTTCCACATTAGGTCTTTATGTTCTCTTGTGATTGCTTGGCACCATTGGATTGTTATCCTAGATCCATATCTGTGATTCCACAACACAAATCCCAACATATCACACCAATCTAACGTGTAACGAGAGAGTTATGACAGCTTTCGTGGGATCTAGTACAGTTAAAATAAGAGTCGTTATGATGACTTTGGACCCACTTTTGAATATTTAAATGGTGTTTAAATGATATGATTCTAAATATATTTAAAGGTTCATCAAATTATCTTTCCAATGGGTACAAGATCATGTCAATTAGAGCTATAATGAAAGAGTTATAACAGTTTTATTATGTGAAGATGGAAAAGAGACTGAGCACAACTAACGTCATGATAGAGTTTAGGCCACATTTTGGATAGTCAAATAGTGTTAAAATGAGATGACTCTAAATTCATTTAAAAGTTCATCAAATTATCTTTCTAATGAGCATATGATCACCCCAATCAAAGATATATTGTGAGAGTTATGACCTTTAAAAGTTGGGTCAAAATCTATGACTCTCGCATGATCGCACGAGTTAACATCATGATAGACTTTCGGCCAGTTTTGAATATTCAAATTATATCCAAATGAGATTATTTTAAAGTTATTTGAAATTTCATTAAATTAACTTTTCAACAAGCACAAGATTACCACAATCAGAGTTGTAATGATAGAGTTATGACATTTCAAAGTTGAGTTAAAATTCGATACTGAGCTAATGTTATGATGGACTTTGGGCTCACTTTTGGATGGTCAAATGGCGTTCAAATGAGATTATTTTAAATCCATTTGAAAGTTCATCAAATTATCTTTCAATAAGTACAAGATTATCCCGATTGGAGTTATAATGAGATAGTTATAACCTTTCAAAGTTATGTCAAAATTTGATACTCTCGCACAATTGTGTTAGGTAACGTCATAGTAAACTTTAAACATACTTTTAGATAGTCAAAACTGGTATTAAAATGAGATTTTAATATATATATATATATATATGGGAAAAGGTATTATGCGCTCGACCTCACGATAAGCTCCCGTGAGGTCGAGCTGTGTGGGCCCCACCGTGATGCGTGTCGACCATCAACATCGTGCATTTGATGGTACCCTCTAAATTATGGGATATCCCAAAAATCAGCTGTATACAGAACTCAAGTGGGCCATACCATCTAAAATCATGTGAAGACACCGTTAAAACATATAAAAGCACTTGGTGGGGCCCATATGAGTTTTTAATGCTGCTAAAACTTGGTCTGAACCCTCATCCAAGTGGGACACACATAATGGATGGGTTGGATTGGCAAACCACATCTCGGTGGGCCTAAAAAATGATTATGAATGTTTTAATGGTGCACGGCCCCTCCCCACTTCTGTATGTGGTGTGGCCCACACAATTCACGACTTGACTTAATTTTTGAGACCTAGGCCCACGATGGAATGGTGCATTTGACTGATGGGGTAGATGTTCGAAACGCATCACGGTGGGGCCCACACAGCTCGACCTCATGGGACGGACTCGTGAGGTTGAGCGCATAGTACCTTTTTCCCTATATATATATATATATATATATATATATATATATATATATATATATATATATATATATATATATATATAATTTTATTGAATTATCTTTCTAACGAGTATAAAATCACCCCGATTGAAGCTGTAATGAGAGAGTTAGGACCTTTCAAAGTTTGGAAAAAATCCACTACTCTTGCGCATTCACGTGAGATAATGTAATGATGGAATTTATGCCCAATTTCAAGTGTTTAAAAGATTTGGTTCTGAATTCATTTGAAAGTTTATGAATTTATGCCCAATTTCAAATGTTTAAAAGATTTGGTTCTGAATTCATTTGAAAGTTTATCGAATTATCTTTCCAACGAGTATAATATTACTCTAATCCGAGATGTAACAAGATAGTTATGACCATTTTTATGTAATTGCGTGATATTTTAAAAGTGGACCCAAAGTTCATAATGACATTAGGTACTATGATCATGTGAAAATACATAATTTTAACCTAAATTTGAAGTGTCATAACTCGCTTGTTACATCTCTGATCGAGATGATCATATACTCGTTGGAAAGATAATTTAATAAACTTTCAAATAGATTTAAAATCATGTCATTTAGATATCATTTAACTATCAAAAAGTAAGGCCAACTCCATCATGACATTAGATCGTGCGATTGCGCGAGTGCTAGATTTTGACCAAACTTTGAAAGGTTATAACTCTCTCGTTATAGCTCTAATTGGTGTGCTCTTATACTCATTGGAAACATAATTTGATGAAATTTCAAATGGATTTAGAATAATATCATTTTATCACCATTTGACTACCTAAAATTGGGCCCAATGCCTATCATAACGTTAATTGTGCTTGCTCTCCTTTCCAACATCATGTGATTGTGCGAAAATGATCATAATTCTTTCATTACAGATCTGATCAGGGTGATCTTATGGGACCCATTTTGATGTAATTGTTTTACATCCATGTTGTCCATCTATTTTTCTAGATCATTTTAGGCTACATGCTTAAAAATGAAGCAGATTCAAATCTTATGTGAACCATACTATAGGAAACACTAGTGATTAAGCATCCCACCATTAAAAATTTCTTATGGCCAACTGTAATGTTTTCGTAATGTTTATTTCCCATCCACCCTATTTATAAGGTCATGTGAACTTGGATGAAGGGGAAAAAAAAAAAAAAAACAAATATCAACTTCATCCAAACTTTCGTAGCCCATTATAAGTTGTTAATGGTCAATTACCACTATTTCCTATGGCATGGTCCACCTAAGACTTGGATATGCTTCTTTTTTAGGCTTATGCCCTAAATTGATATGGAAAAATGGATGGATGATGTGGATATAGAATACATGCGTGAAAGTGGGCCCCGTAGTAAGGGTTGGACTGTCTTGGGTGAGACGGGTTTGCACCTAATTCATTACCTTTTTTTAAGATGCATAAGAAAAAAAAAAATTTAAAAATTAAAAAAAAGATTCATAGATAAAAGAGTTTGTCAGAAACTAATGATAAAAGAAGGTACAATTGCATAAAAGTTTGAAAAATGTGCTTAAGGGCAGTTTTGTTTAGGACAAATGGAGTCAGTGCAAGGATGTGTATAAAAGTAATGTTTTTAACAGTGATGTTATTTGAGTGCTCCCATGAAACCTGGGGTATATATTAACAGAAAACCCTTGCATAAATATGAATAGGTGGTGTAGTGTATCAAATTGTGGATATTGCTAATGCACCTTTAAAAAGGGGGAGGTTAGCAACATTCTTAGACCTTTTAAATAACACGTGAGTTCCCATCGTCAATTAGGGCGGTCCATTCAATAGTACCAGCTAGAGTAACTTATTGTGCAAAATTTTACCAAAAACATTATCTTAACCCTCTAAAGATGATGACTAGAGTTATTCTACTCAATCTTGTTTATCCATTTTCCATGTTATTGATCAAATGCTTAGGAATATTTGATTGGAGTGAATTTTACACCATGGATTGCTCCTAGCTGTATGAACCAATGAATGGTTCATATGGATGATGGGTTACCTGTCATGCCATTTAAAAGCTTGTGGGATGTTGCTAATGATTGTGAGAACATTAACTAAACCATTCATTTTTTAATTGTCTATTTGCAAGACAAAATTGAGGGTTAATATTTCTTTGTTAATAAAATTTTTATGGAATAGTCCATCCATTCTGGATCCTAGCAAACTAGCGGTTGAGATTTCAGGATGGTCGGCAAAAAACCTTAACCGCTATCCACCTCTCAATTAATTAACCTTAACCGCTATCCACCTCTCATTTAATTTACCTTAACCGCTATCCACCTCTCATTTAATTCCTTTATTATTTTTTTGATATATATCTTACCTTTTTTAGGGTCGATATTTACGGATACCGTCTATCTTCTGGTTGATTTTAGAACAAACGCATCTAGTTTTTCAAATAGTTCCTTTATTATTTTTTTATATATATATCTTACCTTTTTTAGGGTCGACATTTACGGATACCGTCTACCTTTTGGTTGATTTTAGAACAAACCCATCTAGTTTTTCAAATATTCAGAGTTAAACTACCTACCTTTTACTCTATTATCAAAATAATTGCCTGGATTTGTATGATGTTATGATTGCTACGATACTAAAACCATACTTTATAAAAGGCTAAAATGCCCTTCATTAAAAACATGTAACCTACGAGGCAGAGTGGTAGTCAATCTTAAGGGATCCCAAGCTAGGTGGGGCTCACTATAGTGTTTGTGTGAAATCCACCACATTCACATGTTTTGCCAAATTATTTTATGGCAAGAGCCCAAAATTGAAAAGGATCCAAAGCTTAAATGGGCTATACAACAAAAAATAGTGGACATTATATACCCACCATTAAAACATTTGTGGGGATGTAGAAGCTTTGAATCATGTTAATATTTTTGTTCTTTCAATTCATCCTAGTGGTAACCTTATGAATAGTTGGGTCACTTTATAAGCATTTTGTATTGCATATGAATATAAAGGTTGAGTTCAAAAAGTTTTGAATAGTTGGCGAAATATGTCATTCAAACATCATATCAATGTATTGTAATTTTACATGCTCTAGCAAAGAGAGGGGAATGGGTTAAGCATACTTGTCTCAACCAACATAGTGCTTCCTTGACCATGGGGCCCACCTTAATGTACCAATTATATACCCACACAATTTATCTCTATTTTCAGCTCATGTTTGGGTGTTGTCCCAAAACTGAAGCAAATCAAATCTCAAGTGGACCACACCACAGGAAATAGTGGTGATTTAATGTTCAGAGTTAAAAACTTCTTGGGGGCCACATGAGTTTTGGATTAAGCTGATATTTGTGCTTTTCCTTAATCTTAGCCTTTGTGACCTTATAAATAGGTTTGATGGCAAATAAACATTACAGTGGGCCCTAGGATGTTTTCAATAGTGACTGTTCAATATTTATCACTATTTTCCCATCATGTTGTCCACCTGAAATTTATATCTTCATTATTTTTCAGACCGTGCGCCTTAAAATAAACTGGCAAAACATATGGACTTCATGGATATATGGTGGGCCCTATGGTTAGGGTCCCACCCATATCGCTGGTTCTAGGGCCGCAGCCACGGCTCTGCTCCCCATGGGAGGAATGCGGATTGCTTCTGACACTGCCAATAGCTAATGGACGGTGCTGGTGCTCTGTGGAACCTTCATGGTGTATGTATTTTATCCAATCTGTCCATACATACATATTTTAGATTATCATAGGGCAGGATCCATAAATGGTGCAGATCCAAATCTGACGTGGACCCACCACAGGAAACTGTGGTGATTAATGAACGCTCACTATTAAAAACTTGTCAGGGGCACAAAAGTTTTGGATGAAGCTGATATTTGTGTTCCCCTTCATCCATCTGTGTGACCTAGTTAACAGGTTGGATGGTAGATGAACATTATAGTGGACCCTAGGAAGTTTTTAATGGTGGGAGTTCAATTAACATTATTTTTCAGTGGCACAGTCCACTTGAGACTTGGATCAATCGGCCTCATGTTCTTAAGCTCATGACTTAAAATAATTATAAAAAATGAATAGATGGCATGGATAAAATACATATATCATGGTAGGGCCCACAGAACACCCTCGAGTAGTTGCCTCGATGCTGGCAGCGTTAGCAGGCAATCCATGTCCCCGTGGGAGGGAGTGGATCCATCTCATTGTACATAGTGCTTCGCTGACAGTAGGGCCCACCTTGATGGATGTATTGTATATCTTCACCATACATCCATATTTCCATATCATTTTAGGGCATGGGCCACAAACTTAAGCATATCCAAATCTTAGATAGACCAAAACATAAGAAAGAGTAGCATTTGATCATTAAAAACTTCTTGTCAGCTAAAAGATTTTTGGATTAGGCTAGTATTTATTTTTTCCTCAATCCAGTTTTGTGTGACCTTATGATCAAAAGGTCGGACAAAGTAGATATACAATACAATATAGGCCCCACTATCCAGACCGCCAGTGTTGGCTAATTCCAAGGTCGCACCTACTTCACTCCACATCCTTGGGTGGTAAGTTAGGTGGGGGCCACCATGGTGGTTGTGAAAAATCCACACTATCCATCCATTTTCCTAAATCATTTTAGGGTATGACTCCAAAAATGTGGTAGATTCAAGCTCAAGCGGATCACACTAGTTAAAACTATTTTACAATTCTAAGATTGTCCACGGTTGAAACCTTCTTAAAGCCCACCTTCAATTTAGATCTACCTCATTCTCTTAGCTAATGGCTTAAAATAAGCATATAAAACAGATGGATGATTTCGACACTGGTACATGTAATAATTGGCTCATAGACTCTTTTGTATGCCATCCCCTAACAACAGGATAGATTCGCATAAACAAATGCCCTAAAAGATAAATAGACTCTTTCAAGGGAGTTTTTGGTCTACCTCCATTAGTCAAAGTTAAAGATCACTTTTTTCAATGTTTTTTTTAAATTATTTAAAGATAAGCAGGTTACTTTTAAATACTTTAAAAGTAAGCGGATTTTCAAATATCAACCAAAATACACGCCGATATCTACAAAATAACATTTTTTCAAGGAAAAAAAAAAAGCGTGGGATCCTTAAACTAGAACCTATGGGATCAGATTGGTTTCGGCGAATAACTTTCATTGGGCTGTGACCCGGTGATATTTCTTTGGGTCGCTAGGCACTTGTTAGAAATGGCCCATCAACCGTTAAAAAATTGCCGGATTAAATACATAACTCTCGGTAGGCCAATGCATGTACAGGACTCCACATTTGCCAGCATGAAGACAGGTACAATATCTAAGCCATCCATCAGAAGGGTCCCTCTATGTGAATTTATTATTCCAAGAATCAGGTCAGTCGATGATTCAAGTGGGCCACATTTAACTGAACTAACGTACGATTGTGAAAATATAATCTGATACAACTTATTTCTAATATCATGGCTCACATACTCAATGGACCACCTTTATCTTTGGGCAGTAATATCTATACAGTGAGGTCCACCTGATGGATGGCCTGGATATTTCATCTGTCTGCCAACATGGCATCTGTGGTGGCGTGGCCATTATACGGTGGGCTCAATAAAGCTCTCCATGAGCGGGATAATTTAGCACCTAAGGAATGATGATAACGTGTGACTCAGATGACAAGTGGGCCGGCCTGATTTTGGACTAGGGTATGCTTACGGTGGTCCCCACCTGATGAACGGACCCCGATCATGTAAAAGTATGCCATTTCGGCATGTGGTCTACAAAACGCAAAGAAACTGAGTTGAAGTGGGCCCAAGAAGGAAAAGGTGGGACATTACCAGTACTCCAATGGAGAATCGGACGAGGACATGGAAAACAAGCGACAGGGCAGCCATCTCGGTGTTCCCGATGTGTCCAATGAACGCTTGGGCGATGGCGAACACCCCAAACATCGATAGACGGGTGAAGATGGCGGGCCCTGCAACAATCCATAGCTTCTTTGATTCAATCCACACACTCCACCATAAGCTTTCTTCAGTCCTGTGTGTGTCCGAAAGAAGCTTGGCCTGCACCTCCCTATCATCTTCCCTATCCATCTCTCTCTCTCTCTCTCTCTCTCTCTCTCTCTCTCTCTCTCTCTCTCTCTCTCTCTCTCTCTCTCGACTTGGATACCTGTCTCCCTCTCTCTTTATCAAGAGATATGTAGAGAGAGAGGGATGGCCCGCTTGTGTTGTTTGGTGCCAATAGCAAAAGTTTAATGGACCACTTGTGTTGTTTGGTGACAATCATTGCTAGGAAATGATACAGTAGAGAACCGGTGGAACTGGACTTGGGTAGAGCCAACTGTTCCAGGTATATGTGGCTAGGTGAATTCTCGATCAGGGCCATCCATATGATTGACCCTACTATAGATGGCAAATGATTCGAGATAGGCATGGATCGGATGATTGTTTTGTATATGATCATAGGCCTTCAAATCAACGGTAGAAAGGAAATTATGGTTTCCGGTTCCAGTTTAAAAAGCTAAGAAACGGGATGGCTGGGATTGTCTAATTAAGCATGATTTTCTTTTCCTTAAAATGTCTACCTTCTTTGATAAGGCCCACAAACGAGCCGTTCTGTTTGATAGATCAAACTGCCATCCCTCTTGTCAACTTCTCTCGTAACGATAATCCATGCATCGGGACTAGTTATACCCAAGTGCAACGGTAGCATGAAAGCGTTTAAATATAAAAGAACTTTTTTTCTTTTTTTGGGTGTTTTTTCTGTACACCCGTATGTTTGTTACGTCAGCAAGAGCTCCCCTTCCTCCTTGGGCCCACTTCAACTCAGTTTCTTTGCGTTGGGGGCCCACAGAAGTTTCATATCAAGATGATATTTGTTTTTTCCATTCATCCATTTCTTTGTGACCTTATGAATAGTTTGGATGAAAAATAAACATCATTGGGGGCTTAGAAACATTTTAATGGTGAAAGTCAATACTTCCACTGTTTCCTTTGGTATGGTCTACTTGAGCTTTTGATATACTTTAGTTTTGGGCTCAACCCCTAAAATGATCTGAAAAAATGGATGGACGGCGTGGATAAACCACATGAATTCACAGTGGGCCCAACAGAGTTTACTCAATACGATAAGACTCGGTACGCAATCCGATTTCACGTGTCTAACGAGGACGCGGATTTCTTGCCAAAGCTTTTTGCAGTAAGATCCTGCGCAAGGATTTCAAATGGGCCCACTGCGACGTTTGTGATAAATCCAACCCGTTCATCTATTTTTAGATATCATTTTAGGACATCATACCAAAACTATGGTGTATACAAAACTCAAATGGGCCACATGAGAGGAAACAGTGGAGATTTAGTGTCCAGCGTTGAAATATTTATATGGCCACAAAAGTTTTGCATCGGTCTAATATTTTGGTGTTTTCATTTTATCCTAGTAAAAATGGCCTTATAAACAGTTTGGATGGCATATAAACATCAAGACACCTAGGAAGGTTTCAACTATAGGAATTTCTTTCTCCACTGTTTCATCTTGTATGGCCCAGTTGAGTTTTTGATCATCCTAATTTTTGGTTACATGTCTTAAAATGAGCTCTAAAAATGGATGAATGGATTGGAATTCTTATAAACATCAATTTGTCTAATGAACCCTGTCACTTTGTACTGCAATCCCGTCATTTTGTCTACTGAACTCCGTCACTTTGTACTGCAACCTCGTCACTTTGTCTAGTGAACCCCATCACTTTGTCTACTAAACCCCATCACTTTGTACAGCAATCTCATCACTTTGTCTACTGAACTCCATCACTTTGTACTGCAACATCGTCACTTTGCCTATTGTACCCCGTCATTTTATGCTATAACCTCGTCACTTTGTCTATTATACCCCGTCACTTTGTGCTGCAATCTCGTCACTTTGTCTAGTGAACTCCATCACTTTGTACTACAACCTCGTCACTTTGTCTAATGAACCCCGTCACTTTGTACTGCAACCTCGTTACTTTGTCTACTGTACCTCGTTACTTTGTACTGCAACCCCATCACTTTGTCTACTAAACCCCGTCACTTTGTATTACAGCCTCGTCACTTTGTCTATTGAACCCCATCACTTTCTATTGCAACCCCGTCACTTTGTCTAGTGAATCCCATCACTATGTACTGCAATCCCGTCACTTTATCTACTCAACCCCGTCACTTTGTACTGCAACATCGTCACTTTGTCTATTGTACCCCATCACTTTGTATTACAACATCGTCACTTTGTCTACTGTACCCCGTCACTTTGTGCTGTAACCTCGTCACTTTGTCTACTGAACCCCGTCACTTTGTATTGCAACCTCGTCACTTTATCTATTGAACCCCGTCACTTTGTACTGTAACTTCGTCACTTTATCTATTATACCCCATCACTTTGTGCTATAACCCCGTCATTTTGTCTACTGAACCCCGTCACTTTGTACTGCAATATCGTCACCTTGTCTACTATACCCCGTCACTTTGTGCTGCAACCCCATCACTTTATGCTGCAACCCTATCACTTTGTCAAATGAACTCGTCACTTTGTCTATTGAAACTCTATCATTTTATTTGACAAGCCGCTACTTTATCTAGTGAAATCATCTCACTTTGCATAGTAACATCGTCACTTTGTCTAGTGGAACTAAGTCACTTTATTCGAAAACTTGTCATTTTATCAAGCAAAACCCTATCAATTTGTCTGGCAACCCCATCACTTTATTTAGTGAAACATCGTCACTTTGTCTAATAAAACCCCATTATTTTGTCTAATAATCACGTCAATTTGTCTAGTAGAACCTTGTCACTTTGTCTAACACCTCTTTCACTTTATTTAGTGAAATCCCGTCACTTTGTCTAACAACCTCGTCACTCTCTGTCTAGTAGAACTTCGTCACTTGATATAGTAGACCTTTGTCACTTTGTCTTACTACATAGTCTCTTTGTCTAGTAAAACCCCATCACTTTGTCCAGTAACCCAATCGCTTTGTCTAGTGAACCTCGTCACTTCGTCTAACAGCCTCATCACTTTATCGAGCGACCTCACAACTTTGTCTAGTAAAACCCAATCACTTTGTCTTCCAGCCTCGTCACTTCGTTTAGTGGAACCGGGTCACTTTGTCTGGCAACGTCCATCACTTTTTCCAAAAATCTGTAACTTTATCTAATGGAACCCTATTTCTTTATCTCATTTAACTTTATTACTTTGTTTAGTAGAATCATGTTGCTTTGTCGGGCAACCTCATCACTTTGTTTACTATAACTTTGTCACTTCGTCTAATAACCTCGTCACTTTGTCCATATGAATCCTGTCATTTTTTCGGTGGCCCCACATGATTTAAGGCCCACATTGAATTGTGCCCTATATAATGTAGGTCAAAGGTGGGCATCGAGTCGATTCAAACTGAGTTAGGGCCGATCCGACTCGATTCAGTTTTGAAATAGGCCTGACCCGAACGCGACCTGACTCCGTACAGAGTCCAACATGCCTAACCCGATCCAAGTCTGGGTCTGTCCTAGACTAATTCGGACTGAATCTGACCCAATCACAAGTACCGATTCAGGTCAAGTCTTAAAATAATATGAGAAAATGTATGAATGGAATAGATATACAACGCATAGATCAAGGTGGGCCCACGGTGAGGATCCTACAGACATCACTCATCTTGGGCTGCAGCTAATATTCTTGGCTAATCAAGCAGATTTTGTAAATGCTTTTTTTTATCTTATAAAACTATCATGAGATGACATGACCTAATTAAATTTTAGACGAAAGAAATTAGAGGTGGATTAGCTACCGACATGTTGAGTAGCTAGACTCGGTACTGAAGTGACACCGGCAAGTTCTGTGGGGCCCACCATGATGTACGTGTTGTATCCACATTGTACATCCATTTGGAGAGATCATTTTAGGGCATGATCAAAAGAATGAGGTAGATCCAAAGCTGGAGTGAACCCCACCATAGAAAATAGTGAGGAGAGTGACGTCCACCGTTGAAGCCTTCCTAAGGTCCACCGTGATTTTTATTTGAGATAAAACCTATTCATAAGTTAACACAAATATTAAAGAAGTGGAAACACAAATATCAGCTTGATCTTAAACTTTTGTGGCCCTTAGAAGTTCTTAATGGTGAGCGTACTCTCTTCACTGTTTTTTGTGGTGGGGTCCACTCGAGTTTTGGATCTGATTCATTCTTTGGCTCATGCCTTAAAATGATCTCTCCAAATGAATGGACAGTGTGGATACAAAACATACATCATGGTGGGATAGACATAACTACGTGACGTCACTTTAGTAGCGAGTCTCGCTACTCAACCTATGCACTGAATCCCTAGATGAAAACTTAAATAAAAATCAGAGTGGACCTTAAGTTAACATGGACATTGAAGAAGGGAAAACACAAATATTAGCTTGATGGAAAACTTTTGTGACCCTTTGAAGTTTTTAATGGCGGGCATGACTCTCTCCACTGTTTCTATGTTGGGGTCCACTCGAGTTTTGGATCTGATTCATTTTATGGCTCATGCCCTAAAATGATCTCTCCAAATGGATGGACGATGTGGATACAAAACATACATCATGGTGGGTCCCACATAACTAGGTGACATCACTTTAGTAGTAGTCTCGCTACTTAACCCGTGCTGAATCCTCAAATAGAAGGTAGCTAATTGCGGGAACGGATTGGCTACTCCCCCTGCCACCGACCCGGTGGCTGGTGGTCATCCATTTTTACATATAATTTTAGGGCTTTATCCAAAAAATTGAGGTATATAAATCTCAGATGAACCACACCATAAGAAAATAATAGTGATTGGATATCCACCATTAAAATCCTCCTAAGGCCCACTGTACTGTTTATTTGACATCCAATCTTTTGATTAAGTCATACAGGCCTAGATGAAAGGAAAAAAAAAAAAAAACAAAGACCAGCTTGATTCAAAACTTTTATGGCCCCAAAAAGGTTTTTAACGGTCGACGCTCATTCAACACTGTTTCCTGTAATGTGGTCCACTTGAGATTGTGATATACCTCATTCTTTTTCTCAGACCATAAAATGATCTGGAAAAATAGATGAACGGCATGGATGAAACGCATACGTCATGTTGGGGCCCACGAAACACCGACCACCAGCCATTGGCTGGTGGCAGAGGGAGAAGCCAATCTATTTCCACTGATTACGTGGTGAGTAACTTACTATGTCAGCGTACTGAGTAAACTCCATGGAGTCTACCATGATTTTATGTATTTTATCCGCTCCATCCATAAATTTTACCAGATAATTTTAGGGCTTGAGACTAAAAATAAAGCATATACAATGTTCAAGTGGACCACACCATAGGAAACAGTTGAATTGAATGTTTACCATTGAAAATTTCTCGGGGCTACAAAATTTTTGGATCAAGCTTATATTTGTGTTTTCTCTTCATCCATGCCTTTATGATCTTATGAACTGGTTGGATGACAAATAAACATCACTGTGGGGCCTAACAAGGTTTCAACAGAGGAAATCATTAAACTAATCCTAAAACTAGTTAATCTCAAAAAAATATAACCGTCAATCCCTGGCAACGGCACCAAAAACTTGTTCACTCCCCAAGTATAGGGTTGTGATGTAGTAATAAACTCGGTGAGACCGAGGTCGAATCCCAAGAGACTGAAACCTGTACGTAATCTGAAACTAAATAGAACTAGAACTAGAATGAGATGAAATCTAAATCAAGTGAGTATGAGGGAATAATGATGAGAATACTAATATAAAACTTGTGAAATTTAAAGGTAGGAAACTAGGGTGCCAAAGATTCACTTGTAGAGATCAGGGAGATCTATAATCGATTCATGAACTCAACTGGATTTCGAGTCCCATCTTCATCCAGTTGGAAGATATAACCTGAAAATCAAATCTGAATGTCTTTTGATCTAGTTTTAGAGAGATAAGATTGAAGTAAATTAGAATAGATTCCATCACAAAACCATGCCCATGAGACAAAGTAAACAACAGAATTAAACCGATCTACTTCAATCTGAGAGATGTACGAACGATAGGAAGGGTGTCGTCATCTGATCATGCCCAGGAGACGATAGTAAACAACAGAGCTTCCTGACTTCATAATCACAAAGAGGAAAAGGAAATACTCAAGCCATCGCAGATCTATTGTAATTTTAGTCACAACAAACCATTAACAACTAAAGGCATTCCTTAATAATCAAACTAAAATCAAATCAGTTCATAACATGAATCAAACCAGTAGAACACTACCCATCACACCACAAGCTTCACCTCTTAGCCCTAGCTAAGAGGTTCAGCCCAACATGAATGGGCTGGATCCCTTGAACAAAACAAAATAAAATAAAAAGAAAAAGAAAGAAAATATGACAAACTCTACTCTCTCTGTCTAGCCCCCCTCCTCTCTCATGTTCTCCCTTTCTTATAGGTAATTCAGGCGGTGGAGAGGTGTGTTGGCGTACGTGCGTCAAAAGATAGCCACTTGTACTCCTTTTGCAGCAAACAACTTGCGCCCACCTCAATCCACATTTTGGCGCTGTGGAAGAACCCGAATGGCAGATCTGAGCCGTTCAGTCTTCTTAAGCCTGGTCGGTCACACCTTGAGACTAGTTTGGACGGTCCAGATGGACGAACTGACCGTCTTCTCGACTGTAGAACGGCCCTACAACGATCGGTTCTCGCAGTGCGCAACAAAGCCTGCACAACCGTCCTTTGTGACGCTGGTGGGGCCCTTTTCGATGTCGTGTTGATAAATCCACGCCATCCACTGAATTCTAATCGAAATTTAAGTTGGGAAAGGGTATTTTTGGCCATCCTTTGATGCGGCCCACGGAATATGTAAAGTCACCGTCCGTCTTCCGTTTGAGCGGCTGGGATCTCATCATTTTTATTTCTTCAAATTTCGTCACCTAGGCCTTAGTAATATGGGCCGTGGGAATCTAATGGACGGTCCAGATTCATCATCTGGACTACAATGGTAGCCCACGATGATCACCCGTAAATGTCCATGCGAACGCTGGAAAAGGAAACTGATGTTTCCATTTTTATGAAGACGACTCGGTCAAACCGAGTTTGACCGGCTTGAGCGGTCCGGTGCACATCCGGTATACATGTGCTCGTGTACACACTACCCGAGGTGGGGTCCATAGTGATGTAGTGTGAGATATCTGCACCGTCCATCTCCTTCCTCATCTGATTTAAGGGGTTGAGACCAAAATTGAAGCATATCCAGATATCAGGTGGGCCCCAGATCAGATATTTATGGTCTGATCTATCCATTGGGCCACTTCTACAAGGATCCAATGGCTAAAATTCGACGTGTACGGTTAATTTAGGGTCCTCAGGCCATGTATGAAGTTTCGAGCCGATCAGATGGTGGGAACCTTGTGATCTTGTATTCTGGACGTTTTTCAGGCCTGTTTGAAGTGAGTGGCTGGAATTTCTCTGATCTCTAGTGTGTAAATCCTCGATCTTGGTCCCATGGAGTCCCGTCTAGTGCCTTGGTGATGCCAGAGTGTCAAATCTATACTTGTAGCATCCTTTCCAGTTCAAGCTTGTAATTGCACCTTGCATCCTAAACACAATTACAACAGGCCGATAAACAGTATTATGTTCATAAATTCAGGCAATAACTGGGGTCTGATATGCAATATTTGACCCTCAACACAACCCCCAACCAGCATTTTGCTAGTCTCGAGCAAAATATGCGAAAATTAAGTTGAGACTTATAGGAAAATTTTATAAACTCGAGTAACTTTTGAAAGACAATTCAGATCCTAGAATTTTAAGATTCATGAATGTTGGGCATTACTCTCTCCTGGACTCAAGCGCACGGTAAATTTCATAATCAAGTTCTAAGCATTAATCCATCGATTAGAAAAATTCTAACATTGAGTACCATGAGTGTATAGTGAAATCTCATCTTATCATCCTAGTTTATTTCTCTATTTCGTGATATCCTTGGCACTCCACGAGAGCATTCAGGTCAACCACAACCTAAACCAAAACCTGCCTCATAGATCAATATCCCAACCCTTGATTTTTCGTCAGAAGTCATGCTAATGAAAGGAATCAAATCCTCACCTATAGGGAGCAAACCTATGGTGAAGATCAGTCGCCTAATATTTTTCAAATGTCAACTGTGGGGAATTGAACCTTCACCTATAGGGAGCAAACCTATGGTGAAGACCATTCGCCCAACCCTGGGTATTTTTTTTTTCTTCACTTCTTCTTTTTCTTTTTCTATTGATCATGATAGGCAAATTGTCTAGGTTGGTTCCTTTCGTGCTTAGTGATTACCAAGTTAGTCCTTCAATATTGAACTGAAACCTCAATGTGTAAGCAAGATGTGACATGTAAAATTATGATTCAATCAATGTTCAAAACTTCTAATCATGGATTGATAAGTCGCTCTCAACTGTGAAATCTATCAGACAACTAAATCTAAGAGACATAAATCACCAACATCATGTATCTTGTAAGTCTAAATCCAAGATGGCCATCAAAATCACTTCGAATTCATATGAAATTCCAGAAAAATTTTCACAAATTTCACAAATTTTGCTCAAGACCAAGCAAACACTGATTAGGTAACCTAATCTCCCACCCCCAACCTAAAATCTACATTGTCCTCAATGTAAAAGATATGAGCATGCAATGCACATGGGACAACGAAAGTAAAGGAAAAGTGATGGAAAGATAGTACCTAGATAATGAATCGAGAGAGAGACTTTCTAAGAGATCGCAACATGAAAACCGGTCAGCACAAGAGTGAAGACACAAAAGCAAACTATCCTAAAACAACGTAGGAAGCAAACTAACCTAATGGCATAAAACCGTCTATCCTATAACAGCATAAAGCAAACTACCGTAGTCCTATGAAAGCATGGAAAACTACTCGATCATATCACAAGGTTCCTCTTCCGGCTAGTATCTTGGTAAGTTTCTCAGTAAGTTCCTCAACAGGATCATCCAAAAGCCCCTTTTGCAATAGGCTTGGATGCCCTGGAGCATGACTTTCCAGAGAAACTTATGTACCTCATAAAAAAATTCCGTTGAATTGCTTGAGGTATCCAAAGTATATATGATTCACCTATAACATAAGAAGTTTCAATGTTAGTATCCCATGGTGCATCAGAGACTACAAGTAAATAAAGTTCAGAAAACTTCTTAAGAAGTGATGTAGTCTCAACATATTCCGAAGTTTCAGACTTCAGTTCAATTTTCAGCTTCTCCTCCCTTAATGGTAAACAGTTAGGATCTGGGGAATAAGGGGCTTCAGAGTAAGGGTTCTCTCGGTTAGTAAAAACTACCGAGGTACTGTCTTGTGAGGCATCCACTATTTCATGTATCATGGGGTCGTCAGAATCCATAAACTGTGCCACACATATAGTCAAAGGATTGGGACAATCAGCTGAGAGTGACTCGTCTCCTACATCGAAGTCTGTGATGATTTGTCTAAGGATTTCATCGTCTTTTGAAGTGGATGGAAACATGCTCGCTTGCTCTTGCCCTGCACAGACAGATTGAAAATCAATAGGGGAAGCATCGATGTGATCACTCTGTTCATTGAAACTACTCAATCGAGGCATTGAATTGTCAAACGTGTATAGCTCAGATGGTGGCCTCAACTGAGTGCTTTCAAATTCTAGGGTCGTAACAAGCAACTCATCCTTCTCCCAAATCACATCATCATTCGATTCAGAAGAGTGGTCCAAATATGTTTCGTAAGAGTTAGAAGGGTCGGTTGTAAGGAGCTCATCCTCCACTTTGAAATAAGACATGTCAGGTGAGGGAAGTAGCTCATTATGACCGACCACTTCGTGTACGTCTTAATCATTGACCTGGACCAAACTTGAGATTGATTCTAGGGGAATTTGGGCTGCACGTTCATAATAGTCATCCTAATACGCATCATTGTCTAATTCCATCCAGTAGTGCACACTTGGGGTGGGATAGCTTTCCTCACATTCCATTCCTGAATTGGGTTGAGGTTCGAATAAATTAACCTTTACCTCATCATTGAAATCCTGTGTGTCATGTGAGGGAGGTGTGTTATCATCACTGTATTTGAAAGATACCCACGTCTCTTGACCATTCCTTTGGACCGTCATCGAGATCAACTCATCAGGGAATTAAATCTTATGCTCATTAACACAATCCAATTCTTCATTCCAAATTTCAGAATTCTTCAAAAGCGAGCGAGGATCACTTTCCTCGCATTGTATTTCTGGATTAAGTTGTGGTTGGGATGAACGAGCTTCCTCTATTCTATCGAGGCGCGAATTGAGTGCTTCCATTGCTTTTCTAATTTTCACAAGACATGCCATGTTACGCTGAATTGAATCCTCTTGGATCATTTTTGGTTGGATCTCAAAGGTAGGGGATCCAAGACAATAATTATTATAACATGTTGTTGGTTCATTTCTCCAATTTTGATGTTTCCACTGATTATAGTCATACGGATCATAGGTGGGAGAATCTGATGGTTGGTAATACATATTATCACTCATAATATAATCACGTATTGTTTTCTTTTTATCGGATGGATGATAATAATTCTCACTCCCATAGTTATGATAACACCAACACTCACGTACTGTTTTGTTAATTCGTGGGGTGTAATTGTGCTCTTGCATATGATCACGTAAGGACTTCTTAACCAGTGGATCTTTATATTCCGATTGGTTCTCGATGATAGTTTCAGAAAAGTTTTGAGACATAGGTTGTTTTCTATCGTAATCATCATCCCAATATATGTTATTCTTCCCAGCATACTGACGTTCTCACTCATGCATATACATGGTGAAACCCGAACTCTGAATCTAATCCTAACAAAAACAAAAGAAAAAATCCTACAGCAATATGGAAGTTAAGAGGAGGAGAAGTTAGAAAGAAGGCACCAAATGAGAAGTTCCTATATTAAGATCCTGTAAAAGAAAACAAAAGAGATTAGTTTCTAAAATATAAAGTCTAAAGTTAGAAAGTTCCTACAATTGAAATAGAAAGTTAGTTTCTAAAAAGGAAAGTTCCTTAAACCTAGAAGCTAAGTTAGTTTCTAAAAAGAAGACCTAGAATTAGAAAGTCTCTAAAATAGAAAATCTAAACCTAAAATTAAAAAGTTTCTAAAAATAAACTAATTCTTAAAAAGGAAAGTTTCTAAAAATAAAATAAAGGAAAGATGAGTTAGTTTCTAAAATTAGAAAGAATTTCTAAAAAAGGAAATAACTAACCAAGTTTCTAAAAACAAAAGAGGAAAGTTTCTAAAAATAAACTAGTTTCTAAAAATAGAAAAATACTAGAATTAGAAAATTTCTAAAAGGAGAAAATAAAACTTAAAATTAGAGAGTTTCTAAAAAGTAGAAAAGTTCTAAACCTAAAGTTAGAAATTTCTAAAAAAAAAAACATAATCCTAAAATAGAAAGTAATGTTAGTTTCTAAAAAGGTAAAAATTTCTAAAATTAGAAAATAGAACATTTCTAAAATTAAAAAAAAAAAAGCCTATAATTAGAAAATTTTTAAAACTCAAACCTTAATTCTAAAAATAGAAAAAGTAGAGGAATTAGAAAGGGATTAACAATTTAGAAGTTTATGTCAGGATCCGAAAAACAGGTTAGTTTCTACAAGGATCCAATGGCTAAAATTCGACGTGTACAGTTAATTTAGGGTCATCAGGCCATGTATGAAGTTTCGAGCCAATCAGATGGTGGGAACCTTGTGATCTTGTATTCTGGACATTTTTCAGGCCTATTTAAAGTGAGTGGCTGGAATTTCCCTGATCTCTAGTGTGTAAATCCCCATGGAGTCCCTTCCAATGCCTTGGTGATGCCAGAGCGTCAAATCTATGCTTTTAGCATCCTTTCCAATTCAAGCTTGTAATTGCACCTTGCATCATAAACACGATTACAACAGGCCGATAAACAGTATTATGTTCATAAATCCAGGCAATAACTGGGGTCTGATATTTACTATTTGACCCTCAACACTCAACCCCTTAAATTAGATAGAAAAACAGATGGACGGCCTGGATAGACAACATACATACAAGGTGGACCCAACTACAGTGAGAGCAAGAGCTTGCTATAATCAGTATGCAATCTGATTTCCAAGAAAAACCGTTTTAATATATTTAACGGCGTTATACTTTTTCTGAAATATAATTTTTTTTTAATATATTTAAAAAATCTGATGACGTGGCACTTACAGTGACATTGACCAATGAAAACGCTGGAGTTAGGGAGTTCCTGGCTCCAGGAAACAGAGGATCCGCACTATGTATAATAGACATATTGTTAAAGCATGTAAATTTGTTGTACGGCAGGTTGCGAATAATTTCATGGCCAAGATGGAGTAGAAAAGGCTTGATCGGAGACAGAGATGATCCGGACCGTTAGAAATTAAAACAAACGTATCTCACAAACCGGAATGAGTTATCGGACATAAAATATATGATTTTGGGGTAGGACGAGCCACTTTAGCCACCCAACCTACTATGCCGGGTTGCAGAAGCTGGATTTGCAAAATACCATCAGATTAACGGTCGTTTCCCTACTTTAATTCCATTTTTACTATAAATAGCAAGTGTCCTACTTGAAAATTTTATCTCTTATTTTTTATTTAGCCATTTAATATTTTATTTTTCTTTTTTTTAGTTTCACATATATTAATAATGTGTGGGCGTTCTTTCACAACAATTAATTGGTATTAGAGCCAAAGGTTGAAAAACCTTTTAGTATAAGATCAGTATTGACGTTTGTTTTGCAATTGTGTTTCAAATGGATAGATTGATTTCTACTAGATTTGAGGTGACAAAGTACGATGGATCCAATTGCACATTGTGAAAATTTAAGATGAATACGGTTTTTGTAAAGGAAAGTTGTGTAATTACAATTCAAGAAAAAGAAAAAAAAAAACCTATAGAGATTAAATGTAGGGTATTCAAGGAGAAAAAGAAATTAGTTATGGCGGACCTTCTTCTTGCACTAGATGATTCAATTTTAATCAACATTCCTGATCAAACCACTGCAAAAGGATTGTGGGACAATTTGTGAAACATATATGAAGAGAAATCTATGTCAAACAAGATATTTCTCCGATGACAACTGTACAATTTAAAGTTGAAGAAAGGGTTCTCTTTGTAAGAACATTTGAATGAGTTTAATACCTTAATTAGTAGATTGGTGACGCTCATTGTGAAAAATAATGATGATGAAAAGGTCGTACTTCTGTTCTATTCAATGATAAATGCATTGGATGTTTTAATTATGAATCTCAACAATGGTCCACATCTCACTATAGTGTCAGTCATGTCAACATTACTTACTAAAGAGACTTGGAGAAAAATGCATGGAGAATTTGCTAATGATACTTTAATGGTTAGAACAAGATCTACTAAGAATGGTACTGGTGAGAGAGATCAGACGAGATCCAATTCGAAAGTGAACAAAACACGTAAGTGTTTGAATTGTGGAGAGAAAAGTCACACACAAAAATTATAGATTCAACAAAGTAAATAGAAAAAATTACAAACCTAATTCGCATGATCAAGCATTAAATTCAATGGTTACCCAAGAAAATCTTGTCGAGAAATACAATTCATCATTGATAGAGAAGTATTTTCTGCAGTGATTCCACAAGAGAATATAAGCCATCAATGGATCTTAAATTTGAGCACTTTGTTTCAAATGACTTTTCTATATATATATATATATATCAGTCATGTGATAGCAGTATAGTTTACATGGGTGATAATAACACGTATAAAATTATGGAGATTGGAGATGCTAGAATTACTATATTTAATAGCATTACACATACAGTTTCTGGTGTTTAAAATGTACCAAACCTGTGGAAGAGTCTTCTATTATTGAAAAAAAATTTGATGAAGATTACTATAAAATTTATAGTGAAAATGGTCGATTGAAAATTATAAAAGGGGAGATGATGGTAATGAAATGAGAATTAATAGACAGTTTATATCTCTTGATTGGAGATATCATGGTTGGCGATGTTATTGTTGCCAATGTTAAGATAAAGTTACTACAACTTGACATAAGCGGTTAAGTCACATGAGCAAGTAAGGTGTAAGTGTAAGGCCCGTATCCTAGTCCGTACCATTCTGTGGACTCACGCGATCCTCCCGTTTGAATTCCGGCGACCCGAGACTTGTAATCGGCATTTGCGCGTGACCTTGAGTCATACGCTGTCAACCTGAGTTGGCTCGACCCGTGATTTGTACCCTTGCGACTGCGCCGTCGTCGTAGTTCCAACGCCGCGTCTCGTGCGCCGATCCGATACCCAGGCCAGGAGATGTGGGCCTGCGTCTATTTTGATGAAAACGTCATGCGTTGCGAATTCCAAGAGAATCTCTACCAAACATCACATCAATCAATCAATCAATAAATCAAGTACCTGAGATTCAGCCCACCGGTTGAGTAGCGAGACTCGGTCTTCAATGAGGAATAGAGATGTTCGGAGGAGTGCGAGAAAGTCGAGCACGCCAGCTAGATGATCGTGAACGAGGAGAGGAGAGAGACCAAGATGATGACCGATATGCAGTTCACAGACAAGGTAACGATTCAGGTTAGCAGTTTGCATATTGGAAGAAGGTAGGGCAAATGGCACACCCCCCTTTTTAGGAATTTTTGCAGGCAACCTGACCTACGATACAAGTGAGGAAGACATTACTCGCATTTTCGATAGGTTTGGCAAAATCTCGACCGTTTCAATCCCATGGGACAAGGAGAGGAACAGATCCCGCGGCTATGCTTTCATCTATTTTCTATATGAGCAGGATGCCCTAAATGCTATTAACACATTCAATGGGCGAAGAATCGATGGGAGGAAAATCACGTTAGAAAAGGTTAAGAAGAAACCGGAGTCGATTCCTCTTCCAGAAATCTGAAGAGCAACTGTTCAGGACAGAGTATTTTCCGGGGCTCCAACATCTCAGCAAAGCAATCTTTCGGCCAAAAGATCTTATTCTGAGTCTCTCAAGAACAGCAACCATAACCCCCAATCTTATCCCAAACCCCCTTCTCATCCGGGGTATCTCACAGTTACAGCTAATAACCAAAAAGTTCGGAAACTACAGATAGAGTTATTGTCAGCCCTTATAGGTACGACCCAAGACAATTCCGTATCTATTTATCATATCATCGATAATTTTTGGCATTCACCTTTCGCATATCTTAAAGTGGATATTTGCAGAATATCCCCTTTCAAATTCATCATTAAATTCAAATCCAGGTAGGAGATGATCGATTTTGCCAAAGACTCTATCCTTCACAAGAAGATGAATCTCATAAAAGTAGCCACTTGGTATTCGAAAGCTACCCTTTCAGGCAAAGGGAGGTGTATCCGAATTTTCGACGACACACTCCTGGTATCCAGTAGCTAACGAGGACCTCGCAAAAATATATGGGGAGGTGGTTCAAATTAATGGTGCCGCCAGATCTGGTTCTTTTCAGGCATTTGCAAGAGTTCAAGTTATTCTTAAACGAGGGGTGGATTTGCACAGTTTATGCTTCCTCAAAGTGGCTAATTGAACATTTCCTATCTCAGGGATTTTGGAATCTCCTCAGTCTGATTGTGGTCAATTTGCCAAGCCTCAGCTCTTCAAAGAGTCCACTAAACAATGGGTTTCCAGGACATTTCATAAGAAACGGTCCAGCGATTCTGGGACCCCCCCTCCCTGTTTGTGAAATTGCCCCTATGAACCCATCACAGCCTCCTACGCTATTACCCCCACCCCACCCCTGCCCACTATTTGTGATATTGATTCATTGAATTCTCAATTTCCACAACCCCTCCTCCTCCCCCTCCCCCGCGCCCATCTTGACCCTCCTCACCCAATTCACCTCAATCTGCTCATTCCACCATCAACCTCCCCATCTCTACGCCCCTAACTGATAAGGCCATACCCATTCCTAATCCCTAGCCCTCTACCCTTCTAACAGAAACTGCAGATCTCATACCTTGCCCTAAGTTGTCAGCCCTCCTACCCTTCACCGTAACAATGGGATTTCCCCACACCCCTGGTCCCATTGGACGTCATACCCCTGACGATCAGGGAGCAGTCACCCTTTAGCCATCTCCGTATACCTCTGGTAATGATAACATATTTGAGACTAGCAATACGGGTGACAATATAGCCCGTGACCCCATTATGCAAGTGCCACCTCTAGCCTCGGCTTATAACTTCCAACAGAGGGACCTCAACCTGCAAAGATCTATGCCTCACCTCTTTCTCTCGCCAATCATCCTCTCCAAGAGGCAAGTTGATCAGTAAAAAACCAACACAGGTAAGGACCCAGATTATGATACCTATTCTAGGACAATGCAACATCCAATTCTAGCGACTACTATCACTGCCTATTCCCACGATGTGGACACACTAGAGCTGGATCAATGGGGCCACGATCAGCCTCTAGACCCCAATAAGGCAGACCTGCTCCTTTGTGCTGCAAGGCAGGCGTTAGACCTCAGAAAAAGTGGTTCGAACTCCAGCCAAATATTCCAACACGAAATTCTAGTTTCTACAAAAGACAGGCAAGAGACAGCCCTCCTCCGAGGGACAGATTTAAGACTAACATCAACATGACTAGCTGCTCTCGCTTGGTAGGAAGCTCCTCAATAAATTTTCAAGATTTTCAGATAGCGTCCAGGCCAATGTACAAATGCAAAAACCTCCCTCTCTTGTTTACGTAGCACGTCCATGAGGTGGAACTTGTCCCAAACAAATCCATTGATTCTTCCGACAGCAAAGAAGAATTCCAACCTCTTAACCTCAAAGTGGATTTCTCGCCTTGCAAGTTCCACGCTGGTGAGAAATCCTTCATCATACCTGATGTTAAAGTAGGTAATGACAACGACAATATAACTTCCCAGGAAGCTCAGGCAACCTACAACCCAACAAGCCAGTCCTCTCAAGAAGATAGCTAGGGTACTTTTATAGCCGAAAACATGGCACACTCCCAACCAAAACTCCCATTAAAGAAAGGAAGGAAAAGAATGGTGATCAGGAAAATAGATAAACCAGGAGCAGGACACATGCAGGAATAATGGGGTGGATGGCTAAAAAGATTAACGATGAGGGCCATCAGCTCAGGTGAAAAAAATATTGATGGATAGTGCAATTATTTGGAATGCTCGAGGGGTAGCTAATGCAACTACCCTTAGATCATCGGCAAGAATTGTGAGAAATCATAAACCTTTATGTTTGGCAATTTTGGAGCCTATGGCTAGAGAAGATAAAAGAACCTCTGTGGGGCTCAAACTGGGCTTTCATTCATCGATATCAAATGCGGAGGATGGTGGGAAAATATGGTTCTTTCACAACAACAATCTCAGCGTCTCGGTTATGCATCGATCAAATCAGGTGATGACTCTCCAACTTCAGGTGCTCAATTCAAATTTAATTTTCCATCTATCTATTGTGTATGTAAAATGTTCTAGAATGTAGAGGAGAGCATTGTGGGCAGATCTAATATCTATGGCCACGCGCATATCAGGCCCGTGGGCAATAGGTGTTGATTTCAACACTGTCCTATCCACAGCAGAAAGACAGAGTAACAAAAATCAGGATTTGGGCAACTACACGGAATTTGCTGATGTGATGGAATTTGCTGGCTTGATGAATGCGGGATTTAGTGGTAACAAGTTCACTTGGAGCAATAATCAAGCGGGCAACGCCCAGGTTTGGGTTCACCTAAACAGGGTTCTATGCAATGGCAGTTGGATTAATGTTTTTTCCAGTTTCCAAGTCAAGCATCTCCCACGTCTCAACTCCGATCACTATCCTTTGCTTCTACTCTTTCCCCCAGCAATGTAGTCTTTCCTGAAACCTTTTCGTTTTCAGCGAATGTGGACCTTGCATTATGAGTATCCTAACGTCATCATGCAGGCCTGGAGGGAAGATCTCTTTGATCAGCCAATGATTAATCTTACACTCAAACTGTGGAAGGTTAGGAACCATTTGAAAGAGTGGAACAAATCAGTTTTTAGCAACATTTTTCATCAAATTAAATCGGCGGAACAATCCATTGCCTGAATGGAGGAACAAGCGCAGGAGTCGCAGGATTTCAACTAGGAGGAGCTTCTAAAAGCAAGGAAATGCCTTGAACATCTGGAACTGGCAGAGGAGATATTTTGAAAGCAAAAGTCCCGCAACAATTGGCTTAATGAAGGTGGTCGTAATACAAAATATTTTCACATGTCAGCCACAGAAAAGATTAGAAGGGCACAATTTAATGAAATTCAGCTGGAATCTGCACTACCAAAAAAAGGGGCAAAGGCTACGGACCAAATCAGTAGCCATAGACCTATGGCTACAGTTTTTGTCCATAGCTAGTCCGTTGCACGACCGTCGTCGTAGATGCCGTAACAATAGGTCTGGAACCTATGGCTACGGATTTAATCCGTAGCTATAGGTTACAACAGCTACAGATATAATCCGTAGCAATTATATCTGTAGCGAAAACTTGAAACAGCTATGGATATTATTTGTAGCTAAAAGTCCGTAGCAATATGCCAAAATTGAAAAGGCTACACCTGTCTGATTTAGTGGCTATGGTCAATATTCGTAGCTATTTTGTACATTAAAAAATTAAATCATTTGTTCATTCAATTACCACCTGTACAATCATTCATTCATTCAATTACAATCCTTCATTCAATCAATTACATCATTCATTCATTCATTACAATCCTCCATTCAATCAATTACAATTACAATCCTTCATTCAATCAATTACAATTACAATCAATTACAATCCAATTCATTCAATCAATTACAGTTACAATTACAATAATGCTGAAAATACAAATCTTTGGCTTCATTAGAGAAATGTGCTCCACTTCACCCTGAAATTTTAACAGCTTCGTATATTCCATCATCTTACAAACATCATGTCATTCATAAATTAGAATGCCCATTGGGGAAAAAAAAGACAGTGAAAGAAGTGCATCACGTATAACCACTTTTTTTTCTTAATGAATTAAAAAAAAAAACTCAAAGAGGAATGAAATTGACACAAAAGAAATGGTCTCACCATATGATCATAGGTTTTAGTTTTGGTTTAGGTTATAGGTTTAAGTTAAGGTTAGGCTATAGGTTATAATTAAGTTTAGGTTATAAGTTAAGGTTTAGGTTATAGGTTTTAGTTTAGGTTTAGGTTTAGGTTAGGGTTTAGGTTTAGGTTATAGCTTTTGGAAACTTGATTATAAGTTAAGGTTTAGGTTTAGGAAATCGGGTTCAGGTTCGGGATCGGGTTTAGGTTTGGGTTTTGAAGTTTAGATTTAGGTTAAGGAGTTGAGATTAAGATTATGTGTAGGTTTGGGTTTAAGGATTTGAGAATACATTTAGGTTTTAAGTTTAGGTTTAAGTTAAAGGTTTAGGGAAAGGTTATAAGTTTAGGTTAGGTTTAGGTTTAGGTTATAGGTAATAGCTTTAGGGAATTGAGAATGGGTTATGGTTTAGGTTTAGGAAATTGGGTTCAGGTTCGGGATTGGGTTTAAGTTTGGGTTTCCAAGTTTAGGTTTAGGTTTAGGTTTAGGTTAGGGAGTTGAGATTAGGATTAGGTGTAGGTTTAGGTTTAGGGAATTGAGTTTAGGTTATAGGTTTAGGGAGAGGTTAGGTTTAGGTTATAGGTTTTGAGATTTGGGAATAGTTTTAGGTTATAAGTATAGGTTTAGGTTAGGTTATAAGTTAAGGTTTAGGGATTTGAGTTTAGGTTATAAGATTAGGTTACGGTTTATGTTTAGGTTATAGGTTTTGAAATTTGAGAATGGGTTCGGGTTTAGGTTATAGGTTTTGGTTTAGGTTTAGGTTATAGGTTTTGGCTTAGGTTATAGGTTTTTAGATTTGAGAATGGGTTCGAGTTTAGGTAATAGGTTTTGGTTTTGGTTCAGGTTATACGTTTTGATTTAGGTTATAGGCTATAGGTTTATGTTAAGGTTTAGGTCTAGGTTTAGGTTATAGGTTTTGGGATTTGAGAATGAGTTCAAGTTTAAGTTATAGGTTTTGGTTTTGGTTTTGGTTATAGGTTTTGGTTTAGTTTATAGGTTTAGGTTTAGGTTATAGGTTTTGGGATTTGAGAATGGGTTCGGGCTTAGGTTATAGGTTTTGGTTTTAGTTTAGGTTATAGGTTTTGGTTTAGGTTATAGGTTATAGGTTTAGGTTAAGGTTTAGGTTTACGTTATAGGTTTTGGTTTAAGTTTTAGGTTTTGGGATTTGAGAATTAGTTCGGGTTTAGGTTATAAGTTTTAGTTTTGGTTTAGGTTTAGGTTATAGGTTTTTGGATTTGAGAATGGGTTATGGTTTAGGTTTAGGAAATTGGGTTCAGGTTCGGGATTGGGTTTAAGTTTGGGTTTTCAAGTTTAGATTTAGGTTTAGGTTAGGGAGTTGAGATTAGGATTAGATGTAGGTTTAGCTTTAGGGAATTGAGTTTAGGTTATAGGTTTAGGGAAAGGTTAGGTTTAGGTTATAAGTTTTGGGATTTGGAAATAGTTTTAGGTTATAAGTATAGGTTTAGGTTAGGTTATAGGTTAAGGTTTAGGGATTTGAGTTTAGGCTATAGGTTTAAGTTTAGGTCTAGGTTTAGGTTTAGGGAATTGAGTTTAGGTTATAGGTTTATGGAAAGGTTAGGTTTAGGTTATAGGTTTTGGGATTTGAGAATAGTTTTAGATTATAAGTATAGGTTTAGGTTAGGTTATAAGTTAAGGTTTAGGGATTTGAGTTTAGGTTATAGGATTAGGATTAGGTTTAGGTTTAGGTTTAAGGATTTGAGTTTAGGTTATAGGTTTAGGTTTAGGTTTAGGTTTTAGGTTTAGGTTTAGGTTTAGGTTTGGGTTTTGGGATTTGAGAATGGGTTCGGGTTTAGGTTATAGGTTTTGGTTTTGGTTTAGGTTATAGGTTTTGGGATTTGATAATGGGTTCGGGTTTAGGTTATAGGTTTTGGTTTTGGTTTAGGTTATAGGTTTTAATTTAGGTTATAGGTTAACGGTTTAGGTTAAGGTTTAGGTTTAGGTTATAGGTTTTTGGATTTGAGAATGGGTTCGGGTTTAGGCTATAGGTTTTGGCTTTGGTTTAGGTTATAGGTTTTGGTTTAGGTTATAGGTTTTAGGTTTAGGTTTAGGTTTAGGTTATAGGATTTGAGAATGGGTTCGGGTTTAGGATATAGGTTTTAGTTTTGGTTTAAGTTATATGTTTTGATTTAGGTTATAGGTTATAGGTTTAGGTTTTAGGTTTTGGTTTTGGTTTTGATTTAGGTTATAGGTTTAGGTTAAGGTTTAGGGAAAGGTAATAGGTTTTGATTTAGGCTATAGGTTATAGGTTTAGGTTTTAGGTTTAGGTTTTGGTTTTGATTTAGGTTAAAGGTTATAGGTTTAGGTTAAGGTTTAGGTTTAGGTTATAGGTTTTGGGATTTGAGAATGAGTTCGGGTTTAGGCTATAGGTTTTGGTTATAGATTATAGGTTTAGGTTAAGGTTTAGGTTTAGGTTATAGGTTTTGGGATTTGAGAATGGGTTCGGGTTTAGGTTATAAGTTATAGGTTTAGGTTAAGGTTTAGGTTAAGGTTTAGGTTTAGGTTATAGGTTTTGGAATTTAAGAATGGGTTCGGGTTTAGGTTATAAGTTTTGGTTTTGGTTTAGGTTTAGGTTATAGGTTTTTGAATTTGAGAATGGGTTATGATTTAGGTTTAGGAAATCGGGTTCAGGTTCGGGATTGGGTTTAAGTTTGGGTTTTCAAGTTTAAGTTTAGGTTTAGGCTAGGGAGTTGAGATTAGGATTAGATGTAGGTTTAGTTTTAGGAAATTGAGTTTAGGTTATAGGTTTAGGGAAAGGTTAGGTTTAGGTTATAGGTTTTGGGATTTGGGAATAGTTTTAATTTATAAGTATAGGTTTAGGTCTAGGTTTAGGTTTAGGGAATTGAGTTTAAGTTATAGGTTTAGGGAAAGGTTAGGTTTAGGTTATAGGTTTTGGGATTTAAGAATAGTTTTAGGTTATAAGTATAGGTTTATGTTAGGTTATAAGTTAAGGTTTAGGGATTTGAGTTTAGGTTATAGGATTAGGTTTAGGTTTAGGTTTAGGGATTTGAGTTTAGGTTTTAGGTTTAGGTTTAGGTTTTAGGTTTAGGTTTAGGTTTAGGTTTAGGTTTTAGTACTTGAGAATGGGTTCGGGTTTAGGTTATAGATTTTGGTTTTAGTTTAGGTTATAGGTTTTGGGATTTGATAATGGGTTCGGGTTTAGGTTATAGGTTTTGGTTTTGGTTTAGGTTATAGGTTTTGATTTAGGTTATAGGTTAACGGTTTAGGTTAAGGTTTAGGTTTAGGTTATAGGTTTTTGGATTTGAGAATGGGTTCGGGTTTAGGTTATAGGTTTTGGTTTTGGTTTAGGTTATAGGTTTTGATTTAGGTTATAGGTTAACGGTTTAGGTTAAGGTTTAGGTTTAGGTTATAGGTTTTTGGATTTGAGAATGGGTTCGGGTTTAGGCTATAGGTTTTGGCTTTGGTTTAGGTTATAGGTTTTGGTTTAGGTTATAGGTTTTAGGTTTAGGTTTAGGTTTAGTTTAGGTTTAGGTTATAGGATTTGAGAATGGATTCGGGTTTAGGATATAGGTTTTGGTTTTCTTTTAGGTTATATGTTTTGATTTAGGTTATAGGTTATAGGTTTAGGTTTTAGGTTTTGGTTTTGGTTTTGATTTAGGTTATAAGTTATAGGTTTAGGTTAAGGTTTAGGGAAAGGTAATAGGTTTTGATTTAGGTTATAGGTTATAGGTTTAGGTTTTAGGTTTAGGTTTTGGTTTTGATTTAGGTTATAGGTTATAGGTTTAGGTTAAGGTTTAGGTTTAGGTTTAGGTTTAGGTTATAGGTTTTGGGATTTGAGAATGGGTTCGGGTTTAGGTTATAGGTTTTGGTTATAGGTTATAGGTTTAGGTTAAGGTTTCGATTTAGGTTATAGGTTTTGGGATTTGAGAATGGGTTCAGGTTTAGGTTATAGGTTTTGGTTATAGGTTATAGGTTTAGGTTAAGGTTTAGGTTTAGGTTATAGGTTTTGAGATTTGAGAATGGGTTCGGGTTTAGGTTATAAGTTTTGGTTTTGGTTTAGGTTTAGGTTATAAGTTTTTGGATTTGAAAATAGGTTATGGTTTAGGTTTAGTAAATCGGGTTCAGGTTCGGAATTGGGTTTAAGTTTGGGTTTTCAAGTTTAGGTTTAGGTTTAGGCTAGGGAGTTGAGATTAGGATTAGATGTAGGTTTAGCTTTAGGGAATTGAGTTTAGGTTATAGGTTTAGGGAAAGGTTAGGTTTAGGTTATAGGTTTTGGCATTTGGGAATAGTTTTAAGTTATAAGTATAGGTTTAGGTTATGTTATAGGTTAAGGTTTAGAGATTTGAGTTTAGGCTATAGGTTTTGGTTTAGGTCTAGGTTTAGGTTTAGGGAATTGAGTTTAGGTTATAGGTTTAGGGAAAGGTTAGGTTTAGGTTATAGGTTTTGGGATTTAAGAATAGTTTTTTATTATAAGTATAGGTTTAGGGTAGGTTATAAGTTAAGGTTTAGGGATTTGAGTTTAGGTTATAAGATTAGGTTTAGGTTTAGGTTTAGGGATTTGAGTTTAGGTTATATGTTTAGGTTTAGGTTTTAGGTTTAGCTTTAAGTTTAAGTTTAGGTTTGGGTTTTAGGATTTGAGAATGGGTTCGGGTTTAGGTTATAGGTTTTGGTTTTGGTTTAGGTTATAGGTTTTGAAATTTGATAATGGGTTCGGGTTTAGGTTATAGGTTTTGTTTTTGGTTTAGGTTATAGGTTTTGATTTAGGTTATAGGTTAACGATTTAGGTTAAGGTTTAGGTTATAGGTTTTTGGATTTGAGAATGGGTTCGGGTTTAGGCTATAGGTTTTGGTTTTGGTTTAGGTTATCGATTTTGGTTTAGGTTATAGGTATTAGGTTTAGGTTTAGGTTATAGGTTATAGGATTTGAGAATGCGTTCGGGTTTAGGATATAGGTTTTAGTTTTGGTTTTGGTTATATGTTTTGATTTAGGTTATAGGTTATAGGTTTAAGTTTTAAGTTTTGGTTTTGGTTATATGTTTTGATTTAGGTTATAAGTTTAGGTTTTAGGTTTTAGGTTAAGGTTTTAGGTCATAGGTTTAGGTTTAAGTTTAGGTTAAGGTTTAGGTTTAGGTTTAGGTTAAGGTTTAGGTTTAGGTTATAAGCTTTAGGGTTATAGGAATTGAGAATAGGTTAAGGTTTAAGTTTAGGAAATCGGGTTCAGGTTCAGGATTAGGTTTAAGTTTGGGTTTTCAAGTTTAGGTTTAGGTTTAGGTTAGGGAGTTGAGATTAGGATTAGATGTAGGTTTAGCTTTGGGAATTGAGTTTAGGTTATAGGTTTAGGGAAAGGTTAGGTTTAGGTTATAAGTTTTGGAATTTGGGAATAGTTTTAGGTTATAAGTATCGGTTTAAGTTAGGTTATAGGTTAAGGTTTAGGGCTTTGAGTTTAGGCCATATGTTTAGGCTTAGGTCTAGGTTTAGGTTTAGGGAATTGAGTTTAGGTTATAGGTTTAGGTTTAAGTTTAGGTTTAGGTAATAAGTTTTGGGATTTGGGAATAGTTTTAGGTTATAAGTATAGGTTTAGGTTAGGTTATAAGTTAAGGTTTAGGGATTTGAGTTTAGGTTTCGGTTTAGGTTTAGGGATTTGAATTTAGGTTATAGGTTTAGGTTTAGGTTTTAGGTTTAGGTTTAGGTTTAGGTTTGGGTTTTGAGATTTGAGAATGGGTTCGGGTTTAGGTTATAGGTTTTGGTTTTGGTTTAGGTTATAGGTTTTGGGTTTTGATAATGGGTTCGGGTTTAGGTTATAGGTTTTGGTTTTGGTTTAGGTTATAGGTTTTGATTTAGGTTATAAGTTAACGGTTTAGGTTAAGGTTATAGGTTTTTGGATTTGAGAATGGGTTCGGGTTTAGGCTATAGTTTTGGCTTTGGCTTAGGTTATAGGTTTTGGTTTAGGTTATAAGTTTTAGGTTTAAGTTTAGGTTTAGGTTATGGGATTTGAGAATGGGTTCGGGTTTAGGATATAGGTTTTGGTTTTGGTTTAGGTTATATGTTTTGATTTAGGTTATAGGTTATAGGTTTAGGTTTTAGGTTTTGGTTTTGGTTTTAATTTAGGTTATAGGTTATAGGTTTAGGTTAAGGTTTAGGGAAAGGTAATAGGTTTTGATTTAGGTTATAAGTTATAGGTTTAGGTTTTAGGTTTAGGCTTTGGTTTTGATTTAGGTTATAGGTTATAGGTTTAGGTTAAGGTTTAGGTTTAGGTTTAGGTTTAGGTTATAGGTTTTGGGATTTGAGAATGGGTTTGGGTTTAGGTTATAGGTTTTGATTATAGGTTATATGTTTAGGTTAAGGTTTAGGATTAAGTTATAGGTTTTGAGATTTGAGAATGGGTTCAGGTTTAGGTTATAGGTTTAGGTTTAGGTTTTAGGTTATAGGTTTTGATTTAGGTTATAGTTTAATAGTTTAGGGTTTAGGTTTTATGTTTAGGTTTTGGTTTTGATTTAGGTTATAGTTTAATAGTTTAGGGTTTAGGTTTTATGTTTAGGTTTTGGTTTTGATTTAGGTTATAGGTTATAGGTTTAGTTTAAGGTTTAGGTTTAGGTTATAGGTTTTGGGATTTGAGAATGGGTTTGGGTTTAGGTTATAGGTTTTGGTTATAGGTTATAGGTTTAGGTTAAGGTTTAGGTTTTGGTTATAGGTTTTGGGATTTGAGAATGGGTTCAGGTTTAGGTTATAAGTTTTGGTTATAGGTTATAGGTTTAGGTTAAGGTTTAGGTTTAGGTTATAGGTTTTAGGATTTGAGAATGGGTTCGGGTTTAGGTTATAGGTTTTAGTTTTGGTTTAGGTTATAAGTTTTGATTTAGGTTATAGGTTAACGGTTTAAGTTAAGGTTTAGGTTTAGGTCATTGGTTTTTGGATTTGAGAATGGGTTCGGGTTTTGGTTATAAGTTTTGATTTAAGTTTAAGTTATAGGTTTAGGTTTTAGGTTAATGTTATAGGTTTAGGTTATAGGTTAAGGTTTTAGGTCATAGGTTTTGGTTTAGGTTAAGGTTATAGGTATAGGTTAAGGTTTAGGTTTAGGTTTAGGTTAAGGTTTATGTTTAGGTTATAAGATATAGGTTTAAGGAATTGAGAATAGGTTAAGGTTTAGGTTTAGGAAATCGAGTTCGGGTTCGAGTTCGGGATCGGGTTTATATTTGGGTTTTCAAGTTTAGGTATAGGTTTAAGTTAGGGAGTTAAGATTAGGATTAGGTGTAGGTTTAGGTTTAGAGATTTGAGAATACATTTAGGTTTTAGGTTTAGGTTTAGGTTTTAGATTTTAGGTTAAGGTTATAGGTTTAGGTTAAGGTTCAGGTTTAAGTTAAGGTTGAGGTTTAGGTTATAGGTTAAGGTTTTAGGTCATAGGTTTTGGTTTAGGTTAAGGTTATAGGTATAGGTTAAGGTTTAGGTTTAGGTTTAGGTTAAGGTTATAAGATATAGGTTTAGGGAATTGAGAATAGGTTAATGTTTAGGTTTAGGAAATCGGGTTCAGGTTCGGGATCGAGTTTATGTTTGGGTTTTCAAGTTTATGTATAGGTTTAGGTTAGGGAGTTAAGATTAGGATTAGGTGTAGGTTTAGGTTTAGGGATTTGAGAATACATTTAGGTTTTAGGTTTAGGTTTAGGTTTTAGGTTTTAGGTTAAGGTTATAGGTTTAGGTTAAGGTTTAAGTTTAAGTTAAGGTTAAGGTTTAGGTTATAGGTTAAGGTTTTAAGTCATAGGTTTTGGTTTAGGTTAAGGTTATAGGTATAGGTTAAGGTTTAGATTTAGGTTTAGGTAATAAGATATAGGTTTAGGGAATTGAGAATAGGTTAAGGTTTAGGTTTAGGAAATCGGGTTAGGGTTCGGAATCGGGTTTATGTTTGGGTTTTCAAGTTTAGGTATAGGTTTAGGTTATGGAGTTAAGATTAGGATTAGGTGTAGGTTTAGGTTTAGGGATTTGAGAATACATTTAGGTTTTAGGTTTAGGTTTAGGTTTTAGGTTTTAGGTTAAGGTTTAGGTTTAGGTTAAGGTTGAGGTTTAGGTTATAGGTTAAGGTTTTAGGTTTTAGGTTTTGGTTTAGGTTAAGGTTTAGGTTTAGGTTTAGGTTTAGGTTATAAGATATAGGTTTAGGGAATTGAGAATAGGTTAAGGTTTAGGTTTAGGAAATCGGGTTCGGGTTTGGGATCGGGTTTATGTTTGGGTTTTCAAGTTTAGGTATAGGTTTAGGTTAGGGAGTTAAGATTAGGATTAGGTATACGTTTGGGTTTAGGGATTTGAGAATACATTTAGGTTTTAGGTTTAGGTTTAGGTTTTAGGTTTTAGGTTAAGGTTATAGGTTTAGGTTAATATTTAGGTTTAGGTTAAGGTTGAGGTTTAGGTTATAGGTTAAGGTTTTAGGTCATAGGTTTTGGTTTTGGTTAAGGTTTAGGTTTTGGTTTAGGTTAAGGTTTAAGTTTAGGTTATAAGATATAGGTTTAGGGAATTGAGAATAGGTTAAGGTTTAGGTTTAGGAAATCGGGTTCGGGTTCGAGATCGGGTATATGTTTGGGTTTTCAAGTTTAGGTTAGGGAGTTGAGATTAGGATTAGGTGTAGGTTTAGGTTTAGGGATTTGAGAATACATTTAGGTTTTAGGTTTAGGTTTAGGTTTTAGGTTTTAGGTTAAGGTTTAGGTTTAGGTTAAGGTTGAGGTTATAGGTTTAGGTTAAGGTTTTAGGTCATAGGTTTTAGTTTAGGTTAAGGGTATGGTTCCTGCAAATACAGATATAAACACGGCCATCCGGCGCAAATGGTCAGGCCCTTCCAATGCTGTCCATAAAAAATAGACAGTTTCATCATGGTCATAACAGCGGTTCCCTCTTTCCAGGGACCCCCGCTCTTCCGAATAGTTCCGACGCACATCTGGGTCTGCTCCATTAATTTTGATCAAATACATAAACACGGCTTGTCCAAATGGTCAGGCCCCTTCAATGCTATCCATAGGAAATGGACAGCTTTATCATGGTCATAACGCGGTTCCCACCTTCCAGGGACCCCCGCTCATCCGGATAGCTCCAACGCACATCCGGGTCTGCTTTATTAATTTCGAGCAAATTTAATGGAGCAAATACATAACCACTTGGCCCCAAATACTTACTTTATAAAAGAAAATTTTTTCTATTTTCTTAAATTTTTCATTTCGATCTTTTTTGGCCCAAATCCATGTCAATGCATGAGAATCATGTATAAACATGGATTTTAAGCAAAATACATGTGGAAAATTACAACATAGATATCATGCACACGATATCACATAATGTATTGTTTGATGAACTGCACATGTGCATTCTTGACAAGAGACGTACCAGATGCTTGAATCTGAAATATGCAGCTCCAACCTCCCACATGCAATATCCACCTGAAAGAATGCGCATAACCGTCGTACTTGAATAATCAATACAGGAATGTACAAGTAAAACCATAAAATCAGAGATACTCACAACATTTTCAGGATCTCCTCCATAGTTGATGATTCATTCTAAAGCCCTTCTCCCTCTTCCTTTACCCGGGCTTGGGACCGGCAATGGAAGGAGTTGCATTGGCGGAGTTAAAAAAGGGCTTAGGCTCCATTTGGTTTTTTTTAAAAATATATTTTCATAAATACTAATGTGATGACCAAATGGAGCCTAAGACTATAAATACGTTCAAATATATAGTACAAAATTCATTCAATATTAAAAAAATAAAAAAATAAGTGCGAAATTAGTTCAAAATTAGTTCAAATTGCACACAACAAGTTCAAAATACACACAACACATGTTCAATTATACAGTACCAAATTTGTTCAAATTATTAAATTCTCAAAGCCTATTTCCCTCATTACACAAATGATCCAGGACCGGCCTCCCAAGTGTAGATGCGAACCCATCTTCTTTCCACAAAGGAACGTGAGGTTGTATAACCTCAGTCAGGACAACAACAAAAACTCCATCCTCCAATGGCTCGCAATGGACAGTTGCATTTGGATTAACTTCGTGTACTTCACCACGACCAACTACACCACGTTTTTTAAAACCAAGCAAGTCGCATCTCTTACCGATATATATAATATCTGGCTACATGTACACATAAAATGGCATTGGTATTGTTAGCATTTATAATATAATTGTAAGCTCATTATAGTAAAAAATTTATGCTTGCATACCGACGATGCCTAAGTAGATTTAGCGACTGTTGGTGATGAGAGATTTTGACTATACTGTCTATCTTTCTGTATATCCACTAATGTTTTCTTCATCTCAACTATATCTTGAGTCATACCATCCAATTTTTTCTTCACCTGAGATAACTCTTGAGTTACGCTCTCTTTTTCTTTTGTCACATTCTCTACCTTTGAACGAGTAGGGGCTAACTTCTTCAGTCCTACTTTGCTTATTAAGCAACCTAGACCCCACATTCGTCCTCTATTGTCAGAACCAATCAACTGTAAAATATTGTAAATCAAGTTATTAGGATATTCATAATTACCATAAAACTTAAGTAATTTTTAAATTTTATTAGTACCTCTGTAAGGGCATCATTCATGCCGGTCATCCTAGAAGCAAGATTGCTACTATAGAGCTCATCTAGTTTTTCCTGTGAAAAAATATAAATGAATGCAATATAATTCAAAGTTATACATAGGCTTTTCATAAGGGTACTAGTTAGTGGTACGAGGGATGCACTTACAGCAAGGTCAGGATATTGGACAACTTTGTCCTTTCTTGTATGGGCTCTTAAGAAGACTTCACATCTACCTATCTCCACATCAGAGGTAAGATTCTTCTTCATCGCCTTTGGCACATTACATATCATTCAAATACACATCATTAATAGATTTAGATGAATGATAATTCAAATTTAAATTCAATTTTAAACTATAAGATCTATTTTTAAATACATACCATCTTATGGCAAGTAACAGCCATGCTGTGCCTCCCAAGACAAGCAGGTCCTTTTAGCTTGGCCCGATTGACTTTATTCCTTACGCTTACCCTCTTGAATTCCTCGGTAGTACGTTGATCCACGAAGGCCCTCCAATCCTCCATAGGGATACCTGGGGGGGCAGGACCATCTCTTAAAGCAATAGGATCCTTGTTTGTAATATATTTTATAGTCAATCTTCTCTTGTAATTCCTCCACACTTCATTGATGCGTTTTATAACATAATCAAGACTTGCAGCCTTTGACCCTCAAACTCATAAAACTGTGACAATCTTTCTGTGACCATATGAATTTGTTCATGAGGCACTTGGCGAAAGTTCAGGTATATGATCGAGATATGAGAACGGGTGAGGACACCGACATGCGATGCAAAGTCTCTATGATCGGAATAGTCCTCATTCAGTTGCCCGAATTCATTCGTCTTTAGAACTTTTTTCCTATCAGGTGGCACAAGTAAAGAGACCCCCTAGTAATGCCTCTTTTTTTAGATGAAGAAGAAGCTGACACAATTACATAAAAAGAATAACAGTTATATATACACATCATTGATTACTGTCAATATATAAGAAAAAAGAAATTTACATATATAATTAAGGAGAAGTATCTTTACCTTTGGTGTTGCTTAAATCTGTACTCCCAAGCACCTACACACCCAATACCTCTGGTTGTGAATCCATGTGCCTATTTCTTTCCTAATATGAAAAGATAAGAAAAGAAAAAAAAAACTAATGGTTAAGAAATAATTTAGATCACAGATAAAGTATAAAAAATTCACTATATTATCCAAACCTTATTTAGATTTCCTCCAATAAATATCATTCTGTTACACGCTTAGAAAATACAAACAAATCAGTAGATTTTCTTCGATCGTTTTCTTTTCTTTATTTTCTCGACCATAACACTGATATCTTCAAATTCATTGAATATCAACTCATCAACTATTGCTAATGAGGTGAGATCAGGTCCTACATCGACATTACTTACAGCCTTTAATCGTTCCAATAGAACATACGTCTCTTCTTCGACAAAAAAAATTTTGGGAACCTCCAAGACCACATGCCAGTCAGGATTTTTTGAATCTCTAGAGTAGAAAACTTGCGTAGTATGCTCTGCAAGAATGAAGGGCTCGTCATCGACTTTGTCTGAACTGTAAAGACTAGCCAAATTTACTAATCTCAAATTCGCTTCTGCATCAAAAGAAACACCATGATGTGTCACTTTCACCCAATCACACTTAAATAGGACGGGCTTGTACCCTGTTCGGTACTCCAATTGGATAATTCTATGATGGACTCCATAGTAAGGTTGATTTTCATCCACTGTATTGATATCCTTAGCACTTGATCGAAAGATTATCATACCCTCTATCCTAACCCCACTGTTTTGGTTCGTTTTATTCTCCTCATAGTCCTTAGTGACAAAGAGGAAACCATTAATACAATATTTATTGTATTGCATAGAAAAAGCTAGAGGTCCTCTCACAACATCATTAAATTCATTATCGTCAAATTCAATGAACTCTGGTTACCTCTTCAACCAAGATATGAATTCGTCCTCGCTAGGCACCCTGTTGATCCTCTTATAGCATCGCTGCAAGAAATCTTTGTGCTTCCTGCGCGATATTCGATAACATTGTTATATTGAAATCGCATAAAGTAAGGAAGATATATATATATATATACATATATATATGAGCTTATTATACATACCATTCCCACTTGTCGTAGCTGGGATGACTCTTCAGTACCCATCTACGAGCTTGTTCATATTCGATACCCGCTAGGATAACACTTTGACCCGAACCTACTGGACCAACATCATCATCATTAGGGTCATCATCAACGATATCTTCCAACTTACATAGTCCTGGAATGACTCTGTTAAACCGTTTTTTCAGCTTTTCCAGTAGGCTTGTTTTCTGTTTTCCTTTATATTGGTTGCAGAATATAACTCTCCTCTTGGATGTACTGCTCTGCAATACAACCCTCAGGTCGTGTCTTGTTACAGACATAGGCCTTAAATGTCTTCATGAACCTGACATAGTTAATGATACATTATATATACATGCAAATGTAGATGTTAAGCCGATTTATTCTTATTAAGCTCACAGCGTACCTTTCGAATGGATACATCCATCGATGGTATACAGGACCACATATGCGAGCCTCATAAGCCAAATGGATCGACAAATGCATCATAATGACAAATATCGATGGCGGGCATATAGTCTCAAGCTGACATAACGCCCTAGCCATGCCCCTCTCGAGAGTAAGGAGTGTTTGAAGGTCTACGGTTGTCGAGCACAAGGCATTAAAGAAGGTACGAAAGCTTATAATTATAGGACGAATGACTTTTCTATCCCTGAATGCATGCTGGATGAGAACTGGGAGCAGATGTTGCATCAACACATGGTAAGAATGAGACTTCATTCCCTTTAAATTCACGCAATCTTCCTTTACGATGGTCCTCCAATTCGCACTAAAACCGATTGGAACACGCAGCTCATGCAAAGTCTGGATGAAAAGTTTTTTCTCTTCTTTTCTTAGACAGAAAGGACTTTATTTCTGAATCACCTTACCATTATTCTTTTTCAACCATAGACGCTTCTTAATTCCCAATTGTTTCAGGTCCCTACATGCATTAGCATCATCCTTGGTTTTGTCAGGCGTGTTCAACATCAAGGCAACAAGGATTTCACATATATTTTTCTAAATATGCATGACATCAAGGTTGTGATGCACGGGAATATCTTTCCAATACTCCAGATCAAATAATATAAACCGTTTGAAGAACCACGGTGATTCAACATCATCCGCTAGCTCTTGTCGGTCTCCATCAATACCCCTTATATTACTCTTCCCAGTCTTCCCCCACTGCATATTCAAGTTCGCAGTTTATCTTTTGACCTCAATCCCATCCAAATGGATCGGTTGACGTCGTATCTCTACCTTCTTATTGAACGTGCCAGCACTTGTGTCCTTCCTAGCCTATTCTAACATTGGCAACCATCGTCTATGGCCCATATAAACATGTTTCTTTCCATATTAGAGTCGCAATGAATCTATGTTAGAACCACATACGGGACAACCATACTTACCCTTTGTCCTATAACCAGAAATGTTACCATATGCTGGAAAGTCATGGATTGTCCAAAGCAAAACAGCATGCATGTTGAATTTATTTTCATGGTATACATCGAACGTTGTTGCCCCTTCTTGCCATAACTTTTGCAGTTCATCAATCAATGGCTGTAAATAAACGTCAATATCCTTTCCCGGTTGTCGCAGTCCCTCAATGAGCAAAGTCAACATAGTAAACTGAGGTTTCATGCAAAGCTTTGGTGGAAGGTTGTACGTCACACACATAACGGGCCATGAACTATGTGACATACTGAAAGTGTCAAATGGGTTAAACCCATCTGTAGCCAAACCCAATCGAACATTGCGAAGCTCAGCTGAAAAATTTGTATACTTGTCATCAAGATTCTTCCATGCAATAGAATTAGCCGGATGCTCCATCTTTTCATATTGAAATTTCCTGGTTGAGTGCCAAGACATTTCTTTCACCAACCATGGCATACTGAACATTCTTTGTAGCCTTGGTGTTAATGGAAAATACCTTAACACCTTCTTAGGTATTGTATATTGTTTTTTCTCAGAATCCATTTTAGTCTTGTACCTAAAAGTTTTACAATTTGGACAAATGGTTTTCATCTCGTTCTCTCTCCAGTATAAGATGCAGTCATTTGGACAAGCATGGATTTTCACATAATCAAGACCTAACTTTATAATGATCTTCTTCGCTTAGTAGGTATTAGTTGGGGCCTTGTTACCGGAAGGTAACACCCTCTTTAGTAGTTGAAGGAGCTTTGTCAAGCTTTTTTCACTCCATCCATGATTCACCTTTAATTTGAAAAGTTGTACAATGAAAGTCAGCACGGTGAAATCTTGGGCCCCAGGGTATAGTTCAGCCATTGCGTCTCGTAGATTTGCTTCAAACCCATTAGTTTCATTTTCTCCAAAGACGCCTTCAACTATAGGGGTCACGTTGGGCTCATCCTGTACAACTTCATCTAGGTTATTACCACCAAGTTCTTGAACGATCGCGTTGTGAACCTCATTTAAGTTCGAGACACTATGGTATTGTTGGGAACTTGATTCACGTACAGTACACTTAGGTGATACATGCTCCCCATGCATGTTCCAAACCCTATAGCTTGGGTCGAATCCATTTTTCATTAGATGTATTTCCATATCATCATAAGAAACTGGAAAACGTGCACATCTGCAAGTGGTACATGGACAAGGAACGAATTCTCTACCAAGAAGGTTTTCTTGTGCAAACTTTGAAAAAATTCTGATTCCAGAAAGAAAATGTGGGTCTGGGAAACTTAGTGTCATCCACTCCCTATTCATTACAGCCAAATCTCGATTAACCAACGGGTCCATTTTCAACCTGCACCTTACCAAAAATTAAAGTTGAAAATTAACCTAATGCACCATCCTCCTCAAAAGTTGGAAATGAAGGAAGTGCTATCAGATGATTGGACCCATACAGATATTATCTACCAAATACAATGTATTAAGGAGTTTGCAATCATTGTATTTTTACAATAAATTAATAATGTAATTTATAAGTAAAATCTTAAACCACTTGCATAGATGAAAAGTCTCGCATGCAATTCTAATATATCAAGCTAAATAATGGATCATACCAATTAAAGACTTCACCACACAAGGGCAATGGAATGCTTACAAAGACCTAGGATGAAGAAACCACACAAATATCAGCTCTATCCAAAATTTCTTCAACCCATATTAAGTTTTAATGGTGAATTACCACTGTTTCCTGTGCATCCAATCCATTCATATAGTATTGACTCATCATGATGAAAAAAAACTACCCAAAAATTGTATTATTCCGAGACTGAAGTGGACTACACGGTGTATATTTAGAATTTTTAGGTATAATTTTATAAGTAGCCAGACTAGGAGTTGAAACAGCCTGATTTTTCAAATAAAAGCCAAAAATGTTTACCCCCAAGCTAGTAAAAGAAACCCAAGGTACCCAGGCGGGGTACCTAGGCATGTTCCAATTTTCTCTCTTCTTCCTTTCTATTGCATCATCACTCCCTTCTTTTCTTTTTCTTTTTTCTATCAAGACTCATTATAACAGGCCAATAGTCTTACCATCCAGCGCGAACAAAAAATAAATCATCCGCAGTTATAGACACTGAGAGAGATTTCTTTTGAAGATTTTCATTTAAAAGGTTTATAACTCTGTAGGGGCCGTTTGGATGCCTTTTACTTCTGTAAAATGTAAAAAGTCAAAGTAAGGCTGAAAGTCGGGTCAGATTGGTCAAGTGGATACATGCTAATATTTTTGTTATTAAATTAATCCGTTATATTTCAATACCCGTCTTATTTTTTATACTTATGATTTTATTAATTATATATTCATTTATTTACAGTAAAAAAGCTTCATTTTTGCTAAACAAACAAGGTAAAATACAGGACAACTACTCCTTTAGAAGTTATGTTGTGTAGCATGCAATTTAATTGGGAGAGAGAAATCTGACATACTTTGTTAGCTCAAGTCATCTGAAATGGCATAGACCAATGAGACCCTATGAGGTCAGGAAGGGCTCATATATTTATAAATCGCCATTACAAGTAATTGGGAGATGAAGAGATTCAATATAATTACAGCACGCCTGAAGCCAGATCATTTTATATAGCTAGGGATACAAGGAAGAAATCCGGATAGAAAATATTTAGAGTGGAGAATTATCAAAAAAATAAAAATAAAAATTCTTCCTATTAAGAATATCAATATTGAGACATAAGAATTTCATGTGCCTTCAAGAAAGACAATCCGCACTCAATTATAATTTATATATCGATCGGGTTCGGGCAACCTGATACCTCAACCTGAGCCAGACCCAAGTTTTATCAGGTTGGTGTTTATATACCCAAGCTTGAGACCAAACCCAATACATCTTGCCCTAGCCCAACCTAATGTCAGGACTTTCAGCCCTAGTTACAAAAAAGTGAGTTAAGATGATGCAGCAGCCAATAAGTTCTCTAGCTACACTAAAGGGATGCCTAAAACCCTCTCTTCATCATTTTTTTTTAATATAATGTATTTTATATCTGGCAAGGCTTTAGATGGCACTGGTATAGCCATGTGGCGGCTACTAGTTAGTGCCCTGTAAGGCAGACCATCTTGTAGGTGTTTTGGACCACACCATAGGGAAACAGTAGTAATTGAATGTCCACCATTAAAAACCACCAGCCCACTGTAATGTTTGGTTGACATCCGACTTGTTGATTAGGTCATAAGGACTTGATGAAGGGAAAAAACAAATATCAATTTGATCCAAAAATTCAAGGCAGTCAAGTTTAATTATAATGGTGGGCATTCAATTAACATTGTTTCATGTCATATGGGTCACTTGAGATTTACACCAGTGTTTAAAAATCAATTTTCAGGGCGTCCTATTTGCAATGCATTTCTAGCATTGTATTAGGTTTATACGGTTTCGCATTGGCCAATATGAACCATACTAGACAGGCCAATACGGTTCGCATTAGCCCTCAGCAGTAACCATCAACCCATCAGACGGGCCATACCCAAAAATTCCCTCAATACAAGCCCTCTCATTGCAGCAGTGGTCTGATTCAGCTTTAATGGTGGGCATTCAATCACCACAGTGGAGAAATCCCACGGCGTGTGTGTGTAGGGTGTGTGTGCGTGTGGCGTGAGTGTGTGGGGGTGTGTGTGCGTGTGTAAAAAAAATCACCACAGATTTCAGAGAGAGAGAAACTTACCGTCCTTCTTTTTCTTCTCCTTCTCCTTCTTCTCCTTCTTGTGGTGAAAGGGGGTTTTGACAACAGAGATAGGGGAATGCGGCCAATAGACAAGGAGAGAGGGTGAGGGAGAGCGGGAGATCGAGAGAGGGCAAGGGAAAGAGAGAGGCTGAGTGCGAGAGAGAGATGTAGAGAGAGATGGAGAGATGGGTTTCCGTCTGCCTGCGCGTGGGAGAAAATGGGGGACGGAAAGGTTTTGAGGGCCTTTTGGAAGCGGACTGTGCACTGAGTAACGCAGTACGCTTAAGCGTACTGACTAAATTCTATGGGTCCCGCATTCATTCGTAAATTTTATCCACTCTGTCCATACATTTTAGAAGATAATTTTAGGTCTTTAGCCTAAAAATGAAGCATATCCAAAGCTCAGATGGACCACACCACCGGAAACAGTGTGAATTCAACATATACCATTGAAAATTTCGTGAGGGCCATAGAAGTTTTAGATCAATATTATATTTGTGCTTTCACTTCTTCCATGTCTTTGTGATATTATGAACAAGTTGGATGACAAATGAACATCACTGCGGGCCATAGAAATGTTTCAATGGTGGAAATCATTATTCCCACAATTTCCTATGGTATGTATCCACTTGAGTTTTAGATATACCTCAATTTTGGTATCAACCACTAAAATGATCTAAAAAAATGGATGGACGGAGCGGATATGACAATTGCATTCACAGTGGGCCCAATTGAGTATACTCAGTACGATAAGAGCGTACAGCTCAGTACGCAACTCCACTAAGGGAGTTTCTCAAATGGCGCATGACGGACGGCCCTTTGGGAGTTGGATTTTAGGACCATGGGGCCCACTGGATATGTATTTTAAAAATCCACTCCATCCATTAATTTTACATTATTATTTTAAACGTTGATACAAAAAATGAGTCAGAACTAATCTGTATGGAAACCACACAACATATTAACAATAGATATTTAATTTTTATTATTTCTTATGGTGTGGTCCACTTAAACATTTAATTTATATAATTTTTGATCTCATCTACTAAAATTATATATCAGAATTAATGGGCGGCTTAGATAACCCCATGGAGCCCCATAAGCACCATCTATGTTTAATACAGTTTAGGAGAGGAGTTACGTTTTAGCTACAGATCAGGTAGGATTTAGCTACAGATTTAATCCGTAGCTAAATTTGCTACGGATTAAATCCGTAGCTAAATGCTTTCAACTTCCATAGCCTTTGCTCAATTTTTTGGTAGTGCTGGCGCCATAACTTCTAATCCTAAGCAAATTCAAGATGAAGCAGTTTAGTACTTTTCCTCGCTGTTTAATTCGAACCCTAACTTCATACAAGACAGCCTTCTGGACTTTATCCTACAGTCATTATCTGTTGTGGATAATGATTTCCTAATGAGTTACCATTCATTGGAAGAAGTTAGAAGTGCGGTTATGTCCATGCCTAGGGACAGCGCCCCCGGCCCCGATGGTCTGTCAGGAGTGTTCTTTGCTAACAGCTGGGATATCGTCGACCCAGATATCCATAAAGCTGTGACTCATTTTTTCCTTGGTGGAAACTTGCCCCGTGCTTTCTCGGCCTCTCTCATTTGTTTGATCCTAAAGAAAGCAGCCCCTAAAGCCTTTACTAATTTCCACCCCATAAGCCTTTACAACAGTGTGTATGAAATTATTGCCAAAGTTATTGCTGACATATTGGCGATGATCCTTCCTAACATTATTTCCTAAGAACAAGGAGCTTTCGTTTCGTTTGAGGTCGCTCCATAGCAGAGAGTGTGGCTTTGGCTCAAGAGATGGTTAGAGAGATTGATCAAAAAGTCAGAGGTGGAAATATTATCCTAAAGTTAGATATGGAAAAGGCATATGACTACCTGGAATGGGATTTCCTCACTAGGGTTCTTCAGCGCTTTGGCTTCTCTCAAAGTTGAATTCATATGATAGAAAAGTGTTGGAGTAACAATTGGTTTTCAGTCCTTGTCAATGGATCCAGTTGCGGTTTCTTCAAGTCGACAAGAGGGCTTTGCCAAGGGGATCCTTTGTCACCGAGCCTTTTCATCCTAGCAGCTGAGGTCCTGAGTAAAGGATTTGCCAACCTCATTCTCAGCCAAAGTTGTATCCCATTCAAACTCAAACGAGGATGCAAATAAATCACGCACCTTCTTTATGCCGATGATATAGTCATCTTCTTTAATGGTGCTAGCTCCTCTATTAAAGCGGTGATAGATTTCCTCTCTTCCTACTAAATGGCGTTAGGTCAACGTATCAATTTCCACAAAAGTTGTACTCATCTTTCTTCCTCAATGTCGGTTCATAGAATCAGAAACATCCAGCGGCGAATTGGTACCCCCAACTCATCGGTTCCTTTCGTTTATCTCGGGATCCCCCTTTTCAAAGGTAGGACAAGAGTCCCTCTGTTTCACCCTTTGCTGGAAAAAATTGAAAAGAAAATTCAAGGGTGGCAGGCTAGAATCCTTTCTTAGGCGGGCAACTGCACGCTCATCAACCATGTCCTCTGTGGTATTTCTATCCACGCCATGTCGGCGGCAACGATTCCGTCCCAGATTCTACAAAGGATGGAGTCAAGTTTCTCCAATTTTCTTTGGGGTTGGCATAAAGGAAATAATAAATGTCATTGGATTAAGTGGGACAAAATCTCTATGCCTAAAGAGGAAGGTGGCTTGGGCATCAGAAAACTTCGAGATGTTATGGCTGCGCTTAGATTGAAGATGGCCTGGATAGCCAGAGTTGGCTTGAGCAGAAGTTTGTGGGCTATTTTCGTTGCTTCGAGATATAGTTCTCTGTCTGAAGAGTCAGGGGGCACAACCAGGTCCTCCCTCTCCCCCATGTGGAAACATGTATTGGCACTCTCCCCTGTTCTTGACAGCCGCTTACAATGGAAGGTGGGACGTGGTTCCCTGAACTTATGGCAAGACAACTGAACAGGGATGGGGCGTTTTGCAGACTTGATCGGCCAGCCAATTCCCAATGGCCTGCTCCACCTAACAGTTAACGATCTGCTCTCCCCCGTAGGCATCAACCCACAATCACCAGCTATCAGCCTTCTCCCAACAAGTTTGCAGGAATATATTATCACGCTGGTCTATGCACGTCAGACTAGCCAGATCGCCGCATCTGGCCCTACGAACAGACCGACTGCTTTTCAGTTAAATCAGGTTGGACGGTGTGCAGATCTGCATGGCAGGTTCTTGACTGGACCAAGCGTATCTGGCATCAGAAAATCCCAAACAAAATCTCTATCTTCCTTTGGAGGCTCTTCCACTAGGCCGTCCCCATGGATGCTAGGATTCGGTCGAGAGGTATCTCCCTTACCTCTAGGTGCATATGTTGTGACAGTGAGCAGAATTTCTCCCCTCAACCTGAAATGCTGGACCACCTTTTCTGTAGGGGCAATTGCAACTACCGTTTGGAAAGAGTTCACAGATATCTTCGATATCTAGCCCTCTTCTCCATCTGCAACTGCCAATCTCTTCTCTTCTTGGTGGAACCCCATTCATCCTAGTAGAGAAACACATCTTATTTGTCGTATAACTTCGTGTCTCATTGTTTGGGAAATATGGAAAGTGAGAAATTCTACCAAGTATGATGGGACCATCCCTACCAGCAGTAAGGTCATCAGTAATGTCAAATGGCTTCTGGGAAAGCTTTTCCATGGTTCCTATACTCTGAACCCGATCGTTCTCCGCCTTGGTTTCTATCACAGAACTCCTTTGCCTAGATCCTATCAGTTAGTTAAATGGTCCAAACCACAGGCAGGTAGGGTTAAATTTAACATTGATGGGGCTACAGCTGGTAACCCCGGCCCGTTTGGGGGTGGCGGCATTTGTAGAAATGCCACTGGCGATCTCATTTTCGCTTTCTATTCGGGTTACGAACACGCCTCAAACAACAGAGCGGAACTTCGGGTGCTTCACGATGCGATGCAGTTCAGTATATCATGGGGATTGCATGATGTGCTCATTAAATCTAACTCTTCCTTTATGGTGGAAGCTTTCAAGGGGACGTCGCACCTCCATTGGAAGTGGGATTACTGGATGTCGAGAATCAAAAATCTGCAAAAGAAAGGAATTTTCTCCATTTCTCTTATTCCCCATGAAATTAATGGATCAGGGAATGGCCTTGCTCGTTTGGGGAGCGACCAATTAGGGATCGTTTTGGGTGGACAAGATGGCCTATCTCCCAAGGTTGATTAGGGGACTTTGTTTCCTTGACAAAGTGGGTATAGGAGTGCTTAGGGAGAGATAATTTCTCTTCCTTCTCCATCTTCTTTCTCTGTATAGTCACATGATAGGCGAAATGGGCCTCTTTTTGTCTGCTCGTGTGCGCCCGAAAGATGTATCCTTTGTATTTTGGTTAATGATATGAATGAAATCACAGTTCCTATATATATATATATATATATATATATATATATATATATATATATATATATATATATAAAATCAAGTACAAGCAACCCAACCCATCACTCTCTTACATCACCTTACCTAAAGTCAACTCTCTCTCTCTCTCTCTCTCTCTCTCTCTCCACACCCATCCCTCTCCCTTACATCACTCATCTCTCTCTCTCATTTCTCACTCCATTCCATGCAATCCCAAGGAGAGAAAGAAACTAGGTGTGGCCCACTTCCCTACCCCAAAAACTCTCATCTCCACCATCCAAACCTCATTATCTTCTATTAAAGAAGGAGTTTAGGAGATTAGCATTCCAAGGAGCTAAAGAAGAAGGCCAATCGGTGGGTGATCTAGGATTTCTATTGTTGATCTTGATGATTTGAGGGCCCACATTCGATGGGACCCATTTGATGTATCCATTGTAAGATAGGGAGGGCCCATAGTAGCGGGGTCCCTCCCCTCCACTTGTTGGGGATTTGTGCTACGGAATCACACAGATCTAAATCTAAGATAGCAATTCAATAGTAACAAGCAATCATAAAAAGAACACAAAGTTTTAACGTAGAAAACCCTTGCAGGAAAAAACCACGGCACAAAGCGACAGAAATCCACTATGAAAATAAACTTACAAGAGAGAGGACTTACCCGATTCGAACAACCTCGAATCTCACCCTTGCTATACCCTTTGAATTCCCTAGAACTCCTTTAGAAAGCTTTAGAATTATTTCCCATTATATTAGAAAAGCCCTAGGGACACCTATTTATAGTTTAGGCAACTTCCCTTTCGCACCCTTGTGAAAGGCGACTCAAATTCCCTTTCACACCTTTCGCACCCTTGCGAAAGGCGACTCAAATTTCCGCAATCCGCATCAAATTCGGAAACGAATCTGCGTAACTACGACTGGTTGAGCCGAAGCTACGACTGGTCGTGGGACCCCCTCGACCGGTCGTGACATCCCCTCGACCGGTCGAGCATCCTAGATATCAAAAGACCCAAGTCGCCGGACTTTGAGTCGAGCAGGCTACGACTGGTCGTGTAACTCCCATGACCGGTCGTAGCAGTCTCACGACCGGTCGTGCACGGTAATTTTCAGATTTAATACATCTGACAATAGTGCATGCATCGTTGATCAATTTTATGGGTTGTTGGTCCATTTTTTTCTTCACTATCATGGTGAAATTGCATACTAGAATACAAGTAATTAAAATATAAACCATCCAAATTATGGACCCTAGATCATATGTAGAACAAACCAAAAGTTAAGCTTATTTGATTATTTATATATCGGATTGGTGAACATTTTTGGGAAAGTTAAAAATGAAATAACTTGATGGTTCTATTTCAACAAAAAAGTCTATGAATCCAAGGTTAACATTGTTCAATCGAATCTGATTTTGGGACTATTAGTTCTGGCAGTGATTTTGACAATTTACTTAGTTTAATTTGAGATCTTGTTTGTGCTGATTACAATTTCTGCTTGGTGACATATATAGTTTCATACACAAGCAGTACTCGTCTATCAAATAATTTTCCATTTTATTATAGCTTTCGACTTAGCTCACGAATTCTACATAAAAGCTTTTGATTTAACACAAAGTCTACACAATTTAATATATAAAGCTTGTGCGTCAAACTCCATTTTATTACGGATCTACGCAATATAATATATAAAGCTCGTGTATCAAACTCTTTATCATGGATCTTGATTCGGCATGTGAAAGTTCGGTCGTGTATCAAACTCTTCATTTTATTATTGATCTTGATTTGGCATGTGAAAGTCCTCATTTGACATTAGAGTCTACGCGATTTGATATATCAAGCTCATGCATCAAACTCTCAATTTAATAATGGCTCTTGATTTGGCACGTGAATTCCAAATATTAGCTTTTGATTTGATATATAGAGTCTACACATATACTACGCACTAGCACATGTATAACATGTCGTCTTACACCCCAAGTGAGCCGCATGTCCATGTCAAAATGAATGATTAATAGGTTTGACATACACGGTATATATTATTTTAATACATTAAATATATAATTTTATTATGTTTATTTATTTATATATGTAAGTAGGTCTGGGTGGGATTTAGATATGTGGTACACCACCGACACCCAACCCATTTGCTAACCAGGCTAAAAAAAATGCTCAAATGCACATATAATTTTATTATTTATTCATGTGTGTAGGTAGGTTTGGGTGGGGTTTAGATATGCAGTACACCCAACACCGAACCCATTTACTAGCCAGGCTTAAAAAAATGCCCAAACGCACGTAGACCTGTTTAGCTACGCATACTCAGCCCATGCTGGGTGGGGTATGGTATCCATTGGGTGCACCCCGCGGGAAGGAAACCGGATTGGGTACTGAGTTACTCAGTACGCTCTTATCATACTGAGTAAACTCATTTGGGCACACCTTGAATTTATGTGGTCTATCCACGTTGTCCATCCGTTTCCCCATCTAATCTAAGGGGTTGAACCCGAAATTGAAGAATATCCAAAGATCAAGTGGATCATACCAGTGGAAACAGTGGGGATAATGATTTCCACTGTTGAAACTTTCCTAGGCCCCACAGTGATGTTTATTTGTCATCCAACCAGTTCATAAGATCATACAAACATGAATGAAGGTAGTAAACAAATATAAACTTGATCCAAAACTTCAGTGGCCCCTGAGAATTTTTCAACAGTAGATGTTCAATTCAATTGTTTCCTGTGGTGTGGTCCATTTGAACATTGAATATGCCTTTTTTTATTCAAGCCATAAATATATCCTGTAAAATGGATGGATGGATCGGATAAAATTCATAGATCATGGTAGACCTCACAGAGTTTAGTCGGCACGCTAAGCGTAGTATCTTGCTAACCGCTTCCCGCGGCAAAGGGACTGCTTGCAACGGAAGCAGATTGCGTACTGAGTGACTCAATGCATTCAAGGTGCGCCCAACTGAGTTTACTCAGTACGATAAGAGCGCAGTGAGTAACTCAGTACCCAATCCGATTTGGCAACGGAAGCGGATTGCCTACTAAGTGACTCACTACCCTGAGCATACTGAGTAAACCATGTGAGACCCACCACGAAGTATTTATTTTATCCACTCCGCCAATTTCGCTTGGAACACCCACCGTGGTAATTCGTCTGGGCGGGGCCCTGTGGGGCCACAGTGATGTAAGTGTTTTATTCATGTCATTAATCATTTTTCTCAGATCATTTTAAAGTTTGATAAAAAAATATTAGGCACGTACAAGTCTTGAGTGGACCATAAAGTGGGGATTGAAGGTCCACCGTTAAAAAGTTCTTGGGACCGGAGAAGTTTCAGATTAAGCTTATATTTGTGTTCTCACTTCATCCACGTCTACATGACCTTATTTATAGGTTGGATGGTAAAAAAAACATCATAGTGGCCCTCATAAAGGTTTCAATGGTGGGTGTCATTACCACTGCAGCTTCCTTTTGTGTGGTCCACTGGAGCTGTGGACCTGCCTCGTTCTTTAAGTCATAACTTAAAATGGTCTAATAAAAGCAATTAACGGTGTGGATAAAATGCTTACATCACTTTGGGCTGCATAGAGCCCTGCTCAGACGGATTACCGTCCGAGCAGGGGTAGGACGCAATCCACGTCCCAAGGTCCATGGGGCCTAGTGTAATGTATGTGCTTTATCCCTGTGTCCAACTATTTTGCTAGCTCGATTTACAGCATGTGGGGAAGATCCAAAGCTCAAGTGGACCACACCATAGAAAACAGTGGGGATGATGATTGGAGCGACATGCGGTTTGACTCAAGTGGATATTTATGTTTCCCTTTTATGCTGGTTAGTTTGACCTTGTGAACAAGTTAGATGGTAAATAAATACCATGATGGGCTGCGGGTGTCTTCATCTCTACTATTTGATGTCGTCTTGTCCACTTGAGCTTTGAATATGCCTTGTTTTTAGGATTATGCCCTAAAATTAGTGAGAAAAACGGACAGACGGCTAGGATAAGACATATGCATTAAGGTGGGCCTTATAGAGCTTGGCCCACACCGTGCCATCATGAACATCCATGGTGGCGGTGCTGGTAATCCATTTCCCACCCGGCTGGTTGAGGATGCGGATTTCCTGCGGAAGGCTTTCCCATCAGTTCCTGCACCGAGACGTTAAGTAGGGCAACAGTGTTATTTGTTATAAATCCACTCTGTTCGTCCGCAGATTATTTCAGTTCATAATACCAAATAGATCCAAAAATCAAGTGAGCCGCGCGAGAGGAAATAATGGAAATTCAGTCGCTATCGCTATAACATTTTTAACGCCTCAAAAGTTTTTTATTTTATATTTACCCCGTTTTCACTCGTCGCCGTGGAAACGACCTTATAAACAATTTGGATGGCATATAAACATTAAGGTGGAGCGCATGAAAGTTTCATTGGTAACCAGCTCCTCCCATATTTTTTCCTCTCCTATGGTCCACTTGATTTTTGAATCCACCTAATTTTCGTTAGCATGTACTAAAATGAGTTCCGAAAAAGGATGGACAGTGGATTTATCAAAAACATCACGGTGGCCCCACCTAGCATCCCATCAGCGTCCGCTGGTTGACACCATTACATCCCTCAGACGGCATCTACGTTCCCCTGCTTCATTGGATATAGAGAAACCCCATATGCAGATTGATTTGACAACCATTAACTCTTATTAGATGATATAGCTTTAGGAACAATCCATTTACAGTCGGGTCCATGATTTTGACGGTTTGGATTAAGGAGTGCATATCCCACATATACAATGGCTGTGTACATGAGTACGAAACATCGTTCTCCCAATGAAATACCAAGTAATTCTCGTCGACGTTGTGAATCACGTGGTTGGTAAGAGGTGGTAATTACGGACCAAGTTCGGTTTACGGTCCACCAATCAAATAACTTCCAACTTTTAACCTGTGTATGACATCCAACCTGTTAGGCCCAATTATTTCAATTCCCATTACAGAAAACTTTTGCGTCTACTGATCAGGTGGACCACACTAGCATTTTATTATTTATCAATAGGAAAGAATTATTTTCTATGGTGTGGCTTTTCTAATAAGTGGTTGTTCTAATATTTATAAAATACAAGCTACACGATGGGATCAAACTGTTGGAAGGGTTGGATTTTCTACAAACATTATGAATTGGAACTTATATGTGAGCGTACCATAAATTATAGTCCAACTGCACTGAACTTTTTTTTTCTCATTTTATAGAGAAATTTACGGCTGTAGACCCCACCTTTTATCAAGTGGTTTTTATGAAGCAAAACAAACTTAACATACGAACTTAGACCTGCTGGTACGGACACAGAAATTCAGCACGAAAATACCCCTGCTTTTTAAGAAAGCCAGTCCATGAAAAGATTTGGCGGCCCTCTATAGCTACGGATTATAACCATAGCCATATGTACCGTAGCCGATCTAGTAGCCAACCTCTTAAATATCTTGTCCCATTGTCGAGGTTGGCTGCCAGATCGGCTACACCACCTATGGCTACAGTTATAATTCGTAGCCATAGGCCTATAGTCATTACTTGATATTCGTTATCGATACCATTTATCATTTCTCGATATCATTGATGACTTATGCTTGATACTATCGAACCATTCTCAATAATATCGAAAATTCATCCATTTTTCGAGTTTTGTTGCTTGACAATTTGGCATTCATCTTCGATATTATCAAATTATGGTTGATATTATCGACAACCTTTTTATTTATTTATTTATTTATTTATTTTATTTTATTAGAAACTAAAGGAAACAGATTTCGGGCGCACGCGGGTAAACAAAAGGAGCCCCAGGACGCCTATCGTATGTCTATACGGCGAACAGAAGAAGAAAGAAAAACTTGAATCAATATGGGAAGAGTTGTTAAGTCTCCCTTACCGCACCAATGCCCGCTTTGTCCAGAAAACACAAGCCCCGAATCAATCTGGGAAGAGCCGCCCTCGAATCTGTCCAAAAGGTCTCCAGATTAGCTGCTCCTAAGCGAGCAAGGCCATCCGCTAGCCCATTAACTTCACGAGGAATCAAAGAGATGAAAAAATTTCCTTTCATTTGAAGACTTTTGATTCTCTTTAACCAGTAATCCCACTTCCAATGGAGATGCGACGACCCATTGAAAGCACCCACCACAAAGGAAGAATCCGAGTCAATGAGCACATCACGCAAATCCCGCGATATGCAGAACTGAAGAGCATCGTGGAGGGCCCGAAGTTCCACAGTGTTATTGGAGGCGTGACCGTAACCCAAATAGAAAGCAAAAATCAGGTCGCCACTGGCATTTCTGCAGATGCCACCACCTCCTGCCGGGCCGGGGTTTCCCGCTACAGCCCGTCAACATTTACTTTCACCTTGTCCACTTGTGGCCTAAGCCATTTGACAATATGACATAATGTAGGAGCAGGAGGTCTATAAGAGAAACCGAGGCGGGGGGCGACCGGATTAAGAATCTGGGAACCATGGAAAAGCTTCCCCAGTAGCCATTTGACATTTCTGATGACTTTACAGCTAGCTGGGTTAGTCCCCTCATACCTGGCTGAATTCTGCACTTTCCAGATTTCCCAGGAAATGAGACACGGGGTAATGTGGTGAACGAGAGATGGTTCTCTACCTAGTTGAACGGGATTCCACCAACGAGAGAAAATGGAGGCAATTGAAGTTGGAGAAAAGGGCAGAACAGCAAAGATATCGCTGTACTCTTTCCAAACTGTGGTCGCTATAGCCCCTCGACAGAAAAGGTGCTCCAAAGTCTCAGGCTGAGGGGAAAAATTATGCTCACTGTCACAACAGATACACCTGGATACGATGGAGATACCTCTGGACTGAAGTCTGTCGTCCGTGGGGACTGCCCGAAGGAAGAGCCTCCAAAGGAAGACCGAAATCTTGGTTGGGATTTTTTGATGCCAGATGCGTTTGGCCCATTCGTTTACCTAACCCGTCAGTCTACACACCGACCAAGCTGATTTAACTGTAAAACAACCTGACTGGTCATGAGGCCATATGCGACAGTCATTTTGGTCCGATGTATAGAGACCAACATTTGATATGTGATCCTTAACACCCGCTGAGAGCAGATAATAAACTAAAGATATGGGATTGATGCCATCAAGGGAGAGCAGATTGTTGATGGACAGATGGAGCAATTCATTGGGGATTGGCTGATCAATCAAATTTGCTAACTGGCCTAGCCCTGTTCAGTTCTCACGCCAGATGTTCATGGAACCATGGCCCACCTTCCATATTAGATGGCTGTCAAGAAGAGAGGAGAGCGATAAAATGTGCTTCCACAAGGGGGAGAGGGTGGATCTGGATGCGCCAGAAGCATTACCTAAAAGAGAACCATATCTTGAAGAAGCAAAATTAGCCCACAGACTATCTCTCGAACCCACCTTTGCAGTCCAGGCCATCTTCAGTCTGAGCGCCGTCATTACATCTCTAAGTTTTCTAATACCCAATCCACCTTCCTCTTTTGGCATAGAGATTTTGTCCCATTTAATCCAGTGGCATTTTTTATTACCTTCGTACCAGCCCCATAGAAAATTAGAAAAGGAAGCCTCCATCCGCCGAAGGATCTGTGACGGAATCGATGTGGACGACATTGCGTGGATGGGAATACCGCAGAGGACATGGTTGATAAGCGTGCATCTACTAGCCTAAGAAAGAATTCTTGCCTGCCACCTATGGATTTTGTTTTCGATTTTTTCCAACAGGGGACGGAACAGCGCAACTCAATTCTTGCCTTTTGAAATGGGGATCCCCAGATAATTGAAAGACGCCACTGAGCAGGGAGTACCAATTCGACGCTGAATACTTCTGATTCTATGGGCCGTCATCGAGGAAGATAGGTGCATACAGCTTTTGTGAAAATTAATTCGTTGGCCTGACGCCCCTTGGTAGGAAGATAGAAATTCAAAAACTACGTTGATAGAAGAGCTACCTCCATTGAAGAAAAGGACGGTGTCATCAGCATAAAGTAGGTGTGTGATCTGATGGCAGCCTCTTTTGAGCCTGAACGGGATGCACTTGTGATTAAGAAAGAGGTTAGAAAATCCTCGGCTTAGAACTTCAACGGCTAGGATGAAAAGGCTCAAGGACAAAGGGTCCCCCTGGCGGAGACCTCTTGACGACTTGAAGAAGCCACAAGAGGATCTATTGATGAGGACAGAGAACCAGTTGTTGGTCAGGCACTTTTGAACCATTTGAATCCAGCTATGAGAGAAGCCAAAACGCTGAAGAACCTTGAGAAGGAAATTCCATTTCAGGCGATCATATGCCTTCTCCATATCTAACTTAAGAATTATATTCCCACCTCTAACCTTTCGGTCAATTTCTCTAATCATTTCCTGAGCCAACGCCACGCTCTCCGCTATTAATCGGCCCCGAACAAAAGCTCCCTGCTTCTTGGAGATGATGTTTGGAAGAATCAGTGCCAATCTGTCAGCAATAACTTTGGTAAATATTTTATACACGCAATTACAGAGACTGATAGGGCGGAAATCAGCAAAAGCTTTGGGGGCTAGTTTCTTAGGAATCAAACATATGAGAGTGGCTGAGAAAGCACGAGACAAATTCCCACTAATGAAAAACTAGGTCACAGCTTTATGGATGTCGGGGCCAACTATTTTCCAAGCGCTAGCAAAGAAAGCTCCTGACATTCCATCAAGCCCCGGGGCGCTGTCTCTTGCCATAGACATGATCGCTCTTTTAACTTCATCCAATGAGGGGAAGCTCATGAGGAAATCATTTTCAGCTGCCGATATAGTCTGCCGTATCAAGTTCAGGAGACTGTCTTGAATGTTGTTCGGTTCCGATGACAATAGCTTGGAAAAGTAGCGCACAACCTCTTCCTGGATCTACTTAGGATCAAATGTGGTGGCGCCATCTTCTAACTGAATTTCATCAATAGAGGCCCTCTTGATCTTGTCTGTTGCTGACAAATAAAAATATTTTGTGTTGCAGTCCCCCTCATTTAGCCAATTATTACGAGATTTCTGTTTCCAATATAATTCTTCAGCCAACTCCAGACGGTCAAGCCATTTTTTTTCCTCAAGAAGCTCCTCCTTGCTGATGTTCTGCAACTCCTGCGCTTGAGCTTCCAATCGGGCAATGGAGTCTTCCACCGTTTTGATCTGCTGGAAAATGTTGCCAAAAACTGATTTGTTCCACTCTTTCAGATGGTGTCTAACTTTCTGCATTTTGAGCATTAGATTTGTCAGCGGTTGGTCAGAAAGATCTTCTCTCCATGCTTGCAGGATGACTTTAGGATACTCTTAATGTACGATCCACATACTCTTAAAACAGAAAGGTTTAGGAGAATTTTGCATGGCAGGGGGGAAAAGAAGGAGCAGGGGACAATGATCGGAGTTGACGCACGGGAGATGCTTGACTTGGAAATGGTGGAAGACATTGATCCAACAGCCATTACATAGAACCCTGTCTAAGCAAGCCTAAACCTGGGAGCTTCCAGGTTGATTATTACTCCAAGTGAACCTATTACCGCTAAATCCCGCATCCAACAAACCAGCAAAACCAATGGCATCTGCAAATTCCGTGTAGCTACCAAGATCCTGATTTCTGTTGCTGTCTTTCTGTTGTGGATATGACCATGTTGAAATCACCTCCCACTGCCCATGGGCCCATTATGCGCGAGGCCATGGAGATCAGATCTGCCCACAGCTCTCTCCTCTGCACTTTAGAGCATTTTGCATAGACAATAGAAAGATGGAAAGTTAAAATTAAATTGAGCACCTGAATTTTTATAGTCATCACCTTATTTGATTTCTGGACCACCGAGACAGTGAGATTGCTGTTATGAAAGAACCAGATTTTTCCGCCATCCTCCACATTCGAAATCGAATAATGAAACCCTAATTTGAGCCCCACCAAGGTTCTTTTGGTTTCCCTTGCCATGGGTTCCAGAATCGCAAAACATAAAGGATTGTGTTTTCGAACAATTCTGACCACTGATCGGAGTGTAGTAGCATTAGCTACCCCACGAGCATTCCAAATTATAGTAGTATCCATCAGTAACTTTTCCCTGAGTTGATGGTTCTCCTCTTTAGTCTACGAAGCCGGCCACCCCATTGTTCCTGCGAGTTTCCTACTCCCGATTTTGCTGTTTTTCTGACCACTATTCTCTTCTTACCTCTCGTGAAAGGGAGTTTTGTGGGAGGGTGTGCCGTGTTTCTGGCTGCAGTTGTGCCCTGTGTTTCTTCCAGAGAGGATAGACTCATTGTGTCTATGTGTTCTTGAGCTACCTGGTTTATGTTGCTGTCCTGGATTACTCTTGCATCAGACTCAATGGGGATATTATCGACAACCTATGGTTACGGTTATAATCCGTAGCGATAAGTATATGGTCATTTTCTCCTCTCTTTTCCCCACAAGTACTATTACTTTATCAACTTTCTTCTTCACACCTATGCAAAAATAAATAAATAAATAAATAAAATAAAACAAAACAAAACAAAACAAAAAAGGAAGAAGAAGAAGAAGAAACAAAGAAACAAAGCATTAGGACACCATTGAGAATAAAACACCTTTAAAAACTTGCTAGGAACACACTTGAGTTTGAGACATATAGTTCAAACAGTGGAAGTTTATATCACACTGATCCTTAGATCAAAGTGACTCTTTAGATATATTAGCATCCAGAGGCCAGGTCCACTGTTTGGACCATCTAGTATTTCCTTTTAGACATATTCATGATATTTCTCATTGCTTCCATTTAACCATTCTTGAAACTCAAATGTGTCATTGAGTTTTATTTTAAAGAATCACCTAATGCCTATTGTAGTGCCTTTCTAACAAATCAAAGAGGCAACAATACAACAGTTTAGATATACACCTTTGTTTTCTTTTTGAAACCATAGGAAATTTGAGTCCATTCCTTCAATGCAGACATTACTTTATCAACTTTCTTCTTCACACCTTATACAGAAATAAATAAATAAATAAATAACACCCAGATCCATGGCTCAATTGGTAGATTGAGGTCTTGATATCAATCCCTAGTGGGGGTGGCTAGCATCAAGTGTGTGTACTGACATGGTGTGTACTAACAAGCTAACCCAAAATTTATATATATATATATATATATATATATATATAATAAAAATAAAAAATAAATAAAAGAAACAAAAAAACAAAGCATTAGGACACCATAGAGAATGTAACCTTTAATATGAAAAGTTCCAAATTTATGCCATAGAGATTTTCAATCTGGAGTTTGAAGCTCTAATTGCCTATGCAAATGGAAGAACGCCAAAAAATTACCTTTACAACAACTTTTTTGCCATCATGCATGTGAGTAACATGAACCTTTGCGAGGGAAGCACTTGCTAGTGGAACAAGATCAAACTCAACAAAAATCTGTTTCATAAAAAGATTGCTTCATTTAGTTGGCAAGTTTTGCACCAATTGAGCATTTAATCAAACTATAAAACTACTCTTCACAACAAAAAAGAAGGAAAAAAAAATCAAAGACAAGAACAGGGAAGTTTTTGTTGTGTATTTTGGTGAGAAAAAAATATTAACAATGAAAATGGATAATAGAGTTTGGGAAAAGATTCGGCAAAGAGCCAGGTCATATCTTATCCGTGCTAAATTATAGTTTGTTAGACTTCTTTCAGTCAATTCTCTTTACTCTGTACCAAGCCAAGGGGCAAACTAGAAAATGATTGATTGTTGATTATATGGTTGAAATGGCTATTTTAGAGTTAAAGATAGTTACTTCGCCTATGCCATCTATCATTTGCAACTGCAACTGCAGCCATGGCATCATTTCGGGACTTGATTAGGTTAAAATCAAACAAATGTTAGGTCTATGAAGGGTAAATAAAAAGTAGGATTGATCCAAGGTTAGAAGGACCCAATTAGTTGCATCTTAAATTCCAAACATGAAATTCAGCGTGGCAAACATGAAATTGAGCGGGGCAAACTGGAAATTGAGCGAGGCAAACATGAAATTCAGCGAGGCAAACATGAAATTAAGCAGGGCAAACTTGAATTTCAGTGGGGCAAATATGAAATTCAGTGGGGCAAACATGAAGTTGAGCGAGGTAAACATGAAATTGAGTGGGGCAAGCTTGAATTTCAGTTAGGCAAACATGAAATTGAGCGGGGCAAACTAGAAATTGAGAGGGGCAAACTGGAAATTGAGCGGGGCAAACATGAAATTTAGCGGGGCAAATACAAAATTCAGCGAGGTAAACTGAAAATTCAGCGGGGCAAACATGAAATTAAGCGGGGCAAACTTGAATTTCAGCGGGGCAAACATGAAATTCAGCGGGGCAAACATAAAGTTGAGCGAGGTAAACATGAAATTCAGCGGGGCAAGCTTGAATTTCAGCGTCTCAAGTGTTTTCTCCTTTTTGTGGTAATGTAGCAGCTGTGAAATGCAATAATATATACTAACCATTGTATGCCTTTGGCATTGTTATGTTATTTAGGCTGCAAAATTTTACAATAATATGGCAATGGCTGTAAGCATGCTCGGGTAATGGTGGTAAGCAGGCTCGAAGTGGCTCTTGGTCTCTGTTGCATGACCAAACCATCTAACTCTACTTTTCCCCATCTTATTACCTATTGGTGCTACTCATAAGTTCACTTGAATATATTCATTTCTAATTCTATTATTCCCTATCTTGCCAATCATCCATCTCAACATCCTTATTTCAGCTACACTCTTCCCATGAACATGTTGTTTCTTAACTCGTTGATTGTAATCAACATATGTAATAGACTATTAGATAGCGCTTGATTGTAATCAACATATGTAATAGCCTATCAAATTGCACTTGTGGGAGTTTTGCACTATCATTGTCGATCCCTAGCCCAGATAAAGGAGGGTTGCATCAAGTTGGTGGCCAGCATCAAACCTACGCCACAACATTCATCAAGATATTGTGATTGTATGGAAAAAATAATCAACTAAATTGAACTATATGCTCACTTCAGCCTCAAATTCACATAATCTTGTTATATTTTCATGTGCTGTTGTTTTTGCCCTACTCAATTTTTTTTAAAGAATATGCATGCCTTAGAAAGATGATCTGAGTCCTATCTACAAAGCAACCCAAAACTTTCATGCATAGGTATCTGGGGATGATTTATGGGATCTGTCACAGGGTAGCCAATCACACAATCATAGGGTTGATAATTTCTTTATTGCTGAATTCTCGTATCATGATCTATTACGTGTAATTTCAAGGCCATTAGCAAACATGAAATTCAGCGGGGCAAACATGTAATTGAGCAGGGCAAACATGAAATTCAGCGGGGAAAATTAAAAATTCAGCGGAGTAAACATGAAATTGAGCGGGGAAAACATGAAATTGAGCGGGGTAAGTAGGAAATTGAGCGGAGCAAACATGAAGTTCAGCGGGGCAAATATGAAATTTAGTGGGGCAAATATGAAATTCAGCGGGGCAAACTTGAATATCAGTGGGACAAATAAGAAATTCAGCGGGGCAAACATAAAATTCAGCGAGGGAAACATGAAATTCAGCGGGGCAAACATGAAATTGAACGGGGCAAACATGAAATTCAGTGGGGCAAACATGAAATTCAACAGGGCAAGCATCAAATTGAGCGGGGCAATCAAGAAATTTAGCGAAGGAAACTGAAAATTCAGCAAGGGTAACATGAATTTCAATGAACTTGAAATGCAATTAAACTATCCTAACACATAATTGAAATACAATTGAAGTAGTCTAATATGAATTTCAATAAACTTGAAATATGATTGAAGTAGCCAAACATCAAATTATAAGGTCATTACTCAGGAAATTCAACCAATCATGATGTAACGCCCTGAAAATCTGGGGTCAAGTAGGAGCTCAACTCCCGAGTTCCAACACATAACTTATGCAACATAGATAATGATGATTAAATATTATCCGTATTAGTTTATTAAACATGAATGAGATTACACTAAATCAGCATATCATACTCCAGAGACAATTAGATTATGTAAGCGGAAGACTGTGATAGATATATAAAACACATAAGTTGTTGTGAATCTCTAGAGTGTGAACATGTTACCAAGTTAAATAATTACATGTATAGTTTCAAAATATACAAAATGATAAAGTGTAATGTCATCTAATCCATATCCTTGTAGCCCCGGTGATACAACTCCAGATCTACATAGACCCGCTAGAGAGTTGCAGATAGGAGAACTCCTCCTCATCGTCATAAAAGGCAAGCTCCATCTCATAAGCCTCATCGTCATCTGAAACTACAACAGAGTCTGGTTGGTGTTTTAAAATACCATCCCAGAGTGGGAGTGAGTGATCAACTCAGTGGAGCTATAAGGCAAAGGTTAACATGTTATCAATTCAATCAAGCAATAATGATAAAATAGTACAACAATCATGCCCTAAGTACTCTTATTAATGCAAGGATAGGATGTGATAATGATGTATGCCTCGCCTGCACTCCCTCTGTGACATCATCTCACGGTCGCGCATGCAACTCTCCCGCTGTGCTCAACTCCAATGCCAAAAGCACATGTAATGCGGTACATGTGCGTGATTAGCCAAGTTCTTATTTAGACCTATTCATACAGCAGGTTTGGGAAGCTAAAGTACCTCCCTTTATATCATTGACCCAAACAATGATCCATCTAGGGTCGTCAATCCTAGTTAGTCATATACGATGACAATTCCAAGTCACTACGGAGAGGCTCGTCACCTCAGTGCAGGCCTAGTTTATATTCGATGTCTTCTGCATGTCCTCATCCCTAACGCGCAACTGGTAATACCCTGACTGCAAGTTGATCTTCGAAAAATACTGTGCCCCTTTTAACTGATTGAACAAGCCATCTATCCTAGTGTTGAGGGTCAAATATTGCATATTAGACCCCAGTCATTACTGGATTTTATGAGCATGATATTGTTAACGTCTTCTTTTAAGCGTGTTTGTATTGCAAGGTGAATTCACGAGCTTGGACTGAAAAAGGATGCTAAAAGCATGGATTTAACGCTCATGAGTCACTAAGGCAAGGGATGGATCCCAGGGGACCAAGATCGATGGATTTACACGCCAGAGATCCGAGAAAATTGAGAAACTGAAGCTCAAGTGGCCTGAAAGTCAGTCAGAATGCAAGATCACAGGATTCCCACCATCCATTCGGCTCGAAACTTCATGTTTGACCTGAGGACCATAAATTAACCGTACACGTCAAATTTCAGCCATTAGATCCATGTGAAAGTGGCCCAATAAATATACTAGAGGGCGCTAGCCATTAAAGAGCATATTGGCAATCCAGAAGCGATTAAGGCTCAAACTTAGGCGTTGGAAAGAGCATGAAAGATAACAAGTCCTGGTGAAATTTTGTCTCATTTGCATGGTGTAATCAGGAGATACGGACAGTAGAAGTTATAACAAAAGAGAAGGGAAAATTTGTAAATAGATATGGCATCAAGCATACGTGAAGCGGATTATATTTTTAACAGTGAATGTTGTCCACACATCGATTGAGCGTGTGGCCCACCCTGAAGTCGGATCTACTTCAAACTTGAGGCCATGGGCCAACACTACGTACAAGAGTTGATGGAGGGAGTGGATTTCTAGGACAGGCATTACAGTGGACCCCACCTATTTTTTGCGCAAAACATCCAAATTGAGCCGTGTGGAACGTCCAGTGATGGACGTGTTCCCACTAGGTTTTGATAGTGGGCCCCACCCATCATTCCATTAGATGATCTGACCTGTCCAATTGCTCCGTGGAGTGGCCAAGACCCTCGCCAAGCTCGCCTTTCAGCCCAATGTACGTGTACGCACATGGAATGTTGTAAAACACAGAATGGATGACAGAATCTTTACTAAAAGATAAATCAAATGGGCCACACCAAACCTAATCCAAAACCGTCCATATCTGAATAGTTTTTCGAAGAGAGCACAATGGACGGAGTGGATTTCCTGAAAAAATCTGTTCATAGGCCCCACTGATCACAGAAGCCTCTCTTTTCCATATGTTCTTCGCACTGACGTGCGTGTGGAGAGACTGGGACGATCTGGGCCATTCTACGTCCGTGGCCAGGATTGGCCCATCGATCCCAGCCATCCAGATCACTTCCCAGTGACGTCTGATCATTCCCAAGAAGCTCGTCCGGATCCGATTTCGGAATGGGCTCCCTGTTTTCTATTTCTTCGGTTTGCTGCGTAAGGAAGTTTCCAAATTTGCTATTGCTTGAAAGCTACGCACCGCCTACCTCTTTGTGCGGAAACTCCAACCGACCGACCGACCTTTGACAGCTATAAAGAGAAGATAGAGTTGAGCACAGGAGGCATGAGATTTTCCAGGGGACGTGGGCAGAGGCAGAGAGAGAGTAGAGTAATACTTTTTTTTTTCTTGTTTCTTCTTAGTATTTTTCTAAAGATATTTAGCCTAATCATGTCTATTCTAGGCTAAACCTCTTAGCTAGGGCTAAGAGGTGAAGCTGGTAGCGTGATTTGGATGGTTGCTTATTTTGATTCATGTCTTGTTGAACCTTATGGATTCTAATTTGATTATTAAGGTATGCTTTTAGTTTTTAATGGTTTATTGTGACTCAAATTATAATGGATCTGCGATAGCTTTAAGTATGTTCTTTCCATTATTGAGATTGTGAACTAGGGAACCCTGTTGTTCACCATTGTCTTATGGGCATGGTTGGGTGATAGAACCTTTCCTAACTTTCACAATTCTCTCATGATTGGCTGTAAGATTGGTAAATTACTGTTGTTTGTCATAGTCTCCTAGGCATGGTTAGGTGGCAGAATCACTTCCAAATCTTTACCATTCTTATCTATTGAGGATTAGATCCATGAGAAGTTCAGAGATCTGACAAATCTCTTCGTACCAATTGGATATGATAGGACTCTGATTCCAGTTGTGTCCTTGAATCAATGCAAGGTAACTTCCCAATTGCTACAAGTGGATCCTTGGCACCCTAGTTCCCACCTTTATTTTTATTAGTTTTTAATTAATCTATTCATAATTATTCCCTCATACTTGCTTGATTTAGATTACATCTTAGTCTAATTCTAGTTCTATTTAGTTTCAGATTACGTACAGGTTTCAGTCCCTTGGGATTCGACCTCGGTTTCACCGAGTTTATTACTACATCACAGGTTTTAATCCCTTGAGATTGACGGTTACTACATCGCCGTAACCGTCAATCCCCAGCAACGGCGCCAAAAACTTGTTCACTCCCCAAGTGAAGGGTTGTGATGTAGTAATAAACTCGGTGAGACCAAGGTCGAATCCTAAGGGACTGGAACCTGTACGTTATCTAAAACTAAATAGAACTAGAACTAGACAAAGATGAAAACTGAATTAGGTGGATTTGGTGAATAATGGTGAAATAATTATCTAAATTTTAAAGAATTTAGATGTAGGAAACTAGGAATTCAGAGGGCAAAGGATACTTGTTCTTCACTGTGACTTGGTTCAACCTGCGATAATCAATACACAATCGCAGCGAACCATCCTTCTTCTTCACGAACAACACGAGTGCTCCCCAAGGAGATACACTCGATCGTATAAAGCCTGCATCCAACAGATCATCAATCTGTCTCCTTAATTCTTCCATTTTACATGGAGGCATGCGATACGTGGGTAAGGAAATGGGCGTCGCACCAGGTACAAGGTCGATAGTAAAGTCGATCTCGTGCCAGGGAGGTAATCTAGGTATCGTCTTAAACACTTCCCAGAAGTCATGGACCATAGGCGTGTTTCCAAGTGTCGGACCATTATGATCTTTCAATAAGGTAGAATAACAAAGAACCTGGAAGGGGCAACTGACCTGAACGGGGAATGTGAAAGTCATGTTTTCAGGTCCGTGTGTCGTCACCAATCGGGTCTCGCAGTCAATCTCGACCCTCATCTCAGTAAGTCAATCCATGCCGAGGATGACATTGTAATGGTATATCGTGGTGACAATCAGGTCAATGCATATCATTCTGCTCCCTGAATCTATCAAGCAACCCTCACACAACTTAATGGCATCTGAAAAAGTTTATACTGCCGCAATAACTCTCACCCCAACCATAGGGGTCTTATTCAGCCCTAAGCATTTGACCGTAGAACATGATACTGTCGAAATAGTGGAGCCAGTGTCCACTAACAGAAATAAGAGTGTACCTTGGATGTGAGCAGTGGCCTTGAAGGCCAAAGGCACTATAGCTACTGATTCAGACGCTTTAGTTGCAAGCGTATGTACTCGCACCTGCTGAGAACGGTTCGGTTGTGGTACCATGGGCCGTTGAGGCAGCCTAAATTGAGGTGCAGGTGGCCTGTAAGAAGGCTATGCATGACGTACAGAACGTAGAGGTGAAGTCGAGATAGCTGGTGGTATGTGACGATTAATTTTCTGAGGGGCATAAAGCCATTATCCCTCATCCTGGTGAAACAGTAGGTGTCAGCATGGCCCGACCTCTTGTAGTAGGTGCACCATACATTAGGTCACCTCGGCTGTGTCAATGGAGCCGTAAGCCGAGGAGGAGAATCTGCTCGCGGCCTCTTACTGAGGAACGGTCTGCTCAGCAAGTCTGGTCGAGGCCTAGGAACCATAGGTACTTGTGTATGGGACAGCATGTCCCTGTCTTACTCAGCTCGCAGAGACATGTCTACTAGCTCAGCATAGTTGAGTATGCTACCGCAACACATCTTCAAGCCGCTCTCGGGCCGCAAACCCTTAGAAAATCGCCACATCTTCATCGGCTCGTTTGCTAGGATCAAAGGAACGTATCTGGCCAGCTCCGTGAATCGGTTCTTATATTCTGCCACTGCCATCCCTCCCTATTAGAGGCGAAGGAACTCTCCCTCTTCATTACAGTAGGTGAAAGGGAAATACTTCCCATGGAAGCGCGTCTCAAAGGCCTCCCACGACTACATGTAACCACGAGCAACGGTCTTAAAGACATTGTCCCACCAGAGACTGGCGTCCTTCTCAAACATGTAAGTGACCAACTCTACCTGCTCTGCCTCAGTGCAGTGCAGCGGCTTCAGCATCTTAGAGATGCGGTTAAGCCAATACTCGGCCTCCTCGGGTCTATGAGTACCCACAAATGTAAGAGGTCAAAAGCCCTGAAATCACTCAAACAAGCCACTAATACCCACGTTTTCAACAGGGTGCACAGGTGGTGCAGGTGGAACTGCGCTCATGTTCTGGGTAAGGGCCCCTGCGATGGTGGTCCATATCTACTGCTGCTGCATAAGGAGGATCATCTGCTCAGCCTATCAGGAGGAGAAGTCGCCTGAGGTACATGAGGCGTCGAAGTAGACGCACGGTTCTGCTCTGGAACCGGTGATGCAAAAGGTGTCAGCCCATTCATGAGGCCAGTGGCCGGCTGAGAATCCGGCATAGTGTCACTGTCAGAGCCCAAACTGGGGTCCGTGTGGCTATCGCTTAAGGGAGGTGCCCCGTCAAACGATTCGCCAAGTGCAAGACGTGCTATAGTCCGAGTGACTTTCGGAGGCATTCCCTATACGCAACATAGGGTACAACACGAGTAAGATTTTTACATAAAAACACTCAGTTTCTCAAGCATTCTACACATTTCATAACAAAAGGAGCTTCATGCATTTCATTTAACCAAAATTATCACAATACATGAGATGTGGTCTTACATGGATTATGACAGAAGATGCATGTGAGCTAATCTAAACAAGCTTTTAAATACTAACACATGCCAACCACTCTACCATATTACTAAGCCTATCAAGGCTATAATATAGAAAACAGGAAAACAAAGAAAACCTCAAAGACAACTACAACGTGGGACTAGTCGTCAGAATCTGGTGATGGAGGAGGGGCACCCTTGTCCTGCCTACAGCACAGGATAGCCTTTAAGGTACGAGACACCTTCTTGAATTTTTATTTCATGAAAGCCCTATTCTCCTCAAGCTTGGCCCGGGTCCCACTGACCTCCTGTGGTAGGGTGACCTGACCCTCCACGATCTGAGCCAAACGAGCTTCTAAAGCAGCCCGATCACTATCGCGCTCATGTGTAGCAGAGGAGAGCCTTCATCAGTGTCTTAGGCCTCCTCTTCTTCCTCTTCCTTCTCTTTTTGTTCCTCGCTTTCTTCCTCTATCTCATCTCCGCCTTCTTCATCACTCTCTTCCTCTTCACTTCCCATCTCATCCTCATTCTCATCGAGTCGGGCTTGACGTTGTTGCAGCCCAATAACCATGTTGTTGAGAATAGTGTCATTGATGAAATGGATCGGTGCAAGCCTTTTTGAGCAAGTCTGTAACCGAATTCACAAGCAAGCTTGCATATAAGTCGGCCGAATGGGAGTGAAATGTCTGTCCTAGGAGAGCGTGCGGTCTGAACTATCTACAATAGTACATACGTAGGCAGGCACAGCTTGTCTCCTTGCCCGACTTGGTATAGGAAGTCTACCATCAGATGTGTGCATTCGCTACAATTGCTCCACCTAGGATACACGTTGTGTGCAAAGATGTGGTGGAGTAGGCGAAAGTCAGGAGTCATCTTAGATGCCAGGAGGCAATTGCCTGAATTCCAGTGGCTCAGTCGGCCATAAAGAAATCACGTGCGGCGATCTCTTTCACACACACTCCTGAGACTTCTTTCACTAGCATGCACCTCTCCCCGTGGCATCCCCATGATTCAGGCTATCAAGTCCACATTGACAATGCCTTCCCGCCTTCCCACGGGGATAGAGAACTATAAAGGCTCCGGCAGTGGCTCTCGTATATGGGCATATAATGCTCGGACAGTGCTCTCATTCACACGGGACTTGCCCTCAAATATGGGACCCGACCTAGCGTCCAACTGGAGATCCATCGTTGGATAAAGCCCAAACAGTTTCTCATCCACGTGAGCTTCAAGGAGGACCCTACAGCCTTGAAACCTTCATGTGCCATATCTCCCTATCGACACTTGAGCTTGCTTTGGCACCCCTCTGCCTCCTTGAACGGGTAGGGCAGCTAGGCCAGGCTTCATCCGTGGAAGCCCTCTTCTTTCCCATGAGGGAAAGGAGTGTGGAGAGAGAGAATATAGCCACCACGAGCTCGAAAAGAGCCATGAGAGTGAAATAAAGTGGAAGGATAGGATGGTTTGTTGTACCTTGAGATTTTTGAGACACAAAGTAGGGTTTGTGTGCTCAAATGGAAGGAAGTGAGGGAGATAGGAGATGGGTTTAAGGAATATGATGGAGAATGGGTATGAAGTGAAGAAGAAGAAGATAGTATGAGAATGGAGGGAGGATTTGAGAGAGAAAGATGGGATTTTTGGGATATTGAAAAACTTGGAGGGGTGGAAATGAAGGGAAAGAAACAAATGGGGAGGTATAGGGGGTCCCACACGTGTTTTGTGGGCCCCACAAGCATGTACACCCATCAGCCCGACCGATCCGGCGCGGCCCGACAGGCCCCGCTATCCGTGGACCGCGAGGCCTCACCTTAGGGGCGATGCCATCGCGGTTTGCTGGACAGGTGGACGATGGCTCGCCTCAGGGGCGATGCTATCCCCCTCCCCCCGGATTTGCACCGTTTAGGCCCTCGAGTCCGTTTGAGTCATTTTGGGTTTCATCTCGCGCACATTCACGTTTGTTGGGTTATTTGATTGTGGAACATGTTAAATTATCATCTAAACTCATCGATTGACAGTCTAAAAAAGAACTGGAATCACCTCACATGATCACAGACGCGTACGGGTCCCGTTTCTAAGGTTAGTTTCGCTTCAACAGTCATAAGATCACTGACGGGCGAAACTTGGAATCCTACGACTGTTTCTACGTTTCATCGCTCCCTCCTAAGTCAAAGTACGTCAGTGTGCATTATGTGTCCATAACCCAGGTCTAGTTTAATCCAAATCATGCTCTGATACCAACTTGTAACGCCTTGAAAATAGGGGGTCGAGCAGGAGCTCAACTCCCGAGTTCCAACACATCACTTATGCAACATAGATAATGATGATTAAATGTTGACCATATTTTTCATTAAACATGAATGGGATTACACTAAATCAGCATATCATACTTCAAAAATAATTAGATTACGCAAGCGAAAAACTGTGATAGATATATAAAACACATAAGTTATTGTGAGTCTCCAGAGTATGAACATGTTACCAGGTTAAATAATTACATGTATAGTTTCAAAATATACAAAATGATAAAGTGTAATGTCATCTAATCCATATCCTTGTATCCTCGGTGACACAACTCCAGATCTACATAGACCTACCAAAGAGTTGCAGATAGGAGAACTCCTCCTCGTCGTCATAGAAGGCAGGCTCCGTCTCGTAAGCCTCACCATCATCTAAAACTACAACAGAGTCTGGTTGGTATTTTAAAACACCGTCCTAGAGTGGGAGTGAGTGATCAACTCAATGGAGCTATAAGGCAAAGGTTAACATGTTATCAGTTCAATCAAGCAGTAATGATAAAGCAGTCAACAATCATGCCCTAAGTACTCTTATTAATGCAAGGATGGGATGCGATAATGATGTATGCCCTCACCTGCACTCCCTCTGCGACATCATCTCACGATCATGCATGCAATACTCCCGCTGTGCCCAACTCCAACGCCAAAGGCACATATAATGTGGTGCATGTGCGTGATTAGCCAAGTTCTTATTTAGACCTATTCATACATCAGGTTTGGAAAGTTAAGGTACCTCCCTTTATATCATTGACCCAAATAATGATCTATTTAGGGTCGTCAATCCTAGTTAGTCATATACGGTGGCAGTTCCAGGTCGCTACGGAGAGATTCATTACCTCAGCACAGGCCTAGTTTATACTCGAAGTCACTATAGAAAGGCTCGTCACCTTAGCGTAGTCCTAATATATACTCGAGGTCACTATGAGAGGTTTGTCCCTGAACGTAGGTTGACAGCTCAAATACAGTGTCCCATACCACCGTATTCGGTTCACGAGTTTGGTTTGCTCACTGGACACTAATGGGAGGCTCGTCACCCCAGTGTAGGCCGACAGCTCGACCACGGTGTCCCATACGACCATGCCCATTTCATGAGTCTTAGCGGATCGTGGTACTAAGGTTAAACGGGCTTTGCACTAGTAAGTGGTACCTTAGATTCAAGCAGTAGCGTCCATACATGGTGAACATACATTAGGTCAATCGGGTTACTTGATAAGCTCGACTGGTACGAGCGCACGTTGAATTAATAGACATGGAGCGCATAAGCACTCCGCATAGCCTAACCACTGTCGACAAATAGCGTACGACTCAGATTTATCAAAGGTGTCTTGTGTGGCAAAACGACCTCGGCCACTAATAAGGAAATCATTATCGATTGCTGGACTACGCAGTAGTCCCACTCATATTCAAACGCAATAGGCATTCATATGTGATAGTCAAACAGCATGTGACAACCAATATAAATCTCATTTGAGCATTTTAACAAACACATAGTACACATGTTGTCATACATAAGCATTTCATCCATAAAGCACGTAATAGTAAGATAGGTGATATGAAGGAAATTGTAACTATAGAGAAGGAAATTGAGAATCATATCTCAACACCCTAATTAAATACATTTCAACAAGCATTTTTTCATTCAGGCATTTTATCAAACACTTAGACTACACATATTAACATACATGTAATAAAGTAGTTATAACAGGTATTATAGCAAATCCTTTCACAAAGGATTTGCCACACGTACAACAATCATATATTCTCAATCGATAATCATGGCAAGCACAAATCCTAATTCCATATTCATTCAAACATTTCAACAAACACATAGAATGCATTAAAATCAACATAGTTTACATATATGTGTAATATATGAAAAACATCGTATCTAAGAACATGTGATAGCAATCTAGTCAGTCACAAATCATTAACTGATATTGAAAGCCTTGAAAACTATAATTTAAATGTTTATAGTCCGCACCTTCCATCGGTAAACTCGTATCGAACTTAGTTCGAACACTACGCATTTGTCTACGGCACAACAGCAACCTATAGCATGAAATAGGTTAGCTATTTCACCATTTACTTTATTTGGATATCTAACACAGATTAGGGTTAGGATTTCTTATCCAAGAATGGAATCGAAATCGCTGGTATAGCAACACGGGTAGGATGATTTGGCACGTGGAGTGGTGGGAACAAATCCCAACAACTATCTCTCACTCTCTCTCTCTTCTCCTCACTCTTTCCTTCTCTTTTCTCTCTTCTCCCTCTTAGGGTTTTGGGAATTCGTATGAAATGAGAGAGGGGTGGGTTAAGGCCCTTATATAGGCCCAGAATTGATGTCAATGGCCCCAGGGCCATGGTATACTTAGGTTATACCCAAAGGGTGGCTGTTTCGGGCCAACGGAACTCATTTGGAGGCCCATTTTCTGCATACGGTCCAGAGAAAGTTCTCTGACAATGGATCTATGTCAGGTTAAGATTTCAGTCCGATCGAATTTATGGATCGACCATGGAGGACCAGTTTCAGTTCAACGGCTATCGTCACTCGATCAGGGCCACAAGTGCACTGACATGTGTAGGAAAATTTTCCTGATCCAAGGGTGTAGTTGGGTCAGAATCTGATGGTCTGAAATCTTAGATTTGGCCTGCAAGTGAACGGCCCAATTCACTTAAGTTTGAGTTCATTTTCTAAAGATATACGCACTTCTCACATACTTCACTCCGGGCTCAAGTTGTGCGTTTCTGGATACTATTAGGACTTGATTCCCGCGATGGTTGTCAAGCCCAGTAACGCGGTCATAACCATATAGTTTCGCGGTAATCAAACTTTCGACACGCGGTCCAGGTCCAATACAGTGTTTCATGACGCTCCTGAGAGCAACTGGGTTTTGAGATAGATCCTACGTTTTTAGGTAATGTTGGGTTAGCGATTTTACTAGATTTGGGTCTTGCAGTTCATATAGAAAGTAGTTCAAGCTAATCTGCTTATCAATTCAGTTTAATACTTAATTAATTTTCGTCTAATTTCTAAAGGATTCAGTCCTTAGTGATTTCTGCCTGAGGTGATACTCGGGTCTTTGTACGGATTTTTTCGAGACGTTACACATGAACCGAGAATGTCGGCGACAACTCGGGCATAGTGTCGAGAAGTAGGTTAAATAGACCAAGAACTCTTGAAATTTGAAGTCATTTTGATCTGTACGCTTTTATCGTGCTGAGTTAACTAAATTGGGCCCAAGATTCAACTTGAATGTATGTGGACTATCCACGACATTCGTCCATTTTTCTATCTATATTAAGGGTTTGAGCCCAAAATTCGATTTCGCTTGCTACGCCCCACAATGATGTTTTATTTGTAATCCATCATGTTCATCGGATGATGTATACATAGATGAACCAAAGGCCCAGATGCAAGCTTCATCCAATAGGCAATAAATGAAAATATACCTATGGTGCGTGCTTTCTACCGGTGGACCGGCCATTTTCGGAAGATGAGGAAATGCTGATGTATGGAGAGGATGTAATCCAACGGGAGAATGGTGCGATCCAGTGGAGGGATTTTCGTGCCGGAGAAAATGGGTTTTTTGTATTTCTTAGTGGAAAGGGGGTGAAAGCAACGTGAGTGAAAGCAAAGGGGGTGAAAGCAACGGCAGTGAAAGGAGGGGTATTTTCGTCCTCAAATTCATTGTCCGTACGAGCAGGTCTAAGTTCGTATGTTAAGTTTGTATTGCTTCATAAAAACCGCTGGATAAAAGGTGGGGTCCACAGTCGTAAAATTCTCCATTTTATATCACAAACAACCGAGGCAACGTCGCCAATCCAAAAACATTGATAGGATGGGGCTTACGAGCCAAAAATATCCAAACTGATAGATCCTTGCCACCTAATATCTGGCATTCTAGTGGTTGAATGCAAATCATTGTGGTATTTTCCTTCTTAAATATTGTCGTAACCTCAAAATAGTTGTACCTTGCAAATCAAAATGAGTTTTTCCACATGTCATATGTGATTTTGGGTAAGAGAACCTACTTTATATAGCTAACCCCACTGGGTCGAGTTGCCCATGCCAAATTTGTGAGATTTCATCGTATCAATGGCTGAAAGTCAATTTTATTGCCAATTTTACTATAAATAGTAAGTTTTAATTTATAATTTGATCATAACTTTTGATCCCCTTGAGTTTTAAAGTCGTGCCCAACATGAAAAGGGCTTTAAAAATGAGGAGAAAGATGTGGTTTGGTTAAATTGGACACCTATTATTTTTGGCCAAAAACCATGAATCTAGTAAGAATCATGACCGTCTATAAATAGTAAGTTTACCATTTATAATAAATCATATTTTTAGGAAGTTTGAGTCTGAAACTCCATCCTAGGTATAATTTCACTATTTAAAGGATTGCAATTTCATTTTTTTTTTTTATCATCGATCAATTTACTTTTGAATTATTAGATATTATTTCTATTTTTATCCCTCGTGGATTCAAGGAATCTTTGTGAGGTTCCCTTGGAAGAAGAAATTGTCTTGTATATGTAAGTCACTAGGATGACCATCGTGATACCTCATACATGCATCCTTAAAGTCTTAATCCTTAGCATAAAGTTCCTTGAGACAGTCGAAGTCAATCACCTCATTACTTATTGTAACAAGTAGTGATGCATTGTGGCTAAGTGCATCAGCCATCTTATTCTACTGCCCTGACTTGTGCTTCAAAACGAACGTGAATTCCTAAAAAAATGCAACCCATCTAGCATACACACGATTCCGTCAATGTCGCATCACTTGAACAACTGCGTACAGTTCAAGCTCATATGTTGAACACTTCTTTCGGGCTTCACTGAGCTTCCCACTGTAAAAGGCTACCGGTCTGCCTTCCTTTGATAAGACTCCTCCAATTCCGATATATGAGGCATCACACTCAACCTCAAATAGCTTGTCAAAACTGGGAAGACCTAAGACTAGTGCTGTGGATAATCGATGCTTGATTTCAGCAAAGCTCTTATCAGCCTTATTGGTCCACTGAAACAGCCCCTTTTCATGCAATTTATAATAAGTAAGATTATCGTGTTAAAATACCACACGAATCAACAATAGAAGATTGTCACCCCTTGGAAACTCCTCACTTCATGAATGTTCTTCGGGATCGGCGATTCCCTGATGGCTTGCACCTTTTCATCATCCACACGGATGCCCATGGGCGCCATAACATATCCTAAGAACAATTGGTTGTCCGTTAAAAAACTGCACTTCTTCAAGTTGAGGTACAATTTATTAACCTGTAGGACTTGTAGCACCTGCATGAGATGTTCCATGTGCTCCATCTCATCCTAGCTATATATCAGGATATCATCAAAATATACTACCATAAACAGGCCAATGAATAGCTTCAGCACTTAATTCATCAGACGCATGAAAGTGCTTGGTGTGTTCGATACACCGAAGGGCATGACCAGCTACTCATACAACCCTTTCTTGGTCTTGAATGTCATTTTCCACTCATCACTAGGCCGGATACGAATCTGATTGTACCCGCTTCTCAGATCTGGTTTACAGAACACATTGACACTTTCTAGCATATCGAGTATATCGTTCAACCATGGTATTGGGAACCAATATTTGATAGTAATGTTGTTAATTGCCCAGTGTAGACATCCCACCTAGGCTAGCAACTTGATAAGGCATGGATAATCTTTAGGAATTGAACCTGAACCCCATACCCTACCTAAAACCATAACCATTCCCCAAACCTGGTCTAAACCCTAGCTGAACCCGAGCTCTTCCATTACCATAAACCCTAACTTAACTCGAGCCATCACCCAAGCTAGAGCATACCCAAAATCGATCCATTTTTCTGGCCATTTTTAGATCATAATCGAGCCAATTTCGAGCCATTTTTAGCCAAATATCCAAAAACGGACTTTGGACCACTCTCCAAGCCCGAATAGGCCCACTAGTCAAACTGTGGGAGCAACTATACCCGAGCGGTAGTCGAACTACCGCCCCCTCTCAAAAAATGTGCACGGAGCCACGCGGTAATCCGATTACCACCCTACCTCGACAAATGTGCCCTCTGAGCACACAGTTGTCCCTCTCTCTCAAAAGTCAACTCTTTCAAAAATTTGACCCTGAAATTCTCTCTATTTACCATCATACCAAGCCTATGAACCTATAAGGAGGCGTCATGTGGCATTACCCTCTCCTCAACCAATCACAAGCAGCCACATCATCATTTACCCTCCAAAGTCCTTAAAATTACCAAAAGACCATCTGAAAAGGTTATAAATACCTCACTCCTCTCCTCATTTCAGGAACAACCCATAATTAACAATCAACTACCAATCCACCAAGAGTAAGAGAGAGATCAAGAGAGAGAGAGAGAGAGCGAGAGAGCAAGTGAGTGAGAGTGAGAGGGAGTGCTTGAGTTCTTAAGCTCCCATCTTTTCAACCCCCTCTAGCCTCCTCCAGGAATCTCTTAACCTTACAATCCTACTTGGGTCAATCATTCCCAACCATGGTGCATCCAAATATCCAAGCCATTTCAAGTGCAAGCCAAAGATCATGCAATCATCATTAGCATTTATACTTTATCAATTGCATCATTATTTTCCTTTTCAACCCCGCTACTTTTTTAAGTTATCATTGAATGTATGCTTTGTGACTTACCGAACACCGAATCTTGTCACATTAGAAACTCATGGTAGGCTAGTTCTCTTTTAATGATATTTTAACATCATCACACCTGTTCAAAAACTCATCTAGACATTCTCTGGATGTATGCTCTGCGGCTTGCCAAAATTCTGGACCTTGCCATATCAGAAATCCGAGTCTGCCTAGTCCATTTTTAATACTTCAAATCCTACCATTTTATCCCCTAAGATCAGCTTACCACACGAAGTAAAGACCATACATCTATATGGGCAGAGATGGTGCCTAACACCTTTCCTCTTTGTAACAGAGATCCCTTACTCAGAATCTCAAATCACAAAGCAAGAGAGTCCCTGGATTCTCTAGCTTTACATATTCTGCAGACTCTAGCCGACTGCGGAATTTTGAGTTAAGTGGCTAATGGCGACTCCAAATCTACATCAACAATCCAAATCAGCCTACATCACCAACCATAAAACATAAATCAACGTGGGCACCGATTTCCTAACATTTACACCTGGCTGTCGACACACATGCATCAGATCCCATATTTCTTAGGCGTCAACAACGTTGGCATGACACATGGGCTCATACTCTCTCTCTCTCTCAAAAGACCCTTATGGATCAATTCCTCTACCTGTCCCTAAAGTATCACATACTCTTTCGGACGCATCCGATAGTGAGGGCGGTTAGGCAAGCTAGCCACAGGGATGAGGTATATGTGATGTTGGATATCCTACATGGGGGGCAATTCATTGAGTAACTCTTCAAGCCTGATTTTCTTAAATTCATTTAACAATGGCCTTAAACTTGGGAGAATGTTTAAGGGCTCCGATTTCTCGCGCTTTACCACTATGGCATACACCTCACCGATTACATTAGATTCCACTATTAAATCCCGAATGGTTAGGAGGAAACTCCCCTCCACTTTAGAAACTTCAAGGTAGTTCTCTGGTGTCATAAGGGCAAGGACCATCTTTCGACCGTCTTTAACGAATATGTAAACATTGTCTCGTTCTCGGTGGGTTGCATCACGGTCTAACTGCCATGGTCGACCGAGTAACATATGACATGCTTTCATGTCGATCACTTCATAAAGTACATGATCCTTATAATTTTTACCAATTGAAAACGAGACAATGCATTGTTTGGTTACCTTGGTCTCATTCACCTTTTTTTATCCAACCAATTGAGTAAGGGGAATGATGTTTTGTCATGAGTAGCCGCAACTTGTCTACCATCACTTTCAAGACAATGTTCTCGCTATCGCCATTATCTATAATTACATCATAGACCTTGCCATTGACGGTACATACCGTGCGGAATATATTGTGCCGCTATGGATGCAACTCCTTTCGTGGAGTGTACAGTAATTGCCTCATGACTAAGGATTCACCATGATCTTCAGTCAACCATTCTTTGTCACCAGCTCATTCCTCAATGGCTTGTTCATCTTCATCAAATCAAATATCTTTTTCCACTGCATCAACTTCATTGACCCTTCGTTAATGGTCAAGTGGGTTACAGGGCATTAACGACAAGTGTTTAATAAGTGACCCGGTTCGCCACAATGGTAACAAGTATTCGGCCTTGGCCAACCATAAGGATTTGGAATCTTACTCGAACCCACTATTATGGGTGCTACACGTTGAGGCCTAGATGGGCCGCTTCCGTGTCACAATTTACAGTTGCAAGAGGTTAAGGATATCCACCTACTAGTTCTTTTCCTCATGCCTGCATTGAATCTTGCATGGGACCCGTCATGAGGGGTCAAGTTAAAGGATAAGGCTAAGTAGGGGCTCTTACAAGCTACGTTTCTGCCTTACCTGCTAATTGAATTGCATCATCCATGGTCCTGAATAGGTGCATCTGAACTCGGTACTGAATCGTCAATCGTAACCCACATATAAATCGTGCTACCTTCTACGATTTAGTTTCTAACTGGTCATTCCACGTTGCTAACCGCTGGAATTCTTTGGTGTAATCTGTGATGATTTGATTCCCCTGTCAGCAATTTTAGTATTGTTAGAACAATATCTAGTTGTAATCACTTCGGATGAATCATGATCGAAGAATGTGTCTCATTCATGGCCATAATTGGATAAGTGCCTTGTTTTGTCGGGCACATGAGAGTTGTAATTTCTCCCACCATACAGAAGCACCGGATTTTAATTTAAATGCTAATAATTTTACATTTTTATGTTCTGAAATGTCCATGTAATCAAAATATCATTCTACTTCGACTAGCCAATCGAGAAAATCTTCTACACATAATAAGTCATTAAAATTAGGAAGCTCGGCCCTACCTCGATAGTCACTTTTAGCATGATCTAGTCAATCGCCTCCATGGACTGGCGGTCGAACAAAGCCATCATCAATGTCCTTATCAATAGAGCTCGACTCATCTGGGGTAGCCCTATGAGTCACCACTAGTGGTGTCCTACGAAAATTTGTATTGTGTCATACAAAAACCACAGGCAACCGAGCATTGCCTTGGGCTCAGGGCGGAATTAGCATATCGGCAAGATGGTCAATGGTCAATGGTTGTCTGCAACCCTTGCATAATCAACTGGCTCTCCTAGTAGAAAGCTTTCATTTTTTTCAAAAAATAACGAATCCCTGAATCACCGTCCATGGGATTTTGGTTCATTCCTTTGTTATTTACCATCAGTCTAAGGGGAGTCCTCACTCTGATACCAATTGACATAGGGATGGACATGATAAGGTCAATCACCGTCTTCCTCATGGGGATAATTACTCCGAATCCAAGGAACTTCTCTAGACTCCTCACAGAGATTCCTCGAGTCCACAAGGGAAAATAAGAAAATAGAAATAAATTCTAAAAAATTTGAAAATTAATTGGTTGATGATAAAAGCGAATTTACAACCCTTTAAATAGTGATACCAAACCTAGGAAGAAGTTTCATAATCAAACTCCAACTCAAACTCCCTAAAATTCATGATTTATTATAAATGGTAAACTTATTATTTATGTACAGTCATAATTTTTACCAGACTTCTTGGTTTTCGGCCAAAAATAGTGTTTGTCCAATGTGGCCTAACCATGTTATTCTCCTAAATTTTTTAAAGCCCTATTCATGTTGGGCATGTCTAAAGTTCTAAGGATCAAGAGTTATGATCAAACTAAAACTAATTATAAATAGTAAAAATGAAATTAAAAAGGATTTTCGACCATCGATCTGATGGAATCTTGCAAATTTGGTGTGGGCAATCCGGCATAGCGAGGTTGGGTAGCTGAAGTAGTTTCTCCTACCCAAAACCATATATGGTACGTTGATTAACTCATTCTGATTTGCGAGATATGCTTGTTTTAGGGTTCTGATGGTCCTAATCACTTCCGCCTCTAATCGGGCCTTCTCTAGTCTGTAAGGACATGAAAGTGTCCGTGACCCGCTCCACATCACTTACTCATGTGATTGACAAATAAGATGCACAAATCAATGCACTAATATATAATTGAAATGAGAATGGTGAAATGAATAAGCAGCAAGACAAGAAAGGACAGTATCATATTTGCTCATATACTATCATTGTATATTTCTCCTCTATGAATTAATAAAATAAGGAGAGAAAGGTATGTCCTAAGAAGCTTTATAAGATTTCAAAATTCAATGGACGGATAATGAGATAAGAGAAAGTAGACTTAAATGGTTTGGTAGCATACAACCAAAACCAAAAGTTAAGCCATATAAGAATAAATTAATATATGAAAAAGAGTTTTTTTTTTTTTTTTTTTTTTTTTAAAAAAAAAAAAAAATGAGGGAAGGCGCAAATGGAAGCGGATGAGGCCCAAAAGGGCATCTATAGAAATTATAAGAAATGAATTGATAATCTAGTACATGAAATTTGACCTATGACTGAATGGACTGGTGGAGAAGGATTATATACAGCCGACCTTAATTAATTGGGACAAGGCTTAGACTATAATGGTCTTCTGATGATTACTATTTTCTTTTTCTTAAAAAAAAAAAAAAAACTGTAAGCATGGCATACATACATGGGTTCGTTTGAATTCCATGGATTGTACTCAGAAATAGTACTAGACTGCTTTATTTATGGACTCAGATTGGGCACTGCTTCTTTTTTTTTTTTTTTAAGCAACACGCACCACTGTGGAAGTCGAACCCATGAACTTAAACGTTGAAACTCTTGTGAGTTAAGATTGAGCATGGCACCACGCGGCAATATCAAAATAGATAGCAGGCTGCCATTAAAGATGAGTGCAAGTCGAGAAAAACTCCTAACGGATGATTCTCACCATTGAAAATAAAACTTTAATGGTTGACATCAAACCCCACAAATCAACGGTCATGAATTTTCCTTTCTCCAGGTTATTGGAGCATAAATCGTTCAAAATGGTTACCATAACGTACGCCGTTCAGATATTCTGAGGCCATCTCTTCATGTGGGCCCCAACCATTTGCACGACTCTGAAAAAAAAAAAACCAACGGCACTACGGAGGCTGTCCCTGTCAAGATACAAGCAACCAAAAGAGGAGGCGGAAAAGGCCCACATTCGGGTCACTGATGACATGGCGTCCTGGCAACCGTCCGAGCTGGCGCGGATGCCAGCTGTTGGACGGTGATTGGATGGCAGATGTCCAGTGAAGACCCAGACCACATCCAATCCGCAAGCAGTTGGTTGGCAGCTTCAGTAGGGTTGTACAGGTCCCACCACACGTGTCTCGCACGCTCGCCACATGCCAACTGTCGCGAAACGCAGCCTACCCTGCCACCGTACCTACCTAAACCACAGCAAGCGCTACTCACATCATCGAATCCTGCAAACGAGGAACGGGTCAGGATCATCTAACGGCTCTGATTTAAAGTGAGAACTGATCGCCTGCAGCCAGCTGCATGGTTAGCTGTCGTCCAGCCTCATCTTTCCCGACAACATGCCAGTTGTGCAGAAAATCTGTTTCATGCAAATGGTCTGCATCAAGCTGATCCATGCAAATATCATACTGATCCAAAGCTTGAGAAACTGTTGTGCCCCAATGTGGATAGACAATGCCTCAGATATATCCACGACCGTCGATATTTGTGGCCTCCCGATGGATGGTTCTAAAGAGCTACAACAGTGGCCCACAGCCAACTGAAAGCAATCCTGATCTTTCAATCTGGAAATTTTTAGGGGCATGCTCCATCCACGGCAGGGATCAACAGATCAATGATCTAGATTATCGAACTCTGGGTCCCAATTTCGGAACGAACGGATGAAAAGAGACCATACCGTAGCTCTTTGGGTCCATGATCATGGCCATCATCCCACGGTAGAGATCGCAGAAGACAATCTGGGCATTGGGCAACTGCTGGTTCAGGCCGAGGAGGTCCATCGAGAGCATCGTGTTATACTCTACGATCAGACCGTTGATCGTGTCAATGCAGCGATCGTGGGCGCAAGTGGTGGCATTGCAGGCTTGCCATAGGCTGCGAGGGGTGCAACCCAAAGGCTCTATTCCCATGCATATGATCTTCCTCACGTTTGCATTGTAAAGGTCCTGTCAAAATATCGAAAGGTCAGAAAAATCCCAGCCGTTTATCATCATGTTGAAATTACGGCCCAGGCCCAATGCATATCCACCGTAAAAGGCCTGACCCGGTCTCAGTGTGGGCCAATTAGGAAGTTTCCTAACCTCTGCGCTAGAGCTGTCAACAAGTGGGATCGTACAGTGCCCGTTCGGGTCTTGCCTGGTCCGGGTCCCTTATGTTTGGGCCTTGTTCTTAGTGAACCGGATCTGGATACAATCTGATCTGGATACCTATTGGGTACCCGTCAGCTGAACTGGGTTTTAAAAAACGATGGATGGATTAGATCCGTCAGCTGAACTGGGTTTTAAAAAACGATGGATGGATTAGATGACAGACAAATGTACCACGTTTACATAAAGGTCAAAAAAATCCCAGCCGTTTATCATCTTGTTGAAATTACGGCCCAGGCCCAATGCATATCCACCGTAAACGGCTGGACAACGTGGATGTACAAGAAATTCATTAAGGGTAACAATAACATCCACTAAGGTGTTACCAACTACCACCTAATCCGCTCTCCTCAAAGATGAGGCCCACCTAAAGCATGTGTGGAAGTTGTTAGGTCCATACTCCACCTCCCCATATCTGAAAGCAACGCTTGGCCCAATCAAATTCTAAATTCCACCGCATCTCAACACCACTATTTCTTTGGGTAACGTGCTATTAAAATTAGGTGGACTTGACCCAGACCTGACCTAGCCCGATTTTAACTGGGTCCAAGTTGATGAACCCAACACAAGCCTGACTATATCAAATTTTAACCAGGCCCACAAGAAGGTGAGACGCTGCCTCATCCCAATTTTGTGTTGGGTCCCAAAAATAGAATTGGATCCATTAAAATCGGGTTGGGTCCATCAGGTAGCCATGATTCTGGGTACACATTGACAACCTACTAGAACATTGCCCATATATGCATTAACAGGCCTTCACCATCTGGTAGGACTGTAGAAGCAGCCATCTACGTTTGATAGGCCTGACGACGGGCCTAAACTTCAGGTTCAATCCTGTCCAAGAAGGCCTGTGGGGCCTCGAATCAAATAGCCCCACTGTACAATTTGATAGGAATGGGCGAAGGGTTATGCAGCTACGATTACCTTCACCACCCGGGTCACCTGATTCACGAGCATCCGTGCGAACTTATGCGGGCCGTGTCGTTCTCTGATGCCGTCCGGATCGCGCAAGAACTCGATGTAGTCATCTTTACCGATCGATAGGTAGAAGAGAGATGACTGGGCCACCTCTCTGGCCTTCTCTATGCCCAGTTGCAGCTGTAGAAGCTGGAGCGTCTCGAATGCCTGCCCCAGCTGCTGGTTCAGGCCCTGGTAGATCGCCCCACCCCAATTCATGATCGTGGCCGGAGATGACCCGAAATTGAGACCACCCAACAAGCCCTCGAGCGTCCGATTCTGACTGTAGAATGAGGGGACCATCGGCAATCCCATTTTCTCAGCTGCAAATCAGAATCGTCGGTGAGGAAGCAATTCAGCCGGGAGTTTTTTTATATTACACACTGCAACGTGTGTAATATCAAACCATGCAAGTGTGGCCCACCTTTCTGTGACCCCGACCGTTTCATTTCATCTGGTGGAAGTATCCATCACGAATTGCACATTCCAAAAGGAAAAGAACTTCTCTCATCTGACGGTTAAGATCATCCGATGGTGGATATCATGGGCCATACTAAACCATGATGGGGTGGACAATTGAGGCGGTTCGCAAAGGAAAGAAAGGTGACAGCGCACTTTTGAAAATGGAGGTGGGCCACATCATGGACGATCCTACTCTAAAAGTACCATCCATGAGCCAGATGTACGGTAGAATAAATGCAGCTCATCGATGTAACTTCATCCGATGGCTGGAATTACCTGATTTTTTCAAGCATCGCGCATAGGAGGTGGGGCCCACCCGATGAAATCTTGCACATAAACGCCAGATTGGAATCTTGTACTCGTCAAACCCATAATTTACAACAAGGAACCAGCTACCAGATGATCATGGCCACTCATCTGGTAGGAGCAGCCATCTACGTTCCTAGGCCCATAAGTGAGACCGGTAAGATAATCAGGTGGGTCACACGCATCCCAAATGTGGACCCCATTCTTTCTACACGTACATCCCATCTGATGAACGGACGACCCTAATTATTCGACCATATTACATACAAGGCAAGACTCATACGATCAACGGCGTGGATCTTGCAGATACATGCCGCTCACCTGGTGGTCCAGTCATCCATGTCCCATGGGCCAGAAGACCAGTAAGATCATCAGGTGGGTCACACGCATGCCAAATATGACCCTACCCTTTCTACACATGCATCCCATCATGGCAGCCAATCAACGGTCTGGATCTTGCACATAGATGCCACATTGGCACATCTTGTATTTCTCATCAAGCCCATAATTTGCAAGACTGAACCGGCGACAGATGATCGTGGCCGCTCATCCTTTGGTCCATCCATGTCCCAGGGCCCAGAAGCGAGACCAGTAAGATCATAAGGTGGGTCGCATGCGTGCAAAATATGGATCCTATTCTTCTACACGTGTGTCCAATCTGATCATCCGATGGCCTGATTTTTCAATCATATGACATGCAATGCAGAATGCACCTGATGAACGGCCTGGATCTTGCACATAAATGCAAAATTGGCACATCTCGAGCTTTTCTATCAAATTCAAACCCATAATTTAGAAAGAGAGCATTACCAAGAAAATCCGGTATAAGCCGTCGATCGGATGTATTGCAGAGATACGACGAAGAATTTCGAGGTAGGTAAGGGTAGAAGAAGAAGTTATCACCGCAATTGACGGAAGAGTCCCCGAGGATGAAGAACGCGGAGACAGGGGATCCCGACGATTGGCCTTCGACAGAGGGTAGGATCGTAATTCGCCTGAGAACAGTGGAGAAGACGGCAAGGGCGAAGAGAAGGAGAAGCTTGGAGAACCTTCTTTCCATCTCCTTTCTCTCTTGGAAGCTTCTGAGAACGGAATTCTCGTTTTCTTTGGATTTTCTCATTTTCTGTTGTTTTCTTTTTATTCTTTTGCTCTGTTTCTTGATTTCTGTTAGATGTTAGGAGGGAAACAAAGCCTAATTCGTATTTAAAGGGAATTACGTAAATAGCCCTGTTGATGGGGAATGGGTTAAGGGCATAATGGTAATTCAACAGAGATGATACAGTACAGCCAGCAGATCCGTGAATACGGTAGAACCATCCCTTTACAGTATACCTGGCAGGTGGATTTATCAATCGGGACTGTCCATCTCGTTGCTCCTGCATTTTATGATCGATGGTAAAAAAATAAGCATAGATCTGATGATCCTATCCATTGAATCCTTGGTCTTAAAACGATTGGTGGGAAACGAAAATGCTTGATTGTCGAGATTCTGTGCAAGTGAACGAAACCTATTACAGTGATTTTCTGATAGGTTTGATTTGTGAAGGATAGGCCATCCATCATAGGCCCACCAGATGGACAGTCCCGAATATGGTAGAGTTCTTTCTCCACAGCCTAACAATGGGGACCGCTCATCTAGCTACCCCTACCGTGGATGAAAAGTGATTTAAAACAACCATCAGACAATCATATCCATTTGATTAGTGGTCTCCAAACAAACGGCCGTAAAAAAAAACAGTTAATAGTCGATATTCATTGTGGGAAAAGTGAATAAAATTGACGGATAGGATGTCCTGGCTCGTGTGATTTGTCAAAGATCGGTCATCAACGGTTCAAAGATCTCTAGCCATCTGATTATTCTTGTTATTTTTTATTTTTTAATGTCAAAGTAAACTGCTCAAACCATTGGATTAGAACCATCTCTTCGATGTGGCTTATCTGCGGATCATCCGGAGTGATTGGATGGTAGAAATGGACAACTTCCAACCCCATAGGTAGGGACGTTTAAATGCATGTAAAGTCCTTACCTAAGAATTTGCTTACAGGAATAAGGGCAATTAGATTAGAGGGGGCATTTGGATGGGCATATATACATGTAATCAAATTGCAAGCTGTAATCATGTAATCCAATTAAAGCTTTTAGTTGTAACCTGAAATATGAGAAAAAGTCATATTTCATATTACAGGTAAACAATTTTTAAAACAGAAAGTTGTGGATAATCTTCCAATGATTACAGTAACCAAAAGCGAAACAAGAAGATAGAAAAAGAAAACAAACATCTCCCTCTTTCTCTCCGCTACTATTGCTAGGGTTGAAACTTCTCAAAAGTTAGGATATTGTCAAACATTAGTGCTGTGTTTGAATTGACGGGTCTACTTATGTGGTTCACTAAATGATTTGTTTATCATAAAAATTGGCCACGTGCTTTATTGAGTTGGACCTATATCAATGATCTATATCTTACATAAAAACTTTGTATATTCTTTCGTTATTTTTAAAAGATTTACCACTCTAAATGATGTTGTAAGTGAATACCTAAATACAAATTGTAAACAAATTTCAAGTTATCTAAGCACAGACAATTATTTCCCTGTAATCAGATTACACTTTAAAGCCAAACAAAACCGCGTGTAATCATTTTACACCTGTAATCAGATTACTTGTAATTGGATTACAACTTAATGACTTTACGAGCATCCAAAGGTTATGTTGATTGGTTGCCTAACCTGCCCAAGTCAGGTGATTCCGGTGTCCAACTGGATCGTGACCGAGTCTGAGTCAACTCAAACGAGTCACATTGTTCAAGTCTTAAAACCATGAGATCAACAGTTCAGCAACCATTGATCCTTGAGAAGAGTCGGGCCCTTCGGCCATCAATTCCTTTGCTCAACATTCACCGTTAGGGGTTGTGATGGATTGTATCAGCCTGCATATCAACTCCCCATACCCACTTCCGAGTAAAGTTGGGAAAGCTAAATGGGCAGCAGATCGAACTTGGGCAGGAAAACATGTAGCTTTCTGAGTTGGACTAGAATCAAACCTTGCGGTTATCAATTGACCTGACCCAAAACAGACTAACAGAAGTAAAGACACATTTACATACTCAGTTGACTCATGCAGAAACTCACAAGTGTTGCTCCATTCCAACCAAACTCAGATAATTTGATACATCTATAGCTTAGTTATTTATCAAATATCAAGTGGAATAAAATCAAATAAAGATACCATTGAATTTATTTGATCCAGAATTCAAATGCGCCTGACCTGCTTTTAAAACTAGGGTATTGCACTTGACTTGGTTGGATAGCTAGGGTATTGCACTTGACTTGGTTGGATAGCTTGGTTGGATAGCTAGGGTATTGCTCTGCTCCAAGAGGCAATGCATCTTAAAAGTTAAACCATGTCAAATAGAGATTATTTTTTACTAGCAATTCACCTTATCGACCATCAAATCAATGACGGGTTCTTTGTTTTTCTTTTTCTTTTTTCTTTTTTTTTTTAAGTATTGATAGATTTATTAATTAGGCTGCAGACAAAGAACACAGACTAAAAACAAAAATCAAATTACAACTTGACCCAATTAACAGGGAATTGAACGAGAATCCTTGATGCTAACACCCAATACATGACACGAGATTTAGCACTTTGAAACACCTCCATAATTTTCCCCTTTCAATTCCAAAACTCACAAGTAAACAAAGAGGCCACTTTCTTTGTTTTTCTTTTTCTTTTTTCTTTTTTTTTTTTAAGTATTGATAGATTTATTAATTAGGCTGCAGACAAAGAACACAGACTAAAAACAAAAATCAAATTACAACTTGACCCAATTAACAGCGAATTGAACGAGAATCCTTGATGCTAACACCCAATACATGACACGAGATTTAGCACTTCGAAACACCTCCATAATTTTCCCCTTTCAATTCCAAAACTCACAAGTAAACAAAGAGGCCACTTTCTTCCCAACCTTTCCTATGCCCCCACATTGCCACACCAAGAAAAAAATGCTAAATAGAACTCAGCATCACCCATACTTTCCTAATAAATTGAAAAAACAATTCCAGAACATTTTTATAAACAAACAATGAATGAAGAGATGATCCACCGATTCCACATCTAGATAGCACAAACAAACAAACATTTGGGAGAATCAACTTCTGCTTGATAAGGTTACCAACTTTTAACACCTTTCTTCCCACTAGCTAAGCGAACGCCATCACCTTTGGAGATGCTCCATAACGCCAAATGAAGTTAGGACTGGGATCTCCATTATTTGCCCTCCCCACTTAACAACTTAAAAAGTATTTCACTATAAATTTCCTGACTTGTCACTAAACCACATCATTGAATTTGATTATGAGACCATTGTATATACTTTGGATAACAATTCAAGCAAAAGCAATAAGCTCATAAAATACTTCATCCTCCAAATTCCGTCTACAAGGTGGAACCCAAATAACTTGTTCCCCTTGAATAGAAAAGATTATCCGCATGCAATTCAGCTTCCGATACAATCCCTACTAAATGTTGAAATTTTGCATTTAACTTTTGCTCACCCACCAAAAGATCCTCCCCAAACCAAATGTTCTTCCCATCTCCCAAGTAGAAACCTACCATTTCACATACTTTGCTTTTTCACTGATGCCACCACCCGTTTCTAAAGATTAGATGACTTGTACAATGAAGGAGACCTAATCCACCAACCCCTTTCTTCTACCGCCATATTTCCTACCTATCACCTCTCTCCATTTTCAACTCCCTTCCACTCCCAACCTCCAAACCTCTAAACCTATTTTCCCAACAATGCAGGATTCATAACATCCAAGCTCCATAAACCAGCTCACCCTTGATGGATTCTGTTCCAAAGCATTTCTTTTGAGCCAATTAACCTTATCAATAATCAAATCAATCATAGAATACGTGGAAATTGTACTTGTTTTGGACCCAACCCAGAAAGTCGCAGCACAATTGCACTCAGAAGCTCTCACAATCATGGATTTCCAACTCAACTCAGCCTGGGTAATCTGATTCGGTACCATGCATCCCCTCAAAATATGCCCAGCTCAGACCAAAAAGGAACCTCATGGAAGGAGACGTAACTATGAATGCTAGGCGACTGAAGGGTCATTTGCATGCCTGTTAACTTTCCTGCTGTAAAGTGAGCTTCAGGCGTAAGCCATTTACAAGTGAAATCACTTCCTTTTCTCTGGATAAAGAATGCAGTAAAAGCTATGAACTACAACTTGTAACTCACACAAATGTGAAATTTCTTGTCCAAACACCACCTGTAATCCCTTTACAACAACACCTGTAACTGAATTACCTGTGAACCCTTAACAACTAATAGAACTAACAGGCATCCAAACCGCCCCTTAAGGACTGAATGAGTCGCTCCAAGTCACCAAGTCAAGAGGCCATGTTCACCATGGATGATGATGGAAATTGTAATTTCACCATTCCCTCTTTATCAGACCAAGAATTGCAATCCAATTTGATTGTGCACCCAAATGTACCCTTGGTTCACAATTCCGGTTGCCAAAAATCAAAATTAAATCAAAATAAAAAACAATACTGAAAATACCGTTTGCATACAGTGCACCGGGCACCTACAGCCTCAAGTCCCCAACACTGTCTTGGATATCCGTGAGTGGAACCGCCACTACACCATGGGAGATGCCATTGCCTAGTGGCTTGCCCTGTCCCCTTCTGCCCCACCATGTGATTAACCAGACCGTCCACCTAGTTAAAGTCCCCACCAAAGATGGTTCAAGTGGAAAAATATCATAACCAGAGATCTCATCATCCACAAAAGCGCCTAGAAAAAACAGTACTCAAAAACAGTTCTGAGACAATCAATTTAAATTATCCAATTGGGCCCAATTCGCAGTTCACCATTTGCATTTCGATATAGACTGAATTTCCAGCCCTAACCGTGAAATGGAGTGCAGTACCTGCCCCAACCATACATAAGTATGGTCCCATCGACTCCCCCCTGGCTGCTCATGAGAACTCTGAAAATCTGAAATTGACAACATCCATTGCAGTTATCTAGAAGACATTCTTAGCTATAAGTTCGTCTGAATCTGTTCTATTCAGTCATTCAGACTCCAGAAATCGATACGCATCCAGCAATATGGATCGGATTCTCTGTTTCATTACAAACAAGTAGCTGTATTGCCCCGTATCGGCCATAAATGGGGTGATTTCAGTGGTGGCTGATAAGGTGCATTTAAACCGATTTCTATGCTTCAATCAGATATTTCTCCATGTTAAAAAGATGACACTATTTTCTACTTTCCAAAATGCAACACTACCACTTGTGTATGTATTACCAGAAATAGAAAAATGGGGGTACACATCAGAAGGGCTTTTCTTTTTAACACACACACACACACACACACCCCGCACAGGCACTCGATCCCATGATCTCGGTGTTGAAACGGAGTGTCTACCACTGAGCCATGGGTACGCATCAGAAGGTTAAAGTGTAATTATCTTCACCTTATAAAGGTTACATACAAGACCAACATAAGAAAACAACCCACAAATATCCAGTGATTTCTATAGACACCAAACATGTATTGAAATCCAAACACTAATGGGGGGGAACAGAAACTGTTAAACTACTGCTCTTGCTTATAAAAACCAGGGTTGTTATTCTGCATGAAGATGTAAAAGGACTGAAGAGTAGTACCTATAATTGAGCTTCGATGGTGATGCCACCTATGACCTATCCCTTTCTATGCCTTGAGCTTCCTGTCCACACCACGCCTACCATGATGCCAAACACTGGTTCGATCACCGTGCATCTGATTCCTTCGGGCTGCAGCCGAACACTGGTCAGTCCGGCCACTCTTATTGTTCATCTCTATTTGGATCTTCCGGCGCCTCATCCGATTCTCCGTCCGCATCCCCCTCAGGGCACGGACCCTCTGTTCTTTCTCTAGTGCTTGTGAGAAGTTCCAGATTCTAACCACACCTTCCTCCCCCCCACAGAGGATTCTGTCTGCACCGATATCCACGGAGAACAAATTGGATCCAGACCCATGTAGCATCCTTTGTGGGGGCTCAATGTTGTTGGGAGTGGCCCGGTTAAAATTACAATGGTATCTTGACGAAGATTTCCGACTGGACTTCAACAACTTTCTCACATCGATCAGTGCAAGCTTTCCATCACCAGAACATGATACCAGCCAGGGGAACTCAAACGCGAGAGAATGAATTGGACCCGCATGAGGAATCCATGTTGCGACTGACCTAATGTCATCATCCATGCAATGGCTTGCAACTTCGAACATATGAACGGCTCCATCCTCTCCACCGGTGAATAGAAGATCTCCTGAGTGACTGCAGGCCAACCCATATGTGTTACCAGCATGAGCATTTTCAATGACCACCACCCGATCTCCACTCTCAATGTCCCAAACATAGACATCACTGCCAGCAGTGCTTGCAACGGTGGGGCCACGAGGAGCGAGGCCCAGCACCCAGTCTCCATGTCTCAGGACCTTTAAACATTTCAATTTAGCTCGGTCCCACACACGGACAGTCATGTCCCACGAGCCACTGTAAATTCTAGCAACATCCAATGCAAGGCAAGTCACAGGACCTTCATGCTCCCACAAACGGAACTCAGAATTCTGATTCATGGAACCCATGATGTCAAACAAGTGTGGATACCCTTCGATCGCCCTCCAGCATTGAAGAAACCCATCAGTGCCCCCGGCTACCAAAAGATTGGTGTCTGCTGTGACCGCCCGAATGGTGCATCCAAGGGGCCGGGACGATGCAATTGAAAGCCCCTCTTCCATGTCCCACATCCGAATCACTGAATCATACCCTCCAGTAAATATAAGCTTCATAGAGGCCAGAAGGAAAACTGAGCGGACTGCATCAGTGTGACCATAGAGAACATCAATGCTGTAACGCCCCATGAACATCTTGCTCCTAAACTCCCTCTCTACAAAAAGATCCTTCCACGATCTCTCATCCGGGAGTCCAGGGGCCGGAGACGGCAGAGCCAAAGGTAAACCCCATCTCTGGCAATAGAAATCCTTCCACCCACAATGGTCGGAAGCAATCTTCCAGAGAAGGGTGGAGACACATGAAACAATACCAAGCTCTTTCGCATCAAGGCAATGGAGAATTTCAGAGACCAAGGCCGGGGGAAGGTCGGTGATCGACCGCCGGCTGCCATTGCCGGAATCATCAGCTAAAGGAACTTTTGGGTTAGCAGATATTGCAGTTACCTGTTTTGATGGGAATCCTGAAACAGGTTTTGGTTCAACAGACTCTCGGGTCTCTTTCTTTGAATCGAATCTCAGAACGGCAGAAGGGCTATAGGATTTGAATTGGGTCAGTGCGACCTCTTCCTCCCAGGGATTATCTACAGAATCGTTTGACTTTGGGGACAAGTTCTGTCTCTCGTGGCATACAAATGCCATAAAAATGAATGCAGAAATCGCACTGAATGGAACCAATTCAATCCTAAGAGTCAGTCAATGTCCAACCTACAAGTAACCCAAAAAAAAAAAATCCCAAAAACAGCTTTCTTGCTAAGAATTTAAAAACCGAAAAGCTAGAAGTTTCAAACTGCACTAAAATCTAGAAAAAAAAATCCTCCAGAAATCAATCAACCCTGAATCAATCTTCGTATAAAGAACACAAACGCCGAACAGTAAAAAATACTCCCTTTCCCACAGAGAATTCGATACTCAAGTCCCCTAAATCTTTTCAAACTCTAATGACCTAAAAAGAAATCGAATCAAATTCTGAAAAGCCCAATTGGAATCAAACTCTCAACGTAATTTCTACGTAACAGAAATCCCAAAATTCAAAACCCTAGATTGGAATCTTTCAAACCCTAATCATTCCTAGGGAAACCCAATTGAAATTAGACCCTCGTCTGATAAAAATCCTCCCAGAAATCCAATCGGAATCAAAACGAAACCCTAATTTCTACCAAACAGAAATTCCCCCCAAAAAAAGAAAACTAGATTTGAATCTATTCAAACCCTAATCCCCACAAGTTCTTCTAAAAAAAACCTAAAAAAATAAAAAAAAACTAAATCAAATCCTAACCCTAATTCCTTTTCTTGACAATTGAAATCAAACACTACCCCTAGTTCCAACATAACAGAAATACCACAGGAAAAATGCCCTAGAAAAACTTTCTTTTTTCTCTTTTTTTGGAAACTCGGATCTCTCGGAAAATCTGCTCCTCGAAGGAATTTTTTTTTTTTTTTTTTTTCGAAAATGGTTTTCAAGCGTACCTCGGAATATTTTGTGGCGATCTTCAGGGCAGAATTCCAACGCGTCGTTAGAGAAGAAAGAAGCGGCAGGTCCTGCGATACGTCCTTGTACAACAAGCTGATTCCACGGGGAGCGGATTAGCTGTTATCCGGGTAGCAGCTTAGTGGGTGTTACCCTAACCGTGCGGGGCCTACCCTGATACATTTTTTTATATATCTATGCCGTCCATGTGCTTTTCCATCTCATTTTAGTACGATATACCAAAATTAAGAATATTCAAATCTCAGGTGGACCAACCTTTAGAAAAAGTGATGAATGATCATTAAAATATTTTTGTGGTCCATAAAAGTTTTAGATCAAGCTGATCTTCATATATTACCTTTACCCAGTTCTTCTTGACATTATCAACAGATTGGATGGTTAATAGACATCAACAAAACATTATAATGAGCTCTTTGGAATTTTTAATGATGGAGAACTCAATCACCACCGTATCCATGGTGTGGTCCTCCTGATTGGGCTGGAAGTCCGACCCGTGACTGGCCCGACAACGGGTTGGGCGTGGGTAAGGATGTACAGGGCTTGGTCTCGGGCTTGGGTCATACAAATGTCACGGGTTGAGGTCTAAGGTTGCCCAACCTAACCCAAGCCCAATCAATATATAAGTTCCTTATAAATTATTTATAATTGGGTGTGGATTGTCTATGTTAAAGGCACAGGAAATTCTAATGCCGCCAAGTTTCATTGGTCCCCGTCATTTTCGATTACTCAAGCTAACAAGATACACCGGATTTCTTTCTCCCAAATAGATTGCTTGATACACAATACGACTTTTAAAGGAGTAGTTGTCCTGTATTTTAGTATGTTTGTTTAGAAAAAAAAAAATATTCTTTATGATAAATAACTACATATATATAATTAATACAATTATAGGTATCCAGAATAAAACTTGTATTGAAAATATAATAGACTTATGTAATAATGAAAATATTAGCATAATCTACCCGACCAACCCGACCGAATCCGCTTGGGTTGGGCTTGGGTTGAGAATTCTCAACTCAATCTTGGGTTGGGTTGGGTTAGGGTTGAGGTATAGGAACCTTGGGTTGGGCTAGGGTTGAACACCAACCCGACCCAACCTGCCCGACTTTCAGCCCTACTTCCTGATATTTGGAATGGTATGAGGAAACGAATGGATGGCGTGGATATATGACACATCATTAAGTTGGGCCCCACAGTCAGGTAACACTCGCTAAGCTGGGTAACACTTAATTAGGGGCATATACAAACCGAGCTAGCTCGGTTGGCTCACTCGACTCGACTTGAAAAAGCTCAGCTCAACTCAGATCGAAGTTGAGTTTGAACCAAGTCAAGCTATTTTTTGGAGCTCGAAAACGAGTTCGAGCCGAGTTCGAGCTTGCCCTAGCTCGACTCGACTCGGATTGAACTCGGTTCGACTCGGTATAGGGTGTGTGTGTGTGTGTGTGTGTGTGTGTGTGTGTGTGAATGCCCTTAAAAGAAAACCCTACTTTACTTTACCCCCTTAAAAAAAAAAAAAGACCCTACCCACACGCCACACGGCAAATTCCCCATTTTCCTTCCCCCTTAAAAAATACTCTAACCCTCCCTCCTTACTCGCACCGCATGGCCATTTCCCCATTTTCCTTACCAGTCTTCCCTCTCTCTCTCTCTCTCTCTCAAGTCTCAGGCGCTCACCTCACCCTATCCAGCGCCCTGTCTGGTCGCCGCATCGACAATCTAGCAATCCTTGCCCTGCCCGGTCGCCCTTTCCCTTACCCGTTTTCTTCCCTCTCTCTCTCTCTCTCAGGCGCTCACCTTGCCCTGTCCGGCGCCCTGTCTGGTCGCCACATTGACTGTCCGGCGTTCCGTGCCCTGCCCGGTCACCCCTGCCCCTGCCTGAACTCGCCAGTCCGAGTCTGAACGCCAGTAACCCGCAAGCCCGGTCGTCCCTTACTTTTAAATTAATGTTTTACTATATTTTTAATGATCCAGATGGAATTAACAGGGACATCCGAGTAGGCCCACTAATGATCTAAACCCTTCCTGTGGTTTCTATTTTGCTTGGACAATAAATCAAAAGTTCATCTACATCTTTTATGATCTGGTCAATGTTTCCAATCAGCAGTGTGGGCCCCAAAAATCAGCCCAAACCATAATGAGGTGGGCCCCACCACAGGAAACAAGACATTCTAAATCTCAGGTGGGCCCCACCATGTGATTTTACAGATCGAGTCGAGCCAACCGAGCTAGCTCAGTTCGTGTACACCCCTAGCTGTTCCAGATGGTGTGGCCTACCTGAACTCTGGACCATGTTGGGCCCCACATGCAATTGACTGTATTTTTTGGATATTTGACATGCATCATGTTGGGCCCCACATGCAATTAACGGTATTGTATCATGTATAGCAAAAACCATATCAACTTATTAGTCTATGTTTCCTAATGTGTTATGGTCCTTATGGATTGACTGTATTGTATTACGATTCATAAACACTTGTTTGTATTGTATTATGATTCATAAACACTTGTCTATTTAAAAACCATATCAACTTATTAGCAATTGACTGTATTGTATTCTGATTCATAAACACTTGTCTATTGAAATAGAGCGTTGATTTTTATTTTTTTTTAGTTTTTAAATATTGCATATATTTTCAGGGAAGATGGTCCAATAAGAGTAATACTAGGTTCATGAAATGTCTAAATTGTAATTAGTAATTTGTATAATTTATTTTAAATTACTATATTTCTTTCATGCAGATTTTAAATGCATGTGTATCATCTGTATCCCCCAGGTATCTAAAGACTATTTCAATGACAAAGTTGGATGTAGATTGCCTATAAACACTACCTGTACGTTGTCTCAAGTGGTTAGTGCTTTGTTGGTCCCACCATGGTGTATGTGTAAAATGATATGAAAAAATGGATGGTTAGCATTGATAAAATACACACATCATGGTACCACCAAATAAGTTATTTTTTATACTTACTAAAGTAGAAAGTAACTTATTTAAGATTAGCAAATTTAGTTTAAGATCAATTATAAGTAACTTTTTTATTTAAAGTTACTTAATCACTTCAACTGGATAAGTTAAAAAACCAAATAAGCTAAGTAGCTTGTATTAAGTAACTTGTGATTCAAACATCCCATAAATGACTTTACACTCTTTACATCAACACAAGTTAAAGTCACTTAAAACAATGGGATGGAGCATCACCCATGAGCCACACTAGGTAGATGATAATTAGGAATTTTTCAGTAAGTCTGATTTTTGAGATTCACTCCATCCATAGATCTAAAACTTGGTCACCATGTCGGCCAGGTCAAAACTCGAGTTCAATTTTAGGAGCCATGATGAAGTTGTTTGGGTTAATGCGTGGGCTGAGAATCCAATTCCAAATATTATTCCAAGATTGGTAGAGAGCGTGGGTAGTGGAGTTTTTATGTTATCTATTAGCAAAGTGGAAGTAGCTTGTTTGTGTCAATGACCAAGTATTATGTCTATGCTTAGAGGGATATTTCTACTTTTAACTTAATGTAATAATTCACATAGATGGTTATTTTCCTAAAAACTCTTAAGAGCCTGTTTGGTAGAAGAGGTAACACCTCTAGCCGTGTTCTTTGAGCAGTTGCTCCTTTGGAGCCCACTTTCACATCAGCCCAAGGGTCCTAGCGTGGAACTACCAGATCTGCCCGTTGAGTCTAAAATAGAGACGCAATTTTTTTATTTTTGTTAGCTAGTCTTAATTTATACTTATACCTATTGGTTATTGGATATCTTTTATTTTTATAAATATTGTTAATAGTTATCCTTTCAGCTTGCTCTTTTGTTTGCCTATTTATTAATTATTTTTATTATTCTAGTTGTAGTATAGGATAATCAGTTGCCCATTTGAGGATTTCTATATTGCCAGACATAGATTCAGTATGTTCTTGGATGCATAAAAATTCTCAAATTGTCCCTTTTTGGACAATTCAATGTTGGATAAATAATAATGTTTTCATTTATTCTAATTTAAACGCATATGCTTGTTTCGGTTCGTTTCTCCTAATTCTCTTTAGATATATTTCTTACATTTATTTTCTCATCAAATATCCACACTTTGTGTGATAGTTGACGTTTGAATCAAAAACAAGATTAATATATTCTGGAGAAATAAGGGGAGATGCTACTGAAATTTTGACATGTCATTTAAATTTAATAATGAAAGCATTACTATCTATTTAACATTGAATGGGTGATTGATTTGAACGCTTAGGAAATAGTTGAAAGTTTATAGGACATTTATACACACATGATACACCACTTAGGGCCTGTTTGGATTCGCGTATTAAGCGGGATTGTATGGTATTAGAGGGTTTGATTTGACATTTACGGTGTTTGATTTGGAGTGGAGATGTGTGGAAAACCATGCGCGTGAATATAGAGTGGAACCAAAAAAACGCAGCCATTGTATTGTATCGTCAGACGTCTCGACTGCCATCTGTACAGCCTATTCAATGCGCTGTATTTTCGCCAGTTTTCGTGCCGATCTTTTCCAAAAAGGAGTTCCTCTCTCTAAGAAAAAGAAAACAGCTGAAACTCAAATAATTTTTCTTCATCTCCTTCAAATCTCTTCTTCCCATCTCTTGTTGGTGAATAGGATCGGATTCTATCGTTTTTCTTCTTCAAATCCAGCAAGAAGAAGAAGAAGAAGAAAACCCATCTCTTTTGTTTTTCTTATCCTTTTGCTATATGGGTTTTTGAAATCAGTTGTTGTTTTTTCTTTCTTTTCTGATATCTGAGTTTTAGAAGGAAAAAAAATACAAGAAATAGGGAATGGCTGAGATTGAACGTTCTCTTTTAGGTTTTTTTATTTGTTGTACTAGTTCTAATATTTGATCTTGAAAAGAACATCTGAAAATCATATTCAAATGGGTTTTTTTCCTTCTTCTTCATGTTCTTTCTGTCTTCTTTGATCTCTTTTACACTCTTTCTTTTAATGGTTTTTGGTTTTCAAAGTTCGATTCCATCACCAACATTCCTTACATTCTTAGCTTTGATTTTATCTACAATTGCGATCTTCACTTCCACAAAGAAGAAAGATATTCCAGAAGCAAATTCATCAAAAGTTGAGATTTTTTTAATAGATGACAAGCTAAAAACTCAGCCAGAAAAGGAGGTTGATCTGAAAATTCTGCTAGAAAATGATACCAGATTAATTGTACAATACACAAGCCTAATACGTCGTATCCAAACATTGATCTGTACAAGAAATTGTATACTTGCCCGAACAATACCTCTTATCCAAACATTGATTAATGGCATGTTGATTTGGATGTATTCTGAAAACCATCCAACGTATACATGAACAGTACCCGAATACAATACAATACACCCTAATACACGAATCCAAACAGGCCCTTAGGAAATTCTTCACTAAGGTTAGTTGAAATTGTTTTATATCTTTAAAGATAGCTAGTAAGGATGAACTCCCAACTACCCTTGGTGCTAGTGCATCAGCCACATCACCTCTTGTTGTTGAGGGAGAGGGGTCTTCAGCTGCAAATAAGAGAAAGAAACGATCAGCTGTCTGGGATGATTTTGAAGAAGTAGTAGTTAACAATGTCACTAAGATCAGATGTCTGCACTGCAAAAATCTATACAGCAAAAATACTAGGGCGTCGACTACTCATTTAAACAGACATAAGCAAAGTTGTGCAAGGAGACTTAGAATTCCACCTTCAGGCCAACAATTGCTATCGTTTACAAAGTTCGAAGGAACTACTTCGAAAGGTACACTTACCACTCATAAGTTTGAAAATGGAAGCTAAAAGAGTGGTTTGCAAGGCTTATTATCGTTGATGAGAAACCATTTAAAATGATAGAGAGTGAAGTATTCATAGGATATAGTAAATACCTTAATCCTAAGTTTGAGGTCTCCCATGTTACTATGAAAAGTGAGTGCATGAAGATGTATGTAAGTGAGAAAGTGAAGTTGAAAGTAGTTTTAGATTCAATTTTAAGAATAAGTTTGACTTCTGATATGTAGAGAGCGCAAAATCAAATAAATGGATACATTTCATTGACTGCACAATATGTTGATGAAAATTGAAAACTTTGCAAGAGAATATTGAACTTTCGTCACTTTCCATCTCCTCATTCCAGTTTGGTTATTTCATATTGTATTTACAACTGTCTACAAGATTGGGGCATTGAAAAAAAAGTCAGTTCATTAACTTTATATAATGCTTCAACAAATGATAGTGTAATATCATTCTTACGTAACCAATTCAAAGCAACCGAAAATTTATTTTTTAAGGGAAAAGTATTTCATGTTTGGTATTATGCACACATTCTCAACCTAATTATACAAGAAGGGTTGAAATCAATTAATCAAACTATAGAGAATGTGAGGGAGAGTATAAAGTACATAAGGGGCTCACCTTCAAGATTGAGTATATGGAATGACATAGTCTAACGTTTGAATTTGAAGTCTCCAAAAACGTTGAAGCTAGATGTCTGCACACGTTGGAATTCAACTTTTGAGATGTTAGATTCGACCATGGAATTAGAACTTGCATTTCTAGGACATGCAGCGCATGATAGAACGTATGTTTGGTTGCCTACTGATGATGATCGGAACAAAGCGAAAGAAGTTCACAAATTTTTAAAAGTTTTTTATAACTGTACGAAGATATTTTCTGATAATAAGTTTTCTATAGCAAATATGTTTCTTCCAATTGTGTAGAAGATCAAGAAAGCCCTAAAGAAAGGTGTCAGTGAAGGTTCATTTTTTCTGTAACTCATGACAGGTGATATGCAAATAAATTTCGACAAGTACTGGAATGAATGTCATTTGTTAATGTCCTTAGCTGTTGTTCTTGATCCTCAGTATAAGATGAGTTATGTTAAGTACATCTTCATAAAGATTTATCATAATCAAATGGCAGTAACTGAAACTTCAAAAGTTGGTAATGCAATCGAAGCATTGTACAATACGTACACAACCATAGGTTCCACACCAAATGTTAAAGAAGTTAGATCGTATGCTGCTACAAGCTCTGACAATGTGCTCGACGATGATTACATGTCTTTCTTAGCAAAAGAAAATACAGACACTAAAATAAAAGAATCAGAGTTAGACTTGTATCTCAAAGAGTCAGTCGTACTACGGCAGGATTCAGACTTCGATGTTTTTAAGTGGTGGAAAATGAGAGTTAGTGAAGGAAAATATCTTACATTATCGACGGTGGCACGCGATATTTTGTTAATTCCTATTTCAATAGTAGCATCGAAATCTACTTTTATCACAGGGAGTAGGGTCATGAGCAAGACTCGAAGCTCCCTTGCACAAGATATAGTGGAAGCATTAATTTGTACACAAGATTGGTTACGTCCAAGTTGGAGAGGTTCTGATATTGATGAGGAAGAGGAGGAGAATGTGTATCAAGCCGCAGCACATGAAACAGCAGAAATATGAATGAAGTTAGGTTAATATTTCTTGTTTATTTATTGAAAGTTGAAAATGATGTCATGTAATGGATACTCTTTTATTTTTATTTTGATGTTATGTAGATGGATGCTATACGTGCAAGCAATAATGGTTTTTTCTTTTTTTCCATCCATAAATTGCTTTTGTTTTATGTCGATATTTCATTATTGTTAAAATACTTATTTTTTCAACACAATAATGTAGATATGTCTTCAAGTGAACCATCGATTGACGTTTAAGACTATGATTCCTTAGTCCATTCTCAAAAGTCTGGAAAGTTTAAGATTTTGTGTCATTTATGTGGAGCTAAGTTTGTTAACAAAACTAATCGACTCAGACTACACTTATCTTGTCGGGGTGGAGATAAAAATCGTGTCTTAAAGCCCCAAAGGAAGTTCAAGTTCTTTTCCAAGCACTTATTGATTTTAAAAAAAAAACTTCCACTCCCCCATCCAAACTTTCTAAGGAAGAGGAGGAAGCTAAATTATTAGCATTAGAAGAAGAATAATTTCAACTCGCCTTAAAGCGCAGTATGGAATAGGCTTCTACACATCAGCGATATCCTCTATGACAACATGATGTTAAAGCAGCTTCACATGCAGCATAACTAAAAAAAAAGAGTAAGAATTCAGTTAAGTTTCTCTTCAGTCTTGGTGTGTTTTACAAGACATTGGGAACTATGTATAAATCTTCTCACAAAGAAAGTTTGAAAATTCTAATTCAAACTATACAGGAGGGCGATAAAAAACTATCTCCACCTTCTGATTCAGGAAAGATGAACGAGTACGTATATGAAGATTTGGATAACAGCTCGAGCTCAGCAGACAAATTTCCTCTATAGTAGTGTCTTCAATTTGTATTTAATATTTTATTTTATACTCTATTGTGTTATTAAATGTATGTGGATGTAGTAAAATTATAATTTTAACTCTATACTTTTGACTTTTTAGTTTCGAGTTCCGACATTGTATAATTGTGAAAACTAAACTCGAATTCAAATTCGAAAACTCAAAAATTTAAAAACTGAACGGCTCAAAACTTGGCTCGAAAAATGAACTCGAACACAGCTCAAAAGCTCAAAACTTGGTTCTAAAAATGAACTCGAACACGGCTCGAAAGCTCGAGCTCAAACTCAGCTCGAAAGCTCGAAACTGGCTCGAACTGGTCCGATTACTGATCGAGCCGAGTCGAGCTAGAGATGCTGGCCCAGTCACCGAGCCAAGCCGAGTTCAAGCCAGGCCTGCCTAGTGACTGAGACGAGCCGAGCTGAGGCCAGCTCGACTCGGTTCAGCTCGATGTACACCCCTACACCTAATTTGTTCCCTATTCCACATGGAAGCAAATTGGATGGTGTACCACACACTAGCTAAATAGCTGCTATAGGCACGTGTCATGCGAAGACATGCACTAAAGCTCCTTGAGCTCCAGGTTGTATGAACGATTTAAAGGAGATCAAAGTTACATGGGCCCCATAGTGATGTATTTATTATATCTACATCGTTCATATATTTTTAGAGATCATTTTAGAGCATTATCCAAAAAATGAATCATTTCCAAAGATCATTTGTACCACACCACAAATAGCAGCGGAGATAATGATTTTCACTGTTAAATAATTCGTAGGGCCCACATAACATTTATTTTCCATCCAATCTGTTCACAAGGTCAAAAAGACCTGAATTAAGAGGAAAAACAAATTTCATATTGATCCAAAACTTCTGTGACCCCAAAAAGGGTTTCAGTGGTAGACGTTCAATCTCCCACTGCTTTTTGCAGTGTGGTCCACTTAATACCTAGATCTGTCTTTTTTTTGTCTCAAGCCTTAAGACAAGCTCGCCAAATGGATGGACGGTTTGGATATAACACATACCTCATGATCAGACCCACAGAACTTGCCGACGTCAATACAGCAGTTATGTAGTTGGTGTGAGGTACATTAGCCAATCCACTTTCATTCCACATGGTTGAGCATGGCCCACTGTGGTGTGTATGTGGCGCAGATTGCGTACTACCCCCGCCAAGTCCTACTTAGAGAGGGACGGTCCTGTGAGAGGCTCTATTGGGCCACCAAAATGTGTTTGTTTTATCCAAGCCATCCATCTATTTTGATAGATCATTTTAGGTAGCAAGGTCAAAAAGGAGGCAGATTGAAGGCTTAAGTGGGCCACACCGTAGGAAGAAGTGGGGATTGAAAGCTTATAGTTGAAAAGTTCTTGGGCGGCGTAGACATTTCAGATCAAGCTGATATTTATGATTGTTTTCCCTTCATACCGATCCATGTGACCTTATGAATAGGTTGGATAGAAAATAAACATGACTGTCGACCCTAGGAAATTTTCAACCGTAGGAATTTAATCACCACTGCATCCTGCAGTGTGGTCCACTCGAGCCTTCAATATGCCTCCTTTTTTAGATCAGGACCTAAAATTATCTTTTAAAATAGATGAACAGTGTGGATAAAGCATATACATACCAATGGCCCCACAAATACTTGATAGGACCATCTCTAATCCGGTCTTGGTTGGGTAGTACTCAATCCGCTCCATGTGTATGGCTTCCCATCGACGCTGGTCACTGACGCACTTAGCGTGCGACTACATTGTGACGTACGTGTCTTATGCACGCTGCCCTTCATTTTTTTTCAGCTCATCTTAGGGAGTATTTTGAGCATATAATTTGAGGAGACTAGGTGATATGGGATTTTTAAAAATATATAATTATTGTATGTGACAGGGATTGTCTGCTGTGAAGGTAGGATACCACAGGACAAACAAAACTCCCTTTCATGTTTGTGACATGGTTGCATTCGGTTGTATGTTTGTTAGCCATTAAATAGATATATCAACTAGAAATTGAAACTATTGAAAATAACATGTATGTGTTATATCCATACCGTCTATTTATTTTGCAACCTCATTTTATGGCATGGGCCTAAAAATGAGGCAGATCTAAAGCTTACATGGACCGCTATAGAAAGAAGTAGGGACAATGATGCCCATCGTTGAAATCTTCCTAGGGTCCACCGTAATGTTTATTTGCCATCCAACCTGTTCATAAGGTCAAACAGACCTGGATGAAACATCAGCTTGAACCAAAACTTTAGTAGCGCCCAAGAAGTTTTCAATGGTAGGCATTCAATCCCCACTGCTTTCTATGATGAGGTTAATTAAGCTTTGGATTTGCTTGATTTTTGGGCCCATGACTTAAAATGATCTCGAAAAATAGGTGGACAGTGTGGATCTAGCCCATACATCATGACGGAACCTATAGAACTTACTAACATCAACAAACATTTTCAAAAAAAATATAAATGATAATGCCGGAAGCGGTGCTACAATTATCATAATCTAAAAGGAACCAAATGCAATTCCATCTAACCCAATCTCAACCTTTCCCATTCTCTCCAAACACTAGATGGAATTTGTACGGTATCAAATGCAATTCCATCCCACCTAATGTCATCTAATACCATGAGCCAAACGCCCCCTTAAGATAAAAGCCTAAAATTAAACCTTACCTTAAGTTCAAGTGGGCCATATCACAAGAAATAATGACAACTCATCACTTACAGTTGAAAACTTACCTAAAGGCAACAAAAGTTTTGGATTAAACCTGTTGTTGGGCTTCAATTCAGAGTTCGATATATGTTGGTGTAAACAGCCATTAATTATTTTTTTGAATGCATTCTATGTATCTACTTATTTTATGAATAAGTTAGATGACAGATAAACATCACTGTGGCCCTAAAAGGATTTCAACTATAGGCATCATTATCCCTGCAGTTTTTCATGTGGTCCACTTAAGCTTTGGATATGCTTCAATTTTAAGCTCATGCTCTACACTTAAAAAAGAATATGAATCCTCTGATTGTCACAAATAGCAATTTTTTATTTTCTTACATTGAGGTTGGTCCACATCATCATTGACCTTGTGAGTATTGTTGCATTAAATACATTGTGCAATGATACGGCCCAATCAGATTACAATAAACAGAAATTTTCTATTTGTGGCAAGCAGAAGATTCGAATTTCTTAAAAAATTGAATGGATGACGTGATAAAACACATACACCACAATGGGCTCGAAGGAATTTACTTAGCACTCTACAGTAGGTAATTTGCATTCTCATCACACCTATTTAGCAGGGTGGTTAAAAAAAGTAAAAGTTTCATGTGGTGGCTCATGTGAATTTAGGATTGGAATCACCAGTATCTTCCACAGCGTGTAGAACACCAAATACTGAGGATGGGATGCCAACATAGTGTTGGGGATTTGCGCTACGGAATCTGTGATTTAACGTGGAAAACCCTTGAGGGAAAAAACCACGGCACAAAGTAACAGAATTCCACTATGAAAACAAAAATTACAAAGAGAAAGCACTTACCCGATTTGAACAACCTCGAATCTCACCCTTGCTACACCCTTTAGAAACCCTAAAACCCTTTTAGGAACCCCTTTAGAAAGCCTTAAAATACCCTAGAACAGCCCTAGGGACCCCTATTTATAGTTTAGGAAACTCCACTTCCGCACCTCTGCGAAACCACCTCAAATTTACGCAGTCCGTACAAAATCTGCGCAGAATCTGTGTAACCCTCGACTTGTCGAGTCAGGTACTCGATTGGTCGAAGGACCCCTTCGACTGGTCGAGTAAACCCCTCGACTGGGCGACATAAAAAAATATAGCACGTTGGACTTCGAGTCGAGTGGTGCTCGACTGGTTGAGCAGGCCCTCGACCGGTCGAGCAGCGCGGTTGCATACAGATTTAAGACATCTGTTTACAATAATCTCCACCATGTCTTCAATCTTCAATCATGTAGCTTCTTGACCTTTTCTCTTATGTCCGCATCATATCATAGCTTCTTGTGCATACTTCATCCTTCTTTTCTGCCATCGCCAAGCCCATAGAAGTTGCACAGAACTTGAACTTCTCTACAAGAACGTTCTACGTGAGCATATCTACTGGATCAGAATCCACGTGCCTAACCACCTTTGCTCATGTCTTCTCAAAAGGAAAGACGTAGTCTTCTTACCATCTCATCGCTATCCAATATTGCTTGCCGGGGTACTTTGTAATATCCCGAATTTTCACGGTCAGAGTTTATAGTCGTACCTGAGAGAATCGGGCGTTAATAATGTACAACTGGATGCTTTGAAATCGCACCCTATTTTTTTCGTTTGGTTTACATCCAGATACATTCATGAAGGTAACATTCACAATAATAAAATCAACTGTATTGATTATATTTCATCAGAGTAAATAGAATAATCAAAGGCCTTCTCAATAGAAGCTTATTACATTCATCAAGTTCGTAGCGGAAGTATAAAACTAAGTAAATAATATGTCTTCATATTCTTTTGGTGTAGTCTTCTATAAAAGTTGGTCCTCTAAGTCATCAATTTGTACATCACCTACAACATTTGTATGGTTAGGAGAGGATCAATGCCCTACTCATAGTGATGGTTATCCTTTAAGATTAATAGTAATTCAAGAGACTTATAAAAGTGATATAAATGTTCTGATACGTCAAGTACTCCACACTACAAGAGGTATCAATGCGCAATCAATCTATATGGGATGCATGCCTAGCAAATATATACGTGTATCATACTTAATTAGCGATTGCCACAATGTGGAATATGATTAGAGTTATCCGACTCGACCCACATCTCATACTACAAATATTCACCGACGTGTCCCACGCTTAACATAGCTTTATGCGGTTAACCTGAGACGGCCACAATACATGACCGGGAGAATACGCCCCTAGAGATTGGAGTGACTATTTGCGACAACCAAAGGAAATGATGCACTGCGTATATAGAACAGCTTACGCAAGTTAATTAGGGCAACATCACCCGAGACCATGGAATTACGTGACGCCCCAAGGCCGCCACCGAAAGCGCATTACGTCCATGATAATTAATCAATCGCTAGAGGAAGGATTCCCAACATAGTACTTGCATCAAGAGAGAATTCATTTATCTATGGTCAGTTAAGAACATTAAGACACCTGCTCAGCCCTTATGGTAAAGGAGGCGAGTGATAGTAACCAGCTCGAATAAGAGGCGAGTGACAATGGTCAACTCAAGTATGAGGAGAGTGGTTAAGGCCAACTCATGATGAATAAAAGCAAGAGCAAGGCTTGTATCCATAGCCTCATATGAATTCAGGAAAGCCTCTTACAATGGATACCATGTAAAAAAAATCTCAAAATAACCATTAATTAATGGTGAAACATATAATAGCATGGAAGATTCAAAGTTATATGTAAAAGGCCAGATAAAATACATGCAAAGGCAAGATCAAATTCATGAAGACAGGAAAAGGCAGGATAAAATTAACAACTTAAATTAGCGTAAGCCTAAAGTATAAAACCCTCACCTTGGCTGTCTGACTGCCCTCTAGGGTTAGATGTCTGGGCAACTTAGTTTCACCTGTTTTGCATTAAGCTAAAGTGGTTGCTAGAGGTTCCATGCAAAATCTATGTTTCTAGAACCTAGTGAGTCTTTCCACCGAGTCAACTTGGCCAGGACTCAAATTCTTTATTTGTTCCTCTTCTCTTTCTCTTTCTTTCTTCTTTTCTTTTCCTTTCCTTCTCTTTTCTTTCTTTCTCTTTTCTTTTTTTTTTTACTTTTCTTTTCTCTTTTCTTTTCTTTTCTTTTCTCTTTTCTTTTCTTTCTTTTCTTCTCTTTTCCTCCCTACCTTGCTGCCGACGACCCCTTCTACGATCGGCCTCTTTCTCTTGGACGGAGATCTCTCTCTCTCTCTCTCTCTCTCTCTCTCTCTCTCTCTCTCTCTCTCTCTCTCTCTCTCTCCTGTTTCTCTCTTCTCTTCCCCTCATCCTGTGTCGGAAGGTCTTTTATAGACGGAGGGAGTCTCCAGATCCTTCTACGAAAATCCAGACGCGGATTTGTGCGTGCGGAATTTGCTGTTACGCAGTCATGCTTTCGCGTAGCAGGAGTTTGGACCGGCCCTGCGATCACGTCCGGTTATTTGCTCAACCCTCCCAGCAATCTGGACGGTGCGGATCATGGCGTTGAATCGAGCTCCGACCACCCAACTCATCGCAACGGAGGTCCCGATTTCCGCACGTCTTCGGTCGTCCGTGATTGTTGCGGACTGTCATCCGGCGTAACTGATGGGGCCCATGATCACAAGTCTGTGAGAAATCTGCTCCATCCACTGGTTTCGGCGCATGATATTGTCCGAGAAATAGGTGTTTTAAGTGTGGCCCATCTGGTTTTCTTGCCGTGGAGATACGAACGCAGGACTTCGAATACGGATGATCGCTAGTCCGCTAATGGCGCTGTCTGGTCATGCTAGGGTCGGAAATCTCGTCCGATCCCAATGGACGGTCCCGATCGATCTTGGTGGCCCATGGCGATGCCCGCGATATATCTTTTTGAAAATTGCCGCGGCGGGAAGTCTTTTGGAGAGGGGATTCTATCTTCAACAGAAACACGGGTCAACCGTGCTTTGACCGTACTCACGGTTACCGTGTACGGCGGGTAGGTGTGATCTGTGCACACGCACCTTGTGTGTGGGGTCTCCGACGATGTTCCGAAGAAATCCACACCGTCCATTCATTTTTCCCATGTAAATTTAAGGGGTTGGACTCAAGATTGAATCATATCCTAAGTTCAAGTGAGTCACTCGGCATGAAACAATGGTCTTTATGGCTTCTACCGTTGAAACCTTGCTAGGTCTTCCATCGATGTTTATTTGTGATCCAACCTGTCCATCAGATTATACAGACTTAGATGAAGGGAAGTATCTTACTACGGCTACCCGTTAACCTTTCGTGAATGCCCAAAACCCACGGTTAAGGGCTGATTTGCCATTCGGGTCACCTTTACAATGATCTAATGGTTGGAATCCATCGTGTACGGCTAATTTGTGACATAAAGACATGGTGTAAAATTTCGCATCACTCGGATTGTGGGAACCATGTGATCTAGAATTGCGGGGTCTATGTAATGGCAATTTCGTAATTATTGTTAATTTAAGAGTTTTGTGAAATCTCATGGTTTTGAATGGTTGTGACCATGTTTCTAAGTGATTCTTATAAAAGGATTTACATCTAAATCCTTATGGCTAAGGAGTTATTCGCCTATTCAACGAAAGGAATGTACGCCCATCAAATTCCATGATGGATGGTTTTGTCACAAAATCAACGGTCAGGAATAGAGATTATTTCTAACGGGTAGGTTGTGTCAGGACAAGGATGTAAGGCTAGGATGGTTGGATTAGTATCGTACACACGTATATATCCCGTTGAGTCTTATGGTAACTCTTGAGGACTTTCGATGCTCGAGTATTGAAAAGTTCGGGGCGTGACATACTTACTCACAATGTTGATAGCCCATGAAATAACTGGTCTAATACAAATCATAACATGCACTATCAACCACATTCGAATAAGGCTCATGAGATATATCCCGCTTTTCCTCATCTGTTTTAGGATGTCCTAAAGAAAATTTTGAGGAGAGACACTTAGAAAACGTTTTACGGTTTTACTTAGTCCATCACATACTTGATCAATACATACCTAAGGTATTTTGCCCGTGATTACCAAAACCTACTCATCTTCCAGTCTAAATGTTGAGAACCATCTTTGCAACCCCCCGATCCTTCATCCTGAATGTCCCACTTAACCGAGTCTTCAGTATATTGATCTCAGACATGTCATAATTCATGATTTACATGTCATCAGCATATAATTCCTGACTCACCATGAAGGAATCAAACCACTGCCTAGGATACAGGTCGTACCACGACCTCCTACAAACTTTTTTCCTCAGCCCCTTTAACTTCGAACCGCTCTGGTTGCTTCATGTAGATATGCTCTTCTAATTTCTCGTACAGAAGTGCAAACTCCACATCCATCCTTCCAGCTTAAGATCTCATTGGCTAACCAGCGCCAATCACGGATCTAACAGACACCTGTTATACCGTCGGCACGAATATCTCTAAGAAGTCGATCCCTTCTCTCTGAGCATAACCCTTCGCCACCAACCTCGTCCTGTATCTATGATGTATCCTCCTAAAGATCCACATGCATCCAACCACTTTCCGGCCCACTGGAAGCTCCACCAGCTCCCATATGTCGATCTGATACAACGAGTCCATCACATCGCCCATAGTTACCTTCCACTTCTCAGCACCAGACTCACCTAGAGCCATCTGAATAGAAGATGAATCCACTGCAATATTAGAGTCGTCCATGTACCTCACCGATATCCCGCGATTATGCCGTGTGATTCTTCTCACAGGTAGCTGCTCCACCTGCTGTATTCCTGTCCGTGCGTCTCAACCTTCCTATCCTGCCCACTCATGTGGCCATGCCTAACGTGCCACACACGTGCAGAGGTAGAATCCACTACATCCACTGCAGCTCCACCTTTTGAAGTGCTCCTGATCAACCTATACATATTACCGAGTCATTGTGCTTTCATGATTACCCATACCCCCATTGATACCTTAAGAGCACCATCAATACCTGTGAACTTATAACCCATTGTCTCAAGTACACCAAGAGAAATCAGATTCTTCTTCATGTTAGGAATTTGCCTCACATCAATCAGGGTACGCTCTATCCTGTCAAACATCATGATACACACTGTACTAACAGCCACAACATTATAGGCAAATTCATTGCCCATAAACACCTGTCCACTATCGCACTTCCTGTACCTGGTGAACCAACTCCGATGAGGAGTCGTGTGAAAAGATGTCCCTATGTCTGACATTCACTTGCCCTTACGATCATCGTATGGCCGTCTGATCATAGACACAGACAAAATATCACCATTACATTCACTCAATCCATCTAACGTGGCAACATTGGCCTCCCTGTATGAAGTCTCAGAATCTTTTCTATTATATTTAGAATTTGTATAATCCTTCTTCACATGTCCTTCCATCCCACAATTTCAGCACTTTACTTTTCTTTTCCCTTGCCCTTGGAATTGGATCTAAAACCTGAAGAACCTGTACCTTGTTCAGAATTCATACCCCTTATAAATAGTGTATCAGAAGATATCCCCATGTTGACGTTAAGCTTTCTCATAGCCTTCCCTTGAAGGGCTGAGATAACGGTGTCAACACTTAGGGTTTTATTCATGCTGCACATTGTGTCCTTGAATGACTCATACGACACCAGAAGAGAATTCAGCAACATACATGCTTGTTCTTCATCTTTCATCACTTCTTCCATATCCAGCAATTTGCAAACCAATTTGTTAAAGTTGTTGATGTGAGCCTCCAGGTCTCTGCCCTCTGCCATCTTGAAGTTATACCACTGTCGCTTTAAGTATAGGCGATTTTCAGAGAATTTTTTCACATAGACATCCTCTAACTTTGCCCATAACTTACCTGCAGTATTCTCCTTCATTATGTTGTAGAAAACCTCGTCTGTGAGACATAAACAGATCAATGATAAGGCCTTCCTATCAAGAGTATTTCAATCATCATCAGTCATAGTAGACTTTCGATCCTCAAGAGCACCATCTTCACCTTTCTTAATTAAGGAACTGACCATCTTGATCTTTCATAACTCAAAATTATTTTTCCCTAAGTACTTCTCAATATCAAATATAGTGCTTCCCATTATTACTAATCCCTCAAATTCAGATCTGTGCCCCAATGATTGCTCTGATACTACTTGTTGGGGATTTACGCTGCGAAATCACACAGATCTAGATTTAGGATAGCAATCCAATGACACCAAGCAAACACAAGAGAACACAAAAATTTAACGTGGAAAACCCTTGCAGGAAAAAACCACGGCACAAAGCAACAGAATTCCACTATGAAAATAGAAATTACAAAGAGAAAGGACTTACCTGATTTGAACAGCCTCGAATCTCACCCTTATTACACCCTTTAGAAACCCTAAAATCCTTTTAGGAACCCCTTTAGAAAGCCTTAGAATACCTAGAATAGCTCTAGGGACCCATATTTATAGTTTAGGAAACTCCCCTTCCGTACCTCTGCGAAACCGCCTCAAATTCACATAGTCTGCAGAAAATCTGCACAGAATCTGCGTAAACCTCGACTAGTCGAGCCAGGTCCTCGACTGGTTGAAGGGCCCCCTCGACCGGTCGAGCAAACCCCTCAACTGGTCAACACCAAAAAATATAGCACGCTGGACTTCGAGTCGTGTAGTGCTCGACTGGTCGAGCAGCGCGGTTGCATACAGATTTAAGACATCTATTTACAACACATAGGTTATTTTTAGTGCCATTATGATGTTATCCTTAGTCACGTGCAACTCACGAAAATAAAGGTCTGCATACCAGCCTGATAGAAGACTCTGGCAAACCGACCACTTGTAAATTTACTTTTTCTCAGTTGGTGTGTCCCATCTAAGCTATTTAAACGAGCATTCTTTATATGTGCGACAAACATAAGAATTCCCACCTTGTGGATGGAGTAGATTTTTACATATATGTGGAATGGGCACCACATAGCCTCCGTGTTTTGGAGTCAATTTCCATAGTGACGATCTAGTACCAAGGTCAGTAATAGCCGATGTTGTGGGCCCGCCGAATGGTTCACATGCTCACCCTGCTTTTATGAGATGTTCTTGGTTACATTGGGCTTGCTTTTATTTCTTTGGTTGTGCAATATCTCAAGAGCATGATTAGGATGTAAGGAATATGCTTTGAGCTTTTGGAGTAACCATTGGCCAATAAAGCTATTGAATTTACTGTCAACTAGAAATCATATAATCACTTATGAATTGGAAAATTATGGGATTGCCCAATTTAAGTGACTCATGTTGTAGATTTGCGATTGTAGGCTTTCGATAAGAGTCTCAGTAATAGAAGAGAAATGGGTTAGGCATCATATTCTACTCATACAATCTGTAGTCTTTACTCTATGGGATTTTTGACTTTTAAGAGGATTTAATAAAATTTCAACATCATATATTTAGTCATTCTTCACATAACTTTGGAGGGGAGGGGGCGAGGGCAGGCTGAAATGAAAAGTTCTTAACTTTACTTTGCAAAGGCAAATGATTCCAAGCAGGCAAATGTAATAAAATAAAAAAGAAGGAATGCAAAGTGCAAGTTGATATAGACGTATTAGGAATATGTGGGGTAAATGTGAGTTTAACTTAACTAAAATGTAAGAAGAAAAGAAGAGATCAAACACTCTTTTTTTGTCAAAAGGGACGCTCGAACATCCTTGATTCAAATCGTACTCTTGACTTTACTGGCTCCATTTTGTAGGTTATTTATTGCGAAGGTTGGCTTCTTGGATTGACAAAACCTTGACATTAATCAAGAAATCTCTAAAATCTTCGAAGAACAGGATCCTCTCCTGACGTTTCCCTCTCTCTTTAACCTCCTACATCCCTCTCTCGTGACTCTAGCCCCTTAAAATGGTAGTTATTGTGCCAAATTATAGATGAAGACCATCAATTCGCGGTGAGCCGATGGATTAACACCTGACTCTACTTTGAGATTTCAGCATATGGGAAGCTAGGATAGGATTTACATTAGATAAAAAGAATGCCAAGTGGTTGTCGGTGTGCAGTGGGCCAATGATCGACTTCTCCCTTTTACGCATTTTCTACCATGTATAAGGGATCCCCAAGCTTTTGGGGGGCTAATTTGTTCCGTTGATTCTTATTTGTTAAGTTCGAGATCGGTCGATCAGAACTGTTGGATACCTTTATGAGGTGTCCAGGTCCTCTTCAACCTTCAGTTTTTTAATGTTTCTCAGGATGTTAAAGTTCAGTCTTACCAGAGAGATATACGATCAGTTTTTTTTTATGGGGATGGATTATCGGTTGAGTTTTAGGTTTCCCGAGCCTAGGATCCGTAGATCGGGTCTAGTGATTGTCCCTTGACATGCCGAGGGTCCTAACCCCTTGATCAATCATATTCTCAACGGTTCTCAAATTGCCCAAAGATGACTTTATCGAAGCTCAACTATAGTCTAAAGAGTAGCTTAGTCTCATTTTGGGTAAAGTGTTTACAAATGCTCCTCTTTGACAAAGGTTGTGTGCGATCAAATGCCAAAGCAAGTGAACACTCCACCTTCTGGATTAGAGACAGGTGTAGTCCAGTCTATTTCAACTGGAGTGTATTTTGTTACGATATCTGCATGGTTAAATATTAATGCATATGTTTTCCGAGGGTTAAGGAAAACATTGTAATTTATCCATGTGTTTTTGCAACTTTATGGGGCATCAAATCGCAACTCTTCATGTTGTGACTGGTAGGTGTGCATCGAGTGTGTCTGCAAGTATGAACTTTACGAACTTAGAGCCCATACACTTTTTGCAGCCTTGCGATAATAACCCAGTTCAATTTAGAAAGGTAATTCTTGATGTTACACAGTCCCCTAATATCAGTTGTAGGTTAAGTCATTGTAATGAGCAGTTGCCTATGTATTTTATGGCTTTATGGATCTCCTGCATTATAATATGTTAGACTCACAAGTACCCTAGACTAGAGTCATTTATGTTACTCTTTCGCCATTTGAGTTTCTAATTCCGACACTTTGACAGTAATAAGCTTTTTTGCAACTGGAGGTACGGTTACGCTAACTCGGATGTACTTAATTTACATTATAAGATGATCAGACGAACACTGAAAGTTCAATCCATTCATGCCCGAACTTTGAAACTCAACTATGATGACCCTTATATCAAGTTATAGGGTGTGAACTAATATTTCATTTATCACATTTTCATTCAATTCATCGTACATCCAAAGCAAACCATAATTAAATCCTTCAAAACATAATAATTTAAACTTAAACTTGAAAATTAAACTTCTTAAATCCAAATTCAACTAATTTACTACTACTAATTCTCTTCTCATGACTCCCACTGTAAGTTCATCACAATTTTTTTCAATAAATAAAATAAACTAAACTCTAAGCTCTATAAAAATAGTAATCCATGTATTTTTCAACTTCTACTCCTCTCTCGTCTGGTAAACTTAAAAGTTATCAAATTAGGTGAGCTACAAGCCCAATGAGATCGTATCCATAATAATTGAATTTCAAGAGATATAATACTACATAGAACTGTTAGATAATAGGCAGGAATTAAACTGGATATCAACAGAACAATGTCATAAATAAACCATAATTCCATGTATGCAATTATATAATCCATCACAGCCAAATTCAATTAATTAGTTTTCCACGAACGCTCCTCTTGCAAATCAACCATGATCACATAACCGGTCCAATGAGGCATGCACTTACATTCACTCAGTTGGCGGGGCACGTTCAGTGTTTAGGTAGGCGGAGGAAGTGGACCGACTGAACCCGGGGGAGGAAGCTGCAACCAGGGGATGTGATGGCAAGTGAATTTCAGAAAAGAAAAGTTTTGGACGACCTGCCCTTTAGTCCCTTTAGTAAGGGCCTTCATTTTTCACCTACTTCTGGTGGCCCCACCACTCTTTATCGAAGACGAAGAAGGAACCGATAACGGTTATCCCTAGCTTCGTATGCCGAGCCTAGCATAGATGGTAGTCGAGTGGTGAATACCACAATCTCGTATAGCTCTTGACATTAAGAACCTTTTGCAAATCAATCATGCTCACTTAACTGGTCAACCATTGCAGTAAATCAACCATGCACATCGATAAGTAAATCAACCATACTCACTGATCTATCATCCATGCAAAGTTCAATTCTAAATATCCAAATCAAATAGCATGCATTTCATAATGATGCAATCAAATCAAATCCTATGGAATTATAATGCAATCAACAATACAAGTTTAAGCACACCATGATTATAATGTATACTATCTAAGAGTGGATAGCTTAATAGATTATCTGTCACGCCCCAAACTCGGAAGCCGGGCTCACAAAATTTTCGATCGTAGAATCCGGCGCCAACAGCCTCCGTAGTACCCCATTCTCGGCTCCCAACGTCCATTCGTTAGGTTCCGATCTTGGGATGTTACGAGGAGAATTTTCAGCATCAGTTTGATTCATAATAAGCATAACCAAAGGCATAACCCACAAACAACAACCAAAAACTCCATCACATTTTCACTATAATAAAAAAATTTATAAGTATAGTGCGCGTAAAGGGAAATACAATGATGATAGACAAAAGCTCCAAAATGATCTGTCATGCGCTCTACCCTCAGTGCTGCTGTGATCCAACGTCACCTGTACACAATGGTCATACATAAGCTTATGGAAAGCTTAGATGGTGGTGAAAGTATGTGCGCAAGGTAGTGATACAATTATGCAGTATCAGAGTAATGCGGAATATACTGATAAATTTATGAATACTATTAGCCGTACCAAGGCTATGCGATGTAAGGTATGAATGATGTCAGCCATACCAAGGCCATGCGATGCGAGATGCAGACCAAGCACACCAATCCTCATCTTAGTCCACATATCAATACAGCTCACCTCTGGAATATCTCCGGAGTCTAGTACACTCCAGGCCAGATTGTCGCCCCATTGCGCGCAACAAGGTGAGTGGAAGAGACCTCACTATCTGCCTGCCAATATCAGGCCCGGCTCATCGATAGCGGACCCATTCCTCAAGCTGGTCAAACTCAGCCTAGCTTTGCCCCCTCCTCTCGGGCGGGTAAGGCCGCACCCCCTTCCAACTGACCACGACACAGTGGAAAGCGCAGCCTTCTGGTAATCGGCACTCGACACTCCTACACCCACTCGATCTAGACGTTGGAGCAATCTCCTGGTACCATAAGAGTTTAGGAACTTTCACCCAGGGATATCTATAGCACCCTATGTAGAACAAAATTTTCGATATTAAATCCTGTCAACCATGATGTGCCTGTGGAGGCTATGACCTTGATGTCGCTAGGGTGTATAATACACCTGTCACATAATGAAAGATGCATGAATCACGTAATCTAGTCATACAGCAAACATGTGCATACCGTGCGCTTATGTGGGCAATTACGCCTATCAGGGAGCCCATAAACCATCTGCCCGAAGGCATGTGCTATGATCAATTACTCATCTCATCACAAGCATGTAGATGATGCGTATAGACATGTATCATGATGCTATGTTGTCACATACTCATAATCGATATTGATAACCGACATCGTCCTCGATAATTGGCACCGATAATCGACACCGATAATCAGGGTCGATAATCGGCGTCAGCCTCGATAATTGGCACCGATAATCAGCATCGATAATCGGCACCGACAATCAGCATATATAAACAAGGCGGGGTCCATAGATGATCAGCCGATCAACCATAGTATAAAGATTAGCACTCGATCGTGGTTATATTAATCTGATAATATGGAGTCATCCGTTTATGGCGAATGGGGCCCACTTATTTGAGCTAACCTACGAAGAGAATGGGCCTAACAAGGCCTAAGGGAAGGTCACGATAAGGACATCTAACCAGCATTGCCCATCAATGTGGACATCTAACCAACATTGCTCCCAAGGAGTGGCCTACATAAGGAATTCATGCACAATGTAACAGCCACACATACATTACATTGGGCCTCGCTCATGGGCCTCTCATATATCGCCTTGGGCTTCATACAAGGGCCTCGACTGTACCACAATGGGCCACGCACATGGGCCTTGAATACATCAAATGGGCCTTGCTCATGAGCCTTGAATACATTTCCATGGGCCTCACCCATGGGCCTCATATATCAAGTGGGCCGCATTATATGAGCCGCACTAATGGGCCCAATACACGTCACAAGGGCCGCATGACATGGGCCTAACCTTCATCAAGTGGGTCGCACCATCTATACCATTCATCTATTCTTAGGGATCATTTTAGAGTATAAATATATATATATATATATATATATATATATATATATATATATATATATATATATATATATATATATATATATATATTTAAATCACATGGGCTGCACTCTAAATAACAGTGGTAAAAATGATTCCCACCATTAGAATTCTCAAGGCCCACCATAACATTTATTTCCCATACAATCTGTTCATAAGGTCACACAGACCTGAACCAAGATGAAAACAAATTTCAAATTAATCCAGAACTGCTGTGACCTTAAGAAGGGTTTCAATGGTGGACGTTCATTTAACATTGTTTTCTGCAATGTGGTCCTCTTGATATTAGATCTGTCTCATTTGGTCTCAAGCCTTAGAGCTGGCTTACCAAATGGATGGACGGTTGGATAAACCATACACAGCAGGTGGGGTCCACGTTCACCAAATGGATGAATGGTTTGGATGTCATATATATATCATGAAAGGCCCATCGTCCAGCCATCTAGACAGTGGGATACAAAACATACATTACGGTGGTGTCTGGACGACCTGCTGACGTCCTCAGCAGTGGGACCCACATAGTTTGGTGGCATCACTATACCAGCCAAACGCTGGTGCGCAGTACCCCACCAATCTTCTGCAGCAGGTGGGCCCCTCCCCCCTATAACAAATGGATGGACGATTGGATGGGACACGTCCACACGTGGTACCCCAGGTCCTGCTAACGTTAAATGGGTTGATGGGTCCCACTATTTGGATGGTCTGGATCTCATGTGGGACCCATAGATCTTGCTGGCGTTAAAAGGGCAGTGGGTCCCATCATCTGGCGTGGTTTCAAGTTGATGGACGGTGTGTATGCCAGATGCCCTACACGACCAGACCCACCGTCCTAGCCCCAAGACGGTGGGGATTTGCAACGTGTAAACAAGGTGGGTCCCAGATTGCTGGGAGACGTCAAGTACGACAGTTATATAGCTGTTGTGGTCGTGCACCAGCCCATCCTCTGTCCAAAACAGGTGGGTCCCACATGGGGCCCACATGTACGGATGCATGTATCATGTATATTTCTTATATACACAATATATAATATTATATCATACTATAATGTTATAATATAATATAATATTATAATATATAAACCTACCATATCCATATATAAATGTATATATTATATTCATCATCTGACCAGCATCCAGCCACCGTCCAGCAATCTGGACGATGCTGAATGATGCACTTTCATCATGGTGGTCCCACGTAGTGGGCCACGGTATCTCGATTAAGCTAATATTTGTCTTTCCCTCTCATCCGAGCCTATGTAACCATCCGGTCATGTAGGCCCCAACCAAGATCAAGGTGGCCCATTCGTTGGACATCATGGATAAAATATACACATCTTAGGTGGGCCACTAATCATAAAGAGAAAGAGAGGGAGAGAAAGAGGAAAGGAGAGAAATCAGCAATGACGGAGGGACCTCGCCACTATGGGCCCCTCATGGATACAAGCATATATCAAGGTGGGTCCCACCATATGTGGGCTCTTAAATCACAAAAAGAAAGATGCAAAAAGAATAAAAATGTGGGTCTAAGATCACCCACCGTCCACTTCTTCTTGCTCCCTTAGGTTCCTTTTCTCCTTAACTTCGATCCTAACGGAAGAGATGGAGTTTAGATAGTTAAGATGGGAGATGAGAGGGTAGGAAGTGGGCCACACACAAAATTCTCTTGGAGGTTAGAAAATGCTTGGACATGGGATTTTTTTCTTGCTTGGGAAAGTGAGTTTGAGAAATGAGAGAGAGAGGGTTGTAAAGAGAGAGAGAGAGAGACGGGTGATGGAGTGATGGATGTGGTGAGTGATAGGTGTGTAAGAACTTTTTGACTTTAGGGGCAGATGGTGTAAGAAGGGTATGGGGTGTGTGAGAACATTTTGACTTATGGGGTTGCCTGGGGATGGGTGTGAGGTGATGTGTACTTGACATGTACTTGACCATTGATGAGATTGATTGATTAACTGAGGTGACATGTTGTAGATATTCTCTTGGGTTTTGCAATGCGCGACGTTTTCCTCGCACTGAACACGAGCCCGCATCTCCCGGCCTAGGTATCGCTTTGGCGCACGAGACGTGGTATCGGAATCGCGGCGATAACGCGGTCGCTAGGGTACAAGTCTCCGCTTGATAGGACTCCGCTTAGGATCGTGCGCAAACATCAGATAAAGGTCAAAGGTTGTCGAAATTCGACCGAAAAGATCACGGAAGCGTACGGAACGGTACAGTCTAAGATACGGGTCTTACATTATCCTTACTAAATAAAAGTTTATAAGAGAAAATAACACATCAATGGATTAAAGTAATGCGAGAATGCAACATATTTTTAAAAAGCATACAAGAGTCAAAGTGAATTACACCAACACACTCAATATTCAAGTTATCCAACAGGAGGCCACTTTGAACAATACAAAGAATATGCAAGTAAAAGCAGTGAAGAAGAAGCCCTTGAGTGTTTTTTTTTTTTTAATCAACTTTTTTTATAAGTGATATGGCTAAACCCGAAGCAAAAAGGATAGACCCAAATAACAAAAGTCTACCACAAGTAAAAATACAAAATCTCATAAAGAGGAAAATTCAATAAAGAAGAAGAGGAATAAAAGAAAACTCAAATTGGAATAAGAGAATTCAAATAGAATAGAGGGTTACTTAGATGAATAAGAATTCTCAAATTAATTTCTTTCTCCTCCTTTCTCTCCCCATTTATTATTTTCTCTCTTTATAATTTTACCACAATTACGCCTTAACACCAACAAGAATTTCATGTTGAGAACTCTATCTAATCGCTAAATCACTCTTTCTTAAATCATCTTTGTTGTTGTTTTTTATTTGAAAAAAGCCTCACTGACTCCACTTTACACGTGAGTGTCACACATGTGTAGTCTTCTTTAAAATTTCCTAGATATGCCTTTTCTTTTCCTTATCTATATATATATATATATATATATATATATATATATATATATATATATATATATTCCACTTTGATGCTTGTAAAAAAATTCACCCTAAGCATCCATTTTGGTGAGGTACACCGTGGTGTTTGTAGGAAATCAACTCCGTCCATCTGTTTTGATATATAACATTGGGCTAAGGGCCATGCGATGAGGAAGATCTAAATCTTAAGTGGGCTGCACAACGTGATGAAGTGGGCAGGGAGATGCCTACTGTTGAAACCTTCTAAGAGACCTCCTTTGTTTCATCTTTCTTTTTTTATATGTAATAAATTATTTTATTATATTACCTTTAAATGCTGGAAATGTCTAGCGGCATATGCCTTTAATTTCTCTTATATGTACATATATATATATTATTTAATTAAGTTTATTGTTTACAACCCCAAGTATAGGGTTGCCATGTAGTAATAACTCGGGAGTTCGAGATCATTCCACAGGGATCCCAGGATCAGAACCTGCCTTAGGAGCCGAGAATAAGGTACTACAGATGCTGTTGCAGCTAGAACAGGTTATTGGGTTCCTTGTGAGTCCGGTTATCGAGTTTAGGGCGTGATACGTTTGCAATTAAAACTGAGTCAAATTAGACAAGTTGGATACGACTCGAGCAAGTCGTCCAGATCACCCAACCCTTTCATATAGGCTGGGCCCAGCTTATACCTGACTCAACCCTTCCATATAGGCTGGGCCGGTCTGGGCTCACTAATTTTAAGTGGGGTTTAAAATTTCTAAATGTTGATGGGTTTGATGAGACTAGAAGGGGCAAACATGGATCTTAAACAACACTATCCAAATTGCTGGCCTAAAATCATACATACCGGAGGATCTTAATCGTAAGATGGATGCAGACATGGCAGTGCTGCCCTATAACTCTCCATTTGTTGACCACCCATTGGACGGTTAGGATTGCCTGATCATTATGTTGGCCAGAGGGTCACATGATTGGCATGCTCAGGATTGAACTACATGCGTATAAGATGCATATTGCATTGCCTCTTGCCACAATTCAGTAAATGGCAGCGAACATTCGCCTCAATCAAGTCCACAACGGTTTAGTAAATGGTGGCAAACACACATCATGTTGATCTTTGTACAGCTTCTGTTAGGGCTTGCAATGAGATGTGCTCTCAGGTTGGAACAGGCCTTGGACCCATAATCAGACTGGTCCATTCAGTGGGTCGATGGGCCATTACCCGAAATTTCCACTGATTGGACAACCACATCAAGTAGCTACAGTTCAACCGTTTGGTGGCCCGTGTAATAGTGCAACGCATGGGCGACGCTTGAGGGTCCCAGCAGCGAGCTGCTGTGGTGGGCTATGATGCCGTCTTAAAATGTGGGACCCTCAAGCGATTTGGGGCTATGATGCCGTCTTAAAATGTGGGACCCAGTGGGGCGACATATTGTGCTGAACCTATGGCGCGATGTAAGGAAAAAAACGAACTCCTCCGTTCCTCCAGAGAACCGAATGCTTCGGGTCTGATCTGTCTCTGCGTCGCGAATTGCGTGTTAACCGATCATGAGCTCGCAAATCTCTGTCTCTTCTTCCCCTCCTCACCATGCCATGACTCGCAACCCTATCATCATACGCCATCATCATCGATGCCATCATCACCACCGTCCTCTGATGCGAACCCCAGCGGCATTGGGAATTCCGACGGTCCGGATCCAACTCCACCTCCGGAGGCCCCAATAACCAAATGCAAGCTGAAGAAGATCCCTCCCATCCCCGTTCGCCGCCGCAGCACTGCTAGAAAAGAAGGGAAACAAGAAAAAGAGGAGGATGAGGACGACGAGGACGACGATGACGATGATGACAACAGTGAAACGGATGGCCAGGATCTTCCCTCCCCGATCGGGGCCTCCTCCCTCGGCCTCAACCACATCAGAACGCGATCCGGCCCTTCGCCGCTCCACCGCCTTGCTCCTGAGCCCGAGGAATCAAAGATCAAGATCAAAGATGGGGATGCCAGTAAAGAACCCCACCCGGCGCGGCCCGCATTGTATCTTCCCCTCCACGCCTCGCTCCTGTCAGGACCAGGTACGATTCCGTGTGGTCGCGATTCTCTCTTGCGTGCTGACACTGACAATTTGGTGACCGCACGGCTTCTGTGGGGCCTTGCCCCGCCACTGGGCCCCACGGAATGCGTGGCCGAGGGCGGCTTGTTGATCAGCTAGGCTTGAGTCCCTTCAATCTGAGAATGTTCTGTTGGGTCTCTCCTCATCAAGTGAACCCAAGTGGGCCTCACCAATCGGAGATGTGCCACACCATTTGGATGGGCACGCGCCGAGCGTGTGGGTGCTTACCTCATCAGGTGAACTGAAGTGGGCCCAGCTGTCCACAATGCGCGATGGTTTGCGTGACTTTGCATGAGTGCTGATGTTAGCTCTCACCAAATATGGTGAACCCAAGTGGGGCCCAACGATCCTCAATGAGTGGTTTGGATGGCCATGCATGAGTGCCATGGTGCGAGGAGGATGCGCACCATGGATTGTTGCATGGGCTTCCTTTTTTTTTCCCCCCTGTAAAAGTGGGTTTTTTAATCACCTTCCCCAAAGGGCATTTTCGATGCTCTGTTGAACTGAATCGAATAATTCGATGAAGGGCTCGATTTGGAAGTTGTAAATGGAAGTAAATTGGAAATGGAATTGGAGGTAAATGAATTGGCTAACTCAATTGTGTTTGGATAGAGTAAATGAAATGCATTTGAAATCCAAATATTTTGTTTGAATGGGAGTAAATGGAAGGAATTGGAATGTATTGGAATTTTTCAATATATTTACAAGAACATATATGATATCCCAAATTAACTTTAATATATCAAATCAGTGTATAAATGTGATATTTAACTGAATGATTATACATTATAATAAAATACATTTACATATTTGTTTAGCATAATACACAAATTAGTTAATATACATCATAAATAAAATACATTTACATATTTGTAAATAATGTTTATATGATATTCCAAATTAACTGAATGATTATATATACATTATAATAAATATTAGTAAATAATGTTTTAGACTTTATAAAAAAATAAATAAAATACATTTACATATTTGTTTAGCATAATACATTAATAGTTATAGATAAGTATTTATTTACAATAATTAATATGTATAATGTATTTTTATGATCATATATGCATATGTTAGTATAGAAAAACTTATGTTAAATGATATATATATATATATATATATATATATAGAGTCATGCTCCCCTGCGCACCTACGCACATGCGCACCTTTGCACATGTGTCATGGGTGTCTAATCTGAACGGTCCATGTGACGCGGAATCCCATGAAACCGCATGTGACAAATTTTCACCCTGATCTAAAATTCTGGTGGGCCATATCAAAGAGAAATGCAAATCAAGGGAGGAAACTGTTTTCATTTTTCATGGCCCATCAAAGTTTTAGATCAAAGTAAAACTTGGTCCTAGGGGGTTTCACGAGGTGCTGCTTCACATGAACGGTTCAGATTTTGGATCCATATCACCTATGATGGGTTCTCAAAAAAGTTCGTATGTAGTACGTACGAACTGGTTCCTATATCGTTTGTGTATATATATATATATATATATATATATATATATATATATATATATATATATATATATATATATATATATATATATATAGTATAATACATTGTAAATATTAGTTAATATACATCAATTATATGATAGTGTGTTGGCATACAATTTATTTTATATACAGTTTAAGTGATATACGTAATTTGAATGATTTAAGTAACATATGTATTATTACAATTGATTATAAAATTATTTTGTATCATGATATATGCATACAATTATATCACATTTAAAATAAATTTTTATGTTACCAAGTTAAGATAGTATAGAGTGTAAATGTTCACATAAATCGAGATTGTATTTATACTAAGTAAGGTTCTCATGGTACAGAAAAGTACAGGGTGTTACAATTTCCTCCCCTTCATCCAGGCTCATGTGACTTTATTAATTGATTAGATGGTAAATAAACACTACGGAAACAATAGGGTGTGTCTAATAAGTTTTTAATGGTAGAGTGTACAATCATTGCTATTTCTTAAAGTATGGTCCACCTGAGATTTGTATCTCTTCATTTTTGGGATCATGACATCAAATGATCTGGGAAAAAGGATGGACGTTGTGGATATAAAATACATATATCAAGGTGGTTCCACAGTAAGGGCCGCATAGTCTTGGGTGAGGTCGAAGTCTCACCTAATTTGCTCCTGGGATGATAGTAGGATAAACCCCAAGATAGCTCGACCAACGAGCTAGAGTATTTTACAGTTAATTTTTCCATTTTCACCATCTCTTTGAGGTTAAAAGATCATATGGATAGTATTATGGGGAAAATTGAACTGACCAACCATACGAGACGTGGTGAAAAACCGACAGAGCAACCTACTCGAGCCACCAATATATCTACTACCAGGAAAGCTGAGCTGGGCTTCGATGGACTCACTTCCCGAGCTAAACTGGTCAAGCTCAGAACTCGATAACAAGATTCATCAATCGACCTAAGCATCTTGACCGAGCTGTCTAATCAACCTTGATGTCGGAATAAAAATGTCCGGAGAGAATCTCGCATCGTACTAGGATATGATCGATCTGACGAAATCCTAACTGAAAATCATGCCAATCAAGGCAGAATTAGAGGCATTCTCAGAAGCAGATCCCTACTCCAATACAACCCCTTCCAGTGTATCTAAAAGATCGACTAAGATGCAGACTGCCTAGCGAACTTACATATATATATATATATATATATTTGTTTTAGGTAAAAGGTACGTCCAAAAATCCCGGTTCTAACCATACTACCTAACTTAGGCATTGGAGTATCTACCATCGTGATCAATGCTCCTATTATTCATTGTTTTTCTATTGGTATAAGTATTAGTAGTCTACTTGTAGAGCCACGGGTTAAACGGGTTGAAGCGTTAACAGATATGATTATCTAACGGGTACGATCTTTGTTACATAAGCCATAAGCTATCCACGATAAGGACCAATGAATGGACGGACCTGAATGATATGTAACCTTGTCTAATTTAGTGTTTGCCTCATGGCTGTACCAAAATTCGGTGCTCCCGCTCAACCATACATTCGCTCTCGACGAATGTAGACGTCTCGGGTAGTTAGGTTTTCCCGCCACGGGCAACGTTAAGAATAACGAACCGAACGCTCAAGTTGGTTTTGTACAGCGATGGGGATGGCGAGGGATTATTGGATCCTCCAGCTGAGGAAATGTACGGTGTGAAAAGTTTAGCAAAAAACTGATGGATGGGATTGTCTAATTGGTTGATTTTTTGAAAGGTAAAGCGTCTGTTATAGGGCCCAGTAGATGGATGGACCTGATTGATATATCGCACTTGGGCGTGTACTGTGGAAAGAGATTAGAACTCTTTAAAAATATATTAGAACTCTTCGATCACTTTGAATTTTATTTGATAATCTATGTAGATTTTGTACTACGATTTGGACGGCTTAGTTTGAGTTAGTTATGCCGCGTGTGCTATTTCTAAGTGCCTGCCTATCAACCATCACAGGCTGCCAGAGTATTAAGCAACTCCTACTTTATTCTGCTCTAATGTACCGCAAGTTCGATTTGCGTATGTCGTGATTAAGTATCTCTAACTCGTCTCGCCCCATTGGGGCCCACATGATAAGACATTATGATGATCGATATTGTCCATCTCGTCTATAACGTTATAAATAACTTTATCAAGAATAATCCCAAGCTTTGATTTTTCGAGTTGAACATGAGCCATTGAAAAAACTTCTCTCCAATGTCCTCAATCCATGTACTCATAGAGATAGTTAGATTCGAACAATTAGAACCGTTTCATTAAAATGGATCGTAAAAATAGCGTTAGATGATGGACGGTCGGGCTATGATGCTGTCTTAAAATGTGGGACCTAGTGGGGCGACATATTGTGCTGAACCTATGGCGCGACGTAAGGAAAAAAAACGAACTCCTCCGTTCCTCCAGAGAACCGAATGCTTCGGGTCTGATTTGTCTCTGCGTTGTGAATTGCGTGTCAACCGATCATGAGCTCGCAAATCTCTGTCTCTTCTTCCCCTCCTCACTATGCCATGACTCACAACCCTATCATCATACACCATCATCATCATCATCATCGATGCCATCATCACCATCGTCCTCTGATGCGAACCCCAACGGCATTGAGAATTCCGACAGTCCGGATCCAACTCCACCTCCGGAGGCCCCAAGAACCAAATGCAAGCTAAAGAAGATCCCTCCCATCCCCGTTCGCCGCCGCAGCACTGCTAGAAAAGAAGGGAAACAAGAAAAAGAGGACGATGAGGATGACGAGGATGACGATGACGATGATGACAATAGTGAAACGGATGGCCAGGATCTTCCCTCCTCGATCGGGGCCTCCTCCCTCGGCCTCAACCACATCAGAACGCGATCCGGCCCTTCGCCTCTCCACCGCCTTGCTCCTGAGTCCGAGGAATCAAAGATCAAGATCAAGATCAAAGATGGGGATGCCAGTAAAGAACCCCACCCGGTGCGGCCCGCATTGTATCTTCCACTTCACGCCTCGCTCCTGTCAGGACCAGGTACGATTCCGTGCCCTTCCGATTCTCTCTTGCGTGCTGACACTAACAATTTGGTGACCGCACGGCTTTTGTGGGGCCTTGCCTTGCCACTGGGCCCCACGGAATGCGTGGCTGAGGGCGGCTTGTTGATCAGCTAGGCTTGAGTTCCTTCAATCTGAGCATGTTCTGTTGGGTCTCTCCTCATCAAGTGAACTCAAGTGGGCCCCACCAATCGGAGATGTGCCACACCATTTGGATAGGCACGCGCCGAGGGTGTGGGTGCTCACCTCATCAGGGCCTGTTTGGGCATTTGCGTTAGGGTGGATTAAATGGGATGGAATTGGGCTGACAGCAGCATTTATGATAGACAGTGGATTGGCTGGGATAGAAGTATACACCTCCATCCCAAGATGGATCCGACATTATGTTTGGAATTCATGGGATTCCTTTCATCCCATAGGATACCACGGTGGGGCTGTTTGGTTTGCCCATGGGATACAATATATGGTAAAAACTAAGATGAGCTTTATCAACGGTCCACGGTCACTACTCAATATCATCATTGGGGATTGTTGGATGGGCCTCATTTTTGGACATAGTCACATTCAAGGTGGGGCCTATCTGATGTCCGCCTTGGATTCGCCTCTTGATCCTATTTAAAATCTCTAAAATTCGCCTCTTGATCCCATCTCTTTCCGGTGGGGTGGCCCACCTGAGTTTTAGATCTGACTGATCATTGGGCCCAAGCGCTAAGATGAGGCGTTGCAACTGGTGTAGGAAGCAGATGTCAGAAAAACATCATGGTGGGCCCACAAAAAAAAATCGTGATTTTTTTGGACTTTCTACTCTCAGTAGAATTTCCAACAAAGGAAATCGCCCTTTATTACAATTACAAATTCCAAAAATGGCGAAATATCATGAAAAATAGTGCATTAGACGCACCCCAAAAAACGCAAAAAAACAGGAAAAAAAAAACACAAACCTACAATATAGTAATATCACGATTTCACCGAATCGTGATTTATCGGAATTCTATTTCTTTCTTTCTTCTTCGCTCGTTTGAAAAGGCTACGGAGATTTGGGTAGAGAGCATCGGTTTATATGGAGTGAAACAGCGAGAACGATGCGAAACCGTCAAGCAGCTTCTGAAAAGAGGCGGTTTGCTGATTCCACACGCGTGTGGTAGCTATGCCCATTTACACGCCCACACACGTGCTAACATAGGATATGTGTACAAGATCAGATCTTTCCATCAGGTGAAATGCACTGTTTAGATATACTTCGAAGAAGTTCATACTAATTCACAGATAAGGTGGGCCACGGATTACAAAACAAATGGACGGCTAAGAAAAGTTCCTTTTGTACATTGTGACCCAGCTGAGTGTTGCTACCTGAGAAGATCTGGGCATTATTAGCAACCACATGGAGAGCTCTGATCTTTCACATGCACTGCATATTGGCACGTGTCTGCCTTTAGATGAACTGCGCATAGATGAAACAAATACATCATGGTGGGGCTCACGGAGCACCGACCACTAGCCATTGGCCAGTGGCAGGGTGAGTCCCCATTGAACGTGTGTATATGGGATCTGAATAACAGGTGGGTCCCACAATAGATCACCTATACAAATGCTCAAGTGCATGAAAAGGATAAACGCCGACCGTCCGATTCTTTGAATACGCGTGACTTGACTGATGGTTGGTTGGAATACGTTTTTGCATAGATGATCTGGAAGGTGGATTCCTCATGATTTACGGTTTCGATAACCAAATTACATAGCAGGTCCGCACGTGTGTCCGCGTGTAGAAGCGCGTGTAGGTATAGCAAACCTCTGTTGAAAATGCTTGACAGCTTGAGCAATGGCGAAATAGAAGTAAACCTCCGAATCCCGCCCGCGGGATTGTCCGAATCCCGCCCGAATCCTGCGCCTCTGACAGAGGACGTTGGAAGTGTAAACTGGGACGGTGGCTCGGTTGCCCAAACATACGTGGGATGGAATAGGGGAGGATTTTACAATCCTACCCCTCGTAAACCACCCTAACACAAATGCCCAAACATGCCCTCAGGTGAACTGAAGTGGGCCCAGCTGTCCACAATGCGCGATGGTTTGCATGACTTTGCATGAGTGCTGATGTTAGCTCTCAACAAATAAGGTGAACCCAAGTGGGGCCCAACAATCCTTAATGAGTGGTTTGGATGGCCATGCATGTTTGCCATGGTGCGAGGAGGATGTGCACCATGGATTGTTGCATGAGCTTCCTTTTTTCGCCCCTGTAAAAGTGGGTTTTTTAATCACCTTCCCCAAAGGGCATTTTCGATGCTCTGTTGAACTGAATCAAATAATTCAATTAAGGGCTTGATTTGGAAGTTGTAAATGAAACTAAATTGGAAATGGAATTGGAGGTAAATGACTTGGCTAACTGATAGGGACATCACGCGCACACGCGCACTCATGTCGCCCCCCCTACGCACGTACGTATGTAGAAGGAAGACCCCACCATCGATCTGGCTAGATGACGACGTCCAGGGAGGGCCTCTTAGCTAGAAGTCAAGTTTTGGTTCAGAAAAGTGGCCCGATAGTAAAGAAAAGCCCACCATGGGATCTCATGATCGTGGCCCCCTCATCGAATTGATTTTATATTTTAGGTTTTGTTTATTATTATTATTTAGAATATCGTGAACGCTTTAGATTTCCTTGTTTGATTTTTATTTTAGTTTACTTCATCGCCAAGTAATAGGTGTCACACATGGTGTGAGTTTTTGGGTATAGGGTTCTCCCTATAAATAGGCACCCCTTGTAGTTCTTATCATTCATTGAAGTTAATAAAAAATTCCTGCTTTATTTTTCTGTTCTCTTTGTGAGTTGTGGAAGAATTCAAAAGTGGGTGCGAAGCCCTCCCTTTTCGAAGGGCTAACTATCGTGGTGCGAAGCCACATCGATCCCAATTCACCCCCATCTTCTATCATCTTTTTTTTCCATCTTCCCCCACCATCCGTACTTCGAATTTGTCTTTTTGTTGCATCAGATTTCTTCATTACAGCAGGTTTCCAGATTTCGGCCCGCAGGCGAGCTAAAACTTCGACGGAACACCACGCACAAACCGTACATCGGATCGAGCTGAGATTTGGGGGTTTTGGAGTCCATCCCTGGCCGAGCAGGGCCAAGGTAAACTTTTTTCTGAATAGTGGGCCCTACACGTGCGGCTGGGATCACACGCACTTTCGTCTGGGCCATTATTGCTGTCCACACGCGGGATCATCTTTTGGCTCAGGTTTTTATCCTCTTTTATCCTCTCATAGCCGTTTTTCATGAATTTTAACCCTAGATTACATGATCCCTAATTGATTTGCCCCTTTTTATCACCTTAGGGTTCCTTGAATTGGAATTAGGGAATCCCTTGGATTAGGGACTGATTTTTATGCATGAGTAGTTGATTTTATTTCTCTTTGACATCGTTTCGTTTATAATTTTTATTGGTCCAGTCCTAGCCTGTGTCGGCTTGGACCCGCATAGATTCCCCTTTCTAATTGAATGTTTGGATTTTCATGTGGGATGTGGAATTTGTGTGATTGTTTCTGAATTGGTAGGATCTAAGCCTAAAATCTTGCATATCATATTTAATTTTCCATGTCCTGCATCAAATTTGGTATCAGAGCCTCGGGTTCTTGTAGGGGAATTCATTACATGTTTAGGGTTTAGTTGTTTATGTCCATTATGCATCAATTCTCATCATATATGGCTGTTTAGAGGTCCATAAACCCTAAAACAAGCTGCTGAAATTTTCTGTTATCCCCTTATTTGAATTATTTTAGAAATTAACTTAGTTTTCTATTTCTAGGTTTAGAAACTTTCCTTTTCTGTTTTTTATAAACTAATTTTTTAGAAACTTTGTTAATATGTTTTTAGAAACTAATTTCCTTCCCTTTTTCTTTTTTAGAAATTAGTTTACTTTCCTTTATTTTTAGAAACTTTCCTTTTTCTTTTTCTTTAGAAACCAGGTTGTTTTTTTTCTTTAAAAACTAAGTTGTTTTTTTTAGAAACTTTTCTAATTTGTTTTTTTTAGAAGCTTTCCTAATATGTTTCTTTAGAAACTTTCCTTTTTCGTTTTTTAGAAACTAAGTCGATTCTTTTTTTTTAAAAATAAAAATAAAAATCTCTTATATTTTGACAACTATATTGCTGAATTTTGGTTGGCACCCTACACTAAACATGGAACAATTGCAAGAGTCACTAAACAAGTGGTCCCAGAAGTTGGAGTTTATAATTAAGCGCTTGGAAATGGACCAATGCTTTGAGCAACTTGATGAACGCATTGCCCAACTAAAGACCATCGCCAGGACAAACCCCACCATTGGGGTAGATGTCCAATCTCAGGCAGGTGGCCTGAAGGATAGACCAATGAATGGAGTTGGCTAAGGAATCAGTTATGGGCGTGCGCCCGTGTACCCACCCCATGAGGGACATCAAGACCACTATTTTGAAGGGTACAACATGTGCAGCCTTGTGACTGGAGAGAGTGTACCAGATGTTAGTGTAGAGTTACCCACTAAGGTCATTCCAGTAGTGGATGAGTTTCGTGATGTTTGTCCTGATGATCTACCGGATGAGTCCCCTAGGAGGGATATAGAGCACACTAAAACATGGGACACTGTAATACCTACAACCGAGTTTACGTTGAATAATTTTATTGATAGGTCCACAAGTTTAAGTCCTCGTGAAGTCGTTACTGATTATAAACCTAGGAAACTTATTGATCTTGTCCCTATGTCACTGTCCCATAGGCCGTCAGAGTCTGCAGAGTCTTTTGCGCATCACATTCATTCATGGCATCAAGAAATCAGGCAAAAGATCATGACTAATAATGAACATTGTACATTTTCTACAGACCAGTATAAATGTTTCAAAGGATTCAATATTGGGGACTCTGTAATGGTCTGCATCAGGCCCGAGCGGTATCCTTCGAGGGCCGTTCGTAAGTTACACGCGTGTAATGCTGGACCCGTTAAAATTATAAAACGAAACGGTCTCAATGTGTATGAGGAAGATCTTCCACCTTCCATGGAAATTAGTTTCACATCCGATGTGGAGGATTTAATTACTTTTCAGGGGACCACTGATACTTTGTCCGGCACTTTGCCCACCCATCCTGATTCTCCATATTTATCCCTTGAACCATGACCCCTTCCCAACCCATTTTCCCAGCCTCTACCTCCCATATCTACTTTTCCTAACCTTTCTTCCCAGCCTCTACCTCTCATACCTACCCTTCCCGACCCATTTTCCCAGCCTTTATGTCCCATACCTACCCGTCCCGACCCATTTTCTCAGCCTCTACCTCCCATATCTACCCTTCCCAATCCATTTTTTCAGCCTCTACGTCCCATACCTACCCGTCCCGACCCATGTTCCTAGCCTCTACCTCCCATACTTACCCGTCCCGACCCATCTTCCCAGCCTCTACTTCCCATACCTATCCTTCCCGACTCATTTTCTCAGCCTCTATCTCCCATACTTAACCTTCACACACTCAAAAAGGAAATAGAGGATATCTTGTACCATTAGATAGTTTCAACGTCGGACGACGGGTTTCAGTAGTACGTGGTTAAATGGAAGTCACACCCAGCTTCAGACAGCATGTGGCTCACTGATAAGGAGATTCAGAGACTTGATCCTGACATCCTGGAGCGGTTCAGGAGTTTTATTTCGCCAGTGCCGAAATCTTTGCAGTCGGGGAGAATTGATTAAGACATCACGCGCACACGCGCACTCATGTCGCCCCCTACGCACGTACATATGTAGAAGGAAGACCCCACCATCGATCTGGCTAGATGACGACGTCCAGGGAGGGCCTCCTAGTTAGAAGTTAAGTTTTGGTTCAGAAAAGAGGCCCGATAGTCAAGAAAAGCCCACCATGGGATCTCATGATCATGACCCACTCGTCGGATTGGTTTTATATTTTAGGTTTTGCTTATTGTTATTATTTAGAACATCGTGAACGCTTTAGATTTCCTTGTTTGATTTTTATTTTAGTTTACTTCATCGCCAAATAATAGGTGTCGCACATGGTGTGAGTTTTTGGATATAGGGTTTTCCCTATAAATAGGCACCTTTTGTAGTTCTTTTCATTCATTGAAGTTAATAAAAAATTTCTGCTTTATTTTTTTGCTTTCTTCGTGAGTTGTGGAAGAATTCAAAAGTGGGTGCGAAGCCCTCCATTTTCGAAGGGCTAACTACCGTGGTGCGAAGCCACATCGATCCCAATTCACCCCCATATTCCATCATCATTTTTTTCCATCTTCCCCCACCATCCGTACTTTGAATTTGTCCTTTTGTTGCATCAGATTTCTTCATTACAGCAGGTTTCCAGATTTCGGCCTGTAGGCGAGCTAAAACTTTGACGGAGCACCATGCACAAACCGTACATCGGATCGAGCTGAGATTTGGGGGTTTTGGAGTCCATCCCTGGCCAACCAGGGCCAAGGTAACCTTTTTCTGAATAGTGGGCCCCACACACGTGCGGCCGGGATCACACGCACGTCCGTCTGGGCCATTGTTGCTGTCAACACGCGGGATCATCTTTTAGCTCAGGTTTTTATCATCTTTTATCCTCTCATAGCCATTTTTCATGAATCTTAACCCTAGATTAAATGATCCCTTTTTATCACCTTAGGGTTCCTTGAATTGGAATTAGGGAATCCCTTGGATTAGGGACTGATTTTTATGCGTGAGTAGTTGATTTTATTTCCCTTTGACATCGTTTGGTTTATAATTTTTATTGGTCCAGTCCTAGCCTGTGTCGGCTTGGACCCGCATAGATTCCCCTTTTTAATTGAATGTTTGGATTTTCATGTGAGACGTGGAATTTGTGTGATTGTTTCTGAATTGGTAGGATCTAAGCTTGAAATCTTGCATATCATATTTAATTTTCCATGTCCTGCATCACTAACTCAATTGTGTTTGGATGGAGTAAATGAAATGCATTTGAAGTCGAAATATTCTGTTTGAATGGGAGTAAATGGAAGGAATTGGAATGCATTGGAATTTTTCAATATATTTACAAGAACATATACGATATCCCAAATTAACTTTAATATATCAAATCAGTGTATAAATGTGATATTTAACTGAATGATTATAATAAGCCCATTGAAATATATACTTTAGCCAAAAGAGAAAATTTTGATACCTATCAAGCAATTTTCAAATCATTATATTGATGTGATTTTAGTGTTGCAGACAATAATTAAATTGTTTTGGAGTATCATTATACAATGGACCCAACCCAAAGGCATTTCCCCCCATTTACTTCCAAATCCCCTCTTCCATTTGCAACCCCAATTACTCCCATTTTGTTTCATTTCCATGCATTTACTCTCATCAAACAGACCTCAAATGTCATTTACCTCTATTTACACCCAATTCCCCCCATGTAGCTCCATTTACTCCCATCTAAACCGCCCTTTGGTACACGAAACCTAAAGGATCATTTTTTTTTAACCTCTTGCTTCCAAACGTTTCTAACTCCTTCTACTACTAATTTCGACCAACCTTAGCTAGGTATTTTAGAAAAACACATTATATTATGATTTTATCTATCCGATTTTTCAGAAATTCGTCAAAAATAGGTATTTATACGCTGTTTTAATGATGTCATATAATGTGTTAATCATAGTAGGTGTGCATTTTACAGATTTGGGGTGACATTTAATAATTTTTTTGTTAACCACGAAAAAAGTTTTTAATGGTTGTTTTGCTGTTTTTATCATGCCATATGATTTTTTTGCATATTTTGTGTGCCATTTTATATTTTTTAATATTTTTTTCTATTTACCATTTACTTTTTTTGAAAATTCGAAAAACCATTTTTAAATTATTTTGATGTGTTAATCATAGTAGCATGTTAATGTGCATTTTATTTTCAGTTTATTTTGGCCCTTTTTTGAAAATTCGAAAAATCATTTTTAATGATTCTTTTGCTGTTTTAAACTCATATGATGTGTTAATCATAGTAGAACAAGCATTTTACAGATTTGGGGTGCATTTTATATTTTTTAATATTTTTTCAAGTGTTTCGGCCCTTTTTTGAAAATTCGAAAAATCATTTTTAATTTCCTGTTTTAATGATGCCATTTAGAACATGTTAATGTGCATTTTACATATTTGGGGTCCCATTTAGCCCTTTTTTGAAAATTCGAAAAATCATTTTTAATGATTCTTTTGCTGTTTTAAACCATGTGATGTGTTAATCATAGTAGAACATGTTAATGTGCATTACAGATTTGGTTTTAATTTTATATTTTTTTCATTTTGAATTTTTTTTCAATCATCTCCATGCATTTACTCTCATCAAACAGACCTCAAATGATACAACTTCTCACATTTATGTTCCTCATATTTATTTAAATGTCATTTACCTCTATTTACACCCAATTCCCCCCATGTAGCTCCATTTACTCCCATCTAAACCGCCCTTAAGTAACTACTTCAATTTATGATGGTGATCATGAGGATCTTTGGGTCTTTGACCCAAGGACATGTGTGGACTACTTGGGTTTTCCTTGTACAAGTGGGGCCCATGTTTCAGCAATTGAGAACGGTATTCTGTTTGGATGCACCATGGATGAGGCAACCAAGGTTGAGCATTTCTGGGTTGAATGTGGATCATTGCTGTATTTCTTTTCTCAATGGCCTGTTTTTAGGCCACTAATTGAAGGTTAGAATTATCCTATTAAGAAGATTATTCAGGCATGGTCCATCCACCATGGGTCCCTACAATCGTGTGGACTGGATCATGGATGCCAGGTTCACCAAAAAGAGCCTGTACTGCATACCAGAGACACTTGTATTGGTACGTAATACATTCAAGTTCATCGAATCACAAATGTTGTTTCAATAGGCAATGGTGCATGGTGCACACATTCACATATCTACAGGGATGTACACAAACCGAGCTAGCTCGGTTAGCTCGCTTGACTCGACTCGTAAAAGCTCAATTCGTCTCGGTTCGAAGCTGAGTTCGAGCTGATTTTTTGAGCTCGAAAATGAGTTCGAGCCGAGTTCGAGCAGGCCCCAGCTCGACTCAACTCGGATCGAATCCAGCTCGAATCGAACTTGGATCGAACCAGTTCGGTGACTCGGTTACTTTGCCATTGATGTTGCTCACCAACTGTTTGATAAAATGTCTTAACGAAATGTGGCTGGTGGCAAGGAAGGTTTGGCTGGTGGTTTTTATGTTACCACTCATTGTTGAACTTCTACTTCCCTCAACTGCTCATATTAGGTGGGCTGCACGTGTACATTGAATGTAGAGCAATGGCAAGTTTTTTTTTTTTCCCCCATACCTCCCATTCTTTTCCTACTGGAGCGGCCCACTTTATAAGTGGGTCAACCCGATTTTTATTTATTATTATCTCAGCAGTGGGGTCACCTTAAACTTGCCACGTTGGCAAGCTTGCCGCATGTAAAGGTCCAACCTCCTTACAAGCTTCCAAAGCTCTCTCTCTCTTCCCCCTTGGCTTTTGAAAGAGTTGGCGAATCTCAACCGTATCAGCCACCAAAGAAGTCGCATAAAAAGAACGATAAACAAAGCCATGCACGTCTCATGCTCTGGCCTGGTGAGTCGAGTCGAGTAACTCAGTTGAGTTTTTTGAAATCTTGAGTTATTCTAAATCTTGAACACAGGGAGTGGGTGAGGTGAGTCAAATCGAGTGTTAGAGAGTCGAATGGAAACAAATAACTTTTTTCTCTTTGTTTTTCTTGGTTTTTATGATACTTAGAAGATGTCTGATAAAATACCTGTAAAACCATTGCTTTTGTTTGTAAAACAGTGGGATTTTGAAGTTGCAGCTCAGGTGTTTGCGGAAATGCCTCAATGGCGAACTCGGCCCGAGCTGCTGACCGAATCGAGCCGAGCTGGCCAGTCAGGCTCGAGGACTGAGCCGAGCCAAGTTGAGCTGGCCTCAGCTCGACTCGGTTCGACTCGATGTACACCCCTACATATCTATAACATACGGAACCAATCCTATGTTAGCATATACCTGGTCTTGTTGGCAAGTAGCGTGCTGCATAAGAGTTTCATCAGGTTACCTGGTTACCATGGGTTGGGTTTAGGCAATGGGTAGGGTTCAGGCCAGGTTGGGGTCAGCCCAAGCCTGACCCATTTACTAAGCAGGCCAAGAATTCTTGCCCAAACCTGACCTGACCTACTTAAAAATTCATCAAACCTGACCTGACCAAACCCAATCCATTCAATTGTACCTGACCCAACCTGCCATGAACTAACTCAGGTTTAAAAATGGAATATGACACTAAGGCTATGCACAACCTAGCCCAAACATTGGATTGGTTCATACATATAAAAAAGCTGTAATTTATTTTGTTTCAGGTTTTGGGTTTGGGGAGTCAGGCCATTTGGCTCAACCCATTTATAACTTATATGGGGGGTGCGGGTTGGGTTGGGTCAGGTATGGTTCAACCCAAGCCCAACCCATTTAAACAGGTCATATTTTTAGCCCAAGCTCGATGCTACCCATTTAGCTTGGCCCAAACCCACCTCAAAAGTGGTTGGTTTAGTTGACCCACAGGCTGACCCACCCCATTGCCACCGCTAACTGTGTGTCTATCATGACAAACTGAAAATGGAGTAGACCGTGGTCGAGAACCGTATAATTCCTTTGACAACCAACCCTTAGTTTCAAGGCCATGCAATTTTTGTGCCCCATGTCAGGACTCGGAGTTCTGTATTTTTATTTTTATTTTTTGCAATGTTTGCCTGTAGAAGTGTAGTAGTTTGAGAAATGGAATTCAGAAGGAAAGTATAGAGGATGAGTTTGATAAACTATTGTCTTATCTGTAGTGTTTGAATCTCATTGCCTTTTGAGTGGTCTGAGGCAAAACTGTCACGAGCAAAGATGCTAAACTAATATGCTGCAAGGGCATCATCCTCTCTCAATTGATCAATTTATGTTTATTCATAATTCTTATAGGATTTTCTAATTTGTTCATTCTAAAAAAAAAGGAAAAGAAAAGAGGATTTTGTAATTTGTTGCTGTCAATTTGTTTTCTGTGATATGAAGCATTTTATGTTTGCTGGGGAAATGTGAAGTAGGACTATCTTTGACTATTTGATTGTCAATCTATCACATTTATATTTTACACTAGAAACAACTAGTTGCACATTTGCGAATGTTTATTTAGAGTTTTCTCTTTCACTTTTAAACAGATAGGGGAGAAACAAATTTGTCATGGCTTGCTTAAATGCTGTTGGGGTTTGTTGTGAACACTGGGTCAATCATATATTTAACTATAGTGCTGATTGTTTTGAAGGACAATGCACAGGGAAAAAGAGTGCATGGGCTCAGTCCAAATCCCTTAAGGGCCGATTATTGCCCCATCCAGAGATTGAGGTAGTGATCTTGTCTAGCCATCTATTGTAATTGAGCAAAACAGGCTATATCTTCCCATGGCAGACTTCTTTTTGTCACTTGCATCTCGGTCCATAGTTTCTCATCATGATATTGGTCCCATACACTCATTTGGTTCTCATGAATGTAACTTTGTAGTATTGTCTTGCAGGGTCATCATGTCACCTATGATGTTGCAAAGGGAATCCAGTCTCCACGTTTTCAGGCCATATTGAGGGTTACAAGTGGCCGCAGGAAGAGAACTGCTGACGTCAAGAGCTTTTCTCATGAGCTAAATTCTAAAGGAGTACGCCCTTTTCCAATTTGGAAGCCTCGTGGATTGAACCATCTAGAGGTAATGTCCAGTATATACCATATTTTCAATTTATTTGATTGCATATTTCTTCAAATTCCATTAGGACATGTTTGGATACATGGAATCCAACAGAAAAGAAAGGAAAAGCAATAATTATCCAATGATGATTTCCATGAGAACTATGAAAACATGAATCCTAATTTTGAGTTCTTGTTTGGATTGCAAGAAAATCCCATATTCCTCTCACAATACTCAACTAGTTTCTTGTGCCAAGAATCTAAAATATGGAAAGGTGTAATGGTTGCTGGGTGGAATCCGCCCATTTTTTTGCTATCCAAACAACACAAATTCTTACATCAAAGGAAAACCCTTTTCCTTTTCCATTGTTTGGCATGGAGTCCATGGTGTCCAAATATGTCCTTAGCAATCTTGCTCCCATTTATCAGACAAAGTTCAATGTATTTTACTCGTTGACAGTGGATTCTTACTCTTGTGTCACAGTTCTTACGAGAGTATTTTCTCACTCCATCTTTGTAGCTATTGCTATATTTTGTGCAAGTAATGGATTTTATGCTGATTAGATGCGTTTCTTGCAGGAGCTCATGGTAATTATTAGGTCAAAGTTTCAGTGCTTAAAAGAAGAAGTTAATTCGGATTTAGCTTGTTTTGCCGGAGACTTGATTGGCATACTTGAAAAAAATGCAGAGGTTCATCCCGAGTGGAAAGAAACTTTGGAAGATTTGTTGGTTGTAGCCCGACTTTGTGCTACGATGTCTCCTACTGATTTCTGGTCCAAATGTGAGATAATTGTTCAAAAATTAGATGATCGCCGTCAAGAGCTGCCGACAGGGACCTTGAAGCAACTCCATGCACGCATTCTTTTCATCCTTACTCGATGCACCCGTCTGATACAGTTCTATAAGGAGGGCATCTTAACCGAGGATGAGCACATTCTTGGACTTCATCAACTTAGTGATTTGGGAGTCTATCCAGAACCATGTTTTGGAGGTGAACACCAGGGCATAAAAAAGTCAACAAACAGTAAGGATTCGAAAGAAAAACCCACATGGAAGTCCCATGGGCAGGAAGAAGCAGAAGGTGACACTGCTAGAAGTACTGATTCATCAGCAAGTAGAGAACGCATATCTTCTTGGAAGAAACTCCCATCCCCAGCTGAAATGAGTCAGAAGAAAAAAGGCCATGACACAAATGATGCCGCCTCTAAAAAGAGACTGGATAAAATGAAAACGGATTCACATGAACATACTGAAAACCCAAATGCTCCAGAATGCCCTTCTGAAGGCTTAGTAAATCCATCAGATACTTTGTCAGTTCCCCAAAAAGTTTCTTCTGGTTACTGTGGAGGTCAGCAGAATATATCTGATGAGCATTCAATTATTTGTCGAATTTGTGAGGTTGAAATTCCAACTGTACACGTGGAAGATCACTCCAGAGTCTGTACAATTGCTGATAGATGTGACATAAAGGGTTTAAGCATTAACCAGCGGCTTCTGAGGGTTGCTGAATCTCTTGAGAAGATCCTGCAATCCTGTACACCGAAAAGCTCAGACTCGGAAGGAATAGGAAGTCCTGAGATTGCAAGGGCATCTACTTCAAGTATAGCTGAATCTTCTGATGGCACATCTCCAAAGCCAAGTAATTTGTCTCGTGGATTTTCTGGAGATATGATCGACTGCCTTCCAGAAGTTGATAATTCTTTAATCATGAACGATTTGAAGGGTTTGCCATCCATGTCATGTAAAACAAGTAGTGTCCTGATGCCAGATCAGCTCATGTCTTCATCATCAACAGAAAGCATTACTTCGCAGTATCCACAGTCTACATCCACACCTCGGTCTAACTACATCAACTTGCTATTGAGTGAGAGGACTTCAATAATAGACCATGAAAACTTTCAACAGGTATCTTCATCTCATAGTTGTAAGTAGCCTTGTTTACTTGGTTTCAGAGTGTCATCTTTTCGCCATGCAGACAATCAGTGAGCATGTAAAGTTACTGCTAAACAGAATGACAGATTTGACTACCCCGTGGAGAAGTTAAGCTGTTGAATTGTTTAGTCAAAATATGGTAGACATCAATCTGGTACTTCTTGATTAGTCCATATAAACTTTAGATACGATAGTTATTTCTCTAGTTCATCCACTGGTTGGCATGAAGAATAATGAATGAAAGTGTGGCCAGCATCTATCATCATGAATTTGGGTCCTGACCAAAGTGCTAAAACATGGAGTGGTTACTCCCTTATGAGGGTGAAATGGCTGTATCACTATATTGGCCAAAGTGTTTTTTTTTTTTTTTTTAAGACACAGGGTGTCCCCGCCCCTTTTGAGGTGAGACTATTCCCTGCGGATACACGCAATCATCCACAACCACGTGTATTGGGTAATGCCAAGGAGGGGAGTCGAACCCACACCTATAGGGAGCAAACCCACGGTGATGGCTGCTCGCCCAAACCTCGTTGGGTTTGTTATGTGTGTGTATTCAATAAGACCAAATCAAACAAATCTTGCTAGATTTGTGTTCGATTTGGGTATATTTGCATCAATTTTTTTATTTGTTTTTCGACTGTCACTGTTTTATTTATTTTTTACAATTTTAATTTTAATTCTGGCAATTTTTTATTCTTTAAATGTTTTTTAAATTGATGCATTAGTAACTTTACAGTGGTTTTGATTTATTTATTTTTAAAAATAATTTTGGTCACTTCTGGCAATTTTCTGACTATTTTTGGGATGAATAGTGAACTGATCACTCTTAATCTGATTTCCCTCCCCCCCCCCCTCCCTTAAATTTCTTGAGGGAAGTGTTGTATAATTGCTTACAGATGTGAGTTGGATGAATTCCACAGATTGCACGGATTTCTAGCTGTTTTCAGGGCCGTTCAAGTATATCCAAAATTGGTTGACATCATTTATCCGAATTTTATTTTAAAATTTTTTCCTCCAATATCTTGAAGAATTTGAGAAATTTTTAAGTGAAAGAAGCTTTGAGAAAGATGAAGTCAGGAAAAGCCCTCAACCAGATGGTATACTAGTAGAGGATTTGAAGTGCATGTGAGATAGTAGCTTATTTTTGTTGATAGAGTTATTAAAAAAGAGTGGAAGATTGAAGAAAATGCCAGACAAATGGAGGAAAGTACAGTGGTACCTATTGATAAGTATAGAGGAGACATAGAGCTGTGCTAACTATCGTGGGATTAAAATTCATTCTACGGAAGTTTATGTGAGTGATTGAGCAAAGATTAAGGCATGAGATGAATGCATTCAAAAATTAGTTTGAATTCGTGCAAGGAAGGTTGACCATTGAAGGTATTTTCCTACTTAGACATTTGATGGAGAAACGTAGGGAGAGGAGGAAGGGTCTCCAAATGGTCGTCTTTGTTGACTTAGAGAAATGCTTCAAGGCTAAGTACTCAACAGGGTCCTTTAGAGAGTTAATTTGGTGAGTGTTGGGAAGAAAAGAGTTTCAAGAGGACATATTGACATGATCAAGCATATGTATGAGCAAGTAGTAACAAATGTGAGGACCGCTAGTGCAGAGACTAGTGAGTTTCCCATTATTATATGCTTGCACTAGGGGTTGACATTGAGCTTGAATCCTTCTGCATTGGTTATGGACAATTTAAGCAGAATTTTTAGGAAAAAGTCTTGTGGAGTATATTATTTGTAGATGATGTAGTTTTGATTGACCAGGCAAGGAAGGGGTAAACAAAAAGCTAGAATTATAGAGTAATGCTTTAGAATATGAAGGTTTTAAAATTAGTCAGACTAAAACAAGTAGGGAGGGGTGAGATGGGGAGAGAGAGGTGAAGAGGAGGGAGAAAGAGAAGAAGGGAAAAAAAAGAAAGACGGAGGATGGATTGGAGTAATACTGGAGTAGTTAGTCCCAATGTTTTAAATATCGACGATATTGGCCAATATATCCCATGATATTTCTTATATCCCACCTATACGATACGAAACTCATACGTAGTACCGATATATCCCACATGTTCGATCTTGTGAGCATCTTCAATTTTCGATCCTTTTTTTTTTTGTTGAAATTATGTTAAATCAATGTCAAATGGTTGCATATCCATTGGTTCTTCATGTTTGCATGAAAAATCATGGACTTGGAGCTTTGATTTCGATATCCATTGGTTCTTCACATTTTATTTTATTTTTAAAATTTCCTTCAACCAACTGTCAATTGAGACTAATTTCGAAGTATTTAGGAGTATTTGATGAAATGATCATCACATACACCATAATTTTGAAATTTGAGCTTAGGTGGTCCGCTTTGGGGGAAATTGGGGAAATTCAAATATTTCCTAATTTCTCCCAAATTGCTTGCAATGTTGCACTCCAAACATGAAATCAAGCATGTATGAGGGCTGATCGGCTGATTTGTTGAGTCATTGTCAATTTTCGAAAAATAAAAATAATTTTAAATTATAAATTAATAAAAAAATATTATTATTATTATTATTTTTCGAAATTTCCCTTCAACTAGTTGTTAATTGAGACTAATTTTGAAGTATTTTGGAGTGTTTGATGAAATGATCATCACGTACACTCTAAATGTTATGCATTCAATTTGAATATGGTTGCATTAGTTTAGTCAGACAATGCATAACTTAGGACCCTATACAAAGGAAACCTATTATGTGCACTTCTTTTTTGAGATGTTATGATTTAAAAGTGTGTATGAAGGTATTTTTAAACAATCCTTGAAGTTTCATTGAAAAGATCAACCATTCCCCCAATGTTTCCCAAAAAGTGCGATAAATTTCCCAATACAAACGATATATCCCGTGCGATAACCGATACGTATCTGTATCCCAAGGATGCGATACGTAACACGATACTGATATTTCAAACGCTGGTTAGTCCCAATAGATTGACACTCTTCCTTAAATATTAATGGGTATATTGTACACTTATACCATAGAAAAAGGTAAACACACACAAGGGACAAAAAGGAGACAAAAATACATAGATTCCTCTACACTCCCCCTCAACTTGGAGCATAGATATTGATCATGACCAATTTGGAAGACAGGCAAGTGATGTTAACCAATCCCATTGGTTTAAAATTTGCAACTTAATCATCCAACTTCAAATAGGACATGCAAACATATTGCGACGCCACCTTTTCCCATATAAAATGGCAATAACCTTGATGTGCTTTGGTGCATTCACGGTAAACCTGGTTAAGGGAGATGTGGATACCAACATGATTACCACAATTAAGAGCCATGGGAGAAGAAATTGGAAAACCCAACTTGGTGAACAAGGTCTTCTACTGAAATAGTTCATAGAAACCATGACCCCTAACCTGATATTCAGTTAGCACTAGAGTGGGCCACCGCAACCAACTTATTTTCCATGTCATGAGAATCTCCCCAACCAGGGTGTAGTAACCAGAGGTAGACCTACGATCAGAAGATCCTGCCCAATCCACATTGGTATAAGCCTCAATATGAAGATGATCATGCTTAGGTAGAGAATACCACGCCTTGGAGATCCTTTGAGAAATTTCAAAATGCTATCAACAACATCTAAGTGATAGGTACAAGGGGCATGCATGAACTGACTCACAATGTTGATGGCATAACAATATTAAGATGAGTAATGGTCAAATGGATTAGTTTGTCGACTAGGCGTTGATACACATGCCCAACATCAGGAAGAGTCTGGCCGTTATCATATTGGAGATGGTGATTTTGTTCAATAGAGTATCCATTGGCCGAGCACCAAGAAGCCCACAGTATCAAAGAAGGTCAAGAGTATACTTCCGTTGGGAGATCATAATGTTGTGCAGAGATCAGGCAACCCTAGTTCCCAACAAATAGCAAAAACGGTCAAGGTCTTTAATGTCAAACTCTATGCCAAGAGGTGATTTCAATTACTATATAGCTACAACATCATCTCCCATGGCAATAGTATCATCTGCATAGACAATGACAATAGAAGGATCCATAGAATGCTTGATTAAGTGTATGATCGACATTACTTTGAGAATAGCCAAACTTTTCTAGTGCATGATGAAAGCGCTCAAACCAGGCCATGGTATTGCTTAAGAAAATAGATTGCCTTGTGAAGTTTACACAGAGATCCACACGCCATAGTTGGGAGAAAGCCAAGAGTAGGAGACATGTACACTTCTTCATGCAAATTTTTGTGGAGAAAGGCATTTTTGATATCCACTTGGGGGAGAGGCCATGGAAAATTTATGGCCAAGGAAAGTAACATAATATAAAATTTAACTCGGTGACAGGAGCAAATGTCCTATGAAAGTTGATACTAAGAGTCTGAGTAAAAGCTTTCGCTACAAGGTGAACTTTCTATCGTTTGACTTTGCTTGGGTTTATGCTTGATATTGAAAATCCATTTATATCCAACTACCTTCTTCCCAGGAGGCAACAGAACAAGATCCGCTGTCTAGGTTTTTTCTAGAGCACTCATCTCATCCAACATGGCATTTCCCAGCAAGAAGCAATGAAACCTAGTGAGTGCTAGAAGAGGCTGAGACAAAGACATTATTTGAAAGGAATACACAATAAAATGGGGAATTGGAGCAATACAAAATAAAATTGGCAAGAGGATGGGCAATGCATGATCACTTGCCTTTGCTTAATGTGATGGAAACATCAAGGGAATCACCATGAGAAGGCATGCATGCGTCTAGAGCATTGGATTGGAGAGGGTTGTCAAGAGGGAAGTGCATATCCGTTTTCTTCTAACAAACGTCTTCATGCCCTCGGCTTGTGAAAGAGGAGATTCATAGGAAAGAGAGGTAGACAAAGGAGCAATATGAGTAGGTAAGGGAAAGTCAGACATCGGAAACGGTAAGGACACACTGAGTGCTCCTGCTTAGAAGTAAAATCAATAGATTTTTTTAGAGCATCAATAGACTTTGATATCCATTGAGACATACTTTTTGCCTAAGATTCCGAGGGAGTAACACTTATGTGCTTTGGTTCTATAAGAATAACCTAGAAAGGTACATTTGACTACCTTGACATTTAATTTATATTGGGGAGTAACACTTGTCCATTTTGTTTACAAGAATAACCTCTATAAAGGTACATTTGACTGCCTTAGCATCCAATTTATCTCAATTGATACATATGAGGAATATGAACAAAACACATTCAAAATCTCGAGGAGCAAAAAAATGCATTTCTCCAGTTGCAAAACTGGAATGCGTGTCTTGCCTCGAAGGATACATATGGGCATGCAATTTATTAAATTGGCAACACTTAAGACAACATCAGCCAATAGATTCATGGGGACATTTATTTCGAGAAGAAGGCTACCCGCCACTTTAAGAAATTGTCTATTCTTTCTCTGAACTAATGATTTCAGTATTGAAAATATTAGCTGATATATCCTATGATATATCTTGTATCCTACCTGTGTGATAGTTCGATCTAGTGAGCATTTTCGATTTTCGATTCTTTTTTTTTTTTTGTAAATCATGTTGAATTGGTGATGGTTACAAATCCATGATTGTTCATGTTTTGCATGAAAAATCATGGACTTGGAGCTTCAGTTTCGAGATTTGGGGGAGATGGGGCCGAATTGCAGAAAATTGGGAAAAATCGAAATTTCCCAATTTCTCGCAAATCAGTTGCAATCTTTGCATCCAAACACAAAATCAAACATGTATGTAACCTGATCTAGTGATTCTACTTTTTCTTTTGAATGTATTGTTTATGTTTCCACACACGTCTTCTTACATTTATAAAATATATGAATGGACTTTGAATATAATTGCTTCAGTTCGTTCAGACAATGCATAGATTAGGACCCCCATACAAAGGAAACCTATTTTGTGCACCTTTTTTTTTTTTTGTAATGTTTTGATTTCTAAGCATTAATTGATGTCTTTTTTAACAATCTCTGAAGTTTCATTGAAAATTTCAACTAATTTCCCCATTTTTCCCAACAACAACGATACATTACGTGATACAACCAACATATCCCATTCGATAACTGATATGTACCGGTATCCGAAGGGTGTGATACATCATGCAATTGTAATAAGGAAAACATTGCTTTCAACTACCCCAATTTGTTCTAGAGTATAAGGACCAAGGTATTTCGTATCAATAACGGTGGCCGTAACAGTCACCACCATTACCGATACAGGGGCGTAACGTCCGTTACTAACCCATAACGGTTGAAAATTTAGATTTGTTCAAAAATTTCCGAAAAAATATCTAGAAAATCCAAAATAATGTAAATATTCCAAGTATGTATTCATTTTTTGTTTTGAACATGTTTATGGTAGTGTAATGGTCCACTCTTTGGTGAGAGTGTTGTATCAAGCTGTCTAGTGAATTTGTGAACATTATTATACATCTCTAATGTTTACAAATCACAATCAAGCACTAAAACTAGAAACTAGAAAAAGGCATAAATACTACTTTTTCAATTTTTAAAAAAATGGCCCTTGGAGGTTCTATTCGCTCAAATACCTTCAATCTATGGTTTTAATATTAAAAACTACAGTAAGAGTAGTCGAAATCAATTGTAAAATGACCTAGGAGAGTTTTTGGAATGAGAAAAGCGAAAAAATGAGAAATTTTTATTTAAATAGAAAAAAAAGCGGTCGTTTTTCAACCTTTACGGGAGTAACGGTCGTTATGCCCTGTAACGGCCTTTATGACCACCGTAACGGCTGATACGGCCTAAAAAACCAACTGTCCTGTTTCACCCTTGTATTGCGTAATGGTCATGGCCATTACCTATACGTATCGACCTTTACGGGTGTGTCGTAACGGATACGAAACACTTTGATAAGGACAAGTAATGCAGGGGCATTTTCATACTGGGCTCGAGTGGGGTTGCTTGTGGGATGCAGGGGCACACACGGGGTGGGCGGCTCGTGCGAGGCGGGCGGCTCATGTGAGGCGGGCCCCACTCGTGTGAGGCGGTACCCGTGTGATTTGAGGCCCATGAGGGGGGTTCAGCTGAGGTCCTAACCCATGTGATGTGGGGCCTGGGCTATGAGATAATGGATTGGTTCGCCATGCTCTATCAGTTCGAGCTTTTAGAGCAAGTGGTTAATTGTCGAGCATCAAAGTGGTATCAGAGCGGGAGGTCTCGTGTTCGAGACTCCTCACAGGGGGTGATTAATGCAGGGGCATTTTCACACCAGACTCGAGTGGGGTTGCCTGTGGGATGCAAGGGCACACTTGGGGTGGGCGGCCCGTGTGAGGCAGACTCGGCCCGTGTGAGGCGGTACCCATGTGATTTGGGGCCCACGAGGGGAGTTTGGCCGAGGTCCTAACCCATGAGATATGGGGCCTAGGCTATGATATAAGGGATTGATTCGCCATGCTCTATCAGTTCGAGCTTTTAGAGCAAGTGGTTAATTGTCCTACATCAACAAGAGGTCTAACGATGTCATTTTGTTTCAAAAGTTGGTGGGATGTATTCACCCCTTATCTGAAAGTAATATTTTTATTTTGGCATTGAACTGATTGGTGACCAGATTATGAAAAAAATTAAACAATAAAGAAAACTTCATCGTTTTGTTTCATTAAGGTAGACTTATGTAGTTTGAGTGTAGTCATCAATGAATGAGACATAGTACTTGTAGGACAAAAACAGAAGGAATAAGAGAGGGGCCCTACACATCAGATTGAATAAGATTAAAAGGAGTATCTCAATTTTCATTAGAGCTTCCTGTAGAGTGACAATGTTTAGCAAGTTGGCATGTATATTATAATAATTCACATGCACCATTAGATATTGGAATGTCCTAAGCGACGATGCTAGTACATAATCGGGTCAGTATTAGATCTAGCACAATTGAATATTTGGTAGGCGGATCTAGCACCATCCTTTAGTTCAAAAAGATAAGAGGCCGCTTCGCCCATGGCCACCCCCAACCCTCTGTCTAGTCTTTAAGCCTTGAATGAGACAATGATGGGTAAAAAGTTATACTAGGTCGAGAGACTTAGTAAAAAGAGACTCATAGATAATAAATTATATGACAATTTTGGAGATGGTTCCCATACCCACTCGAGTATAAGAATCATCAGCGATTTTAACATAACTATCTGATAGGGACAATAATAAATAAGATAAAAATTGAGAGTTCATACTGGACATATGATCGGAAGCTTAGAATCAATGATCCAAGACATACTAGGAGAAGAGGTGGACACTAGATGAGCAGATGCTGATATGCCTAATGAGGAAGGACAACTTGGATAAGAGGAGGTGGCACACTTCTAAGTGTGCTAGACAATGATGGAGATATACAATTAGTTGGAGAGCTATGAGTGTCACTTGAAGAATCATATTTTTGAGATTCATCTCGAACTCCTATGGCATCAATAGTAGCAGCATAGGCCTTCCTTGGTGGTCGACCAACTAAGTTCCAACAAGTATCTCTCATATGTTTGGGATGACCACAACAAGTGTAAACTAGTCTATTCCTCTTATCATTGAATAGGTTGTTCTGACCAGTGTTTTAAATAGCGGTAGCGTGTTGCGTAGCGTTCAACCCTCCGTAGCGTGTAGCGTAAGCTATACAATACTTCTATTTTTTAATTTTTTTATATATATATATATATGATAAATATTAAATAGTAAGAAGTTGATGGATAAGGTCGTATTATTTTTAAGTTAATACATGTCTCGTGTACAATTTTTTAAGGGCCCGAATTAGGCGGGACTCGGATTGTGAAGTGTAGCACACAAGTGTCAAAGTTTTTAGGCCCCATTGTGATAAATGTGTTATATCCACACCGTCCATCCATTTTGCCAAATAATTTTAGGGCATGAGCCCGAAAATGAGGCAAATCCAAAGCTCGGGTGGACCGCACCATAAGAAACAACAATAATTAAACATCCACCATTAAAAATTTATTGGGGGCTACAAAAGTATTAGATCAAGCTGACATGTGTGTTTTCCCTTCATCCACGTCAGTGTGACCCAATTAACAGGTTAGATGAAAAATAAACATTACAGTGGACCGTGTAACAAAATAGTGCAAGCACATTGTTCAGCGTGCACTGCAGAACAAAAAAAATAAAAATAAAAATAAGTGCGTGGCTGTCAGTCCATTCCGTTTTCGATGCCGATGCCGGAAATGAAAAAGAAGAGAGAGAGAGAGAGAGAGAGAGAGAGAGAGAGAGAGAGAGAGAGAGAGAGAAGAAGAAGAAGAAGAAGAAGAAGAAGAAGAAGAATCCGCGGCTGCGACCGCAACCGCAGCAGTCCGAGAAGAAGAAGAAGAAGGGGAAGAAGAAGAAGAGGAAGAAGGAGAAGAAGGAAGAGGAGAAGAAGAAAAAAAGAAAAAGAAAAAAAGGAAGGAGCTTACCTATTTTTGTCTCAAGATGAGATTGAATCGCTGAAAACTGTAAATATTGAAGCTCCACAGCGATCGATTTGCCTCTGGAAGTAGTTTTTCCAACTCACGATTGAAAAGTGGGGAGGAGCAACGTCAGCAGCGTCGGTTTGCGCCTGACAGCTGACTTTCGACCACAACATTGAAGGGTGGGGAGAGAATCAGTGTCGGCAGTGTCAGATCTGCTCTGTGAGAAGATTTTGGGTCTCCAAATGCAAGGGTGGGGAGAGCAGCTGCGTCGGCTGCTGTGGTTTGGGGGTGGAAGCCCTTTAGAATTATGTTTTTTAACTTAAGTTTGCTTGTGGTGTGAGTTCACCACTGTTTCCTGCACTGGAAAAACCAAAAAAAAAAATACAAAACGGGTAGTGTACGCTACCTGTGCTACATGCTACATACCCGTAGCGTACGCTATGATCCCCGTAGCGCACGCTACAGGGGAAAAACGCTATTTCTGACGCACGCTGCAGGGGAAAAACACTATTTCTGACGCTACGTAGCGAAATCGCTACGCTACGCTATGCTACGAACGCTATTTGATACACTGGTTCTGACCTTAACCTAAATCTGTATGCCCATGGCCCACATCACAATGAGCATGACCAACACCAAGGTCAAACTTCTTGGGTTCCACAATGGTCCTATCCAGGTAACCTAATTTTTTTCATACTCCAATAAACATACAAGCTGATTTGGATGATGCCAAATAGTTCTCTCCGTCAAACTTAACTAAAGTAATCTGCCATCCTAGAAGCTCACCTATACCAGGTACAATGATTCTCCTTGGAATCATCAACGAGCTTGCAACATTACTGGAGATGGGGGAGGTTCTCTCCATGATACCTGGAAAAAGCCAAAATTACTACAACCAATAGAATACGACTACTAAAACACACCATGCTGCCCTGTAGTGGACATCCGGGGGTACACAACCCCAAACACTTCAATCAACTACCAACAAAAAGTAAGTGCTCAATTAAAGAACACAGGAAGGCCCCAAAAACTAGGTTGTATGGCAACACTCTTCCATAAATAATACCATCATTCCTTCGAATCTCAATGAAATAAAGTAGTGTTTGATCTGGGGGATTGCTAAGAGAAACAACAATCTCCAAAACACACGAAATCTGGATTTTTTTTTTTTTTTTTTTTTTAATGTCTATTTTCAACAAAATACCATCAAATACTACCCAAACGTTGTGAAAAAAACACCAATATTCTTATAAATTCATCCCCTTTTAGATCCCATTTCAGCATCAAGTGGTCGTTTCACTGTACACTGTTGACATCAGCAGTGCACGCGATCATCTCTACAAACCTACTTTACTACCGTTTTTTTTTTCTTTTCTTTTTTGTAAAGGGCGGGGTAAGGGAATGGATGATAGAGAATGGGTGGATTAGGGCAGTATTTGCGTAGTTAATCCCAATAGACTAACATCCTCTCTTAAATATTAACAAGGTTGTTAAAAGTATTATGGGTTCACATGTTTTGATGTGAAATAGGGAAAGAAGGATTATTTTAATAGAAACTAGAGAGAAGAAAAGAGCAAGATGGAGAAAATAAAAGAAAAGGCAAAGAGAAGAAGAGGGGAGAAACAACTGCTTGCATGCAAGCCTCCTCACATTTTGCCATCTTATTTTATTAGGGCTGGACTCATTATAGTTGAAATTACAAAATTGCAGTGTTTTAAATAGCGTGTAGCGTATAACATGACGTTTGGCCCTTGATGGTGTATAATGTAAGTTACATGATACTCACTATTTTTTAATTAAAATAATACAAAATTATGATAAAATTTACAAAATGCATAATTCGTATGAGATCTTAATAGCGAATCTAGATCATCAACCACATATTTCCATGCAAAATGTCTCTGTCTCTCTACCTTCAGACACCTCCAAGTGTGACCTCTTTTTTTTTTTTTTTTCTTTTTAAATTTATTTAAACATCACAAATTCACAATATGGACCACAATTTGGATGGTCTGGATTTGATCTAAGTGCTCTATCCACGATATGGACCACAATTTGGATAGTCCGGATTGATCTAATGTAGTGCGTGTGATGGGGATGAGTCACCACCATTTAAAAATAGGTGTTAAACTAGCATTAGAAGAAAAACTTTTTTTTTTTTTTTTTAATGAGATCTCAAGTAGCATATGCTACCTACACTACATGCTCTGTAGCTTACACTACCAAGGAGTTATGCTACCTACATATGCTATGTAGCATTTTAGCTATGCTACGCTACAAGCGCTACCGAAAACACTGCAAAATTGTCCTCCTTACTTAAGGACTAACTAAAACACATTCACATGGGCCCAAACTTAGGCCTAAACTAAAACTAAAGAACAAACCAAAGCCTAAAGGGGCCCAAGGTCCAAAATGTGTGAACCCACAATACTTTTGACAAAGGTATATTGTACATTGCATGCCATAGTAAAAGGTTCATGCACACACAAGAGACAAAAAAGTGACAAAAATACATATATTCCTCTAGAAAACAAAGTACAAGGAATGCAATTTTAGTAATAATAGGAGTGTAAATGAGGAATTAGTTAAGATTGTAGACCAAGAAGTACCCCAAAATGACCATTTTCGATATATTGGATCAATAATTTAGGGGAGTAGAGAGATTGAGAATGACGTTGCTCGTAGAATTAGAGCTGAATGTATGAAGTGGAGATGTGCCTATAGAGTATTGTTTCATTGTGCTTGCTGGTGAAATAAAAGGGGAAATTTTATATGATCTATAAGACCATCTAGGCTCTATGAAACAAAATGTTGAACATTCAAGGAATAACATGTTTATAAGATGAGTGTAGCTGAAATGAGTGGCAAGACGGATAGAATTAGAAGTGAATTTATTTGAGGGAACTTAGGAGTAGCACCAATAGGCAATTAGTAGATGAAAAGTAGACTCACATGGTATCTCCATTTGCAACGGAGACCAAGAATTGCACTAGTTAGGAGTGATTTCGTTCAAGTTGAAGGCTCTAAGAGGGTACGGGAAAGGCCCAAAAGTATGTTGGTGGATGTAGTAAGAAAATACTTGAGGACCTATGATTTGATTGAGAATATGGTGGTCATGAACAAGATTTGTGTAGTTGACCCCAAGTAGTTGGTATAAGGCCTAGATGATGATATGTGATGAAGATATCACTTCACGTATACCTTTGTGTACGTATTAGAGGAGGAGGCGGGTCGCACCGATTTCCCTGTGGTTATGCGAGTACCTGTGATCGTGTTGAAGACCCCATGTGCATGTGCAAGCATCTGGAAAACCCCATACTGGGAAGATGCACATGGGCTGCTTTATGGAGTGATCTAGATTGTTGGATCGGAGGGACATGACGATCGGGCCGTTGGATTGCGTGGATCACATGATCGAGCCATTGATCATGGATCATCCACATTAGTTTTTAGATTTTATCATCTTTTAGGATTTAGTTTTGATTATTTTATGATTGTACACCTTTATTAGTGATTTTGGTAGATTCTCTTTAGATTAGAGCCATTTTATTAAAATTCATAAGACAGGGTGTTATTTGTAATTTTTGAAACTTCTTGGAGCTATAAGGTGTGACCTCTTGCCCATTGGATTTTTTGATTTTTTTTAAAAAAAGAAGAAGAGAAAAGCTCTTGCTTTCTTCTTCGACTTCCATTTTCATGAGACTTGAAGATAACTTCTATGTGATTTGGAAGAGAGATTGGTGTGAATCCGATCTTCATCAATGTTGGTGCGAGGTCTCCATCTATCCCTACATCATCATCCATTCATTCTCCTCGAGGTATTTCTTCATGGTTGTTCTATCTTCTCCATCCCCAAATCTTCATCTTTCTTAAACCCTACTTTCCCATACCAATCAAGGAGCCAAATCTTAAAAGTCCCAAACCCTTATAAATCTAGCCACACGTGTGACCGTACGGCCACATGTGTGAATCTCCTGTGTTGACCTTACGGACACCCTTTGTCCCTCTTTGGTTTCCCATCACCCTTGAAGCAAAACTCTCTTCTTCCTTTTCCTAAACCCTAGACCAAAACTTAGAAATCCCCAACTTTCTTATTTTCTCAAATTACCAAACTCTAACTCATCCCATTCTTCAATTAACTCAAAATCCTTACACCCCTTCTATCTTAAACCTCAAATCCCATATCCTAACATCTAAACCCTTTAATCCCTTCACCTAATTCGATTCCATAAACCCTAATTCCTAGATTTCCCTAATTTTCTAAACCCTAATTTCACCCTAGGTAGTATTAGGTCTTCTACTTTGAAATAGGCTTTTCCCTATGCTAACTGGATGTCCCTACATCCATTAGATCTTAGTTTCATTTATTTAATAATCTTGTACGTTTGGTAACCTAGGCTAGGATTATGCATGATATTCTTTTGGTTTTCTTGGTATTTTTTATGGTAATGGCAAGTTTGATGTCTAGTGTTTTTTTTTTTTTTTTTTTAATTACCTTAATTTTGCTACTTGATTTCACATCATATTTGGTTCATGCATGGGTCCTACATAATAATGGTATTGAAGTTTCTTGATGGATATGGTGTATAATGATTAGGGATATGCATTAGTGGGATGGATCCCATGGATTGCATGAATTTTGGGCCTTAATCTGTTTGCGTAATTGTCTCATCAACTCATTATTGGATTCATTACTCATATGTGGGCTCATAATTGTAATTATGTAATGGGGTGATTTTTGGAAACTGCGTGAAGATCCCACCTTAGAGTTATGGATAGAGGATTTCTTCATCTCCGTAGCCTCTCTCATAGGATCATTCATTGAAATTGATCCGAAGACAGAGAACGGGGAAGAAATGGCAGTTTGTAGAATCAGGATCAGGAAGCATAAGGGAAGCCTCCTCCCTCAGCAGATCACAGTCAAGGTTTGTTACAGAAGAATCTTCCTACCTCTGCAAGTGGAGTTGATGGGCTCTTACGCTCCAAGATGGGGTGATTTCTGGAAACTGCGTGAAGATCCCACCTTCGCATCCTCGGGTTTGTAGAAGGAAGACGGTGCATAGGTTCCATGCTCTCGCGAAGCACCGATCAACGACTCCTGCATTGTTGCAGGATCCATTAATGCGCCGAACAGCTGTCCTCGTCTTAGCCCTACACGTAGCATTCGTCTACCCGAGAGTGTATCGACTTCCGAGTCCTCTCTCCCGCGTGCGGCACGTTGCCTACTGGAACACTCTAACTCCGAGGCAGGTCCTCAGCCAGCGACGGAGATGGCGCCACGTCCGGGTTCTTGTCAGGTGAGCCTGCTCTCTCGAGACATTGAAGGCGACTGTTGCCTTATGGGAAGGGCGACACGCAACCAGGAGCATTCATCACCGTCTGAACCCCGGCCTGTAGCTCTCGATCGGTCGTCAGATGGCGATCCCACATGCCCTCCATTGTGCGTTTGGTTAGGTTTGGACCCTGATACTTTTTCCGAAGCTAGTTCTCTACCTACCGAGCCTTCTGGACCGGCTCTCCATCTGTGCCAAGTGGCGCCTACCCATCGGGTGCCATCAGCTACTCTTCGAACCAGTTCCAATCCTCTCCAGGGTCGGTCTTCACTCTCATAGCCTGGATCCTCCCGACCTAGAGACCTCTCTAAATCCTATCCTAGCCCCACCCCCATCGCCAATCCAAGCCTTCTACCCTCCACCCAATCAACCTCTCCCTTCATCGCCTAATCTACCTTTCCCTCACCCTCTAGACCTTAACCTCCCCCTCATTTCTGCTTCCCGCGGCGACGACAGGATTTTCTCAGTCCCTCTTCATCGGAACTTCTGGGCCTTTCTCCTGCCCCATCCTAACTCTCTCGATATTCCCCACCACCCCAACGCCTCGCTAAGCCTCGATTTGGTCCCTTTCGACCCCTCTTCAAAGGGCTATTCAGACGAAGAAGATCTCTCAGACTCCTAGTATCAGCCGTCTTGCAATTCGCCGTCCCACTCGTCAGTTATCTCTAAATGGTCAGACCAGCTCCTTATCACCTTGTTTCAACAAGGGCCGAGAGAGGATGTCATCGACGCAAAGCCTCTCCAAATTAGAGATGGGCACTCAAAAATTCAGGAAGATGCTTTCGATATTCAGAAGATTGCAGAAGTAAGTAGGGTAAAGCTCGCAGATTCCATCCATAACAAGAAGTGGATTAGGGATGCCATGAACCATGTGGGCAGGAAGTTAGGTCTCTCCTTCAGGGATTGTCCCGAAGATTACATTGCCTTGTTCCATTGTGTTGAATTAAGAGGGAGACCAATGTCTGTGCATAGCACCCCTAGAAAACGTTCTTGTAAATCATGTAGGGCCAGAAAACGTCCCTCCAGATCGTGCAGCTCCAGAGAGCTCCAATGCGTCGAATCATCTTTGGATATTCCAGCTTCCATATTTTCTGAAGCCGGGCGTCAGGACGACCAAGGCAGTTCAGTGCTTCTATGAAGATTATGTCGTGGAATGTGCGTGGTGTGGGCTCTAAGCAGAAGAGAGCGCTTATTAAGGACTCTTGCAGTAGATATAAGCCTTATATTGTCTATCTTCAAGAAATGAAGGTTCAACAGTTCGATAATCATGCGATCCATCTGGAAGGACAATGATACCAATTGGGTATCTCTTGATGCTATCGCTGAGGCAGGTGGTATTCTGATCGCCTGGTTATTAGATTGTTGGGTTATGAAGCAATGGTGGTCTGGGAGATTCTCCATCTTGGTTATTCTCAAGGACACTGCCGCAGGCATCTCCGTTCTTATTTCTTTTGTTTACGGCCCTACGGTTGAAGCTGAGAGGAATAAATTCCCGAGCCCGTGTTGTTTTGTAGGGGACTTCAACACCATTAGATACACTGCCGAAAAGTTTCCCTCCTCGAGACCGAAACCAACAATGAAAGCCTTTTCTGATTGGATTGATGATAATAATCTCCTCGACCTCCCCCTGCTTGGAGCGCGGTTCACCTGGAAAAACTGGCGTTCTGTCCCGTTGCTGTCTAGGTTGGATCGCTTCCTCATTTCTCCTGAATGGTCAGATCTCTTCCCCCTAGCCTTGCAATCTATTCTCCCCCGCACTACTTCTGATCACTGGTCGATCATCCTATCTATTGAGGTATCGAATTGGGGTCCTAAGCCGTTTAAGTTCGACATTTCTTGGCTCAAAATCTCGGGCTTCTCCAAGTTGGTTTCCGATTGGTGGGGCAGCTTCCAGGTCAAAGGCTTTGCCGATCATAGTCTCAGTTCCAAACTCTGATCCTTAAAATATAAGCTTAAGCAGTGGAAGCAGTCAGAGTGGCTGATCAGAGAAGGAGAGACGGAATCAATTATTTCTGAAATTCAGTCCATCGACTCGCAAGCCAAAGAGACTATAATGTCGTCAGAAACAAGGGCAAGAAGAATTCAGCTTATTCAGAATTTGTCCGCGAGAGTGCGTGAAAAGGAGATTTCTTGGAAGCAAAAATCCCGTGCTAAGTGGATCAAAGAAGGTGACAAAAACACGAAATTCTTTCACCGATTGGCTAGTATTAGTGTCAACAGGATCACCAATATTGTTATCAATGGTACTCGTAAAGTCTTGATTGAATCTGAGGCAATTGCACACTTTAGCAGTCTTCTCAAAGGTGATCAGTGGGACCGGCCCCGTCTCGACAATCTCCATTTCCCCTCCCTCTCGCCGTCTGAAGCTAGTTCGTTGGAAACCCCTTTCACCGAGGAAGAAACCAAAGTTGCGATTGATTCTCTTCAAGGAGACAAGGCTCCTGGTCCTGATGGATTCCCTATCCGGTTTTTTCACCATTTCTGGGACATCATCAAAGAGGATTTTTTGCTGTTCCTATCCGAACTTCATGATAGAGGCAGAATTTCAAAGGACCTCAGATCTTCTTTTATCGCTCTCATCCCTAAAATCGCTGGGGCTGCCTCCTTCAACGACTTTCGTCCTATCAGTTTGATTGGAGGGCCTTACAAAATCCTTGCAAAGTTGCTGGCTTCCCCGCTCAAGATGGTGATTGGATCTGTTATTTCCCCCAATCAATGTGCTTTCATCCCTGGCAGACAGATTATTGACTGGGCCTTTATCGCCAATGAAACTTTTCACTCGGCTTTCAAATCGGGTTCGAAAAGTATTTTCTGTAGTTTGGATGTTGAAAAGGCTTACGACCATGTTGGTTGGTCCTTTCTGCTCTGCTTGTTGAGGCGGATGGGGTTCGGGGACAGGTGGATCAGATGGATCGCGGCTTGCATTGGGTCCTCTTACTTTTCGGTTCTTCTCAATGGTACCCCGAAAGGCTTTTTTAAGAGCGAAAGGGGCTTAAGACAGGGTGACCCTCTCTCCCCCTTCCTCTTTCTCATTGTTGGAGAGGCCCTATCCAGGATGCTCCACAAAGGCCAGTCTGAAGATATTCTATGCGGCATCAGCGTTGAAGGTATGAATAGTCCGTTATCGCACGTCCAATTTGCAAATGACATCTTCATTTTCTTTGAAGCGTCCCATTCCAAGATGGACAATCTCCGAACTGCCATCCGCTGCTTCGAAGTGGTTTCTGGCCTGAGAGTTAACATGGCAAAGTCTAAGATTTTTGGGGTTAACCTAGATGAAGAGTAACTTCTCCTTTATGTGAAGCGTTTCACGTGTAGTGCGGCCTCTTTTCCTTCGTCTTTTGTTGGGCTCCCTTTAGGCATCGACACTCCCTCGTAATCGGTATGGAGCAAGGTCATCCTCAGATTCGATTCGAGAGGTTTCTCGCTAAATGGCGAAGTTGTTATCTCTCGTTAGGGGGTCGCTTGACTCTCATTAAATCTGCCCTCTCCAATCTCCCAGTCTATTTTATGTCGCTGTACAATTGCCCTTCTGTTGTCCTCAATACTATCGACAAAATCAGGCGCGACTTCTTATGGCATGGCAAAGAAGACATGAAGAGGTTCCATCTTTTGGATTGGAAGCAACTCTGCAAGCATATTTCTGAAGGTGGCTTAGGTATTAGAGACCTCAAGCAGATGAATAGGGCTTTGCTTGGCAAATGGATCTGGAGGCTTGGCTCGGAGCAGAACAGTCTGTGGAATTTAGTCATTAAATGCAAATACGGTAGTTCCATAGGGGGGTGGTGGACCAATCCCTCGTCTTCCTATAGGGCCTCTACGATTTGGAAGGGTATTCTACGCCTTAAAGATGAGGTCTTAAAGGGTATCGGTTTCGAGATAGGTAAAGGGGATAGGACCTGCTTTTGGAAAGACAGCTGGATTTGGGATGCCCCTCTTAAAGACGTATTCTAGCCTATCTTTCGGTTGTCCCCCAATCAGGATATAATGGTGGCTGACTGTTTCTCTTTTATTCAAGGTAAATTGGTGTGGAATATCTACTGCAGAAGGAACCTTGAGGATTGGGAGATTCCTGTTTTCGCAAATCTCCTCGAACGCGTCTCCTACGCTTATCCCAACCCTGAAGATAACGACAGAATTATATGGAAGAAAGATAAGTCCTCCTCCTTCTCTGTGAGATCTTTCTTCTCCCATCTCTGCTCTCTCCAGCCGGCATCATCAGATTCCCCTTTTGCCCATGTTTGGTTCTATCCAAACCAACCCCCCCCCCCCCCCCCCCAAGGTAGTCACTTTTGCATGGCTGGTCGCTAACAGGAGAATTCTCACGATCGACAATCTGAGTAAAAGAGGAATGGTTCTCCCCAACATTTGTCTTTGCTGCATGAAGAACGTGGAGTCCATCGACCATCTAATGCTTCATTATCCTTTCGTTTTGGTTTTATGGGCTGATTTTGCTGGGCGGTTTAATGTTCACTGCTGCATTTCCGGCTCTGTGGACCTCCACCTTAAGGCTTGGCATGGTATCAAGCTTGGGAAGTTGAAGACTCAGATCTGGAGAATGTCAATCCTCGCCATTTGGTGGTCCCTCTGGCTTGAGAGAAACGATAGGTGTTTGAGAAACTGTTCCTCCTCAGCTGAGTCAGTCTCCTTCAAAGCTCTTAATCTAGTGATTGAATGGGCCACTTATTCGGATGCGTTAAGGGAAGTCGACTTTATGACTCTTTTTGCTTAGCGGCAAGCGCTATCTCAGCGCTAGTCCTCTTCTTATTTTTCTTCTTTTTGCTGTTTCCTTTGTTCTTCCTATTTTTTAGCTTCGTATCCTTCTTCTGTTTCTTAATATATTCTCGTCAATTCTCAAAAAAAAAAAAAAAATTGTAATTATGTAATGATATTGTATATTTAAAATCTTACATGTTGAAATTTTAGAGTCTGTCAAGTACTTAGTACTCAAGCAGCCCAACAAACAACATTTTACCAAAGAATGGTCTATTACAACATCAAATACATGTTCAAAGCCAAAAAAGAATACATACTTGGGATCCTCACTTTTTTTATTTATTTTATTTTATTTATTTATTTATTTTTTTTGGGGGGGGGGGGGGGGGGGGGGGTTCCAAATTTTTTTTAAAAAGATATTTCCCAAGAGAAAAATTATGATTGTGACAGAGCCATATCGTGTCGGCCGCCAAGCAGGACGATATGCTGGCCATTACCGTTATGCAATACCTTGGTTATGACCAATGTTGTCAAATTGCATACGCGATTGCATATGGCTGTGCACATATGTGATCACATATATTTTGAACAACTTGGATCGCATAACTTATGACACATAAAAGGTCAGCCTACCTGTTGAACGACTTGGATCTTCCACAAACTTTCTGCATCCACACATGCTAACTGTATGTGCACTTGCTTGATGCACGGTTCCATTCAAAGATGTCTTTGTTCTTTTCACTAATTTAATTCACTACGTTTTACAATTTTCTTCCAGTGTCTTGTTTTTTCTTCTGCTTCATGTACCAGAGATGTCACCAGCATGCCACATCATGACTAGTTTGACCTTTTGTTTTATTCACTCTGCATTGATCATGAGCCACTTTTTTTTTTTTTTTTCTGACTGTAGTTGATGCTGTTATGTTTTAATGAAGTTCTTTCTTTGCATGGACTGGCAGATAAATGACCTATTGGATATTGCTCATAAAATTGCAAACATAAACACTAATGATTACCACTCATTGGAGTGCTTGCTTTCCTGTCTTGAAGACCTACAAGACGTTGTCCAGAATCGGAAGGTGGATGCCCTTATTGTTGAGACATTTGGACGGCGGATGGAGAAATTGTTGCGGTGAGTTTAGTTGTTATTGCAAGTAAGACCTTTACCAATTTTTGATGTTAAGTGTAAGTAAACCTATTCTGGGTCTGATCTCTGAAGTCCCAGTAAGAATGCAGTTTGCATCTGTTGGACACTGTCTTATCTTTTATCCATACTTCTAATTCTGGTTTCTTTTTTATGCAGCCTTTTTCCACGTTAATTTCTTAATTTGAAATCTAGTGCCTTTTTCTCCATTGGATTTCATTATGTTCCTGAACTCTACAGGGAGAAGTACCTACATCTTTGTGAGCACATAGATGATGAAAGGCTAGATTCACCGAGTGTAGCTGTTGATGGAAATGGTCTACATGAAGATGATATAGTTCCTAGCCTACTTGCAAGCCCTATTGATTCAAATTGTAAGGACCGGACATCTATAGAAGATTTTGAAATTATTAAACCAATCAGCCGAGGGGCATTTGGACGAGTTTTCCTAGCAAAGAAAAGAATTACTGGTGACCTATTTGCAGTAAAGGTAGTCATCTTACGTATATGTTTTTATGGATTCGTTGAACTAGTGCATAAAATTTCAAGCTTTTACTAATCCAATCATTGCTTTCATGTTTAAATATTTTGCATTCAAATTGTTTTGTGATAGATCTGATATAAGGATTTTCCCCCCACCAACTTCATACAATTACTAGACAAAGTTCTCACATTCCAAGTGGCGAGACGGTTTTTTCTCATCTGGACTTGCTTATTTATGCACAACTGTTCGGACTGGTTTAGGAACCATTGCCAACTGGGGGACATCCTACCTCACCCTTGTACACTTTCCACCGCAACTGGGTTCACAAATTGTGGAAAGACACTTCCAGTGATCACCAGAGTACACCCTTGCCCACTTTCCACCACAACTAGGCTTACAAATTGTGAAATGTTGCTTCTAGGGAAAGCCTTAGCTTGATCATAGTTAGCAGAACTCCCTTTTAAAGTCCGTATTTTTGAAAAAAATACTTGTATAATTGATTAAATGTTTAAGAGTTCCGTTTATTTCAGAAGACAGGCAAAAAAAAAAAAAACTCATTTTTTTGGCAAATTGAATTAAAGATCTTTTTTTTTTTCCCAATAAAACACATTTTATTCAAAAGAAGTTTGGGGCACTTTAACAAATAGAGATTGGTGGCTGCCACCCATTGATAAAATTGAGTAGAAGGTGAAATTTTTAGCAAAGATGGCTTGGTTTATCTGATGATTACTTGAAAAGGAAGGATTTGAGAGAGGCAAAGAACACACTATTTAGAACCTTAAAACAAAAAGAAAAAAAGAAAAAGAAAAAAAGAACACTATTTGGCTATCTATATACATAATCATTCATGCATATAGAAATTCTGATAATTTTAATTCTTCATCATCATTTAATTATTTTAATTAAAGTTTCCTATTTTAACATTATGCATATGTAATATATACATATGTGCACACTCTTCTTCTTCTTCTTTGGAATCCAAACCATATTAAACCCGAACTTTTCATTCACTTAATTTTATTGTCTCCGTCTTTTTGACTGAATTTTTTTTTACCATATTTTATTTTTATGATCGATACCAAATTAAACACTAACATTTCTTGTACCCTTTTTTGCCCAATGCCAATTTTCTAACTATGAGCTTGACCATTGAAACAGAATTCGTTCTCATGGTAGCTTGCCAAACTTTGACTCCTAGCTAACCCGCCGACACTGACCCTCCTTTACCCGGGCTGGGAACGAGCAAGATGCAAATGCTATTGGAAGATGCAATTGCTACCAGGCAGAATTTACCGGTTTAAACAATTACCAGGCAGAATTTACTGGTTTAAACAATTACCAGTCTTTATTTTATTTTTTTATTTTTATAAACTTCTTCTTTCCTTTCTTTGTAAATGTTTTTCTTCTTTGTTATAATCTATTTCCTGTGAACATAAATCTTATCTCTCAGATCTATTTGCTGCAGCCATTTCTTATATTATTCTTCATCTCGTTCTTCAACAACTGCATAAATGATTTTTCTACCTCTAATGTTTTCAAGTGACAAACTTAAGGACAATTATGATGAAAAATTTCTGCATTCGCAAATTCTCATACATGATTTTGTTGTGGGTCCTGCGTTGAAGGCTCTGCATGAGCTTGTCATCTTGGGTGGAAATTCTTTGTATGCTGTTTGCGGAAGAAATCCTTCAGAATGGCAAGCTTGCAGCAGAGCTGTCACTGGAGGACACACGAACTGGGTTTGACAATTTCCAAGTGTGTAAGTTTTCCTCACCCAATGGTTCTTTAAAAAAATGATTGGGATTAATGACGTTGTAAGCCATCCTGAGCAACTGAGGGGGTTTGTGTGCATATGCAATTGCATAATCGCATATGTGGTCACACAACCCCCTGAACACTTTTATTTCTTTTTTATTTTTGAAAAAATTCAGAAAATAGTGAAAAAAAAGAGAAAAGGAAAAATACAAAATGTAAACTTACTACAATTGTTCGGAATTGTTTTTATTATTTTTTTAATTTTTAATTTTTTTTTTATAACCTATTTCATTAATATTTTCATATTAGATTGACAAGTTAACTAACAAATTAACAAGTACTCAAATAATACATATACTAAAATTTGTGAAAAAAGCCAACATAGATTCCTGAATCTTGAAAGAGTAAGGGTCTTGATTCTTGAAACTTAAAAGAGATATGAGACAGTGAGAGAATGAGATTATGAGAGAAAAGAGTGAGAGAGAGAGAGAGAGAGAGAGAGAGAGAGAGAGAGAGAGAGAGGGGTGGCGGGCGGGACAATTAATCACTTGCTCTAAAAGCTTGAACTGATAGAGCATGGCGAATTAATCCCTTTATCTCATAGCCCAGTCCCCACATCGCATGGGCTGAACCCCCCTTGCCCCACATCACATGGGTACCGCCTCACATGAGCCACCTGCCTCACACGAGCCACCCGCCTCATATGGGCCGGGGGGGAGGACAATTAATCACTTGCTCTAAAAGCTCGAACTGATAGAGCATGGCGAATTAATCCCTTTATCTCATAGCCTAGTCCCCACATCGCATGAGCCGAACCCCCCTTGTGGCCCCACATCACATGGGTACCGCCTCACATGAGCCACCCGCCTCATATGGGGGGGTGGGGGGGACAATTAATCATTTGCTCTAAAAGCTCGAACTAATAGAGCATGGCGAATTAATCCCTTTATCTCATAGCCCAGTCTCCACATCGCATGGGCCGAACCCCCCTTGTGGGCCCCACATCACATGGGTACCGCCTCACATGAGCCACCTGCCTCACACGAGCCACTTGCCTCATACAGGCCGCCCACCCCAAGTGTGTCCCCACATCCCACAGGCTACCCCACTCGAGCTCGGTGTGAAAATGCACCTGCATTAGGATACTTCCTTGGCTTCTTTGAAAAAGAGTTTGGAAGGTTTATGTATAAGTGTGACTTTAGCAAATGTAAATAATTAAATGTTTGATCGCAAGGTACTTATCTACCATAACATTTCTTCAGGTTCTTAAGAAGGCCGATATGATCCGAAAAAATGCCGTGGAAAGTATTCTGGCTGAACGTGACATCCTCATGACAGTTCGCAATCCTTTTGTGGTGAGCAGGTCCCATGATTTATATCAAGTACTTGGGATTACTTTTCTTTTAACTTCTATTCCGTATCATTTATCAACAGGTCCGGTTTTTCTTCTCCTTCACATGTAGAGAAAACCTTTATCTTGTCATGGAGTACTTGAACGGAGGAGATCTTTACTCCTTATTGAGAAATTTAGGTTGCTTGGATGAACAAATGGCATGTACATATATAGCAGAAGTTGTAAGAATATGCTATATCCCTCTCTATAATCCATGCATGATGTGCTTATTTATATTGCAATGTTCACTGTAACATGCAACCAATAAACTTAGCCTAAGTTGTAGTTTTAACTGGTTTCAGGTTCTTGCACTGGAGTACTTGCATTCCTTGAGTATTATTCATCGGGATCTGAAGCCAGATAACTTACTGATTGCAAAGGATGGTCATATCAAGGTCAATATCTTGCTGCTTTTATTTCTTTTCTGTTTACGGAATCCATTCTGTTGTATGTACTCTAATATGGATAGATAAGTTTAAGCAGTTCTTACAGTTTGATTTTGTAACACTTCCTCTTTGTTTGACTATTAGGGGTATTTGTTTTCTTTCATGTTGGAAATGTTCTAAAATCAATTTGGATCATAAAATCATATAGTTTGGATCAAAACACTGTAGAGTCAGGTCATAACTCTGTTTACAAAATCTTTCTTTCATTTATATTTGTTTATTATAGCCAGCTTTGCTCAGTGCACACGCTTGTGCAGTAAAGCTCATGTACATGCCACACATGTGCCAGCTTGGCACATAGGTGTGAGAGCCAATCCATCCATTAGGTTAGTCCAACCTTGTACATGTTTTTCCAAAAATATATCTGGTCCACAGTATATGGTTGAAACTGGTTGATGGGTTAGGAAACTTCAGCCAAGTTTTTTCAGAGTTGTACATTTGCTTTTAAAACTGTAGCCTACCTGACCAGTGGATCAACTTGATTCTTGGGCTAGGGCATCAATAGAGTGGTGCAGCTCTGATGGATGGATTGGATCTTTGACCTATCACATCATAATGGCACATGTGTGGTGTGTACATGAGCTTTATTGCATATGAATCTGGATTCAGGAAAGCTCTAATAGCATGTCATGACAGTATTTGCACCCAAAAATCCCTTTCAAGGGTTTTCATTAATCTTGTTGGAACATTTATTTGTTATGTAGGGGTTTAGTGGTAAATATGCGAAGGAGAGTCTTACGTGTAATTTTATATATATTAGGGGTTATGGTGTAATTTGTAAATAGGGGGAAATCCTACATATAAACAGAATAAGAAAAAGAGAACTCACATTTTGAGCACTCTCTCAACTTTTCCTCCTCTCTCATCTCTCTCTCTACAACTTCTGCAAAAGCTACTTGGTATCAGAGCCTATGTTAGGGATCTTCAGCACCTTCAGATGCTTCAGACCCAGTCCGCGCCTCCTACATCTTCTGCTTCACAACCATCTGCCTCCTCCTTCGTTGTGACCACAGGTATTGCACTCCATGCCTCTTCCACCCTTGCAACCTGGATTATTGATTTGGGGGCATCAAATCATATGACTGGTGAGCACACTTGTCTTATTCCGTTTAGTTCCTCTACTTGCAGCCGTCTAGTACGTCTAGTTGATGGGACTTCATGTAGAATCCATTGGCTCTGTGTCTTTTTCTCGTAATCTCACCTTGTCCAATGTTCTTTATGTTCCTAAATATCATGCAAATTTAATCTCTGTTCATAGCTTTACAAAAGCCCTCAACTGTTGTGTGATTTTCTTCCCTTCTGATTGCATCTTTCAGGACTTGAATACGAAGAGGATTATTGGTGTGGGCCATGAGCGCGGTGGTCTCTACTTTCTGCATCAGGGGGAGCTGTCTGCTAGGAGTGATCCTTCATCGAGTTCTTTTACTTCTGTTTCTCATTGTTTTGAGTCTAGTCTGGAGTCGTCTGCAGTGTGCATGCACGACTTGGTCATGTGTCTTTCAAGACTTCGTAATTTTTTCTTCCTAAGTTTAATAATGTTTCTTTCCAATGTGAAACGTGTCAGTTTAGTAAGTGTGTCAGTTTAGTAAGTATGTTCGGACCTCATTTCCTACACTTTCACATCGTTCTAATAAAATGTTTGCTTTAATACATTATGATATTTGGAGTCTTAGCCCCGTTACTTCGATTGATGATTTTTCATACTTTGTGACTTTCATTGATGATTTTGTTTGTGTTACTTAGGTTTATTTGATGAAACATCATCACGAATTGGTGCACTTGTTTTAGTCATTTCATCAACTGATTAAGACTCAGTATGATTGCAATATTCAATCCATTTGGTTTGATAATGATGGCGAGTATATATTCCAAAGTTTCACATCTTATATTCAAGAAAATGGCATTCTTCATCAATTTTCATGTGCTTACACTCCGCAACAAAATGGAGTGGCTGAGAGCAAGAATTGCCATCTTTTAGAAGTTACTCGCTCTCTTGTGATTGGAATGAAAGTTCCTAAATCATATTGGTTTGTTTCTTTGATGACTTCTTGCTATTTAATTAATCGTATGCCTTCTCGTGTCTTAAATGGCAAGACTCCTTTTCATACACTTAAACCTGATTGTTCTCTTTTTGGTATTCCTCCCAAGGTTTTTGGGTGCATTTGTTTTGTTCACTCTCTAGGTCCATATTGAGACAAGTTTGGCAATCGTTCCATCAAATGCATCTTCCTTGGGTACTCTTTTTAGCACAAAGGCTATAAGTGTTATGATTCATGCATTAAAATGTATTTTGTGTCCATGGATGTCACATTCTTTGAAAATTGTCATTTTCTCTCTACCATATCTAATCCTCCGGATTTAGTTGCCCACATGCTCCTTTACCTATGCCTGTGGTTAGTGACCAGTCTGATCCTCCTCGCGAGGCACTTAAGCAGATTCTCACCTGTGTTCCCAGAAAGTCGAGACAACCAGCAATGCTCCCCGTAGCTCCTCTTCCTATATAAGGTAATTCTCATAGTCCCACTTTCATTACTGATGGGGACATCATGTGCACACGCGCACGCACGCCGCCCGCTACGCACGTACGCCAGAAGGACCCCATCGTTGATCTGGATCGATGATGATGTCCAGGGAGGGTCTCCTAGTTACGAGACGAAGTTTTGATTTAAAAGAGTGGGCTCGACAATCAAGAAAAGCCCACCATGAGATTTCATGATCTTAGCCCACTAGTCGGATTGATTTCATATTTTCGGTTTTTCTTCTTGTTATTATTTAGAACATCATGAACGTTTTGGATTTCTTTGTTTGGTTTTTATTTTAGTTTACTTCATCGCCAAGTAAGAGGTTACGCACATGGCGCGAGTTTAGGGGTATATGTTTTTCCCTATAAATAGGCACCCCTTGTAGTTTTTTTGATTTATTAAAGTTGAATAAAAATTCTTGCATGGTTTTTCTGCTCTCTGAGTTTCTGAGTTGTGGAAAAATTAAAGTGGGTGCGAAGCCCTTCCTTTTCGAAGGGCTGAGATTAAAGTGAGTGCGAAGCCCTCCCTTTTCGAAAGGTTAACTACTGTGGTGTGAAGCCACGTTTATCCTAATCCGGCCATCCATCTTATTTCATCCATCCTTCGATCATCTTCACCTCAAATCCATTTGTTTTACAAGCTGTTTGTCTTTCTGCAGCCAGTTTCTAGAATCTGGCCCTGCAGGAGGGCTGAAACTTTGACAGAGCACTGCGCCTCAATTGTATGTCGGATCGCCACCAAATTTGGAGGGTTTGGAGACCCCCTGGTTGACTAAGGCCAAGAAGTCCCTTTTGGGATTCGGGCCTCCTCTACACGTACGGCCCCCTACTACGCACGTGTGTTGGTACCCTGCCTCGCTGCCTGCACGCGAGATCTGTTCCAGGTTCAGGATTTTCTTCTCTTTCCCTTTTTCTTACCTAGTTTCATAACCATAGTCCTAGTTTGCATTATCCATAATTTGTTTTCCTTTTTTTTTTTTTTTTGGTTCCTCGAATTGAAATTGGGGAATCCCTTGGATTAGGGGCTGGTTACTATGCATGTGTGGCTAAATTCTATTTCCCTTTGAGCATTGTTTGGTCCATAATTTTTATTGTTCCAGCCTTAGCCTGTGTAGGCATGGACCCACATGGATTCTCCTTAATTGAATGTTTGGACTTCCATGTGGCATATGGAATTTGTGCAATTGTTTCTGAACTAACGTGATCTTAAGCCTGAATTCTTGCACATCATATCTGAATTTCATGTCTTACATCAAATTTGGAACATTAAATTGCACATCAATAGCCGAGTTTGTATTCAATAGTTCTGTCAATAGGTCCACAAGTCTAAGTCCTTTTAAAGTTGTTACTGGTTACAAGCCCAGGAAGCCTATTGACCTTGTCCCTATGTCCTTGTCCCATAGGCTATCAAAGTCTACATAGTCTTTTGCGTATCACATACATTCATTGCATCAAGAATCAGGTAGAAGATCACTACTAGTAATGAACATTACAAATTTTCTGCAAACTAACATAAACTTTTCAAAAAATTCAATATTGGGGACTCTGTGATGGTCCGCATCAGGCCCCAGCGGTACCCTCTGGGGGCCGTTCGTAAGTTACACGTGCGTAGCGCTGGACCCTTCGAAATTATAAAACAAAACGGTCTCAATGTGTATGAGGTAGATTTTTCACCTTTCATGGGAATTAGTTTTACATTCGATGTAGAGGATCTAGTTACTTTTCAAGGGACCACTGATACTTTGTCTGGCCCTTCGCCCACCCATCCTAATTCTCCATATTTATCCTTTGAACCATGACCCATTCCCGACCCATTTTTCCAGCCTCTACATCCCATATCTACCATTTCCGACCCATTTTTTCAGCCTCTACGTCCCATACCTACCTATCCCAACCCATTTTCTCAGCCTCTACCTCCCATACCTACCCATCCCGACCCATTTTCCCTGCCTCTACGTCCCATTTCTACTCTTTCTGACCTTTCTTCCCAACCTCTGCCTCCCATACCTAACCTTCACACACCCAGAGAGGAAATAGAGGATATCCTGGACCATCAGATAGTTTCAACGTCGGACGGTGGGTTTCAGAAATACCTGGTTAAATGGAAGTCACGCCCAGCTTCAGACAACACGTGGCTCACTGAGGATGAGCTTCAGAGACTTGATCCTGGCATCCTGTAGCGATTCAGGAGTTTTATTTCGCCAGTGGCGAAATCTTCACAGCTAGGGAGAATTGATGGGGACATCACGCGCACACGGGCACGCACGCCGCCCCCTACGCACGTATGTCAGAAGAAGGACCCCACAGTCGATTTGGATCGATGACGACGTCCAGGGAGGGCCTCCTAGTTAGGAGATGAAGTTTTGATTTAAAAGAGTGGGCCCGACAATCAAGAAAAGCCCACCATGAGATCTCGTGATCATAGCCCACTAGTCGGATTGATTTCATATTTTAGGTTTTGCTTATTGTTATTATTTAGAATATTATGAACGCTTTGGATTTCTTTGTTTGGTTTTTATTTTAGTTTACTTCATCGCCAAGCAAGAGGTTATGCACATGACGCGAGTTTAGGGATATAGGTTTTTTCCTATAAATAGTCACCCCTTGTAGTTTTTTTGATTTGTTGAAGTTGAATAAAAATTTCTGCATGGTTTTCTGCTTTCTGAGTTTTTGAGTTGTGGAAAAATTAAAGTGGGTATGAAGCCCTCCCTTTTCGAAGGGCTGTGATTACAGTGGGTGCGAAGCCCTTTCTTTTCAAAGGGTTAACTACCGTGGTGCGAAGCCACGTTTATTCTAATCTACCCCTCCATCTTATTTTATCCATCCTTTGATCTTCTTCGCCTCAAATCCACTTGTTTTGCAGCTGTTTGTATTTCTACAGCCAGTTTCTAGAATCTGGCCCTGCGAGAGGGTTGAAACTTCGACAGAGCACCGCGCCTCAACCCTATGTCGGATCGTCACCAAATTTGGAGGGTTTGGAGACCCCCCTGGCCAACCAAGGCCAAGAAGTCCCTTTTGGGATTCGGGCCTCCTCCACACGTGCGGCCCCCTACTACGCACGTGCGCCGGTACCCTGCCCCGCTGCTCGCACGCGGGATCTGTTTCAGGTTCAGGATTTCTTTCTCTTTTCCTTTTTCTTACCTAGTTTCATAACCATAGTCCTAGTTTGCATTATCCATAATTTGTTTTCCTTTTTTTTTTCCCCCTAATTCTAGGGTTCCTCGAATTGAAATTGGGGAATCTCTTGGATTAGGGGCTGATTACTATGCATGTGTGGCTGAATTCTATTTCCCTTTGAGTATCGTTTGGCTTATAATTTTTATTGTTCCAGCCCCAGCCTGTGTAGGCCTGGACCCGCATAGATTCCCTTTAATCGAATGTTTGGACTTTCATGTAGGATATAGAATTTGTGTAATTGTTTCGGAAATAACGTGATCTTAAGCCTGAATTCTTGCACATCATATCTGAATTTCATGTCCTGCATCAATTACTCATCCATCCTCTCCTGTTGCTTCTTGTACTCGTAGTCATCATCCAACCTTACATCCTATTTCTAACTTTATTTCTTGTGACTCCATCTCTCCTACATATCGTGCTCTCCTAGCTGCCATTTCTTCCTCCTCAATTCCCAAATTAGTTGTTGAGGCACTTGCAGTTCTTGCGTGGAAGCAAGCGATGGAGGCTGAAATGGCTGCCCTAGATAAGAATGGCACATGGGATCTTGTTTCTTTATCTGTAGGTAAGCACGCTGTGGGGTGTAAGTGGGTGTATTCTATCAAGTATCGGGCTGATGGATCTATTGAATGTTAAAAGGCGCATCTGGTTGCGAAAGGGTACTTGCAGAATTATGGTGTTGATTATAATGAAACCTTCTCTCCTATGGTCATGTTGAACTCAGTTTGCCTGATCATCTCCTTAGCAGCCAATCTTTCCTGACCATTATATCAACTGGACATTAAGAATGCCTTCCTTCATGGGGATCTGACTCAAGAAGTTTATATGGATCTTCCCCCTGGGTTTCAGCTTAAGGGGGAGACTAGGAAAGTGTGTAAGCTGAAAAAGGCTCTTTATGACCTCAAACAATCTCCAAGAGTGTGGTTTGCCTGGTTCAGTTATGCAGTTCCCTCATTTGGCTTTAGGCGATGTCAGTCGGATCATATTGTGTTTGTTCACACTCAGTAAGAGAGCCGAACCATTATACTCATTTTATGTGGATGATATAATTGTCACCGGAGATGATTTGGACTTTATGTCAAACAGATGTTGAGTAAGGAATTTGAAATTAAGGTAACAGTGGTGGCCATTATGGCCACCGTTACCGTTATGGAACACCTTGAATGATTCACAACACTAACACTGAAGCTATGTGGTGATTTAATTGGGAGCTTGATGATATCGAGCTGGCCATCCAGCTCTATTGAACAAGTATTTTTGGCCTTGGGATATCCTCATCACTCAACGAACTGACTAGATTCCTTTTGATTTTGTATTTCTATGATCTCAGTACCTTTATCAGTGCTTAATGACAGAACAACTACCTACTAGAACTGTGCAAAGAACTTTTAGCTGGGAACTGCCACTTGGAGTGCCCATACTGCTGCAGTTTCCTACTGCCTGCCAGTGGTTTGGTCATGGTGTTGTTGAGAATGATATGACCTGAGCCTTCTGCAGTCAAACCCATTGGTGGACTAGAGGCATGCAGAGAATTTGTCGTCCTAAGCCTCATATACCGTAATGTTTTTTCAGTCTTCCACAGTTTTTTTTTTTTTTTCGAATTCTTCAAATCTGAGTTCCGTCAATGTATATGGTGTTAGACATTTTTATATTATCGAACTACTCATCACCACCACCATGATAACCTTTCTCCTGCAATTTGGGTCTGCCTTTTAATATGGTGCATTGGCAAAAGTTCTATGATTGGGTGTGTCCATGTCAACCTTCCTCTTTTACCTGAGCTTTTGGAATGAGCCATGGCTGAGTATCACATGACACCACTCACATGGCAGCACAATCCTACCGAGGGACCATTACATTGCTTTTTGAACTACTGAAACTAGTAACACTAAATCCATTTCCCGGTTGTCAATTCACACTCTCCTGTTCTATTTATACTGGTGCAAAGTTGTGTTGTTTTTGTTGATTTTATCCTGGAAATGAATGTCCTTATTTGTAACTTCTCTCACAAACTCTAATACCTTTTGTTACAGTTAACAGATTTTGGGCTTTCTAGGGTTGGTCTTATCGGTAGCACAGATGATCTATCAGGACCAATAGTGAGTAGCACTGCGTTCCTTGGAGATGAAGAACCTAGTTTATCTGCAGAACAACAAACACAGAAACGTGCACAACGCCAAAAGAATCCAGCAGTTGGTACCCCTGATTATTTGGCACCAGAGATACTTCTAGGAATGGGTCATAGTATGTAGTCTCTAATGGGATTGAAATTTGCAAACTCCATATACTGCAATTATGAGAATCAAGACGTTCTTCTTTTCTCTGACTGCATTAGCTTCTCATTTTGTGACTTGTAGGCACAACTGCAGATTGGTGGTCTGTGGGTATTATTCTCTTTGAGCTGCTTGTAGGTATTCCGCCATTCAATGCAGAACATCCACAGGTATGCCATCTGACTTGTACATCATTCCTTTCATATGGATTTGTGAACATGATGAATACTTCTTATTTACATGTTGATTATTTGCAATTTGAGACTCCCTTCTTTTTTGCAGATGTTGTTGATGAAATTGGTAACAGGATAACAAATCTGTTATTTCTTTTTTACACCATGATGCGGGACACATGATTTAATGCTAGCATGCAACGTGGAGATTATGAAAGATTCCATAAAGTAATTCGATTAACAAAATATGCTAACCCACCAAGTAATTAAGAGTAACTAATAGGAAATAAAATCTGATTTAACCTAAATCACATGCCCACATGCTAAGAAATCACATAAATCAATTAAAACTAGGCCCGATAGAAGGATAGAACTTCTAATTTAACATAAGCACGTTCCACACTCAAGGGAATGACCTATAGGTTTTATGATTAGGGTTAGGGAGGGGAAAATCTGAAATTTGAAAAACTATGGTTCATGGAAATTTGGGAATTTTGGAATTAAGGTTTTTATAAATTGAAAAAAATAGGAACTTGGGAATCTAGGGTTTAGGGTAGGGTTATGGATGGGAAATCAATGGGTTTAGATGGGGAAGCAAGTGGAAATGAAGTTGGATGATGAAAAGTTGAAGAAAAAGATGATTTGCTTGGTTTTAGATATGAAAGAAAGAAGAGAGATGAAGGTTTTTGGGAAAATACCTCTTTTAGATAGAAAAGAATAGAGAAGGAAGATAATAGATGGAAGTTTCGCACCTCCGTTGAATGGGGAATGAAATCACACCACACCCAAGCTCCAAATCACATGGAGTATTCTTCAAATCACATGAAGAAGAGAAAACATAGTTTTTTTTTTTCAAAATAATGGCATTAGAGCTTCACACACCCATCTTTCTCTTTTATTGTCTTAGAAAAGACTATTTACAAAAAGACGCTCTCATATAGAATTCCCAACATAAAGATGCTTAATAAATTAAAAGTCATTTCTAACTCCCTAATGTCATCACAAATATAAACTATACAAAAAATAACGAAGCATGTAAATAATCTAAACAACTAAACTATTTCGTGGCCCATGGGGGTCCACGATCAAGATGTTTGACGATGATGATCCAACGGTCTGATCATCATGTCTATCAAGCTTCTATATGTAGTCTATGTGCATCTTCCCAGTGTGGGGTCTTCAACGTGGCTAGAAATGTGAATTGGGCCAAGTGGGCCGCATGTAATGGTTTTCTAGCCATAAGGAGATTGGCTCAACCCTTCTCTAGTATAGTGCTCGGATGTCCTCATCACACCACCTGCTAGGTGCTAGCATCCTCTTTCCTATGCCATGAGCATGTAACTAGCATATGATTTGTGGGGAATAGAAATTGTATCCAGCATGTAATGACATAAGGAAAACAAGTTCTTTGCAAATGATGTGCAGCTTTCATCCACCATTCACTAATTCTCACTCACGTTCTTTGTTGCACTGATGGTGGACTAGTTTTCCAAGTCATTGTTATTTCAACACTTGGGTGATGGTGGTGCAATACTAAGGGTGTCATAGGCCAGGCTGGTCCAGTGATTTGGTTCCCGGCCTGATACATGTTGTGCCCGGGATCTAATGGTGCCTGCAGCTCAGGTATGGACCTGATTTTGAAGCCTGATTATTAAACAGGTTGTGTCTGGGCCTAGATTTTTTGCAAGAAAATTCTATTGAGGCCCAACCTGAGCCCAAGGACACACCCATTTATGATGTTTATGGGAGGCGCTGTGCCTGAAATTAAAGGTCCAATTACTAAACAGGCCAGTTGAGGGCCTTATTTTTAGCATGACAAATAACCATGTCAATCTTGGGCTTGCCCAGACCCAACCCATTGTCACATCCACCCACCACCTTGTTCTGAAAATTTCTTTATCTTCATTTTCCCATATGCACAATCTAGTGGATGGGTTATCTTATAATATTTATTCCTAGGCTCATTCTATTAGCATTGTCATGGAAAATCTAGGGCTTTCGAAGTGTCAGTCCAAGGTTTATCTTGGGCTTTCCCTTCCCCTTTGGCAGCTGATATATTTGTTAATCTTTTTTGTTATTTTCATGTGGTACATGCAAGTTTCCTTGTGCGTCATTGATCGCATGTAGCATACTTTGGTACACATGCTCCTTTTTGTTTTATATGAGACATTTATTGTTTATGGAAATAAACGAAGTATATTTAATTGAATAAAACTGCAAAGGGGCGGAGATAACCCAATTGTAAGGGAAGGTATCAGCCATCCTTTTGTTAATTTATTGTTTTACTGTGGGGAGATTGTTTGTTTCTGGGCAATATGCTTGAATTTGGCATTCTCCCTGTTTGTAGATAAGACGTGTCAAGTTCAACCTTGGACCATAAGTTATGGGTGGCCACCCAGTGGATAACTTCCAATCTATCATGTGCCCGGAAGATCCAGCCCATCCAATAGGTTGGCTCCACCATGAGGATGACCTTGTGCAAAATTCTGCCCATCCACTCATCAAGTGGAAAGCACCATTGATGCAGGACCAATGCATGAACCAAATATTAGCAAAATTAAGGTAATCAACAAAAGAACATAAAATCTGCCATCATCATCACTGATACCAAGTAAACCATAAGAATAACATGCATAATCCTAGCCTAGGTTACTAACATCGTAGCACAAGGTCATTATAAAGGAAACTAAGATCTAATGGATGTAATGACATCCAATTAGCATATGGTAAAGCCTATTTCAAAGTAAAAGACCTAATACTACATATGGTAAAATTAGGGTTAGGGAAATTGGAAAAATATAGGATTTAGGGTTTATGGGATCAAATTGGATGAAGGGGCTTAAAGGGTTTAGAGGTTAGGCTATGGGAATTAGGGTTTTGGGTAGAAGGGTGCAAGGATTTTGGGTGAATTGAAGAATGAGAGAAGTTAGGGTTTGATAGTTTGGGCAAATAGGATAGTTAGGAATTTTTAGGTTCATGGTAGGGTTTGGGACAATAAAGAAGAGGGTTTTAATTTTATGGTGATGTGAAACCAAAAAGGCCAAGGTGTGGCCATATGGCCAACTCGTAGGCTTCACGTGTGTGGCCGTACGGTCACATGTGTGGCTAGGTTGGATGGGTTTAGGTCTTTTAGTGTTTGGATTGTTAATGGGTATGGGAAAGTTAGGGTTAGAAGAAGATGAAGATCTGGGATGGGAGATTCAAAGAACTTTAAAGAAAATACCTTGATGGATAATGAAGGGGTGATGATGTGGGGATAGATGGAGACATCGCACCTCCGTTGATGAAGATTAGCCTCGCACCAATCTCCCTTCCAAATCACATGGAAGTATCTTTAAATCTCTTGAAGATATAAGAAGAAGAAGAAAAGAGCAAAAACCTCTTCTTCTTCTTCTTCTTCTTTTTTCACAAAATCCAATGGGGAGAGGTCACATGCCCCTCTCCCTTCTTTTATAGCTTCAAGAAGTTTCAAAATTTCAAAAAACATCATCTTAAGAAATTTTAATAAAAATGGCTCTAGTCTAAAGAGAATCTACTAAAATCAATCATAAAGGTGTCCAAATATAAAATAATCAAAGCAAATCTTAAAAGATGATAAGGTCTAAAAAACTGATGTGGATGATCCATGATCAATGGCCCGATCATGTGGTCCATGCAATCCAACTGCCCGATCATCACGTCCCTCCAATCCAACGGTTTAGATCACTCCATATAGCAGCCCATGTACATCTTCCCAGTGTGGGTTCTTCCAAATGCTCGCACATGTATATGGGGTCTTCAACATGATCACGGGTACTCGCTTAGCCACAGGGAAATCGGTGCAGCCCGCCTCTTCTGTTATGTACGCAAAGGTGTACGTGAAGTGATGTCCTCATCAACTCTCCTCGGCTGAGAAGAGTTCGCCTTTGGCGGACTAAAACTCCTGTAGCGCTCCAAAATGTCTGGATCCAAATGCTATAGCTCATCCTCTGTAATTCGAGTACTATATGAAATCGGCCTGTGCTTCAACTTGACGAACCATAACATAATCTCCTACTTGGAATTCATAAAACTTGCGATGAGAATCTGCAAATGTTTTATGTTTTTCATTATTTAAGTTAATTCACTTCCAAATCTCACTATGCAACTCATGTATGTGATGTGCAAACTCATGTGTTGACTTAGATGGCTTATGGGATACAGACATAGGTATGAGAGTTATAGGTTTTGACGCAGGACAGCCCTAATTATGATGCATGCTCATGGAGATAATTAAACAGCGGAAATAAAAGGAATAAATGATCTAAAATTCTAACAATAATCATCATAACTGAGAAAATCATAAAGGAAACATGCAATGGAGCGGGCCATCACTACAACCATGGAGTATGGAATTCAATTACTACTTAGGTTGGATCCGGCGAGGGATGAGACCTCCCGATCTTGCATGGTCACACCCAATCGATCAATGAAGATCACTAGTCCGAAGAACCAAGAAGTTTCTCGGATTAGGGATTTGAGAATTTGGGGATTTAGGGTTTAGATCGGTTCTCAAGATTTTGATCGAAGAGGAATTAGCCAAAACAAAAAAAATAGAAGAAAGAAAGTTATTACCTTGAGGAAGTTGGAGGGGCACAAGAAGAAATTAGAAGAAGAAGATCAAGGGGAGAGAAGAAGCACCATTAGAGAGAAGAGAGGAAGGAGGCAACCAAAGGGTTTGCTTTTCATTCATCAATAGTTGAAATTCGTGTTTAGGGCTTTACCCCACTTAAATAAGCACATAAAGACATAAAATTACTAAAATACCCTAGGATAAGCAAATAAAGATATAAGATTACTAAAAGACCGCTAACTAAGTCAAAAACGTGCAAATAACATAAGTATGGGAAAGTTTGGGCGCTCGGTCCTCTTTCTCCAATCTTCCTTCACATGTGTCTTCCCTAAGTGGGGTCTTATATGTCCAATCACATGTGAAAGGTCTTCAACTCCTCAATATTCGCCTATCCACAAGGACGGCACTTGTGGTTGGCGCTTTCTTCGTTGGTACACCTTGAATGCACTTGTGTCCGCATCAATTCCCCTCGGGTGAGAAAAACTCGACTCCGACGAGACTTTTGTAGCGCTCGAGTAGATCTGGATCAATACCTTGCAATGCGTCGCCCGACAGCCACGTAGATTCGGACGATGGTTTGTTCTTCCACTTGACAAGATACCTTTGGAAACCCCCATCTCTCGTGGATACTTATCTCGTCATCCAAGATTTACTCAATTGCTTCATTATGGGTAATAGGTGGAGGAGGGGTAGGAAGGGGTTGGGTAGCAAACTCAGAAAAAGGCCATGAAAGGGATGATGTATCAACAATGGGAGTATGGGCACGGACTAGATCTTCCACATTAAAAGTTGGATTAATGCTCATTTCAGATGGAAGGTCAACCCGATACGCGTTGGACCCAACCTTTTGTAATATCTTGAATGGTCCAGCACTACGCGCTTGTAATTTCTTTGCAGATCCTTGAGAGAATCGCTCTGGCCTTATTCGCACCATTACATAGTCTCTTTCTTGAAATTCTTGCACTCTACGATGAGAATCAGCTAAAACTTTATAATCATCATTGCTCTTATTTAACCGCTGTCTAATATGTGTATGCAAATCATGAATATGGCGTGCGAATGCATCGGTTGACTCAGAAGACCTTTGGGTAACAGACATAAGTAAGAGATCTATGGGCATTCTAGGTTTATAACCACTTACAATTTCAAAAGGACTCAACCATGTAGATCTATTAATTGACCCATTATAAGCAAGTTAATCAGTTGGTAAAATTAGGTCCCAAGTCTTAACATGTTCACCCACTAGACAACGTAGAAGATTTCCAAGGCTACGGTTTACCACTTCAGGTTTGACCATCTGTTTGTGGGTGGTAAGCAGTAGAAAATTGCAAATGAGTTCCCATAATGTGCCACAGTGTCTTCCAAAAATAGCTAGTAAATCGAACATCACGATCAGGACACTATGGTTTTAGGTAACCCATGGAGACGCACCACACCATCAAAAAAAGACGAGCAACATGAGACGCATCCGACGTCTTCGAACATGGGAGGAAATGCGCCATTTTAGAAAAACGGTCCACAACGACAAAAACGGAATCGTGCTTTTTATAGTCTTGGGAAGCCCGAGCACGAAGTCCATACTAATGTCCCTGCCACGGAGCATGTGGCAGCAATGGCGTGTACAACCCAGTATTTTGCTTTCTTTGCTTTGCCGGTTGATAAGTTCGACACCGCCCTAAAACTTTGGCTACGTCTCGCTTGAGGCTTGGCAATAGAAACGATCTTCCACGAGGGCAATGGTCTTATCACGACCAAAATGGCGGCTATCCCTCCCGAATGAAGCTCCCAGGATGAGGAATTCACGAAGGGACATACGGGAATACAAAGTCTGTCTCCCTTGAAAAGAAAGCCATCTTTAAGAACATATCCACCCATAATATGCTGGTCACTAGAGAGCGACGTGTAAGTACCCCCAAAATCAGGACATATGGGGTATTCATCTTTCAGTTGCTCAAATCCGACTACCTCTACACTCAAAGAGTTGAGCAACGCCACTCTCCTACTAAGGGCATCCGCTGGTTTGTTTTCAACCCCGGCCTTGTGTTTCAAAACAAACGAATATTTCTGAAGAAACGCTACCCACTTGGCATGCCTTGGGTTGAGTTTCTTTTGAGAATGCAAATATCTCAAAGCCTCATGGTCAGAAAACAAAACGAATTCTTGCGGTAGGAGGTAGTGTCGCCAATGTCTCAGGGATTGCACTACCGCATAAAATTCTTTGTCGTAAGTGGAGTATTTTTGTTTTGCCTCATTCAGTTTTTCACTGAAATAGGCCACTGGGTGTCCTTCTTGACTCAACACTCCACCTATACCGACACCAGACGCATCGCACGCTACTACAAAGACTGTAGAAAAGTCAGGTAGACGCATGACAGAGCTTCCACCATCTTGCCCTTAATTTCTTTAAAAGCCTTGACGGCGGCTTTAGACCACACGAACTCTCCCTTTTTCATGCACCCGGTAATGGGAGCCATGATCGTGCTAAAACCCCTAATGAACCGACGATAAAAAGTTGCTAGGCAGTGACGTGAAAACTTCGCACCTCATGAATGTTCCTTGGTTATGGCCACTCAACTATGGCCCTGACTTTTTCAGGGTCCATCCCTTCAGATGACACTATAAATCCTAAGAACACAACTTGGTTAGACATGAATGCACATTTCTTAAGATTAGCGTACAACTTTTCCTTCCTAAGGACACTACAGACCTTCTTTAAATGTTCAAGGTGTGATTCCTTAGTGGTACTATAAATAAGAATATCGTCAAAGTACACCACTAGGAATTTTTCCATGAACGGCCTCAAAGCTTGGGTCATCACCCGCATGAAAGTACTGGGTGCGTTAGTCAAGCCGAAGGGCATGACCAACCACTCATACAACCCATCTTTCGTCTTAAACGCCGTCTTCCACTCATCTCTGGCGTATACGAATTTGGTGATATCCACTCTTGAGGTCTATCTTAGAGAATATAGTGGACCTGGCCATCATGTCAAGCATATCATCAAGTCTAGGTATGGGGAACCTATACTTGACAGTAATTTTGTTTATGGCACGGCTATCCACACACATGCGCCACGTGCCGTCTTTCTTTGGCGTCAACAATGCAGGCACGGCACACGGGCTCATACTCTGTTGGATGAAACCCTTTTGCAGAAGCTCATCAACTTGCTTCTTCAACTCTGCATGCGCTGCAGGGTTCATCCTGTGGTGAGGAAGGTTCGGTAGAGTAGACCCTGGGACAAGATCAATGGCATGCTGTATGTCCCTCATAGGTGGCAACTCATTCGGTAAGTCTTCAGGAAATACATCACTGTATTCCTTCAGGACTGAGATCACCTCACAAGGCAACTCTGATGGAACCTCAGGTGTAATTTCTCTAGCCACAAGGGCATACACCATAGAATCCTCCTTAGCCTCTTTTTCAAACTCTCTTGCGCTGATTATATGTAAAGACTTAGGTTTGGATTTCCCTATTTCTCTAGGCTCACTTGCCTTCTCATCCTTCTTCTTTCCTAGTGTATTCTCAGGTGGCATGGGATTAAGTTTGATCTTTTTACCATTATACATAAAAGTACACGCATTCGAACGGCCAAAGATCGTGACATCATTATCGAATAGCCACGGTCTACCTAGGATAACATGCCCCACATCCATAGGTAAAACATCACACCACAGGGACTCTTTGTATGACCCAAACTTGATGGGGACTAGACATTGCTGGGTGACAGGTAGGGATGTCTTGTCAACCCAAGAAACTTTATACGGGTCTGGATGAGGTGTGGATTTCAGTTTTAAGCGATCTAAGGTGCTAGTGGAAATCACATTCTGACAACTTCCACGGTCCACTATCACCTTACAATTCTTTTCACCACACTTGGCAATAGTGTAGAAGATAGTGCTTCGACGCCAGTCAGCACTACTTCTAGACTGAGCTAACACACGCCTGACTATCGCAAGCGTTGCTTCTCCATCCACTTCTTCATCAGTAAGTCCTCCTTCAGGGTGATACTCTTCAACTTCATAATCACCCTGGTCATCTCCACCCTCGTGGGACTCGCTTATAACTAAGGCTCTCCCACGGCTCTACGTAGGACACGGATTAGACATGTGGCCAAGGTTGCCACACTCATAGCACCTCACGTGGCTCATGTTACTAGGACCGGCACCAAGAACCCCTTTGCCCTTGTCCTCCCTAGGCCTAGGGCGGAATGGTCGCTTGTGCCCTAGGTTGATTACCAATATTAGGTCTAGTTCCTTGGGAACTAGATCTAGTATTGGAGTCTCGGGACTCAAAACGACGAAAGACAGAAGCCTTCAGATACTGCTCTAACTCCTGCACGACTTGATATGCTTCATCTAAGTCCGTTAAGGGCCGAGTGATAAGCTCGCGCTGAAGATCCGCACAAAGGCCCGTCTTAAAACGCGAGAGCGTTACTAGAGGGTCTTCTCGGATATCACATCGCATCACATACTCTTCAAATTTAGCGATGTAGTCAGCGGTAGACATTGACCCTTGGCGTAAGGATTGCCATTGGTCAAGGAGCTTCTGACGGTATGAGAGAGGAAGGTACTTCTCCTTCAACTTCTCTTTCATCTCATACCAATGTGTGATAGGGGCTCTACCAACTCTCTCTACCCTACGCTCGGTGTTGGTCCAGAAGAGCTTGGCTTGACCCACAAGCTTCATCTTAGCAAACCGCATTTGACGGTTTTCTGACATGCCATACCACTCAAAGTAGTGGTCCATGTCAGCAACCCAGTCAAGGAATGCCTTGGGATCCAAGCGTCCATCAAAACTCGGGGCCTCAACTCTCACACTCTTCATCGCACGCTCATCTGGATCATAACGGTCTTGATAACCACATGTGGTTCGTGCCTCTCGCACCACACCACGACCGTTACCACGATCTCTATCCTCACTACCACCACGTGTGGCAGCACGTTCTTCAATGATTCCTTCCACTTGGGAGTGCGCATCTTCCCCTACAGCGGGGTTTTCCTTTTGGGACGCCTCTAGTTGCTCCACCTTAGTCATGGTGGTGGTAATTTGGTTCTTAAGGCGGGCAAACTCACGCCTTTGACTCGCTTCTAGGGCGGTTATCTTTTGTATCAATTGAGCAAGTTGCTCAGATAACTGCTCGTTATTCATGGTAGGTTGAAGTCCGAAACCTCTACCTCTTCTCGTGGGCATACAATGAAGACTTGAACCAAACTCTACCTAACTAGACTACTAGGTGTTATGACTTTCAAGATGAATGCGATGAATGCAAAACTACTATGAACTGACACAATTAAGTTGAAACAGGAAACAACTCAAATCTGAAAATTTTCCAGATTAGAAACTTTCTAAAATTGGAAAGTTTCTAAAATTGAAAACTTTCTAAACTTGAAACTTTCCCAAGTTAAACCTAAAAATCAAAACCCTAATTTGATAACTCGATCTAGACAAAAACCATGCAAGCCTAGGCTTTGATACCAAATTTGACGCAGGACAGCCCTAATTATGATGCATGCTCATGGAGATAATTAAACAGCGGAAATAAAAGGAATAAATGATCTAAAATTCTAACAATAATCATCATAACTGAGAAAATCATAAAGGAAACATGCAATGGAGCGGGCCATCACTACAACCATGGAGTATGGAATTCAATTACTACTTAGGTTGTATCCGGCGACGGATGAGACCTCCCTATCTTGCATGGTCACACCCAATCGATCAATGAAGATCACTAGTCAGAAGAACCAAGAAGTTTCTCGGATTAGGGATTTGAGAATTTGGGGATTTAGGGTTTAGATCGGTTCTCAAGATTTTGATCGAAGAGGAATTAGCCAAAACAAAAAAATAGAAGAAAGAAAGTTATTACCTTGAGGAAGTTGGAGGGGCACAAGAAGAAATTAGAAGAAGAAGATCAAGGGGAGAGAAGAAGCACCATTAGAGAGAAGAGAGGAAGGAGGCAACCAAAGGGTTTGCTTTTCATTCATCAATAGTTGAAATTCGTGTTTAGGGCTTTACCCCACTTAAATAAGCACATAAAGACATAAAATTACTAAAATACCCCTAGGATAAGCAAATAAAGATATAAGATTACTAAAAGACCGCTAACTAAGTCAAAAAACGTGCAAATAACATAAGTATGGGAAAGTTTGGGCGCTCGGTCCTCTTTCTCCAATCTTCCTTCACATGTGTCTTCCCTAAGTGGGGTCTTCTATATGTCCAATCACATGTGAAAGGTCTTCAGCTCCTCAATATTCGCCTATCCACAAGGACGGCACTTGTGGTTGGCGCTTTCTTCGTTGGTACACCTTGAATGCACCTGTGTCCGCATCAGGTTTACTAGGTTTGTAGCCATGTAAAACCTCAAATGGGCTCATGCCTATGGACCTATTAATGGATCTGTTGTATGCCAACTTAGTTATAGGCAAAACGGTATACCAAGTTCGGACATGATCACCCACAAGGCATTTAAGCAGATTTCCTAGACTCTTATTGACAACCTTAGTCTGATCGTTTGTTTGAGGGTGATAGGTAGATGAAAATTGAAGCCTTGTCCCCATCATGTGCCATAGTGTCTTCCAAAAATAACTCATAAAGCGTATATCACGATCAGACTCTATGGTCTTAAGCAGACCATGTAAACGCACTACCTCCCCAAAGAAAAGCTCGATCACATTGGAGGCATCTGATGTTTTTGAGCATCGAAGGAAATGGGCCATTTTGGAAAAACGGTCTACAACCACAAATGCATAATCGTGTTTCTTAATAGTTTTCGGTAATCCCAATACGAAATCCATACTTATGTCCTGTCACTGAGCATGAGGTACTGGCAAAGGCATATACAATCCTGTATTTTGCTTCCTCTGCTTCGCCAGTTGACAAGTCCTGCACTGCCCAACAATCTTAGCTACATCTCGCTTGAGACTTGGCCAATAAAATTTATCCTCCACAAGGGCAATGGTCTTGTTGCTCCCCAAATGATTGGCTACCCCTCCTGCATGAAGTTCTCAAACTAGGAAATCACGGAGAGTGGTACGAGGAATGCAGAGTTTGTCACCTTTAAATAGGAACTCATCAATGATGATAAACCCGCGACTGCCGGTTGACTGACCATCTTGTAGTGATGCATACAACTCACCAAAATTTGGGCATGTAGGATACTCTTCTCTCAGCTGATCAAACCCAATCACTTCCACTCTTATACTTTGGAGTAGCGCCACACGACGACTAAGGGCATCAATAGGTTTGTTCTCGACTCCAGCCTTATGTTTCAGGACAAAAGAATATTCCTGAAGAAATTGGACCTATTTGGCATGCCTAGGGTTTAGTTTTCTTTTGAGAACTGAGGTAACGTAAGGCCTCGTGGTGCAAGGATGCCGCCAATGGCGCAAGGATTGGACAACAACATAGAACTCTTTGTCATAGGTGGAATACCGTTGCTTTGCCTCATTCAAATTCTCACTAAAGTAAGCAACGGGGTGCCCTTCTTGACTAAACAGTCCACCTATACCCACCCCAAATACATCACACGCAACCTCAAAAACTTCAGAAAAGTTTGGTAGGTGCATGACGGGGTCTTCGCTCATCTTGCCCTTAATCTCTTTAAACACTTTAGAGGCAGCTTTAGTTCATAAAAACTCTCCTTTCTTGATGCAATTTGTGATGAGAGCCATGGCGGAGCTAAATCCTTTGATGAACTGCCTATAAAAAGTTGCTAAGCCATAAAAGCTTCGCACCTCGTGAATATTGCACGATTCAAGCCATTCAGTTATGGCCCAGACTTTCTTGGTGTCCGCCTTCATGCCCTCAGATGATACGAGGAACCTTAAGAAGATTACATTTTTTGACATAAACGTGTACTTCTTAAGGTTGGTGTACAACTTTTCCGTTTTGAAGACCCTGCAAACTTGCCTCAGATTGTGGAGATGTTGTTCCTTCGAGGTGTAATAGATAAGAATGTCATCAAAATATACCACAAGAAACTTACCCATAAAGGGTCTCAACACCTGGGTCATCACTCTTATAAATGTGCTTGGGGCATTAGTCAAGCCAAAAGGCATGATTAGCCACTCGTATTGTCCATCCTTCATCTTAAAGGTTGTCTTCCACTCATCTCCTGGGTGTATACATATTTGGTGATACCCGCTCTTGAGGTCAATCTTCCAAAAGATTGTGGCACATGCCATCATGTCTAACATATCATCAAGACGCGATATGGGAAACCAGTATTTGACCGTGATTTTGTTGATGGCTCGACTATCCACACACATGCGCCACGTGCCATCTTTCTTGGGCGTGAGAAGCGCCGACATGACACATATGCTCAAACTTTCCTGAATGAAACCCTTTCTAAGGAGCTCATCTACTTGCCTTTTCAACTTTGCATGCTTTGTAGGGTTCATTCGATAATGAGGAAGGTTTGGTAGAGTCAACTCAGGGACAAGATCAATGACATGTTGGATGCCCCTCATGGGTGGAAGCTCATCTGGTAAGTCTTTTGGAAATACATCGTGAAACTCATCCATAATCGGCTTCACCTCAGGAGGTCTTTCGACACTAACCTCCTGTGTAACTTCTCTCACCACTAAGGCATACACCATCAAATCCACCGTAGTCTCTCTCAAACTCCCTGGCATTGATAACATGAGAGACTTAGGTTGGGATTTCCTCGTATCCCTTGGGTTACCCGACTTCCCCTCAATTTTCTTCTCTACATTGCTTTTTGGTGGGAGAGGAACTAGAGATATCTTTTTGCCTTGATGCATGAATGAACATACATTTGAGTAGCCGTATATCGCCACATCACGGTCAAATAGCCAAGGCCGTCCCAAAATGATGTGCCCAACATCCATAGGTAAGACGTTACATGACAACGAATCCGAATAGGATTAAAAAATAATGGGCATGGGACATCGTTGGTTAACAGGCATGGAAGATGCATCCACCCATGACACTCTATAGGGCTGAGGGTGTGGTTCAAGTTTCAAACCCAAATGGGGTAAAGTGCTAGTGGAGACCACATTAGTACAACTACCACTATTGACGATCACCTTGCAATTCTTCTCCACATTTTGCATAGGTGTAAAATATCATAGTCCGACACCAATCATCATTCTCCTTAGCATTGGTTAAGGCACATCTAACTATTGCAAGTGGTGTGGTCTCTTCTTCTTGTACTTCCTCATCACTAGCACCATTGATGTTGAGCTGATAAACTTCTTCAAAATCGTCCTGTTCATTTCCTTCCTTGTCATCATCAATCACTAGGGCTTTGTTCCTATCTTTTGAGGGACATTGATGCGCGAAGTGACTAACTCCATGGCAATTGAAGCATCGCGTTTGCTCACTTCCCCTATAGCTAGCACTTGCTATCCCTTTTCCTTTGACATCTCTAGGGTCGGATTGAGACCCAATTTTGGATCTAGATTGACTCCCTATGTTAGGCTTAGCCCCTTGAAAGTAAGTCTAGACACTTGGATCTCGAGAGTCATAATGCTTACCAATTGGTGCCTTGAGGTAGTGTTCAATGTCTTGCACCACTTGGTACATGTGCTCCAATGTGCCAATATCACGAGAGTAAAGTTCTCTTTGGATCTCAAATCAGAGGCCCATCCTGAATCTAGACAATGTAATCATCGGGTCCTTAATGTCACATCGCATCATGTATTCCTCGAACCTAGTGATATAATCTCGCACAGTCATGGATCTTTGGCGCAAAGCCTGCCATTGGTCTAGGAGCCTCTGGTGATAAGAAAGAGGGAGATACTTTTCTTTAAGTTCTTCTTTCATCTTGGCCTAGTGCGCAACTGGGGCTCTCATTTCCTTTCAATTTTACTTTCCATGTTGGTTCAAAAAAGTTTGGCCTGACCTACTAACTTCATCTTAGCAAATCTCACTCGTCGGGCATCAAACATATCATACCACTCAAAATAGTGGTCCATGTTTGCCAACCAATCAAGGAATGCTTTTGGGTCCAAGCGACCATCAAAACCGGGGGTTTCAACTTTCACACTTTTCATGACTTGTGCATCTGGATCATGACGGTCATAACGTTCCTCATGTGGCGGCGGCACTTGTGCTCGACCACGACCAACTCCTTGACCATGACTACACTCTTGCTTATCAACTTGATCTCTAGCCTAAGATTGAACGTCTTCCCTAGTGTCGGGGTTGGCCTGTAAAGAGGCCTTAAGTTGATTAACGCGCGCATTGGTCATGGTTAATTGAGTGACAATGGCTCTATTGTGCGCTTCAATGGTTCATCAGACGGTTATTGATAGCATTAAGGGCCCCGACAATCTACTCTAGACTCATTATGGGTTGTAGACCAAAACCACGCCTCGAACAAGTGGGCATACACAAGGAAACTCCAAAAGGAAACCCTAGATGCGACTCTAACCTATATGTAACACAAATCCTATGCCAAACCTATGGCTTTGATACCAAATTTGATGCAGGACCAATGCATGAACCAAATATTATGTGAGATCAAGTAGCAAAATTAAGGTAATCAACAACCTGCCATTACCATCATTGATACTAAGTAAACCTTAAGAATATCATGCATAATCCTAGCTTAGGTTACCAACATCATAGCACAAGATCATTAAATAAAGGAAACTATGATCTAATGGATGTAGGGATATCCAATTAGCACAAGGTAAAGCCTATTTCAAAATAAAAGACTTAATACTACCTAGGGTAAAATTAGGGTTGAAGAAATTAGGAAAATATAAAATTTAGGGTTTATAGGATCAAATTGGATGAAAGGGTTAAATGGTTTAGAGGTTAGGATATGGGAATTAGGATTTTGGGTAGAAGGGTGGTAAGGATTTTGGGTGAATTGAAGAATGGGAAATGTTAGGGTTTGGTAGTTTGGGAAAATAGGAAAGTTAGGGATTTCTAGGTTTAGGGTGGGGTTTGGGACAATAGAGAAGAGAGTTTTAAATATAAAATTTATGGTTTATAGGATCAAATTGGATGAAAGGGTTAAATGGTTTAGAGGTTAGGATATGGGAATTAGGATTTTGGGTAGAAGGGGTGTAAGGATTTTGGGTGAATTGAAGAATGGGAAATGTTAGGGTTTGGTAGTTTGGGAAAATAGGAAAGTTAGGGATTTCTAGGTTTAGGGTGGGGTTTGGGACAATAGAGAAGAGAGTTTTAATTCTAGGGTGCTGGGAAACCAAAAGGGCCAAGGTGTGGCCATATGGCCAACCCGCAGGGTTCACACTTGTGGCCGTACGGTCACACGTGTGGCTATGTTGGATGAGTTTAGCTCTTTTATTGTTTGGATTGTTGATGGGTATAGGAAAGTTAGGTTTAGAAGAAGATGAAGATCTGTAATAGGGGAATCGAATAACTTTAAAGAAAATACATTGCTAGATAATGAAGGGGTGATGATGTGGGGATAGATGTAGACCTCGCGTCTCCGTTGATGAAGATTAGCCTCATATCAATCTCCCTTCCAAATCACATGAAAGTATCTTCAAATCTCATAAATATGGAAGAAGAAGAAAAGAGCAAAAACCTCTTCTTATTTTTATTTTTTTTCACAAAATCCAATGGGGAGATGTCACAAATCCCCCACCCTAGTCCTCTTTTATAGCTTCAAGAAGTTTCAAAATTCTATAAAACACCGTCTTATGAAATTTTAATAAAAATGGCCCTAGTCTAAAGAGAATATACTAAAAGCACTCATAAAGGTGTCCAAGTATAAAATAATCAAACTAAATCTTAAAAGATGATAAAGTCTAAAAATTGATGTGCACGATACACGATTAATGGCCCGATCATGTGGTTCATGCGATCCAACAACCCGATCATGTGGTTCATGCTATCCAACGGCCCGATCGTCACGTCCCACCAATCCAACGGTCTAGATCACTCCATATAGCAAACCAAATGCATCTTCCCAGTGTGAGGTCTTCCAGATGCTCGCACATGCACATGAGGTCTTCAACACGATCATGGGTACTTGCTTAGCCTCAGGGAAATCGGTGCAACCCACCTCTTCCTCTGATACGTACGCAAAGGTGTACATGAAGTGAAGTGCTGTCCTCATCAGCCATATAAACAAGGCCTAACCACTAATAAATAACAAAATACAAGTTTTTCCACCTGATGAGTGGACGTGGCTGGTTCTTAGCACAAATTATTGGATGGGTTACATGTCATACTCACATGATAGGTTCGAAGTTATATGCTGGGTGGACTGTAACTTATGGTCCAACTGGTTGGACTTGAGTCCTCTATAGATAATAAATGGAAATTGACTTGCTTCTATTCAGCTATGTTGCCATTTTATTAGGGAAAAACATAGGCTAGAAGCATTTCTTTACAACCTCTCTCTTTCAAGATTCGCTTAAAAATGATCGCTCAGGGCAGATCCATTTCTGGTTAGCAACCTGATGCTTTTAATCTAAAGGCAGTTTGTAGGGGAATGCCACATGTCACCTTGTATATACATTTCATGTACTTTTAAGTTGCAACTCATATTCTTTCTTTCCTTTCCAAGCATAGTTTTGCAATTTGCATGTTCTGTTGGATCAGAATATCTTTTGAGACTTTTGTTCGTAGTATGCATGTGAAACCTCATATTCAGTAGCCACTTGTTATCACGTCACTAAACATCGGTGATTTTTGGTGCGGACTAAGGGTAGTGCACAGACAGCTGCATAGGTGGACCAATGCAACAACAGGACACAAGTGCTGGCCGTTGGAGCACATGCTTGAACTCCAACAACCATGTAGGCAATCACTCACATGGGGCAAAGGGAGGCAGTTATAGTCGGTTTTGCAAGGAGGGCTATTATGAGAGCTGGAACTTCGTCATTAGGCTTGGCACACTTGTTGGCAAAGGACCTTAGACACATGGCTGCAGTCATAACTAGTTGTAAGTTGTAACCACTTATTACCATATCTATGTCTTTTTAAGGCAATCCTTGGCATTGTAAGAGGACCATGGGTGAGTGTACTGTATATGTACCATTCCTTAACTGAAGATATAATAAGGTTAGTTTGGAGCCTATAAATTTCTGGTTGCCTGTGTCCGTTGTTAATGTACCTTTATTTCCTTAGCCGCTATTCTTAACAACTCAGCTATACTAAGAACTATAAACCTTGGGCCACACAGTTTGACTATCACTTTCAAATCAACCTTGTGACAGTTTGGCATCAAAGCCCCATTGACAGACGCGGGACTGATTCTTGTGATGGCTGTTGGGAGTGCCTGGAACAACTGAAGGATTGAGTGACTCATCTCGACGAGCAAATCACAGTGATAGTGATTACTGCAGTCACTGAAAAAGGATAGTTGGCATGTGAGGCACAACTTGTCATGCTGGGTGAAAAGCTTGAATCGCTCTAAGAGTCTCTGACTGACGAGACTGCCCAATTCGAGCAATGTCTGGAGGATCTGGCCAATGAATTGGCCATTGTGAAATTTGTTGTTAGTGGGTCTCTTGTCAGTGGGGAAACACACAAGGAAAGAGTGCCTAAATGGCAATGTTTGAAATATCGGTATCATGTTACGTATTGCACCCTTGGGATATATAGGTACGCATTGGTTATTGCATGGGATATATTGGTTGTATCGCATAATGTATCGCTGCTGTTGGAAACATGGGGAAACATTGGGAAATTGGTCGAATTTTTCAATGAAAATCTAGTGATTGTTAAAAAAGACATCAATACACACTTATAAATCAAAACATTACAAAAAACAAGTGCACATAATAGGTTTTCTTTGTTTGGGTCTATGTGCTGTCTAACTGAATTGCTGTAGGTATATTCAAAGTCTATTAATATAATTTATAAATGTAATAAGACATATGGAAACACAAGCAATACGTTCAAAAGAAGAATCACAATATCAGGTTACATACATGTTTGGACACAGATTGCAACTGATTTGCGAGAAATTGGAATTTTTTTTTTGTTTTTTTCAATTTTCCGTAACTCGGCCCATCTCCTCCGCATCTTAAAATTGAAGCTCCCAATACATGTTTTTTCATGCAAAATATGAAAAATCATGGCTTTGTAATAATTTGACGCCAATTTAACATGATTTATAGAAAAAAATGATCAAAAATCGAAAATGCTCACTGAATTGGACATGTGGGATATATCCCCTCTACTTGTGGGTTTCATATCGCACAGGTGGGATGCAAGATGTATCGTGGGATATATCGGACGATATCATCAATACTTAAAACACTGCTCTAAACATGAAATCAAGCATGTCTGAGGGCTGATCTATTGGTTTGTCAAGTCCTTGTCAATTTTCAGAAAATAAAATAATTTTTAATTAAAAATTAATAAAAAAATTATTAATTTTTAAAAATTCCCTTCAACCAGCTGTCAATTGAAGCTACTTTCGAAGTATTTAGGAGCGTTTGGTAAAATAATTGTCACATACACTCTAATTGTTATGCATTCAATTTGAATATAGTTGCATTAGTTCAGTTAGACAACACATAGCTTAGGACCCTATATAAAGAAAATTGATTATGTGCACTTCTTTTTTTATATGTTATGATTTAAAAGTGTGTATTAAGGTCCTTTTTTAACAATCCCTGAAGTTTCATTGAAAAATTCAACCATTTTCCCAATATTTCCCCATGTTTCCAAAAAATGCGATAAATTACCTAATACAAATGATATATCCCTTGCGTAACTGATACGTATTTGTATCCCGAGGATGCAATATGTAACACAATTCTGATATTTCAAACACTGCTTGCAGCAAAGTTCTTCGACAGGCACTGGACCCTTTGAATTGGCTATGGGCCTGCAACTAATGACGCCCAATGAAGTAGCAAAGCAGCATTCTGGCGGTGCTGCCTGGCAGTGTATCATATTGCAAGGTCAAGGACTGAGCATATCAAAGAAGCAAAGGACTGCTTGGCCGAAGCAGCTCGATGGATGAAGAAATGGGCTGACCAAGGGCAAAGATTTCTGGACTTCCAAGTAAGTGATAAAGTTATGCTGAAACTTACCCCAAAAATCTGGAAGAAAATCAGCAAGAAGAAGGCCCACAAGGGCTTGATTCAGAGACATGAAAGGCCATTCGAAGTCAAAAGAAGCATTGGGAAGCTGGCTTACAGGTTGGATTTAATGGAGCAGTTCAAAATTCATCTTGTATTCCATGTTTCATTCCTTAAGCCTTTCCAATGAGATCTGGAACCGTATCAAAACAGCCACAGCCAACCCTTGGTGAAATGGAAGGGACTCCTACAAAGTGAAGTGAGTTGGGGAAAAAGATGTGACTTTGTGGCAGTTCGAGGACCAGATCTGGGTGTACTTGGACTCGACGAGGACACTGATGGATTTGGGTGGGGCAGGCCTGTAGACGCCGTGTTAAGTAGCCATGTTTTGACACATCACTAAATGTTGCTAACTTACGATGCAGACCACACATGCTTGAATTCCAGCAACCGTGTGGGCAATTAGTCACATGGGGCAAACACAGTTATAGTCGGTTATTGCAGGGAGGGCTCTTATGAAAATTCCGTCGCTGGTCCCGAATCTTGTTGGCTAAGGCCCTTATAGGTATCAATAATAACTGGTTGTAACTACTTGTACCGCATTATGCCTTTTTAAGGCAACCCTTTGGCATTGTAGGAGGGACATGGGTAAGTGTATTGCATGTGTACCAATTCTATAGTGAAGATACAATTAGGTTGGCTTGGAGCCTGGTGTGTGACTAATGTAAACTTTTTTGTAGTAAGGACTGTAAGCCTTAGTTTGCATGGTTTGACTATCATTATCAAATCAACCCTATACAGTACGTCATCTGGGATAGCCCTATTTAGTTCAAGTGAAGATTACTATCATCCAAACCCAACTATTAGAAACAATTAACCTATATCATACTATTTTATTTTTAAAATTTTTATTGTGAACAAATTATAAGAGCTAAGTTCATGTAGTCTATAGGCCAAGACCTTGATGAGTCAATTTGTGCCCCATTCTACTCATATTGTCGCAAGTGATTGGTGAGCAATTTCTCTGGGAACTTGTTTCTACAAGTATGTTCTAGATATTGTTAATTGATAAAGTATGGAAACCTTCCCAACCACATAGCTGCATTTGGACTTGCATCCTCATCGCCTATCTAGATTATCCATTAGGTCCATTCCACTCTTCTTCTACTATTCATCATTATCATCATCATCATCTAAGCCTTATCCCAACTAATTGGGGTTGGCTACATGAATCCTGTTCTGCCATTCCACTCTATCAAGGGCCATAACTTCAGTTAGACCACAGGTCATCAAGCCTTTTCCCACTACCTCCACCCACGTCCTTTTGGGCCTTCCCCTTGCCCTTTTGGAGCCTTCAACTTGTACCATCTCACTCCTAATTAGCGCAGTTCTTGGTCTCTATTGCACATGACCAAACAATCTAGCTCTACTTTCCCTTATCTCATTAATTATTGGTTCTACTCCTAAGTTCCCTCAAATGATTTCATTTCTAATTCTATCCTTCTTTGTCTTGTCACTCATCCATCTCAGCATCTGCATTTCAGCTACACTCAATCCTATAAACATGTTGTTCCTTAACTGCCCAACATTTTGTCCCATAAAGCATGGCTTGTCTTATAGCTATTGTGAAAATAAAAGAAAGAAAAAATGACAGCTATCAGATGGTTCCAAGCATCCCCGACTGAACCTTTCTTCTAGGCACATTCTGGTCCATCCATACTCATGCCACTAATTGGACATTTTGGATCATCCGATCAGTATGATTAGCCTCAGAAGAGTGGGTCAGGCTAAATAGATGGTCCAGATTGGTGATACGGATTTTCCACATGTGCAAATGCAACTAGGTGCATGGGAAGGTTTTCATGCACTTAGCCTACTTGATCATTTCTTTTGTTAAATTACTGCAACTCATGTTGGACTAGTCTATCTGACTTGCTGGAGACTGATAACTGCAGTTATATATATATAAAGGAAATTCAGTACCTTCAAAGTTCAAACTAACATACTGTTCCTTCGATCCTCCCTCCTTGTGATGGTTGTTTTAAATGCTACATGATATTCAATAATATAGTTTCTGTTGATTCGTCTCTTATTTCAACGGGACCAACGCTCTGTTCACCAACCTGGATGGAGCCTGCTGCTGATTATCAATGCTTATTATTATGTTTATACTTTATAGAGGCTTGCTAATCCCATTCATGTATAAGGTAGCCCAACGGCGAGTCACTATGTCGTCTAATGTAGCACTTGGCTGCTAGATCTGGACCCTCTTTCAGGTTGTCCCACAGTGCACATTCCTTGGTCCAAATCAAGATGCCCACTCATCATTGGGCCTCAATGTTTGAGAAAATTTGTTGGTATAGAAAAAAAGGCGATTTGTTAGCTGTCCATTTGATTCATAAACTTTTGCTCACCTAATGAGTGGACAGGCTTGATTCTTGGGCAAGGTCATCTAACAGGTGCTACCCACCTCATGGATGGCTTGGATCTTGTACCCGTATGCTAAATTGGAACATGTTATGTCATGTAGATGGGCTGCCTTTTAAATGTGTGTGTGATTAGAAAAACTCTAAATTTACAATTTTAAATTATTTGTAAATGTTGTTGAAGCAGTACTAGGAAAGAATGGATGTTGAATGCTAAATCATCTCGTTTGGCTATGCATAGTATTCGTCGCATGCATGTAACTATATATTCCTATTCATTGCTTTAATAGGTTTTTGTTTCCTAGCTTGCTTGGGCTTATTGACAAAAATTCCCATTCTCTTGCAGAAAATCTTTGATAATATAATGAATCGAGATATACCCTGGCCAAACGTTCCAGAGGAGATGAGCCATGAAGCATATGATTTGATTGACAAGTAACCCCCCCTCCCCTCTCGTGTGCATATATGGCATGGAGCTTTGAAGCATGTGATTCAATTGACAAATAACCTCTATCCATCTCTCTCATGTCTATTTGTAACATGGAGCTTTGAAGCATGTGATTTGATTGACAAATAACCTCCCTCCCTCCCCCTCTTTTGTGTGCGTAACATGGAGACTCTATCCCTGTCTCACACATACAGGAGAGAGAGACAGAGAGAGATCAGCCCCTTTAGGCTTACGACAGGAGAGAGAAAACTAATGAGAATGATATGGGCCCCATTGTTGAAGACAGGCCCATAGGCTTTAAGACTTATAGCCGCAGGTTCAAGAAGGCCCATGGCTGTCTAAAAGATCCATAAATTGGGCCCATAATTCAAACTATTTTCTAGAAGGTTCATATCTTTATTGTAAGTTGTTTTCATTTAAGAATCTTTGTTCTAGAAAGATATTCTTAGGAAATTGTTGTCATTTATTTGTCCTCTATGGAACTAAAGCTTTAGTTTTCCTATGTTATTAATTGTCCTTGAAACTAGAGAGTCTTTTAGATTTCCTAAGTCCTTGAATTAATGTAGAAAAGTTCTATTCAATCTATAAATGGGGGAGACCATAGTATTGTAAACCATTCCACATTTGTGTTAATAGTGTGACTCCATTAAAATCTTCGAGGTGTCTCCCGAAAAACCTTAGTGAGACTCTTAAGGTATATCTTCCTCTCTTCTTCCTCTCTCTTCTATACTTATTGTTTCACAACTCATTTTTACTTCTCATATGTTACTAAATTGACCTTCAACCCTTAACTTTCAAGCTCTAAAACTTTCTCCATAAATCTACCCCTTGAAGCCCTTCATTCCAACCTTTTACCACCTCCATCAGTCCCTCTTTAAACGTCATCAGCTATAACAGTTCTCTTTAAATGCACATCAGTGGAAGGTGTTCAGTCCTCATATCAGGAGGCCTTGTCATACATGAGGAATGGGTGGATAAAATGAAAGGAAAATAGAGAGAAAAGTTGAGAAAATTTGTGACAATTTCTATGAAATTTTCAAACGAATGCAATGTTTCAATGTCAGGATCTGTTAGTGGAAATTCTCTTGATTGCATTCAAACCAATCAGTGTTTTTATGAACTTGCAAAGGACTGGGATTAACATTCCATGATACTTGGAGAAAGACAAAAGCAGTGAATATATGTGGAGTATCAAGAATCAAGAGTGGCTCAGTAATACTTGGCAAAGGATCATTGGCACACATTAGATGCACATTTTCTGAAACTTAGGGCCTGATTGGTTTTCCAATTACAACGGTAAATGGCTGTAAATGGGTAACGATTATTTACTCTTGTAATTTTGTGGTGACATCACTTACATGAGGCTGTAATGATGATTTTTCTACATTGTTTGTTTCACCCACAAATCATTGTAAAAATGGTAGTTTTATAATGTGAAGATGTAACGATTATAATTTACTTTACCTATTTCCTTTACAAATGTATTTGGCTCTCAATTTTGCGAGCCATCATTCGTGTTTAAACAAGCAACTGGAAATGATGATAATGACTCATTTACTTTGCATTTCATAGGAAATTGAAAACCAAAAAGGCCATTAGAAAAATATCTTCGATCCACGCTATACAATAAATGTCTTAAAGAGGGTGCATTTGGTTGCACCAAATATAATTATCATGAAACTTCATGATATTTTGCACCAAATTAGACTGATTAATCATGAAATTCGATGCAACCAAACGCATCCTAAATCATTGGAGCTATCCTTCAAAAAATAATAACAAATAAATAAATAAATAAAAACAGAAAGATTGGCTGAACTATCCCTCAAAAAAGGCTAAACTTGACATTCTGTTGCTTTCAGGCTTCTCAAAGAAAACCCGTTCCAAAGGCTAGGAGCAACGGGGGCTGGAGAGGTGAAATCTTATCACTTATCATCAATGATAGTATCATTCCACGTCCAAATTTATTATTGTGATCGAAATCAAATGCAAGCATAACTATTCTGACAGGTGAAGCGCCATCCTTTCTTCAAAGACATTAACTGGGACACTCATGCCAGTCAAAAGGTAACTTGATACAGCTGAACTTACTATTTCTAATTGCTGTTAAAAGATTTACCTCACGACGCATCACCATGAGATGGTCTTGATACTGCATGCAGGCTGCATTCATTCCAGCAGCAGATGATGCACAGGACACCAGCTACTTCATGAGCCGCCACGTGTGGAATTCAGCCGATGAACAAATACATACAACAACTGATTACTTTGACGACACAACTGATACGGGAAGCGCTAGCTGCGACAGCAGCTCACTCAGCACCCAACTGGATGAAGAAGTAAACAAATGGTTTTATCAGTTGATTGGTATCTTTCTGCATGCAATCTAACGGGTCTCATTTTCTTACGCTTTGATGCCTATGAAACAGGGAGATGAATGCGGTACTCTGGCAGATTTCGGAGCACCCGCTGTTACAACTACGTACTCGTTTAGTAATTTCTCATTCAAGGTAAGAGGGAACTTGCGCCTTATCAGTTTGCTGGCCCACGTGTGGGGGCATCTGAGCTATGCATCAGGTGGCTCCCCTTTTTAGATGATCTGGCCCAAAAACAGACCAGTCCTCGCTGCATATGCACATTGAATATGGACTTTTGGTGGCATCTTTTTAACCATGCCCTTTTGTCCGCACCTGTGGCTGATCTGATTAGTTGACAGGCAGATGTTTGATCAATGTCAAGTACAAGGTGAGATCTACCTGATGCACAGTTTGGTTGTCCATCCATGTCAGTCAGGTTGGCACATGTGGTTTCAGGTAGTGGCATAGTTCAGAAACCCGGAAACTCGATTTGACATGCAGCTAGGTTGGGTCAACTCGAGGACTTGAACAATTCTTTTAGCAATAAAACACATGCACTTTAGCAGTAAAGACTGAAATAGTTATATTAGGAGAAAAAAATAGTTGAAATAAACAGCTCCAAACGGGATGGTGCACTTGTAGAGTCCTCTCCTCTCCTAGCAAAGGTAATGTGTTTGAACCTTCCGTCTCCTCTTTTCTGTTAGAAAGTTAAACAGCTCGGCCAGGAGACTGACTTGGCTTGTGAGTCGACCAATTCAGTGAGCCAACTTGACATTTCCTGTTGAGTTGGGACGAAAATCACAAGTGAGTTTCCCAGTGACTCAGCCTGAAGTTTCACAAAGTTGAGTCAACTCAGCCAAGTTTTGAGTCATGTCAACGAGTTCTAGAAGCATGTGGACGTGGGTTTAGCTAACTTACATTTATCAATCCAATGAGTTATTGTCTAATCTTTTATTCCTTTCACTATTTTCAGAATTTGTCTCAGCTTGCATCTATCAACTATGATCTTGCAGAAAAGAGTGGCGTGGATATGCCAAAGACCTCAAAGCCACCAATTCCATAACACATCAGGCACTTTGGCAATGTACAGCCCACCATCCGATATTAATTGTTAATTTTCTTGCCTACAAGTTCTTGCTTTTTGGAAAATGACAATGTGCTTTCGAGGACGGTGGGATCTGCTTGATATTTGAGAATGAGAATTGAGGATGTGGTTCATGCACATGTAATAAGGCAGTTTGCGTACCCGGCACCAAATGTGCCAAAGTGGCACAAGCGCATGAAATTCAAGCAGTCCATCATGTGGGACCCACCATGTAGAGCCTCTGCCATGGAAATCAGGCCAGTTTGGTTATTAGGTGCATTACAATGTCAGAAATGGCTGGCAACTTACAAAAACTTGCTTGAAGTTTTTGTTTCATGGGTTGACTTCTTTTGCAAATTATGACCTAGTTGATGAGCTTGCAAGGCTCTGATTTTTGTGCCAGAGCATCAAAACAACGGGACCCAGCTGATGGACGGGTTGGATCTCATCTCCGTGTGACATGCTAGCACATGGGGTGGCATTTAGATGACATACCTTAAAACAAACGTTGGTTTAGGAAAGCTCCATGTACTGAACATTCCCAAGACAAGTGAAATTCGGTAATCTCTACCTAATTTAAGGGGAAGCTTGAAGTAGCTGGAATTATTATCTTACTCCATTTAAAGTCCTTTATTGTTTGGCACCATGGATTTGGGGGAATTTGAGGGCATTTCAAATTCCCTGGGTTGTTTGGCACCATAAAGTAACTGGGGGTTTCAAATCCCCTCAATCAGGGGGTTTGAAATCCAAGGTCAGACCTTTGATTACATCTAAAATCATTCCCATAGTTGCATGTGTAACAGGTGTATCACTAGACTATTAATCTACTGGACAAATGGCCCACTAATGATATCCTAAAATATTTAGATTATCAATTGCATCAGTATAATTACTTTAATATGATGATCAGCACCGTCCAAACATTGTCCATGTAAATCAACGGTTAAAAATTGTTGGTTTGTAACTCGGGCATGATCTTGTGCTTGTGGCCTATCCGAGACTTGGAATTTCATCATTTTTTGCAAAGTATATATTTCAGTGGGCTTATTACAACCATTGTGTCAAAAATTACATAAGTTCACTAATTAGAGATATTAAATTTGATTTAGTAATTAAATTCAAACCCGTGCAAATATGCTATGAATAGCTACTTTTGGATTAAAGTTGATTCTCAATCTAGGTTGCCAAACATAACAAGAGGATTTCAAATCCATGCTCCCAAACAGGCCAGAAATTGCTCATTGCGACCTGGCATGTCCCCTCAATCTGCGGATCATTTGTATATATGTATCATTTTTAATTAAATTTTTTTTTTTTTAATTAGGAATTTTGGCTGCTGCTTTTCACTGTTAAATGACCATTATGAATGAATTTAGAGGTGGCAATGGGCCGGGGCACCTAATGTCTGGCCAGGTTCGTGAAATCTAGGCCTGGCAATCGGGCCAGGCTGGGTCTCATTATATCATCAAGTAGACCGCTATTATATATAAAGAATATGTTGGGCGCAGACGGACAGCGTGGCGGGTTGGGTTCATTAATATGATTGCGGATCCAACGATGTAATTACATGACTGAAATCGAGTAGCCAAAACACGGAAACCGGCGGCCCGCTCAAATCAACTATACAGAGTAGACGGGCCAATTCACTTTCCTGATCCGTCAACAATGATGGTAGGTCGACGCACACAACCTCGAACAATCACACGGACAAACCCTTCTCTATAGCGCGGTGTGTACACGTACGGACACCGTGTTCCCACCGGGCATGCACCCCACGTAACACATGCACAAATTTCCTCTCTTTATCTATCTTTCTTTCCTTCCCTCTCTCTCTCTCTCCTCTCTTCTCTCTCTTCCTTCTCCTCTCCTCTCCTCTCTGGTGCGTGTGCACCACCCTTCCTCGCCCCTTTAAGTAAGGGAGATAGGCGGTAGCTAAGGCGGTGGGGTAGGGAGAGGTGCATGTTGCCATGTGCAAGGTGGGCCCCACTAGGGGTTGCCTACACATAACACAAGTGCCATGTGGCCAGCATGCATGGTGCCACATGTGGCACGTGCACACTGCCAACATCTCCCACTCAACCCCATAGTGAGAAACACAATGCTATAGGGTCTACTCTGACAAAACTGATCAAGATTGCGTACAAAGAGTAAGAATCAAGAAAGTTGGACCAGCTGGGAATTCAATATCTCTATATATAGGTGACTATACACTAAGTGACGGCCACCCTAACGCATACCCTCCCAAACTCTCCAAGGCTTGCCCCAGGCCCGCATGACCACACTAGATGGAGACAATCCTCGATTTATAATTGCTCTGCCAGCATCTGCACTTATCCTCTTATTAAGTTTGAATTATAAATCTTTTTGCAAACAGTCTTTAAAGTCATTCAAAAATAAATTATTTACACACGTATACAATCTTATGAAACCAGTTTGCAAATCATCATCCCACAAACTTGATAACGTCGCGGCAGATAAGTCTCAAAGTGCATAATCATGGTCTTAAGAACCTGGTGTCATTTTTAAGGTATCTTTTCCACATGACCACGCAATTCAGAATTGATCAAGTTGCGTTCGTAGTAGTACATACTATGCTGGAGCAATCGTGACCATCGTATTATATGCTAAGTAGCGACACTAAATCTCATCCTCCTATACGTAAAGGTGGATAGTTGAGGGCATAAAAGTCACCTACGAGACTAGCCTGCTCACACAATGCACCGACCAGATTAGATTAAGCACCAATAGGTAAATTAATCCTAAAGCGGAGTCTAATTCAACGCTTCGAGCACGTGGTCACTCATCCATGCTGCAAAGTAAACATTACTAGGCATACGTTGAATCTACAATGTGCAGGTCGCCCAACAACTCCTATCCTCAAGAAAACGTCCCTCCTAAAGTGCGTGAGTGTTGGTTCGTTAACTCCTAACTCTATACAAGCCATGACATCATCGGGAAACGAAAGTCCCACCTAAAGTGTGTGAGTGCTAGCTCAACAACTCCTAACCTTGCCGCCACAGTGAATGTAATTCGACTGCCAGAGTCTCATCACCAATAATTCAAAGCTATTCACTATGTGGTGGCACAGGCTAATGAGCACTAACATGTGTGAAATATATCCGAACATACCCAACACATTAGGAATCCAAGTAATCTATTTGATTGTATCAAAAGGACTAATGAATTGGGATTTCCCTATTGGGCTAGGTCATTTCGAGGCAAGTGAATCATCAAGAAATTGAGTTTCAATTATTTGTGGAAACATATCAATTGGTAGAACCCTTGATAAAAGAAAGGGATGTTGTCTATGAATCACTTTTTTTTTGTTAGCTTGTTAGTACACCCCACTTACATATTCTTTTGAATTATATGTACCTGCGGGATTAATTTGGAAAATCGGTAGAGATATGCAAGAACAAATCATAATTATTGGAAACATTCCTCTAATGAATTCCCAATGAACTTCTATTGTATATATAGTTGTGACTGGAGGTGGTCAGGCCTTAACTTGCGCTTTCACATCTCTATATCACCACAAAAGATTGTTGCACCTCAATGTGCATCCTCATCCTGAACATGCTTCCCAAGTAGATGTCAGGGATAGTCAATTCTCGTGCAAGTGGGGAAGACCGTCCTGCTAATGAAAAATAAATAAATGACCAACACATAGTCCACCACTGATGATCTCAAGGCTTAGAAGAATTGATCACACATGAATATTTAATTGATGTGAGGAATATAGAAGATTCATCTCAAATATATGACATTAATAATTTACATCACCTACTCTCGGGAGTATATGGACACTATTTCAATGCTCAGGTGCAGGTCTCAAATACTGCACAATGAATCTCTACCATTATAACTAATGTGGAATACAACTAAAAGAATTTACATAAAATTAATGCACTCCCACTTTCACAAAAAGACATCAAACTCATCTTAGTCCCATCTGCCTTACATATATTTTAAATATATATCTACCAATTGGTTTTGTCATATGATCAGCTAACATCTCTCTAGTGAGAATATATTCAAATACAACTTGCACATCTTTCACCCAATCTCTAACGTTGTGATACTTATAAATCTCCATGTGATTGGATTTCTTGTGGTGCTTCGGATCCTTTGCGAGGTTAACAGCCGACATATTATCCATCTTTATTAGGAGAGGGCTTCTAGCAGTAGGAACACCTAAGGTTCTCAAAAATCTCATAATCCACATCCCTTCTTGGACTGTTGCATAATATGCGATATATTCGGCTTCCATAGTTAAAAGTGTGGTTGAAGATTGTTTCTTACTGCTTCATGAAATAGGTCCTCCATTCAACATAAACACACATAGAGAAGTAAACTTGGTTTCGACTTGATCATCTCCCCAATATGCATCAGAATAGGCTAACACTTTTAGCTTAGTACCTTGGTAACATAACGGATAATCTTTCATTCTTTGGAGATAGTGGAAAAATCTTTTAACTACTTGCCAACATACTTGTCCTGATTTACGTTGGTATCTGCTCACAAGTCCTACAGTGTAACATATGTCTGGCCTAGTATAAAGCATGGCATACATGAGGCTGCCTATGGCACTAGCATACGATACAGATGACATCAGAGTTTCAATTGAATTTGAGTTATGCATCCTAAATTGTATTAAGATCTTCTTGATATAAGATGCTTACGACAGGCACAAAAATTTCTTCGAGCAATCTCTTATGATTTTCACACCTAATATAAAGTTTGCTTCATCAAGGTCTATCTCAAAATTCGAAGATAATCATTCCTTTGTCGAGAGAAGCATTCCCATATTATTGCCAGCTAGTAAAATATCATCAACTTATAGGGATAATATTAGGAATTGTCTTCTAGCTCACTTTATGTAAACAAAATGATCTTCTTCACACATAGAGAATCCACGAAAAAAAAAAAGAAGTGATGGCTTCATGGAATTTCATGTACCATTGCCTAGATGATTACTTCAGTTCATAAATAGATTTTAAAAGTTTACAGACCTTGTTTGTCTGGCCCTTGTTAACATATCCTGCAGGTTGTTATATATAAATATCTTCATGTAAGTCTCTATTAAAAGCTATTATCTTCACATCCATTTGATATAACTCTAAATCCAGTTGGGCCATCATAGGCAAAATCATGCGAATCGATGTAAACTAAGCTATCGATGAGAAAGTTTCTTCATAATTAATACATTCTACTGTGTGAAGCCTTTTGCCACTAGATGAGCTTTGTATTTATCAATCGACCTATCTGTTTTTCTTTTTATTTTGAATACCCACTTATTTGCAATTGTTGTACGGCTAGCTAGAAGATCAGCTAACTTCCAAACATGATTTTTATTTTATTTATTTATTATTTTTTTTTATCATTGAATCAATTTTCTCATCCATTGCATGAATCCAATTTCAGAATTTAGATGCAAGTGCGCCTTGATATAAATCAGGTTCATCTTCATATGCTTTGATGTAAGAGTACGATTCACCTTCTATTTCAAAATATGTTTTTAGGAATTCTTCCTCACAAACTGCGTTGTAACTCTAGAACACTAGCCGATGCGCTCCCATTGACTTCATGAATCATGGAAATGCCATGATTGCCATTGCTTAGATTACTGCTTCGACTTCCTTGAACTGTATTTGGCATCTCATAAAGTTTTTTTTTTTTTTTTCTATCTTGGGTTTATTTCTACTAGGATATCTATCTTCTACAAATGTTTCATCTCAGAATTCGACTTCAATCTGCCTACATTGATCTTCATATACCATCACATGCCCTTTCTTCTTCTTTTTTGAAAGGTGATACTTTTATTGAAGGAGAAATGAAGAAGCAACAAGGAAACTAAAAAACTACAAAGAAAATAGAAGAGAAAAAAAAAAACTCTTGGAAACAGAGCCATGAAAAGAGGAGCAACAAGGGGAAAAAAAAAAAACTAAGGGGCCCAATCTCTAAATAGAACAAACACTCTAGAGAAGACCCCTATCGAGAAGATAGAGATATTCTGGAAGTAGCGATTGTTCCGCTCGGCTCATCACATGCCCTTTCGACTAGATAGGACACCAGATGAAAGTGTACTCTATTGTCTTTTTATCTAATTTGCTTCTATTTGGAGCGGAAAGTAAAACATGATCTAATGAACACTATGGACGTAAATCACTTAATGATGGTTTCCTACCAGTCCATAATTCAAAAGATGTCTTGGGAATTGATTTTGAAGGAATTAAGTTAAATACGTTGGTGGCTATAAGCAATGCATCTCCCAAAAAATTAATAGGTAAATTTGCATGGGTCATCTTGGATATAACCATATCCAATAAAGTTCTATTTCTTCTTTCAGCAATACCATTCTTCTGATAGGTATAAGGCATCATATACGGTCTAGAAATTTTGGCACTCACAATACGATTTGAAAATGTCAGATGTGTATTCTGCACCCTTATCTATCCTTAATATTTAAATTCTTTTATCTAACTGATTCTCTACTTCTAATCTGTATTTTTTGAAAGCAAACAAGAGCCCTTTGATTTTTGAGAAATTAAATATGTCATTTTGTATTGGGAGTAGTGATCAATAAAAGTTATAATATACTAATACTCATTTTTGAATTTGAATGTTCAAATGACCACATATATCACTATGTATAATTTGTAAAAGTTCTTTACATTTATCTTCTTTAAAAAAAGGTTTCCTAGTCACATTCTCTAATACACAATACTCCCAAAAGGGTAAGTCTAAATTTGTCAATGTTCCTAGTAACCTAATCATACGATCTTTTCCTATGTGTCCTATTGTGCTATACCACTTAATAGACTCATATAATATTAATGTTGGTTAAGCCAATAAAAGATGAAGATCTACTTGTCATTGATTGAAAAGGCATTTACAACATCTAGTTTGAAGGTCTCCTAATAATTTTTCGAAGGTCTCCTAATAAATTTTCCCTTGCAAGTATTACATTGTTCTTTCTCAGTGAGATCATCTTTACAAAATATTACATCAAAATTTTCTTTCATTGAATTCATAGCAAACACTAAATTTCTTCACATTCCAATGGTAAAAAGAGTATATTTATGTAGAAGAGACTGTCTCATCTTTGACTCAAGACGGTATATACCAACTCCAACGACATCCTCCGATGCATTATTTCCATTGTACAGCTTGTGACTTTTGAGTGAAATAGTCCTAAAATCCACCAAGCTATCTTTGTTCTTTATTATATACCTTATTGTCTCTAAATCCACAATCTGAAATTGCACGTGGTGGGATACTATGGTTACGTGTGAAAGCTTGACAGAGCTATGGAATGAATGGCTATATCTTAGCAGGGGTGATTAAGACCAAATAAAAAATTTACAAATTAAACATACAATTGCTTACTTAAGTAAATATGTCAATTTAAACTAAGTAAAGCAATTTAACACTAAAATTTTCAAGTCAATATTGGGTCCAATCACATAAACTACAAAAGATATGCCAATGAAACAACTAGTCTATATATGATAGCGTACATGCGTATGTGGGATGTGCTAATTATTAACTCCTAGCATTCATCTAATCATGCATACATCTAATTCATCTAAACAATCAGATAAGTATAATTAAAAACGTACTTAAATAACAATCCCAAACACAAGCATGTATAGTGGTTCGGTTTTCCTACTCTACTCCTAAAGGACGTACTCAACCCATGAGTGTACTGGATTTCACTATCGAACATTTTAAATTAGGTTTACCTCTAACCTTTACATCCATATACAAGGACCTATCATGTATTCACCTATGTTGGTAGCCTATGCAAGGATTTACCATGTATACACCCATGTCGGTGGCCTACATAAGGACTTACCTAGCATGCACTCCCATCAGAGGCACATATAAGAGAATTTAGTTGGTTTTCAATTAGCTAACGAACAACCTTGGTCCTAGTTTAAGACTTATGTTTACTCCTGCTGGAGGCTCACATGGAGACTAACACGTACATACTCATGTCTAGTGAATTCGGCTCTACACAAAAGCCTGGATCCTACACAAGAACCTATCAAATTTGATGCACAAACTCTTACCCTCAATCCTATACAAGAAAAGAAAGTATGAACTCACTAAATGACACTTATCAAATTGAGCCCCTTTGATGTATCGTGCTTGAATTGCTTATTCAAAGCTCTCATGTTCTTGAATTAGCTCCCCATTGCTCCCACGATCGTTAATGTTGATGCGTTGTTAATGCTTTAATTCCTACAATCTTTTGCCTTGCGTATGAAGTGCTAATGAGATGACCAAAGTAAGGGAGGATTGGTGAATCTCCTACAACTCATGGAAATTTTGTAATCCTAAGGAATTTACCTAGAAGGGTCTTTTAGAGAATTTAGACAAGGATTTGACTATAAAAATGTGTCTAATTTCTAAAGATGTGAGACTTCATCCACATCTTTGAATATGAGTATAGAATGCTCATTGGAGTGAAGGATCACAAGACGATTAACATAAAACTCTTAAGATAGAGGTCTTGGATATGTTGTATGAGTGAAAAAACACAGCCTCTATTTGCACAAAAAACCCCTCAAAAACCCAAATACCACATGCCCCATATAAAGGAACTAACTCTCAACGGCAAAAAAAAGAGAGGCAAAAAATGGCTGGTTTAATTAATCGAGCAATGCCTTTGATCGATTAAACTCCCATTCGATGGGATCGAAGGCTGGTTTGATGGCATCGAGGAATTTCAGAAAATAGGCAATTTGTTACTGTACATTTCTGGACACCTTCAAACGGTCAAGCCCGATTAAGTATCGCTCGATAAGATTGAGAACCCCACGAAAACTATTGTTTTGGGCATAGGATTTCACAGCAGTTTCGCACCTCTTCTAGCCTGACTTAACATGTTCCAATTAGGCTCCTAAGGCTAATGATGATCAAACAAGGTTTACCTATAAAGTCATGATTATCTAGAGGTTATGGGGTTGCTTTGTGTCAAGGTTAGGATCACTAAGGCACCTCATTTACAAGTTCTTTGCTCCTTGATGCTCCTCTTGCATCTTCGGTCTTTAGCATCCAAGAGCTTAGCTGACTACATGACACATGGACTTGCGTGATTGACAAACAAGGTGAACAAATCAGTGCACTAACACAATCTATTCATCAAAATTTAAATCAACTATTAATATTTTTATACGAACACAACCAATGAGTGGAGGGAAAATTACCATTTTTCGAAACATGAACCATCTCCTTGTCTCTTGGCTCTCTTCTTGTTCTCACTCTCTCTCTCTTGTGGCTTAGATTCAATATATTTACTACGAGGCTACATAAGTTGTGGAAGTTTGTTTAATAGGTGCTTAGATAGATATGGTCGATTCTAAGGTGGACGTGGTTAGGGTGGTCTGTTTTGGTAATGCGGTGAGTGTGGATGGAAACGTAGAATGGATGGGTGATAAGATGGATTAAACTGACTAAAGGGAGCATATTGTCTATGATTTCCCAAACATTTTCTTTGATTGATTAAATTTCTTTCTACTTTTTATAGTAAAAACAGCATTATTGTTAGGTCCCTAAATTCAACCTCATGCTCTAAGTGATGGGCTAAATCCTTCAACATTTTTATTCTTCATTGTGGTTTAGGATGTCTTTTATGTGTAGTCCAAGAATCTATTAGAGATCAAAACATAGCTATGATTTTCTAGTTTTTAATCAAGACACAACTTACATTTCGTAAATTGATCATCATTTGTTCCATTTTCTTAATATGGTCTTTACTAGAACATCTTATAGGCATTCTATATGCATCAGTTTCCATTTGCAACGTTCTTACCTTATAATCCGATATTCTAGCATATGAACCAATTAGGATATCTCATATTTCTTTGGCAATTTCCTAGGTCTCACATATGGGAATCAATTCTTTATGCATGAAACCAAGAAAAATGTTTCTAGCGGTTATATTGTTTTTCTCCAACTTCTTATACTCTCATTGCTCAAATTTTAGCTTCTTTATAGGCAGATCCTCATTTTCTTTTTGCAGGTTTTTTTTTTTCCTAACAGTCATTAGTGTATACAACACATCTTCTTCATCTAAAAAAATTCTAAGAGCCCTCCACCAGTCATCAAAATTATTGGCATCAAAATTTTCTTCTTTCAAGAGGTCAACCACAATTGATTTAGACATCATTTTATCAATATATCAGGTGAGAGAGGGTCTTATATTGGTCGATCAAAAAAAATAAAAATCCGAGACATTAATTAAATTTTATTCATGCGTAATCATCATCAATGGTTCTAATACAACAACATCACCTAAACAACTAATGTGATGACAATGCGGTCATTGTCAATCCGGCCTCAAAGTTCCACTCACCTGATTGAGAACAATAGAAGCAACCAAAGTCAAAAGGACAATAAAAGAATTCCCCCTAGCAATAGCTGGGTGACGCCCATAATAAATTATCAAGGGATTTTCCGGTATAACCACCTACCTTTTAGGCTATTTTCGAAAAAACACATGCTTTTAAAATATTTAAAGCAAAATGCTTAAGTTTTACAAATATGGAGAAAATACATCTCTTACTTTAACTAACAATGAATGACAAATGGTGTTGTTAACTTGTCTAAATGATGGATTTGCCCTTACTTTGATTTTTACGGTTATATGTGTGGAGGATTCTATTGGGCCCACCTTTATATATCTGTGGGATTGACGTCGTCCTTGTATGTGTGGCCTTATCAACAGGTTGGATGGCCCTGATAAACATTAGGGTGGGCCTACGGAAGTTTGGAGCAATGGGTGTAAAAACATAGGACACGGCTTGTGTACTGGTTGGGGTAAAAACATGGGATGCGGAATGCCGGGTGCATCTTCAATGGATCCGGGGATCCACTGAGGTGGGTGGGATACCTGATTGTGGAGCCCACCTTGGTGTTTATGCCTTATATCCACGTTGTCTAGCCGTTTTGAAAACTAATTTTAGGGCATGATCCAAAAAATAAAGCATATCCAATCTTAGGTGGACCATAGTACACCAAACAATGGTAATCAACTATTAAAAACTTCTTATGGGAATAAAAGTTTTGGATCATGCTGATATTTGTGTGGTCTCTTCATCTAGGTCTTAGTGACCTCATCAACAGGTTAGATGGAAAATAAACATTCCAATGGCTCCATGAAGTTTTAAATGGTGGGGATTCAATAACGACAGTTTCTTGTGGTGTGGTTTGCATAAGATTTGGATATGCTTCATTTTTTATATCATGCCCTAAAATGAGCTGTCAAAATGGATGGATAGCATATCATTTTTTATATCATGCCCTAAAATGAGCTATCAAAATCGATGGATAGTGTGGATGTAAGACACATACATCACAGTGGCCCCATAGTTAAGGATCCATTGAAACCGTCCCTGGATTGCATATGATGCTGTCAATAGCGGTAGTGGAAGCATTGATGTGCCACACCAGACTTCCATGGCGCGTTGACGTCACTAAGTTATGTGAGCCCCACTATGATATATGTGTTATATCAAAACCATCCATCCATTGTTTGAGATCATTTTAATGCATGATACAAAAAATGAGCCGGATACACGACCCAAGTGATTCACACAAGATGATAAGTGGGGATCTAATAATCAATGATGAAACATCCATATGGCTAGAAAAGCTTTGTTTTAGGATAAAATTTTTAAAATTTTAGGCAAACAACAACATAACACAAGATATTTTATGTGGAAAATCCTTGCAGGAAAAAACCAAGGCACAAAGTGACATAAATCAACTATAATCAAAACCTTAGAGTTTACACACTCACCTTCTTTGATTACAGAAGCACCTGATCTCCCATTGCGTTGGGCAACCCCTTGAGAGAAACATTTCCCCAGCCCTTACAAGTGTTTAGAACCCTCTCATCTCGCAAACCCTTGCCCGTAGAGAGAACAATTCGTATTAACAAGCCCTAATCCCAAATAGGACTTAAATACTCCTATTTGTGCAAATCCGAGTAACATGTCTAGTCATACTCAATGGGACCTTTGGTCGGACTGGACCAAACCAACTACACCTTTTGGTCGAATCGAAAAAGTACAAATCATCATAGTGTACAACCTGAGAATCCACCTTTTTCGGTGGAATTGAAAATGGCTTCGATCAAGCCGAACTAGGATATCTCTGCACAACAGATTAACAAAATTCCATCCTACACAACAATCTCCACCTTGACTTGCATTCTGCCAAGTCATCCTAAAGACCTTCCCTGCAACCTCCACCTTGAAAGTAAACCACTCCCTGCATTCTCCACCTGGAATGCAACTTCATTTGCACCACTGTGCAAGGGTGCCCAATCTCATCAATGGCTAGTGAGATTAATCAAGCCCAAGCAATGCTTGAACTTCTCTGTGGTCATTGGCTTTATCAACATGTCCGTGGAATTCTTGTCCGTCGACTTCTACTTCAACCCAAGTTCTCCTATCAGTTCTTTCAACCATAATGCCTCCTTTGATGCTTCCGTCACAGCCATATATTCTTCATCAGTTGTAAACAACATTATCGTTGACCGTAACGTACATCTCCAACATACTGGTCTGTCTACTAATGTGAAAACATATCCTGTAATGGACCTCTTATTGTCCATATTACATGCATAATCTGAATTCACGTAGCTAATAACTCCACCTGAAGCTCATTGTCCCCGGAACATGATCTTAGTGTCAATTACCCTTAAGATACTTGAGGATCCACTTAACAACATCCCAATGCTTTTTCCATGGATTCATGATGCAAGGATAAACGTGATGAGGTTATCATCATCCTCCTCGAGGATAACTACTACGAATCCACGGAACTTCTCTGGACTCCTCACAAAGACTTCTCAAATCCACAAGGAAAAAGTAAGGAAAATAGAAAATAAATTCTATAAAATTTGTAATTTGATTGGTGAATGAAATAAACGAGTTCAAAACCCTTTAAATAGGGATACTAAGCCATGGGAGAAGTTTCAGAATCAAACTACAACTAAAACTCCTAGAATTCATAACTTACTATAAATAGTAAACTTACTATTTATAGACAATCATGATGTCTACTAGTGCGGATGGTTTTCGGCCAAAAATAGTAAGTATCTTATTTGGCCTAACCATGATGTTCTCCTAATTATTTTAAGCACTTTTCATGTTGGGCGCAACTCCTAAAGCCCAACGAATGAAGAGTAATACTCAAACTAAAACTTACTATAAATAGTAAAAACGAAAATAAAACGGGAATTCAACCATCGATTTGATGGTATTTCACAAATTTGGCATGGGCAACTCAACATAACAGGTTGGGTGGCTAAAGTAGCTCATCCTACCCCAAAATCATATATGGTACGTTGAATAACTCATTCCGAATTGCGAGATATGCCTGATTTAAGGTTTGACGGTCTGGATCGCTTTTGTCGTCGATCAGGCCTTTTTTGGTCCATCTTGGCCATGAAACTGTTTGTGACCCACTATACATCAATTCGCCATCCACACTAACTACCTGTGAGATATCCGATCTCATGCAAACCATTGCATATATGAGACTCCTCACTGCACTCATGTATGACATCCGTGACATTTATAAAATCTCCTCTTCTTTACTTGGACATGACCTGTCTGATAATTTAAAGTGACCTGCTAAAGGCGTGTTAACTGGCTTAACATCTTCCATGTGGAACCTCTTTAGCACCTTTTACACAACCCTTCTGAGAAAGCCACAACTTCCTAGACTCTGTCTTTTTGTATCTCCATGCCTATGATCTTTGTCGCAGTGCTTATATCCTTTATGCCAAACTCCTTACTTAACAGAGACTTAATCAAGAGTATCTCCTTCTTCTCCTTTGCAATAATCTGCATATCATCAACATAAAGCATCAGTAGAATGTAGGACTTATTATCAAGCACCCTATAATATGCGCAACAATCATACTCGCACGTGATATACCCAATCTCCATCATGTAAGAATCGAACTACTTGTACCACTACCTCAGAGACTGCTTCAACACATATAATGACTTATTCAGCCTACACGTATGACCCTCCTAATCAAGCTTTTCGAATCCTTCAGATTGCCTCATGTAAGTGACTTTCTCCAAGTTCCCATGAAGGAATGTCATCTTCACATCGATCTTCTCCAATTCCAAATTGGATTTTGTTACCGTAGCCAACAACACTCTAATTGAGGTATATTTCATGACCTAAGAGAATACCTCATTGTAATCTACTCTTTCCCTTTGCAAGTACCCATTCGCTACCAGTCATGCCTTGTAATTTTCACCCTTTTTTCTATTAATGCTTCATTTTTCTTAAACATTACTTGCACCCTATAGCTCTTTAACATTTTGAAAGTTCCATCAACTCCCATCTCTGATTTCTATGTAGAGATTACATCTCCTTCGCCATAGCTGACATTCACTTATCACCATCCTTTCTAGATTTAGCCTATTGAAAGGTGGATGGATCTCCACTCCCTATGAACAATGTAAAAGCGACCATGTCTTCAAAACCGTACCAAACTGGGGCTCAAATGGTTCTTTTCTCCATATTCTTGGCTTACTCTTCTGGTTATCATGTTGATTATCTTGGTTGATTTCTTACTCATGCTTAATTTCACCTTAAGTAGCCGACTCAACTAGCTCCACCTACATCGACAATTTCTCAATCTCATCACGTTTTTACGACTTCCTTGCAGTGTCCTTATTGATCTTCAACATCGATGCCTCATTAAAGACAATATCTTTGCTAACAACCACCTTCTAAAAGTTAGCACCCCAAAGCTTGTAGCCCTTTACACTTTTCTCATTCCCGATAAAGATGCACTTCTTAGATTTGGGATCCAACTTCGTCATCTGTCCACTCTACACGTGGATGTATGCTAGACACCTGAAGATCCTCATCCCTGAGTAATCGACGTCCTTGCCTATCCAGACTTTCTCTACAACCTTAGAGTCTAGTGCTGTAAATAGTGACCAATTTACAATATAGCATTCCATGTTCACCTCTTCTGCCTAGAAGCTTTTAGGCTGCCTCGCATGCAACCGCATACTTCTCACTATCTCCATTCGAGTTATATTTATTATATTTGCCACCCCGTTCTTCTATGGGGTCTTTGGAGTTGAGAAGTGCATTGTGATGCCTTGTTCCTTGTAAAATTTCATGAATCACATCTCTTTGAACTTTATACTATTTATCTGACTTGAGAAACTTAATCTGTCTCCCATTTTTCTTTCCTACTTCCACATTCCATTCCTTAAACTTGGTAAGCACCTCGGACTTGTGCTTTAAGAAGTAGACCCAAATCTTCCCCGAGTAATCATTTGCGAAGCTCACGAAGCATTGGGCTCCTCCTTTAGACAATATTGTCATTGGCTCTCAGACATCGAAATTAATATAATTAAGCACCCCACTACTAGTATGTTTAGTAGTCTTGAAACTTACCATGCATTGCTTCTCACAAATATAATGCTCATAGAAATCCATCTTACATGCCTTAACTCCCTTAGACAGTTTCCATTTATGGAGTTTCATCATGCCTATCTCGCTCCTATTCCCTAATTGCATATGCCATAGATTAGCGTCATCTGTGCTAGATTTTGCATGTAAGGCAGTAGCTATAAGATTATTTGGATGCGAAAACCTGGAGATCTACCTGTACATAGGACATAGAGATCTAGGGTTTGGATGGCTTACCTAACTGAGACGCCATAGATGAAAAATTAGAATACCAAAAAACCAATGTTGTAATCTTCCTCTCCTTCACACCCGTATGCAGAATAATAGATGAGACTTAGGCTTCTGTCGTTGTGTAGGATCGGGGACCCAACTCTTTCTTATATAGAATCTGTGGAGATGAGAGTTTGAAACCCATCATAACTCTCTCTCCCACTGCTCCACATTTTTGTATCCTAGTTTAACTCAAACACCCCTGCGTATCAGGGTATAACACTCCTCCCCTTACTCACCTTCACGAATAGTATCTGCGTAACTCACATTGAAGTGGGGTCCACTAGTTTACACGATCACGCAGTCCAACAGTTCAATCTAGACTGTTGATCAATAAGGCCCACCTTATAGAGTTTTAACATTCTCCCACTTGGCCACATTGAGCAACGTCAATGAATAATCATGTAGAAGTACTTTTGAAGACAAGCTTTGATTTTTAAGAAAACATCCAAATGGTTAACCAATGAAATTGTTGGACAATATGTGTAGTTCTTTTCAATCTGGTCCATCAAGATGTCAGTATTGAATTGCGAAAGTCATCATAACATTTAATTTAGGCGGAGTGAGGCTAAGCGCGGTCACAAGTACTTTCAATCTTAATGATATAGATCACGAACTAGGAAATGTGGTATAAGGATTACACACTTAATGTGATGATGTGTCTCTATCCTTAAGAGGTCCTGAAGCTTTTGCATGTCTCCAACGAGACATGACCATAGTTTTACTTACTCAAAATTTTGCACATATATATAGAGAAGCATAAATAAATCTTTATATCAAAATCATCAAACTATATAAAATGAGATCTTTAAATGTCTGTAAAATCAAAATGTGCTTAACTCCCACTTAACCGAAAACATCTGTGGGATCAATGACTCCCATGTATGTCACATGCTCCTAAAATGGCATGATGGGCAGTCCTTTAGTGAGCGGATCTGCAATCATCTGCTTAGTGCCGATGAATTCCACAGACACCTGACGATTTTGAACTCTTTCCTTTACAACAAGATATTTGATGTCGATATGCCTCGACCTTGATGAATGCTTGTTGTTACTAGAGAAAGAAATATCAACTGAATTATCGCAAAATATTCTCAATGGTTTTGGGATATGCTCCAGTACCCATAAACTTGAGAAGAAACTCTGTAACCATAGTGCCTGATTAGATGCCTCGTGGCAGGCAATAAATTCATCTTCAATAGTGGATGAGGCTATGGTAGACTATTTCATGTTTTTCCATGATGCAGCTCCTCTAACCATCATGAAGATGTATCCTAAGGTAGACTACTTAGTATCAACGCAGCCTGTGTCTGAATATCCGATCAACTCCAACTGATCAGATCTTCTATATTTGAGTCCAAAATCTTTCGTTCTCTGCAGATACCGTAATACTTTCTTTGCAGCTATCCAATGTTGCATTCATGGATTAGATAAGTATCTTCCTAACATTCCAACAACAAAGGCAAATATCCGGTCACGTATAGACTTGAGTATACATGATGCTCCTTACTACTGATGCATAAGGAAATTCCTTCATTCGATTCATTTCCAAATCATTCTTTGTACATTGAAATAGGCCAAATTTGTCGCCCTTCACAATAGGTGACTGTTTGGAAGCACAATTTTGTATGCCATACTTTTCGAGTACCTTAGTAATATAGGCCCTTTATGAGAGGCTGAGTAGTCCAAGTGATCTGTCACGGTGAATTTCAATGCTGATGACGTAAGAAGCTTCACCAAGATTTTTCATTTCAAATCTTTAAGATAAGAATTTCTTGGTGTCACTCAACATCTTGATATTACTATTAGCCAAGAAAATGTCATCAACATACAAAATCATCATAACGAACTTACTCCCACTAATTTTAATGCAGATACATTTATCTGCAATGTTTTCTACAAAACCATACGAGGAAATTACTTCATGAAACTTTAGGTATCACTGTCGCGATGCTTGTTTCAACCCATAGATGGATTTATTTAGTTTGCAAACCAAATGTTTTGAGTCATTAGCTACAAAACCTTCGGGTTGTAACATGCATATATCATCATTCAGATCCCCATTGAGAAATGCAGTCTTTACATCTATTTGATGTAACTCTAAGTCTATATGAGCTACAAGAGCCATTATAATTCTAAATAAGTCTTTCTTAGATACTGGTGAGAAAGTCTCCTTAAAGTCAATGCCCTCACGTTGGTTAAAACCCTTGGCAACAAATCTGGCTTTATATATTTCGACATTGCCCTTGGAGTCCCGATTGGTTTTAAATATCCGTTTACAACCAATCGGCTTTATTCCTGTGGGTAACTCAACAAGATCCCATACTTTATTGTCCCTCGTGGATTTTAACTAATCTTTCATAGTATCGAACCAACGAGATGGATCATCACTTTGTTTGACTTGTATAAAAGATTCAGGATCCTTTTCCACCCCTATGTCAAAATTGTGCTCTTGTAAGTATTGATGTAATCGTCTCAATTTATAGGCCTTTTTTCTCTTTCAGATCTTCTCAATGGTTCATCTTGTTGGGTGTGATTTTGATTTTTCTCATCAGTAGTTTGTATATGAGGTTCTATATGGTGATCTGCAGTGACTACAGGATCAACTGCATCATTAATATCCATGTGATCTTGAGTGACTACGATTGGAGTCATAATCCTTTGTTCCTCAAATACAAAATTTCTAATATTCGTGCTCCCACTGTTTTCAGTGTACTCAATGAATCTGGCATTCCCAGTCTTAACAATCCTAATAGAGTGAGAAGGACAATAGAATCAATAGCCCTTTGATCTTTCTGGATATTCAATGAAGAAACAACTTACAGTTCTAGGATCGAGCTTCTTTTCGTGCGGGTTAAAAATTTTGGCCTCAGCAGGATAACCCCAAACATGTAAATATCGGAGACTTGGTTTTCTCCCATTCCACAACTCAAAGGGAGTTTTGCTTACTGCTTTGCTAGGGACCCTGTTAAGTATATGAACTGCGGTTCTGATCGCATCACTCCACAAAGATTCTAGAAATGTTGAATTGCTAACCATGCTTTGCACCATATCCATAAGGGTGCGATTGCGTCTTTCAGCCACACCATTCTGCTTTGGAGTACCAGGCATAGTGTACTGGGCGACAATGCCATAATTTTGTAAATATCTAGCGAATGGCCCTAAATTGTGACCTGATTCATCATATCTGCCATAATATTCACCACCATGGTCAAATCTAATAACTTTAATCTTTGTATCGAGTTGGTTTTCAACTTCGACTTTATAGATTTTAAAAGCATCCAGGGCATTTGATTTCTCATTGATAAGGTAGAGGTACCCAAAACGAGAGTAGTCATCTATAAATGTAATAAAATATTTATGTCTACTCCATGAAGCCTTAAGGAATGGTCTACAAATGTCCCTATGTATCACCTCTAAGAGACCTACACTCCTTGTTGCACATTTCTTTCTAGTTCTGGTCTATTTCCCTTTATGCAATCAATGCATACTTTATAGTAAGAGAAGTCTAGAGAATGTAGAATTCCTTCTCGCATAAGTCTGTCCAATCTCTCATGAGATATATGACATAGACGCGTGTGTCACAACATATAAGAATTCTCATAGTCTAGCCTTCGCTTGGATCCTTCTTTATTTCTATGCAAGGCATTAACATTATAGACGTGAGAGGCAATCAAGTCTAACTGGTATAAGTTGTTCACTATAGACCTGGTTCCAACTTTAATCGAATTAAAGTAAATACTAAGGCTTTTATTTCCAAATTGAAATGAATATCCCAACTTATCCAAATAGGAAATTGAAACTAAATTACGTCTTATAAACAACACATAAAATGTATTTACTAAATCCAAAAAATAACCAGACTCTAACTTAAGCCTATAGACTCCACGTCTACATTGACACCATTGCCAACGTATATTGAGCGCTCTATATCAGTTGGTGGCCTAGATTGTAGTAATTCCTCCACAGAAGTATATATGTGAATAGTTGTTCCTGAATCTATCCACCACAAATCCACTAACACATCGGTTAGATTAGATTCAAAACAGATAAGAACAGAATTATTACATTTCTTTATGAGTCATTTCTTATACTTTTCGCATTCTTTTTTTTGATGGCCGACCTTTTTGTAAAAGAAACAGCCATTGCCTTTAGCCCGTTTGCAGTTCGATCCTTTTCCTGATTGATTATCATGGTTTCTCGATGGAGGACCGAAGGATCGATTATTAAAACCTTGGTTTCTTTTCCTTTTACCTTTATACCCTTGCCCATGTCCATATCCTGAGGTCACCATATTAATATTTTAAACTTTAACTAACTGTCTGATCCTGTCTTCTTCTTAGATGCACTGAGTGATCAGTTCATCCAATGTCCACATGTCCTTTAGAGTGTTATAGTTAACCAGGAATGTACCGTATTGAGGAGGCAGGTTATTCATGATCAAATGAATCAGTTGGTCATCAGTAAGTACGAGGCCTAGAGAGCGAAACTTAGACACGACTTCGATCTACTTTATAATGTATTCCCGTATATTTCCATTTCCATCGTAGGATGAGCGAGTTAATTTGTTCAGATTTATCAGATTTCTTGAATCTTTTTTCCATTTCGATCAGGAAAGCTTTCGCCTTATTTACTTTGGGCATGTCACATTTTATAGACTCCAAAATTGAATACTTTATGACTTTTGGGCATGTATCATTTGATCTAAACGATGCCTCTCATCGATTATAGTCTGCTTTAGTGGCATCATCGGATGGTTTTGGCGGTTCTGGTGTTATCAGGGCAAGATCTAATCATAGGCAGCCCAAGACAACTTCAATGGAGTCCTTCTATTTAACATAATTAGATCCATTTTGGGCAGGGATTTGATGCGTATTAGTTGGAATTGAGACCGAAATAGAAGAGATACCTGTATACTCACATTAGCTCATTATTTCACAAAGTAATTTTACGAATGTAAACAAATATCAGGCAAAGATAATTAATTCAGTTGCTAAGGGAGGCATCAACTGAATTATCCAGGTACTCGATGGGCCCAACCATCATATCTTGGTGAGAATCTATTACACAATTATCATTCCTCCTGTGGGAGGTAATGACAGCATGTCAGTGATTCTCCTGAACACGAAGCCAAGTGGTGTTAATTATGTAAAACTGAGACACTCAACACCTATGGGTGAGATGAGTCTTTCAGCTTTACATCATTAACACCATTTACTTTACCCGTTCATGTGACTGCCAAACAGTAATCATCTGTGTTTTCGTTATCGTATGCATGAAAATGTAAACACAACTATATGCAATCCTCCTTATCCCAATGTTACAAGTCTGTACTTGTAAAATTTGAAATTGCGGTAATGACCGCTCTAAAAGAAGTAGTAATAAGTCAAAGTATCCTAAAGGGGGGTGAATAAGACTTTATAAAATTTTATGACAATTTAAAATCCCATTACCATTATCAAGACATCTTCAACTTAACTCTAATAGCTTTCAAGCCAAATAGAGGATCCAATCACAAGACTATTCAATATCTAAACAGTATATAAATTTAGTCTATGATGGATGCACTGAGTGACTATGTGTGAGATGTGATATTTATCAGTTTTAAATGATAATGCATCATGTGAACATTTAAAGTATACACAATAAGAGAATATGCAAACAACAATCTCAAACACAGTCATTTTATAGTGGTTCGGCTTTATGCCTACTCCACTCCTGGCGGATGCACTCAACCCTTGAGTGTACCGAATTTCACTAACAGAGGTTTCAAATCAGGTTTACCTCAAACCAGTACAACCTACACAAGGCTGACTCTAGGACCTACACAAGGTACCTAACATGTCTCCACGAGACATAGTTTTTGCCCCACACAGGAGCAAGGGTCGACACACATCACCCAGGTTTTATACCTTACACAAGAGCAAATGGTCCACACAAGGAACCTAGGGTTTTATGCCACACAAGCCAAGGATCCACACATGGACCCTAGAGTTTATGCCCTACGCAAGAGTAAAGGTCAACACACAGCACCTGAGTTTTATGCCCTACACAAGATCAAAGGATCCACTTAAGGAACCTAACTTTTAGGCCACATAGGCTAAGGACCTACACTAAGGACCTAAGTTTATGCCCTACACAAGAGCAAAGGTTAACACATAACACCTACACGTACTCTCCCGTTCGAGGCCTCCTATGAGGACTTGAAAGGGGTGAGAAGCACCTTTGACTCAAACCTACAAAAGGAATGATCAGAAGGGTCTCTGGACTCTAATGACTTACAGATAAGTAGGTGAGCCCCATTAAGCACGTTAATGAAGATCTCCTCCTTGATGATGAATATTCTTCAGCTCCCTTGATCTGCAACACTTGATGATGTACTAATAAGGGTGACAAGTTGGGTCAAGGTTATCTTAGAATCTACTCTAATGAATATTACCTATTAAAGCAATGAAGAGATTCTAAGGTCTTAGGCATTCAAGGGATCCCAGCTCAATGATTTGCTATTAAGGTGGTAGCTGGATGATCCTTGAATATGGAAGTTCATTCCCCAATCCACTCTATAGAATATCAATGATGAGGGTGGATTGAAGGATGAACTCCCATGAGAAAAAGGACTTAGGTTAGATGATATGAAGTTACTCTCTTAAAAATCTCTCCTTTTCTTAATACAGCAACAAAGAACAAGCTCTCCTTAAATACACAAAAAGTTTCAACGGTAATAAAGATGTTAGATTTTGACTGAGTTCGATATCATCGGGCCTGCTTCGATGATATCAACTCTACTAAAAAATATCCCTAGAACTTTCTGCTAAGGCTCAATGCAATCGAGCCGACGTCGATGTCATCAGAGTTTGAATTCCAATTTCATTGACAGTCTACTCGATACATCGATCATTTCCACATGAATTTCAAAAGAGCTTGCTGGACAATTTTTGTTCCATTTTGATAACATCGATCATATGTCGCTTTCATCGATATTTAAATTACGATCATATCGAGTCATCATCGGTTCCTCGGTCATTCCCATATGGTTTACCTTGCAAGATTACTGGAATAGTTTTGTCTAGATTCGATCTCATTGATATACCTTCGATATCATCGAGATTTGAAATCCGATGACATTGAGTAGGGTTTCAAGTCCTCGATCTTTTGTGATTTTCCTTTGAGGCTTGCTGGACAAAAACTTGACCGAATTCAATGATATCGAAACTCATCTCGATATCATTGAAGTTTGAATTCAGATGATATCAAAGATGGTTCGATTACTCGAGCAATGTCAGGACATTTTCTAAAAGTTGTTGGACAAAGCTCAAGGTAATTCGATATCATCGATTCTCATTCAATTTGATCGATATTTGAATGTCGATATCATCGAAATGTTTTTCGATTTATCGAACATATTGTCCAAAATACTTTGTAGTTGCCAGACATAGAATGGCCTAATTTAATGATATCAAGTGGTTGTCGATATCATCGAATGTGAGTGTTCGATGCCATTGATGAGTGCTCGATATCATCGAATATAGTCTGAAAAACTTGGAAGATTTTCCTATTCTGAAATTCAAGTTTATAGACATATGATCCTAGGTTATTCTAATGTTTTTAAAGGCTTCATATACCTGAGTATTTTGGGACATGGGATGTGAGGCTTAATTTAGTTTTGACAAGCTCGGAGTGCACATCCAGTTGAGGCAATGACTTGAATGATCTTCTTTGGGGCTCACTTGACTCATTGACTCAATCCTCACACTAATTGACAAACCAGGGTACTTTTAGAATTTTCATCGTTTGAGGTCACTATGGTGGTTAACACAACCGATCCAACACTACAGATATAAACTTAGGATCACGATTATAATCCTGCCTCTCAATGGATTATATCTAAATGTCTCTGATGCGGCTCACAAGATGGTCAGTATTGATCATTGGGACATATATGAACCTTAAAGTGAAACATACATATAGGTTTCACATTATATGTTCTAATGGTCTATATCAACTTCTAAGGATTGGTAATGGGCTATAACTAGGCCGAATTAAGACTCCGCATGATAAATGAACATTACAAGTCTAACCCTTGACATTCACATGATAGTCAGTTGGTCATAAAAAACTTTCAGATGGATGGTTAGATCCATACATTAGTGTCTATATGACAAACAAATCAAGTCATATTGTACAGATCCTTATCCTAAAAGTTTGTATCTGTATGGTTATGTAGTGAATGAGTAAGAATTGTGAATGTTTAATATCATACACTATAAATTAAGATCTTTTTATGTATAATCACCTAGCCTTAATAGGACCCAAAATAACTGGAGAGTGTCCATGAATTCGGACTGAAATCCGATGGTTCTAAAAATTAGGCCCAGTCAAGGACTCATGCCATAAGGTGATCAGCTCTAAGAACCAGTATAGGCCCAAGTATTAGGCCCATTCTAGATCTGGAAATCCGGTATAGGCCCAAGGATTAGGCCCATTCTAGATCTGGAAATCCGGTATAGGCCCAAGGATCAGGCCCATTCCAGATCTAGAAATCTGGTATAGGCCCAAGGATCAAGCTCATTCCAGACCTGGAAATCCTGTATAGGGTCTGGTTGAATTCTAAACGGGCCTTCAGATCCGAATGGACCTAAAGCGTGTCCACATATCTGAGTGGACCCGAATTGGGTCCCGATAAAAACTGTTTAATCAGACCGACTACAAGAGAGAGAGAGAGAGCTGCTCTCGCTGCGCGCCTGACGAGCCGAGAAGAGATCGAGCTTCTCTCTCTCGCCTGGATCTTCGGCAGTCCCGACACAAAAAGATCGAACTAAGAAGCTGTGGAAATAGCTTCTACGGTCACCAGCAATGAAGGTGGGACCTGTAGACACTGTCAATGGCTCCTAAAGCAAGTAAGATTCCTGAATGGCGAGCCACAGCCCTCGTCTGTTGATCCAAGGGTTAGCGATGGCTTTTAGCCTAGGCGATCGAGGTTAACAATCGAATGATATGATTGTTAAGCCCTAATGGGATTAAAATTCCCGATTTATGCTGGATTTGGGGTTTTAAATCCCTGGTAATGATTTAGCTGGATTTAAGGATTCGAAAATCCCTAATTACCCAATATGGGTATTCGAATCAGAAATCCCTAATTATTGATTTGGGGATTCGAATCCGAAATCCCAAATCTGATTTGAAATTTGAAATGATTTGGGAATTCGATCTGATCTTGAATTTGAATCTCTAATATATGAATCTGAATCTAATCATCCATGCCTATGCACAGTGGCTCTGATACCAACTGTAAGATTATCTGGATGCGAAAATCCCAGAGATCTACTTGTACATAGGACATGGAGATCTAGGGTTCGGATGACTTACCTAACTGAGACGCATAAATGCCAAATTAGATTACCAAAAAACCAATGCTGTAATCTTCCACTCCTTCACACCCGTATGCAGAATAATAGATGGGACTTAGGCTTCTATCATTGTGTAGGATTAGGGACCCAACTCTCTCTTATATAGAATCTGTGGAGATAAGAGTTTGAAACCCATCACAACTCTCTCTCCCACTGCTCCACATTGTTGTATCCTGGTTCAACTCACACACCCCTGCGTATCAGGGTATAACACTCCACCCCCTATGCACCTTCACGCAGAGTATTTGCGTAACTCACATTGAAGCGGGGTCCACTGGTTTACACGATCACGCAGTCCAACAGTTAAATCAATCTAGACCATTGATCAATAAGGCCCACCTTATAGAGTTCTAATAGTGGCGACCTCATATATAACCGTTCTCCCAATCAACTTGTATAGATGTAGCATCCTGAAATTTAAGGACCGAGTAGCAACTTGACTCCCAGATTCCCGAGTGCCATGTGTGCAATGATGAGTCACAAATGCATACAGTTAACAGGTATTAGCAAGCAATGAAGAATTAAGCTAAGCATGTTTAATACTAATTATGTAAATGAGTTCTAAGTGCCACTAAACCAGATAAAATTCTATCATAAATCCATAACCATCATAAACAACCCAATAAATCTAAGTATCATCATCTAGGGATCCAATCCCATATATATATCACACCCCAAAATGATCTGGGCTTTGGCCTAGTCCCGTCATCATCCACCTCGCTAACAAGGTCCGTCAAACTCTTGGTAGTACGTTCACTCCTCATCATCGTTGGCACTGACATCATCTAATGCGTGCTGCTTCAGGGTACCTCAATATATATTGGATTCTAGTTGGTATTTTTGAACACCGTCCTAGAGTGGGAGTGAGTGATCAACTTACTAGTACCATTAGCAATAGGCCACACAAATTATCATGCATAGAATACATTTAATAAACAGCAAGCAACATAGAACCCTAGATACTGTTGTTAATGAAAATGCATGGTTATGATATGATGCATGCTCCTCACCACCAACACTCCCTCAAGCAACGACATCTTATGTCAGTTATGATCAACACTCCCTCAATTTGCGACCTGGCCTGCATAATCGCCACAATAATAATGCAATGTCGTGAAATATGTTAGCCTGGTCGGTTAATTAAGTTCATTCATCCAGCAGATTGGGGAAACTGAAATACCCTTAGTAGAGTTATTGCCTTAACCTGATCATGTGGCTCAGGAGTCGTGGTCATGTGACTCTCGTGACCCTTAGCCCTATATGGGGTCCTCAAACCCAAAAAGAAGTATAATCACCGATGTAAACAATTGAGACTTAAATGTCCTACTCGCGGTCACTATAGGGAGGTCATCACCCCCGCACAAGCCGACAGCATGGGCACAGTGTCCCATACCACCGTCCCCGACTCATGAGTCTAAGTGCTCAATGGACACTACGGAGAGGCTCATCACCTCAGCGTAGGCCGACAGCATGGGCATAATGTCCCATACCACCATTCACAGCTCATGAGTCTTATGAGCCATACATAACAATTTAAAGTGGGTACAATGGTCTTAGGGTACTTCGGGTTCATACAGGCATGAGCAAACATGGTTAACGTAGAAGGATGGTCGACTAAAAGTCAATGTGTCCCGATGGGCTGAACCGTAACTAATCAGCCTGAGAACACTGTCTCGTGTAGTTCAATTATGGCCAATAACCTACAGTTCAACTATTCGGGCCAGATTCACTCATGGACAGGTCCAATAAGGACCGCCCAAGGAATTTCAGGTAATCGGCCAATCCAAAGGGGAATATGCACATACACAACAAACATGGAATCCTTAGATACATTTCATATATGGCAGACATGGTTTTAGTGAGACCAATGCATGGACAGCAATATACAATGTTCTACCCAACATTACAGGTTATAAGTGACATGTTCCAGCCTTTTCATCACAAGGACAATCATAAATGTTAAGACACCGGAGTTTACCTCCCATAGATCGACATGAAACATACAATTCAGCCATACATGGAATTATTAGACCAGTATCTCAACATTCAATCAAATTTCAACACTTCATGCCTTCACTCAAGCATAGTTAGTCATAAACTAGGAAATCAACTACTATTTTTCATTTTACAGCAATCCAATTCATCATGTTAAGCATAGTTAATAGCAAATAGCGAACTCAACAATCAACTAGCAACAAATTGGAGAAATTTAGGTAAATGTAACCTTCATGAGTATGCAAATGCACAAATTACAAATTGAGACGTTAGGGCCAAACCCTTTCCTGACATTTTGTTAATTTCTAGTCTATTAACCTAGATATGCAGTCCAAATGAAGATTCAGCTACATACACTAACAATTCACCAATCACGTTTATTAAATCTACGCTAGGTGCGATAACCGGCCACTTAAAGGTAATGGTCCACACCTATTCTTGGCTGGAGGTTGCTGAAATTGTCCTACCGACGTCGAGTCCGCAAGCTCGAGGTGTCGAGGCCCTACATTGCATAGAATGGACAAAAATTCATATGCATGTTGCTAAATATCAGGGAAATGAGGTTTAAAATCCAAATTTACCTTAGATGGGTTGGGATTTCTCTCCAGCCGCGGAATGCGACGAAGTTTACTGGTAGAGGAGAGGTGAGGGTGCTGGGATCTTTAAAATCCAAGCACCAAGCTCACATGCACATCAAGTGGGCCTTTTTCTCTCCTCCTCCTCCTCCTCCTCCTCTTCCTCCTCCTCTCTCTCTCTCTCTCTCTCTCTCTCTCTCTCTCTCTCCCTCTCTTTCTCAGCTACTGAGAAATGGGTTTTGCGAGAGAGGATAACTCTTTTATATGCCTTCACCTAACCCTGACATTTTGGGTAATTCCTTAAATAGCCAAGTGGGGCCCATATCAGGTTATTGGAGATACTCTGATGGACCCCTGGCCCATTTGATTCATGGAATATGTGCCCCATGGCCCGATGAAGGGTTGAGCAAAGTTTGATTGCAAACGGAAGCGAGATTTTGCTGCACCAGCCTGATTCGCGATCAACGGTCACCGTTCCATGATCAACGACTAGATTTTGTAGGTAAGGGCCAGGAATTATTTCCAACCTTCAGTGTGAATTTATAAGTGATCTGACAGCTGAAATGCCCGGACTTGCAGACTCAAGTAGCAAGGCCAATTTGATTAAATTTCAGGATTTCCTTTCCTTAGGCCTAGCGATTCACGGTTTGCAAATGTCGGCAGGACAGTATGGTTCATCCATTTCTGGGCATCCTCTAGGCCTGGCATCCGCGTGGGACCACAAGCCTAGTGAGACCCAAGACCTATCAAGGTTTCAAGATTTTTTGGTCCTTCCTCGTACGATACACGGCCCATACGGGCAGTCGCCAAGTATAATGGGGCCATCTGGCTCAACGACCCAAGCTCGACCTAGACACAATTTGACTTAATCGCATCAGTGGGTAAATTTGACATTAATTAGTTCGTAATAGGCCCACACATGCGATCGAATTATCCGATCCTGCTTCGGATCGTATGTGCGCCTCAGGACATTGTTCCCTTTTAGGGTGGGGCATTACAATCTACCCCCCTTATAAATAAATTTCATCCTGAAAATTTGCACCTATTCATATTGCTTGAGTAGGTTGGGATAGTGTTTACGAACTTTGGTTTCTATCTCCCAAGTGGCTTCTTTTTCTCCGTGGTGCGTCCAGAATACCTTCACTAGTGGGTCACTTTATTTCGCAGTACTTGCTCCTTCTTGTCTAGAATCCTGGTGGGCTTAAGAATATATGTGGCATTGTCCTTGAGTTCCACATGCTCCCATCAGATAATATGTGAAGGGTCTGGAATGTACTTCTTGAACATAGAGACGTGAAACACATTATGTATACCGGCGAGGGGAGTAGGCAAGACCAGAAGATATGCAACTGGTCCTATCCGATCCAAGATTTGAAAAGGGCCAATATATCACGGGGTAAGTTTTCCCTTTTTACCAAAATGCAGAACTCCCTTCATTGGCAAAAATTTTAAAAATACATGGTCTCCTGCTTCGAACTCTAAATCTCTTCGTCTTGTATCCACATAGCTCTTCTGTCTGCTCTGGGTCGTCAATAAGCGTCGTCTGATAATTTCAATATTTTAAGTGGTCGTTTGCACTAAATCAGGCCCCAATAAGCTTTTCTCGCCAACTTCAGCTCAGTAATGTGGAGCTTGACACGGGCGCCCATATAAGGCCTTGTAAGGCATCATGCCATTGCTAGCTTGGAAGCTATTGTTGTAGGCGAACTTAGCGTAAGGGAGGCACTCATCCCAACTGTCCAAGAAATCACACGTTCTTAACATATCTTCTAGTATTCGGTTCACCCGTTCTATCTATCCATCAGTCTGTGGGTGGAAAGCGGTGCTGAACTTCAACTTAATTCCCATGACTTCCTGCATTCGGGTCCAGAACATCGAGGTGAATCGTGTGTCCTGGTCCGACACAATTTCTAAAGGGACGCCATGGAGCCAAACTATTTCCTTGACATATAACTTGGCTAAGTCGTCGGTGGAGTATGAAGTTCGAATAGGGAGAAAGTGAGCCGATTTAGTCAACCGGTCAACGATCACCCAAATTGAATCATGCCCTTTCTTTATTCTGGGTAAACCCGAAATAAAATCCATTGAAATGTAGTCTCATTTCCATTCGGCAAGTGGCATGGGCTGTAGGAGACTTGGCGGTCGATGATGTTCGGCCTTGACTTGTTGACACGTAAGGCACCGAGATACAAAGCCAACTATCTCTCTCTTCATGTTATCCCACCAATAATTACACTTGAGGTCCCGGTACATCTTGGTACTTCCGGGGTGCATGACTAGCTTAGAGTTATGGGCCTTGGCTAGCAGTGCTTCTTTTAGCTTAGGATAGTCTGTGTAACAGCTCACACCCACACTATATGATATTATCCGTTCTGGGCACAGTCCGCAGGGTTTTGTTCTCAGGGTTGCCCCCAAAAGGCCTCATACAGTATAGGGTGAATCTCCACATATAACCACCATTACTTCGGACAACGCTTTCGATGTGGGACAAGTTCAACCTCCAACTGCATACACAGTAGCCTGCCAACCACTGGTAGCTCGCCCAGGCCATTAGGCCCCTCCCACATCAGCGTCCACCTACGTGTGCCCCCCCACATGTGCAACAGTGACGGGGCGTGACATCAGAAGTGTTGTCCGAAGTAATGATGGTTATTTGTAGAGATTCAGCCTATACTGTATGAGGCCTTTTGGAGGCGACCCCGAGAATAAAACTGCGCGGGCGGTGCCCAGAGCAGACAAGGTCATATAGTGTGGGTGTGGGCTGTTACAAATGGTATCAGAATCGAGGAGGCATTGTCCCCAGTGGGGGATATTGTGACGCCTCATCACTGTTGCACATGTGGGCGGGCACACGTGGGCGGACGCTGATGTGGGCGGTGCCTAATGGCCTGGGCGAGCTACCAGTGGTTGGCATGCTACTGTACTAGTAGGCTACTGTTTACGCAGTGGGAGGTTGAACTTGTCCCACATCGGAAGCGCTGTCCGAATTAATAATGGTTATATGTGGAGATTCACCCTATACTGTATGAGGCCTTTTGGGGGCGACCCCGAGAACAAAACCGTGCGGGCTGTGCCCAGAGCGGACAATATCATACAGTGTGGGTGTGGGTTGTTACAAATGGTATCAGAGCTGAGGATGACTTTGTCCTTGGTGGGGGATATTATGACGCCTCGTCACTGTTGCACATGTGGGCGGGCACACGTGGGCGGACGCTGATGTGGGCGGGGCCTAAGGGTCTGGGCGAGCTACCAGTAGTTGGTAGGCTACTGTGTACGTAGTGGGGGTTGAACTTGTCCCACATCGGAAGAGTCATAGGAAGTTGTGATGGTTATATGTGGGGTTCTAACCTTAAGGATACAACGTATTTTGGGGGTAACCCCGAAAACAAAGCCATGAGCCCTCTGGGCAAAGCGGACAATATTGTGTCCTTAGGTGGGTCGTTTCAGTCTGGGACATAAAGGCGTCCCTGAAAGCGTAAGCCTCCATCAGTGCCAATTCTCCATTCGGAATTACTTCAGACCGCCGTAAGTTCTCTCATCTTTAGAACAATTCATTGCCCATTTGAACCTTAATGATCTGACTGTCGATCATAGGTTGGGCATGAATATGTGCAACGACTTCATGCAGTTCTTCTATTTTCAATTTCAGCTCGAAGTCCCGCACAAACTCTACCATATTCCATTCTTCCACCATTAATGGAGCTGCAAACTCTATAGTCTTCTTTCCGCTCAAAGCGTCTGCCACCAGGTTGGCTTTACTAGGATGGTAAGAAACCTCGAATTTAAAATCCTTTAAGGTCTCTATCCAGCAGTGTTGCCTCATGTTTAAATCTCTTTGGGTGAAGATATATTTAAGGCTCTTATGGTCACAAAAAAGCTCAAATTCTTCCCCATAAAGATGATGTCTCCATAATTTCAAGGCAAATACGACTGCAACCAATTCTATATAATGAGTGGGGTAATTTTCTTCATGCTTCCTCAACTGTCGAGAAGCATAAGCAATGACTCTGTCCTTCTACATAAGGACACAACCTAACCCCACGCGAGACGCATCATTAAAAATGGTATACTTGACCCCTTGCTTAGGCAGAACGAGCACTGGGGCCGAGGTTAACCTTTCCTTCAACTCCTTGAAGGTTGCTTCTGCCTTCTCATTCTAGGCAAAATTGAGGTCCTTCCTAGTAAGTTGGGACAAAGGTCGGGAGATTTTTGAAAAGTCTTTGATGAACCGACGGTAGTATCCCACTAAGCCCAAGAAGCTCCTGACTTCCTTGACTGAGCTCGGTCGCTTCCAATCTTGTATCACCGCTACCTTGGCCAAGTCCACGGAGATGCCTTCTTTAAACACAACAAGGCCAAAGAATTTGACTTCTTCTTTCTAGAAGTCACACTTTCAGAAATGTGTGTACAGCATGTTTCGTTTGAGCATTTCTAGGACCGCTTGTAGATGTTCTTCATGTTCCTTGCGACTCTTAGAATATATTAGAATGTCATCTATGAACACGATGACAAACCGATATAGAAAAGGTCTGAAGACTCTGTTCATTAGGTCCATGAACATAGCCGGTGCAATTGTGAGTCCAAAAGGCATGACTAAGTACTCATAATGCCCAAAGCTGGTCCTGAACACTGTCTTCGGCACATCTTCGGCTCTAATTTGTAGTTAGTGGTACCTAGATTGTAGGTCGATCTTTGAGAAGTACCGGGCACCTCTCAATTGGTCGAATAGATCATCGATTCGAGGCAACGGGTATTTATTTTTTATGGTGACCTGATTCAGCCTTTGGTAATCAATGCATAATCGCAGGGAGCCATCCTTCTTTCTTACGAAGATGACTAGGGCTCCCCATGGGGACACACTAGGTCGGATGAAACTCGCGTCCAATAGTCCGTCAATTTGAACTCGGAGTTCCTCCATTTCATATGGCCGCATCCGATAGGTTGTGAGAAAAATAGGCATAGTGCCCAACACTAGATTAATGGTAAAGTCAATCTCCCTCCTGGGAGGGAGTCCCGGAATGTTCTTAAACACATCAACGAAGTCGCTCACTATGGGGGTGCGAGTTAGTGAAATCTCTTCACAACCTTCTTCTAAAGATGCATAACAGAGGACTTGTTGTGGGTAGCTGACCTGAACCATAAATGTAAAAGGAGAGTTATCATCTTCATATATTGTCACTATTTGGTCCTCGCAGTCGATCTCGGCTCTCATTGCGGAGAGCCAATTCATACCCGGGATTATGTTGTAGTGGAAGACCTTCGTGACTATGAGATCCACGAGTATCCTTTTTCTTCCCAAGTCTATGAGACAACCTCGACAGACTGATGTAACTTTGGGGAAGGTTCCGGCTGCTGCTAGAATTCTTAGTCCCGATATGGGAGCAGTTGGTAGTTCTAGATTCTGGACAGTTGTGGATATATAATTGAAGTTGTGGACCTAGTGTCCACAAGAAGAAAAACATGGGTACCTTGAACATGGGTCGTAACCTCAAATGCTATAGGAATAGTCGTGGTTGCATGAACGCCCTCGGCTATCAAAGCGTGAACCCGGGCTTGCTGAGGTCGGTTGGGCTAATATGTAGGTTGAGGCGGTGGCCTAATCTGAGGGGCCGACGACTTACGTACTTGCTGAGATGGGCCCGCGGCACATTGAGAGGGAGCCGATGATACTAGCTGCGACGGGCAACTCATACATTGTGGGGGTACATATCCGTGATCTCTCATCCTTGAAAAGCAATAGGCCTCTGAATGCCCTGCCTTTCGGCAATACCCATACACATGGTTGGGATGGGCGTATGCGGGTGAAAGAGGCATGTGTTGGGGAGGCGGATTGTGTGGTACTCTTCTTCCTGATTAGGATGAGGATTGTCCTCCAGCTCTTCCTCGGGACTCGACTTGTATACGTGCCCGAGAAACCCTTTCACCATCCTACTTTGACCGCAAGGACATTCTACCAATTCCGCATAAGTCCGAATATTCGCACAACACATTTTAGTGCGAATCCCAGCTCTCAATCCCTCAGCAAAGTGCCTCATATAGGTTTCTTCATCGGCTATGATCCTTGGGGCGTATCGAGATAGTTCGATAAACTAGTTCTCATACTCAGCTACTGACATACCTCCTTATTGGTGGTGCAAAAACTCATTCTCCTTCTCTATCCGATACGTACGTGGAAAGTACTTCTAGAAGAATCGTGTCTCAAAGTCCTCCCAGGTCCATACAAAATTTTCAGGGACGGTCCTCAATACGCTGTCCCACCAAACGTCAACCTCCTTCTTGAACAAGTAGGATATTAATTCCACCTATTCAGCTTCCGAGCAATGAAGAGGCCGGATCACCTTTGTAACCTGGTTTAGCCAGCTCTCGGCCTCCTTGGGTCTGTGAGTGCTGGCAAATGTGGGTGGTCTCAGCCTTTAAAAGCATCGAAAAGATTGCAGAGCGCGACTGACGTCCTGGCTTGTCTAGGCGATGGTGCATTCATATGGTGGGCCATAGCTCCCACCAAAGTGTGTAGTGACTGTTGTTGTTATTGCATCACTTATTACATTTGCACCATAGTGCCCTCGACTGAGGTAGTCCGGTACGTAGTGGTCTCGCTCTGGTTTGGTGGCGCCTCTAAAAGTTGGTTCGGTATCTCATTATCCATATCAAGTTGATTGGCTCCACCCTGACTAGTAGGCAGTTCATTTGGGGCAAATTGCTCACAGTCATCTCTCCCGCTCAGGGCTAGGCGAACAAGACGGTTGTCGCCTTGGGGTCTCATCGTCCTGAAAGACAGTTTCTCAACACTTAGATACCAAATATCCACAGATGCAATGTACAATCTTCACGGAGTTAGAGCAATATCACACATGTATCATTAGTTCTCTGAACATTCCACACATTTGTAATGCCCTGGAAATCGAGGGTCGTGCATACACTCAACTCTCGAGTTCCCGGGGGTCACTTATAACCGATTTTCATTAATATACATTTAATCAGGTTCAAATGCGCAACCTGGAATTCCCTGGAATATGAAGCACAACTACACAAGTCTACTGAAATGAAGGAGATCAAATATATATACAGGTCCAAAAATAAGTATAAATGGGTCATACAAAGTGTTGTCCAACAAAACCATAAAAAGAATAGTAAGTCCAAAAGAATGAAGCTGAGTCCACTACTCAGCGATCCAATGCCCCATCTACTGAGCCAAAGAAGACCCGCTCATCAATTAGAAGTAGGAGAACTCGTCCTCCTCCTCGAGGCTCACATCGCCAGGCTCCTCAAAATCTGCATCACCTGCATTTATGGGCGAGTCTGGTTGGTGCTTTAAAACACCGTCCCAGAGTGGGAGTGAGTGATCAACTCAGTGGGTGCTATTAATCTTAAGTTGTAATATGCATCAATTACATTATGAACTTAATGAAAAGCAATCATTCATAAATACCTTACTAATCTTATTAATGCATATGCATGATAGATGATATGATGCATGCCCTCGCCACAATACTCCCTTGAGCGACTCCATCTAACGATCGCGTATGACCAACACTCCCTCAGAGCGACCTCGACTGTCGAGTCACCACCCTAACTAGTGCGATGTAATGTGATCGTGTTAGCCAAGTTCTTAGTTAAGTCCATTCATCCAGCAGGTTGGGGAATCTGATATACCCCACGTACCAATAACCTAAACTGGTTGCGGGGCCAAGACCCCCCAACGTGTGAGGCCAAGACCCCGCGATCCTTGATCCCGTCGGGTTCCCCATCCCTGACTTCAAGCACATGGGGAGTGCTGAGAAAAAGGTTTCGCTCGCGGTCACTATAGGGAAGCGTGTCACCCCAGCATAGGCCGACAGCTCCGACAAAATGTCCCATTCCACCATGCTCGGCTCACGAGGTGGTAGATTGGTTTCAATTTGGTTATCGATGGGTTACGACGGTTGTAGGGTGTTCCAAGTTCTATACATATGTGAGCAAACAGGGTTAACAAAACAAGGTTAGTTAGCCAGTAGACTAGACCGTATGAGTTCAGAAAAATACGTGGCAGAATGACATCGAGTATGAGCGACCCATGTAGTTTAACTACTGTCGCCCACACACACTCATCCAAATCCATGGGTTTAGCCTTAAGGCGGTCCTACCAACGGGGCCGCCTTCGCTCTCCTTGTATTCCTGACCAACCTAAGAGTTTGGGTGGTGATGCACAACATGCCAACTAACAGGGTTATCAACTAGCACAAACAACATCATGTTCTCAAAATTCTCCACATACAACTAGCAAGAGAGGCTAATAATATCATGAATAAAGGTGCATGTGTGTTGTGTGGGTTGGTGAGGAAGTTAAACACTTCCTACATCTCGTAAAATCAAATGCACAAGAGTTCATGAATCAAACATGCTATGAAACAACACCATATGAGAAAAAATCACGCAAGACATGAACATGTAATCATCCATTGTAACCTAATCATGTGAGAGGCAGGAACAACATCATATGAGAACTAGACAAAACATACAATCCCATACATTCCAAAACAAACAACCAAATCCTAGGTTTTCTGTAGATTCTTCAAATATATCATCTAAGCAATCAAAATTATTAGACTCATGGTATAATTGGTATTATGCCACCTAAGGATAATAGTCCGCACCTATTGATCATTAGAGGCGTGGAAAACAACCTAGGAATGTGGATTTTTGGGGTCGAACGGCCATAATCCCTAAAGCAACCATTTACATGTTAGAATTTCATACAAAACCTTTCTCAACTCAAGGGTTTTAAGAAAAGGGATGAGGGCTTTTACTTAGACAGTCAACGGAAAGAATGGGCGGTCGTGGTGGAGGGTTTCTTTTTGGAGGAGAGGTAGGGAGTTGCAAGATTGGGTTCCCTTGGGCCCACCTCGATCTATGATTCACCCTTGCTCTCAGCTTCACTCTCTTTCTTTACTCTCCCTAGCTCTCTCTCTTCTCTCTTTACTCTCTCCCTCTTCCTCTCTTTCTCCCCTTTGAAAATGGAAAATCGTATGAGAAGAGGGGTGCCCCAAATGAAGCCCTTTTATAATGCCAGATTTGGTACTAATGGCCCCAAGTGTTGGGTTTTTATTATACTAACCATATGGGAGGGTTTTTCTAGCCTCTAAGGCCCACTATAGGGTATAGGAGTCGATACCCACCATTGGATAGTTGGCCCTAGTGATGATCTACATATGGATATGATCGGCCCGCCATTTGGATGCGCCGATCGAAAGATATGATTAGAAGTTTTTTCAACAGTCATTGATAGTCGATCGGGGCCATGGCTATACAGATATGAGAAAAAAAATATCCTTACTCCATGTGTGAATTTTGGTCGCAAACCGACGGTTCAAAATCCTCAACTTTGCATAAGAGTGGACGACCCAATTCACTTAAGTCTCAGCTTCTTCCTTTAGGTTATTTGCACTTCTCATGCACTCGTCCTTTTACTCAAGTTGAGTGGTTCTGGACAGTAACCAGGTCCGACTCCCCCGATGGACATCAAGCCCAGTAAGACGGACATTTCTCTATAGTTTTGGAACTAGTGGCCCGCCAACGAGCGGTTTAGAGCTTGTTCGGAAAATCGAGGCATTTGTAGAATGAATTAGGTATTGAGATTTCTCATGGGCAATGATTTGGGTTTAGATTAACTATGTTCATAGTGTGGCCTATTTATAACTAGTGAAAGTGGAGATTTGGTCATGATTATTCTAAACCGTCGATTTTTGGCTAAAGGAGTAACGGGGTTGATTTAGTCTATTACCCAAGATCTGGGCCTTATCTGACTCAGCTTTGGTTAGACCTTCAATTTAGTCATGATTGTCTTGATTAGTTAGCGATGGGTCAGTTAGATTTGGGTCCTATGTGAGTAAATCATGGGGCTACACCCGATGTTCAAGTGATCGGACGAATTCGTTGGCTTCCTACGGTTGATTAATCGGACTTGTGTAGTTCTTTACTGGTACCACCCCTGTATAAACTAACATTGAGTGCTAATGGTCATTAAGTGATATTATAAGTTAATTAATAATAAAAAAATTCAAGAATTTTTAAAAATCCAAAATAGTGAAAATCTAGGATGTTACAACATTACTAAAATAAACAGCTTCATGCTTTTCATTAAACAAAATTTGTCACTGTTACATATGCTAAGGCATTACATGTACAATGACATAGGATGCATGACTACTTGTCTGAACACAGAAACTTTAAAACAGGCGAAACAAAGGCAACTAAACTGAGCCTATCCAAGGCTATTACACAAAGAAGACAAACACAACCCTACACTTCTATTCCTCTAATTCCGGTGACGGTGGAGGTTCTCCCTTGTCCTACATGCAGCACAGGATCTCCTTCAGTATACGAGAGATCTTCTTCAGCTTCTTCCTCGTACTCTCCTAACTTTCCTCTATCTTGGCTAGGCGAGCGTTGGGGGTAACCCGGTCCTGGCACTCAGCATGAGATGTAGGAGGCTCCCAGTCAGAGTCTTGGGGCTCAATTTCTTCTTCCTACTCTTCATCCTCACTTTCTTCTTCCTCTTCAGTCTCTTCTTCAGTCTCATCCCCAAGTTCTTCTACCCGGGCCATTCGTTGCTTAGGGCCTATCTTCATGTTGTTAAGAGTGTTTTCATTGATGAATCGGATGGGGGCGAGATGGTCAATCTGCTGCCTGAACCCATAACTACGGGCAATCTTGCATATCAATTGGTCGAATGAAAGGGACTGATACTCCCGAATAGATTACACCGCCTTCACAATCTGGGTCAAGACAAGAGAAAGCCTCAAACCTTATCTCTTTGTCCTACTCGGTACAGGAAGTCCACCATGAATCTAGTGCACTCCATGTTGTTGCTCGACCTGGGATACACGTTGTATGTGCATATATAGTGGAGCAGGTGATAGTCGGGGGTCATGTATGTCAGTTTGAGGCTATTTTCTCGCCTCCATTCAACTATTCGGCCTCATAAGCGCATGCATTGGTCTCTCTCCCGTCTCTCAGTGAGGTTACTCTCATTGGCATGGATGATGCCACACTCAACTCCAAGGATGCGGGCAATGACATCAACATCAACCCTAGCTTCCTGTCTGCCCAGGGGAATGATGAACTGAAGAGGGTCAAGGGTCAGATCCCTTATGTGCATGTAAAAGGTTCGCACGAGGTCCTCACCAATGTGAGACTTCCCCTCAAACATTGGACCCCAGCCATTTGCTAGAAGGTGGTCGATCACCGGATGTTCGCCAAATAACTTCTTGTCTACATGGGCTTCGAATACAACTTTACGATGGCGGAACTTACAGTGCTCAATGCTCGCTAGTAATGATCTTTCTATCGGAACATGGGGATCAAGATCCCGCTTCGACCTTTGCTCGGTGCTCAGACCCACACCGGAGCTCGGATTCTTCTTGGATTCTCTTCGTCGGCTTGGCCCGACTTCATTTGAGGCCGCTCGCTTCTTCCCCATGAGGGAGAGAAGCATAGAGATGGAAAAGATGGAGGTTACCATTTCAAGGAAGGCCATGGAAGTGAGAGTGTTTATGGAATGGAGGGATTTCAAGGAAAGGGGAGTTATGGAGCCCTAGAATGATTATTGGAGCTCAAATGGATGAGAATAGGGATGTGCAAAGAGGGTTTAGGAAGATTAAGGTTGAATAGGAGTTAGAAACGGAGAATGCAAAGAAGAAAAATGGCCCTAGGAGCCTAGAGAGGAGGATTTGAGAGTGAAAAAGGGTTTGGGATGGGTTTGGAGGAGTGAAAATGAGTTAGAAGGGGGTAAAATGGGGTTTAAAGGGGTGTAGGGCCGTGTAGAGGGGACCCCCGCACGTGGGAGGGACCCACATTGTCGGGCCAATGGCGGCACGCCGCTGATGTGGCAGTGCTCCCACTGCACTTTGGAATTGGCAGCGGCACGCCGCCGATGTGGAGGTGTCGTCGCCGCCCTCTGAAGGTTCCGGCGCCGCTGCCACTGTTTGGTGGTGGCCACCCCACTGGGGTTTGTGTTTTCGCTCTGTGGGACCCCCTAGGTCCCCCTAAATGTATCCATTTAGCTTCTTCGTTGGGTATAGTCCATGTACTGCAGTCCAGGGGCTATTTTCTGCCTAGGTGGGAGTTCTCAAGCTGGGTACACTGGCTCAAGTGGTTTAGATTTGATATAAAAACATCCTTGGTTCATCCTAGCTGGGATCAAATTGATCCAGCATCAAATGGAACCGTTAAATTCACAGACTGGACTATAAAAGTCCTCTGAGCCACTCAGGCAGCTCAGACTTATGTTATTCATTCCCGTTCAGTTCAGGCCATCTAGTCTCTAGTTAGAAGTGATTTAAATCACTTCATATAACCTACATTTTATACTTAATACCCTAGGCTAGCTTACAGGGGTTGATCTCGTCATTTGAGCGAAACCTCGAGATCCTAGTATTGTTTCTAAATTTGTTCGCTCCCTCCTAAGTCAGAGTGCGTCACGCTGAACCTATTACCCTAAGCCCAGTTTAATCCAAATCATGCACTGATACCAACTTTGTAGCGCCCCGAAATAAGGACCGAGTAACAACTTAGCTCCCAGATTCCCGAGTGCCACGTGTGCAATGATGAGTCACAAATGCATACAGTTAACAGGTATTAGTAAGCAATGAAGAATTAAGCTAAGCATGCTTAATACTAATTATGTAAATGAGTTCCAAGTGCCACTAAACCAGATAAAATTCTATCATAAATCCATAACAATCATAAACAACCCAATAAATCCAAGTATCATCATCCAGGGATCCAATCCCATATACATATCTGTAACACCCTGATTCTCATAACCCGAGGATGATCGCTCGAGTACGAGAACCCGAGGGTTACGTCATAAAATGAAACTACCATTCATCTGATTTCTAACACATTTCATAACATTGAAATATAACTACTGTATAAACTAATAAAAGTGTTTGACAATACGTGAATGGAAACAAGGAAATAAAGTGAGATCCCTCGGCAGGGGATTTAATTATAATACTCAAATATAAACAAAATATAGAGTCTGTAATATAAAGAGACAGTAAATCCTAAGTATCTATTGGAGCTCCAGCGGCTCCATTATATCATCGTATGGTTCCTCCTCACCATACTCATACTCAGCCATCCCTGGAATCCCGTCATAGGGGTCTCGACCTATTCATCATACTTGTGTCTATTTGGGGCAACCGCACGATTGGGTGAGTGAAAACTTAGTGGGAATTTCCCGTAAGGATTCATGCATATCAATTCATTAAAATAGTTTAAACCAATATATTAAATCATAATGAGAAAATATATGAACTTATATGTAAATGTATGGATGGATGAATGTATGCTCAAGTCACAGTCTGGGGATGCACATCCAGCTGTCAAAATAAAGGGTCGTCCAAGGAGAACTAGTCACCTAAAAAAATAATCAAAGGTATGCTTAAGGAGAACTAGCCAGCCAAAAAAGACCATGCAGGTGAGTGCACCCAAGGATATCTCCTGAAAAAATACACGGGGTACACCCGAGAAGTGTCCAATCTCAGAAAAGCTTCATGTATAGAAAAGCGTCCAAAGTGACCCAAATGCACAGGTTTTGTAAGTAAAACTAAAGTGTTAGAACTTTTAGTAAATCGAACAGAGTATGACTTGCATTGAGCACTCGAAAAAGCTGATATGTCATGCGTGAATGTCATGTACCATGATGCTCATACATATTCCATAGGATTAACAAGATTACTCTCATAAGCATGATCAAGACTTGTGGTTTTTTAATAGGATATCTAACATTTAAATATGAGCTCAATATAAATTCATTTACTTTCTCAAGGTCCAAAGGAGGGCCCAAAGATGACATTTTAAACATATTAGGATAGTAACAGGATTTCTACACGTCTTAAGAAAAGAAATATCCCACTCCTAGTATTCATTGTACACCTTATGAGGTAGAAGGATTATAGGCATCATCATTCTTTTATGTACAAAATTGAGCAAGTACTACGATAACATAAAGAATGCAATTCTAAATCATAGTTAGTTATTAATCATAGGGCTGAAATAACTCATGTTCACCACATCCAAATAGGAACTAGAAGACCAAGTTCTTATCTGTAACATTCTAAGACTTCATTAGATTCAATTTATAACTATTTAGCATATATAAGGAGTTAATGGAGTAAACCCACTATGGAAACAAGATTATCACTTCCTAGTGCAACTAGTAGAAATATACATATACATAAGCAATCCAATTATGGCATGGTGATCTTAAAGCAATTCTCATAATATATGTTAGGGTAACATAATTTGAGGCATTCTTACATGCTTATCAACATCAATTCAAGACTAAGGGAACCACAATCAATATTTTCACAATTACAATGTCTTAGGCTTAAATTATCTTAGAATTCGTTGAAATGAGGAAGCCAAGTGGGATATCCCTCACCTTGGATGGGTGTTTTCTCTGATTTGTAAGGTTCTTATGGGGTAAATGCAGGGATCCTAAAATCCAAGTAAATATAAGTTTAGACTTCTAATCCCAACTCACGCATAGTCTAATATTTATATAAATCTTAAATTCTACTCACTTGTTGGGACTTGTTGAAGGAAGTAATGTCCTTCAAGGTAGATAATTGTACGTAGTACCTGGATAGAAGGTTATAAGATGTCAATGAGTCACCATCGAGTTGACTCAGTTGAAGCTTTCAAACAACAAGCTGGTTGAGATGGAGTTTAGAATACTACTGGCTGTAGAATAAGATCACCGGTTTCCTGGTTCTGATGTTCCCCAAACTCTCCCTAAATGACCTTGTATCAATTTTAGTTTGACTCGGTTGGGGAAACCAGACGAATTGACTCACGACCAAGTTGAGGGAGATATAAATGTAGGTAACAGTCGTCGATTCTCATACCTGTTCAGTGGTGGTTAAGAGACGATGTAGAATAGATCCAGATAGGTTTCTTATTGTGTTCGCACTAAGTCGAGGCCTCACCCTGCAATACAGAGGTCGATTGAGTCAATAAAAAGATGACTCGCCGAGGACTCAGTTGGGCATTTATAGAGCCAACTCACTACGAGTTGAGGGCAAGATTGTTTTGGACAGATGGATTTCGATTGTGATACCTGATCGTGTAGAGAAGATCGAAGTGCGTCTCGTAATGGGCCTGACTAGATCAGGACGTTGATCTCGTGAACACGACCTGGTTCATGAGTTCCTCAGGAGTTTCCAAGAAAGAAAAGAAACGGATTGGGTTGATCGGGTAGGAGCGTGCTTAGGTCTATCTGGTCCGATCCTATCACAACCTTGGCGAAAGAGGCAGTTGCTGGTGGAGAGGGGAAGACGATGGATCAGCTCCAGATCCATGGTTGCACTGAGATGATCCATCGGTGGTCTAGCTCGGTCCATCTTCCTGCGTAGCATCAGAGATGAATGGATAGTGATTGGAGAGAGAGAGATTCTCCTTTCTTCTACACAGCCTCTTCTCAGGCTTTACTACAGGATTCAGACCAACTCAGGGATCTGGTTGCAACTCAGCGACCCGATCGAGTTAGGACACGGTCGCACTAGCTGCGACGCTACACACACTATTGAACTCTTTCTCTCCACTTTCCTTTCTTGATGCTTTCTCGAAGTTCGCCCTAAAATTTTGGGTTTAAATAGGCGCTCTTCCGCTTCTAGAGGCCTATATGATTTATCGCCAATTAGTTGCATTATTAGAGAGAGAAGGACCGAGAATCTTTACTGAGAAGCCTTTAAGTTCAGTCCGATTGTTGCATGGACCTGGGCAATTGTTCCCGATGAGATCTAGGTGGGGTGGGCCACACGATGAGTGTCTAGGATTAGTGAAAGGGTCAGTTCTTAAGGAAGTGGGTTTTCGGCTAGTTTGGAGGAGATGATTCGTTGTTCATGGCCTTTTCAAATGGGTCAGCTAATCCGAAGATCTGATCCGTTTAGATGGTCCAGATACTGGCCATGAGGCTTGCGGGTCCCGCTCTATGGAGAGACTGGGGCCGCTGATTACACATTCCTTCCATAAGGGATGTGATTCACGCCGCTGCATAGTTGCATTAAAATCTTGGTTTGCTACAAGATTTTCAAGCAACCCTAGGCCGGACGCTCCAGATTTACCGGAAGGGCTTCCTAGAAGACAGGGAATGGTTGGGATCAAATTTTGCCAAAGATGGAAGTTATTCCTTCCGCTTTCGGGTGCGTAGGGAGCTATTTCAGGAAACCCTAGGTATGACTAGGACAATAGCTTGGTGCGTAAACGAGCTTCGAGCATTCTGGGCGAAAGGATTTTCCAGCAAGGCACTGTTGATGTGCATTTTTATCCCTCAAGGGCCGAGGATTTCTCCCCTTGGCGAGAGCCTTTGTAGAACGCCGACTGGGTGGACATTTATGCTCGGGTGTGGGTACTACTATGTGTAACTCTGGTGTAGTTATGGCCGGTGGGCCTCACTGATCATGATGGACGGTCTTGATCATGGGGACGACACTTGGAGGTGGGCCATTTCGTGACAATAGATGAACGAATATTTTTAAACTCGAGCGCGGCGGGAAATCGGGTGGATTCCCTGATTTTTTTGAGTTCTTATTTGATCCTGTGTTTAGCGAGTGTACATGGTTCTATGTACACTCGTGGATGAACATGGGGCCCACGTGATGATCAGTGTGATCCACGCCATTCATTCTCTTTGGAAGTCTCATTCGAGGCCTTTGACCAAAGATGAGGCAAATCCAAGGTTCAGGTGGATCACATTAAGTGATTTGAGTGTTTTTCAACCGTCGGAGTTGTTCTAATTTACACTGAAGTACATGGTTTGGGATTTGTTTAAAGGATAATTAGCGGTGGATTCAATGGTCTAATAACTTGATTATAATGGTCAGTGTTGGATTCCTATATCGAGTGACACAAGCCTAACAATCGATGTATTTAGTGATCTATGCCACCAATTCCCTGATGATTGTATTCATTCAAGAGTACCTATAGTATTCATTCAGGAGTACCTATAGTACAAAATTAGGGATTTTAAACAATGGCGTTAAGTGATTTAATGGTTGGATGGATTGGTTATCGATAATAGGGTTTTCTAGTTTGATTAGAATTTATAACCGATCATCTGGTTTACTTAGAGTGTTCAGTGTGGATTATAAATCTTAGTCATTGCGACCTGATGAATGGCGGGTTTGATGATTAGGGGTTTGTTATTGACGATGGTTGGTTTATTCCACTTATCAAGAAGATAGAGATCCTAGATGACGTGCTAGTTTTACTTGAAATTTGATAGAGGGATGGTCCAAGTTACATGTGTTCTCACACATGTATAAAGTTATTTAGATCTCTATAGTAACACCCGAGTATAGAAAATACGCAGTGTTACAATATCACACCCCAAAATGATCGGGCTCTGGTCCAGTCCCGTCGTCATCCACCTCGCTAACAAGGTCTGCCAAACTCCTAGTAGTACGCTCGCTCCTCATCGTCGTCGGCACCGACATCGTCCAACGCGTGCTACTCTAAGGTACCTACATCTAGATCAGATTCTGGTTGGTGTTTTAGAACACCGTCCCAGAGTGGGAGTGACTGATCAACTCAGTGGTACCATTCGCAATAGGCCATACAAATTATCATGCATAGAATACGTTTAATAAATAGCAAGCAGCATACAACCCTAGATACTATTGTTAATGAAAATGCATGGTTATGATATGATGCATGCTCCTCACTACTAACACTCCCTCAAGCGACAATATCTCACGTTTGCAATGATCAACATTCCCTTAATTTACGACCTTAACTGCATAATCGCCACAATAATAATACAATGTCGTGAAATATGTTAGCTTAGTTGGTTAATTAAGTTCATTCATCTAATAGGTTGGGGAAACCGGAATACCCTTAGTGGAGTTATTGCCCTAACCCGATCGCATGGCTCAGGAGCTGTGGTCATGCGACTCTCATGACCCTTAGCCCTATACGGGGTTGTCAAACCCGTAAAGAAGTATAATCACCGATGTAAACAATTGGGACTTAAATGTCCTACTCGTGGTCACTATGGGGAGGTCGTCACCCCAGTACAGGCCGAAGCACGGGCACAGTGTGCCATACCACCGTCCCCGAGTTACGAGTATAAGTGCTTAATGGACACTACGGAGAGTCTCGTCACCCCAGCATAGGCCGACAACACGGGTACAGTGTCCCATACCACCATCCCTGGCTCATGAGTCTTATGGGCCGTACATAACAATTTGAAGTAGACACAATGGTCTTAGGGTACTTCGAGTTCATACAAGCATGAGCAAACATGGTTAACATAGAAGGATTGTCAACTAAAAGTTAATGTGCCCTGAGAGACTGAACCGTAAGTAATCGGCCTAAGAACACTGTCTCGTGTAGTCCAACTACGGCCAACAACCTACAGTTCAACTATTCAGGCCAGATTCACTCACGGACAGGTCCAACAAGGACCGCCCAAGGAATTCCGGGTAATCGGCCGATCCAAAGGGGAATATGCACATACACAACAAATATGGAATCCTTGAATATATTTCATATATGGAAGACATGGTTTTAGTGAGACCAATGCATGGACAGCAACATACAACATTCTACCCAAGATTACAGGTTATAAGTGACGTGTTCCAGCCTTTTCATCACATGGACAATCATAAATGTTAAGACATCAGAGTTTATCTCTCATAGATCGACATAAAACATACAATTCAGCCATACATGGAATTATTAGACCAGTATCTCAACATTTAATCAAATTTCAACATTTCATACCTTCACTCAAGCATAGTTAGTCATAAACCAGGAAATCAATTACTATTTTTCATTTTACAGCAATCCAAGTCATCATGCTAAGCATAGTTAACAGCAAATAGGAACTCAACAATCAACTAGCAACAAATTGGGAAAATTTAGGTAAATGCAACCTTTATGAGCATGCAAATGCACAAATCAGAAATTGGGATGTTAAGGCCAAACCCTTTCCTGACATTTTGTTAATTTCTAGTCCATTAACCTAGATATGTAGTCCAAATGAAGATTCAGCTACATGCACTAACAATTCACCAATCACGTTTATTAAATCTACGCTAGGCGCGATAACCGGCCACCTAAAGGTAATGGTACGCACCTATTCTTGGCCAGAGGTTGCTGAGATTGTCCTAGCGATGCCTGGTCCACAAGCTCGAGGTGCCGGGGCCCTGCATTGCATAGAATGGACAAAAATTCATTTACATGTTGCTAAAAATCAGGGAAATGAGGTTTAAGATCCTAATTTACCTTAAATGGGTTGGGATTTCTCTCCAACCATGGGATGCGACAAAGTTTACTGGTAGAGGAGAGGTGAGGGTGCCGGGATCTTCAAAACCCAAACACCAAGCTCACATGCACATCAAGGTGGGCCTTTTTCTCTCCTCCTCCTCCTCCTCTCTCTCTCTCTCTCTCTCTCTCTCTCTCTCTCTCTCTTTCTCAGCTGCTAAGAAATGGGTTTTGAGAGAGAGGGCAACTCTTTTATATGCCCAGAATTATTTCAGCTAACCCTGATGTTTTGGGTAATTCCCCAAATAGCCAAGTGGGGCCAATATCAGGTTATTGAAGCTACTCTGATGGACCCCTGGCCCATCTGATTCATGGAACATGTGCCCCATGGCCCGATGAAGGGTTGGGAAAATTTTGACCACAAATGGATGCAGGATTTTGCCGCAGTGGCCCGATTCGCGATCAACGGTCACCGTTCCACAATCAACGGCCAGATTTTGTAGGTAAGGGTTGGGAATTATTTCTAACCTTCAGTGTGAATTTAGAAGAGATCTGACAGCTGAAATGCCCAGACTTGCTGACTTAAGAAGCAAGGCCAATTTGATTAAATTTCAAGATTTCCTTTCCTTGGGCCTATCGATTCACGATTTACAAGTGTCGATAAGACAGCATGGTTCCTCGATTTTTGGGCATCCTCTGGGCCTGGCATCCATATGGGACCACAAGCCCAGTGAGACCCAAGACCTGTCAAGGTTTCAGGATTTTTTGGTCCTTCCTCGTATAATACACGGCCCATACGGGCAGTCACCAAGTATAGTGGGGCCATCTTGCTCTACGGCCCGAGCTCGACCCAGACACGATTTGACTTAATTGCATCAGTGGGTAAATTTGACATTAATTAGTCCGTAATAGGCCCACACGTGCGAGAAAATTATCCAATCCTGCCTCAGCTCATACGTGCGCCTCAGGACACTGTTCCCTTTTGGGGCGGGGCATTACAATAGATTTTCTATTTTATGTTCATTCATTAATACTATTTCACTTTTGATAACCTTGATTACACCACCTGATGTAGTGAATATGCAGTTGTTCATATCTAAAACCTCCAAGGATATTAATTTTTTCTTCAAAACTGGGGCATGCTTGGCATCACATAGAGTCCCTATGACTCCTTCGAACATCCTAACCTTGACGGTCTATATTCCAATGTCCTTGCATGTAGCGTCATTCTACATCAGAACATTTCCACCATCATAGGACTTGTAGGAATCGAACTAAGCCCTTTTCGATTGGATATAATACAAACATCATGAATCGAGTATCCTTAAATTTGAGAGACTGCTCGTACTTAAAGAGACCGAGAGGAGGTCTCCTTTTGAGCTCTCTTCTACTACACTAGCCGATTAACCTATGTTCCATTTTCCTTTACTTTCCATGTCATTCTTCCATTTCTGGCAATCTCTCTTGAAGTGCCCATTTATACCATAATAGAAGCATTTATCATTTGCCTTCAATTTCGATATAGACTTTTTCGTCTTCTCAGACCGAGATCGCTCCACGGATCTCCCACGTCCCTAGCCCCCTTTTGCGACTAACCCTTTCACTTGAGAATCCTCATGGCTCAACTTATTCCTCATCTCGTTAGAAATGGGAGCTATGATAATCTCTTATAGCTTCACTATATTCATCCCATATAGAAGAGTAGTAACGAGATTGTCATATGGTGTGGGAAACGATGCCAGAAGTAACATAGCTTTGTCTTCTTCCTCGATCGTCACTCTAAGTCTTAACAACTCGCTATACACCTTTGCAAATATGTTTATGTGGTCCAGGATATCGGATCATTCCTTCGTTTGTAATTCGAATAGTTATTTCTTCACAAACAACTTATTGTGAGGGTCTTCGTTAGATCTTGTAGCTTCTTTCACTTCTCCCGGGGAGATTCCTCATCAAAAAGGTTGTACATGACTTCATCCAATAAACATAGTTAGATGGTGCTCATAGCCTTCTCCTTGAGTTTGCTCTAGCCATTATCCAATATCTTTTTTGGTTTAGTCTCCAACATCGTCTTGCACAACGCTTGTGATACTAGAATATCCTTAACTTTTCACTACCACAAACTAAAATTATTTTCCATCGAATTTCAATCCTAACATCTTCATTGAATTCTCAAGACGTCCGTAAACCTGACGCTCTGATACCACTTGTTGAGATTTAAACCCCTCAACAAACCCAAATCAACCATAGGTATTAGAAATTCAGATCTAATACCACCGTTAATCTGTGCGCTTTGTGTAAGCAAGTTCAATGAAGATAAAACAATCGAATAAAGTAGAATAACCAAACAATAAAGCAAACAACCATAGAACACAAGATATTTTACGTGGAAAACCCTTGCGGGAAAAAGCCACGACACAAAGTGACAAAGATCAACTATAAAAATAAAAATAAAAATAAAAATAAAAAAAACTTTAGAGTTTACACACCCACCTTCTTCAATCATAAAAGTAGCTGATCTCCCCTTACGATACACAACCCCTTGAGAAAAACTCTTCCCAAGCCTTACAAGTATTTAGAACCCTCTCACTTTACAAACCCTTTCCCTTAGAGAGAAAACAATCGTATTAATAAGCCTTACTCCTGAATATGACTTAAATATCCCAACTCGTGCAATTCTACGTAACATATCCGGTCAGATCAAATGGGACCTTTGGTCGATCCGGACCAAACCGACCAAAATTTTCAATCGAACCAAAAAAGTACAAATCATCACAATGTGCAACCTGAGAATCCACCAAGTTTTTATGAAATTGAAAATGCCTTTGGTCGAGCCAAACTAAGACATCTCTGCTTAATAGATTGGTAGAATCCAAGACGTTTTGCACAACAGACGGAAAAAATTTTAAATATCAAAATTACAAAATTAATATAATGCCAAATAAATCTATTCAAGTAATATGTCACCATAGGCCATCATCGAGCGATGGCACACAAGAAAAATATATTATTTTAATTTATTTTATTATTACTATTACTATTTGCAACATTTTCCCATGCAATGTGATTCATTCGAGACAATATAAAAGAAAAAATTACAATTTCTTTCATCAAAACTACAACGATTGTTGCTCTGATATCAATATTGGGTGCAAACAGATAGTGTGGTGGGTTAGGTTCATTAATATGTTTACAGATCAAATGACGTGATTACATGACTAAAATTAGAGAGCCAACACATAGAAATCGGTGGTCTGCACAAATCAACTACACAAAGAGAAGACAAGCCAATTCACTTACCCGATTCAACGATAATGATAGTATACCAACGCACACAGCCTCGAACAATCACATGGACAAACCCTTCTTTATACCGCAGGTGTACACCACGTACACCGCGGCGTGTGGATTAGGCGCTACCCTCGCCTATTTGGAGCTCGGGACAGGCGGAGGCTCCGAAGGCCATTGACGGGCCAACGTGATGTATTAATTTTATCCACACCGTCCATCTATTTTTAAATATAATTTTAGATCATGAAACCTAAAGTAAATAAGATCCAAGTCTCAAGTGGACCACACCAGATGAAGCAGCGGTGTTAAGGATATCCACCATTGAAACCTTTTTAGGGTCCACCGTGTTGTTTATTTTCCACCCAACCCATTGATATAGTCATATACACCTGTATGAAGTGAATAAAACAAATATCTTCTTGATCCAAAACTTCTGTCGCCCCTAAGAATTTTTTTAACGGCAGGAATTTAATCCCCACTTTGTGGTCCATATGACACTTTTATCTTATCTATTTTTTGGCTAATGATATAAAATGATATTTAAAAATATATGGACGGTGTGGATAAAATTCATATATCACGTTGGCCCCTCAGTGGCCCTCGGAGCCTCCGCTTGTAGCTTTGAACAGGAGGGGGTAGAACCTAATCTGCGCCCTACACCGCGTTCCCACCATGGACACACCTATGTTCCACGTGCACAAATTTCCTCTCCTCTCTCTCTCTCTCTCCCTCTCTCTCTCTCATCTCCACTCTCTTCCCTCTCCTCTCTGGTGCGTGTGACCACCCTTCCTCTCCCCTTAGGGAGGGAGGAGGTAGCTAAGGTAAGGAGAGGTGCATGCTACTAAGTGCAGGGTGGGCCCCACTAGGGGTTGCCTACACCTAACACATGTCACACATAGCAGCATGTACGCTGCCAATGGAATATACCATTGTTGACCCAGTTAAAAGGTTCCCATTGTGGTGTATGTTTTAATGATCCAAATCATTTTTTTGAATCTACTCACCATAGACGAATGATTTAAGAAGAAGAAGAAAAAATAAAAAAAAATCTTAGATTGGACTATTTCATACCTTTTGTTGATGCAGTTTTCTGGCAGACCCTTTGTATAGACCTTTCCTGAAGCTGCACAAGCATAAAGAAGGACAAAGGAGGCCCTGTCTAGTACAAGGGACTTTCCGATACCTAAGTTAGGTTCGATGTCTTATATAGTAGGGTAGGATCTCTAGAAAAGAGGTACCGGTTGAGTATTTAGGGTTTTTCAGTGAACGTACCTTGGATGGTAGGAGGTACTCCTATATTTATAGGAGAACCAAAATACCATTTGGGAAGACTCTTTCCTGATATCTTGGTGTAATCCGGGATTTCCACGAGATGATCGGTTTCCGATATCATCGGGATCCAATATTATCGCTTGAAGATAAGAGAGATCTTCTATGACATTAAGGGATTCCCTGAATCTTTATGTTGGTCTTAGGTCGGAACCCAAGGCGGGCCTTGACCTGATCAATGAATCAACCCTTACTATCTATAAGCCAGTTGGGGGCATTGTCGATCTATGATCGACTTGTGGCCGATCTATGGTCGATCCGTAACCGACTTGTGGCCTATCTATGGTCAATCCATAATCAACTTGTGGCCTACCTATAGTTGATCCATAACCAACTTGTGGCCTATCTATGGTCGATCCATAATCAACTTGTGGCCGATCTATGGCTGACCTATGGGTGAGGTCGACACATATAACCACTTGAAAGGGCTCGTAGGTGAGCTCTTTGAATATCCTTAAAGTTGCATCACCCCCCTTGGAGGTTACTTTGTCTTTGGACGTGGAGGCCTCACTTAGGCTCGACGCTCAATAGGCCCGAGCTGGTTTAACAGAATTGGTCCATTCCATAAGCCAGTTTATGGACTTGTAGATTTTTCCCTAATAGTGAGCCCCCCTTGCTTTGCAAAGCGATTTGCGGAGGTTCAGGAAGCAAGTTTGGTCAAGACTAGATCGGGATATATGGACTGGGTCGAGATAAACTGTCATAAATGCTAGGTATGGCAGCCAGTGCAGAAGTAGAAGCATTCCAGCTAGAGATCATAATCTGTTGGCTCATCAATCGAGGTCACATGGGCTGTCAAGCCGTCGTTTCATTGGCGGTTCAACAATGAGGTTTATACTCGATATCGAAATTGAGTAGCGCATGGGGTCAAGCCACATGTCTAGTCTGGGTAGTCGAAGAAGCGTCATACGACACAGTATTGATGGACATTTCAAATAGCTAACACATGACATTGCTATATAAGGGAAGCCCTAACCCTTAGGTCTTTCCCATTTGCATTTCATCTCCTTCCCCATTTCATCTTCCGGCTTCTCAGTGTGATTTTTGGTGACTATTCTCGCTGCAATCCAGCCAGGATTCTGTTAATTCGTGCTTCGGTGAGTCTCCTTTCCCGTTCTCGTTTCCTTTTCTCCATAAACACTTGCCATGTCTAGCTCCTTGAGTTCATGGGAGGGGATTTTTGGCGGCAAAAATGGGGCGAGCAATCACCTTAGAGTAATGTCGAACCCACCTTCACTACTGGTGGTGATGGCGATGCCGCTTTTCACTATTCATCGTCAAGGAGAGAACTAGAATGGTCTCCTACGCAGACATCGGCACTCGCTGCTAGGGCGTTGAATCTGTCTCCCAAACGTGGGACAGCACCTGGAGCTCGGGCAATGGATGTATCTCAGGCAACTGAGCAGGTTGCTGAGGCGCGCGACCTACGCAATGAGGGCGAATTGGGAGAGCCTGAGGGTGAAGAAGACCCGAGGGGGTTAGTGCCTCCGACCATGTCTGTGAATTAGTTGACTCGGATCAGGCTCAGATATCATGTTCCTAAGTCTGTTATTCTTTAACTCCCTTCATTAGACGAACTTCCGGATCGACCTCCAGACGGGGCTGTGGCGATCTTCCAGGTCGTGCTTCAATGCGACCTGTGACTCTCACTTCAGGGGATAGCTAGGCGTCTGTAGACTAGCCTCGGGTTAGCCTCGGGGCAAATGACTCCAAATGGGTGAAGGGACTTGTTCAGTTGTGTGGTCTTATGGGCTAAATTAAACTAGCCCGTGCTATCAGTGGACGAGTTCCTCCACCTATATCAGGTAAAAGCGAACACCCTCCAGCCCAGCTGGTATTACTTCTCCTCATGGTAGAATACCGGTAGGGCTTTAATAACCGACCCTCCATCTTCCAAGATAAGTGGTTCTTGGCCTCTGGATGCTGGGAGATGGCTGAACTAAGATCGACCCAGCCTCTCGTTCCCCGAGCTTTTTTCGAGCCAGGTCAGTCTTAATCGTTTTAACTTTTGTTGGTCGGCCTTTACTGTCATTTGATCATGTTTGCATGTCTTCTTCCACTGCTATTCCCAAATACTCGTTGTTGCTCAACAGCGGATCGATAGCTCGGATCAAGGACTTGCGAACCTTAAGCTGGGAGAGAAGATCTTGGAGAGTGCTTCTCCAACCAAAGCGGCTTCTTTCGTCAGGCTTAGACACAATGCTGACATGTACGACCTTGGGTAAGACCTTCAGCTGAGCCTTCAAACTTCAAATTTTGCTGGAAAATTCTTCTGACGTACTGATGCACTGTTCTATGTATTGACACAGAGATGGCTGAAGCTCGGCCCTTCATCCTGCCCCCCTCCAAAGTCCGCACACCTCCCTAGGATATTTTCCAGTGCTGAAGAGGAAGAAACAAAAGACCTCTTCCAAGGATAAGGGGAGAGTTGGTCCCTCTTGCCCGACCATTGTGGAGGTCTTGGATGAGGACTTGGAGGTAGCTCCCGTCAAAGCTCAAGAAGCTTTGGAGCTTCCCGTTGGGGCTCAGTCCTCGGGAAGGGAGGAAGCCGAGGAGGGGCGAGGGAGCCTCTGTCAGACTGTGGAGGGGATCCTCCCATGGGAAGATTGCCACAATGTCGAAGGGGAGTTTGTCGGCTTGTTCGAAGCTCCCATGGATTTGACCCTTACGCCTGACGACAACCCTTCTCGGGGTGAGAATACCATCAGACATTAGGCTGCTTCATTTTTTATGGTTGCTTGTCCTGACCCCTTCTTTTTCTTTTGTAGTTCGCTCCATGCGTATTAAAGGCACACGTCGAGCTTGCTCAAGCGCATAATCAGGCGGAAGAGGCTGAGACTCAGGCTTCAGCTGTTGAAGTCGAGCTAAGGGTGGCGAAGGCGACTCTCGGAGCATCTTCTGCCAAGAGGGCTAAGATGGCCGCGCAGTTGCGGGAGGACAAGGTGTTGCATGATGAATGTCATGTTGAGTTCATCGATACGAGTGTCAAGCTGGAGAGGCTGAGGACGAAGACCAAAGCCGCCATCACTATCACACGAAGAGATGTTGTGAAGGAATTTCAGTCATCCCAAGAATTCCAAGACAAGAGGGATTATCTCTTTCGTTGAGGCTATGACGAGTGTGTGAAGGCGATGAAGGAGACCTTTCCCAAGCTCGATCTCTCTGCCTTTGATGAGTCAGAGTCGGGCTCTGATGGGTCGGGCGATGAAGCAGCTCCTAAGGCAGTCCCCAAGTCTTGAAGTTAATTTTACAGAGAAGTATTTTTTTCATTCTGCTTCCTTTTTCAGCTTCAAGCACTTCAAGCACACTAAGCGCTCTAGCTTCAAGCACTTCAAGCACACCAAGCATCATCTCCCTTCGCATATTTTTCTTTTTCTGAATTCCGTGGATAGTCTGATGTACCACTTTTGAATTATAGTCGATGTAAAACTGATGTACTCACACAATTTTAGATTTTATCAATGAAAATGTCTCCTTTTAAAGATCTGTTTCCATCTTCTTTTTTCCACTATAGGACTAGTTGCACCATCAGATGTCGATCGAAATTTCTCATTAAAGTCTATATCAGCAATATAATTCGGATCTAGCTCGGACATAAATCGGATTTTGATCGGACAAAGACTGTCTGGAGATATGAACTAAGTCGAACATTGATCATGCAAATGAACTTTTTATTTCGAACAAATTGTGACATGACAACGGCCATACCACCAATTCAAGGGAAGTAAATCTTTAAATGATCGGCGTTCCATGGATGATGGAGTAGTTGGCCATTCAGATCTATTAATCGGTACGTGCCGGGTCGGATGGTGCTCGAAATCACATATGGCCCTTCCCAGTACAGGACTAAGGTCTTCATTCCTGCTTCTTTTGTGTTCTGTAATATTTTTCAAAGAATCAGATCTCCTACTCAAAACCTTTTGACCTTAACCTAAGCATTTTAGAACCGCGACACTTGTTGTTGACGGACAGTGGTTCGCAGCCGAGCTTGCTCCCTTCGCTCTTCCAAAAGGTTGAGATTGAAGGACATAAGCTCGTTATTGACCTGTTCATCAAACAAGGCTGTTCTGGATGTAGGTAGTCCGATTTCCACAGGAGTGACCGCCTTTGCTCCATACATTAGGGAGAAAGGGATTTCTTTAGTAGCAGTTCGGGCGGTAGTTTGTTGAGCTTATAAGACTTTGGGAAGTTCCTCGGCCCAAGCTCCTTTGGCACTTTCGAGCTTGGTTCGGAGGTGATGTTTGATGATCTTATTAAGTGTCGTAACTTGCAGATGACGTGTTGAGGAGTAAACGCTGCGAATCCTGAGGTTCTTGCACATATCCTGGTACTACTTGTTATCGAACTGTTTCCCATTGTAAGGATCCCGAATCGACAGACGATATTCTTCTAAACAAAATCTGTGATCTTTTGTTTGGTTATCTTTACCAATGGTTCTGCCTCTACCCACTTGGTGAAGTAATATACAGCTACAACAGCGAACTTGGTCTGACCTTTTCCCATAGGGAATAGTCCAATGATGTCGATCCTCCACTAAGCAAACAGCCAAGGGCCGGCCATAGGGTTAAGTTCTTCTAGTGGTTACCGAAGGATATTGCAAACCTTTGACATTTGTCACATCTCTGGATGAGATTTCGTGCATCGTGCTAAATGGTAGGCCAATGGTAACCCTGTCGGACGACCTTATGGACTAACGATCATCCTCTAAAGTGGTTTCCATAGATCCATTCATGGATCTCTTTCAGGACGTTCTCGGCTTCTTTTGGTCGGATGCATCTCAGGTAGGGAAGGTAAAACCCTTTCTTATGGAGTATGTCGTGAGCATGGTATATCAGGCAGCTTTAATCTTCATTCGTCATGCTTCCATTCGGTCCCCAAGTAATTTGTTAGTTTCGAGGTAACGGATGATTGGGTCCATCCACATTGGTTCCGAGCTAATTGAAAAAATGGTCGGAATATATGCTTCATCGATACTCAGTTTGGCCAAGAATTCAATGGGGATAGATCTTGGAATTTCGTCCTCATTTACTGTAGCGAGTTTTGTTAACATATCAGCTTTGCAATTCTCAGCTAGTAAGATTAGGGCAACGCTATAATGTTGGAAACTGCCAATCAATTCTCTGTCTTTCCGGAGGTAGGCCTTCAGACATTCTTTTCTATCTTGGTAGACATCGACTATTTGATTGATGACCAATTGTGAGTCACTGAAGACGTCGAGATGCCGAGCCCCCATGTTTACTACCAGTTTTAATTGGACGAGCAAAGCCTCATATTCTGTTGTATTGTTGGAAATTTGAAATCCAAATCTCAAAGCATATTGCATGCATGTATGGTCAAGAGTTTCTAGGACTACCCCTGCCCCACTTACCTTGGAATTGGAAGAGCCATCAACATATAGCGTACATCTGGGAGGGTCAGGACAAAATTGGCAATCGAAAGATTCAAAGACTTTCTGGTCTACCAAACTTTCTGAAGTGACCTCTAATCTGGGTAGGCTAGAATTAGCTCGGACATCGATTGGATCTTGCTCAGATGACTGCATGACTTCGATGATGAAGTCAGCCACTGCTTGACCTCTAATTGTGGCTTGTGGTTGATATCTGATGTCGAACTTACTTAGTTCGATCACCCATTTAGTTAGTCGACCTGAAGCCTCGAGTTTCTGTAAAACTTGTCAGAATGGCTGATCAGTCAAAATAATGATTGAATGGGCTTGAAAATATGGTCGTAGGCATCGGGAAGAAGTAACTAAAGCTAGGGCCACTTTTTCTAAGGTTGGATATCTCGTTTATGCAGGAACAAGGGCTTTACTGACATAGTAAACTATTTTTCTCCGTGCTCCCGAATTAACACCAAGCTGATTGCTGCGTTGGACACAACTAAGTACAGTAGCGATAATTCTCCTTGCTTAGGTTTGGAGAGCAAGGGCGGCGATCCTAGCTATGGTTTTAGCTGTTGACCTCGCATTCTTGGGTCCAATTTACTATCTGTCTCCCTTTCAATTGTTTGAAAATGGGGAGAAATTTATTCGTAGCTCGAGACACAAAGCGGTTGAGTGCGGCTATCCTTCCATTTAGCCTCTGTATATCTTTAATTATCTTTAGAGACTACATGTTAAGTAAAGCCTTAATTTTCTCGAAATTTGCCTCGATCCCTCGCTGGCTAACCAGAAAATTGATGAACTTTCCTGAGCTTATGCCGAAAGCACATTTGCTCGAATTCAGTTTCATTCGGTACTTAGGGAGGACGAGGAACATTTCCTCGAGGTTGGTTATATGGTTTGTAGCTTTGATGCTCTTGACGAGCATGTCATCGATGTAGACCTCCATTGTCCGCCCAATTTGGCGGGAGAACATCTTATTGACCAACCTCTAATAGGTCGCTCCTATATTCTTCAAACCAAAAAGCATTACACGATAACAATAAAGACCCTTGTCGATGACAAAGGTAGTTTTATATTTATCTCATATGTGCATTACAATCTGATTATACCCTGAATATGCATCCATAAAACTAACGAGGTCATGCCCCGCGGTATTGTCAACCAACTGATCGATCCTGAGGAGAGGGAAACTGTCTTTAGGGTAGGCTTTGTTCAGGTCTATGTAGTCTATAAAAACTCGCCACTTCCCATTGGCTTTCTTGACCAGTACGACATTGGCCACCCAGTCTGGGTAATAAACCTCTTCGATGAACTTAGCCTTGAGGAGCTTGTTAATCTCCTCCTCTATCACGGTATACTTTCTGGGCCGAGAGCGCGTCGCTTCTGCCGTATCGGCCTGTAGATCGGGTCGATGTTCAGTCTATAAGTGATAATGGCGGGGTCAATGCCCGACATATCCTCGTGGGACCACGCAAACACATCGGCATATTATCGTAGCAAGGCTATCATCTTATCTCTCAGCGGTGGAGTCAAGGATGACCCTATCTGTACGGTCCTAGATGGGTCAAACTCGTTCAATGGAATTAGAACAAGTCTTCCAGGGGTTGACCTCGTTCATGAGATTCCTCACACAGATCCAGGGGCTCGATCGTCATTACCTCGGGTGGAGCTTTCAAGGATCCGATTGTCATTACCTTAAGTGGAGTTTTTAAGGCCATCGCGTAGCATCTTCGAGCATCATGCTGGTAACCCTTGGCAATTCCCACACCATGCTCAGTTGGAAATTTCGTGAAGAGGTGATAGGCCGATACTATTGCTTGAATGAGATATAACGATGGTCGTCCGAGAATAGCATTGTTGACGGATGATTGGTCGACCACAAGGAAGTCGACCATCACAGTGGTCTGATTTTGCCCATCTCCAACAGAAAGAGAGAGATGAATGGCTCCTTCAGGCATGATCTATCCTCCTGAGAATCCAATTAAAGAAGTTTTCACTGGTCAGAGTAAGGACCGACCTATACCCATCTTGTCGAAGGCTTGGGCAAAAAGCATATCTGCGGATGACCCTGTGTCGACGAGGACTTGAAATACCTTTCGATTGGCTATGTTCACAAAAATTACTAAGGTGTCATCGTGAGGGTGGTGGACACCTCGGGCGTCTTCCTCGGTAAAGGTTACACCATATTTTCCCCTTTTTCTTTCTTTCGGGGGTCGACCTAGGACCATAATCTCTCCTTCGGAGCAACTAATGCTCCTTGCGTGTGTCTTTAGGGCATTGTTCAAATCGCCTCTACCTTTGTGGCCCCCAACAATTGTGCAGATATCCCCAGTTGGCTGGTTGTCGATCGGTTGTTCCTCGGCAGTTGTAATCTGATTTCCTCTCTGATCTACATGTTCACCGAGGTGACCCTTCCAGATGAGCCTTTCAATTTCCTGCTTGAGGCTATAGCAGTTGCTCGTGCTATGCCCGTGATCCCAATGAAAATAGTAATATTTGTTCTTGCTTCTTTGATCGGGATTACTTCATAACTTGTTCGGCCAAAGAACGAAGCGTTCATCTTTTATCTCCATCAGGACCTGCTCTTGGGATTTGTTGAGAGGGGTGTAGGTAGTGAACTTACTATCAGGTCACTTGTTCGACCTATAGTCATCTTAGAACTGATTATCTTTTCACTGGGTCGGTATTCCCTGTGTAGGGTGTGATATGGGGCAGTCGAAACCTATCCGACAATCATACCCGAATTATGTAGACTATGAATAGGGATTCAATTTCCTCTGCCACGGTCGTACTAGCTTGATAGGTTTGCTTTATATCTGCGATTTACTTCTGTAGACTCTGGAGTTTGACCCTCTATGGTTCCTCGCTATCAGCGGTGGCTTCGGCCGGGGGTCAGTTACGCCTTTTCCAATCTATCTCATAGCGTAGGTCAGAAGCATGCAATGGGACAGGGTTAGTCCCGGAGACATGGGATGGGACAAGTTCAGCGGGGACGTGTTGTTGGCTCAGTTGCAAGGTGACTTGCGTGGTGGAATGTCAAGGAGGGTTCGTATATGGACGGACGACGCTCGACTATCCTTCCCTCTGGTCGGACCTTTGCATTCGCTAAGGCTGCATCTTTTCCAGTATTTGTTTCATATAACCAAGGTCAGCCTTGATGTCTCCGACCTCCCTTTCAAGGGCGTTCCGTTGGCCATTCCTTCCATAATTCTGTTGATTGCATTTTCTTAAACCCGAAGTGGCCTGATGCCGCGGGGAGCCTTGGCAGCTTTCCTGTAGCTCAAGTCATTCCACAGATCGCGAGGCACGTTCGGGCGCAAGCAGAGTCGTAATTGGAATTGCCACTAGAGGGGATTGAGCTTTTTTCTTTCCCTTGGCCAAAGGTTCACTGGTAGAGTTGTGACGGCTTGAAGACGTCAATTCCCACATACGGCGCCAAACTGTTGATGCAGTTTTCCGGCAGACCCTTTGTATAGACCTTTCTTAGACGTGCACAAGTGTAAAGAAAGACAAAGGAGGCCCTGGCTAGTACAGGGGACTCTCTGATGCCTAAGTCAAGATCGAGGTCTTATAGAGTAGGGTAGGATCTCCAGAAAAGATATACGAGTCGAGTATTTAGGATTTTTCAGTGAACGCACCTTGGATGCTGGGAGGTACTCCTATATTTATAGGAGAACCAAAATACCATTTTGGGAGGACTCTTTCCTAATATCTTGGTGTAATCCGAGAATTCCATGAGATGATCGGTTTCTGAGATCATCGGGATCCGATATTATCCCTTGAGATTAAGAGAGATCTTCTGGGACGTTGGGGGATTGCCTGAATCTTTAGGTTGGTCTTAGGTCGGAACCCAAGGCAGGCCTTGACCTGATCAACGAATCAGCCCTTACTATCTGTAAGCCAATTGGGGGCATTGTCTATCTATGGTCGACTTGTGGCCGATCTATGGTCGATCCATAACCGACTTGTGGCCTATCTATGGTCGATCCATAATCGACTTGTGGCCAACCTATAGTCGATCCATAACTGACTTGTGGCCTATCTATGGTCGATCCGTATTCGACTTGTGGCCGATCTATGGCTAACCTATGGCTGACCTATGGGTTAGGTCGGCACATATAGCCACTTGAAAGGGCTCGTAAGTGGGCTCTTTGAATGTCTTTAAAGTTGCATCACCCCCCTTGGTGGTTACTTTGTGTTTGGACATGGAGGCCTCACTTAGGCCTGGCGCTCAATGGGCCTGAGCTGGTTTAGCAGAGTTGGTCCATTCCATAAGCCGGTTTATGGACTTGTACATTTTTCCCCAACACCTTTCTTTACTTTAGGCCTTTTCTTAAATGGTTTGACAGGCCTAGCCGAGTCCTCTAGGTCCAGTGCCTTCCTAGCTGGGGATATGGGTGCAACCCTAACCCAGCCCTGGCCTTGCCGGCTCCATTACCACCCCTACTACATATCCTTATTGCAGGGGCTGCTGACGTGGCAGCCTTCTCCATTGCTCTTTCCATAATATTTCTTCTTGAATACTTTTAATTGCAGCAGTAAAAAGATGAGGCAGCTACCATAGAACATTGTCCTGGTGATCCAGTGAATTGTTTCTAAGTTTCTAACTATACAAGTAGACGCCGCTGGCACTAGAGAAGTGGGTTTCTTGTTTTTGGGCCACAATGTAGCAATGGGACCGGTTAAACCGAGCCCGACTCAACATATTTCATGGTAATTGTGCTGGGCTCAACCACCCCAATCTGGTAGGAATCGGTTGGGGTAAACCCGACCCCGACCCAACCCCTTTCATTGTAATTGGGTAGGGCCCACTGACCTGACCCCTTTCATTTTAAGTAGGTACCAACCCAACCTGACCTGACACAGCCCACCTAAGGTTTAAGGATGAAATATGGTATTCGAGGTACGCTAACCTGACCCAATTAGTGAATTATAATCATCTCCTATGACTTTTGTTTTGGGTTAGGGCGGGTCATCTGGCGCATCCCATTTATAACTTTTATGGGCCTGTTAGGTCGGGTAGGAGCTAGACCGGCACTGACCTTGTAAGTTGGGCTACATTTCTAGCCGTAGGCAGACCTGTACCCAGTTAACTTGGCCCAAACCCACCGTAGAAATGGGTCAGGCTAGTTGACCTGTGGGCCCACATGACCCATTATGTATTGGCCAGCAGTAAGGTAGAAAAGACCCCCTTTTTTTTTCTTTTTTTTCAGTTGTGTATTTTTTTAATGAACTGTGGACCCACCAGGTGAGTGGACTGACCTATTTTTTGGGCAAGTGTATCTCTAAATAGTGGTATCCCTGTAATGAATGGATTGGATCATGTTCGCAATTGTATGACGTTTACACGAGTGGCCTTGAGCACGTGTGGGGGGCTCGGCAGAACCCTGGTCAGATACAGCTGCTGTATATCTTAGGTTAATACAAAGCCATATTCCTGCGGACATGTCATGTGTCGAATATCCAGACCGTGAAAAGGTTAGTGGACAACATGATGATCACCTGATTTGAAAATCAGACCCATCTATTAATCGACGTGGACACAAGGAACGGGTGTTCTGGCCAAACGCTACTTAAGTTTTATGTGAGGAGTGCTCACCTTCGTACCTTCTTACGTGAGCACCCGTGAGAAACTTTTTACACGTGTCATGGGCACGGAATCTGAGCAGTCCACATGATGCGGCAGCCCTTGAAACCTCACACGACCAACTTTCAGGCCGATACAAAACTCAGGTGAGCCATGTAAAAAGGAAACAGTTTCCTCCCTTGATTTTCATTTCTCTTTTCCATGGCCCACTAGAGTTTTGAATCAGAATGAAAATTTGGTTTATAGAGTTTCAATGGCTTCTGCGTTACGTGGACCGTTCAGATTTTATACCTAAGACATGTATGCAAAGGTATGCACGGATGCTCACGTAAGAAGTGCGCAGTAAGCATTCCTATAGAGAGAGATGTATACTGGGAGCTAGTGTTTAGAGAAAGCGGATTGGCTGGTGTACCTCACATCAGCTATATGGCTATTGTTGGTACTTGTCTCGCGAAGACGAGCACTGACGCTCCTGGATCCCCGAGTAGTACGAACGGTTCAAAGGAGATCAAAGTCACATGGGCCACACAGTGATGTATTTATTATATCTACACCGTTCATATATTTTTAGAGGCCATTTTAGAACATTATACAAAAACGAATCATATCCTAAGATCATTTGGACCACACCACAAATAAGAGCAGAGATAATGATTTTCACCGTTATCCTTCCAAATGTTCATAAGGTCAAGAAGACCTGACTGAAGGGGAAAAGCATATTGCACATTGTTCCAAAACTTCTGTGATCCTAACGAGGATTTCAATGGTAGAAGTTCACTCCCCCGGTGATTTTTGCAGTGTGATCCACTTGATAGTTAGATTTGTGTTAACTTTTGTCTAAAGCCTTAAGACTAGCTCACTAAATGGATAGGCAGTTTGGATATAACACATATCTCACATATCTTATGAACAGTTCCACAGAACTTGCTTACTTCAGTACACAGCAGCTATATAGCTAGTGTGAGTTACACCGGCTAATCCGCTCCCGTGTTTAGACGGATGATGAATGGAAGCGGATTGATTGGTGTACCTTGTTGGTGTATTGATGTCAGCAAGTTATTTGATCCCATCATGAGGTATGTGTTATATTTAAGCTGTCTATCCATTTGGAGAGCTCGTCAATTTGACTACACTGCAAAAAGCAATGGACATTGAACGTCTACCATTAAAACCCTCTTGGAGGTCACAGAAGTATCAAATTAATATGAAATTTGTTTATCCTCTTCATATATGTATTTGTGACCTTATTAACATATTGGATGGAAAATAAACATTATATAGGCCTTAAGAATATCTTAACTTTGAAAATCATTATCCTCGCTGCTATTTTTGGTGTGATAAATTTGATCTTTGGATATGATTCATTTTTTATTTAATGCTCTAAAATGATCTCAAAAAATGGATGAATGACCTGGATATAATAAATACATCATTGTGGGGCCATGTAATTTTGATCTCTTTGAACCGTTCGCACAACTTGAAGCTCGAGTGGTGTCAGCGTCCGTCTTCACACCACACGTATCTATATAGCTGGTGTGTATGCGGATTGGATACTGACAGGTTGGGTAGCGAGACTCCCTACTGAAATGACGTCACTAAGTACTATAGGCCCCACCATGATATATGTGTTGTATCCACACCGTCCATACATTTGGAGAGATCATTTTAGGAAATGGTCCAAAGAACGAGGCAGATCCAAGGCAGAAGATCCACTACAGAAAATAGTGGTAAGAGTGACACCGACAGTTGAGACCCTCCAAAGATCCACAATGATGTTTACTTGAGATCTAACCTATTCATGTGTTAATGCTGACATGAAAGACGAGAAAACACAAATATTAGCTTGATCTTAAATTTTTGTGACCCTTGGGACTTTTTAATGGTGGGCGTCACTCCACCCACTGTTTTACGTAGTGGCTCCTATCGAGCCTTTGATCCGACTCATTCCGTGGATCATGCCCTCACATGATCTCTCCAAATGGATGGGCAGCATTGGTACGAAACATACACAACTTAGTGACGTCACTTTCGCAGCAAATCTCCCTATCGCTGCTCAACTTGTCCATGGCTAATCCGTATCCACTCACCAGCCAATCTGCTTCCGTGATCGATGACTTTGTACTACCGAGAAGTGTATTACGTACTGAGTAATTCAGTACGCGTGCTGAGTAAACTTTGTGGGGTCCCTCGTGATTTGCACATTTTATCTAATCAGTTTATCCATTTTAACAGATAATTTTAGAGCTTGAAGTCAAAATCAAACTATATCCAAATCTCAAGTGGACCTCACCACGGAAACCGTGTGAATTGAAATTCTACTGTTCAAAATTTCTTGGGGTGCATAGAAGTTTTGGATAAATCTGATATTTGTTTTTTTTCCTTCACCAATGTCTGTGTAATTTTAGCAACAGCTTGGATGACAAATAAACATCACTGTGAGCCCTAAAAGTTTTAGCTGTGGAAGTCGTGTGTCCAGTGGTGTGGCCTACTTTAATTCAGGGCACACTTATATTTTGATGAACTGATGACCCGTAAGCATGACATATATTCAGTGTGCCCAATTAAGTTTACTCAATGCGATAAAAGCATGATCTGATTTCGTTTCAATGCGAAGTCGATTGATTACTCGCACGCCCGTCTTTAGCCCCAAAGGGGCAATTCTATTGGTGGGCCTACTGTGATTTATTCACTTATCCACGTTGTTCATTCATTTTCTTAGATCATTTTAAGGAATGAACATAAAAATGAGGCAGATCCAATGCTCAGGTAAACCACACCAAATAACAAGCATTAAATGCCTTTTGCATTTAATGCTTGTTATTTGGTGTGGTCCACTTGAGCGTTGGACCTGCCTCATTTTATATTCATTTTTACGGCTGGTGGTTGGTGCTTTGTGAGCCCCACCATGATATATGTGTTTCATCCATGCCGTCCATCTATTTTTTTAAGATCATTTTAAGGCATGAGACCAAAAATGAGGTCTATCTCAATCTCAAGTGGACCACATCATGGGAAACAATGTTGAATGAATGTTGAACATTAAAAACTTTTTTAGGTCAAAATTTTTTTGGATCAAGCTGATCTTTATTTTTCCCTTCATCTGGGTCTGTGTGACCTAATCAACGAAATGGATGTCAAATAAATAGTTAAGAAGGATTTAATGGTGGAGATCCAATAACTATTTTTTTCTGTGGTGTGGTCCACCTGAAATTTTTATCTCTCATTTTTTTTTCAAACACTAAAACGATCTGTAAAAATGGATGAACGGCATGGATGAAACACATACATCATGGTGGGGCCCATAGAGCACCGACAACCAGCCACCAGCTGGTGGCAGGGGAGTAGCCAATCCGTTTCCCCTTGAAATGATCTGAAAAAAGGGATGGGCGGTATGGATGAACGGATACATCACGGCGGACCCACCTAGAGAACTGCCCATTGGGCGTTTCCCCTTGAAATGATCTGAAAAAAGGGATGGGCGGCATGGATGAACGGATACATCACGGCGGACCCACCTAGAGAACTGCCCATTGGGCTAGAGACAGGTGGGGGTAGAACGCAATCTGCATCCTGTGACCCTCCTCGAGCTCCGGGTTGTACGAACGGTTGGAAGCGAATAGGCTGGCATACCACACACTACCCATATAGCTGGTATATTTACGTCATCATGAGGTACGTATTACATTCAAACTGTCCATCCACTTGGCAATCTCAACATAAGGCTTGAGACAAATAAATAAGAAAGATCTAAAGATCAAGTGGACCACACTGCAAAAGGCAATGAGAGATTGAATGTCTATCGTTGAAACCCTTTGGGGGGTTATAGAAGTTTTGGATCAATATGGTATTTCTTTTTCCTATTCATCATAATATTTTTTGACATTATGAATAGATTGGATGGAAAATAAACATTGTTGTGGGCCTACAAATGTTTTAGCGGTGAAAATCATTATCCTTACTGCATTTTGTAGCGTGGTCCAATTAAGCTTTGTATATTATTCATTTTTTTAGTTCATGCTCTAAAATTATCTCTAATTATCTCTAAAAATAGATGAATGGTGTGGATATAATAAATACATCATTTTGGGGCCAGGTAACTTTGATCTACTTTGAACCGTCCGTATGACTCCAAGCTCGAGAACTGACACTCGTCTTAGCAAGGCACGTACTTACATGGTACACCAGCTACTTACACGGTACACCAGCCAATCTGCTTCCTCAGGTGAGATCAAAGTTACATGGGTCCACAATAATATATTTATCAAATCTATATCGTTCATCAATTCAGCAAGAGATTATCTTAGATCTTGATTTCAAAAATCTTAACTCCAAAGGCTAAGTAGAACCGCATTACAATTACAAATAGCAATGATATAATGATTCTCACCGTTAAAACGTTGTAAGTGCCCACCTTAATATTTAATTTCTATTCAATTTGCTTGTAATGTTACAAAGACATGGGGAAAGAAAAGAAACAAATATCATAATGATCCAAAATTCCGTAGCCTTAAAGAAGGTTTTCAATGGCAGGCATTCAATCCTCTATTGCTTTTTACAGTGTGCTCCACTTGATTTTTTACTCATTCTTGGTTTTTTAGCTCAAGCATTACGACTAGCTTCACCGAGTGGACGGACGGTCTGGGAATAACTCAAATCTCACGTTGGGACCAACAGAACTTGTGATGTGAACACACCAGTTAGGTTGTTGCCAAATCCGATTCCTCTGAACTGTTGGTACAACTCGGAGCTCGAGGAGCGTCTTCACACGACACGTACCTATACCATATACGTTAGTGGCGTGTGGTATACTAGCCAATCCCTTTTACCTTTCAAAGCTGTAGGAGTAGGTAGGCAAGGACCCGGTACTGACCCAGACAGAGCCAGAGACGGACGGACGGTACTGTCCAGGGCTCTTTGAAGCCCTCCTTGATGTTTTTATTTTAACCACTCTGTCCATCCTGAAATATGATTTAAGAATATGAGCCCAAAAATAAGATTACGATCCCAAGAAAAGGGGAGGTAAGACTTAAGGGGACCACACTACGGGAAAGAGTGGGGGTGGAACGCCTACCATTGAAAACCTGCCTGACACAAGTTATGAATCAAGGTGATATATATGTTTTCACTTCATCAGCATCTTTCTTACCTAATGCACAGGTTGGATGGAAAATAAACATCGCAGTGGGCCCTAAGAAAGTTTCAACCGTGGGCATCATTGTCACCACTGTTTCCTGTGATTTGGTCCACTCAAGCCTTCGATCTACCTAATTCTTAGCATTATACTTTAAAATATATACATGACAGTGGGTTTCATGGAGCCCCTAATAGGACCGGGTGATACTAGGGGTATACATTGAGTTGAACCGAGCCAGCTCGACTCGGCTCGGCCACTAGCTGACTTCATCTCGAACTCGGCTCAGCTTGATCCTTGAGCTTGATTGGCTAGCTCGGCTCGGTTTGGTCAACAGCTTAGGCGAGTTCAAGTCAAGTTCACAAACACTTAGACTACAACTTTAAAATCCCACTATATGTAAAATAGAAACTATGGTTTTACATGTATTTTATCAAACACCTTCTAAGCAACATAAAAATTAAGAAAAAAAATGGTATTTGTTTCATGTACATAATTTCCTTGCCACTAGCCACACTTCGTTGAGTCATTTCATCAAACACTTGGTGAGCAACATCAATAGCAAAGTAACCGAGTCACCGAACTGGTTTGATTCAAGCTAGATTCGATTCAAGTCAAGTCGAGTTGGGACCAGCTTGAACTGGGCTCGAACTCATTTTCGAACTCAAAAAATCAGTTCGGCTCGACTCAAACTCAGCTTCGAACCGAGTCGAATCGAGCTTTTTCAAGTTGAGTCGAGCAAGTTAACCAAGCTAGCTTGGTTCACGTACACCCCTAGGTAATACCAATCCGCGCCCACAAACGAGCCGGATGCGGATTTGGAAAGCCTTTAGAAGTTAATGAGCAAGGGATACCGAGTAAACTCTATCAGGTTCACCATCATTTATATATTTTATCCCCTTTGTCCATTCATTTTATCTGATAATTTTAGTAATTGAGCCAAAAAATGTAGCATATCCAAATGTTAAACTGACCACACCACAGGAAAAGGAAATAGTGTGAATTAAGGTAGAACCATTGAAAAATTCTAGTGGGCCACGAAAATTTTGTATCAAGCTTATATTTGTGTTTTCCCTTCATCCATGTCTGTGAGATCTTATGAACAGGTTGGATGGAAAGTAAACATCAACGTCGGCCCCAGAAAGGTTTCAACAGTGGAAATCATTATTCCCACTGTTTCCTATGGTATAATCCACTTGAGCTTTGGATATGCTTAAATTTTGGGCTCAACCCCTTAAATGAGCTGAAAAAACGGATGGACGGTGTGGATAAACCACATACATTCACGGTTGGCCCAACTTAGTTTACTCAGTACAGTACGATAAGAGTCCTGCACGAGGATGCTGGGTGGTGCCAATTCCATAAATTCATTCTGTCTATCCATTTTGCTAGTAGATTTTAGGACGGTTCAAACAAAAATGAAGTGGATACAAAACTCAAGTGAATCACATGAGAGGAATTTCAGAAAAGAAATTTTTACGTTGAAATCTTCTCAGGCTCCACCTTAGATATTTATATGTTATCCAAACTGTTTATAATGTCATTTGCAATTGTATGAAGTGAGATACGCTGAAAAGATAGCTTGATTCAAAACTTTTATAGCCATAAGAATGCTTTAACGGTGCTCACTGAATGCCCCCTTTTGTCGTATGGCCCACTTAAGTGTTTGATACACTTCATTTTTTGTCACACGTCCAAAAATGAGCTGGAAAAACAGATGGACAGGTTAGATTTCCCAAAAACATTAGGGTGGGCCCCACCCAAAATCCTTACGCAGGAACTTCCTGCGAAGGCATTTGCAGGAAATCCACGCCCAACGAACAAGATCCTCAGCACCTTAGGCAGCGTGTGCAGCATCCGAGCTCCTTGGGTGGGTAGGTACATCCACTACGTCTTTATCTGTTGAAAAAACGATTTTGACTGTGCATAACAAAAATAATCTGGATCCAAAATTCCAGTTGGTCATACCACAATAACAATCTATAATCACGATTAAAACCTCTCAATTCAAGATGTGCGACCCACCATAGGTTTTCTTTTTGCCAAGATTATTTTGACTATACATAACAAAAATAATCCGGATCCAAAAACCCTTGGTCCTTGCTCATGCCTCAAAGCTAGATTCACAAGAGTTTCAACTTTCAACCCAGTGGCCGGGGGTTCGAGTACCAATCGTGGTGAATTCATACTGTGTGGTGTGAGTATGCGTGTAACAAAGATATATCTATTTATCCTTGTTAGAGTTACCCCAAATTTCATTAAATTACCCTCTCAACGAGTATAAAATCATTAAAATCGAACATGTAAAGAATTATGACTGGTTACGTGGGATTGATGTTGATCTGATGATTCATGTGAATATGACGATCCATAGTGAGTATCGGTGAACCACAGGAACTTTAGATCCATTTTTAGTCAATCAAATGATTTATCTAAATATAGAGTGATTCTAAATCTATTTAAAAGTTCATCAAATCATTTTTCTAAAGAGTACAATTTCACTAAAATCGGAAGTTTAATGATATCTAAATAAAGTGATTCTAAATCCATTTAAAAGTTCATCAAATTATATTTCTACAATATCACCAAAATCAGAAGTGTAATAAGGGAGTTATGACCGTTTTCGTGGGGCTGACGATTCATAGTGAGTATCGGCGAACCACAGTATGTTTGAGCCCGCTTTTACGCATAAAATGATGTCCAAATAAGGTCACTCCAAAGTTATTTGAAATTTCATCAAATTACATTTCTAGCAAGTACAAGATCACCAAAATTAGATATATAATAAGAGAGTTATAACTATTTTCGTGGGATCTACGACCTATAGGGAGTTATAACAGTTATGAACATTCATCCATTTTAGCATTCTTCCACTACAACATTCATCTATTTCAATATTCATCGCATTCATTTGTTACAAAACCCATCCTGAAATTTCATGGGATAGTCTATCACAGCATGTACGTAAGCTTGGCAGAGAGCTATAGAATTACGATTAAGTTCTAGAATAGGGGTTGTGATTATGACCAATTTAAAAATATATCAATTAAAACATAATTTCCTATTAAGATAATTTAATAATTTAAACAAGTAAGGTGATTAACACAAAGGCTTCAAAGCTAATGTGGATCTAATCACATAAACTACAAAATATGCAATAATGAAGCAACTAATCTATAAATCAAGATGGTGATCTTATGTGTGGGAAGTGCTAATTATTCAACACATAGCATTCATCTAATTATATATTCATATAATCTAACAAATTAAGCTACAAGCATAAATAGGAAAGTACTTAAATAACAATCCCAAATACAAGTATGTACAGTGGTTCAGTTTCCTTATTCCACTCCTAGCTAGAGGTGGGCATCGAGTCAAGTCGGATCGAGTTAGGTCGAACTCAACTCAATCCGAATTTTTCAAATACCTAAGCCGAACTCAATCCGACTCGAGACCGAGTCCAGAGGGCCTGACTTGATCCAAACTGGATCTTGGCTGGGCTGACTCGAACCGAGTCTGACTTGGTCAGAGATACCGAGTCGGATTGAGTTGGCTACGATTCAGATCGGGTCAATGGGTCATCAGGTTGGCTGGCTAGGCATTCGAAAAAGACCGAGTCGGCCTGGATGCAACACAACGGGCCTAGGCCCCTCAAAGCCATCCATTTGATGTTTTATTTAATTAAAACAATAAATAAATAAATAATACCTAAAATCGAACTCGAATGGGTTGGGTGAGCAGACAGGTGGAGGGGAGAGAGAGAGAGAGAGAGAGAGAGAGAGAAGAGGAGGAGCTCGAAATCGAGCCAGACGGTGGACGGGTGATGTCATGCCATGTGTGGACAAGTGGAGGAGAGAGAGAGGAGGAGGAGGAGGACGGGTGTTGTTGTGCGGCTATGCCGGATTAGGGGGTTCTCGGATCGGGTTGGGTGTGGTGGGGCAGTTACTAGGGTTAGGGTAGAGAGAATGGGGTTATTTTTTTAGGTTTATATAGTACTCGATAACCAGATCGAGTCAGGTTTCGGTTCGAGTCGGGTCGAGTTACTATGTAACTTGAACTCGACTTGGTTAGGTTTCAGATCGGGATTGGGCTACTCAATCCGAACTCGACTATGTCATTCAGATTGAGTCGAGTCGGATCTGACTAAGTCAGACAAGTCGGATCCACTGAGTTGAGTCGGGTCATGCCCAACTCTACTCCCTGCAGACACACTCTCCTAGAGTGTATCGATATTTCACTATCGATATTTTAAATTAGGTTCACCTCTAACCCATACAACCCTACACAAGGACATAAACGTACACTCTCGTCGGCAGCTCGCTCAGAGATTTAATTGGTTTTCTATGGCCTAACTAACACTTTAGTCATAATCTAAAAACCTATGTTTACTCAGGTCAGAGGCTCACATAGAGACTAACACATACGCACCCATGTCCGGTAAATTCGGCCCTACACAAGAGCTTATGTCCTATACAAAAACCTATTCGAGTTTGGGTCACAAACTCTTACACTCAATCCTACACAGGGAAAGACTGTATGAACCCACACTTAACAATTTACTTATCGGATTGAGCCACATTTATAGCGCATTACTTGAGTTGCTTCTTTAAAGCTCTTTAGTGCTTGAATCTACTCCTCAATTGCTCACTCAATTGTTGATGTCAGTGCTTCGGCTCCTACGAACATTTGTCTTGCATGTGATGTGCTAATGAGGTAATCAAGGTAAGGAAGGTTGATTGAATCTCCTACAACTTATATGAATGTTGTAATCATAAGAGATTCACCTAAGTGGGTAATCTAAAAAGTCTAAACAAGGATTTGACTATAGAAATAGTGTCTAATGTCTAAAAACGTGAGAGTCCATCCAATACTTCGAATAAGAGCATGGGATAATCAAGAGAGTGAAGAATCATATAAAGATTAGCATGTGATTATTTGGAATAGTGTTTAGGATGTGTGGTATGAGTGGAAAAACACCTAGTCTCTAATTGTACAAAAAATCCATATAAATGATCGAATGTCGAATGCCCTATATAAAATAATTAAATTCCAAACATTTGATGATCGAGCAACACCTTCGATCCATCAAGAGACCTTTCGATGGGATCAAAGGTCCCTTGGTGGGATTGAGAAAATCCAGATCATAGGCAATTTGGTTTCTAGATATTTATGGCGACCTTCAATTGTTGAGCCTTGATCTTCGATCGATCGAAGGTTCAATCGAGAGTCATCGACAATATGTTAATAGGATCGAGCTTCACTCGAAATTTGTTGTTTCTAGCAACTTTACATCTCTTTTAACCTAACTTATCATGTTCAATTTAACTCCTAAGGATATGTGATGATCAATCAAGGTTTACCAATAAAGGTTAATATCATCTAAAGGCTATGTTATTTTGGTTCTAAGGTTAAGATCAGCAAGGCACCTCATTTATCTGTTCTTCACACCTTGATACTTCATGTCCTCTTGTGTATTCAGTCTTCACCTTCCAAGGACTCAACCAACTACATGACACATAGACTCATATAATTGACAAAACAGTTTCACAAATAAGTGCACTAATAGATCCCTTTCACAAACTCTCACCATTCATACCCATAAAAAATAAAAAAATAAAATTATAAAAGGAACACCACACCTCCTCCCTTTTACAAAATTCCATCATTGATACCTACAAACAAAACACACACACACACACAAAGCCACTATTATCTTAACTTAAACCTACTTTGGCCTTCATAGCTTCTATGTCGGAAAGTGTGGTTGGAAATCTTTTTAAAAAAATACTTAGAAGCTCGTTGAAAAAGAGGAAATGACGTCGAAAGCTTGTCAGAATGGGTCCCATTAACGTGGAAATTGTCCTAACAGCCAAATGGTCCCCTCCCATGAAAAAATAAAGAAGAAAATGAAAGAAAAGACTAAATGGCCTTCCGCGTAAGGGAACCCTATTGAACCCATCACACATCTTGTGTGCGGCCCACTAGATCGTCTTGTAGTAGATCCAAGTTGTCCATATGAAAGCGGTTTTAATTTCATGCCATTTGACCAAGTTTGAGAAAAAAACTCATCACGGATGGAGCACACTGCGAATGTTGAAAAACGTTAGAAATTGGCACCCATGCTATTTTATCTTTGTTTTGAGATTGTATCGGATGATTTGAATTGGTGATGCAATAGACTTGGAGTCGTCACTAGCCAATTAGCTCAAAATCCCGCAGTTGGCTAAAACCTACAGAATTTGTAAAAGCTAGGGAATTTAGAGACTCTCTTCCTTTATGTTGACTCCCGATTTACGACCTAGAATTCCAAATAAGGGACCTCAGTTACAAAGAGGGAAGGTGTTAGGCACCCTCTCTACTCGTACGGGTGTATGGTATCTACTTCATGTAATAAGTTGGTCTTAAGGGGGTAAGATGATAGGAAGTAAAGTATTAAAATGGACTAGACATACTTGGATTTTTTATGTGGCAAGATTCAGAATTCCGGCAAGCCACAGTGCATACGTCCAAAGAATGTCCAGAGGAGACAAGAGGTTAAGAAGAGATATAATGACACTAAAATGTTATACAAAAGGATTGGGCTACCATGAGTTTTTTATGTGACAGGATCTGGAGTTCCAGCAAATCACATAGCATATATTCGATGGCAGCCTAGAGAAGCAGGGGGTTTGAGAATGGAAGTAATGATACGATTGATTAAATATATATGCTAGTGATGATGGCATGATTTTTAACTTACACTTGAAATGACTTGGATGTTTGGGTGCACCATGGTTGGGAATAGTTGACTTAAATAGGACTAGTGGGCTAAGAGATGGCTGAAGGAGACTAGAGGGGGCTAAAAAGGATGGGAGCTTGAGAACTCATGCACTCTCTCTCTCTCTCTCTCTCTCTCTCTCTCTCTCCTTCTCTTTGTTAGTTTACTTGATTGTTGATTGGTTGTAGGTGGTGTGAAATGAAGAGAGGATGGGGTATTTATAGCCCACTGGGATGGCTTTTATGTAATTTAATGGTTTATGAAGGGTAAATAATGATGTTGCAGTTTTGGATTGGTAGAGGGAAGGGAGATGCCACATGGCACTTTTTTATAGGTTAAAGGGCTTGGTAATATGGTAACTAGTAAGAGTTTTAGGGGTAAAGTGGGTCCCTGAAGAAATTTCCTCTAGGGGAGCAACAGCTGTTTCTCCAGGCACTTTTTTTTAGAGGGGATGGTAATTGGATTACCGTGCTTTCGTAATTTAGCTAGAGGGCTTGTTCAGGCCCAGAGACTGGCTAAGAGCCCTTTTTTGAAGATTTGGCTCGAATATGGCTCAACTTTGGGTAATGGCTTGGTAATGGCTCGGCTTGGATAATGGCTCGGCTTAGGTAATAGCTCAGCTTAGGTAATGACTTGGGTTCAACTAGGGTTTGGGTAGTGGCTTGGAAATAGCTAAGGTTTTAGGTAGGGTTTAGGTTTAGCTTCTAAGAATCATCCATGCTTAGTTGCTAGCCTAGGTGGGGTGTCTACGGATACCCCTCTTTGGCAGAGGTTGTGTACAACTAAATGCCAAAACGAGTGGACACCCCACCCCTCTGATCATAAAAGATTATGGTCTAAACCCGTTGCCTGCCATAGTATCATTGTCAGCTTACCATATGGAAAAGAGATACCTGCACATATCACGAGGGTTTGAAGGAAAATGTTGTGATTGTCCTTGTGCTTTATCCGGCATTACGGGCTATGAATCATAACCCTTTTTCATCGGATTGGTAATAACATCGGAGGGTAAATATGAAAAGGAGTGCTTGTTTCATTTGATCATTAAAGTGGTTAGCTACTCTGTGCTTTTTGCGGCCTTACGGGAAACTTACTATACCAACTTAGACTCGATCAGACTTTCCAAGCATCCCAAACTAGGTATGTGCGAGTGCTCTTTTTTTTCATGCAGTCTTCTGATTTTGATACATCAGTTACAACTGATCTTTCCCATTCTTTTGAAACGGTTACTCTGATCAGGGTTGGATCGAGTTCACTATCACTTGCATTGAACTTCATCGTTGCACGACCATCCTGACATTGGAAATCCAGGTCAACTGTGCTTATATCACATACAGATTTGACAATTTCTAGAGAAATTGGAAGATGTTGAATCTTATTTTGCTATTGTACTTGATGCCACTAAGAGGTATACAAGACCTCCTAGTGCCTTGAATATCGGGCGCTATTTTTTGAAAATTTTGTTTTAAAAACTATCCCACATGAGGGGCTACACTCCCTAGGGATTTTATTGCAACGGGTTTTTGAAAATTTTTCCTAGACCATTGAAAAACTCATCCGATCTCGTGGGAGGGCGTCGTCATTTGGTTTTTATTTTGGCCTTCACTTTTTTGAAATTTTGAATAAGTCTGGTCTTTCTCCACTTGGGATAGTGGGGACAATCAAGGCCAATTTTTATTGAGAATGATTTTTTTGAGATAAAATGTCCCTACCTATAGATCAATGATCTGTAAGGTTTTTATTACAAGGATTTTTTAGAATAAGTCCAGACAGTTTCGTTGCCTCCACTAGAGGTTTCGTGGGTCTTCCAACTGATCTATTTTTATTTTTTTTTAGAAATATAAAAGCTTGATTTTATTGAATTTTTTCTTTTTTTTGAAGGATATGAATTATTCATTTCACACTCTATCAGTTGCGATCAAGATTGGTTCTGCTATCATTCTTTTAGGGATTCAGATTTTAGATTCCAAAGCGTCTAACTATTCAAACGGAATCAACCTTACCACAAATAGGTGAGTGAATCCCAACGTGTCTCATACCTGTACGATTAAAATATAAGATATGTTTGTGATGATTGCCATGATTGATTTCCTATTGTGTTGCTGTGAAACATGCCAAGATGATTCTTCTATATTGATTCATAGTCTAATGATTGGAAATGTGAATTAAATACATGAACATGCAAACGATTGCATCATTAAACAATTGTTTCCTCTTGAACCAAGAGACGTATATATCGACTGAATACGCCAATACATAAATATTGAGCATGCATTATATGCATTTGTTGTAACTGTATGCAGACCTTGTGACTTGGTTCCTAGGGGATCTCCCTAGATGGTTATGCCCAGTAGATTCGTTACCAGATGCCAACGATAGTGGAAGCCCACTCATGGAGTAGATGTATGATTACTCATGCCTACCCAGGTAGATGTCTAACGAATATAAATTGCCCATTCCTACCTAAGGTGGATGTCTGAAGGGTATAGTTTTCAGGTTGACGAATATCCAACCTAAGGACGATCATTCCACTTGACATGCATCGTATGACATCTCTACATTCATGCTCATACTGCATATACATTAATTCAATTTGATTGTATTATCTTATATTGTGCTACGTATGAACCATGTTGGGTTCACTCACTAGTCTAGCCAACTAACATTGTGAATTAACAACCATACAGAGAAGGATGATGCAAGACGATCTAATCAAGTACCAGAGAATGGGGTCAGGTTGGTAGATGAAATTCAAGACTAATGGCTATATTTGGTAGAAGACGAGCTCGTTGCATTAGATGGTTGAATTGATTATGTGATTAATTCTAAGATATTTAATTTTCATTCATTTTAGTTACTGTTGATTTGATTAAATTTAAATCTTGTTTATAGTCATAACCTTGTTAGACGAAAATTGATTATTTTGGTTGAATAAAGTCTCAAATTGGTGGACTTATACCGATTTTGATAATTTATTTTATGAATGTGAATGTTATGGATGAAGTGTTAATAAATGAAGTGAAAACAGTTGAATGTATGAATGTTAATGTAATGATAATTTAGAATACATGTAAATTGTGCCTCTTAATTATAATTGTATGATGGGTGAAATCATGTATACTTCGTATACGAGTCATGAACCGTAATGCAAGTATGAAGGTGCATATTTTGTATCCGAAGTGCGGCGCATGAAAGTAGCATATGATCATTCCTAGTATTGGAAAAGAGAAAACGCCAAGAAATAAATACAAAACCTATAAGATCAGAAGAAACCAAGACAGTCAACCAATGAGCCATCCGGATATTTGCATAATATACTTGAGTTTTCAATTGTGACAAGTGAGGCCAATAGTTTAATCATCATGTCCACTAGAACATTGTTCTTTCTTGCCCTACTGTAGATAGATAGTACCCAAAAATGTCCTCAAAGACACCACAACCATTGAATTTGTTGCATATAAAATAAACTGAGGGTCTACGACATTTAATTGATTAAGGTTGCTAGACTGGAAGCAGATTGTGTGGTGTAACCTTGGTGGTGTGTTGATGTCATCGCATTCCGTGGGTCTGCCATGATGTATGTTTTATATCTACAAAGTCCAACCATTTTGTGGGATCACTTTATGGCACGGCCCAAAAATGAGGTAGATCCAAAACTCAAGTGAACTATACCACAGAAAACAGTGGGGACAGTGATTCCCACCATTGAAACCTTGCCAAGGCCCACCATGATACATGTTTGCCATCCAACCTGTTCATAAGGTCACACACTCCTGGATGAAAGAAAACTAAAAAATCAGCTTGATTAAAAACTCGTGTCACCCTTAGGAAGTTTTCAATGGTACATGGGCATTCAATGTCCACTTCTTTTTTGCGTTATGGTACCTTTGTATCTGCCTCATTTTTTAGCTATGTCATAAAATGATCTCGCAAAATGGCTTAACAAGGTAACAGCTTAACGGGTGTTACCCTTACCGTAGGGCCCACCTTGATGATATGTTATACATCCACTCCTTCCAGCCCATTTTAGGATGCACTCTCAAACATCAAGTATATCCAAATCTCAGGTGGACCACACCATAATAAACATTGATGATTGAAAGCTCACCATTAAAAACTTCCCAATGTCCGCTATAAGAAGATTCATAATGTTTATTTGCCATCCAACCCCTTATAAGGCCAAGCAGAAATGGATAAAAGGTAAATATAAAGATTAGCTTTATTCAAAACTTGTATGGCCTAAAAAAAGCTTCAATTTAATGGTCATTCACCACGTTTTGCACTGGTGTGGTCCACCAGAGATTTGGATCTACTTAACTTTTAGGATAACATCCTTAAATGATCCGAAATTTTTTTAATATATAAATAAATAAATAAATAACCCAATTAATGGACGATATGGATATGAAACAAATTCATCAAGTTAGGCCCCACATGGTAAAGTTAACAACCACTAAGCTGTTACCCCAGCTAATCTACTCCCATATATATATATAACACATACATCATGTTGACATAACAAATCACAAATCATGCACCCAGTACGCCACTTCCTTGTAGATTGGTGGCTTGGGTCTACAAATTAATAAAACTACTATTCATAACTATTATAACTACTACAAAGCTAAGAAGCCATTAGAATTAGAGCACTCAAATTTGTAAAAGTTTTTAAACAGGTTGTTGGCCTACCCCATAGATTTAGAAGTGTGTGTGTGTGTGTGTGTGTGTAGCTAGTGGAGAGCTAATTAAGAAGCCATTGGAATTACTGCCCTCGTATATGCATACACATTAATTGACAATCGAAAATAGTAATTCGACCCGTACATATATAGCGTCTGGTTTGTTCTAATCAAACACTGAAATAAACCATCCGAAGGCGCCTGTCACATATTATAGAAATTTTAGTCCAGAATAGAAATGATAACAAAAGCAGTGTCACATGCATATCCCATCTCATCACACTTTTTCTCCACTGCTGGAATTGTTGGTGGCGTCCTTAATTCTTCACGGCATTTCCCAGCTTCTGTGATTGCTTTTGACACTTTAGCCGCCGCATCGATGTAATTTCCGGACTCGAACTTGGTCGAGGCCTTTGCCAGATATTTGATTGCATCTTCATAATTCGCAGTGCAATCTGCAAGCCGTTTCTTCATATCGTCATTAGGGACTATTTTATGCTGATCTTTGGTGAATGACAAAGTATTCTGAGCCGTTGCTAGTGCGAGCTCTATCGAAAGCCTTGCTAGGCCCTTACTATCAGCAGTGGAACTGCGAGAATCGGATCGGAAGGACGAGATACAGTAATCAGGAAAGTTTGTTTCCGTGCATGTTCTCACAATCAAATCGTCCTTTTGAGCCTTTGTGAATGGAGAGGAATGAATAAAAAGCAGAATGAAAGGAAGAAGAAATAAAGGAAATCGCATGGCATCCATTTCTTTCTCTGTGATTGAAGTGACCGTTTGATACTCCACTATTTATAGAGGTTCTTCCAGCCAACGTTATAATATGATACAGCTCTCTCTATCATGAGACTAAAGCCTTGCAACTTGGACCATCCATGTGGCATGTTAAATCATGAATCGTGACCGTTCATCTAGTTTAATCTATTATCGATGGATGACCCATTTATTGAATTTCATTTAAAATGGATGGTTGTTAAGATTCTTTTGGTCGACTTGGGTTCTTCTACTTAGGCTAAAAAGTGAGAAAAATGGATGGCTAGGATTGTCCTATTAGAGTTATTATTCATTCATTAACTATCTAAGGAAAAACCCAATAATTGGACAGTCATGATCCAAAATCTAATATTCCACGTGGACGGTGGAAGGTAGATCTATCCATGTTATGATGGAAATGGCTATGTGTATCACATCTCTTAAGGTTAGTACCGCCCATCCGATGTTCTCGGGTAAAAGGTTTGACCAGGAAACAGAAAATGCCTAAAAACGGGCCTAAAGAGCGAGTCTTCTTGCTCGTCCACGTTAAAACCAACTGTGCACATCGGGACCATTGGTTTGATGATCCAATCCGTTCATTTAGTGAGACCATTTTTGGATTCGAAACATGATGAAGATCTTCTTACAGGATAATCATGGCCCACCAATTGGAATTCTGTTGGGTGTGGACCTTTGGTTGCAACCGTCCATCTTAGTCACGTGGATGGGATCATATGGTGAGGGAATGTTGAGGTGAGTACCACCCATGGTGGGGTGCACCCAATGGTTGTGGTGGCTTATCCACCATACAAGGCACGCGTGCAGGTACATAAGACAGTTCTGATAGTGCCCCCGCATTGTGTATAAAGCATAGCATTTCATTGAATATGGAATGATGATCATAACATTTTTTAACCATTCATTTTTATCGCCACTGTTTATGATGTTAGGATCACTGTCAGGAAGCATAATTTTGAGTTCAGATTCATCCACGATGTCCCCTACAATTTCAACGGTCTGGATAATGTTCACGTATGTCACACGTGCGGTGGCCACAGTTTCACAAACAGAAATGTGGAGTCAGTAGGTGCGGTGAAAATGTGGTGACTGTTCACCACCCCAATCCACAATACGTGACTCCCGACTCCATAGGGCTAAGCTCAAGGTAATGATTAGTGGCCTGTGCAAACTGTTGGCCTCGTTCAGTCATTAAGTGGGCCACCATTATACAAAAAAAATGACTTGTGAACCGTCTAAGTGTAAGTTTAATACGCTTGTTTCAACAATCCAAACCCTATGACAGGATCCTATTAGTTAGATCAGCTGGGCATGGGATGACTCGACTCGGCAAACTCAACTCGTCCGACTCGTTTAGATCCGACTCGATCCGAACCAAGCGAGTAGAGGTGTACACGAGTCGAACCGAGTCGAGCTTGGCACAACTCGACTCGGCTCAGCCACTAGCTGAACCCAGCTTGAACTCGGCTCGGCTTGGTCCTCGAGCATGACTAGCCAGCTTGGCTCGGTTCGGTCGGTAGCTCGAGCTAGTTCGAGCCAAGTTTGAGCCAAAATCGAGCATATGCGGCATTTTCACAAACACATAGAGTGCACTTTTAATTTCTTACTGTATATAAAACAGCAGCAGCTGTTTATAGTTATTTCATCAAACACCTTATAGCAACATCAAAATCAAGAAAAAAGGATATTTGTTTCATATACATACCTTTCTTGCCACACCATCCAACACTTCATTGAGTCATTTCATCAAACACTTGGTGAGCAACATCAATATCAAAGTAATCGAGTCACCAAGCTCGTTCTATTCGAGTTGGGGTTCGATCCAAGTTGAGTCGAGTCGAGCTCGGGCAAGCTCGAACTCAGTTCGAAATTTTTTCAAACTAAAAAAATAAACTCAAACTCAGTTTCAAATCGAGTTGAATCGAGCTTTTTCGAGTCGAGTCGAGTGAGCTAACCGAGCTAACTCGGTTCCTGTACAGCCCTACTAGTGAGTGAGTCGACCTGAATCAAGTTGACTTCATCCAATCCGAACTCAAATCGAGTCAAGTTCGAGTCATCCAATTACTCGAGTCGAGTCGACCCTATATCCAACTCGGTACGAACTCAACTAGATCCGAAACGTGACTCGTACATATGTGTTAAAGAAAACTCAGATCTGAGATGCCATGTAGCTGATGAAGAGGCTGCAACTCTCTTAAGCAAATATAAGTTTTGAGTTGTGATTTCATCCCATGGATACCCGCTGCACCCAACCCACTAGGTGTCGACTCAACCCAACTCAATACTTGTGATCGGGTCGGACTTGGTCCGATTAGTGCAAGCCAGACCCGGACTCAGATCGGGTCGGGTATGCTGGACTTGGTATCGAATCAAGTCAAGTTCGGGTTAGGCCTATTTAAGAACCGGATCAAGTCGGATCAACCCCAACTCCGTTTCACTCGACTCGATGCCCACCTCTACTCTTAGTGGAGATAAAAAATTTAAAAAGTTTTTCAATATAACTACTTATCTTTAGTGCAATCGACCTAAAAGCACTTGCTTTTAAAATATTTAAAGTAGCCCACCTAAATTTTTCCTGGGTTGACATCTCAACGCCTAGTGCCATATACAATCTCAATTTTGTACAATTTTAGAACCCTATTTTCTAAAAGGCCAAAATATCTTTCATTTAAAATATAAACAACTATTTTGTCACCCAACGCTATAATGAATTGAACAAATAGATGTTGGATCGAAACCCGGCCATACATAGGGCCCACCTTGATATTTGTAAGAAACCTATTACGTACATTTATTTTCCCATATAGGCCCTTTAATGATGCAGATTCAATGCTCAAAGTGGTCCCGAAGATGACCCCAAGATATTTTAACGGTGCCATTCAATCTCACCGTTTCTTGGCGTCTAGGTCTACATGAGCTTTGGATTGGCCTCATTTTCGAACCCATACCCTTAAATAAGATGGCAAAATAATGAACGAGGTGGATTTCTCACAAACATCAAGGTGGCCCCCATTGTATATGGTCACGGAGTTATTACTGCAATTAATTTATCACCGCCTAAGACATGCAATAAGTTAATGTGGGACCCTATCCCGACCATACTTGTGCCCACCTTAATGTTTGTGAGAAATTTGTTTTCTCACTTCATTCAGGGCATGTGCCCAAAAATGAGGCAGATCCAATGCTCAAAGTGATCTCCATGATTGCCCCAAGATGTTTCAACATTTTGTTCAATCCCACTGTTTCCCATGTGACCCACGAGCTTTGGATTAGGGTCATTTTTGGGTCATGCCCTCAAATGAGATTGCAAAATAGATGAACTGGGTGGATTTCTCAAAAACATCAAGGTGGGCTTCGATAGAGTTATTACAATGAGGTTAGCTTATCACACACGCTTGTATAACGGAGACCATCTACACACCCCCTTCGACTCATCCGAATGTCCACATATTTTAGAAATTGTAGCTCACCTGATAAGTGGACCACCTCCAGTTTTGGCCAAGGGCATCTACACGATGTGGATGTATCTATTGACTACTTAAATCACATACACGTTGCCACATTTCCACGTGGATTGGCATGTAGATGGGCACCTATTTACACCCAATGAGAATGGCCAGGGTCTCCAATAAGGAAGTGGATTGGGTGGTGACCCCAACACCATATAATGAGGTAGTGCTGGGCACTAGGGGCTCATATATTTTAGATCCATGTATTTTATATACATGCCCATCGTTGAAAACTTCCTATGGCCCACCATAATGTATGTGTGTGATTGACGTCGTCCATCCATTTTTCCAACTCATATTAGGCCATGAGCCAAAAAATAAGGCAAATCCCAGGCATAGGTGGACTGCACTAAAAGAAATAGTGGGGATATTGACGCCCACCATTGAAAACTTCATAGGCCCTACCATGATATGTGTTGATGTAGACACTCCACCCCAAGCCTGGGCTGACAAGCTAATAGAATTGGACCCAGTCAAAACCCAACTCAAGTCAGTTAGAACTAAGTTAAACTTAATCAAGTCAAAACCTAGCAAAACTCAACCTAGTCAAACTTAGTCGAATCCAATCGACTCACCAAGTCAATTCATCGAGTCAACTCACCTATCAAGTTAACCCTAACTTCGCCTAAGAACAATCCCATATCCAAGGCCCATTAGTACCCAAAACCACCTAAACCCAAGACCTAAGGAAAGCAGGGTTAGCACACGTATGTGGGTGCTCACTTGCCAAAACAGGGAGATCCCTGTGGCTTGGGCATTATCCCGGGTGCCACCTGCCACGTAGAAGCTCCCCTGCCTTGGCATGAGAGGTGCAATGCGTGTGTGGTTCCTCTAGTTCAAGGTGTAAGCATGTGAGAAAACGAAAAGACTCTGGTGACCCTCTCTTCTACCAAAATTACGATCCATGCCATCCAATCTAACCATTGAAATCTTGCAATATAGCTATCCAAAATCTAGGTCATCCAAACTCCTTCAATCACTAAATTTTTCAAGAATTATAGAAAAAGCAAATTTGGGGGCTATAAATAGCCCCCTCCCCTTCTTATTTCAACCATCCTAGAAATCCAAAAAGCCCGTTCAGCTTCAACCCAAGTTACTCTTAGCCCATTCCATCCCTCCACCAAGGAAAAGTGAGAGTGGTAGGAATGAGTCCAACTTAGGTCAGCTTAGTTTAACATAATCCATAGCCTCCTGAGCAACCAAGATCCCAAGACTAACCACTCATTCTGACCCTTGCAACAAAGTCATTCGTCCTCAACTTCATCGAAGTCGCATTTACATTAGGCAACAGTTGCTCCCTTCTCAATCCCCTGCTTCTCATATCCATCAGCATTTCATATCATTTCCACCCAGTTGACTCAAGTGTATGCTCTGTGGCTTGCCAAGTTATTGGATCTTGCCTATCAAATCAAAAGCTCGAGTTGACCAGTCATATTTTCGCTACGACAAGTGAGTAAGTCAGGGTAGATTTATCTAACCCGGGCTACTGCTTGGCGACGAGGATGCATTGACACAAGAACTACACACACTTTACATCATCACTATATCTCATTGCACACATGTAATGCCCCGGATTTCAAGGGTCGAGCAAAGCTCCACTCCCGAGATCTAGCACATCACTTGTGCAATATGGATAATGATGTTTAGATGTCGTCCATATCAATACATTAAACATGAGTGGGATTATACTAAAATAGCATATCATACTCCAGATTCCATTATACCAAGCAAGAGGAAGACTGAAACATATATATATATATATATATGTGTGTGTGTGTGTGTGTGTGTGTGTGTGATCATGTGATCAGGCTAACATTATACATGTGTTGTTTTAAAATAAACAAAATATCAAAATGTGAATTGTCTAACTAATCCATGTGTCCCTGTATCCCGTCGAATCAGCACGAGGTCTACATAGACCCGCCTGATAGCTGAACATAGGAGAATTCCTCCTCCTCATCTATGAAGTCCAATTGAATCGCATAGACTTCATCATCACCTGTATCTACAATAGAGTCTGGTTGGTGTTTTAAAATACCGTCCCAAGGTGGGAGTGAGTACTCAACTCAATAGTACTATAAGGCAAAGGTTAACATGTTATCAAGTCAATCAAGCAGTAATAATAATGCAATACAACAATCATTTCCTAACTACTCTTATTAATGTAGGGGTGGCATGCAGTAATGATGCATACCCTCGCACGAAGCTCCCTAACAAGCAACTCTAACAATCAAATTCGCGCATGACAACCTCCCTAAAGTGCACCTTCCTCGCCAAAGCACATGCAATGCGGGCATGGTCGTATTAACCGAGTAATTAATTAAGCTTATTCATACAGCAGATTTGGGAAAGTAAGGTACCTCCCTTTATATCATTTACTCAAACCGAAGGATCCATCTAGGGTTGTCAATCCTAGTTAATCACATATGATAGGCAAGTTATAGGGCATCACCCCTAATGAAAAGCAGTCGATAGGCAAATTCATTATTTATACTCACGATCACTACGGGGAGGCTCGTCACATCAGCGTAGGCCGACAGTTTGAACACGGTATCCCATAACACCATGCCCGGCTCACAAGTCTGGATTGCTCACTGGTCACCACGGGGAGGCTCGTCACCCCAGTGTAGGTCGACAGCTTGATCATGGTATCTCATACCACCATGCCCGGCTTATGAGTCTTAGCAGATCATGGTACCATGGTTGAAACGGGCTTTACATTGGTAAGTGGTACCTTAGATTCAAGCAGTGATGTCCATACATGGTAAACACACAATAGGTCAACCGGTTTGTTAAACAAATTCGATTAGTACGAGCGTACGCTGGCTTAATCGACATGGAGCGCATAAGAACTCCTTGTGGCCTAACCACTGTCGACAGTCGTCGTGCGACCAGGATTCATCGAACGTATCCAATGTAGCGAGACTAGTTCGGCCACTCAAACGGGGACTGTTACCGATTGCCTGGACTGCGTTGTAACCCCAATCTTACTCAGATGCAATAGGTAGACACATGTGATAATCATGTCAACATTCAGCAACCAATCCAAGTAAATTCCTCATTTGAGCATTTCATCAAACACATTAATCACATTACCTAGCAATTGCATTTTATCCATAAATCGCATAGACGAAATCAAGATTTTATAAAGGAAACTATACGTATGGATAAGGTGATTGAGAATCCTATCTCAATACCCTTATTAAATACAATTCATCAACAATTTCTCATTCAGACAATTTATTAAACACTTAAACTACACATTATCAAATACATAGACTAAATTAGTTACGACGTATATTATGGCAATTCCTTACACAAAGTGATCATCATGTATACGACAAACATGAATCCTAGTTTAACAATCATGGCAAGCACAAATCACATTTTCATGTTCATTTAAACATTTCAACAAACACATGAGATGCATCTTGTATTCAACATAATTCACACATGGTTAATAATTGAAAAAGTCATATCTAAGGCAATATAGCAGCAATCAAGTCAAACATAAATTATTAGTTGACATTGAAAGCATTGAAAACCATAACCTAAACGTTTATAGTCTGCACCTTTCATTGGAATACACAATTCAGACTCGGTTCAAGCACTACGTTCCCGAAAATGGAACGTTGGACACCTAAACAATGAAATAGGTTAGTTATTTCATCAATTACTCTATTTGGATCTTCAAATCAAGATTAGGGTTAAGATTCCTTACCCAAATCGTAGTTGAAACGGGTCGTGTAGCGAAGTGGGGAGGTGAATCAGTGCGTGGAGTTGTGGGAAAGAATCCCAGCAAAGATCTCCAAGAATCTTTCTTCCTTCCTTCCTCTTTTCTCTCCTTTTTCTCTCTCTCTCTTAGGGTTTTTTAAAAATTCGTATGAGGGAGAGATGGGGTGGTTTAAGGGCTTTATATAGGCCCAGAACTGATGCAAATGGCCCCAGGGCCATGATACACTTAATTTACATCCAAAGGGCAACTGTTTTTGACAAACAGATCTCATAGGAAGGTCCATTTCTCACCTATGTCATAGGGTAAGTTCCCTAACAATGGATCTAAGCCAAGATGTGGTTTCGGTGCGATCGGATCAGCAGATCGACCGTGGAAGACCCGTGTCAGAACAACGGTCATACTTACTCGATCGAGGCCACAAGTATATGGATTTATGCAGCGAAATTTTTTTTTTTTATGGGTGAAGTTTGGTCAGAAACTGACGGTCCGAAATCCTCAATTTCGCTTGTGAGCTAATGGCCCAATTCACTTAAGTTTCAATTCGTTCTCTAAAGATATTCGCGTTTCCCACACACTTTACTCATTATTCAAATTGAACATTTTTGGACACCATCCAGGCTCAATTCCCGCGATGGTTGTTAAGTCTAGTAAGGCGGACATAACCCTATAGTTTCGCGGTCATCAGATTTTCGACGTGCGGTCCAGGTCCGATACGGAGTTTCAATGTACTCCCGAGAGCGACAGGCTCACGGGATTTTGTTTAAGTTTTTGAGTAGTGTAGAGTTAGCAGTATTGATGGTTTTAGGTCTAGCCATTTGTGTAAATGGTGGTTTGAGCTAAATCCACCGATTAATTCAGTTTGTACTTAATTAATTTTCATTTAAATTATTACAGAACACGATCCTTAAGTCTTTCTGCCTGAGATGGTACTCGGGTCTTTGTACGGATTTTTCTGAGACGTTACAACATATAGTATTCCATGCATTGTATCCCCACCTAGTTAATTTAAGTCTATGCTCTATGGCTTGCTAAGTTTTTGGATCCTACCCACCAAAAGCTCGAATTAACCAGTTGTATTTCTGATACGACAAGTGAGTTGAGGTAAATTTATCTAACCTGGGATACTATTTGGCTTCAATTGTGCATTGACGTAGCATTCTACACACTTATGCATCTTTAATATAAAAGAGCTAATCCTAATCCCTTATAGTTCATTAAATTCTGTGAAGTAGAGATCTTATGCCTATACGAGCAAAGAAGGTGCCTAACACTTTCCTTCTTTGTAATTGTGGTCCCTTACCTGATTTTTCAATCGCAGATTAAGGAGTCATTTTAGGATAGAAAACCTTCGTATTCTCTCTCATAATATTTCTACAAGGTCTAGCCAACTACAAAATCGAAGTAATAGGCAAGTGGTGATTTCAGTCAAATATAATATCCCCACATTTCAATCAAATCATACACACCTTTCAAAAAAAGGCCAATGTGAGCGTTACCTACATCCATTCTCACAGATCTAGTGTCCACGGTTGGTTGACCCCATCCATCCATTTTGACAACTTTTTTTTTTTGCTTGATGAGGCAAATCCTAGACACAAGTGGACCTCACCAAGTAAAATAGTGGGGATATTCACAGCCACCTTTGAAACCTTCTTATGGCCCACCTGCAATTCACATCTGCCTCATTTTTAAACTATTATAAAAGAGGAATTATGGTTTCAGAGGCGTACACTAGTATGATACTCTGCCACCCTTCAAACTTTCGTGTACCCAGCTGTCACGCTCCAAACCTGGAAATCGGATTCACATTAATCACGATCGTCGAACCCAGTGCTAACAGCCTCTGTAACACCCCATTCACGGCTCCCAGCATCCGTACGCCAGGTTCCGATCCTAGGATTCTACAAGGAGAATTTTTCAACATACATTGTCTCATAAGAAGCATAACCACAAGTATACCCAAATCATAAAGGCAACATCATCATCACATATCCACTGATATAATCATTTGAATATAATGCTGAAAGGGAAATACATATATCGAAATCAAAGCTCTAAAAGACAGTTGCATGTTCCAAGATCAACGCTGCTGCAACCTAATGCCACCTGCACGCATCTATCGTGCATAAGCTTATAAAAAGCTTAGAGGGTGGTGAAAGTGTGTGCACAAGGTAAATGTTAAGTATGCAATACAATGTCATAAAGCATACAATGGAATAAATAGAAATACTGGCAAGATACGATATCAGAGTAAGCGAAATTATATTAGTAAGTCCACGAGTCATACAATATCAGAGTACGCAATTCAGATCAGCTATATAAATGAGGAGTCAAAGATAACCAAATATTAGATACCGAGGGTATAATGCAATATATAAATCCTGCTAAGTCTGTCTATGCCATATAAGTGCAGAAACATAGTAACTCAAAATGCTAAGTACTGCGGATACAATGTAATATATGGTGCGAATGAAATGACCATGTTGGAGTGTGAAGTCGGGATGATAGTACGTAGTATCGCAGGTTACAGGGTCCACCACAAGGGACTTCTATCCAAACCAGTCCCATACCTAAATTTGGATAGTCGGACTCAATGTGGTAAACTCCTAATCTCAGGTTAATTGCGCTCTTAACAGAAATCCTGGCCATGTGAAGGTACACGTAACAAATAGTTACGAACCACCAGCCCAAGTGGATAGTGAAGGAATGAATGAATAAATATACAATTCCTGCTCAATAAGTCCACATATCAGTATGGTTACTCTCTGGGGAATCACCGGGGTCTATTACACTCCAAACCAAATTGTCGCCCCATCGCACTCAACAAGGTGAGTGGAAGAGATATCACTATCTGCCTGCCAATATCGAGCTCGGCTCGTCGAGAGCAGACCCATTCCTCAAGCTGGTCAGACTCAGCATAACATTGCCTCATTCTCTCGGACAGGTAAGGCCATACCACCTTCCAATCCATCATGACACAGTGGGAGACATGACTTAATGGTATAAGACCCTCATGCGCTCATGCATCCACTCGGTCTAGACGTTGGAGTAACCTCTGGAACCAAGAGGATTTTGGGACTTTCACTCAAGGATATCTATAGCACCCCATGTAGAACAGATTTCTGGTGTCTCATCTGGCCATCCACGATATGCCTGTAGAGGCTACGACCTTGATGTCCCTAGGGCATATGGTGGTCATATCACAAAATGGAAGATGCATGAGTCATACCATCTAGTCATACATCAAACCTGCGCGTACCACGCACTCATGTGGGCAACTCCTCCTATCAGGGAGTCCCATAATAACATACCCAATGGCATGTGCTATGATCAATTATTCCTTATATCAGGCATACATATAATGCGCATGGGCATGGGTCATGAAGCTATACTAAGCAGGCTACATAATAATGATATATTTTCCTTATATCAAGGATAGGCCTAGACAGCCTACTCATAACGAGAATGGGTCTCACAATGGGCCCAAGGGAAGGTCACAATGTGGTCATCTAACCATCATTGCCCATTAATGTGGTCATTTAACCAACATCGCTCCCAAGCAGTGGCCCACATAAATATCATTACATACATTATAGTGAAATCACACATTACATCGGTCCGCACCTTCATCGCATTGGGCCTCACTTAAGGGCCACATATACACCACGTCGGGTCTCGCCATACGGCCACAAATACATCACAATGGACCTTATCAAATAGGCCACAAATACATCACAATGGGCCACATACCTAGGCCTATTGCACATCACAATGGGCCGCATGATTTGGGTCTAATATGCATTGCAATGGCCGCATGACATGGGCCTAATACACATTATTATGGTCCTCAGCACATGGGCCATAAATACATCACATATGGCCTCACTCATGGGCCGCACATACATCACAATGAGCCTCGGCACATGGGTCATAAATACATCACATCGGGCCTCAAATATACATCACAGGTGGGCCTTGCACATAAAGCAAGTGGGCCCTGAAGACTGATGGACAGTAGGGATAAAACTTATATCACAATGGTCCCCTATCCATGGACGGCATGGATGAAATCACACATCAAGGTGGATCACACGTCCCACGGACAGTGTGGATAAAACGTACTTTGTGTGGGGTCCACGTCCCATAGGCGGTCAGGATATAAGGCACATACATCACTTGTGTCCCACGTGGATAGCAGGGATGAAACACGTACATCATAGCAAGTCCACCTTCCCATGTTAGACGGTGCAACAGATACATCACCTAGGTGGGCCCCGAGGTGTATGTATCATGATGCTATGCTACCACATACTTATAATCGGTATCGATAGCCGGCGTCGACCTCAATAATCGGCACCAACAATCAGCCGATCAACCATAGTATAAAGATCGACTATCGGCCGTGGTTATATCAAATTTGATAACATGGAGTCATCCGTCTATGGCGAATGGGGCCCACTTATTTGGGTTAACCCGCTAAGGGAATGATGAGAATGGGCCTAACAAGGCCTAAGGGAAGGTCACAATGAGGACGTCTAACCATCATTGTCCCTCAATGTGGACATCTAACTAAAATTGCTCCCAAGGAGTGGCCTACATAGGGCCAAACATATAATGGGCCCATAGCCTCACATACAGTCACGATGGGCCTCATTTACGTCACATAGGTCTCGACATACGGGCCAACATACATCTCATCGGGCCTTGAATACACAACAGGTGGGCCTCGCACCTGGGCCTCAAATATATCATAATGGGCCTCTTACATCAAGCGGGCCACATCACATGACCTGCATTATATGGGCCGCACCAACGGGCTTTATGTATATCAAATAGGCTGCACTGATGGGCCTCATTTATATCAAATCGGGCCCAATCTTATGTATATTTGAGATCCGACCTATTCATAAGCTAACATGGAGATAAATGAAGTGAAAACAATATCAGCTTAATTGGAAATTACCATGGCCCTTCGAAGTTTGAACGGTGGATGTCACTGTCCACTATTTAAAAAGTGGGGCCCACTTGAACTTTAAATCAGACTCACCCATTCTCCCATACTGTAAAATGATCTCACAAATGGTTGGATGGCATAGATACAACATATGCTTCATGGTGGGCCCCACCATCCAGACAGTGGACGGTGTAGATAAAGCACATACATCATTAGGGCCCACACCACAGGGATGAAGCACATACATATGGAGTGGATCCCACCGTCAGATGGACGGGGCGGGATACAAAATATACATCAAGGGTGGGCCTGCGGGCTGCTGACGTCAAGAGAGCAGTTATATAGCTGCAGCACGTGCAACATTGCTGCCTTAAAAAAAAGAGGTGGGTCCCACGGACCCCACCATCATATGATATATATATATATATATATATATATATAAAACATATAATATAATCATATATATATGTTACATGCAGCATTGCTGCCTTAAAAGGGAGAGGTGGGTGCCACGCAGGGCCCACCCTCGTGTATATATAATATATTCATATTATATTATAGTTGCAGTTAGTGCAGCTTTACTGCATTAGAAGGGCAATGGTGGGGCCACGTAGGGCCCACCAACACACACCCATATATATAAAATGTATATATATTATTTAAAAAATAACGTCCAGGCCGTCCATTCATCAAGGAGGGCCTCACATGTGGGGTGTGTCCCACCGTTGAAACGAGGTATCTCCACTCAGTCTACCAGTTGAGCTATGGATCTGGGCGTGGAAAACACATCAAAGAGGGCCCCACCGTCCAGGAGCGGTGGACAGTTTGGATAAAACACACACACTATGGTGTGGCCTGTCAAAAGGGATGGACGAGGTGGGTGGGTCCCATGGACCCCACCGTCAGTTAACACTTCACTGGTAGTCACCCTCCCTAGGAAATCAGTGCCAGGACCTCAGCATTGCAACGAGGTATCTTTCACTCCGCCAACCACTGGAGCGGTGGATCTGGGTCCCATTAACTGGACGGTCTGGATCTCACGTGGGACCCAGAGAACCGCTGACGTTAATTAGCAGTGGGTCCCACCACCTGGCAGATGGACAGCTTGGATGCACAAGTCGGCGGACGGTGTGTATATAACACACACCCCATAATCAAACCCACCGTCCCAGGCCGTGGACGGTGGGAATATACAATATATTAAGGTGGGTCCCACGTTGCTGGGCAACGCTAGTGCAGCAACTCTACTGCTGCTGTACACGTACAGCAGCGTCCGTTTCCAAAACAGGTGGGTCCCACATGGGGCCCACACATGTAGCATATATATATATAATACCTGTCCAACGTCCAGCCACCGCCTGGATGATGTACATGCATCGAGATGGTCCCACATGGTGGGCCACCAGATTTGGATCTAGCTGATATTTATTTTCCCTTCATCCGGGCATGTGTGACTGTCCCGTCATGTATGCCCCAAATTGGGATCAAGGTGGCCCATTCGTCAGGTGGCATGGATAAAATATACACATCATAGGCGGGCCATTCATCATAGAGAAAGAGCAAAAGAGAGAAAGTGAGAAAAGATATTGGCGATGGCGGAGGGACCCCGCCACTATGGGCCCCTCTTGGATACAAGCATACATCAAAGGTCCCACCAAATGTGGTCCATTAAATCACAAAAGAGAGATACCAAAAAGGATGAAAATGTGGGTCCAAGATCACCCACCGTCTACTTCTTCTTGCTCCCTTGGCTTCCTTTGCTCATTAGCTTCGATTCTAACGGAAGAGATGGAGTTTGGATGGTTGAGATGGGAGATGAGAGGGTAGAAAGTGGGCCACACACAAAACTCTCATGGAGGCTAGAAATGTTTGGACGTGTGATATTTTTCTTGCTTGGGAATGTGCTTGAGAAATGAGAGAGAGAGGGTTGCAAGGAGAGAGAGAGGGATGGGTGATGGAGTGATGAATGTGGTGAGTAATGAGTGTGTAAGAGATTGTTGACTTTAGGGGTAGATTGTGTAAGAAGGGTATGGGTTGTGTAAGAGCTTTTTGACTTATGGGGTTGATAGGGGATGGGTGTGAGGTGATGTGTACTTGACATGTACTTCACCCTTAATGGGATTGATTGATTGATGGATGTGACATTCGATAGAGATTCTCTTGGATTTTGTAACGCGCGATGTTTTCCTTGAACTGAACGTAGGCCCACATCTCATGGCCTGGGTATCGCCTCGGTGCGAGAGTCCAGGCATCAAAATCGCGGTAATGGCGCGGTCGCTACGGTATAACTCTCGGGTCGAACCGACTCTGAAAATGGGATATGACTCAGGGTCGCGCACAACTGCCGATTACAGATCGCGAGTTACCAAAATTTGACTGGAGGACCGCGGAAGCCTACGGAACAGTACGGGCTAGAATACAAGTCTTACACCAGCTGCTAGAAAAGTTCGTTAATAGACCCAAACATTAATGCACTTATAATCAAATACCTCAACTTCATATTCATCCACCTTTACTTTATATCTCATTTTGATCAAGTAATGGACCATCAGATATGAGCCATCGGGTTATCATCAAGTTCAACAAAATAAGTTTTAATCATTAAAATAAACTTTAACAGTTAAAAACCTTTGTAAAGTCAATTAAAATATTTTTAGTGTTAGACCTACTGGTAATATCACTTGATGATTCTCTAATCTAATCAGATTTAACCATATAATAAGTCCCAAGTAAACCTAGTGGATCCCTTTATTGGCTCGTGCAAAACTTAATGAATTTTGATGGATGCACCTAACATCACCAAATTTCAATGGGCTCTATGAAGCCTTATAAAGTGATCCAAAGCCATCAGTCAAGATCTACGACTCTTGTCCTTAGATCTAAGATTAATCACCTTTTATGCATTATCAAGTCATTGATCACATAATCATAGTCTAGGCTATTGGGGCCCGAACTATTGACTTGAACTTTGATTCTCCAATGTATGTGTTCAAATGTTCAATATAGGATCTTGTATTCATGGTACACTTATACTTCCATGTAGGATAAAGGCAGAGGCATAACCAAGACTAAATTGGCTTCCAATGGAGGAGACTTCCATCTTGCCCCAAGTCATTCCCCTCACACACGATGACCATACATTTCAAACAATGATGTCCACATATGTGTCATAAGCATCTGTGTCGGTTATAGCTCGATGGGTATTAGCATCCATAGATCACAACTCTTCCCGATCAATGACCATTATAACTAATCTCAAGTTCCCAAGAACCAAAAGATTAACTCCTCACATAACCCCCAAAAAAACAAGTTTAAGGCAACACTAGACATTGTCTAGTGTATATCAGATATATCAAAAGGTCTCATAGTTATCATAGTCAACAATTGAGATCGAGAAATAATGGAGATTCAGTGACCATCGTTTGAAAGATTCGTATGGCCACAAAGTTTCATATCAGACTATATTTTTGGTGTTTTCACTCCATCTCGGTGGGAATGGCCTTATGAACGGTTTGGATGGAATATAAACATCAAGGTAGATCTTAGGAAGGTTTCAACGGCTGGAAACTCTTTCCCCAGTTTTCCCTCTTGTATGGCCCACTTGAGGTTTGGATCCATCTCATTTTTTGTTGTATAACCTAAAATGAGCTCTCAAAATGCATAGACGGTGTGGATTTCTCACAAACATCATGATGGACCCCACCTAGCATTCCAACACAGGAACTTAGGAAATCCACAGCTCCCAAGAAGTTTTTAAGGGTGTGCATTCAATCCCCACTTTGTGGTCCACTTAAAACTTGGTTCTACCTCATTTTTTGGATCATGCTATAAAATGATATGAGAAAAGCGATGAACGGCATGGATAAAACCGTTACATCACAGTGGGCCTCATAAAACCTTGCAATCCACTTCTGTTCTACATATAGGAACGGTTTAAAATTGTGCACGTTAGTAATGACCCAAAGTCGTTCCTAAGAAAAAAATTAGCCGTTCCTAACCAGTAATCAAATGAAGGGGTTATATTAATTGGATTTAATCCAAATTTGGTATGTGCATTTTCTGTCAAGTATACTATGATCACATAAAATTTGGGCCCCAATGGGTATCTCTGGACACCATAAATCTGGGTCGTTCAAAAGGGTGTCAATTGTATTAACCACTGCACTGGACAACAAATCTAGTTCGAAATACATAAATCAAATTAAGGAGTTAGACCAATCAGATCGACACCAAATTTATTACATTCATTCTCTATCAATTATACTATCATCCATAAAATTTGAGCCAAACAAACATAATAAAAGTAAAAGAAAATAATGTCGAAACATATATACAGAAGTTGGCCTCTATGGGATTCGATGGTGGATTCCATTCCCATGTTTCCTCAAAGGGGTGGCTCACTTAAATGTGATTTGGGGCCACCCAAACACCACCATAATCTCATGATGGGTCCCACTTTAAAGGGATAATTTAACCACCTTAGGTTGCATGGCTTAGATCTTCCTCTCTCAATAGTAGCCCACCCTCTCTCTCTCTCTCTCTCTCTCTCTCTCTCTCTCTCTCTTTCTCTCCTCTCTCATTCTCTGAAATTTTTCTTTCTAAAAAGGATTAATCGCCTTGGTTAGCCCTCTTTTGTGTAGAGAGATAACCCTAGGTTAGGGGAGAGGGGTTAGTTTACTTATGTTAGCTAGCTAGTTAGTGAGGTATATTGACATTGGATGGCCATGGCTCATACATGGAGGGATGATATGTCACAAGGAGAATGTGTATGTGGTGTGAGTGGGGTGAGATGTCACATGGAGAATGTGCATATGATCTGAGTAGGGTGGGGTGTCATGTGCATGTGATGCATGTGTGGTGAGTAGACCATGACATCATGGTGAGATGTGGGTTTAGTGAGTGGAGAGTGATAACATTCTCCACTAAGGTTTCTAGATGGGACCATGGGCTATGGACCTAAGCCCATATGAGGTGTGTATATGTGCAGGTTTTCACACACTTGCGTTCTTAAGTTCTTCGTGATGTATCTTACAAATGGATAGTCACATCGACAAATGAATTATACATCTGCTATCGAGGCAACGTGCCAGTCAATATGACAAGAGTTACTAGGTCTCAGGGTTTGTAACACTTGGGTGCATACTATGCACAGACGATCTAAGTCTCGCTCTGAGGCTCTAGATGATGCGCACTCATGTGCGGAAGAGATGTGGGGTATCGGTACACTACAATGAATGAAGGTTGCCTACGAGCGAGTAATCAAGACAGGCATACGGACGCACTGCCAGTCACTAGAAAAACCTGGGGCATTACATACCATTAGAGGGTGAACAATCTATTTTACCCTTACAGAGAGTTGCCTACGACTGAAAACCCTGCCTAAATGCAAAAGTCAATTATGCCTACCAAAATTGAAAGCTATGTGTGCCTAACTTAATGTATTTTTGAAATCCAATCCAATCACCAATTGTGTGACCTAATTTTAGGCATTGGTCTATTAAACCAGCCCTATTCGTTATCTAGGTGGGCCATATGATTGGAAACAGTGTATATGGTGAACCCACCCTCCAAATTGTTTCCCTTGGTGTGGCTCACTTGAATCATGGATTGTCCTGATTTTTAGGCCATTGACCTTTTTTTCATTTAATGGTCCGAGTGGATTTCAAATCATCATTACGATGGGCCCTGTAAAAAATCAATGGTGGACGTCTCTCTCACAACCGTTTCCTTTAGTGTAGCTCATCTGAATCACAAGTCAATTTAATTTTCTATCCATAGATCTAATGTAGTTTATATATATAATGGTTAGAGTGGATTTCACATACACATCACTATGTGTAACGCCCCGAAAATCGGGGGTCGAGAAAAGCTCAACTCCCAAGTTCCAACGCATCACTTATGCACATAGATAATGATGATTAAATGCTATCCCTGTTAGTGCATTAAACATGAGTGGGATTGATCCAAAATAACATATCATACTCCAGGTGCAATTAAATTAAGCAAGCAGGAGACTTAAGTACTCAAATTATAACATGAAAGTGTTTCACCATTCGGAGTATGAATCTGTTCTAGGCTGAATATATACAAGTGTTTGTTCCAAAATTTACAAAATATCAAAATATAACTGTCCAACTAGTCCGTGTAACCCTGTAATCCCATCGAATCAGAACAAGGTCTACAGAGACCCGCCTGATAGCTGAATATAGGAGAATTCCTCCTCCTCATCTATGAAGTCCAGCTCCGTCACGTAAGCCGCATCACAACCTGCATCTACATCAGAGTCTGGTTGGTGTTTTAAAACACCGTCCCAAAGTGGGAGTGAGTGATCAACTCAGTGGTACTATAAGGCAAAGGTTAACATGTTATCAATTCAGTCAAGCAGTAATGATAAAGCAATACAACAATCATATCCTAAGTACTCTTGTTAATACAAGAATGATATGCGTAATGATGCATGCCCTCGCCTGCACTCCCTCAGCAATATCATCTCACGATCACGCATGCAAACTCCCTAAAAGTACGCTTCCTCGCCAAAGCACATGTAATGCGGTGCATAGTCGTGTTAGCCATGTAATTTTATTAGGCTTGTTCATACAGCAGATTTGGGAAGCTAAGGTACCTCCCCTTATATCACTTACCCAAACAATGATCCATTTAGGGTCATCAGTCCTAGTTAATAACATACGATAGGCAAGTTGTAGGGCATCACCCCTGAAGAAAAGTAGTAGATAGGTAAGTTTATGAGTTCACACTGAAGGTCACTACAGAGAGGCTCGTCACCTCAGCATAGGCTTAATTTATACTCGAAGTCACTACGGGAGGCTCGTCACTTGAACGTAAGCCGATAGCTCGAATACGATATCCCATGCACCACCATAATTGACTCACGAGTTTGGGTTGCTCACTGGTGACTACGGGGAGGCTCGTCACCCCAGCATAAGCTGACAGCTCGACCACGGTGTTCCATACACCACCATATCCAGCTCATGAGTCTTAGCGAATCTTGGTACCATAGTTAAACAGGCTTCACATTGGTAAGTGGTACCTTAGATTCAAGCAGTAGTGTCCATACATGGTAAACACACAATAGGCCAATCGGGTTATGTGACATGTGTGATTGGTACGAGCGCACGTTAAATTGATCGACATGGAGCACGTAAGCACTCCGCGTGGCCTAACCACTGTCGACAACTAGCGTACGACTCGGATTCCTCAAACGTATCTAACGTGGCGAAACTAGTTCGGCCACTCAATCAGGAGCTATTACCGATTGCCTGGACTAAGTGGTAGTCCCAAACATACTCAAATGCAATAGGGAATCACATATGTTACTCATATCAGCATTTAACAAATAATACAAACATAAGTCTCATTTGGCCATTTTATCAAACACATTTGACAAGTTAACATACATATGCATTTCATCCACAAATCATATAGTGACAATTTGTAATACATGAAGAAAACTAATCATATGACTAAGGAAACTAAGAATCCTGTCTCAATACACTTAATAAGTACAATCCATCTTATTCAGACATTTTAACAAACACTTAGACTACATAATACTACATACATGAACTAATCTAGTTATAGCATATATTATGACAAATCCTTTCAGAAAGGAGTTGTCACACATACAACGAACATGTATTCTAGGTTAATAGGCATGGCCAGCATAAATCATAGTTTCACTTTCTTTCAAACATTTCAACAAACACATAGAATGCATTTTATACTCACATATTTCACACATGTATAGTTTATCAAACAAAACATCGTAGCTAATATCATATGGCAGCAATCAAGTCAAGCATAAATCATTGCTGACATTGAAAGCCTTGAAAACCATAACCTAAACGTTTATAGTCCACACCTTTCGTTAGTTTGCTCGTTACGAACTCGGTTCGTACACTACGCTTCCGTATACAGCACAACAGCTACCTAAATCACGAAATAGGTTAGTTATTTCGTCGTTTTCTCTATTTGGATTCCTAAAATGAGATTAGGGTTAGGATTCCTTACCCAAATCAAACCTAAAATCGATGGTGTAGCGATGAGGTGGTGGAGATTCGGTACGTGGAGTCATGGGAGTGAATCCCAGCAACGATCCACAGACCTCACTCCCTTCTCCTCACTCTTTTCTCTCTTTTCTCTCCTAGGGTTAGAGAATTCGTATGAAATGAGAGAGGGGTGGTTTAAGGTCCTTATATGGGCCCAGAACTGATGCTAATGGCCCCAGGGCCATGGTATACTTAGGTTATAGCCAAAGGGTGTCTGTTTCGGGCAAACGGGACTCATCTGGAGGCCCATTACTCACCTACATCATGGAGTAAGTTCCGTAACCATAGATCTGAGTCAGATTAAGGTTTCGGTCCGATCAGATTTGTAGATCGACCGTGGAGGACCTGTTTCAGTTCAACAGTCATCGTTACTCAATCAGGGCCACAAGTATACCGATATGTATAGGGAAACTTTCCTGATCCATGGGTAAAGTTTGGTCAGAAACCGACGGTCTAAAACCTTCAATTTCGCCCACAAGCGAATGGTCCAATTCACTTAAGTTTAAGTTCATTTTCTAAGGATATTCGCGTTTCTCACACTCTTTGCTTAGGGCTCAAGTTGTGCGTTTCTGGATACTATTCGGACTCGATTCCAGCGATGCTTGTCAAGCCCAATAAGGCGATCATAACCTTATAGTTTCGCGGTAATTGGACTTTCGACGCGCGGTTCAGGTCCGATACGGAGTTTCAATATGCTCCCGAGAGCAACTGGGTTTTGAGATTACTCCTAGGTCTTTAGGTAATGTTGAGTTAGCGATTATAATGGTTTTGGGTCTTGCAGTTCATATAAATAGTGGTTCAAGCTAATTTCACTGGTGTTTGAGTTTAATACTTAATTAATTTTCATCTAATTACTAAAGGATTCGCTCATTAAAGATTTCTGCCTGAGGTAGTACTCGGGTCTTTGTACAGATTTTTCCGAGACGTTACACTATGAGCCCCCCAAAAATCAATCCTATGCATACATTTTTTAAAAATTATGACCCGCGCACTTGAGCCAAACCATGATGTGCATGTGAAATTTACTTTGACCATTAGATGTATAATCCCATATTAGACCCAAGGCCATCAAATAAGGCTTATGATTCATAGCCAACCTATAGGATATAGATGGGTGAGATTTCCATTGTTGATTTTTATAAGTCCCTACTATAATGATTGTGTGGGATCCACTTGAACCAATAAATGCCCCAAAACATTTAGCCCTGTGGCCCAAAAGTTAAAACAATTCAATTCATTATTCAAGCAGCCCACATAGAGGGAAACGGTTTGGAGGGTAGAAATAGTAATGAATGGTTGTTTCCAGCTATATGATCTACTGAACCATAAATGGGACTTATTTTTTAGTCCAAAACCTAAAAAGGGATGCTCACTTAGATGATTGGAGTAAATTTTAAAAACAATGTGACTTCCACACTCATGTGCTTCGATGCTTTCGCCTGTTACCAAGAGTCCCATAGACAGGAGACCCTAAATCAGTCAAGTCAGAATAACAAAGAGTTCTATTAAGCCATCATGGTGGGCCCACCTTGATGCATGCATTGTATATACACTCCCCGCTTATTCATTTGCCAACAAAACCCAAAAATGAAGCACATCCAAATCTCAAGTGAACTATATCAAAAGAAAGAACTCCGACCATTTAAAACTCCTTAAAGCCCACCGTGATGTTCATTTGCCATCCAACCTTTTAATAAGGTAGGGGAAAGAAAATAAAAAATATCAACCTAATTTAAAACTTTTGTGACTTATAAAATGCTTTTAACGTCCAATCATCACTATTTCTTGTGGTAAGGTCCATCTAAGATTGGAATATGCTTCCTTTATGAGCGTGTGACCTAAAATGAGCTGAATGGATGGCTTGACCGAACTCCTCGTTAACTTGACCATAGGGAAAGAGAGAAGAAGAAGAAATGAATTTCCAAAAATTAACGGTGCCGAATACCGGTTATAACTAGTCACATTTTTATTCTCAAGATAAAAGTAAGAAGCATGATTTTGTAAATATAAAATTTAAGGATATTTTATGATAAAATTAATAATTAATAGAAAATTTCGTAATAATATGTTAAGAAGATTTTGTCTCGGGAGGAGACTTGCCTTTCACGGACGCGGATTTCCTACTAAGGGCGTGTTTGGCCAGGTGAAACCCATGGGATTAGGAGGGATGGGATCAATTTTAAGGTAATTATGGTGATGTCAGTGTTTGTCCATTGATCCCATGGGTTTGCAATAGCCCATGGGATATATAGCAGCTTGTTTGGACCATCACAAATGGCAAGCCCCATGGGTTTGCATCTTATATGCTTCTTGTGGTGTGCCCCACTCACTGTGTTACATTTGCCTCAAAATAGGTTCATAGTTGAATGTATGTTGGTGAAAATGATAGAGGGAGTGGATAACTCATTGATATCTCGGTGGGTCCCACATAGCATAGGAAACTCGCATCTCACATTTGCCGAATCCGTCTTCAGAGCAGGCAGTGTTTACAAGGGCTGCAGCAGATGAAGTACACCCATCATCTCAAACAGCACGCGGGATGGGATCCACGGCTAAAACCCTTCTATTACCTCTTAACACCATATCCAGCGCCCGGCCAAACACGCCCATCCGTTTTGGGTAGGGCTCACTGAAATGTATGTGAAAAATCCATTCCGTCCATCCGTTTTGCGAGCTTATTTTAGGATGTGAGAGAAAATTGGGGAAATACATTCCTACCGTTGAAACCTTCATAGGCTCCACCTTGGTGTTTATATGTTATCCAAACCGTTTACAAGGTAATTCTCAATGTGATGAAGTAATTAAAAACATCAAAAGGATATCCTGATACAAAACTTTAATGGCTATAAGAATGCTTCAACTGTGCTCACTGAATTTTCACTGTTTCCATCTTGTGTGGCCTACTTGAGTGTTTTATACATCTAATTGTTTGTCGAACGTCCTAAAATGATCTCTCAATACGGATGGACGGGTGGATTTCTCACAAAAATCTCTATGGGCCCCTCCCAGCATCCTTGCGCAGTAACATCTTGCATAGGCTTTCGCAAGGAAATCCGCGTCTTCCTAAAGAATGAGAAAATTATCGCTGTAGACCCCACCTTTTATCCAGCGTCAGAGCATTTGAGGACGAAACTGCCCCTGCTGACGCTACCTATCGCTACGGTTATAATCCGTAGTCTTAGTTCTGCAGAAACGAAAATTACTTAGAAAAGCAGGGGTATTTTCGTCCTCAAATGCTCTGTCCGTACGCGAATGGCCTTAGTTGGGAAGGTAAGTTTTGAATTCTTCATAAAAGACGCTGGATAAAAGGTAGGGTACACAGTGGTAATTTTCTCCCAGAGAATCGGCAAACTTGAATGCCGAAAATCACTCTTGAGTGGATTCATAACCGCACGGGTAGAGCAGCACGCTCAGCACGTGGGAACATGTGCAATGAACTACTTAGACGAGATCTGAGTTTTTCATAAGATTGGAAATAATTCTTAAATATAAAGCTTCGAAAATCATATAGTTTCAATCTTCAGGTGGGCCACAACCTATAAAACAAATTCACAGCTAAGAATCATTTTATGAACGTTGAACTGATTTGATATGATGTGGTCCACCTAAGTGTGAAATAGACTAAACTTTATGCCATAAAGATATGAACAGTATCATTCACTTTATGGATAGCTCAGATCTTGCACATATATCATATTGTAACACATATGCCCGCGTGTGAATGTGTACACCTCGCACGTGCTGGTGGAAGTTTCTCCTTCTCTCGGGTTAAACTGAGAACGGATTGGCTACTCCCCCAGCAGCCCGGTGGCTGATGGTCGGTGCTCTATGGGCCCCACCATGATTTATGTGTTTCATCCATTTTTACAGATCATTTTAGGGTTTGATACTAAAAATGAGAGGGTTGTAAATCTCATGTGGACCACACCACAGGAAAACAATAGTGATTTTATATCCACCATTAAAATCCTCCAAAGGCCCACTGTACTGTTTATTTGACATCCATTCTGTTGATTAGGTCATACAGACCCAGATGAAGGGAAAAAACAAAGATCAGCTTGATCCAAAACTCTTATGACCCCCAAAAAGTTTTTAATGGTCGATGTTCATTCAACACTTTTTCCTGCACAATGGGGTCCCCTTGATATTGGGATATATCTCATTTTTGGTCTCAAACCATATAATTATCTATCAAAATATATGGACTGCATGGATGAAATACATACATCATGGTGGGGCCCACAGATCACCGACCGTCAGCCAATGGCTGGTGGCAAGGGGGAGTAGCCAATCCGTTTCCGGTTAAACTTGAGTCGTTGGATTTCATCCAATGGCTCACGTTCAGCCAGCAAAAATAGAAAAATCCAGATAAAAATACGCCGGCGTGATTGCCGTAAGCATGTAACGGTGTGCCAACACTTCTGTGGGGAGAAACAACTTAAGGTGCATTAGATCCATGCCGTCCATTAGGTTCTTCACCTGATGCTTGATCTTGATTCCGAATATTTCACTGATCCAAGAGTGATGTGGGCCTCACCATAGGAAATAAACTAAAATCAGGTCACCGATTGGGTACTACCCCGTTCGGGAACATGATGTATGGGCTTTATCCGCACAGTCCATCCATTTTCTTCATATCATTTTAGGATGTAAGCCCAAAAATAAGGGACCACAATGGGGTTCATAGGCTTACAGTTGAAAACTGTCTGAACCACACAAGTTTTGAATCAATATGATATTTGTGCTTTACCTTCCCTAATGAACATCAACGATATCCCTGGCAAGGTTTGAAGAACAGTCGGCCTCATTATCATAAGTTGTTTCTTATGGTGTGGTCCACTTGACCTTTTGATCTACGATATATTTTTGGCTTATATTCTAAAATAATATCGCAAAATAGATGGACGGTGTGGATAAAATGACCCCGCAGGAGTTTTAAAGCCACACATTCGCCAGGTTGGTCAATATAATGTGAAATTCATTGAAAACTGCTAATAATTGAAATCCACTTAAATCTTGGCAGCCTTAAATGAAAGAAAGTGAAAGCGATGATTATAACTTGTGAGTTTGTAATAACAGGTGATATGGAAATTCATATGAAATTGAATTATATGATTTTATTATGATTTCAAATAATTGGATTTCAATTGATATCAAATACACTCTTCCTCAAATAACATGAAAGTACTACTTGTAGGACTTAATCTATATGCGGAATAGGCCCACGGATATGTCTGTGCATGGGACACGGCGATCAGGGGTTTAGACAGTGTACCTATATGAGACGCCGCCATGGAAGCCGGATAAGAATACCAAAATTTCTGAAGAGTTTAGAATCTTTCTCTCCTTCTCACCTTTTATGTAATTCACAAGATGGGACTCGAATTCTACCATGGTGTAGGATCGAGGACCCAGCTCTCTTTTATAGAATCTGTGGAGAGAGAGTTTGAAACCCATCACAACTCTCTCTCCCATGCTCCACATTGTAGCATCCTAGTGTAACTCAAATTGTTATCTACGTAAGACAGCTATAGTATTCCAGCCCTAGTACGCAAAGCTACGCAAATAGACTGCGCAGCGCATCACCTGAAGTGGGGCCCACTGGTCTACTCAATTATCCAATCTAACTGAATGACAATCCAGACTGTTGATCAGTAAAGCCCACTAAAAAGAGTTCTTACATTCTCTCACTTGGGCCTCATCGAGCAACATCAATGATAGTCATATAGAATAATTCTGTAAATAAGTTTTGATCTTTTAAGAAAACATCCAAATAGTTAACCAATGAAATAGTTGGACAATATGAGTAATGTTATTCAATCTAGTCAATTAAGACTGTCAGTATCGAAACGCGGTAGTTATCACAACATTTAATTTAAGCAAAGTGAGACTAAGCGCGATCACAAATACTTTCAATCTTAACGACATAGATGTGGTATAAGGATTACACACTTTAGTATGATAATATGTGTCTATCCTTAAGAGGTCCTGAAGCTTTTATATGTCTCCAACGAGACACGACTGTAGTTCTACTTACTCAAAATTTGCGCATATATATATAGAGAAGCAGAAATAAATCTTTATATCAAAATCATCCAAACAAACTGTATAAAACGAGATCTCTAAGTATCTGTGAAAATCAAAGTACGCTCAACTCCCACTAACTGAAAGCATCTGTGAGATCAATGACTCCCATGGATGTTACATGCTCCTGAAATGACATGATAGGGAGACTTTTAGTGAGCAGATCTGCAATCATCTGCTTAGTGTCGATGAATTCCACGGATACTTGATAATTCTGAACCTTTTTCTTTACAACAAGATACTTGATGTTGATATGTCTCGACCTTGACGAATGCTTGTTGTTACTAGAGAAGGAAATAGCAGTCGAATTATTGCAAAATATTCTCAATGGTTTCGGGATATGCTCCGGTACCCGCCAACTTGAGAAGAAACTATGTAACTATAGTGCCTGATTAGATGCCTCATGTAAGGCAATAAATTCAGCTTCCATAGTGGATGAGGCTGTGGTAAACTGTTCCACGCTTTTCCACGACACAGCTCCTCCCACCATCATGAAAATGTATCCTTAAGTAGACTTCTTAGTATCAACACAGCCTGCGAAGTTTGCATTTGAATATCCGATCAACTCCAACTGATCAAATCTTCTGTATGTGAGTCCGAAGTCTTTCGTTCTTTGAAGATACCGTAATACTTTCTTCGCAGCTATCCAATGTTGTATTCCTGGATTAGATAGATATCTTCTCAATATTCCAGTGACAAAGGCAATGTCTGGTCGCATACAGACTTGAGTATACAGGATGCTCCCTACTACTGATGCGTAGGGAAATTCCTTCATTCAATTCTTTTCTAAATCATTCTTTAGACACTCAAATAGACCAAATTTATCGCCCTTCACAATGGGCGACTTTCTTGAAGTACAATTTTGCATGTCATACCTTTCGAGTACCCTAGTAATATAGGCCCTCTGTGACAGGCTGAGCAGTCTAAGTGTTCTGTCACGGCGAACTCAATGTCGATGACGTAAGAAACTTCACCAAGGTATTTCATTTTAAACCTTTAAGATAAGAATTTCTTTGTGTCGCTCAACATCCTGGTATCACGGCTAGCCAACAGAATGTCATCAACATACAAAATCATCATAATGAACTTACTCCCATTGGTTTTAATGTAGATGCATTCATCTGCAGTGTTTTCTACAAAGCCATATGAGGAAATTACTTCATGAAACTTAAAGTACCACTGTCGTGATGCCTGTTTCATCCCATTGATGGACTTCTTAAGTTTGCAAACCAAATGTTCTGAGCCAGTAGCTACAAAACCTTCGGGCTGCAACATATATACATTCTCATTTAGATCCCCATTGAGAAATGCAGTCTTTACATCCATCTGATGTAACTTTAAATCCATATGAGCTACAAGAGCCATTATGATCCTGAATGAGTCTTTCTTAGATACTGGTGAAAAAGTCTCCTTAAAATCAATGCCCTCACATTGGTTAAAACCCTTGGCAACAAGTCTGGCTTTATATCGTTCGACATTACCTTTGGAGTCCCGTTTGGTTTTAAATATTCATTTAGAACCAATCGGTCTTATTCCAATAAGTAACTCTATAAGATCTCATACTTTATTGTCCTGCATGGATTTCAACTCATCTTTCATGGCAACAAACCAACGAGAATGATTAGCACTTTGTTTGACTTGTGTAAAGGATTCAGGATCTTTTTTCACTCCTATGTCAAAGTCGTGCTCCTGTAAGTATACGATGTAATCGTCTCGATTTACAGGCTTTTACTCTCTTTCAGATCTTCTCAATGGTTCAGCTTGTTGGGTCTGATCTTGATTTTCCTCATCAGTGGTTTGTATATGAGGTTCTACGTGGTGCTCTGCAGTGACTGCAGAATCAACTGCATCATTATTGTCCACATGATCTGGATTGACTATGACAAGAGTCACAGTCCTTTGTTCCTTAAATACAAAATTTCTTATGTTCGTGCTCCCAATGTTTTCAGTGTCCTTAATGAATCTGGCATTCTCAGTCTTAACAATCTGATAAATTGGGAAGGACATTAGAATCGATAGCCTTTTCATCTTTCTAGGTATCCAATGAAGAAATAACTTACGGTTCTAGGATCAAGCTTCTTTTCATGCAGGTTATAAATTTTAGCTTCAGCAGGACAACCCCAAATATGTAGATATTGAAAACGTGGTTTTTTTCCCATTCCACAACTTAAGAGGAGTTTTATTTACTGCTTTGCTGGGAACTCTGTTTAGTATATGAACTGCGGTTTTGATCGCATCACCTCACAGAGATTCTGGTAATGTCGAATTACTGACCATGCTTCGCACCATATCCATAAAGGTGCAATTGCGTCTCTTAGCCACTCCATTTTGCTCTGGAGTACTAGGCATAGTGTACTGAGCGACAATGCCACAATCCTGTAAGTATTTAGCAAATGGCCCTGGATTGCGTCCTGATTCGTCATATCTGCCATAGTATTCACCACCACGGTCAAATCTGACAACTTTAATTCTCTTATCAAGTTGATTTTCAACTTCGGCCTTGTAGATTTTAAACGCATCTAGGGCATCTGATTTCTCACTGATAAGGTATAGGTACCCAAAGCGAGAGTAGTCATCTATAAAGGTAATGAAATATTTGTGGCCACTCCATGAGGCTTTAGGGAATGGTCCACAGATATCTGTATGTATAACCTCTAATAGATCTACACTCTTAGTTGCATCTTTCTTTCTCGTTCTAGTCTATTTTCCTTTTATGCAATTAATGCATACTTTATAATCAGAGAAGTCTAGAGAATACAAAATTCCTTCTCGCACAAGCCTGTCTAATCTCTCACGAGATATATGGTATAGCCGTCTGTGCCACAACATGGAGGAATTCTCATAGTCTAGTCTTCGCTTGGATCTCACTACATTTTCATGCAAGGAATTAATATTATAGACGTCAGAGGCAATCAAGTCTTACTGGTATAAGTTGTTTACTATAGAGCCGGTTTCAACTTTAATCGAATTAAAGTAAATACTAAAACTTTTATTTCCAAAGTGGAATGAATATCCCAACTTCTCCAAATAGGAAATTGAAACTAAATTGCACCTTATAGACGGCACACAGAATGTATCTACTAAATTCAAAAATTGACCAAACTTCAACTTAAGCCTATAGACTCTTATTATCTCCACGTCAACCTTAACACCATTGCCTACGTATACTGAACGCTCCGCATCAGTTGGTGGCCTGGCCTGTAGTAATTCCTGTATAGAAGTGCATATGTGAATAGTAGTTCCTAAATCTATCCACCAGGAACCTGCTGACACATCGGTCAAATTAGATTCAAGATAAGAACAGAATGAGTACCTTTCTTTATGAGCCAATTCTAGAAACCTTCGCAGTCTTTCTTTAAATGACCTGCTTTTTTACAAAAGAAGCACGGTTTACCTTTAACTCGTTTGTGTTTCCAAATTGATTCTCATGATATCCAGATGGAGGACCAGAGAATCCTTTATTAGAACCTTGTTTCCTTTTCCTTTTACCTTTTATCCCCTTGCCCATGCCCTTATCCTGAAGTCACCATATTAACATTTTAAACTTTTACCATCTGCCTGATCCTGTCTTCTTCTTGGACGTACTAAGTGATGAGTTTATCCAATGTCCACGTCCTTTAGAGTGTTATAGTTTACCAGGAACGTGCCGAATTAGGTAGGTAGGTTGTTCATGAACAAATGAACCAGTTGATCATTAGTGAGTACAAGTCCTAGAGCACGGATCTTAGAAACAACTTTGATCTGCTCTACAATGTATTCACGGATGTTGTCTTTTCCATCGTAGGACGGGTGAGTCAATTTATTTAGAAGAATGCCCACTTCAAATTTATCAGATTTCTTGAATCGTTTTCCCATTTCAGTCAGGAAAACTTTGGCCTTATCTGTTCTAGGCATGACACCCTTCATCGATTCAAAAATTGAATACTTAATGACTTTCAGGCATGTATCATTTGATCTAAACCATGCAACTCATTGATTATATTTAGCTTCAGTGACATTATCAGATGGCTTTGGCAGTTCTGGTATTATTAGGGCAAGATTTAATTGAAGACAGCCCAGTACAACTTCAATGGCGTTCTTTCATTGAGCGTAATTAGATCCATTAAGGGCAGGGACTTAATTCTGATAAGTTGGAATTGAGACTGAAAAAAGAGATGCATTTATACTCACATTAGTTCATAATTTCACAAAGCAATTTAGTGAATGTAAACAAATATCAGGCAAAATTAATCAATTCAGTGGCTAAGGGAGGCATCAACTGAATCATCTAGGATGACGATGGGCCCAACCATCTCATCCTGGTGAGAATCTATTACATCATCATCATTCCTCCTGTGGGCGGTAATAACAACATGTCAGTGATCCTCCTGAACATGAAGTTAAGTGATGTAAGTCATGTAAATCTTAAACACTCAACACCTGTGGGTGAGATGAGTCTTTCAGCTTTACATTACCAGCACCATTTACTTCACCCGTTCACTTGATTGTCAAATGGTAATCGTCTGCATTTTCATTACCATATGCATGAAAATGTGAACGCAACTGTATGTAATCCACCTTATCCCAATGTTACAAGTCTGTACTTGTAGAATTTTCATCTATTAAGATCATTATGGTGGCTAACACAACCGAATCTAACACTACAAATATAGACTTAGGATCGCAATTACAATCCTGCCTCTCAATGGATTATAACTTAATTAGTTCGATGTAGTCCATAAGTTAGTTGATACTGATCTTTTGGAATTCCTTAAAGTGAAACATATAAATAGGTTTCACACCTTATATTCTAACGGTCCATATCAATACTTAAAGATGGGTGATGGGCCAATAATAGGGCCGCACCAGGACTCTATATGATCTTAAAGTGTTCAATGAGCATGACTAATCCAGTTCCTAATATCCACATGATAGACAAATAGTACGAAACTTTACAATTGGATGGTTAGGTCCATGCATAGGTGTCCACAAGATGGACAGATTAGTTTAAACGCTCAATATGTGTCAATATCTGATTAGATGTAGCTTTTATCATCAGATTAGTCTACATATTGAGCATTTATTGTCACGCCTCAAACTCGGAAACCGAGCTCACAAAATTTCCGATCCCCGAATCCGGCGCCGGCAGCCTCCGTAGAACCCCATTCTCAGCTCCCAGCCCCCATTCGCCAGGTTCCGATCCTGGGATGATACGAGGAGGATTTTCAACACCAGTTTGATTCGTAATAAGCATAACCAAAGACATAACTCACAAAAAACAACCAAAAACTCCATCACATTTTCACTATGATCAAAAACTTTACAAGTACAATGAGCATAAAGGAAAATACAATGATAATGGACAAAAAGCTCCAAGATAATCTGCTATGCGCTCCTGCCTTAGTGCTGCTGCGGTCCAACGTCACCCGCACGCAACAGTCGTGCATAAGCTTATGAAAAGCTTAGAGGGTAGTGTAAGTGTGTGCGTAAGGTAGTAATACAATTATGTAGTATTAGAGTAATGCGGAATATGCTGATGAATCCATGAATGCTATTAGTCGTACTAAGGCTATGCGGTGCAAGACATGAATGATGTTGGCTATACCAAGGCCATGCGGTGTGAAATGCAACTCAAGCATGCGAATCCTCATCTAAGTCCACATATCAATACAGCTCAACTCTAGAATATCACCGGGGTCTAGTACACTCCAACCAGATTGCCGCCCCATCGCGAGCAATAAGGTGAGTGTAAGAGACCTCACTATCCGCCTTCCAATATCGGGCTCGGCTCATCAATAGCGGATACATTCCTCGAGCTGGTTAAAATCAGCCTAGCTTTGCCCCCTCCTCTCGGGCGGGTAAGGCCGCACCCCCTTCCAACCGACCACAACACAGTGGAAAGCTCGACCGTCTGGTAATCAACACTCGGTCCTCATGCACCCACTTGGTCTAGACGTTGGAGCAACCTCTTGGTGCCATAAGGGTTTAGGAACTTTCACTCAGGGATATCTATAGCACCCCATATAGATCAAGATTTCCGATATCCAATCCTGCCAACCACGATACGCCTGTGGAGGCTATAGCCCTGATGTCGCTAGGGCGCACAGTAACTATGTCACACAATGCGAAATGCATGAATCATACTATCCAGTCATGCAGTAGTCCTGCACGTATCGTGCACTCATGTAAGGCAACACCGCCCATTCGGGAGCCCCTAAACAATCTACCTGAAGGCATATGCTATGATTAGTCACTTCTCATATCAAGCATACATATGATGCGTATGATCATGAATCATGGAACTATACTAAACATGTTATATGATGATGGATGTTGTTCATAACGAAGATGGGCCTAGACGGCCTACAAGTATGGGCCTAATAATGGGCCCTAGGGAGAATTATAATGCGAACATTTAACCAACATTATTCTTACAATGTGGACGTCAAACCAACATTGCTCCCAAGGCACGACCGTCATAACATCATTACACAGACCATGGTAGGGTCACACATTGTAATGGACTTGTGTACATCCAATTGGGCCTCGACCCATGGGCCTTAGATACAATAAATGGGCCGGATCACATGGGCCTTATGTATATCAGGTGGGCCTCAAAGGATGTGCCATAACTACATCAAGATGGGCCATATATATATATATATATATTAGGGTGGGCCGAATTAAATGGGCCGATTCAATGGGCCTAGGTATATCAATCGGGCCCACCCTTATGTACTTTGAGATCCGACCTATTCACAAGTTAACATAGGGATGGAGGAAATGAAAACAAATATCAACTAAATAGGAAACTACTACTGCCCTTAGAAGTTGACCGGTGGATGTCACGGTCCACTATTTAAATGGTGGGGTCCACTTGAACTTTAGATCTAATTCATCCTTTTTGCCCATGCCATAAAATGATATCTCAAAATGTTTGGATGGTATGGGTACAGCGTGTGCATCATGGTGGGCCCCACCATTCAAACAATGAACGGAGTAAAATACATACATCAATATGGGGCCTGTGGGCTTCCTTCCGTCAAAGGGGCAGTTATTTTGCTGTTACACGTGCTGTAGCTGCACTAGAAAGGTAGAGGTGGGTCCCACGTAAGGCCCACCATCATGTATATATTATATTTATTAATAAAAGTTTCAAGGTTGTCAACATCCCAGTTAATAGGTTAGATTAGATGCTCATAATCCATCAAATGGACAGCCCAGATCAAAATATATATAATAACATCTTGAAAATGAATAGTCCAAATCTGGGATCAATGGGCCATACAGAAATCCGGGCCTATCATTTAAACGGGATCCGGATCCAAATGATCCCATTCACGGGTCCCAAAAACAAACCCGAAGCCAACATCTGGATACTAATGATCCCGTCCGCGGGTCTAGATGGGGGATCCGAATACGCGTAATCGGGTTCGAAGACCCGATTCCATATAAGGTCGATCTCGACCTAATACTTGCAGCAAAAAAACAGGTCATTTTCGACCTAGTGTCTTCGGCGAGGAAGAACCAGGTCGATTTTGACCTACTTCAAGCCGCGACTGAAAAGAGGGAGAAAGAGAGATCAAATCTCAGTTGTTCTCCTTGTTCGCCCGATACGATGAGTAGAGATTGAAATCCTCTCATCTTTGCAAACATTAACGGAAGTAGCGGCTGCGGCGGAGACTGTGGCTGCCATTGATGGACGCAAAAGCACGAGACACTGGCAATGGCTCCGGATAGAGGAAGAAAAGGAGATCGAAAACCATCACCATCGTCTGCACGAACAAGGTTAAACAATGGCTTCCGGTCCAACAGATCAAGGTACGGGATTTGGGGTAACTAGATTTGGGATTTTTAAAATCCCTAATATGGGTTTCTGTATTTAGGGTTTCAAATCCAAATTCCTTAATCTGAAACTCTGAATTTAGGGAATCCAAATCCACGATATGAAAATCTGTATTTAGGGTTTCGAATCCAAATCCCTAATCTAAAAATCTGATTTTAGGGATTGGAAATTGAAGACCCTAATCTTCTAATTTGGGGATTCGAAATCGAAATCCCTAATCTACTCTGGATTTTAGGGTATTCGAATCTGAAAGCCCTAATTTCCTGATTTGGGGATTTCGAATCCTAAATCCTTTATTCTACTCATATCTGAATTTCGGAAAAAATCCCTAATAGTTGATTTCTGAATTCAGGGAAAGATCCCTGATTTCAATTGTTCCATGAATTCAAAAATCTCTGTTGCTGATTTGATATGACTGAATATGATCATCCATACCTATGCACAGATGTCTCTGATACCAACTGTGGGACTTAATCTATATGCGGAATAGGCTTTCGGATCTGTCTGTGCATGGGACACAGCGATCAGGGGTTTAGATAGCGTACTTATATGAGACGCTGCCATGAAAGCCAGATAAGAATACCAGAATTTCTGTAGCGCTCAGGATCTTCCTCTCCTTCTCACCCTTTATGTAGTTCACAAGATGGGACTCGAATTCTATTGTGGTGTAGGATCAGAGACCCAGCTCTCTTTTATAGAATCTGTGGAGAGAGAGTTTGAAACCCATCACAACTCTCTCTCTTATGCTCCACATTGTAGCATCCTAGTGTAACTCAAATTGTTGTTTGCGTAAGACAGTTATAGCATTCTAGCCCTAGTACCCAAAGCTGTGCAGATAGATTGCGCAGCGCATCACCTGAAGTGGGCCCACTGGTCTACTCAATTATCTAATCCAACTGAATGACAATCCAGACTGTTGATCAGTAAGGCTCACTAAATAGAGTTCTTACACTACTAATTCCTATAATACTCATTCCCTCCCTTGCTCATTTTAGTATTTGAAATAAAAAAGTACCATGATTATTAAAAACTTGAAGGGTCACACCACATAAATAATTTCCATGGAAGCTTTCTTTAGGGCCAGTTTGGGAGTGTGGATTTGGAACCCTCTCTTATGTTTAGCACCCTAAATTCATCATCCCATGTGATCCAAAAGTAGCTATGCATGAAATAGTTATATAAGGTTTAAAGTTAACTACTAAATCAATTTCAATATATCTAATTAATGTACAAATGCAACATTTGACAAATAGTTGTAATAACCATGTTAAAATATACCTTGCCTAAAAATGATGAAATTCAAGTTTTGTATGGCCCACAAGCACATGATCCATCCGAGTGACTAACCAATGATTTGTAACCATTGATTTACATAGACAATGTTTGGACAACGCATATTGTCCTACTAAAGTAATTATAGTGATGCAATTGATAATCTAATTGTTTTAAAATATTATAGTGGACCATTTACCTAATAAATTAATATCTCAGTGACACACATGTTATACATGCAACTCTTAGAAGGATTTTAAATATAATCCAAGTTTCTTTTTTGTATTTCAAACTCTCTTGTAGAGGATTTGAAATCCCTTAGATTTAAAAGTTTCAATTACTTTATATGCCAAACATCATTTAGGAAAGTTTTATGTGTTAATTTTTCATTCCTCCTTCGAGTGGCAGGCGTTATCATCACTGCTGTTTTTTATGTTATGGACTATGGTCTTTCGGGTCGTGTCGTGACAATATCATATGAAAATGATGGAAGAGGATACCTTATACGGACATCCGTGGTGGGCCGAAATTGGCATCCGGAATCTGGAATTCCGGATCTCTGCTTTATAGTAAAATATTCGATGATCAGATTATCCACGATGCTTGATACGCAGGCACTGGAGCCCACATTTGGAAGTTTCTATTTAGCATTTACACGCGTGGTTTAGCAAAGTTCCATCTCCACGTGTTGAATAAGATACCTCGTACTTATATCGTTGGATGTAATCCTTTTCAATGACACAGACGGTTTATTTAATGGGCCCCACTTTGATGAGAAATGCCCAAAAAGAAATTATCAGATTAAACATTCCAACCCATAGATTGGACAAAAAGTACGATGAGACTTCATGTTGAGAGTTAAAATAATTCAATTGAGAGCTTTTTTTTTTCTCCATCGTGCAAGCAATGACGGTTGGGATCAATGGCAGATGAGATAGATTCAAGGCTAAAGTCCGAACGGATGTATTCCTGCTAATTCTTTTGACTTTTGTGTCAACAAAGCAGAGAGGATGCGTTTTTTTAAAAGAACTTTTACTATAAAATGCCTCTATGATTAGAATTTTACCAAATAATGCCTCTAAAGAGCAGGGCATGCTTTTTCAAATGAGTATTTTTTTTTTTTTTCTTTTTCTTTTTTCCCTTCTTTCTTTACAATGTAGAATTCGGACGCACGTTGCCTGCCCAGCAAAGTGGCTACTGAACCGTACAAGAAATGTTCTCCGATTCGATAGTTAGATAATCAAATCATCCTAATTTTTGGTTCATGCTATATCTAAACTGGTTCCTATAATTCGAACCGTTTATTTTTTACTTATATTCTATGTTGGCAAAGTTTTAATGTTTTCTAAGTGACAGCGTATCATCCATCACAGCCGCCGGAGTATCAAAGTTTACCTTTCTTTGTGTTTTTTCTTTTTAGGTTTTAAGAGAAACCTCCCAACTTAAAATAGAATTTACATGTCGGCATAAGTATCTCTGAAGTATTTGGATTTTTAGAACTTTCTTTTTAAAAAATAAATAAATTGAATTAGTTAACTTACTCGTAATTAGGGGTTCTGAGAGGCCACCGTGATGTATAGCTTGTATCCACACCATCCATCCATTTTTTCATATCATTTTAGATTATTAGCCCAAAATTGAGTCATATACAAGGCTTAAGTGGACCACACCAGTGCAAGCATTGGTGCTAATGACATGCACTGTTGAAACCTTCCTAAGGTACACAGTTATGTTTATTTGTCACCCAACCTATTTATAAGGTCATCTTCATCTAAAACTTTTGTGGATCTCGGTAAGTTTTCAACTGTAAGAATTTAATCCCTAGTCTACTCCGGCGTTCAATCTATCTCATTATTATGCTTATATCCAACCATGAGATTGAAAAATGGATGGACCGAGCGGATAAAACCGACCGTCTCGATAAAACCCATACATCACAGTAGCCCGTTTAGCTGTTCTACGTCTGATGTTTATGTGGAATAAAACCGATCACCAGGTGCTTCACCATCTGTTAGGCCCAAAACCCAAAACTAACTCCATCCACGGTTTAGGTGGACCGCATGATTAGAAATACCGTGCAGAGGAAGACTCACCCTTTAACCACTGATGTGCTGGATGTCTCTCTTTCAATTGTTTACTTTGTATAGTCCACTAGAATCAAAGGTCAGATTGAATTTTTGGCCAACGCGTAATATAAATTTGCTGATGCAAGATGACCGTGATGAGGTTGGTCATCTTTCTCAAGGATAATTACATGGAGCTTCTTTGGACTCTTTATAAAGATTTATCAAATTCACGAGGAAATGAAGCAAGAAAATAGAAATAAATTTTTAATAAATTCGAAATATTATTGATTAATTATCTTCTAATGTGTCTCCTTACACTATTAATAAAGAAAAAATAAATCAAAATTCGTAATTATCAAAAAAAATAAAATTTCAACTTTAATAAAAATCTTAATTCTAATAAAACTCTTCAAAAACTTAATTTCTAAAAATAAAAATTATAAATAAACTTTCTCTAAAAGAATCTAGTATAATTAAAAATTATTTTTAAAAAGAAAAGAAATCTAAAACTTTAAAAATAGAAAAATATTTAAAGAAATTACTAAAAATAGTAATTTTTTTCCTAAATATTCATTTTTGAGTTGAAAGCACACGATACACATTGTGGGTTGGTTCACCTTAGATAGCCTGTTTTAGTAAAGATTGATAGGTTTTGCGTCACATAACAATATCTTGATTAAAAGTTACGGTTAATTTATGATCCACTTTCTTTTGGCCCAGCCATACTAGGTATATATTAATAACACGTTCTACGCCAATTACACATCTAAGACGGACAGGATATCACGTGCACATTATAGTGGGCTTGTACAAACTAAGAGTGCTTGTCGCACCTAATCCCTTTTTTAATATATCAGCCAAAATAAATGCTCTTTTAGCCTATGGGAGAGGTACGCCCAAGTGAAACCGACTATAACCATTAGATGTGCAATCTCACGTATTCAAGATCAAAAAATTCACGCCGATCTGTGATTTAGGTGGACCACATGAATGGCACAGCGGGGAGAGACATCCGCCCTACATTTTATAAGGCTTATTATGATGATTATATATGATGATATAAAATCAACTCCAACAATTACATGTTATAAAAATATTTAAATTTTAGGTCTAAAAATTTAAGCTCATCTATCTTTCAGGTGGACCACACAGAGAAAACAGTTTGGAGGGTGAGCAATGCTCCCTACACTATTTCCAATCCCATGGCCCACCTAAATCAAAGATGGAGCTTAGTCTCGGGGGCTTGCCCCAACAAAAGTGACGCACCCTGTCATGGTCCGTCCGAATGGATTTCAAATAAATATCACGGTGGGGCCCACCCGAGCCGACTGCCCCATACCTCGTACAGCAAACCCCGAGCCGCCGTAAGAAATCTAAGCGTCGCTCTAATGATAGTTAATTAGACGCGGATTGCGTCCTACCCCGCCCGGGCAGTAATCCGTCCGGGCAGGGCTCTTTGGGGCCCACCGTGATGTAATTATTTTATCCACGCCGTTTATAGTTTTTTTCAGATCATTTTAAGGTATGACAAAAACAATGAGGCACTTAAAGGGCTTAAGTGGATCACAAAGTGGGGATTGAACTTCCACCATTAAAACTTCCTGGGAGCTGGAGAAGTTTCGGATCAACATGATATTTGTTTTCTCACTTCATCCACGTTTACATGACCTTATGAATAAGTTTATGAATAAGTTGGATGGTAAAAAAATCACGGTAACCCTTAGAAAGGTTTTAACAGTGGGTGTCATTATCACTACAGCTTCCTTTGGTGTAGTCCACTGGAGAGGTGGACCTCCTTAATTTTTAGTATGATATCTTAAAATGATTTAAGAAAAGAGATTAACGGCGTGGATAAAACAATTACATTACTGTGGGCCCCACAGAGTCCTGTCCGGACGGATTACCGTCCGGGCGGGGGAGGACGTAATCGGCGTCCAATTAATTACACTCATTGAAAACTCCTTGAAATTTTGGATAAGTAGCTCCCCTCGCCCCTTAGAACCTGCTAATCATAATTTTTTAAGAATATAATAGTTTGCCGGAGTATATATGATCGTATAATTCCATCGAATTAGAGCATACTTTGCAGATAAAAATCTGAACACAAACCGTCTAGAATGCGATCAATACTATTTATAAGCCAATGCTAAGGAATCAGATCCATTGAATGATCATAACCATCCAATTGATGGACATCCGTAGATTGATTTGAAACCTTAGTAACTTATTTTCATCCGTCCATTCGTATTTAGGAAATTTATTCATTTCCAAGTTGGGGTCCACGACTTGGATAGTTTGGGTCAGATACACATCTTCAAAGCGTACGGTGGCCGGTGCATGCGCATGATATTCCATGATCCGGTAGACTATCAGGTGAAATTCCTCTTTCCTAACGAAGAGACCCACATCCGTTTCCAGTGCGAGATACACGAGGCGGTTTTTGGCTGCGCAATTCTCGAACTCTTGCATAACAGCTGTGCCATGAGTTTGAAATTACGCAAATACCCTTGAGTTTCATTTTCCTGTATTTATTTCGTAATTATTTCTGTATTTAGATTTATTGTACGTAGAATCATGAGGGGTTATATAGGAATCATGATGTCCTGACGCAATAATGTGCTGATTGGTGCTACCCGCACCAGGACCTGGCTAGAGACGGACAGTCCTGTCAAACGATCTGTGGGGCCACCGTGATATATTTGTTTTATCCAATCCGTCCATTCATTTTGAAAGATTATTTTAGAGTAGAAGACCAAAAATGAGGCAGATCAAAGGCTCTACATGACCACACCAAAGCAAGTAGTGGTGACAATGACCCCATCGTTGAAACCTTCCTAAGGCCCACCGTAATGTTTATTTTCCATCCAAACTATTCATAAGGTCACGTAGACCTGGGAAAACATAAATATAAGCTTGATTCACAACTTCTGTGGCCGCCAAGAGGTTTTCAGTGGTGGGTATTCAATCCTCAGTGCTTCCTGTGGTGTGGTCCACTTGAGCATTCCATCTATCCCATTTTTAGGCTAGTCATCTAAACTGATTTTTTAAAATGGATGAACGGCGTGGATAAACACATACATAACGGTGAGCACCACAGATCCCCATACAGGACCCAATCCCTACAGGAAGGGAAACACAAAAATAAACTTAAATCCAAAACTTCCGTAAGTGGAGACGGCCGGGGATAGTACCCCATCCGCCTCCGCTGATGCAACAGACTGCACAGTAGAGACCATGGTTCGGTTTTCCGAACCGTTATTCTTATAAAACCTACCGTGGATGGGTTCCCCAAAACCATCTCAGATCAGTGGTGCATAACCGACCTATAAATAAACGGTTAAAGAGAAAGGTAAAAACTACGGGATCAAAAGGACGGAAAATTTTATGGTATGATCATTCGGTCTGGAAGACTTTCGGAACTCGGTGTATGTTTCGGAAACCGATTGGCTATGGCTGGTGGTTGGTGCTCTGTGGGCCCCACCATGATGTATATATTCCAGCCATTCCGATCATCCATTTTTAAAGATCATTTTAAGGCTTTATCCCAAAAATGAGAAGGACATAAATCTCAAACAATACTGATTGGATATCCATCATATAAATCCTCCTAATACCCACTGTACTGTTTATTTGACATACAATCTGTTGACTAGGTCATAAAGAAAGACCCAGGTGAAGATAAAAAAACAAAGTTCAGCTTGATCCAATACTTTTATGGCCCCAGAAATTTTTTAATGGTCGATGTTTATTCAACACTGTTTCCTATACTATGGTCCACTTGAGATCGGTATATACTTCATTTTTTTTTTCTTAGTATTACTATGAAATAATCTAGAAAAATAGATGGACAGCATGGACAAAACACATTCATCATGGTTAGCCCACAGAGCACCGACCACCAGCCATTGGCCGGTGGCCGGGGGAGTACCCAATCCGTTTCCATATTTGGGTCTTATTATATGAACGGTCTTGATCAGTGAACCATAGGCCCATTGATAAGAAATGGCTGGGTAAAGACGCAGACCGCCTGCCGGAAGCGGATTGACTGGTGTACCACACACAATTGACGTCAGCAAGTTTTGTGGGTCCCATCATGAGGTACGTGTTATATGGAAGCCGTTCATACATTCTGCGAGCTCGTTGGAAGGTTTGAAAGTAAATTTAAAACAGATCTAACGATCAAGTGGACCACACTGAAAAAAGCAGTGGGGTTCATGGAAGTTTTGGATCAATATAAAATTTATTTTTCCAATTCACTCAAGTCTTTGTGACGTTATGAACAGATTGGATGGAAAATAAACGTTATGTGGCCCTACAAAATTTTTACCGGTGAATATTATTATCTCGGCTGCTATTTGTGGTGTGGTCCAATTGATCTTTGGATATGATTGAATTTTTTTTATAATACTCTAAAATGATCTCGAAAAATGGATGAACAATATAGATATAATAAATACATTATTACGGGGCCATGTATCTTTGATCTCCTTTGAACCGTGCGTATAACTCATCGCGCATCTTCCCACAACACACATCTACACCAGCTATATTACTGGTGTGTGGTACATCAGCCAATCCCCTTCCCCGCTTGCCACAGGCACAGATTAGGTACTACCTTCGCTCGAGCAGAGCTCAGGACAGGCTAGACATGTATTCCTTATATCGATGGAGAGCGGCTACGTCTGAAGTCAGAGGATGCATCAGCAAACAAAGGCGTTAACCCATATTTGTACTCGGGTCCACGAAGAACCTCAAATGTCTCCTCTTTTTTTATGCTTTCTACATATTTCTGAGGACGGATTTCCTACGAAAGCCATTCACAGGGAGTTCCTGCGCAAGGATGCTGGGTGGGGCCCACAGCCATTTTTTTGAAAATCTACTCTGTTCATCTATTTTGGGATCTCATTTTAAAATAAAAGACCAACAATGAAGTGGATCCAAAACTCAAATAGGCTACACGAGAGGAAAAATTGGGAAAAGACATACCTACTGTTGAAACCTTCATGGGCTCCACCTTGATGTTTATATGTCATCCAAACCGTTTATAAGGTCATTAACATTGGAATGAAAATGGAAATACAAAAAATTTAACCTAAAACAAATCTTTTATAGCCATAAGAATATCTCAACAGTTCTCACTGAATCCCCACTGTTTTCTCTCGTATAGCCCATTTGAGTTTTTAATCCACCTCATTTTTTGTATAATCTCGTAAAATGAGATCTCAAAACGGATGAACGAAGTAGAATTCCCACTAACATAGTGGTGGGCTTCACCCATCATCCTTGTGCAGAAACTTCATGCGAAAGGCTTTAGCAGGAATCCGCGTCCCCTTTTCCCCATTCAAGTAGGAAATGGATTGGCTACACCCTTTGCCACTGGCCAATAGCTAGTGGTCGGTATGTGTTTTATCCATGCTGTCCATCTATTTTTCTAGATCATCCATGCCACGGGAAAACAATAGTGATTGGATATCCACTATTAAAATCCTCCTAAGGCCCACTGTACTGTTTATTCGACATCCAATATGTTGATTAGGTGATAAAGACCCTGATGAAACTAAAAACAGAGATCAGCTTGATCCAAAACTTTCATGGCCCCCAAAAAGTTTTTAATGGTCGACATTCATTCAACACTGTTTCGAGTAATATTGTCCACTTGAGATTAGGATATACCTCATTTTGGGTCTCATATCATAAAATGATCTAGAAAAATAGATGGACGGCATGGATGAAACATATACCAACCACTAGCTATTGGCTGGTGGTAGAGGGAGTAGCCAATCCGTTTCTGGCTTGGATTAGATACCAATAGGTCGAGTGGCAAGACTGGCTACTGAAGTGACGTCACCAAGTTATGTGGACCCCAATATGATGTGTTGTATCCACAACGACCATCCATTTGGAGATATTATTTTAAGGCATTAGTCAGAGAATGAGGCAGATCCAAAGCTTTAGTGGACCCCACCACAGAAAACAACGGGAAGATTGATATCCACCGTTGAAACCTTCCTAAGGCCCACCATGATGTTTTCTCGAAATCCAACCTGTTCAAAAGTTAATAAAGACATTAAAGAAGAGAAAGCACAAATATCGGCCTGATCAAAAACTTTTGTGGCCTTTAGAAGTTTCTAACGGTGGCATCACTCTCCCCATTGTTTTCTGTAGTGGGGTCCACTGGAGCTTTGGATGTCACTCATTCTTTGGATCTTTTTTTTTTTTTTTGGTTAGCTTGTTAGTACACCCACTGTCAGTTCACACCTCTCTGTTAGCCACCCCCACTAGGGAATAGATACTAAGACCTCAATGTTGAAACGAGGTATCTTTCACTCAGTCTACCACTTGAGCTATGGATTTGGGTGTTCATTCTTTGGATCTTAACCTAAAACGATCTCTCTAGATGGATGGAGGGTGTGGATACAAAACATACATCATGGTGGGGCTACAGAACTTGGTGACATCACTTCAGTAGCAGTTTCGCTACTTAACTTGTCAATAGCCGTTTCCTACTTGAATGGGAAAAGGGGACGCGGATTTCCTCTGAAAGCCTTTCACATGAAGTTTCTGCGCAAGGATGATGGGTGGGGCCCACCGCCATGTTAGTGGGAATTCTACTCCGTTCATCCGTTTTGAGATCTCATTTTATGATATTATACAAAAACTGAGGTGGATTCAGAACTTAAGTGGACTGTACGAGAGAAAATAGTGGGGATTCAGTGAGAACCGTTGAAATATTCTTATGGCCATAAAAGATTTGTTTCAGGATAAGATTTTTGTATTTCCATTTCATTCCAGTGTTAATGACCTTATAAACGATTTGGATGGCATATAAACATCAAGGTGAAGCACAAGAAGGTTTCAACGATAGGTATGTCTTTCCCTAATTTTTACTCTCGTGTGGCCCACTTGAATTTTGAATCCACCTCGTTGTTGGTCTTTTGTCCTAAAATGAGTTCTCAAAACAAATTAACGGAGTAGATTTTCAAAAAAATGGTTGTAGGCCCCACCCAACATCCTTGCATAGGGACTTCTTTCGAAAGGCTTTTAGTAGGAAATCCGTCCTTGGAAATAAGTAGAAAGCAAAAAAAAGAAAGAAAAAAAGAGGAGACGTTTGAGGTTATTCGTGGACCCGAGTACAAATGCGGGCTAACACCTCCGTTTGCTGATGTGTCCTCTGACTTCTGACATAACCGGTCTCTACCAATACGGGAGCTACATGCTTAGCCTGTCCTGAGCTCTGCACGGGTGGGGGTAGTACCTAATCCATGTCCACCTGCCACCCCACGGCAAGAAGTTTAGAAGCTAAGTGGGCCTATTGTGATGTTTGTGGGAAATCCGGAAGTGAATTGGCTAGTACCACACACCACCTATATAGCTGATGTATTGATGTAAGCAAGCTCTATGACTCCCATTACGAGGTATGTGTTATACCCAAACTGTTCATCCATTTGGCGAGCTTGTCGTGGGGCTTGAGATGAAAAATAAGACAAATATAAAGATCAAGTGGACCACACTGAAAAAAGCAATGGAGGATTGAATGTCTACCATTGAAACCTTTTTGGGGTCATAGAAGTTTTGGACCAATATGATATTTTCTTTTCCTCTTCATCCAGGTCTTTGTGACCCTTTGAACAGATCGGATGGAAAATAAGTGACGGTGGGCCCTATACATGTTTTAATGCTAAAAATCATTATCCCATCTGCTATATGTGGTGTGGTCCATTTGAGCTTTGGATATGATTCATTTTTTATCTTATGATCTAAAATAATCTCGCCAAATGGATGATCGGTGTGGATATAATAAATACATCATTGTGGGGCCATGTAATTTTGATCTCATTTGAACTGGTCCTACAACTCGACCTTGAGGAGCGTCAACGCTCGTCTTCATAGAAACGTACCCACACCAGATGGTACACCAACCAATCCGCTCCGGGGAATCCACTCCTATGTGGACTCGGATTAGCTACTGACAGGTTGAGTAGTGAGATTGGCTACTGAAGTGACGTCACCAACTTCTATGGGCTCCACCATTATGTATGTTTCCATCCATTTTGAGAGATCATATTAGGGCATAATCCAAAGAATGAGTCAGATCCAAAGCTCGAGTGGACCCACCACAGAAAACAGAGGGTAACACCCATCGTTGAAACCTTTCAAAGGTCCACCATGATGTTTATTTGAGATCCAACCTGTTCATGTGTTAAAGCGGACATGAAAGAAGGGAAAACATGAATATCAGCTTGATTCAAAACTTTTGTAGCCCTTAAAACTTTTTAATGGTGGGCATCACTCTCCCCACTGTTTTCTGTGGTGGGGTCCACTTGAGCTTTGAATCTAACTCATTCTTTAGATTATGCCGTAATATGATCTCTCTAAATTAATGGACGGTGTGGATACAATACATACATCATGGTGGGGCCCACAGAAGTTGGCCACGTCACTTCAGTAGCGAGTCTCGCTACTCAACTTGTCAATATCTAATCCGCATCCCTCCTATGTTTTTTTTGCCGAACGCGGATTTCCTGTGAAAGACTTCACATGAAGTTCCTACGTTGGAAACCTATATGGGGCCCAGCATAATGTTTGTGAGAAATCCATCCCATCCATCCATTTTTTAAGATCATTTTAGGACATGGAACCAAAAATGACCCGGATCCAAGTGGGCCGAAAAGCGTGAGTATTGAACGTCCACAATTTAAATATTCGTGAGGCCACATAAGTTTTGAATTAAGCTAATATTTGGTTCATCTTAGTAGGAATGATGTTACGAACGGTATGGATGGCATGTAAACATCACTTTCGACCCCAGGGAGGTTTCAACGGTAGGAATTTCCCTACCCACCTTTTCATTTAGTGCGGTCCACCTGAGTATTTGATCTGGGTCATTTTTGGTTCCATGTCCTAAAATGATCTCAAAAATGGATAAACGGGGTAGATTTCTCACAAACATCACGGTGGGCCCCACCTAGGTTTCCAGCGTAGGAACTTCAGAAATCTACATCTTTTTTTGCCCGCTCTTGCTACAATATGTTACCAAAAATGCAGCCAATTCAAAGCTTAAGTGAGCCACGCGATAGAAAACACTTGGGATGGAACGCCCACCGTTGAAACATTCTTAGGGCCACAGAAGTTTTGGATCAGACTAATATTTTCGTGTTTTCAGTTCATCTCAGAGGAAATGACCTTATGAATGGTTTAGATGACATAAAAATGTTATGGTGGACCCAAGAAGGTTTCAGTGGCATGCATTTTCCTCCCCCTAGTGTAGTCATTAGAATTTTGGATCCACCTCTCACTCTTAGACTAATGTCTTAGCATGAGCTACAAAAATGAATGGTGTATATCATGCTGCACAATTAACTTTTGAACATAGGAACCTTCTCATAAAGGTGACAGGGGTAAAGTCGATTGTGACACTACGGACCAGTAGTGTGTTGATACAGCAAGGTTCCATGGCCTCATCGTGACGTATGTGTTATATTCATACGTTTTATCCATTATGCAAGATCATTTTAGGGTATAAGTTTAAAAATAAGGCAGATCTAAATCTTAAGTGGACTACACCTAAAGTTGGACATGAATCGAGCTAACTAGATTAACTTGCTCGGTTTGACTCGAAAAAACTCGACTCGAAATTGAATTTGGGTCGACTTGGTTCGTTTATACTCAGATAAGGCTTGAACTCAACTCGACTCAATAATATAAATACAAAAAAAAAACCCTAACCCCTCCCCATTCGTCCGAGTCGCCCGAACGCCTAAACCCTAACTCCCTTTCTCCTATTTCACTATCTGAGCGCTCGAGCTCCATTTTCCCCTTCCCCTTTCTCTCACTATCCAAGCATGTCTACGAACCTTGATCACCGGGCTGTCCCTGCCTTTGAGAGCTCAACCCGTTGCCCTGCTGTTGCTCGCCCGTTCGTCCCTGCCTCTCTCTCTCTCTCTCTCTCTCTCTCTCTCTCTCTCTCTCGTCTCTAGCCTATGTATTTGCTTGAGCCCCCAGTCGTGTGTTGTCCATGGTAGCCTAGCCAGATGTCAACTGTCATGACACAGTGACACATATTATTAATTAATATAATAATACATATATATACTATATAGATAATATATTATATATTATAATATATATATATATAAATAAGTATATATTATATTATTTACATACACTTTAAAATATATATTATATATTAAATAAAAATAATTTAAAATCATTGCCGATATAACTAGGTTAGGCATTGTCCATGATAGTGAGCAGCTCTATTAGGTGTTGTGTGCATGTTGTTCATTAATATTTAAATATAACATATATGTATATAATATATTAATGCTAATTATGTTAGTGTTAATGTTAGGTAATAATAATAATAATAATAATAATAATAATAATAATAATAATATGTTAATGTTATATTGCTAATATTAATTATATCATATGCGATGTTTAATGTTATTGTTATTGATATTTTGCTATTGTTATTTATTGTTAGTTATCAATTATGTTATTTTAAATATTAAATTGTTAATGTTAATGTTAATTTTTTGTTATTGTTATTGTTAATGTCAATATTATATTATTAATGTTAATGTTAAATTGCTGTTATTATTATTATTGTTAATTTGTTATTATTTAATCAGTTAGATTTTTTTCTGTTTTATTGTTGTAGTATAAGATAATCAATTGTCCATTTGAAAATTTATATCTTTCCAAGCATAGATTCGGTGTGTTTTTGTAGGCATAAAAATTCTTCAATTGTTCTATTTTTGAACAGTTTAAGGTTGGATAAATAAGAATATTTTTATTTATTTTAATTTAAATGCATATATATCTGTTTCAGTTCGTCTCTCTTATTTTCTTTGGATATATTTCTTGCATTTATTTATATCATCAAATATCCACATTTTGTGTTGATAATTAACGTGAGAATCAAATACAAGATTAATGTATCTGAAAAGATAACGAGAGATGTTGCTGGAATTTTGGCGTATCATTTAAATTGAAAAAGTGAAAGCATTACAATATATTCAACATTGAATGAGTGACTAATTTAGACACTTAGGCAATTCTAAAAAAATTAGATATGCATTTTAAGTAGACATTAGTTTGTGTTGATAAGCATTTAAAAGTTAGTTTTTTATTTTTATATTTATATATGGCTAGTGAGGTAATCCCAACTACCCCCGACGCCAATACGTATATCACATCTCCTCTTATTGTGGAAGGAGAATGGTCTTCAACTACAATTAAAAGAAAAAAAAAATCAGTTGTGTGAGATGACTTTAAAGAAATTGTAGTTAATGGTGTGGTGAATATTAGATATATGTATTACAAATCGTTATTCAGTAACAATCATTGGGAGTCAACTATTCATTTAAACAGATACATGCAAAGTTATTCAAAGAGACGAAAAATTTCAATTTCAAGCCAACATTTGCTTTTATTTATCAAATTTGAAAGGGACGAATATCAAAGTAGACTTTTTTCACTCATGAATTTGACGAAAAGAAGCTAAAAGAGTGATATCCAAAACTTGTGATCATTAAAGAAAAATCATTTAGAATAATTGAGAGCAAAGTTTTCATGCAATATAGTAAATTCCTTGATCCTTGGTTGACAAAGCCTCCCACGCCAATGTAAAGAGGGAGTACATGAAGATGTACATAAGCGAGAAAATAAAATCAAAAGTTTCACATCAATATCAAGAATAAGTTTGATTTCCGATTTGTAAACGACATCTAATCTAAAAAATTGATACATTTCATTGATTGGACAATATGTTAATGAAGATTGAAAACTTTATAAGAGAATTTTGAACTCCACCATATTCATCTTCCTTATAATGGTTTGGTTATTTCATATTGCATATATGACTGTTTATGAAATTAGGGCATTAAAAATAAAATCTCTTCAATAAATTTAAATAATATTTTCGCAATTTTTTTTTAATGAAAAATATTTTAAATTAGGTGTTGTGCCCACATACTAAACTTAATTATACAAGAATATCTTAAAACAATTTACCTTAATATAGAAAACATAATTGGAACCAAACCGATTGGAACCAAAATCTGAACTGAATGGATCCGATCTGATCCAATCTGGATCTATTATTTTAAAAATATTTGTACCTTAAGTATATATAATTTTTAAATTTTTAATATAATAAAATGATCTATAAAAATAAATGGATGACATGGATGAAATAAATATATCATGTTGGGGTCTACAAAGTACTGACTACCATGCATGGCTGGTAGCAGTGGGAGCAGCCAATCCGTCTCCTCGGTCATCTCAATCGGCACATCGAGCACCATTCTGACTTAAAAAATGGATTGCGTTACTCAATATGCTTTTATCATACTAAGTAAACTATGTTGGGCCCACTATGAATTCATGCTGTTTATCCACGCTGTCCATCAGTTTTTTTTAAATTTCATTTTCACAGTTGAGACCAAAATTGAAACATATCCAAAGCTCAAGTGGGCCATGCCACAGGAAACAGTGGGAATAATGATTTCCACCATTGAAACCTTTCTAGGGCCCATAATGACATTTATTTGTCATCTAACCTATTCATAATATCAAAAGGACATGGATGAAGGGAAAACACAAATATCATCTTGATCCAAAACTTCTGTCACCCCAAAGAATTTTTCAATGGTACATGTTCAATTCACACTGTTTCTTGTGGTGTGGCCCATTTGAGCATTGTATATAATTGATTTTTAGTACATGAAAATAAAATAAAATTATAAAATATATGGAATGAGCAGATAAAATAAATACATCATGGTGGGACCCACATAGTTTACTATGTACACTTATGGTACTGAGTTACTTAGTACGCTGCACCCAAGCTAACTTTTGACTCCTGAGTCTGACTCCAGTCCTGACACACATGAGGAAGACGGATGGGCAGGTGTACCATGTTGTCCATGCACCAGCTGGGGCATTGACATCAGCAAGTTCTGTTCGTCCCATGAGGTATGTGTTATATCCAAACCGTCCATCCATTTGGTAGGCTCGTCTTAAGGCTTAAGCTGAAAAATAAGACAAATCTAAAGATCAAGTGGACTACACTGCAAAAATCAGTAGGGGGTTGAACATCTACCATTCAAACCCTTTAAGGGGTCATAGAAGTTTCAGATCAATATGAAATTTATTTTTCCTCTTCATCCATATAGTTGCGACTTAATTAATGGATTGGATGGAAAATAAACATTATGGTGGGCCCTAAGAATTTTTTAGTGGTAAAAATCATATTCTTTTATTTTTTAAAAAATTTAAAAAATAAAAAGTTGGAGGCAAAAAAGCTACACCAGGCGGGAATGTTTTCACACGAAATCGTTATACTACTCACACATGTTCGGAATTCAACTGTTCTAAGCCTCTCTAGTCCCACAACTCCATTTCTGTCAATCCGATGCAGAGAAAACTGCTCGAAGTTTAAACCCGCTTGCAATTTCAAGAGATTTTGTTCCGACCAAGGTCAGAGAGTAAAATATCCCCAGACGATGAGAAAGGGATTTAAATCTCATCACACTTTTCGATTGTAAAATCTCACTAATCGACGGCTTGGATCTCATGGTAATGCTTCAAATCTCGTCATCTCTTCGATCTTTATTGGTTCAAATCGGTGCAATGCATGTGTTCCTTCATGGATTTTGAGCAAAAATGCAACAATTTCTGCTATCAGAAACCCTGGATTTGGGGATAATAAGCTTTAATTCTTGGATTTATGTGTTAGATTCGTGTCATATGTGATGTTTTCTTCAATTTTAGCTAAAATAGAATACTCGATCCGAACCGTACCCAACCCGATCTGACTCGGTTTCCCTGACCGAGTCGGACTCGGATCAGATTAGGCTAGCACTTGACTGGATTGGATTAAGTCAGGAGACCCGGACTCAGTCCCGGATCAGATCGAGTTCGGGTCAGGCCATGGAAATTTCGGACTGAGTCGAGTTGGACTCAATCCGATCCGACTCGACTCGATGCCCAGCTCTAATAAGTACTAGGATAAATTTCATTTATTAATGACCTTAACAGTTGTTCATGATCCTCAATGCAATATGAGATATGTTAAATTTATTTTTATGAAGATATATTCTAATGAAAGGGCGGTTGCTGACAGAGAGGAGCCGAGCCAAGCTTGGCCCTACTTAACTTGATTCGACTCGTGTATAGCTTTAGCGATAATCGAAACTTTTAAGGTTCGTTACACAATCAAAGAATTATACACTTAGTATGTTTATAATTTATACATAACCACATCAGATGATAAAGAGGTTAGAGCTCCTGATATTTTTACAAGCGATGAAAATATGCTTGACGATGAATACATTTCTTTCTTGGCACAAAAAGATACAAAAAATGAGATAAATAAATCAGAGCTAGATTTATATTTTAGATAGTCAATCGTAAAGCATCCAGACTTAGACTTCGATGTTTTGGAGTTAGATGAGAGTTATTGAAACAAAATACCTTACACTATCGACAAAGGCACAAGATACTATCAATTTCAATTTTAACGATAGTATCCGAATCTACTTTTAGCATGAGAAATAAGGTCATGAGCAAGCATCTGAGCTCTCTTTTACAAAAATAGTTGAAGTATTAATTTATATATTAGATTGGTTGCATCCGATTTAGGAAGGTAATAGTTTTGATATCAAGGAGGATGATGGGGAGAAGAATGAGTCTCAAGATGAGTCTGAACATACAACAACAGCAATGTAAATGATGTTATGTTAAAAATTAATTTTAATTTATTAAAACTTGAAACTTATGTAATATGTTATGTGTACTTAGATGTGATGTTGAGGGAGGTTATAAGTGCAATACAACAATGACTTTTATTTCATTTTCATATTATGCTTTCGTTTATATTATAATTCATATTTCATTACTGCTTTTATCTATCATATTTAATTTTTACTTTTATTTTTTTATATTTTATTATTATTAAAATACTAATTTCTTCAACACATGAATTATAGATATGTCGTCAACTGAACTATCGATCGACATTTGGGACTCGGTTCCTTAGTCCACTCTCAAAAGTCTAGAAAATGAAAAATTTTGTGTAATTTATGTAGGGCCAAGTGTGTTGACAAAACTAATCAGCTCGGGTTACACTTATTATGTTAAGTTGGATATGCAAAACCATATCCTAAAACTCTAAAGGAGATCAATTTCTTTTTTAAGCCCTTATTTATTCAAATAAAAAATCTTCCACATCTATCCAAACTCTTCAAAGTAGAGAAGGAAGTCAGATTATTAGTATTAAAATAAAAACAATTTCGACTCGCCTTGAAATATGGTATGGAAGAAACCTATAGATATCAACGATGTCCTCCAAGACAACATGATATCGAAGTAGGATCAAGTTGCATAAGAAAAAAAAAGAAGAGTAATAGACCATCCAAACTTCTCTCTAGTCTTGGTGTATTTTACAATGTGTTGGAAACTACATATAAATCGACTCATAAAGAAAGTTTGAACAATCTAATTCAAACTATACAAAAACATGATGAAAAACTCTCTTCACCTTCTGATTCAGGAGAAGTGAATGAATATGTATATGAAGAATTAGATAGCAACCCGAGTTGGACAAATGAATCTCCTCTTATGTAATAAATAGCAATATAAACAAAACATGTCTAACGTTGTTGTAAGTTTATAATTGTAATATTTTTACTTTTCAGTTTGTAAGTTATTTTTAATTTTCAATTATATTGTATCATTGATTGAATGTTATGTACAATATTGAACTCGAAAGCTCGACCTTAAACTTGAACTCAAATCGAAAACTAGAACTCGAATTCAGCTTGAAAGTTTGAGCTCGAACTTGCCCCGATCGTTTCTGAACTGTTGACCAAACCAACCCGAGTTAGCCAATTGGGCTCGATCATTGAGCTGAGCCGAACTCGAACTGCGAGTGGTTGTTGACCGAACCGAGACGATCTGAGCCAAGCTTGACTTGGTGTCCAACTCTACCTACACCACAAAAGGCAATGAGGACAATGATACCCATTGTTGAAACCTTCCTAGGGCCCACCATGATGCTTATTTGCCATCCAACCTGTTCATAAGGTCCCAAAGACCTAAATGAAGGGAAAACACAAATATCGACTTCATCCAAAACTTTCATAGCCATAAGGATTTTTCAAAGGCAAGCATTCAATTTTCACAGCTTTAAGCATTGTTAGTTCTAACTTGAGCAATGAAACATAGTATTATATTTATGATCGATTTAACATTGCAATACTAGATAATTAAAAAGTCGATACATGACAACACCAATATACGAAAAATCATGATGAAATTCCTACACATCGCGAGAGGCTAAGATGCTCGTTTCCCTAGGATGAGTAAATGGTTGAATAAATTAAGACAAGCAATCATATAATCACGTAGGTGAACATAAAAAAGTTGTAATTTATATAATAGACTGGAAGATTACACACAATTTCATGGCTAGAAAGTAGTAATTCTTTTTATTATAGATGACAGAATGTAATTGGCCATAGTTACTTGATGACTGGTTGATTACATAAAGATTGTAGAAAGTGATCATAATGCTAGAATGTAATCGACTATGTTTGTTAATCGGTCAAATAATTGAAGTGAAATTTGTAAGAATGAATTCTTAAGATCATACGTTAGCACTCTCTCAAATATCTATAAATAAAGCTAAAAGTGAAGAGTTACATACCAACACCAATCCAATACATCTATATTATACAGCACAACATTGCTTATCAGTCATTCCTCATAAAAGCCTTTTGTTTGGTTTTGGTCTAACTCCTACACTACTAGTTAGAACAATGATGTTATGGACACCCACCTAAAAATGATATTAAAATTATTCATTGACTTTAGTCAACCTTAATCAAACGTATTCACATCGCGTAACACTTGTTAGATGACCATATAGTTAGACATGATAGGACTCGGGCGAGTCTTAGAAGCAATCAACAAGTCAGATTGGCCAATTGAAGGGCCTACTAATCCAATTCCATTTTCAATTGGAAGGGTCTTCTAAGAATTCAAAATGAGCATTATTTCAATAAAGTCACTCCTAGCTAGCCAAAATGGATCAGTTAGGAAAGATCCTTAGAGCAATTCAGAAATTATCTAAAGAATGAATTGACCGACCTATAACCTATTTGACAAAATCTCCACTACTCACTTAAGGTTTTCAAGTATCACAAACCAATCAAACCATATCTATTAGACTCCAATGATACTCAAAATCTATAAAAGTTTAGTCCAAAAGATCTTTGACATCTCCCGAAAATAACCATCGGATAAAATGGACTAACATTAAAATAGGTAAACGACATAGTAAAGTTGCACACCTCAACCCCCAAAGCTTCAAGACCACCATAAACATTAATTGTTGTACCAAAAAAGGAAACAAATCCTACAACCTGCCTTTGAAGGGCCGGTTAAAGAAAGAAAAAAAAAGGCAGTTAAAGAAATAATGACTGCACATATCTTTTTCATCTTAGAGTTTTTATATTCATCTTCTTAGGAATTATTTATAATCATGCTAGGAATTATCCTATATGGGTAGTTTCTAGTATAGTTGAATTTGGGTTCTTGATTAGGGTGATTAGAAATGAATCATTATTTTCATTAATTACGAATACCTCGTGCTATAGATTTAACTAATCCAAACCCTAATCGCCCTATATAAGAAATCTCGTTACTTAACCTATTTCAAAATTGTCTAAATTAACCAAACTAGCTCTAAATCACCTATTAATAGTCCGCTAAACTCGAAACTGTAGAAAGACGTTTGTCTTATTAGGCTTGATGTCCATCACGGACGTTGAGCAGAAGTGTTACGCAAAATCACTTAATTTAGAGTCGAAGGATGGCACATGTGTTGTATGAGGTTAGCTTGAAATCAGCAGGAACTTAAGTAAGTTGTGGAAAATTTGGAATAAATAAAGTCCTCAAGACATAAACAACTTGATTGATATACACATGGCACCAATTAGGCCGAACAATATATAATCGAGAAGCCTAATTAGGAGAAATCTATCCCTACAATCACTAATCAAGTGTACATTTTAACAACATTTGATTGGTCATGAATTTGATTTTAATTAACATCCTAATTTGATATTTAGAAATTAGCTCACCTCAAATACGAGTCGAATTGGATATAACCCCATCAACTTGATCTAATTATTTAATCCAAAAATGACATTTGAAAACTTATAATTCCTTGATCCACTGAGTTAATTCGACTCGGTTTCAACACAATCTCGACTTAATCGGCAAAATGAAATATCATGCCATTTAGACCTGGACTTGAGCTTAAACTCTACAATTGGAATTCTCGCCCAACGGCTAGATCTAAATCAAGCCTAACCCAACTCGGTTAAACTCGACAGTCACTAAGTTAACTTGACTAAACCCACATCTAACTCAGCATCACTCAATACACCTTCTCGCCTTCTTCTTCTTCTCCCCCTTTCTTCTTTTTCTTCTTTCTTTCTCTTAAAGTTTTCATGTCCAACAGATCTGGACTAGACTCAACCATGACTTCGTCCAAGGAACAATTACATCGGTTTGACACAGTACACACAATGAGTTAACTCACTCTTCTCACTTTCTTCTTCAGCCTCTATTTATTTCCTTTTACTTTTTGCTGTGAGACATCTAGCAAGATCTGCATATATTAACAACTCAACTTGACCAGATTGAGTCAAACGTGGTTTGGATTTCAAACTTAGCCAACTCAGATAGCTGAACAGCGTGAGCAACACTCAATTCAACATAAAACTGACGTTGCTCATGGATTATATTTCTTATTCTCTTCCCAAGGTTAGATCTCAATTAGAATTTGGATACTAGATGATAATTAACAGCCTGCCGATGGATGAGTCAGATTTGAAATTGGTGGCTAGCCAATATTGCACAATCCTCGATTTTTGGCGAGAAAGAAGACCTCCATTAATGGCGTATTCTCAATGAAGGTATCATTCTTCGAGACGATTTTTCTAGATGATTTAGATCAGCCCACAAGAGCTTGTGGTCCTTACAAATTGAAACTTCATATGTGTTTCTCGATTAGTTTGGATTTAAAAGCTTTCAGACATTTTTCTAGGGTTTTCGTAAGAAATGAAGAAGAACCCATCACCGTTCAATTTCATTTTCTCCTAAAGCATGCCCTATTTCTCTCAAATTTGTTAGATCGAAAATGAATAGCTTGGATGCTTTGTCTTACAACAAACTCTAAATATAGTTGGCAAGGCAAAACCGCCCGTTGTTTTCTCATTGCTACAAAAGAAACCCTAATCCTAGGGGTTTAGTTAGAGGATTGGAATTCTCTGAATCTTACGGTCGAGACGAACCGAGAAAAATTCACCCAGATTATTAAGTCACGGTCCTTCAACGGTATTTTCATTTTTAGAAAACTTACCAGTTCACACTCAATTTACAGATGAGTTTGTGTGCAGATCCAAGATTGTTAAAACGTGAAATAGTTAGGATTTTGGTTGAATTTATCTGTCTTACAAGATGGATGGTTTAGATCTACCACATGTGACTGGATGGTGGGCCACAATAAGCTAAAACGGACGTCGTCTGTTCAAATCGGGTTTGGGTGGGAACTATTCGAAAGAGAGAGAGGTTACTCTCCTTTTTTGAAAAATATCGAGTCAGCGTCCAGTTTGATTTGAGTTTGGGTTTGATGCACTATGTTGAGTATGAAATATTGTATATTTTCTGCTTGTTGTATATTGATTTTATAAGCATAGATGCACTTAATTAATCATATTACATATGTTTTTTTTTGCGAAATGATTTTGACAACTAATATGAAAAAGATGCTTAAATAAAATATTAAATGCTCAAAGAATGACCAAAAGAAGACTTGAATATTTGGAGATGAATAATGAAGAATTCAAGCGTCAAAGATCCAAGAAAACCAAGTGCAAATGAGAGAGAAAAGACTGGTTGAATCACAAAGTCCTATAACAAAATAAATAGACTGTTCGGTCCCACCTAAGTCGGTTCGGTCCGACTGAATGTGCATAAAACAGTCCAGCAACAAATGGTGATTTTTGAATTTATGTCATTCTATTGATGTTCCTCATGTACTATCTCTTTTACTTATTTCTCTTTTATTTTTATTGCCTCATGTTATGATAAATTGCATATCTTTACATTGGGGACAATGTAGATTTTAGGTTTGGTGGTGAGATTAGAGGGAACTAATCAGCATTTTCTTAGTTTTTGAACAAAAAATATCAAATATATTTAATTTTTAGTTTTAAAAATCTTTTTAAAAATTAATATTTTATGTATCTAAATATATTTGAGTGAATGATGATAAGATATGAAGCAATTTTTTAAAGTCTAGAGTCTAGTTGATTAGTAAATTTTTTAATAAAGTTATCTAATAAATTAATTAATAGAAAATTTAAACATCAATTAAACTTAGTTCACAATTTATGTCTAACTAATATTCTGTAAAATTAACTTAAATTCTTAAATGCTTGACTTGATGATTATTTAAAAGTATTAGGACCTAAGTAAGTATTAGGACCTAAGTCTAGAGATCCTTATTTACCTTAGTATAAAAAGAATAAAAGAACCAGCTAAAAAATAGTAAGAATAAAAAATGGCTACCTATTGCAAGTACTTAAATGAAAAAACAATGAAGAAAAAAGAAAAATAATGATAGTGTAAAAGTCAGTAATGAGAAAAAAATTCAAAAAGCTGGAAAAATAAGTAAAAAGGAGATGAGTTCGGAATTAGAAACTTGTGTTGATCTGTCCACTTTGAGGAAATGATCATAGTTAGCATTATGGTAAAAACTTTAACTATTAATGAAGTATAAGTTTGAAATTCACTGACCACACTAGGAACTTGATGCTTAAATGTATTATGCTAATTAATTAATGAAAGGGAACTGAGTTTAATGGTTTGTTAGTAGGGCTGAAAGTCGGATGGGTTGGTGCTCAACCCTAGCTCAACCCGAAGTTTTTATACCTGAACCCTAACCTAACCCAACCTAACCTCGGGGTGGGAATTCTCAACCAAGCTCAATCCAAGAGGGCTTGGTTGGGTGGATATATGCTAATATTTTCTTTATTACATTAGTATATTATATTTCAATACACATCTTATTTTTTGTACCTATGATTTTATTAATTATATATGTAGTTATTTATCGTAAAGAACTTTATTTTTTCTAAACAAACAAGTTAAAATATAGGACAACTACTCCTTTAAAAGTCGTGTTGTGTAGCATGCAATCTATTTAGGAGAGAAATCTGATGTATCTTGTTAGCTTGAGTCATCGAAAATGACATGGACCATTGAGACCTGATAAGAGTGGAATTTCTCGTGCCTTCAACATAAACGAGCCATACTCAATTATAATTTGTAAGTAACGTTTATATCAATCGGGTTCGGGTTAAGTTGACCCTAACCCGAACCCAACCCAAGTTTTATCAAGTTGGTGTTTGTATAGCCCAAGCCTGCGACCAAACCTGATATATCATGCTCGAGCCTAACTTAATGTCGGGTTAGCCACAGATCAGTCGGGTTGAACCCACCCAACTTTCATCCCTATTTGCTAGTGATATTAGGTTCTATACTGACATAATTCATCCTTATATCTTTGATTCTTACTTGCATATGTATAGGGCTACACAAAATGCTATTTTTCTGAAAAATGGTTGAATTTTAGATATTAGATATTAGTTTTTCACATGTTTTTCTTGAGATTAGCAAAATGTTAGTTGGGGTATGTGTTAAGTGTGAAATATTGTATATATTTTTCCTTTGTTATACATTACTTTTATAAACATAAATGCACTTAATCAATCTCATTACGTATGTTTTCTTATTCGAGGTGATTTGGAGAGCTAATATGAAATTGACGGTTAAAGAGAAGATTAAATGTTCAAAGAAAGAGAAGATTAATTTGGCTATGTTCGATGCCACTAATGCCATGTTTGGTGCAGCCTAAGGAAGATAGAGACTTCATATGTAAATCAAAGAAATTCGGTTGCAACCGAGAGTTAATTCGATGCGACCGAAAGCTATGTTCGATGCAACCGAAGCTTATCATCGACTGCAGCCGAAGTGTAACAAAAGTGCGTAAATTGAAGTTAGTTACAATTTTTCCTATTTAAATTAATATTTTAGGTTTTCTTACATACAAATTAAGATAAAAGGTGTAAAGTAATGAATTGTGGAGTCCTGCTCCAATCATTCGATTGTAGTTAGTTTTTATATTTTTCTTTTGGAGTTTTAGTTCAATTATATTTGTATTGACTAATCTCTTAGCTATGGGTAAGAGGTGAAGCTTGTAATTATTCTTAATGCTTTATTTATTTTTATTTAAGTATTTGATTTGATTTTCGAACAATTCATTCATATTTGGTTTGAGTAAAGATATATCTTTAGTTTACTTTGATCTGTTGTTAACTCCGGGTACATTGGATGCTTAGGAAAACTAAAAATAATTTCTTATTTAGTTTACAAGGGATTAATTTGTAAAATTCATCGATCTATCGTAGACTATGTGGATTGAAATTCAAATACGTTTTGATACATGAATGATGATTTAACGCTCCATTATCCGGCTGGATATGATAGAACTTCAATTCCAGTTGAGTTATATAATTGAATCAAGTGAATTAACATTAAGATATAGTTATAAGTGAATCCTTAGTGCTCTAGTATTTTATCCATAATAGTTTTTTTTCTCACAATTACTCCTTAAACCAGATCATAGTAGTTAGTTTACTCCTAGTTTTAGTTCTAAAGTATTTTAAAAATCACACAATTGCAAGTCCATGTGGGTACGACCTCGGTCTCATCGATTTATTTCTACATCACAACTCTGCACTTGGGGTTGTCAACCCTTGGGTTCGATTACTCTACAAGTGCACTAATCCTGATGCACTCACACAACAAAAGTGGGTTTCATAATGATACTCTATGAAATTTACTCAGTCCATTTGCTTTGCAGGTTCTAATTAGGGCCTCTGACTAAAGATCAAGCATGTCCAAAGCTCAGGTGGGCTATACTTAGATAATATTGCCTTATTTATGGATATTTATCAATCCAACAATCGAATTGCTCACAAAATGAATGTCAATGGTTAGTAACACCTGAGAACTGAAAATACGAGGTGTTAAATGATTACATTCATACATATTCATGCATTAAGCAAGATTAAGTTGGGAATTAAATATTATGCTAGTTTGTGTTATATTTATAAGGAGTGGATTGTATTTCATTATGTTATACTTTGAATTATGATTTAGATGTGTAGTTGGTATTATACTTGTGAATTATAATTTAGATATTATGATTTCTTGAATTGTACTCGTAAAGTGTGAATTATCTCTTCTCATGATTTGCATGTGGTATCCTCTTATATTCTACTTATGAAATATAAATTGTACATCATTGTATTCTATTTGTAAAGTATAGATTGAATATTGTACTTTCCTGAGTTTTATTTGAATATTACTTTTAACTATTGCGGTGCCTCGATAATTTTGAGGGGTATACGTTATTGGGATAGCCATTGATGTTATCAAAACATATTCAATGCACGATATGTATATGATGTGTAGGTTGGCGCTCATGTGGAGCATGAGGAGCTGTTTGATCTTGCAGTAGATTTATTATTTATAGGTTTCTTTCATATTTGCTCTAATATATTTTTTTAAATTTGTTTTGTCTAAGTTATTGGTTTGTATAAGTCATATGGGTAACCATTTGTATAACTGAAATTTATATTCAAACTTTCCATTCATATGTGGTTTGTTTTCCCTTCGATGTGATGCTCACTTTACACACACACACACACACATATAATTATGAAATATGTGTTATACATGAAGGTTAACACTCGAGATTTTGAAAAACAAATATTAAACTCGAGTTGCGAAATTTGGGATATTACATTCAGTTTTTGGATCATACTCTAAAATTAGCTTTCAATGCGGATGGACAACATGGATGTAGCCACATACATCAAAGTGAGCCACGCAATCAAGTGCCCCACCCACCTCAATGGATCCAGGGTCTCACCTAATTGACTCCCTCGACCGTCTATGCTTAGGAAAGTCTAATAAAGAGCATTAAAGAATAGAGGCCAAGTCTCTCGTGAAAAAAAAGTATTATGTGCACAAATTAAGCATGGGACTAAAGCGAAAAGTGAGTTAAGTATCGTGACTCGCACATGATATGTAAGCATGATGCTTTTTCATTGGCACTGCACATTTACTAGCAATATTTAGAATTCTTGTAACCTCTAATTAGGGGGTAATTTGTCTCATTTGTGCAAGTGTTATGATTCAAGCAAATAATGACACCTAACCATTGGGAGCCAAGTCATCTAAGAAAACCTATTTTATATGGTGGTGTAAAATACCCAATCCTTGTGGAGCCACCATATTACATATGTAAACCTACTTCATTCTAAGTCGGTACTATTATTTAAACCATACATGCAAAAGATCCACTCAAAATAGTCATATGAGCCACACCAGTGGAAATAATAGAAAATTGGTCTTGAAAACTATCTCACGTGGTGTGAGACCCTGAGTTTTGGATCAGGCTTATTTTTGTACCTTCCCTTCATCCACACCAGTCGCACTTGATGAATGGATTTGAGCATCAAGTTAAATTTGATTAATGGTTTGATGAAAGATCTCAATGACTCCACACCAACCTACGGAAGGCATCCAATCCCCATTTCTACCTCAAGACTCGAGGTAGATTTCCCGCTAAAGCCTTTGGCAAGTGGGGCCCACCATGATGTTTGTGGGAAATTTACTTCGTCCATCCGTTTTGTGAGCTCATTTCATGACTTAGACTAAAAATAAGCATGATCAAAGACTCAAGTGGGCCGCACTAAAGGAAGAGGTGGGTAGGGAAATTGCCACCGTTAAAACCTTCTGGGGGCGACAGTGATATTTAAATAATGTCATTAATATTGGAATGAACTGAAAACACAAATCTTACCCTGATTAAAAACTTCTGTGGCCCGTGAATATTTCAACTGTGGACGTTCAATTCTCACATTTTCGGCCCACTTGAGTATTGGATCTAGCTCATTTTTTATCCCATGTCCTAAAACAAGCTAACAAAAAGGATGGGCAGGGTGGATTTCTGAAAAATATCATGGTGGCCCCACCTAGGTTTTCAGCGCAGGAACTTCTTGCAAAAAGGCTTTGGCAGGAAATCCGCGTCCCACAAGAGTTGTGTATGTTGCTGATTTTTGTTCCGAGGGCCTTAGAATCTGAGGACAGAATATGATGGATGGTCAGAGTAGTTTTTACATGTACAACTGGTGGGCCCGACAGAGTGTTCTACCTATGCGTAAAGCAGGTGATGTAGGTGATTCCGGTCGCTCTCCTTGCTACTTTGCTGGAGTGGGCTCAACCTGTCTAACTAAGGAAGTAGGCTTTGGATGGGCTAAAGCCCAAGTGGACCATCCCAGCCCAGTTTTACCCAATAGCACCGTACTTCTGAGTTCTTGGATAGCCCATCGCCATGTCCATGGTTTTAGGGTTTGCCGCTGGAGATGCATTTTGAAATTCAAGGGCATTATCGTCTTCCCAACACGTAATTTACCAAAATACCCTCCTCTTTTGTAGTGCTCTCGAGGTTAGCCTATGAGTACACTTTAGTCCTTGTGAGTTGGAAGTGGTCAACTACACGGGAAAACTCCTACGGCAGCTCGGTACCATAAAATATTGGTGACTCTTCAACGGTACACCTGCCATGGTTTTACGAAAATCCAAGCCGTCCAAATGCTAAACCAACGATGGATGTAGGATGATTGAAGAAGTACACTGAGAAAATAATATAAAGTATCTGATTTCTTCTCTTTTGAATTTGAACTACAGATCATTTTACTTCTAACCTTCCATTTGATAGCCAGTGTCTTACGATTGATCGAACGGTGCGATTTTAGTGAATGACCCATCACAACGGGACTCGCAGATTGAACGGTCTCAATAGCTGTATGTCGGTGCCACACGAGAGAAAAGGCGCCGCACGAGGTTGTATCTGATCTTTGCGTACTTTCTCTCCCCGTCCTTCTCTACCATTAAGTGTAATCAGGTCACGGCAGAGGGGGCTAGGTGCGGCCCGGCTCACCCAAGGCCGTGAGGCCCTGGGGTCCACCTTGATGCATGGATTCCATATCCACGCCGTTCATCGGTTTTTTCGGATCATTTTAGCGTTGAACCCAAAAATAAAGAAGATCTAAATCTAAGGTGAACCCTACTATTGGAAACAATAGAAAGCAATGGTGATTGAACGCACTATCATTAAAAGTTTCTAAATGTTTCAGTAATGTTTAGTTACCATCCATCCCCCCGTTTAGAACGTCACACAAACCTGGATGAAAGGAAAATCAAATAACAGATTGATCTAAAACTTCTGTGGTCATTAATGGTCAATAACCGCTTCTTCTTATGGCATGGTCCACCTGAGAATCATATCTGCTTCATTTTTGGGATCATAGCCTAAAATGATCTGGAAAAACGGATGTACGGTGTGGATAAATAATAAACACATCAAGGTGGGCCCCACGGTAAGCGCCGCACTGTCGTGGGTGAAGCTGGGGCCGTACCTAATCCGCTCCAGTCACGGCTAAAAGCTCTGTGAATTTACCGCATCGCAGACAGTACACGTGGCTAAAAGGATCGAGGCCGTTGATATGGGGTCCACCACATGCGTAGGCGTTATTTGGGAAAGTGAAGGGATTGGACTGTTCCAGCAATCCAATCAGCGCCCTGCTAAAGCAACGGTTAGAATTCAATTAGTTCACTTCAAAAAATCTGGACCGTTAGAATGAATCAATCACTAAAATTTTTGGTCTATAGCCATTACACATTGTGGGCCACCAGATGAACGGTCCTGATCACGAAACATCTTTGTCGAAGGAACTGAATACAACATCCATACGGAGACTTACGAGTCAGTAATCGCAAACAAGTAAAGTTCTAATTGCTCATCTTTCGCCGTTTTATTTGGCATTTCTTTTGTAAGAAAGTGGAGGAATTAAAGGATACACCTGCACGTTTGGAGGACCACACACGTGAAAATAATATTCCATCACAGCCGTCTAAATCATAGGCCTCAATGTGATAACTGATTTCTATAAAAATCCATACTAGTCCAAGATCTTTATCATCAGAATCACTAGTTGAAAAATGGACCGTTGGATAGTTTTCTTATATCCACTTAATGGACTTAAATAAAATATTATAATTTTGAAATAAATATGAATATATATCGTATATTTCAACTCATTCAAATTTGGACGGTATAGATGAGCAATCAATGTGAAAGGTGTACACTGGACTCGCGCAAGCTTTTGATCCTCCGTGCTCCTCTGAAGTATCAATATTTATTTAGGATACGGAGTTTCTCCAAAAAGGGTATTTTCGTCTTATGAAAATACGGCGACTCCGGAAGAGCCTGCACCTCAGATCCAATCGTACACGTGTCGTCTTAGATCTGACATGGCATGCAACCCTCCGTACGCCTCGGCAACAGTATTAGTAGCTGCTCACGCGCTCCTGGAGAGAGAGAGAGAGTAGAGAAAGGAGAGAGCAGAGGATCTTTTTCTCGTTCTTGTTCAAGGTATGCTTTTAATTTTTACTTTAATTTTTATTTTTATTTTTATTTTTTAGGGTTTCTCTTTGCAAGTTTTGGTAAGAACTCTAGGGTTGGATCTCAGTATCTTCAGATTTTATCCCCTTTTCGCCTCTTTTTGAGCATCTGTTGATGATTTTCTAGTTATTTTGAACCTTTCTATGCTTTTATTCTCTTGTTTTGACGGGTGTTTTTTCGTTTCCGAGCCGATCCTACATTATTCGAGCTGCATTGCAGTTTCATCCGATTTCCTGCCGCTTTTTTTCCTAGTTGATTCCTTGGACGTTTTAGGAAGGTTTTATGTTTTTTGGAAGGTAAATAGAGGGTTTCACAGAAATTTCAAGCTATTTTAGGTAGTTTTTTTATGCGCTTTATGCTGTTTTGGGTTTATTGGAGGATATCCGAGTACATTCTACATTTTCTTGTAAATCTCTGAGTCTATGTAGGGTTTGTGGTTGTATTTTCTTGTTTTAGATAGAGATTCTGCTATTTCGAAGATCTGCTTAGGTTGTTCTAGCTATTTGTGGTAGTTTTGCTAGGTTTTGATAATGAAAAAAAATTTGTGCTGATATCTGGCCATATGAACTGCATTACAGTTTAATGCGATTTTTCGCCTATGTTTGTGGTAGCTGAAGCTATTTTGATGTTTCTTTCTGTTGATTTTCTGAAGACCATGCTTGTAGGATTTTTTTTCTTCTGATACGCTGAGTTTATTTAAGCGTTTTTTTTATTTTTCTTTTGCAGTGTTTAGTCGATTCTTGGGCTGTTGTAATGAGAATCTCCCTTTTTTATTCCTTTTTTATTCCTTTTTTTTTTTTTTGCTGTAGTTGATGGTAATTTCCTGTTTTATGTTATTTTTCTGCATGTTTATGGTATTTGGAGCATTTAGCTAATATATGCTTTTTCTAGGAGGGTTTCATTTGTTTTTGGCTGTTTCTAAGATAATCGTATGGAATGTATCATGAAGTTTTTGGTATTTTTAGAGTAAATTTGTGAATTATTGTCTATTTTCTGCATTAGATGAGGGTATTGTGGTCACTTAAGCATGCTACTTTTGTAGATTTTCTTGCTGATTTTAGGTTGTTTTTATTTATTATTTTTTATTGATAGGGTTTGGGATGTGGATGAGATTAATGAAGTTGTTGTACTAATTTCGTATTTTTCGTTTTCGTTATTTTTCTAGCATATTTCCTTAATAAAAAAAAAAGATATATCTGGATAGCTCTTTCCGTATCTCATGCTTAAGAGGTTTCCTTTTAGTTTATTTTCCCCATCTTGGAGTGGTTTCCATTCAATTATCCCTCGCCTTCTCAGCAATTAGTTTATGATCCAGTGTCAGCTGGCTGACCTGAAAGCCAGTCAAGGAAAATCTGCACCTGGACCTGTGGAACCAAAAGCGCTCTTTTTTTTTTTTTTTCCTTTTTTCTTTAGGCGTGTAATTGGCTTCCTTTTTAACTGTAAAAGTTTTTTTTTTTAAAAAATTAATATCATTTTTATGGTGCGTGTAGATATGCCCTGTGAAGAGGTGCGATCAGGATGCCTTTTTTCTTGTTCAATTTGATAGTCAATGCACTTTGGGAGCTTCTTGAATCTCATTTTCAAATGATTTGGGATGGAAAAGCAAAACCATTCCTGCTAGGAAAGAGACATCCTTTGCATAGTGATTTTTCATGTCCATGGCCTTAATGGGTTGGTTCAAATCATTGTCTAATATAATATTCTTGTCATGGATCCATAAGGTAAAAAGAATTGAAGGATCATGCCTAATATGGTTAGGGATTTTTTGTTGCCCTCGTTGGTTTGTAGAATAGATGTGTGGCCATGTCTGTCTATGAATCCCCAAACGAGCTTTGGGGAAATAATCCCTTGTTTCCCCTGGACCTCTCACACTCTAGAAATTTGCTTTGTTATTCTTGCTTCAAAGGTTTCACACTTTTTTCTTTTGTTATTCTTGTTTTTTATTTAGTAAATGCTTAGCTTGTCTTGTGGTTTGAATGCTATCTTCTTGAGGCTGCTATAATCTGTATTGAAGTTCCTGGTGAAGTTGTTCTTTATGTGACGTCTGTTGCTACTGTTTTTCTAGCATCTGTGATGTTGTAGCTTTTAAATGTTTAGACTACTAGACAACACTATTGTGATTAACTTTCTGGTTTTTTTATTAATGTAGTCATTTAGGTGCGAATTTCAGACTGGTTTTTATTGTGTTTTATATTTTTTCTCTGTAGATCTAGGAGATGGAGTCAGCACAGCCTACAGATACAGAAGAACCGGTGGTTTTGCCGCCGCCTCCACCCGTCATACCACCAAATGTAGTTCCAAAAAAAGTCTCAATGTCAAATCGAGTCCCAATGGCAAGATCTGGTACTGGACGGAAAGGGCAAAGTATACAGCTGTACACCAACCATTTTAAAGTTGGTGTCACTAATGTTGATGGTTTTTTCTCTCACTACAGTGTAAGTTCCCATATCACCTTGAAACTAATATTTTGAGAGTGTGTTCCCATTTCCCCCTTAAACTTCTTTTGTCTGTTTTCCATGGCAAGCAGGTTTCACTCTTCTATGAAGATGGCAAACCCATCGATGGGAAGGGTATTGGAAGAAGGTTGATTGATAGAGTTCACCAGACTTACCATACTGAGCTTGCTGGAAAGGATTTTGCTTATGATGGCGAGAAGAGCTTGTTTACTGTTGGAGCTCTTCCTCAACAAAATTTTGAATTCACTGTTGTGCTTGAAGACATGTCCTCAAACAGGTACACTGTTATGTTTGTTGTTTGGGGCTCGCCTTTTATGACCTATTGGTTTTTACTTTTTGTACATGCTCCCATGATGTTTACTCTGTTTTTGTACATGCTCCCATGTTTACTCTGTGAGTGTTCCTTATCCAGGACTAGTGGGAATGGCAGCCCTGGTGGTAATGACAGCCCTGGGGAAGGAGATCGAAAGAGACAGAGGCGTCCATATCAATCGAAGACATTTAAGGTTGAGATTCGTTTTGCCGCCCGAATCCCAATGAAAGCCATAGCGAATGCTCTACGAGGTCATGATTCAGAGAGCTCTCAAGAAGCTTTAAGAGTGCTTGACATCATACTAAGGCAGCACGCAGCAAAGCAGTACGTAATTTCAGTTTTTTTATTATTGGCATCACTCTTTTTTTTTTTTTCCTTTAATAAAATTGTTAACATAGCTGGTAATTCCAGAGGATGCCTACTCGTACGGCAATCGTATTTCAACAATGAGCCTCGCAACTTCACTGACATAGGAGGTGGTGTTGTTGGCTGTCGAGGTTTCCATTCTAGCTTCCGCACCACCCAAGGAGGCTTGTCTCTGAATATTGGTATCTCCTTGAACTGTTTGTGGACGTGGGGTTATTGATATCCATGTGTTTCTTAATTGCAGCATGTGATTGACAATATCATTTTCATCACTTTTTCATCAACTACCATGTGCAGATGTGTCTACAACAATGATTATAAAGCCAGGACCTGTTGCAGATTTTCTAGTGGCTAACCAAAATGTTAGACATCCCTCTGAGATAGATTGGGGAAAGGTAAGCAAGTTTCATTCCTAAGTGAACACTCAAAAACCTGTTGTCTTAATTGATTGTGACCTTTTGTCGTATGTTTCATACTTCTGGTCCGTTTTATTTCATGCCAGGCAAAGAGAATGCTGAAAAACCTGAGAGTGAAGACAAGACCTTCTAATATGGAATTCAAGATTGTAGGACTAAGTGAACTTCCATGCGACCAGCAGCTGTAGGCTTCTTAAACCTTTATATAATTTCCTTGCAAGCTATCAACATCATATTCCTTGATCTTTTCTTTGTGGCTTCTGATTCTTGATTACTTTGACCTTGTTTCATTTTTAGGTTTACACTAAAACAGAAAAATGGAAGAGATGCCAATGGTGACAGTCCGGTGCAGACAGTTGAAATCACAGTTTATGACTATTTTGTCAATTATCGCCATGTAGAGATTGGTTATTCTGCTAGTCTGCCATGCATTAATGTTGGGAAACCAAAGCGCCCCACCTACTATCCTCTGGAGGTCTGTGGGAAGATATTCCTTTCCTTTTGGCAAACCTGGAGCCCTTCTTTCTGGCTATATGTATATTGATTTTCGTTGTTTTATTTTCTAGCTTTGTTCCCTAGTCTCCTTACAAAGGTACACAAAGTCTCTGTCCACTCATCAAAGATCATCTCTTGTGGAGAAATCTAGACAGAAGCCTCAGGAAAGAATGAGGGTGTTGACTGATGTAGGTTATTTATTTCATTTTCTTGTCATCCTGAATTCATTACCATGAAGGTTATTGTTGATTTACTGGAGTGCTTTGGCATCTGAATTGACTTCCTGCAGGCATTAAAAGGTAATAACTATGATGCTGATCCAATGTTACGGGCGTGTGGTGTTACAATCAACACACACTTCACTCAAGTAGAAGGACGTGTACTAACTGCACCAAAGGTCTTTTTATTTGTTTGTTTGCGAAGATTTCTTGCATATTCATTGTTTCTCTTTCTTTTTGTACTTTTGCCAGTATTTCTTTTCTTCTGTTGTAATAACTATAAACATCATCTGCTGATTCTACTTATTGGTACGATTATATGCTACAGTTAAAAGTTGGTAATGGAGAAGACTTCTTTCCTCGGAATGGTCGCTGGAATTTTAACAATAAGGTTTTCTTTCTCACTTCAATCTCCTATCTGCTTGTTTAGCTGTGATTGTTGATCCTGACAAAATAGTCATCTCCTTGTTAGAAATTGCTGGAACCCACAAAGATAGAACGTTGGGCTTGCGTAAACTTCTCTGCACGTTGTGATATACGGAGTCTTTGTCGTGATCTTAGCAGATGTGGCGAACAAAAAGGAATTGTATGTTCTTTCATACCCTGTATTCTTCTTACTATGAATTTAGTTGTTTCAGCTGTTTTGTTGGACCCTTACAATTTGTTATATTTCAGTTCATTGATCAGCCATTTGATTACTTTGAAGAGAGTCCTCAGTGGAGGCGTTCTCCACCTACTGTTAGAGTGGAGCAGATGTTTGAACTGATCAAGACAAAACTTCCTGGAGCACCACAATTTCTTCTTTGTGTTTTGCCAGAGAGAAAGAATTCTGATATTTATGGTTGGTTTATCTGTTTATCATTTTGTAATGAATACTGTTATTTTTGTTCTACTTTACATTTAATGTATGAGTTTGTGCCATTTCTGAAGGTCCATGGAAGAAAAAGAACCTGTCAGAATTTGGTATCGTCACTCAATGCATTGCGCCGCAAAGAGTCAATGACCAATACTTGACAAATGTTCTTTTGAAGATAAATGCCAAGGTGAGCTGTCACTGAAATATCATGTCCCTTCCCTTTGGACTTTCAGGTGTGATCTCTGTCTAGCTGACAACCTCCTTTCCTTTCAACAGCTTGGTGGAATGAATTCCTTACTTGCAGTTGAACACTCTCCTTCCATTCCCCTGATTTCTAGAGTTCCCACAATCATCCTGGGGATGGATGTATCACATGGTTCCCCAGGCCAGTCCGACGTGCCATCAATTGCGGCGGTAAGATAAGATGCATGATTTTCCTTTTCAACTGTTAGTCATAGAGTGGCAGTAGACTTGTTTCAATTTTCTGTCAGATAATATAGATTCATCCGTGCATGCAACCAGATTTTGCTGCTTCTCATTATCTCAACGTTGTTCTATTTTTCTTTATTTATGCTCTTAGGTTGTCAGCTCTAGGCAGTGGCCCCTGATTTCTCGGTATAGGGCATCTGTGAGGACACAGTCACCCAAGGTTGAAATGATAGATTCCCTGTTTAAGCCCACCTCAGACACCGAGGACAGTGGCATAGTGAGGTCAGTAAAAAAGTTTTTTTTTTTTTTTTTGGAGATGTCGGCGCAAAAATGTTTTTGCAATGAGATAGTCTGATGTGTAGATTTCATGAGTTACTGATGGGATATTTATTGTTGGAATCTAGGGAACTTCTACTAGATTTCTATATGAGTTCAGGGAAAAAGAAGCCTGACCAGATAATCATTTTCCGGTATGTTCTTGTTCTTATTTTTGGAAATGTTTTTTTTTTTTTTTTTGTTTTTGGGAGGGCCATTTCTGGATTGTATTTCCATAGCCTTTGGTTGGTGTTGTAGAATGATACCATCTGACACTCAGCATTTGGTAAGCTATATATATGTATATGTGTGTGTGTAAACATATATAATTGTTTGCTGGACCAACCATTGCTCTCTCTACATGCACTCTTAAATGCAACTGTAGGATATTTGAGCTGCGTCGTGGCTCGGATCCTCGTGTATGTTCTAGTTTTGATGTTGTTTGCGTCCTGCTAGATGGAAGGTCAAAAAGGTTTAAAAAAACATCAGAGTTGTGCATCAGTTTGGATCTACCATGTAGATGACCTGGACCCTAGATTGGACCGTTAACAATCAGGTTCTTGATGCATTTATGGAAATAATTGCTGTTTTAAACTGCCTGCTCATTTTAATCAGGTGTGGTGTTATCAGGGTTTGATCAGCCCGTTGCTTTGGACCTGATTATCTATATGATAAGTCCAACTTTATATACAGCTGAGATGTCCTAACCATGTGGCAGGTCATGTAGATCACATGTGAAGCTCATGTTTGAATGCTGAATGGTTGAATGCATGTCTAGCTACCCTACTCATCTGCATCTGAGCTCTTTCTAGGTTTAATGGTGATGAGGACTGGGTTTCTAGGTCTGTTGATTTTGAGCTGTAACAGATCTTGCCTTAACCTTCAAAGGAGAGAGAGAGAGAGAGAGCGAGAGAGAGAATTTTTTAGTCTTAAGATCTTACCTTCTGTTTTGCTTTACTATTCTTCCTCATTTTAACTAAAAGAAACTATTTGAAGTTATGCTCTGATTGACATGTTTATACATTTCAGTAATGCAGCGTCTTTTGGGGATGAATTTGTAGGTGCATGAAAAGATTTTATAATACCGCGGAGTTGTAATGAAACGGAATATTCTAATAGTTATAAAATGTATAAATTCAATACTCCTTTCCCCATCCTGTTTCAGTTTCAACTGTCTCATATTTTTGCCATCTGTTCTTTCCTTTGAATAGGGATGGAGTGAGTGAATCACAATTCACACAGGTCTTAAACATCGAGCTGGATCAGATTATCGAGGTATTCTTGCCATGAATAATTATCAAAGCTACAAAGTGTACCTGTCTAAAAAGAATGCAGGGTCGTGATCTTTTCACCTTTATCTTTATCATTGCAGGCCTGTAAATTCCTTGATGAGAACTGGTCACCAAAGTTTACAGTTATTGTGGCTCAAAAAAACCACCACACTAAATTCTTCCAGCTTCAATCTCCGGACAATGTTCCGCCTGGTTAGCCTCTTCATAAATTTCTTGAAGAAAAGAGTATTGAAAATAAAATTTTCACTTAAATCCATCATGGTTGTTTGTTAATGCTTTAGTGGGATGCTCATCCCATGTAGAAGTTAGTGCAAAGGAGATGATTTTTCTTTTGGGGTAGCACTGGGCCTTACACCTGCCCCAAAATATATCTCATTTGCCTTTGGTGCTAGCAAATCGTGTTGATCTCTGGAACTGAGATCTTCCACATGAGCATTGAATTGCTTTTATTCTCAGCTCCAAATGGCTATTATTATCTGTGTACATGAACATTTTATGCTGGAAATTTTGCTTCCTGAGCTGGTTCAATGTGAATTTTCCTTTTATTTATTTATTTATTGTTCTTTATTTTTTTTACTTGTACAGGCACTGTTGTGGACAAAGCAATTTGCCATCCGCGAAACCATGACTTCTACATGTGTTCACACGCAGGAATGATTGTAAGATTTGATATGGAGCTGACCTTTTCTGTTAAATTGTGGGAAGTCACCATCCATCCTGCCCTTGATTGATTGCATCACCCGGTCTTTTTGATTGTGCTCATATCCATACACAAGCAGAAAGAATTGGTCCACAATCAATCAAGGTGGGTATGGATTGCTTACTCTTGCATCGTCTTTTCCTTTAAACAGGGAACAACGCGCCCTACTCACTACCATGTTTTGCTGGATGAGATTGGTTTCTCCCCTGATGATCTCCAGGAGCTTGTGCATTCATTGTCGTATGTGTAAGTAGCCTTTCCCTCCACCTCATTTGTATACAGTGACTTTATTTATGTCCCTTGCAATGTATGGGTAAATGCTGAAATTATTCATGGTATTGCTCTGCATCTGTTCAGATATCAGAGGAGCACAACTGCGATATCAATCGGTAAGTACCGTGTTTCTGTTATGTGGTAATTGCCTATTTTATGTTATGAGGGGTTTTGATTACTATCTCCCTGTCAAAGTACTCTTTTGAGTTTTAGGGCTGCAACTCGGGATCAACCCAAACCTTACTTACCCAAATGTGACTTAGGGTTGAGTTGTGGCTGGGTTGTTGGCTTCCTGGCTTGGGTTAGGGTTGGAAAACTCCAAAATGATTTGAAATCTGGTTGGGGTGGTTTTAACTAATTCAGGATGGGTTAGGTCTGGTAGGGAATAGTGTCTCATGGGTTAAGCGTAGAGGAATTCAGGTTGGGTTCGCATTAGGCAGCCTAGGTTGGAATTCAGATTGGGTCGGGTTGGGGGTTGACCCTCAACCTGGCCCAACCTGCCCTTGTCAACACCCAAGTTTGTTCGAGTTGGGACCCATTTTTTAGCTATACCAACCATAGTTGGTTGGACCCAGCCATGGATCCGCAATTTCCCAAATGTCTGATCAATGTTTTTATAGAGCAATCAGTGGCCTGCAATAATGTTTTAACCTATCCTTGGAGAAATGTGCACCTATTCTCTTCTTCTTTTGGTGAGAACTGTGCAGTGCATTCAATCATAATGTTGTTTAATGATTTTTTTCCCCTGCAGTTGCACCGATAAGCTACGCACATTTGGCGGCGACGCAGATGTCACAGTTCATGAAGTTTGAGGATATGTCGGAGACGTCATCTGGCCATGGTGGAATTACATCTGCGGGGGCTATTCCAGTGCCGGAGCTGCCAAAGCTTCATGAAAATGTGAGCAGCTCCATGTTTTTCTGCTGAAGTAGCTGGTAGGTAGGGTTGGTGAACAAAATGACTTTTTGGAGGGACACGGTGGACCTGGACAAAAACATACGGTTGTAAATAGTTCTGTTTCTAACTGCAGGCTACGTTAAACCTAGACACCACCCTGGGTGGGTGGTGCAAACTGCATTATGCGGTTTTGGGTTTTATTAGTTTTTGGACTGCTTTGGTTGCAGTTGCACGAGTCACGACTTGGATGATTTATATGGCTGAGGTAGAAGAACAGTGTTAGTTTTGCTGCACGGATGGTGTGTACATGGCTTTGTTGTGTTCTGCCTAAAACAATTTCCAGCTGTCCGTTTGGACAAAAATCCAGATGGCTGATGGAAACGGTCATTGATTTGGTGGTTATGGCAGGTGGCCTTTGATCTTCTCTGTGTTCTCTGCCTAAAACAATCCCCAGATTTGTCCGTTTGGACAAAATCCAGATGGGTGATGGAAACGGCCATTGATTCGGTGGTTATGGCAGGTGGCCTTTGAACGTGGGGTGAGCAGCTGCCCGCGGTTTTATCTTCTTATTGCAATAAGATACATTCCTGTAGCTGTTATCTTATTGCAATAAAGATAACAGGACTCTGGCAGTGGCCACCCGGATCAACAGCCGAGATCACCCAATTTTTTAGTGGGTTTACCGTTGGATGGGAGATGCCTGAAAGAGCTTCTGTATGGGGCAATTATACCCATTTTATTATACGAAAGGTTACAGCTTTAATTGTCCTCGGTCAAAGCAAAAGAGATCAGATCAGAAGGGTTGAAATAGTCGTGGGACAGGGACTCGTGAGCAGTTTATAATCATTGGAAAATGACACATTCAAAGGCCATAGATGTGGGGCCTCATCACATCCAACCTGTAGCATGATCAGGAAACAAGACGTGAGGGGATGCTATTCTTTGATTCTCAACGGGAGCATCTCGAATTGCAGAACCTGATTTTTGTTTTACCCATGAATGTTATTCGCAGTCTCTTTCTTGACCCAAGGGTCGCACATGGCCAATCATGAGATCTGCGAGGATGGCCTCACCTTGGAGGTCTGCAAAAGGCAGGTAGATCCACTTTATGTGGGGCCACATGTCCACTGAGTCGACCGTTGGCTATCCACTGTTTTCGTTGGTTTGTTAAGGTAGGTCTGTATGCGTGAAATCCACACCATCCATGAGGTGCCCTCGTCAATGCCAGGCCCTGGGGCAATGGGGGATGGTACTCCATCAATAGGTTTGTGTGTGGGCTATGCTGTTTATCTATACGTACGCTCCACGGAGCCTAGGTATTTTACGGATTGGGTAAATCAGGTGACGTAAACAATTCCAGGCCCACGTGAAGGTGGGGATTGAACCCTCACCATTAAAACCTTCTTGGGCTCTTGATAAGTTTTGGATCGAGCTGACACTCGTCTTTTTTTACTTCATTCGGGTGGGAATCACCTTATTAAGGGATTAGATGGCATATAAAATATCACGAAAGTTTCGATTGCCTGTGTTTCCATTTGCCTATGGTTGGGCCCATGTGAGGTTTGGATCTGCTTCATCTTTTGATTCAATCCTAACATGAGCTGGCAAAATTGATGGAAGGAGTGGATTTCACAAGGACATGAACCCACAGAATTTTTTTTTTGTTACATTCACCCAAGTCATTCCTAGCTTGGGTTGACTGAGGACAGAACCAGTTAAATCCAACCCGGTCGCCGAGCCTAAAAACCACGGCGGCATGAAATTCACGTGAAGGGTCAGGCTCCTTTGATAATTCTCACAGTAGATCAACTGTAGCTTCACACGTAGTTGCAATCCTCGCAATCCAATTAATAGATACTGGATGGATGGTTAGAAATAAATGGCAAATGATCCATATTCATGGGACAAAATTTTCTCAATGTAATTTTGGGTTGTGCTCCATCTACAAAGGTCAGAGATTTGGATGGCTACGTCATGTGTATGGATAACACCAATGGACAGCACTTGTTTTCTATGGTTTTGCCCACTTAAATGAGTGGACGGCTGTTTCTTTTACCAGGTGATCCTCATAATGGGGCCAGCCTTTTGTATGGATTAGATGTTGTGTCGACTTGACATGCTGGAAACAGACAGTCCAAATGGTTGCATATGGTTATTCATGCGGACTACCCACCTAAAGCAGGACATTGTTGTATCATGGTCAGCGTGGAATAGTTCCTTTCTTACCTCCTGATCGATAAACATTTCAATAACAAGGAAAATGAGTTCTTTGGTTTAATAAGCCCATCTCACCTACAGAAATACGATAAAATCAAGTGAAGAGTTGTAAATGGGCCACTCTTCATTTCAGACCTATGAATTGAGCTAGTATATTATATTTTGAGATCCAAGCGTAAAATGGTCAGGCCGGCTTGAACTTCTCATTATATTCAAGTCTTGAGTCAGTGCCTAAATCCTAACATGGTTAAATCTTCCTTGAGACTAAGCCTAGTTCGGGTCAAAATTTAAATAGCCCCGACAGAGGGTAATGCTATTCACAAGCCTTCCAGGTGTTTTCAAAGACAAGGACTTTTTAAGGGCCGTTTGAATACCACCAATACCACCAATTAAGTAGCTTTCCTAACTTACGATAAGTTGATAAGTTACTTTTCTTAAATAAGTTAGTTTGGTTTATTATAAGTAGCTTATTGAATAAAGTAACTTGTTTTTTAAAGTTATTTTTTTTTATTATTGTTTTTTAACTTATGAAAAGTAGCTTCATCCTTACTCTGAAGATTGCGCTCTAATCCTGCTGAATAGATGTGACGTGTTAGGAAATTCAATTGATATTTTTGAGAAATCCACAGTGTCAACTACTTTATTCATGTCATTTTAGGAGGTGGGCCCAAATATGACGTGGAACCAACACTCAAGTGGGCCACACAACTTACAATAGTGGTATTGAATACCCATCATTGAAATCACACCCAGTGTTGTGTGGCCCACCATAATGTTTATGAGAATCCAATCCGTCCACTAGTTTTTATTTTCAGTTGATTTTAATCAATGGGCTCAAATATAATGAAGATCCAAAATTTAAATAGACTAGGCAGCTTGAAACAATGTTGAGCGTCCCACCATGATGTTTTTAAGAAATCCACCCTATTCATCATTTGCCGGCTCATTTTAGGCTATGGGCTCAAATATCAGACATGTCCAACACTCAATTGGGCCCCACAGTTTAAAACACTGGTATTAAACCTCTACGGTTGAAATGGTCATCTGGCCTAATTGATGTTTTGAAATATCCACGTGTCCATGGGTTTCTTCATATGATTTTATGAGTGTGGGAATGGCCTTATGACCGGTTTCGATGCAATATATTCAGTATAGAGGGGCCAGGGAAGATTTCAATGGCAATTGTTCAATCTCAATTGTTTCTTTCCCATCTACCTCAATTTTGGGCGCACATCCTCACTTGATATGGTAAAATGGATGAATAGAGTGGATTTCTAAGAAACATTACAGTGGACTTAGGCATGTAGAGTTGGGTTCACCCACCAATGGGCCTCTAGTGAACCGAGCAGATTAAGTTACTAGGGTAAACTTAGTTGAACTAGGCGAAGAGCCAGGCACGAATCGACTCGACCCGACTAACTCGACTCGTTCGGACCCGACTCGACCTGAACCGAATGGGTGAGTCGATCCTAACTGAGTAGGCTTTGCCCAATCCGAACTCAAATCGAGTCAAGTTCGAGTTACACAGTAACTCGACCCGAAACTCGATCCGTCAGACTCGATCCGATCCAAAACCCGACTCGACTCGGGTAAGGTGTGTGCAACCCTCTGGCCTTTCTCCTACTCCTCCTCCTCCTCCTCCTCTCTCTCTCTCTCTCCCCTCTCCCATCCGGTAGGTGGCAACCAGCGGCCCATCAGGTGAGTGTCAAGGTTTTTTTTTTTTTTTAATGTTAAGAGGATGGACCACACAAGAAATGGTGGAGATGAAAGGAAGCAGGTTGCAGACTGAGTAAACTCTATGAGGTCCACCATGATTTGTCTTTTATCCCCTTCATCCATCCATTTTATCCCCTCCGTTTAGCCCGGTGACCCGATCCGAATCGGTGCCAATCTCTGACCAGGTCGGACTCGGTTCGGATGAGCCCAGCCCAGACCCGGACTTGGATCGAGTCATGCTGGACTCAGTATTGAGTCGGATCGAGTTCGGGTCAGGCATTTTTCAAAACCGGATCGAGTCAGGTTGGACCTAACTCGGTCCGACTCGACTCGATGCCCACCTCTAACTAGGCATGACTGTGGACCCACCTTTATTTATCCATTGTATATCCATGCCTTCCATCCATCTTGCTAGACCGTGGACCTAACTTTATTTAATTGTTGTATATCCATGCCTTCCATCCATTTTGTCGGCTCATTTTAGGGCATGAGCACAAATGAAGCAGATTCAAATCTCAAGTGGACCACATCATAAGAAACATGGTGAATGAACACCCATCACTAAAAGCTTCTTGGGGCCCACAAAAGTATTGGATCAAGCTAGTCTTTGTGTTTCCCTCTATGTGACCTTATCAACAGGTTGGATGCCAAATAAACATTACCGTGGGCCTTTGGAGGTTTGTAATTGTGAGCATTCAATCACCACTGTTTCGTGTGGTGTGGTCCACCTGAGATTTGGATCTAGTTAATTACTAGGCTAATACTTTAAAATAAGCTGGTAAAATGGATGGACGTGTTCACAACCCCAAGTATAAGGTCGTGATGTAGTAATAATCTCGGTGAGACCGAGGTCGAATTCACAGGGATTGAAACTTGTACGTATTCTGAAAGTAACTAGAACTAGAATTAGAAGAAGATGTAAATCTAAATATGAATTAATTGATAGAGTAATTGTGATTAAAGTGATTAAAATTAACAAATTCAAAGGTGGTAACTAGGGTCTTCAAGAATCCGCTTGTAAAGATTAGGGAGATCTATGCTCGATTCAAGGACACAATTGGAATCAGAGTCCCATCTTATCCAATTGGAAGATATCTCAGTAAAACCAAATCTGAACTTCCTTTGACTTAATTCTCAATGGATGAGAGGTGTGAGAACTGGAAGTGATTCCATCACAAAACTATGCCCAGGAGACAAGGCAAACAACAAGATTTACCAATCCCACAATTAATCATAAGAGAATTGTGAAAGTTAGGAAGGATTCCATCATCCGATAATGCCCAAGGGACCATAGTGAACAACAGGATTTCCTAATTTCACAATCTCAATATATGAAAAGAACATGCTCAAAGTTATCGCAGATCTATTGTAATTTGAGTCACAACAAACCATTAAAAACTGAAAGTAATCCTTATAATCAAACTAAAATCAAAGAGAGTTCAAAATAAACATGAATCAAAGCAATAGGAACATCCTATCACACTATAAGCTTCACCTCTTAGCCCTATCTAAGAGGTTTAACCAACCATGGACATGATTGAACTAAAATTTCTTAAGAAAAGCATAAAAACAACTAAGGAAAAGGAAGAAAAACTATTGGCGACGGCTTCTCCACGCTTTTGCTCTACTCCTTAAATCCTAGAAGATGCTTGGGAACATCGTAGGGAGTCCTATTTATAGTTGTGGAACTTCAACTTTCACACCTAGTTGGAAAACTTTAGAAACCGCCTCAAATTTACATAATTTTTCAAAATAGACTTCACTTTGCGTAATTTCACAGAATAACCCAAAGTTTTAGAATATGCTTCTTTAGGATACTTTCAGGAATATGTTTGTTTTCAGGACAATTTTAGGATTCCTTTTCTTCACTTCAAATATTTGATTCTCTTCATTCCTCACTTGGTTTTATTAGATCTTTAGCATGCGAATTCTTCAATCTTGGTCTCCTAAGATCCATCCCTTGCCTTGGTGATTCTTGAGCATCAAATCCATGCTTTTAGCACCTTTTTCAATCAAAGCTCTTAAATTCACCTGTGACACAAACATGAGTAAAATAGAACATTAAGCATTATCATGTTCATAAAACCAAGATATAAATGGAGGATAATATGCAATATTTGACCCTCAACACACTCCCTAACCAGCATTTTGCTAGTCCCGAGCAAAGTATGCGTGAAATAAATCTCAATGTTTAATGTTCAAAACCTCTCTAGGAAAATAATCTTTTGTACACTCAAGTATGAATGTGTAGAATTAAGATACGAAAGTGGAGTTTTAAAAACTTAGAGTCGAACCACATAAGCAACCAATCAAGTAAATTCTTTGTCCATTAAATCGAGCATAATTTGCATATCAAGTTTTTCAATGTGCTCAGTGAAAATCAACTTACTTCTTGTACGAATACTATTAGTTCATCATGTTAGCCATACTTATCACTTTAAGATCAGTTTGAAACTCAAGTACTAATTTCAAATTTATCCCCCTTTTTTTTCTAGTTTTTGATTTTATATCGATGGTTAATTTTTTATTCATTCTTTTTATTTTTGTATTATTTTTATTCTTTTTCATGACTTATTTATTGATCTCTTGTTTTTTTTTTTTTTAACTGGTTGTTTTCTTCTTTTAAGGTGGATAAAATTCTTCAAACTCAATTCTTACCATCTATCAATGATTCACATACTAACAATTAGAACTTCTAGCATGTCTTACAAAAGACAAATTGAATGTGTCTTGTGATTTAGATTAACATGATATTCAAACTATCTCTTAATCAATTGAGCGTAAGAACTTAAGTGACAGATTACTTAGTTGATCAAACTCCAACAATCCAAAATTCAATCTCTATTTTTATCATACCCAATGCATTCTTAAGTACACATTTATCGCTTCTCAAACAGATTGCAACTTCAAACAATGAAAATTTTCAAAAAATTTGCTCAAAACTAAGAAAACACTGATTAGTTCACCTAATCCTTCATCCCTAACCAAAAAATCTACATTGTCCTCAATGTAAAAGAAATAAGCATGTAATGTAAGAGAAGCAATAAAAAGAGAAGGGAAGTGATGGAAAGGTAATACCTGAAGGAGGAATTTTGAGGCTTTTCGAATGGTCTCAGTGTGAAGATGGGTTAGCACAAGAATTAAACCAACAAAAAGCAAACTATCATAAATAGTGGAAAGAAAACTATCCTAAATAGCAGAAAGCAAACTATCGTATTCCTAAATCATATGAAAGCAAATAAATCTACCTATACCTCCGTCAGACTAGGAGGTCAATCCTTGTGAACAAGGTCAATCAGAGATATTGACATGTCCTTTAAATCAAAATTTTCAACAAATGGCTTTAAATGATGTCCATTTACTTTGAATTCATTGTCATTGTCTAGATTCCGAATCTCGACAGCCCTATGAAGATAAACATTAGTAATAGTGAAAGAGCCAATCCAACGAGATCGGAGTTTACCTGGAAAAAGGTGTAACCGAGAATTATATAAAAAGACTTTCTGACTTGATGTGAATGATTTTCGAAGAATATGTAGGTCATGAAACACCTTCATCTTATCCTTGTAAATTATTGAGTTCTCATCTGCATCATTCTGGATTTCTTTCAGTTCATTCAACTGAAGTTTGTGTAGCGAGCTAGCGTTGTCCAAATTGAAGTTCAAATCTTTAATCGCCCAGTAGGCCCTATGTTCTAACTCCACAGGCAAGTGGCAAGTCTTCCCATAGACAAGTCTAAAGGGAGACATTCCAATAGGGGTCTTAAATGCAGTATGATAAGCTCATAAAATATCAGTCAATCGGATTGACCAGTCCTTACGATAAGGGTTAACCATTTTTTTCCAAATATGTTTAATTTTCCTATTGGAAATTTCAGCTTCTCCACTTGTTTGTGGGTGGTATGGAGTGTCACTTTGTGGGAGATGTCATATTTCTTTATTAAGTTCGTAAATGGCTTGTTACAGAAATGTGAACCTCCATCACTAATGATGGCTCGAGGCGTTCCGAACCGAGAAAGAATATTCTCTTTTAAGAATTTAATGACCGTCTGATGATCATTTTTCCGGCACGGGATTGGTTCGACCCATTTAGTAACATAGTCTACTGCGAGCAATATATATATATATTTCTGAAAGATTGGGGAAATGGTCCATGAAATCGATGCCCCAACAATCAAATGCTTCAATGATCAGAATAGGGTTCAAGAGTATCATATTTCGATGAGACAATGCTCTCAATTTCTAACAACGCTCACAAGCTTTGCAAAACTCATGAATATCCTTGAATATAGTAAGCCAGTAAAAGCCGCACTATAGAATTTTAGCCGTGGTCTTTTTAGTAAAAAAGTGACCACCACAGGCCTGAGAATGACACAAGGAGATGACACTTTGGTGTTCATTATCTGGCACACATCTCCTTAAGATTTGGTCTGGGCAATATTTGAATAAATACGGATCATCTCAGAAGAATTTGCGTACCTCGGCAAAGAATTTCTTTTTATCTTGTGCAGTCCAATGTATTGACATGGAACCTGTGGTAAGATAATTAACAATATTTATGAACCAAGGTGATTGAGAGACTTTAAACAATTGTTCGTCAGGGAACATGTCATTTATATGTGTCATCTCAAGAGAATCAGAGAGATCAAGGCGGGAAAGGTGGTCAACCACTACATTTGCCACTCCCCTTTTATCTTTTATTTCTAAATCAAATTCCTGGAGTAGAAGGATCCATCTTATCAAGCGGGGCTTAGCATCATTCTTAGAAAAAAGATACTTGAGTATCACATGATCAGTCTAAATGATGATCTTGGATCCAATTAAGTAGGACCTAAATTTGTCCAAAGCAAATACTATGGCTAAGATTTTCTTTTCCGTAGTAGTGTAATTCACTTGGGCAGAATTTAAGGTTCTACTTGCATAATGTATAACGTAGGGCTTCTTATCTTTTCTTTGACCTAATACCACCCCAAGAGTATAGTCGGACGCATCGCACATAAGTTCAAAAGGGATACTTCAATAGGGTGGCTGCATAATAGGTGTGGTGGTTAACATGCCCTTGAGCTTAGAAAAAGCTTCCTAGCATTGCTCAGTCCACTCGTATGGTACATTCTTTTGAAGGATATTGCGTAAAGGACGAGAGAGGTGACTAAAGTCCTTTATGAATCTTCTTTAAAATCCGGCGTGTCCTAAGAAGGATCGCACGTCACGTATGTTTTTGGGTGGAGGTAATTTAGAGTTAAGATCAATCTTAGCCTTATCTACCTCAATTCTTTTAGAAGAAATGATATGTCCTAAGACAATTCCCTTGCGAACCATGAAGTGACACTTCTCCCAATTAAGTACCAAATTCTTTTCCTCACATCGCTTAGGACATTTTTCAAAATTTTCATACATTCGCTGAAGGATAGATCAAAGACCGAGAAGTTATCCATAAAGACCTCCAAATATTGCCCTACCATATCAGAAAAAATACTCATCATACATCGCTGAAAAGTGACGGGAGCATTCTATAGTCCGAATGGCATCCTTCGGTAAGCAAAGGTGCCATAAGGACATGTAAGTGTCATCTTTTCCTGTTCTTCAAGGGCTATCTCGATCTGCTTGCAGCCCAAATATCCGTCAAGGAAACAATAATAAGAATGACCAGCTAGCCTTTCCAAAATTTGATCGATGAAGGGCAAAGGAAAGTGGTATTTCGTCATGACAGTATTCAACTTCCTGTAGTCAATGCACATTCTCCAACCAGTAGTGATCCTAGTTGGCACGAGTTCATTGTCAGCATTGGCTATGATGGTGATTCCTGACTTTTTAGGAACTACCTGATTTGGATTCACCTATTGACTATCGGATATTGGGTATATGATACCAACATCTAATAGCTTAAGAACCTCGGCCTTAACCACTTCCTTCATATTTGGATTTAGTCTATATTGTGGTTGCCAGGAGGTCTTCGCATTATCCTCTAGATAAATGTGGTGAGTACAAATCAAAGGGTCAATTCCCTTAAGGTTCGTAATCGACCATCCAAAAACTCCTTTGTGCTCAATGAGAGTAGAAATAAGCATACTCTCCTGTTTTTGCTCAAGGTGGGAAGAAATTACCACCGAGTATATCTCATCTTGACCTAAATAGACATATTTCAAATCAGAGGGCAAAGGTTTTATGTCAAGCTTCAATGCCTTGAGGTTAGACGGTAGAGGCACTATATCCGTTTAGGGTAATTCTTCAAATTGTGGCATCCACTGGTTAACTTCAAGTACCAGCACAATATCAACCATGACACCCATCTCCCTAATCATATCATCATCTAAATAATGGGAGTGGGCTAAGCACGTCTCTAGAGGGCCAGATGATAAGGTCATCAGAGTTCTATTTTCCACGAAAGAATTAATCAAGTTAACATCATGGGCATCATCATCATCCTCTGCCCGTTTGCTCATATTGAAAAAGATATTGAGCTTCAATGTCATATTATCAAAAGACAAATTCATGACTCTATTCCTACAATTGATGATTGCATATGATGTAGTAAGGAATAGGTGACCAAGGATGATAGGAATTTGAGTGCTCATATCCATGATGGGTTGAGTATCCAGGACGATAAAATCCACTGGATAGTAGAATTTGTCAACCTTGACCAACACATCCTCAATTATCCCTCTCAGCACATAAACTGAGCGATCGGCCAGTTGCAATGTGGTCCAGGTGGGTTTTAATTCACCTAAACCTAATTGTTTGTAGACCGATTATGGGATCAGATTTATGCTTGCTCTTAAGTTAATAAGTGCATGCTCAATCCGGTAATTTCCAATTACACAGGTGATGGTTGGGCTACCGGGATCTTTGTACTTCTGTGGCACATCTTGCTTTATGATGGCGTTCACTTTTTCTGTTACGAAGATTTTCTTTTGAATGTTTTGCCGTCTTTTGGACGTACATAAATCTTTTAGAAATTTGGTATATGAAGGTATTTGTTTTATGACATCCAGTAGAGAAATGCTGACCTTCACTTGCTTAAGCACCTTTAAAATATCCTGAGAGTTAGAGAGAGGTTTTGGTGCTATCAATTGTTGGAGAAATATAGCAATCAGTTTTCTTTGAAGTTCTGATTCAACCTCATGTGGAGCATTGCTAGGTCTATTAGTTGAAAGTGCCCTGGTTTGTCAATTAGAGTGAGTGTTGAGTTCGTTAGACAGAGAAGCTCCATAGGAAAATCAATCAATCGTCTGCCTCAACTGGATGTGTGCCTGAACTCGCCACAAGTAAATCTAAGCCTCAATCTCATGTTCCAAAACACCAGGTAATTAAAACCCTTAAAATTGATTAAAATATCATAGGGTTTGTGAGTTAGAAAACTTTTTCAATTTTTCAGAAAAACTCTTAGTTTTCTACCTCTGTCGATTTTTCGATAAACTGATTGATGTAATCGACAAGTGCTATCGATGTCCTCAAAGCTCACTCGATAATATCGAATGAGGACATTAGTTATCCAACAACCGCATATACTTCTGGACGGAATTATCGATGTATTGATAGTTGTATCGATATCATCGAAAATTGAATATCGGGTCTATTGAAGTTGACTCGATAAAATCAACAGCGGAGATTTTGTGTCTCTATTTTTTATGAAAAATCATAAAGACCTTCGATATATCTAAGTACCCCTCGATATCCTCGGAATTCAACAATCGATAATATCGGAAGGCCTTCGATGATATCGGTCTTGGACATAGTTTACCAGTAATATTTTCAGGTGATTTTTATCTTGGATCGAGGGTCACTCGATAAAATCGATATTTAAATATCAATGATATCGGGGCTAAGTCGATTGCATCAAGAATGGTCATAAACTGTCCAGCAAGCTTAACTGGAAAATCCTTTGGATTTATCGATGCATCGATACAACTATCGATATCATCGACATTCAAATTCCGATGATATTGAGTGTGCCTCGATCATACCTTTTAACCTGAAATATTTTCAAAGGCAAATCTCTCTCATTTTCAAATGTCGAGGAATTGATCCCTATGTCGATGAAATTGGAGTTCGAATCCGATGACATCGATGCGTGTTTCGATTTCCTCAACCAGCTGGTAAAATATTTTAAAAGTGTATGACATTTGAGTTTGTGTCATCAAGCGGCCAGTCGATGCAATCGAGAATATACACTCGATGATATCGAACTCTGTCATAAATATGACCGTTTTATATCCGTTGGAACCTTTTGCCTATATATAGAGAGCTTGTCTTTAGTTACTGGTAGAGAAAGAAGGGAGTGCATTTGAGTGTTTAACCTTAGATCATATACCCAAAGCCCTTTCTCTCATGGAAGTTTATCCTCCAATCCACTCTCATCATTGATATTCAATAGAGTGGATTAGGAAATGAACTTTCGCATTCAAGGATCCTCTAGCTACCATCTTAATGGCAAATCATTAAGCTGGGATGCCTTGAATGCATAAATAATTGGAATCACTCTATTTCCCTTATAAGAAATCCTTTAATAAAGTAGGATTCCATTACAACCTTGACCCAACACGTCGCCATGCATTGCTACATCTTCTGAGTTGCAGTTCAAGGAAGCAGAAGATTCTTCGTCAACAAAGGAGAAAGATCTTCAACAACGCGTTGAATGGGGTTCATCTACTTATCTGTAATTCAATAGAGTCCAGAGGACCCTTGTGATCATTCCTTTGTAGGATTGGGTCTAAGGTATTTCTCACCCCTTGCAAGTCCTCTAGGAGGCTTCCGACGGGAGTGTATGTGGTGGGTGCTTTGTGTTGACCCTTGCTCTGTAGAGGGCATAAATAGTTAGGGCCTTGTAGGAGGTCCTTGGCTAGTGTTCCTAAAAGTGGATGCTTTGTGTTGACCCTTGCTCGTGAAAGCATAAACGTGAGAGGTTCCTTGTGTGGATCCTTGGCCAGTGTGCCTAAAATTGGGTGCTATGTGTTGACCCTTGCTTGTGGGAGCATAAACTGTCAGCCTATGTGTAGGTTGTACTGGTTAGAGGTGAACCTGATTTAAAACCTCGAGTTTGAGATGAACCGTGTGAAACCTCCTCAGTGAAATCTAGTATACTCAAGGGTTGAGTGTGGTTGCCAAGAGTGGAGTAGATAAGTAGTCAAACCACTATAAAAATGACTGTGTTTGAGATTGCTATTATCTTACATTTGCTTATGTGATTTCCTTAGATACTTTCGTATTTGTCTATTTGAGATCACACCTCACACACACACATTCATATCTATCATAAACTAATTTGCATATTGGTCATCTTTCAAATAGTTTGTGATTGGATCCTCTACCGGGCTTGGAAGCCAGCAGAGTTACTTTTGAGTAATCCTAATGTATGCTTGCTGTTAGGATTAGTGTGATAGGATTTTAAATTGTTGTAAAATTTTATGAAAGTCCTATTTACCCCCCCTCTAGGACATATTAGCATATTCCTACTTCAACTAAGACGGTCATTACCGCAATTTCAATTGGTATCAGAGCAGTTCTCTCTTTAAGGGCTTCATCGCCTAGAGAGTGATCTTGACTGAAGTTGATAATATGGCCAAAGGAGAGGGCTCATCGGTCACTAGACCTCCAGTATTTGATGGATCAAATTATGCATACTGGAAGGCTAGGATGCACTACTTTCCAAGATCTTTGGATTATGATGTTTGAGATATTGTTGAAAGAGGATATGTGCCACCTACTGAACAAGTAGTACTTGAAAATGGCACAACTATCACCAAACCAAAATCTAAATAAATGTGGACAACATTCGATAAAGAAAAGCAAACATCTGAAGCAAAAGCTATGAATGCTATCTACTGTGCTGTGTCCCAAGATATTTTCAATCAAATCAGTATGTGTGGAACAGCCAAAGAAGCATGGGCTTTGTTGGAAACAACCCATGAAGGAACAAGCACTGTGAAGAGATATAAACTACAACTCCTGACATCACAATTCGAAAGTCTCAGAATGGAAGAGCATGAGACCTTCATATAGTTTTTCACAAAGTTGAATATCATTTGTAACTCCATAGGTGGATTAGGTGAGAAAGTTCCGGTCCAAAAAATCTGTAGAAAAATACTAAGATCATTACCAGAACGGTTCAATCCTAAAGTAACAACCATTGAAGAATGTAGAAACATAGATGAAATGAAAGTAGAAGAACTTGTAGGTTCCCTACAAACATTTGAACTACACTTCAAACAAACCCCAAAATTCAAAAATACTGTCCTCAAAACTTCAAAAAAAAAAAAACAAATGTGGACATTGAAAGTGAAAGAGAAGATGAAGATGAGGAAGTGGCTTTGTTGGCTCAACGATTCAGAAAGTTCTTTTAGAGAAATCGTGGCCATCCATTTAAAGGAAAAAGGGTGGACAATAGACAGTCTATAGGTAAATTTGGTAAAAAGACCAAAGAGCCACCATGTTATGCCTGTCAGAAGTTTGAACACCTGTCTATTGAATGCCCAAATAGAAAAACTAAGGGTAAGGCAATGGCTGCCACATGTGATGATACGGAAGAGTCAAACTCAGAATCTAGCGACTTAGAGAGTGATGGAGACTAGAAATCTTTGAAAATTCTTATGGTCTTCACTACTCCAATCATTCCCATTGAAACTGAGAACGAGAAAGAACCACAAACCACTGAATCATTTCCATCAGACAATGAAGAAACTGAAAAAGAAAAAGAAGAAGAACAAAATAAACTACAAGATGCTTATAATCAACTTTACATTCATAGCATCAACATTGTTAGAAGACTTGGAATATCTGAAAATAAAAAGGAATTGCTGCAAAAAGATTCAGATAAAACTCTGAAAATTAATACACATTTAATTAATGATTTACAGCAATATCATTCAGATAACGATAGACTTGAAAGAATCAATACCTTCCTTAAATCCGAGTCTGAAAAACTAAACAAATAGGTTGAGCTATTAAAAGATAAAAACATACTCCTTCAAAATGAAAATCATATACTCCTGTTTGATTTAGAAGAATCTAGAAAAATAGCTAAGCTAAACTATAAGTTTTCCCAGAGTGGTGAGAAGTTAGAAAAACTCTTAGGTATGGGAAGACCTGGAAAGGACAAGAGCAGCTTAGGATATGAAAAATCTAAAACAAAATCTGGAAAAGCATCACAAAAGATTGAAAAATCTGCTGCTTCAGGAAGTAACACTAGAACTACTCTAGTTCGTCATTTATGTGGTGATTCGGGTCATTATAAGTTTAAATGCTGATCACCTAGGAGGACAACATAATTTTGGACAAAAATTTAAACCAGCTAGGAAAATACAAGACATTAAGTGTCCACCTAGGAATATGAGAAATAAACACCCATCACCACCTGGAATAAATGACAGAGTGAAGGAAGTATTGAATCAAGTGGCTGAGTCTACCATAGTAAAAAAATCCTGTCACAAAATGGGTTCCAAAAGAAAAGAAGAATTGTCTGGCTACTCATTCAAACCGTATATCAGGCAATAAAACTAAGTGGTACCTGGATAGCAGGTGTTCATGACATGTCACAGGTGACAAATTTCTCCTTACAAATTATTCAGATCTTAATAATGGGATAGTCACCTATGGAGACGGAAGCACCACTAAGGTAATTGGACCGGAAATTATTAAAGGAATAAATTTGCCAAAAAAAAAATGAGAATACCTTTTGCATAAAAGGATTAACACACAATCTTCTAAGCATTTCTCAAATATGTGACAATGAGCATGTGGTTACATTCAATAAGGAAAAATGCGAAATCCTAGACCTCTCAGGAAAATCAGTGATGAAGGGTTCTCGCACAAATAACCACTGCTATGTCATCAAAGGTAAAGGAAAGGATGATTTTTATGCCTAGAAATATTGAGTATAGAAAAATAAGTCCAGATCATGCATCAAGATCTGGATATTTGCTGAAAGGATGCAATTTTTGCTGAACTCTTAATGTTATATCTGAGGTCTCTCACCTCACCTTTTGTATGTAAACATCTTGATGTTTATAACTTTTGGTTATACAATACTTATACAAAATTTTGCTGTGTATATGGTTATTTCAAAGATATTCTATACTATACATGAAAGTTCGTGCAAGTGTGGAAAAATGAAAATTATTCACCTTCGATATGTCTATCGATAAGTCACGGGGATTCTCGATTAATCGATCAAAGATCAATATCATCGACGACTCTTTGGAATAGGAAGAGTCATATAATCGAGAATGATATCGAAGACAGTTTCGATAACGTCGGGTGGGGTATCTCGATATCATTGAAACATAGGTCGATGATATTGAAGATTGCTGCCCGATATAAGGTGGTCGAGCAGGAAAAAAAGTCCTTTCATTTTCTTCTTACTCGTCTCCTTTCGTCGGTTCACACGAAACTTCATTAAGGAGTCATCGACGTTTCTCAAAGCCGGTATTACCCTTATCATTCCTCCTTCTCAAGATTCCATCTTGTTTTTGGTTTGGGTATTTTTCAAGTTTTCAAGAAGAAATTCTGTCTGATTTTTCTCAAATCTGTCTGTTCAAATGGAAAAGGACAAAGGAAAGGTGTCTGGTCCAGGAGAGTCTTCTAGAGCCTCTTGACAAAAGGTTCTTACCTCAAAAGAAAGAGCAAGGGCTCCTGAACACGGGACCCCTACACATCAACGCACTAGACAAGGATCGCATAACGGGTCCCAATCTGAGGCTCCAACACCTCCTCCAGTTAAAGTGAATCCAGTTTTGGCTAAGTACGCTAGTAGGAAGCTTATCCATGAAAGAAAGGTTGACAGGGACTGTTTAATACCATACAATCTGGAACCCCTTTTGCTGCAATCGATTGGTTGCCTATTCTTGACTTTGTTGGGCCATGTCAACTTGAACGGACATACAACCTTTTTGCTTCCTGTCATTCTCCTGTGTCTGACGCACCTTCCATCACTATGTCTATTGATGGTGATGACATGGAGATCACCCCTGCGTCTATTGCTGGAATTTTTGGTCTGACCCTGTCACCTGTTGGTCTTTCGGATATGGATCTTGAAAATCCTAAAACTCGATCAATGGTCACTAAATTCCTCTGCCATGTAAAATCCAAATTCATGGAACTGCGATTTCGGATCTTGCGTGGTATCTTCGCTCCAAACATCTATCCTAGAAGTACCAACCGTTCCGATCTCACTGGGTTTATGACCATGATAGTCTACTCCATAGCCACAGGAATCAAGGTCTGCGTCCTTACTCTTATTGTGCACCAGTTAGTCTATGTCATTCATACATCTAGGGATGTTCAATTGTCCAATCCCTGGATTATACACACGGTGTTCAACGCTTTTCATTTCATCAATCTTATTTTTCTTATTTTCTAATTGATCACATGGATAGCTAAATTTCTTAGCTAGGGCTGAGATGAAGCCCCTAACTTGAATAACCCTTGTTATGTGTTGATTTCATTTTGATTTAATTGATGTGTTTCTTTCTCTAGTGTGCTTAATTGGAAGTTCTGTACTTCTCCATTCTAAGAGCTCAACCAAAGTCTAGTTATGGACGTTGTTTGGATTACTATTCTAGGTGCTTGTGTCTGACCATGAACAGGTTCCTATAGAGGAAGAAACAGGAATCTACATCTCTTCATGCCTGACCATGGATGGAAAGATGTGATCCATATGCTTTAAGGAATTATACATTCTGTGTGCCCGACCAAGGACATAGAGTGCGCTTTATTTATTTTGATATCAATCTAAATTAGGGTGAATCAACAGGTAGAACAAGGTTTATGATAATTAGGGGTGGATTCGAAAGTCCTAGTCTTCTCCTTGATTGAATTTTTCTCATTATTCTCGGTTATTTTTCCATTGATTTTTGTTTAGTTTGCTCAATTACTATCTCAAATATTTGTTGGATTAGTTAAGAAGAGTCTTTAATTTTGAATTATGACAACCAGTCCTCGTGGGAACGATCTCGTAATACGTACCATATCTACATCTGATTCGTATACTTGAGAGTTTAAAATCATTTAAATCAGGTTGGTGCCGTTGCCGGGGACTGTTTCGGTCCAATTCGATTTAGGATTCTCTCTTATCATAATTCATAGTCTTAGGTTTTTTTACTAACTTTAAGTAAATTTTTTTTTTTTTTAGGAACTAACCTATTTCCTGTTTTGTAGGGACCTGACATAAACTACTAATTTGGTAATCTCTTTCCAAATTTTCTATTTTTTTTTCTAATTTCTATTTTTAGAATTTGGGTTTTATTTTTTTTTAGAAATTTTCTATTTCTAGGCTTTCTTTTTTAGAAATTTTCTATTTTCTAATTTTAGATTTTGATTATTCTTTCAAGTAACTTTCTATTTTCTAGTTTTAGAAATTTTTTTCCCTTTTTAGAAACTAACTTAGCTTTTTATTTCTAAGATTGGAAACTTTCTTTTTTAAGAAATTAACCGTTGCTTAGGATTTTTTCTAGCATTATTTTAGGAAATTCAATTTATTTCTATTATGTCTACAAGAATTGAGGAAGGAAGCTGCTAAATAAGATTGTCTTCAAAAGGAAGAGCTCTCAAATCTTCAGACATTCATCATCTCCTTTTCCCGGGTTCTTCCTTCCAATTCTCGTTTACATAGCTTTCTCTTGTTTTTAGGAATTCATAACTTTTTCTTTTAGTTTTATTCATCTTAGGTTGCATCTTAGTTTAGTTTACTTTCTTATATTGATAATATAGTTTATGCTAGGACGTAGATCTCTGAACATAGAACTAGCACCTTTCGATCCTGAAATAGAAAGAACCTTTCGTAGAAGATTTAGGAACATCCTATTTGAAATGGCGGAAGAGAATGGAACTAAAGCTCTTAGAGATTACTCAGCTCCTGTCCAATTCAATGCGCCTTCATGTATAGTATTGCCTGCCACCACAGCAGCACACTTTGAACTTAAACCTGGGGTCATACAATTGTTGCCCTCCTTTTATGGTTCAGATAAGGAGGATCCATATCATCATGTGAAAGAATTCTTAGACATTTGCTCCACCTTTAAGTTCCAAAACTTTTCAGACGATTCAATCCGTTTGCGCCTCTTTCCTTTTACTTTGAAGGATAAGGCGAAAGCATGGTTGAATTCTCTAGGAGTTGGGTCTATCACTACATGGGACCAACTGTCTAAGAAGTTCTTAAACAAGTTCTTCCCGGTTCACAAAACTAATGCCCTCCGTAGAGAAATTACGAATTTCACACAAAAAGAGGGTGAGCACTTTCATGAATGTTGGGAAAGATGGAAGGATTTACTTCTTAAATGTCCACACCATGGTTTTGAAAAGTGGCAACAGGTTCAATACTTCTATGACGGTCTGACACCCCAAAACCGTCGCATGGTTGACGCTACCAGTGGAGGGTCATTCATGACCAAAAGTGATGTCGAAGCTTGGAATTTCTTTGAAACCTTGTGTGAAAACTCCCAGCAATGGGACTATTCAAATAGAGGCGAAAGAAGCCCTCAACCACTGAAGAAAGGGGGTATATATGAGGTAGGAGTCACGCCAGATCTTTATGCCAAAATTGATAGCCTGACAAAGAAAGTGGATGCTTTAATGTTAAACAATGGACCTACACAAACAACTCAAGTCGAGTCATGTGCCATATGTTCTAGTCTCGCCCATCCTACGCAGTCTTGTCCATCTAGTTCAGCGTTTCTAGAATTTCTCTCTGAACAAGTGAATGCTATGAACACCTTTCGGAGAACTGAGAATGATCCTTACTCAAACACCTACAATCCAGGATGGGCTAGACATCCAAATTTCTCTTGGGCAAAAGGACCACAACAAGGAGGACCATCTGGAAATCCTCCTATGCAATCTTACTCCCAAGTTGGCAGTCAACAACCTCAGCAGTTCCCACAGTATCAACAAGTACCTCCACAATCTAGGAAACCATCTCTTGAGGATACACTCAATCTTTTTATGCAGAGTTCACTTCAATTTCAAAAAGACACCCAACATCTTTACTAGCTAACCAGCAGAGTTTACATGCAAATGCGCAATCCATTGCCAAGCTGGAAGTACAGTTGGGTCAACTTGCTGCCACATTGAGTGAGAGAGAGAAGGGCAAGTTCCCTAGTCAACCTGTGGTAAATCCAAAAGGACAGTATGAGATTGGCTCTAATTCAAACCAAGAACAATATCATGAGCAAGCCAAATCAATCATTACCCTTAGGTCCGGTAAACAGATCGAAAACAAAGTAGATATGCCTAGGGAAGAATCAAAGTCCAATGTGGAAGATCAAAATGAAATGGAGAGACATACTAGTGCATCCAAAGTCCAACAACACTCTGACTCTCCAGGAACCACTCATGTGCCATCTTATGTGCCTAAAGCACCTTTTCCTCAACGTCTGGCACCAGTTAAGAAAGGAAACAACTTTAATGAGATATTGGACATGTTTAAGCAACTCCAAATCAACATTCCGTTGCTTGATGCTATCAAGCAAGTCCCTGCTTACGCTAAGTTTCTTAAAGATTTATGCACTCAAAAGCGTAAGATGAATGTTCATAAGAAGGTCTTCCTTGCAGAGCAACTCAGCTCCATGATTCAAAACAACACTCCTCCTAAATTTAGGGATCCAGGAGCTCCTACCATTTCTTGTGTCATAGGAGAGCATAAGGTTCAAAAAGCGTTGCTTGATTTAGGAGCCAGTGTTAATTTGTTACCATATTCGGTCTATGAGCAGCTAGGACTTGGTGAGCTGAAACCAACTAAAATAACATTACAACTAGCTGATAGATCTATCAAGGTGCCCCGTGGTATTATTGAAGATGTGCTAATCCAGGTTGACAAGTTTTATTTTCCAGTGGATTTCATCGTTCTAGATACTCAACCTGTCCAGAATCCTACAAGTCAAATCCCGGTTATCTTAGGACGTCCATTCTTGGCCACATCCAATGCTATCATAAATTGTAGGAATGGAGTTATGAAGTTATCCTTTGGTAACATGAAGATCAAGCTCAACGTTTTCAATGCTGCACAACAACCAGCAGACTCAGAGGATATATGTGAAGTGGACATGATTGAGAGTCTAGTGCATGAATCTTTCCTTCAATCTTTCGAAGACGCACTTGAGACTTGCTTAGCACATTTTGGCATGGATTTTGACATAGAGAATTCCATCCAAGAAGTCAATGCATTGCTCGATTCTACTCCTATAATGGAGACTGTCAAATGGAAAGCGAAAGTGGAACCTCTTCCACCCTCTGAGTCTAAACCGGTCCCATCTATTGAGAAACCACCTGAACTTGACCTTAAACAATTGCCTGAAAACCTCAAGTATGCATTTTTAGGTCCGTCTGAGACCCTACCTGTCATCAGAATGTCTAACCTTGAGAAGGAACAGAAGAACAAGTTACTTAAAGTGCTTAGAGAATATAAGGCAGCTATTGGGTGGACGATAGAGGACATGAAGGGAGTAAGCCCCACTTTGTGTATGCATCGTACTGATCTTGAAGAATATGTAGAAACATCGCGTGAAATGCAAAGGGGGTTTAACCCTAACAAAAAAAAGGATGTTCGAGCGAAGGTGCTTAGATTGTTAGACGTTGGTATCATTCCAACGGAGGTGCTTAGGTTGTTAGACATGAAAGAAGTCATTCGAGCGGAGGTGCTTAAATTGTTGGATGTCTACCCCATTTCAAATAGCATGGTTCAAGTTGTTCCCAAAAAGTCTGGGTTTGGTTAATCAAGATGTTGAGAAAATTTATTTGGCGGACCCAGGTTATCAAGATTGATTAGCTCATGGTCCATTCTTGTCTGGCTGAAGACGTTAAACTTAGCGCTCCTGAGAGGCAACCCATCTTTTCATTCCATTTTATTTTTCTAGTCAGTTCAATGTTTGTGGGTAACATTACTGCAAACTCTCACGAGACTACAACTCGTCCACTAGGGGCAACTTAGAGGTTTAAAGGCTTGTTGCATATGCTAAATGCAATCGAGAACACCTGCGAAAGTGGTATAGGTAGGATCTTCTTTTTGTGATGTTATTTTTGTTATTTTGTTTTTGTTGATTTCTCTCTTGTGCTGACCCGCTCTTACACTGATATCTTTCCATCACTCCTCTTTTATTTTCGTTGTCCCATGTGCATTGCATGTTTATTTCTTTTACATTGAGGACAATGTAGATTTTAGGTTGGGGGTGGGCGATTAAGTTACCTCATCAGTATTTTCTTGGTCTTGAGCACAAATTGTGGAAATTTTAAAATTTTTCTAGAATTTCTTGTGCATTTGAAGTGATTGTAAAGGATAAGGGTGATTTTAACATTGCAAGGTACAGAATGTCGGTAATTTATAACTCTTGGATTCAGCCAATTGTTAACCCGTGATTAGAACTTTTAAACATTGATTGCATCATGATCTCACATATCACATCTCGGTTGCACATTAAGGTTCCGTTTCAACATTGAATGATTAACTTAGTAATCACTAAGCATGAAAGGAACCAGCCTGAAATTTGTAGCTTCGGTCTATAATTAAGAATTGAGAGAAAGCGTAAGTCATATAATCTTCACCATAGGTTTGCTCCCTATAAGTGTAGATTCGATTCCCTATGGTTGTCATTTGAAAAAGTTAGGCGACAAGTTTTCGCCATAGGTTTGCTCCCTATAGGTGAGGACTTGATTCCCCTCCTTGGCGTTACTATTCATAAAGAAAAGCAGAGGCTAGTAGAATGAAAAGTTAACCTATCAGGCAAGTGTTGGTTTCAGTTGTTATGCATTCCGTTGTTAATTACTAATGATATCATGAAATTGACAATTGGATCTCTTAATGATAATAAGCCGAGATTACACTATACACTCATGGAACTCAATGTTTAGAATATTCTAATTAATGGATTAATATTTTGAAATTGATTATGAAGTTTACCATGAGCTTGATTCTAGAAAGAAAAATTCTGTGCACCATTCATGAATCTTAGAATTCTCACACCTCGACGATCTGTTCACAAGTCACTCGGGTTCACATGTAAGATTATTTTTCGCATGTTTTGCTTAGGACGGAGTTGTGATGAGGGTCGAATATTACATATCGGACCCCATATTAGCCGATTTTACGTATATGATAATGCTTGTATTTTAATTAAAATTTTGTTGCAAGGAGCGTTGATAGAAAAAGAATACTATAAGCATAGATTTGACACTTTTATTTACATGCCATTCAAGCCGTTCACGTTGCATGGTCATGCAAGATCACATGGTTTTCCCCATCCAATTGACTCGAAACTTCATACATGGCATGGAGGCCATAAATAAATCGTACATATTAAATTTCAACCATTGGATATCTCGAGAAGTGGGCCAACGGACGGATCAGCCCATTAACCTTCAAGCCTACAATCTGGATATACTTCAAAATTGACCTAGACGGTTTAAATAAGATGAGAAATAGGATGGACGAATTGGATTTCTCGACAGAATCATAGCGGACCCCACCTTGTGTGACATGTGCATAGTGCACATGTGCACTGCCCGTGCACCGAACGAACTAAGTCGGTCAGCAGCGCTGACCTAACTTCCTTCTTAAAAAATGGAAGTTGCCGTTTCTGACACCGTGTAACGGACGGAAAGTCCGTTTTTACGGACCGCTGTGGGCCCCACCAATACAGTTTGTGCCCATACGTGCACACGTGTGAGATACAGAGGCCACAAGTGGACTATCCGGTGATGTTCAAAATTGATTTTATTGTAATTCCTTGCTTAACGGAGTATTTTAATTAAAATTTTGTTGCAGGATGAAATCAGGAGCGTTGATAGAAAAAGAGTACTATAAGCATAGATTTGACACTCCAAAGTCACCAGAGCAAGGGACGCACTCCAAAGAACTAAGACTGAAGAATTTACATGCATGCAAGATCACATGGTTTCCGCCATCCAATTGACTCGAAACTTCATACATGGCCTGAAGGCCATAAATAAACCGTACATATTAAATTTCAACCATTGGATATCTCGAGAAGTGGGCCAACGGACAGATCAGCCCATTAATCTCCAATTTTAGGCCCGCTTACAATCTGGATATACTTCAAAATCGACCTAGACGGTTTAAATAAGATGAGAAATAGGATGGACGGATTGGATTTCTCAACAGAATCATAGCGGACCCCACCTTGTGTGACATGTGCATAGTGCACATGTGCACTGCCCGTGCACCGAACGAACTAAGTCGGTCAGCAGCGCTGACCCGACTTCCTTCTTCAAAAACGGAAGTTGCCATTTCTGGCACCGTGTAACGGACGGAAATTACAGTTTGTGCCCATACGTGCACACGTGTGAGATACAGAGGCCACAAGTGGACTGTTCGGTGACGTTCAAAATTGATTTTATTGTAATTCCTTCTATGGGTCGCGTCAATGGATGTTTAAGACCATCCATATCTGACCGAAAATTCATCGTGCATCCAGTGGACGGCTTGGATTTCCTCGAAAAAGCTTATGTGGGGCCCACCGAGCATCACAGGGCCGGACGTGCGAAGGCTTATGCACGACCACGAAAAGCGGACTTCCGAGCACTTGTGGCCCACCATCTTTGATCAGATGGAAGATCTGATCCGTCCCAGGAGACGTTAATTTTACGGATAAAGTGCAAAGAATGAGGGACTTATGCAGGTACAGAAGTTTGCTGCGAAAAGGGCTTTCGCTGCGCATACGAAAGCTTTCCAAACCTGATGTACCGAATACGTGTGCACGTATGGGCACAAACTGTAAACATGGTTTTGTAGCTCTTGAACCCTTCTACACGATGAATGGCTTGGATCAGACGAACGTGCTATCGGTGGGGCCCACAGCGGTCCGTAAAAACGGACTTTCCGTCCGTTACACGGTGTCAGAAACGGCAACTTCCATTTTTTAAGAAGGAAGTTAGGTCAGCGCTGCTGACCGACTTAGTTCGTTCGGTGCACGGGCAGTGCACATGTGCACTATGCACATGTCACACAAGGTGGGGTCCGCTATGATTCTGTCGAGAAATCCAATTCGTCCATCCTATTTCTCATCTTATTTAAACCGTCTAGGTCAATTTTGAAGTATATCCAGATTGTAAGCGGGCCTAAAATTGGAGATTAATGGGCTGATCTGTCCGTTGGCCCACTTCTCGAGATATCCAATGGTTGAAATTTAATATGTACGATTTATTTATGGCCTCCAGGCCATGTATGAAGTTTCGAGTCAATTGGATGGCGGAAACCATGTGATCTTGCATTCTGGACCATTTTCGGGCATTTTTAACGTGAACGGCTTGATTTTCTCGGATCCCTGGCATGTAAATTCTTCAGTCTTAGTTCTCTGGAGTGCGTCCCTTGCTCTGGTGACTTCGGAGTGTCAAATCTATGCTTATAGTATTCTTTTTCTATCAACGCTCCTGATTTCATCCTGCAACAAAATTTTAATTAAAATACTCCGTTAAGCAAGGAATTACAATAAAATCAATTTTGAACATCACCGGATAGTCCACTTGTGGCCTCTGTATCTCACATGTGTGCACGTATGGGCACAAACTGTAAACATGATTTTGTAGCTCTTGAACCCTTCTACACGATGAATGGCTTGGATCAGACGAACGTGCTATCGGTGGGGCCCACAGCGGTCCGTAAAAATGGACTTTCCGTCCAATGCACATGTGCACTATGCACATGTCACACAAGGTGGGGTCCGCTATGTTTCTGTCGAGAAATCCAATCCGTCCATCCTATTTCTCATCTTATTTAAACCGTCTAGGTCAATTTTGAAGTATATCCAGAGTGCAAGCGGGCTTAAAATTGGAGATTAATGGGCTGATCTGTCCGTTGGCCCACTTCTCGAGATATCCAATGGTTGAAATTTAATATGTACGGTTTATTTATGGCCTCCAGGCCATGTATGAAGTTTCGAGTCAATTGGATGGCGAAAACCATGTGATCTTACATTCTGGACCATTTTCGGGCCTTTTTAACGTGAACGGCTTGATTTTCTCGGGTCCCTGGCATGTAAATTCTTCAGTCTTAGTTCTCTAGAGTGCGTCCCTTGCTCTGGTGACTTTGGAGTGTCAAATCATGCTTGTAGTACTCTTTTTCCATCAACGCTCCTGATTTCATCCTACAACAAAAATATAATTAAAATACTCCGTTAAGCATTATCATATACGTAAAATCAGGTAATAATTGGGGTCTGATATGTAATATTCGACCCTCATCAAATGCCATCAGTTTTCCATCTAACCTTCAACTCTTCAACAAGAGCAACATTCTAAGAATGGACGTAAAGTTCCATAAGTTTCCCGAGGATCTGCCAGAGGAAGGAATTCACACAGAAGGAGAAGGAGATGAAGGCAATGCTCCCACTGAAGGGGCTGAAATGGCTGGGGAAGAACTTCCTGTGCCCCATCAAGCACCATCCACATCAGCGCCCGGGCATGCGAAAAGGTTTAAGCTCCATCAGGATAGGATTGGAGCAATACAGCTAGATATCTCCCAGCTCAAGGAACCAATGAATGAAAGGTTTACCGTCTTGGAACGCCTGGTAAAAGGAGTGCAGCAGACCGTGCAACAGTTGGTTAATCTGATCACCTGCCGTCGAGACGACACGGCACCATCTTCCTCTGCTCCATAATGCTAGTCTCTAGAGGCTGTCACATACACCTTACTCTTATTTCCGCGTATGAGCATTAGTATCTTTTTGAATGCTCTATGCTCCCATGAGTATATGTGATAACTCACTAACTTGCACAGTCTGACAGTTTTTTTTTGTGATGTGTTATATATGCCCATGGATGGGCGCAATACTGGTGGTTGTTTTGGTCTTTTTAGGTGCCCATGGATGGGTTGGATTTTTTTTGGGATGAATATACTATTGCCAATCTTGGGCAGTACATGTATACTTTTTGGATACTGCAATGGCAATCTGCATATCATCGATCTTTACTGACATGCTTACATTTTGTGATTTCCTGCTTTATTTGGTTATAGCTCTTATGATATGTGTAATGCATGTGATATTTTGATATATATATATATATTGTCTGTTGTGCATCCGTGGTTGTTAAAATACGATGTTTTATTTTATCCACCTATTATATGTGTTTTCTCTCTGAATGTTGATTCTCCCCAATGTGCTTCAACTTCAGTCAATATCAACTATAGTGTTATCCTTTGCCAATGACTGACAAAAAGGGGGAGAACAAATCACACCCCACAAGAAAATTATATGTATCTACTTGTGATTAGTGTTGTAGGTGTTAGGGGGAGTAGTTGCAAGAAGAAAGGGGGAGTTTGCAGTTAGGGAGAGCAGCTTCTGAATGTTTGTGTATGTGAACTAGATAACATTGTACAATTGTGTAAAGTTCATGTACAAACAATTTAGGGTGTTAGTATAGAAGTTGTTCTAGAGTGTTTTGGTATTTTGTCACGTAATTGACAAAGGGGGAGATTGAAAGTGCCCTGGTTTGTCAATTAGCGTGAGTGTTGAGTCCGTTAGACAAAGAAGCTCCATAGGAAGATCAATCAATCGTTTGCCTCAACCGGATATGTGCCCGAACTCGCCACAGGTAAATCTAAGCCTCACATCCTATGTCCTAAAACACTAGGTAATTAAAACTCTTAAAATTGATTAGAATATCATAGGGTTTGTGGGTTAGAAAACTTTTTCAAATTTTCAGAAAAACTCTAAGTTTTCTACCTCTGTCGATTTATCGATAAACTGATCGATGTAATCGACAAGTACTGTCGATGTCATCGAAGCTCACTCGATAATATCGAATGAGGACATTAGTTGTCCAACAACCACATATACTTCTGGATGAAATTATCGATGTATCGATATCATCGAAAATTGAATCTCGAGTCTATCGAAGTTGACTCGATAAAATTGACAGCAGAGATTTTGTGTCCCTGTTTTTTATGAAAAATCATAAAGACCTTCGATATATCTAAGTACCCCTCGATATCCTCAGAATTCAACTATCCATGATATCAGAAGGCTTTCGATGATATCGGTCTTGGACACAGTTTACCAGCAATATTTTCAGGTGATTTTTATCTTGGATCGAGAGTCACTCGATAAAATCGATATTCAAATATCGATGATATCGGGGCTGGGTCGATTGCATCGAGAATGGACATAAACTGTCCAGCAAGCTTAACTGGAAAAGCCTTTGGATTTATCAATGCATCGACATGACTATTGATATCATCAACGTTCAAATTCCGATGATATCGAGTGTGCCTCGATCATACCTTTTGACCTGAAATATTTTCAAAGGCAAATCTCTCTCATTTTCAAATGTTGAGGAATCGATCCCTGTGTCGATGAAATTGAAGTTTGAAATCTGATGACATTGATGCGTATTTCGATTTCCTCAACCAGCTAGCAAAATGTCTCAAAAGCATATGACATTTGAGTTTGTGTCATCGAGCGGCCAGTTGATGCAATCGAGAGTATACACTCGATGATATCGAACTCTGTCATAAATGTGACTATTTTATATCCATTGGAACCTTTTGCTTATATATAAAGAGATTGTCTTTGGTTACTGGTAGAGAAAGAAGAGAGTGCTTTTGAGTGTTTAACCTTAGATCATATAACCAAAGCCCTTTCTCTCATGGAAGTTCATCTTCCAATCCACCCTCATTATTGATATTCAATAGAGTGGATTAGGGAATGAACTTCCGCATTCAAGAATTCTCCAACTACCATCTTAATGGCAAGTCATTAAGCTGGGATGCCTTGAATGCATAAATGATTGGAATCACTCTATTTCTCTTATAGGAAAACCTTCAATAGAATAAGATTCCATTACAACCTTGACCCAACCTGTCGCCATGCATTGGTACATCTTCTGAATTGCGGTTCATGGAAGCAGAAGATTCTTTATCAACAAAGGAGGAAGATCTTCAACAACGTGCTAAATGAGGCTCATCTACTTATCTGTAGTTCAATAAAATCTAGAGGACCCTTGTGATCATTCCTTTGTAGGATTGGGTCTAAGGTGTTTCTCACCCCTTGCAAGTCCTATAGGAGGCATCCGACGGGAGTGTACGTGGTGGGTGCTTTGTGTTGACCCTTGCTCTGTAGAGAGCATAAATGTTAGGGCCTTGTAGGAGGTCCTTGGCCAGTGTGCCTAAAAGTGGGTGCTTTGTGTTGACCCTTGCTCGTGAGAGCATAAACGTGAGAGGTTCCTTGTGTGGATCCTTAGCCAGTGTGCCTAAAATTGGGTGCTATGTGTTGACCCTTGCTTGTGGGAGCATAAACTGTCAGCCTAGGTGTAGGTTGTACTGGTTAGAGGTGAACTTGATTTAAAACCTCGGGTTTGAGGTGAACTGTGTGAAACCTCCTTAGTGAAATCTGGTACACTCAAGGGTTTAGTGCAGTTGCCAGGAGTGGAGTAGACAAGTAATCGAACTACTATAAAAATGATTGTATTTGAGATTGCTACTGTCTTACATTTGCTTATGTGATTTCCTTAGATACTTTCATATTTATCTATTTGAGATCACACCTTACACACACAGTCATATCTATCATAAACTAATTTGTATATTGTGCATCTCTCAAATAGTTTGTGATTGGATCCTCTACCGGGCTTGGAAGCCAGTAGAGTTACTCTTGAGTAATCCTAATGTATGCTTGTTGTTAGGATTAGAGTGATAGGATTTTAAATTATTGTAAAATTTTATAAAAGTCCTATTCACCCCACTCCCCCCCCCGCTAGGACATATTGGCATATTCCTACTTTAACTAAGGCGATCATTACCGTAATTTCATTCTCAGCCCTTACTGAAATAGATTTGTCAATTATCTTCTTACTCCTAAGAATGGTGATAGATTTTGCTTGCTCTATTGGATTTGAAGGGCTTAGTTCACTAACTCCGTATTGTGGTTTAGGATTAGGAATAGGTTGGGTTGGAAGCATCCCTTTCTACATAAATGTAACGCGTGAGTCTATCTTTTACATTGCCTTTGTGAGTTCTTGTAAGGCTTAAAGAGTACTTTGCTGGACAAGCTCTTGAGGATTTTGAACCAATTCCTCTTGAGGTTTTCCTTGATTTAAAAATTGATTAGGGATTCCTTGAGGTGTAACAGATTATCCATTCCTCCAACTAAAATTCGGATGATTTCTCTAGCTGGAGTTGTATGTGTTCGAAGTGAGTCTTTTGAAAGGCCTTTGGTAGTTGTTTACGGCATTTGATTGCTCATTCAATATTTCTTAAAATGCAAGTATTGTTGGGCAATTTTCAGTTGTATGAATATTGCAAGCACAAATACCGCAGACAACTTCCTTATCCTTATCCTTCCTAAGTTTCATGGCCTCGAGTTTCCTTGTGAGACTGGCCACTTTAGCGTTGATATTATCTTCCTCTTTCAAAAGATATATTCCACCTCTCTCCTTTAATTGAGTAGGCTTAGACGTGATGCTTGTTCATGGGGAGATGTCTCCTAATTGTGCAGTTACAGCAAGTTTATCAAAGTAATCCCACACTTCATCTACATCTTTGTTCAGGAATTCCCCATTGCACATTGTCTTGATAAATTGGCGCATGGAAGATGTCAGTCCTTCATAGAAGAAATTTGTTATGCGTCACGTTTCAAAACCGTATTGTGGGCATGAACTGACAAGATCCTTGAACTGCTCCCATCATTGGAAGAATGTTTCATCTTCCCTTTGGGCAAAGTTCATGATCGACTTTCTGATGGTGTTCGTTTTATGATATGAGAAGAATTTCTTTATGAACTCTCTTGTCATGTCATTCCATCTGCCAATAGATCGTGGATGTAGTGAATGTAACCATGTCTTAGCCTTTTCTTTTAGGGAGAAAGGGAAGAGTTTCAGCCGGATTGTGTCCTCAAACACATTAGGAAAGTATAAAGTGGCTATGATCTCATCAAACTCTTTCAAGTATAAATATGGATTTTCAGATTCAAGCTCAAGGAACTTTGGAAGGAGTTGGATCGCTCCTGGCTTGATGTCTATGTTTCCTGTATTTTCTGAAAAAACCATACAAGAAGGGGTGCTCACCCCCACGGGTTGTAAATAGTCTCGTAAAGTACGAGGCGAGGGTGCTCAATGCACCTTGTTCTCATCCTGGATTTCCTCTACCTTAGGTTGGGGTGGATTTGGAGGTTAATTGGTTAGTTGATTTGCAGCCATAACTTCGGTTAACTCTGTGGATCTCGAGTGGTGTCTAATCCTGTGATGGATAGATAACCTCTCAATCAATCCTCCTTCACGCAAGAGACGTCGAGTATTGTCACAGACCCACTTGGGCATGAAACACTCTCAGCCCTCAATTTCAGAATCTAACCTAAACCTAAAAAAGAAAAAGGAAAATAGAAATCTAGAAATAGAAAGAGAGAGAATTAGAAAGAAGTTACCAAATTATAAGTTTCTATGTTAGGATCCTGCAAACGAAAAGGGAAAGTGAATTAGTTTTTAAAAAAGAAATAAGAAAGTTTCTATGAAAAAAAAGAAGAAGATGAGTTAGTGTCTAAAACTAAAAAGGAAAGTTTAAAAAAAAAACAACCTAATTTCTCAAAACGAAAAAGGAAAGTTTCTAAAAAAAAAAAAAAGGAAAGTTTCTAAAACCAAATTAGGAAAGTTTTTAAAAACAAATTGGGAAAGTTTTCAAAAAAAAAAAACAACATAGTTTCTAAAAACAAAAAAAAAAGAATGTTTCTAAAAAAAAATTATGAAAGTTTCTAAAAAAGCAACCTAGTTTCTAATAAAAAAAAGTTTTTAAAAAGAACAACCTAGTTTCTAAAAACAAAAAAGGAAAGTTTCTAAAACAAATTAGGAAAGTTTCTAAAAATGAAAAAGGAAAGTTTCTAAAAATAAATTAGGAAAGTTTCTAAAAAAGCAGCATGGTTTTTAAAAACGAAAAAGGAAAGTTTCTAAACCTAGAAAAAAAAGCAGCCTAATTCTAAAAACAAATTAGGAAAGTTTCTAAATCTAGAAATAGAAAGAAAAGTTAGTTTCTAAAAACAAATTAGGAATATCCCTAACCTAAAAATAGAAAGTAGAAAAACTTTAATCTTAAACTAATTCAAAAACTAGTTAATTTTAGAAAACGCAAACATTAGTCCTCGGCAATGGCACCAAAAACTTGTTGATAACCCCAAGTGTAGGGTCGCAATGTAGTAATAACCTCGGTGAGACTGAGGTCGAATCCACAGGGACTGAAACTTGTACGTATTCTGAAGTAACTAAAACCAGAACTAGAAGAAGATGTGAATCTAAATTTGAATTAATTGAGAGAGTAATTGTAATTAAAGTGATTAAAATTAACAAATTCAAAGGTGGTAACTAGGGTTTTCAAGGATCCACTTGTAGAGATCAGGGAGATCTATGCTTGATTCAAGGACACTACTAGAATCAGAGTCCTATCTTATCCAATTGGAAGATATCTCAGTAAAACCAAATCTGAACTTCCTTTAACTTAATTCTCAATGGATGAGAGTTGTGAGAACTGGAAGTGATTCCATCATAAAACCATGCCTAAGAGATAAGGCAAACAACAAGATTTACCAATCCTACAACTAATCATAAGAGAATTATGAAAGTTAGGAAGGATTCTATCATCCAGCCATGCCCAAGGGACAATGGTGAACAACGGGATTTCCTAATTTCACAATCTCAATGCATGAAAAGAACATACTCAAAGTTATCATAGATCTATTGTAATTTAAGTCACAACAAACCATTAAAAACTGAAAGTATTCCTTATAATTAAACTAAAATCAAAGAGAGTTCAACATAAATATGAATCAAAGCAATAGGAACATGCCATCACGCTATAAGCTTCACCTCTTAACCCTAGCTAAAAGGTTTAGTCAACCATGGACATGATTGAACTAAAATCTCTTAAGAAAAGCATAAAAACATATAAGGAAAAGAAAGAAAAACTCTTGAAGACGGCTTCTCCACACTTTTGCTCCACTTCTCAAACCCTAGAAGATGCCTAGAAACATCCTCAGGAGTCCTATTTATAGTTGTAGAACTCCAACTTTAGCACCTAGTTGAAAAACTCTAGAAACTGCCTTAAATTTATGCAGTTTTTCAAAATAGACTTCACTCTGCGCAATTTCACAGAATGACGCAAAGTTTTAGAATATGCTTCTTTAGGACACTTTCAGGAATATGTTTGTTTTTAGGATAATTTCAGGATTCCTTTTCTTCACTTCAAATATTTGATTCTCTTCATTCCTCACTTAGTTTTCTTAGATCTTTAGCATGTGCATTCTTCAATTTTGGTCTTTTAAGATCCATCCCTTGCCTTGGTGATTCTTAAGCATCAAATTCATGTTTTTAGTACCATTTTCAATGCAAGCTCTTAAATTCACCTTGCAACACAAACATGAGTAAAATCGAACATTAAGCATTATCATGTTCATAAAACCAGTATATAAATGGGGGATAATATGCAATATTTGACTCTCAACAAGGCGAAGTGAATATCTAACACATATTAAAGTGGGCACTATGGTTATGGCATCATCAGACTAAATGTTTCAACATGGCAATGTCAGACTTTCTTATGGGGTGCTTTGAAAATATACTTACCAAACGTGCATATTTGATGATTAAGTAGAACCCAAATAAGCTACCTAAGGCATAAGTAGCTTATCTTAAGTAATTTACCATCCAAAGGGACTCTTAATGTGAGTTAGCCTTAAAGCAATCTTATAAAATAAATATTAGAGTATACTATCAAATGCACCTTGAAGGAGGTGTTTGGATGATGAGTTACTTAAGATAAGCGACTTATGCCTTAAGTAGCTTATCTTGGTTTCTACTTATTTAGATACTATCATATAAGTAGCTTTTGTAACTAATGTAAGCTAATTAATTCCTTTTGTTAAATAAGTTAGTTTGGTTATTTAACTTAAATAAGTAGCTTAAAAAAAAAGTAACGTACTTTTATAAGTTTTTAAGTTCCAAAAGTAGCTCAATTCCTTCATTTTCATTGGTGACACAATAACTTGGAAAATTATTTAAGGGAATATGTTCTCTTTGTCCATGAACCCCTTCTAAATTCATGAGATTTAAAAAATCATTCAATGAATGCGAAAATGATTTGGTGGGCCCCACATGATGATGACCAATATTGACGTGGCCCCACATGATGGATGATCCACATCAAAGGTCCACCCCTATGATGAATAGCCCATATCGAAGGTGAGCCCTGCATGATATGCAACCCACAATGAAGGTGAAACCCACATGATGAACAACCCAAATCAAAGGTGGGCTCCACATGATGGACAATTAATAAATGGTGGGCCCCACATGATGGACATTCCACATCAAAGGTTGCCTTAATGATGAGTGGCCCATATCCAAGGTGGGTCCCACATGGTGGACGACCCACATTGGAGGTGAGCCCACATGATGGATGGTGTAACGTCCATGAAATTTTGGTACGCATGAAAATTTTGATGTATTAGGTTAAATATTTAACTTTGTAATTAATACCAAAAAAATAATTAATTAGCCATTTGGTAAAGGCACTCTTGGATGAGGGAGAGGTTAGAGGATTGACTCGTGCCATTTTAACTCTTGGTTGCAGGTGATACTACGAAAACCTTAAGGAAAAGAGAGAGAGAAAGCGATAGAGGGGGGAAGCCTACTGAGAAGAGCTCTCATCACTGGGTCCTCAAACCATTCTTTTTATTTTTCTTTTTTCTTGTGTTTTTTTACATTAAGTCACCAAATCTATGCAATGAATGGGGCGAATCAGCCTCACGTTCATTGCGTTAGTTTGAGAGATGATTTGATATTAAAACTTAGGTCCCGTTTGTTAAATCTGAAGTCTAAATACTGAATCTGAAATCTGAAGCTGGAATCCTGAAATCTGAAGCCTAAATCTAAAATCTGAAGATAAAAAACTTGTTTGATAATTATGGTTGAAGTCTGAAAATTACGTACTGAATTTGAAACAACCGTTTTGTTAACAAACATCTGAAATGTCTGAAATATGTTAATTTAACACATTTGCCCCTATATCCCTTTTGAAAATGTTTTACATTATAAAGAAATTATTTTTTATTAAATGAAAATAAAATCATTATATTTAATTCAAATAAACTAAAATACTTAATAGAAAACTAAAATATCATTATTCATTAGGCCCTTAATTCCTCTCAGTGGGAAGAATGTCACCATGTGTCGTGTAGGCTTGAGCACTGGTAGCAACAAAACCTTCATATAATGATTTTCACCATTAAAAAATTCATAGGGCCTACCATAACGTTTATTTTCCATCCAATCTGTTAATAAGGTCAAAAATGCATGAATGAAGAGGAAAAACAAATTTAATATTGATCGGAAACTTCTGTGACCCCTAGAAGGGTTTCAATGGTAGATGTTCTATCCCTCACTGCTTTTGGTAGAATGGTCCACTTGATCTTTAGATCTATCTTATTTTTCTGTTCAAACCATTAAGACGAGCTCGCCAAATGGATGGACGGTTTGGATATAACACATATCTCATGATGGCACCCACAGAAATTGCTGACGTCAATACACCAGCTATATAGCTGGTTGTGGTGCACCAGCCAATCCGCTTCCATCCAAGTAGGACGCGGATTAGCCACTAACGGGTGCGGAGTAGGTACTACCCCCACCTGTTCCAAGCTCGGGACAAGCAGAGGCTTTGAGGATGTCACCTTTACGTATGGCTTCTATCCACACCATCCATCCATTTTTTTCCATATTATTTTAGATCATCAAATAAAAAATCATACTGATCCAAGGCTACAATGGACCACACCACAGTAAGAAACGGTGCTAAGGACACCCACCATTGAAACCATTGTAGGCCCCACCGTGCTGTTTATTTTCCATCCAACATATTGATATAATTATATAAACCTGAAGTGAAAAAAATAAATATCATCTTGATCCAAAACTTTTGTGGTCCCCAAAAAATTTTCAACGGTAGGAATTTAATCCCCACCGTGTGTTCCATTTGATCCTGGGATATTCCTTATTTTTTGTCTCATAATTTAAAATGTATGGAAAAATGATTGGACGATGCCAATGAAATCAATACATTAAGAAGAACCCTAGAATCCTAGCCTATCTCGAGATTGGAACAGGCTAGGGTAGTACCTAATCCCGAAGTGACGTCACCTGTGGGCCCACTATTATGTATGTGGGCCCCACTATGATATATGTGCTTTATTTACACCGTCCATCTATTTGGAGATATAATTTTAGGGCATGAGTTAAAGAATGAGGAAGATCCAAATATGTAGTTGACCCCACCACAAAAAATAGTGGGGAGATTAATGCCTATCGTTGGAACCTTACTAAGGCTCACCATGATTTTTATTTGAAATCCAACCTATTCACAAGTTAACACAGGCATGAAAGAAGGGAAAAAACAAATAATATCAGCTTGATTAAAAACTTTTGTGGCCTATTTAAGTTTTTAATGGTGGGCGTCACTCTCCCCAATGTTTTCTGTGATGAGGTCCACTAGAGCTTTGGATTTGATTCATTCTTTGGATCTTTACCTAAAATTATCTTTCCAAATGGATGGATGGCGTGGATACAAAACATACATCTTGATGGGGCCCACAGAACTTGGTGATGTCACTTTGGTAGCTAGTCTCATTACTCAACCTGTCAGTATCCAATCCGCGTCCGCGGAAATGAATTGGCTACTTCCATGCCACCAGCCAATGGTCGGTGGTCTATGCGGGCCCTACCATGATGTATGTGTTTCATCCATGTCGTCCATATATGTTTCTAGATCATTTTATAGTATGAGACCAAAAATTAGGCATATCCTAATCTTAACTGGACCACATTACAGGAAAACAATGTTGAATGAACGTCAACCATTAAAAACTTTTTGAGGCCTATAAAAGTTTTGGATCAAGCTCATTTTTGTTGTTTCAATTCATCTGGGTCTATATGACCTAATCAACAAATTGGAAGTCAAATAAACAGTACATTGTGCCTTAGGAGAATTTTGATGGTGGATATCCAATCACTATTATTTTCCTATGGTGTGGTCCACCTGAGATTTATATTCCTCTCATTTTTGGTACGAAGCCCTAAAATGATCTTTAAAAATAGATCAATGGAATGGATGAAAGACATACAACATGGTGGACTCAGATAAGTGCCCCATGTTAAAAGTTGGGATGTGTATAGCGCAAGAGGAGAAAATCTCTTTCACAAAGGACAATTTTGGCTTAATAATAATAATCACAGAGTCCATTCCTTGGGGCATTCTTCGTTCCCCATTGAGCTAGACTCCCATCACGGAAAAATTTCAACACAAATGACTATCATCACGGAAAAATTTCAACATAAAATGGTGGAGCACTTTCTTTCTTCTGCATTAACAAACACCACTAAATATGGAACATTTTCCAAATTCTGTGTTAAGTACAACAATTCAGTGTTAACAAACAGGCAGTTAGGCTTTGGGTGAGATCTCTTGTCATAGAGATTAGTATGGGATCATCTAGATGTGTCATCTTAGATCCATGTGGAAAACATGATTCTTAAGGCCAAAATATATCAAGGCCCCAAATTCTAGAGTTATCCGACCACTGGACAGGCCATACCGATCAGACGAGATCTCTAACCTTATTTTGCATAATTGTGGATTCGATGGATTGTTAGACGGATCAAATCTGATCTACTATATTTATATCGACTCTGAGTAGATCTGTGACTTTATCCAAAATCTTGGATGGATCTGACCATTGGACAATCCACAATGATCAAAGGATAGTATTAATGATAAAACATGTCATGTGATAATTGTGGATCTTGAATGGCTCGGATATGAACAATCCCTTGACTTCTCTCCAACTTGATTATGTGAAAATCGATGGACGGTTCAGATCTTGTGGGAACTAATGATAAATCCTCAACATTTAGAAATAAGGAAAAATCTCCAAATTTTGTGAAAATCATATCATGTAAAAGAGTTAATCAGACCTCCGTCGATTCGATTGAAGGAAATTTCAATTAATAGAAACGAGTCAAAATATGTTTAAAGACTTAAACTGTAAAATTCTAAATTTTTTTATATAGTCAATATATGTTCGATTCGATCGATAGATCATCGATTGGACTTGCTCGATTAAAGGGTTTAATCGAAATGTCAAAAATGATCCGATGACCAAACTGTTTTAATTCTGATTTTCTCGATTTTTGATCAATTTGATCGAGGGACCTTTGATCTGACTTGACGATCGACAGACCCATGAACTAATATGTCAGGTTCTGAAATGTTATAATTGGACTTAATGAGTCTATAATACATGTAATTCACTTTGAATTAATTACAAATATATAAATGAAGGTGGGCCACCCTAATTTAATCAAAGGTGGGCCCCATTTGGTGGAATAATTAGAACAATTAATAATTTTTATTGTTTAAATGATTTATTAGAGACCTTAGTCCTATTCGACTATCCTGTGGATTTATCTCTACCGAGTACAGGTGAGTGAATCCCAACACGTCTCCTCTCTGTTACGATTAAGATTGATTGATATAATTGTTGTGTTTATTATGTTGTAGTGCTTACTTGAATTGGTGATGCATGAATGATCATATTGAATTGTTATTACTGTGAATTGCTTATACTAAGATGTGATATCATTGAGAACATGAAAAATGGAAGTTTCCTCTCATATGGAGAGATGTATACGACAACTTGTGAGTGTTGATGCATTGGTCATTGAGCATTCATTATTTGCATTACATAACATTTTTTTATTCCTAGAGACCTGATCTAAATGATTTACATGCACATTTCGTGCATGAGTTCCTAAGGGATCTCCCTGAATGGTTTACCTAGTAGAATCGTTACTAGATGTCCACTATATTAGTGGAAGCCTACTTAAGGAGTAGATGCCGGCCCTGCCCACGCTTACCCAATATGATAGAAGTCTGTCAAGTACAAATGCGGGTTAATGGCTATCCAACCCAAGCAAGTAGACGATTTTCCCACTTAATGCATCATGATTGCATTGCATGTCATTCTTGCATTCATATACATTTATGCATTTTTGTACTTTAGTTGTGGTCTTATGCTATCTTAATAGTGTCATTCCTAAACGATGATGGGTTCACTCACTAGGCCTGGCCAATTGACATTTGTTAAATGATAAACCGTACAGAGGTGATCAATACTAGAAATATAAATCAGATACCAGAGAATGAAGCCAAGATGGTGGTTGAACCACGAGATCAATGGCCATATTTATCTAAAGACGAACTTGCTACATTGAACTAATTAAATGGATCATTTGACTTCAACTAATGATTTCAGAATTAATTTAGTTATTGATGATTAGACATTGTTAGGGTACTTGTTACTAGACATTGTGTGCCAGATGGTTCTTGAAATTTATGGTTGAATAAAGTCCCAAGTGGGTGGACTATGTTAAGCCATTAGTTAGTATTATGTAATTGAAGGATGTGTTGGTTGTGGATATTAAAAGTGTGTGGAATTGTTTGATATGTGTGGATGTGTGATTGTTGGGTTGATGAATGCTGGAATGAACTGAGAATACATTAAAGTTATGACTCTAACTAATTGTATGATTTGTTGGCTTAAGTACACTTGGTGTACAAGTCATGGACCGCAACTCAGGTATGAGGGTGCACACTTTGTATCCGAATTACAGGGCGTGATAGACAGTCTACATCAAAAGTGGGCTCTGTATGATGAGCAATGGATATTGAAGATGGGCCACACATGATGGACAATAACATTGATGGTGGGCCTCACATGATGGATAACTAACATTAAAGGTCGACCCTACCTAATGAACTATGCACATTAAAGGCCGGTCCTTAATGATAAATGGTCCACAACCAAGGTGGACCTTGCATGATGGACGACACACATCAAAGGTGGGGCCTACACAATGAATGATCCAGATCCCCACATGATGTACAGTGGATGTGAGGTGTAAGGCCTACCCCCACAACACATGAAATTGTCCGCTTTGCCTAAGCTCACGGCTTTAAAACGCGTCATGTCTGTTAAGAAAGGAACCCAACTTATAGCCACCACAACTTCGGACAACTCTTCCGATGTGGGACAAAGTTTCACCTTCACTGTGGGTATAGTAGCTTGCCAGCACAGCAGCCTGCCAACCATTGGTAGCTCGCCCAGGCTCGTCAAGCCTCACTCACATCATCATCCGCCCACGTGTGCCCGTCCACATGTGACCATACAATGACAGGGCATCACATGAGGGGAACTAAGTAGCCTTTCGGGATAATTACTTATGATGTTGGAAACCAAATATGCTTTTCTACCTTTTGGATTATGAGTATGTGGTTTGCCAAATATACTTATTTGTTAATTATGTAGAAACCAATATAAGCTATTTATAGCATAAGTAGCTTCTCTAAAGTAACTTACGATCCAAATGCCCCCTTAAACTTACTTAACTCAAGTAAGTAACTTATCTACTATCTTAAGTAGAAAAAGTGACTTATTTGGTGTTATCCAAACAGGCCCAAACACTTATGCATGCAATTTTTTAAACATTTGGCTGCATCAATGATGAGAAATACAATATTCTAATGAAATTCAAACTAAATACCAATATCCTACTGCAGGATAATAATTTAAGTTCTTTAATCCAATTATTGTAAAAGTGTTAGTGCACTTATTTGTGTAGCTTATTTGTCAATCTCATGAGTTATTATGTTTGGGAGTCAATTGAGCCTTTAGAAGCTAAAGATGTTTTGGTGACCCTAACCTTTGACCTAAAATAACCCCTTTGAACCTCTATATGATCATGACTTAATATATAAACCTCGTTGATCATTAGTTAGCCTTAAGAGCCTCATTGAAATATGATAAATGAGGCTAAAAGAGGTGCATAACTGCTATAAACATACTTGCCCAAAACAATAGTTTTCAAGTGGTCTTCGATCCCATCAAAAAGCTGTCGATGAGACTCGATCTAATCGAAGGTCCATTCGATCAGTTTAAAGAATGAGTCTAACAACCATACAGAAATAATTTTGGATTTTCTCGATGGGATCGACAGAGGGTTCAATCCTATCGAAGGACCTTCGATCACATTAAAGGACTTTTTTATCATATTGACAGAGCCATTAACTAGCAGTTTTATAGCCATTGCAAATCGATTTCTTATAAAAGGGCATACGGTTCTTGGGCAAATGGATGAATTTCTGTACAATAGAAGCGTAAGTGATTTCATGATCATATATCTCATCCTAAGTCTCTAAGTCCATAAGATCTAAGTTATCTTCCTTATTATTTATCACTTGAAAGAGGATTGCGACATCAACGAAGAAGATGAACTTGATCTCCACTTTGTTCTAGAGATTAGACTTGAACCAATAGTTAAATTCTTGTCTAAACCCTCTAAAACACCTATCTAGGTGAATCTTCTAGGATTACAATATTCCATTAGTTATAAGAGATTTACCAAACCTCCCATCACATTGGTTACCTCGAAGGAGCACTACATGTAAAGTGTTTAATTTTGAATTTGAAACCTTGATAAAATATTTGCATCAATGATCGAGGGGGAGCAAAAGGGGAGTTGATTAAAGCATGGGAGGGCATCTATCAAGTAATCCAAGATGACACATCAATGGGGTTCAATTTGACAAGTAAAGTTATTGTCACGCCCCAAATCCGGGGATGGACAGCTTCCGTGATGCCCCGAATCCGGCACTCGACTTCCATACACCAAGTCCCGAGTTCGGCGCACCACAAGGAAGATTTTTGATTAAATTTTTTTTGTTGTATATATACATATAATAATACCTGAGCATGAAGATCTATGATCAAAATACCAAGCAACACTCTCCATTATAAATCCTGATGGTTACAACTATAATGCTTTACAAAAGGTACATAATGTTATCATTGCCAAATCAAAAAATAGATGCAATGCATCGAGAAAGCTAAGTCTTCCAAGCTACTTCAGCCCTGAAAAAAATAAAAAATAGGAAGCTTAGGCAAAAAGCCTAGTGAGTACACACGTGTGTGCAGTGTGTCCTATATACAAGTAAGATAAATATGCCACGAAGAAATTATGTATGGTGAAAGGCGTATAGTATGTAAGGTATGATGCCCATGCCAATGTAATGTATTATGCAACATAGGAACACTCCGAGTCAATGCTACCAGCATCACTAAGTCATATTTTCATTTCTCCTATACCACAACCATATCCTTATTACACGCATCTGTAATCACATCATCATCATCATATTGTCATGCCATAATCATATAATATCAGAAATACTGGTATGATCATGAATCATTCAATATTAGAGTAAGCGAAAATACTGACAAGTTCATGAGTCATATAGTATCAGAGTACGCAATACAGATCAGCTATGCAAATGAGGAGTCATAAAGAGTCAAATATCAAATGTTGAGGATGCAATGTAATATACAATTCCTGATTGAGTTCACGAATACCGTCAGCCGTATCTAAATGCAGAAACATAGTAACCCAAAATGTCATATATCATAAATGTAATGCAATATGCGGTGCGAATGGAATGACCATGCTGGAGTGTGAAGTCGGGATAATAGTACGTAGTATCGTAGGCTATGGGGTCCATCACAAGGGACTTCTATCCAAACCAGTCTTATACCTAATTTGGATAGTCAGACTCAATGTGGTAAACTCCTGATCTCAGGTTAGTCGTGCGCCCCAACCGAAATCCTGGCCATTGCGAAGGTACACGTAATAAATAGTTGTGACCACCAGCCCGAGTGGATAGTGAATGAATGAATGGATGAGTATACAACTCCTGTTCAATAAGTCCACATATTAGTACTATTTATCTATGGGATCAATAAGTCCACATATCAGTACTGTTCATCTATGGGATCATCACTGGGGTCTATTGCACTCTACACCAACTAGCCGCCCCTATCTGAGCACACAACTAGGTAAGTGGAAGAGGCTTCACTATCCACCTGCCAATATCGGGCCAAGCTCGTCGATAGCGGACCCATTCCTCAAGCTGGTTAAACTCAACCTATACATTACCCCCTCACTCAGGCGGGTAAGGTCACACCCCCTCTCAACCGACCACAACACGGTGGGAGACGCGGCCTACTGGTATACGGCCCTCATACGCTTATATATATCCACTCGGTCTTGACGTTGGGGCGTTCTCTGATACCAAGAGGGTTTAGGAATTTGCACCCAGGGCCATCTATGACAGCCTGATGCTAATAACATATTTTCGGTGTCCCATCTGGTCATCTACGATATGCTTGTGGAGGCTACGGTCCTAATGTCGCTAGGGCGTATAGTAATCACAACACACGATGCAAGATGTATGAGTCATACAATCCAGTCATGCATCAATCCTGCGCATACCGTGCGCTCATGTGAGAAACCTCTGCCTATCAGGGAGTCTCATAACAACCTACCCAATGACATATGCAATGGTCAACCACATCTCATAAAAAACATGCAGATTATGCGTATGGGCATGTATCATAATGCTATGCTGTCACATACTCATAATCGGCCTCGATAATTAGCATCAGCCTCGCTAATCAGAATCAGCCTAACAAAGGACCTAAGGGAAGGTCATAATGTAGACATTCAACCAACATTGCTTCCAAGCAGTGGCCCACATAGAGCAAAACATAAAGTGGGCCCATGACCTTACACAAAGGCCTAATATACATCACAATGGGCCTCATACAAGGGTTACATACACATCATATGGGGTGCATCACATGGGCCTAATATGCATTGTGATGGGCCACAACCCATGGGCCTCAAATATAACAAGTGGGCCGCATCAATGGGCCGCACCAATGGACCTCATATACACAATAGGTGGGCCCTGCTCATGGGCCTCAAATACATAACATGTGGGCCCTACATATGGGTCTCGTATGCATCAAATGGGCCACGTATTTGGGTCTCGAATATATCAAATGGGCCATACGTCATGGGTCTAATACACGTCACAATGGGCCACACGATAAGGGCCTAATACACATCATAATGGGCCTTGTGTTCATCAAGTCGAGCCTCATCATATAGGCCTCATATACACAATATTGGGCCTTAAACACGGGCTGAATGCTCATCACAATGGACCTTAAATACAGGCAGCATATACATCACATGGGCCTCGGCACATGGACCATAAACATGAGCCTCAAATATATCATAATGGGCCTCATATGCATCAAGTGGGCTGCATCAATGGGCCACACTAATGGGGCAACTGCTTTACTAAACTTTCACATAGTCAGGCGGCCAGTACCACAATTTCACATAGTTTAGCAGTCACCTAAGCACCACATAATCATATAGTTGAGCCACACATTCCCCATATACCTACATGATTTACGACTATACATGTCACGCATGATCACAAGATTTATGAGCTACATATTCAACACCATTTTGCCAAATCTAGCTGTCATTCATCCTGTCAGTGATCATATGGTTAAGGGCCACATCATTCATAAATCTACTTAGACAAGTAGTCACACGATTGCCCTAATTTCATACAGTTAGGTGGGTTATAAAAATCAAGCACTCACATGTGGTGGTCCACATAACTTCTACCAATCCACACTACTAGTTGGGCCACCCAAAATCCCAAATTCCTATGGTATAGTGATCCACATGATTTCTACCAACTGACGATCTAAATGAAGAATAACCATTACAATGGGTACCATAGAAACGACTTAGATTGCAATAAATATATAGGCAGCCCCACACTCTGAAATGATCTAACAAAATAGATGAATAGCTGGTAAAACATATATATTAGGTGGCCTATGATTGGTTAAAAAAAGAATACATGGATAGATTTCTTACAAACATTACTGTAGCTCTAGAAAACATTTAACGGAGGATAGGTGATCAATATTGCTCCTGTGGCATGAGATTTGGATTTGACTAGCCTATGGGATCATACGTTAAAATGATAAGGATGAACAGATGAATGGCATGGATCTACGTCATACTACAAGGTGGAGTCCATGGTCAAGGAAGCATCCCAACATATAAGGGGGGCACACTAGAGCCTAAGAATTTTCAATGGTTATTACCACTATTTCTACTAATAGCATGGCCCACCTAAATTTGAGTTCTACTTCATCTTGTGTATACCAGCAAGAGGTGGGCCCACTTCCCAAGTGACTGGAAAATATAAGCAGTGTGGGTATACAACACATGTACCTAGGTGGGCTCCACATGTATCACATTATGTCCAGGGAAGTTTTCATTGGTAAAATGCAACTCCCTTTCCTTATTATTATTATTATTATATTTTATATAATTGTGAGTCCCATTGACATGGTAGGGACCACGCCATGAACAGTTTGTACAACAAACAACATCATAGTTGATATCACCCATTAGATGAACGACATAGCTATAAGGTACATACATTGGGTGGGGCCCTCAATGCATGGTCTAAATGATGGATGACCTGGATATAAAATACATGTAACGATTTGGCTCCGCTGTCCAATGACCAACCCAACTTTGGTGGCAGTTACACATCATGGTAAGACTCAAGGGATTTAATGGTAGGGATTTTTATTCCCACTGTTTCTTATAGTGTGGTCCACCTAAGGCGTGGATCTACCTCATTCTTTTACTCATGACTTAAAATGGTCTGAAGGAGTGGATGAATGGCCCAGATATATTTTTCGTCACCAAGGTGTGCCCCAGAAAATCTAAGTATTTGAGTACAATTTCCACTGTCCAAGTGGCATGGCCTGCATGAGCTTCTAATCGGCCTGATTTTTGGGACCATAAAATGAATGAGGCTAGTAAGATGGATGAATGGTGTGGATTTAACACATACATCATGGTGTGGCCATGATTAGCCCCCACAAAACCTTACCCCAAAGGTGGGCCCGCCTTCTCTTGACATCCAGGGAGGACGTCACCTCCTCCACGCCCTTTATTTTATTTTATTTTATTATTTTATTTTTATATTTCTCATGAAGGTGGGTCACTTGAGAGATCTAGTCTATCCATTGTGTGTGTCCCACTTGGTGCAGGGGTCAGTCCAAGTTTCAAATGCATCCAAATTTCAGGTGGGCCCCAACAAGTGCCCTTATATGTTTTAGGCATGCCTTCACATGATTTTTGATGGTGTGGGCTACCTAAGTTCTATGTACGGCTGATTTTTGGGGGATCCCATCATTTAAAGGGGACCCATCAAATGCAAGGTGCTGATGTCCGACATACATCATGGTGGGCCCTATGGATGGGACCCACGGTCCCTGCCAACACAAGTAGCAAGACGTTGCTTGCTGCAGCATCATCTGGACACTGACAGCAACAACGTCAGATGCTATATTTTTATTTTTTTTATTTTTTTCTTGTGGTTTTTCATAGGTGGGACCCATATTAAGATGATCTAGTCCATCTGTTACATTCTATGGCCCGAGATAGACCTATTAAGCCCAATATTTAATATATTTTGACACACAAAAACATCACAGTGGGCCCTAACAGTTTATCACTATTAAAATAATGTTTTTGGATGGTGTGGCCTACCAGAGATTTGGATTGACATCATTTTTGTGGTCAATGTCTAAAATGAGCTAGGGAATTGAATGGATGGTGTGGATTAAATATATATATCATGAGTGGGGCCCATTGTGGACCCACACCCCAGCCCCTATTGTGAAGCAGCTGGGACGCTGCTTGCTACAGCGTCCTCTGGATGCTGGTTGCAACAATGTCCACCCCTCTTTTATTATTATTATTATTATTATTATTATTATTATTATGGTGTGGTGTGCACATGTGTGCATGGGTGTGTGTGTGTGTGTGTTTGGCCAGCCCAATGGGCCACACTTTGGACAGTTTGGATGGCCTACAAAATTCTAGTGGGGCCCATTATCATTGGGTCCCACATATAGTCTATAAAAAATATTATTATTATTATTTTGTATGAATCCTCCTATGCATCCACACCATTAATCACATCATTATCATCATATCATCACAACTATTAATCATCTTTTTATATGAATTCTCCTATACATCCACACTGTTAATCACATCATTATCATCAAATCATCAACACTATTAATCATCCAAATAATAATAAAAAAAGAACAAGCAATAAGAGTGGAGGGGGTGTACTTACCTTGATGGATTAGATGGATGGTTGAGATGGATGGAAGGGATGAGATTGATGGAGTTGATGGCCCACTGAGATCACTCCTCTCTCTCTCTCTATGTGTAGAAAATGGGGAAATGTTAAGGGATGAAGGAGTATTTGTAGAGAAATTGTTAAAATGTGGTTAGATTCAATTAATGTGATATTAGTTAGCTTAGATTAGGATTGTGACAATTAATTCATGATTTATAATTAATGGTGGGTCAAAGGACTATGGGATGGCATGGTGTGATGATGTCATGCTTAAGGTGTGGCATGGAAAAGATTTGACTTGAGGTGTACATGAGAGAGGGAGAGGTATGGGTGTGTGACATCACACACATGGGTAGAGATTCTCTCACCCATGTGTGGCATGTACATGTGTGCATGGCATGTGTTGTGCACATGTGTGGAATGGAGTACATGGCGCCTTGCGCACATGATATATTAATGATTCTTCACAGCGTATCTCACTAACGGAGTATCGTACAGACGTTCAGGTGGTACCTACGCAATCACGGCAATGGACGGTCGATATGAGATAGGTTTCGAGGTCTTGGGGTTCTGGTCAGTTGGGTGTGTACTATAAACAGCCAATTCAGGTCTAGCTAAGGGCGTCGATTATCATGCACATATGCATAGAAAATGGTATGGAATGGATGGGGTCTTATAGTTATCATTTATAGATCCATGTACACTTCTTCCTTATGTAGGATTGAGTATAAGAGTTTGATTGCCAAATTCGATTGGGTTCTTGTATAAGATATTGGTTCTTATATAGGACTTAAATCAAGTCCTTGTGTAGCCACCAATACAAGTGTATATTTATAGGTTATTGTGTAAGATTGAGGTTCGTGACAAGCATATAAAGAACCACGTAAGTCTCCAAGGGAGTCAGTCCTTATGTAGGATTGTAAAGTTTAGAGATGAACCTGATTTAAAATCTCCAATAGTGAAATCCGGTACACTTACGGGTTGAGTGCGTCCGCCGGGAGTGGAGTAGGAAAATCGAATTAACATACATGCTTGTGTTTGAGATTGCCTTTGAGAACTTATTTAATTATGCTTATGTGATTAATTAATGAATTATATATATGAATGTTAAGATTTGATAATTAATACATCCCACACACATATGTACATTATCATGTTTATAAACTAGTTACTTCATAGGAATATGATTTATAGTCTATGTGATTGGACCCTCTATTGGCTTAGAAGCCTTAGAGTTAATTGATTTTCTTAGTTTAAATTGACATATTAGTTTAAGTTAGGCAATTGTTTTTTAATTGGCTAAAATTTTATTTAGTCCTAATCACCTCTCCTTAGGACATAACCTTTATTCTATATCTCCGCCAAGCTTCCGCTTATAGTTGTGGTATCCTTCACCATGTGCAATTTCAATTGGTATCAGAGCGGGTTCCTCCTGAAAGGCTTAATCACCCAGAGTGGGATCCAAAAGGGCTTAAGAATAATATCTACCTAAGAAGGGTGTGCCGTCACACAACCATTATATTTTGACAGGTTTAACTACGCCTATTGGAAGGCTAGAATGAAGGTCATTCTAAGATCCCTTGACTCCGGTGCTTTGGGCTATTGTCGAACAAGGATGGATGATGCCCATGGAAGGTGTTAGGAACCCTCTTCACCCGTGTGGACGTATGATCTCTACTTCACAGGACTCAACGAAATGCAAGGCATTGAATTAGTTCTTATGCATAGCGATGCAATGTAGTATGTGGAATGTAGTGTGGCAATGCGATACCTACTTCAAATGATGGATCAAGAAAGACTTCTCTACTCATACTCACCTACTTGGAGAAGCAATCGAAATATAATTAATTCAAGTTTTTGATAGACAGGATCTGGTATTCCTGCAAGCTGCATGCATACACTCGAATCGACTAGATAAACAAGTGGGTTGGGAGTGAAGATGGTGATGCATAATGTCAATGTAAATATGAATGAAGCTAATCAGAGCTAAGCCAGTGGGTGAATGGGTTATCATAAGGATTGATTAGAGCAGGTTGGGTTGGTCTTTTTGATGATTCAAGTAGCTAAGGTTTAGGCTTGGCTAGGCTGACTTAGGCTAGAAGGCTCCCTTTCCTTTCTCTTTTATCTCTCCTTGGTGGATAGATGAGTTATACCCACTCTTCCTCTCATTTTCTCCCTCTTAAGGCTTCTTGGTAATAGTGAGTGTTATAGTGCAAGTGAAGTGGAATGAGATATTTATTGGTGGTAAGGGTAGCATTTTGGTAATTTTTGAAAAGTTTAAGGGCTAAATAAGGTTTTAAGGGCTATTCTTGGCTGATGCCATGGGTGTGCCACGTGGTACAGTGTGACTCGTTGGATCTGATAATAGGATGAGTAATTTTGTAGAAAACTAGGGGCAGATGGGTCATTTTACCTTGAGTAGGCTTCCCCAGGCTCAAATTGTTTTTTTACCTTCCCACATAATTATGGACGTTGGAGAGAGGATTTCCTAGGGGACGGGAGATCAACTCTCTTTTCCATTAGTTGCCTCACTCCAGGGCTTTCATTTGGGGGTAAAATTGTGGTATATTTGACCAGAGTCATTACTAACCAACTATTACGATCCTACAGTCAATTAGACCTCATAGAAATGCTTTAGATTGAGAACCCTAAGATGACTCGTGAGTTTGTGTTCCAGAGATTTCCAGTAAGGGACCACGGTTACAGAGAGGGAAGGTGTTAGGCATCCTCTCTACCCGTACAGATGTACGATCTTTACTTCATAAGATCTGACTAATTTCTGAGAAATAGGATTATCTCTCACATGCAAAAAAATATAATGCGATGTAATAGCTATGATAATTGATCGATCTAAATTTCTGATAGGCAGGATTTGATTATATCGGCAAGCTACAGAGTATACGTTCGAAATGATCGAGTGAAGCATGCAAAATATGTAGAAATGGGATGTATGGGATGCTCGATGTGGTATTGATGCTTATGATCAAACGAGGACTAACTGGCCGAGGTTTCTGGTGGATCAGTTTCGATTATATCGACAAGCCACAAAGCATATGCCCACCAATCAGATACGAGAAAATGATGAAATACAATGTATATAACAAAATGATGGCTAACTAACTAAGGTTTCTTGTGGACAGGCTTCGATTATACTGGTAAGCCTCAAAGTATACTGAAATTGCGATTTTTTGCCATAATGTGTTAAACGCGGAAGCTTGGCAGATCTAGAGAATGAAGGGTATGTCCTAAGGAGGGGGTGATTATGACCTATTTAAATTATGCATATTTAAACTTCAAATTGCCTATCTTAAACTAATTAACAATTAAAGTAAGGCAATATAAATCCAAGGCTTTCAAGCCAATAGAGGGTTCAATCACATAGACTACAAATAGTATGCAAATAAGCAATTATTCTATATCAAGATAGTGTATATGTGTGTGTGGGATGTGCTACCTATCAATCACTAAGCATTCATCGAATCATGCATATATAATATAAACATTCAAACTCACAAGCATAATTAAACAATTGCGCAAATGATAATCACAAACACAATTATATATAGTGATTTAGTTACTTGCCTACTTCACTCCCAAGGGACGCACTCAACCCATGAGTTACCAGATTTCACTCTTGGAGGTTTCAATTCTAACATTTACAACCCTACACAGGAACTCTAAATTTAGGCTCTATACAAGAGCCAAGGTCCTATGCAAGAATCTGGGGTTTTAGGCCTTATGCATAGGCCAAGGTCCTAACACTAGAACTCAAGGATTTAGGCCCTGCATAAGGGCTAAGGTCTTCCATTAGAACCTGAAAATTTAGATTCCACACTTAGAGTCAAGGTCCTACACAAGAACCCAATATTTAGGCCCTATGGAAGAGCCAAGGTCTTACACAAGAACCTGGTTTGAGTTTAGGACACAAACTCTTACACTCCAACCTACATAAGGAATGAGTATAAACTTGGACTCTTACACATGACACTTACTTGTTGGATTAACTCCCTTTTGTAGCTCCATCTTGGGTAGCTTGATTTCTGCTCTCTCGTGTTTCAATCAGCTCCTCGATGCTCCTCCGATCATGCTGCCGCCACTTTGCTAAGGCTTTAGCTACACGATCAATCACCTTGCATATGATGCTCCTCCGAGGTGACAAAGGTGATGAAAGATTGGTTGAATCTCCTATAACTAGTGGGAAGTTGTTTTTCTTAGGGTATTCACCTAGATGGGTCTCATAGAAGATTTGAATAATGGATTATCAAGATATCTTAAGTCCAATCTCTATGAAGTGGAGGAGTTCAAGCACATCTCCAATGGTGAAGTTGGAATCCTCGTTAGAGTTGAAATTTCAAAGGAGATTACTTGAAACTCAATAGAATAGAGGCATTAAATGAGGGATATGCATATGGAATTACCCTACTTCTGGTTGCTCCAAAAACCCATCAAAATGCCCAAGAACCGAATGCCCTTTATAAAAAGCTCGAGCTCCAATGAATAAAAAAATGGGTAGAAAATGGCTTTGTTGATGTCATAGAAGGGTTCCTTGATGCCATCGAACAATCCAGATAATATATGGTATTTTCTTACTAGACAGTTCTAGACCATTATCGATGTCATCAACTAACCTTCGATGTCATTGAATATCAAGTCATCGAACATCAAGTCATCGATGTCATCGAAGGGGCTTCAATGCCATCGAGAAAGTCAGAGGAAAAAATCAATATCTTGCTAGACAATTTTGACTCTCAATAGATGTCATCGAGGTGGTTTCGGAGTCATCGAAATATAAGTTTTGATGTCATTAAAGGGACTTTGATGCCATCGAGAATTTCAGAGAAAATTTCAGTTAATTGCTTGACATTCCTGACTCTCGATCGATGTCATCGGCCAGGCCTTCGATGTCATCGAAGACTATTCGATGGCAGCTCGATGAAATCGAACATCACCTGGAAACTATTTTTATGGGCTAATTTATACACAACAAATTTACACTTCTTATAGCCTTGTTTATCATATTTTTCTTAGTCTCTTAAAGCTAAGGGATGATCGATTAAATATTCCTACTAGGTTAACATCATCTAAAGGTCTATGGGTTATTTTGGGTCAAGGGTTAGGGTCATCAAGGCACCTAACTTACCTGTTCTTGCTTCCTTAATGCATCGGCTTTGCTTGTGTCTTCGGTCTTCACTTTTCAAAGGCTCAACTGACTACATGACACAACGACTCATGTGATTGACAAATAGGGTGTAAAAATAAGTGTACTAAAACATATGCCCACCAGGTAGATGCAAGAAAATGATGAAATACAATGTAATGAAGATGTATATGAGGAGCAAGGGGGTTGAGAAGGGAATAAGTGTTGCACATTGCCAATGCTTTGATTTGATGAAATTGATTAAAACTTAAATGGTTAGATGAGTATTGCAAGGGTAGATTGTGTGGCTCAAATTTGAACGTAGGTGGCTCACGATGCTTGGACTCTGGCTAGGTTAGAATAGACCAGGGCTAGAATCTCTCTCACTCTCACTCTCTTTGGTGAAGGGATGGCTTGTAACGCCCTAGTTTTCAAAACCCGAGTATGTGACTCATTTTTTAAAAACCCGAGTGTTAGTATTTAAAATTTAGTCTAAATTTAAACCTTCTTATCATTAATCAGAGTCAACAACAAATGTTAGCGGAATAAACCATGCATTGTATAAAAACATTTCAATCACCATAAATATCCAAATGTAGCGCCCATATAAGACTTATACAATCCCAAATAATAAGTTCATTAAACAAAAATCGAAATATATCATCTAATGATAGAGCTCAATATGGGTTGCAGGTACCCCGTCTAGCTCCTCAGTTACCCGATCTGCTCTAGCAATCTAGTGAATAGCATCAGCTCACTCTACGCCTGCATTAACTGTTACGGTTTGATAGTATCAATGGTTATCGTAGTGGGGAGTACCCTCTAAGATTACACACTCATCATTCATAATACAGGATATATCGCAAGTTAATGAGAGTGGATATATTAAACAGCGCAATTCATAATCATGATCATATACTCAAAAATTAAACTGATCAACATAATTTCAACATTAAGATATTACAATACCAATCGCAATGCAAGTAAATGTGTCCAGGTAGTCAAATAATCAATCATACAACTTTCTATTGCACTCGGAAACCACCTTGTACGTAAACTCTGCAAGATGGTTAGAAAATTGATAAGCGAACTCCCACTCCATCCGAAAATCACAATATAAGTGAACTCTGCAAGATGAATAGAAAATCAACCTTTAAACCTCTACTTCACCCGGAAATCATACCGTATATGAACTCCACAAGATGCCTAGAAAATCGATAAGCGAACTTCAACTCCACCCAAAAATCATATTACGACTAAACTCCACAAGATGAAGAGAGAATCAACAGGGGCATTCCAACATTATCCGAAAATCGTATGAACTCCGCAAGATGGCTAGAAAATTGATAAATGAATTTCAGCTCCATCCGAAAATCATAAGGAACTCCACATAATGGGAATCAACATACAAATATCTACTTCACCCAAAAATCATATCGTACGTGAACTCCATAAGATAGCTAGAAAATCGATAAGCGAACTTCAGCTCCACCATGAAATCATGGTACGACTGAACTTCGCAAGATGAAGAGACAATCAACATACAAACTCTAGACCACCCGAAAATCATATCATACGTGAACTCCGCAAGATGGCTAAAAAATCGATAAGTGAACTTTAGCTCCGCCTGAAAATCATGGTACGACTGAACACTGCAAGATGGCTAGAAAACCAACATACAAACCTCTACTTCACCCAGAAATTATATCGTATGTGAACTTCGCATGATGGTTAGAAAATCGATAAGCGACCTTCAGCTCCACCTGGAAATCACTATATGATTGAACTCCATAAGATGAAGAGAGATTTAACATAGGAACTCCGGCGTCATTTGGAAATCGTATGAACTCTGCAAGATGACTAGATAATCGACAAACGAACTTCAAGTCCATTTAGAAATCATAACGAACTTCGCATAATGATCTAAAAATCAACAAGATATGCGAATATATATAACCAACAAGCCACAAAAAGGCGCCAATATCCATCAAAGCCACGAAGGGCAAATAAGCAGTCCAAGCCATATAAGGCAAATATATGATCAAAACCGCGTAGGTCAAACCCACAATAAGTCCCATTCAGTCTATCAAATGATGGCATGTAGCAACATCTAATCAACTAGCATGTTATACAACTGGAAATAACATGTGATCATCAAATCATTTATGCTTGTTAAAATTAGAGAGATATGTTCTTTATCTAATACATGAATCAATTACCCAATGGATTAGCATATTCATATAGTAAGATAAGTAACTCAATGAGAGAAATTAAGGCATTATCATCTATGTCTAGATTAATGAATTTAAGTAGGAAGCTCGAAGGGTGAGTACTCACCTTAGGATATGGGTTTACATCGTCATAGGGTTTTGATGGTGTGAAGCAGCTCGAAATAAGTTCAACCATATATCATAAAATTTCCCAAATATATATAATTAAATATTATCAATAAATTTCTAATTTAAATAACTAAGTTGAACTTACCCAATTGGATCAATCCAATTGACACAGCCAGTTAGGGACTCAAAGCAGCCCAATCCAATAAATACGTTGCTGGACAAACCGACCACCACCAACACTCCAACAATGATGAAAGCTTAGCGCAACTTTACTAAGTCAATTCGAGTAGCTGAGTCAATCAGCGAGTTAACTCGAACTCAACTAGACAGTAACAACACCCAAGCTCTCTTTCTTCTTCCTTCCTTCTCTTTCTTGCTCTCTTCCTCTCTCTTCTTGCTGGAACTCCAACTAGACTGGCCTAACTCGACCAAGCTACACTTGGTTTCAGCCGAGTTGACTCAACATCCATCAAACTCCAAGCTCTCCCTCTCTCTCCTTCTTCTCTTCTCTCTATCTACCTCTCCTTCTCTCTCTCTCTATCTCTCTCTTCCCTTTTGCTTCATCCAGCAGGTCTGGACCAGCTAGTGTTTGAGTTGCGCTCGACTCAACTGGGTCGGGTTGGTGTAACAGTAACCATCGACCCACTCTCTCCCTCTCCTCTATATTTTTCTCCCTCTCATTTATTATTTCTCTTTTCTTTTCCTTTTCCTCCTTAACTCTATCTTCCTCTTGCTTTCTACCAGATGGAGAACCCACTCCTTCATGACTTGATGCGGCAGCGGATGGCAAGAAGGAGGGCAGCGTCGTCACTCTCCTTCTCCCTTTTATTTTTCTCTACTACTCTCTCTCATTTTTGTTTTCTCCCTTCTCTCTTTTTCTCCATTTTCTTCTTCTTCCCTTTTTTTTCCTGGACAGGGGAGGAACCTCGACTCGAACCGCAGCTCGAGCTAGTGCGGCAACGGCGTGTGCTGCAGCTCACTCTCTTCTCCTCCTTCACTACTCTCTATCTCCTTCCTCCTTCTTCCTATTTTTCTCCTCTCCCTCTGATGCTTCCAGCAACATTTGGACTGAGTTGGCTCGACTCGAGCTGGTGTGTCAGTCGTGGGCGACGCTCAACTCTCTCACTCTTTCATTTTTTATTTATTTCTTTTTTTTTGGATGGATGCCCTATGCCTTTTATAGGCCCTAGAAAACTTGAAAACATCGACTAGTAATCTTAAGATTAGTTGCAGCTTTCCAGCAGTAGCTCGAACAAGAGCTCACATCCATCGCTGATTAATCACGAATATGGTTGCATGGAAGTAATCTGATGTTACGAATTTTCTTCTAATATCATGACCCGTCGAGTGATTGTCTTAGATCAGTGGATGGGGCCCACATAATGGTGGTGGGTTATTTTATTCAACGGAGAAGATGACCCGGCTGTTAATGGTGGGTCATCGTTGGATGGCTGATCTGATGATCAAAGGTGAATGGATGACGTGGATAGGTCCCCTGATCATCGTGGGAGCTACCAAACAAGCGGGCATTAACATCCTATTAATGGTTTTTGTTTTCCAACATGTGGTGGCGGCAGGAGAAAGTTTTAGCCACCAATTTCCTGAAAGCCCTATCATGGAGGGCTAGGATGGCTCTCAATGGAGAGCTGGGATGTTGAAGGAGCCATTGCACGCGGATTGTCAGCTCGACACTGACGCAGTTTCCATTTTTGGTAAAATAATCTTACACGGCTTTATTAATGTCAGAGATTATATGCATGAACACGTGAGACTGTGAGAAACTGGATGGGGTTTGGTCGAGCCCTCGCCCTGAACATGATGGATGGTTTGGACCCGACAAAGGATCCATGATGGTGGGCCACAGTTAGTCGAAGATGAACTCTGTCCGCTCGTTCATTGCAAGTAGGAGAAAGCTCCCAACTTTCTTTCCTTTTTCATCGAGTCAAACTTGATTGACCTTCCTAGTCCGTTGCGGTGCTAGTGCACCCACTCCTCGTGTACATGCACTCTAGAATGGGCCCCACAAAGATGTCTTGATAAAATCCACTCCGTTCATTAGTTTTGTCAACCCACATTAGGGCCTAACCTAAAGGATGGGGCAAATCCTAAATTTAGCTGGGCCATACCTAGAGATCTCATGATCAATTGTTGACTCCTGCTAATACAATGGTTGGATTTCTCTTAGATTCGACCATCACCTATCCAAAGGGTTTTAAGAGCCCAAGGACTATCCACCTAATGATTTAGGGTGGGATTTAGGGTCCCATTCTTATAATATAGTCATGTGCCACTCGTAACCTATTTCGAAGGCTGATGATTGATGGATTCAATGATCCAGTACTATAGGTTGTTAGTGGACAGTTAGATTCACTTAACAAGGAGGTCAAGTCCTAAAAATAGGTCCTTCATGTAAAGTGATGGTCGATTTTTTTTAAATTCATGGATGGATGGCTGTAGATCCTTTTAATGGTCAGACCTAAATTAGAGTGAGAGTGAATGTATAAATGAGTTAGGTTCATGTTTATATTAAGTTAGATCCTTGTGGTAACACCCGAGTATTGAAAAGTATGGGGTGTTACATGGCTAGATGGCTAAGGCCCTAAGGGGTGAGGAGGGATGCATGATCCTCCCTTAATGCTCGGAATGTAGTGGGTGTTTGAAATGAGAAGGAGAATGGGCTATTTATAGCCTCCAAACCTGGTTTTGTGGTAATTACTAGTAATCTTAGGGGTAAAAGGTGGTTGAAGGGTTAGGATTAGAGATTGCCACATGACATTATCTCATAGTTGGATGAGGTGGTAAGAGGGTAATTTTAGATAAGGAGATAAGCATCAAAGTAAATACACCTCAATTGTAAACTTAGGGTCTGAAAAAGAGTAATTCCACATGCTTGAGGGACACTACCCCAAAGATGGGGAGTATTAACTTACCATCGTTCCTCACTCGAACTCCCAGCTTTTCCAACCTGCCAGCCTCCTTCAAGCGTGTGGAGGCTCCACTGTGGAGTTTGCTGCTTTAAGATTTTACATATTTCTCTGATTGCGCTTGGTTTTGGGCTTGGGTTCGGGCTTGGTTTTGCGCTTAACTAGATAAGTTGAATGGGTTGTTGGATTGGGTTGGCTGACTGGGTGAGTTGACTCAGCAAGTTGAATGGGTGAGTTGACTCGCCGAGCTGGTTCAAGGTTTTAGGGTTTTATGTTCCTACGGTTTAAGATTGGGGTTGACTAGGTTATCTTGATTGTTTGGGTTGAATGGGTTGTTTGGTTGAGTTAGGGTTTGGGATCAAGGTTCCTCGGGTTAGGGTTTCGGATTGGGGTTTGGTTGACCATTTATCAGTTCAAACTCAATCAGCTTATCGGTCTGGGGTGGGGTGTCTATAGATGCCCCTCTTTGGTAAAAGTTGTGTGCAATTGAATGCCAAAGTGAGTGGACACCTCACCTTTATTAGTTGGTCATGAATTGCAATATCCGTTGCTTGCCTTTGTGTCTGTGTCAGTTGGTCGCTTGGAAACAGATAACTCGCACATATCACAAGGTTTTGAGGAAAACATTGCAATTGTCCTTGCGTAGGCTGCCAATCACAACCCTTTCACTCTTAATTGGTACTAACATTAGAAATGTACAATAGAGCCCTTATGCTTTTTGTGGCCTTACGAGGATACTGACCTGTACTGGATTGTCTCTTGCTTCCCAGATCACCCCAAGAGTACTTGTTTAGCTTGATCGTCAAAGTGGTTAACAACCTTGTACTTTCTGCAGCCATACGGGGAACTCACTATGCCAACTTGGATTCGATCAAATTCTGCAAACATCCATGCCTAAGTATGTATGGGTGGCTTTTTTCCATGCAATCTTCTGGTTTTGACAATTAGGTTACAATTTATTTTTTTCACCGTTTAGATGATTTCTGTTGACCAGTCTTAGCCTATCATCTTTTCTTAGCATTAGCATTTGATACGATGAAGTTGACACTGGAGTTCAGTCTAATCATTCTTTGATGTGCATTCGAATCCGATAATCTTCCGAGAAACCGTGAGATATCGGATCTTATTTGATTTTACGTCGATTCCTACCCAAAGATATGGAAGATCTCTTAGTGCCTCGGAAGTCTGACACTTTAAAGATATTTTGTGATTTTAAAGTCACCTTAGTTTGAGGAGTGATACTCCGTGGGGGTTTTACTGCAAGATGATTTTGAAATAGGTCCAGTTTACTGGTTGTCTCCACAGGGGATGCCTATGGGACTATGAGTATGCTGGTTTTTTTTATTAAAAATATGCAAGGGGCTAATGTGTATGCTGGTTGGGATGGGGATTATAGATTTTTAGGATTTTGTACTTTATTACTTGCATTTTGGTTGTCGCAATCGGGACTTGAGATCTATTGGGTATGGTTTATTTGATGCAAATCTAATTAGTAGTTGTGATCAAGAGTCCAATTAGAGATGGTTGATCAATTCTGTTGTCTCATAGCGTAATTAGACTTGATTTTTTTTTAACTAATGCAGATCGTTGGTTATTGTCAACTTCAACTTTTATTATAAATGGTATAAATATGTCTGTTGTTGGCGATCAGGATTCCGATTTGTAACTAATTGGGTCCATCATCCCGCGGGTTTGTAGTCAAGATTCTAATCCATGATCGATTATGTCATCCCACAGTTTTGTGGTCAAGATTCTGAGACATGATTGATTTTGTCGTCCCACTATTTGCGGTCAAGATTTGGATTTATGACCGATCGGATTCGTTGTCCTTTTAGTTTATGATTCTCTGGGAAAATGTTTTTATATCTTTGAAAGATGATCCAGTTCATCGGATCGCGAGTTGATGGTTGTAATCAATGCTGGTTTTGTTGGAAATAATTTTTGAAGATTTTGAAAAGGATATAGTCCACGAGATTGTGAATTGACGGTTGCGATCGATGCTGGTTTTTATTGGACATGTTTTAAGATTTTGAAAGATGATCTAGTCCATCTAATCGTAAATTGACGGTCACGATTAATGCTAGTTTTTATTGAAAATATTTTGGTGATTTTTGCAAATGATTCAGTTCATCGAATCACGAATTGATGGTCACGATCTAAGCTGGTTTTCATTAGAAATATTTTGAGATTTTTAAAATGGTGATTGTTCACTCCCCAAGTATAGGGTTGTGATGTAGTAATAAACTCGGTGAGACCGAGGTCGAATCCCAAGGGACTGAAACTTGTACGTAATCTGAAACTAAATAGAACTAGAACGAGACTAAGATGTAATCTAAATTAAGCGAATATGAGGGAGTAATTGTAAATAGATTAATTAAAAACTAATAAAAATAAAGGTGGGAACTAGGGTGCCAAGGATCCACTTGTAGCAATTGAGAAGTCACCTTGTATTGATTCAAGGACACAACTGGAATCAGAGTCCCATCCTATCCAGTTGGTAAGAAGAGATTTGTCAGATCTCTGAATGTCTCATGGATCTACTCATCAACAGATACGATTGGTGTAGATTTGGAAGTGATTCCATCACCTAACCATGCCCAGGAGACTATGGCAAACAACAACAATTTACCAATACCACAGCCAATCATAAGAGAATTGTGAAAGTTAGGAAGGGGTTCCGTCACCCAACCATGCCAAGGAGACAATGGTGAACAACAGGCCCTCCTAAGTTCACAATCTCATAATGAAAAGAACATACTCAAAGTTATTGCAGATCTACTGTAATTTGAGTCACAATAAACCATTAAAAACTAAAAGTATTCCTTAATAATCAAACTAAAATCCACAAGAGTTCAATAACCATGAATCAAAGCAAAGCTAACAACCCAGTTACACTACAAGCTTCACCTCTTAGCCCTAGCTAAGAGGTTTAGCCTAGCAACATGATTAGGCTACACCTTAAAAGAAAGGAAAAATAAAATAGAAAAATAAAAATAAAAACCCTACAAACTCTACTCTCCCTCTTGTGCACGTCCAAGGAATTCGGATCCCTAAGCCCCGATATCCCCACTGCTCTCCACTCTCTCCCTTTATAGACATCTGTAAGGAGGTCGGTTGCTGCTTGATGGATAGGCTGTTTTTAGAAGCTGCCTCCACAAATATTTACGCAGCTACCAAGTCGTTTTGCAGCCGAATGCGCATACAATTTTCGCATCGAAAATACATGCAAATACCCCCATCTTCCTTTGCTTTCTGTTGAAAAGGGGAACGTCCCGTGGGACGTTTTTGAGCACCCTACATGATGGACGGTTCAGATGCTGGTCCGATCACCGCCATGGACGCATATGCAGTCGTGAAAATCGCTGACTTCCGGAAGCACATCCTGCATATGGAATACGCTGTTGGAGTCAGTGGTGTCAGTGGGACCCATGATCGAATTCTAATGGGAAATCTACACCGTCCATTAGAATCACAAGAAAAAACCAATCAGAGATGGCTAGTTTTAAATTTCTTCTGACACGGCCCACTTGATTTTCCATTTTACCGTCCATCCTCCATTTTTCATGCTCTTTCCATCAGTTCAGTTTGGGTCCCGATCTCCCAAGGAGGTCCAAGATGCTTTCTTAATGGTTATTGTTTGATCTTATCCATCATGTCACTTACACACTGATCTAATGGCTAAATTTTAATATGTACGGTTAATTTATAGTCTTCAGGCCATATATGAAGTTTCGAGCTGAACAAATGATTTGAACCCTGTAATATTGCATTCTGAACCAATTTCGAGACACTTGAGCTTCAGTTTCTTAATTTTCTCGGATCTCTGGCATGTAAATCTATCGATCTTGGTCTCCTGGGGTCTGTCCCTTTTTTTTGGTGTCATCAGAGCGTTAAATTCATGCTTTAAGCACCCCATTTCAGTCCAAGCTCGAAATACAACTTGCATCACAAACACAATTAAAGTGAGCCATTAAACAGTACCATGTCCGTAAATCCAGGCAATAACTGGAGTCTAATATGCAATATTTAACCCTCAACACAACCCCCAACTAGCATTTTGCTAGTCCCGAGCAAAGTATGCAAAAAATAAGTTGAGAATTATAGGACAGTTTCTATAAACTCGAGTGATTTTTAAAAAACAATTCAGATCCTAGAGTTCCAAGATTCATGGATGTTGGGCCTTACCTTCTCTTGGACTTAAGCGCATAGTTGATTCCATAGTCAAGCTCAGAGTATTAATCCATCAATTAGAAAGATTCTAAACATTAAGTTCGATGGGTGTATAGTGTAATCTCGGCTTATTATCATTAAAATTCATTTCGCTATTTCATGATACCATTAGTAAGCAACAAGAGCATTCAAGACACCCAAAAACTAAACGTGCCTCATAGATCACTCTTTCATTCTTCCAGCTTTTGATTTTTCCATCAAGGGAGAGGAGAATCAAATCCGTACCTATAAGGAGCAAACCTATGGTGAAGATCGTACACCCACCCCTTTCACATATCACCCATGGGGAATTAAATCTACACCTATAGGGAGCAAACCTATGGCGAAGACTATTCGCCCAACCCTTTCCAAAGGTATCTATTTTTATTTTTATTTTTTTACTGGATATTTTCTTTTTCTTCAATTGATCATGACCGACAAATTTTCCAGGCTGGTTCCTTACATGCTTAGTAATTACCAAGTTAACCCTTCAATATCAAATTGAAACCTTAATGTGTAAGCGAGAAGTGACATGTGGAATCATGACTCAATTAATATTTATAACTTCTAATTTTGGATTAACAATTCAAACTTAACTGTGAAATCTAATAGATAACTAAATCCAAGAGTCATAAATTACCAACATCACGTGTCTTGTAATTCTAAATCAAAGATGGCCGTCAAAATCGCATCGAATTTATAAGAAATTCCAGAAAAAATTTAAAAATTTTCACAATTTTTGCTCAAGACCAAGAAAACACTGATTAAATAACCTAATCTCCCACCCCCAAACCTAAAATCTACATTGTCCTCAATGTAAAAGATAGATGAGCATGCAATGCATATGAGACAATGAAATTAAGGGAGAAGTGATGGAAAGATAGTACCTGGACGAATGAACCAAGAAGCTTTTTCCAAAGAGAACACAGCATGAGAGCGGCTAAGCACAAGAGTAAAGACACGAAAGCAAACTATCCTAAAACAATGCAGGAAGCAAACCAACCTAATGGCATAAAATCGTCTATCCTAAAACAACATAAAGCAAACTACCCTAGTCCTATGAAAGCATGGAAAAACTAATCGAGCATGCCACAAGGTTCCTCTTTCGGCGAATATCTTGATAAATTTCTAAATAAGTTTCTCAACAAAATCATTCAAAAGCCCTTTTTATAATAGACTTGGATGCCCTGGAGCATGACTCTCTAGAGAAACATATGTACCTCATAAGAAATTTTCTGTTGAATTGCTTGAGGTATCCAGAGTATATACGATTCACCTATGATGGAAGAAGTTTCAACATTAGTATCCCATGGTGAATCAGAGACTACAAGTAGATAAAGTTCAGAAAACGTCTTAGGAAGTGATGTAGCCTCAACACATTCTGAAGTGTCAGACTTCAGTTCAATTTTCAACTTCTCCTTCCTTAATGGTAAACATGTAGGATCTGGGGGAGGAGGTACTTCAGAATAAAGGTTATCTCGGTTCGTGACAACTACCGAGGTATTGTCTTGCAAGGCATCCACTATTTCTTTAATCATAGGATCGTTTAAATCTGCAAAGTGTGTCAAGCAATCATCCAAAGAGTTGGGACACTCAGCTGAGAGTGACTCATTTTTCACATTGAAATGTGTAATGATCTGCCTAAGGATTCCATAATCTTTAGAAGTAGATGGAGGTATGCTCTCTTGCTCCAGCCTGCGCAGACAAATTGAGGGTCAGTAGACAAAGTATTGATGTGCGAACTCTATTCATTGATACTACTCAGAAGAGGCATTGAATTGTCAAAACTTGACAGTTCAGATGGTGGCCTCAACTAGGCGGTTTCAAATTCCAGAGTCATATCGAGCAACTCGTCCATCTCCTGAATCATATCATCACACAATTTAGGGGAATCATCCAAACATGCCTCATAAAGGTTGGAAGGTTTAGGTGAAAGTGGTTCATCCTCCACATTTAAATTATCCATGTCAAATAGGTAGAGTAGAACTTCTTGTGCCTTGTGATCACCTTCTTGGACCATAATTGAAATTGATTCCAGTGAAATTTGGGTTGTGCTCTCATGAATCTCATCACAATACTTATCAGCTTCCAATTCAGTGCAGTTCACACTTGAGATGAGATTATTTTCCTCACATTTTATTCCTAGATTGGGTTGAGGTTCGAATAAACTAACCTCTATCTCATCATTGAAATCCTGTGTGTCATGTGAGGGAGGTGTGTCATCATCACTGTATTTGAAAGATACCCACGTCTCTTGACCATTTCTTTGGACCATCATCGAGATCGACTCATTAGGGAATTGAATCATATGCTCATTAACACAATCCAACTCTTCATTCCAAATTCCAGAATTCTTCAAAAGCGAGTGAGGATCACTTTCCTCGCATTGTATTTCTGGATTGGGTTGTGGTTGGGATGAGCGAGCTTCCTCTATCCTATTGAGACGCGAATTGAGTGCTTCCATTGCTTTTCTAATTTCCACAAGACAGGCCATGTTACGCTGAATTAAATCCTCTTGGATCATTTCTGGTTGGATCTCAAAGGTAGGGGATCCAAGAGAATAATTATTATAACATATTGTTTGTTCATTTCCCCAATTTTGATGTTTCTACTGATTACAGTCACACGGATCATAGGTGGGAGAATCAATGGTTGGTAATACATATTATCACTCATAATATAATCACGCATTATTTTCTTTTTATCAGATGGATGATAATAATTCTCACTCCCATAGTTATGATAACCTCAACACTCACATACTATTTTGTTAATCCGTGGGGTGTAATTGTTCTCCTACATATGATCACGTGAGGACTTCTTAACCAGTGGATCTTTATATTCCGATTGGTTCTCGATGATAGTTTCAGAAAAGTTTTGGGACATAGGTTGATTTTCATCATAATCATCATCCCAATATATGTTATTCTTCTTAACATACTGATGTTCCCACTCATACATATACATGGTGCAACCCTAACTCTAAATCTAATCTTAAGAAAAATAAAAGAAAAGATCCTACAACAATATGGAAATTAAGAGGATGAGAAGTTAGAAGGTACCAAATGAGAAGTTCCTATGTTAAGATCCTGCAAAAAAAAATAAAAGAGATTAGTTTCTAAAATAGAAAGTCTAAAGTTAGGAAGTTCCTACAATTGAAATAGAAAGTTAGTTTCTAAAAAGGAAAGTTCCCTAAACTTAGAAGCTAAGTTTTTAAAAAGAAGACCCAGAATTAGAAAGTTTCTAAAATAGAAAATCTAAACCTAAAATTAAAAAGTTTCTAAAAATAAACTAATTCTTAAAAAGGAAAGTTTTTTTTTTTTTTAAGGAAAGATGAGTTAGTTTCTAAAATTAGAAAGAATTTCTAAAAAGGGAAATAACTAACCTAGTTTCTAACAATAAACTAGTTCCTAAAAAATAGAAAAATACTAGAATTAGAAAATTTTTAAAACTTAAACCCTAATTCTAAAAATAGAAAAGGTAGAGGAATTAGAAAGGGATTATCAATTTAGAAGTTTATGTCAGGATCCTACAAAATAGGAAAACAAGTTAGTTTCTAGAAATCAGAAAAACCTAAACCTAAAGTTAGAAAAATCTCAATCTTAAACTAATCCTAAAACTAGTTAATTTCAGAAAATGTAACCATCAATCCCCGGCAACGGCGCCAAAAACTTGTTCACTCCCCAAGTATAGGGTTGTGATGTAGTAATAAACTCGGTGAGACCAAGGTCGAATCCCAAGGGACTGAAACCTGTACGTAATCTGAAACTAAATAGAACTAGAACGAGACTAAGATGTAATCTAAATTAAGCGAATATGATGGAATAATTATAAATAGATTAATTAAAAACTAATAAAAATAAAGGTGGGAATTAGGGTGCCAAGGATCCACTTGTAGCAATTGGGAAGTCACCTTGTATTGATTCAAGGACACAACTGGAATCAGAGTCCCATCCTATCTAGTTGGTAAGAAGAGATTTGTCAGATCTCTGAATGTCTCATGGATCTACTCATCAACAGATATGATTGGTGTAGATTTGGAAGTGATTCCATCACCTAACCATGCCCAGGAGACTATGGCAAACAACAGTAATTTACCAATACCACAGCCAATCATAAGAGAATTGTGAAAGTTAGGAAGGGGTTCCGTTACCCAACCATGCCAAGGAGACAATGGTGAACAACAGGGCCTCCTAAGTTCACAATCTCATAATGAAAAGAACATACTCAAAGCTATTGTAGATCTACTATAATTTAAGTCACGATAAACCATTAAAAACTAAAAGTATTCCTTAATAATCAAAATAAAATCCATAAGAGTTCAATAACCATGAATCAAAGCAAAGCTAACAACCCAGTTACACTACAAGCTTCACCTCTTAGCCTTAGCTAAGAGGTTTAGCCTAGCAACATGATTAGGCTACACCTTAAAAGAAAGGAAAAATAAAACAGAAAAATAAAAATAAAAACCCTATAAACTCTACTCTTCCTCTTGTGCACGTCCAAGGAATTCGGATCCCTAAGCCCCGTTATCCCCGCTGCTCTCCACTCTCTCCCTTTATAGACATCTGTAAGGAGGTCGGTTGCTGCTTGATGGATCAGCTATTTGTAGAAGTTGCCTCCACAAATATTTACGTAGCCAGCAAGTCGTTTTGCAGCCGGACGCGTATACAGTTTTTACATCGAAAACACACGCAAATACCCCCATCTTCCTTCACTTTCTACTGAAAAAGGGAACGTCCCGTGGGACGTTTTTGAGCACCCTACATGATGGACAGTTCAGATCGCTGGTTCGATCATCGCCATGGACGCATATGCAGCCGTGAAAACCGCTGACTTCCGGACGCACGTCCTGCATATGGAATACGCTGTTGGAGTCAGTGGTGTCAGTGGGACCCATGATCGAATTCTAATGGGAAATCTACATCGTCCATTAGAATCACAAGAAAAAACCAGTCAGAGATGGCTAGTTTTGAATTTCTTTTAACGTGGCCCACTTGATTTTCCATTTTACCGTCCATCCTCCATTTTTCATGCTCTTTCTATCAGTTCAGTTTGGGTCCCGATCTACCAAGGATGTCCAAGATGCTTTCTTAATGGTTATTGTCTGATCTTATCCATCAGGTCACTTACACACTGATCCAAGGGCTAAATTTTGATGTGGACGGTTAATTTATGGTCCTCAGGCCATATATGAAGTTTTGAGCTAAACAGATGATTTGAACCCTGTAATCTTGCATTCTGAACCAATTTCGGGCCACTTGAGCTTCAGTTTCTTAATTTTCTCGGATCTCTGGCATGTAAATCAATCGTTCTTGGTCTCTTGGGGTCTGTCCCTTGCTTTTGGTGTCATCAGAGCGTTAAATCTATGCTTTAAGCACCCTATTTCAGTCCAAGCTGGTAAATACAACTTGCATCACAAACATAATTAAAGTGAGCCATTAAACAGTACCATGTCCATAAATCCAAGCAATAACTGGAGTCTAATATGGAATATTTGACCGTCAACAGTGATTCAGTCCATCGGATCGCGAATTGATGGTCGCGATTGATGTTGGTTTTCATGGAAAATATTTTAAGATTTTCAAAGATGATTTATTCCATCGGATCGAGAATTTACGGTCGTAGTCGATGCCAATTTTTATTCGAAATGATTTTTGTGAAATTTAAAAATGTATGGGATTTTCTCTCCTCCACATCATCATTCCAATTTTTCTTCAATTTCTCATGAGTTATTGGATTTTGGATTAAAATTCAAATTTTCCCACCATTTTCATCATTTACTCACTTTTTCTCTTTCATCACTTCATTATGGACAATTGTGTAAGATTCCTTGCAATGAGGTCTTCCCAAGGTCCCTCTCTTCCTAAGGAGAGAGATATAGGCCAAGTCATTTCACCAAAAGGGGGAATGGAGGGAAGCTGGTTGCTGCTAGTCCCGCCTTTACCCCTAGTTTCTTTCAAGTGCCGAGTAATAGGGTGTGGTCTCATCTTCTATATATTCCGGCCCTTGGTGGCCCTTCCAACATGCATCATTCTCATAGTTTATCCTCTTTCTTCCTTCCTTATTTTCTCTCTTTTCAAGCTCTCTTTCTTTCCTTCTTTTCTCTCATTCTTTTGGTTCGAAGTTAGGGTTTTTCCTGAAGTTTGGATAGCAAGGGTGGTGTTCTTCTTGGTTTGAGGAGGTAAGTGTAAAGGTATGGTCCATTTATGCGTCCCCTTCCTTCCATCCATCCCTTCTTTCTACAACTTTCTCATGCTTTCTTTTATTTTTTTCTCTCTTCCATAGGTTCTTCTTTGAGGATTTGAGTGTGGTGCAAAGTGGTGGATAGTGAGAATATTTCAAAGCTCAAGTGGTGCATTGAGTTACGCTTTCGAGATTTTCCATTCTTCCATTTTGCTCTTTATACTTTATTCCTCCCTTCTCACTTGTACAAATAATACTCCTTGCATGTACATCTAGATATTATGGGGAGTATTATTTCTTTGGGAGTCTTTTGTGTTATGTAAAGAATGGATCCAAAATGATTCCTTGAGCCCCATGTATATTTGGGTGGACCCAAGCTCCATTTTGGCTCCCCTTTTCATATTCTCTTTTTTCATGCCTCCATGCTTTTCTTTTCTTTTCTTTTCGCAAGTGATTGGGCCCATTGAGATGAAATGACACACGTCAATTTTTTGGCCCTTAAAATTCTCCATGGTGGCCCAAACATCCTCTGGGACTCCTATGTACAAGATAAAATGATCCACACTAAATTTTTATGTTCAAATGAGCTTGAGATTCCATGTTGGGCCTAAGTGAGGTAAGTGACCCATCCCTCTTTAGGGATTCTTGGGTTTGCTTGTTACTTTTTGTATTTTTTAGGGTTTAAGTTTCTTGGGCTAAGATTGTAAATGCTATTGTGTAAATCTAACAACCGTAGTATTGTCAAATTTTGTTGTGTCAAACTATTTAGTATTTGTATCATGCTTTGAGTTTTCGTACATTTTTAAGTTCTCTAGATCTTCATCAAACCTGCCTACATCTTCAAGTTGAATTGAAGAGTGTTGAAGTTCATGGTTTCAAGCTCAAATTTAAGAACTCAAGTTCAAGTTTGAAGTTCAACTACTGTACGCTAAAGACTCAAGAACTCAAGTGTGAATCAAGCTCAAGTTCAAGAGATCGAACTCAAGCTTCAAGTATCACAAGATATCAAGTCTCTGAAGCGAATGATGTTTCAATTATTCCTACTCACAAACAGGTTTGGATGACCCTAGATTGTGTCATATTCATTGCATATTTTTTGTGGGTCATTTCATATGTTTATAGGTCATTTTCTCGACTAGTCTTAAATCTTGTTCGACTAGTCCAAGTATTGACTCGACCAGTCTAAGAGTTTTCTCGACCAGTCTAAGGTTTGTTGCTATTTTTCAAAATTTTCTATTGGGCTCTTGACCAGTCTTGGAGACTGCTCGACCAGTCGAGTGAACAGTGCTTGACCGGTCGTGTAGGCTCGACTCAAAGTCCAGCAAGCTTTTCTGGTCCCACTTGACCAGTCGAGTGCATTGCTCGACTAGTCGAGCAGGCCACTCGACCAATCGAGTAACGACCTTATCTCATCGCGCAAGAAAATTTGAAATTTTGTTAGTCCTTCGACCAGTCGAACCGACTCTTAGACCAGTCGAGTGAACAGTTTTTTCACCTATAAATAGAGTAAGAATTTCAGAATTTATTCATTCATTAAAGCAAAATTAAGACACCACTCTGAGAGATAAGTTTGTGAATTTATTAAGCTATTCTGTGCTCATTTTAGATTCTTTTAAATTAGCTTTTGTAATTTGATTTTGTGATCTTTATTCCAATCTTATATTAAGAAGGGATTTGAGATTTTCCCTTTCTTGAGATCAAAATCAAATCAAGCTAGCCTAGGTTGATTTAATTAAAAATCATTTAGAACTAGAACATTTTCATCTGAGAGACTGGACATTGAACATCTTCGTCTTCATCGGATCAATTCTATCGGGCTTCTTCAAAGGAGAATTTTCAGATAAATATCATTTACAATTTTATATCTTTTTGGTTTTTGAGGTTGTGCTAGAAAAATCTCTTTTTGATTTGTTTGAGGTAATTCAGGAAATCTTAGAGTGAAATTTTTGAAATTGTGTAAGCCCAATCAAAAACACAATTGTGAAAGTTTTAAGGTAAACCTTAGAAAACCTTTTCCCATAGTGAACGCTAATATCCCAAGGGAGTGGATATTAGGAGTGGAGTAGTTTTGTGGTTGTTTTCTAACAGTTGGTGTACATATAAGCGAACCACTATAATTCCTGGAGTTGTGGTGGATGATTGAGTGTGCTTATGTATGTGAATGTTGTAATTTATTTTAAGCATTTGTGGTGAATGGCGTAATTTATTTTATGCACTTATGAAAATGTTGTAATAACTTAGTTTATTTTATTTGCTATTTCCTTTGCCTCTTTATTGGTTTGGATTTTTGATACTTACAAATGTTCTAGTAAGGTTGTCCTACCATAAGCCTTTGGTTTTTGGTGTTAGGTTGTCCTTAGAACTAAGTTTGTATCAACCTCTCAAGACTAGTACATTTGAGGTTGCTATTTACTTGTGCTTCTTTACTATTTGATTATGCTATCTTTCTTTCAATTTCGTATTTATTTTTTAATTTGGCATAGTCCTATTCACCCCCCCTCTAGGACATAAGCTCGGCCTTTTCAAAGATAGCTACACCCTTTTGCCTTCTTTGGTGGGCCTTAAATAGCTTTTGTGCCACAAGTCAATGTTAGTCAAGGACTTAGCTTCTTAATGTGTATGTAAAGCCCAAGTTCTTTTCACAGGCTCACTTTGGGAAGATTGTTCACTTAGCTACCTCTTTTGGGCCTTGACTTGGAAATCTCGAGTTCATTTGAACGTGTAAGTATGTTACTTTGCCGTTCTTGTTTATAAATGGACCATAACTAGTCCATATGAAACCATTTGTAAGTGTGGGAAATGGGGTAGCCTTGATCTCCCCTCTTAACTTTCTTTTAAAAGGGGTTTGTGGACTTTTTAGTACTTGAATGGACTTTCATTTGGCCTTTCTCAAGTGCCCCGCTAGTAAACCTTTGGTCCTTTTATCGTTGCCATGTATTTTTTAAAGGAATTGGCCTTACGGGGTGGCACTTGACAAGGTTCACCATTGGTGGTGAGATGAGTGAATCAGGAGTTAGGATGCCTCATTTTCCACCTTAAAACTATTTGTGGGCTCATACTTGAGGCTTGTACCTTGAATGGGGTTTCCTTTTTCTTATTGAGTACCATCTTGTCCATATTGCCTATCTCGAGGCAGGTCATGGGACAAGCTCATGTGAAATATTTTTTTAGACTTGTTATGTCTTGTGGAGCATTTTCCATGTCTCACTTTAAACTAGTCATTCATAGATTAAGAAGAAGATGGGATGGGATACTTACCTCAATCCGCTTTTGTGTAGATATGCCTCATCAGTCCCGTAACCAAGCTAGTGCCTCATCATCGTCCGATATTGATCTTGCCCACATTCCTCATGAAAACAATCATCTTTCATCTGGAGCTTGGCCTGGCATTTCTCTGCCATCTATCAGGGGTTGAGGAGCTTGTGAGAACTGGGAGAAGTGGTTCCCTGGCCCACAACCATGATTGGATGCTATTTTGAAAGCTTCCCCCTTTGCAGGCTTTTTTACTCTTTGATTTCCTCAGGCTAATAGGATGTTGGTGGCTGCCCTTTATGAGTATTGGTGAGACAACACTTATACCTTTCAAGTACCCTTTGGTGAGTGGGAGATTACCCTAATAGATGTTTTTATGCATGTGGGCCTCCCATCCTATGGTGTAAGTGTGCTGAATATTGAGACCATGCCGACTATTACTGATGATGATTGGATGAACCTCATTAGCGCCATTCCTCCAAGCTTGAAATTTTATTGCAATTGGTTGAAGCTCTGCTGGTTGATGACCACCTTTTAATGGCTACGCTCATAGTATGTGATTGTGTTTGGAAGTTGATTAGTTTTAAGGAAGGTAGGAGATTGTTGGGGATGTGCTCTAGAAAACTAATATTTTAAAATCTTAATTATATGGCATGATGCATTTAACTTCTTTTGGATTAATTCTTATGAAACATGTTTAATGCGTTTGAGAGGCATCACCTCTAATGTCTTGGATGCTTGAGATTGAACACAATAGCCTGGTAGCCAATGGATAGGTGAGCTCCATGGATCTCGTTGCTCTGTCCATGACCATCCATGATCCTAAGCATACCCGTGTTATCATTGGATGGTCATCTTATGTGAGGGAACTAGCTTGATGTCGGGATGGATAGTCCACCTGTCGGGTTTGACTTGGTGTTGGTTTACCTCATTCCCTACCTCACATGAGCATGACAATGTGCCATGAATGGTACCTTGTATTGGGACTTTAGTCATGTGCATTGGCATGGATCAATTACAAGTATCAAGATTGGGAGATCCATCATGCCTAGACTTGAATAAGTTTGTGGTTACATTAGCTTTATTAAAATCCCATGGCCCAAGGATGTGCAGATCGAAAGGCCCTAATTGATTATACTTTGGCTCTTTCTTACGAGGTTTTTGCATAGCTACTGAAAGTGGGTGTATTTAAGTTCTTCACTAGTGTCTGCGAAGTATGCACGATTCAACACAAGATCCACTTGGTCTTCCTGGAACATAAATATGTAGTTGATCTTGAGGTTTAGACCATCCATAAGTGTTTAAAAGCTTGGCCAACACCTTTGAGGTTTTAATTGGTTGGGCTAAAAAATTTCAACTATTAATTTTCATTCTTAAACATTGATTTATTTTAAATCATGTTTAATGGACATCCACAGGTTGAGATCTAACATGATCCATACCCTGGGTGGTAAGGAATTGCCCAAGGATGGGGACCATTGATAGTAGAGGGATTTAGATGGTTGGGGCACATGGATTAGGCATGTACATAAACATACTTCTCAGTAATGTACACAGGTATTCCATAGGGTGGTAGAGCACCATATGGTGTACATTATCTTGCAATCCAAACTCCTTGTTTTAAGATCCTATCCAAGAGGGGAGGGGAGGGGAGAGAGGGACTTAGATATCCACACCATTCCCTTTTTTGGTAGTTGTCCCTACCCAAAAGGAAAATAAGGAGAGAGAGAGAGAGAGAGAGATGCCCAAGCCAATTTGGCTCCCACTGGGATCTTGATGGTGGCTCTCTACCCTCTTAATCTTGGATAGATTTACGAGAAGCTTCTTACGTTGGGAGATTTAACAACAACACATAAATGATGATTTTACTTTATATATAAGTAAATTAAACTAGTTTTTTCTAATTTTGAGGAACATGGGCAGATCTAAGATAGGGATCTTGTTGATACAATCAATTGAAGTTTTTAGAAACCCTTTTTACTCCGTTGCATTTTAAAATTCAGGCTATCATTCCTTATGAGCCTAATAGGTTTGTACATGACAAGCGGCGCTCGCAACATGAATGACATAGGTGCAAAGTCTTCCCATGAAAGGACCTAAATGCGGGAAGAGTAAAAATACGGAAAGTAAAATGTTAAAAATTAAATGATGAAATGTAAATAAATAAAACATAAAGTGCTGAAATGTAAATGGATTAGAATTGAAAATTCCACATAAAAATTGAAAGTCCTACGTTTTGAGTAGTGCCTATCCAATGGCCAGCAGATCCTTCAGTGAAGTCGCTAGTCCTTAGATTGTGGACGCTTGGGGAAGAAGAAAAGGATGCTTGCTTTTGCTATTAATGAGCATTGGGTTGTGTGTGGTTAGCTTGCAGATAGTATGATTTGACTTGGAGTCACTACTACTTGATGACTTCGAAGATTTATGGTCAGCTACATGTCTTAGCCTTAAAAGAGATTGTGGAGGTGGAGTCTGGAGATGTGAGAGAAGAACTGAGAAACTTGATACTATGTATTAGAGATGATTAGATATCTCAAAATCCTCCTCTACTTTGTTTAATCTGAATAGTTGAAAAGGCTTGGGCCAACATGAGATGGCTTAGATCACTCCTCTTCTCTCTTACTTCTCTCATTTTCTTTCTTTGTTTCTCTTAGTTTTAGAATCTCTCGTATGACTACTCACGTGGTTGGGGCAAAGGTTTCTATAATTCTATTTTGGGTTTCGTATGGCTAGTGGTTGGTGCTATGTAGACCCCACCATGATGCGTATGTTTTATCCATGCCATCCATCTATTTTAAAATATACTTTTAGGGCTTGATCCCAAAAATGAGGTAGATATAAATCTCAAGTGGACTACGCCATGGGAAAACAGTAGTGATTGAATTACACCATTAAAAACCTCCAACGGCCAACTGTGCAGTCCACTCCAGATTTGGATCAAACTCATTTTTTAGCTCATACCATACAATGACATGCACGAATGGGTGGGCGGCATGGATGAAACACATAGATCATGGTGGGGCCTATAGAGCACGGTAGTGACAAGATGAGTAGCCGATTCCCAAACATAAAGTGGGATGGCCTCCAAAGCTAAGAGATTAGAGGACATTGCCTGTAATCTTTATATTTTGGTAATTCCGACATTGCCTGTAATCTTTATATTTTGGTAATTCCACCCCCTCCTAATCCCATGCTCCAAGCACCGCCTAACAAGAGTCCCAACACTTCCCATACGGTTTAAATCCAGCATTTTGAAAATTCCGCCTAACACTTCAATCCATGCTCCTAAAGAGCCGCATATAGATAGGTAGTGATATAATAGGCCGGGTGTATTTTTCTCGGCAAACGTATTTTCAATTATGATAAGAAAGGCCAGTAATTAGATAATCTAGTCCATAGAACGTCTGATTACTCCAGGATTAAAAGGCCAAAAGACCTAATCCATATCAGAACATCACTGCGATCAATGTCAGGATCCTTTTCAGTTGCTTTCGGCCCATTGTCATACTCTCTTCCTGACCGTCTATCTGTAGGCCACGATTATTTTTTTTAAAAAAAATGGTCATGTATAGTTTAAATTTCACACACACACCATCTACGATAGGAAGTAACAGAAGAACGGCCCAGATTACGACCCGTGGGTCCCACTTGTCAGAAATAAAAACTCGTGTGCACTACATAGAGATGAGGGAGTAAGTATCATAAGATTCCTCCTGTATAAATACTCCTCTTCTCCCAATGCTTTCAGGCTCGAAAAACCCTAGCTCTGAAAAAAAAGCTCTCTTCCTCTCAAACTCTAGCTTTTGCATCTCTTCTCCCGCCAGCGACCATGACCAAGAAGCGCAAGCTCGAGCCTAAACCCGAGCCCAAACCCGAGCCGGAGCCGGAGCCGGAGCCGGAGCCGACACCGCCAGTCAAGCATGAAGAAGAAGAAGAAGAAGAGCACGAGCCGACCCTCTTCGACGAAGACGATGACGTGGACGAAGACGAAGATGACGCCCAGGAGGAGCCTGACCATTCGGAAAATCCTCAAAATGCCCCTAACTCCTCCATCGCAGCTCCTCCCTCCACCGTCGATCCTGACGCCTCATCATCGGACGGCGAGGATGACGAGGAGCCTGTCGAGAAGCTCCTTGAGCCATTCCCCAAGGAGCAGCTCATCGAGCTTCTCTGCTCTGCCGCATCGACCCACCCCGACGTCCTCGCCTCCATCCGCCACGCCGCGGACGCGGACCCGGTACACCGCAAGATCTTCGTCCACGGCCTCGGGTGGGACACCGATGCTGAGGCGCTCTCCGCCGTGTTCAAGAAATATGGGGAGATCGAGGATTGCAATGCAGTCCGTGACAAGATCTCTGGGAAATCCAAGGGCTACGGGTTCATCCTGTTCAAGCATCGAAGTGGGGCTCGCAAGGCATTGAGGGAACCACAGAAGCGGATCGGGAACAGGATGACCGCGTGCCAGCTGGCGTCGACAGGGCCGGTCCCTCCAGCCCCACCGCCAGCACCGCCGGTGTCGGAGTACACGCAGCGGAAGATCTATGTTAGCAATGTGTCGGCGGACATTGATCCCCAGCGCTTGATGCAGTTCTTTGCAAAGTACGGCGAGATTGAGGAGGGTCCGCTTGGGCTTGATAAGCAGACGGGGAAGCCGAAGGGATTCACACTGTTCGTGTACAAATCAGTTGAGAGTGCGCGCAAGGCATTGGAGGATCCACACAAGAACTTTGAAGGGCATATCTTGCACTGCCAGAAGGCGATTGATGGGCCGAAGCCAAACAAGCCACACTTCGCCCATCACCCTCACCGTCAGTCTAGTACGCCCCATGGGTCTCATTTCCCGAGAAATGAGAACAACCCCAATTTCATGGGCGGGATGGGGAATCATGGTGGTGGTGCTGCAGGGGCTGGGCACATGATGGCCCCATCTCCTGCTGGGATGCCATTCAATACCTCGCCAGCTGCAGCGGCAGCGGGGATAAATCCTGCACTGGGGCAGGCACTGACTGCACTTCTTGCAACCCAGGGAGCGGGTCTTGGGCTGACGAACCTGCTTGGGACTCTTGGGACTGCAGGGATGGCCGCTCCAGTTAATCAGAATGTGCCTGCATCAATGGTGAATAATGCGGGCCATGGTATTCAGGGTGGGTATGGGAATCAACAGGTTGGGAATAATGTTGGCCCGAATGTGATGGGTGGGTACGGGAATCAGCCTGCAATGCAGGGTGGTTACCCAAATCCACAAATGGGGCAGGGAAATGCTGGGAGGTCTCAGCAGGGAGTGGGTCATATGGGCGGTATCCCACCTTACATGGGCCATTAGGTATGTTGCAGGTATAACACATGCCGTCTATATTGTTCTTTGGTCTTGTATTTTCTATCATTTGAGATGTATTTTTCTGGTTGCTTTACTTATTGCTGACTTGTGGTAGTGTTATAGGAACTGTTTTTTTTTTTGAAAAGTAATATTTTATTGCAAAAAAAAAGGACTACAGACCACTAAGACGAAAAAATGAAAAACAAAACAACAGGGGAATAAGAAAAACAAGGAGGAAAAAACAGAAATAATGCCTAGATGGAGAACGAGCCCCTGCGCTACAGCCCGGAAAGGGACAAGACAGGACAAACAACAGGAACCCCTGCAGCTAGGGGGCCCTGTCTCTAAAGAAAACTAGCACTCTGGAGAAAAGTCCTGCTGCTGAACTAGAAGAATTCCTGAAGCATCTGTTGTTGCGCTCAGCCCAAATATTGAGTTATGTTAGGAGTAGTATTCAAAAGATATTTGTGGGAATTATATGGAAAATTGGTGTTGTTGGGAAGAAGTATGAAATCACTGATTGTGAGTTGCGTTGGTGGTAGTATTGGAATTGTTATCGTGGAAATTAAATGGAAAATTGGTGTTGTTGGGAAGAAGTATGAAATCACTGATTGTGAGTTGTGTTGGTGGTAGTATTGAAATTGTTATCGTGGGAATTAAATAGAAAACAATTGTAGCGTTGGGAAGAATTAGGAAACCACTCTCGGTGCTTCTTTCTATATTTTTGAATTCTTGAGTGCATCTAGATTACATAACTAAATGATTTTATTAAAATTTTGTCTTCTTGAATCGCCATGCTTTTCATCCTTCGTACTGCCTTTGCTTATATCTGCAATCCATGGACTTGTGGATTCTATACATAATGAAGTATACTTACCATGATCTAATAAGGTCATTTTGATCAACTTAATTATCAGCAACTTCCATTTTGAGCTTTGATCAGCAGTCTTTTTACATAATTGGTCACTGGGTAATACTTATTGTGGAGAGAGATGAGAAAAGATGCAAAGGGAAGAGAAAATTCACAAGAAACTCAGATGGAAGAAGAAGTCACTTCATAGATAACCACTCATCTTAAGGATCTACTACAAGGGAGCAAACGTCTACCAAAACACACTTGTTCCAACTTAGCATTGGATTGATCAAATTCGTTTTTCCCCTTGCCCCCTATATCATGAACCATGCCCATTCAATAGCTACCTTGGGACTGCATGAAATTGCATCTAAACCATACAATTTAAAGAAAAATGGACCCAGGGTCCCACAAAGCCTCCCACTAATTAAACTTCCTAAGGAAAGACCCTTTCCCCATGAATCCTTTTCCATGCATTCTTATGAAAAGCAATGCCATTTATTTTCTACAATTTTCCAAGTGAAGAGTGACATGGCTCTCCTTAGAATCTTTAATTTTCCAACCACTTGTCATTGCCAAGTCATAATTCGGCCCCACCACATATTGCACATGTGGCCCACTTGCAACAAAGGTGTGCCCCACCATGTCTGCTGCAACATGATTGTTTCTGCATGGAATTCCTCAAATCTAAAGACGTGGTTCGGTAGCTGCATACATTTAAAATTTTGGAGGAAATTCATCATGGTCAGAACTTTGGAATGAGGACAACTCTCACAAAGTTGTTTGAAGCTGGTACTTTGAGATGAAACACCATGAAGATATGTAGATTGGAAGCTGGTGAAACCTAATGGAACTCTTTTCTTTTTTCTCATCAATCTTCATTGCAATATATATATATATATATATGTCAGCATGTTGGGATAACATGTCGATTGGAAGCAGGTGGAATCTCATAGAAGTCTGTTGTATCTTTCATCTATCTTTATCATAATACTTTTCTTATAGTGAATGAGATGTATTGTCAGCATGTTTGAATCTATGAAAGATGTATTTCAGTGTTAATGATTGTTGTTCAGGTCACTTGATTTCACTAAATGGATGGAATGTTGGAAGCGATCAAGAAGGGGGATAATTTGGGTTTTGTTTATGCTCTTTGTTTTCTGTTGCTAGGGCTCTACAAAGATACAATACTAGTTTGCTAATCTCAGTCACTTGTGACTGTGTCAGACTCTGGGTATGTTATCGTCGACTGTGTCAGACTCTGGGTGCATGATCATCATGGTTCTCATGGAGCATGCCTGAGGTTGGCCTTAATGCCATTTGATGTAGGATACTATCCGTTCTGTATGGGTTTCAGACGGAGTTACAAAAAGGTTCATATTTATGGTTAAAACTTATCAATTACAAAGGCACCATTTGATAAAAACTTGTTTTCAACACTTATCACTTATTGTGAGCACTCATACAATTCAGATCGTTTGGCAATCCAGATTATTAAGTACTTAAATTAATTTTAACAAAAAAGATGGGTCTTTCTTTCAGTTCCCCTCCTACCACTCAATGCTAAAGGCTGAATGCTGAAAGTGGGGGCGTATTGAAATTTCTTTTCACTTTTGACTAAAATATCCCTAAAATTATTTCAAAAGTACAATTCAGTACTTAACTTTCAGAGTTTATTTTCAGTTTATCAAACGGCACCAAAGTCTGAATCTTTACATCTTTTTCCTAATGGAAATAGGAAAAAAATCATCATAATCAGGTTCTCTAATTAAAGATGGGTTTCTACTTTCAATGTGGAAGCTACCTCAGAACAGCTAATTAGATATGATACTACTCGATGTTCATAACCTGCTAAATAGAAAAATAGAACTTATCTGAACGAAATTAAAAAAGATGACTTTGTCCTAAATTAGTACCACTGTTATTGAGGGTCTACCATCTTTTCTTTGTGGAATGAAATGAGCTCAAAGACTTTCTTTGTGGAATGAAATGAGCTTAGTGAGTATCCTATGGTCTAGAGTACAAATTCCTCAAGTGGTACTGGTGGGACCTGATCAAGTTGCACTGTTTAGCAGGTCATTGTGTTGAACTATTCTTCTTTTGTTTTCCCCTTGATGAAATGAACCTCACATGAGTGCACCTTGATAAACTGAAACCCAGCGATGGGTGCATCTCAATAAAATATGGAGATATTCATTAAAAAAACTGAGGTGGATGCTTGTTGTAGGTTCCATGCTTCAACTTTAACCTCTATTTAAGGTAGAATTGAATACTGTCGTTGTTCAAGGGCCTTCCTAAACTCATATTGGGAATCACGAAGGGAGGTAAACTGATTCCATGCATTTGTTTGATATAAACATTAAAATATTGTGCATCAACTTTCCTCGTTTCATTTGAATCACTTGATCTTGATGAAATTTCTTCATTTTGTTAATGGGCAGAGTTCTTTTATGTATGTAGTGGACACATGCTTTCCAGATTACTTAAATAGCAAGTCCTTTTGAAATTTATTGTGCCTCGTGTTTCTTCTTTCTGTCACATGAAGTTGTCTTTGGGTTGATTTTCTCTTTATATTAGGAACTGTTTTTGGCTTGCGGTAAGTCAAATGTAAAATCTTTCTTGATTATTTTGTTACTTTGTAGCTTTTCTTGATTTTGCAAGCTTTTTCTTTCAAGTTGCTTAATTGATTCTGCGAGTCTACAATTTTGTTTTAGTTCCTAATTTTGTAAGTAAAATTGTGCATTTCTAACATTCCATATCTAGTGTTTAATTCCATACCTTTAATTTGTAACATCTTATGCATATACTTGCATACTGCTAATTTGATAAATAGGGGGAGTTTGTATTTCTGAAATCTCAATAGAAAATTCCAAATGGTAAATCATGGCTCCCATCTGATTTTTTTTTTTTTTTTGTTCCTTTTGTATTTAAGGTTCATGTTTTGGAAATATTTTGTTTTTTGAAATTGCTTTTTTTATATTTTTCTTATTCATTGTGCAGATCTTTCATTGGTGCATCAATCCATTTAGTTCTGGGCAGATGATTCTTCGAAGTTCCTACTCCTGCACTCATGCAAAAGCGTCTTTTTCTGTGACAAGTCTTATTTCTTTGGTTACTAAAGAACTTCAAATTTAGGCTTGTCAACCAAAGTTCAAGTTTTTCTTCTTCTGTTATCCTTAAAAACTCTGTAGTATTTTAAGCCCTATGTTTGGTTTCCTGGAAGAGCTCCGATGTATGGATTTTGAACTTGAGAGTAAAAGCGCTTTATGTACTTTGGATTTGAAAGGGTGTTATCGATTATGAGTTGCCTATTTGCTAAATAATTTGCTTTTTTTTTTTTTTTTTTACTTGAATTGATTCAAGGTTCACTAGTATGTTTTGATTGTTTCTGTTGAAAACTGTTTTTCATCTCCTATTTTATTTTCAAATATCTCAGCTGCAAAAAAAAAAAAAAAAGAAAAAAAATTCTCAGCTGCGGCTAGCATATTATTGCTAGAGTGACGTACTTACTAAACAGTCTCTAGAATGGAGTTTCTTCTCTCAGCTAACAACATTTTTTGACATGTTTATTCCACTCTGGTTGTTCTTCGACTTATAGTAGAGCCTCTCATGCTCTTAGGTGGCTTACCAGAATTTTTGCCTCCTATTTTATTTTCAAATATCTCAGCTGCAAAAAAAAGGGAAAAAAAGAAAAAAAATCTCACCTGCAACTAGCATATTATTGCTATGAGTGACGTGTTTACTAAACAGTCTCTAGAATGGAGTTTCTTCTCTCAGCTAACAACATTTTTTGACATGTTTATTCCACTCTGGTTGTGCTTTGACTTACAGTAGAGGCTCTCACGCTCTTAGGTGGCTTACCAGATTTTTTGCTGCAGGTGTTACTAAGGGCAGTGCAAGGGAACCTTTGAATACCATAGTAACATTTAATATTGTCTTCCTTTTTATCTATGCTGTTGAGTAGATCTTCTAAGAATACAAATTTCTGACATTCATATTTTTTTTTTTCTGACCTTCACAAATAATACTCAGAAGCATGGATAGCTGACCAATTTTGAATTTTCTTGATTTTTGGAAGTCCTTGGGGAAAATATTTCCTGTTGTTGAATCTAGTGTGCAGTTCTAAAGATAGTTCCATAGCCCAGTCTCATATGAAGTGATTTGATGCTTTGCAACAAACTTTGGTCTTTGTGTAATTTTCTGAGAGCTGATTTAGTAGGAGTGAAAATTTATGTTTTGCTTCCCAACAGTTTCTATTGACTAATGATAAAACCAGAAGGACCCCATTCCAAATTTCCTTGTATCGTTATTGTGACTAAAGCTGGATTGGTTTTGACCAGCTTACGAGGCTTTCAGAGGCTGTCTTAACCTGTCTTCATCCGTCGGTGGCTATGCCTTCTTCCCAAATGTGGAGGTTCTGAAGACGGTCAAATCTTGTTTGAACATGCTAATTTCTTGATGAACTATAAATTATTTTGAACATTGCAAGTCTGGTTTCTTTTTCAAATCAAGCTCTTTTTTTTTTTTTCAAATCTAGTATAATAATTTTCTTGGGAAAATCTATAAACTTGGTTTGGAAAAGTGTTGTTTAAATCTTTCATGGATAATTGGATACCCTCTTTTATATTGTTGTGATTATCATGAAGCAAATGAAATCAGCTGCATGGGACCTAATTGCTAAGATGCTTAGCTATGGTTCCATGATCATCATCAAGTGAGGTAGCTTGGCAACATCTCTCGGTTGATGGAAGGTATGTAATGGGTTTACCCTTGGTCAGTTTCTGGAACTGGTGGTTTCATGGTACCCTCCAACTGATTTGTTGTGAAATTGAGGTTCTTTATCAAAAGTGAACATGTCAAAGTTTCAAGCAAATTATTTTGTAAACAGCCTCACTGATCTTTACTGGTTTGGAGTATGGAAGGATATAAAATTGCATACAATGAGTTTTGTAAAACGAGATCATGGAAAAGAAGTAATTTCTATTTAAATTCATTTCAAGTCGAGAAAGGGTTTTCATTTCTATATTTGGTTTCGTCAGTATTGAGTTCGTTTAGGAAAAAACTGCGTATTCAAAAACTTCAAATTATGTTCAGGATTCAGTAAAATCTATATGAGTGATTACTTTCCTATCAACCTCTAGCTTTTGATTTGGGTTTTAAGAATCCTGTTAGAAGATTGAGTAATTTCTATTTAAATTCATTTAAAGTCGAGAAAGGGTTTTCATTTCTATATTTGGTTTCGTCAGTATTGAGTTCGTTTAGGAAAAAACAGCGTATTCAAGAACTTCAAATTACGTTCAGGATTTAGTAAAATCTATATGAGTGATTACTTTCCTATCAACCTCTAGCTTTTGATTTGGGTTTTAAGAATCCTGTTAGAAGATTGAGTATCAACATTTTTCCTCATTCGTGAGGTCTGTTGGTAGCATCTGTGGGTCATAACAGAGGTTTTACCTTCTGGATTCAGTAAAATCTGCATGAGCAATTATTTTCCACTCAACCTCTAGCTTTTGATTTGTACTTTGAGAATCCTTATGGGGGATTGATTAAAAAATGTCACTTTTCTTTGTTTAGACCGTCACCATCATTATCATCGGCATCTAATCCTTACCCTAAATAATTAGGGCTGGCCATACAAATCCTGTTATGCCATTCCACTCTATCAAGGGCTATACCATCAGTTATAGCAAAGGTCATAAGTCTTTTCTTACTACCTCCACCTATGTCTGTTTGGGCCTACCCCTTGCTCTTTTAGGGCCTTCAACTTGAACCAATGTGTACTAACTGGTGCATCCTGTGTTTTGACCAATGTCATCTAAATCAACAACCCTCTTATGCTTTCTGTTCCAGATCACGAGATCCGAGTTATCGATCATTTATGATTCTGTTTGATATTCCTACTTATCCGAAATTAGAGGCCAAGTTCCCTGCTTGCTAAGAACAGGGAACTTCCTTGTTTGGTACCTTATCTGTGCCTGTGGGGCCCATTGTTGGTTTCTCCAATCCATTTATCTTTTGTTTTTTTCTCCGTTGAGTGTGGACTGTTGGTGCATTTCTTCTTAACTGTGTATTTACATTACAGCAATGGAAACTTCAGAGTTTTGACCAAATGAATAGATTTTTTGGGCTTGTTTCATCCATGATGGGGGCCATCAGTTCAATGGATTGGATAGATCAACCATGGGCCCCAATGTACATATTAGTTACCAAACCAGAAAGTTCTCTTTTGAACTTGGCCTCTCGACAGTATGGTCCTATGTTTTTAAGTACTGATTAATGAGAAGGGTGTATATATTCCAACTGGTTAGACCAAAGGTTACAGTCCACCCAGTAGATAACTTCAAATCTATTAAGTGAATGTGACATCCAACCCTAAGTAGGTTGGCCTTCCATGAGGATTAACCATTACAATAATCGGCCCCATCAACTCATCAGGTGGGCCATACCATAGAAAACAATACTTTTCCATTGATAAATGGAAAAACATGAGGGTTGTCTACTCAATGAGTGAACATGGTTGATTTCTGCACAAGGTGATCCTCATCATGGGGCCAACCTATTGGGATGTCACATGCACATGAAAGATTGAAAGTTATAAGTTGGGTGGACCATAACTTGTGTCCAACTGGTTGTTCTTGAGACCTGATTAATTCATAATGTAAATTTATATTATATTATATATATATTTATTATTTATTTATTTATTTTGCAATAGCATGCATATTGAACTTCAATACCAATTCATAGAACTTAAATTACAATAATAACATCAATAATTTCTTATGACATCAATCATCTTTGTTATCTCTCAATAATAACATCAAACATCAATAATTACAATTTATTATTGTTATTAAATTACAATAATAACATCAATTGTCTTTTTTCTCTGAAAAAAATAAAATAAAAATAAAAATAAATAATAACATCAATCATTTCCTATATAAATTACATTACCAATTCACATATAAGACTGCATTGCATATTCTTAGTGTATAATTGGAGGGCCCCACATGATCCACCCTAGTGTACCACACGTATTGGAGGAAGTTGCATACTGCCTACATTTTCCCATATAACAAACTGGATCCGCCATCCAGGTAACATTATTCTGGACATTTGCATAGCTGAATTTGAGAAGATACCTATTGTTGACTACAAATAGTTCGAGAAATCTGAAAAACCTTTTGGTTTGGAATCTACTATCATTGCGAACTCAAAACTGCTCAGGGTTTTCCCTTTTATTTTGTGACAAAGAAACTTGTTGTAAAATTTGTGTGAGTCAAAGTTTTATTTTCAAGATTTTGGTTGGAACTTCAAAATACTGGTTATTTAAATATTCAATATTCTTTATCCAGAGTGTTCTTAAAAAGTGAACCTTTCACGAAAATGGTTTTATAAATTGTACTTTCTTGAGTTGCCACTGGTTGAAATTCTACCTTCCGATTTGGATATTTGAAAGTCATATGCGAAAGACGATTGTGCTGAAGTGAGGAACATGGGATTTCTAGGTGTCTGAAGCTTTTCAATTTTGAAACCTGTTTTGGGATACACCATATATCTACGGATTTTTTATTTTTTTATTTTTATTTTTTTATAGAAATTTGAGAAAGAGCAATGCAGTTGGGTATTTGAAAGTCATATGCGAAAGACGATTGTGCTGAAGTGGGGAATATGGGATTTCTGGGCGTCTGAAGCTTTTCAATTTTGAAACCTGTTTTGGGATACACCATATATCTACGGATTTTTTATTTTTTATTTTTAAAGAAATTTGAGAAAGAGCAATGCAGTTGGGTTGTGTAGAGAAATCTCTTACATTTACTCATATTCTTACATGATTTGGTTGGCACTGCCTAGTATTGATGTGCTGGGTAGAGGAGCCATGATGATTTTAGGGGTTTGTCGAACTATGGGAAAGCAATCATGGGAGGCAACCCCAAGAAAGCTGGGACAAGGCTCGATGGTGATGGTGGTGGTTCTAGTTTTGAGGTTTTTTTTTTCCCCCACCCATTTCATTGACAGTGTTAGGTGTCACACTTTAAAGAGCAGCATATCTTTCAAGCTGTTTACATTACTTCCATGGATTTAAATGCTGGTCTCCATGAGGAGTTTATGTTTTTTGGTTTTGTAATGTTTTTTGTGGTGGGGGGAGTTGGAAGAAGGGTTTTATTGATTTCTACTATTTGGTCTTGGGGGTGGTAGTACTTGGAAATTTGTCAATCTTTTTGGAGGCAAATGGCTGCAGCAATAGGCCATACAGAGCGTACAGGAAGACCGAGTGGGGGGAAACAAAAGGAGATGGGGAAAGATGCAGATGGTTGTTAGACGAAGCAGATTTTCAGGTCAAGTGGGCCACACTGCAGTTGGACTGAAAATGCAGATGGGGAAAGATGCTGATGATTGTTAGATGATGCAGATTTTCAAGTGGCCCTCACTGCAGTTGGACCGAAGTGTCTGCATAAATCCTGACCGTCATTTTAAAAGCATTCTCTATTGACTGAGGAAAGAAGATGGGCTATGGTGATTTCTAAATTTTCTCTGATGCACCATTTATCTCAATTGCTCCTTGTTTGAAATTGCCATGTCTGATCTTAATGTGTTCAAAGCAGATCTTCGGTGGGTCCATAATGAAACAGCCTTGGTTCAAAAAAGGGTAGGGAAAATGTTTAAATCAGTCTATTTTGTTAGAAATACAGTAAAAAAGAAACAAAAACTGCTGAACAAATGAAAAAAATAATATTAAGTTTGGGTTTTAAGGCGAAGAAATGGAGTGAAAAAATGACTACATTTATATAAGAATAGAATCAAAAACTTTGATCTTCGAATGGAATTGGTGGACGTTTCCTTTCAAATGCTTTTCAAGTAATCAGCATATAAAACAGTCTTAAGTCCCTACTATATAACATTTCATTTTAGTCGTCCTCTGTATCAATGCATGGCAACAGGCCACCAATCCCTATTTCTCTCAGTGAGCTTTCGTTACTTGAGAATAGTGTTTCATTGAAAAAACCGTGTCTAGATTGGATTGCCATGTTTTTTTTTTTTTTTTTTTTTTTCTTGCTTATATTTTGAAAAAATGTTTAATTTTTAAAAACCACTCTTTTTCCTATTTTAAAAAATCTGATCTCAGGAAGACAAGATTTAAAAAATTGAGTTTTGCGAAAGGGTGTCATAGCCTTAAACGCGTCAGGAAAGAAATGGGCCGTGTGAGATGCATCGGATGATGCCTTTTTCCTGTTGTAGTGCTAGTGGTTTGTTGGCTTCTGTCAAAACTCTATTGATGCTTGACTGACCACGGACTGTTACATCTGATGGTGGATGGACTGAAGCCTTTTGATTTGTGGGAATATAACAATTGGATTGCTGTTAAGAGCTTGTCTTGGTCATCCGTTGTTTTGGTACATTTGGTGAAAGATCCAATTCTATCTATGATCGCATAGGTTTTCATTGAAGGGCGTTCCTTTTACTGAATCCTTGCTTTTATGGGAGATGTGTGCTATCTTGTGCTCTGCTGTCGTTCAACCTTGACCTCCCGTCACCCGTTTGGATTGAGAACTAATTTTAGTTGTTGCAATACAACGTCGGACAACAAGAGATTCAATAGTTTGGAGCCATTTGTTCTCCTTAAACCCCAATTTCTTCTAATACTTTAGGTTCGGGATAAATCGGTAATGGCCTAAGTGACAATCCTACTGTGCAGTTTATAGTCAAAGCTTGAGGAAGGGTGCTAGGGACGATGGCTGTGCTTCTCTTTCATCTTCAATTGCTGCAAGGTAGTGTGTGTGGGGTGCTTATCCTTCAACTTCAATTTCTGACCCATGTATACTGCAAGAGAGTGTGCGGGTGATCTGGACTGGACGGAATACAATTTTTAAAGATGTAGATACTCTTGGCTGGGCTGAGGTTTGTATGAGCCTAGCTTGCAGACTAATACTTAGAGCGTGGCTTGTAATGAAGTGTGCCAAAACAAGGAGGTTCAAGCCGTTCTAGCTCATTTTGTGCAAGATCTGTGTCATTCATGGGTGCGATGCTTATGCGTGTGGTGAATATGAAAATGCCCTTGGAAAACCTAAATGGTCAGGCCTGCGTCATCTGCAAGCGTTTTATGCTGGTAGCAGTCCAACCGAAGTGGATCAGTTCTGAATGTCCTTGTGCCGATCTGGCTACTTGTCTCCAACATTTTAGCAATCACATGGACGTGGATTACCTTCAGCTGGGGCTGCAATGGATTTCAGCACCTCTTAATGTGCATGGTCTGATATGATGTTTTATATCTAGACCGTCCAACATGAGTCCAAATATGAGTCAGATTCAAAGCTCAAGTGGAACATGCCGCAGGAAACAGTAGGGACAAACGAACACATCTGAACCTTTCTAGGGCTAACCCTACTGTTGTTTGGGTTCATGCCTTAAAATGAGGTGGCAAAACGGATGGTTTGGAGTGGGCATGATACATCAGGGTGGGACCCATGAGGTTAGGACTGCAGGCAATCCGCGTCCGGTCACTGTAGCATTGCAGAAAATGAAAATCCAATCATAATATAATTCACGGATGAAATCTTATTAAAGAACATTATGCATTGATACAAGAGAGAGAGGGGGAGAGAGAGAGAGAGAGAGAGAGAGAGAGAGACTTGAAAACATATTTTGAAGAGGGATGGGATGGATGATTGAGTCGCACTGAGTTGGAGCCTAGGCTAGCATGACCGGACACATTTGATGGACGGCTATGAACTCTGCAGCACATCACGGTGGGCCCCACAGCACTCAACTACAGAGTCACCTACCATTCAGTTGGCCGCATGTAATCCTTCATTCCATTGAACATTAGCTAATCAAAGATCATGCACACGCACATTTAGGGATCACAGGCCTTTTCACAAACATCTCTATGTTTCTATTCGTCCCTCCCTTTTAAAAAATTAAAATGTAGCAAATACAACCAATTTAGATGAATGAAGCGTTTTGCACCGTTCTTGGCATCTTCCTCGTTAGTTCTTTGATGGGAGGGTGTTTCCCCAATCGCCACTGTACAGATACCTGCGGATAGAAGCATCGGTTAGGGAATCGGAATTGGAATCAAGATAGGAGTGGCATTTTGTGTAAATCTAACCAAAACTTATATATGTGAGACTGTTACCTTGTTTCTTTTACTGGATCTTCTCGTCGTCCATCCATATATTGGGGATGTGTGCTATCGTACGCCAATCCTCCCCTAGGACATTCTGGTTCCGTTCTTTCAGGAGCGGGCACTCAAACAATCTCAGTTCTTTGAGTGCAGTGAGGTGTTGCAACTCCTTAGGTAAAGAATTCAACATCGGACAGTAAGAGATCTCAAGAGCCTGGAGCGCTTCAAGCTGTCCCAACCCATCTGGGAGTGATTCGTTCTCCTTGAGCCCCGTTATCTTCAAGTGCTTGAGGTTGGGGATGACAGGTAATGGCCTTAACGACGATCTCACCTTATAGTTTATGATCAAACGCTCGAGGAAGGGCGGAAGTGATGGCGTCCACACTATCTTTCCATCATCTTCAATTTCTAAGTCTGATATAGCAGGAGGAAGCTGGCGTGGCAATGCCTTCAACTTGGGACAGAACACAATCTTCAAATGATGGAGAGACGGCATTACGTCGTCTTCTATTCTCAACTCCCATTCTTCCCAGTTAGACATTAAAACGAAAGAGAGTTTCTCTAACTTGGGAAATGCTCTCATCGTCCCTTGAGCAACGTTCCCATAAAATTCGCTGCTGATGTAGCTTATTTCATCCATTCCCCATATTTCTAAGTATTTGAGTGATGGTAGCTTCCCAAACGCTGGTAGCTGCTGGCACTTACAACAATCATACAATTCCACAGTGACCAAGTTAGCAAACAATGGATCTTCCATCCAACTTGGAAACTTTCCGATGTAATTCACGAGCTTCTACTTTTTCACATTCGTATGGGGCTGGAGTTCTTCAAGCACGCCTTCCATCCTCTCCATCGCATTGCCTTCTGATACGACCCTATCGCCCCAACATAAATGCAAAACATGAAGGTTCGGCTTCTTATTTAGTTCTGCTTCCATAGCCTCATCTCGGTTCTCAACTCTCTGTAGCTTATCTATTACAATTTTGCCTTGCAGGAAGTTAAGGTTTTTCAGTTCTCCGATCTTACATCCGCTCCTCTCATCCCCCACACTAAACTTAGATAAAGTACGGAGGGAAATCAATCGCCCAATGCCTCGTAATGACTGGAGAAGGTTGAATCCTTCGATTTCAAGATGCCTTAGATTAACCATTTTGCCCATCTCTGTCGGAACCTTCCAAAGCTTGCGGCATTCGTTGAGCTTCAATGTCTGTAGAAAATAGAGACTGCTCACTGATTCAGGCAACTCCTCTATTTCGGTTGCAGACATATTGAGGAATCTCAAATGTACTAGGTTCTTTATGGAATTTGGCAACCTTTTGATTTTAGTTCCACTCAAATCCAAGACTCTAATGCATCTCATGGTATGGAAAAGATCGCGAGGGACGTCACTGATTCTTGACCATCCGATGAAGAGGAGAGTGCGCAGATTCTTGGCCTTATACAAGGAGGGGGGAATTGATGTGACATCCGGATTGAAAATCAATGAGGAGTGTCGGGCATTCACATGGCTGTCATTTGAGCTTTCCATTCCTGCAGAAAGATGCTCGTTCATTATAAATCGGGACAAGTCATGGACCGCACCACGCATCTTGCAATGTGTTACGTTCCCTTCAATATCTGTTACAATATCATCAAACAACGATCGCCCCATTAAATCTTCAAAATATAATCCTCCAATTCTCTCCATTTCTCCTCTCCCCTCAGGGAGAATGAAACCTTCTGCCATCCACAACTTGATTAACAGGTCCTTCTCGAGCAGATGATCCTTTGGAAATATGGAGCAGAAAGCAAAGCACTGCTTCAAATGCAGGGGCATGTTATAATAGCTCAAAAGAAGAGCTGGTAAGATACCTTCGGCAACTTCAGGTAAGTCCCATATTTTACTTTGTAATACGTTCTCCCACTCCCATTTCGTCGTTTTGGTTCGCATGACGCTTCCCATTGTCTTTGCAGCTAGAGGTACCCCTTCACACCTATTTACAATTTTCATACCAATTTCTTCCAGCTCCAAGCATTCTTCTCTCGTCTTTCCTGCGAAAGCTCTACGACTGAACAAAGACCAGCAATCGTCCTCATACAATTGCTCCAGACAATGAATTTGGGTTGTACCCATTTTCTTACCGACGTTCTGGCTGCGAGTTGTGACCAAAATCCTACTTCCTCTTGCGCCTCCCTTGAGAGGAAGCCTCAGTTTCTCCCACTTCACTTCATTTTCATTCCATACATCATCAAGCACAAGTAAAAACTGCTTCCCTTTTAGCCTTTGGCTCATAAGGCCTTGTAGTGTTTCCCACTCGCAGAAACTTCTATCAGGAAACCCACGGTCCGCTTCCATGATGGCTTCGCATATCCTCCGCACATCAAAATCATGGGACACACTAACCCACATTCTTTTATCAAAGTGCTCCTTAACCCTCTCATCATTATAGACTAGCTGAGCAAGAGTCGTCTTGCCAATACCGCCCATACCGACGATAGAAATTACAGGAAGGTCCTCCTCTGGTCCAGTGCTCTCACCTGCCAACCAGTTTACTGTCCTCTCTCTGTCAGGATTCCTACCATAAATCTCCGATTCATCTATCAACGAGCCCGTCATCCTCTCTTCTGTGTCCAGCCTCCACTCTTCACGATCTTCTCTAAACAAGAAGCTATTTTTCTCATCCCTAATCTCATCTAATCTTTTCCGAATCTTCTTAATTCTATACCCGACTTTATGGCGGAAAACAGCTTGTTTATAACATAAACAAGGAGAGAAGGAACTGATGTCTACCTTGTTCTTGCTGATACTTGTTTTGCTTCCGCCTCTGTTGATTTGCAACTGTAGAATTTCCGCCTTCCATTCATCCAGTACGTCGTCTACATCGTAGGCCACGTCTTTGAGCTTCCCCAGCCAATCTTTAATAGACTCTTCTTTCACTTACCGGCTCTCTGCTTCTTTAAGCGTCGCTCGAATTGCTTTGAATGTGCTGGAAAGCTTTTCAAACTCACCAGTGGCACCCATCAACAGGCCCAGCTCTTGCTGGACCATGGAGTTCAAATTCTCCAAGACGAATGAGATGAGAGCATCTGCCATGCTTAAAACTGCGTTTGGAAACGCGCTCAAATTGAGTTTCTGGACAAAAATGTTTCAAGATTGCCTAGCGTTTATAAGGTGTTGGCGTGTGGAATGGGCTCTTGTTTTCTACCAAACTGGCACAAAATGATGATTCAACTCATTTCATGTAGGTGCTGAAACGAGCGATCTATTTGATTTTTTATTTTTTATTTTATTTTTTGAAGAGAATAACACAGCTTGCTGGATGGATGCGTCAAGATAAACAAACCAGCCAAAGCAAATTTGGATGAATGATCCAAGTAAAGAAATGTTATTATGAGGTAAATGGAAAACTATATGAATTTCCAGGCCATAACATGCAGGGTACAATCAGTCCATTTCAGTTTGTACTAATGGGGCCGATGTTTCAGTGGTCCAGACCATTGGTCTTGATCCCAGCTGCAGATTGGAAATGCCTAGAAAATTCACTGATTGGAAGATTCAAACCATCAGTTTTGGGACCATTATCTGTCTATTCTTGATGGTGTATAGCAAGTCCCCTTGTGCAGCCGAAAGTCAGGTCAACCAGGACGCGGATTTGCTGCGAGTCGCTATTCGCAGCAAGTTCCTGCACTGGGATGCTAGGTGGGTCTCACTGTGATGCATGTGGGACGCGGACTGCGTCCTACCCGTCCGGGCAGGGATCTGTGGGGCCCACCGTGATGTGAGTGTTTTATCCAAGCTGTTAATCGCTTTTCTCATATCATTTTAAGGTATGATCTTCAAAATGAAGCAGGTCCACAGCTCCAGTGGACCACAAAGATGGAATTGAACGTCCACCATTAAAAATTTCTTGGGAGCTGGAGAAGTTTCGGATCAAGCTGATATTTGTTTTTTCACTTCATCCACGTCTACATGACCTTAGGAATAGGTTGGATGGTAAAAAAATATCACGGTGGCCCTTACAAAGGTTTCAACGGTGGTTGTCATTATCACTGCAGCTTCCTTTAGTGTGGTCCTCTGGAGCTGTGGACCTGCTTCATTTTTAGGATCATACCTTAAAATGATATTAGAAAAGCGATTAACGGCTTGGATAAAACACTTACATGAAGGTGGGCCCCACGGAGCCCTACCCGGACGGATTACTGGCGGGGGTAGGACGCAATCCGCGTCCCATCCGATGTATGTGAGAAATTCACCCGTCCATCCGTTTTTAATACATGCAACCAAAAATTAGGAGGATCCAAAACTCATGTGGGCCACACGAAAGAAAATAGTGGGGATTCAATGAACACCGCTGAAACTTTGTATGGGCACAAAAGTTTTGTATTAGGCTGAATATTTTGTGTTTTCACTTCATCGCAGTGGGAATGACCTTATAAACGGTTTGGATGGCATATAAACATCAAGGTAGAGCTCAGGAAGGTTTCAACGGTAGGCATTTCTTTCCAAAATTTCTCCTTCGTGTGGCTCACTCAAGTTATGGATATGCCTAATTTTTGGTCAAATCTCCTAAAATGAGCTCTTAAAATGAATGCACGGGGTGGATTTCTCACAAACATCAAGGTGGGCCCCATCTAAGCATCCCAGGCAGGAACTTTATGCTGAAGGCTTTGGCAGGAAGTCTGCGTCCGGTCAACGAAAAAACAAAGGATAGGAGAAAAGCTTTGATACTCAGCAAGAGTGTGATGGATGATGCGCATGCAGTAGATATTAGATGGAAATTGCACACGTGGAATAAAATAAATTCAAATTAAACTGTCCAAAATATGTTTCCCATTTTATATGTATCATGAACCAACAGGTAAACTTATTTGATTATCTAACTATCGGATTAATTGACTTTTATTCGACTGTTAAAAAGGAAATATCCAACGGTCCTCGTTCAACAAACAAGTGTTCGCGAATCATAGGTGATGATTGCTCAATCAATCTGATTTTTGGGTATGTGAGTTGATCAAAGTGTGGATTGCCTGTCTAACTTGACTTAATGTATGCCACGCACGCAATTTCTGAGTGCTGGCGTATGAAGCGTCACACGCTGCTTGAGTATTGTATAACACCTCAAGAGGGGTATTTTTTTTGAGAAATTTCCTACTGTACGAACCATATATGGCCCACCAACCTTTTAAAGCCCACTTGCTTTTTAGCTTCCAGAAATAAGCCCCAGCGGTACGGCCCCATTTCTAGGTCGAAAATGCCCCTGCTTTCTCAGCATTTTGATAAGCTGGGGCTCCCTATGCCGTAGTGCCACGGCAATCTGTGCCCGGTTTTTTTTTTTTTTTTTTAAATTTACATGGAGAACTTTATTCTACCTACATTTTTCTCTAATACATGTTTATATAAATATGTATATATAAGCATATAAAATTTTTTTCTCTCTTTTTATTTATTTATTTCTTTATTCATTCAACGAGAATATCTTCTAAACCAAAATTAGTTACGTGATGTACCCAATATGATTTTGGGGTAGGAGAAGCTACTTTAGCTAACCTACTTGGTTATTTTCTAAGATTCCATCAGGTTGATGGTCGAAAATCCATTTCATTCACTTCGCCGTCAATTTCAATCAGTTTACGGTCAATTTCATTCATTTCATTTACTTTGCGATCAATTCCATGCATTTCACGGTCAATCCCGGTGATTCTCCTTCACTTCACGGTCAATTCCATGCATTTCACGGCCAATTCCCTTCACTTCATTGTCAATTCCGTGCATTTCACGGTCAATTTCCTTCATTTCACGGTCAATTCCATGCATTTCACGGTCAATTCCGACGATTCCCCTTCACTTCATGGTCAATTCAATGCATTTCACGGTCAATTCCCTTCACTTCACGGTCAATTCCGTGCATTTCACGGTCAATTCCCTTCATTTCATGGTCAATTTCATGCATTTCACGGTCAATTCCGGTGATTCCCCTTCACTTCATGGTCAATTCAATTCATTTCACGGTCAATTCCCTTCACTTCACTGTCAATTCCGTGCATTTCATGGTCAATTCCCTTCATTTCATGGTCAATTTCATGCATTTCACGGTTAATTCTGGCAATTCCCCTTCACTTCATGGTCAATTCAATTCATTTCACGGTCAATTCCCTTCACTTCACGGTCAATTCCGTGCATTTCACGGTCAATTCCCTTCATTTCACGGTCAATTCCATGCATTTCACGGTCAATTCCGGCGATTCCTCTTCACTTCACGGTCAATTCAATTCATTCACTTCATGGTCAATTCCGTGCATTTCACGGTCAATTCCCTTAATTTCATGGTCAATTCCGGCGATTCCCCTTCACTTCACGGTCAATTTAATTCATTTCATGGTCAATTCCCTTCACTTCACGGTCAATTCCGTGCATTTCAAAGTCAATTCTCTTCATTTCACGGTCAATTCCATGCATTTCACGGTCAATTCTGGCGATTCCCCTTCACTTCATGGTTAATTCAATTCATTTCACGGTCAATTTCCTTTACTTCACGGTCAATTCCGTGTATTTCACGGTCAATTCGATGCATTTCACTCCATTCACTCCCTTACACTCAAATACACGTCTGAACTCATCTCTGTCATCCCTATTCCCTCAAATACTCGTCCGAACTCATCTCTTCCATCCCTATTCCTTCTTTTCACCGATTTTCTTCATTAAATCTCCATCCTACTATCACATTACATCTTCCATGTTCCATTCTACTAAAGGCTACTTGCATTCATTTTTTAAGATGACATGAATGCATTGATAAACGTGAAGTGTTGTAGGCTTTTCTTCGAAGAATGTGTTTCACATCAACGCCGGGATTGACCATGAAATGCATGGAATTGACCGTGAAATGCATGGAATTGATCATGAAGTGAAGGAAATTTACCTTGAAATGCATGGAATTGACCGTGAAATGCATGGAATTGACCGTGAAGTGAAGGGAATTGACCATGAAATGCATGGAATTGATTGTGAAGTGAAGGGAAATTGCCGGGTGTAGACATTGAAAATCGGCGCCCATGTTGATTTAAATGTTATGGTTTTGGTGGTGGGGATGATTAGGCTAATTTATGGATGTTGGAGTCGCCACTAGCCAAATAATCTCAGAATCCCACGGTCGGCTAGAACCGCGAAATACGTAAGGTTGGAGAAATCTGAAAACTCTCCTACCTTAGGTTAACTCCTGGCCTGTGATCCGAGATTCTGGGTAAGGGACCTCGGTTACAAAGAGGGAAGGTGTTAGGCATCCTCTCTGCCCGTACGAATATACGATCTCTACTTTGTATGGTAAAACAATCTCAAGAGATGGATGATGTGGTCGAGATAGGACTAGGCACACACGCGGATTTCTGATGCGGCCAGATCCGAAATTTCTGCAAGCTACAGAGCATACATCCAGGAATGTGTCTAGAAAGCGGATGTAATGATGCTTATGTCGAAAGGTGAAGAAAAATGGACTAGATTACTAGAAATTTCTAATGTGACAGGATTCGATGTACGGCAAGTCACAAAGCATACGTTCACTAGATATCTAGAGAAGTAGGGGGGTTGAGAAGGGAATAGATGTCATGATGAATGCTTATATGTAAAATGAATGAATATTTGGCTTGATCTTGAGTAGACTAAGACATGGACTGATCCATGATCAATCCGAGCTAGACTTGGGGATTGAGATGGTTAGGAAGGTAGGGAGTAGGCTAAGAGGATAGCTGAAAAATCTGGACTTGGAGGCTTGGGATCTCCTCCTCATCCTCACTCTCTTCCTCCCTCTCTCCCTCTCTTTCTCACTTAGCTTTGGAAATGAGAAGTTGTTGTTGAAATGAGAGGAGAAGAGGGCTATTTATAGCCTTCTCCAATGGTCCTTTGGTAAATGATAGGTAGGTAAGGATTAAAAGGATGATATGACAGCTTGTGAGTGGTTGAGGAGAGAGAAGTGCCACGTGGCGCATTCTCATTGGCTCTTAGGGTTGGTAAAATGGTAAATAGTAAAGCCTAGGGGGATAAATTCAGAGAAAAGTTGACTTTCGGGCTAAGGGACAGTTGTTGCTCGAAGGACACACGCATCCGGCGAGCAGCGGTAATGGGAGTACCGAGTATAGCCGGCAGTAGTCCAACTACCACCCGGGCTGGGTTTGGTCCGAAACTCGTGTGGCTGGCTTCGGTACAGTTTCTCCCGAAATTTGACCGGTGGGTCCTTTTTTGGGTCCTGAGAGCGGAATAAAGTCCGTTTGGATATTTGGCTTGAAAATGGCCCAAAATTGGCTCGATTGTTACCCGAAAATGGCTTGAGAAATGGGTTGATTGTGGGTGAAGGTTTGGGTATGCTTTGGCTTGAATGATGGCTTGTGATAGCTCAGGTTTGATTAGGGTTTGGATCAGGGTCTTGGCTAGGGTTAGGTTTTAGGCTATGGTTAGGTTAGGGTTAGGGTTCAGGCTGGGATTAGGGCTTGGTTCGGATTAGGGTTTGGTTTTGGATATGATCATGGTTCCCGGATTGTCTTAGCTTTCTCAAGATATTAGCCTGAGTGGGGTGTCTATGGATGCCCCTCTTTGGTCGAGGTTGCGAGCAACCGAAGGCCAAAGCTAGTGGACACCCCACCCTTCTGGTCAGAAAGGATAGTGATTCGAATCTGTTGCTTGTCATTGTATTATTGTCAGTTGACTTTTTGGCAAAGAGATGACTTGCACATATCATGTGGGTTGAGGAAAATGTTGTGATTGTCCCTGCGCATTGGTGTGGCATTACGGGTCACCAACTACAACCCTTTCACGTCAAATTGTTAATAGCATTGGAGGGTAAGTATGAAAAGTAGGGCCTCTGCGGGTTGGTGCAGCTTTACGAGGATTCCCGTACTATTTGATCTGTCGTTCCTTTGCTACGTAATAACCCTAGGAGTATTTGATCCATTTGATCATCAAAGTGGTTAGCTGCCCTGCGCGTTGGTGCGTCCTTACGGGGAACTCATTATGCCGACTTGGACTCGATCAAATTTTGCGAACATCCCGGATTAGGTATGTGCAGGTAATCCTTTACCATGCAGTCTACTGATTCTGATACTTTGGTTACAATGGATTGTTATCACTTCGAGTTTGATTATTCTTTCCAGAGATAGATCCAATCATTTTTACTCGCATTCGTACGACTGTCCAGATATAGAGATCAGGCCAACCGAACTTGTATCATGTACGGATTCGATTATTCTCCAGGGAAACCGGAAGGGATCGAATCTTATTTCGCTGTTTGCACTGACCGCAACCAGAGAATATGGAAGATTCCTCAGTGTACTGCGCGCCGCGTGCATTTTCTGAAAGTTTTTGTTTGAAAGCTATCCCTTTTGGAGCTAGACTCCCTGGGGATTTTATTTGAAGATATTTTTGAATTTTGAAAAATATCCGTTTGATCTTGCAGGTGGGTGTCGTTGTCCGGTTTTTTATTGCACAAGTTAAGTAAACAGTCGCATTGCCTCCACTGATGAGTTGGCGGGGCTAACAGTTTTTATTTGAGATAGTTTTGAGATTTTTAAAACATCCGTCCGATCTCGCGGGAGGGTGTCGTCATCCAGTTTTTATTGTACAGTGATCTGGATTGAATAGCCAGATGACCTCCACTAATGAATTAATGGGACAATTGGGGAACATGGGCCTAATTTGGACATAAGGGCCTAGGACTATGTGCCTTGAAATTGGGTTTAAACCATGGGCCTTTGAACAATGAGCTTGGTGGGCTTTTGACATGTGAGCCTTGTGAACTTATGGGCCTTGTGGGTTTTGAAATGTGGACCTTTGGGGATTTGAACCTGTGGGCCTTGTAAGCTTTGAAATGTGGGCCTTTGGGGCTTTGAGCTTGACGTGGTGGATCCCCGACTTTGTTGGCCGCTTGTTCTGTATATGCATGTATATTTTTATTTTTGTTCTTATAAAGGAATGAAAACAATGTATAGAAAGACTTTTTGAAAGGATTGAAAATTTTTGTTTGTGCCAAATTTGTCAGTGTTTACTTATGTTTGGATTTGTGCCTTGGATGGTGGAATCTAAATTTTGAACTTAGCCCACGTCGAATCCAATATTCTGAGTTGTTTATTAGAGATCCCGATTCCTTGAAAGTTACGCATACTAGGATCATGCCCCTTGGATTTGGGTAGAGTCTGGCAGAATTTTGATCCGGGACTTATCTTTTCCTTGTGCTTCTTCACTTGTTACCTTGGCTTCTCCTATTCCTGCACTTTTTTTCTTTTCTTTTCTAGCCATTTTTTCCCGTAGCGCCTTTTCAGGTAACCACGACTGGCTTTCTCGTCATTTTTGCCCATCGTGTCCTTTCAGATTTTCATCATGTCCTGAGTTTTTACTCTCACCGGCCCCTTGACAGCTATGCTCTTTTTACCTTTGGTGCCTTTTTAGGTTTTCACTAAGTCCGTTACATGCCCGCTGTTTTTACTTAAGGCGCCCTTTCGGGTTTTCACCTTGCCCGTTTTGCTTAGGCATTTTATTTCTCTTTTGATTTTTTTCCTTTTCTTTTAAAGTAACAGAGGAGGGAGGTTAGACTTCATTCATTGTCGGCCGATTGGTGAGCTACCTGACTTTGTCTTTGATCACGATCGTAAAGTTGTTGACATTGGGTTAAACTATCCTAAGGGGAAATGGGTTGGTGACTTGTGTTCTCACTCATTGAGTTCGACTATTTTTTTTCGGACTGCGCGCTTTATTCGTCCATTTTTTTAAAACTTTTTTTTTGAACCCTTTATTTTTTTTTTGGAACACTTATTGGAAGGAAGGAATGATGATGGAATGTACCTCAAGATGCTAACCTTTTATCGTTTGATTTCAGCTTTACGATTGTAGTTGTTGGCATAGTCAGGTAGGCTTACCCGTGATAGATGTTCACGTTGTCGGCGTTGGTGGGCCCTGGAAGGTCTTTGCCCCTAATGATGGCGAGACGAAGGGTGCTTCCCGGAAGAATTTTTCGAACGATCAATAGATCATCCCAGGATGACCTGGACTTGCCCCCTGGATCTAGTAAGTACAATAATAAGATGTGCATTGTTACCATGTTGCTAACTTTTCTTTCAGACTTGCTTGTTGTTGGTCCTAGCGATCGCCGTACGCTTTATGTCTGCGAGATGTAGTTGGTTGCATCAAGCTTACCACCAATCATTTTCTTTGACTTCTTTCTTCATTTGTACTGATGATGTAAGATGTTGTTGACACCTGCTTTTGTCTGCCACGAGAATGTACTCATGACCATTGGATGCCTTTGGGTTCATTCTTTTGATGATGTTTGCAACTTTTAATGAAGAAGGGCTAGAGTGTTGTCAGGTTATAAAGACTTGAAGCATGCACATGGATCTGTTATGCAAGCTTTGAATACTTGAAGCACTTCCTGACATGCTGCATTAACTTATCTTCATCGTTCATCAGTAGGACTCCATCATAGACTTCAGACATCATCTTGACAGCTTTGCTTAAGGGGCTTGACTTCAGGCTTCATAACAGATGGTGTATGTTTGGTTCTTCATTTGATCTGAGTAAGGCTTCATAGGAGAAACCAAAGTTAGATAGCCCCAGGCTTCAGGAATTCGGTCATTGTCTGCTTGTATTTAGGGGGCGAGGATCTCTTGATGCGTATTGTTTTAGGGAGCTCAAGGGATCCCAAGTTCACATCTTCAAAATCATCTGTGATGACATTGGCCTTTTTTCGAGCTTTCTGAGGGAATCCTCTAGCTTGAGAGTTGGATCATCATTTTTCCCCATCCTGGGCTTCGTTCAAACCCATGAGTTTGAAGTCTAACTCTAGATCGAAATTATATGAGTCGACTTTAAACTCGAGTGTTGTAACAAATGCATTTGGCACATTATTGCTTGTGGGTTTTGAAAGATTTTTTTAATTGTTTTTGTGTTTTAAGAAATTTCTATTGTTTTTGGATTTTGACAAGTATCTGAATTTTTTGGCATTTCAAAAATATCTAATGTTTTTGGCTTTTTGAAATTTTTTGACTTTTTTTTGACAAGTATATGATTTTTTGTTGGTGTTTCAGAAATATCCAGTGTTTTTGGCTTTTTGAGAATTTTCTGATTTTTTTATATATAAAGACGGCGATGTGAATCAGGGATTGCTTGATTCAACTCGAGGGGTAAAATACTATTTGCTTTTATTGTGCCATCTTGGGAATTGCGAACCAATTATTGCCCTGCACTCCCTCCCCTCAGGAGGCAGGGCCAACAGATCAGTAGGTGGGCCCTCATCGTCGTGCCCAAATGTCGTGATGAGTTCAGGATTGTGTTCTGAGTTGGTGTTGGATGTCACTTTCCTCAGCTCATCCCCAATGCATTATAAGTCTTTGAATTCTTCCTACTCAGGTGGGCCCCAGACTGTGGTCCAATTAATGAGAGGCAATTCTTGCCCCTCGCCCGAGTCATTTCCAAATAGCCCAGTTGGGCTCATTTTACTCATTTGATCCTCCACGGTGGATCTTGGCTTGCCTACCGAATAGATGATCCCTTCTCTGATGGATTTGATTGATGTGTGGATGAAGGGATCATCCTCTTCTTGCTGATCTTGCCGTCCTTTGATACATCTGTGCTTTGCTATCTCACCTATAGGAGGCAGATGTTCCAGTCCTCTCATGCCTGCATTCTCTTGATATTCGAGCTGATAAAAATGTTGGTGCTCGACTGGAGTGAAGACATAGTTTGATCCGATGGGACATGCAAGAGGTATGCAATTCACAGCCTCGAACTCAAGACTATGGTATGAGATATCTTCATCAGAGCATTGTATGTCTACGATCAGAATATCTAGCTCTCGACGGTTGACTGCTTTTATTGAAAAATTTTGTTCAGGATCATCCATAATGGTTAGCGCCTTGTCTCTAAAAATGTACTTCGCCTTTTGGTGAAGAATTGAAGAGAGAGCCTTGACCCTATGGATCCAAGACCGATCAGGGAGGAGATAAAATGAAGCTGTGATGTCAAAGACTGGAAAAGTGATAGTTAACGCTTTGAGGCTAATCGAGATCTCGACGTTAATCTCTTCCTCGACCTTTTTCCTAGAGGCGGGAACCACTCGTCCTAGACTCTTCTCTTGGAGGATTGAAGACTGAGTGGAGTTAGGTAAATCCTTTTGAGTACCAGAATGTCCTTTTTGGAAAGTTACTGCATGATTAAAGTTGGGCCCTAATTTTACTAGGGCATGCGGTATGTTGATCGGGGAAGGAGCATTTTCCTGGATCATGAGGATTGGAGTAGGGGCCGGATAGGTAGGTGGTGCCCCTTGTGAGACAAAGGATGTATGGACTGGATTGATCGGTGGTGGCTCCTGTAGACTTGGGGGCATGGAGATTGGACTAGATGGAGATGCCCCTTGCATGTTTAAGAGTGAAGAGATTGGACTGGCAGGGTGTGCCCGTTGTAGACTTGGGGGCATGGAGACTGGACCGGCTGGAGATGCCCCTTGCATATTTGAGAGCGAAGAGATTGGACTGGCAGGGTGTGCCCCTTTAAGACTTAGGGGAATAGAGACTGGACCGGCTGGAGATGCCCGTTGCATATTTGAGAGCGAAGAGATTGGACTAGCAGAGTGTGCCCCTTTTAGACTTGGGGGAATGGAGACTGGACCGGCTGGATATGCCCGTTGCATATTTGAGAGCGAAGAGATTGGACTGGCAGGGTGTGCCCCTTGTAGACTTGGGGACATGGAGACTGGACCGGTTGGAGATGCTCGTTGCATATTTGAGAGTGAAGAGATTGGACTGGCAGGGTGTGCCCCTTGTAGACTTGGGAGTATGGAGATTGGACCGGCAGGAGATGCCCCTTGCATATTTGAGAGCGAATAAATTGGGTTAATAGGGTGTGCCCCTTGTAGACTTGGGGGTATTGTTGTTGGGCTGACAGTGATTGAATGGATGCATTGGATTAGATTGACCGGGGGTGGCTCTCCTTGATTGATATGTTAGTAGGGGTTCCTGATGAACTGGGGCATATTTGATACGGTGGCAGGGGATTCTGGAGGGTGTAATTGGTGGTGGCAACAGTAGGAGAGGTAACCACAATCGTTTGGTTGTCAATAAGATCTTGGACCACATGTTTTAGGGCGAAACAAAGGTTCGTTGTGTGGCCTCGGGATTGGTGGTATGCATAGTACTCATTCTCATTATAATTTGGCGGCAAAGGGTTTGGTAGGGACCTAGGTAGTAGTGGAGTAAGTATTTGCCTTTGGACTAGCATGGTCAGTATCTCACTGTAAGTTTGGGCTATCGGTGTAAACTGCCTAGGTTCCCGGGTCATCCTCATCTGCTGACCATGATTGGGGTACTGAGGAATCTCTATTTGCTGTTGTTGTTGCCATTGTCCCTCTTGAGGAGCGAATTGAGCACCTTGGGTAGAGGCGACTTGTCTTCTTCTGTTGGATGGAGGTCAGGAACATTTCTGTTACCGTTCTCGTATCCGGTAGACCTTCCTTCCACTATCCGTTGTACTGGGGAGGCCTGATGAGGCCACTAAGGGGAGATCATCCCAGCTCTTATTCTGGCTTCGACTTGTTCCCTAGCACGGATGAGTTGGGTAAAGTTGGCATATGGATACGAGACGAGGTATCCAGAGATACTTGGGTTTACCGAGTGGATGATCATGTAGATTTGTTCCTCGTCATCAATGGGTGTTTTCATTCTAGAGGCCATTGCCCGCCACCATCCAATGTAAGCTGACAATGACTCATCATTCCTGTCTTAAGGTAGCAAGATCTGCCCTTTTGGATGCTACATTAAGATTGTACACAAAATGATCAATGAAAGCTTGGAAAAGTTGTTCCCAAGTTTTAATTCGATGGTAGTTTAATGATGTGTATCAATCTAACGCATTGCCTTTCAAGGATTTTTGAAACAAACGGATCAATGCTCCATTATTACCTGCTAGAGTATTAAGCTCTCCATAGAATACTCTTAAATGGTCCATAGGACACCCCGTACCATCATACCTTTTGAATTTTGGTACCTCAAAGTTTTGAGGTACCATTGCATCAGGGAAGGGACAAAGATCCCTAAACTTGATGGATGAGAGATCCACCTCCTGCTGCTTCCGCAGCTTCCTCTATATATCTTGTAATTGCTCTCGGAGCTCTTCAATTTCGGAGGGACTGGTCGAGAGGGGTTTTGTTCCTTGGAATTGATTGGATCTCCTATTAGGAGGAAGATGTGCGGGAGTTGTACGTTGAGCTGATTCCGCGGGAAGAGGGAGAACATGATTTACTAGAAGAATGATGGAGAAAACAAAAGAATTTTGTGGGATTGAGCTGTTTTGCACACTAGGCTATGTTGCCTGCATGTTTGGTATGGCGCCTGGTACCAGGCGAAGTAATAGCTCTTGCAATGCTTTGAGGTTTTGGGCCATCTCATTTATGGCTGTTGCAGTTGGTGAGTTTGTTGGAGTTGCCGGAAGTGTCGGCGTTGGTGCCGGTGTTGGTATCGGTGCCGATGCAGATGCTTCAGGAGCTGGCAGAGCTTCCGGCTCTTCTTCATGGGTAGGCATAACTGCATGTGATTGAGTGGTCGTGGCTAGGATTGATGCCCAAACAAGTGTAAGCTAAAGATGTTTTATTTTATTTTATTTTATTTTTGTGAATGCAGTGATGAATGTCCCTTGAGATTGGTATACCACACGTTTTCGAGTCGGGTCTCAGCTAGTGTGGTCTAGCATATCCCTAATAGAGTCACCATTCTGTAGACACTGAAAATCGGCGCCCATGCTGATTTAAATGTTATAGTTTTGGTGGTGGGGATGATTAGGCTGATTTATAGATGTTGAAGTCACCACTAGCTGAATAATCTCAGAATCCCACGGTCGGCTAGAACCGCGGAATACGTAAGGTTGGAGAAATCCGAAAACTACCTTAGGTTAATTCCTGGCCTGCGATCCAGGATTCCGGGTAAGGGACCTCGGTTATAAAGAGGGAAGGTGTTAGGCACCCTCTCTGCCCATACGAACATATGATCTCTACTTTGTGTGGTAAAACAATCTCCAGGGATGGATGATGTGGTCGAGATAGGACTAGGCACACACGCGGATTTCTGATGCAGCCAGTCTGAAATTTCTGCAAGCTACAGAGCATACGTCCGGGAATGTGTCTAGAAAGCAGATGTAATGATGCTTATGTCAAAAGGTGAAGAAAAATGGACTAGATTACTAGGAATTTCTGATGTGACAGGATCCGATGTATAGCAAGTCACAAAGCATACGTTCATTAGATATTTAGAGAAGCAGGGGGGTTGAGAAGGAAATAGATGTTATGATGAGTGCTTGTATGTAAAATGAATGGATCTTTGGCTTGATCTTGAGTAGACTAAGACATGGACTGAGTCATGATCAATCCGGGCTAAACTTGGGGATTGGGATGGTTGGGAAGGTAAGGAGTAGGCTAAGAGGATAGCTGAAAAATTTGGACTCGGAGACTTGGGATCTCCTCCTCACCCTCACTCTCTTCCTCCCTCACTCCCTCTCTTTCTTACTTAGCTTTGGAAATGAGAAGTTGTTGTTGAAATGAGAGGAGGAGAGGGCTATTTATAGCCTTCTCCAATGGTCCTTTGGTAAATGATAGGTAGGTAAGGGTTAAAAGGATGACATAGCAGCTTGTGAGTGGTTGAGGAGAGAGAAGTGCCACGTGGCGCATTCCCGTTGGCTCTTAGGGTTGGTAAAATGGTAAATAGTAAAGCCTAGAGGGGTAAATTCTGAGGAAAGTTGACTTTCGGGTTAAGGGACAACTTTGCTCGGAGGACACACGCGTCCAGTGAGCGGCGGTAATCGGAGTACCGCCGGCGGTAGTCCAACTACCGCCTGGGCTGGGTTTGGTCTGAAACTCGTGTGGCTGGCTCCGTGCACATTTTTTAAAAGGAAGGGGTAGTTTGACGACCACCGGTGGTAGTCAAACTACCGCTTCGGTACGGTTTCTCCCGAAATTTGATCGGTGGGTCCTTTTTTGGGTCCTGAGAGCGGAACAAAGTCCGTTTGGATATTTGGCTTGAAAATGGCTCAAAATTGGCTCGATTGTTACCTAAAAATGGCCTGAGAAATGGATTGATTGTGGGTGAAGGTTTGGATATGCTTTGGCTTGAATGATGGCTTGTGATGGCTCAGGTTTGATTAGTGTTTGGATCAGGGTCTTAGCTAGGGTTAGGGTTTAGGCTGTGGTTAGGCTAGGTTTAGGGTTCAGGCTGGGATTAGGGTTTGGTTTAGGATATGATCACGGTTCCCGGATTGTCTTAGCTTTCTCAAGATGTTAGCCTGGGTGGGGTGTCTACACCGGGATTGACCGTGAAGTGAAGGGAATTGATCGTGAAGTGAAGGGAATTGACCGTGAAATGAATGGAAATGACCGTGAAGTGAAGGGAATTGACCATGAAATACATGGAATTGACCGTGAAGTGAAGGGGAATCGCCGGGATCGACCGTGAAATGCATGTAATTGACCCTGAAATCAACCGGGTCCAGATGGGGTCAACCCCGTTCCCCCTCAAAGCTCTTTGGGCCACACCTGAGTTTTAGATTTATCCTGTGATTTTGGTTTCCACCCAAACTTGTTGAGGAAACTATAGATTCTTAATATATGACGATTCCAAGAATTTAGCATTAGACCCTTCGAAATTATCTCACATACATCCTCTGCATTGACCTTCACGCCAATTGCTTTTAGTGGGTTCGGTATAAAAGAAGAAGTGGAGCTCAAGCAGCTTTCAGCCGAACGGGGTCGACCGTTCCATGCATTTCATGGTCAATTCCGGCTATACCGCTTCACTTCACGGTCATTTCCATGCTTTTCATGGTCAATTGCCTTCACTTCGCGGTCATTTCCATGCATTTCACGGTCAATTCCCTTCACTTCATGGTCAATTCTATGCATTTCATGGTCAATTCCATGCATTTTATGGTCAATTTCGGTGATTCCCCTTCACTTCAAGTCAATTCCATACATTTCACGGTTAATTTTCTCTACTTCACGGTCAATTCAATGCATTTTACGGTCATTTTCGGCGATTCCCCTTCATCACGGTCAATTCCCTTTACTTCATGGTCAATTCCATGCATTTCACGGTCAATTCCCTTCGCTTCACGGTCAATTCCATGCATTTCACGGTCATTTTCGGCGATTCCCCTTCACTTCACGGTCAATTCCATGTATTTCACGGTCAATTCCATGCATTTCACGGTCAATTCCATGCATTTCACGGTCATTTTCGGCGATTCCCCTTCACTTCACGGTCAATTCTCTTTACTTCACGGTCAATTCAATGCATTTCACGGTCAATTCCCTTCACTTCACGGTCAATTCCATGCATTTCACGGTCAATTCACTTCACTTGACAGTCAATTCCATGCATTTTACTGTCAATTCTGGCGATTCTGCTTCACTTCACGATCAATTCCATGCATTTCACAGTCAATTCCCTTCACTTCACGGTCATGTCCATGCATTTCACAGTCAATTCCGGCGATTCCGTTTCATTTGACGGTCAATTCCCTTCACTTCACGGTCATTTTCATGCATTTCACGGTCATTTCTATGCATTTCACAGTCAATTCCCTTCACTTCACTGTCATTTCCATGCATTTCACGGTCAATTCCGGCAATTCCCCTTCACTTCACAGTCAATTTAATGCATTTCACGGTCAATTCCCTTCACGGTCATTTCCATTTATTTCACGGTCAATTCCCTTCACTAAACAGTCAATTCCATGCATTTCTTGGTAAATTCCCTTCACTTCACCGTCAATTTCATGCATTTCACGGTCAATTCAAGCGAATTGACCGTGAATTGCATTGAATTGACTATCAAGTGAAGCGAATTGACCGTGAAATGCATGGAAATGACCGTGAAGTGAAGGGAGACCGCGAAATGAATTGAATTGACTTGAAGTGAAGGGGAATCGTTGGAATTGACTATGAAATGCATGGAATTGACCGTGAAGTGAAGGGAATTGACCGCGAAATGTGTGGAATTGACCGTGAAGCGAAGGGAATTGACCGTGAAATGAATTGAGTTGGCCGCGAAGTATATGAAATTGACCGCGAAGTGAATGAAATGAATGTAATTGACTGCAAACTGATTGAAATTGACCATGAAGTAAATGAAATGGATTTTTGACCAGTGACCCGATGGAATCTTGGAAAATAACAAGGTTGGTTGGCTAAAGTAGCTTCTCCTACCCCAAAATCATCCGTGGTACGTCAAGTAACTGATTGTGGTTTAGAAGATATTCTTGTTAAATGAATAACGAAAGAAATGAAAAAAAGAGAGAATTTTTTATTTTATTTTATATGCTTATATATACGCTTATATATACATATTTATATAAATATGTATTAGAGAAAAATATAGGTAGAATAAAATTATGCATGTCAAAATAAATAAAAAAATAAAAAAATTGCATAGTACAATGGTTATGGCTACGTAACCACAGCTCTAACCCGGTCGACCCCAACTGGGCGATCTCAATAGGTGGATAGTGAGTTGGGGTCGACCGGGTTAACGGCACTATGGTTATGGCTACGGTGGTTATTATCTGCAGCTATAGGATCCTGGCTTTTTTTTAATTTTCCTGGCTTTTTGTGGGTCCCATTATGAGGTATGTGTTATATCCAAACCGTCCATCTATTTGGCGTACTCTGTATTAAGGCTTGAGATGAAAAATAAGATAGATCTAGCTCTCAAGTGGACCACACTATAAAAGACAATAGAGGATTGAACGTCTACCATTGAAACCCTTTTAGGGGTCACAGAAGTTTTGGATCATTATCAAAATTTTTTTTTCCTCTTCATCTAGGTCTTTGTGACCTTATAAAAAATAAATGTTATGTTGGGCCCTACAAAATTTTTCACGGTGAAAATCAATTTTCCTGCTGCTCTGTGGTGTGGCCCAGTTGATCTTTGGATATGATGTTTTTATTTTTTTATTTTTTATAATGCTCCAAAATGATCTCGAAATATGGATGAACTTTGTTCATGGACCTGTTGAATGGGATTGTACCCATTCCAGATTTTGTGGTAGGCCATTTGATCTAATGTGGCTCCCCTGTGTGGCCCATTAGCTTGGTCTCATATCAGTAGGTCGTTTCCCTTTGGACTTGTACTTGTTGGGCCTTGTCAGTGGGCTTATGCTTATTCAAAGTTTTAATGAGGACCTTCTTTCTTTTTGGCACATTTTGTATCCCTTTTGGGTTTGGGCCTGTTATAGTAGGACCATTTGGGCCCGTTTTAGTTGAGGGACTCTTTAGCACATTATGGGCCGCCCTTTTGGACCTGTTTATGGGCCTTGTTATCCTAAAGCTAAACCATCTATTTCGTATAAAATGGGCACGCCATCTGGATCATTCACTAGATGGATGATTAAGCATCTAAACTATTCATTTATGGACCCTATTGTAAGGATCTCATGGTCCATCTAAATCATGTCAAACATTTAATTTGGGCCATTCATCTTGGAAATGTTAAGGGCCAGACTTGGAATGCTCATTGATGATATTCAGATCATATAGGGTTGCGATTTAGCTCAGTTATAGGCCCATTACCCATACTCTAGAAGCTATAGGCCCATTACCCATACTCTAGAAGTTGACATAGACCGTTGATTTAAAAGGAAAAGGGAGAGGGAAACCTAACTGCCTGTTTTCTTTTAAAATCATGTGTTTCAATGATCAATGACTTTTACTTCCTGGGCTAAATTGGACTGTTTGATTGGTAATCGTTTGAGGGCGGGATTATAATAGCAATCCTAAGTCCATAACTGCCTGTTTTCTTTTAAAATCATGTGTTTCAATGATCAATGACTTTTACTTCCTGGGCTAAATTGGACTGTTTGATTGGTAATTGTTTGAGGGCGGGATTATAATAGCAATCCTAAGTCTAAGTTTGTGGGATTGGAGTTGGTTATGTTAGCCACCACAATGACCCCAATTGTTGAAGAATATCATATGAATTTTGACTCATAATATTAGGATACAGTGGTAGGTTTGTATATGGTTACATTTGCATTCAATGCAAGCGGTGATGAAAAAGTAGACAATCACCGTTTGGCAGAAATGTAAGCGATGTGAAGTAATCAATGTAAATGATATAAAGCTGAGAGACCCATTTCACCAACAGGTGATGAGTATCTTAAATTTATATTATTAACATTGCTTAACTTCATGTTTAGGAGAGTCATTTACCATTGAGTGTGAAATGTGCTTAATTGATCTAATTAAGTTTATTTTTCTATGCGAGGTGATTTGGAAAGATAAGAAGAAAAGAATGATTAAAAAGAATATTTAAAGCTCAAAGAATGATCAAAGAAAGATCTGGAGATTTAGAGGCGATTAATAAATAATTCAAGCCAAAGATACAAGAAAATCAAGTACAAAGGGAGAGAGAAAAGACCGGCTAAATCACAAAGTCCCAATAATAGAACTAACAGATTGTTCGGTCTCACTTAAGGTTGGTTCGTTTTAACCAAATGTACACAAAACAGTCCAGGAAGAAACTGTGATTTTCAAAAATAATTCGACTCGACATTTGGTATGATCGAAGCCAGGTTCGGTGTCACCAAAGGTTCGGTGTGACCTAAGGATGACTAAGACTTCTGATACAAATTGAAGAAATTCAGTTGCAACTGAAGAGAAATTCGATGTTACCAAAGGACATGTTTGGTGCGACCGAAGGTTATAGTCGGCTACAGCCAAAGCGTAACAAAAGTGCAAAAATTGAAGTTGGTTTCAAGTCAGTGCAGATTTTTTCTATTTAAATAGATGTTTGAAGCTTTCCTATATATGAATTAAGTTAAAAGGGATAGAGCATGGAGTTTTGGAGCCTTTGTGGAGTCCTCCATCTCCAATCCTTCAGTTCTTCTTCTATTTTTATGTTTTTCTTTTTAAGTTTTATTTTAATCATGTCTATGATTAACTAATCTCTTTGCTAGGGTTAAGAGGTGAAGCTTGTAATTATTCTTAATGATTAGTTTACTTTGATTCATGTTGTTGGGATTGTTGAACAATGGTATTATGACCCTTCTTTAAAAGTTACTGCTTGTACTTTATGTAGTCTTTCTTCTGATGGCCTGACTTCTTGTAAAAGAAGCAATTATTCTTTTTAGCCCACTTGTTGTTTGATCAATTCCTAAGTTGGTTTTTATAATTTTCGGATGATGGACTCGATGATCCCTTATTATAATGTTGTTTTTTTTTCCTTCATATTATTTCCATGTCTATGTCTATATACTGAGGTTATTATATTAACATTATGTGCCTTGCTTAGTGTTTTGAGCCTTTCCTCCTCTTAGATATATTGAGAAATTAGTTCGTCTAATGTCTATTTATCATTTAATGTATTATATTTCACTAAGAACCTATTATATTGAGGAGGTAGGTTGTTCATGACTAAGAACCAATTGGTCATCTTTAATTTTCAGATCAAAAGAGCAGATCTTAAATACCACTTTGATTTGTTATACAATGTATTCAAGAATGTTTCATTTTCATCATAGGATGAACGGGTTAATTTATTTAGTAAGAAACCCACTTTATCTTTATTCAATTTCTTAAATCGGTTTCTTATTTTGGTCAAGAAAATTTTGACCTTATCCACATTAAGCATGACACCCCTCATTGTCTCAGAAATCAAGTGCTTCATAATTTTGAGACATATACGGTTGGATCTAGACCATGCCTCGTAACGATTGACCTCTAACTCAGTAGCATTTTCAGATGGTTTTGGATGTTCTGGTATATCCAAGACAAGGTCAAATTGCAAGCAACCCAGGACAATCTCTATGGACTCTTTCCATTGAACATAATTTGACCCAGTTAAGGCAAAAACATGACGCGTTTGAGTTGGAATTGTAACTGGTTACAAAATACACTCACATTAGTATATTGTAACATAAAATTGAATATCAAGCTAAATTTATCAATTCAATTTGTTTGGGGTCTTTAATTGAATTGCCTGGGATGGAGATGAGCCAAACCAATTAATCTTAGTGAGAATCGGTCACACCATCAATTACTTCTCTTATGGGAAGAAGTCATGACATGTAAGTGATTCTCTTGAATATGAAGTTAAGGAATGCCTATTATGTACACCCGATATACTCAACACCTGTGAATGAGATGAGTCTCTCAATTTTACACCACCAACACCTCTTACGCCATACTGTTCATGTCCCTGTCACTACGATGATTGTCTGCATTTTCGTCACTGTTTATATGGAACGTGAACACACCTGTATGCAATCCTGTTCCTGAATCCCAATAAGTATGGATTCATGTAAATCTTGACTGATTAAGGTCATAGTGCTGACTAACACTATTAGAACCAATCCCACAAATTTAGACTTACGATTGTAATTATAATCCTATCCTTACTGAATTAGCTTGATTTGGCCCAATAAGTACTTGGCATTGGCCATTGAAAGGTAGAAAGTCCTTAAAGTGAAGCAAATGGCTAAGTTTCACTTTTTCTACTCTAATGGTCTATGTCAGCTCCTAAAAGATGGGTAATGGGCTCAAAATTGGGCCTCATTAGTACTACACTATATGATCTGAATATCAAATAATAAGCATTCATAGGTCTGGCTTTAACATTCACAAGATGGATTATCACGCCCCAAACTTGGAAACCGGGCTCACAAAATTTTCGATCGCCGAATCCAGCGCTGACAACCTTTATAGTATCCCATTCTTGGTTCTCGGCACCCGTACACCAGGTTTCGATTTTAGGATCCTATAAGGAGGATTTCAAACATGATTTTGATTCAGTATAAGCATAACTATGAGCATAACCCACGAACAATAACCACAAGAACACCATCAAAAAATTCACTATGATAATTTTTTTTGAGTACAATGCGTATGAAGGGAAATATAAGATAATAATAATAACGAAAACTCCTAAAGCTCGACTACACGCTCCTACTGCATCGAAGCTACGGTTGCGTCCTGGCGTCACCTGCACGCATCAATCGTGTATAAGCTTATAGAAAGCTTAGAGGGTGGTGTAAGTGCGTGCCCAATATGAGCGTGCTCAGAATGCAATGTCAGAGTAATATGGAATCATGCTGATGAGTACACGAATGCAATCAGCCGTACTAAGGCTATGCAGTGCAAAACATGAATGTTATCGGCCGTATCAAGGCCATGTGATGTGAAATGCAACTCATGCATGCCAATCCTCATCCATATATCAATGCAGCTTCTCACTAGAGCATCAAATATCAGTATGGTTCTCAGTTTGGATAATCACCGAGGTTTAGTACCCTCCAAATGACACTGCCCCTTTCCCAGGCGCACAGTCCAAGTGAACGTAAGAAACCTCGCTATCAGCCTTGCCAATAATCTGCCAATATCTATCCGGCATGTCGATAGTGGACCCATTCACGAGCTGGTCAAACTCAGCCTAGCAATGCCCCCTACCCTCGGGCGAGTAAGGCCACACCCCTTTTCAACCGACCACGACACAGTGGGAGATGCGGCCTCATGATATTCGGTCCTCGTACGCTCATATGTCCACTCGGTCTCGACATTGGAGTTATTCTCTGGTACCATCGAGTTTAGGAATTTTCACACAGGGACATCTATGACGCGCTGATGCTTAGAACAATATTTTCGGTATCCAATCCGGCCATCCACGATATGTCTGTGGAGGCTATGGCCCTGATGTCGCTAGGGCATATAGTAATCACTATCACACAAATGCAAAGTGCATGAGTCACACTACCAGTCATGCAACAATCCTGCGCGTACCGTGCGCTCATGAAGGGCAACTCCGTCAATTAAGGAGCCCATAAACAATCTGCCTAAAGGCATATGCTATAATTAGTCACTCATCATATCAAGCATACATATGATGTGCATGAGCATGGATCATGAAACTATACTAAACATGTTATGTAGTAATGGATCCTGTTCATAACGAAGAGGGGCCTAGACGGCCTACACACTATAAGTATGGACCTATCAATGGGCCCTAGGGAGAGTTACAATGCGGACATTTAACCATCATTGCTCTTATAATGTGGACGTCAAACCATCATTGCTCCTAAGGCATGACCGCCAAAACATCATTACACACATCGTGGTGGAATCTCACATCGCAATGGGCCTCATATACATCATATTCAACCCACACAAAGGCCTCACATATGTTTCATTGGGCCTCATATAAATCAAATGGGCCGATTGAATGGGCCAAATAAAATGGGCCAAATCAATGGGCTGAGCTGAATAGGCCGAGTCGAATGGGCCAATCAAATGGGCCGAATCAATTGGGCCTATCAAACGGGCCAATATAAATGGGCCGAATCAAATGGGCCGGATCAAATGGGCCTAATACACAACACTATGGGCCTCTACCCAGGGGCTCCAAATATATCACAGTGGGCCTCAACCCATGAGCCCCGAATACGTGGTGTTAGGCCTCCCAAATATAATAAGTAGGTCGCACAACTTGGGACGCACCATTCATCCATCTATAGATATCATTTTAAAGTATTATCCAAACAATGAATCAGATTAAAAGATCATCTAGACCATACCACAAATGGCAGTGGTGTTAATAATTTCCATGGTTGAATTTCCAGTGGGCCCACCATAGAGTTTATTTTCCCATCCAGTTTATTCCCAAGGTCACAAAGACCTAGACAGGGGGAAGGAACAAATATCATATTAATTCAAAACTTCTCTAACACAAAATGGGATTTCAATGGTAGACGGTCAAACCTACTATTTGCTGTAGTGTGGTCCACTTGATAACTAGATCTATCTTATTTTCAGTCTCAAGCCTTAAGGCGAGTTAGCCAAAAGGATGGATGGTTCACATATATCAATGGGGTCCACATACGTGGCCCATCACGTCAGATGGATGGGCGGTAGGGATACGACACGTGCATCATGGTGGGACCGTGCTGCACCCAGCATGTCACCAAGGTGGGCCCCATGTCCACACACAGATGGACGGTAGGGATACAACATGTGCATCATGGTGGCTGCACAAGGCTCCTGCCCATCCCAGCAAGTTGGGCGGACGGTTTGGATATTAGGCCAGCTGCACCATCCAGCAACTGGACGATGTAGATAATACCATACATCATGGTGTGGTCCACGTCGTGGCCCACCTCTAGTATTATTATAATATTAAATATTATATATATTATTTTTATATACATATATATACATATATCACAATGGCAGAAATTGCCTAGACCCACCGTCTAGACCCATCTGGACGGTGATGGTCTACTCATTAAAGGTGGGTCCCACGTGGGAGTGGCCCACCATAGTATTATATATATATATATATTATATTATATTATATATACAATATGTAGATATTATATATATATATATATGTGTATGTATGTATGTATGTATGTATATACATACGTGTGTGTGTGTGGGAGGGTGGGAGTGTCAGCGTTGTCAGCGCCCAGCGTCTCTGGACGGCTTGATGGTAGGCCCTGCATGTATGGACAGTTTTGATGTATATATCAAATGGTGGGGCCCACATATGCCAGCTTGGTGGTTATAGGGATGGTGGCACCCACAGTTCTTACTCACGTCAATATAGCAACTGGTTAGCTGACGTGAGGTACACCATCCAATCCTCTCCCACCGTCCATGGATTGGACGGTGCGGATACAACAAATAAGATCAAGGTGGGGTCCATTCGGGTGGGCCACGTAGCTTCATCATCATCCCAATAAAATGAGAGAGAGAGAGAGAGAGAGAGAGAGATGGAAAGGAGGGACCCCGCCACTATGGGCCCTCCATTTCTTACAATGCATACTTCAAATGGGTCCCACCACATGTGGTCCCAAAAATGAAATTTAACGGTGGATTACTCACCTATCGGCCTTCTTTTTTAGCTCCTTGGACTTGTATGCTCCTTGCATTCTATTTTAATGGAGGTTGATGGACAATGAATGGTTGAGATGGGAGATGAGAGAGTGGGAAAGTGGGCTACACTTTTTTGCTCTTGGAAATGCTTGGATGTTGGAATTTGTTGCTTCGGAGAGTGTTTGAAAATGAGGGAGAGAAAGAAGTGATGGAATGATATGGGATGGGTGTTGTAAGGAAAGGATGGTTAGGGTATGGGCTTTGTCGAAAATTTTATAAAAGAGGGATGGGTAGGGAGAGAGAGAGTTGACTTAGGAAAAAAGAGTGGTGGTTGCTTATACTTGGGATAGGGTGAGGTGGCATTGAGGTATGGGTGGTGTACATGACTTGATTGATGGGACATGTTGTAGAGATTCTCTCGAAATTCACAAGGCGTGACGTTTCTTCGGAATGAACGCAGGCCCACATCTCCTGGCCCGGGTGTCGGATCGGTGCAAGAGTCACGGCATTGGAACTATGGCGCCGGCACGGTCGTTAGGGTACAAGTTTCGAGTCGAGTCGACTTTGATATGCGCGACTCGGATTAGGATTGCGTGTAAACGTTGTATATGGGTTGAGGGTTGCCGGAATTCGACTGGAAGGACCATGGAAGCCTACGGAATGGTACAGTCTAACATACGGGTCTTACAGCTCTCCCCTCCAAATAAAAATTTCCTCTCAAAATTTACACAATCATCACGACATAACTCATAAAAATTGGAGACGGCATACAAGATACAACATATAATCAATCATTAAAGAGATCAGGATAACGCTCTCGAATCTCGGCCTCGCGCTCCCAAGATGCCTCATCAACAGAAACAACTGAACTTTCACAAAGGGAATGACCTTGGTCTGGAGGACCTGCTCCTTCCGATCAAGGATACGAACTAGCTGCTCAATGTAAGAAGCGTCCTCGCGAACCTTCAGCGGCTGCCAATCGATAACAGGAAAGATGTCTGACCCACACTTCCTCAGCATAGAGACATTAAAAATGTTGTGGATGCCAGACAACTGAGATGACAAGGCAAGTCGATAGGCCACGGCGCCAACGCGCCCAGTGATCTCAAAAGGTCCTATGAATCTCGGGGTAAGCTTGCCCTTCGGTCCAAATTGAACCACGCCCTTCATGGGCGAGACCTTAAGGTACACTCTGTCCCCTACTGCAAACTCCAAAGGATGACGCCGACGGTCAGCAAAACTCTTCTGCCGGCTTTGAGCTGTGCGCATCCTCTGCCTGATGATATCGATAGCCTCTGACATCTGTTGTACAAGCTCGGGACCTAGGAGATGCCTCTCTCCAACATCGGTCCAACAACTCGGAGATCTACACGGTCTGCCATACAATGCCTCAAAAAGAGCCATGCCAATGGTAGCCTGATAGCTGTTGTTATATGCAAACTCGACCAATCGCAGATACTCATCCCAGCTACCCTCGAAATCAATCTCCCAGGCCCGAAGCATATCCTCAAGGATCTGGTTGACCCTCTCGGTCTGGCCATCAGTCTGCGGATGATACGCAGTGTTGAGCTGTAAATCAGTGCACATCGCTCTCTGAAAGCTCCTTCAAAACTGAGACGTGAACTTCAGGTCTTGGTCTGAAACGATTGAGACAGGAACATCGTACAGTCTCACGATCTCATTAACAAACAGCCTGACAAGCCGGTCCGAATGCTAAGTCTCACGAATGGTATGAAAATGTGCCGACTTCGTCAGACGGTCCATGACAAACCAGATGGTGTTATGATCGCGTTGAGTCTTCGGCAAACCCATAATGAAATCTGTTGATACGTGCTCCCACTTCCCCGTCGGGATGCTCAACAGCTGTAATGGACCAGGGAGTCTCTGATGATCGGCCTTGACACGCTGGCATGTGTCACGCCCTGAACTCGAAAACCGGGCTCACAAAATTTTTAATCGCCGAATCCGGCGCCGACAGCCTCCGTAGAACCCCATTCTGGGCTCCCGGCACCCATTCACCAGGTTCCGATCCTGGGATACTACAAGGAGGATTTATAATCATCAGTCTGATTCATAATGGCATAATCAAAAGCATAACCCATGAACAATAACCACAAGAACACCACCACAAAATTCACTATGATAAAAAACTTTTGAGTATAATGCGTTTGAAAGGGGAAAATACAAGATAATGCAAAAAGATAGAAACTCCAAAGCTCATCTGCACACTCCTGCTGCTACTATGCTATGGCTGCGTCCTGGTGTCACCTGCACGCATCAATCGTGCATAAGCTTATAAAAAGCTTAGAGGGTGGTGTAAGTGTGCGCAATATGAGCGTGCTTAGAATGCAAGGTCAGAGTAATGCCGAATCATGATGATGAGTACAAGAATGCGATCAGCCGTACCAAGGCTATGCGGTGAAAGATATGAATGCTATCGGCCATAATACGGCCATGCGATGCGAGATGCAACTCAAGCATGCCAATCCTCATCATCTATCAGTACAGTTCTCATTTTGGATAATCACCAGGGTTTAATACACTCCAAGAGGCATTGCCGCTCTCCAAGCCACACAGTCCAAATGAGCGTAAGAAACCTCACTATCCGCCTGGCCATTAGTCTATCAATACCTATCCGGCACGTCGATAGAGGACCCATTCACGAGTTGGTCAAACTCAGCCTAGTATTGCCCCCTACCCTCGGGCGAGTAAGGCCACATCCCTTTCCAACCGACCAAGACACAGTGAGAGACGCAGCCTCCTGGTATTCGGCCCTCATGCGCTCATATATCCACTCGGTCTTAACGTTGGAGTCATCCTCTGGTACCATTGGGTTTAGAAATTTTCACCCAGGGACATCTATGACGCCCGTATGCTAGAACCAAACATTTTCGGTATCCAACCCAGCCACCCATGATGAGTCTGTGGAGGCTATGCCCCTGATGTTGCTAGGACATACAATAATCATGATCACACAAATGCAAGTGCATGAATCACCCTACCAAACATGCAACAATCCTGCGCGTACCGAGCGCTCATGTGGGGCGACTCTGCCCATCAGGGAGCCTATAGCGATCTGCCCGAAGGCATATGCTATGATCAGTCACTTCTCATATCAGGCATACATATGATGAGTATGATCATGAATCATGGATCTATGCTATACATGTTATGTGGTGATGGGCTCTGATCAAAATGAAGATGGGCCTAGACGGCCTATATACTACAGGTATGGGCCTATTAATGGGCCTTAGGGAGAGTGACAATGCAGACATTTAACCAACATTGTACTTGCAATGTGGATGTCAAACCAACATTATTCCCAAGGCATGACCCACTACAATAATCAACACATGAACCATGGTAGAATCACGTTGTAATGGGCCTTATATAGATCTTGTTGGGCCTCAACCCAAGGGCCCAAATACATCAAATGGGCCTCAAACCATGGGCTCATATATTTTAAGTGGGCCTTAGTGGGCAGGCCACAAATATATCAAGCTGGGCCTAAACACACGATTCTTACATACTTCACAATGGGCCTCATAATATGGGCCCTATACAAATCAAGGTGGGCCTCAACAATGGGCCTTAAATTATCTCCAAAATGGTTGGACAGTTGGATGAAACACATGCATCATGATGGAGTCCACTCTAATGGAGGGTATGGTTTATAATACATACATAAGTGGGTCCCATGTGGGGCCTACCATAATGTTTATTTCCCATCCAACCCATTGATAAGGTCATTCAGATCGGGGCCCACAGTAGTATTTATTTTCCAAGCAACCTAGGGCCCAACATAATGTTTATTTTCCAACCAACTGTTCATAAGGTCATGTGGACTAGGGTAGGGCCCACTGTAATATTTATTTATCATCTAATCTATTCATAACGTCACGTGGGCCTGGATAGGGCCCACTGTAATATTTATTTTTCGTCCAAAATGGGCCCACTGTAATGTTTATTTGTTTACCATCCAAACTGTTAACGGTTCGTGTGGACCAGGGGCCCACGGTAATGTTTATTTGTTTACCAAACTGACCATAAGGTCACAGTCAGGGGCCCACTGCGATGTGGTCCACAGATCCAGCCAACTCATGGGTGCGTCCCACTTGGCTGACCGTTCAGACCAAGTTTCAGCTTCATCTAAATTTCAGGTAGGCCCCACCAAGTGTTTTTATATATTTAGGCATGTCTTCACATGATTTTAAATGGTGTGGCCCACCGGAGTTCTGTACACAGCTGATTTTTGGGGTAGTCATCTGGTTCAAGGGGACCCATCAAATGCATGGAGCAGATGTTCGAAAAGCATCACTGTGGGGCCCACAGCTGGGGCCGTGAACCCCAGCCGCGCTCTGATAGCAGCAGCAGCGCTGCTGCATGCTGGATTTTTTTTTTTAATCTGAAGATTTTCAGAGGTATGGCCCACATCTGAAAAATCCAATCCGTTCATTGGATTCTACGGCCTCTGATTGGCTAAATGAGACCAATATGTAATGTAGTCTCGGCGAATAGAAGATTCAAAGTGTTTTTTAACGGTATTACCGCTGTTTCTTATGGTATGGCCTGCTCAAGAATCGGATTGGTCCCAAAATTTGGCTCAACGCCTAAAATGATCTGAGGAGAAGGATGGACGGCTTGGATTGTGTATATACATCAAGGTGGGGCCTTCATGAACGGCCCACCCCAAAAGGAACTTTTCCCCTTTTTTTTTGTTAGTACACACCTGCGTCAGTATACACACTCCATGTTGGCTACCCCTGCCTCACGTCCAGCGTCCAGGGATGCTAGACGGCTGGGATAAACACAATGTCATGGTGGGTCCCACATGTACATGGCCCACCGGTTTGGACCATTTGATATTTATGTTTTCCCCCTCCATCTGGGCTCGCTAATGGGCTGGATGGGGTAGATCCAACACACCCGTCAGGTGGGTCCCACATGAAGATGAATGGCATGGATAAAATTTAAACTTCATGGTGGGACACACACAATAGATGGGCCACACACCCATTCATCATCACTATTTTACAAAGAGAGAGAGAGAGAGAAGATACAGTGAGATAGAGAGGAAGGACCCCGCCACTATAGGCCCTCCATTGATACAACACATACATCAAGTGGGTCCCACAACAAGTGACCCTAAATTTTAAAATTAACGGTGGATCACCCACCTCTAAGCCTCCTCCTTGCTCCATTGGCCTCAAATGCTCCTTGACTTTGCCTTGGACGGTGGATGATGGGGTTTGGATGGTGTGGATGAGAGATGAGAGGGTGGGCCACACTTGATGTTTTTGGAAGAGAGGGGTTAGACGTGAGAGGCTTGAGTGGCTTAGGAGATTTGGGAAATGAGAGAGAGAGAGAGAGAGAGAGAGAGAGAGAGAGATGATATGGATGGGTGAGGTGTGATGGGTGGTGGGTTGGGTTGAAAATTTTGAAAAAGGGGTATGGTTGTTGTTGAAAATGGGAAAAAGAGGAATGGTGAGGTGGAAAGAGGGTGAATTTTTAAAAAAGTAGGGTTGTGTTGTTGTACTTGAGGTATGGTTGTACCTAACATTAATTGATTGATTAATTGATTGATGGGACATATCGTGGAGATTCCCTCGAGATTTGCAACGCGCGGTATTTCTTCGGAATAAACGCAGATCAACATCTTCTAGCCTGGGTATCGGTTCGGTGCGAGAGTCGGGCGTTGGAACCGCGGCGATGACGCGGTTACCAAGATATAGGTTTTGGTTTGATCCGACTTTGGCATACAGGTCTCAACTTAGAATTGTGGGCAAACATCGGATATGGTGCGAAGGTTGCCAGAATTCGACTGGAAGGACCGCGGAAGCTAATGGAATAGTACGGACTAGGACACGGGTCTTACAGCATGTGTCACACTCAGCCACAAAACTAGCGATCTGGCACTTCATCCCCGCCTAAAAATACTATCTCCTCATATCATGATACATCTTCATCGAGCTAGGGTGGATAGAAAACCGCGATTGATGTGCCTCGATCATAAGATCTTTACGCAACTCAGGAATATCCGGGACACATAATCGGCCTCTGAAGCGAAGTCCACCATCAGATCCAATCTGCCAATTATCTGACTCTCAGATGCTACCTCTGCTCGGTAATCCTATAATGACTCGTCTGTCCGTTGAGCCTCGATCACCCTTGCGATAAGAGAGGGTTGAATCAATAGGCTCGATAAATGAACGATAGAAGACTGCAGACCAAAATCGAAGTCATACTCTGTTATATCCTTGAACATCCTCCACTCCTAAATCATCATATGTGCCACCAGGCCCCTTCACTGATGGCTGAGGGCATCCGCCACCACGTTTGCCTTACTTGGGTGGTACTGGAGATTAAAATCATAGTCCTTCAGGAGCTCCATTTAGCGTCTCTGCCTCATGTTCAGCTCGGACTGAGAGAATAGGTATTTCAAGCTCTTGTGGTCGAAGAAGAGCTCGAACCTGACCCCATAGAGATAGTGTCTCCACACTTTCAGTGCGAAGATGACTGCTGCCAGCTTCAAATCATGCGTGCGGTAGTTCAGCTCATGGACCTTGAGCTGACAAGATGCGAAGGCTACTAGTCTCCCATGCTACATCAGGACAACACTCAAACCAATACGCGAAACATCAATAAATACAACAAATTTATCACTCCCAGAGGAAAGAGTGAGGACAAGAGCAGACGTGAGGCAGTTCTTTAGTTCCATAAATGCTCGTTCACAGGCGTCGCTCCAAACAAACTCTGTGCCCTTCCAAGTCAACCTGGTCAATGGGGCTGCGATACGGGAGAAGCCCTCAATGAAATGCCGGTAGTATCCCGCAAAACTATGGAAACTGTGGATCTCGGACGCAGTCGTGACCTAGCTCCACTGCGGCACTGCCTCAACCTTCGAGGGGTCCACTGTGACACCCTCCCTCATCACCACATGACCGAGAAACTTCACCTCCTCTTGCCAAAATTCACACTTCTCTAGCTTCGCATAGAGCTGGTGGGCACGGAGGGTTTGTGATGTAATCTCCATATGCTGCATATGGTCCTCACGGGTCCTCGAATATATCAGAATGTCATCGATGAAGATCACAACAAACTGATCGAGATATGGATGGAAGACCTCGTTCATCAACTGCATGAAGGCCGCAGGTGCATTGGTCAGTCCGAAGGATATGACCTGAAACTCAAAATGACCATAACATGTCCTGAAAGCTATCTTCGGGATGTCCTCCTCTCGGACCCGAATTTAATGATAACCGGAACGTAGGTCAATCTTCGAAAAGAACTGTGCACCTTGTAGCTGATCAAACAAATCATGTATCATCGGAAGCGGGTACTTATTCTTAATCGTGACCCGGTTGAGCTCGTGGTAATCTACGCAGAGCCTTAATGAGCCATCCTTCTTCCTGACGAAGAGTATCGGTGCTCCCCAAGGTGAACTACTAGGATGAATAAATCCCAACTCACGCAACTCGTCCAACTACAGCTGCAGCTCTTGCAACTCCATCGGTGCCATACGATACGGGGCCTTCAAATAGGAGCGGTACTAGGCAAAAGATCGATCTTGAACTCAATATGACGGTGCAGCCGCAATCCTGGAATCTCCTGGAACACATCGAGGAAATTGCAAACAACCGGCAACTGGTCAATACACAAGGCAATGGGCTCCTCAACGGCATAGGACATCAAAGCAGACAATGACACTCTTCTAGGCTCGGCAACGAACTAAAACTGTGGCAAGCCCGGTATGCAGAACGTGATCATCCTCGCGGAATAGTCCAAGATGTCGTGGTACTCGACAAGCCAATCCATGCCCAAGATATCGTCAAAATTTGACATTGGTAGCACGTACAAGTCGGCGGGTAAGAAAATCTCTCCCACTAACACGGGGTAAGATGAAGAAGCGGCCTAATATTGTAGTCTTCCCCAAGGTATCGATACGGTCAACCCCTCTCGAGCAGAATCTGTCGAAAATCCAATCGAACGACAGAATCCCTCGAATATAAATGAGTGCGAAGCACCGGAATCAAATAAAACTCAAGCGATGCATGCAAAGACTGAAAGTATACCCTCAACGACTCATTCGGAGGTCTGTGGGTCCTACTGAGCTGCGTAGAACCTAACCTGAGCTGGCTAGGGAGGTTCCTGTTCCCTCTGAAGTCCCTGATGCTGCTGTTGCCTCTGTGGTGGCCTGTACCGCTGTCTCTGCTACTGTTGGGGCATCGACGGCTGAGGTTGCTACTGCGCTAGAGGCTATTGTGGTCCTCCCGACTGCTACAGATGAGGGTGAGGGCACTCATACACATGGTGCCCTGTCCCACCACATCCAAAACAAATCCATGTAAACGGCTGCTGGGGTGGCGCTGAAGGTGCCGCTGGTACTGCTGGTGTTCTAGCAGATGGGTGGATCTTGTGCCTTTGTAGCCGTCGATGCTGATGAGAGCTATTGGAGGGGGCCTCCCTCTTTCAACCACTCATTTGATCTCGATTGCTTTGCTCGCCGGCCCACTCAGTCTCGTAAATCTGGGCCCTTCGTACTACTGCCTGGAAAGTCAGGAGGTCATGCCCAATAACACGGCCTCGAAGACCGTAACGCAAGCCGTTCTCGAAATGGTGGGCCTTCCGCCCCCAATCATCAACTAAATATGGCGCAAACCTCGATAATGCCACAAAACAGGCCACATACTGCGCCACGGACATGTCCCCCTACACTAGAGTCTTTAACTCTAACGCTCGCTGCCGATGAATGTGGTCGGGGAAGTACTGTTGGTCGAATCGGTTTACAAAATCCTCCCATGCCCATACGAAATCTGGCCCTGCAACATGAGTAATGGAGGTCCACCAGTGCTCGGCCTCACCTTAGAGAAGAAATACTGCCAACCGGACCTGTTGATGGGTCATACACGCTATAGTATTAAAAATGTTCTCGACATTGGAGCGCCATCTCTCGGTTGCAGTCAGATTTGGCTCGCCTTGGAAACGCGGAGGATCGAGCTGTCAGAACTCTCGAAGTAGGGTGCTCGCACGCTCCTGCTCTGCTTATGCTGGCAAAACAACTAGGCGCCTGCTTTGTCCCTGAAGCGCAGCCGTCACAGCCTGCAACATCTGCTGTAACTGGGAGACACTCATAGGTACGGTCGGATCTGTACCAGTCTCAGGTGGAGGAACGACATTCTCAGGCTGGGGAGCAGGGATCTCTGGAGGTGGAGTGGGAGTTGTAGGTGGTAAAGCGGGAGTCTCAGGTGGTAGAGCGGGAGTCGCTCTCCTAGGCGGCATGTCCTATAGAAAAGAACAAAGGCGCCTATCAATCCTTGAAAACTCCCTAAGGCACATTAAGGGACTAAATCAGAAGATTACGCACTCGGAACCTAATTGACCTAAACTCATACTAGGTATGTGATGTTATTCTGAGTTGTTCCTAAGTTATGTTCTGATACCAACTTCTGTCACGCCCCAAACTTGGAAATCGGGCTCACAAAATTTTCGATCATCGAATCCAGCGCTAACAGCCTCCGTAGTACCCCATTCTCGGCTCCCAACACCTGTACACCAGGTTCCAATGCTTGGATCCTACAAGGAGGATTTCAAACATGATTTTGATTTAGTATAAGCATAACTATAAGAATAACCCACGAACAATAACCACAAGAACACCATCATAAAATCTACTATGATAAAAAACTTTGAGTACAATGTGTATGAAGGGAAATACAAGATAATGATAGTAATGGAAACTCCTGAAGGTCAACTGCACGCTCTTACTGTGGTGAAGCTACGATTGCGTCTTGGCGCCACCTACACGCATCAATCGTGCATAAGTTTATAGAAAGCTTAGAAGGTTGTGTAAGTGTGTGCGCAATATGAGCGTGCTCAAAATGTAATATTAGAGTAATGTGAAATCATGCTGATGAGTACACGAATGTAATTAGCCATACCAAGGCTATGCTATCGGCCATATCAAGGTCATGCGATGCGAAATGCAACTTATGCATGCCAATCCTCATCCATATATCAATGTAGCTCCTTACTAGAGCATCAAATATCAGGACGGTTCTCAGTCTGGATAATCATCGGGGTTTAGTACCCTCCAAATGGCACTACCCCTTTCCCAGGTACGCAGTCCAAGTGAGCGTAAGAAACCTCACTATCCGCTTAACCAATAATCTGCCAATATCTATCCGGCACGTCGATAGCGGACCCATTCACGAGCTGGTCAAACTCAGCCTAGCAATGCCCCCTACCCTCGGGCGAGTAAGGCCACACCCCTTTTCAACCGACCACGACATAGTGAGAGACACGACCTCATGGTATTTGGCCCTCGTGCGCTCATGTGTCCACTCGATTTCGATGTTGCAGTCATCCTCTGGTACCATCGGGTTTAGGAATTTTTACTCAGGGACATCTATGGGACCCCGATGCTTAGAACAGTATTTCCAGTGTCCAATCTGGCCATCCACGATGTGTCTGTGGAGGCTATGACCTTGATGTCGCTAGGGCATACAGTAATCACCATCACACAAATGCAAAGTGTATGAGTCACACTACCAGTCATGCAACAATCCTGCACATACCGTACGCTCATAAAGGGCAACTCCGCCTATTAGGGAGCCCATAAACAATATGCCCGAAGGCATATGCTATGATCAGTCACTCCTCATATCAAGCATACATGTGATGCGTATGAGCATGGATTATGGAACTATACTAAACATGTTATGTGGTGATGGATCCTGTTCATAACGAAGAGGGGCCTAGATGGCCTACACACTACAGGTACAGACCTATCAATGGGCCCTAGGGAGAGTTATAATACGGACATTTAACCATCATTGCTCTTACAATGTGGACGTCAAACCATCATTGCTCCCAAGACATGGCCACCAAAACATCATTACATACATCGTGGTGGAATCTTACATTGCAATGGGCCTCATATACATCATATTCGGCCCACACAAAGGCCTCACATACGTCTCATTGGGCCTCATATAAATTAAATGGGCCGAATCGATGGGCTGAATCAAATGGGCCGATTCAAATGCGCCGAATCAATGGGCCGAGTCGAATAGGCCGAGTCGAATGGGCCGAGTTGAATGGGCCGAGTCAAATAGGCCGATCAAATAGGCCGAATCAATTGGGCTTATCAAATGGGCCGAATCAAACGGGTCAATATAAATGGGCCAAATTAAATGAGCCGATTAAATGGGCCAAATTCAATGGGCTGATACAAATGGGCATAATACACAACACTATGGGCCTCTACCCATGGGCTCCAAATATATCACAGTGGGCCTCAACCCATGAGCCCCGAATACACGGTATTAGGCCTCCCAAATATAACAAGTAGGCCACACAACTTGGGCCTCACCATTCATCCATCTATAGATATCATTTTAAAGCATTATCCAAACAATGAATCAGATCAAAAGATCATTTGGACCATACCACAAATGGCAGTGGTGTTAATAATTTCCATGGTTGAATTTCTAGTGGGCCCACCATAGAGTTTATTTTCCCATCCAGTCTGTTCCCAAGGTCACAAAGACCTGGATAGGGGGAAGGAACAAATATCATATTAATTCAAAACTTCTGTAACCCAAAATGGGATTTCATTGGTAGACGGTCATACCCACTGTTTGCTGTAGTGTGGTCCACTTGATAACTAGATCGATCTTATTTTTAGTCTCAAGCCTTGAGGTGAGTTAGCCAAAAGGATGGACGGTTCACATATATCAGTGGGGTCCACATACGTGGCCCATCACGTCAGATGGATGGGTGGTAGGGATACGACACATGCATCATGGTGGGGCCGTGCTGCACTCAACATGTCACCAAGGTGGGCCCGACGTCCACACACAAATGGATGGTAGGGATACAACATATGCATCATGGTGGCTACACAAAGCACCTGCCCGTCCCAGTAAGATGGGTGGACGGTTTGGATATTAGGCCAGCTGCTCCATCTGGCAACTGGACGGTGCAGATAATACCATACATCATAGTGTGGTCCACGTAGTGGCCCACCTCTAGTATTATTATAATATTAAATATTATATATATTATTTTTATATACATATATATATACACACACACACACACATATATTACAATGGCAGAAATTGCCTAGACTCACCATTCAGACCCATCTGGACGGTGATGGTCTACTCATTAAAGGTGGGTCCCACGTGGGAGTGGCCCACCATAGTATTATATTATATTATATTATATATATATATATATACATGTGTGTGTGTGTGTGTGTGGGAGGGTGGGAGTGTCAGCGTTGTCAGCGCCCAGCGTCTCTGGACGGCCTGATGTTAGGCCCCGCATGTATGGACGATTTTGATGTATACATCAGATGGTGGGGCCCACATATGCCAGCTTGGTGGTTATAGGGATGGTGGCACCCACAGTTCTTACTCACATCAATATAGCAGCTGGTTAGCTGACGTGAGGTACACCATCCAATCCTCTCCCACCGTCCATGGATTGGAGGTGCGGATACAACAAATAAGATCAAGGTGGGGTCCATTCGGGTGGGCCATGTAGCTTCATCATCACCCCAAGAAAATGAGTGAGAGAGAGAGAGAGAGATGGAAAGGAGGGACGCAACCACTATGGGCCCTTCATTTCTTACAATGCATACTTCAAATGGGTCCCACCACATGTGGTCCCAAAAATGAAATTTAACAATGGATCACCCACCTATCGGCCTTCTTCTTTAGCCCCTTGGACTTGTATGCTCCTTGCCTTCTATTTTAATGGAGGTTGATGGAGAATGAATGGTTGAGATGGGAGATGAGAGAGTGGGAAAGTGGGCCACACTTGTTTGCTCTTAGAAATGCTTGGACGTTGGAATTTGTTGCTTGGGAGAGTGTTGAGAAATGAGGGAGAGAAAGGAGTGATGGGATGATATGGGATGAGTGTTGTAAGAAAAGGATGGTTAGGGTATGGGCTTAGTTGAAAATTGTGTAAAAGAGGGATGGGTAGGGAGAGAGAGAGTTAACTTAGGGAAAAAGAGTGATGGTTGCTTGTACTTGGGATAGGGTGAGGTGGCATTGAGGTATAGGTGGTGTACTTGACTTGATTGATGAGACATGTTGTACATATTCTCTCGAAATTCGCAATGCGCGGCGTTTCTTTGGAATGAACGCGGGCCCACATCTCCTAGCTTGGGTATCGGATCGGTGCGCGAGTCATGGAGTTGGAACCGCAGCGACGGCGTGGTCGTTAGGATATAAGTTTCGAGTCGAGTGGACTCTGATATGCAGGACTCAGCTTAGGATGGCGCGTAAACGTCGGATATGGGTCGAGGGTTGCCGGAATTTGACCGGAAGGACTGTGGAAGCCTATGGGATGGTACGGTTTAGGATACGGGTCTTACATAGATGGTTTAGATAGAACATTTAATCTCATTTAAATGGATGGTCAAATCCTTTATTAGAGTCCATTAAATGAATGGATCACATCTGGTACTTAAGGTCCACAGGATGGAAAATCTAGGTGCTTGATCATCCAATGAATGAAAAGTTTGAATTGTTTGCTCATTAAAAACCGTATGGATAGTCCATATCTAAGATAATAATTTTGAAAACAAGCCTAATAGTGAGGCTTATGTACATATTTTAGAAGGGCATTAAACAGCGCCCGATGTTGGCCCTGGGTTAAAAAGAGAGTGAGTCCAAAAAGATGGCCCGCCTTTACACTTTAAATAGGTATGACCCAAAACAAAGGCTAACCCTACAACTGAAACATGCCTAGACCAGTGTGCCGTGCACATGGCCCATTTAATGAAAAATGGGTGCAAGCCCATAAGGGAAGCCCGATCATGGGCTTAAAGTCCCGTAGAAAAACCCATCCCAAACCACAACACCCATAAGCCTTATATCCTGTTCGACTGAAAAAGGGTAGAGAAACCCTAACCGTCTGCACTGCCCTACCTTCTTTCTCCTAGGTCAGCCACCATCGAAGATACTGACTGGTAATAGCATTGACGAGTTGTAGTCCCTGCTAATATCGTTGGAAACAAAAAAAAGAAGAAGAAGCAATTGGAAGCTGCAGTCATGGCAGCTTCTATGGACGACAGGGCTGTGGAATCTGGCGACCATACGGTGATGGCGATGGCACTGCAGGTGCTAGATGGAGACCTCACAAGGTTTTGAAACCGAAAGGGGTTTTAAAAAACTCAAACCCTAAATGCCCTTCTATCGGGCCACCTCCAAAGAAGGCGTTGTCGCAAGAGGAAGCAAGGGATGACAATCGCCTTTCTTCCTAGAAATGAGTGGTGATCCTAATGTCGAAAAAACAAGCTCAACAACACATGCATACATCACTAACCTCCTCTTATAGAATCCGGCTTCAATACGCGGTAATCGACGTCAGATTCGATAGATATTGAAGGAACTAGGGCGAAATCAATGGTTATGATTGTTGGGAGACCCATGGAACCGATATAGGCGTGGATAAACGAGGAGAAAGAAGGGGATTGGAGAAGGATTTGTGGCTAGAACTATGGCTGTCGGCATAGTTTTGAGACCTGATGGCAACTGCATCTATGCCACTATCATCATTTGATTCCTAAAACGATGTCGGAATCTAGCCCCATGGCTCAAATCTGAGCTTGAAAGTCTATGGAATAGAACACACAGATCTGACCCTAAGGGTGCTCGAACAGATTCAATGATCTGAACTGATTCGTCATAGTCGATACCAATTATTAACTATAATGCAGAATTACAAATGAAGGACCATGCTATGCATTAAGTATAGAAATCAAATAAAATGAATAAATGATGTATATGATTGGGACACCATCGCTGTAGGCTTCATGCCGTTAGCCTTCCACATCTTACACCCTTTAGAGAAGCACCAGGATGAGATTAGAAGCTTCAGTCATATGTAGAGTTGGGCACAGGACGACTCGACTCGACTCGGCATACTCGACTCATCCGACTCATTCAGACCCTAATCGATTTGAACCACCTGGGTGAGTCGATGCGAACTGAGTAGAATTCGTCCAATTCAAACTCAAACCGAGTCAAATTCGGGTTACCCAGTAACTTGACTTGACTTGAAATCCAACTTGGCACTGACTTGACTCGTACACACACACACATAACTTAGATTTAACGTTTTCATGGAGAGGCTATAATTCTGACAAGTGCACCTAGGTTTTGAGTTGTGATTTCAGCCTGTGAATAACCGCTGCACCCGACCCGACTCGGATCGGGTCAGGCATTTTGGACTTGGTACTGAGTCGGGTCGAGTTCAGGTCAAGTCTATTTCAAAACCAGATTGAATCGGGTCAACCCTAATTTTGTCCAACTTGACTTGATGCCCAGAGTATTTCAGAGGGCCGAGGAGTTTGTAACCCAACGAAACTTTTCCCCTTAGGCTCCACATGAATTTGTCAATCTTAAGCCAACTAGAACACTGCGCATGTGACACACTTGTAGCGCACCACTGCTTACAAGATTTTAGATGAATCACAACTCTGTGGGTCCACTGGTATGCCGGATCACATTATCCAACGGGTAGGAAATCCAGACCAATAAGGCCACCTTATAGAGTTATTACACAAATCACATTGCATTATTTACAAAATGAAAATATGAGCATATTATAATCACAAATGAAATCTAATTATAAAATATTGTACCTAGATACAGGGAAAGTTGAGCGCAGATTCTAGACAATCTTACAATCTTACATGGAATAAATGGTGGAGAACGGAGAAAAAAAAAAAAAAAAAACGAAGGGAGACTTGATTCTTCGGCTAAATTTTGGGAGTCAACCTCTTCTACCTAGGTTGGGGTGGCAATCCAATGGCATTAGAATTCCATTGGCAATAATGAAGTTGGTTCTCCCCGAGAAAGGAAACGGACAACTCGAACGGTGAAGGAACCTTGAATTTACCCTTGATAAGTTGATCTACGGCGCCCATATAGAAAGAGGAAAGGAACGTCCTGAGATTCAGCTGCCTGGCACACCAAGAATAAGATTGGAAGCAAGAAATGAGAGAGAGAGAGAGAGAGAGAGAGAGAGAGAGAGAGAGAGAGAGAGAGAGAGAGTACCTTCCAATGTAGCACTTCTAGAGGTTTCTTCTCATTGGATTTTCATCCCATCAATGGTGATGTTGGGGATGTGGCCTATCTTGTTCCAATCTTCTCCTGCCCGCTGGCATCGATTGCATAGGATTGGACAAGAACTGATATTGAGTTCCTGAAGTGAAGTGAGGTGTTGCAGTTCTGGCAGTGCCTTTAACTTCTTGCAGAACGATATGGATAATTGAATTAGAAATGGGATTGATCCAGCTCCCACATTCAACTTCCACTCCTCCCAAATTTCCATACTTTCGAATATAAGAATCTCTAATTTGGGGAATGTTCTGGTAACCCCACCATAGCTATTCCCACAAAACTCGCTGCCCACCTGTCGCACTTCAAACATGGCCTTTATCTCAAGCCATTTAAGAGACATCAGTTTTCCAAGCGCAGGCATCTGTTTGCACCGGCAATATGATAATTGCACTTTCGTAAGATTGGAATACGACGAACAATCTTCCATCCAACTTGGGAATTGGCGACCAATGTAATCCGAGACGATAAGATCTCTTAGGTTTGTATGGGGTCGAAGGCCTTCAAACACACCCTCCTGCGCCACCACACTTTCTACGAGTATCTCCAAATTGCTCCGCTGACATGACAATTGCAAGGTTTGGAGGTTCTGCTTCTTCTCCAACTCTGCCTCGTTAGCCTCATCTCTACTTGCTACTCTGTTTAAGCATGTTATTTCTAGTTTCCCTTGAAGAAAGTTAAGTTCTTTCAATTCTGTAATTTTACATCCTCTCTCACCCCCCAAAATGAACTTAGTTAATGTCCGAAGGGATGTTAACCTCCCTATTCCTTTTGGCAAGTACTCCAAACAGGTACCCTCGGTTTCAAGATGTCTTAGTTTGATCATTTTCGCAATCCCTTTAGGGAGTTTTCTAAGCTTATAGCAATGATTAAGCTTTAAGGTCTGCAAAAGACAGAGGGTACTTACAAATTCTGGCAATTCTTGTATTTCGGTGGCTGACAAGTCGAGGTATCGCAAAAGCTTCAAGTTCTGGAAAGAATTCGGGAGCTTCTTTATTCTGCTGCCGCTCAAATCCAATGCTCTCAGGTGGTTTAAGCTGCTGATAAAACGATGAGAAATGCTGTGTATTTTTGACCATCCGATGAGCAGGAGTGTCCGCAAATTACTGGCCTTGTGAATGAATGAAGGAATGAATTCTACATCCCAATTGCAAATCCATGAAGCATGGCGAGCCTTTGTAAGGTCACTCTTCGGTGTTTTCTCTTGTATGACTAAATACTCACTCATAATAGATTCACAGACGTCATGGATCATGTCATGCATCATACAATACTTAGCATCACCGCCTTCATCTGTCTCTATGAAATGAAACAACGACCGTCCCATTAAATCATCGAAATACAAACCACCTAGCCTCTCCATTTCACCTCTTCCCCTCTGAGGAATGAAACCTTGGGCCATCCACAACTTGATTAACTTGTCTTTCTCGATGAAATGACCCTTAGGAAATATGGAACAAAAAGCAAAACATTGCTTCAAATGCTTTGGCATATCATGGAAACTCACTAATAGAGCAGGTGCTATTTTTTCAGCACCTAACGAGTCCCAATCCCATATTTCTTCATGTAAGACAGACAGCCAGTCCTGTACATCTTTTTTACTGCGCAGGGCACTTCCTATAGTCTTCAAAAGGAGAGGAATTCCATGGCACTTGTTTACAATCTCTCTACCTAATGACTCCAACACTCCACCATCATCCCCTCTTCTTCCTCCAGAGAAAGCTCTGCTGCTCAACAACGACCAGCATTCATTCTCAAACAAGGGTTTCAGTTCATGCATCAGTGTCATGGAAAATAATTTTGTAACATTCACATTACGAGTGGTGACTAAAATTCTACTTCCCGTCGCGGCTCCCTTCAGCGAAATCATAAGCTTTTCCCACCTGGCTTCATCAACATTACTTAGGCCATCCAGCACAAGCAGAAACTGTGTCTTTCGTACCCCACATTGTAAGATGAATTGCAATTCTTCCAAGGAACCAGACCATCCTCTAATTTTAGTGATGGCTAAATAGATTCTCCTCACGTCGAAATCATGAGGCAAACTCACCCAAATCATTTTATCAAAATGCTTCTTAACCCTCTCATCCTTGAAAACTAGTTGAGCAAGAGCAGTTTTGCCAATTCCTCCCATCCCAACAATAGAAATCACTGGGATGTTTTCCTCATTGCTGCTGCCCTCACTTACCAACTGTTTGACAATTATCTCCTTATCTGGATCCCTACCGAAAATCCCAGTTTCATCTATCAGTGAACTTGTTTCCATCGTATCCGACTCGATCGCTCCACCTTCTTCCCTGATTTCTCTGAAAATGAATCTATCCTTGTCTTCTTTGATCTGGTCTAATCTTGCACTAATCGCTTTTATCCGACGTCCGATCTTAACATGAAAGCTGGCTCTGTCGAAGGAGAAACAAGGTGGGAATGAGTGGGAACATACCTTATCTTCAGAGCCGGTACCATCATCGCAACCATCGATCACCACCTTCCACTCCTGCAAAACGTCATCCATGTCATATGCCACATCTTTGAGCCTTCCTAACCAATTTTTTACCAATTCATTCTTCACTTGCTGCTTCTCTGCGTCGATGAGTGCCGCTTGAAGAAATTCGAAGGTATGCGAGAGCTTTTCAAGATCTTCCTTAACACCCACTAAAAAGCTCAGCTCTTGGATGGCCATGGACCCCAAACTCTCCACGACTAACGAAACCAATCCATCTGCCATGATTTAGAGCAGAGAAGAAGCTGAAAGCTGGAAAGAAAAGAATCACCTCCGATGAAGCCGCGAAGCTATGTTGGGGAAATGCACTCAAAACCGAGTAGAGAAGACTCTATAGCGATTCGGTATAGCCAAAATGATTTTTCCTATCTGCAGACTCGGTCTAGCCATAATCTGTCATCTCATTCTGGCCCACATGTTGAGATGGTCTGAAAATCAAAACCGTCCATGTTCATCGAACCTGTTAATTCATTTGTAAATCACCAGATTCGGAGGTTTCACTGAAATTTTACATTTTGCCCATTAGCGGTAGCCAGTAAGAATTTTTATATAGATGATATTTTTTTTGGGCGGGTTAAAAAAAAACAAAGGCATTCGGACCTGATCGACGGAGTAGATTTTACATATACAATATGGTGGGGCCCATAGAACTTGGGTGCTCTACGCGCTCCGTAAAACATGTGTGGCAGACGATTCTGGTCCACTGATTCCCCACTCCCTCGGCGGCTACTTTTCTTGGTATAACGCGTTTGGATACGGAAATTCCAGGATAGAGCCGACAATTGTATCAGAGTCCCAGCGCTATAAAGTCTCCTGGAGATGCGTGGATCTAGACCGTTCATATGGTGAGCAAGATGCTGTGATCTAGATAGTTGGACTAGAGGTTGTTGGAAGCGGATTGGCTGGTGTACTACACACCACCGACCTGGCTGATGTGTGTACGTGTCGTGAGAAGACGAGCGCTGACGTTGCTCGAGCACTGGGCTGCACGAACGGTTCAACGGATATCAAAGTTTTATTTTATTTTTTGTTCGCTGGTCAGTACACCTCACTGTCAGTTCACGCTCGCAGTTAGCCACCCCCACTACCAAGACCTCTTTGCTGAAACGAGATATCTTTCACTCAGTCCGCCACTTGAGCCATGGATCAGGGTGTAAAGGATATGGAAGTTGCATGGCCCCTACAATGATGTGTCTGTTATATTCACACCGTTAATCCATTTGGTGAGATAATTTTAGAGTATGAAGTAAAAAAATGAGTTATATCAAAAGCTCAAGTGGACCGCACCATAAATAGCAGTGGGATGATGATTATCACCATTAAAACATTCGTAGGCCAACATAATGTTTATTTTTCATCCAATCTTTTCATAAGATCGCACGGATATGGATGAAGAGGAAAAACAAATATCATGTTCATTCAAAACTTCTGATAGCCCGAAAAGTGTTTCAATGGTAAACGGTTCAATTTCCAACTGCTTTTGCAGTGTGGTCCACTTGATCTTTGGATCTGTCTTATTTTTCGGCTCAAGCCTTACAACGGATTCCAAATGATCAGACATTTTGGATATAACACGTAACTCATATGGGACCCATAGAATTTGGTTATGTTAATGCACCATTCAATTCCGTGCGGCGCCGCCACGCCTGTCCAGAGGTGTTGGCGGCCCTGCCACCATCCGGCGGTGGCCACCCCCCTGGAATTCATGTTTTTGCTCCATGGAACCCCCTGGGTCCCCCTAAATGTGTCCATTTCACCTCTATGCTGAGTATGATGCATGTACTCCAGTCCAGGGGTTGTTTTCGGTCTAAATGGGAAGTTCGTAAGCTGAGTACACTGGCCCAGGTGGTTTAGATTTAATATAGACACATCCTAGGTTCGTCTTAGCTGGGATCAAGCTGATCCAACATCATTTGGGACCATTAAATCCACAGACTGGACTATAGAAGTCCCTTGTGCTACTAGAGCGACTCAGACTTACATTGTGTAACCTTGGTCAGCTTAGACCGTCTGATTTCTAGTTAGAAGTGACTTAGATCACTTCATTCAACTTAGGTGGTCCTACTTAATTTCCTAAGCTAGCCTACAGGGGTTGACTCGCCGATAAAACAAAGTTTCGGGATTCTAGTACTGTCTTTAAATTCAGTCGCTCCCTCCTAAGTCAGAGTGCATTGTGTTGAACCTATTACCCTAGGCCCAATTTAATCCAAATCATGCTCTGATACTAAGTTGCAGCGCCCCAAAATTCGAGGATCGAGTATCCACTTGGATCTCGAATTCCTGATTGCCACGTGTGCAATGATGAGTCACGAATGCATATAGTTAATCAGGTATTAGCAAGTAATAATGAATTAATTTAAGCATATTCAATTTCTAATCAAGTAATTAAGATCCAGGTGCCACTAACCAACTAAAATTCATAAAAAGTTCACATCCACCATATCAAATTAATAAATTTAGTTTAACAGTTATCCATGGATTTGATCTCAACGCTCATCAATCCCCAAAATGACCTGGGCTTTGGCCCAGTCCCGCCAACATCCACCTCGCTAATATGCCCCACCAAACTCCTATTAGTACGCCCGCTCCTCGTCATCGTCGGCACCGACATCGTCCAGTGCGTGTTGCTCAAGGGTACCTTCATCTATATCGGGTTCTGGTTGGTGTTTTAAAACACCGTCCCACAGTGGGAGTGAGTGATCAACTCAGTGGTACCATTAGCAATAGGCATTGAATTATCATGCATATGATACATTTAATGAACAACAAATAGCATAGATTCCTAAACACTGTTATTAATGCAAATGCATGATTATGATATGATGCATGCTCCTCACAAAAACCAACACTCCCTCAAGCAATGGCATCTGATGTTCGCAATGAAACAACACTCCCTCAAAAGCAACCTTGACTGCATAATCACCAACAATATAAATGCAATGCCATAGAACATGTTAGTCAGGTTGATTAGTTAAGTTCATTTATCCAGTAAGTTGGGAAAACCGAAATACCCTTAGTGGAGTTATTGCCCTAACCTGATCGCACAGCTCAAGGACCGTGGTCATGTGACTCTTGCAATCCTTAGCCCTATATTTGGGTCGTTAATCCCTAACAAAATATAACATGGATGAAATCAAATTAGAACTTAGATGTCCCACTTGTGGTCACTGTAGGGAGGTCGTCACCCCAACACAGGCTGACAGTACGGGTACAGTGTCCCATACCACCATTCCCGGCTCATGAGTCCAAATGCTCAATAGACACTACGGGGAGCCTCGTCACCCCAGCGTAAGCCGATAGCACGGGTATAGTGTTCCATACCACCATCTTCGGCTCATGAGACTTTATGGGCTGTAAATCATATTTTGAAGTGGGCGCGATGGTCTTAGGGTATTTTGGGTTCATACAGGCATGATCAAACAAGGTTAACGTGCAAGGATGGTCGACTAATAGTCAATGTGCCCTAACAGGCTAAACTATAACTAACCGGCCTGAGAACAAGATCTCGTGCAGTCCAACTACAGCCAACGACCTACGGTTCAACTGTCGGGCCAGATTCACTTAGGGACAGGTCTAATAAGGACCGCCCAAGAACTTCCAGGTAATCGGCCGATCCATAAGGGAAATATGCCACAATGCACCACAAATATCGATTTCTTGAATATAATTCAAGTATGGAAGGCAAGATTTCAGTGTGATCATTACAAGGACAACACCATACAATATTCCACCTGAATTTACTGATTCAACATGACATATTTTAGGCTATACGATTACATAGACAGCCATACAACTATATACCGAAATAAATCTCCTATACGCCAATCATACATCACATTATTCAGCCATAATTTAAAAATTTAGACAAGTGACTCAACCAATCACCAACTTACAATGTTTGAAGCTTTCACCCAAGCAGGATTAATCATAAAATCAAGAAATCAACCACTAATTACCATTTTACAACAATCTATGTCATTATGTTAAGCATAGTTAACACCAAACCAGGAAAACAAGAATCAACTAGTAGCAATTTTGGAGAAATTTAGATATTTGCACCCTACATGAGCATACAAATGCAGAAGTCATAATTTGGGATATTAGGGTCAAATCCCTTCCCAATATTTTGATAATTCCTAGTCTATTAACCTATATATGTAGTCCAAATGAAAATTCAACCACATGCACTAACAATTCACCAACCACATTCATTAAACCTACTATAGGCATGATAACCAGACACCTAAAGGTAATGTCATCACCTAAACTTGGCTAGAGATTGCTGAGATGATTCTAGCGATGCCGGGTCCGCAAGCTCGAGGTGCTAGGGCCCTGCATTGCATTGGATGGATAAGAATTACATGAATATTGTAGAAATCAAGGAAATGGAGTGAGAAATCCTAGCTGCTGGAAAATGGGCTGAGAGAGAATGGCTGAATATTTATATCCAGAATTTAATTCAGTTAACCTTGCACTTTGGTGAAATTCCTCTAATGACCTTATGGGCCCATTTTTTATTATAGGGATTGTCCTCATAGCCCCCCGGCACATATGAAACATGGGATAGGTGAAGGGTTGAGTGAAGTTTGATTGTAAACGGATGCGGAGTTTTGTCGTGGCGGCCTGATTTGCGATCAACGGTCACTGTTCCACAATCAACGGCCAGAATTTATAGGCGCGGGCCTAGAATTATTTCTAACCTTTGGTGTGAATTTAAAAGAGATCTGATGGCTAGAACGCCTGGATTTGAAAACTCAAGCAGCAAGGTTATTAGGTTAAAAGTTCAGAATTTGATTACTTTTGGCGAGGCGACTTGCGAGTGCCAGCAGGGCAGCGCTGTTTGACCACTTTTGAGCATTGTCGGGGCCTGGTGTCCGTATGGGACAAGAAGCCCAGTGAGCCCAAGGATCTAATAAAGTTTTGAGATTTTTAGACCTTCCTCGGTGATACACAGCCCGTACGGACAGTCGCCTCGTATGGCTCGACCGATTGGCTTTACGGCCCATGCTCGACTCAATGTTAATTTAATTTAAACTTTACAAAAGGGCGAGTTAGGGTTAATTAACCCGTCTTAAACCCACACGTGTGATAGAATCGTTCGGTCCTAAGTCAATTCACAAGTGAGTGCCTCATTACACTTTTCCCTTTTTGGACGAGGCGTTACAATTATAGCAACCGTCAGAACGTGGGAATAATCTAGATCGCCTGATTAAGGTTATAAATAACAAAGGGATTCATCAAGAAGATAGTGTCTCATACCAACTAAATCAAAGCAAACATTATCTTTCAATTATCCTTTTAATTATTAGTAAATTACATTTCATTAATCCCTTACTTTTTTGCCTGTTGTTTACATTCTGTAGTGTTAATCAAGTAGTTGGTAATTATTACTGTAATTTGAGTCTACGCTTGCACACTGGATTCAATTCTTCACTCGAAAAGGTGTTTTGCAGTTGTTCTTCACAACTATCTATACGAATCCCTATCTCATTTTACTTTATCTGTACTGAAAAGTCCTTTCATAAGGAAGGCAAAAGTGTAACTCATCATCAGAGGATGAACTCTACCCTTTGAATATCACTTGGTATTGTTTACACATTAAGCAAGTGGCTGAATAGGCGACCGATCTCATCAGATCTTGGTCACACACATGTCTGCCTATCTTGCCACTTGGGGGTCATAGTTGTTCGGTTTGAATTGAGCTGCAAATTCAATTTTGACATGCCTGCATTTTGACTACCAAAAACCAAGCAGCAATACTTTTTGGCATGCCTGGTGGGTGTTCACAACCCCAAGTGTAGGGTCACGATGTAGTAATAAGCTCGGTGAAACCGAGGTCGAATTCACAGGGACTAAAATCGTACGTTTCTGAAAGTAATTAAAAGTAGAACTTGAAGAAGATCTAAAACTAAATCTGGATAATTTTTTTAAAGAGTAATTGTGAAGGATGTAATTGAAACTTGTGAATTTAAAGGTGGGAACTAGGGTGCGAAAGATCCACTTGTAGCAATTAAGATGCTACCTTACTTGATTCAAGTAACACAACTGGAATTGGAGTCCTATCCTATCTAATTGGAAAATATAACAATTAGATCAAATCTGAACTTTCATTGACCTAATTCTCAATGGATGAGGATTGGAAGGGATTCCATCACCTTACTATGCCCAGGAGACGATGGTGAACAACAGGATTTACTAATCCCACTATCTCAAATAGGAAAAGAAGATATTCAAAGCTATCGCAGCGTCTATTGTAATTTGAGTCACAACAAACCATAGAAAATTGAAAATATTCCTTCAAATCAAACTATGAATCAATGAAGTTCAACATAAACATGAATCAAAGAAAAGTAAACATCCCATTCACGCTACAAGCTTCACCTCTTAGCCCTAGGTAAGAGGTTTAACCAACCATAGACATGATTGAACTAAGAACTCTTAAGAAAAATATAAAAACAACTAAGGAAGAAGAAGAAAAACTCTTGGCGGCGGCTCTCTACCCTTTTGCTCCACTCCTCAAACCCTAGAAGATGCCTAAGAACATCCTAGGAACTCCTATTTATAGTTGGAGAATTCCAACTTTCGCACTGAGTTGGAAAAGTCTGGAAACCACCTCAAATTTACGTAGTTCGCGCAAAATCTGTGTAACCTTCGACTAGTTGAGGGATATCTTCAACTGATCGAGGGTTATCTTCAACTAGTCGAAAGAAATCTTCAACTGGTCGAGAGTCATGCGATTTTAAAAAATAATGTTGCTGGAGTTCAAGCTGAAGTTTCTTAGGTTGGTCGAAGCAGAACTTGGGCTAGTCGAGGCAGAACTTAGGCTAGTTGAAGCAGAGCTTGGGCTAGTTGAGCCAGAGCTTGGGCTAGCCGACCTTCACGCGTATTCCTTTTCTTCACTTCAAATCTTCAATTCTCTTCATTCCTCACTTGATTTCCTTAGATTTTTGGCATGTGAATTTTTCAATCTTGGCCTCATAAGATCTATCTTTTGCCTTGGTGATTTTTAAGCATCAAATCCATGCTTTTAGCATTCTTTGCATTCCAAGCTCTCAGATTCACCTTGCAACACAAACATATATAAAATATACCTTTAAGCATCAGCATGTTCATAAAATCAAGATATAAATAGGGGAGAATATGTACTATTTGACACTCAATAGTGGGACCCTAAAGAAAAAACTACTTTGCTGATAAAAATATACACTTTCCATCGGCCGTACCAAGCAGCAACAGTTTGCACGCCTAGTGGGACGCCATAACATTAGCTAGTATGAAAGTATTGAGAAAGTGAGGCCGACATATCTTTCTGAGAGAACGATGACTTGGCTATGTGATATGCAAATGGCGAATCAACATATAGAAGATCAGTTACGAGGTCGTCCAAGCAGTTATGAATTTAGGTTGAGACCTTCAACAGATGGATGGTTAAACATGATAGAAGCTTGAATATGATGTTTTTTAAAAGATAGAGTGGGTCACATATTATTTCATGGTGAAGATAGACAAGAAATTGCCAGATCAAAGATGGAGATGATCTGGACCGTTAGAAGTTAAAACAGACAAATCTCGCAAATCGGAATAAGCTATCGGACTTACCATATATGATTTTGGCGTAGGACGAGCTACTTTAGCCACCTAACCCCGCTACACTGGGTTATGTAAGCCGAATTTGTGAAATACCATCAGATCAACGGTCAAATTCCTGTTTTAATTTCTTTTTCACTATTTATAGTAAGTTTTAGTTTGAGTATAACTCTTCATCTGTTGGGCTTTAGGAGTTGCGCCCAACATGAAAAGTGCTTAGAATAATTAGGAGAATAGCATGGTTGAGCCAAATAGGACACTTACTATTTTTGGCCGAAAAGCATGAGGTCTAGTGGAAATCACGACCGTTGATCTCTAGGAGTTTGGTTATAGTATGAGTTTGAAACTTATTCCTAGGGTTTATATTGTTATTTATTATCATCAATCAATTTATTATGAATTTCCTGGAATTATTCTAGTCTCTTTCTTTTCCTCATGGATTCAAGGTTTTTCTCTATGAGGAGTCCAAAGAAGTTCTGTGGATTCGAAACAGTTATCCCCCTGAGGAAGACAGTGCTCGATCTCACGTCCTTCCTTGCATCAATTTGGTATCAGCGCGAAGTTTTCTCCACAAATCGATGACTTCTAACGACACGTCAGGCAACAATCCCATGGACAGTGCTCAAGGAAATTTACCTTTAACAGTGGCAACTTTCGAAGCAGCACAACGAGAGAATCTGCAAGTTATACAAGGGCTGCAGACTACCATCGATCGCATGATGAATCGCATAATGAAGGCCCTACGTCACTCTCCATACATTATTTTTCAGATCATTTTCGAGCATTATCTAAAAATTTAAGAAGATAACAATTATAAGGTGGACTATATTCCAGGTAACAGTGGTGATCAAACACCCTAATGTTAAAAACTCTTTACGGCGCACCTTAATGTTTACTTAGATTTTATTTTCCATCCAATCTGTTGATAAGTTCACGTAGCATGGATGAAGGAAAAAAAAACAAATATCAACTTGATTCAAAACTTTTGTGAACTATTAATAGTTATGATCAAGCTGATATTTGTGCTTTCCCTTCACCCATGTCTGTGTGACCTTTTGAAGAGGTTAGATGGTGAATAAGCCTTAGGGAGATTTCAACTGTACTCATTTAATCCCGCTGCTTTCTATGGTGTGGTCTACTTGAGCTTTGGATGTGCCTCATTTTTTAGCTCATGCTCTAGAATGATCCATAAAAATTTATGGACAGTTTGGATCTAAAACATAAATCATTGTGGGTGAAAGAAATTGCACACGCTAAAAGTTGTGTTGTGTCGCACGACCATGTATTTAGAAGAGCTGCGTTATCTTGTTCGCTAGAGTCACGAGGAAACGACTAGGTACTACCCCGCCTGTTCGGAGCTCTGGGACAGGCGTAGGCTCCGAGGGCCACTCAAGACTTGGATTTGACTTATTTTTTGTCCAGTACTCTAAAATGATATGGAAATATAGATAATTGGTGTGGATAAAATTTATACATCACAGTGGTCCCTCAGTGTCCCTTGGAGCCTCTGCCTGTCCGAGCTACTAACAGGTGGGGTAGTACCTAATCCGTGCGCAGCAACAAGTGAACAATGGATTTAAAAAAAGGTCACTCTCTGTGGAACTAAGCCCTTCTTAATAATGCGGTTTGTGTGTTCGACGAAATGCCCTTCTTAATAATGCGGTTTGTGTGTTCGACGAAATTCATTATTAGAATTTAGTCCCATGTTGTTATATTTTAAACCTGTTATGAAACGTATCTTCGTTTTTTCTTTTCCCAATAGATCTTGATGTGATTATAGTGTGAACTGTAAAATTCAAGCATATAGTCATGATGCATGCTTGGTAGGAATGGTATGAGGTGTCAGCAGACCAGTAGATGTTCCTTTGGTGATCAGAACCATTCATTTAGTGATCGAACAACACTGATACAATGAGTTTTGCCCATTGAACGGGAAAAGATCAACCCCATCCCTGATTCACGTGAACCACACAATTAGAGAAAGTGTTGATAGAAAGCTTACCCTCCAAACTCTCTACCTTGGTGTGGCCCACTTGAATTAATTATGGGCCTGATTTTTGGGTCAGAGGACTAACATTTGGTGCAGCAGATAATGGTTGGAGTAAATCTTACATGCTCATCACGGTGGGCCATGTAAAACTTAAGGTTGGACGTCTCTCCTAACTGTTTTAATTGGTATGACCCACTTAAATCATTGCATGGGTTGATTTTTTTGGCTTCAAGCCCAACATAGCATTACACATCTAATGATCCGAGTGGATCTCATGAACACATTAAGGTGACCCTTTAAAAAAAAAATGAAAAAGTGGACGTCCGTCGAACAATTGTTGAAACTTTGAGAAATTTCCTACTATACAACCCATATATGGCCCACCAGCCATTTTAAGTCCACTTCTTTAAAAGCTTCCAAGAATACTCCCCTATGTACAGGCGACTTTTCACGGGACCAAAATACCCCAGTCATTCCTTCTTTCCGGAAGCCGATTGGCTGGTGTGTGAAGACGAGCACTGACGCTTCTCGACATGGCCCTCACAATGATGTATTTATTATATCCACACAGTTCATCCATATTTCGAGATCATTTCAGAGCATTATTGGAAAAAAGGAATCATATCCAACCACACCACAAATAGCAGCGGGAAACTTGATTTTCATTGTTAAAAATTTTGTTGGGCCCACCGTAACATATATTTTCCATCCTATCTATTCATAAGGTCACAAAGACCTTGATGAAGAGGAAAAATAACTTTCATATTGATCTAAAACTTCTGTGACCCCTAAAAGGATTTCAATGGTAGACGTTCAATCCTCCACTGCTTTTTACAGTGTGGTCCACTTGATAGCTAGATCTATCTTATTTTTTGTCCTAAGCCTTAAAATGAGTTCGCCAAATAGATGGACGGTTTGGATATAACATATACCTCATAATGGGACCCACAAAAAGTGGTGGGAATTACAACAGGGAAAGAGACTCAGGGTCGTCTAGGTTGGGACCCTGTTGACCAGGTCTATGGCCACGGATTATAACCGTAGCCATAACGTTGCACTCTATACATTTTTTTTTATTTTTTATTTTATTATTATTATTATTATTTTAACATAAAGAACTTTGTTCTACCTACATTTTTTCTAATATATATATATATATATATATATATATATATATATATATATATATATATATATATATATGAGAAAAATATAGGTAGAATAAATTTCCCCATGTAAATAAAAATAATTTTTAAAAAAAAGAAAAACAAAGAAAGAAGTGCACATATTGTCACGCACTACGATTACCGCTATGGTTATAATATGTAGCCATAGAACCCAGCTTTCAGCTATCAAAAAGTTGAAAAAGCAGGGGCATTTTTGACCTTAGAAATGAGGTCGTACAGCTAGGGCTTATTTTTGTAAGCTAAAAGGCAAGTGGGCTTAAAAAGGTTTGTGGGCCATATATGCGTCGTATGGTAGGAAATTTTTGGTTCCAAAAAGAGTTTTAATTTTTGAACCCCACAGTAATGCATATGATATATCCGTTCCGTCCATCTGTTTCATAACAGAATTTTGAGATATGAGCCAAAAATTGAGGAAGATTCAGCACTCAGGTGGCCCACTCCAAAAGAAATTGTGGCTCAATTTTTTTTTAACGATAAGTGTTCGATTCCCTTTTTCCTGTGGCATGGTCCACCTAAGCTTTGGATATGCCTCATTTTTTGGCTCATGCCATAAATTCAGGTGGCATAATGGATGAACGGTGTGGATAAGCGACAAACATCATGGTGGGACCCACAAATATTTTGCTGCCTTTCTATTTTTGTGTAAAAAAAGTAAAACCTCAAATCAATTACAAGGAAATGTCCAGGGAAATAATCATTATTATTTTACCGGGCATTTACCAATGAACTGGAAAATCAAACACGCCACGAAATTTTCAATCGCGAGAACATAGGAAGTGGATTAGGTGTTACCCGAGCAACATGGGCAGTTGAGTGTTTCTCTAACCATAGGACCCACCATGATATATGTGCTATATATCTAGGCCGTTCGTCAGTTTTTACAAATCACTCTAGTGCAACTTCCTAAAAATGAGGTAGATACAAGTCTAAAGTGGACATCACAGGAAACAGTGGATAGTGAATGCCTACCATTGAAACATTCCTAGGGCCCATAATAAGGTTTATGTTCCATCCAACCTGTTCATAAGGTCACAAAGACCTGGATGAAGGGAAGACAGAAATATAAGCTCGATCCAAAACTTCTATGGCCCTCGAGAAGCTTTCAATGGTAAGTGCTCAATCCACACTAATTTCTATGGTGTGGTCCATTTGAGCATTGGGTGTGCCTTATTTTTGGGCTCATAGTCTAAAATTATCTGTAAAAATAGATGAACGGTATCAATATATCACATACATCATGTTGAGGCCTACAAAAATTTTCCACGCTTGGGCAATGGATTAGGTGCGGCCGGCCTCACCTTATATGGTGTGTCCTTGACCGAGGGGCCCACCTTGATGCATGTATTGTATATCCACAATGTCCATCCGTTTTACCAGGTACTTTAGGCCATGAGGGAACGGATTGGCTACTCCCCCTTACACCAGCCAATGGTTGGTGGTCGGTGCCAAATGGGCCACACCATGATGTAAGTGTTTCATCCATGCCATCCATCTGTTTTTACAGATCATTTTACGGTATAAGTCCAAAAATGAGGTATATCCAAATCTCAAGTGGACCACATTAGTGGAAACAATGTTGAATAAGGGTCGACCATTAAAAACATTTTGGGGACCATAAAAGTTGTGGATCAAGCTGATATTTGTTTTTTCTCTTCATCTGGGCCTGTATGACCTAATCAACAGATTGGATGTCAAATAAATAGTATAGTGGGCCATAGGAGGATTTTAATGGTTGATATCCAATCACTATTGTTTTCATGTGGTGTGATCCACCTGAGATTTACATCCCTCTAATTTTTGGGATCAAGCAATAAAATTATCTTTAAAAATGGATGAACGGAATGAATGAAACATATACATCATGGTGGGGCCCACAGAGCACCGAACACTAGCCACGGAGCTGCTGTCGGGGGAGTAGTCAATCCGTTCCCGAGCTGGGAACGGATTGGCTACTCCCCCTGACACCAGCCAATGGCTGGTGGTCGGTGCCAAATGGGCCACACCATGATGTATGTGTTTCATCCATGCCATCCATCTGTTTTTACAGACCATTTTACGGTATATAACTCCAAAAATGAGGTATATCCAAGTCTCAAGTGGACCATATTACAGGAAATAGTGTTGAATGAGGGTCGACCAATAAAAACATTTTGGGGACAAGCTGATATTTGTTTTTTCTCTTCATCTAGGCCTGTATGACCTAATCAATAGATTGGATGTCAAATAAACGGTATAGTGGGCCATATGAGGATTTTAATGGTTGATATCCAATCACTATTGTTTTCATGTGGTGTGATCCACCTGAGATTTACATCCCTCTAATTTTTGGGATCAAGCAATAAAATTATCTTTAAAAATGGATGAACGGAATGGATGAAACATATACATCATGGTGGGGCTCACAGAGCACCGAACACCAGCCACGGAGCTGCTGTCAGGGGAGTAGCCAATCCGTTTCCAGGCCATGAGTAAAAAAATCAATCAGATTAAATTCTCGGAGTGGGCACTAAGAGGGTTTTAACGGCCCTGCTGCTTCCATTGGTGTGTTCCACTTGAGCCTTGGATTTGCCTTATTTTTTGGAATTTATCCTAAACTAATATGAAAATAAAATAAATGGACCGTGTGGATAAAAATCGTAGATCACGGTGACTCCTTAGAGCCCATGCCCGTTCCTAGCCAGGGATAGGTGGGGTTAGTACCTAATCCTCGTTCCTGGGCAGCGATGGAGACGCCCGTCTCCAATGGACGCGGATGCGGAACTTCCTTCCACGCGAAGCTAGGTGGCGCACACCATGATGTTTATGATAAATCCACCCCGTCCATCCGTTTTTCCAGATCATCTTAGAATACCCGAAGGTGATGCGGATCCAAAACTCATGTGGGCTGCACGTCTGAAAAAGTAGGTAAGGGGATTACTGCCGTTGAAACCTCCCTGTGTCCGCCATGAAGTATATATGCCATCGATACCGTCCATGAGGTCATTCCTCCTCAGATGAACTGAAATTATAAAACATTAGCATGATCCAAAACTTTTGTGGCCTCATTTAAACAACTTTTGTAGACGCTTGAATGTTTTAATGGTGGAAATTCAATTCTCAACCTTTTCCAGTCGTGTGTCATACTCGAGGTTTTGATCTATATCATTCTTGGGTCCATGTCATAAAATGATCTATCAAATCTGATGAGTGGGATAGATTTATGAGAAACATTACTGTGGGCCCCAACTAGGTTCCAATTGCACCCGGAGAATGTAGGCTTCCTTTTCCAATAACACATTGGAGAGAGAGCGTCAATAAAGAGGAATTAGAGGAAGGGAGAGAGAGAGAGAGAGGGATGTATGATAAGTTTATTGAGGAATTTAGGACTGTGGACCCCACCTTTTATCCAGCTGTTTTTATGAAAGAAGACCATCTTTGTTTTGCAACTTAGACCTGCACGTGCGAGACCAAATTTCAGGACGAAAATACCCCCACATTTTTACGTAACCTTTTAACTGCATTGCTTTTAGCGTTGCTTTTACTCCCCATACAGTCTCTTAGAACTAAGAACTGAAGTACGAAGGGTTTTCTTCTCATTTTTCTAGCTGAAATCTCTGTGAATCATCTAGATATCATCATTCTACATTTGCTATTTTTCATCTTGCCTAGGGTTACATGAAATCCCACGAGCTGGTTGCATCTCCTTGAAAAGGTTCAAAATATTCTCTCACTCTAAAGCACCTCTCTTCAACCTGCATTTGACTGATACTGCGGCAATCGGAGGTACAGATCTTGAAAAAAAAACCATGAATTCACTTGTACAATGGCATTGCATGCGAAGTTCGGTCAATTCCATGCGTTAGGCTTAGTCAATTTCATGCGTTAGGCTTAGTCAATTTCATGCGTTGATCGATCAAATCCATGTCAAACTCACTCAATTCAATTTGAAGCTCACTCAATTCTATGCTAGGGCTCACTTGATCTCATGCTAGGCTCACTGAATTCCATGTTTACCCTACTCAATTTCATGCTAGGATTGCTCAATTTAATGTTTACCCAGCTTAATTTCATGGTAGATAAGGTCAATTTAATGTTCATCTCGATAAATATCATGCTACGATCGCTCAATTTAATGTTTGCCCAGCTTAATTTCATGGTAGATAAGATTAATTTAATGTTTGCCTCGATAAATTTCATGGTAGGATCGCTCAATTTAATGTTTGCCCAACTTAATTTCATGGTAGATAAGGTCAATTTAATGTTTCTCTCGATAAATTTCATGCAAGGATTGCTCAATTTAATGTTTGCTTAGCTCAATATTATCCTATGCTCGCTCAATTTACAGTTTTCCCATTCAATATCGATGCAATTCTCGCTCAATTTAATGTTTGCCCCGCTCAATATCATGCTATGCTCACTCGAAGAAATGTTTGCACAACTCAATATCACGCTATGCTCGCTCGAAATATCGTTTGCCCACATCAATATCATGATATCCTCGCTTGATTTATCGTTTGCCCAGCTCAATATCATGCTATGCTCTCTCGATTTAATGTTTGCTTGCATAGTTGAATTTATAGTTTGTCCCGCTCAATTTCAGTTTGCACCATTCAATTTCATGCTTGCCGTGCTAATGTTTCGGATTTTCCCGCTGAATTTTTCAGTTTGCCCCGCTCAATTTTCATGTTTGCCCTGCTAAATTTCATGTTTACCCCGCTGAATTTCATGTTCCTCTGCTCAATTTTAGGTTTCCCCTGCTCAATTTCTAGTTTGCCCCGCTGAATATCATTTTTCCCGCTTAATTTCATGTTTGCCCGGCTGAATTTCAAGTTTGCCCCGTTGAATTTCATGTTTGCCCCACTGATTTTCTAGTTTGCCACGCTGAGTTTGATGTTTCCCCACTGAATTTCATGTTTGCCCCGCTCAATTTCCAGTTTGCCCCGCTCAATTTCATGATTGCCTCGCTGAATTTCATGTTTGCCCCGCTCAATTTTCAGTTTGCCCCGCTCATTTTCATATTTGCCCCGCTTAATTTCCAGTTTGCCCCGCTCAATTTCATACTTGCCCCACTGAATTTCATGTTTGCCCCGCTCAATTTCTAGTTTGCCCCGCTCAATTTCATGCTTGCCCCGCTGAATTTCATGTTTGCCCTGCTCAATTTCATGCTTGCCTCACTGAATTTCATGTTTGCCCTGCTCATTTTCATGTTTGTCCCGCTCAATTTTCAGTTTGCCCTGCTCAATTTCATGCTTGCCCCGCTGAATTTCATGTTTGTCCCCTCAATTTCCAGTTTGCCCCGCTCAATTTCATGCTTGCCCCACTGAATTTTATGTTTGACCCGCTTAATTTCCAGTTTACCCCGCTGAATTTCATGCTTGCCCCGCTGAATTTCATGTTTGCCCCGCTCAATTTCCAATTTGCCTCGCTCAATTTTATGTTTGCCCCGCTCAATTTCCAGTTTGCCCCGCTCTATAAATTTCATGCAAGGATTGCTCAATTTAATATTTGTCCAGCTTAATTTCATGGTAGGTAATGTCAATTTAATGTTTGCCTCAATAAATTTCATGCTAGGATTGCTCAATTTAATGTTTGCCTAGCTCAATATTATCTTATGCTTATTCAATTTACATTTGCCCATTCAAAATCCATGCAATGCTCGCTTAATGTAATGCTTGTCTCGCTTAATATCATGCTATGCTCGCTCGAAGAAATGTTTGCCCAACTCAATATCACGCTATGCTCGTTTGAAATATCGTTTGTCCACATCAATATCATGATATGCTTGCTCAATATATCGTTTGTCCAACTCAATACCACTTGAAACCATTCGTTAATGACGAAGGCCTAATCTGTATAAGATCTAGTTGTTTTTTTGAAATATAAACGCGTAGCTTACTATTCATTTCCTTAAGCTCTTTATCATCCTCATCTATAATAGAAATTGAGCTGTCGGTCCTTCATTATTTAATTGAGTTTTGTCATATGACAAGGTTCCATTGATTTATGATTCACTGATAATGTGTCATTGTATTGGTTTTCAGATAATGGCTGTAAGAATCATATGCTCTTTTGGCGAGGAGTTAGAATTTGAAAACAAGCGATACTCGTACACGGGTGGAACATTAAAACAAATGAGGCTACGTCTGGAGACTATATACGAGGAGCTTCGACCTAGAATTTACAAGATTACTAAGAGCAGACCAGAAGATTGTGATATTAGGATGAAAGTATTGAATCCTTGCACTAACGAATCAATGCTTCTAATTGAAATTGAAGACGACGATGACGTCAGAGAGTTCTTGTCTTACCAGTTTGAGCATTCAGAAAAATTCATCCCGTTAGTCATCGAAACAATGCAACACATCAATACCACAACATATGTGGACAGTGTGGCTGAGGAGTATGGTGTGGAATTCAAATACAATCCTTCTCCATTACAAGTGGTAGTAAGCAATGATCAATTGCCCGAGCCCTCGCAAATATCAAACGTCGTAACTAACCAAGTCAGTGGTGCACTTGACATTAACAATAATTATGAATACAAGACACTGCCGTTAGCATCAACAACAGATCTGCCATCATCATCCACCATCCCACTTGTGCGTGTAAGCGACATTCCGCTTCTAGACCTTCCCGAAACATCAAACCTTATGATTCGTCAAGTTCTCGCGCCGTTTGATGATGATGCACTCACCAATGCAAAAATGCTGGAATATACTGATTTGTTATGTGAACCGATCGATATAGCTGTTGGGCAAACATTTAAGGACAAGAGTTGGTGCCAGTATGTGTTAAACCAATTTACAATTCGGGATAATTTCCAGTATAGAGTAATATACTCAAATTCGAGGAGATTTACCGTGGTGTGCTTTGAAAATGCATGCGAATGGAGGGTTCATGCATCTTGGGTGAATGATACGAACATATTCAAAATACGGACTTATACATCAAAACACATGTACGGCATGGCATGGATGAAGAACGATCACCGGCAAGCCAGCAGTAAGCTAGCGTGTGATCTGGTTATTAGCCGCATTGAACAACGCTTAGGTTGAGGCCACGTGATATTATCTTCGCCATGCAAGAGAAACATAATATTCGTATTGGTTATTGGAAGGCATGGAAAGCTAGGGAGCTTGCAATTAATCACGTGATGGGGTCTAACAAAGACTCCTACAATCAACTCCCTTTGTATTTGCATAGTTGAGGAGGGCCAACCTAGGGACAGTTACTGTCGTGCTTGTTAACCAATAGACTAGCAGGTTCCAGAGATGTTTTGTAGCTCTCAGACAATGCATTCGAAGCTTTTAGAAATCATTGCGGATGGTATTGGTCATTGACGGGACACACTTAAAGGGCAAATACAAGGGTATACTATTCATCGCCACGACTTTAGATGGGGACAATCATATATTTTTAGTTGCGTTTGGCATCGGGGAATCATAGAACAACAGTAGTTGGAATTGGTTCCTTACCTACCTTAACGATGTGTTAGGGTCTGTGGAGGGTCTTGTCATTATATCCGACCGACATAAAGGTCTAATGAAAGAGGTTCCCTATGTCTTTCTGTGTGCAATCCATGAGTATTGTGCATACCACATTTACAGAAACTTGGTGGACACTTTTAAGGACAAGTCATTGGAGATGTATTACTGGAGGGCTATGAAGACTTGTAGGAGGGCCAAATTTGAAAAAATAATGCATGATATCGAAATGGCCAATCCCTCAGTACATGCATGACTGACAGAAATCGGGTATGAGAGATGGGCATCTTCGCACTTTCGAGGAAGAAGATTCAACTTGGTCACGACAAACATATCTGAGTGCGTTAATGCCCTTTTCAAAGAAGCATACGAATACCCCGTTACGAAATTGATAGAGGCTGTAATATTGAAGATATAGGAATTATTTTACAAGAGACGAGAATCTAGGGCATCATTTGTGGGTCCATTGACACCATGGGTGGAGAAATAGTTAAAGGATATCATGTAGAAGGCGCGAGATGTTCGGTGCCATGCTATTTCTCGAGATAAGTACAATGTTGTTGGAGATTATAATGATACGGTGAAGCTCAGTGAGTTTTCATGTACATGTCGTGAGTTTGGGGTGAAGGGGTACCCTTGTATGCATGTCCTGTCAGCCTGCATAACTACAATCTTCCTCACTACTCATATTGCTCCCCATTTTACACGGCGCATAATTACCTGGCCATGTATAGCGAATCAGTGTATCCAGTACGCGACAATAGCGAGTGGAAAATTTCAGTGGGGATGAACGACTATTGTGCGCAGATTAAACCCACAAGACAGAGGAGGTCAGCTGGAAGACCTAAAAGGCTTAGAATTCTATTACGTGGAGAAGAATCGAAAACAGTAAAGTGTGGGCGATGCAAACAAACCAGGCATAATCGCCGGTCGTGCAAGTTTTCGATACCCGGTGTATAGCATATCGTGTAATTTATGTAACGTATGTACTTTGGATGATACATACTTTGTAATTATGTCACACATTCAATTTATGAGTAATTTCTAACAACCTGCGTACCAAAGTACTTGTAGCTATGACAGCCTACTTGATAAAGTAATAGAAGCTGTCCAACAAGTACTAAATAAAGCAGGTATCCACCCAAAGAGAGGAATGAGGTCAAAAAACTTATAAAAGAGTGAACTATTATAAATACCTTTTTTTTGACAAATTCAACAAAAGCACTATCTTTGATGTATTATAAAAAGAACATGATCTTAGCACAATAGCCCAAAACGACGTGTTCTTGTCATGGGTCCCATCATGTTCTGATTTTTAAAATAACCCCCAGTTCAAAGATTTTTCAATGACAAAACTGCAAAACTATCTAATCAAATCATAATATAAAAACTTGGAAAAACTCAAACTATCAGGTATCATCAACATGTCATATCGCTCAATCTGGGAGCGAGATTGCTGTGGCATAATGCACACCATTGAAATCCATCAACATTTGAAAGGTAAATGAAATTGAGAACTTGCAACATAACAAGAACTGCATAAATAAATTGAATCAAAACACCACATATTGTAATCAAAATAAGTACCCCAAGTTTGGGCACTAAAATCAATGTCCCCTACATCAGTCAAAGTAAAATTCACCACATGATCTAAAGAAACAGTTTGAAAATAATATCCTATAGGCTTGGCATCCCAAAAAGATACTTGATGCACAAGCCAACAGACATGACTAAATCCATTCTAGCTGGACGGACCGCCAACCGGTGGAGCGACATCATCACGCCGACAGGTGATTGTGGCAATAAGGTTGCCAATTTTACGCTCGACCCGGTCGATACCCTTTTGGATGGCCTCAGAAAGCCACTCCAGTCGTGTTAGTCGTCTATCCTGCTCATCTATGTGCCTAACAATATATGCCCTGTGGTTGCGATATGGCATCCTTCGACTGGTGTGACCATATGAGGGTCGTGGCACCTCACGCTACTCTCCCTCTGTAGGATAGTCGGTGTCGGCTGCCTCTGTCTTAGCCGCGTCCGTCTCTGCAGCCTCTGTCTCCGCTGCCTCTACTTCTGTCTCTCCCATCAAAACTTCAGTGCACCTCACTGATGCTGATGTCCCTTTCGTCCTCAGTTTCATGCGTTTGATGTTATTTTGTGTAAACATTTTCATGGGTCTAGGTCGGTCAGTGGTGGGCATTAGGCCAACATGACGAGAGAGTAAACATAGTAGGTGTGGGAATGGAATGCATGTACTTCTCGTGATTGTTATGCTGTTAGTGATTATTTGAGTAATGATGGTGGGCAGACATAGAGGAATACCATGACAGATGTTGCATAGAATGTCTAACATATAAAAAGTAATGTCAGACCTATTCGAGTCCCTCGGATAAACATTCAAGTAGAAGATATTGTGTAGCACCTTGTACTTGGCTTCCAGGTGCGTTGCTCTCAGTGCATTACCCTTATTCCACGGAACATTCTGACCGTTACAAAAATACTTCGTCATTTTTATTCGTACAACTGGGTCATCAATGTCGTGATTAGTTAAGCCTTGAGCTATGACTGGAATCTCTAAAAGTTGTGTAACTACCCCAGTATTAATGGTGGTGGAGTTCTCTCCAATGGTCACCTGAAATGAAGGAGGGTGCTTTATCGGCGAGTGACAATATGATAGAAATATGATCACTTGCTCATTTCGAACCATCCATCCAAAATCTAAGAGGTTACTCCACCCAACATTCTCCAAAATCTGTGGAATCCCAAACTGCTGGATGCACACTCAATCGACTTTTTTCTTATATACAATTTTTCGGGTGCGATATTTGTTGTACATGTTCGCAGGAGGAGGAGGAACCTGCGGGATCAGTTTTTCCGGTTGGATTTGGGGGGGGGGGGGGGGTCCCTGAATTGGAGCACTCCTGTGAGTACGAGCTCGCCTAGCTGGCGACTCGGTCGGGGAAGTCCGTTCCTCTGTCCGTTCCGATCTAGGGCTTGATCGGATTTTTGTACAAACTCTCCTGGATGACTCTCCAACCATAGGCTTTTTTCATTTATCCTTAGCCATTATGACTGTTGCGATGATATTGCCTGTTTCAAACAAAGGAAATGATAAAGTAAACTCGAAATTGAGAATATATACACCTGTCCAATTCATAATTTATCATTGAACAATAAACTAATGTATCTATATAAATCATCTAATGGTTATCTACAAGAACTCCGCATGGGCAATTGTAGCACAACTTATGGTACCATACCATACTTCATAGGAACATGCCACTTCTATATGAAATCAGCTCCATTCACATCTATTCACAGAAGCATACAATGATTCTTAATATCTCATTAAAAATTATTAATGACGGAGATGTTCTGATTTCTAAATTTCTATTTCCTTTATAAAGGGTCTACAATGCCTTAGTTATCTCATGTGATCATGGATTTCTAATTCTAACAATTAACTAGTAATGACCTACAGGAATTACAACTATCTAAACAACTAAAAGAATTATAGAAAAAAGTTCAATTGGAGATAAGTTATAGTTCCTTTAGAAAGGGTCCAACTTATGAGGTATCTCCTATGAAACTAAAACCATTTGGAGCTTTACAGGAACTCATAATTACTTAGAAATTTTATATATGGCATATACGTAATTCAAGTTGATCTTTATAGATAACAGGTCCCGCTTTAGATGTAACACGAAAAATTATGCTTGTTTGATTATCTGATGGACATCTATCGGTTGGTTAAAAAATATCTGATGGTCTTAATAAAACATCAATAAGTGTTCACAAATCAAAGGTTAGGATTGTTCATGTAAGACCCGTATCCTAGCCCGTACCGTTCCGTATGCCTTTGTGGTCCTCCCGGTCAAATTTCGGCGACTTGCGATCTGTGAACGGCGTCTGCGTGCGATCCTGAGCCGGAATCTTGTCGGTCTGAGTCGGCTAGAGCCGAGGCTTATATCATTGCAACCGCGCCGTCGCCGCAGTTCTGATGCCACATATTACGCGTCGAGCCGGTACCCAGGCCAGGAGATGTGGGCCCGCGTTCAGTTTGAGGAAAACACTGCACGTTGCAAATTTCAAGAGAATCTATCAAATCCATCACATCAATCACATCACTTGTCAAAAGTACACCCATTAATCTATTCCATCCCTAAGTACAAAGCAACCCTTAAAAGTTAACTCTATCCCTTACCCAAGTACACCCTTACATCCCTCTCTCCCATCACTCCTCTCCCATCACCCCTCTCTCCCTCTCATTTTCTTTCTCCATTTTCAAACAACACCCCATGGAGCACCCAATGTCCATGGCTCCATGAGAGGAGCTAGTGTGGCCCACCTTTCTAACTCTCATCTCCACCTTCTGAAATCAATCTCGACCGTTGAATCGCACCCTTTGGATCTCTAGGATGCGTTGATGGAAGAAGAAAGTCCAAGAAAAGGCCGATTGGTGGGTGCTTCTTTCTCTCCCTCTCTCTCTCTCCATCTCTCTATCATTTTGTGTGATGATGTGGCCGTGTGGCCCACCCGGATGGACCCCATCATGAAGCATGTATTCTATCCAGCCATTTGGTGGCCCACATGTGGCACATTTGTAGGGGGGTCCACCTTATAGGTATGTGTTTCCCAAACCGTTCAGCGTCCAAGGACGCTGGACATGGCTGAAGAGTGAAGTGTGAACTGACGGTTTGTGTGTCTTCGAGCCAATGAAAATACAAATACTATTTTGAATATAAACTTTAGGGTGGGTTGCTCATGCAGGCCCCACCTTAAGGTAGGGCTTTGATCCACTCCATCCATCATGTTTCCCACCTCATTTTAGGCGTTAAGCCGAAAAAAAATGAGGCCAAACCGACTTACTGGTGGGCCATACCATAGCAAACAGTGACTTTCACCGTTTAAATTCACTAGATTTTTCCTACACGTCGGAAGATGCCCAATATTGGGCTTGATGGACTTGTCGTGGGCTGTAGAAATCAGTGGGCGGGGTGGAATCTTCCGATGTGGGCCCCATGTACGAAGAACCTCGGAAAAATGAGATTTTCAAAAAAAAAAAAACATGGGTGCAGTGCCTGCTGCTGTGCAGCAGACGCTGCTGGTGTCAGCGTGAAAACGGGCAGGGACCCACTGCCCCAGCCATAGGCCCCACCATGATGTATATTTGTCATCCAACCCGCTCATATGGTGGGCCACTTCCAACAGTGGGCCCCCCTCCGAAAATCAGCCTCATCCAATGCTCAGGTGGCCCACATCAGAGGAAACAGTGGGATTGAATGTATATCATTGAAACCCACGTTGGGTCCACAGAAGTTTTGGAATCAATAGGAAATTTGTTTTTACTCTTCATCCAGGTCTGTGGACCTTATCAACGGGTTGGATGGCGTGTAAACATTATAGTAGGCCCCACGTGGGACCCACAATGATGCATGTGTCTTACTCCCACCGTCCAGGTGGACGGTGGAATCCACCGTATATGTGTTTTATAAATGTCGTCCAGGCATTTGCTAGACTGCCAGTAGGCCCCACCCTTGATGTCTTTGTTATATCCAACCGTCCTTCCATCTGGTGGGCCACACGTGTGGGGCCCTACGTTGATGAATATTTTGTATCTGCACCGTCCATTTGGACGGTGCCATGTGGGCCCTGATCTTGATGCAGGTCAGGCATCCAGACCGCCCATTCATGTGGGGCGTGTCCTGAGACGCTGACACTCCCACTCTCACACACATATATATGTATATGATGCATATTATATTATAATTTTATATTTTATATTTCATTGGTGGGCCACTCCCACGTGGTACCCACCTGCAAGTGGATGGGCTAGCGTACGAATACACCTGCAACACACTTGCTGTGGTAGGCGTCAGCAAGTTCAGTGACCCAGACCGTCCCTCTTTTCTGGTGGGCCACATGTGTGGGCCCCAACATGAGGTTTGGGTCATATCTACATCGTCCCTTTGCTTGGTGAGCTCGATCCAAGGCTTGGGTAATGAGGCAGATCCATTAGGTGGACCACATTGCAGCAAACAGTGGAGGATTGAACGTCAACCATTGAAATCCTTTTCAGACATTTTGGAGTAATATAATAATATGATTTTATATATTTACACAGATTATATATATTGATATATATTATATATATGTAGATGTAATATATTATGGTGGGCCCCATGTGGGACCCACCTTTGGTAGAAACTGATGGACGGTGTACCCCCCCCCCCCCCCCCCACAACAGCAATATAGCTACTGTATTGCCTTTGGTTGACCACGTGGACCCATCATGTGGTCCTAGTTATATGCAGACATGTCTCCATTTGCTGTGTGGAGCCCACCTTTATTTGGCCGTCCATTTGTTGGTGTGGCGCTCACCATGATATATGGGTTTTAATCCACGCCGTCCATGAGCGTGGGTCCCACCTGATGTGAGTGTTCTATCCACGTCATCGGTGGGATTCCACCATAATGTAAGTGTTGTATCCTCACCGTCGGGTCCAAAGACGGTGGGATTCCACCATGATGTATGTGTTTCTCCACCCTGTCCATTCATTGGACGTGGCCCCACCATAGTAGAGTATGGGGCCCACCTTGATTTAATGTATTGCATCCATACTGTCCAATCCATGGACGGTTGATGCAGGTTGACTGGGGTACCTCACACTAGCTTGATAGCTAAGGTATTGATGCTAGTAAGTTCCGTGGGGCCCACTTGATTTATGTGGTGTATTTTCACACCACTCATCTGTTTTACATCCATGACCGTCCTTTCGTGCAGACTGCCATGATAAAGGTATTGTATATCTATGCTGCCTGTTAATATGGCCCACATTGATGTATACGCGACACAGATATGAGGCCCATTATGATGTATTTTGTGGCCCATTTGTCGGGCCCACCTTGATATATGTTGTGGCCGATTTGTCGGGCCCATCTTGATGTATTTTGTGGCCCATTTGTCGGGCCCACCTTGATATATTTATGACCCATCCCTGAGGCCCACCTTAATATATTAGTGTGGCCCATTGATGCAGCTTATTTGATGTGTATGAAATGAGGCCCAATAATGTGGTTTATTGATGTGGCCGACTTGATGTATATGATGCCGTTGGTGTGACGTGGCCCAATGAAATGTATATATGGCCCATATTCGAAGCCCAATATGATGTATTTGCGGCCCATTCGTTAAGGCCCAATACGATGCATTTGGGGCCCATGAGTTGAGACCCATTAAGATGTATTTGAGACCTAGGTGCAGGGCCCACTTGTTATGTGTTTGAGGCCCGTGCGATGAGGCCCATGGGATGTATTTGAGGCCCAGGTGCGGGGCCCACCCGTTATGTGTTCAAGGCCCGATGTGATGTGTGATTTTACCATGATGTATGTAATGATGTCTATATGGGCCACTACTTGGGAGCAATGTTGGTTAAATGTCCACTTTGATGGGCGATGATGGTTGAATGTCCATATTGTGACCTTCCCATAGGCCATGTTCGACCAATCAACGAGGCTGATTATTGATCGATTCTGATTGACGTGACTGATTTGCCGATTCTGATTATCGACTACCGATTCCGATTGTCGTGGCCGATTGGCCGATTATCGATCGAGGCCAATCATCGTGGCCGATTGTGGATTCCGATTGTGATGTATATTCTGCCCGTGGGTTGAGGCCCATTACGATATATTTGGGACCCTTGAGTTAGGCCCATTGTGATGTATAAAGGCCCATGGGCGTGGCCCATTGTGATATATATATATAGCCTATGTGATGCGTATTAGCCCCATGTGACGCGACCCATTATGATTGTACGAAACCCATTGTGGTGTATTTGAGGGCTAGGCTATGGAGCTAATGTGATGTATGTTAGGGCCATGTGAAAGGCCCATCGTGATGTGTATTATGCTCTTGAGTGAGGCCCATGGTGTTGTTTATTTGTCCCTTGTGTGAGGTCATGGGTCCACTATATGTTAAGATCTATGTGGACCATTCCTTGGGGGCAATGTCGGTTAAATGTCCACATTGTCGAGGTTGATTATCGATGCTGGTTATTGATATCGATTATGAGTATGTGACAGCATAGCATCATGATACATGCCCATACGCATCATCTGCATGTTTGTTATGAGACGTGGTTGATCATTGCATATGTCATTGAGCATGTGGTTATGAGACTCCCTGATAGGCGGAGGTTATCTCACTTGAGCACGCAGTATGCACAGGATTGATGCATGACTGGATTGTATGACTCATGCATCTTGCGTTATGATTACTGTATGCCCTAGCAACACCAGGGCCGTAGCCTCCACAGGCGTATTGTGGATGGCCAAATGGGACACCGAAAATGTTTGGTTCTAGCATACAGGCGTCATAGATGTCCCTGGGTGAAAATCCCTAAACCTCCGTGACTAGGAGACGCCCCAATGTAGAGACCGAGTGAATATATATGAGCGCATGAGGGCCGTATACCAGTTGGCCGCGTCTCCCACTGTGTCATGGTCGGTTGGGAGGGGGTGTGACCTTACCCGCCTGAGTGAGGGGGCAATATCTAGGTTGAGTTTGACCAGCTTGAGGAATGGGTCCGCTATCGATGAGCCGGACCCAATATTGGTAGGCGGATAGTGAGGTCTCTTCCACTTACGCAGTTGTGCGCTCGGATAGGGGCGGCAAGGTGGCGTAGTGTAATGACCCTAGTGATGATCTCGGAGATGAACTGTACTGATATGTAGATTTAGTGAGTAGGAGTTGCATACTCATTCATGCATTCATTCATTCACTGTCCACTCGGGTTGGTGGTGCACAATTATTTATTACGTGTGTCTTCGCAATGGCTAGGATTTCGGTTGGGGCACGCGACTAACCTGAGATCAGGAGTTTACCACATTGAGTCTGACTATCCAAATTTAGGTATGGGACTGGTTTGGATAGAAGTCCCTTATGATGGACCCCATAGCCCGCGATACTATGTACTATCATCCCGACTTTACACTCCAGTATGGTCATCCCATTCGCACCACATATTGCATGACATTCGCGGCATACGATATTTTGGGTTATCATGTCCCTGTATTTATATGGTCTAGGTACGACTGACGCTATTTGTGTTACTCATAAGGAATGTATATTGTATTGCATCCTCTGCATCTGATATTTGGCTATCTATGATTCCTCATTTGCATAGTTGTTCTACATTGCATATTCTGATATTGATTGACTCATGGACTTGTCCGTATTTTCACTTACTCTGTTATCATATGATTTATGATCCTGTCAATATTCTGATTACTATGATAATTCATACTCTTGTCAGTATTTCTGCTCATTTCGACATTATACAATTTATGGATTACCAGTACTTTCGATATTTTGTGATTTATGACATTGTATCCTCGGCATCTAATATTTGGCTCGCTTTGATTCCTCATTTGCATAAGTTGATTTGTGATGTGTACCCTGATATTGTATGATTCATGGACTTGTCAGTACTTCCGCTTAATTTAATTACTCTGATATGGAATACTTGGCACTTACCTTGTGCACACATTTACACTACCCTCTAAGCTTTCTATAAGCTTATGCACGATAGATGCGTGCAGGTGATGTTACGTTGCAGCAATGTTGAGCTTGGAGCGTGCGACGGTCTTCTGGGGCTTGGTTTTTTATTCATGTATTTCCTTCCAGCATTGTACTCAACTGATTATATTAGTGGATATGTGATGATGATGTTGCCTTTGTGAATTGGGTAATCTTGTGGTTATGCTTATTGTGAGTTAAACAAAAAAAAAATCCTCCTTATAGGATCCCAGGATCAGAATCTGGCGTATGGACGCTGGGAGCCGAGAATGGGGTACTACGGAGGCTGTCGGCACTGGATTCGGTGATCGGGATTCCTGTGAATCCGATTTTCAGGTTTGGGGCATGACAGTTCAAGCGGTCTTGTTTTGGAGCATTGACTGGACAATGGGTTCTTCCATTTAGTTAGTTTAATATGAGTTGATGTATGCCACTGATACAGTTTCTAAGTGCCCGAGTATCAAGCCCCATGCTTGAAAATCAAACTGATCAAGCATAGCAACCATCCAATTAGTTTAATTTTGCTTGTATCTGTTCCCACCTGCACTTATCCCTCCTTTCTACTTTCTATATTTGCCTTTTGGTTCAGATTTCGCAGCAGTGGTAAGGAATGAAACTCCTCTTTGGGATAACTAAATCACCAGTCTTAGGTCATGTTTGGTAGACATCTAAAAATGATTTTGTCTCATTTTAGTTAACAGTAACTACGTATTTGAGATCTTAATCTCTGATATATAGTGAGTTCATGTTAACAATAATTATATATTAAAGATCAAAACCTCTAATAAATCATTTCTACTTCAACAACTCTATTTCCGTTTTCAACTTGAATAAAGAAGCTAAAATCCGATTGACAGATTGAAAAATAGAAGAAAGGAAGAAAGGGATTTCCATCATCGACAAACTCGGCATTTCATGGAAATTGCAATGAACAAAATCTTACTGAGATCGTCGTAGAAGAAATCCCTCAAACCGGAAGGTTGCTTGCATGGAGAAATCCGTTGGAGATGAAGAGGATGCAACGTTTTGGAAGATGGAGTTGAAATAAATGGGGGTATGGAGGGAAATAAAGGATGGTTGGTGAAAGTAGTTAATGCAGTTTGAACGTGTCATCGATGTTATCGACAACTTGTCAATATATCGATGTTTGATTACCGATATATCGACAAGTTTTAGATATATCGAGAATGAATTTGAACCGTCAACTTGGTGGATAGTTACAATATGGTGTCGATGCTATCGAGATATTGTCGATATATCGATAAAATATTGAATTTTAGACGTTCGTTGCTGGACACTAACAGCCATAATTCGATATTATCCACAAGCTGTCGATATAATTGATTGTATTTAATGGTCATCCTAACTATGAATTAAGTAGGTGATTAGTTTATTTTCAATCTCGCAATAGTTAGTCAAATCGCTGAACGAGAATTGTTTATTTTAAACTTCACCAAAGTCTCAAAAGTATATAAATGCCATCAGGGGTTGTTTGGCACCATGAATTTAGGGGGGTTTGAGGGGATTTCAAATCTCCTAATATTTTTTGCACCATAAGGAAATTGGGGGGTTTCAAATCCAAGGGATTTGAAATCCAAGGTGAAAGCTTGGATTACATTTAAAATCATTTCAAGAGTTGCATGCATAATGTATGTGTCACTAGGCTACTAATCTATTGGCCACATGGCTCCTCTTCTTAATACGGTGACTCCTCTTCCTTCGAACTAGTTTGGATTGATGCGGAGCCATAGAAAAATGCTTTTGTACAGAAGTTGCAGCGGATCTAACATCTTGCAAAAGATATTATTTAGTCAACTCTTTCCTTCCATTTGGCCTATCAAGTGACTCTGTTTGGCTCATGCCAAGTAGAGTGAGTTGTGTTGTGTTGACTGATATATTAGTATCCATATTGTCACTGCGACTTACATCGGGGATTTGAAGAATGTCATTGGAAATTCTTAATATGTTATTTTCATTCCAACTAAAGGGCCACAATCATTGGCAGATGAGATGACAAACAATGATTTTGATGGGGACATGTACTGGGTGTCAAGAAATCGAGGGGTTCGTAACCATTCCATATTAGTTTATTAAGTAGAGAAAAGTCGAAAGAAAAGCAGAGAATGCATTGACTCCTTACCCCTAGCTCAAACATCAACCTCTAAAGCTGTATTGGCGAACAGCTCCTGCAACATCAACCGCTCAATAGGAATTGAGCGGGGCAAACATGAAATTCAGTGGGGCAAACTAGGAATTCAGTAGGGGAAACTAGAAATTGAGCGGGGCAAACATGAAATTCAACGGGGCAAGCATGAAATTGAGCGGGGCAAGCATGAAATTAAGTGGGGCAAACATGAAATTGAGCGGGGCAAGCATGAAATTCAGCGGGACAAACTTGAAATTCAGTAGGGTAAACTAGGAATTGAGTAAGGCAAACATGAAATTCAGTGGGGCAAACTAGAAATGTATACAACACAATGTATATTCAACAATGTATATAACACAATGTACAATGTATACAACAGGAAATGATACATGAGTGGGACAACAACGTACAATGTATATTCAATAATGTATAAAATACAATGTATATAGTACAACATTTCAACAAAATTGCTCCCATGCCCTTGACAAATATCATCTACAGACTAGAGACAAGCAGTCATATACTATTGACTTCCTCCAATTAGCAGTGAATTTTTGTATGTCTATTCTTGCTAAGGTGAGACATCTACACAAAATGTCGATGTATTTCATTACGAATATGCCGCAGTCATAACCATTGTCCTGCTTCGGCGTTGATTCATTGACTCTGATGGTCAATTTCTTCCCTTCAAGCACAGTGCTGTCTCCAGTGACATGGAAGGGGATGGGGAGTGCATCGGTCATCTTCCTCATCGTATGCTTATACTTTATTAATGGATTTGTGCTTAAGCTATCCACAATAACCATTTTCCTCTCTCTTGGATATATGACCAGCAAAAACTAACGTGAATTTTCATGGTTTATGGGCGGATACACCTGTCCATGATTGAAAAAATAATATATTAGTAAAAAATGAATAGAACACATAACACTCACAGAAGAAGTTCTGGGACGAGTGCATTACCCATTCATAACACCAAATCGCTTTGGTGTATGGTCTATCTCGCTGCTTTGTAATTGCGTAGACCGAGTTCAGCTCGGCTATTAGCTCGGCCTGTTCTGACGCTAAGTCCGGTATGCGATCAAAACCGGCAAACACCTCTCAATCATTAGTTGTTGCAGATAGACATGATCAAAGATCAATACATGTAAGAAGTTGAAAAAGTGAAACATATCAAGTATTGTCCAAATTAAACAGTCACCATAAAAAATGTTAGACAGAACTTGCAATCCTGAGGATAGGCTATTGCCAGGTCGGTCCGCCTCTTCTCAAGGAAATTGATGTATTTTTCGATAGCCTAATCAATAAGATAGTACGATTTAGTTATATATTAATATAACAAATAATTACATGTTAATCAATGCACATAGAGAATAAATTAGTGATGCCTATCACGCTATCAACTCACGCATCCTTCACCCATATCGTACCAAACCAGGAGTATGCTGCCGTGTCCTTGTTCGCTTCATACCAGTCCTCTACCTCTTTCAATTGCTGCGTAGATAGTATCCTAAATGGATCCATTTGTAGAGGAAATGGTATCGGAGTAGTGGCAAAACTTGCTGCAGCCTTGGGTTCAGGAACCAAACAGGGGTTGTATCAAATGCAGACAGGGACAAGTACGGAGAAACCTTATAAATTGATGGCTTTAATACCCTTTTGGGTCTCCTCTGATAGATGGGATGAGAAGTGGATGCATCTAATACATTACCCTTAGCGAAACCAAACGTGTGCACATCGAATTCCCCATGCATGAAGCGTTCTTTCTCTTTAATATCATTTTCTTCCCCTCTCTTCAACTCCTCACCCTCCTCCTCCATCGTACAATCTTCCTTCTCCTTATTAAATTCCTCTCTCTCCTTCGCTAACTTTTCTTTCTCTTCAAAAAACAAATCCTTCTCCCTTTTCAATTCTTCTTTCTCTTTCAGTAACGCCTCCCTCTCATCAACCCTCGCTTCTTTCCTTCTCAAGTCTTCCTTCTCTGTCCTCAATTCTTCCCTCTCCTTCTTCAATTCCTCTCTCTCCTTCTTCAACTCTTCCTTCTCAACCCGGAATTCCTCCATAAGAATAATACCCCCCCCCCCCCTCGGTCCCTCTCCCTCCATGCCTTTCTCAGTATTTTTGCTCTCTTCGTCTGATTCGTCTTCCTCCTCATGATCACTCTCATTACCCTCTTCCTCATCTTCCTGGGTCTCAATGAGCTACATAGTGTAACAATGGGTATGTAAGAGGAATGATACATTTACAAAAGTAGAAAAAATATAGTTCATTTTTCAATAACATCTTACCTGGAAACTTTCACGAACCGATCTCACCGCATACATTTCCCATTCTCGAAGGGTCGGTTCTAATTTCATTATTACTGGCGTCTGCAAAAGAACGAAGAGTATTGTTAAATATAAAAGCATATACCTGTTAGAATTAAGCAAAGTAAATGCCAAAGAAATATATTAACTTACAGCTTTATTTTTTAGAATAACATGTATTTTGTTATACCTCTAATCCTTCCAGCCTCGATATTGATTAAAGCATGAAATTTGATGGGAAACATACGAAACAACACACTCTTGCAGGGCAGGTAGTATCTCTACTGCCCATACCCATTAGAATGAAATTGTACCAGGTTAAAAATCCATAATTAAATATAGAGAATAAACATATAAAAAATAAAAGGTGTTCTTACTTACAGAGGAAGGAGGAAACCACATATAGTGTACCAAGGGGCACTTGATGCAGCAATGCCAGATTCTATTCTTTGCGACATTGTATAGTACCCCAAACTACCCCAAGGATAGCTATAGAAATCATTTAGTGAGTCCACCAAGTGAATATAATCCATGTTGCACATGGTTTTCGGTTCGGTGCCCTTGAAAAAGAACTCTACAACCAGGAGTAGGGCAACCTTCATGAAATCCTCATGCTTATTGCTGTCAACTAATCTATCAAAAACGTCCATTAGGTCCTTTAATACTGGATATTGCTTATAAGTATTTGTCCCTTAATGTACTCGTAGTGCCACAAATTTTCGATACTGTAAGATTTCCAGTCTTGAGGCCCGTAATGAGGGCGAAGTCCATCTCGGTAAACTGCACTCATCTCCCTCTGATCTCAAATACTAGATCACCTTTATATCGTTGAAAAAGAAGGTGAAATAGAGCCCCTAAAAATCTAAAGGATGTAGCATATAATAGAAATGAAAAAGGGGATTGGCTAAACAAATTTAGCCAACTATCATGCTTTTCCAATCCACCTTTCACCTTCTCAAACCACCATTTCAGTGTACACCTAGAGGTTGGGTTAAGGATTACAGCAGAATATTCATCACTTGCAAAGATGAAAATAAAAAACATATCAAACATAAAATTCACAACATAAACATACTGTACAAAATCAGAAATAAATGAAAACAATGTAGCATTTCATGAATTTGAACAAGGTTCATATTAAATAGAGATAGAAATTGAGCAAGAAAATACCAGAAATTTTGTAATACAAACTATCAAAATAAGCGAGGCAAACATGAAATTGAGCAGGGCAAACTAGATATTCAGCGGGGGACACTAGAAAAACAGCAGGGCAAACTGAAAATTCAGCGGGCCAAACTGCAAAATTGAGTGGCAATTACATGAAATTGAGCGGGGCAAACATGAAATTGAGAGGGGCGAACTAGAAATTCAGCAGGGGAAACATTAAATTGAGCAGGGCAAACTAGAAATTCAGCGGGGCAAACTAGAAATTCAGCGGGTTAAAGTTGAATTTCAGCGAGGGAAACTTGAATTTGAGCAGGGCAAACTTGAAATTTAGCGGGGTAGACTTGAATTTGAGCGGGGCAAACTTGAAATTCAACGAGGCAAACATGAAAATGAGCGGGGCAAACATGAAATTCAGCAGGGGAAACTAGAAATTCAGTGGGGCAAACTATGAATTCAACGGGGCAAATTAAAAAATCAGCGGGGCAACTTGGAAAATTAGCGAGGGAAACATGAAATTGAGTGGGGCAAACTAAAAATTCAGCGGAGGAAATATTAAATTAAGTGGGGCAAACTAGGAAATCAGCGAGGCAAACATGAAATTTAGCGGGGCAAATTAGAAAATCAGCGGTGCAAACTTAACAGATAATTTCATATATGGAGCCCAAAAAACTAAACGTATCCAATGTTCAAATGGACCACACCACATGAAAATTTTGAATTGAACTTCTCATATTAATCATTTCTTAGGGGCCACAAAAGTTTTGGATCAAGCTTATAAATGTGTTTTCTATTAATCCATGTCTATATGATCTTATGAATAGGTTTGATAACAAGCAAACATCACTGTTGGGCTCACTATGGTTTTAACGGTGGAAATCATTATGCCCACTGTTTCCCGCGGTATGATCCACTTGATCTTTTAATATGCTTCAGTTTGGGGCTAAACCGCTAAGATTAGATGAAGACCAGATGGACGCCGTGGATATACTACATACATTCAATGTGGGCCCATATGACTTTACTTAGTACAATGGGACCGGACTGACTAACTCAGTATGCAATCCGATTACTCTTTCTATGATGTTTTATTTGTAATACATCATGTTCATCGGATTATGTATACACCAAAACCCCATATGTCGGAGGGAACCTAGACATTAAGGGAGGGAACCTAGATATTAAACAGGGCTAACATGACATTCAACGGGGGAAACAGAAAATTCAGCAGGAAAAACTGAACAATGAGCGGACCAAACATAAAATTCAGCGGGGGGGAATATGAAATTCAACGGGGCAAACTATGAAATTCAACAGGCCAAACAAAAAAATCAGCGGGGTAACCTGGAAAATCGGCAGGGGAAACATGAAATTGAGCGGGGCAAACTAGAATTTCAGCGGGGGAAACATTAAATTGAGCAGGAAAAACTAGAAAATCAGCGGGGCAAACTTAAATTTCAGCGATGGAAACTTGAATTTGAGAGGGGCAAACTTCAAATTCAGCAGGGCAAACTTGAATTTGAGCGGGGCAAAATAGAAATTCAGTGGGGCAAACAAGACATTGAACGGGGGAAACTTGAATTTTGAGCGGGGCAAACTACAAAATCAACGGGGCAAACTAGGAAATCAGCGAGGCAAACATGAAATTGAGCGGAGGAAACATGAAATTCAACGGGGGAAACTTGACTTTGAGCGGGGCAAACTACAAAATTAGCGGAGTAAATTAGGAAATCAGCGAGGTAAACATGAAATTGAGTAGGGGAAACATGAAATTCAGTGGGGCAAACTAGAAAATCGTTATGCCCACTGTGTTCGGTGCTTTAAGGGCCCCATCATGATGTATGTGTTTCATCCATGCCATCCATCTATTTTTATAGATCATTTTCTGATATTATACAAAAAATGAGGTATATCCTGATCTCAATTGGCCACATTACACGAAACAGTGTTTCATGAACATCGACCATTAAAAACTTTTTGAGGGTCATAAAAGTATTGGATCAAGATGATCTTTGTTTTTAGACTTCATCTGGGTCTTTATGACCTAATAAACAGATTGGATTTCAGATAAACAGTACAATGGGCCTCAAGAGGATTTAAATGATGGATATCCAATCACTATTATTTTCCTGTAGTGTGGTACATCTAAGATTTATATCCCTCTTATTTTTAGGATGAAGACTTGAAATGATCTTTACAAATGGATGAACGAAATGGATGAAACACATACATCATGGTGGGGCCCACAGAGCACCGACCACCAGCCACGGGGCTGGTATCAGGGGGAGTAGCCAATTCGTTTCCTATACTACATACATTCAATGTGGGCAATACTGAGTTTAAAATATACCTGTGGTGCGTGATTTCTTCCCTGGACCGACCATTTTCGGAAGAAGACAAAATGTTGATAAGGGGGGCCCACAAAATGAGTTTTTTTCGTCTTTCTCGTGGAACCGGAGCATGAAAAGGAGGGGGGTGAAAGCAACATGAAAGCAGCAGTGGAAAGGGAGATGAAAATCAAACAGTGAAAAGGGAGAGGAAAAGTGAACAGCAGTGAAAAAGAGGGGTATTTTTGTCCTGAAATTCGGTCTCCGCACATGAAGGTCTAAGTGGCAAAAGAAATTTTGTATTCTTTCATAAAAACAGCTGGACAAAAGGTGGGGTCCACAGTCCTAAATTTCTCAAGTTTGTTTTAATAGAAAAGGAATATTTAATTAAGTTGAAGTCTTGTAATTTATCCAGGCAATGTACCACTTGTGTAACAAATCCGGTCCGTTAAATATTTATGGTCCCTTATAAGCATGTGAAACATATAATATTATCATTTTTCTGTAATTAATAGTATAATCTTCTTTTATAAGAAAAGTGGGTCGATAGAAATTCATTCTAACAGTTCAGATTTAACTTGCATGTGTGGATCAAGCAATTAGGATCATTTAATTTTTTTTATTTGCAGAGTGGGGATTATACAAGTCATAATCCACAATATACACACTCAAAATGGTTAAAGTGTAACGCTTTCAGTTTGCGCCCAATTCTCCAAAATATAACGGCCAAAATATAACGGCATTGGCACAACCTGATATAAGCCTACCTATCTAAAGTCTCACTAGTACCTGCATCAATGATATGCCTGGTTGGTGTTTTAAAACACTGTCCCAGGTGGGAGTGAGTAGCTAACTAAGTGGTTCCATTAGTTCTAAGTTACACATGTTATCGACACAATCAGTGCAGTTAATGATAAATAAGAAATCAAACAATTCCTAAATACTCTTGTTAAATGTGCATATGAAGATATGACATGATGCGTGCCCTTTCCAAACAACACTCCCTTACATGCGACTTCAACGCCTATTTTGCAAATGCCAACACTCCCTCATCACACGACACCAACTCCAGGTCGCCATATCCTATCTAATGCAATGCGAATGATGCATATGTTAGCTAAGTAATTATTAAGTTCCATTCATCCAACATATTGGTGAAGCTAGGATACCGATGTTATATTACGAGTCCTTATCCGGATCACATGGCTCGTTACCGCATGTAGCGACTTCTTACCAGTGTCCATTGATTCAAATTTAGGTGTCTCCCATTTATCTCACAAATCAACTATTCTAAAGGTACGGTATGATATATAAATATATGAGGATCAACTTGGTATGAGTCATCACCCAAACCGAGTATGATCACTCAATTTCGAGGTTATAATAGCTCACAACACGCTGCTTCAACCGACTGGAGCACTATTTTCGAAGGGGGTCCGGATCAAACGGCTCACCCCAACCCATGCTTGGACCACAACCTAGATGAACAATGGCTGGGACGTTATAGAGGTGTGGCTAATCATATAGAACCAAAACATATAAAAGAAAGGGCATGTCACTCAATTCCATTCATGCCCAAGTCATTCGAACGATACTCTAGCATGGACCATCGGCCGGTTAATTTGACAGGGGTCGTTCAAACAATGATTTATCACCTCCATTAGTGCTCACTGGTCACTATGGGGAGGCTCGTCACCCCAACGTAGGCCGAAAGCTCGGACACGGTGTCCCATACTCCCATGCCCGACTCATGAATCTTAGTAGGATCGTATCGCACTAACGGTTATGAATGAACTCCATTGGGAACGGGGTATCCTAGATTCAATTTGGTCGGGTCATATATTGTAAACATATATGATTAGACGACTAGTAGACTAATTTGATTGACCTAAGAGAATCCCGACGTAACTAGCATTGGGTGTAAGCAACCCATGTAGTCCAACTACTGTCGGTTGTCCGTGTTCAACTCGAGTCGATCAAACAAGCCTAGGGTGGGTACCCTAACTTGGGCCACCCTTTTAGTTAAGGCAGTTAGCCAACTGATCTAACATCATAACGATCTTAAGTATCACTATGGACTAACACTATATCACATAATTATAGCATAAGTTTCGCAACACAATCACTTAGGCATTTTATCGAACATGTGAGCATCCATAGTATACTACGTTCACTAAAGCATTAAATTAAGCATGTGAGCACGCATAAAGTAATACAACCACCTAAGCATTAAATTAAGCATGTGAACATCAACAAAGCAAGATATTCCACCACTCAGACATTTTATAGGCTTTCGCGGTCTTCCCGGTCGAATTTCGACAACCTTCAACACTTAACTGGTATTTGCGCACGACCTTGATTCTCATGCTGTCAACCCGAGTCGGCTCAACCCAGGACTTGAACCTTAGCGACCGCGTCATCACCGCGGTTCTGGTGCCGCGACTCGCGCGTCGAGGCGATACCCTGGTCGGGAGATGTGGGCCAGCGTTCGGTGCTAGGAAAACGCTGCGCGTGCGAATCCCGAGAGAATCTTTACAAGGTGTCACATCAATCAATCAACCCATCAATCCCATCATGTCAAATACACATCACCTTTCAATTTTTTCCAAGCAAGCCCCAAAGTCAAAAAGTTCTTACACAAGCCTTACCTCTCTTACAACTTTTGCCACAAAAGTCAAAAAGAAGCTCTTACACCCATCCCTCTCTCTCCCATCCATCACTCCATCACCCATCACTCCCTCTCTCTCTCTCTCCTTTACAAGTCTCTCTCTCATTTTCAAACTCTCCCCAAGCAAGAATATTTCATACGTATGAGCCTCTCCCCTTATCTCCCAAGCTTCAAGTGTGGCCCACCTTTCCTACCCCTTCATCTCTCATCTCAACCATCCATTTCTCATCTTCCTCCATCAAAAAGGAGCACAAGGAACTAAGGAAGCCAAGGGAGCAAGAAGATTAAGCGGTGGGTGCCTTAATAGGGTAGTTTTTGATGTTTTTAAGATGGGGCAAGTGAGGCCAACCAATCAATGGTTTGGATCTCACTTTGGACCCTAAGATGTGGCCAATGGCCCACTAGATCATCATGATCATTCCATGATGGGGCCATTCTCCATGGACCCCATCATGATGTTTATTTTCTTGCATATTTAGGGTCATCTAGACCGTCTAATTTAGTGGAGAAGGGATCTCCACCGTTAGATTTAATTTTAATGGGCCCACATGTAATGGGACCCACTTGATGTATGATTTAGTGCAAGGGAGGGCCCATAGTGCCAGGGTCCCTCCATCACACGGGTCTCACTCTCTATCTCTCTCCCTTTTATTTTATTTTATTTTTTTGTGATAACAATGAGATTGTATGGCCCACTTGAATGGACCTCACCATTAAGCATGTATTTGATCCCAAGCCATTTGTAAGTGGGGGCCCACTTTTCCTATAGGTTGTGACCACCATCCATCATTTGGTGGCCCACCTGAACAGGGCCCACCTTAAAGTGTTATGCATCACTGTCCAGCGTCCAGGGACGCTGGACGTTTAAGGGAAACAAAAATATTAGCTTAATTTATAAGCTTTTTGGGTGGACCACTTGTTCAGGCCTCACCTTGATGCATGTATTCAATCCACGCCGTCCATTCCCTTCTCAACCCTATTTCAAGCGTTGAACCGAAATACAGAGTCAAACCAAGGTTCTGGCAGGCCACACCATATCAAATGGTGGTTTTCACCATTGAAGCCCTCCCTGAAATTATTATAAGCCAAAATATGTCCAATATTGGACTTGTTTTGCTTGTGGTGAGCCATGGAAGAACGTTGGACGGAGTGGATTGTCAAAATATGGACCCCACCTGCGAAAACCACAGAAAAATAATAAAAATAATAAAAAAATAAACAACACAGCAGCTGCTGCTGCTGTGTCAGACGGCAACAGGCGTTGCCTCCGCACAGCGTCCAGCGGACGGGCGGTCGGGCAGCCACCCACGGCTGTAGCCGTGGGCCCCACCTTGATGTTTATCTGCCATCTAATCCGTTCATATGGTGGGCCCCTCCTTGACGTGGGCCCACTCCAAAAATTAGCCTGATCCAAGACTCAGGTGGCCCACACCGTAGGAAACAGTGGGATTGAACTTCTACCTTTGAAACTCTTTTTGGGTCCATAGAAGTTTTGGATCAGGGTGAAATTTGTTTTCACCCTTCATCTAAGCCCACATGGCCTTATCAACGGGTTGGATGACATATCAACATTATGATGGGCCCCACATGGAGCCCACAAGGTTGTATGTGCTTCATTTCCACCGTCTGCCTGGACGGTGGAGCCCACTGTGATGTTTGTATTAACCCCACCGTCCTGGACGGTGGGTGTGATCTGTGCATGCGTGTGTGGGTGTGTACGTGTGTGTTTATATGTTTATATATTTATACATATATATATATACATATATATATATAATATTATAATTTATACAATATTATATGTACCATATATATATTATATACTATATGATATATATTTTACTGGTGGTGGGAGGCCCACCTCAGTTTACTTGTGGCCTATGGTTGAGGCCCACTTTGATTTATATGTAAGGCCCACGGGTCGAGGCCCATTTGGCGTATTAGGGGCCCATGGGTTAAGGCCCATTAAGATGTATTGGGGCCTATGGGTTGAGGCCCATTTGATGTACATTTGGGGCCCCATTGGTGTGGCCCATTTGATACACATAAGGCCCATAAGATTAGGCCCATTTGATGCATTCTAAGGCCCACGGGTTATGGCCCATTGCAATGCACATAAGGCCCATTGGTGTGGCCCAATGATGTGGCCCACTTGATGAATATAAGGCCCATATGATATGGCCCATTTGATGAACTTAAGGCCCAATGGGATGTACCTAAGGTCCATTGCAATGTGTGATCCCAACATAATTTATGTAATGATATTTATGACAGTCATGCCTTGGGAGCAATGCTGGTTTGACGTCCATATTGCAAGTATAATGATTGGTTAAATGTCCACATTATGCCTTTCCCTATGGCCCATTGTTAGGCTCGTACGTGTAATGTGTAAGCCGTCTAGGCCCATCTTCATTATGAACATCATCCATCCCATATAACATGTTTAATTCCATGATTCATGATCATATGCATCATACGTATGCTTGATATGAGAAATGACTGATCATAGCATATGCCTTCGGGCAGATTGTTTAGGGGCTCTCGTATAGGGGGTGTTGCCCTACATGAGCGCATGATACGCGCAGGATTGCTATATGACTGGATAGTGTGATTCATGCATTCGCATTGTATGATATGATTATTGTACGCCCTAGCGATATCAGGGCCGTAGCCTCCACAGACGTATTGTGGTTGGCAGGATTGGATACCAAAAATACTATTCTACATGGGGTGCGATAGATATCCATATGTGAAAGTTCCTAAACCCTTATGGTACCAAGAGATTGCTCCAACGTCTAGATCGAGTGGGTGTATGAGCGCTGAGTGCTGATTACCAGACGGTTGCACTTTCCACTGTGTCGTGGTCGGTTGGAAGGGGGTGCGGCCTTACCCGCCCGAGAGTAGGGGGTAATGCTAGGCTGAGTCTGACCAGCTCGAAGAATGAGTCCGCTATTGACGAGCCGAGCCCGATATTGGCAGGCAGATAGTGAGGTCTTTTCCACTCACCTTATTGCGCGCGATGGGGCGGCAATCTGGCTTGGAGTGTACTAAACCTCGGTGATATTTCAGATTTTAGCCGTATTGACATGTGGACTTAGATGAGGATTTGTATGCTTGAGTTGCATTTCGTATTGCATGGCCTTGGTATGGCCGACATCATTCTTTGCATCGCATGGCCTTGGTACGGCTAATGGTATTCTTGGCATTCATCAGCATGTTCTGCATTACTCTGATACTGCATCACTGTATTACCACCTTGAGCATATACTTTCACCACCTTCTAAGCTTTTTATAAGCTTATGCACGACCATTGCGTGCAGGGGACGTTGGATTGCAGCAGCGCTGAGGCTTGGACGCGTGGCAGATCATCTTGGAGTTTTTATTCATCTTCATTGTATTTCCCTTAATGCTCATTGTACTTGTAAAGTTTTTTATCATAGTGGAAATGTGATAGAGTTTTTGGTTGTTGTTTGTAGGTTATACCTTTGGTTATGCTTATTACGAATCAAACTGATGTTGAAAATCCTCCTTGTAGCATCCCAGGATCGGAACCTGGCGAATGGGCACTGGGAGCCGAGAATGGGGTTCTATGGAGGCTGTCGGCACCGGATTCGGCGATCAAAAATTTTGTGAGCCCGGTTTCTGAGTTTGGGGCATGACAGAAGTTGATATCATAGCATAACTCGGGAATAACCAAGAACAACATTACATGTCTACTATGAATGATTAAGTCCTAAGTTTGGATAGCCAAGCGATTTCTTATTACCGACCCTTAACGAGCATGCCTTCGAGAGTTTTCAAAGTTGATTGGCGCCTTCGCTCTTTCCTGTAGGACATGCTGCCGCGTAAGAGAGTGACTCGATCGACTCCGGCTCCACCACCTGCGGCTCCCGCACTGCCACCTACGATTCCTGCTCCACCACCTGAGATTCCTACTGCACAGCCTGAGGATGCCGCTCCTCTACCAGGGATTCATGCTGCCCAGCCTATGGATGCTGCTCCTCCACCAGAGACCGATGCGGAGTTGACCGTATCCGTGAGTGCTTCCCAGTTACAGCAGATGCTGCAGGCTGTGACGGTCGAACTTCAGGAGCAGGGCAGACACCCTATCGTTTCACCAGCGCAGGCAGAGCAGGAGTGCGCGAGTGCCCTCCTTCGTGAGTTTCGACAGCTCGATCCCCCGCATTTCCAGGGTGAGCCAGACCCGACCGTAGCTGAGAGATGGCGCGCCGACTTAGAGAAGATATTTGAGATGATGGGATGCGCGACTGAGTGGCGAGTTTGATTAGCCGTATTTCTCCTCCATGGTGAGGCTGAGCACTGGTGGGCATCAGTCTCCCGAGCAGCAGGCGCTGATTTTGTATGGACTTAGGAGGATTTTGTGGATCGGTTTGACCGACAGTATTTTCCTGATCACATCCGACGACAGCGAGCGTTGGAGTTTGAGGCCTTGGTGCAGGGCGATATGACAGTGGCTCAGTATGCTGCTCGTTTTGTAGCACTATCCCGATTTGCACCATACTTAGTGGATGATGAGGAGCGGAGAGCCCGCCGATTTGAGGGCGGCTTGCGTTATGGTCTTCGAGGCCGTGTTATTGGGCATGAGCTCCCGACCTTCGAGGAAGTGGTGCGGAAGGCCTAGATTTTTGAGGCTGAGTGGGACGGTTCTCAGTCTGATCGCGGTCAAATGAGAGACCGGAAGAGGCAGGTTCCTTCCAGTGATACCCAGTAGGTTCGACCGCAGCAGAGGCGCACAGGTCGCCCAGCCTTCCGAGCGCCAGCAGCACCTCCAGCACCGCCTCCGAGGCAGTTCACCGGCATTTGTTTTAGGTGCGGTGCGACAGGACATCGTATGTGGGAGTGTCCTCGCCCCCAACAGCAGCAGCAGAGAGGTCCACAGCAGCCTCCACCACCGCAGCAGCAGCTGAGGCCCCTACAGCAGCAGCGACAGCAGCCCCCACCACCGAGGCCACCTCAGTAGCAGCATCAGCACTAGCCTCCAAGACTGTAGCAGCAGAGGCAACAGTTTCAACCGCCTCAGCGACAGCAGCAGCAGCAGCACGCTCAGAGGGGACATGCACCTCCTCAGCCGGCTCAGGCTCGATTCTATGCGGCCCAGCAGGATCCTCAGTCATCTGGAGGAGTCGTTGAGGGTATACTTCCAGTATCTGCATGCATTGCACGTGTGTTGTTTGATTCTGGTGCATCTCATTCTTTTGTGGCCGAGAGTTTTTGTCGATCAACTGGTTTGCCATTGGAGTCTGCTCATGAGGGGTTGACAGTATCGACTCCCTTGGGGAAGACTGCAGTGTTGAGCCAATTTTGCTCATCTTGCCCCGTTCTGGTTAGGGATATCTTTTTGCTTGCCGATCTATTTGCTTTGCCGATGTCCGAGTTCGACGTCATCCTGGGAATGGATTGGCTTGCCGAGTACCACGCCATATTGGATTGTTCCGCCAGGACAGTCACATTTTGTATACCTGGCTTGCCACAGTTCCAGTTCATTGCTGAGCCCAGAAGAGAGCCGTTGTCTTGTTTGATATCTTGTGCCATAGATGAGCCCATAGCGGTAAGCATCGACCAGTTGCCTCTAGTTTGCGATTTTCCCGATGTGTTTCAGGAGATTCTGGGATTACCGCCTCGTCGACTCACCGAGTTTCACATTGATCTCGTGCCCGGTACTGCGCCTATTTCGAAGGCCCCGTATCGTATGGCACCGTTGGAGTTGCGGGAACTGCAGAAGCAATTGGACGAGTTGCATGAGTTGGGCTTTATCCGTCCGAGCAGTTCACCGTGGGGAGCGCCAGTACTCTTCGTGAAGAAGAAGGATGGCTCGTTGAGGCTTTGCGTAGATTACCGCGAGCTCAACAAGGTCACGATCAAGAACAAGTACCCGCTCCCGAGGATTGATGATTTGTTCGATCAGCTACAGGGTGCACAGTTCTTTTCGAAGATTAACTTGCGTTCCGGTTATCATCAGATTCGGGTCCGAGAGGAGGACATTCCAAAGACAGCATTCAGGACGAGTTATGGTCATTTCGAGTTTCAGGTCATATCCTTCGGACTGACCAATGCGCCAGCAGTGTTCATGCAGTTGATGAACGAGGTCTTCCGTCCGTATCTCGATCAGTTTGTTGTAGTCTTCATCGATGACATTCTGATCTATTCGAGGACTCGTGAGGAGCACGAGCAGCATTTGGAGGTTACGTTGCAGACCCTCCGTGCACACCAGCTGTATGGGAAGCTAGAGAAATGTGAGTTTTGGTAGGAGGAGGTGAAGTTCCTCTGTCACGTGGTGACGAGGGAGGGTGTCGCAGTGGACCCCTCGAAGGTTGAGGCAGTACGTCAGTGGGGCCAGCCCACGACTGCGTCCGAGATCCGTAGTTTTCTTGGTTTAGCAGGCTACTACCGGCGTTTCATTGAGGGCTTCTCTCGTATTGCAGCCCCGCTAACCAGGCTGACTCGGAAGGGCGCAGAGTTTATTTGGAGTGAAGCCTGCGAGCGAGCATTTACGGAGTTAAAGGACCGTCTGACGTCCGCTCCTGTCCTCACTCTTCCCTCTGAGAGTGACGGATTTATTGTATTTACTGATGCCTCGCATATTAGTTTGGGTGCTGTCCCGATGCAGCACGGGAGACCAGTGGCTTTCGTGTCTTGCCAGCTTAAGGTCCATGAGCTGAACTACCCCACGCATGATTTAGAGTTGGCTACAGTTGTCTTCGCACTGAAAGTGTGGAGACACTATCTCTATGGGGTTAGGTTTGAGCTCTTTTCTGACCACAAGAGCTTGAAGTACCTCTTCTCACAGTCTGAGTTGAACATGAGGCAGAGACGATGGATGGAGCTCCTGAAGTACTATGATTTCGATCTCCAGTACCACCCGGGTAAGGCGAACGTGGTGGCAGATGCTCTTAGCCCTCAGCCACGAGGCTTGGTGGCGCATATGATGATTCAGGAGTGGCGGATGCTCGAGGATATAGCAGAGTATGACTTTGAGTTTGGCTTGCAGTCTTCTATTGTGCAGTTATTGAGCTTGTTGATTCAACCCTCTCTTGTCGTAAGGGTGATCGAGGCTCAGCAGGTAGACGAGTCATTACAGGATTACCGAGCAGAGGCAGCATCTGAGAGTCAGACAGATTGGCAGATTGGTTCTGATGGTGGACTTCGCTTCAGAGGCCGATTATGTGTCCCGAATATTCTTGAGTTACGTAGAGATCTTATGACCAAGGCATATTGATCGCGGTTTTCTATCCACCCTGGCTCGACGAAGATGTACCACGACATGAGGCGACAGTATTTTTGGGCGGGGATGAAGCGCCAGATCGCCAGTTTTGTGGCCGAGTGTGACACATGCCAGCGTGTCAAGGCCGATCATCAGAGACCCCCTGGTCTATTGCAGCCGTTGAGTGTCCCGATGTGGAAGTGGGAGCACGTGTCGACAGATTTCATTATGGGCTTGCAGAGGACTCAGCACGGTCACGACGCCATCTGGGTTGTCGTTGATCGTCTGACGAAGTTGCACATTTTATTGCGATTCGTGCGACTTGGCCTTTAGACCGGCTTGCGAGATTATTCATCGAGGATATTGTGAGACTGCATGGCGTTCCAGTCTCGATCGTTTCTGACCAAGACCCGAGGTTCACGTCTCAGTTTTGGGGGAGCTTCCAGAGAGCGATGGGTTCTGATTTGCAGCTCAGCACCGCGTACCATCCGCAGACCGATGGCCAGACCGAGAGGGTCAACTAGATCCTTGAGGATATGCTTTGGGCCTGCGCGATTGATTTCAGGGGTAGCTGGGATGAGCATCTGCGATTGGCTGAGTTCGCATACAATAACAGCTATCAGGCGACCATCGGCATGGCTCCTTTTGAGGCACTATATGGCAGACCATGCAGATCACCGAGTTGTTGGACCGAGGTTAGAGAGCGTCGTCTCTTAGGTCCCGAGCTTGTGCAGGAGACGTCAGAGGCTATTGATATCATCAGGCAGAGAATGCGCACAGCTCAGAGCCGGCAGAAAAGTTTTGCTGATCGTAGGCGTCATCCCTTGGAGTTTGATGTAGGGGACCATGTGTATCTCAAGGTCTCGCCCATGAAGGGCATAGTTCGATTTGGAGCGAAGGGCAAGCTTGCCCCAAGATTCATAGGACCTTTTGAGATCACTAGGCGCGTTGGCGCCGTGGCCTATCGGCGTGCCTTGCCATCTCAGTTGTCTGGCGTCCACAACATTTTTCAGGTCTCCATGTTGAGGAAGTGTGGGTCAGACATCGTTCCTGTTATCGATTGGCAGCCGTTAGAGGTTCGTGAGGACGCTTCTTACATCGAGCAGCCAGTCTGCATCCTTGATCGGAAGGAGTAGGTCCTCCGAACTAAGGTCATTCCATTGGTGAAGGTTCAGTGGGGTCACCATTCTGTTGAGGAGGCTTCTTGGGAGCGCGAGGCTGAGATTCGAGAGCGTTATCCCCATCTTTTTGATGATTGATCATGTGTTGTATGTTGTATGTTATCTCTGATTTTATATAGTGATGTTATGTTTCTTCTCCCTCTTGAGTTCTGCTTAGTTGCGATGATTGTGTAAATTTTGAGGACAAAATTTCTATTAGGAGGGGAGAGCTGTAAGCCCCTTATCCTAGACCGTACCGTTCCATAGGCTTCCGCAGTCTTCCCGGTCGAATTCCGGCAACCTTCGACCCTTAACCGGTATTTGCGCGCGACCCTAATTCTCATGCTGTCAACCCGAGTCGGCTCAACCCAGGACTTGAACCTTAGCGACCGCGTTGTCACTGCGGTTCCAATGCCGCGACTCGCACGTCGAGGCGATACCCTGGTCGGGAGATGTGGGCCAGCGTTCGGTGTGAGGAAAACGCTGCGCGTGCGAATCCCGAGAGAATCTCTACAAGGTGTTACATCAATCAATCAACCCATCAATCCCATCATGTCAAGTACACATCACCTTTCACTTTTTCCCAAGCAAGCCCCAAAGTCAAAAAGTTCTTACACAAGCCTTACCTCTCTTACAACTTTTGCCACAAAAGTCAAAAAGAAGCTCTTACACCCATCCCTCTCTCTCCCATCCATCACTCCATCACCCATCACTCCCTCTCTCTCTCTCCTTTACAAGTCTCTCTCTCATTTTCAAACTCTCCCCAAGTAAGAATATTTCATACGTATGAGCCTCTCCCCTTATCTCCCAAGCTTCAAGTGTGGCCCACCTTTCCTACCCCTTCATCTCTCATCTCAACCATCCATTTCTCATCTTCCTCCATCAAAGAGGAGCACAAGGAGCTAAAGAAGCCAAGGGAGCAAGAAGATCAAGCGGTGGGGTGCCTTGATAAGGTAGTTTTTGATGTTTTTAAGATGGGCTAAGTGAGGCCAACCGATCAATGGTTTGGATCTCACTTTGGACCCTAAGATGTGGCCAATGGCCCACTTGGATCATCATGATCATTCCATGATGGGGCCATTCTCCATGGACCCCATCATGATGTTTATTTTCTTGCATATTTAGGGTCATCTAGACCGTCTAATTTAGTGGAGAAGGGATCCCCACCATTGGATTTAATTTTAATGGGCACACATGTAATGGGACCCACTTGATGTATGATTTAGTGCAAGGGAGGCCCCATAGTGCCGGGGTCCCTCCATCACGCGGGTACACTCTCTATCTCTCTCCCTTTTATTTTATTTTATTTTTTTGTGATGATAATGAGATTGTATGGCCCACTTGAATGGACCCCACCATTAAGCATGTATTTGATCCCAAGCCATTTGTAGGTGGGGGCCCACTTTTCATATAGGTTGTGACCACCATCCATCATTTGGTGGCCCACCTGAACAGGGCCCACCTTAAAGTGTTATGCATCATTGTCCAGCGTCCAGGGACGCTGGACGTTTAAGGGAAGCAAAAATATTAGCTTGATTTACAAGCTTTTTGGGTGGACCACTTGTTCAGGCCTCACCTTGATGCATGTATTCAATCCACGCCGTCCATTCCCTTCTCAACCCCATTTCAGGCGTTGAACCGAAATACAGAGTCAATCCGAGGTTCTGGCGGGCCACACCATATCAAATGGTGGTTTTCACCATTGAAGCCCTCCCTGAAATTATTATACGCCAAAATATGTCCAACATTGGACTTGTTTTGCTCGTGGTGAGCCATGGAAGAACGTTGGACGGAGTGGATTGTCAAAATATGGACCCCACCTGCGAAAACCACAGAAAAATTAAAAAAAATAAAAAAATAAACATCACAGCAGCTGCTGCTGCTGTGTCAGACGGCAGCAGGCGCTGCCTGCTCACAGCGTCCAGCGGATGGGCGGTCAGGCAGCCACCTACGGCTGTAGCCGTGGGCCCCACCTTGATGTTTATCTGCCATCTAATCCATTCATATGGTGGGCCCCTCCCTGACGTGGGCCCACTCCAAAAATCAGCCTGATCCAAGACTCAGGTGGCCCACACCGTAGGAAACAGTGGGATTGAACTTCTACCTTTGAAACCCTTTTTGGGCCCACAGAAGTTTTGGATCAGGGTGAAATTTGTTTTCACCCTTCATCTAAGCCCACGTGGCCTTATCAAAGGGTTGGATGGCATATCAACATTATGATGGGCCCCACATGGAGCCCACAAGGTTGTATGTGTTTCATTTCCACCGTCCGCCTGGACGGTGAAGCCCACTGTGATGTTTGTATTAACCCCACCGTCCTGGACGGTGGGTGTGATCTGTGCATGCGTGTGTGGGTGTGTATGTGTGTGTTTATATGTTTATATATTTATACACATATATATATATAATATTATAATTTATACAATATTATATGTACCATATATATATATATATATATATATATATATATATATATATATATATATATATATATATATATATATTATATACTATATGATATATATTTTACTGGTGGTGGGAGGCCCAACTCAGTTTACTTGTGGCCTATGGTTGAGGCCCACTTTGATTTATATGTAAGGCCCATGGGTTGGGGCCCATTTGGCGTATTAGGGGCCCATGGGTTAAGGCCCATTAAGATGTATTGGGGCCTATGGGTTGAGGCCCATTTGATGTACATTTGGGGCCCCATTGGTGTGGCCCATTTGATACACATAAGGCCCATAAGATTAGGCTCATTTGATGCATTCTAAGGCCCACGGGTTATGGCCCATTGCAATGCACATAAGGCCCATTGGTGCGGCCCAATGATGTGGCCCACTTGATGAATATAAGGCCCATATGATATGGCCCATTTGATGAACTTAAGGCCCAATGGGATGTACCTAAGGTCCATTGCAATGTGTGATCCCAACATAATTTATGTAATGATATTTATGACAGTCGTGCCTTGGGAGCAATGTTGGTTTGACGTCCACATTGCAAGTATAATGATTGGTTAAATGTCCGCATTATACCTTTCCCAGGGCCCATTGTTAGGCTCGTACGTGTAATGTGTAGGCCGTCTAGGCCCATCTTCATTATGAACATCATCCATCCCATATAACATGTTTAATTCCATGATTCATGATCATATGCATCATACGTATGCTTGATATGAGAAATGACTGATCATAGCATATGCCTTCGGGCAGATTGTTTAGGGGCTCTCGTACAGGGGGTGTTGCCCTACATGAGCGCACGATACGTGCAGGATTGCTGTATGACTAGATAGTGTGATTCATGCATTCGCATTGTGTGATATGGTTACTGTACGCCCTAGCGACATCAGGGTCGTAGCCTCCATAGACGTATCGTGGTTGGCAGGATTCGATACCGGAAATACTATTCTACATGGGGTGCGATAGATATCCCTGGGTGAAAGTCCCTAAACCCTTATGGTACTAAGAGGTTGCTCCAACGTCTAGACCGAGTGGGTGCATGAGCGCTGAGTGCCGATTACCAGACGGTTGCGCTTTCCACTGTGTCGTAGTCGGTTGGAAGGGGGTGCGGCCTTACCCGCCCGAGAGTAGGGGGCAATGCTAGGCTGAGTCTGACCAGCTTGAGGAATGGGTCCGCTATTGACGAGCCGAGCCCGATATTGGCAAGCGGATAGTGAGGTCTTTTCCACTCACCTTATTGCGCACGATGGGGCGGCAATCTGGCTTGGAGTGTAGTAGTCCCCGGTGATATTCCAGATTTTAGTCGTATTGACATGTGGACTTAGATGAGGATTTGTATGCTTGAGTTGCATTTCGCATTGCATGGCCTTGATATGGCCGACATCATTCTTTGCACCGCATGGCCTTGGTACGGCTAATGGTATTCTTGGCATTCATCAGCATGTTCCGCATTACTCTGATACTGCATCACTGCATTACCACCTTGAGCATACACTTTCACCACCCTCTAAGCTTTCTATAAGCTTATACACGACCGTTGCGTACAGGTGACATTGGATCGCAGCAGCGCTGAGGCTTGGACGCGTGGCAGATCATCTTAGAGTTTTTGTTCATCTTCATTGTATTTCCCTTGATGCTCATTGTACTTGTAAAGTTTTTTATCATAGTGGAAATGTGATGGAGTTTTTTATTGTTGTTTGTGGGTTATACCTTTGGTTATGCTTATTACGAATCAAACTGATGTTGAAAATCCTCCTTTTAGCATTTCAGGATCGGAACCTGGCGAATGGGCGCTGGGAGCCGAGAATGGGGTTCTACGGAGGCTGTCGGCGCCGGATTCGGTGATCGAAAATTTTGTGAGCCCGGTTTCTGAGTTTGGGCGTGGCAATCCCGACGTAACTAGCATTGGGTGTAAGCAACCCATGTTTTCAACTACTGTCGGTTGTCCGTGTTCAACCCGGGTCGATCAAACAAGCCTAGGGTGGGTACCCTAACTTGGGCCATCCTTTTACTTAAGGCAGTTAGCCAACTGATCTAACATTGTAACGATCTTAAGTATCACTATGAACTAACACTATATCACATAATTATAGCATAAGTTTCACAATACAATCACTTAGGCATTTTATCGAACATGTAAGCATCCATGGTATACTACGTTCACTAAAGCATTAAATTAAGCATGTGAACACGCATAAAGTAATACAACCACCTAAGCATTAAATCAAGCATGTGAACATCAACAAAGCAAGATATTCCACTACTTAGACATTTCATCAAACATGTGAGCATCCATATCTAAGCAATAACATATATTATAGTAAAAATTAAAATGTTAACATACTAACATGCATAAATTCATCTACAGGCATCTAATCATTAACTGAGACTCTCAAGGGTCGATAAATGGAAACCTATGCATAATGGTCCGCACCTTTACAATGATTCGCCCCACTCAAAGCACCCTTAGGATTAGGGATTTGGGGAAAACCATAAATTTTTATACATACACTAAGAACTATGTGAGATTCATGCAATTCATCCTAGAAAATTTTAGGTTGGGAAGTATAATTTATTTTTTACCTCCCAATCACGAGTGAGGTAGATTCGACGGAGGAAAACGATGATGTTAGGGCTTTAATCGGAAGAAATCGATGAAGGAAAGCACCAAAAACTCCCAATTTCTACTCTTACTCTTCTTCTATTCTTCTTTCTCTTTCTCTTCTTTCACAAATGCAAATTCGTATGGAGAGATGGGGTGCCCAAATGAAGCCCTTATATAGTTCCAAAAGTTGTGCAAATGACCTCAAGGGCTAAGTTTTCATTATACTAGCCCTATGGGAGAGTTTTTCTAACTTCTAGGGCCCATTATGGAGTGTACATGTCAATATACACCGTAGGATAGTTAGCCATGCTGATGATCTACGCACAGACACAATCGGCCTGCCATTTGGATGCGTCGATCGACATGTATGATTAGAAGTCTGTTCGACGGTTTCCAATGGTCAATCGGGGCCACGACTATACAAATATGTGTAGAGAAATATCGTTAGTTGGTACTCCAACTTTTGCTATGAATTAATGGTTCAAAAGTCACAACTTCATGAAAGAACAAAGTGACCAGTTTCACTTAAGTTTCAAATTTTCACTTAAGACATTTACATATTTCATGCACTTGGCTTGTATGTCTAAGTTGAGCAATTCAAGATGTGATATCGGATTGATGTCTCGCGATGGACGTCAAGCCCACTAAGACGAATGTCTTTCTATAATCTCGGGTTTAATGGCCCACTAACGAGCAGTCTAGAGTTTGTTTGGATAATTAAGGCATTTCTGGAATAAATTGGGTATCTAGATTTCTTGTGTGCAATGATTAGGGTTTGAATTGGCTAAGTTTGTAGTGTGGCCTATTTGCAATTTGTGAAAATGCCGATTCGGTTAAAGTCAGTCTAAGTCGTTGGTTCTTAGGATAAAAGAGTAACTAGATTGATTTGGTTTGTTAATTAAGATTTGACCCCTAGTTGTCACAGCTTTTGGTAGGTCTTTATTTAGTTATGGTCATCTCAATTAGTCAGTGATAGGTTGACTAGAATTGGACCCTACGTGAACAAATCCCAAGGCTAAGCTCGATTTTTAAGTGATCGGGTGAATTCGTTGGCTTTCTACGATTAATTAACCAGATTTGTATGGTTCTTTACCGGTACCACCCGCGTATATGCTCACTTCGAGCGTCAATAGTCAATAACTGACAACGTAGGCTGATCATATCAAAAGTTTTCAAGGGTTTTTGAAAATTCAAAATAGCAAAAATTTGGGACATTACAGCCCACCATGGAATGATGCATTTGACTAATAGGGTAGATGTTCGACAACATCACGGTGGGGCCCACACGACTCGACCTCATGGGAAGTTCCCATGAGCTCAACCCCATAGAACTATTTTTTGTTTTTGTTTTCGTTGGGTTTTTTTTTTTTTTTTTTTTTTTTTTGTTGTGCTTTTCACACACACACAACATCCCTCATGGGCACTCGAACCCATGATTTTAGTGCTGGTCATCTTTTGAGTAAACTGGTCATTTTGCAGGGCATTGATGAGATGACTACAGTAATTCAATTCATTGCTTTATGATCAATGGCCATCCACAAGTGACCAACCACATCAACGGTCTCGATCAATGAACAGAACTTTTATATGTACAGCAGTATGTTTAGTTTTAGATTTCATGGAGCTCTATGAAGTGAGCAGATCATGGTAGGTTCTCTCGTGGCAGCAGCAAAGGGATATTTTCACTTTGTGGACTAAATCAGCTATCTTTGGGTAAATCATTAGCTTTAGAGTGACATTAAGCTAGGTTAACATACAAACAGTGTCGCACCGTGCCAACCTGTTATACGTGCAAGACACAGCAGGTATGCAAAAGATGGGCCCCACCATGATGATCACATGGTCCAAAAATCAGGTTGGTCCACTTGCCAGATGAGCTACACAAGTATGTCGGATCAAACAGCTGGCCTTTCCGATTCAACGATCCACTGTTTTATAGAAGTTGTCCCACCTGATTAATGGATTGACCTGGTTCAGGTACCCCTCCTTCAGGGTTCATTTGTTGTAGGGCCAGATGTCCTACCCATGTGATGGATTTGGCAAATGAGGCAGGTTGTATGTTAATCTAACACACAACTGTTTGTAGGTGAACACACCCAAGTCTTCATTATCTTCTTATATAATTCAATTTCTTTCTACTTTCCTGTAACCAAAGCGATTACAGTAACTTAAGTGGGCAGAGCTGGCAGATATGTGGAGCTGGTGGGGGACTAAGAGTAGATGGAGAGCTCGTTTTTACTTCCTATGAACTTAAATTTCTGGTTTGCAAGCCACGTCATGAGTGTGAAAGAAGCAAACATTGCAGCTCTTCTCTAAAAGCAAAACCTAGTTCAGACATCTCAAAGGTGATTGAGATTTTGATAATCCATCGTCTATGTTTCTGTCTATTGAGGTTTCCTGGGTTCTCATCAGTGAACTTATAGGTTGTAGTTGCTAAGATTACATTCATGGCCCATGGTTTTGGAGATCCAAACTGTTGATATGCTGGGTCCCACAGGATAGGGTATGCACCAACTAGATTGCAAGATATCAGCCCTTCTCTATCTTTGACCTTTTCTTTGTTGAATGTGGAAATTTGGAGTTTGATTCTTTCTATCTAAGAAGTTTGATGGATGTTCCCACCCACAACAAGGGCCATCAAATCAATAGTTTGGATTAGCAACCTGCAGGCCTCGCATGGAACTTTTCACTGCAACAAACTATTTAATTGTTGATGAGGACTATAGTTCCTCGTCTTCAATTACTCCCTTTTGTTCAATGTGTTTATTTCATTTTCTGTGTTTTTGTGTTTATGTGTAGTGCTTGTGATAGGGAATGCTATTAGTTTGAAGGCCTATGGTTTTGTTATTTCGTAAGGGAAATAGCGAGTGCCTTAACTTGTTCATTATAATCATATGTACAAAACTATTAGATAGTGCTTGATTGTAATCAACCTATGTAACAATCTATTACATTGTGACGCAGGCAAAGACGTGAGGTCGAGTACCATCTTCCTCAGGGGGATAATTGTTCCGAATTCATGAAACTTCTCTGGACTCCTCACAAAGAAACCTTGAATCCACTAGGAAAAGAAAATAGAAATAATTCTAAAATATTCGAAATAAATTTATTGATGATTGAAATAAACGAGTCTACAACCGTTTAAATAGGGATATCAAGCCTTTAAGGAAGTTTAAGAATTAAACCATAACTAAAACTCTCTAAAATTCGTAACTTACTATAAATAGTAAATTAAGTGTCCTATGTGGCTTAACCACGTTGTTCTCTTAATTTTTCAAAACACTTTTCATGTTGGACACAACTCATAAATCCCAACGAATGAAGAGTTACAATCAAACCAAAACTTACTAAAAATAGTATAATAAATAGGGAATTCGACCGTCGATCTAATGGAATCTCGCAAATTCAGCGTGGGCGACCCAGCACAGCGGGTTGGTTGGCTAAAGTAGCTCGTCCTACCCACCTCTGGCTGGGCCTTCTCTGGTCCATCTTGGACATTAAAGTGTCTGCGAACCGCTCTACATCACATTGCGACTGTGGGAGTTTTTTGCTCTCATCGCGGTCCCAAGCCCGAATAAAGGAAGAGGGTTGCATCGGGTCAGCTGCCGGCATCAAACTTATGCCATAACTTCCATTATGAATCTGAACATAATAGGATTCATGCAGCGAAACCCCAATTAATTGGTATAATCTTAGATGATGGTGGTGATGATGAAATAACAACTGCCTTATAATAGGCATAAAATGTCCAAGTCAAACATAATGCATTTGCGAATGCGTACCAATGGGCCTGTGGACAGATGTTTTTCTCACAAAACCTTAATGCATGCCTTTCTTCATTTTTTCTACCAAACTTACATAAAGACACGAGAAGGGGACCTCAAGCAAGCTATATGATTTTAAGAGCAGAAATATGCATTTGCATTCTAACATAGAAAGCAGTGAAATAAAACAGCAGAATATTATGTATTTCAGTCATAATGAGTCCTTGGTAGTTGATAGCGGGAGCATTTTCGGTAAACAATGAATCATTTTCTTAGGCACAATTGAATATTATGTGCTTCAATCATAAAGAGTCCTTGATAGTTGGTACTGGGATCATTTGCTATAAACATTGAAGTACTTTTTTAGGCACAATCCCAATACATCTAACTGAAAGTCTGTGCGGAAGAGTGAGCCCTCAAGATCTGACGGTCTACATGATATGGAACATCCACAAAGTCAAAGATGAATAGTCCAGATCTAGCAGTTCACCTAATTAACCACTACTAGAGCGGATGGGTCTAAGCGGATGGGTCTAATCACCCCTCTGATTATACGATATAGATGGTCTCAGATTACGATTTATGGCTTAGATAGTCCCAAGGACAACAATTTCCTCTTTTTACTCTCGTTGTTGCTTAATGTGTATTCACGAGAAAGCCTCTTGAGTTTAGATGAGACCAGAAATTATCCGATCTTATCCTATCTCCTCATCTAAATCTTCACGGAAGAAAGAAAAATGATTAATAAAAACAGCCAAATTTATGGGACCCACCCACTAGTGATTGCCCACCAGTGGGCCCCACTGGCCTATTTACAACACTAACCACTTTGAAGTATCTCATACATGGAAATCACAGCTAGGTTACATAGCATGTATCTTCTGTAGACACATGCTTATGCACGTGTTAATCTCTCTCGGAACATAAATAAGGAGAGAACAAGCTGATGTGTACCTTCTTCTTGCCAATACATTGTAGCTGATGCCTCTGTTGATTTGTGACCGTAGGATTTCTGCCAACCACTTGTCTAATATGTCATCCATGTGATAGGTCACGTCTTTGAGCTTTCCCAACCAATCTTTAATACTCTTCCTTCCTAATACTTTGAAAAGAGTCTGTGGAGTTGACTGTGAACCATTAAATTTCCTTTTCAAAGCCATACATGTAGATGATTCATGTGTGGTTTGTGTTGGAATTAACTTGCTTTCCAAGTTTAGCTAGGTAGTTTTTTTAGAAAGTTTCCTTAGAATTAAATCACTGTGTTTCCTGTGTTTGATTGGTGCAATTGGATTACTCCTCTTGATTCTACCCTGCGGTGGACCCCCAACACAAGCATGGTAAGGCGGTCAATAGGTCAGGTTTGTCCAAGACCAAAATAAGTAGGTTCATGCCCTGCTCACTCTTTTGTGCAAGATCCAAGTCATTCACAAGGTGAACCACACCATGTGTGCCATTGTATTTGTGTGGGATGTATCACAAAGATGCCCTTGAAAGCTAAACGAACTGTGCTTCAATCAATAAACAAGCTTGAACAGAGGAGTTCTTGAATTTCAAGTAGAAATAAAAAGAGAGAAAACACCAAGAGAAGAATATCCGAAGGGAGAGTAGATACTTGAGATGATATGGGGTGTCAACCTCCTCTACCTGGCTGAGCAGGAATCTGATGGGATTAGAATTCAATAATGATGCTGGTTCTTCCCAAGAAATGGACTGGAGAACTCAAACAGAGAAGGAACCTTGAAGTTAGGTAGAGAGGGAGGTCTTACCTTGCACTGTGGCACTTCCAAAGAGGGAGGGAGGGAGGACGTTACCTTGCAGTGTGTCACTTTCATAGATTTCCTCTCATTGGATTTTCCTACCATCAATGGTGATGTTGGGGATGTGGGCTATCTTGTTCCAATCTTCTCCAACCTCCTTTCTTGAACTGATCGTACAAGATTTGACAATCTCTGATTTTGAGTTCTTAAAGTGAAATGTGGTGTTGCAGTTTTGAGAGTGCCGATCAACTTGTTGCAGGACTCTATACATTATTGAAAGAGTGACGGGATTGATCCCACTTCCACATTCAACTCCTGAGTTATAGTATCTTACAGTGGCCCAGCTACTTCTGGGTGCCAGTTGAGATGGGGTGACATGTGGTTGTGATCCTAGTCCGGACATGGGCCAAAAACTCTTCACAGTTCACAGTACATATGGCTGGGTCACCTGTTTGTTTGGGTTCATCCATCTAGTTGTCCTCACCATGGATGACAGGAGATTCAAATAAGCATTGATGGGGTGATCCTATCCATCTCTGATCATGGCCTTCAAAACATCGGTTATATATATATATATATAGAGTCATGCTCCCCTGCGCACCTACGCACGTGCGCACCTTTTCACACGTGCCATGGGTGTCTAATCTGAACGGTCCATGTGATGTGGAGTCCCATAAAACCCCATGTAACAAATTTTCACCCCGATATAATATTCTGGTGGGCCATAGCAAAGAGAAATGAAAATCAAGGGAGGAAACTGTTTTCAGTTTTCATGGCCCATCAGAGTTTTAGATCAAAGTAAAACTTGGGCCCGAGGGGTTTCAGGAGGTGTTGCTTCACATGAACGGTTCAGATTTTGGATCCATATCACGTATGATGGATTCTCAAAAAAGTTCGTACGTAGTACGTACGAACTGGTTCGCAGGTGAGCGTTTCCGTATATATATATATATATATGGTTAGATGTTCAACATTCACCACTTGAAAAATGAAAGAAACTTGTGGCTAGGATTGTCTGATAGATACATAGAAACAACATGACAGTGGAACAGATTTGACGTAGAGCGGGTCGCAGACAGTTTCATGTCGACTAGAAAATGCCAAATCATAGGCGACCATCAGAACCTTAAAATAGGCATATCTCACAAACCCATATATGATTTTAGGGTAGGAGAAGCTACTTTAGCCACCCAACCCACTGCGCCAGGATGCCCACGCCGAATTTGCAAGATTCAATCAGATCGAAGGTCGAAAATCCTTTTTTAATTTCGTTTTTACTATTTATAGTAAGTTTTAGTTCGATCATAACTCTTGATCATTTGAGCTTTAGGAGTTGTGCCTACCATGAAAAGGTCTAGAAAATTTCGGGAAATAATGTGGTTAGGCCAAATTGGACACTTACTATTTTTGGCCAAAAACCATGAGGTCTAGTAGAACTCATGACTGTCTATAAATAGTAAGTTTACTATTTATAGTAAGTCACATTTTTAGGGAGTTTGAGTTTTGAGTTTGATTCTGAAACTTCTTCCTAGGTTTGGTATTACTATTTAAAGGGTTGTAAACTCGTTTTATCATCAATCAATTTATTTTTGAATTTATTAGAATTTATTTCTAGTTTCTATTTCTCCTCGTGGATTCTAGGAATCTCCGTGAGGAGTCTAGAGAAACTCCGTGGATTCAGAATACTTATCCTTTGAGGAAGGCGGTGATTGACCTCATCCCATTCATCCCTGTGTCAATATTAAAGATGGGCCCTAATTGTTAGAACTTGGACGATGCAAAGATGTACACAAGGTAGGGTGGTCAATGGGGCAGATCTTTCCAAGACCAGCCCCCAAACTAAACCTTAGGAGCCCAATGACAGGCAAAGACAAGCTGGCCTGAGCCCTGCTCACTCATTTTGTGCAAGATTCACTTAATTCACAAGGTCAGCTATACTGCATTTGTATCATTGTATATATGTGAGATGCATTATGAAAATGCCCTTGAAAACCTAAGGCTGTGTTACAATTAACAAACAGGCTTGAATTTTAGGTCCAGGCTAGATCCTCAAGCCTGATATGCTATTCCAGGTCCGGGCCTAAGCAGGCATAGGCCAGCCTGGTTACTTTTTGCTGACAAGCAGATCCAGACAATTTGGGCAAATCACCTTAGATTACTTAAAATGAAAATATAAGCATATTATAATCACAAATTAAATCTTGGTAAAAAAATATTGTGCATAAATACAAGGTAAGCTGAGCGTAGATTCTTAGAAAATCTTAGAAGGCATACATGGCCTTTAAGGAGAACAACCAAAGGGAATAATGAAGTCCTTTCTCCTCCTGAGATCCAACTGCCTGGCATTAGAATTCCTGGTGGCTATAATGAACTCCTTTCTCTTCCTGAGATCCAACTGCCTGCCACACCAAGGATAAAGATTGGAAGCAAGAAATGAGAGAGAGAGAGAGAGAGAGAGAGAGAGAGAGCAAAGAAATACCTGAAGGGAGACAAGATTCTTTGGATGATATGTGCAGTCAAACTCTTCTTCCTAGCTTTCGGCGGAATTGAATGACATTCCTGGTGGCTATAATGAAGTTGGTTCTACCAAGAAAGGGAATGGACAACTCAAACAGTGAAGGAACCATGGAGTTACCCTTGATTGGTTGATCTACAACATCCGTATGGAAGAAAGGAAAGAATGTCCTGAGATTCATCTGCCTGAAACACCAAGAATAAGATTAGAAGCAAGGAGAGAGAGAGAGAGAGAGAGAGAGAGAGAGAGAGAGAGAGAGAGAGAGAGAGAGAGAGAGAGAGAGTCTTACATTGTGCTACTTTGAGGGAGTTCTTCTGTCATTGGATTTTTCTCCCATCAATCGTGATGCTGGGGATGTGGGCTATCTTGTTCCAGTCTTCTCCTACCTCCTTCTGACATCGATTGTCTAAGATTGGACAATCTCTGATTTTGAGTTCCTGAAGTGAAGTGAGGTGCTGTAGTTCTGGCAATGCCTTTAACATATCACAGGACTCAATACATAATTGAAAGAGAGATGGGATTGACCCAGCTCCTACATTCAACTCCCATTCCTCCCAAATGTACATACGTTCGAAGAGAAGAATCTCTAGTTTGGGGAATGTTCCGGTGATTCCACCATGGTTGCTCCCACAAAACTCACTGCCCACCTGTCTCACTTCAAACATGGCCTTTATCTTAAGCCATTTAAGGGACGGCAGTTTCCCAAGTGCAGGCATCTGTCTGCATCGGCAATACAATAATTGCACCTTGGTAAGATTGGAATACAATGAACAATCTTCCATCCAACTTGGGAATTGGTGACCGATGTAATCCGACATGGTAAGATCTCTTAGGTTTTGATGAGGTTGAAGGCCTTCAAACACACCCTCCACCTGCTCCACCTCACTTCCTATGTGTGTTTCAAGACACATCCAAGCCTTACATGACAATTGCAAGGTGTGGAGGTTCTGCTTGTTCTCCAATTTTTCCTCGTTAGCCTCATCTCTACTTGCTACTCTGTTTAAGCATGTTATTTCTAGCTCCCCCTGAAGAAGGTTAAGGTCTTTCAAATCTGTAATTTTACATCCTCTCTCAACCCCTGGAACAAACTTAGTTAATGTTCGAAGCGATGTTAACCCGCCCATGCCTTCCGGTAAGTACTCCAAGTAGGTACCTTCAGTTTCAAGATGTCTTAGTTTAATCAGTTTCACAATCCTTTTAGGGAGTTTTCTAAGATTACAGCAATGATTAAGCTTTAAGGTCTGCAAAAGACACAGGCTACTTATGAATTCTGGCAATTCTTGTATTTCAGTAGCAGACAAGTCGAGGTATCGCAGAAGCTTCAAGTTCTGCAATGAATTTGGGAGCCTTTTTATTCTGCTGCCGCTCAAATCCAATGCTCTCAGATGTTTTAATCTGCGGAAAAAATGATTAGAAATGCTGGGAACTTTTGACCATCCGATGAGTAGGAGTGTCCGTAAATTACCGACCTTGTATATGAAGGAAGGAATGGATTCTACATTCCCATTGCAAATCCATGACGCATGGCGAGCCTTTGCAAGGTGACTCTTCGGTGTTTTCTCTTGTATGATGAAACACTCACCCATTATAGATTTGCAAAGATCATGGATCATGTCATGCATTGTGCAATACTTTGCATAACCATCTTCATCTGTCTCTATGATTTGAAACAAAGACCGCCTCATTAAATCATCGAAATAAGAACCACCTAACCTCTCCATCTCCACTCTTCCCTTTGGGAGAATGAAACCTTGGGCCATCCACAACTTGATTAGCTTGTCCTTCTCTATCAAATGATCCTTTGGAAATATGGAACAAAAAGCAAAGCACTGCTTCAAATGCTGGGGCAAATCATGGAAGCTCACTGATAGAGAGGGTGCAATTTTTTCAGCATCCAATGAATCCCATGTCCCTTCTTCTAAGACAGACTGCCTGTCCCGTACATCTGTTTTGCTGCGCAGGGCAATTCCTATAGCCTTCACCAGGAGAGGAATTCCTCGGCAATTGATCACAATTTCTCTACCCAATGCCTCTAACTTGACAAGCTCATCCCCTCTTCTTCCTCCGGAGAAAGCTCTGTGGCTGAACAACGACCAGCAATCATTCTGGAACAATGGTTGCAGTTCATGCATCATGGTAGGGGCGAATGTTTTCGTGACATGCTCATTACGAGTGGTGACTAAAATTCTGCTTCCTTTCGCGGCTTCCTTGAGCGAAATCATGAGCCTTTCCCACCTGTCTTCATCAATGTTGCGAACACCATCCAGCACGAGCAGAAACTGCTTCTGTTGTAACACAACTTGCACTGTTGGTTGCAAATCTTCCAACGACGACGCCACACTGTGTAGTAACTTCTTGTGTAACTCGAATTCTGAAAATTTCATTCCACTAATTTTAATGATCGCCAAATAGACCCGCATCACATCGAAATCATGAGGCAAACTCACCCAAATCGTTTCATCGAAGTGCCTCTTAACCCTCTCATCCTTGCAGACTACTTGAGCGAGAGCGGTTTTGCCAATTCCACCCATGCCGACAATAGAAATAACTGGGATGCCCTCCTCATTGCTGTTGCCCTCACTTAACAACCAACTGACAATTCTCTCCTTATCTCTCTCCCTACCGAAAATCTCAGTTTCATCTATCAACGAACTTGTTTCCATCGTGTCTAACTCGACAATTCCCCCTTCTTCCCTGAATTCTCTGAAAAAGAATCTATCCTTGTGTTCATTGATCTCGTCTAACCTTCTGCTAATTGCGTTTATTCGTCGTCCGGTCTTAACTTGAAACGTGACCCTGTCGAAACAGAAACAAGGTGAGAATGAGTGAGCAGATACCGTCCCATCTCCAGAGCTAGTGTCATCATCACAACCGTCGATCACCACCTTCCACTCTTCTAAAACATCATCAATGTCATAGGCCACATCTTTGAGCTTTTCTAACCAGTTTCTTACCTGTTCATCCTTCACTTGCCGCTTCTCTGCATCGCTGAGTGCCGCTTGAAGAGATTCAAAGGTACGTGAGAGCTTTTCAAGATCTTTCTTAACACCCACTAAAGAGCTCAGCTCTTGCACGGCCGCAGAGCCCAAACTCTCCACGACTAATGAAACCAGTCCATCTGCCATGATTTAAACCAAAGAAGAAGCTGAAAGCTGAAAATCAATAGAGCGGGCAGAGCTAGGCTAGGGTAATGCTCTCAAAACTGAGTAGAGAAGAATCCATGGAGGTTCAGGTCGTCAGGTCAACCCAATGGTGGAACTTGTGTTGATTTCTGGGAATTTGACCGTACTGTCCTCCATGTATGCTCAAATTCCCTAAGGAGATTCAACGTTCCAAATATTCCGAAGGTGGCCTTCTGACAAGCTTCGGGAAAACCTTTGGACCAAAATGCCCATGTCCTTCGTTCGGTAGTTGTATGGTTTTTTAGTAGGTAAGAAGTTATATCATTTTTAATGCTAAGAAAGTGATGTGGACGGAAACCTTTTTTCGGGCGTGGGCAAGGCCCAACTCATAGGGCCCACATTGATGTGTGTGTATAATCCATGCCGCCCATCCTTTTTGCCTTGTTATTTTAGGGCTAGGGCCCAAATATCAGCCGGATCCAGTGCTCGTGTGGGCCACATAATAGAAAATAATGGTGACTCTAGCACCCACTGTTGAAACTTTCTAGGCTCACTGCAATGTTTGTTAGAAGTGGACACTGCCCAAGTCAGGACTTTTTGGCACCACAGCGAGGTGGTCGACAAGGTGGATGGAACGGATCACCCCATTGTGGGCTTTGACTCATATTATTTAAAAATAATCAAGTTATTAATTATATTAACCTGACAACCACGACCCTTACTACATTACAACCACGACCCTTACCACATTACAACTATGACCCATACCATATTATATGGGGTCGCAGTTGTCCTGTTGTATGGGTCGCAGTTGTCATGTTATATGGGTTGCAGTTGTATGGATCGTAGTTGTCCTATTATAGAGGTCGTAGTTGTCCTGTTATATGAGTTATGGTTGTCTTGGATCATGGTTACCATGTTATATTGGCCATGGTTATCTTGTTATATAGGTCGTGGTTATAATGTGACGTGTGGAGTTCATAAGGGTCAAGGTTGCCATCTGACGTGGACCCCACCTTGATGTATATCTTTAATCCACGCCGTTGACTACCTTCTCCATATTATTTTATGCTATGAGCCAAAAAATGAGATAGATTCGAGTCCCAAGTGGACCGTACCGAGGGAAACAAAATCCCATTGTTGGAACTTTTTAAGGCCTACTGTTGTGTGTATATGTGATGGAACTACCCAACATTGGATTCCTTTGATTTTCAGAGAGTTGGCAAACATAATAGATGGAAAAGATTATCCACTTGTGGACCCCACATAACAGAAAATAAAAACACATACAAGAAGAAAGAAATATAAAAATAAAAGAAAGTGTCATGTTATGTAGGTCGTGATTGTTATGTTTGATGGGGTCGTAGTTGTCCTGTTATATGGGTTGCAGTTGTCTTGTTATATGCCTGTTATATGGGTCGCAGTTGTCATGTTATATGAGTCGCAATTATATGGGCGCAGTTGTCCTGTTATATGGGTCGCGATTATCCTGTTATATAGATCGTAGTTGTCTGTTACATGGGTCACAATTATCCTGTTATATGGGTCGTAGTTGTTATATTATATGGGTCGTAGTTGTCATGGGTCATAGTTGCCCTGTTATATGAGTTGTAGTTGTCCTGTTAGATGGGTCGTAGTTGTCATGTTATATGTTCACTTCCTTCGCTACCAAATGAAAGGCTAACCATTGGTATCATACCCTAAGGCCCACAATGGGATGATTTGTTCCGTTCACCTTTTCGGCTAGCTTGTTGTGGGCCCAAAAAGTTCCGATTTGGGCAGTGTTCACTTCCAACATACATCACAGTGAACCTGTCCTGGAAAGTTTCAACTGTGGGTGTCATTATCACAATTATTTTCTATTATGTGGCCCACACGAGCTCTGGATCAGGCTAATATTTGGGTCCTAGCCCTAAAATGACACAGCAAAAAAGATGGGGGGCATGGATTATACACATACATCAATGCGGGCCCCACGAGTTGGGCCTTAACCACTCCCAAAAAAGGTTTCCATCCACATCACTAACTCAGCATTAAATATGATGTAACTTCTTATTCACTCAAAAACTGTACAATTATTGAACCAAGAACAACGGCATTTTTGTCCAAAAGATTTTCCAAAGCTTGTCAGAAGGCCACCTTCGGAATATTTAGAAGGTTGAATCTCTTTAGGACCCGTTTGATTTTTCAAATTCATTGTAAATGCCCTATAAATACTTATTACAATTACACCTTGTTTGAAAATAGGCAGGTACTTCTGCTTGGGAAAACGATCCAAAAGGATTAACTTAAATTTGTGGGCCCCGGCATGATGTATATGACATATCCGTGTTGTCCATCTGCTTTACCATGGCATTTTGAGGCATGAGCCGAAAAATGAGGCAGATCCAACGTTAAAGTGGCCCATATCGAAGTAAACAGTGGCTCCAAGAAGCTTTTAACAGTGGGTGTTCGATTCCCTTTTTCCTGTGGTGTGGTCCACTTGAACTTTAAATCTAACTCATTTTTTGGCTAATACCCTAAATTCAGTTGGCATAATAAATGAGCGGTGTGGATAATCCACATACATCACGGTAGGCCCCACAAATACTTGGCAACATTCTCAATTTTAGCGTTGAGAAAAGTAAGAGTTACCAATTTACAATGCAATAACAATTGCATTTACTTTAGAAAATCAAACAGGCCTTAGGGAATTTGACAATACATAGGCCAATCCGGTCAAATTCCCTTGATTTTTCCAACCTGAAGACTCATTATAGCCATCATCTGACTTTTTTCTGGCCCATATGTTGTGATGGTCGGATTATCAAAACCGTCCATGTTCTATATGGCCCACAGTCAGAAACCTGTGCCCAACGAAGGTTCTGACCATCAATGAATGTTGGAAAGAACATTCAAACGGCACACATCCAGAAAAACAAAAAAAAATCATTTTTGAAGTGTGCCCATTGAATCATAGCTCATTTATAGCAGTACGGAGAACCAATCATCGGACCATTGGGGCATTTGGGTCCCAAGAGGCAATACATACTGCGATCAAAGTCGCCATGTATGGAAATGAACTCGAGGATCATTGCTATGCTACCTGGCCTACCATTAGTAATAATGTGGCTTTCCTGATGAGTTTTCATCTTGGCCATCTATTTCATGTGTATTGATCCAAGTGCTATGACTATCCTATCTAGGGTGCTTATGTCTAGAGCTGGGGCATCGAGTTGAGTCGGTCCGAGTTAGGGCTGACTCGACTCAATTTGGTTTTGAAATAGGTGTGATCCGAACTTGACTTGGCACCAACATGCCTGAACAAATCCGAATCCGGGTTTGGCTTAGACTAATTCAGATTGGGTCCGACTTGGTAAAAAAGTTCCGAGTCAATTCGAGTTGGCACTGATTCAGATAGAGGAATAAGGAAGGGAGGAAGTGGAGAGAAGGGTGGTGGGTGGCTGCCAGGCTTAGAAGAAGAGGTTGAGAGGGAGTAGAGAAGAGAGAGAGAGGAGGGGGAGGGTGGTTGCTGGGCTTAAAAGATGAAGAGGATGAGAGAGATTGGGTTAAGTTAGGGTCAAATGCCGTGTATAGAGTTAGAGATACATAAAAATTATAATTTTTTACCCTTTTAAATTTCAGATTGAGTAGAATTCGAACCGGTTTAAGTTATGGGCAAAGCCTACTCGGTTTAGACTGACTCACCCATTCGATTCCATCAAATCTGGTGGAACCAATTAGTAGAGTCATGTCACCCTGTGCCCGTTTCTACTTATGTCATGTCATCCATCCACAACCAGTCACTTGCTCTCGCTTTCTTTTCAAACCGTTACGCGTTTGGTCATGGAAATTCCACGATAGAGCCATCAATGCGCGTTGTCCCATGTTGCAGTCGCTCTAGGAGATACGGTGGATCTAGGTCATTCATACAGTGGGCAGTAGAGATACGTTAGATCTAGACCATTCATTTATTGGGTATCAGAATAGATGGCCTATAGTTTGAAAATCAACACAAACTCGGTCATACTCACATTACAATGGTATATTTAATGGCAGACGTTCAGAAGCAAAATGTATGAGTGAAAGAGGTATGCAGGATTTACCCATCTATGTGGTTTTAGAACCATGGACAATGCGTAACAAAGCTCTGTAGTTGGACGGTCCCGATCTAATGTGTACCCTGCGTTGTGTACGGTGGATGATGGTCTCTATCGTCGCACGAGAGATCGGGCTCTATCATGTCAATTCCCGTCCAGGCATCGTACCAAAAGTCGTCTTTTGGGCCGCGTAGGGTAGAATTTCTACGCGTGTTGACTTGGATGGAATGGAAATGCTTTTGCATCAATTGTCCCCTGATCCGGTGATCCAGACCAATGATATGATGGGCCCCACAATAGATGGAAATGTTCTGATGTAGAGCTGGTCGCGGACAGTTTCATGGCCAAGATGGATCAGAAAAGTCCCGGTCGACGACAGAAGTGATCCGGACCATCGGACCTTAGATCATGTGTATCTCGCAATCCGCAATGAGTTACCTGATGTAAAATATATGATTTTGGGGTAGAACGAGCTACTTTAGCCAACCAACCCCGCTATGCGGGGTTTCACAGCCTGAAATTGTGAAAAACCACTAGATCGATGGTCATTTCCCTATTTTAATTTTGTTTTTACTATAAATAGTAAGTTTTAGTTTGATTATAACTCTTCATCCGTCGAGCTTTAGGAGTTGCGCCCAACGTAAAAAGAGCTTAGAATAATTAGGAGAACGGTTTGGTGAAACCAAATAAGACACCTACTATTTTTGGCTGAAAACCTTGCGCACTAGTAGACATCACCACCGTCTATAAATAGTAAGTTTACTATTTATAGTAAGTCATGGATTCTAGGAGTTTGAGTTGTAGTTTGATTATGATTTCTCTCCCATTTCTTGGTACCCCTATTTAAAGGGTTGTGAACTCGTTTTTATTCATCAATTAATCAATTTGAATTTCTTAGAATTTATTTCTATTTTCTGCTTTCTTTTCTCGTGGGTTCGAGAAGTCTCTGTGAGGAGTCCAGAGAAGCTCCATGGATTCGAAGTAGTTATCCTCGTCATATTCATCCCTGCGTCGATTGGTATCAGAGCAAGGATTCCCCTCAGGCCGATGGCAAATAATGAAGGTATGAATCAAAATCCTGTGGACGGTGATCCAGGGATTCGTTATCTTTCAGAAAGAATGGAAGCTTTCCACCGAGAGAGTCAGTTGACCATGCAAAAGTTGCAGGCAACTCTCGACCGTCTTGCGGTTGCGCTACTTCTGCCCCGAGCCCTAGGCGGTGCTCCACCACCTTTGGTTGTTTCCCCACCAATGGTTGCTGTACGACCCAACCCCGATTTTCGTAGAGCACTAACAGTGGCAAACTGTAGGGCTATACTAGATGATTCAAGTTCTAACGACGAGAACCTTAATGAGGGTTTTGCCCGACGACCAATCCATGGAGGTGATCATCTATATCGTGCTGAAAGAGACTATCGAGGTAAGGTTGAACTTCCTAGTTTTAACGGTTTATTATGTATGGAAGATTTTCTTGATTAGCTAGCCGAAGTAGAGAGATATTTTGATTACATGGACGTGCCAGATCATAAAAGGGTAAAATTGGTAGCGTTTAAATTAAAATTTGATGCTTCTGTATGGTGGGAACAATTACAACTCTCATGAGCCCGCCAGAACAAGGCGCCCATCTCATCATGGCCACGGATGAGGCGTCTTCTTCGATCACGATTTCTCCCCAATGATTATGAGCAGATATTATTCCAGTAATATCAAAATTGCAGACAAAAAAATTGAACATTCAAAGATTACACTGAAGAATTCCAACGGCTGGCTACACAAAACGATCTTTCAGAATCTGAGTCACAAAAGGTGGCACGATTTATAGGTAGGTTGCGACCGACAATTCAGGACCGAGTTTAGATGTACCCAGTCGGGACTGTGAATGAAGCAGTTCAATTGGCGGGTAGGGCAGAAACACAACTTGCAAGAGCTTTTACTCGTCCATATCCTTCAACTTGACCCCCCATGAAGGGTCCCATGGAGGATCCAGTGTTGCTACGAGGAAAAGACCCAGTACCTCAACTTCCTACAAACATAAACCGTGATACGGGGAGCGGCTCATCCAGACCTCAACGTGCAGCACCCACAACAGCGGGTCCGAGTAGGATTCCAAACCTTATGCTCGACCAAGGTCGAATAATTGTTACCGCTGTGGCCAACTAGGCCAGTTATCAAACACTTGTTCTCAATGTCCCGCAACACACTTGACTATAAACGAATGAGGCACTGAAGATGAGGCCGCAGAAGAAGACCATCGCTTTGATGAACATGAACAAACCACTGAAGAAATAGCAAGTGGTGATGAAATGACGGGCGAGGATCGTGGATAATTTCTAGTTGTGAGGCGATTGTTATATGCCCTACGAAAGGAATTACATCCACAATGACACAATATATTTCGTACTCGGTGCACCGTCAATGGAAATGTCTGTGATGTGATCATAGACAGTGGTAGTAGCGAGAACATCGTCTCGAGAGTGCTAGTGGACAAGTTGCGGTTACCAACGATGAAACATCCTTCCCCGTACTCAATTGGCTGGATAAAAAAGGTGAATGAGACCAAGGTAACTGAACAATGCACTATCTCGTTTTCAATTTACAAAAATTATAAGGATCAAATACTTTATGACGTGGTCGATATGAAAGCTTGTCGTATGTTACCCGGTCAACCCTGACAGTCGGATCGTGATGCGACCCATCGGGGACGAGATAATGTTTACGTATTCATCAAGGATAGTCGAAAAATAATCCTTACCCCTATGACACCAGAGAACCACCCTGAAGCCTCTAAAGTGGAGGGGAGTTCCCTCTTGACCATTCGAGATTTTATGGAGAAATTCAATGAAACCGGCAAGGTATACGCTATAGTGGTGAAGGGTGAGGAAGAGAAATCTTCAAACATCCCTCCAAGTTTAAGACTGTTGCTAAACGAATTCAAAGAAGTCTGGCCTGAGGATTTACCTGATGGATTGCCCCCCGTGAGGGATATCCAACATCACATAAGCCTCGTCCCTGGGGCTAGCCTGCCCAACTGCCCTCATTATCAGATGAGTCCGAAGGAGTGTGAGATACTTCAGGAGCAAGTGAAGGAATTGATCCGTAAGGGTCTCTTAAGAGAGAGCATGAGCTCATGTGCCATACCATGGAAGTTGGCGCATGTGTGTTGACAGTCGGGCAATCAATAAAATTACCATCAAATATCGGTTCCCAATACTACGGTTAGATGACATGCTCGATATATTAGAAGGGGCAAAGGTGTTCTCTAAACTAGATCTAAGGAGCGGGTACCATCAAATTCGTATTCGACTTGGTGATGAGTGGAAAACGGCATTCAAGACCAAAGAAGGGTTGTATGAGTGGCTGGTCATGCCCTTCGGCCTATCGAATGCACCAAGTACTTTTATGCGGTTGATGAATTAAGTTCTAAAACCGTTCACTGGCCAATTTATGGTAGTATATTTTGATGACATATTGATATATAGCTAGGATGAGGCGGAGCACAGGAAACATCTTAGACAGGTACTGCAGGTCCTACAAATTAACAAGTTGTACCTCAACTTGAAGAAGTGTGGTTTTTTAACTGACAGCCTGTTGTTTCTAAAATTTGTTGTAACATCCGCATGCATTCGTGTGGATGATGAAAAGGTGCGAGCTATTAGGGAATGGCCGATCCCGACAAACATTCATGAGGTGAGGAGTTTTCACGGGTTGGCGACTTTCTATCGTCGATTTGTGCTAGATTTTAGAACCATAGTCGCGCCTATAACAAATTACATGAAAAAAGGACCGTTCCAGTGGACCGATAAAGCTGACAAGAGCTTTCATGAGATCAAGCATCGTTTGTCTATAACACCGGTCTTGGTGCTTCCTAATTTTAACAAATTGTTTGAGGTTGAGTGTGACGCTTTATACGTCGGAATTGAAAGAGTATTATCACAGGAAGGCAGGCTGGTAGCCTTCTACAATGAGAAGCTCAGCGAAACCCGAAAGAAGTGGTCGACTTATGAGCTTGAGTTGTACGCAGTTGTTCAGGCGCTGTGACATTAGCGGCATTATCTAATTCAAAGAGAGTTTGTTTTGTACACTGACAATCAAGCATTAAAGTTTATTAATAGTCAGACTAATGTGAATCGTGTGCATGCTAGATGGGTTGCATTTTTACAGGAATTCACGTTCGTTCTGAAGCACATGTCAGGGCAGCAGAACAAGGTGGCTGATGCACTTAGCTGTCATGCATCACTACTTGTTACGATGAGCAACGAGGTAGTCGGCTTCGACTGTCTCAAGGAGCTGTATGCCGAGGATGAGGACTTCAAAAATTCTTGGATGAAGTGCCAAGAAGGTCACCCCAGTGGCCTTCATATATAAGACGATTTCTCTTCAAAGGGAATCGATTGTGGATCCCCCAAAGTTCTCTGAGGGAGCAGATTATTCAGGAGCTAAATGGAGTTGGCCTCGGTGGACACCTGGGGCGAGACAAGATGCAAGCTCTTGTGGAAGAGCGGTGTTACTGGCCGCAATTAGTAGGCGATGTGGGAAAAGTCGTACAACGTTGCCAGGTTTGTCAGACCTCTAAGGGGCAATCTCAGAATACGGGCCTCTACACCCCGTTACCTATGCCTAACGGTCCTTGAGAAGATTTATCAATGGACTTTGTGCTTGATCTCCCACGAACACAACGCGGCATGGATTTGGTGTTCGTGGTGGTAGATCGTTTCTCCAAGATAGCGCACTTTATCCCATGCAAGAAGATCCTCGATGCAACACACGTGGCGAATCTATTTTTCAGGGAGGTCGTACAGCTACACGGGTCCCCAAGACCATTACTTCCGATCGTGACACGAAGTTCATTGGCCACTTTTGGCGGACTTTATAGAATCAATTCGATACACAACTTCAATTCAGCCGTGCTTACCACCCACAGACTGATGGGTAGACCGAAGTTGTGGATCACACATTGGGAAACCTCCTTCGCTGTATTTCAGGAGAAAAACTGAAGTAGTGGGATTTGTCCTTGTCTCAAGCAGAGTTTGCATTCAACAACATGGTGAACCTCTCGACAGAGAGATCACCGTTCCAGATTATCTACGGAAGAGTATCTCGCCACACACTTGACTTGGTCCCTTTGCCCAAACACCCAGGCACGAGCATTGCAATAGAACATATGGTAGACAAGATCATGGCCACCCATGCAGAAGTACAGACCAAACTACATGCCTCGAACGAGAAGTAAAAAGAACAAGCGGACAAGCATCGGTGACAAAAAGTGTTCGAGGTGGGTGACCGCGTTATGTCTCATCTGCGCAAAGAAAGATTTTTGACCGGGACGTACAATAAGTTGAAAAATAAGAAGATTGGATCCATCCCAATCATTCGAAAGATCAATGACAATGCTTATGTTATGGATCTTCCAGATGACATGGCGATCTCACGGACTTTCAACGTCGCGGACCTAACCGAGTATCATGAACCAGAGCAGGATGAGAACTCGATGACAAGTTCTTTTGAAGTGGAGGGGACCGATGTAGAGTGGGTTGCAGACAGCTTCATGGCCAAGATGGATCAGAAAAGGCCCGGTCAAGGACAGAAGTGATCTGGACCGCCGGACCTTAGATCAGGCGTATCTCACAATCCGGAATGAGTTACTTGACGTAAAATTTATGATTTTGGGGTAGAACGAGCTACTTTAGCCAACCAACCCCATTACGCCGGGTTACGCAGCTCGAAATTGTGAAAAACCCCTGGATCGACGGTCATTTCCCTGTTTTAATTTCGTTTTTACTACAAATAGTAAGTTTTAGTTTGATTATAGCTCTTCATCCTTTGGGCTTTAGGAGTTGCGCCCAACGTGAAAAGAGCTTAGAATAATTAGGAGAATGGTTTGGTGAAGCCAAATAGGACACTTACTATTTTTGGCTGAAAACCTTGCACACTAGTAGACATCACGACCGTCTATAAATAGTAAGTTTACTATTTATAGTAAGTCGCGGATTCTAAGAGTTTGAGTTGTAGTTTGATTCTGATTTCTTTCTCCTTGCTTGTTACCCCTATTTAAAGGGTTGTGAACTCATTTTTATTCATCAATTAATCAATTTTGAATTACTTAGAATTTATTTCTATTTTCTGTTTTCTTTCCTCGTGGATTCGAGAAGTCTCTATGAGGAGTCCAGAGAAGCTCCGTGGATTCGGAGTAGTTATCCTCATCACGTTCATCCCTGCGTCAATTGGTATCAGAGCGAGAAATTCTCTCGGGTCGATGGCAAACAATGAAGGTATGAATTAAAATCCCATAGACGGTGATCCAGGGATTCATTATCTTTCGGAAAGAATGAAAGCTTTCCACCGAGAGAGTCAGTTGACCAAGTAAGGGCTGTAGGCAACTCGACCGTCTTGCGGATGCGTTACTTTCGCCCAGAGCCTTAGGAGGTGCTCCACCACCTTTGGTTGCTCCCCCACCCATGGTAGCTCCACTACCCATGGTTGTTGTATGACGCAACCTCGATTTTCGTAGAGCACTACCAGTGACAAACCGTAGGGCTATGCCAGATGATTCAAGTTCTAGCGATGCGGACCTTAATGAGAGTTTTGCCCGACGACCAATCCATGGAGGTGATCATCTAGATCGTGCTGAAAGAGACTATCGAGGTAAGGCTGAACTTCTTAGTTTTAACGGTTTATTACGTATAGAAGATTTTCTCGATTGGCTAGCTGAAGTAGAGAGATATTTTGATTACATGGACGTGCCAGATCATAAAAGGGTAAAATTGGTAGCGTTTAAATTAAAATCTGGTACTTCTGTATGGTGGGAACAATTACAACTCTCACGAGCCCGCCAGAACAAGGCGCCCATCTCATCATTGCCACGGATGAGACGTCTTCTTCAATCACGATTTCTCCTCAGTGATTATGAGCAGATATTATTCCTGCAATATCAAAATTGCAGACAAGGAAATCGTACATTCACAGATTACATTGAAGAATTCCAACGGCTGGCTACACGAAACGATCTGTCAAAATCTGAGCCACAGAAGGTGGCACGATTTATAGGTAGGTTACAACTGACAATTCAGGACCGAGTTCAAATGTACTCGGTCGGGACTGTGGATGAAGCAGTTCAACTTGAAGAAGTGTAGTTTTTTAACTAACAGCCTGTTGTTTATAGGATTTGTTATAACGTCCACAGGCATTCGTGTAGATGATGAAAAGGTGTGAACGATTAGGGAATGGCTGATCCCGACAAACATTCATGAGGTGAGGACTTTCATGGGTTGGTGACTTTCTATCATCGATTTGTGTGAGATTTTAGAACCATAGTCGCCCTTATAACAGATTGCATGAAAAAAGGACCGTTCTAGTGGACCGATAAAGCTGACAAGAGCTTTCATGAGATTAAGCATCGTTTGTCTACAACACCAGTCTTACTGCTTCCTAATTTCGAAAATTGTTTGAGGTTGAGTGTGACGCTTCATACGTCAGAATTAGAGGAGTATTATCACAGGAAGGCAGGTCGGTAGCCTTCTACAGCGAGAAGCTCAACGAAGCCCGAAAGAAGTGGTCAACTTATGAGCTTGAGTTGTACGCAGTTGTTCAGGCGTTGCGACATTGGCGGCATTATCTGATTCAAAGAGAATTTGTTTTGTATACTGACCATCAAGCATTAAAGTTTATTAATAGTCAGACTAACGTGAATCGTGTGCATGCTAGATGGGTTGCATTTTTATAGGAATTCACATTCGTTCTGAAGTACAAGTCAGGACAGCAGAAAAAGGTGGCTAATGCACTTAGCCGTCGTGTATCACTACTTGTTACGATGAGCAACGAGGTGGTCGGCTTCGACTGTCTTAAGTAGCTGTATGCCGAGGACGAGGACTTCAAAGATTCTTGGATGAAGTGCCAAGAAGGTCACCCCAGTGACCTTCATATACAGGACGATTTTCTCTTCAAAGGGAATCGATTGTGCAACCCCCAAAGTTCTCTGATGGAGCAGATTATTTAAGAGCTACATGGAGGTGGCCTCGATGGACACCTGGGGCGAGACAAGACGGGAGCTCTTGTGGAAGAGCATTATTACTGACTGTAATTAGTACGTGATGTGGGAAAAGTCATACAACGTTATCATATTTGTCATACCTCCAAAGGGCAATCTTAGAATACGGGCCTTTACACCCCGTTACCTGTGCCTAACGGTCATTGGAAGGATTTATCAATGGACTTAGTGCTTGGTCTCCCACGAACACAATGCGGCATGGATTCAGTGTACATGGTGGTAGATCATTTCTCCAAGATGGTGCAATTTATCCCATGCAAGAAGACCATTGATGCAACACACGTGGCGAATCTATTTTTCATGGAGGTCGTACGGCTACACGAAGTCCTCAAGACCATTGCTTCCGATTGTGACACGAAGTTCATTAGCCACTTTTGGTGGACTTTATGAAATCGATTCGATACACGACTTCAATTCAGCAGTACTTATCACCCACAGACTGATGGGCAGACCGAAGTTGTGACTCGCACGTTGGGAAACCTCATTCGCTGTATTTCAGGAGAAAAACTGAAGCAGTGGGATTTGTCCTTGTATCAAGCAGAGTTTGCATTCAACAACATGGTGAACCCCTTGACAGGGATATCACCGTTTCAGATTATCTACAGGCGAGTGCCTTGCAACACACTTGACTTGGTCCCTCTGCCCAAGTACCTAGGTACAAGCATTGCAGCAGAACATATGGCAGACAAGATCATGGACATCCATACAGAAGTGCAAACCAAGCTACATGCCTCGAACAAGAAGTACAAGGCACAAGCGGACAAGCATCAGCGACAAAAAGTGTTTGAGGCGGGTGACCGCGTCATGGTTCATCTGCGCAAAGAGAGATTTCTGACCAGAACATACAACAAGTTGAAAAATAAGAAGATTGGACCTGTCCCAATGTTCACTCCCCAAGTATAGGGTTGTGATGTAGTAATAAACTCGGTAAGACCGAGGTCATATCCTAAGGGACTGATACCTGTACGTTATCTGAAACTAAGTAGAACAAGAACTAGATTAAGATTAAATCTAAATCGAATGATTTTTGAGGAATAATAGTGAAATACTAATCTAAAACTTAAGAAATTCAGAGGAAGGAAACTAGGGATTCAGAGGATCCACTTGTAGAGATCAGGGAGATCTTATGCCTGCATAAAGAATCATGGAAATTAAACTGAACTTACTTGATTTAGTTTTCACGAGATGAAAGGTATATGAATTAGAATGGATTCCATCACCAAACCATGCCCAGGAGATAAAGCAAACAATAGAATTAAACTAATTACCAACCAATCAACAATGCATGAAGGTTAGGAAGGGTACCGTCATCCAACCATGCCCATGAGACGATGGTGAACAACAGGGCTTCCTGACGTCATAAACATCAAAAAGGAGGAAGAAATACTCAAAGCCATCGCAGATCTATTGTAATTTCAGTCACAACAAACCATTTAAAAAAACTAAAAACATTCCCATAATCAGACAAATATCAAGTTCAATTCCATGTAAATAAAAAGCATAAGCACAGAGTTCTTCCCATCACGCTACAAGCTTCACCTCTTAGCCCTAGCTAAGAGGTTTAGCCGACCATGATTGGCTAAATCCAAAATAAACAAAAAGAATAAGAAAAGAAAAAGAAAAATTCAAAAAACTCTCTCTCTCTCTGCTCACGTCCAGCCCAAGCCTTCCCCTGTAAAATCCCTCTCCCAAGTACCCCTCCTTCGCCTCTCTCTCTCCCTCTTTATAGGCAGCAAAGACCGGCTGGAGTTTCCGCACTCCATGCGGAAGTATGCGCGATCTCTGTTTTTCATAGCAAAACAAGCTCCGTTTGGTTTGATTTTGCGGCGTCCAATCAACATATTTATTAATTCTGACACCTTGGCTAGGGCTATGACCATCTGTTGAAGCATGTGGATGGTCTGGATCATCAATCCGACGGTGATCAGAAGAACACAGGGGCCCACAGCGTCCGGATTTTACGGACTGCGAAACAGAGCCAGCGCAAGACCCACTTATCGGCTTCGAATGATAAATCCACTTTGTTCATTGTAATCCTCTCGAAAAACCAGTAAGAAACGGATGGTTTCAGATTGGATTCTGTGTGGCACGCAAGATCTTCTGTACTACCGTCGATCGTCCATTTGAACGGTTGAATTCTGATACACGTTGTCTCCTAAAATTCCGTCACCTAGACTTCCGTAAGAGGGCCTGTTAAATTCCAATAAACGATCCAGATCATACATTTGGGGAGTGAGTGGGGCCCACTGCTGAAAAACGGACGGACGGCGTCCGTCCGCTGTTGCTGCGGAAGAAGAGGACAGGTCAGCCCGTCTTTGACCGGGCTGACCGTCCGGTGCACGGCGGTGTGTGTACATTATGTACACGCACTGTACATGTAGGGTCCACTGTGATGTTCGTGAGACATCTGCTCCGTCCATTTGCTGTGTCACTTCATTTAAGGCGTTAAGAACAAAATTGAAGCATTTTCAGATACCAGGCGGGCCCCAAATCACTGATTTATGGGCTGATCTGTCCATTGGGCCACTTCCAGAGGGATCCAATGGCTGAAATTTGACGTGTACAGTTAGTTCATAATCATCAGGCCATATATAAAGTTTGGAGCCAATCGGATGGTGGGAACCCTGTGATCTTGTATTATGGACGTCTTTCAGGCCTGTTTGAAGTGAGTGGCTGGAATTTCTCTGATATCTGGTGCGTAAATCCTCAATCTTGGTCCCATGGAGTCCCGTCCACTGCCTTGGTGATGCCAAAGTATCAAATCCATACCTTTAGCATCATTTTCAATCCATGCTCGTCAATTCTCCTTACATCACAAACACGATTAAACTAGACTGTTAAGCAGTACCATGTTCGTAAATCTAGGCAACAACTGGGGTCTGATATGCAATATTTGACCTTCAACACAATCCCCAACCAGCATTTTGCTAGTCCCAACCAAAGTATGCGAAAAATAAGTTGAGAATTACGAGACAATTCTTGTGAAACCGAGTGATATTTTGAAAAACGATTTAGATACGAAAAATCTAAGATCCATGAATTATTGGGCATAATTCTCTCCTAGACTCAAGCACATGGTAAACTTCATAATTAAGTTCAAAGTATTAGTCCATCAATTAGAACAATTCTAAACATTGAATTCCATGGATGTATAGTCTAATCTCGACTTATCAACATTAAAATTCACTTCTCTATTTAAGGATATCATTGGTAACCAATAAGAGAATTTATGATAACCAAAACTTGCCTCACACATCATCTTTTCATTCTTTTAATTTTTCATTTTTTCCATTAAAAGTAACGCCAAGAAGGGGAATCAAATCCTCACTTATAGGGAGCAAACCTATGGTAAAGACTTCACACCTACTCTTTTTCGAATATCATCCATGGGGAATCGAATCCTCACCTATATGGAGCAAACCTATGGTAAAGACTGTTCACCCAATCCATTCAATTTTCCAAGTTGGTTCCTTTCATGTTTAGTGATTACCAAGTTAATCCTTCAATATCGAACTGAACCCTTAATGTGCAAGCGAGATGTGTTTTGTGAAATCATGACTCAATCAATGTTTACAACTTTTAATTCCGGATTAACAATTCAAACTTAATTGTGAAATCTAAAAGATACTGAATCCAAGAGTCATAAATTACCAACATTACGTATCTTGAAATTCACAAGGAATTCTAAAAAAATTAAAAGTTTTCACAATTTTGCTCAAGACCAAGAAAACACTGATTAGGAAACCTAATCTCCCACCCCCAACCTAAAATCTACATTGTCTTCAATGTAAAAGAAATATGCATGCAATGCACATGGGACAACGAAAATATAAGAGTGACAGAAAGATAGTACCTGGACGAAAGAATCAAGAAGCTTTTCAAAAATATCTACGTTAGAGCGGGTCAGCACAAGAGAGAAACCAACAGAAGTAAAATAAAAATAACAAAAATAAAATCCTACCTACACCACTTTCGTAGGTGCTCTCGATTGCATTTAGCATATGCAACAAGCCTTTAAACTCCTAGGTTGCCCCTAGTGGACGAGTTGTAGTCTCGTGAGGGTTTGAAGCAATGTTACCCACAAACATTGAACTAATTAACTGAGAAAATGAACCGGAATGAAAAGCTGGGTTGGCTCCTAGGAGCGCTAAGTTTACCATCTATCCTAAAACAGCATAAAGGAAACTACCCTAGTCCTATGAAAACAGGAAACCTACATATACCTCCATCAGATTAGGAGATCAATCCTGGTAAACAGGATCAGTCAGAGGTATGGACATGTCCTCTGAATCAAATTTCTCGACAAATGGCTTTAAGCGATGTCCATTTACTTTAAACTCCTTGCCATTGTCAGGATCTCTTATCTCAACGGCCCCATGAGGATACGCAGTGACCACAATGTAAGGGCCAGTCCAACGAGATCGAAGCTTACCTGAAAAGAGATATAATCGAGAATTATACAAAAGGACTTTCTGACCAGGTGTGAATGATTTTCGTAGAATACGTTGGTCATGAAACGCCTTCATTCTGTCTCTATAAATTCTCGAGTTCTCGTACACATCGTTCCGGATTTCTTCAAGTTCATTTAATTGAAGTTTACGTAGCGAGCCAGCGTTGTCCAGATTGAAATTCAGATTTTTGATCGCCCATACGCTTTATGTTCCAACTCCACAGGCAAGTGACAAGCTTTCCCATAGACAAGTCTAAAGGGAGACGTTCCAATAAGCGTTTTAAAAGCAGTACGGTATGCTCATAAGGCATCGGTCAATCAGATTGACCAATCCTTACGATTAGGGTTAACCGTTTTTTCTAGGATATGTTTGATCTCCCTATTGAAAATCTCAGCTTGTCCACTTATCTGTGGATAGTATGGGGTGCTCACCTTATGAGAGATACCATATTTCTTCATTAAGCTCTCGAATAGTCTATTACAAAAGTGTAAGCCCCCATCACTAATGATGGCTCGAAGAGTCCCGAACCGCGAAAGGATGTTCTCTTTTAAGAATTTAATGACCCTGCGATGATCATTATTTCGGCACGGAATTGCTTCGACCCATTTAGTGACATAATCTACGGCGAGCAAAATATACAAATTTTCAAATGATTGAGGGAATGGTCCCATGAAATCAATGCCCCAACAGTCAAATGCTTCTATGATAAGGATAGGATTCAAAGGCATCATATTTCGATGGGACAATGCTCCCAATTTTTGACAACGCTCACAAGCCTTGCAAAACTCATGAGTGTCCCTGAACATAGTGGGCCAATAAAAGCCACACTGTAAAATCTTAGCCGTGGTCTTTTTAGCAGAAAAGTGACCACTACATGCCTGTGAGTAACAGAAGGAGATGACACTCTGATGCTCATTGTCTGGCACACATCTCTTAAGATCTGGTCTGAGAAATATTTAAACAATTATGGATCGTCCCAGAAAAAGTTGAGCATCTTGGTGAAAAATTTCTTCTTATCTTGCACAGTCCAATGTGTCGATATGGAACCTGTGGCAAGATAATTAACAATATCAGCGAACCAAGGTGAATGGGAGACTCTAAACAATTGTTCATCAGGGAACATATCATTGATATGGGTCGCCTCAAGGGAATCAGAGGTATTAAGGCGAGAAAAGTGATCGGCCACTACGTTCTCTACTCCCTTTTTATCTTTAATTTCCAAATCAAATTCTTAGAGTAGAAGGATCCATCGTATCAAATGGGGCTTAGAATCATTCTTAGAAAGAAGATACTTAAGTGCCGCATGATCTGTGTAGATAATGATCTTGGATCCGATCAGGTAGGACCTAAATTTATCCAAAGCGAACACTACGGCTAGGAGTTCCTTTTCGGTAGTCGAGTAGTTCACTTGGGCAGAATTTAAAGTTCTACTTGCGTAATGAATGACATAGGGCCTCTTATCTTTTCTCTGGCCTAGAACCGCCCCAAGAGCATAATCAGAAGCGTCGCACATAAGCTCAAAAGGAAGGCTCCAATCGGGTGGTTGCATGATGGGTGCAGTGGTTAACATGCCCTTAAGCTTGGTGAAAGCTTCCTGGCATTGCTCAGTCCACTCGTATGTTGCATCCTTTTGCAGAAGATTACATAAGGAACGAGAGAGGATATTAAAGTCCTTTATGAATCGTTTGTAAAACCCTACGTGTCCTAAGAAGGACTGCACGTCTCAAATGCTCTTGGGTGGAGGTAGGTTAGAGATAAAATCGATTTTTGCCTTATTCACCTCGATTCCTTTGGACGAGATAATATATTCAAGGACAATTCCCTTATGAACCATGAAATGATACTTCTCCCAATTAAGTACCAAGTTCTTTTCTTCACATCTTTTCAGCACACATTTAAGACTCTCTAAGCACTCACTGAAAGATGAACCGAAAATAGAGAAATCGTCCATGAAGATCTCTAGATATTTTCCCACTATGTCAGAAAAGATACTCATCATACATCGCTGAAAGGTGGCAGGGGCATTACATAATCCGAATGACATCCTTTTGTAGGCAAAGGTGTCGTAGGGACATGTAAATGTGGTCTTTTCCTGGTCCTCAGGGGTGATTTCAATCTGATTGTAGCCCGAATACCCGTTAAGGAAACAATAATAGGAATGACCAGCTAGCCTTTCCAAGATTTGATCAATGAAGGGCAAAGGGAAGTGGTCCTTCCTCGTGACGGTATTCAGCTTCCTATAGTCAATGCACATTCTCCAACCAGTAGTAACTCTAGTTGGCACAAGTTCATTATTGGCATTGGCTACGATGGTGATCCCGGACTTCTTAGGAACCACCTGAGTTAGACTCACCCATTAACTATCGGATATGGGGTATATGATACTCACATCTAATAGTTTAAGAACCTCGGCCTTAACCACTTCCCTCATGTTTGGGTTTAGTCTACGTTGTGATTGCCGAGTGGTCTTAGCATTATCCTCAAGATAAATGCGGTGAGTACAAATCGAGGGGTTGATTCCCTTAAAGTCCGCTATCATCCATCCAAGGGCTCCCTTATGCTCAATGAGAGTAGATATGAGTATACTCTCCTGTTCTTTCTCCAGGTGGGTAGAGATCACCACCGGGTATGTCTCATCTTGACCTAAATAGACATATTTTAAATCAGAGGGCAAAGGTTTTAGGTCAAGCTTGGGTGGCTTGAGGTTAGACGGTAGAGGCACTACAACAGTTTGAGGCAACTCTTCAAATTGTGACCTCCACCGGTTAACTTCAAGTACCGGTACGGTATCAAGCAAGGCACACGTCTCCCTAATCATGTCATCATCAAAATCATGGGAGTGGGCCAGGCACGTCTCTAAAGGGTCAGAGGATAAGATCAGAGGTGTCATATCTTCCACTAAAGAGTCAATCATGTTAATGTCGTGGAAATTGTCATCATCCTCTAAGTTTCTGCCGTTATTGAAAAAGATGTTTGACTCCAATGTCATATTCCCAAAGGACATAGTCATGACACCATTCCTGCAATTGATAATTGCATTTGAAGTGGCAAGGAATGGGCAACCAAGAATGACGGGAATCTGAGTGCTCATGTTATTGATGGGTTCGGTGTCCAGGATGATAAAATCTACAGGGTAGTAAAATCTATCAACTTGGACCAACACATCCTCAATTACCCCTCTTGGTACACAAACAGAGCGATCAGCAAGTTATAGTGTGATTAGGGTGGGTTTTAATTCACCCAAACCTAACTGTTTGTATACCGAGTAGGGAATCAGATTAACGCTCCCTCCTAAGTCAAGAAGTGCATGATCAATTCGATGGCCCCCGATTACACATGATATGGTTGGGCTACTGGGATCTTTGAATTTCTGTGGCACGTCTTGCTTTAGGATGACAATCACTTTCTCGGTCAAGAAGATCTTTTTTTGAATACTCTGCCGTTGTTTAGTCGTGCATAGGTCTTTCAGGAATTTGGCATATGAAGGTATCTGTTTTACGACATCAAGTAGAGAAATATTGACTTTCACCTGTTTCAACACCTCTAGGATATCCTGAGAGTTAGAGAGAGGTTTTGGTGCGACCAACCGTTGAGGAAATGGAGCAACTGGCTTTTCTAGAAGTTCCGGTTCTAATTTTTATGGGGCCTCACTAGATCCATTATTGTTGTCCTCTTCTGGTTCTTGAGGCGTTTCAGGCTTAACCGGAAGGATTTTATCAATGATCTTCCCACTCCTAAGAGTGGTGATGGATTTAGCGTGCCCCATTTGATTTGAAGAGCTGGGATCACTTATCTCGTATTGCAGTTTAGGATTGGGAAGCGGTTGTGCAAGAAGCATCCCCTTTTCTATAACTGTCATACGTGAATCTATCTTTTGCATAAAGTCTCGCATTGCTTGGGTCAGCTCTTGCATGAAATTTTGAACCGGTTCTTCTTAAGGTTTCCCCTGATTTGGATTTTAATTGAAGAAACTTTGAGGGGTAGCAGTTTGTCCATTTCTCCAACTAAAGTTTGGATGATTTTTCCAACCAGGATTGTACGTATTAGAAGTTGGTCCATTGAAAGGTCTTTGATAATTATTTACGGCATTGGATTGTTCATTCAACACTTCTCGAAAAGCAAGTATTGTAGGACAATTTTCAATTGTATGAATGTTGCAATCACAGATGCCGCAAACACTTTCATTAACCTTATCCTTCCTTCCTTCCATGGCCTCAACTTTCCTTATGAGCATAGTCACTTTACACTTGAGATCATCCTCTTCTTTCAAGAGATACAATCCACCTTTCTCTTTTAATTGAGTCGGCCTAGACGTGGTGTTCGATTTTGGGTAATAATCCCATGATTATGTTTTTTCAGCAAGACTATCGAGGTAATCTCATACCTCGTCGACATTTTTATTAATGAATTCTCAATTGCACATTGTCTCGACCATTTGGTGCATGGAAGATGTCAGTCCATCATAGAAAAAATTTGTAATGCGCCACGTTTCAAAGCCGTGTTATGGGCATGAACTGACCAAATCCTTGAACTTTTCCGAACATTAGTAAAATGTTTCATCCTCCTTTTGGGTGAAGTTCATGATTGCTTTTCTAAGGGTAATCGTTTTATGATGTGGAAAGAATTTCTTTATAAATTCCCTTTGCATATCATTCCATGTGCCAATGGATCTAGGATGCAGTGAATGTAACCACGTCTTAGCCTTCTCTTTTAAGGAAAAAGGAAAGAGTCTCAGCCTGACTGTGTCCTCAGACACATTTTGAAAATATAAAGTGGCTCTGATCTCATCAAACTCTTTCAAATGTAGATATGGTTCTTCAGATTCAAGCCCATGGAACTTAGGAAGGAGTTGGATAACCCCTGGCTTGATGTCCATATGTCCTGTATTTTCAGAAAAAATCATGCATAAGGGCGTACTCACCCCCGCTGGTTGTAAATAATCTCGTAAAGTACGTGGCGGGGGTGCTTGATGCACCTCATTCTCATCCTGAATGTCCTCTACCCTAGGTTAGGGAAGAAGAGGTTGGTTTTCAGCCATCACTTCAATTAACTCAGGGGATTTCGAGTGGTGTTTAGTCCTGTGATGAATAGTTAACCCCTCAACCAATCCTTCTTCAGTCAAGAAACGTCGAGTGTTGTCACGGGCCCACTTGGGCATGAAACAATCGCAACCCTCAATCAAATTCGAAACCTAATCCTAAAAAGAAAGAGAGGGTTGGAAAGAAGTTACTAAATTGGAGTCCCTAAGTTAAAAAACCTGCAAAATAAAACAAAATAAGTTTGATTCTAAAAAGAGAAGAAAAATCCTTAAAAAAGAAAGATAGCAGTAAACTGATTTCTAAAAGAAGAAATTCCTAAAAGAAAGTGGAAATTTCTAAAATAAATTAGGAAAGTCCTAAACTAAAAAGTAAGTTACTAAAAGGGATCTGAAAAACAGAAAGTAGAGGAAGAGTTTACCGAATTAGAAATTTCTATCTTAAAAGCCTACAAAATAGGAAAGTTAGTTTCTAAACAAAAATTCTACAAGTAGAAAATTTCTAAAAATAAATTAGGAAACAAAGTTAGATTCTAAAAGAGTTAGAATTAGAAAGTTACTAAAAATAAAAATAGAAAGTTAGTTTCTAAAAAGGAAAGTTCCAGAATTAGAAAGTTTCTAAAATAGAAAATCTAAACCTAAAATTAGAAAGTTTCTAAAAATAAAATAAAGGAAAGGTGAGTTAGTTTCTAAAATTAGAAAGAATTGCTAAAAAGGGAAACAACTAACCTAGTTTCTAAAAACAAAAGAGGAAAGTTTCTAAAAATAAACTATTTCCTAAAAATAGAAAAAGTAGAGGAATTAGAAAGGGATTACCAATTTAGAAGTTTATGTCAGGATCCTACAAAACATGAAAACAGGTTAGTTCCTAAAAATAAAATAAAATAAAAACCTTTAACCTAAAGTTAGTAAAATCCTAATCTTAACCAAATTCTAAAACTAATTAATCTCTGAAAACGTAACCGTCAATCCCTGGCAACGGCGCCTAAAACTTGTTCACTCCCCAAGTATAGGGTTGTGATGTAGTAATAAACTGGGTAAGACCGAGGTCGAATCCCAAGGGACTGATACCTGTACGTTATCTAAAACTAAGTAAAACGAGAACTAGATTAAGATGAAATCTAAATTGAATGATTTTTGAGGAATAATAGTGAAATACTAATCTAAAACTTAAGGAATTCAGAGGAAGGAAACTAGGGATTCAGAGGATCCACTTGTAGAGATCAGGGAGATCTTATGCCTGCATCAAGAATCATGGAAATTAAAGATGAAAGGTATGTGAATTAGAATAGATTCCATCACCAAACCATGCCCAGGAGACAAAGCAAACAACAGAATTAAACTAATTACCAACCAATCAATAATGCATGAAGGTTAGGAAGGGTACCGTCATCCAACCCTGCCCATGAGACGATGGTGAACAACAGGGCTTCCTGACGTCATAAACATCAAAAAGGAGGAAGAAATACTCAAAGCCATCGTAGATCTATTGTAATTTCAGTCACAATAAACCATTTAAAAAAACTAAAAACATTCCCATAATCAGACAAATATCAAGTTCAATTCCATGTAAATAAAAAGCATAAGCACAGAGTTCTTCCCATCACGCTACAAGCTTCACCTCTTAGCCCTAGCTAAGAGGTTTAGCAGACCATGATTGGCTAAATCCAAAATAAACAAAAAGAATAAGAAAAGAAAAAGAAAAATCCAAAAAACTCTCTCTCTCTGCTCACGTCCAGCCTAAGCCTTCCCCTGTAAAATCCCTCTCCCAAGTACCCCTATTGCGCCTCTCTCTCTCTCTCCCTCTTTATAGGCAGCAAAGACCGGCTGGAGTTTCCGCACTCCATGCGGAAGTTCAGACGCACGATCTCTGTTTTTCGCAGCAAAACAACCTCCGTTTGGTTTGATTTTGCGGCATCCAATCAACAGATTTGTTAATTCTGACACCTTGGCTAGGGCTATGACCATCTGTTGAAGCATGTGGATGGTCTGGATCATCAATCAGACAGTGATCAGAAGAACACAGGAGCCCACAGCGTCCGAATTTTATGGACTGCGAAACAGAGCCAGCACTTCTTGCTCTGGCTATCAGTGGGACCCACTTATCGACTTCGAATGATAAATTCACTCCGTTCATTGTAATCCTCTCGAAAAACCAGTAAGAAACGGATGGTTTCAGATTGGATTTGGTGTGGCATGCAAGATCTTCTGTGCTACCGTCGATCGTCCATTTGAACGGTTGGATTCTGATACACGTTGTCTCCCAAAATTCCGTCACCTAGACTTTCGTAAGAGGGCCTGTTAGATTCTAATAAACGGTCCAGATTATACATTTGGGGAGCGAGTGGGGCCCACTGCTGAAAAACGGACGGACGGCGTCCGTCCGCTATTGCTGCGGAAGAAGAGGACGGGCCAGCCCGTCTTTGACCCGGCTGACCGTCCGGTGCACGGCCGGTGTGTGTACACTATGTACACGCACTATACATGTAGGGTCCACTGTGATGTTTGTGAGACATCTGCTCCGTCCATTTGCTGTGTCACTTCATTTAAGGCGTTGAGAACAAAATTGACGCATTTTCAGATACCAGGCGGGCCCCAAATCACTGATTTATGGGCTGATTTGTCCGTTGGGCCACTTCCAGAGGGATCCAATGGCTAAAATTTGACGTGTACGGTTAGTTCATGATCATCAGGCCATATATAAAGTTTGGAGCCGATCGGATGGTGGGAACCCTGTGATCTTGTATTATGGACGCCTTTCAGGCCTGTTTGAAGTGAGTGGCTAGAATTTCTCTAATCTCTGGTGCGTAAATCCTCAATCTTGGTCCCATGGAGTCCCGTCCACTATCTTGGTGATGTCAGAGTATCAAGTCCATACCTTTGGCATCCTTTTCAATCCATGCTCGTCAATTCTCCTTACATCACAAACACGATTAAACTAGACCGTTAAGCAGTACCATGTTCGTAAATCCAGGCAACAACTGGGGTCTGATATACAATATTTGACCCTCAACACCCAATCATTCGAAAGATCAATGATAACGCTTAAGTTGTTGATCTTCCAGATGACATGGCGATCTCACGGACTTTCAACGTCGCGGACCTGACCAAGTATCATGAACCAGAGCAGGATGAGAACTCGAGGACAAGTTCTTTTGAAGTGGAGGGGACCGATGTAGAGCGGGTCGCGGATAGTTTCATGGCCAAGATGGATCAAAAAAGGCCCGGTCGACAACAGAAGTGATCCGGACCGTCGGACCTTAGATCAGGCGTATCTCGCGAGTTACTTGACGTAAAATATATGATTTTGGGGTAGAACGAGCTACTTTAGCCAACCAACCCTGTTTTAATTTCGTTTTTACTATAAATAGTAAGTTTTAATTTGATTATAACTCTTCATCCGCTGGGCTTTAGGAGTTGCGCCCAACATGAAAAGAGCTTAGAATAATTAGGAAAACGGTTTGGTGAAGCCAAATAAGACACTTACTATTTTTGGCCGAAAACCTTACACACTAGTAGACATCACGACCGTCTATAAATAATAAGTTTACTATTTATAATAAGTCGCGGATTCTAGGAGTTTGAGTTGTAGTTTGATTCTGATTTCTTTCCCATTGCTTGGTACCCCTATTTAAAGGGTTGTGAACTCAATTTTATTCATCAATTAATCAATTTCGAATTTCTTATAATTTATTTATATTTTCTACTTTCTTTCCTCGTGGATTCGAGAAGTCTCTGTGAGGAGTCCAAAGAAGCTCCGTGGATTCGGAGTAGTTATCCTCATCACGTTCATCCCTGTGTCATGTTCCATGAAGGCTGCTGAGATTGGAAGATTCTATCCTTCCCCAAGTATGAGTAACATTTGAGACCCTTGCTTTTAACCGTCTATTTGTAGGCCACTGATCTAAAGCTGGGATCTTCGTAATCTGGAAAATGTTTTAGACACCACTCATCCATTTTGTGTTCCTCCAGATCAACGATCAGGATCTCCACACCATGACCCCATATATACAAACCGGTAATCCTTGGGTCGTGTATGATGTAATCACTCTCCTATGTATCCTTATTCCTTGTAAATCAAATACAGTCATTGTCCACCGTAACGGTATGTTGCTATGCTGCGTTAGGACCTGAATAATTTCTCATGCGCCCATCTCATTCAACTGGGGTTCCCAGCTTGTTAATCCAGACCATTGATATTATTGGGCCCACTCAAATGGCAATGACATATCTCTTCCAAATTGGAAGATCCTAGCCAAAGGATATTTGTCCTTTTGTTGGACTGTTTCTGTAGTTCTCTAAGAATGGTCTCATTTTAGGCCACTGACTAAACTACAAGGAATTTATAATCTGGGTTATAAAATTTTTTCTCATTGGACAATTGAGACCTATGGTTCAGTGGTCCAAACCATCCACAATCGGTCCTATCAGATTAATGGCCTGGATCACCGAGGAATGGGGCCCACTTCTACAAACTGAAAACGTGGAGTATCCTATGCTTATACTTGGGTGGAGTATCATATAATCCCTCCAGTGGCAATGCTTGTGACTTGAGAATCAAACAAGGCCAACGTCAAGCTCACGAGTGGGCAGGAATAATGGGAATGGACCAGACTGTCTGCAACACAACCCAAGCTATGCTGAGCCACCATGTTCTATACCTGATCCACTCCATCCATCAGATGAAAACCCTTATATTCAATGTACAGAAAAAATATAAAACTGATAAAAAATTCAGATGGGCCACATGAATGTTAACTATGTAAAATTGCACCTAAAACTTCTAATTTCACATGGTGTGGCTGTATGACCTATTGATCAGGCTGATTTTTCTATCTATACCTTCTTCTTAACGAGTCACACATGATCAATGGGTTTGATGAAAGAGATGCACCATGATGGCCCCATTGTTCCCTGTGGTGTGGTTCAACTTAGCTGTGAATGTGTTTGATTTTTTAGCCACAGGGCCTAGTATGCGGCAGCGCACCTGATGGATGGAGTGGATATCACACAGACAACATCGTGGGCCACAAAGCTTGGGTGGGTCTGAGACCTGATGCTGACTGTTACTTTTAAAATGGATTATTTTATTTTATTTTATTTTATTTTATTTTTTTAGTGCCTGTCATTAGTGCATATTAAAATAATAATATTAATAATAATAAATAACTGCTACTTTGAACTAGCTTTTTGGCTCTTAGTCAAGTGCTCGTTGTTAGAACAAATATATATATATATAATATTGTATTTTTTAGATGACTAAAATGCAAACCCTTAAACTAACCCACATGCCCAGCTAACCTATGGTTAAATATCATCTTCCTTATCATATACAAACGTTGTGTTAGGCAGAGATTGTGTGACATAAAGCTTTGTGGGCCCACACGATGTCATTGTGACATCCACTCTGTCTATGAGTTTTGCAAAGTCACGATAGGGCATAGCCAAAAAACTAAGGCACATCCAAAAGTCAGGTAGGACACACCAAAGGAAAAACTATAGGATCGAAAAACATTGGAAATTATCTTTCAATGAGTAAAATGGGTAGAATATCGGAAATTATGTTTAAAATAAGTAAAATTGTCTATTAATCTACTATGGTTATTTTTGTTAATTATTTTTTTACTTTATATTCAAAAGGTGGGTATTTATTTAGAAAACAAAAAAATATCCGCGGTTTGTTAATACACTAATTGATTAGCAGTCATTTATAGAAAAAAGTTTCTGAAGTTGAAGTCAACCAAACGTACGTGAGGGATTTGGTTGGAAATTTGGCCGTGGAAAAGAAGAGGGAGTTATGATGGGCTGATGCATCACAACATGAGCAATGTCGGCTGCACCCATTTCATGCAAGTGGGCTCCACAACTCATTGATCAAGACCCTTGATCTTCTTGGACCTACCTCATGTTGCAGATGTCCTAAAACAACTCCAAATAGGAATGTTGGCACCTAGTTTGTTTTATGTCACGTGCAGTGTTCGTGCGTGTCAGAATCGATAAAGCAGCTCGATCCAAACTTATAAACTTTGACCTCAAGTGGCGAAATTAGTAGATCCGTCAAATATAAACATATATGATCATATTACGAGAAGATTGTTCACTTACTCAGCGACTTACATAATTTTATAGTGATTGGATGATAACTAGAGGGTGGGGTTCCTCCATTGAAGATTTTACTTTTCACAAGAAAAGACTTTCAATGTACCAATGCAAATCAAATAAAAGAAAAGACTCACAATCAATCATTGGGATGACTGTAAGAATGCGTTTCTGCGTGATATTAGATAAAAGACAAATCCAACGTATGAGCATAGATTTGGATTATAACTAAAATTATAGCTAAGAATTACTGCTACTTGATTATCGTTATTCCTAATTTATGCTGAGATAAAGTAAAATAATAAATTTGGTTTGATTGGTATGAGATTCCAATTCCTACTAATCATTTGACTATTTATAGATTCATGCTATGCAACTTATTCTTCCATATGTTTCTTTTGTTACTCCAGCACTTACAATAGTTAAAGGGCCTTTCTCTAAATCCTTCTCGTGTTACATTTCCATTTTGTGATTGTTCATCTTCCATTAGTTAGGTTTTTTGTCTTTTGGTCGTCTACCATATCTTGGACTGCTCGACCGTGTTTTTCTCTCCGCTCATTAAATTTCAAATAATTTGGTAGCTCTACTTCGTCGACCATCCAATGTCATGTAGCATTAGATTTATGATAGTTATAATTCCTTTAAAAAATGCTACAAGTATCTTGAAGATCTTTTCATTCATTGCCCATTTCGTGCAATACCATATGTCGTTTTTATATTGAATTTTTCCAGAATGGCCAGAAATAAGTACAACATTGCCCCCACATCACTTCGCCTTTAGGAAAATGGTGATGGCGACATTGTTTCATTGCCCAATGTAATTAATGCAATTGGTCGTTGGTCCATGTGTTGTCTACCTATTGATTCTACCTGACCATGGCTGAACCAAAAGATATTATCTGGCGCTTCCTTATAAACTATCCATGTGACACGTTGCCTAGAATCGTATCGTACGAGTAGTCATGATCACCCTTTCATTAATGCACACGTATCTCGGCCGATATATAAACGCAACTCTAACTTGGTGTTTAGCTTTCTTCACCATTTTCTTCTTCTCTCTCTCTCTCTCTAGTTTTCTCTCAATTATCATGGCTGCATCCTCCTCCTCTTCTATACCAGTTTTTTTTGTTTGGAATCATTTATTAAATATTTGGATGTTCTTTCTTCAGAAGTGGTCAATGACCATCTTGTCAATACTCCTATCGAACCGAATAAGGATTTGTTGACACTCGGTCTAGCCTTTCATTATACGGTTACTCATAAACTGCTTCATGAGATTGGACCATGTTTCCTAAAGTGCCTTGATGAATTTCTGCTTATTCAATCCGATCATTTCATGAATCCTTCCAATGCTTTTAAATCTTTGAGATCATGATTAAAATTAATGAATGGTTAGGCAGAATGGTATACTCATGTTGAAGCACAACATGACAACATATGAAAGTATGCTGGAATCTATAAATGTATCAAACTTTCATTACACGAATATTCAGTCAATACTTTCCTCCTCGCAGCAATTTCAACTTTTTGGAGTCAATCGACCAATACATTCCATTTTTTTATGTGGCCCCATGAGTTTGACAATCATGTATGCATGTGCTTTCATCCATTTTTTGCCCTTTGGTGACCCTATTTATCCAGGCTTTCTATGAAGAATCAACACTCCTACTCCCTTACAGACGAGACTTGACAAGGCATATTCCACTTTCATGGATCTTCAAAACAAATCTCAAGTTGAAGTTGATGAACAAGGGCACATGACTTTCTTCTAATATGGATTTGCTGATTTTTGTTACGTGTGAATACTCTTCAAATTACCAAGGAATACATTCATTTGGCCGATGCACTCGCTCAAAACCATTAGCTTGCTCTTACCACCTATGTGCTTGGCCATCTATATCGCAGTATGTTCAAGGAAACCATGATGGGTTTTTACCAGTATGGCGGACCTATCTGTCGTGTCCAGATGTGGTTTTATGAATATTTTAGAGCAAAATTTATCAAATTTATTCCAATTGACATGGAATTCACTTTTTCAATCTTGAGAAGTCCAAGCATTATTTTTGTCCATTTAAATATAAAGAATTCAGTCCGAACTATTTTATAGAAGAATATAAGTCGACCAATATCAAGATAGTAAGTTTCAAAGACGCGGCTTAGAAAATTTATTTAATATGTAGAGACCTTCCATATGGCGGCACAATTGACATAAGAAGTAATGTCAAAGTTGAAATCGAATAATACTGTCATAACCTTTTTGCTCATCAATTTGGTTTGGCCCAAGGTATTCCTTCATGGCTTATTCACCAAACTTGTAATCAACCCCTAATCCATTGATCAATTATAGATATGGTCAGCACATTTTAGCACTACCAAAAAAAGGAGTAAAGGATACAGACCACGTTAGTTTTTTGCTATGGGTATAAATCGTAGCTATAGTTACTACGGTTTTAATCCATAGCTAAAGTGTTGCTACACCATTAATAATTAACGGTGGTGTAAGGGGCCTATAGGGCCTAAATAAATATATATGTTATATCTAAGCCGTCCATATATTTTGAAATATTATTTGTAGGATAGGAAATAAAACTTAGCTAGATCGAAGGCTCAAGTGGATCACATGGTAGGAAACATGGAGATTAAATCACATTTACTTTCTATTGTGTGGATCACTTGGGTGTTCAACCTATTTTAAGTTTGGGATAATAGATTAAAATAATTTATTAAAATTAATGACCGAAATGGATAAACCAAATACATTATGCTGGCCCACGGAGCTCTTGATATGACCGTCCAGGTCCGTCTCACGAAAGGATGCTCAAAATTGGGCGCGCGCTCAAAAACAGAGCCGCGCCCACTACTTCTGTATTTCTCTCTCTCCATCTCCGTTCCCTAATCCTCTGTCCCTCCGTTCCCCAATCCTCTCTTCCCCTCCCGATCTCTGCTCTATCTTCTCATTCTCCTCCCTCTCCTCCAATGCATCTCCGCCCTCTCTATCTCTCTCCATTGCAGCAGTTGTGAAGCTCCTACCCAAAGAAACACACGCCATTCAAAACCCTTCTCATATCTTTGAGGTATCTTTTAAAACCGAAGGAATCTGAGGCTCCTCTCCATAGGTTTGATATCTTCCTCTCTTTTTGTCTGTTGTTCTGTCTTTCAGATTTCATGCACGCTAACTGTTTGATGAAATGGCATGCTATCTGTTTGATGAAATGGCTAGATGAAATGGCATGCTATCTGTTTGATGAAATGGCTAAATTTTATGCATTATATCTGTTTGATGAAATGGCATGCTAGCTTTTTGATGAACAGCAAAAATGCATCCACCTACACTGATCTCTCAGGCCTTGAACAAGAGGTTGGAGAAGAACAGAAAAAATGCATGTAGTGATTCTACCAACAGCAGCAATAGGGATGAGTCTGCATCCTCCTGCACTGATCTCTCCCTAAATTCACCATCAAATAGGATGGTCGTTGGGGGTTTTACCAGATTAAACCCATCCCAACAACATCATCCCTTTCAATTTCTCACGGGCACCAATGAAAAGGTGTACCTTTCAGCAATGGATGTTATGAGAAGTTTGGTGATTCAAGCAATGGTTTCTATCATGGTGGTCCAGTGATGATGATGATGGGTGGTGTTGATCAATCAGGCCATTCAGATTCTAATTCTGAAGTATCAGTTTCTGCAGCTGAATCAATGACGGCCCCACAACAGAAACAGGCTCTATTTGCATGGGGAGAGTGATCATGAGAGAGAGAAGATCAGCATGCCTTTCATTGATTTCCTTGGTGTTGGAGCCACATAGAGAAAGAGAGGATTGGAGTGAGAAAAATGGAGATTTCCATTGTAGCTTTTTTATATGGTGAGAAGAAAAAAAGGGGCTGTTTACAGTGCATGTACAGGTAGTTTTCAGAAAGGAAAAAAGAAAAGAAAAGTAGTAGAGAAAAAGAAAAGGAAAAAAAAAAAAAAAGGAAAAGCAAAAGAAGTCAGTAACAGGTTGGAGAGAATTTTTGTTTCATCAGCAAGAAAACAACAATGCAACATGAAAATATATATGTAATTTTGCTGCAATAATCTGAAAATCTCTTTTGTAAAAAAATGCTAACTTTTTGATGAAATGGCATGCTATCTGTTTGATGAAATGGCATGATAAAAAGTCTGTTTGAATCCTATGCCATTTGTGCATTTAAAGAGCCACCATCATTTTTTAGTTTGAAGAACTTTTTTTTTTAAAAAAAGGTTGGGAATGCAAGCGAACCCCAAAAAAAAAAGGTTGGAGGAATCCCTATTTAGGAATGCTACTTCAAAGGTCTGCCATGCATGTGTTTAAGTTTCTTGGTTTTGCCATGTTGAGTTTTTTGTTTTTTTCAAGATAGAGTACTTGTTTCTATGGTACCAGCTCAAAGCTGGTTTTTGTTGTCTGAAAAACGATTTGTTTCTCTTTCTATTTTGTGTCATTAGACAGCTTCAATTACTGAAAAGATTTCATTTGTGTACATACCTTCCCCTAGTAATCTTTAAAACTTATGCATTTCTTTCTACTATTAGGAGTACATGAACATGGAAACATTGGAGCACCGGTTGCAAACTTCATTGAGATCTGAAAGTTAGTGTCATCCACTCCCGGTTGCAAACTTCTTTGAAGTTTTGAACTGAACTGAACCAGTTGCATGTTGGCAATTTCTTTACAGAGACTGTTTAGTGATGTAGAGCGGGTCGCGGACAGTTTCATGGCCAAGATGGATTAGAAAAGGCCTGGTCGATGACAGAAGAGATCCGGACCGTTGGACCTTAGATCGGGCGTATCTCACAATCCGGAATGAGTTATCTGACGTAAAATATATGATTTTGGGGTAGAACGAGCTACTTTAGCCAACCAACCCCGCTATGCCAAGAGGCGCAGCCCGGAATTGCGAAAAACTCCTGGATTGACGGTCGTTTCCCTGTTTTAATTTCGTTTTTACTATAAATAGTAAGTTTTAGTTTGATTATAACTCTTCATCTGTTGGGCTTTAGGAGTTGCGCCCAACGTGAAAAGAGCTTAGAATAATTAGGAGAACGGTTTGGTGAAGCCAAATAGGACACTTACTATTTTTGGCCGAAAACCTTGCGCACTAGTAGACATCACGACCGTCTATAAATAGTAACTTTACTATTTATAGTAAGTTGCGAATTCTAGGAGTTTGAGTTGTAGTTTGATTCTGATTTCTTTCCCATTGCTTGGTACCCGTATTTAAAGGGTTGTGAACTCGTTTTTATTCATTCATTAATCAATTTCGAATTTATTAGAATTTATTTCTATTTTCTGCTTTCTTTCCTCGTGGATTCGACAGTCTTTGTGAGGAGTCCAGAGAAGTTCCGTGGATTCGGAATAGTTATCCTCTTGAGGAAGACGGTGCTTGACCTCACGTCCTCCCCTGTGTCATTTAGTGTTGGCTGTTTCTCTGGGCCTCAAAAATATCATTATTCTTATCTTTATTTTATTTTATTCTTCTATCCTTAGGCCATTTTGCCTATAGATATTTTTGGTATGTAAGCAAGGGAGAAACCATGACTCAATATGAAGTTAATGGACTTGAGGTTGAGATCCTCTTTAATATTGTGAATGTAACAGATTCTTAAAGAAGTTAATGTAACGTGCTATGAATAATCATGACATAACCATGATGTGTAGTTTAGTATTTCCATTTTTGGTATTAAAATAAATGCTTCTTAATTGTTTTTCTTGGGTATCTACTTAGTTGTAATTGTTGCATTTTTACTACTCATTGCTTTGCAGCTTCGAGCTTTTTCAGCGGCAACAAGCTTCTCATCAATGGCAGCCAAGGCTAAATGAACTTGTGAAGCGCTTGGAGGAATCCCTATTTAGGAATGCTACTTCAAAGGTTTGCCTTGCATGTGTTTAAGTTTCTTGGTTTTGCCATGTTGATTTTTTTTTATTTTTTATTTTCAAGATAGATTACTTGTTTGTATGGTACCAGCTCAAAGCTGGTTTTTCTTGTCTGAAAAACGATTTGTTTCTCTTTCTATTTTGTGTCATTAGGCAGCTTCAATTACTGAAAAGATTTCATTTGTGTACATACCTTCCCCTGGTAATCTTTAAAACTCATGCATCTCTTTCTACTATTAAGAGTACATGAACATGGAAACACTGGAGCACCGGTTGCAAACTTCATTGAGATCTGAAAGTTAGTCTCATCAAACTGGTACATGAACGACCTCAGGTTTATTGATTATTTTTATTATTTTCTTCATTGTTAACTTTACCAAGGAGTTTGTTCTCATCTTAATCAATTTATAGTCTCGGAACTTTACTAAGAAAATCTGAATGCAAATATGTTCTTTGAGATCTGAAAGTTGTGGCTTTCATACCATGTTTTTGCCGGTTTCTGGTGTGGTAGGCAACCTGCTGAGGATAGTGATGGCGACTATTACAGGGATTCAAGTAGTGATGGAAGCAATGATTCTCAGCTTGAAGGAGGGTTCAAATATACAAGGGAGCGGTCGAACTATCATCATCCTGCAAGTGAGGTTGCGTGTAGAATGGACACACTGTCTTTGCGAGAGAAGCATGTTACTATCCAAGAAGGCTTTGTGAGAGAAGCATGTTGCTATCCAAGAAGGCTTTTCGATCTGGTGCAGCTTGTGAAACGATGTCTAGATTTTGTTCAACAACAAGGCTTGAAGAATGTGAGTGCTCTTCTTTTAAGCATGATTAATCTGGATCTTTTTACTAGATGTAACATATACTTCTCTATTACTTCTCTGTGTTTTCTTTCTATTCTGGTACATTGTACTTTCATAAAAGATGCATGTTGAGACTAAACTCTAATCCAACCTCAATGATAAAAAAGATTGCTGGATTGGTAAGCATTTTCTAGCATTGGGAATAGAGAATCCTGATGTCTATTTCTCTGAAATTAAGGGTATTTTTCTCATCATTTATGCTTCTTTAGAATTGATTCTTAGTTACCATTGTATGTATTTCATTTTTAACCACCTAATCAATGTCCACCAATTCATTGGTCAGATAATCAAAATAATCTCTTTTTTTTTTTCTAGTTAATGATACATCTGAACTGGAATATTTTATTTGGATAGTTTAATTTGAATTTCTTGTATGCCAGGTATTCAATTTTTAAGAAATTTGAAAGTGCTTGCATACCATCCATCACACTCTGTCAGAGTATTGAAGTTCTTCTCTCATACAATTTTTACGTAGCTAAAAAAAGACTCAATGATGCAGGTCACAGGCAGTCCATGCAACAAAGACTTTTGGTCTATGTTGGGATTCTTGAAGTAATCATTGATTTGCTTTGACCGAGGTGACCTTCTAGAAAATCTCTCTAAGCTTTGTTTGAGGTGACCTTTTCTAACTCCACTAAAATTCCACCAACATCTGTAACATGTACTTCTCGTTAGTGTATACATGTTCATTTCTTTGATACAAATAGTCCAATGTACCTGAGGTGGCCCACCAGGCCAACAATACCAATCACTATATGTGTTTTCCATGTGAACTGAAGGGAGTGAGCTGCAGAGAAGAGTGTCATACTAATGTTCCTCTTAAACTAAAGATCAATTCATTATGGAGCAGAGAATTTTGCGATGAGAGATAGGCCTATGAATCCATTCAGGCAGACAGGTGTGTGTTATATCAGAGCCGCTCATCAAGACATCTCACAATTTAAATGGCATGTCTTAGAAATCAGTTCGTATGTATACAAGATAAATGCATTGTTAATAGGATCAATGGCCCACATTAAACACACACATGTAGCCTACCTGATGGTCAGCTTGGCCCGATCCTTGGTAGACACGAATATTCCTAGTGGGGATGGCCTGACATCTTCACACTGGAGCTAGCTGTCTCGTGTCACATCTTATTTCCATGGAATTTTTTGTGGTAACACAAGGAAATTTTGGGAACCAAACCTGGCATCCCGCTAATAATTCTACTCCAAGGTGAACACCATTTTCTAGCGATTACGTTCCTACCTTTTCAACATGGAATTTAATTCTGTATTCACCAAAGCTGTTTGTAGGCATTCTCATCTTGCGTAAAGTCATCTTGGGGAAGATGCTGTAAATGTAGGCAGTGTCGTTATTGGTTGTACATAGTTATGTCTTTCAATGCCATTTTTTTTTTTCTGGGCTAACAAAACATCAGTTGTTATGACGCAGGAACCCGGAGTAGCTGAATCTGAGTTTGCTATGATTGATATGGGAACACTCATCAAGAAATTTCTTACTCTTCGCAATCCGGGTCCTCTAATTGTACCTAAAGGAGCTCTTGCAGAATCGCCTCCCAAACCAATTACCTTGCCTCCATGGTTGTGTGAAGAGGATATTGATTATTATGTCAGTAAATTCAGCAAGTCAGGCTTTACTGGAGGACTGAACTACTACCGAAATATAGATCCATATGTTTTCTACCAACTTCTTTTTAATTGTTATAAGTTGCTGATTTGAAATATGTCTCTTATTAGAATGACTACTTATCTATGTTTTCCATGTGAATAAAATCCCTTTTTTTTTTCCCCCTGTTTTGATGCAAGCAGTTCTGACCCCAGAGTTCAAAAACCCGAAAACTTGACTCGACTAAATGTCCCATCGGGTCAGGTTGACTCGATGTCTTAAGATGACTCGACTCAATATTTTAATATATAAATTAAAAGTGTTTGGAGTTGTTATAAATACTTGAAAACATTTGACAGGGATAAAGACTTTTCTTTTATTTTGTTTGGTTTTCGTTACTGAATTTGATTCATGGTGAATGGACTTGTAAACTAGAGAAACATGGATAGCATATTCTGGTAGACTGGTTGTGAGTTGCAGAAAATAGGTTTGCAGAGGCCAAGGATCATATAATTTCTCAATTTTCCAATGCATTTAGGGGTCATTTGGATGCCTGGAAGTTTTATTAGTTGTCAAGGGTTTAGAGGCAACCCACTCAAAGGTGGTGTTTGGACGGAAAATTTCACCTGTAAGCGAGTTACAAGTTGCAAGTCACTCACAACTTTTTAGTGCATTTGAAATCCTAAGCAAAAGAAGTGATTTCACTTACTTGTATGCAACTTGTATGCGAAAGAAGTGATTTCACTTGTATGCTACTTGTATGCAAAAGAAGTGATTTCACTTGTATGCAACTTACAATGGCCATGGGATGGAGGAGTTCGTCCCTCAAAGGACACCGGCTTATATCAGTCAACATGATCTTGATATTGGGGAAATGACGGTGAGAGAGACCAAGCCTTCTTGCTTCTTGATGCTTTTGAGTAGTCTCTTTCTTTTTTGTTGCTTGAAGGCTCTTCAATGTATTTTGTGGCAATGCTGCTCTCGGTTATCTTTGCATATAATTGAAACTATTTGAATTTGAGTTTCTTCTTTTGGAGGTAAGAAGTCTCTGTCAAAGATTAGCTTATTTGTAAATGAAGAGTGGATTATTGCCGTTTATTCTTGGAAGTCTTTGTCAATGAGCTTTCTCGTAGCATTTTCTTTCTTCCTTTTTTTAATTCATGTAGGAGATACACAAAAGTTCTATGGCACTTCCAAAAGATCAGCGGTTGACGTGGTATATATGATGCTTTGATGAATATGTATATTTCTAGGTTGTATTTGAACCGTTATTGCGAATTCTGATCATCCTGGAAATTGTTGCTTGTTACTTTATCAAAAGCAAGCCACCAATTTCTAGTTTATCTCCTAGATGATATAATTCAATAGCCTTAGGTATTTTTCCAACTTGATTTTGAATATTGAGAAAGAATCAAAGATTCCATTAACATTGTTACTCATTGGCTACCTAGTATTATAACAGGATTAATAAATTGCTGAAAAGGGGAAATACCTGCCCAGTATTCTTGACTACACAGACTGCCCTTATTCCTGGCCTTTTTGTCACCAGCCACTCTATGCTGCTGCCATCAAGAGCGTTTCCAAGAAGCCAGTGCTGGTTCGTCAGGTGTAAGGGTTAAGTGGGCCATGAAACGTGATGCTGCAGCCAAACACCAGCAGCACTTGCAAAGGTTGGGCCGCAAGTGATCTTCTTTTATTTTCCCATCAGAAAAGGTTACCATGGAGGTGTCTTCTTGTAAGTATTCAAACATCAGATGCATTCTATGTACAGGATTTCGCTAATTGCAATGTTGATTTGCATTTTTAGACCAACCTTTTGAAATAGTTGAGACATTTTATTAGGTTGATGTAGCTTTGGGTTTCAGCGATGCTTTGTCTTGGAACACCAGACCCACATGTATTAGCGTAGATGAGTTGATCAATCACAACAGGTACTTGCAATGGTAACAGGCACCCTTATTAGAATATTTTTTTAAAAATAGAAATTAGCTACGGTTATTCTAAAAACCGTAGCTATTACTAACTTCAACAATGCACTACGTATTTCATTGTACTTTTAGCTACAGATATTTTTCAAGTATAGCTACGGATCATATCCGTAGCTATTGTTAACTATTGCTACGAATTTAAACCGTAGTCATAGCTTTTGACGTTTAGCAACACCAGTTGCTACGGTTGTGCTACGGACTATAACCGTAGTAATACCTTTAGCTATGGTTTTTATGCATAGCCTTTGCCCCTTTTTCTGTTAGTGCAGACTCTCCACGAAGGGTTTGATTTTATAAGTTCTTCTTTCATACTCCCCCATTTTACCAACTGTTCCCAGTAGCTAAATTCATTTCTCATGGTGGAAAAACTTTTAGGAAAACATGGGTTAGTGGGTCCCATGAATCGATCATTGGCCGACTCTCTCATTTATCCAAAATGGAGAAACCTATGACTGAAAAGAAGAAGACAACCAAAGAAGTTACCAAAAAATTGACAAAACCTCTATCTACCGTGTCTCCCATCCAGAGTACGACACAATCAAAGCAAACTACTTCGTTCACATCGACCGTCCCATCCCAAGCACCAATGAAGACGGTCAAATCTTCTTCTCGTGTGTTAATAAGAACAGTCAAACCAACTCAACCTGAACTCGAGCGTTAGAAGACCATAGTTGTAGGTCTGGTTAGGGTGGTTCTGACAACTGCTTCAATCTCAACACTTACAGCTCCTTCAACCATTTTGAAGATTTTTGGGCTTAAGCATCTTTTAGCTTCTCGTCCTACATCTCTCGTAAATTCTGGCCAATCTACTCCAGGTATTTCTTCTTCGATCAAGGCTATTGCAACCTTTGAAAATTATTACAAAACTAAGTTTTCATTGGGTATTCCTCCTTCCCAATATTATTGGGAGATGGAATAATCGTATAAGAGACACAAAGATGCTCACTTCAATAGAGCTTTTAATAAGTGGCAAAGAGAAAATGAAAGATTAAACTATCTCAATATTTCCTTTGATCTATTTCTCCAGCCATATCATCCTAATCCTCCCCATTTTCCTTATTTTAACCGAACTCTGGCTTTGGTCGTCAATCCCACCAAAATTTCACCAGTGGTTGACTGATTTACCACCATCGTTGTTCGGTTAGATTTAAGTGGATGTTGTTCATATTCTTTTCTTTTCTTCTTCTTCTTCTTCTTCTTCTTCTTCTTCTTCTTCTTTTTTTTTTTTTTTTTAAAATTTTTGTAATCCACCACATTTTTTTACTTTCTCTCTTCCTTTTCCTAGTAACCAGAAAGCTCTCCTCTAAAAAGTTAGTCTTATGCCACCTCCTTAAGCTGAGACATTTATCCCATATACTTTAGTTAATGCTGCTCAATCTCCTGCAAAAAGACTTGAAGTTTCTGATTCAAAAGAAACTATGAGTGACGTTCATTGACCAAAAAATTAGACCGAAGAGAAAACTCAAGAGGAGGTAATAATAATATATCAGTCCGTGGAGTCCTTCAGTCTCCTTGTACACTTTATAACTTCATCACTTGATCAAGGAGTTATGCAAACGATCACATCAATAACCTCTTTGTTCGCAATTCCTATATCTTCCGTTTAGCATGCTCCATCCCTAGAGCCAACTGATCAAGTAGACCCTACTTAGGTCGATGAATACAGGGTGGTTTCTTTGAATGAAACATCTCGACCAACTGAAGTCTCTCTCGATCGAGCAACACCTAAAGAGATTACTATAGTCGACGTCTCTACTTCTCTGGTTGCATTAGCCGACATTTTTTATACCATATTCTTCTTTTGAGGACCTTCCTATTTAAGACATTTTATCCTCATTTGATCAGGTTTTCTCCCGTGATATTCTAGTGGTCGAATCCCCTATGCCTTCATCAGAGATTTAAAAACTTCAGGAGGAATTAAGAGTCCTCATTCACTTTGGTGCCGCTTATATTATTTCGAAGGGATCTATTAAGAGACTCAACCTTCTCATTCATCGGTACTAAATTCTCGGCTGGTCTGATGAGTCTCTATCGGCCAAAATGCATGAACTCTATGAATTTTTTAGTATGATTCACAAGCATCAAGACAAAATTATTGCGGTCAATAAACTTCAATCTGAGCATTCAGTAGTCTTCCTCATAATGATTGAGATCACAATTGCTAGAGAGCAATTTTCTATTACACAGCAGACATGACTTTGATCGATTTGAAGGCTCAATTCTCGATAATGGAAAACAAACTGAAAGCACTAAAAGAAGAAGATAAATATTTAACCGAACACCGGCACGGCTAAAATGTTGAAATCAATAAATTGGGCGCATTTATGTAAGAGCACATTCCATTAATTGATTAAATATCACATTCAGAAGCTATGACCAGAACTGTTCTTCATTGGCAGGAAGCTAGACAATCGAAGCTTCAAGAAGTGATTACCCCCTTTTCTTCCTTTGAATTTTAATTGCTTTGTGTTTGTCTATTATCAGTTTGTACTTTCTCTTATCTTTAATATAATTGGCCAGAATATTCTTTCCTTTTATTCTTACATTATTTTTAGTACTTAGCTTTTCTTCTCTTTTTCTCTTTTACATACATGGCATATATGCATTGATGACATGGCACATACATGATAAGACGTGTGTCTGTTCATTTCCTCTTCCAAGGAAATGTTTCATTCCATTAATGGGGCGCTTCAACCATCATGACATCTTGTCTTCAGGCGTGATTATCTACTCTGCGTGCTTATATAAAGGATTCATCAGTGTTTTCTCCTCCACATACTTAAGCTTCCTTATTACCCGTCTTCAAAAGCTCTTGATTTCTCTTATTAATGGATGTTGTACCTATGTCTCTTATCGACTGGGCTTAAACCTTTTTAAGGAAAATTCTTTCCCTTAACATCGACACTTTTTCTCACTCCACCCTTCAGTATGACATTTACCCTTTCATTCATGACCTTTGGATGATTGAGATGGATTATGCTCCTTTGAAGGAAATGCTAGATGCTTTAACCAAACTCCGGTGTATCGACAATGCATACTTTATTGCCGAAAAGGATTTGAAAACTCTTGATGCTCATGCCAATGAGAATACTATCATTCACAGGGAAACAAACATAATCTCTGATCAATATGATTAGGCCTAGAATAATCCCATGCACTGGACTCGGTAGCATCATTTTAACAAAGTGATCTTAAGAACTCTACAGGTTCAACACAAAGAGATTGATGATGACTTACAAGAGATCGAGCACATTTACCCTAGAAGGTGCTCAAATTATACCGAGACTCTTATGAACTTCATCAACTCTCATATTGACCTTTATCAAGCTCGGTTGCGCGAGAACAACGAGTGAAAGGGAGAAGTCATGCACAAAGCCGATGTCATTACTCGTCGTATCAACCAAGTTCCGCGCTTCCTTAACCGTATTCTTGAAAGTGGAGTCCTGGAAGGCTCAAAGAAAAATAGTTGAACTCATCGGGGAGCATGCCGCAAAGAAATTTGAGGAGATAAATGCAGCTTATGCCTAAAACTGCATCTTGGCTAGGCCCCACTTTTTTCTTTTATTTTCTTTTTTCTTATATATATGTATATGTAATCAGCTCCAGTCGTATTTTGTTGTTATTCTCAGCCTTATAATAGAATATATATTTATGCTTACTTCTTTCTTTCGATCAATTTTGGTCTTTATGCATTATTTATGACTATTATAACCATTGATTGGCCGGATCTTTTCATTTCTCCCATAAATTGTGACGATATGCTTTTAAAAATTGACTATTTATCGAATTTTTTATTATCTTTTCGTCAATACCATAAAGTGTTCACAACCCCGAGTACAGGGTCGCGATGTAGTAATAACTCTGCAAGACCGAGGTCGAATCCACATAGACTAAACTTGTACGTATTCTGAAAATAACTAGAACTAGAACTAGAAAAAGATTTAAAATAGAAATCTGAATAAAGAGATTAATTGTGAATAAAGTATCAAATATAAAAAGAGAAACTAGGGTGCCAAGGATCCACTTGTAGCTATCAAGATGCTACCTTTCTTGATTCAAGAAACACAATTAGAATTGAAGTCCTATCATATCCAATTAAAAGATGAGATAATCAAATCTCTGAATTTCTCATGTGTCTTGTCCGCACATGAAAGAGTATTACCATTTTAGCAATATTAGGCGTCGGTCCATGAAATCGAACCACTTGTGGTTGTGGCCCTTCTGCTTGTGGTTCGATATTGTTTACGGTAGTCACTGTCGAAAGGTTAGGGACTTCTTCAAGTATGTGCTCATCTGGCAAAAGCTAATTAGGCTAATTAATGTCTGCCGGTAAAACTTTTGTTCTTCAATCGCTTTGATGTTGAAGGAGGAAACGAGCATTGTATTGTTGGTGATGTCGAAGAAAATGAATTGTTGTTTGATTTGAAACTAATATACCGTCACCTATAAGGACTAACTGACTCGAATCATGATATTCTTGATGTGTGAGCTTGCATTAATTTTTTTTATAGGGGGCACTGTAAGCGAACATTCGTTTGTTGCAATGGCTTTCCCTTTATCCTTCTGAATTCGTAATGATTCTGTGAAAGATGTCTTTACTGTTGTAGTTAGAGCTAGGCATCTGTAACGCCCCGACTTTTCAGGACTCGAGTATATGACCCGTGTCCTAAAAACCCGAGCGTTAGCTTTAAAGGATGGTCAAATTCGAGTGTACATTTTTTTTTCCTTCATCAGAGTAAGCAAATGAGCGTAGTGTGGACAAATCGACATAAAGAAAAATTTCATTATTATTCAAATTTACAAGAAGCTGCTCATAATGACTCATACAAACCAAGGTCTCTAAATTTAATAAGTACAAGATTTATAAGAATTTAATACATGAAAAATATCAGAAAACATATAAATATAAGCCGCAAGATCACACAGCTCCTTCAGGTACATACAGTCATGCATCCCTGACGATCGTACCCTGCTCCTCATCAAGTCTAAACATATATATCACTAAAGCCACTTGTACTACCTGTACGGTTATATATTTGATGGATGAGTGACCAACTCAGTGTGAATTCTCCTCAAGATTACACACTGCCGCATTAGGTAAGCATAGTTATAAAACAACCAGACAACTAAAATAGAGTAAATGCAGTCTTATTAGATGCATGGATGCATGAATACAATCATGGACCTGGGTAAAACATCCAGACGGTCTGTGTCCTAGGAAAACATCCGGACGGTATTGGGGTCGTCACCCAAGGATGTGACTGGTCATCAGCGCAACACCCGGCGTAATCGCATGGGCATGAAGATCCAAGTCATCATCATAAATAGAATGGCTGGTTATAAGCGCAACATTCAGCATAATCGCAAGGCAGAGTGATCCAAGCCATCATAATATGCCATGCATGCATGATTAGCCAAGTCATTATTAGTCCATTTACAACCAACCAATTTAGATAAGCTTAAATGTCACTATGGGGAGCACATGACCTAGCGTAGGCCGACAGCTCGGGCATAGTACCATGAGGCTACCATCTTAGGATGTTTAATAGAAATCCGTCGACTAGTGGCCAATCATATTACAATATATGGGGCTTACCATCGCATGGTTGCACGATATAAAACATCAAACCCATGTAGGGAAAATACCAGAACAAAGCCACATAGGGCGATATCAAAACAAGCCACATAGGGCAATTTTCAAAATAGGCCTCATAGGGCGAGTATCAAAACCATGTAATAAAAGACCATTCTTGAAAACTATTGGACACAACAACCCTGGGTGGTAGGCCCACATCCATGATCCATTTAGACCATCACTCAATAACCACTAAGCCGAAGGTCCATTTTAATCACAACCAGTCGGGTTACATCCCAAGTATGGGTGTACATTTATAGGTGAGGGTTTCCCACTAATGTACCCGTTTAAAGTCCATAAGCAATCTACAAAAGAAATCCACAAGCATGAACAATTATACAGGATAATCATAAAGCATGTAATACAATAATTCAATTTCCACCAGCTAACACATGTGATTATAAAGGGAGATATCAATTATGAATTTAAATAAAAACTATAACTGAAGCTAATAAGAAGATGGAAAGCTCCAGGGGAAGAATCATCACCTGATCAGGAACCGAATCACCTTCTAGTGACGCTAACTACTTGAGCCCTTAGGATTGAATCGTAGCACAAATTATGGATTTGTAAGGTTAAATCAAGGTTCCACAAGATTATCTGTGGTCTAGATTATGACCTAAGGTTTAGATTACTTAGGGTTTGATGTAGAATTTGGATTTTATCTTAAAGTTTAGTCTTGAACTTAGATTCTAGGATTTGAACTCTACTTGGCACATTAGTCAGAATTAAGTCTTAATAATTACAAGAATACTCTTAATATTAGTGTTATAATTTATATTAGTTAATATGTTAATAAGGATAATTCATAAGTTCATATTTAAATATACCAATCATTTTCTAATGTTCCTATAATGACTTATAATCTCTTATAAATGATACAAGTAATAATAATAATAATTTTATCAACCATGATATAATAAGGACTAACACTCAACCCTCATATTAACAAACATTGTATTAATTCCATGAGGAGGGTGATTATATTATCTAATGATGATGATTGTAGCTATCAATAGAAATGTTTAAAGGTGAAGAATAAAACACTTATAGTTAACAATTTTAATCTGTCTGTAATAGCTAATTATACGCGATTCACTAATGGTTAATCATGCTTCATATTAATACCCTATCAATTATAATCATGGTAACACGAATAACTATAATCAAAATAAATTTAATATGGAAGGAGGAGGTGGACTCACCTAGGTCGGCTCAGTAGTTCAACTTGGCTTCAATCCGAACCGACGACCCGCTTCGCAACTCAACTCCGCTCAACTAGGTTGACCCAACTCACTAATTCAGCGAGTCAACTCAGCCCAGTCAACTCAGTGCTTCCAAACACCACCATTCCTCACCTTTTCACTTCCTTCTTCTCTCTTCTTCCTCTCTCTCTTTTCTTTCTCTTTTCTTCCTATCTCTCCCTCTCTGGCCAGCAGCAGCAGGACCGAACCAGTCCTGCCCAGAAGTTGAATCGAGTCAGCGACTCGCCCCGAGTTCGTGAGTTAACTTGGTTGGGTGAACTCGGGGCAAGCAACAGGCCCCATCACTCTCTCTCTCTCTCAAATGCTGGAACATCCAGCAACGCCTGGACCAGACCTGAGTTGAGCTCGAGTCGGCGGGGTCAGGTTGGTGCAGCAGCCACCGACCCACGCTCTCTTTCTCTATTCCTTCCTTCCCATTTTCTTTTTCTCCCTTCTTCCCTGCTGCTGGGAATACCCAGCAAAACTCGTCAACTCGGCCTGACTCGTTGGGAACTCGCCTTGGACTGGCCCGAGTCAGCAAGCACTGTGGCTGAGCGGTGCATGGTGCAGCTGCACCGCTCCAACACTCTCCCTGACCTTCTTCTTTCTTCCTTTTCTTCTTCCATCTTTGTTGCAGGTCCAGCGGAGTCACTGGACTGCTGGATTCGACCCGAATCAACTCGGTTTGGCGCCACTTGAACGAGGAAGAAGCTCTGCCGTTAATGGCAGATTCTCTCCCTCAGCTTCTTCCTTTAATTCGACAACATGGGAGGGTTTCTAGGGGTGTAAAGGAACTTGGGGGATAGTAGGAGTGGAGCTCTAACAACGTTTTCTTGGTGGGTTCGAAGCTTGGAGGGAAACAACCGGTTTTTGGTTATGGCTGCGAAAATGGAGGGTGAGCTACTGTTCCTCGATCCTCATGCCTTTTATGCTCGTACTAATCCTCCCTGAACCGTCGGATCAACAAAAAATGGTCAGGATCTCCTCTATCCGAAACCGCTTCCAAATCAGTGGGTAGAATGGAGACCGGTTGTGGTTTTGAAGCCCGAAACCACAGCTAGAATGGACGGCCGAGATGTGCCTGAACGGAGGGCTAAGATGAGAGGTTTTCTTCTCACATGGATTGCCCTCGTGGCAGCAGCGGAATGAGATTTCCATTTTTGAAAAGTTGGTATTTCACAGCCCATTAGCAACTGGATTTGTGATCACACACGTGTTCTTCTTTGGTGAAATGGCTGGGGTTTTGATCAGCCTTGCGACGTGCACACGATGGACGGTTCGGATCGCTGAGTTGGGTGATCATGGTAGGCCATGAACGGTCCCAAACGGTCATCCGACCGTTGCTGCTAAAACCAGTGAGAGAGAGAGAGAGAGAGAGAGAGAGAGAGAGAGAGAGAGAGAGAGAGAGAGAGAAATCTCTCTTTTAAGCAAAAGGCAGGTCAAGCTGGTTTGACCGCTTCCACCGGTCCGGTGCACAGCGGCTATATGTGTACATGCAGGCCAAGGTTGGGGTCCATAGTGGGGTTTTTGGGGAAATCCACTCCGTCCATTAGGTTTTAAGGGTCCAGTTAGGGCCCTAGACCAAAGATGGAGCAGATCCAAGGTCCTGGTGGGGCCCACCACTTGATCTATAGTCCTAATGCTGGTTTCCCGCTAATCTAATGGTTGGATTGGCTCGAAACTGAACGTCAACGGCTAGGATGGTCCCAGGAATTTATTAGACAACTGAGTCCACCTATATTTTGATTTTAGGATATTAATTGTTATTATTAGAATAAGTTTTAATATTTTCCATTATTATTATTATTATTATCATTTTTATTTTTATTATTACTTTCATACGTGTGCACTGTTAAACATGTTTTGGGTTATGCTCCATAGGTTATTATGACTACATGTCTCATGATTTTACATTATTATTATTATTATTATAGTACTTATTGTATGCATCACCATTATATGTGTATTCCTAATTACTTATTTTGTTTATTTATCTATTTAATTTTTCTTGTAGGATCTGCCTTCAGTCGAAGTCATAAATCATTTGAATAGTTCCATATCAAGCCATGTGCACACACTACTCCAAAGGTTTATGGTTGATTTTATAATCCGATGGTTGATTTTAGGAAAGTCGATCGTTAGATCGATCATTGAAACGTTGCAGACCTAATGATAGTGAAAGATCTTTAGGGAGCCCTATTAGTGTGACCAAGCCACGTGTCAAGGGATAAGATACCGTGGCCCCATTGATTCATGCCTTACAGCCTAAGATGCATGGTTAGGTTTAGCCTAATGAAGGTGAATGTTCAATGAACTAGGTTTACGTTACTAAATTAGATCTCCACGGTAACAACTGAGTACTGTAAAGTACGGGGCATTACAATCTACCCCCCTTAACAGAGAATTTCATCTCCGAAATTCAGCGCTTCTATTATGATTAGGGATGATGATAATATTCATTATTCTCCAATATGTACAAACATATGCCAGTAAGCACCCAAAACTGAGGTCGTTACAGCATCAGTCCGGATCAGAACGGATTGGGCCTAACTCTATCCGATCCGAAATCTCTGTGGCCTGACCCGAACCGATCCGGGTCACCTGACTCGGACCAATCCGATGCATGGTTGGCCTGACCAGAACCGAGTCCGACTCGGTCAGGGAAACCGAGTTAGATCGGGTTGGGTATGATTCAGATCATTTGAATTTAATCCAACTGTTTCATGTGGTGTGGTCCACTTCAGCCTTCAATATACCGCATTTTTGTGCTCAAGGCCTAAAATAATATGTCAAAATGGATGAATGGCTTAGATAAAACATATACATCAAGGTAGGGCCCACATGGCTCTGAAAAAACTGTATCTGCGCTTTCACGTAACGTATTATAGTGCTTACGTGCACTGCAAGAAAGTGCAGTGACTTGCTGTATTGACGTTAGCAAGTTTTGTGAGTTTGACAATGGGGTATGTGTTATATCCAAACCATCCATCCATTTGGCAAGCTCATCTTAAGGCTTGAGACGAAAAATAAGACATATTTAACTATCATGTGGACCACACTAATTGTTTAATGGTGAAAATCATTCTCTGCTACTACTTGTGGTGTGGTCCAGATGATCTTTGGATATTATTCATTTTTTGGATGATTCTCTATATTGATCTCTAAAAATATATGAACGGTGTAGATATAATAAATACATCACTGTGGGGCCCATGTAACTTTGATATCCTTTGAACCATTCGTACAACTCGAAGCTTGAGGAGTGCTAGTGCTTGTCTTCACACAACACATACCTACAGCAGTTGGAGTGGACTCAGACAAACATCACGTCATAGTGGGCGCAGAAAGAAGGAAACAGATTAGCTACTCCCCCTGACATGGTCGATGCTATGTGGGCCCCACCATGACGTATGTGTTTCATCCATGCCGTCCATCTATTTTAATAGATCATTTTACATTATGAGTCCAAAAATGAGGTATATCCAAATCTCAAGTGGACCACATTACAGGAAACAGTGTTGAATGAGAGTTGACTATTAAAAACATTATGAGGGCCATAAAAGTTTTGGATCATGCTGATCTTTGTTTTTTTTTCTCTTTATTTGGGATTGTATGACCTAATCAACAGATTGGATGTCAAATAAACAGTATAGTGGGCCTTAGAGGATTTTAATGGTGGATATCCAACCGCTATTGTTTTCATGTGGTGTGGTCCACCTGATATTTATATTCCTCTCATTTTTGGTATCAAGCCATAACATGATCTTTAAAAATGGATGAACGGAATGGACGAAACACATACATCATGGTGGGTGCCACATAGCACCGACCACCACCTACGGAGCTGGTGGCAGGGGGAGTAGGTGTTGCAGAGAATTCTGGTCCCATAAGAGAGAGAACTAATCAGTTGCTTTCTCGCTTTCTCTATCCAGCTGATCAAATTCAATACTCCTGTGCAGTATCCTGTGGCCGTTTGGAAGCGAGCCAAGCTAATCCATATCTGGTTGTGAAGCCACCTCCACACCAGTAGTAATGGGATAATCATCATGTTCAGCAAATTCTTCTCTCATTTTCTCTCCCAATATGTATAGAAACTACATCTCACAAGCGGTGGCAACAAATGTATGTGTTTATTCACTCTGGATCGGGTCGGATCGGATCGGTCCGGGTAGGCATGGATCCGAACTCGACTTGAAATGCTTTCGGATCTACACTGTCCTACTCGATCCGCACCGATCCAGACCATCGGATCGGTTCGGAACGGGTCAGATCTGGTCGGATCGGGTCAGGATTGCCCAGCTCTAGTTGTAGTTCGCAGTACTGGAAGACCTTCTGGAGTAATAGGCTTTTAAGTCATTTTCGAATGAAATGATTGCGTCTAACCATACTCGGCGAGGCGATACTTCTTATGAGGGCAGATCGAACCCTTCATCTTTTGGATGTCATTATTATCCATCGTTCATCATCATGTTGTATTGTTGGTGAAACAGAGATCATTCCGGACATCACATGACATCGACTACTCCTGATTGTAGCTGATTTTACTTTCTCTGGTGTTTACTGTGCTAGTGATTGTAAATTGTCAATATAACCCACAACGAATTCGTTAGGTGTAAAGTAGACAACCACGTTAGTCGGGAGAAATACCATTGCTATTATGTAAGAACGGAATACGTGTTATTCAAAACAGACCATCAATTACTTTATGTAATACCCCGGATTTTGGGAGTCGAGAAGATACTCGACTCCCGAATTCCCGAGTGCCACTTATGCCTTACGAGGTTTCAAAATATGCATAACTTGTTTGTTTCATAAGCAATAGAGAAGTTTAGTGGACCATACAGCATAAATTAAGACCAATATAATAAGCTCATGTGCAACTAATATGGGACATATATATCTAACAAAAGAGATAATCTAAATAAACGTAAAGGACTGTGTCCCACAAAATATATAATCCAAAAGATGTACAAATCCTTGCCCTGGGGCTCCATCGCAAGTCTTAAGGTGGTCAACGGTGATCCACCGAAAGTCTGAAAATAAGAGAGCTCCTCTTCCTCGTCCACACTTGTCTCATCCAGCACATCGAGCTCTGTGACACCTGCATCTACGCTATGTTCTAGTTGGTGTTTTAAAATACCGTCCCAGAGTGGGAGTGAGTAGCTAACTCAATGGTTCCACTATCAATAAGTTACGCATATTATCAAATACATGAACAAAGTTAGTGAAAAGCAATCGTTCATAGAATCCTAACCACTCTTATTAATGCATATGCATGGTTTCATGATATGATGCATGCCCTTTCTTCCAACATTCCCTCAAGCGACAACATCTAACGATCGCAATGCCCAACACTCCCTCAAGCAACAACATCTAACGATCGCAATGCCTAACACTCTCTCAATGCGACCTCGATTGCCGAATCGCCAATCCTGACTAATGCAATGTGATGGTGAGATGTTAACCAAGTATTTAATTAAGTCCGCTTATCCAGCAAGATTAGGGAAGCGAAAACGTCTCCATTTAATCAATGGCCTTATCCAGATCACAAAATTTCAAAGGTAAGGCATGATATCCAAAGGTACGAGGATCAACTCGGTATGGGTTGTCACCCAAACACCGAGTATAATCACTCAGTTCCAAGGTGCGGGCTTGTTACATAACCAAATTACCATAAGAAATGGCTCATCGCCCAATTCCATTCATGCCCGGGTTGTTCGAATTGTAATTTGGTACAGAACCATCGGCCGGGTAATTTGACGGGGGTTGTTCGAATAATGACCTATCACTTTCTATGCTTGCTGGTCACTACGGGGAGGCTCGTCACCCCAGCGTAGGCTGACAGCACGGAAACAACGTCCCATACCACCATGCCAGGTTCCCGAGTCTTAGTTGCTCATTGGTCACTATAGGGAGGCTCGTCACCCCAGCGTAGGCCGACAGCTCAGACATGGTGTCTCATACCACCATACCCGGCTCATGAGTCTTGGGGATTGTATCATTAACGGTTAATAGTGGCTTCTTAAAGGTATGGGGTGCTTCAGATTCAGGTAGGCTTGTACATATATGGTTAATGAACATGAATGGCCAGCTCGTGAGCCAATTTGTCCCATCTAGACGAACTATAAATCGTATGACATTGGAAGCAACGTCCCGCGTAGTCCGACTACAGCCGACTATCTGTAATTCGACTAATTGGGTCAAATTTGCCTGTGGGCAGCCCTATCAGAGGGGCTGCCCATGTGGGTTTTGAAATTTGATGGCCGATCCGAAAAGGGGCAATTTAATAATGAATTAATTTTAAGCAGAAGTCGATCTACTTCTAGTTGGGAGAGAACTATGCATGTATAATGATAAAACACAACTGCTATTAGTATAAGAGTCATGGGTTTACAATATCCAGTGTAATTCTAAATAAACATGCATACAAATCGTAAGTTACTTAAAATCATAGGAGAATTGAGTGCAATGATTGATTTCAGAGAAAATTAAACATGCATGTAGTGAATTTAACAGTTAATCTACGTAATTCATGCATATGGGGAAACATGTAGCAAGATTCTTCTTATTGATTTCAAGAATTTGGGGGTATCATGCTTAGAATTTCATAATTGGCAGAAAAACCAGACAATGCAAGCATTGGGGTGATTGGGGACCAATATTTCTTCCATGTCTAGAAATTATACATGTCCAAATTTCAATTCTTTAATTCTACCCCATGCAAGTGACATGCAAAATAAATCAACAACGACAATTACTAAAATTCATCCTAGATTTGATAAACGGTCACTTAAAGGTAATGGTCCGCATCTAGGTATGGTTCGACGGCTTGTGGAGCCGCTTTCAAGGTGCTGATCCCATGGGATTGTGTACCGGTGCCCTGCGACGATTAAGTTTGCATGTTAGATTACATGCAAGTGGATTACGACACCTAAAATTGGAAGAGGCTGGACTGATTACCTTTCTATGGCTAGTGGGCCGCTCCTACGGCGATGGTGTTGCGGGCTCCGATGAGAGTTGAGATGGGAGGGTGAATTCCTCAAAAATCTAGCTCCTTGGACCTCCCTCCCTCTTTACTCCCTCTCTCCTCTCTCTCCCCACTTAGTAGGAAAATTCGTATGGGAGTATGGGAGAGAGATTTTGGGTCTTTTATAACCTAAAAATTTGTCCAAATGGCCCTAGGGAGACTTGTTTTAACATATATACCCCTAGTGGGTAGGTTTCTGATCTGTGGGACCATCCTAGTGGCTCCCTGGCCCATTTGTGCTATGGAATAGGTGTCTCATAGTCAGATGAAGGGTTGTCCTAAGTTTGGTGACAAACGAATGAGTCAATTGATCGCATGAGTCTGATTTGTGATCAACGGTCACTAATGATCGATCGGGCCCACAATTATACGGATATGAGCAGGGAAATATCCCTGACTCATGGCCCGAGTTTGATTGCAATTCAACGGTTGGAAAGTCTCAACTTTACTATTTTAGTGGCGGGGCCAACTCACTTAAGTTTCAGGTTTCAAGTCTTAGAGATGGACGTCAAGCCTGTTAAGCTATATCTTCACGGTCCACATTGTGCAGTTCGGGGCATCGTTTGCACCCACCACCCGCGATGGACGTCAAACCGAGTGAGATGGACATTATTCTATAATTTCGGAACTAGTGACCTCCTAACCAGCGGTCTAGAGCTTGTTCGGGTAATCGAAGCATTTCTGGAGTAAATTGGGTAGGGAGATTTCTTGGGCACAGTTGTTAGGGTCTGGATTAATTGAGTTCACAGTGTGACCTATTCGAAATTAGCAAAAATAGTCATTTGGTCATGATCACTCCATATTGTTGGTTCTTAGGCTAAATGAGTGATCGAGTTGATTTGGTCCATTAGTCAATATCTGGCTATAACTGACTCGGCTTTGGGTAGATCTTTAATTTAGTTATGATTGTTTTGATTAGTCAGCGATGGGTCGGTTAGATTTTGGGCCCTAGATAAACAAATTATGGGGTTAAACTCGATATTTAAGTGATCGATCGGATTCGTTGGTTTTATGCAGTTGATCAATCTTATTTGTACGGTTCTTCATCAGTACCAGCCGCGTATAGGCTCACTTCGAGCGTCAAGGGTCAGTAAGTGACGACGTGACTAGTTATATATATATATATAAAAAAATTAAGGATTGTTGGCAATCCAAAATAGTGAAAATTCGGGATGTTACACTTTAATTAAATAAAATTGTACCTTGTTTTAGAGATGAATGGGAGGATGTTCCCCTTGAGAATTGCCATTTTGACCCCATTATGGTGTCGATTGATGACAATAGTTTTTTAAACAACTTCTAAGCTAATATTGAATGAGTTATTATCCCCATTAGAGTCACCATTTTGTTTCGATAAGAAACGAAAGTATTTTGTTTGGAGAATTATCATTCAATAATAACAAATAATATAGTAGAACATTCATCTTCAAATGTGTTTTATTAATTCTGAAATTCATTTACATCCTCATATTTCCCTTGATTCCAATATAGAATACAAACATTAAGTCATATGGGACGGTCTAGACGATGATTTCGACAACATTCCAGCTTACAATGCACTCATTTTAATGAAGGAAGTGTTGCGCGGGTCTAAGAATCCTTTATTTCTCCTTTAATTCATCTGAAATGACAATTCTTATAAGGAATGATTGAATTCCTATGAGAATTGTAAAAATCTCTGAAAAATCCGACAGCATGTATGTGTCGTCCATATTGGATACGCGCAACAAAGCCCTGTTGCGCAAGTAGGCACAACAGAACCTTGTTGTGTGGTTAAGCGCAACAAGTCTCCCACCTTCTCCTTCTTTCTCCTTCATAGAATACCTTACAAAAGTATTTTGAAGGCTTTCTATGAGTACTCCAAACTTGCCCCCTTTTCCAAATGAGGGAGTGAAGGGGTATTTATATGCTTTCACATGTGTGAAGCCTTGATCTGTGTTCCACGGGCCCCATTCCGCGCAATAAACCCAACAAATCAGCGCAAGAGGTCTATTCGCATAACAGACCCGCGCAATAGGTCTATCCGCGCAACAGTTCTCTGGGACTAGGAGTTTGTTTCTGCACAATAGAGACTGTGACGTTTGTTTCTGCACAACAGGGACTGAGAGATCTGTTTGTGCACAATAGGGACTGGGAGGTTTGTTTCTGCAACATTTTTTTTTTTTTTTTGCACCAACACTAACCAAGAGGGATATGTGTCCCATTACCACTATATTTGATGAATATAATTATGCCAATTGGAAGGCTAAGATGAAAATATTTCTAATATGCCAAAGCTTTCAATGTTATTTACTGTGCGGTTTTTTCTGATGAATTTAAACGCATATGCACTTGTCAGATAGGAAAGGAAGTGTGAGATATTTTGAAAGTCTCCCACCAAAAAAATAGCATAAAAATATATCTAAGCTTCGTATCTTAATGACTCAATTAATCCAATACATTAACTTGGAAGAGCATGAAAGGATAAAGAATAAGAGTCTGAAAGGATAAATAATCCAAACGCAGCAAACGCCACGTGAGATGCAGTGGATCTAAACGGTTCGTATAATGGGCAACATGCGGTGGATCTAGACCATTCATATAGTTGGACTAGGAATGGATGGGCAATCGTTTGAAAATTAACACAAATTCGTTGATACTCACATTCATTTGTGGCCATCAAATGGATTATGGCATGCGATGATCATCGTTAACCGTTGACATTCAGCACCAAAATGTAATTGAAAGAGATATCTAGGATTTACTGATCTATGTGGTTGTAAACAATGGACCATCCATAATAGAGTTCATTAGGTGAACGCTCCCGATCTATTATATACCCCACTGTGTGCGGTGGATGATGGTCTCTATTGTATTATGATAGGGCCAGCTCTATCTTATCATATCAACTCCCGGGAAGCGGATTGGGCTGGTGTACCACACACCAGCTATATAGCTGGTGTAGGTACCTGTCGTTCGAAGACGAGCGCTGACACTCCTCGAGCTCCGACTTGCACCGAGTTGATGACTTACCGTATATCCGCTCCGCCCATCCGTTTCACTATTTTACGACATTGTACCAAAAATCAAGAAGATTAAATTCTCAAATGGACCACACCACAGGAAACAATGTTGATTGAGTGCATCACCATTAAGATTTTGAAAGGGTTCATCGCGAGTATTTTATTTTATTAATTTTTATTTAAAATACAATATTTTGATAATGTCAATATGACCTAGATGAAGGTAAAAATACGAATATCAGCTTGATGAAAAACTTTTGTGGCTCACAAAAAGTTTTTAATGGTCATTCATCACTGTTTCTAGTGGTATGGTCCACTTGAGATTTGGATCTTCTTAAGGTTTGGGATTTCAGCTTAAAATGAAATGGAAGAACAGATGGATGGCGTGGATATATAAAAAATACAAGGTAGCCCCACATGGTTAGGGTAATACCCACTAACGTGTTACCCGGGTAACAGCTAATCCGCTCCCTCTGTGGGCCGGGAGCGGGTTCCACGTAGTGTCCTGGTGTATCAGGTCATGAATAGTATCCTATGCACCCATCTGATACAACTGGGGTCCACATATCATTGATCCGGACCATTGATCTTATTGTACCGACTCACATGACGTATTATATGAACTTCTTCTAGACTCGAAGATCCTAGCCATAAAATATTTGGCTTTTTTATGGACTGTCTTTTAGTTCGATATTAACCATCTCTTTTGAATAATCCACGACGAATTTATAATCTGGCTCATGATCATATCAAAGGTCTAGATCACAGAAATCTACTCTCGACCAATTCAAATGATAGCAAAAACCTATTTACGCGGTTAGCTGTAATAGAGTCGTTGATCAGATGGTTAGGATGATCTTGGGAAATTTTTGGAGCATGGCCCGTCTAAAATTCGAAATTTTGGAGCACTAACGATGGGACCATCCTTTTGAATTCAGGTGCAGCAAAAACACTGTTTGCTTGTGCCCACAGCTTTGTGAATGTGAGGCCTGCGGTGGGCCCTGCTGTGGACGGAGATGCTCCAAAGAGGATCTCCATGTTAGAAGTTCATGTCTCTTTGATCAGTGAACTGCGTATAAATGCTTAAGAATAAAAATAGCAATGGTCCACATTCAAGGACCAATAAGCCAAGATCAAGGACGCGGACTGTTTCCCATCCCCATGCCTCCAGCTGGGAACGGGCAGGAGCTTTGAGTGGCCACCGTGATGTATGGATGTTATCCACACTGTCCATCCATTTTTTTTCCTATCATTTTAAGATATAAACCCAAAAATGAGGCAGAATAAAGGCTCAAGTGGACCACACCACAGGAAGCAGTGATGATAATGATTCTCAACAGTTGAAACTTGTCTAGGGCCCACCGTGATGTTTATTTGCCATTCAAACTATTCATAAAGTTACATAGACCTGCATGAATAGAAAACAAAAATATTATCTCCATCCGAAACTTTTGTGGCCCCAAAGAAGTATTCAATGGTAAGAGTTTAATCCCCATTGTGTAGTGTCCACTTGAGTCTTGGAGCTTCTTCGTTTTTGGGCTTATGCCCTTAAATGATACGGAAAAAATGAATGGACGGTGTGAATAAGACTCATACATCACGGTGGCCACTCAAAGCTCCTACCCGTTCCTAGCTGGAGTCGTAGGATGCAATCGGCATCCCAAGATCACATGGTTAGGATATCCCACTTTAGGAAAATCTTGGGCATTGCCCATCAACAATGAGAACCAATAGACAAGCGCTCTAGATCACTTCAAGAGGAGTTGGGCCATGTACCAAATTCAAACCCATTTTGAGGTATTGAATTCTCAACCATAATATAACTTGGATAGGGATGAATTAACACCTACAACTAGTAAACTAATACATAAAATCTATTTTTAATAACAATTAATCTAATGATGCACAACTCATTACTATACTAGTGTTTCCTGTATATAATATACAGGTAATATATCAAACACATAGGATCAGGTTTCGGATTGCCAAGGCCTCAGCCCAAGCTAACCCAATCTAGGATTAGGATTTCCAGCTCAAGCCCAAACCGAAATATAGTTTGGTTGGCCTAGTCTGATTTGGATAGAGTGTGATCCAAATTGCATCCCTAACAGAAAATAGTTTGGTTGGGCTAGTCTGATTAAGGTAGAGTGCAACCAAATTGCATCCCTACTCGAAGTTGCAATACTCAAGTTGGACTTGAATAGATTGTAACTACAATCTACAGGTCTCCTCCATCATCACTACCTGAAAACATGTTCACAAACTGACCATTTTCCTCAATTTAAACTGAATTTTCTCAAATCCAATTCATTCGTGCATCCATACACACCCTATCCTGCTGCTAATAGAGAATGCTATTTAATATACATGGTACGTACATAAATCAATCCAAACATAAAAACTAGAAATAAATAGGAACGGCTGCAAACAAGTCCTTGATCAAAGTTCAACATACAAATTACTAAAATCCACTGGAAAACTTCTTCAAAGCTGCCATTGTTCCCTTGTTGCTATTGCCACAATTTTGCATTTAGCCCGTGTTTCCCTGTTCCCATCATGTGAGTGATGAAAAAACAAGAAGAAAAACAAATTCCGTTAGATATAAGGTGAAAAGTTCCATAGTACTCACAAATTGCGGTCGTACAAGGAGTTTGATTCCTTATCGGTCTGTCGGCCCATGATTCAGTAGCGGCAGACATTCATGGGACCATAATTTGTGAAGGACTATAATTTGTTATGACTACTAAAGTGATGAGGTAGATCTTGTACCTTCATTATTCAATGCTTTGAGCTTCCACTCTCTCATTGTATTTGCTCGCCATCAATACAGATATTAGGGACATGGACTATCTTGCCCCAATCCCCTCCCGTCTCCTTCCGGCAGCGCTCTTTCAAGAAAGGACACTCATCAATAATCAATCGTCGAAGTGTGGTAAGACGGTGCAAGCTTTTGGGCAGGGACTTCAGTTGAGTACATTGCCAGATGGTAAGAGATTCGAGTGCTCGAAGCTGTCCCAGTTCATCTGGGATTGCTTCTAGCCTTGGGCAGCCTAAAATGGTTAGTTGAAGCAGGCATGGCATTTGTTCTTCAGACACACTTAGTTCCCATGTCTCCCATCTTTGCATTCGCTTGAATGTCAAGTCCTCCAATGCTGGGAATCCTTTCGGCCCAACAAAAGGGACCCCATAATGCATGTGGCCCACATATTGGAGTTCACGGATTCCATCTATTTCGAGGTATTTGAGGGATGGCAAGTAACCAAGTGGAGGCAATTGCCTACACAAGTGACAATTCACAAGCTGAACTGAAACTAGATTGTGAAACGATGCATCTCCTACCCAAATAGGAAGCCCGAAACCGATATAATTGCATATCCTCAGCTCTTTCAAATTTTCATGAGGCCGGAGTGATCCAAAGACATCACGCATCTGTTCCTTTTCATCTTCTCCAACCATCGACCACTCATCATCGGTCCTATCAACGCAACATAAACTTAGGACATTTATGTATTGCTTTTTCTCTATGCTTGCCTTTGAGCCATCATTCCCTCTTGCTAGTCTCTCCAAATTTACAATCTCTAGATCTCCTTCTAGGCGATTGAGATCTTTCAATTCTTCAATCTTGCACCCTCTATCATCCCCAACAATGAATTTGGACAATGTGCGAAGCGAGCTTAAGGCCCCAATTCCTTCTGGGAGGTAGTTCAGTGCAGAAGTCCCTTTGATTTCCAGATGTCGTAGCTTAATGAACTTCTTCATACCTTTAGGTAGTTTTCGTAACATTCGACACTCATTAAGTTTCAAGGTTTGCAAAAGAAAGAGCTTGCTAATCGATTCGGGTAATTCCTCGATTTGTGTGGTGGACAAATTGAGGTATTCTCAAAAGCTTCATATCCCCCAAAGAATTTGGCAATCGTTTAATGTTAGTACCGCTCAAATCTAATACCCTCAAGCATCTCAAACTTTCAAAAATATTGCTTGGGACCCCAGTAATTCTTGACCATCCGATGAATAGGAGTGTGCGCAAGTTCTTGGCTTTATATAAGTTTCCAGGAATCGATGCCAAATCCTCGGTACATACCAATGAGAAATGGCGTGCATGCATAGGGACATCACTTGAAGTTTCTCTATGCTTTATATGACATTCGCTCTTGACGATTCGAAAGAGGTCATGAATTATCTCCTTCATCTTGCAGTGCATTACATTACCCTGATCATCTGTCATTGGATCTTCAAACAACGATCGCCGCAACAAATCATCAAAATACCCTTCGCCAACACTTTCCAGCTCTCCACTTTCCTCGCAGAGAATGAAACCATGGGCCATCCATAACTTGATTAGCATCTCTTTCTCTATTACATGATCCCGAGGAAATATAGAACAAAAGGCAAAGCATTGCTTCAAATGTGAAGGCATATTATAGTAACTCACTTGAAGCTCAAATACAATGCCTCTTGCAACGATTGGCAAATCCCATGTTTGGCTCTCCAAGACAAGTTTCCACTCTCTTACTGTTCTCCTGAACCGCATGGCATTTCCTATTCTCTTTACAACCAGAGGAACTCCTCCACACTTATTTGCAATTTGCCGACCAACCCCCTCCAGCTCTAATTGCTCCCTTGTGCTCCTGCCCAAAAATGCTATACGACTGAAAAACAACCAACAATCATCCTCTTGTAGCGGCTTCAGAAGATGTGTGAAAGCCCTGCCCGTTACTTTCATGACAGTCTCATTTTGGGTAGTGATCAAAATTCTACTTCCACTCGCTCCACCTATAAGAGGCAGCCTCAATTTATCCCACTTATCCTGGCTCTCATTCCACATATCATCAAGCACAAGCAAAAATCTCCTACCTTCTATTAACTTCCGCAAGTGAATGTGCACCATTTCCAATTCTAGGAAATTGGGGGGAGCCGTACCCTCGACAGCTTCAATGATTGCTTTACAAAGCCTCATTTCATCGAACACCTGAGACACATGCACCCACATCCTTCTTTCAAAGTTTCTGATAACCCTCTCATCCCTGTAGACTAATTGAGCAAGAGTCGTCTTCCCTAACCCGCCCATGCCGACGATAGAACCGACAGGAAGCTCTTCATATCCGTAACCAGTTTCTGTAAGCAACCAGTTTATAATTCTCTCTTTATCTCGATTCCTACCGATAATCTCTGACTCATCAATCAAAGAACTCGTTCTCCTTTCTTCTATTTCAGTCTTCTCCCACCTTTCATCCAAACGGAACTTAGTATGCTCGTCACATATCATATCTAATCTTTCTCTAATGGTTTTTACCTTTCGACCCATTTCAACTCCCAATTTAAGATGAAAGACAATCTCATCTACATGTTCATTGAAACAGAATCGGCGCAAGAAGAAATTGCATACCTTCTTTCCGCAAGTTGGGATGCCGGTGCCATCGATTTCAAGCCTGAGAGCTTCTGCTCTCCATTCATCTAGTAAGTCGTCTACATCATAGCCTATGTCCTTGAGCTTCTCCAACCAATTGCTTAGAGCTTCTTCCTTTACTTGCCTTCGATCAGCGTCACGGAGCACTGCTTGAATGGCTGTGAATGCACTAGAAAGCTTTTGTAGCTCTTGGCGAGCGGAAAAAACCAATCCCAACTCAGGTTGGATGATTGTATTCAAGCTTCTTACAACGGACAAAACTAATGCATCTGCCATGACTAAACAGATTTTGTAAGCTAAGCTACTAATCCCAGATGCAGGATTTTTTTAATTTTTATTTTTTCTTAAAGAGGCCATACGTTGAACAGCCCATTGACTTGACCTCGGTGGCCCATTGACTTGACCTCGGTGTGGGAGACGATGGACGCAGATTTCATGTGAAAGCCTTTCTCCAGAGGATGCGGCCCGGACCGTAATCCGTCCGGGCAGGGCTCTGTGGGGCCGACTGTGATGTAAGTGTTTTTTATCCACGCCGTTAAAAGTTTTTCTCAATCATTTTAAGGTATGAAACACAAAATGAGGTAGTTTAAGAGCTTAATGGAGCACAAAATGGGAAATTGAATTTCCACCATTAAAACTTCTTGGGAGTCCGAAAAGTTTCGGATCAAGCTGATATTTGTTTTTTTTTTTTTTCACTTCATCCACGTCTACATGACCTTATGAATAAGATGGTATAAAAAACATCACGGTGGCCCTTAGAAAGGTTTCAACGGTGGGTGTCATTATCACTGCAGCTTCCTTTGGTGTGGTCCACTAGACGTGTGAACCTGCTTCATTTTTGTGATAATGCCTGATATGAGAAAAGTGATTAACGGCGTGGATTAAAAACTTACATCACGGTGGGCCCCACAGAGCCCTGCCCGGACGGATTACCGTCCAGGCAGGGTAGGACGCAATCCGCGTCCTTCTCTGTGAACTTAGGTGGGGCCCACCGTGATGTTAGTAAGAAATTCCCGTCCATCCATTCTGCGGAAACGGATTGGCAACTCCCCTTGGCTGGTGGTCGGTGCTCTGTGGGCCCATAACGATGTATGTGTTTCATCCATGCTGTGCATCTATTTCTCCGTATCATTTTATGTATGAGACGAGGTATATCCCAAGTAGACCATATTACAGTTGAATGTGTGTCGACTCGTTAAAAAACTTTTTGGTGCCCATAAAAGTTTTGGATCAAGGTGATCTTTGTTTTTTCCCTTCACCTGGGCTTGTATGACCTAATCAACAGATTTGATGTCAAATAAACAGTACAGTGAGCCTTAGGAGGATTTTAATGGTGGATATCTAATTACTATTGTTTTCATGTGGTGTGGTCCACCTGAGATTTATATCCCTCTCATTTTTTCAAAAAGCCTGAAATGATTTTTAAAAATGGATGAACGGAATGGATGAAACACATACATCATGGTGGGGCCCATAGAGCACCGACCGACCAGCCACGGGCTGGTGGCGGGGGTGTAACCAATCCGTTTCCCCATTTTGCGAGCTTATTTTATCATAATTTATGATAATTTACAAAAAATGAGACGTATCCAAGACTCAAGTGGGCCACACAGTAAGAATCAGTTTAGATTTAACAACCACCGTTGAAACATTCACACTGTTCACCCTAGTGGGATTGGACTTTTAAAAAGTGTGGATGGCATATAGACATCATGGTCTCAACGGTACGCATCTTTTTCCAACTGTTTTCTCTCGTATGGCTCTCTTAGTCTTGGGTCAGGCTTGCTTTTTTTTATTTTATTATTATTTAACATATTGTTTTAAAAGAATCTCGTAAAACAGATGGACGGAGTGGATTTATCTTAAACACCATGGTGGGCACTATCTGGTTCAGCGAGAACTTCAGTGGAAAAGCTTCCGCAGAAAATACTCTAGGGAGGGAAATTGAACGTACTCGCCAAGAAGTTTAGGCAAATTACCTAGAACACTACGAGACTCCATATATTCCCAAAAGGGACTTCTGGCAGCTTTTGGAGTTTGTTTCAGACAAAAATACCCTTGACCTTCGCTCAGTACTTGCACGGTTTTTCAGAGAAAAAGAAATTACGTTGTATTTAATGCCAAGAAAGTGATGTGTACAAAATCCTTTTTTGTGTGCGAGTAAGGACCAAGCTCGTAGAGCCCACATTGATGTATGTTTATAATCCATGCAGCCCATCCTTTTTGCCGTGTCATTTTAGGGCTAGGGCCCAGATATCAGCATGATTCAAAGCTTGTATGGGTCACATAATACAAAATAATGGTGACAATGGAACCTGAAAAGGCCGAGCTAAGAGTCCTAGAGGGGGGGTGAATAGGACTATGCCAAATTAAAAATTAAATGCGGAATTTAAACAAAAATAAATAAAGATAACAATAAACAATACCACAATGCAGAAATGAATAACAACCTTAAATATACAAGTATTGAAAGGTTGATACAGATGTTGTTCTAAGGACAACCTTACACCAAAAACTAATGGCTTATGGTAGGACAACCTGATTCCTAGAACAGTCTGTGTATCAAAATCTCAAACCGATACATAGGAATAAAGAAAAGAATAACATAGAAAGTAACTAAGCTATTACAACATTCCCACACTTGCATAAAAAGATTACAACATTCTTTACAAATGCATAAAGGGAAATTACAATATCCACACAATGAAATAATCAATCAATCAATCACCACAAGAACAGAAGATATAGTGGTTTGCTTGTGTGTACACCAACTGTTTAAAAAAACAACCACAAAACTACTTTACTCCTAATATCCTCACACAATGGATGTTAGCGTTTACCTAAAACCCTCATAATTGTGTCTTTTAAGTGGGCTTACACAATTCAAAAAACCCTACACTCTGAGTTTTATAGATCACCTCAGACAAACCAAAAGAAAGAAATTTTCCTGTCACAATCTCAAAGAAACCAAAAGGACAGATTTACAAAACTGTAAAATACTTATCTAGATATTCTCCTTTTGATGCAGCCCGGAAGAACCAATTCGAAGTAGAAGTTCAACGTAGATGTTCAATGTTCACACTTATGAAAAGGTTCTAAATTCTAATTTGATTTTAGATTTAAATCATTTTGGACTAGCTTGATTTGATTTTGGTTCCAAAAAATGGAAAAACTTCAATCACTTCAAATAAGATTGGAATATAGAATACAAAATCAAATTCAAAAAGCTAATTAAAGAGAATATAAAATGAGCACTAAATAGCTTAAGAATATCACTCACTTATCTCTCAGAGTGGTGTCTTGATTTTGCTAGAATTGGATATCAAACTCTGAAAATCATGCTCTATTTATAAGTGCAGAAATCGCTCGCTCGACTGGCCCAGAGGTCGGCTTAATTGGTCAAAGGACTAACAAATATTTGAAATTTTAAGCGCGGATATGATCAAGTCGTTCTATGACTAGTCGAAGGACTTGCTCGACTGGTTGAATGGCCTCCACAACCAGTCGAGTCCTGTCCACGACTGGTCATGTGGGACTTATTTTAGTTGCTGGACTTTAAGTCGAGCCTGCTGGACTGGTCGAGCACTGTTCACTCGACCGGTCGAGCAGTCTCCAGGACTGGTTGAGGTAATAACAAAAAATTCTGAAAATTAGTAACAAACTTAGGACTGATCGAGGATTTCTTGGACTGATCGAGGATTTCTTGGACTGGTCGAGCCAGTGCTAGGACTAGTCGAACATAGTCTAAGACTAGTCGAGAAATAGACTATGCACTTATAAAGTGATCCAATTAAATTATATATTCAAAATGACCTAACCTATGGTCAATCTAGGGTCATTCATACCTAATAAGCGATATATGAACATTGAATCTTCTTTTGCTTCAGATAATAATTGTTCTTTGAAGTTCACGAAGCTTGAGATCTTGACATATGATGAAGCTTGAACTTGAGACATTTTGAAGCTTGAATTTGAAGTACTTGAGTTGTAGTTTACCTTGATCTTTGAATACCAAAGTAAAGGCTATTATCTTGCCTTAGATGAAGCTTTGAAACCTTAAACTTTGAAGCTTAAAAGAGTGAAGTATCACATGGTGTTGTACTTGAACTTGTATATCTCGTAATCTTGCCTTTGAAGTTCTTGAGGTAAAGACCTTTGATCTTGTACATGAGATGCACAGTCTTAAATATGTAGATGAGCTACACAAGACACAGAATTCAAGAGGTTTTGGCACTACAAAATTTGACAATCATAGGAGCTAGAAAACATAGCACTTACAATCTCCCCCTTTGTTAAATTTGTGACAAAACACACTTCATTAAAATAAGATAAGCATTACATGCACAATAAAGAATCATGCACCATATACGCAAAAGAAAGAATTATGCACTGGTTACAACAACCAGAATAAGCCAATAACCATCAGCATCAATACTCCACATCAATACTCTCCCCCTTACTTACTCCCCCTTACAATAAAAAAAATGGTTACCTATCCACGATTCCAATTCCACATTTCACAAGCATGATAATATTCTCCCCCTTTTTGTCACAACATGACAAAGAAGGAACCAATAAATGAGAATGGAAGCTGATAAATAAGGAAGTAAATAGAAGAGTAATGAAAAAGAAGATCATATAAGATCAAGAATACGAAGTAACTAGAATCATAAGAAAGCATGTTCAAGCATGTCCAACCCATAAAATAAAAGAAAATCAAGTATCTTAAAAGTTATTATAAACCACATATTCAAATACTAATCTGAACCCGATGAAGGAGCAGGTATGGTAGGATCAATTTAGTGAAGTCCCTTGTTAATGCGCTTCAGATACTTGTGCATATATTTAAATTACAAATCATGGGACACATTCATGTTTTCAACCTTTTTCTCGAGTAAGCGCAAACGCGCATTATGAGATCCGACCCTAGTTTACATGTGTGCATGCATGTGTGTGAGTATGCATTCCATTCATTTTGGTCCCGCGGTCTTACCGGTCAAATTCCTGCGACCTGCGACCCTCGGGTAGTGTTTGCGGTCATTCTTAAGTTCGGTCACATAGACCCTACTCGGATTGACCCGAGACCTATGTCATTGCGTCCACCTCGTCATCGCGATTCCGACGCCGCGTCCCGTGCGTTAATCTGATATGTACATCTCAAGTTATGAGCATTGATCGATATAGGCCATCGATTGCATGATTGGTGGACCCCACCATGGGTTGCACATTTTCCCATGCCATCATTTCACCTTAGGCTGAGATTTCTAGAAAGGCTATTACCCTAAGCCTTGTTAATGTCACCATATGCCACCATCATTGCCTAGGAGAGAGAGAGCTCATCATTACAAGTCTTAAAACTCTCTCTTTCTCTCTCTCTCTCTCTCTCTCTCTCTCCCTCTCATTTCTCTCTCTCTTCTCTTCTTCCCTTGCAACTTCCCTCCATTTCTCCAGCCCATCTTCCCTCCATTCTAGCCCCTTCTCATCCTTTTTCCTCTCAATTCCTCCATTGAAAACCCATCTCATCCATCTATCTTAGTTCCTTGGAGCATTTGGAGCTTGGTGATCCAAGTTTGGTGAAGATCTTTAGGTGGGTACTTCCCTATGTGGTAAATCTGATTTCTATAGTGGAGATCTTATATATATATATATATATATATATATATATATATATATATATATTCATGAGGGGAGTGTAGGGCCCACCAATCAATGGTGGAGATCCCACACGTCCCCATAGGTGTGGCCAAATGACCCACCTCATGCATGCACGACCCATGCATGGGGCTTTCCTTTATGGACCCCATCATGGTGGATCCATGGATTTTCTTGCATGATGAGGTCATCTAGACCTTAGGATCATGGTGGGAATGGCATTCCCACCATCCATTTTAAATTTTTATTCATGCATGTATGAGATTCATAGTGTAGATGTATATTGGTGTATGATGTGTGGTTGGATTTTCTTGGGAGGGCTCAATAGTGGCGGAACCCTTCCCTATGGCCGGATTTCCTTTAATTCTCTTCTTTTCCCTTATTCCCATCCCTGATGACGGTGTGTGGCCCACCTTGTGGGCCAATAAAGATCCAGCCACCCAAAAAGGAGAGGACGCCCATGGCATCCCATCCTATGACATGTGTCCCCAAAATCCAACTAATTAGGGCATATGCAAAAGTGTTTTGTATGGTAAGATGATCTGGATATTTGTGGGGCCCACTATGGTGGTCCATCCTCTAATTTTCTGGGATTAAATCCCATTTTAATTACTGATTAAAATTATTTTATTCCAATGTAATGTTGCTGTCCAGAAACTATTGGGATAGATTTTTGGGCCACCTTGGGGCCTGATTTCTGGGAATTTGATGGGAAGATTAATACAAATTTATATGTGATTCTTGTAGCTTCATGACCCACCTACAACCATACCAAATTTCAGCCCCAATGGATTCCATTTGGGCATCCAAACGGGTGGGCCAACATAGTAGACTGCTAGAAATTTCTACTGTGCAGTTCAGCGTCATAGTCCCATAAAAATAAAATTTTAAAAATACTTTGTCAGAAGATGGGCCATATTTCTGGGTCCCACCTTGTTGTAAGCTTGATGAGGGACCTTGGGTCCAAATTTCAAGAAATTTGGAGGCTCAGAACCCACCCATTGGATGGCCTAAATTTAGGACAGTTATATTCCAGCAATATTTCACCCTGCACAGATTGTATTCTTTAAATTAATTAAAATACTTTTGAGTATCCTAAAATCATGAAAATTAACAGGAAGGTGTTCCACCTATGGTGGGACCCACCTAAAAAATTTTGGGGCCAATGGACCCTTGTGCACACTGTGACGAGGGCCGGACTGGTCCACCGCATTCAGACGTCCAGATTAACCAGATTTTCTAGATAGTATGTTTTATTTAAATTAATTAAAATACTTTTGACCATCCAAAAATTACAAAATATTGTAAAGTTGTGGCTCACCTATGGAAGGACCATCCTACAAGCTTTCAGGGCCATCGAGCCCCTGTACTGACCGTGGTGCGGCCTGTAAATTTAGGTCAGTTTTGGGCCAAATACCAAGGCTTGTAGGACTACCCACCATGGGACGCCCCTACCTTAGGTTGCTGGGCCTACATTCCAACGGTTTGGCCCACTTGATACATATATAATTATATGTGTGTGTGTGTTGCATATTCTCTCTCATCTGGTGGGGCCCATAGTGATGTGTGTGGGCCAACAGGGATTAAATATATTAATAAATACTTCTATTGTTAGACTCCAACCAACCCAGAAATTCGGGTGGGTTGAAATTTGGCATTGAGCCCAATAATTATTGAATATAAATGTTCTTTTGGGGCAGTATGACCCACTAGATTTGAGGAGGATTTAAGTCAGTTATCTTAACATCTTAATTTTATTTTATTTTTAACTTAATTAGTGCATGATTAAAGGCCCATTCCAATTGGATTCTTCTTAAGCTAGTCTCCTAGTTAATTATGGACCTTAAAGGCTTGATAGGCCCGTTGAACCCTTGGGTCTTATATTTACCATGCCATTGTGATGGGTCTTATGGGCCAAATACTCAAGTAGTTGGGCCCTTTCTTGCCCACTACAATAGATCCATACTTGAGCCGAGATGTGAGGCCTAACTTACTTGTGTTAAATATAAGGATTTATATATGTCGGGATAATGGGCTGCCCATTAGGCCCACCACAATGAGTGAACCCATGACCTTTATGGTTGGGCCCTAACCTTGCTTAAGGGCCTACCAGGTTGCCTATGTATTGGACTCAGTGTATGGCCCACTAGGCCATGGATTGCTTCGGTCTCAGGCCTTTCATACTCGAGTTGTGGCAGGCTACCTCTTGGAAACCAGTTGAGGTTAAATGTCCTCCTGGGTGATCCTAAGGTAGGCCCATAGGTTTCTCTATGGATGGTTAAAGGCCCACCATAGACCCTGGGCCATTTGTTTGAGGTTAAATATGGATGTATGCGGAGCCTACCTCAACGTATGTTGGTTTAGGCCATTCAAGCCTTGGATCGCCCGATCATGGAAGCACTCCCTGCCTTGGGTTGCTGTTGGACTCACAATCCAGTAGCAGGCCCACTTGATCTTTTCATGATATATACGTACTTTCCATCTGGTGGGGTCTCCCAACGAATAGTTGGCCTTCATGAGATTATTTCCACATAGTTATTTAATTTCTTGACCTTAGCAGGTCCAGGAAGTCAAACGGGCCAAAAGTTTATCAAAGGGCCTTAAATGTAAAATTGTATGGTTAAAACTTTATTTGGCTGTGGGGCCTGCTATATTGAGAACTTGTGTGCGTGTTACATGCTTATGTTTTCTTATAATCTTTAGGCTTAATCAATACATTCTTTTGGGTCACCTTTAGTGATCACATGGGGACCCCATCTTAGATCAGATTTTTAGGGCATCCCATGGGCTCAGAGTGGGTTAGAACATCTTAGCTTGGCCCAACCATATATTGGGCCGACTTCCACCATTTTGATGGACTTGTGGGCTGAGATAAGGATAATATTGGGCTCTTGATTGCCCACTTAAATTGCTAATTATTGGGCTGATGTAGTGGGGCCCATTTCATCCAGACTTAAACTTAATTTTTTTGGGCCATATATTGTGCATGCGAACTGCCCACCAAGTCCAACTTAATGCATGGATTCTATGGCCATTGGAAATTGAGCCTTGGGCCTTAATTTTCCTCTTGGGCCCATGTTGTTAAAGGTGGTATTATATCCTTTTCTCATGGCCTATTATGAGGGATATATGTATATGGTTACCTGTGTTCTTATCTTGAATGTAGGGCCTTGGGCCTTGTATCCATATAGTTCATGGTTGAGATGCTTCTTGGGGAATGGTGGTTAAATGTCCCCATTATGGACCCCTCTAGGCCCGATTGTATCTAAATGTGATTAGATGCTCATCTTAAACTCTTGCTAGACTCACTTCTGGATTACTTAGACACGTAGTTTGTATGCTAGTATCGTGGGCTACCCTAGGTAAATGGGCCCCCGCTAGAGGTGGGATTCCTTATGGATATTGTCTAAATACCTAGTCTTGGTCCCTTCTTGGATAGGAGGAGTGTACTACTTTGTATATCGCCGCATAATGCGTCTATACCCATCTTTATGGCCCATGTGCATCATTGTATGCTTGGACGACACTGCGTGTGTGGTTATGATTGTGCTATTAGGCATTGCATGTTGCCTTCCCGAGGGACGTAGTATTCCCTCTTGAGCACGTTGGATGCTTAGAATTAATGCATAGCTGATTATGTGATTCATGCATCTGGCATTGCATAACATATAAACATTATCGCCCTTACTTTATCAGGGTTGTAGCCTCCACAGATAAATGGTGGATGGCCATGTTTAGACACTGGAAATGTTACTTGAGCATACCGGGTGCATAAGATGCCCATGGGTGAAATTTTAAAACTTCCACGGTACCAATGATCTGCTCCAATGCCGTGACCGGGTGGAATATATAAGCGCACGAGGGCCTTATACCGTTAGGCCGCGACTCCCACTATCGTGTAGTCGGTTGGATAGGGGTGTGGCCTTACTCACCTGATGTAAGGAGGTATTACTAGGCCGAGTCTGACCAACTCGTGAATGGGTCCGCTACCGTCAAGCCTTGCTGGTGATTGGTTGTCCACAAGCGGGTAGTGAGATCTCTTACGCTCGTTTGACTGTGCGGGGTCTATAGAGCGGCAGTCATCCAGCAGTGTAATGGACCCCAGTGATTTTCTTATGATGGAAATGTACTTGATATGTAGATTGGATATGAGCACTGACATTACTTCGCATTGCATTTGCATTGGCTGTGTAAGCCTCATATTGCATTGCCTTGGCATGACGCCCAGTGCTCATTGCATTATAGTACTTATTGCACTATATAGCCTTGGTATGGCTTCCTGCATTATCGTACTGCCTTAATATAGCTTCTTGCGTTCATGATAGCCTTGGTAAGGCTAGTGGTATTAGTATTGATCATGACTCCCTTTTGTATTCTCTATCTTATTCTGAGCACCAATGTCACACACTTTCACCACCCTCTAAGCTTTCTATAAGCTTATGCACGATTGATGCGTGCAGGAGATCCTAAGTTGGCGTCTTAGCAGCGGAGCTTGGATAGGTGTGCGAGCCGAGGACCCAGTGTTGCAGATCATCTTCCTTCTTTCTTCTGTTATCTTATGTATGTCCTTTTGGATCTTATGGAAACTTGTAAAAGTTCAAATTCATAGTGAATTTTGTGATATATGCCTTTGTTATTCTCAAATTTACTTGTTGTGATCTTGGGTATGCTCGTATTAAAAATGATCATATTGTTATGAAAATCCTCCTTGTAGGATCCCAGGATCGGAACCTGCCTCAGGAGCTGAAAATGAGGTACTACGGAAGTTGTTGCGGCCAGAACTGACCATCGGGTTCCTTGTGAGTCCGGTTACTGAGTCTGGGGCGTGACACACATTAAAGTCAAATGGCTAATAATCAGGATCATCTGCTGAATTGGATTCGATTTCGTCAAAAATGTCATCCATATTGATGTCATTAAAAGGCAAATCACCCTCCTCTTCATTTGCGGCATCAGCTCCACCAGTTCCCGCATTGACTTGACCTGGGGCCAGTTTCAAATTCATCTTGTTAATATTTGAGTTGTTGAATGGTAGGTGGTGAATAGGAGCTTCTCCAACAGGCATAACCACTAAGCTATGAGTGGCCAACACAATCATAAGATAAGCGAAAGGAATGTCACTATGTCCTGGATGGAGACGGAACTGAATGATGCAATGACAAATCAAGGAAGGAAGACATACAAAGGTTCCAGAAATGATGGAATGAAGAATACGAATCATGAAAGTAGTGAGTTCGGTTTTGTTACCAGATCGAGGATAGACATTCAAAATGAAAATCCTGTGAAGGATTCTGTATCTAGGTAACAAAAACTTTGAGGCAAGCGCATTTCCAGCAGTATTTCATTCCGCATCTATATTGTATAAATCTCTAGTGAACAATCGCTTCTCAGTTTCAGATGATTTTGCTACTAGAGTGCTAATGGGAATACCTTCATCATTGGCAGGTAAATCCATTAATTCAGAGATAAGATGACGAGCCACATTAATTGGACCTTCTCTGGTCGCAATTGTAAATGTTAGATTTTTAGTAGAAAAATCATTAATGAAAGCATATATAGCTTGCGCAATGGAGCGGTATGCTGGCCCACCCTAATGTAGTATGTTATCCCATCCTACAGACTGAAGGAGATGAAAGATATCAAACAGAGCCAAATGATCAACATTAACAGGCCGTTCTACTATAACATTTCGCAATCGAATATCCCGCACATAAGTGAGATCATCTTCGGGTGAGCGAAGGTGGTGCACTGTGATAGGAGTCGACCGAGAAGTAGAGGGACCACGAGACCCTTTCTTCTTGGTTCTACCTTCCATTTGCAACAGGAATAGCAAGAAAAATGGAGATTACAAAAGAGGTAAAGTGGGTTTCTAGAAGATTAGATTTTTTAGTAGAAAACCCCAAAAACCAACGTAAATAAAGAAATAAACCACATAAATGAAGAAAATGAAGTGCAAAGGACTTGAATCTACAAGAAAAACGAAAACAATGTACTAACCATAGAAGAATCGAAGATGGGTTCAACTAGTCGACGTAAGAGCCGTTAAAGAAGACAACCCAGATGAGGAAAAAGTGATTTTTCCCCAAATAAAGCACCAAAGCCGCGGTTCATGACTGGTCGAGTATATACTCGACCGGTCGTGCCACGACAGGTTGAGTATGTACTCGACTGGTTGTGCATAACCCAAAATGTGCAATTTTTTATAAAAATTGAATTTTAAAAATTTAAAATAACAAACATATATATTATGATATAGAAATGCATGAATCAACAATTCATATTGCACATACCAAGATCAAATTTCAATTTAGCAAACCTACTTTTGTCAAACGGTTTTGTGAATATGTCAGCTAGTTGGTTCTCGATAGGAATATAATCCAAGAAAATTGTCTTGTCTTCCACTAATTCACGAATGTAGTGATATCTAATATTAATATGCTTGGTTCATGAATGCTGGATTGAATTTTTAGAGATATTAATTACGCTTGAATTATCACAATATAAAACCATAGTATCTTGCGCAATTCCGTAATCGTTTAACAATCTTTTCATCCATACAAGCTGAGTGCATGCATTACCTGCAGCAATGTATTCAGCCTTAGCTATTGAGAGCGATATGGAACTTTGTTTCTTACTTAGCCAAGAAACTAAACAGTTCCCTACATAGAAACAACCACCACTGGTTGATTTTCGATCATCAATGTTACCAGCCCAATCAGCATCAGTGTAACCAGCTAATTGCACACTAGTATCATGTAGATACCAAAGACCAAGATTAACTGAACTAGTGACATATCGTAAAATGCACTTAACAACAATTAAATGTGACTCTTTAGGGTCAGATTGATATCTAGTACAAATTCCTACGCTAAATGCAATATCAGGTCGGGTCGCAGTTAAATAAAGCAAACTACCTATCATACTGCGATACAATTTAGGATCCACACTCTTACCTGTAGAGTCTTTTGAGAGTTTTAAAGTAGTACTCATGGGAGTATCAAAATTTTTTTCACTCTCAAATCCGAACTTTCTAACTAAGTTCAGAGCATATTTAGTTTAAGAGATAAAGAAACCATTAGGTTACTGTTTAACTTGCAACACTAGAAAAAAATTCAATTCTCCAACCATGCTCATTTCAAATTTAGACTTCATAAGATCTGCAAACTCAACAGTTATATTAGCACAGGTATATCTATAAATAATATCATCAACATAAATTTGCACTATTAAAATGTGATCATTATGTTTCTTTACAAACAATGTCTTATCAACACTTCCCATTATAAAGTTATGACTTAATAGAAACTTAGTCAACTTTTTGTACCATGCCCTAGGAGCTTATTTCAAACCATAAAGTGTCTTTTTCAGGTGGTAGACATGATCAGCATTCTTAGGATCTTCAAAACCCGTTGGTTGTTTAATATACACTTTTTCTTGCAAATCGCCATTTAAAAATGTACTATTTACATTCATTTGGTAAATTTTAAACTTTCTAAAGCACGCAATGGATATAAATAGTCTAATTGATTCAAGACAAGCTATTGGGGGTCTCATCATAATCGATGCCTTCAATTTGAGTGTACCCTTGTACAACCAGCCTACCCTTGTTTCTAATAATATTATCAAGTTCATCAAACTTATTTTTGAAAATCCATTTTGTTTCGATAATGTGTTTATCTTTCAGTCTTGGAACTAAGTACCAAACATCATTTCTAACAAATTGATTGAGCTCTTCTTACATCGCTACAATCCAGTTTTTATCAGTAAAAGCTTCTTTTACGTTAGCCGGTTCTAACTGAGATGTAAAGCACACGTAATTACACATATTTTCTAGTTGTTTACGAGTGTGCACACTAGTGAGAGGGTTTCCAAGAATCTGATTAGTTTGATGGTCTTTAACAGTCATCAGTTCAGAGTTATTTTGACTTGATGAAGTATCTGGTTTATCAATTAGAAGAACTTCATCATTTTCTGAACTTGAGACAGGTGCATTCAAGTGATCGTCAATAACCACATTAATGGACTCTTGAATTACACCAGTCATCTTATTAAGAACCCGATATGCTCGACTATTCAGAACATACTCTAAAAATATCCCTTCATCACTTTTGGTATCAAACTTATCCAGATTTTCTCGGTCACGTAAAATGTAGCACTTGCTACCAAAAACATGAAAGTATTTGATAGTAGGCTTCTTATCAAACCACATTTCATAAGCCATTTTACCATTTGATTTTCTAGTATAAACGTGGTTATTTATATAACAAGCAGTATTTACGGCTTCGGCCCAAAGATTTTTAGGGAGCTTCATACTATTTAGCATTACATTTGTCATTTCTTGAAGCACTCTATTTTTTCTTTCTACTATACCATTTTGTTGTGGTGTTTTGGGAGCAAAGAATTCATGTGATATTCCCCGATCACTGCGAAACTTACTATTTTCAAATTCTGAACCATGATCACTATGGATCTTAGAGACTTATGATTCTTTTTCCGTTTAGATACGTTTCAGTACCCTTTTTACTTCATCGAGAGCTTTCGATTTGTCTCTTAAGAAGACTACCCAAGTGAACCTGGTAAAGTCATCAATAATTACCAGAATGTACTTCTTGCCACCTCGACTCTCCGTTCTGATTGGTTCAATAAGATTCATGTGGAGAAGTTCGAGCGATTTAGATATGGCATTAGAGTTCACCTTTTTGTGAGTACTCCTAGTTTGTTTTCCAATCTGGCATTTGTAACATATTTTTTCTACATTCTGTATTTTGGGTAAACCTCTTACTAACTCTCTATTGCTCAATCTATACAAGTTGTGGTAGTGTACATGTCTGAGGCGTTTATGCCATAATTCAATCTCATCGGTATAGACCATGTACCACGATAGATTAGATGAGCTTGAATCACTCACAATGTAGCAGTTTTCAAATGTTCTGCGACCAGTTAATATTACAGAACTATTTTTATTTAGAATTTCACATCCTTGGTTAGTAAATTTTACACTATGATTATTATCGCATATTTGAGAGATGCATAATAACTTGTGTTTTAACCCTTCTACATATAAAACATTCTTAAATAAAGGGAGGTTAAGGAGCTGAACCGTACCTTGGCCAACAATCCTGCAGTTGCTACCATCACCGAATGTGACTGAATCATTTGTCATGTCTTTAAGATTAATTGGTGAATAGACCCTTGTTGCTTGTCATATGTCTGGAGCATCCACTTTAAATGGCTTGAAGCTTTGAAAGCAGTGTGGGCAACTAAGTAAGTAACCTTAGGAACCCATTTCATTACAGTCTTGGGTTTAGGAGTATAGTTAGTCTTCATATGTTTATAGTTGTTATAAGACCGACCTACTGAGTTAGATTTTAAGAGTTCCTTAATTAAGTCAACAATTTTCTCAGCTAAAGGATTACGATTCTGATTTTTATAGTTGATATGGTTGCTTTTAGGTTTTAAGGTTTGAAAAGTCTAAGCATTTTTAGAATAGTTTTGATTCAGACTTTTCCCTTTTGAGTTTGAAGACTCCACTTTCACAAATTTAGGTGGAGTATTCATATGTTTGGGAGGAATACTTTTATCATAGCCCAATCCAGATCGATCGCCACATTTTCTGAATTCGGATAAGAGTTTTTCTAACTTAGGATCACCTTGGGCATACCTCCAAGTGTCTTTTAAACTCAAAAGTGAAGAGACTTCTAGTTTTAGCTTTTCATTTTCAGATTTTAGGTTTTCAACAAGGGAGGTTTTGAAATCTAAGTTATACTTAGTTTTTTCAAAACAATCTGAAATGTAAGATTTTTCTAAAACAAGATTATCAAAATTTTCTTTCAGTTTTGAAAACTTTTCTTTATGAAGTTTTAGTTTTACAACAATTTTACAACTTTCCTTGTATAGGGCATTATAAGCATCTTGAAGATCTTCTTCATTTTCATGATCACTATTCAGATTTTCTTCACTAGTTGAATCATTATTATCTGAAAAAGTGAACTTGGCTAAAGTCATAAGGGCTTTAACTTCATTACCTGACTCAGTTTCACAATCTTCTGACTCAAAAGAAGCTTCAGAGCAGGAAGATTCATTCCATGTAGCCAACAAACCTTTCTTTTTAGGTTTATCCTTTTTAAGACACTTGTTCGCTAGATGCCCATATTCATGGCAGTTGTAACATTGACTGTCTTTTAAAGATTTTCAAGTTTTAGATCTAAATCTTTTCTTTTCATTAGGTTTTTGCAAATCAACCCTTTTTTTACTTTTGAAAATCTTATAAAATTTTTTAGCTAAAAGGGCCATATCATCTTCAGAATTTTCTAAATCAGAATTGTTATTTTCTTGAAAAATAAGTTTAGAAGATTTAAGGGCGATGGATTTACCTTTAGGAGCTTTAAAGTTTAACTCATAGGTCTGTAATGAGCCAACTAATTCTTCTACCCTCATATTATCTATATCACGAAGTTCCTAGATCGCGGTCACCTTTAAATTGAACCGTTCAGGCAATGAGCGTAGTATCTTTGCACAGACTTTATTTTCTAGGATTCTATCACCGAGACCCCACATAGAGTTAACGATGTCATTCAATCTTGTATAGAAGTCCATGAAAGTTTTATTTTCTTTCATATGTATTTTCTTAAATTTGGTTGTGAGGATTTGGACTTTAGATTTCTTGACAATTGTTGTTCCCTCGTGTGTCATTTCCAAAACATCCCCGGCTTACTTTGCAGTATCACATAATATAATTCTCTTGAATTCATTCGGTGATAGTGCGCAAGTAATAGCATTTAGAGCCTTTGCATTGGCACTACTCTCACTTTTCTGAAGAGTGGTCCAAGAAAAATAAGGAGTAACTTTCATAGTTTTGGATCTGTCGGTACCAGTTACTTTAGTGGTAGGAGGGGTCCAATTAGTCATTATGGCTTGCCACAGACTCTCATCCATGGATTTTAAGAAAATTTTCATCCTGGCTTTCCAATAGGCATAATTGGAGCCATCAAATGGTGGAGGCCTAGTGACTGAAAGGCTATCAAAATTTGACATCTTAAAAAGCTCAAATCGATTAGCTCAGGAAATAAATCCAAAGAAAATAATTAAAGCGAGCTATTAGGCTCTGATACCACTTGAAATGGCCGAGCTAAGAGTCCTTGGGGGGAGAGGGGGTGAATAGGACTATGCCAAATTAAATTATGTATTCAAAATGACTTAACCTATGGTCAATTTAGGGTCATTCATACCTTATAAGCGATATATGAACATTGAATCTTCTTTTGCTTCAGATGATAGTTGTTCTTTGAAGTTCACGAAGCTTGAGATCTTGACACATGATGAAGCTTGAACTTGAGACATTTTGAAACTTGAATTTAAAGTACATGAGTTGTACTTCACCTTAAGCTTTGAATACCAAAGTAAAGACTATTGTCTTGCATTAGATGAAGCTTTGAAACCTTGAACTTTGAAGCTTGAAAGAGTGAACTATCACATGGTGTTGTAATTGAACTTATATATCTCTTGATCTTGCCTTTGAAGTTCTTGAGATAAAGACCTTTGATCTTGTACATGAGATGCACAGTCTTGAATATGTAGATGAGCTACACAAGACACAGATTCCAAGGGATTTTAACACTACAAAATTTGACAATCATAAGAGCTAGAAAACATAACAATTATAGAACCCACTGTTAAAACTTTTTAGGCTCACTGTGATGTTTGTTAGAAGTGGACACTGCCCAAGTCAAGACTTTTTTAGGGCCAAGCAGAGCAGACCGACAAGGTGGACGGAATGGATCACCCCATTGTGGGCCTTAAGCTATCTTACCAATGGTTTAGTAGAAAAGGACGTGAACATGTTCGAAACCACGATCCATATAACATGACAACCACGACCCATATAACATAGCAACTACGACCCATGCAAACCACGACCTAAATGGGCCCACACTAATGTATGTGTATAATCCATTCCACCCATCCTTTTTGTTCTGTCATTTTAGGGCTAGGGCCCAAATATCAGCCTGATCCAGTGCTTTTATGGCCCATAAAATAGAAAATAATTGTGACTGTTGAAAGTTTTCAGGCTCACTGTGATCTTTATTAGAAGTGGACATTGCCCAAGTTAGGACTTTTTGGGCCCACGCCGAGCTGGGCGATAAGGTGGATGGATCGGATCACCCCTTTATGGGCCTTAAGCTATGGTGCCAATGGTTTAGTAGAAAAGGAATTGAACAAGTTGAAAACCACGATCTATACAACATGACAATCACGACCCATATAACATGGCAACTATGACCCAAATGGGCCGCAGTTGTATTGATCGTAGTTGTCATGTTATATGGGTCTTAATTATCCTGTTATATGGGTCTCAGTTGTATGGATTGCAGTTGTCCTATTATATGGATCGTAGTTATCCTATTATATGGGTCGCGGTCGCAGTTGTCCTGTTATATGGGTCTCAGTTGTATGGATCGCAGTTGTCCTGTTATATGGGTCGCAGTTATCCTATTATATGGGTCGCGGTCGCAATTGTCCTATTATATGGGTCTTAGTTTTCCTGTTATATGGGTCTCAGTTATATGGATCACAGTTGTCCTTTATATGGGTCGCAGTTGTCCTGTTATATGGGTCACGGTTGCAGTTGTCCTGTTATATGGGTCTTAGTTGTCCTGTTATATGGGTCTTAGTTGTATGGATCACAGTTATCTTGTTATATGGGTCATAGTTATCCTGTTATTTGGGTTGCGGTCACAGTTGCCCTATTATTTAGGTCTTAGTTGTCCTGTTATATGGGTCTCAGTTACATGGATCACAGTTGTCCTGTTATATGGGTAGCAGTTATCCTGTCATATGAGTCGCGGTCGCAGTTGTCCTGTTATTTGAGTCTTAGTTGTCCTGTTATATAGGTCTTAGTTGCATGGATCGCAGTTGTCCTGTTATATGGGTCGCAGTTATCCTATTATATGGGTCGCGGTCGCAGTTGTCCTGTTATTTGGGTCTTTGTTGTCCTATTATACTGGTCTCAGTTGTATAGAACACAGCTGTCATGTTATATGGGTCGCAGTTATCCTGTTATATGGGTCACGGTCATAGTTGTCATGTCCCAAACCCGAAAATCAGATTCACAGGAATCCCGATCGCTGAATCTGGTGCCGATAGCCTTTATAGTACCCCATTCTCGGCTCCTACCATTCATACGCCATATTCCGATCCTGGGATCCTACAAGGAGGATTTTTTTTTGCCAATGTACATTTAACTCGTAATAAGCATAACCACAAGATTACCCAATTCACAAGGGCAACATCATAAGCACATATCCACTAATATAATCATTTGAGTACAATGCTAAAAGGAAAATACATAAACCAAAAATCAAGTCCCAGAAGACCACTGCACGCTCCAAGCTCAACACTGCTGCAATCTAAACATCACCTGCACGCATCTATAGTGCATAAGCTTATAAAAAGCTCAAAGGGTGGTGTAAGTGTGTGCACAAGGTAAGTGTCAAGTATTCAATACAATGCCATCATTATACAATACTGGAAACACTAGTAATTCCATAAATCGTACAATATCGGAATAAGTAGAAAATGCTGACAAGATCATGAATTATTAGAGTAAGCAAAAATACTGACAAGATCATAAATCATATGCTAACAGAGTAAGCGAAAATACGGATAAGTCCACGAGTCAATCAATATCAGAATACGCAATATAGAACAATTATGCAAATGAGGAGTTATAAAGAGCCAAATACCAGCTGCCGAGGATGCGATATAATATGCGGTGCGAATGGAATGATCATGCTGGAGTGTGAAGTCGGGATGATAGTACGTAGTATCGCAGGCTATGGAATCCATCACAAGGGACTTCTATCTAAATCAGTCTCATACCTAAATTTGGATAGTCAGACTCAATGTGGTAAACTCCTGATCTCAGGTTAGTCGTGCGCCCAAATCGAAATCCTGGCCATTGCGAAGGCACACGTAACAAATAATTGCGCACCACCAACCTGAGTGGATAGTGAATGAATAAATGCATAAATGAGTATGCAACTCCTGCTCACTGAATCCACATATCAGTACAGTTCATCTCTGGGATCATCATCGAGATTTAGTACACTCCAAATGGCACTGTTACTCTCCTAGCCGCACAGTCCAAGTGAGCATAAGAAACCTCATTATCCGCCTGGCCAATAGTCTGTCAATACTTATCTGGCACGTCGATAGTGGACCCATTCACGAGCTGGTCAAACTCAGCCTAGTATTGCCCCTACCCTCGGGCGGGTAAGGCCACACCCCCTCCCAACCGACCACGACACAGTGGGAGACACGGCCTCCTGGTATTCGGCACTCGGGTGCTCATGTATCCACTCGGTCTCGACGTTGGGACGTCTCCTGTCCATGGAGGTTTAGGAATTTTCACCCAGGGACATTTATGGCGCCCATATGCTAGAACCAAACATTTTCAGTGTCCCACCTGACCATCCACGATATGCCTGTGGAGGCTACAGCCCTGATATCACTAGGGCACATAATGTAAGATACATGAGTCATACAATCCAGTCATGCATCAATCATGCGCATACCGTGTACTTATGCGAGATAACCTTTGCCTATCAGGGAGTCTCATAACAACCTGCCCAATGACATATGCAATGGTCAACCACATCTCATAACAAACATGCAGATGATGCGTATGGGTATGTATAATGATGTTATGCTATCATATACTCATAATCGGTGTCAATAACTGGCCTCAACTGTCGGCTTCGACAATGTGGACATTTAACCAACATTTGCCCCTAAGGAATAGCCCACATAGATCCTAACATATGTGGACCCATGACCTCACACAAGGGCCAAATATACGACACCATGGGCCTCACTCAAGAGTTTAATACACATCACAATGGGCCTCGCTTACGGGCCATAAATACTTCACAATGGGCCTTGAATATGGGTTGAATAAACATCACAACAAGCCTCAAATATGGGCCACATATACATCACATTGGGTCTCAACAATCGAAAATCAGAATCGGCAATCGGAATCGGCCTTGACAATCGGGATCGAGCGATAATCAGAATCGGTAAATTGGTTACGTCAATCGGAATCAGCAATCGGTCACAACGATCGAAATCGATCGATAATTAGGATCGGCAAATCGGTCACGTTAATTGGAATCGGCAATCGGTCACAACGATCGGAATCGATCGATAATCAGGATTGACAAATCGATCACGTCAATCGAAATCGACAATCAGTCACAACGATTGAAATCGATCGATAATCAAGATGGTAAATCAATCACGATAATCAGAATCGGCAATCGGTCACAACGATCGGAATCGATTGATAATCAGGATCAGCAAATCGATCACGTAAATCGAAATTGGCAATCGGTCACAACGATCGGAATCGATCGATAATCAAGATCGGTAAATCGGTCAAGATAATCGGCCTCGATTGTTAATCGGTAATCGGCCACGACAATCAGGGTTGGTAATCTGCCTCGATCGATAATTAACCTTGATCAATATTCGGCAATCATCCAAGACAAATCAGAATCGGTAATCGACCTCGATCGATAATGGACAATCGGCCACGATAATCAGAATTGGTAATTGGCCACGATCGGTAATTAGCCTCGATCAATATTCGGTAATCGGCCAAGACAAATCAGAATCGGTAATCGGCTACAACAATTGGAATTGGCAATCGGTCACTATAATCAGCTTCGACATTCTACAGCGATGAGAATGGGCCTAATCAAATGAGTCGAGTTAAATGGACCAAATCAATTGGGTTGATTCAAATGGGTTGAATCAATGAGTCGAATAAAACGGGCCTAATCAATGGGTCGAGTCAAACGGATAGAATTAATGGGCCCAATTAGATGGGCCCAATCAATGCACCATTCATCCATTGTTAGAGATCATTATGGAGCATTAACAAAATGAATCATATCCAAGGGATTATTTGGACCATACCACAATAACAGCGGTGATAGTGATCATAATATCATTTGGACCGCATCAGAAATAGCAGTGGAGATAGTGATTTTCACTGTTTAGAAAACTTCATAGGGGCCACCATAACATTTATTTTCCATCTAAACTATTCATACGGTCATAAAGACCTGAATAGGAGGGAAAATAAATTTCATATTGGTCCAAAACTTCTGTGACCCCAAAAGTCCTAGTGCTGGATGTTCAATCCCCACTATCACAGTGGCGTGGTCCACTTGATAGCTAAATCAGTCTTATTTTTTGTCTCAGGCCGTGAGACGAGGTGGCCAAATAGATGGACGATTTGGATGGATCACATATATCAAGGTGGTTGTCCATCAAATGAATAAATGGTTTGGATGTAATACAAGCATCAGGGGGTGAGTGTGGGTCCACGTACATGGCTCACCAGTGGATTGAGTCTACTTCATTTTTTTGTCTCGCCAAAAATGAGCTCGCCAGATAAATGAACTGCGCAGATACAAACATATATTATGGTGGGCTCCACCCATCCAGATTGTTGGACGGCTGGACCATCATCGCTGGTGGGTCCCACGTAATTAGGATGGACGGCGTAGGTAGAAAGATACATCAAGGTAGGGTGTACGACAGATGGATGAACAGTTAGATATAACACATACCTAGTGGGGTCCACAGGCTGCAGACGTCAGAGCTGCAGGATATATAATATATATTATAATATATAATATATAATATATAATATAATATAATATATATAAGATATCTTATATCTCAATATCTTTAAAATCCCCACCGTCCAGACCCTTTGGACGTTCTGGACAGTGGGACCTAACACATCCATCATGGTGGGTCCACACGTGTGGCCCACCTCAAAACATATACAATATATATATATATATATATATATATATATATATATTATGATTATTATTATTATTTTAAACTCAAAATCCAGCGTCCAGAGGAATGGACGGCTGGCTGAATGCTTCTGTAAAGTGACCCACCGTCCAAGCAATGGACGGTGGATACAACACATCATCAGGGTAGGGCCCACCAAGCCGTGGTTCACAAATCCAGCCCATTCAAGAAGTGTGTCCCACCTAGTTAAGGGGTCAGACCGAGTTTCGGAAGCATCCAAATTTCAGATGGGCCCCAGCAAGTGTATATATATGTTTTAGGCATGTTTCCACATAATTTTGGACGATGTGGGCCACCTAAGTTCCATGTACGGCTGACCTTTGGGGACATCCCATTTTTTTAGGGGACCCATCAAGTGCACGGTGTAGATGTTCCACATACATCAATGTGGGACCAGTGGTGGGGCCTACCCTGTCGTTCCAAGCAAAGGACGCTGCTTGCTGCAGCGTCCTCTGGACGCTGACAGCAGCAGCGTCAACCACCCCTTTTTTTCCTTACCGGTTATCATAAGTGGGGCCCACATTAGTAGAATCCACCCCATCAGTTGGGTTCCCAAGCTCGCGACAGGCCTATCAAGCTCAATTTTAAGTGTATTTGATGCATATAAACATCACAGCGGCCCCCAATAGTTTATATCACCAAGACTGCTGCTTTTCATGATGTGACTCATAAGAGATTCGGATTAGCATCATTTTTCGACTCAACGCCTAAAATGAGCTAAGGAATGGGATGGACGGTGTGGATTAGTTCTATACATTAAGGTGGGGCTTGCATGAGTGGCCCACCCCAAAACTTTAAAAGGCTACACACACACACACACACATTTTGTTAGCTGTTAGTATACGCCCATGTCAGTACACGCACTCCATGTTAGCTATCAACACGTCCAGTGTCCCTGGACTCTGGAGGGCAGGGATACAAACAGGCATTGTGGTGGGTCCCACACGGAAGTGGACCACATTTCATCAAGGTGAGTCCCACATGAACGTGGCCCACCATGTATATATATATATATATATATATATAATATCAATGTAATATATGATATTTAGTCCAACAAGTGGGACCTCCCACCGTCCCAACAATAGACGACGGATCTCACCTGAAATGCGGTGGGCCACACCGTCTGATGGATGGAGTAGGTTTAACACAAATAGGTGGGGCCCACTTCATTCTAGGGGGAGGATAGAGAGAGAGAGAGAGAGAGAGAGAGAGAGAGAGAGAGAGAGATGTAGCAGAGGGACCCCACCACTATGGGCCCCTCCTTGATCATACACATACATTAAAATTGGTCCCATCATAAATGGGCCCTCAATTCATCAAATCCAAATAAAAATCACCCACCTCAAGATTTCTTCTTCCTTCTTCCGCTAATGCATGATAAAATCCCAAAGGGACAATTTCAACGGTTAAGATGGGCTTAGGATGGTGGGATCGGGTGGTAGAAAGGTGGGCCACACTAGCTCTCTCTCCCATGGAGCTTGGACGTGGGTTGCTCTCATGGAGCTTAGGAGGAAAATGAGAGATAAATGAGAGATGTGATGTAAAGAGAGAGAGAGAGGGATGGGTGAGAGAGTGATAGGTGATGATTTTTGTTGACTTTTGGGTGGAAAGAAGAATGGGTGTCATTCCTTGTTGGTGAAAAAGGGATGGATAGGTAAGGTTGTGTACTTGACTTTCATTGATGGATTGTGGTAGTGTTTAGGGTAGAGATTCTCTTAGGGATTGCGACGCGCGATGTTTTCCTCGAACTGAATGCAGGCCCACATCTCTTGGCCTGGGTATCGCCTCGGCGCGTAATACGGGGTATCGAAACCGTGGCGATGGCGCGGTCACTAGGGTACAAGTCTCAGGTTGAGCCGACTCTGGAATACGGGACACGACTCAAGGTTGCACGCAACTGCCGATAACAGATCGCGGGTCGTCAAAATTCGACCGGGAGGACCGCAGAAGCCTACGGAACAGTACGGGTTAGGATACGGGTCTTACAGCAGTTGTCCTGTTATATGGGTCATGGTTGTCATGGGTCGTGGTTATCATGTTATATATGACCCACAATGGGGTGATCTAATCCATCCACCTTTTTGGCCAACTTGTCGTAGGCCCAAAAAGTCCTGACTTAGGCCCACATTGATGCTTATTAAAAGTGGACAATGCCTAAGTCACCATTATTGATGTTTCAACAGTCACCATTATTTTCAAAAAGTCCTAACTTGGGCCCACATCTGTTCCATTAATGTTTTAATAGTCACCATTATTTTCTATTATGTAGGCCACACGAGCACTGGATCAAGCTGATATTTGGCCCCTAGCCCTAAAATGACATGGCAAGAACGATGGGCGGCATGGATTATACACATACAACAATGTGGGCCCTTAAAATGATATTTTGCACCATTAAAAACTTCTATGGGCCACAAAAGTTTTGGATCGAGTTGATATTTGTGTGGTCTCTTCGTCTAGATTTTTGTAACCTTATCAATAGGTTAGATGGCAAATAAACATTCTGACGGCCCCTATGAAGTTTTCAATGGTGGGGATTCAATCATTACTGTTTTCTAAGGTATGATCCATATAAGATTGGGATCTACTTCATTTTTTGGATCATGCTCTAAAATAAGCTTTCAAAATGATTAGACGATGTGGATTTAAGGTACATACATCACTGCGAGTGTCATGCCTCCAAATTCGGATACAGAGTGTATACCGTCATACCCGAGTTACAGCACATGACTTATACACCATGTGTACTAAAACCATTCATTCGTATTATTTTTCAAAAGCTTGGTTAAAATGTACAGTAAGTTTTTAAACCCAAACCTTCAGCAAAACATTTCATATTCATTTATTTCAATCGCATACACATATCCATCTTCATGATCATTTATGGGCACTCAATCCACATATTGATAACATTCACAAAAGTTAAGCACGGTATCACAACCCAACCCTTTGGGGCTATTTTAAACCATTTACTAACAAAATCTTTAACTATTTATAATTTTTAGTTACTCAACTTAAAATTTGTTCAAAGACAAAATTAAAGGAATAACATGAATTCAACTAGATATGTTAGTAATTTAACATATTCAACTCGTTTTCATCAAGATAGGGCCATAACCTTTGTGAATTGTCCACATGTTTACCTTCCTGCTCCAAAACTTGAGCAGTTGTTTCATCGTCCATTAAATTTGTACAATTTTTCCATCAATAAAATGTCAACTGGCCAGGCCCAATGAGTGAACCCATAATATGCACATCATAATTAAAACAGAAATACATGAATGTCTTGAGATGATGGATGTGTGAATACATCAAGTGGGTTGATCAGTCCACTTGCTTGATTTGGATCCCGTCAACTCGCATCTCCCTCTTTTTGGGGTAGGCTTCCACATATTGTAAGTATCTAGGGATGGTCCCCTAATCCACCCGGTACTGTAATTACTTACATCTCATTCAGGGAGTGCCCCTAGGTATTCACAGCAGTTGTGCGATGCATGACATGTATATATGAGAATGATTTATACATTATGTTAGCAATTGTCACATATATAGTACCATATGTCATTTTAATTTTAAACAAACAAAGTATTCAACACATTAATGAATTACAATTAGCGAAAATAATTAGATGACTAATTTAATCACAACGGAGAGCAAACATGTTGGGTTCACTCACTTGAAATCTAGTGATGTAGATTCTGATATGTTGCTCCGAGATCAATTGGTTAGCAATTACCTAATTACATAGCTCAATTGGCTCTATATTTGTATATATCCCATCTATTTGATCAATTCACATTTGGTTAATATTATTAATTTGGACAGATCACATGAAGAATTCAAATGTTAGATTTTGAATTCTCTTATATTGCATACTTATAATTAGTCACTTATCATGTAGGGTCCACTTGATCAACCAAGCACTCTAATCATCCTGTTATTTTTAGATAATCAAGAATTGGCATTAATTTAACTCATAAAATTTAAAATATCAAAGTTTAGAAAAATCAAAAATTTTAGTGTATTATCGACCAGTCGAACTGAACCTACTGAAAATTTTCAGATGATCCAAAATTTTAACTTTTTAAGTTTCTTATTTTTCTTATTTTAAATGACCCACTGATCACATAGGATAGATCTAAGCCATCCATCGACATCACAAAATCTCAAATTGATAAGGAGTCAATAGATCGCTTAGATCTAGACTATTTATATTTTTTAAAAAAAATTATTCAAAGTATAATAGGTATGATCCTAACCATTCATCCTCATGACCCATCAAACGTTCAGATCCACCCATATTCTTCGGATAACAATTTAGATCTATTCCAAAATGAGCATGCATAGTGGGGATTTGATATGATCTGTCCAATCACCATTTTTAGAATTTAAGATATAAATGATTATTATGGTTAAATCTGATAATAAATAGCTCATCCATTGATCGGATTGATCTGAAATTTAAGGCATTGATATCTTTTGGCACTTATGATCAAACGAACCATTCAGATCTATCTTAGCATAGTCGGATGTAAGTAATTAAATCTTTTCCCAAAATACTATTACCCAGATCTGAAATTATAAATCATTTCTTTGTTAAAATTTCTTTACGTACCTATACAATGATCGTGTGGATGATCCACACCATCCATTGCATGGATCGGGAAGAGATGAACAAAATAACAAAAAAAAATCTATGGGTTGGAACTTACCTGATCAAGCCCTCCTAGAAGTTCCTATCTCTTTCTCTCATTTGTTTTTCTTAGGAAACCTCTCCCAGCATAGATCAGGAAGAGGTGAACAAAATAACAAAAAAAAAAATAATCCATCCTCCCTTATCCAGATCTTTATGGCATTTGACAAAAATATTGTTATTACTACTTCAGAAATCGATCATCCTAACTCACCCACAATTAGGAGTCATGATAGAAAAAGTTGATCCCTCAACCTCTCTGTCAACCAAGAGTATCTCTAGTAACTCAACTATTAACTTGTTTTTATTTTTTAATTAAAAATAAAAATATTTAATTATTTATTTTAGTTCTAAGTGCACTAAAATTCATGGTCGTTACAGTGAGCCCCACAATTAGGGGTCCCACCCACCTCGGTGGATCGGGGTCTCACCTAATTAGCTCTTTCAACCAAGGTGGGTGGGACCCCTGACTATGAGGCTGTGAAAGACCAAGCATCGCCTTTCTGCGACATTGCGGCATTGGGAATGTCTTTCCTACAAGGTACGCGTTTAAGATTATGGTTAAGAATCTCCATTACTAATGCATAGATGATTAGATCATTCCGCAATACAAATCATACAGCATAGACATAAAACACATACATCACATTGGGCCCCATAATGCCCAACCCACCACCGCTGGGGTTGGTGTTGGCAACACCACCCAACCACGTCCCAAGGCAGCAAGGTTTTCTACATGTGGGCTATGGTTCAATATTCCAAACTGTTTATGCTACAGCCCCATTGTGTATGGCCCATCAACAAAAATATCATGCCCATAAACATATTAATCCTTCTCTTGGTGGCCAATAAATAAATGCTTAAGTAGTTCATATGGAACCAAATAAGGGCAAATATTACCTAGCTTCTGGCTAGGATCTTCTAATATACTAATTTTAGCGCATGGGCAAATCCATGGTGGGGGTTTCAATCACTCAAACATGACCCTACATGTGTAATTAGAAAACCTAATGGCCTCATTTGTTCAATCTGAGAAGTTGAAAAGTATTCGGTGCAATCAAGATAAATCTCTTTGTGGCAAAGCCCACCTTGACCTTGACCAAGAAGCATATAGTTTTAAGCCTATTTTCACTTATCACATTATGTTGAACCTTATGGACTTAACCAAGTCCCAGAAAACTTAGATGAGTTGCATATGACTCTGTCAAGTCATCAATCCATGCCTAAAAGTGCTTAATAATTAGTTGTATTGGGAAACCCCATGCCATTTTTCCTTTAGCAAATTAATGGGATTAACAACATAAAAGATTTAGAGGGTGATAATCACTTCCAACATAAAAAAAGAAAATCATCAAACATATAGGATGTAAAAGACACCAATATTTTTTAGTGAAAAATCCATCAATGTGAAAGGAAAAACTATGGAACCTAATACGACATGAATCCACTATAATAAAATAATAAAAACACAATCATCAAGAGACTTGTCTTGGATATTCAAACTATATCACCCAAAGGTTAATTACAAGCAATAAGAAAGAAAGAAATTTCTCACTAACTAGAGATTGTAGAAAACCCTCAACACAACTCTTAGAGAAGATAACTGAAGAAATTGACGTTGTAAGTAAACTCTCACGAACTCGGATACGAAGATTTTGATAGTAGAAGACTCTTGTTCTCTCTTGTTCTTTCTCTTATATAAAACTCTATTCTTTCTCCTCTTTTTCTTAAAGGAAAAAAAAAAAAAAAAAAAAAAAAAAAAAAATGTGATGTGTTGCTTGAACCCACTTTTGGAAAAAAAAAAAAAAAACTTTTTTTTTCTTTCCTTTTACTTCAATTGGCTAAAAGACCAAAATACCCTCACAAACATATAACATTAAAAGGCAACTTAAGCTTACACATGTGGGTTCCACCTCTACATGAGGAGGGACCCAACAAGATGGGCTTGGCTAGGCTGGGTTCATCGATGTCTCTTATGATCATCTTAGCCATTTGGGCCTCACAAACCCATCCTTGGCAGCCTCGATGCATTGAAACGATATTATCATGCTAAATTACATACCTCCAACATCTAGTAAAGGTAGTGTAATTAGGTTTGTAGATACCTTGCTTAGGCAGGAATGCACTTGATTCAGACTCGGCTTTGAATGAGTCAAGCTAAGCTTATTTAAAATACTAATTTTGTTTGGCCTACTCTACTGTTAGCCATCTAAACAACGAACTACCTAGAAGGTGCACATGGGTACACTTTATTCGAATGACTTTGGCTAGGTTCGGGATAAGGCTCAATGTCCATAGGTCATAGCCAGGCGGCTTGAGTTTTAACATCTTCTTATGTCCATAGTTTTCAGACTTAGCAACTCGCCCGGATTGGTTCAGGCTCAAGTCAGAGTCATGACTTGACTAAGTCGGGGGTTAAATTATCCCGACTTGCCTGAGTTAGGGGTAGAGGTGGGCAGGACCCGACTCGACTCGGTGGATCCGAATCGACCATCTTGGTCAGATCTGACCCGACCCGAACCAAATGTCAGGGTCAGTTTCGGATCGAGTAGACCCACCCGGATCTGAATCTTGACTGAGTCGAGTTCGGATTACACAGTAACTCGACCCGAATCGTTCCGAAATTCGATCCGGTCAGATCTGATCCGATCCAAAACCCGACTTGGACCGAAATTGGGTACTATAAAAATAAAGCTTTAACTTTCCCTTTCATCACCCCTCTACCCTAACCCTACCTGTGCCACACCGAACTCGATCGGAACCCCGAATCCAGGCCATTCAGGAGCCCAACACCTTATCAGAACCACTCTTCCTCGTCTTCCACTTCCCTTCATTAGGTAATTTATATTTTTAAGTTTTCTTTTTTCTATGGTACACTGGGCTCGGGACCTCGCTGGTGGCCCGCCTTGGCTCCGGACCTCGGGTGCAATGTCCTGCCAGGCTGATGGTGGTCTGACCAAGCTTGAGACTTCGCTGGTGGCCCGCCCTGGCTCGAGACCTCGGGTGCAGCGTCTCGCCAGGTTGTTGGTGGTCCGACCGAGCTTGGGACCTCGTTGGTGGCCCACCCTTGCTCGGGACCTCGATGTGATCATCAATCTGGTCTGTCCATCCACTTTGGTGGATCCCACCTTGGATTAGCCACCTTGGTCTAGCCAAGCTCGGGACCTCGATGATGGTCCGCCCTGGGCTTGGCTCGGGTGCAGCATCCCGCTGGTGGTCTGGCCGAGCTAACCCTAACCCTAAACCCTAAATCCAAACCCTAAAACTTAACCCTAATCTTAACCCTAAACCATAAACCTTAAACCTAACTCTAAACCCTAAACCTTAAACCTAACCCTAACCCTAACACTAACCCTTAACCCTAACCCTAACACCAACCCTAAACCCTAACCCCAACCCTTAACCCTTAAACCCTTAACCCTTAACCCTAAACCCTTAACCCTTAACCCTAACCCTAAACCCTAAATCCTAAATTGCAAAAGTGTTTTATTTATTTGAAATTTTGAATTAAACAATTAGTAGTTAATTTTTTGAAATTACCATTTACATTGCTTATTGCTTAGCTTCTTAGTTCTTATTGTGCATTAGGTAGTTAGCTTAATATGTTTGTATAATTATATTACATTGCTTTTTTGCTTATCTTATTTTTGTGCATTATATCAGGATTTCTATGTGGTCATACGTAGATATAGTGTGTTTTTGGTGGCATAGAAATCACTTAAATTGTCCCGTTTTGGACTATTCAAGGTTAGATGGATAGTATGCTTTCATATAACCTATTTAAATGTTCATGCCTGCTCTACGCTCCATCTCCTAATTTCTCTCTTGATATGTTTTTTCCTTTTCATTTCTAATGTCAAATATCTTCACATTGTTTAGATATTTGGCATCGGAATATAATAGAAGATCAACTTATCCAGAGAGACATGGGGAGATGCTACCGAATTTTCAGTGTGGGCATTTAAATGGGAATATGAAAGTATTACAATCTGTACACCCTTGGATGGGTGATTAATTTAGGGTTTAGTATAATTCTTTTAGTATTATATTGTTAATGCTAATATAATTTATTATCTTTCAACTATTAGATGGCTAATGAGGGTCTTTCCAATACCCTAAGCAGTTTGTCAGTTACATCGCCAATGATCTTAGAAGAAGAAGAATTAGGTCTAGAAGATGAAGAGGTGCCTATTGATATTAGTACCTCACAGTCACATATTACGAAAAAATAAAAAATATATATAAAAAAAGATCGGTAGTGTGAGAAGATTTTGAAGAAGTAACCCTAAAAAACAGCACAATGAAGATACAATATAAGTACTGCAAGACTCAATATGCTAAGTAAGCAAATGGGTCGATCGCAACTCTAAAAAAAACACAGTCTAAGGTGTTATAAAAAAGTGAGAACTCAGACCTCAGGGCAACAGACACTTTCATTTACCCAATTTGTAGTAGGTCCGTCACAAGGCACATTGTCCATCTACAAGTATAACAAAGACCATGTGAATGAGTTAATGGCCAAATTTATTATTGCCGATGAAAGACCATTTTAGATGGTAAAGAGTCATGCTTTTGTCGAATTAGCCAGAAGCCTTAACCCCAGATACGAGAAGGTCCCCGTACAACAATAAAGAGAGTATGCATGAAGATGTATGAAAGCAAGAAACTCAAGTTAAAAGGATAGTTGGAATCGATTTCTCGAATTAGTCTGACATTATATTTGTGGATGACATCCAATTAACGAAAGGGGTATACGTTACTAACTGATCACTACGTTGATGCTGAATAGAGGCTCTGCAAGAGAATCATAAACTTTCATTATCTTGCACCTCTTCACACTGGATTGATAATTTTAGACTGCATGTACAAATGCCTTGTGGAGTGGAGCATTGAGAAAAAAATCTCGTCAATAACTTTAGACAATGCCTCTGCAAATGATAGCATGATAACGAATTTGCGAAACCAGTTTAAGGCCACCGGTAACTTGTATTTTAGTATAAAGATATTTCATGTTAGGTGTTGTGCCCACATCCTAAACTTGAGTTACAAGATGGCCTTAAAACAATTGAGTCAATGATTGAGAACATAATTAGAGAGTGTATGAAGTACATACGGAGTCACCTTCACGAGTCTATACACGGAATAAGATCGTGAAGAGGTTGAATTTGTCATCTTAGAGAACGATGAAGCTAGATGTCATGACACGTTAGAATTCAACTTTTGAAATGTTAGATTCAACGATATCTTTCAGAGATGCATTCTCTCACTATGCGAAGTGTGATAGTGCGTATCTTCGGTTGCCTTCTTAAGATGATTGGTCAAGAGTTGAAACATTTCGCAACTTCCTTTCGATTTTTTACAACATAACGAAGAAATTTTCAGCAAGCAAGTATCCAACAACAAATATATTTCTACCGAAACTTTGGAGGGTAAAAGATGTCTTACAAATAAGCTATAGTGGACCAAACTTTTTACAATTAATGACCATGGGTATGCAATTAAAGTTTGATAAGTATTGATCTGAGTGTAGTCTAGTAATGGCTATTGCGGTCTTTCTTGATCCTCGATGCAAGATGTTTATGGTTGTATTCATATGTAATAAGTTGTATGGTGAGAAGAGTGCCTCTGAAGTCAATAAGATTCGTGATGAAGTTGATGATTTGTACAATTTCTATGTGGTCACCGCAAAAGACAACTCCTCAAGTGGGTTCTAGTTCTGCTATTGATGAACCGCAAGAAACGATTGATGATTTTATGTCTTTCCTAGCACATGTTGAGACTCAAATGCAGACAACCCAATCAGAACTTGAAAACTATCTCAAGGAGCCATTTGTAAAATACAAAGGCGAAGAATTTGATGCTTTGTACTGGTGGAAGACAAAATCTCGTGATTCACAATACCTTCTGTTCTCATTAATGGCACGAAATATATTATCAATTCCAATTTCAATCATGGCTTCAGAATCTGCTTTTAGTACGGGCAGTAGGGTCTTGAATAAGTATCGAAGTTCAATTACACTATAATAAGTTTAAGCGCTTGTTTGTACATAAGATTGGCTACGTCCGATCTAGAGGAAAGGGAACTCTATTGATGAGGAGTTTGAGGAAGATGAGAGTGATAAGCAAGAGGAGACAATGCCTGCAATAATTGCATAAACCACATGATAAGACATTGTCTTCTATTTCTCTTGCATTTGCTTACAAGTTACAACATGATATTTGTAATTATGTTGTAGACTTAAATTGTAATATTTTATGAGTGGATAGATATTTTCCTCTTTTCATTTGTACTATTAAATTAGTTAATGTTCCTTAAATCTCATATTATATGGTTGGTTAATTCTGTTCATTCATCATTATAACTTTTTTTTTAATATTGCATTAATCTAACCAGATATTTTTCTTTTAAAATATAGACCTGTAGATATGTCATCGGAAGATGATACATCGACAGATATTTAGGATTATGGAGTCCAAGTCTACTCCCAAAATAGAAAGATAAAGCTACAATGCAAGTTGTGTGGAAAACAATTATAAATAGAAAAAATCGACTGAAATTACATCTGGCTTGTTGAGGAGGAGACGTTGCATCCTGAGGAAGTTTGGAATTTATTTCGAGCCATTCTCGACTCAAATACAAAGACTTTCTCCAATCCTCCCCCTACAATTACAACCAATACAACCAACCACAGAAGATATAAAAGTAAGTATATTATAAACGAAGAAGGAATAAGTAGAGGAATTGCCTCCAGGCCCTCCACAGTTAGTAGAGAAGAAGAACAAGAGAGAATTTTAAGGGAACAACAAAAACAAGATTATAAAGAGGTCATAAAAGAAAGCTTGAAAATAACATCCAGAACTAGACAACAACATCCACCCCTTCCAAGACAACATGATGTTGAAGCAAGCAAGAGAAAATTATCAAAGTTTCTTAAAAGTCTCACAGCATTTTATAGTCAGTTAGAATCCCATAAAAATTTGATCATAAAGAGCGGCCGAAAAAACTTGTTGAATCTATGAATGCGGATAATGGAAATGCATCTCCACCATCCGATTCATCAGAGGTAAACAACCATCTTTTGGACACCTCCAGCTTTGAGTCAGCCCAGAATTCTCATGCAGTTGAAGCCGTAAAAAAAGAACCAAATGATGATTCTGGCGATGAAGGTAGAGGTGGAGGAGGGGGTTACTATTATGGACAAGGTTACTTTTGTTACATGCCACAAAGGCATTCATGATACAAAGGTTATTGAATGAATGAAAGTTTTATTTGTCTGTATGTGGACGAGGTTTATTTACTTTTGATTTTTGACAGAGTTTATTTACTTTGTTCATTTTATGGACGTAGTTTATTTACCTTGGAAGTTGGATCTGTGATATTTTAACAATTGAAATGTTTGGTCTAATCGACAGTGGTGGACCCTTGGTTCGGTGTGGCATGAAATGTTTCGATCTGTCGACATCAATTAAGTTTATATATATATATATATTTATTTATTTATTTATTTATATATATATAAATGTTAAAAGTAAACAATGAACTTCGGTCATGGATTCTGATCCAATGAAAGTTGTTCTGTTCCCAGCTCTTAGATCATCACATGAGATAAACCCAAGCCACTAAACCTGTCCATCAGATGGGCCCCACCATGCAAATGCCTCTACTGTAGCTGGTCCAATCAATAATGTTCCCATACGAGTCACCAGAGGTGGGCTGTGGGCATCGAGTCGAGTCGGACCAGACTATGGGGCCCATAAAATTTTCAACGGGTTTTTATCCGATCTACTTGAGCTTTTGACTCGATCCGACTCGGTATCTCTGACTGAGTCGGACTCGGTTCAGATCAGCCCAGCCAAGATTTGGTTCAGACGAGTCAGGCCTGCTAGACTTGGTCCCGAGCCGGATCAAGTTCGGGTCAGGGTTTTCACAATAATGGTTCGAGTCGAGTTGGACCTAACTCGGTCTGACTCGACTCAGATGCCCACCTCTAGTTAGGGGTGAATTGGAGAGGTGAGAGGTGAGTCGTAGTACCAACCCGAACTAGTCCCAAAAGAGTTTGAGTCAACTCAGGCGAGTCTGGCAAGACCAGCAAGAGTCAGCTTATATCTGCCAAAAGGGGCTGACAAGTAGGCCCAGTCCAGCTTGATAATTTAGCTAACGGGCTGGATCTTTCTCATCTGCTTCGGCCTGGACCATTTGCTCCTCTATTTGTATGGATAGGCCTGGCAATAGGCCGGGCCGGGACTTGAGGTGTCAATGGGCTGGGCTCGGGACTGAAAAATTAGAATTTTGAATAGAGCCCGCCCAAAACAAATCAAAATCCGGGCCGAGACCTAACCAGGCTTCTAGATTTTGAACCAGGCGGGCTGTGTCTTTAGGTTGGGCTGTTGAAACTTTTTAGTTTGGGCTTAAGCCCGGCCCATTGCCACCCTTATTTGTAGATAAGGCCCCGCTTTTGTCATTTCGGGGAGAGAGAGAGAGAGAGAGAGGATGGCGTTGTCTGTGGTAGCAGCTCTCTCAACAAGGGTTCCCCCTTCAGCTTCCTTATCTCTGCTTACCAGCAGAAGAACAAGCTCCGTTCATTCCATCAGGTCCCCAGCCCCTGGTGGGCCCCACCACACCTCCTCCTTCATCTCCCCCTCCACGTCTCTTTCTTTCCCTTCTTCTTTCTCAGGTACCCAAAACCCCTTCTCTCTCTTCTCTCTCTCTCATGTCTTTTTTGTTGAATTCTAGCTTCTCTCTCTTCCTTTCTTGAATTTCTTGCTGTTCTGACATTTTTGGGAGAAAACCCATCTGCCTCATGATCTTCCTTTCTTGAATTTCTTTCTGTTGTTGACATCTTGGTAGAATAGGTTTTATACAATGCTTCATTTCGTACAATTACGCCAATGATTCAGTCATCCATCGGTTGAGCGGATGGGCCCCACCGAGTATAGACCACACATGAAATATCTCCATATGTGGGAATCCAAACTAGAGAATAGAGCGTTCAGGAAGAAAATGCAGCAACAGTCGACATTCAATTGAAAATGGGCGAAAGATTCGACGGCTATGACCTTTCAGTCTAGGAGATCTTCATTTAATGGGCCCATCGTACAATGGTTCAGATCACTTGTACGAAACAAGAGCACCGAGCGTAGTGTACATATTACAGTCGAGCATTGTATGATGCTTCCTTGATGGAAACCTCATCACCCATTTCATCTATTTCATTCATCTCATTGATATGTTCTTACACAGTGGTTATCCTTACTGACAATTGGATGTTTATTAGAAGAATGTTGAGGCAATTTAGCCAAGCAGAGAATGAAAAGGTGGATCTCAACATAAACGTGCTCCGTCCCAAAATTTGATGTGGGCCACACATGTACCTCAAGTATAGACCTTTCGCCATACTCTTTTACTAAATATTGATCTTTCTTGATTATGTGGCCCATCTGATGAATGGGAGAGCCTTATTTTGGGTTAATGCATGTTGACGGCGTGAGCTACCTGATGAGTGGCAAAGACCTTGCACCTGTTCTATGAATTGCCTCTTCAATCTCTGGTTGCACGAATCGCCCTTGCACTTCTCATTTGTAAATGGTGTTCGGTTTCTGGACTTTAGGCTATGTTTGGATGTATAAGTGAATTGAATTGCGAACATTTGCAAAAACCAATGACGTCTCTGTTAGACTTATATTGCAATTCAAGTCAATAGTACATTGAAATACACCCATCCATTCAATGTGTAAAAACATCAGCTGGGTTTTATTTGGAATGATGCAGATAAGGAAATCGATGCTATGTTTTAGCTTCGGCAGGAAAACATCTAACAATTCAATTATGTGAATTATACAATAGAATATACCATTTGGAGTGTATCTTCTTACTTGTGTCATAGAATTTGTTAATGCTAGAAAGCTAAGATGGATGTAGCTTAGACACAGATGCATGTCAGTGATAAGAAGGGGTAGTTGGTGTTGGATACTGTTCTGTTCAGTTACATGATAATATCGAAAGATGTATTATTACGTCAAGGATTGAAAATGGAATTCCACACAAATCAAAGAGGGCCATAGACTAAGACAAGTTGAAGCTTAGTTGAGTACTAGATATTGTTTTCTTAGCTTAAAGATGTTTGCATGTGATATGATTTTTCAATATTGTAGAGTATGAGATTATCTTCTGGATGCTTGTTTATATGCTTTTGGGTTTTTTTAAAAATGAGTTGAGTCTCGATTGAATCAATTTTATTCCAAACCAAATGTCTTGATTGAATTTTAACAAACTTCTGATGGAGATTTACCTGTCGATGGTCAGTAGGAAAGAAACTAAGACAATGATGTTAAACTCTTTAGTTTCTGTTTAATAGTTGCATCTTCATCTAGGAAAATGCCGAGGATGAGAATGGTTTTTCAATGTACATGATTTGATTGAAATGGCGTGCAACCAACTTTGACGTTAGGGATTGTATCGACATGCTTCTTGCCCATATTAAAATGGTAGTGTCGAAGTGCATAATGCATTCATTGAAAGAAGTATTTTGTTTCTGCTGTTTATGCAATGATCAAGAAAGAGTGTTCCTCAAATCTTAGCCATGGATCTTTTCCAATTCTCTGGTTAGTGTTCTGCTCAAACCTGAAACATTCTGTTATCATAACAGAAATCAATGCCATATCAAAGTGATGAAAACTATAAACGTACATCATTGGTTTTTTCAACGCTATATTCAAGTGCTAACAATGATTGCATTTTTTTTAAATATTTTTTTAATATCAATACGAGGTCTAAATTACAACACCACATCTCACTAGTCGTTCTCATTCTTTTTTTTATTTTTAAATAATGGCAATTTTATTCAAGGGAAGCAAATAGTACTGTTTGGATTGAGGGAAAATGAAGGAAAACTGAGGAAAGTAAACAGTTTTCCTTCAATGTGACAGTTCCTCTATTTGAGAAACATTAAATAATAATAATAATAATAATAATAATAATAATAATAATAATAATAACAAAGAAGAAGAAGAAGAAGAAGAAGGAAATCGATTTCGTTTCCTCAGCAAGGGAGTAAAACCTTTTCTTAAAAAGTCAATTGATAGGAAAAGAGGCTTTCCTCTTATTTAACATTTTTCTTTCCTTCATAATCTCTCACAAAACAAACAGGTGTAAGGTCGGGTAAACAGAATGTTTAGCCTTGAAGCAAGGAAGCAGATTTCATCAAATGCAAACACAAATGAAAGCTTCCAAGGCTCCCAAGGATATTGATTTTCTAATTTTAGTTATGCTTGAACATTCAGGTTTGTCGTTGAGGGTTGATTTCAATTACAGCATAGTGGTAAAGGAGAGGCGCCATGTCCTCCAGGTGAGAGCTGGGAAGGCTGCTCTATGCCTTACAAAAAGGTCTCGGTCTCGGAAGTCACTAGCTCGAACTCATGGTTTTCGTAGGCGAATGAGAACGACTGGTGGGAGGGCAGTGTTGAGGCGGAGGAGGGCCAAGGGACGGAAAATTCTCTGCACGAAGACGAACCCGAACAGTGGGAAACGGGGCTGATCTGATCATCCTTTACTGTTGAGCTTTGATTTGAATGGATTTGTGGTAACAGATCATTCCATGTCTTCTTTTGTAGTAAATGTTAATTTGGTTTCATTTGAATCTTTCATCTGTTTGACAAGTTCTCAAAGCTGAACATTTTGAATGTTATGTCATGCCATGCACGTGGGGAACCCTAGTGTGTGCAGGTGTGTCATGTCTCCTCCAACTTAGTCATGGTTAAGAGAGATGCTATTATGCAGCTTGTGTCATGGAAGTTCTATGCGGCGCCCTTGTAGTACACATGGAAATTGTATTTGATGATCAATACTACCAATCGGCTGCTGCATCGATTGGACAACTGTGACCATCCATTTTGTTCTGAGCTTTGCTGGTTGAATGTGTACCGTTGTTGTAACTCTCTTTTTCGGGTCAGTGATCAGATTCTACCTCTTTCCAATTCAAAATTTGTTTGCCTCGCCTACTGTGAGGGGGAAACTGTGTAGAACTTCTGTGAATCTAGCTCATAGTTTTAGAACTCGTTGGCAATTGTGAAACTTGGTTGTAAGCCTGTCTTGGCCTTCACTCAGCGTGATTTGTCAAGTCAATCTGACTTGGTCGACTAACTTGATTCAACATGACTCCAGTCAAGTTACTCACTTGAGTAGCATTTTTACTAAAATATATAAGAATTGGGTTTTGAACCCAAAACCTGTAAGTAGGAGCTCCAACCGACAAGCCAAGCATCATTTGTTTGCTCATCCTTCCATTATTATTATTATTATTAATTTTTGTATTTTATCAATATATAACCATTTAAAGTTTATATAAGAAGAAATTAATGCATTCAAGGGATCTTGGGATTAATAACAAGATGAGGAAAAGTATACGTAAATGGTTTATTCATGTGCAAGGGAGACCAAGATTTACGCCAATTAGGAGCGAGTTGTACAAGTTGAAAGCTCTAAAAGGAAAGACCTTAAAGGATGTGGATAGAGGTAGTAAGAAAATACTTGCTGTATGGTGTAACTGAAGGTATGGCCTCTAATAAAGTGGAATGGCATAACAGGATTCATACAGCTGACCATAATTAATTGGGATAAAGCTTAGATGTTGTTGATAATGATAGCTATTTAATATATTTATAAGTAATATTAATTTAATTATTAAATACAAGTCTACTTCTCAAGTTTATAAATTATGCTCTAGCTGCATGGAATCTTTTCCCTTTGCTTAATAAGCTGCTTTTATATTAGTTTTATTTAATTTATTATCCATAGAATATCTTTCAAAAAAAATATTATTCATAGAAACATTTATTTAATTTAAAAATGTAATATCATTTTTATGATATGTCTCTGGGGTTTTGGTTTTTGTTTATTTAGTGGTATTTGCCTTGCGGTTCTCAAGAATGGTATGCAATATGCAATACAAAGACAATATCCAGTGAAAGATTAAAAGTAAATTGAAAAAGGGCGCACGCTTCCCCCTACTCACAGAGCTTTTAAGTGTGAGAAATCATCCAGTGGATTAAGCGTGTGGAAACCTTTCGATGCACTTAGTAGCATTTGTATCATTTTGCATCCATGTCACCTTTTCGGACCGTTAATTAGGCCAAGTTCATTCTTCATAAGCATACTGATCAGGTGATCCAAACCATTCAGTCAGTGGCATTGAAAAAAACAAGATGGATATGATCATTTGCAGAAAATAGGCCTGGTCACTGATGTTTGGGACCACTGGATTGTTGTGAGTTTCGCATGGTAGTGGAAGAAAAGTGGATGAATAGACGATCCACATAGATGTAATTGCAACTAGGTACATGGGGTTTCCATACACTTGAGAATACTAGATCATTTCTCTTTCAAGTTTTGAAATAGCACATGAAAAATCGAGAGTCCATGCGCTCTGAAACTTGGTGCACACTGCAAAAACACAACCATTTCCTTTGTCCATATTATCATTAGATCTTTTATCTTGAAATTTACAAGCTAGATTTTGACTTGATAAAGAGCAACAACAAGAATAAGAGTGAAAGTAATAAACGAAGTGAGATTATAGAAATTTCTAGTGGCCCATATATGATTGACAAAGTTGGTCCCATTGGAGGAATTGCCTAATGAAATTTCCAGTAGCTAGTCACTACTGGACGGTGCTCTATAAAAATAATATTCAATGAAGAGCTTCACGCCATCGTCAACATACATATAATCTTTCTACACAATGTAACACTATCTATATTAGTTTTAGTCTTAGTTCTCCATTTCGAGCATGCCTTGCTACAGCAATTTTGGAGTTTAGCATCGCTTAGTCCGTTATTGTCCAGGGCCATTGTTGCAATATGTATTAAGAATAGTGTAAATATCCACAACTACCGTCATCAGATTCTCGATCAACTGAGTTCATATTTGGAAGATCACTCAGGTCACATCCTATTGGCAGCATACCTGGATTGTTTTATCCACACGGATGGTAATAGGTAATTTATCTTTAATTTTTCTCTATTTAGTTTGATTTGCTTTACTGATTGTACTCATCTTATTTCCAAATCAATAAAACCAGCAACTAACCTTTATTTATTTATTTTATCTCATTTGTCTATTATTGCATCACTGAAAAACTTGAGAACCGCGATCACTATTGAATGAAAAGTCTTTAACTCAAGGCAAAAAGATTCCATTAAAGGACTAATCTTCTCATTTAAAATCGCATAATCGCTGCAACATTGGTAGCTAGATAGTCAGATCTACATCCATGGGTCTTATCATATGGCCGATTTGACACTTGGGGTCGGAAGCATTTAATCGTACTCGAGTTAAATACGACTCTAACATGCCTAACACTATACTAATCACGCATATTTGATTGAATACAAGCCGTTCGTTAACACGTGGTTACGTATTTGATTGAACAACAACACTATTAAAGGAATTTTTGATGCATGTCCCATCCGGCCAGTGTTCTAAAGAATTTTTTGATGCATAGATCAAAATTGGAGCCCATCTAACTAACGGTCCAGATCACCAAACTGTCAACCGTATGAACAAATTGAAAGTACGATGTCCCCTTCCGTATCTTAGGTGGATCCGTGGCTCATTCTTGGGAATGAGATGATAGAACTATGTGTATCATAATCAAAGTGGTACATGAGTCGAATCGAGTCAAGGTTGGCACAACTTGACTCGGCTCAGCCACTAGCTGATCCTAGGTCAAACTCGGCTTAGCTCGGTCCTCAAGCCTGACTAGCTAGCTCGGCTCGGTTCGGTCAGCAGCTCGGGCTAGTTCGAGCCGAGTTCAAGCCTGTGTGGCATTTTCTCAAACGCATGGAATACACCTTCAATTTCGCATAGTATGCAAAACAACAACAGCAGTTTACAAGTATTTCATCAAACACTCAATAGGTAGCATCAAAATCAAAATACAATGGTAGTTTTATCATGTAATGTTTTATTTATTTGGTAGTATTTGTTTCATATTCATACCTTCCTCGCCACCATCCAATCTCGCAGAGAATGTATGCAATCGAAACAATACTTTGTACAGCACTTTGTTGAGTCATTTCATCAAACACGTGGTGAGAAACATCAATATCAAAATAACTGAGTCACCGAACTGGCTCGATCCGAGTTTGATTCGAGCTCGGACAAGCTCGAATGCGGATCGAAATTTTTTCTATCTCCAAAAATCAGCTCGATTCAGCTTGAACTCAGTTTCAAACCGAGTCAAATCGAGCTTTTGCGAGTGGAGTCGAGCTAGTTAACCGAGCTAACTTAGGTTCATATACAGCTCTAATCATAATACGATAAAACAACCTTCTCCCAAGGTTGTAAACAGTAGATGGTGGTATCAGCACCGTCCACGTAGTGGCTCTGCCTTAGATGGCCATGGTTTACACCACGTGGACAATCCCAGCAAGTTGTTTTTCTCACCTTTTCCATTCGAGGTTTGACGGTTTAACTCCTGCTTTCCATTTGAAGGCCAGCAATTGAATATTTAGGAACATCTGTTTTGGCTGAAAGGTCAGATTTTGTAGCATGTTCTCAACGATCGCCCACACGGGCACCCAATTTCTTTCTCAATGTGCATGAAAGCAACGGTTCCCATTCTCTTGTTACATTAGCAACAATGGAGAGATGGAGACGAATATTTCCAAGATACTCTAACAATTTGGTGTGGAAGAGTCTGAGTAGTTATTGAGAATGTGGTTGCCCTTTAACTGAGGGCATTTTTGTCATTTCAATGCATTCATGAAAGTAGTCTGCTTTCACATTCCTCTTTGCACATAGCTATCGTAGACAATATCCACTTAGAGCCCATACAATAAAGGGTTTTTGGCCGCTAACTTGATAACTTTGCGACATCCACTTCATACATTTGTCTTTTTATTTTAGGTTAGGATGCCATTTCAAAATTAAGTTGATGTAGAGAGGATTGCGAACAGTTTCTTGGCTAAGATGGATCAGAAAAGGGCGTTGGCAACAGAAGTGATCCGGACCATCAGACCTTAAATCAGGTGTATCTCAAAATTTGGAATGAGTTATTGGGCATAAAATATATGATTTTAGGGTAGAACGAGCTACTTTAGCCACCCAACTTTGCTACATCGGGTTGCACAAGCCGGATTTGCAGAATACTGCTAGATCGGCAGTCGTTTCTCTATTTTAATTCTGTTTTTATTAGAAATAGTAAGTTTTAATTTGATTATAACTCTTCGTCCGTTGGGTTTTAGGAGTTGCACCCAACGCGAGAAGTGCTTGAAATAATTAAGAGAACAACTTGCTGAAGCCAAATAGGACACTTACTATTTTTGGCTGAAAACCTTGCGCACTAGCAAACATCACGACCGTCTATAAATAGTAAGTTGCAAATTCTAAGAGTTTTAATTGTAGCTTGATTTTGATTTCTCTCTCATTGCTTACTATCCTTATTTAAAGGGTTGTGAACTCATTTAATTCATTCATCAATCAAATTACGAATTTTATAGAATTTATTTCTATTTTCCTTGCTTTCTTTCTCGTGGATTCGAGAAGTCTTTGTGAGGAGTCCAGAGAAATTCCGTGGCTTCGGAACAGTTATCCCCCTGAGGAAGACGGTGCTTGACCTCACGTCCTCCCTTGCGTCATAAGTCAAACCTAAAACTAGAGTAGGCCACTGACACTGAAAAATCAATACGGGTCACCTACTGTTTAAACCACTTTGGATGCCTCTCTCTCTCTCCCTCCTACCCTCCCTCCTTTTCTCCCTATGTGTGTTGCACATGCTATACACCTAGTCTACACAAGACGATAAAGGAACTTTCCACTGATCGCATGCAGGTAGAAATTACCATGTTAACCCCTCAGTCATTATGTCTAATATGGAGTATTTTACCACTTCTACATGCTGAAATAGCCTACTATTTGTAAGGAGGATAAAATCTGCTAGATCATGAGCCATTATTTATTGTAAATATGTTACAAAACCTTATAAAACCTTCCTAGGAGAAAACGTCCTTAATATTTTACATAATGCAAGAAAGAAGTCTCATTTCTATGTTTTGCCTTTGAAGAGAAGAAATCTTTTCATAATTTCAGTTGAAAACATGTTGGAAATCCGAATCATTCATTACCATCTTAGGAAAGGGTAGCCTTAAAAGAAACCTTTTATGGGAATAGATTGGATTAGAGGGTGTGGAATGTTTAAATTGGGAAGTCTTGCAAACAAAGGCACTAAGGTTTAAGAGCTAGCCTAATGGCATGATGGTCACCACTTGGTTGCTATTGTATTCATTGTCGATATGAGTGACATTGACTTGTAGCGGTTGGACAATTAATTAGAGAAGATAGTGTAATTCTTTCCTATCAATGTTGGGCCCACCACATTAATATCGATAGATATGATAATGTAATTTTTTCCAATCAATCCGTCTAATCAGTGGCGGGCCACTGCTAACTTGTCCCCTATGAATGATTTACAAGGAATTGATAGATGTTTTTATAAAGTACATATGGGGTATATAACTTTAGTTATAGAGAGTAACATTTTTAGAAATCAAAACTACTGTATGTGTGTACTACCATCTGAATATTCATATTAGGAGGAAGTCAATGTGTGTACTACCATTTAAATATTCATATTAGGTGGAAGTCACTGACGCCTATAATTGACTACTTAGAAAATTTTCTCTGTCATCATTTTTGTGGTACTAGAGGTTTGCTAAGCCCACACATGTGAGGAACATACACATGTGTGGAACTGATGTAGAGTGGGTCGCGGATAATTTCATGACCAAGATGAACTAGAAAAGGCTCGATTGGAGACGGAGATGATCCGGACCGTCAGAACTTAAAACAAACGTATCTTGCAAACCGGAATGAGTTATCAGACGTAAAATATATTATTTTGGGGTAGGACAAGCTACTTTAGCCACCCAACCTGGCCAAGCCGGATTTGCGAAATACCATCAGATCGAAGGTCATTTCTTTGTTTTAATTCCGTTTTTATTATAAATAGTAAATTTTAGTTTATTATAACTCTTCATCCGTCGGGCTTTAGGAGTTGCGCCCAACATGTAAAGTGCTTAGAATAACTAGGAAAACAGCGCAGTGAAGCCAAATAAGATACTTACTATTTTTGGCCGAAAACCTTGTGCACTAGTAGACATCACAACTGTCTATAAATAGTAAGTTTACTATTTATGGTAAGTTGAGAATTCTAGGAGTTTTAGCTGTAGTTTGATTCTGAAATTTCTTCCATTGCCTGGTATTCCTATTTAAAGGATTGTAAACTTGTTTATTTCAATCATCAATCAATTTCGAATTTTATAGAATTTATCTTCTATTTTCTTGTTCTTTTATTCACGAATTCGAGAAGTCTTAGTGAGGAGTTTAGAGAAGTTCCATGGATTTGGAACAGTTATTCCATTAAGGAAGACAGTGCTCGACCTCACGTCCTTCCCTAGATCAGGAGCCATTCCAATCCAGCCTCAGACATGTGTGGGTGATTAAAGCTTTCCATTTGATTGGGAATAATGATTATGCCTTCTGCTTCAAAATTCAGGATGTTTTGCATCTCAAGTGGGCCACGTTGGTTTAAAAAAAATTTTCTTGCCATCCGTTTGTTTTACATGCTAGTGAAATGGCCTAATAATCTTTTGGGCAGAAAATCTAACTAGCCAAGCTATTGGAAAGTTCTAATTATTTACATGTGTAATATTTTTCCCATGACGTTAAATTAATTAAATTCTGAATCCAATAGACAGAGTGGATTTGACACATATCCCACGGTGGGCCCCACAATCTTTAACACATGACAACTTAGACCCTCAACACATGAGAACCTTGGCCTGTAACACATTACAATTATGACTTCGACCCTTAGAACATGACAACCTTGACCCTTATCAAATGACAATCACAATGTAGACCTTGACAACCTCAACTCTTAACACATGAAAACCACCCTTAACACATGACAACCTTGACCCTTAATAAATGACATATGTTCATTGTCTTCCAAGGAAATATATTATAAAATTTAAATTTTATTTCATTTATTGTCTTTCACATGACAACCACAATCATTCATCTCTATCTCAAATTGCCCATCCGGGAAAGGAAGTTAGACGTTTGTGCCATATTGGGAACAACTTGATGCGACCTGTGTCAAGATCATCGGTGATTCTAAGTTAGTAATTAGCCGATGTCCTTGTCTTCCTTCTCTAAGAAAAGTGGTCATCTGAACAAAAACAAAACTCGTTTTTAGGGCTATAGAAGTTGTTGGTGGTGCCCATACACTGAAAAAGTTGATGGTGGTAACCGTACACCGAAAAATACAGTCGAGGGAGTGGTCAAGTTTTTGGCGCCGTTGTCAAGGGCTTCGGCTACATTTTTTCTGAGATTGATTAGCATTAGAATTGGGTTAGGATTATGGTTAACTTTTGCTATTATGATTTTCTGAATTTGCTTTTAGAAACTAAAATTGTTTTCTGTTTTGTGGAAATCTAACATAACAACTCCAATCCGGTAACTTCTTTCCAACTATCTTTTCTTTCCAGATTTCTCATTTCTGTAGTTTTCTTTTTCTTATGTTTTAGTTGTTTAGAATTTGAGGACTGTAAATCTTTCATGCCCAAGTGGGTTCGTGACAACACTCGACGTCTTTTTAGTGAATAAGGATTAGTCGAAGGGATGTCTATCCATCACTATATTAGACACCACTTGAGATCCTCTAAGTTAATTGAAGTAATGACTGCAATTCAACCTCAACTTCCAGTTAATGAAGTTCAAGATGAGAATGAGGTGCATCATGCTCTCACCTCGTACTTTACAAGATTATTTACAACCGACGAGAGTGAGTACACCTTCCTACATGGTATTTCCACTTAATGCAGGTAATATAAATAAAAAATTAAAAAAAAAAAAAAGAAGCAAACAAACAAACAGGAAAAAGGTCCGTGCACTAGCATCCAAGCAGTGATAATTTCATCCTTCTTTTTTTCAAAAAAAAGATATCAGGGGCCTAGCTAGGACATTTGTTTAAGCCTTCTAACTCCTAGGGCATTTGGCATGCAATACCATGAGGGTAGTATGGTCAAAATCCCATCAAATAAAGACTCAGTCAAACTTTTTAGTCAACTGAATTCGGTGGGCCTTTGAATCCACTCAAGCCTTCGGGTGAACTCTTCCGCGAACAGATTTTGGTGGATGAGGTTTGCTTGCCCGCACCGACGTTTGTCAAACAGCTCATGTTCCAATATGACAAGTGTACAGGACATTTGGTCCAAATGTCCATTAGGTGGGCCCTTAATGAAGATGATCATGTCAAAAAGTTAGGTGGTCCATTAATAAGGTGGATACCTCTTTGACAATAGAGAGGTTTAAATGAAATTTTCAATTGTACGTCCATATCCAAAGTACAGATGTGGCTCACCTAATAAGTGACTGAGCTTGGATTTTGTGCATGGTGGTCATCATGGCATGGCCCACCTTATACAGTGAGTCAGCACACGTGTACTTGCTAAGTTGACATGTGTGCTGCTTGCTCTTGTTCATTATTGTATGTGGACAGAATTTGCAAATCAAGACAACTTCAATCAGTCACTGAGTTAGGCTGAAATCTGGGATGAGGTGGGCGTGGCCAGGTTGGTCATGAAAATAGATTTTTTCTTTTTCTTTAATTATAAATAATATTAATATTAATATTAATAATAAATTTTTTTATTTTTTAATTTTTTGAAAGTCCTTCCTCTTCCTGAGAAAAGTAGGCAGAGTCCCAAGTCACTGCCAATCTTCACTGAAACCACAACAGGGTTTATATGTAAATACATGGTGTTTGATTGATTGAATCGATGAGAATTTTTTTCATCTTCATAGGTTACTTATATTATGGTATTATTGTGTTAGAGTATATTAAAATGGATTAGGGTGTCCAAATAAATTAAGGTTATTTTCATATTTGTTCAAATGCATATCCATGAGAATCTTTTCAAATTCCTAACACATCTCTCGTCTCTTTCATATATTCAGCTGTTATTAAAGAAATAATTTAAGTTACAGATTTTTATAATGTAGTATCTCTGGTTTAACCCATTAAAACCATAGGATGAATTCCCATATGAATATTATGCCAAGCCCTTACGAACGTGATTAAGGCAGTGGTTAAGGCAATGTCTATAGAAAAATAAGGCCTTTGATTTTTCTTATCTATGTAAATAATGTTCAAATTTGTCACGTACTTGGGCTAATGCATTTGTAACGCAGGGATGGATGTGATGAGGTGGATCACTGTCTCCCTCAGGGATAACTAATCCGAATCCATGGAGGTGGATCACCGTCTACCTCAGGGATAACTACTCCAAATCCATGGAGCTTCTCCGGACTCCTCACAAAGGTTCCTTGAATCTTGTGGAGAGAGAGAAAATAGAAATAAATTATAATAAAACATAAATAAATTGATTGATGGATAAAAATGAATTTACAATCCTTTAAATAGTGATTCTAAACAGAGGAAGAAGTTTCAGAATCAAACTCCAACTCAAACTCTGTAAAAATCGTGACTTATTATAAATAGTAAACTTGATATTTATAGGCGGTCATGATTTCCACTAGACTTCCTGCTTTTCTGCCAAAATAGTATCCTATTTGGGTCTAACCACATTACTCTCCTAAATTTTCTAAGCCTTTTTCATGTTGGACACAATTCCTAAAGCTCAATGGATCAAAAGTTATGATCGAACTAAAACTTACTTTAAATATTAAAAAACAAAAATAAAATGAATTTTTGACCACTGATCTGATGGAATCTCGCAAATTTGGTGTGGGAAACCGGGCATAACAGGGTTAATTGGCTAAAGTAGCTTCTCCTACCCCAAAATGTACATTGAATAACTCATTTTGATTTGTGAGATATGCCTGTTTTAGAGTTCTAACAGTCCTAATCACTTCCACTTTCAATCAGGCCTTCTTTGGTTCATCTTAGACATGAAAGTATCCGCAACCCGCTCTACTTCAATTTGTAAGGTTGTGAGAAATTGTGTTACTTTGTCTTGGCCATTTAGTCGCGAGTTACATCAACACAGGGACACGCACAACTTGAAAAGTAGGCATACTGATGTGAGGAATGCTCCAAGGTCTTATGAAAGGAAATGCATATTCACTTGCAACCTGTACAAACATCCTTAGATTTGATAGCTAGTCATGAGACTTTTGTTACCTGTTTAGTTAGTTTTGATGCATGTCTTGATTCTTGAGACCCATGATAGTAACATGCACGTGATTGGGTCACTCATGAAAACATCAATCGTGGCTATAATTTATCAAGGGATTCACACCATAATGTCTTGTCATATAGACTTTCTCACCCTGGATTCACACCATAAAGTCTTATCATATAGACTTTCTCACCATGGAATACCACTTGGATTGACATGCTCCGTTTGTGTACATGGAATCTCTTGGATAAAAAAGATTTAATTAAAAAGTATTTGCAAAAGAAATGGTCTAATTAAAGTTTTATAGCCCTTATATCAAAGTGCAATGGTGTGAATCGACGGTGTGAAAGTCTATATGACAAGATCATCTAGCCAACTTCAGTTACTTGGGAGAAGGCTTAAATGATGATGATACATACATTGGTTTTCTTTTTGTTTTGATATGTTAAACATCCAACAATGTATCCTTTGACCATATAGTTGTGTACTCATTTAGAGCCTCAGCTCACATGATAACAGGGTGACGATGACATAGAGGGATATAAGGGTTCATGTGCATAAAAACCTAGCGTAAGTGGTTAGTGAAGGCCGACGTGCAGTTTAAGTAAAAATACTCATTTGCCCAAGCACATGTGGGAGCTTTCAAAACTTAGATGATCAACCTTAGAAAACCAGAGCTCCTAAATTAATGGTTTTGGCTTGAAGATTGAAAGCATGAATGATCATCTTCTTCTTCTTCTTTGTAAGCTATACTCATAAAAAGAACCAGCGTATTGTTTTAGAATCTAAATATAAACCTAGGACACATTTCATGGGCTGCGATGCAAAAAAGGCACTAATCAAATGTTCGAAATGATCAAATCTATCCTTGATTTGGCATATTTTCTATAGGCATCATTTTTCCATGTCATGGATGATGGATGGGATGGGTACAATTGGTTGAAAAGGTGATTCTTCAAAATCATAAGCAATCCGAGATGGGTCCTAACAAATAGATGGATCAAATTGTTGATGGAACATATTTCTATGTAAATGATCTCGACCATTTATATTAAATGCTATTTGATCAAATGGTCAATATTTCTCATATCATTGTTGTGTTTGTGTGGTAGCCCATCAAATGTATGTCAGACCTAATGAATAGTCTAGATCAATGGAGTAGAGTGTCTCCATGTCTAGTGCAACTAAGAGCTCTATAATTTATAAGATGATATCAAATGCAACACAAACACACAGAGATCATACGTTTTTTATGTAGAAAAATGCTCATGGGAAAAAACTATGGCATAAAGTGACATTGAATCCACTATGAAAACAAAATTATAAGAGATTGATGGACTCACCAATCCGAACAACTCCAAAAACCCTTTATAAAACCCTAACTTTGCTCTCCCTCTTGCTCTAGAAGCCATTTATACGTGATTCACTCTAATTTTTCCATTTATAACCCCTTACATAGAGTTACAACCGAATTAGGAAATAAAATACACATTTCTGCAAAATCATGCATATATGTTGATAAGATCGATAACCATCGAGGGTCTATCAATGGGATCGAAGCCAACTTTGATGCGATCGAGTAGCACTCCAAAATTATCCAATGAGCAATAAGGAATTCTTTGGAATTCTCGATAGGATCGAGTGGACTGTTGAGGGGATTGACATATGCTCGATGGGATCGAGTAGCTTATCGATGCTATTGACAAACCCTATTTTAGATATATTGAAGACTTTTGACAATAATCTCTACTATGGATTCAATATTCATGCTCCATTTATCCACCATGTCATCACCATCTCTAATTACCTTCTATTATAGTTTCATCGTCGCTTCTTGTGCACACTCTACCTTCATTAAGCCTTCACCAAGCCCAGAGAAGTCGCACAAAACTTAAATTTATTTGTAGGAACTACCTTCATAAGCATGCCGACTGGGTTCACGCTTGTATGGATCTTTTCTAGAATGGCACAACCTTCCTTAAGTACCTGTCAAATAAAATGATGACGAATATTAATATGTTTAGTATGTGAGTGAACAAAGTTTTTCACCAAATTAATTGTGCTATCATTATCACAATTAACTGTTGAGACTTAAATATTGCATATTTAACCTTTCAATTACATTAGTTTTCGTGGCATTTAATTGATAATTTGATTTAGTTATATATATATATTTTTCATGCAAGGTGATTCAGAAGCTTATGATGAATACGCGCCTAAAAGGATGGATTTACAGCTCAAAAGAAGATAATGAAGAATTGGAATTTAGAAGTCATTAATGAAGAATTCACATGCCAAAGATTGAAGGAAACTAAGTGAAAAATGAAGAGAATCGAAGATTTGAAGTGAAGAAAAGGAATCCTGAAAATTAACAAAAAAAAAAAATGATATTCTAAAACACTGAGTCTAAAAGAGAAATTCCTGAAATTATTTCTAAAATAGACTTCATCGACAATTTCAGGAATTTTAGGCTTAACTCGCTGGACAGTTCTGAATGATTTTCGATGACATCGAAGCCAGTTTGATGACATCGAAGGTGTATATATTTGAGGTAGTTTGCGAACTTTTCCAAGGCGGTGCAAAAGTTTGAGTTGCAAAACTATTTAAAGAAGTTTTTAGGATATTCTAAATCATCTTATAAGGTTTGGAAAGGGAGAAAAGGCCTAGGTGGAGCGCCGACAACATTCTTCCACTTTGATTTCTTCACGGTTATAATAGATTTTTTAGTTTTAATTTTGTTTTTGAGTTAGCTATAACTATCTAATATCTTAGCTAAGGCTAAGAGGTGAAGCTGTAGTTTATTTCGATACTTCCTTTGCTTTGATTCAATTATATGTTAAATTCTTATTGGTTTATAGTTTGAATAAAATGAATATTTTTAATTTTTTATGGTTTATTATGACTCAAATTACAATAAATATTGTGATAGATTTGAATATCTTCTTAATCTATTTTGAGAAGTGTGTGATCTATAAAATTCGTAATTCATCATAGTCTATAGCATGGTAGATGGTTGGATTCCCTGAGATTAGTACATAGATGATTCATGAGAGAACTATGTTAATGGAAAATTTATATTTTTGGGTTTTTACTGCTCTATCATCCAACTGGATAGGATAGGACTCTAATTCCAGTTGTAGCTCTTTGAATCAAGTAAGGTAGCATCTTAATAGCTACATGTGGATCCTTGAAGCTCTAGTTTTCCTTTTGTTATTGATTATTAATTATCTTTAATCTCTCAATTCTTCAGATTATTAGTTTAATCTAGTCCTAGTTTATTTCAGAAAGACACATATATAAGTCCCTGTGGATTCGACCTTGGTCTCACCGAGTTATTACTACATTGTGACCTTGCACTTGGGGTTGTGAACATTAACCAGCATGGCCTCCTTCTGAAGCCCCAGCTGATTTATCATTCCTTCAACCAAACACCTTCTTTGAACACCTCTATCACTAACATATATTCAACTTCGATTGTGGAAATAGCAATTGCAGATTGAAACTTTGACATCCAACTAATCGCCCTACGCACTAACACAAATGAGTATCCGGAAGTTAACATTTTATTGTCCACATTAATTTCCTACGTAATCGATATCCACATGACCTAACAATTTTTCTTTTGCTTTTCAAATGTCAAAATGTAGTCCACTGTACCTTGTATATACTGAAGTAACCATTTTATTGCATCTCAGTGTTGCTTATTGGGGTTAACTATCTTTCTTCTCATAACACCTATTGCATGTGAAATATCCAATCTCGTAAAGACCACGACATACATTAGACTGCTAACAACGCTCAAATAGGGCACACAAGACATCACTTGTTTTTCTTCATCTGTAATAGGACATTTTTTAGAAGAAAGTCTAAAGTGAGCAGCATGAGGTTGGCTAACTAGTTTCGTCTTGTCCATACTAAACTTTATCAATACATTCTCAATGTATTCTGCCCATGATAACCGTAGCCTGCTCCTATGGTTGTCTCTATGAATATCTATACTGAGAATCTTCTTTGCAGCACTCAGATCTTTCATTTCAAACGTCCATGACAATTGAGTCTTTAACGTATCGATCTCAGATATGCTACGACTAGCAATAAGCATGTCATCTACATACAAAACCAGTACAATAAATTGTCCATCACTCAATGTCTGGAAATAAACACAGTGATCATATTCACTTCTGAAAAATTATTAACCCATTATGAAAGTATCAAACCTTTTGTACCATTGCCTAGGTGACTATTTTAAGCCGTATAATGATATCCTTAATCTACAAACTTTATTATCTTACCCATTTCACTTCAAACCCTTCTAGTTCCTTCATGTAAATCTGCTTTTCCAACTTCACATGTAGAAAAGTAGTCTTCACATCCATCTATTCCAATTATAGGTTGTATTGAGTAACCAAAACTAATACAAATCCCATAAACACCTGCTTGACCATAGGTGCAAAATTTTCACTAAAGTCGACACTCTTCTTCTACACATACCCTTTCATGACTAATTTCGCCTTATATCTATCCTGCTTCTTCTTGTAAATATACTTATAATTGATTACTTTACACCCCACTGGAAGCTCTACTATCTCCTATATTTCATTCTTATGCAAAGTGTCGATCTTGTCGTGCATGGCCGACATCCACTTCTCAGCATCAGGGTCATCTAATGCTTCCTAGAAGGTAGATCGATCCCCCTCACCTGTAATAAGGGTGAATGCAACATTCAAATTATCTTTGTATTTGGCTGATAATTTGCGATCTCTTGGTGGATTCCTTCGGAGAGGTGGCTGCTCCATCTGCTCCTGTAGCTCTTTATACGGCTTGGACTCAGCCTGTGTTTCAACCTTTTCAATCTCGACATCAATAACTGTTGATTTTTCTGATTCCGTGTGTTCTTCCTTATGGAACATGTTCACTCCCCAAGTATAGGGTTGTGATGTAGTAATAAACTCGGAAAGACCGAGGTCAAATCACAGGGACTGATACCTATACGTTATCTGAAACCAAGTAGAACTAGAACTAGACTAAGATGTGTTCTAAACCAAATAGAGTTTAAGGAATAATTGTGGAATAATTATCTAAAACTTTAAGGAATTTAAAGGAAAGAAACTAGGGATTCAGAGGATCCACTTGTAGGGATCAGGGAGATCTTTTGCCTGCATCAAGAATCATGGAAATCAAACTGAACCTACTTGATCTAGTCTTCACAAGATGAAAGGGATATGAATTAGAATGGATTCCATCATCTAACCATGCCCAGGAGACAAAGCAAACAACAGGATTAAACTAATTACCAACCAATCAATAATGTATGAAGATTAGGAAGGGTATCGCCATCCGACCATGCCCATGAGACGATGGTGAACAACAGGGCTTCCTGACGTCATAAACATTAAAAGGGGAAAAGAAATATTCAAAGCCATTGCAGACCCATTGTAATTTCAGTCACAACAGACCATTAAAGACTAAGAAAAATATTCCTTTAATAATCAACTAAAATCAACATCAGTTCAGTCTAAACAAAAGGCACAAGCAAAAAGGTCCCCCATCACGCTGCAAGCTTCACCTCTTAGCCCTAGCTAAGAGGTTCAACTGAATGAGCTGGATCCAAAACAAATATAATAGAAAGAAAAGAATAGAAAAAAGAAAAAAAACAAAAATTACTTTCCTAGCTCCCTGTCGAACATCCCACGTTGAAGCCTTCCAAAACGAGCCCTCCTGTTGCCTCTCTCTCTCTATCTGACGTCCCCTATTCAAGCATGACCTCTTCTCCACGTTTGGAACTCTTTTTATAGCTTTTAGAGTGGTGGAAATCGGATTTGGGAAGCTATCGCACGCGCAGCGAAAGCCTTTTCGCAGCCAAGTTCGGGGCTTCATAACTTTCGCGTTCCTTACATTATTTCTGTAAAATCAGCGTCTCTTGGAAGTGTTTTGGCTGGCCTACACGATGGACAGTTCAGATCTACCATATGATCAAAGATAGTGGGCCACAACTGCCTGGAAAGTCCGATTTCGCGGACGTGCGTAGCCTTTCGCACGTCCGGCGCTGACGTGATCGGTGGGCCCCACAGAGGTATTTTCTGGAAAATCCACCTCATCCATTGGATTCAGAACGAAATTTCGGTTAAGAATGGGTGGTTTTGAACGTCCATTGACGCGGCCCAGAGAAGAAATCACCCCAAAAATCGTTTTGAATGTCGCAGGACCGCCTGTTTGTGGCCTTTGTATCACGCACATGTGCATGCATGGGTATAAAATCTCAGCAAGGTTTTGTAGTAGTCGAGGCCCTCTACACGATGGACGGTTTGGATTTCCTACAGGGACAATGTGTGGGGCCCACTAGCGTCCGCAAAAACGGACACCGTCCGTCCGTCTTGCCGCGTGAAACGGCTACTGCCGTATTTGGGAAGGAGATGCGGGTCAGCGCTGCTGACCCGCCTTACACGGTACGGTGCGCAGCTGCACGTGTAACCTCATTGTACACGCGCTGTATATACGGGGCCCATTGTGATAGTCTATCAAAATCCAAACCATCCATTTGTTTCCTCATCTTATTTAAACCGCCGAGACCAAAGTTGAGATAGTTCCAGATATCAGGTGGGCCCAGAATTAATGGTTTATGAGCTGATCTGTCAGTTGGGGCACTTCCATAGTGATCTGAGGGCTGAAATTTGATATGTACGGTTAATTTATGGCCCTCAGGCCATGTATAAAGTTTTGAGCCAATCAGATGGCGGGAACTATGTGATCTTGCATTTTTCACCAATTTCGGGCCTCTTTAACGTGGATGACTTGATTTTCTCGGATCCCTGGTGTGTAATTCTATCGATCTTGGTCCCCTAGAGTCCGTCCCTTGCCTTGGGTGTCATCAGAGCGTTAAATCCATGGTTTAAGCACCCTTTTTCAGTTCATGCTTGTAAATACACTCTGCATCACAAACACGATTAAATCAGGCTATTAAACGGTATCATGCTTGTAAATCCATGCAATAACTGGGTCTGATATGCAATATTTGACCCTCAACACAACCCCCAACCAGCATTTTGCTAGTCCCGAGCAAAATATGCGAAAAGTAAGTTGAGAATTACAAAACACTTTCTATAAACTCGAGTGATTTTTTTTGTAGAATAATCCAGATATGAGAATTCCCAGATTCATGAATGTTGGATATTACTCTCTCCTAGATTCAAGCGCAAGGTAAACTTTATAATCAAGTTCAAAGTATTATTCCATTAATTAGAAAAATTCTAATCATTGAGATCTATGAGCGTACAGTGTAATCTCAGCTTATCATCATTAAAATTCACTTCTCTATTTCAGGATATCACTGGTAACCAATAAGAAGATTCATGATAACCAAAACTTGCCTCATAGATCATCTTTTCATTCCTTCAGCTTTTGATTTTTCCATTAAAAGTAACGCCAATGAGGGGAATTAAATCCTCACCTACAGGGAGCAAACCTATTATGAAGACTGTACGCCCAAATTTTTTTTCACATATCATTCATAGGGAATTAAATCTACACCTATAGGGAGCAAACCTATGGTGTCGACCATTCGCCCAATCCTTTCAATTTCTCAAGTTGGTTCCTTTCAATCTTAGTGAGTACCAAATAAATCCTTCAATATCAAACTGAAACCTTAATGTGAAAGCGAGATGTGACATGTGAGATCATAACTCAATCAATATTTATAACTTCTAATTTTGGATTAACAATTCAAACTTAACTATGAAATCCACTAGATACTGAATCCAAGCGTCTTAAATTACCAACATCACGTATCTTGAAATTCCAAGTGCCCTAGATAGCCGTCAAAATCCCTTCGAATTCACAAGAAAGTCCAGAAAAATTAAAAAAAATTCACAATTTTTGCTCAAGACCAAGAAAATGCTGATTAGGAAACCTAATCTCCCACCCCCAACCTAAAATCTACATTGTCCTCAATGTAAAAGAAATAAGCATGCAATGCATATGGGACAACAAAAATATAAGAGGAGTGATGGAAAGATAGTACCTGGACGAAAGAATCAAAAGGCTTTCCAAAGATATCTACGTAAGATCGGGTCAGCACAAGAGAGAAACCAACAAAAGTAAAATAAAAATAACAAAAATGAAATCCTACCTACATTACTTTCGCAGGTGCTCTCGATTGCATTTAGCATATGCAACAAGCCTTTAAACCCCTAGGTTGCCCCTAGTGGACGAGTTGTAGTCTCGTGAGGGTTTTCAGTAATGTTACCCACAAACATTGAACTAACTAATGATAAAAACGAAATGAAATGAAGAGCTGAGTTGCCTCCCAGGAGCGCTAAGTTTACCGTCTTCAGTCAGACAAATTAAGCAACTACCCTAGTCCTAAGAAAGCAAGAAAAACTACTGAGTCAAGCCGCAAGGTTCCTCTTTCGGCCAATATCTTGATAAGTTTCTCAGTAAGTTCCTCAACAGGATCATCCAAAAACCCTTTTTGCAATAGGCTTGGACGCCTTGAAGCATGACCTTCCAGAGAAACTTATGTACCTCATAAGAAATTTTTCGTTGAAGTGCTTGAGGTATCCATAGCATATACGATTCACCTGTGACAGAAGAAGTTTCATCGTTAGTATCCCATAGTGAATCAGAAACTACAGGTAAATAAAGTTTAGAAAACTTCACAAGAAGTAATGTAGTCTCAACACATTCCGAAGTGTTAGATTTCGGTTCAATTTTCAGCTCCTCCTCCCTTAATGGAAAACATTCAGGATCTGTGGAAGAAGGGGCTTCAAAGTAAGCATTTTCTCGGTCAGTGATGACTACCGAGATGTTGTCTTGCAAGGCATTCACTATGTCTCTTATCATGGGATCATTTGAATCTGCAAAGTGTGCCAAACAATCATCAAAAGAGTTGGGACATTCAGCTGAGGGTGACTCATTTTCCACATTAAAGCTTGTGATGATCTGCCCAAGGAATCCATTGTCTTTAAAGGTAAACGGAGGTGTGCTCTCTTGCTCCAGCCCTACACAGATAGATTGAAAATCAATAGGGGAAGCATCGATGTGATCTCTTTGTTCATTGAAACTACTCAATCGAGGTGTTGAATTGTCAAATGTGTACAGCTCAGATGGTGGCCTCAACTTAGTGGTTTCAATTTCCAAGGTCGTAGCGAGCAACTCGTCCTTCTCCCGAATCACATCATCATTTAATTCAGAGGAGTGGTCCAAACATGTTTCACAAGAGTTAGAAGGGTCGATTGTAAGGGGCTCATCCTCTACCTTAAAATCAAACATGTCAGGTGAGGGGAGTGGCTCATTATGACCGACCACTTCATGTACATCTTGATCATTGACCTGGACCAAACTTGAGGTTGATTCTAGGGGACTTTGGGCTGTATATTCATGATCATCATCCCAATAAGCATCATCGTCTAATTCCATGCAGTACACACTTGGGATGGGGTTGCTCTCCTCACATTCTACACCTAAGTTCGGTTGAGGTTTGAAAAAACTAACCTCTACGTCATCATTGAGATCCTGTGTGTCATGTGAGGAAAGTGTGTCATCATCACTGTATTTGAAAGATACCTACGCATCTTGACCATTCCTTTGAACAGTCATCGAGATCAACTCATCGGGAAATTGAACCATATGCTCATTGATAGAATCCAACTCCTCATTTGTAATTCCAGAGTTCTTCCAAAGCGAGTTAGGATCACTTTTCTCGCATTGTATTTCTGAAATGAATTGTGGTTGAGATAACTGAGCCTCCTCTATCTTATCAAGGCGCGAATTAAGCGCTTCCAATGATTTTCTCATTTCCGTGAGATAGGCCAAGCTACGCTGAGCTAAATCCTCTTGGATTGTTTCTGGTTGGATATCAATGGTAGGATATCCAAGAGGGTAATCATTATAATATATAGTTGGTTCATCTTCCAAATTTTGATGTTTTCCCTGGTAATAGTCATACTGATCATACATGGGAGAATATGATGGTTGATAATAATCATCGTTTCCATAATTACGATCATATACGGCCCTATTAACCGATGGAACATAACGTTTTAGTCGGTTCTCAATGTCTGTTCTTGATGGAGAAAAATCTTGAGGTATACGTTGAATTCCACAACCCTTAGGCATTCCCCAATATCTCTTATCCATCTCGGCATATGCACGTACCCACGCTTCCATGGTAGAACCCTAACTCTGAGTCTAATCCTAGAAAAAAGAAAAATCCTACAGCAATACATAAAGTAAGAGGAGAAGTTAGAAAGATGTTACCAGACTAGAGATTCTTATATTAAGATCCTACAAAAGAAAACAACAGAAATTAGTTTCTAAATTTAAAAATTCTAAAGTAATGTTAGTTTTTAAACAAAAAGTCTACAAGTATAAATTTCTAAAAATAAATTAGGAAACAAAGTTAGATTCTAAAAGAGTTAGAATTAGAAAGTTAATAAAAATAGAAAGTTAGTTTCTAAAAAGGAAAGTTCCAGAATTAGAAAATTTCTAAAAATAAAGGGAAGATGAGTTAGTTTCTAAAATTAGCAAGAAACTCTAAAAATAAAAAATAAAAAAAAAATAACTAACCAAGTTTCTAAAAACAAAAGAAGAAAGTTTCTAAAAATAAACTATTTCTAAAAAAATAAAATAATAAAAAAAATAAAAAAATAGGAAAATACTAGAATTAGAAAATTTCTAAAATTCAAACCCTAATTCTAAAAATAGAAAAAGTAGAGGAATTAGAAAAGGATTACCAATTTAGAAGTTTATGTCAGGATCCTACAAAACAGGAAACAAGTTAGTTCTAAAAATCAAATAGAAATAAAAATCTAAAACTAAAGTTAGTAAAATCCTAATCTCAAACTAATTCTAAAATTAATTAATTTCAAAGAATCGTAACCGTCAGTCCCCGGCAATGGCGCCAAAAACTTGTTCACTCCCCAAGTATAGGGTTGTGATGTAATAATAAACTCGGTAAGACCGAGGTCGAATCCACAGGGACTGATACCTATACGTTATCTGAAACCAAGTAGAACTAGAACTAGACTAAGATGTGTTCTAAACCAAATAGAGTTTAAGGAATAATTGTGGAATAATTATCTAAAACTTTAAAGAATTTAAAGGAAAGAAACTAGGGATTTAGAGGATCCACTTGTAGGGATCAGGGAGATCTTTTGCCTGCATCAAGAATCATGGAAATCAAACTAAACCTAATTGATCTAGTCTTCACAAGATGAAAGGTATATGAATTAGAATGGATTCCATCATCTAACTATGCCCAGGAGACAAAGCAAACAACAGGATTAAACTAATTACCAACCAATCAATAATGTATGAAGATTAGGAAGGGTATCGCCATCCGACCATGCCCATGAGACGATGGTGAACAACAGGGCTTCCTGACGTCATAAACATTAAAAGGGGAAAAGAAATATTCAAAGCCATTGCAGACCCATTGTAATTTCAGTTACAACAAACCATTAAAGACTAAGAAAAATATTCCTTTAATAATCAACTAAAATCAACATCAGTTCAGTCTAAACAAAAGGCACAAGCAAAAAGGTCCCCCATCACGCTGCAAGCTTCACCTCTTAGCCCTAGCTAAGAGGTTCAGCCCAACATGAATGGGCTGGATCCAAAACAAATACAATAGAAAGAAAAGAATAGAAAAAAGAAAAAAAATAAAAATTACTTTCCTAGCTCCCTGTCGAACATCCCACGTTGAAGCCTTCCAAAATGAGCCCTCCTGTTGCCTCTCTCTCTCTATCTGACGTCCCCTATTCAAGCATGACCTCTTCTCCACGTTTGGAACTCTTTTTATAGCTTTTGGAGTGGTGGAAATCGGATTTGGGAAGCTATCGCACGCGCAGCGAAAGCCTTTTCGCAGCCAAGTTCGGGGCTTCATAACTCTCGCGTTCCTTACATTATTTCTGTAAAATCAGCGTCTCTTGGAAGTGTTTTGGCTGGCCTACACGATGGACGGTTCAGATCTACCATATGATCAAAGATAGTGGGCCACAACTGCTTGGAAAGTCCGATTTCGCGGACGTGCATAGCCTTTCGCACGTCCGGCGCTGACGTGATCGGTGGGCCCCACAGAGGTAATTTCTGGAAAATCCACCCTATCCATTGGATTCAGAACGAAATTTCGGTCAAGAATGGGTGGTTTTGAACGTCCATTGACGTGGCCCAGAGAAGAAATCACCCCAAAAATCGTTTTGAACGCCGCAGGACCGCCTGTTTGTGGCCTTTGTATCGCGCACATGTGCATGCATGGGTGTAAAATCTCAGCAAGGTTTTGTAGTAGTCGAGACCCTCTACACGATGGACGGTTTGGATTTCCTACAGGGACAATGTGTGGGGCCCACTAGCGTCCGCAAAAACGGACACCGTCTGTCCGTCTCGCCGCGTGAAACGGCTACTGCCGTATTTGGGAAGGAGATGCGGGTCAGCGCTGCTGACCCGCCTTACACTGTACGGTGCGCAGCTGCACGTGTAACCTCATTGTACACGCGCTGTATATACGGGGCCCATTGTGATAGTCTATCAAAATCCAAACCATCCATTTGTTTCTTCATCTTATTTAAATCGCCGAGACCAAAGTTGAGACAGTTCCAGATATCAGGTGGGCCCAGAATCAATGGTTTATGGGCTGATCTGCCAGTTGGGGCACTTTCATAGTGATCTGAGGGCTGAAATTTGATATGTACGGTTAATTTATGGCCCTCGGGCCATGTATAAAGTTTTGAGCCAATCAGATGGCGGGAACTATGTGATCTTACATTTTTCACCAATTTCGGGCCTCTTTAACGTGGATGGCTTGATTTCCTCGGATCCCTGGTGTGTAATTCCATCGATCTTGGTCCCCTGGAGTCCGTCCCTTGCCTTGGGTGTCATCAGAGCGTTAAATCCATGGTTTAAACACCCTTTTTCAGTTCATGCTTGTAAATACACTCTGCATCACAAACACGATTAAACCAGGCTATTAAACGGTATCATGCTTGTAAATCCATGCAATAACTGGGTCTGATATGCAATATTTGACCCTTAACAGAACATAAATCTTCATCAAACTTGATGTCGCGGCTCAAAGTTATTTTTTGAGTGATCCAGTTGTACAGTCTATATCCTTTCACACCATGACCATAAACCACAAACGAAAATTTCTTTGTTCTTTGGTATGACTTATTTCTCTCAACTGATGGTACATGAGAGCATGCATCGCAACCGAAAACCCGCAACTATGAGTAATTGATATCATGACCACTCCATACTTCTTCTAAAATCTTACATTCTATCAATGTAAATAGGGATCGATTCACCAGGTAACAAGCCATATTAACGGTATTAGTCTATAACTCCTTGCCCAATCCAATATTGCTCAACATGCTTCAAGCTCTTTCCAAAATAATCAAATTCATTCGTTTTGTTACACCATTCTGCTCAGATGTGTGCATCATTGTATTATGCCTCACAATCACCTATCTTTACAAAACTGGTTGAATTTCTTTGAAGTGAATTAACCTCCATTATTTGTCCTTAAAATTTTCAATTTCTGTCATGTCTGTTTTTCAACCATCAGCTTCTAGCTTTGAAAGTGGCGAATACATCAAATTTATTTTTCAAAAAATAAACTCATACTTTCCTAGAGTAGTCATATATGAATGAGGTAAAAAACAATGACCCACATAGAAACAATGGGCAACATGCCCCATATATCTAAATGCACCCCTTTACCTATATGCTTTCCAGTCTTAAAAGTTAGTCATGATTGTTTACCATATATATAATGCTCACATTTATGAAAATCAACACTTTTTAAAATAAGAATTAAGTTACGATTAGAAAATACCTCTATACCTCGGTCGTTCATGTGGCCAATGCGTGCATGCCACAATCGTGTCGATGTGGATTCCACTATAGACATTGCAGATCCACCTGATATAATATTCTCAATCAACTTGTAAAGGTTTCTTCCTTGTTGCTCTTTCATTATTATAAGAGCTCATTGAGAAACTTTAAGGACCCGATCAAAATTAGTGAAACTATAATGCCCCAGGCAAGATCAGATTCTTCCTAAGGTCAAGAACGCGTCTCACCTCTGTTAGGATGTACTTCACTCCATCAAATATCGTGATGCGCAATGTACCAACACCAACAACATTACAAGAAATGTCATTGCCCACAAACACCTATCCACCATCACACTCATAATTTGTGAACCAATCTCATTAAAAAGTCATGTGGTATGAAACCCCTTTATCCAAAACTCACTCGTTGTTGAGATACCCAAATTTGGATGTACTTAGAATATCATCACCATCAACTTCCTCACTAGATTACACTGTGTTGGCTTCCTTCAACTTATTATCAGATTTCTCTCCCTTCTGTGCCTTAAGATTCTGACATCTTTCTTCACATGTTATGTCATTCCACGATTTTAACACTTCATCTTGCACTTCCCTTTTGATTTAGATATAGACCGAGAATTCTCCTTCTTCTGTTTAAAATTCCTTCCCATAGTACCAACGCATCTGTAGAGGTACCCCGCCACTGTCTTTCCTTCTCAACTGCTTCTTATGAAGGGTTGAGATGATAGTTTCAACATCAATGGTATCCCTACCGTGGATCAAAGTGTCTACGAGATTCTCGTAAGACAGTGAAAGCAAATTCAACAAAATTAAGGCTTGATCTTCTTCTCCAATCTTAACCTCCGCATTTGTCATTTTATAAAGTAATTCATTGTTGCGCAGCACACCAACAACGTAGTGAACCGAGATCCAATCTCCAGTCTCACCCACAAACGATAAACAATAAGCAATATAGACTAGAAATAGATCAAAGCAATCCAAACAAACTACAAGACAAGATATACGTGGAAAAACTCCAAACTAGGGTAAAAAAACCACGAATGCAAACTTTCACTATGAAGAAAAACGAAGATTGCAAGGTAATATAGTAACCTCTCCCTTGGAAGACCATATAAAACTCTTTGCCCACACCTTAGAATTATTTTTCATCATACCTAGAAAAGCCCTAGGGACCCCTATTATAATTTGGGCAACTTCCTTTCGCACCCTTGCAAAAACTGACTCAAATTTCTGCAGTCCGCATCAAATCCAAAAATGAATCTGCGTAACTACGACTGGTTGAGCAGACTGCACGACCAGTCGAGCGGACCCCTCGATCGGTCAAGCATGGCCCATGACGGGTCGGGCACCTCGGACCCAAAAATTGATACTCGCTGGATTTTGAGTCGAGCCAGTCTACGACTGGTCGTGTGGGCTCCACGACCGGTCGAGCAGGGGCCACGACCGGTCGTGCGACCCCTTGATGTGGCTCCACATTTCAACAATCTCCCACTTGGAAACACATAGCCATAAACCTTCATCTTCTACATCAGGAGTGCACCACCTCCCCATCTTCAAGCCAGAAGACCAATCAAAGATGAACAAAGTTTCAACTTCTTCCATGTGACCGCCTTGGTCAGCATATCCGCAGGATTCTCACTTATATGAATTTTCTCCAGAGCAATCAATCCATTTTCTAGTAACGAACGTAGGAAGTGATATCTGATGGTAATATACTAGGTTCTTGAATGAAAGGCTGAATTCTTAGACAAGTGTATTGCACTCTTACTGTCATTGTACAGCTTGCAATCTGCTTGCTTCTTACCCAACTCTTCCATAAAACCTTGCATCCATACCATCTCCTTGCACGCTTCTGTAGTCACAATATATTCTGCTTTCGTCGTACTGATAGATACTATCTTCTATAACTGAGAGACCCAACTGACTGCAGCACTACCCAGAGTAAAGAAAAAACCTGTAGTGCTCCTTCTGTTGTCGATATCTCCTGCCAAATCTAAATCCACGTAGCCTTGTAGCTTGATTTTCGATTCACCATAGCACAGCCCTACATCTTTAGTACCTATCAGTTATCTAAGAATCCACTTCACAGCTTCCCAATGTTCCTTCCCGAGGTTGTTCATATGAACCTGCTAACAACTCACACTACTTGAGCAATGTCTGGCCTCATGCTCACCATAGCATACATGAGACTCCCAATAACTGACGCGTATAAGACTTTAGCCATGTGATCCCATTCCTCCTGCGTCTTTACCCCTTGCTCCTTAGATAGCTTGAAGTGGTTAGCTAATGGAGTGCTAACCGGCTTAGCACCTCTCATATTGAATCGATCAAGTACCTTGGCTATGTACTCTGCTTGTGACAAAACTAGTTTCTTGTTTTTCCTGTCACACTTTATCCTCATGCCTAGGATTTGTTTTGCAGCTCCTAAATCCCTCATGGCAAATTCTCTAGACAGTTGTCTTTTGAGATCTGAGATGTCCTTCATGCTTGAACCAGCCACAAGCATATTATCAACATACAGAAGAAAGATGATGTACGACGTATCAAACTTTTTCAAGTAACAACAATGATCTGCATGATATCTCCTAAAATCGTTTCCCGACATGAAACTGTCGAACTTCTTGTACCACTGCCTCGGGGCCTACTTCAGACCATATAGACTCTTTTTCAGTCTACACACCTTGTTCTCATTTTCTAGTGCCACGTATCCTGTTGGCTGATGCATATATATCTCTTCTTTAAGGTCCCCATGAAGAAAGATTGTCTTAACATCTAGCTACTCTAGATGTAAGTCCTCTTTAGCCACTATACTCAAGACCATATGAATCGTAGACATTTTCACCATAGTTGAAAATATTTCAGTGAAATCGATACCTGCCTTTTGTTGAAATCATTTCACAACCAATCTAGCCTTGTACCATTTCGAACCATCATGCTCCTCCTTCGATCTGTAAACTCACTTGTTATGAAAAGCTTTCTTACCCTTGGGTAGAGTGACTAGCTCTCCTGTACGATTAGACTCAAGAGAGTCCATCTCCTCATCCATGGCCTGCTCCCACTTAACTCGTGTATCTGACTGTAACGCCTCTTCAAAACAGTCTAGCTCACCATTATCTATCAGCAGTAGATAATGCAAGGAGGGTGAGTATCGGACCGTGGGTCTCCTCTCCCGAGTAAACCTCCTCACAACCGGTGTATGTGGCTCTGCCTCATAATGCTCATATGCATGATCATCCTGTGACGCTGTAAAACCCGTGTCCGGTAACTCTTCCATCTTTACGAATTCTTTCTCATCGGCCTTATTTTCTTGCACACTGTCCTTATGCATCACTTTTTCATTGAAGATTACATCCTTGCTTCTGATGATTTTTTTATTTTCTATATCCCAAAACGTGTAGCCAAAAACATGCTGCCCGTAGCCTGTAAACATGCACCTCCTAGACTTTGCATCCAGCTTATTTTTATACTCTGCATCAATGTGAACATATGAAATGCAACCAAACACTGAGATGTGCAAGGTTCACTTCTTTCCCAGTTAGCCCACCATCCAATGGTGCTGAGGGACTTCTATTGATGAGATATGCGACAGTATTCACAGCATCTACCCAAAAGGTCTTGGGCAACCCTGCATGTAACCTCATGCTCCTGGCACGCTCAAGGATGGTCCTGTTAATGCGCTCAGCTAACCATTCTGTTGCGGTGTCCCTGGAATCGTTTTCTAATGTTTGATTCCATTTGCTGCACAATACTCCTCAAATCTCTTATCACGGTACTCTCCCCCATTATTAGATCTGAGACATTTTACTGTTTTACCTGTCTCGTTTTCTACCATAACTTTTCACTTCTTAAATACATCAAATACATCAGATTTATGTTTTAAGAAATAGACCCACAGTTTTCTACTAGCATCATCAATAAAGGAAATAAAATAATGTAAGCCACTAAGAGATAATACCTGTGCCGGTCCCCACACATCAGTGTGTAGCAGCTCCAAAAGATGTATCTTTGGAGCGCGTCCCATCTTCATGAAGCTTACCCTCTTCTGCTTGTCATACACGCAGTCTTCGTAGAATTTCAAGTCAATATACTTCAGCCTTGGTAGCTTCCCTTTTGACAATAGAACTTTCATCCCTTTCTCACTCATATGTCCCAACCTCTGATGTCATAACTGCCCATTCACTCCAGTTGATGCGACTGCGAGTGAACTATACGATCCTGAAGTCACGTACAAAGTACTTTCCTTCTTACCTCGAGATATCACCAAGGTACCTTTTGTGATCTTCCAGGAATCACTGATGAATGTCGTCACATAACCGGTATCGACCAACTGCCCTACTGAGATCAAGTTACGTTTCAAACTCAGTACGTGTCTGACATCCTTCAATTTCAAAGTCGTTGTCTTTCTGATTTATATGAACGTCTCCCTTTCCAACAATACTGTACGGCTCATCATCACCCAGGTAGACTCTCACAAAGTCACCTGATACATAATCACGCTGAACTTCCTTACACGAAGTGGCATGAAACGAAGCACCCGAGTCTATAACCCAAGACTCATTCCTCACATCAAGAGACAAGATTAACGCCTCTGTGTCACTCTCATCAGATAGATTCACTGAATCCTTCCTGCCTTGAGTGTTTCCTTCTTGTTTCTTGAGCGCCCTGCAATCACGTTTCATGTGCGCTTTCTTGCCACAATGCCAACACCCATCTTTATCTTTCGGTCCCTTGGACTTCTTCCTCGACTTAGAACGTCCGTGTTTATTGCCTTATTTGTTCAGCGATCTTCCTCTTCCTTCAACGTTTAGAGCATTCCCTGAATCCCGTGAAACTCCTGATGCCTTTCTTCTAGATTCTTCGCTGAGAATTAGACCGGCCACATCATCAAATTTTAGTTTTGTCGATCTTGAAGAATTACTCACAGCAATCACCAAACCATCCCAACTGTTTGGCAAACTGAACAAGATCAAAACGCTCTGACCTCATCCTAAAAAACAATGCCAACGGATTCCAACTAGCTCGTGACTATATTGAATTCGTTTAGATGTTTAGCCACGCTCCCACCATCTGACATCTTCATGTTGAATAACTGTTTCATAAGATGAACCTTGTTAGACGCTGAGGGTTTTTCATACATGGTGGTTAGGGCTTCCATTAATTCTTTTATAGTTTTCACCTTGAATATGTTGAAGGTGATACTCTTAGACAAAGAGAGTCAGATCGTTCTTAAAGCCTTCCTATCCAGTAAAAACCATTCATCATCTGTCATCTTCTCTGGTTTCTTCTCTTTTCCTCCTAGAGGAATATAGAGGTCCTTCTGATACAGATAATCCTCCATTTGCATCTTCCAGAAGGCAAAGTTTGAACCATCAAACTTCTCAATTCTAGTCTTCCCTTCTTCTATCATCGCTCCCAATAGAACTAAACAATAACTCTGATACCAGTGTTGTGCAGCACGCCAACAACACAGTGAACCGAGATCTAATCTCCGGTCTCACCCACAAACGATAAACAATAAGCAATATAAACTAGAAATAGATCAAGCAATCCAAACAAACCACGAGATAAGATATATGTGGAAAAACCCCAAACTAGGGTAAAAAAACCACGGATGCAAACTTCTACTATGAAGAAAAACAAAGATTACAAGGCATTATACTAACCTCTCCCTTGGAAGAACATAAAAAACTCTTTACTCACACCTTAGAATTATTTCCCATCATACCTAGAAAAGCCCTAGGGACCCTTATTTATAGTTTAAGCAACTTCCTTTCGCACCCTTACGAAAATCGATTCAAATTTCCACAGTCCGTATCAAATCTGGAAACGAATCTGCATAACTACAACTGGCGAGCAGACTGCACGACCGGTCGAGCACCTCGGATCCAAAAATTGATGCTCGTTGGACTTTGAGTCAAGCCAGTCTACGACTGCTCACGACTGGTCATGTGAGCTCTACGACTGGTCGAGCAGGAGCCACGAACAGTCGTGCGACCCCTTAATGTAGCTCCACATCTCAACATTCATTAAATGTGCTCATGTGTTCATTGATATCAAACTCCTCTGTCATCTTAAATTATAAAACTGTATTTTAAGATACAGACGACTGCACAATGATTTCTTCATATACAAACTATCTAGTTTCGTACATACTCCTACATCAATCTTTTGATCCAAGACATTACAGAGAACGTTGTCTGCCAAACACAATTGGATCAAGGTTATAGCCTTCTCATTAAGTTCATCCCACTATTCATCACTCATAGATTCAGGATGCTTCGCCTTATCAAGGAGACCATGTTACAATCCTTACTGAATTAGATGACCTCTCATCTTAAAATCCTATAGTTTAAAGTTGTTTCTACTGGTGAATTTATCTGTTTCATACTTCACATTAGACCCTTTCGTTGACATATTTTAGATTAGAACTCGAAACTCCAATGTTTGCTCTAATACCACTTGTTGGGGATTGTACGAAAGCAAACATGAATTCAATGAAACAAGATGAAATCAAATGCAACACAAATACACAAATATCACACATTTTTTATGTTAAAAATCCCTCACAGGAAAAAACCACGGCATAAAGCGATAGTGAATCCACTATGAAAATGAAATTATACGAGATTGATGAACTTACCGATCCAAACAACCTCAAAAACCCTTCACGAAACCTTAGCTTTGCTCTCCCTCTTGCTCTAGAAGCCCCTTGTACATGATTCACCCTAATTCCTCCATTTACAATCCCTCGTATAGAATTACAACCGAATTAGGAAACAAAATACGCACTTTCATAAAATCATGCGTGTCTGTCATAGGACCTTCAATAAGATCGATAGTCATCGAGGGTCTGTCGATGGGATTGATGCCATATTTGATGGGATCAAGTAATACTCTAAAAACTATCACGCGAGCAACTGAGAATTTTCCAAAATTTCTTTGATAAGATCGAGTGAACTGTCGATGGGATCGACATATGCTTTAAGGGATTGATGGTCTATCGATGTCATCAATGGACCCTATTTCAGATAGATTAAAGACATTTGGCAACATTAAGCCATTTCCGGAGTACAAAGAAACCCATCAATAAAGATGGGCGTGGAGTGGTTCCCAATAAAAGCACATATACTAGCATTGTCTTTGATTAAGAGATTTTAAAGCTATTTCACACCAAGAGATTTTAAAACTATTTCTTCCCAGAAGAGAAATAGCTTGATTATTAAGCAGAAGGTCCTACGCAATATGGTCCATTTTATGGAAAGATCTGATCAAACACGCATGCCTAGTATCGGGACATGTGTCTACGTGTGGATGAGCAATTTAAAAAGTATAGCCCACTTGATGGAAAGATCCAATCAAACACTCATGTGCCCAAGTGTGGATGAGCAGAGTCCCACATGCATGGAATTAGTTAACAATTGTTATTGTTTTCTTTTTTAGTAATGATTTTAAGGACTCGCTTGGTAACTTATATTTGGTATGAATTGGAATTCAAATCATAATTATTATGGAATCCATATGAATTAGAATCCTCATTTATGTTTGGCACCTTGTAAGGGTGCGTTTGGATGGCCGAGCTCCATTGTAATGGAGTGTATATCTTGAAAGGTTATGTTTTTTCAGGTATTCTGTAGAATTTCCACCCTTGCATTCGAATCCATTACAGTACATCAAAACTTACAATGTATGCCATTCATTCTCGTTGACTATTTAAGTGCGTTGATTCAATACCCTACACATATTACTTCCAAAAAAATTAAGTATGGTAGATGGAGGAAAATAACATGATTTTCGAAGCTGGAATTACTTTCAACTGATAGGATTCTACAAATTCTCAGAGTCCCACCGTGATGTTTAACCACCAGGTGTGTCAGCCCATGTTATACCTAGAGTTCAAAATTCAGCCACATCCATGATTCCAGTGGACCTTGCGATTGAAAATGGTGTACAGGGAAACAATCACCTACAAAATTATTTTCCTTTGTGAGGCCCACCTGAATTGCAGTTGGGCCTGATTTTTCATCGGGCTGTAAATTTGAATTTGGCTTCTAATGCATGCATACTCCGTCTCCACCAACTCAAATTAAAAAGCCCAAGACAAAACTGCCACAACTTTTGAACTTGAGTGGGAGCTTTCCCACAAAGCCTCAGTTTTTAGTCAAACCGGTGAATCCAGACCATTAATCAAGTTAGCAGTACCTTACTGAATTAGTCTTATCTTGTGGCCCATTTATTGTGGCCCCACTGGATGATAAGGAAACATGGGCACATAGGCAGTTGGGACATCTTATCAATGCCTTTTTCAAGTAGTGGCCCATAAATGGCAGAGTCCCGCATGCATGAAATTAGCCAATAATTGTTTTTTTTTTTTTCTTTTCTTTTTTAATAGCAAGGTTTATAAGGGATCATTTGAGGTATTCAAATCACAATTATCATAAAATTTACATGAATTAAAATGCTTATTTGTAATTGGCACTCTATAATTAGAATCCACTAAAATCCAAAAATCATGTTTGGTAAATAGAGCGTGACTGCATGATTTTCAAAGCTTGCAATATTTCTAACAGATGGGACTGATCTATAAATTCTCACACAGGTCCACTGTAATGCCTAAGTAAAATCCACATGGACCACCATGTACTTTACCCTATATTAGATGTAAGGCCCAAAATTCAGCCACATCTGTTATTTTGGTGGATCACACAATTGAGAAAAAAAAAAAAGGTGTAAAAGGCAACACTCACCCAGGAAACTGTTTTCAAAACAGTGCCCACCTGATTTATGGTTGGACATGATCTTCAATCCTACTACATAAATTTTAGTGTGGCATCTAATGCACACATACTACCCTATCCCTACTAAAGCAGGATGAATGTGATGAGGTTGATCACCATCTTCCTCAAGGATAACTACTCCAAATCTACCGTGCTTCTTTGGACTCTGCACATAGACTTCTCAAATTCACGAGAAAAGAAAGAAGCAAAAAATAGAAATAAATTCTAACAAATTTGTAATTTGATAAATGAATGAAATAAACGAGTTTACGAAGAAATTTTGAAATTAAACTACAACTAAAACTCCCTAAAATTTATAACCTATTATAAATAGTAAATTTACTTTTTATAGTAAATGTCACAAATGGCTTAACCACATCATTCTTCTAAGAACTTTTTCATGTTGAACACAACTCCTAAATCCCAATTGATGAAGAGTTATAATTAAATTAAAACTTATTAAAAATAGTAAAAATGGAAATAAACATGAAATTCGACCGTATGCGATGGAATCTCGCAAATTCGGCGTGGGCAACCCAGCATAGCTGGGTTGGCTATCCAAAGTAGCTTGTTTTACCCCAAAATCGTATATGGTAGGTCAAGTAACTCATTCCAGTTTGCGAGATATACCTGTATTAAGGTTTTGACGGTCTTGATGACTTTCGCCTCAGATTAGGCCTTCTCTAGTCCATTTGGTACAAGAAAGTGTCCGCGACCCCCTCTACATCATCTACCAGCTCAAACAAAGAGCCCGACACGAAAATTGCAACAACTTAAGAACTTGGGCGGGAGCCTTCACACAAAGCCTTAGTCTTTCGACAAACCAGCTAATCTAGACCGTCAATCCAGTTAGCAGTACCTGATTGAATTAGTCTTATCTTGTGTCCCATCTACAGTGGCCCCATAGGATAATAAGGAAACATGGGCAAACAGGCAGTTGAGACCTCGTATCATAGCCTTTTTCAAGTAGTGGTCCATATACATATGCGTCAGGGTCCCACTGAAAGGCACATGTTAATGTCACTGGATTACGTACGATGGAGACTGGGCGACCCACCTATTTAGGTGTCGACATCAGCTACCGATCAAACCCTTTTCCACCGAATTTATTCGAGTGCTCAGCCCGACCATGATCGATTTATTTATTTATTTATTTATTTGTCTTGGTTCATAGGCTCATATCAACCAATTCAAGGGAAGCGGATTGGCTGATGTACCACACAACAGCAACTTAGCTGGTGTGGATATGTGTGGTGCGAAGACGAGCGCTGACGCTCCTCTAGCTCTGAGTTGTATGATCAGTTCAAAGGAGATTAAAGTTACATGGCCGCAAGATGATGTATTTATCATATCTACACAGTTCATCCATTTGGAGAGATTATTTTAAATCCTTAGCCAAAAAATGAGTAATTTTCAAGGATCAAGTGGACCACACCACAAATAGCAGTGGGGATAATTATTCTCACCATTAAAACATTTGTAGGGCCCATCATAACGTTTAATTTCGATCCAATCTGTTCATAAGGTCACATAGATATAGATGAAGAGAAAAAACAAATATTATATTGATCCAAAATTTTGGGTTTCAATGGCAGGCATTCAATCCTTCACTTCTTTTTTCAGTGTGGTCCACTTGATTTTTGGTTCTGTCTTATTTTTAGGATAAAGCCTTACGACGTTCTCACCTAATGGACTGACGGTTTGGATATAACTCATACCTCATAATGGGACCCACAAAACTTGGTGACATCAATACATCAACTAGGTTGCTGTTGTGTGGTACACCAGCCAATCCACTCCACAATTGAAGACAGTGCGGAGCCGACCCGGCCTGGCCCACCCACAGCACCATGATCATCTTAATCTCTATTGGAGAGGGTGACTCCAAGGGTTTTTTTTTTAATGCCCATGTTGTGACATGGCACAACATGGGCGGGTGGGGCAGTAGATCAGGACAGTCCATCCATTGAGTCCCATCTGTAGGTGGCGTAAGGTTGAAAATCACACCAAAAAAGAGACAGGACTAGCAATCATTTTTTATTTTATTTTTTCAGGTGAATGCCAACAACAGTTAACTATTTCCAATCTCACCATCCATCTGAAGGCCACAGTTCATGTGGACAGGATAGACTATTTAGTGTGGTTTTCACGTCCGAGTCATTCACAAGGGTGGCAACATGCTGGGCAGGCCATGTGGCTAGGCCTTCGTCCGGGCTCCGACCTGTTAGCTTTGGCGTGGTCCAGCATGCATGGTCTAATCAACTTTCTTGTCAGGCTTTAAGCCAAGTCATGTGAGCCTAGACCTACCTGGCTTCACATTTACGTATCTTATCTTATCCAACAAACATGCTGTTACAATCTTCGTTAGAAACGCATGCATCTTGCGTTTAGGTTGCTTGGTTCACCGAATAATGGATTTAATAAATTAAATACTCTCAAATATTATAAATATAACATAGTATAATATGAGAAAATCATTGCATTGAGCTTATTATAAGACAAGATTGGCTAAAAATAAGGCGATTTCAAGATTTTGATGGCCTACAAAAGTGGGGTTTATATTTGAAACTGAATTTCATATATATATATATATATATATATATATATATATATATATATATATGGGAAATGGTACTATGAGGTCGAGCTGTGTGGGCCCACAGTGATGTGTGTTGAATATCTACCTCATTAGTCAGATGCACCTTTCCTGGTGGCCATGGGCTTAAAAATTAAGTCAATTCGCAACTTGGGTGGGTCACACCACGTAAAAAAGTTGAGAGAGGTTGTCCTCCCATTAAAACCTTCAAAATAGGTTTCAACCGCATCCAAAACTAAGATGGGCCCCACCAACTGCTTTTAAGTTTTAGGCATGTATGCACATGGTTTTAAATGGTATCACCCACCTGAGTTCACATATTAGGCTGATTTTTGGGATATCCCATAATCTAAAGGGAACCCATCAAATGCACTGTATTGATGTTTGACACACATCACAGTGGGGCTTACACAGTTCGACCTCATGGACAGTCCCCATGAGGTCGACCTTTTATATATATATATATATATATATATATATATAGAGAGAGAGAGAGAGAGAGAGAGAGAGTGGAATGCTCAGCTGCGTGCCATCTTACGTGAGCACCCATGCTCACCATTGCACACGTGTCATGGGCACAGTATGAACGGTCAACGTCATGCGACAACCTTTGAAACACTATAGGCCCAATTTTCAGCCTAATGCAAAACTCTAGTGGGCCATAGAAAAGAGAAATGCAAATCAAGAGATGAAACTATTTCCTTTTGCCATAGCCCGCCAAAGTTTTATATCATGCTAAAAGTTAGGCCAATGAGTTTTCAAGGGGTGCCGGATCACCTGGAGCATTCAAATTCTATGCCCATGACACATGTGCAAAGGTGGGCACAGGCACTCACGGAAGAAGGTGTGCGAGTATTCCTTATATAGTGTGATTGTCAACTTTGGTATGGCCCACATAATGATTATATAGGTTTAATTTTTATAGTATTTCATGGTCACAGTGTGAATGCAAGTACAAACATTTAATGTTGTGAATAAAGTTAAATACATTAAGAAAGGTACTTGGAGAAGACCAATAGTCTCGATTTTGCAGGTTAGGGGGTTCAACCTAGGGACGGGAAACAAGTGACCATCCGAATTTTGAGCCACCTGGAATTGAAAACTTGGTTTTTTTTTTTTTTTTTTTTTTTAGGGATTTGATTAATTTTCAATCCATGCCCAGCCCTAACCCATTCTTTTGGGCTTATGCTCTAGGGTTTATAGTGATGAGGATTTGGCCCAAGCTTATCCCATTGCCACCTCGCGTCACCTAGACAGACCTGCTAGAAGGCATTGCCTAAGCCCTTCCCAAATACCTTCCTAGCCCAAAAGCCCATGGGCCAATCCAATCCATTGAAAACCATATTCATGCTTCAAGGATGATCACTACCTTTGACTATCGAAGTTGAATGTGTTCCAAAAAGGAGTAATGATGTAGGAAATAAAGAAAAATGAGATGAGAAAATTAGATTTTTGGTTCAAGCCTTGACTTGAATGGTTAATATCTTAATTAAAACATATTTGATGCCATTTTTTGAATATTCCAGCAAGTTTATATGGAAGATTACAAATTGTTTTTAGGATAAAATAATAAATTTGAAGTTTAACACAAAGATTTACACACATAAGTGTTGAACAGATCACTAAGTATTAACGCTGGTATGCCTCTCAAGACATTTGTAAGAGAGCGGGGATGAGAGTACAAGGCCATGGATGGTTTGGCATAGGAATGTTGTGTATCTGGACAGTAATGTCAATGATTTATAGAATCGTAGGGACATGGTGTCCTTGTTAAAGAAACACCATGTTCCTCTCTTTAGGATATCCATACACCCTTTCACATACAACAATTATTTTGTCATTCATGAACATAACCTTCTTCTTACAATTATTTCTCTTTTAGAGAAAGTTAACTATCAGTATAAAAAATTTTATTGTCAAATGGCAACACATGTAATTATCAGTCACATTTTAACTAGCTCAATTGTCACCACATATACCAATGTCGGTGATGCCATGTGCATAACCATGCATCAAACACACACCAATAAACACCATGGCTAGAACCCTACATATTAGTAGGTCAAACCATTGGATAAATCCTGGTTTACTCACTAATTGCATCATGACTCAATGGGTTTGAACTAAGTGCTAAATAAATAAGCTTGAGAGGGTTCATACTTGCGACGTACAAACTACGTTAATATGCACCCAAGCAACCTTAAAACACTTCGCATCATCCTTGTAAAGATTTGAACCTAGGTTTCTTGTGGCGAAAAAAAAAAAAACCCCCCTTCTCTTACAACTAATCCACATAAGTACTTTTTAAAATTACAAAAATTATAAAAATCATATTACATTTACTTACTTTTTAAAAAATAAATATTTTATATTTAAAATTTATTTTCTTAGAAGAAAATACTACCCCAGTGTCAACTATTGGAAATTGTCTCTTCAATGTTATACATTCATTTGCATGTTGTCAAGGTCATAACCATTCATTCAAGTCTTAACTTATTATTATTATTATTATAACATCCTAAAAAGCATATATAGCCACAGCAAGGAAAGAAACTAACTCAATCTCAGCAAAATTCCTTATCCTAATTCCCAACTTCTTTGTTTTGACCCAAAATATGCTAGGGAAATAAATACGCTTCATACAGCCTACCTAGAGCTATACACGAGTCGAATCAAGTTGAGCTTGACACAGCTCGAGTCGGCCAGTAGCTAACCCCAGCTTGAACTTAGCTTGGCTCGGTCCTTGAGCTTGACTGGCCAACTTGACTTGGTTCGGTCAACAACTTGGCCCGGTACAAGCCGAGTTTGAGCATGTGCGAGATTTTCTCAAACATATAAAGTGCATCTTCAATTTCTCACAGAATGAAAGATAATAACAATAGTTTATAAGTATTTCATCAAAAACTCACTAGGTAGCATCAAAATTAAGATACGCTGGTAGCTTTATAATGTAAAGTTCTTTTTTAGTGATTTGCTTTGTATATATTCCTTCCTCGCCACCGGCTGATCCTGAGGAGAATGTGTGTACCCGAAACAACACTAAGTCATTTCATCAAACACTCGACAAGCAACATCAATATCAAAATAACCAAGCCAACTCGATACGAGTCGATTCGAGTCGAGGTTCGATCTGAGTAGAGTCGAGCACAGGCAAGCTTGAATTCGGCTCGAAATTTTTTCAAGCTCCAAAAACCAGATCGACTCGGTTCAAATCCGATTCGAGTTGAGGCAAGTCGCGTGAGTTGACTGAGCTAACTCGACTCCCATACAGCTCTAAGCCTACCCATAGTAGATAAGCAACCCTCCGGAACAATTGTGTGGAAAAAAAGGTGTTACGTGATATGATAGTTATATAATAGCCTAGTATTTCAGGACCCTGCCCATGCTATGTTTCCGACCTTGCCCATGAGAAGTTTCCATGCTATCAAGAGAAGGTCTAAGGTTTGCATTCATGTGCATTTAATATTGTTCTGTCATGGCCTGCTTGGGATGTACCTTAAGTGTGGGTGGATATGGAAAACTCCTCCTGATAAACAAACATGATTTGCTTCTTAAATTAATTTCCTTGAAAATATTGACAGGCCAATGATCAATGAAAAAATTATGAGTCGACTTTTTGAAGAAAATCAAATTAGTCTTAATTTAAAAATAAAATTTTTTAAAAAAAGAAGAAGAAGAAGAAGAAGAAGAAGAAGAAGAAATGGGCAATCGTAATAGTCAATTTCCACCATAGTTTTTATTTTTATTTTTTTACAATACAAACATCAGAAAACCTATACCTGTAGAAATGAAATTGATTTCTAGTAATTTTATATATTCCCAAATACGCCCTTAGTGTAATTTTGGGCCCATCTAGGTGGGGCCTACATTTTGAATGGTTTTGATCAATGTGCATTCAAGTCATGCATACTGAAGTTTTTTATCACTATAGTTCCTTTGGGGGCAAATGATCTTTATTCCAAACTAGGTCAGAAATGAAGGGACATCTTGAGATTCCATGCTCTTCTTTTTAAAGACAGCACACCGTATCTTACAACATCTATATGAAAAGGGTATGCATGAAAAGGGTCTGGTTAGAATGTGAGTTTGTTGCAATTTACAAAATCGTGGCAGTTTATTCACCACACATACATGAAAGAACATCTGCACATTGTGATAATGTCACCCAGTTTGGATCATGCAATGCCAATGACTGAGCCGACCGGTCATTATTAAAGTCTCAGATCGTCTAATGAATTTGAGCCCTCGAAAATTTCTTTTCACTTACCATCCAATGTCCTCCAATAAGACAGGATCACCAAATCCCCAACTGGGACGGTCCAGATCGTCATGCATGTATGCGTAGTGTTGAAAAATGTGGGTCACCCTACTTCTGTTAGTTTGTGGCATACACACAGCATCCTCTAACCTATATTATATTGGGAGTGGATTGCCTCTGACCCTGGGTACTGATATCCGTGCCGGGGCGGGCTGTGTGGGGTCCACAGATGTCTGTGTCAAATCCACTCTCAGGGCTGTACATCCAGCCCAGTCGAGCCGAGGTGGGCCAAGCTCAGCTTGACCAGTCTGGGCCAGGCTATGCTAGAGCTCGAGCTCGAGCTCGCCTTCAAGCTCAACATTGAAACTTGGCTTATTTGCCGAAGCTTTCAAGTCGTGCTAGTGGTTCGAGTCGAGTTGAGTCGAGTTTACCTCAGTAGGGGAAATAAAAAGAGGGAATAGAGATGGATAAGGTCGGGTAGGATATTTTTAGTAAAAACTTTTAAATTTTAACTTCTTTATTTTTTTTACTTATATATATATATATATATATATTATATTAATATAATATTAATATAATATATATAATATATATTATTAAAATATATTAGTCAAGCTGTGTTGAGCTTGAGCTCGAACTTCGAGTCAAGTTGAGTTCGAGTCGAGTCGAGTTGAAATACACCATAGTCAAACTTGGCTTAAACTTAACTCGAGCTTTAGTAAACAAGCTTGGCTTGCCTTAAGTTAGCCTTTCAAGCCGGGTCGAGTGAGCTTTTCAAGTTAGCTTGACTCATATGCACCCCTATCCACTTTGTTCATCTGTTTTGAAAGACCATGGTAGGGTAGGAACCTAAAAATCAGATAAATCTAAAAATCAGGTGGGCCACACAAATAAAACAGTGGGAACAACAACGTCCACGGCTGAAATTTGAATCTGATTGTGATGTTTATATACCATGATTGCCACTCAGATAAAACTTCTATCGTTCAATCCCTACTATTTCGTGTGGTATGGGCTACATAAGTTTTTTTTTAATCCATATGGGTTTTATAATACAGGGCGTGTTTGGTCCATAAGATTAAATGGTATGGAATTGCCATTATTACACAATAATTGCATGTTTGGAAATACCATGGTATTTGGGCTATTAAATCCCATGTTTGGGATAAAATTCTTGCCATGGAAAAAACAATAGGTGAAGCAAAATCATGTTTAATGGACTATAAAATTGTAATCAAGAGCCAATTTTACAATGGATGTTGGTTACTTGTACGTGTGTATAAGCAAAATTCTTACCCTTGCACGGGTGGTAGACTCTCAGGAGTTTCAACACCTGATCAAGGGTTCAAGCATCCATAGGTGGTGAAATTCCACTAGGGTGAGTGAGTGGGGTGTGTTTGCGTGTGTAAAAAAAAAAGCCGGCGGGGATAAAATACATGCATCAACGTGGGGCCCATGTGCCTATTGGATTTCAAAATCTATGAAAATCCCACATGGGATCAAATGTAATTCCATCCTACTTAACCCCAACCCATCCCAGTTCTTCCCAAATAATGGATGGAATTTGGGAAGGACTAAATGCAATTCCATCCCATCTAATCCCATCTAACACCATGCACCAAACACCCCGTGTTACCCTAACTGTGGGGCCCACCTTGATGAATTTTTGTATATCTGCTGTTTATATGTTTCTCCATAGCATTTTAGGATGGCATGCCGAAAATTAGGCAATCCAAATCTCAGTGCACCACACCACTGGAAACATTGGTGATTGAGTGCGGCACCATTAAAAATTCCAAAGGTCCCATAGTAAGTTTTTTGTAATGTTTTTTTGCCGTCCAACCGGTTGATAATGTCAAGAAGAACGGTATGAAAGGAGTTGATCCAAAACTCTTGGCCTGCAAAAAGTTTTTAATGGTCATTCATCATTATTTCTATTGGCATGGTCCTCTATGATTTGGATCTTTTTAAGATTTGAGGTGGCCTATTAACATGAGATGTAAAAACAGATGGACAGCACGGTGGGCCCACACGGTTAGGGTATGGTGTTAACCGGGTACAGCTAATGGGCTCCCTTAAAATACTGCCCTATTGTGGTCTTCAAAACAGATGAACGGAGTAGATTTGTCACGAACATTTCTAAGGCCCCACAGCCCTGGCACAAAAATATCTGTATGGCAGGGCTGGCACACATTATGCTTTATATATAAAAATTTTTTACAAACAACTACCTAATTATTATAAAATGTACATTCTGGTACATTTCTTACCAAAGTTTCAATAATCTACCCCAGTAAGTAATTATTACATAAGTACCTTCTGCATATATTTTAATGGCGGGTTAATTTCACCGTACAAGGAAAGGGGTCAATGGCTCATCTGGGCCCACCATGATGTTCTCTGTTAGGCACAGGTCTCTGAACTTAGCTTAATCTAATAATTCATATGAGCCATGTGGTTGGAAATAATGTTCAGGGCAATGCTTATCATCCAAACTATTTCTCTTGATGTGTTATTTTGGGACTTGGCCCTAAATTTTGGTGTGTTATTTGATGGTTAGAGTGGATTTCATATAATTATCGCGATGGGCTTTGTAAAAATCAAAGCATACACATCTCTCCCGTCTTTTCCTTTACTGCTGTCCAATTAAATTACAACATGTTTTTGGCCTGCACTTAATGTGAAATTACACATCTAAAAGTCAGAGTGGATTTCACATTTCACATACAAATCACAATGGACCACATAAAAAAAATAAATCAAGGGGAGCATCAATCTCCCAAGTGTATCCGGAAAACATATATTTTCATTGATATATTAAAATCCAAAAAGAATTTTGCCTGCCTTAGATTTTTGTGGAGCCCTTCATAACATGTATGTGAGTTCCATCCTGACCATAAGATGCATTAGGCTCATTTCTAAAATATTAGCCTCACCTATAATTTAAGTGAGCCGCATCAAAGCAAACAATTGGAAGAGAGACATCCACCTCTGGTTATTATAAGGCTCATCCCGAAGATTATATGAACTTTGCTCCAACTATTAGATGATGCACCAAAATTTAGGCATGGGGCTAAAATATCAGCACATATGTGATTTATGTGGGGCAACACATAGGGAAACAATCTGGAAGGTGAATATTGTCATGTATACTCTTTCCAATTATATGGTTTACCAAATCATATATTGAGCTAATTTTAGGCTCTAGCCTTAATAGGGGGTGACACATCCAGTGGTCGAGATTGATTTTACATAAATATCGAGGTGAGGTCCACTCGAGCCGTCAACCCCTTTTGCTTGTATGACAAGAGTATTTGATGTATATTAATACAGGGAATTAAGTGTAAAGAAGTAATAATTATGTTGAGAGGTACAACTTCTTAAGAAAACTTGGCTTCCATGTGACAAAAATTTTGTGGGCATAATGTATTTGTTTTATCCACACCGTCCATTCATTTTCCTGAATTATTTTAGAACATGAACTTAAAAAATCAAATATATTCTAAGCTCAAGTGGACCACACCATGAGAAGCAATGGGAATAATGATGCCACTATTGAATGGTTCACTTGAGCTTTGGATCCATCTTTATTTGTGGGCTCATGCCTTGAAATGATCTAAATAAAATGATTGAACGAGGTGGACATAACACATGTCGCGGTGAGACCTAGAAAGAAGGTGCTTAAATGTAATTCTATATTAAGTAAAGTAGGTAATTTTTTGTGTAATTCTCTATAATATATTATATTATGGTCAATTCTCTATTATATATTACCCTTTGGACGAGCACATAGGAATTTTAAATGAAGAGACCCGTTGGACGGCTAATTTCTACTATATATTACACATCGGTACGGGTACCTAAGTATTTAAAATGAAGAGATGCTCATGTCCAACATGTTGGACGGCTAACTAAACATGCAAACAACAGATAAATTCCACCTTATCACATAAATGCACAACAGCCCATAGAAAAGAATAGCCCCATTATCATAATCATCTCAATCCACTAATCGTGTGGGCCAAACTTGTGTTGTGGATCATATCAGCGGCCAACCCTTAATTTCCATAGTGAGCCCCATCTGTTCAGTTGATCAGGTTTTTTTTTGGGTGAGGAAATTCTGATGGCTAGGCTAATCTCTTGTAAGGGTTGGATGGTGCATATAGATCAAAGGCTAGAAATTATCTGGCCGTTGGATAGTAACTTATGGTACAAACGGTTGCAAGTTAGCATTTGTTCTTTGATAGGAAGGAAAGGAAAGTCTACCCTTTTGGACACATACAAAAGGGGTGTATACCAGAAAAAACAAAAAACGAAGAAAGAAAAGCTTGGGCAATCCTAAATTGGGTATTTGACATTTTGGGTTGCATGTCGCCTTTTACAGTTGCATCATATGTTTGGGATAAAATTACCACTGTAGGCCCTACCTTTTATCCAGCGTTTATTATTATTATTATGGAGAATCCAAAACTTACCTTCTCAACTTAGGCCTTGCATATACGGACAGAGCATTTGAGGGCGAAAATGCCCCTACTTACGATACCTATTGCTACGGTTATAATCCGTAGCAATAGGTCTACAGAAACGAAAAATCAATTTGAAAGCCGGGGGTATTTTCGTCCTCAAATGCCCTGTACATACATGCAAGGTCTAAGTTGGGAAGGTAGGTTTTGGATCCTACATAAAAGACGCTGGATAAAAGGTGGGATTTACGGTGGTAACATAAATCCAGTAATACCTTAGAGGGTGTTACCCTTATTGTATGGGGCCCACCCTGACAAAGTTTCTGTATATCAAAGCCGTCCATCTGGTTTTTCAGATCATTTTAATATTTGATTTCAAAATTCAAGAATATCGAACTCTCAAGTGGACCACACCATTGGAAACAGTGGTGACTGACCATTAAAAGCTTTTTGTGGGCCTCGAAAGTTTTGAATCAATAGGATTTTTATATTTTCCATCTATCCAGTTCATTTTGACATTATCAACAGGTTGGATGGAAAATAAACATTACGGTGGGCATTAATGTCGGCCCAAGAAAGTTTTTAATGGTAGGATTTCAATCACCACCATTTCCTATGGTGTGGTCCACCTAATATTTGGATCTGCTTAATTTTTAGGACCACTTCATTAAAACTGGGCTGGAAAAATAGATGAATGGCATGGATATATGTAAAAAAATTATTTATGTAAGCTCCACGGTTAGGATAATACCCAATGAGTTGTTACTTGAAATAATTATCAAAGTAGATGGTGTCTTTTAGGGTAATTATTTTTCTCATTGGCGGGAAACTTTGGCGATGGAAGATGATTTTTAGGGCATGGATGAAAATATTCTCAGGTTCATATAAGAAATCGGTGAAAAAGGAGGGTTATTTTAGTTCGAAATATGTTGTCCATACAAGAAGGGGTTTATTTCGGACATCTATGTTTGTGGTCTGTCGGGGCTGGTAAGGCACGTAAAAGGAGGTGTCTACAGTAAAAAATTACCCTTGTGTTACTCGGGTAACCCGAAGCCGCCCCCGTTTGGTGATATGGTGCAATCAGGAGCACTGAAATATGCTAGAGCCATCTCTCTACCGTACACGTGTCAGGGTAAAATCCAACCATTTATCTTATGGCCATTAAAGTGGAAAGCTTACTGAACTACTTTCATAATATTTCTCCAAAGGCCTGTTTGGCCGGCTGGATTAGATAGGCTTAGGTGGGATGGAATTGCATCTGGTCGTGTGTTCCACTCCATGTTTGGGAAGAGTGAAAAAGCTTGGAAGTAGGCTCGATAGAATCGTTCTGGGTCCCGTGCTAATATCATTCAATGTTAGCAAGTTGTGTAGGTCCCACCATGATGTGTGGGTTATATCCACACCGTCCACCCATTTTCGAGATCATTTTAGAGCATGGCAAAAAAATCAGTTAGATTTAAGCTCAAGTGGACCCCACCATAGAAAGGAATGGGGATTGAATACTTACCGTTGAAAAATTCTTTGGGGCCACATAAGTTTTGGATCTGCCTCATTTTTAGGCCCATGCCATAAAATGAGGTTACCAAACAAATGAACGGTTTAGATATAACACATGTGTTATTGTCAATAGTTTCAAATGATGGTAGTTATATCCTTTCAATGTACCACCGTGTTACAAACAAAAAAGGGAATTAAGCTTATCCCATGTAACAGGGAATAGTCCCTGCCTTGGGTAATGTTTTTTGAATCCCATCCCACCTAATACCGTGGGATCGGTCCGGCCAAACAGGACCCAAGGAGTGATCATTGTTTTTAATTTCGTTCGTCCATCTTTGAGGGCATCAATCTGATGGACAGGAATGTTATCGGTGTGATTTTTGTAACATAATCTATCAATGGTAGGGTCCAGTAGATGAACGGACTAGATTGATACCTCGTCTCCCCATGTGTACTCTGCATCATACAGATGATAATCTACACATGGGTGGTGATCTCCACCGTTCATCAATCATTATAACACTACGTAAGTGCACCGTGAAAGAACAATCTTAACCATGTACAAAATGTCGCCCAAGATGATCTCCACTATTCATTATTCATCATATGGATGAACACTATTTTTTAAATGGTTCCAACGGTCCAATCACTATGATTTTTGTTCCATGGCCCATCCATAAATGTCCATAAAAAAACAACGGTTCGGATCATCGTGAAAACATGCCGTGTATGAAATAGCATGAAGGATTTCGTCCACTGAGGTGGACCCGAGGATCTCTTCCCCGTACACGTCGATTACAAATATATAAAAGGAAATATATACAGGAGCAGGAGAAAATGGTGGGCGGTTTTGTTTTTGGATTCAGATCAGATATTCAGATCTAAGAGCCTGCAAGTGCAAGTGGGTTGTTTTAATTTGTAGTCAGAAGCTTAGATTGTGAGGAAAATCTGGCAAGAAAAATTCCATCAGTGAGATTTTATATTATTTTTATGTTTTTGTGGTTATTGGGTTTTGTTGAGAATGTTATAATGCTTGTTTGATGTGTTATATAAGGTTTTGTGGTTGTTTGGATGACATTTTGGTGGGAATCTTGTTCTGTGATATTGGTTTTAGTTTGAAAGCTCCTCTTGGCCTTCTCTAGAGATTGGAATTGAAGTCCTTTTTATTATATTTATATTTTTTGTTGTTTTGATTTGATTTTAGGAATAATTTCTTTATTGAAAAGATAGAATCTTTTAGCCTATTTTGAGTTTCTTATTCTTCTTCTTCTTCTTTTTGGGTGATTTTTTTGGTGGTTTTGGGTATTGTGAGAAATGGGTTTTTGGGGTGTTGTGGTTAAATGATTTGGGGGTTTGGAATGTTGCATGGATTTTCCTTGTTGGGTTCTGTGGATTGGAGTTTAAGAGGTTTCAAGGAAGAACTGCTGGTAAGAGATGTATCTTTTTGTATTGGGAAAGATGAAATCTTTTAGCCCATTTTAAGTGGTTTTTGTGTTGGGTCTGTTTTCAATCGTTGTTTTACTTTTTCATTTTTATTCTTTTGGGTATTATTAGAAATTGGTTTCTGATGTAGAATTCGCTTGGCTAGTTCGGAGAGTTTTAAGGATTTTCAGGTTTTCGTGGATTCAGGTTGAGAGAGTTTAGGAGTTTTTAGGTGGATTGTAGGTACAAAATCAGAATCTTTTAGCCCGTTTCAGGGTAATCTTTTGTTTCTCATCTTGAGCCTTATCTTTTGGGTTGAGAGATTTAGGCCGTATCTTGCAGTATACCTCAGTTCACGTTTCCGATGAAAGGAATTTGTTAATTCCACCCTACATTGAAAAAATAAAAGAAGCTGAATTTGGAAACACAGCGGATTTTGTGTTGCGCTTCTCAAACTGGCCTTAGATAACGTCACATAGGAACTGAAACGACTGAGCTATCTTGTTTTTTGGAAATCAGCTCAAACGTGCCTCAAATTCTTCAGTTGTTTGGGTGAGATCTGTTGAATGGGAACTCAGACAATGGGGTCTCAAGGTGGGGGGCAACAGTCTCAGTATCAGTCGCTGGCTCGACAAAGCTCTTTGTATAGCCTCACGCTTGATGAAGTCCAAAACCATTTAGGAGACTTAGGAAAACCTCTGAGTAGTATGAATCTTGACGAGCTTCTCAAGAATGTCTGGTCGGTTGAAACTAACCAAGCCTTGACGATAGACACTGAGGATGGCACCCCCGCTAGCCAATTTGCTTCTGTATCTGGTCTGCAGCGGCAGGGGAGCTTGACATTGACCCAAGCCATGAGCAAGAAGACTGTTGATGAGGTGTGGAGAGATATTCAACAGGGGAAGAAGAAGAACAGTGAAATGAGAAGAGTTCAGGAAAGGCAACCTACCCTGGGAGAAATGACGTTGGAGGATTTCTTGGTGAGGGCAGGTATTGTTGCTGGAGATTTGGAGAACAGAAAGGTGGTCGAGGGAGATTTGCAGAATCTTGAAGGGATTTGCAATGTGGGTTCTGTGGCAGGTGTTGATCCGATGGTGGGTGGCCAGAACTTCACACAGCAAGCTCATTGGTTGCAGTATCAGCAACAAAGCATGATGGGTGGTTATATGCCAGGCCATCCTGTGGCGCAGCCTTTGGGTGCAGGTGGGAGTCCTCTTTTGGATGTCGGATATCCAGAAAATCAAATGGGCATGTCATCACCGGCGATGGGAACTCTGTCGGATACGCAGACTCCAGGACGGAAACGTAATGCTCCAGGAGAGGTGGTTGAGAAGACTGTCGAGAGGAGGCAGAAGAGAATGATCAAGAATAGAGAGTCGGCGGCGCGGTCACGGGCCAGGAAGCAGGTTGCTTGCAATGTTGTTGCATCTTTTCAAAATTAGCAGTTAGGTTTTGTTTTTGCGTCTTGAGAAGATTTTTGTTGTCCCTGTTGAAAAAACAGGCTTACACAAATGAGCTGGAGATCAAGGTTTCCCGTCTGGAAGAAGAGAATGAAAGGCTCAGGAAGCTGAAGGTATGGGCTATATCTCTCCTTCGAATTAAAAATACAATTCCCTGTTTTATATTATCACCGGATTTCCCTTTTTTTTTTTTCCTTTTCTTTTCTTTTTGAGGTGAAGCTGAACTCGTAAAGTTCCATTGGAAGTCGACTTTTGGTTGAAATAGTGATTGGGGTGACTCTTTTGAGCTGACTGAGAATGTGCATGGTATGGAAAATGAAACCGGTATGGGCGGTTTATCATTTTTCCGCCTTTCTGCCCCCAAAATAATATTTTGTTAATTTCAAACACTGTTCATGACTTCAAACAAAAAAGGAAAAAAAAAAAAGAAAGGAAAAAGAAAAAGAAAAAGAAGGCAGAAACGAATTCAAGCTGCTCCCTTTTTGCTCTGCACTCGCAGATGGACCCTAAATTACAAAATTTGTGCTTTTGATTCACTTGAAGTATCTCTTCAGACTTGGAATATGATGAATTGGATGCTTGTGTACATTTGATTCTACCTTCTATTTTATGAATCCAAAGACATCTTAGTAAGTTTGATGAAAATTGATGTCTTTAGCATTTGAAATCAACATGAAAGGGCTTGGCTCTTATATACCTATTATAAGACAAAACAATGAAATGCTGATATTGAATCTTGTAGACAACTCTCTTCTATTCAGTATCATGATTAATGAATATTCAGCTATCTGTTTGTATATGAAGAATGTAACATGGTGTTTCTAGATAATCAACATCTACTCCATGACTTCCACCTTTGCTGATTTGGTGTTAGTTTGTAATTTATTAGTTACCACTTACCATGTTGATTACTATGAGGCATCTGCTGCCACACAATCTGAATAACATTTTCAGGATTACAATGGCAACACAGTGTGGACAGCACCAGGAAGAGTTTTTCTGCATTGCTCGTTAGAAATGCGGCACTTGTAACTTTTGGGCCTGTTTGGATGGCTTTTTCCACTGACTTGGCAAAAACCAATTGGATTGGTTTTTAGTGAGTCTGGCATCTTAGAACCTATTTTTGTCGAGCTGGTGATGAGATGAGGGGTTTGCAAAGTTCATCCAAACACACAAGATCAACTGCTGTTTGGATCAAAATGGTGTTTTGGCTGCAAATGCCCTTTTAGAAGGTGCATCCAAACAGGCAGTTTGGCTTTCCCTCCACTACTAGAAGAAATTTGAAGATCTTCGTGAACACAATTAAGGATTATATGCACGGGTAGTATAATTAGGCAGATATGTTTGGCGCATGCATCACACGCTTGGAGTTTTCAAGCCTGCTCTTTCCACCAACGTGGTAAAAACCAATCACGAAAAAAAAAAAAAATAAAATAAAAAAAATTGGATCAGTTTTTGGTGAGTCGGCATCTTAGAACCTATTTTGTCAAGCTGGAGATGAGATGAGGGGTTTACAAAGTTCATCCAACACAAGATCAACTGCTGTTTGGATCAAAATGGCGTTTAGGCTGCAAACGCCCTTTCAGAAGGTGCATCCTACTGGCAGTTTGGTTTTCCCTTAAGTAATAGAAGAAATTCGAAGATCTTCATGAACACGGTTATGGATTATATGCACACTTTGTATGGTTCTATTTGAATTAGTCAGACATGTTTGGCGCATGCATTACATGCTTGGAGTTTTGAAGCCTGCTTTTTCCACCAACTTGGCAAAAACCAATTGGATCAGTTTTCGGCAAGTCAGCATCTTAAAACCTATGTTTTTTGAGCTGGAGATGAGATGAGGGGTTTGCAAAGTTCATCCAAACACACAAGCTCAACTGCTGTTTGGATCAAAATGGCGTTTAGGCTGTTAACGCCCTGTTAGAAGGTGCATCCTATGGGCAGTTTAGCTTTCCCTTCACTAATAGAGGAAATTTGAAGATCTTCATGAAAATGGTTATGGATTATATCCATGTGTAGTATGGTTCTATTTGAATTAGCCAGATATGTTTGGCGCATGCATTACATGCTTGGAGTTTTGAATCTTGCTTTTTTCCATCGACTTGGCAAAAACCAATTGGAAAAAAAAAACAATTGGATTGGTTTTTGGCAAGTTGGCATCTTAAAACCTATGTTTTTTAAGCTGGAGATGAGATGAGGGGTTTGTAAAGTTCATCCAAACACAGAAGATCAACTGCTGTTTGGATCAAAATGGTGTTTAGGCCGCAGACACCCTTTCAGGAGGTGCATGCAAATGCCCTTTCAGGAGGTGCATCCAAATGGGTTTGGCTTTCCCTCCTCTAATAGAAGAAATTTGAAGATATTCATGAATGCGGTTATGGATTATATGCATGTGTAGTATGGTTCTATTTGAATTAGCCAGATATGTTTGGCATATGCATTACATGTTTGGAAAGCCATTGTTGCAAAGTGAATAAGGACAGGGATAGCAAGCTTTTGTTTTTGAGCTATGATTTGGAATATTAGAATAGGCATTCCACAAACTGTTTGGGTGAACTTGACGGGTGTGCCATGTTATGAGCATTGGCATTTTCATTCTCATTTCCAAGAATTCAGGACATGGATATAGATACGAGATCCATTCGTAGCATGTGATTAACATTTGGTTTTATTTTATTTTTTGGGCAAGCAACAAAAGATAAAATTAAGAAAGCGGGAGAAAGTTCCCCACAAGACAACAAGTGCTTGTTGTCTTCTCCTGCTAGTGCCTGAATGTCAATGTTAGACTTCCAATATTCATGTTTAGTTCTATAATTTTGACTCTTAAATGTTTTAACCTTGCCATGCTTCATTTAGAAATCGTTTTATTTTTATCTTCTTTGAATGGTCATGAAAATTTAGTTAGAAGCAAACAAAATAGAGGAAGGATCCAGAAAAAATTCAAGAGAATAGGGATGATGAGAAATCATCCCAATGTGAAACGCACACTCCCCAATCCACAAAGCAACAAAATCTTCTCTACCACACCCAACAGAAGCCTTATGACCAATGTGCATTCAATGACCTTTCCTCTGCTCTTAACTTCTAAGAAAAACCTCTTTTGATGATTCTGACTTTTTTGAAGGCGTTGTTGTTTTGTTCCTTCTGAATTGACTAAAGGTCCATCAACAGCGAGACTTTTGATAATGCAAAGGTTTGAATAAACCTGCAACAGGCCCTAGCATCACTCAAACCATCCAAAGAACTTGAAGAATCCCCTCCTTATCTACAAGGCAATGGCACAATGAATGAACAAGTGGTCCATGAATTTTGCATTCGTCGAACACAAGCTATATTTGTGATTATCATCTTTCTGCTCCTTAAATTATTAATGTTGACAACCTTCTCTTTTCCACATAACTACCCAAACACGGTAACCCTCAACAAGCCCTGATAGGACCTAATTGAGGTTGGAGGGACCCTCATCTTGGCTCCCTCCTCCCTTGATAAGTAATCATGAAACAAGTTTTGCCCCTCAAATGATTAATGTTGACAACCTTATCTTTTCCACCTAACCACCCAAACATGGCAACACTCAATGAGCCCTGAGAGGACCTAGTTCAGGTCATAGGGACTAGGGACCATCATCTTGGCTCCCTCCTCCCTTGATTGGTAATCGTGAAACAATTACATTGAGAACTTCCTGACGCATACAAAATTCATCTCCGCTTGTCGTTATGCAACAATGAGGGTTTTTGATGCGGACATCAGTGGTGCACCCTTTAGAGGGTACCAGAGGAGGAGACGTCGTCGACAGAGTATCGGAGTGGAGGAGTTGATGTGGATGAATGTTGGGTCCATCGGACCCATTTTCGGACGCACTACGAGTGCAGGAGCGGCATGACCGCACCTTGATCATATATCCATGGGTCGGATTTCACACCCTACCACACGGGTGTTTTAGTTTTAGGCGTTTTTGTTCTTTTTTTTTTTTGTTTCAGGGGCTTTATTGCACTTTCTTTATTTTCGTTTTTTTTGTTATTTTTCTTGTTTTCAGGGGCTTTAGTGCACTTTTACTTTTTCCATGACTTATATATACGTTGTGAGAAACCTTATTTTCGTTATTATTGAATGAATAAAAATTCGTCTATTTTCTTCCTCTTTATTTAAGAAATTAGGGTTTTAGGATTGACCCTTGGGTGTTGAGGATTCCATCCCGATTTCAAGTTTCCTTCTTTCTAGATCTTCGAGGTGCAGGAAAAGGTAAGAATCATCCTCATTATTTTCTTTTGACGACAAAAGGACCTATACTTTCTTCATCTCGAACCCTTCATTCTTCACCTCTTTCATTCCTCTCTAGATATCCACTTTCTAGTTTGAGCAGAAAAGATGAATGATTAGTCAGTAGAATCAGATCCGTAGGTCCTCCATTTTTATTGTTTACGTGATTTTATGCTAAGGCCTTAGGGGCATGATCCTGACGGAATGACCTCATCTTTGTGTTGAAATTTACCTAATTCCTTTGATTGTAAACGGTTAGTTGATTCGTGTATTTATTTGAACATTCTTTAACCTGATTATACATGCATTTAGGATTAGGTCATCACATGTCCCTGCATCAGTTTTCTACTAGGAAGATGCCCCAAGTGATCTTTTATTTTCTCCTTCAATTTTATGTCAGATTTTTCTGAGTTAATAGGACTTATCCTTAGTCTGTTACATAGTGTTTTGGATTTTATTATAAGTACAGCCCACTTGTTTCATGGGGCAACTATTTCGGTGGGAAATGGGCTTTATATTTTATTGTTTCCGGTGTTTATGGCCTCATCCAGAAGAATTTTTAGTGAAGTCTTTATAAACAGGACTGGACACTTGATTTTATTATTATTATTATTATTTTTTTAAAATCAGACTAAAAGGGGTTTGTGCCTGTAGTTCAATGGTGGGTAGGATGTGTTTAAACATTGAGATTATGGGGTCTTGGGTCCATGCTCAGCTTATTAAAAAAAAAGGAAGAAGATTCATTTTATTTAGATTTCAGCCACATGTAGGTTATTACTTGGTCAATAGGTTACTGTCTTCAAGTCTTGCTTATGGGTAGCTGAGTATCTAATTCTAAGGATTTTATTTTTAGTAGGAATATACATAGAGTATGGGGATTTAAATTGGTCAGTGGCTGTTTCTTAGGCTGCATATGTGTCAACCTAGAGGGCGATCGAAGGTTAGTTTAGATAGTCATCATCATTATAATCATCATCATCAACATCAGCATTAGGGAGCCCGACCCAATTTAAGCAGGCCTGGTTCCAAATTTCTGACCATTTCAAAATTCAGGTCGGGTTCGGTTCTGCCACCTCAGACCAGTTTAAAAATGAGGTCGATCAGAGTTACCTGCTAAACAGTCCAGATCTATGATTGCCAATCATTGCCACCATAATTGTTCAATTCCAGATTGACAACCATCTGAAAAGGTTTTCCTTCATATGGGTTTGGTATCTTTTTCTCTCTCTTTTTGTTTTTTAAGTTCTTGTGGTAGAAGGGGAGCTGTTTTTTAAGGTTTGGAGGATTTTATGCTTTTTTCTTTCCAATTTCTCTTTGGATGGGTATGTTTTCAGAGTTCTGGGTTTCAAGTCTGGATGTAGATTCTAGGGTTTTGGCTTTTCTTTTCACGGGTTCGGGTGGACATTATAGACCCAAGGGTGTCCAGACCTGATTGGCTCTGGGCCTCGTATCTTTGCATGTGATACCTGGACCCAAGTCCCACAGGATCCATTACCAACTCTTGTAGGGGGCTCCATGCATGGGTACCCTAGGACCTGACCTAAAACCAACCTGTTGACAGCCCTAAACATCATCGGCATCATGGTCGTCATCATTATCGTTGTCATCTCCATCATTGCCTTGTCCCAGCTTTTTGAGGAAATAACTCTCTAGTTCTAGACAAGGTTGAACTAAAATTGGGAAATTTTCAATCATTCTGTAACAGAAAAGACTCCATAGAGCTCTATGGTTGTAATTTCTCTCTGACATATTCATTGAAAATCATCATACTTTTCTTTCTATTTCCTTTTTAATTATGGAATGAGATTATTTCAATTTTGGTGGAGACTTCCTCTCCACTCACCTGTTTTAGGAGTTGTTTCAGACAGAGATACCAGATTGGTCTATTTCAGCCTAATGCTATGAGAATTCTTTCTTTTATGTCACTCTACACACCAACATGTCTCTATGTCACTCTATTTAGACATGCTGAGTTTTACAGAACCAATCCAGAATTGCTTTGAGTTTGAAAATAACAAACCTAACTACAGCAGGATTCTGCTAAAAAAATATTTTATGAAATCGTGTCTCTATTGTATATATAACTCCAGCAGCTTTTGGACATTTTTGCCCCTGCAATTAGTTGTGGGAGGGAAGGAACCTTCTGTTTTTTCATTCGTGCAGCCCTTCAACCCGAGGGCATTTTTGACCTTTCAACTCCTTGGGAGTAACCCACACGCACTTCTTCTCTTCTTTGCTTGTAGTCCGCACAGAAGATGTAGTGATAGAGGAGCCCATGAGATAAAGGCTCTATGGAGCCCAATGTGATGAATATGTAACATCCACACTGTAATCTGTTGTGCAGGCTCATGTTAGGATGTCGGCCTAAAACAAGGCAGATCTAAAGCGTAAGATATAGTGGGTCACAGCACCTGGAAATTTGGGCATGTGGCGCCCATGGTCGAAATTCTTCTCTTTTTCTCTCTCCGTGTAACCCTTTCCCTGAGTCTCTCTGTTTCTCTCTCTCTCTCTCTCTCTCTCTCTCTCTCTCTCTCTCTCTACCCTACTCTCTCCATGTGCATTGCATGTGCCATACCACTAGTTTGTATAAGAAACTTGATAGGAGCTTGAAAGTCAAGGTCCCATATGCAAGGATCTGGTTACAAAACATCCTACAAGTATCCTAGGAGCATCTGCTACCCGTGTGTCCTAGGAACATCTGCTACCATTATCAGTAATGCATTGTGGAAATGTCAGTATGGTGAGCATATACAAGGATCTAATGCATTGTGGCATTGTTGGTCTGGTGAGCGTGTACAAGTATCTAGGCATCTAAGGCAATGATGGTGTAAAATGTTTCCCTTTCATTGGTGAGCTAGGCCTTTTCTTGAAATGCTTCATTTTAAAATGTGTGATTAGGCAAGCACCCATAACACGAACCAATGAACCCATGTTGAATACTTTACATGAGTTATAAAATCACCATCAGAGTCTATATAACAGACCAAAGCCAATTCAGAATTCAGGGCAGTGTTCCCACTTCAGTGTTCTCTAGCTCCTAGCTGCACTAGGCCTGAGAAATGGCTTACTTCCTATGCATGTATTCTATGTTCTAATTGTCCAATGTTTGAGGATATTTGATACCTATAAACCTCATCCATATTGGCTGTTCCAAGAATGTATCCTGTGTTGAAATCTAGTTTAGGCGTTAATTGCACAAAAGCATGAAGACAAGCGGGAAGGGATTTGGGTGTGGAAGTGGGAAGCATCTGTTTGAAAGCTAGCAACTTTAAAAGCCTAGGAAGCGGAAGCACGAACAGGAAGCAGGACCAACACCTTTGTAGAAGGTTTCCACAACTAAGGGCCTGTTCTGTTGTTGGGGAATTCATTCCCTGCTTCTTTTTTTTTTTTTAAATGTTTCCTGGAGAATGATAGAATGTACCTAGTATTTATTGGGGAAAGACTAAATCTTGTTTGGTTAATACACCGGGCTTTCTAGGGATAAGGGAAAAGGCCTTAGCTTCCTTGCACAATTGTTCTAACTAGGTGCAGCTCTCCCTCCTTGAGGAGCACACCTTGAAGACTGAATATTTGTTATGGAGAGCAGAGCAGCAGATGGTGCACTGCATATTGGGTGGTGTACGACTTCCATTTCTATCTTTGAAGTGATGAGATTGTTACCAATAGATACGATGGATTTGGGTGGGTGAAGTGGAGATGTAGCTTTTTTTTTTTTTTTTTTTAATTTATTTATTTACACACGCACACACACCCCACACACTCACGCTGTAGTGGAATTTCACCACCTATGGATACTCGAACCCTTGACCGGGTGTTGAAACTCCTGAGAGTCTACCACCGGAGCAAGAGTAAGGATCCAAGTGGAGATGTTGCTTGAGAGTGCTATTTGATTGCCACTTGCCAGCGGAACTCCCGTGAAATTTTTTTGAAGACTGCTATTCGATGGCTTTGCCATATGGGGCAAAATCTTGGGCAGTTGAGACTTAGGAGGCAACATGAGCGGAGGATGAGAAATGGCTTCCTTCCTATGGATATAGTCTCCACTTCCAATTGCTTTTGGTAACTAAGGATCAAGCTTTCTGATGTTTGATGCTATTTGATATCCAATAAATTTCATATATGGCGGGCATTTTAAGAATGTATCCTATATTGAAATTTGTCTAAGCGCTAATTTCACAAAATCATGAGGACAAGCAGAATGGATACAGGCTGGTTGTGAGCGGGGAAGCATCTGTTTCAGATTGTTGGCAACTATGAAAGCCTAGAAGCGGGAGTGCGAACCTATATCAGGATTGGCACCTTGGTAGAAGGTTTCTGCAACTTAAGATTTAAACATTATCAAACTTCAGGTAGAGGATGTTGGGTATAGGTCTGATATGATTTTCTTTTTTTAATTATTTTTTGCCATCTTATACATCTTCAGTTGTGTTGAACTCTCCCTATAAGGCCATAGCAGTGTATGGTACTACCATGGTCTTAACCAGTTGGACAGTATAAATATGTGCTTTGTACTTAATGCATGATGGTGTTTGTGTTAAGGTTTTCAATAACGGTAAGTAATTACCATTACAATACATGCCATAAAGGCCGTTATGGCCTTCTAAAAAAATGTACAGGCCCTGTAATGAACAGTTATAGGCCATTTTTTTTTTTTTTTTTCCATAATGGCCATTTTGGCCCCACAACACGTAATGGTTTTGTAACAGCCGATATCCTGGTTTGTATATGTGAGAGGTTGTTTGTTTTTTCCATTTCCCCCTTTAAATGGTGGTAAATAATGGTAAACAAGTAATTATTATTTACCTAAGGAATTCATACTAGCCTCCCCTACTATGCTGATAGCTATAGTCGTTTGATAGGTTTTGACTCTAATACTGAGGAGGAAAAACTAAAATATTTGGGGCTCACCGTGATGTATTTGTTTGATCCATGCCGCCCATCTGTTTTACCAGCTCATTTATCCAAAGTGCTAGTAGACCACACCACTTGAAATAGGGGGAATTGAATGCTTACTGCTGAAAACTTCTTGGGGGCTGTAGAAGTTTTGGATGAAGCTGATATTTGTGTTTTCCCTTCATTCATGTTTGTCTTACTCAAGGTATTCCATAACAATAACGGTGGCCATAATGGCCACCACCGTTACCTTTACGATATGGGTCGTAACGGCTGTTACAGCCCCTGTAACGGCCATTACGGTCTCTCTCTCTCTCTCTCTCTCTCTAAAAAGGAAAAACCCGAAAAACTTGTATTTGTCTCGTAATGTTGAAAAAAAAATCAAAAACATGTATTTGCCCCCTAACAGTCCATTACGGGGCTGTTATGGCCTTTATAAGGGGCGTAATGGGCGTTTAATGGTGGTTATAGGTCTTCTTCTTCTTCTTCTTCTTCTTTTTTTTTTTTTTTTTTTTTTTTTTGTTTTTGTGCAAAATGGTTGTTACGGCCTTTACGACCCCGTAACGTATAACAGTTGCCACCATTACCTTTACATAACAGCCTTTACGTCCACGTAACGGCCTTTATGGCACATCAGACCTTTTGAATAGGTTGGATGACTGATACACATCATTGTGAGCCGAAGGAAGGTTTCAGGTTTCAACAGTGGACTTCATGATACACGTTGTTTCCTGTGGTGTGGTTCACTTGAGCTTATAATTTGCCTCATTTTTGGGCTGATGCCCTAAATGAGCTGGTAAAACGGATGGACGACATGGATCAGACAGTGGGACCCACAGATTTCACACATGCAATCCTTATCCGATTTGGAAAAAGGCAATTTCAAATTTCAAGGCGCAAATATCAAACAATATAGAGAGGTCATCATTACTTATTTACCACCATTTAGAGTGGTAAATGGAAAAACAAGCACCCCCTTAAATTGCTTTGGTGACCTAATTCTTTACACTATGATTTGTATTCTTCCAAGCCTTCCTACATCCATCGTAACATCCTCGTCTTCCCAACACTCTCATCCTCCGTTCATGTTGCTTGCTAACTCCCCAATAATCTATCCCATATGACATAGCCAGTTGAATAGCAGTCACAAAATTTTTACTGGAGTTCCGTGGGCATGCAGAGATCACAAAGCACCATAGTTCTAAAACTCAGTGACTCAAGCCGAAACTCTGCCGACTCGACAAAATTCAAGCTGAGTCACCATGGAACTTGAAAGTCAGAGTGACTTGCTCTTGATTAGGTGTGACTGGTTGAGTTGACTTGACTCAAACTAAGCCGCACGCTGGAAAATTTTGTCATTATAAAAAATAAGAGGCTTGAATTGAACCTAAGACTTCTTTGAGGTGATCTTATGTATATAACCATTGCGCCGCTCTTTGATATTTCTTGATTTTATTTATTTATTTATTTATTTAAGCTCCATATAACTACATTAAGTACTATGAAATTAATAGTTAAATAACGATTCGAGTCAAGTAGAGCCTTGCCCAGGAGTTCAAGTCAACCCGACTCCGCTGAACATCAAGTTGAGTCGAGTTTTCAAGTTTTAAAACTATGCATAGCACTAGAGCCACATGTCCACTTCACATGGCATGCAGAGACCACTTCAGAGCCACATCTCCACTTCATCCACCGAACTCCAAATCTATCAGGAGCAACTTCATCACTTAAAAGAAAGAAATGGAAGTTGTAGACCACCCAATCTTCAATGCTCCATTCACCACTCTTCAATACCAACCAGAGGTTTGTAAGCTTCATAAAATCATATCTATTGGAGTTCTCCTCAATAAATACTCAATCTTCAAAAGGCATGCCTTTCCAGGTACCACTTTTCAGTTCAAGGTAGTGGCGCTCGCAGCCTCAGTCACATTATTGAACATTTTGATGTTCATTCCTGTCTTTTATCACATAACATGAAACTTCCTTACTTGATACTTGGGTTTTTTTTTTTTTTCCATTTACCACCGTAAATGATGGTAAATAAGTAATGATGACCTCTCTATGCTGGTTGGAGGAGAGGATTGCCCCAAGTTTTTACGCCTCGAAATTTGAAATCGCCCTTTTCAAAATTAGATGGGGGGTGCTTGTGAAATATGTGGGTCCCACCGTGATGTATGTCTGATCTATCCTGTCCATCTGTTTTACTAGCTCATTTCAGGGCATGAGTCCAAAAATTCTAAGCTAAACTGGAACACACAACAGGAAACATGCATAATGATTTCCACCATTGAAACCTTCCTAGGAACCACAATGACATGTATCGGTTATCCAACCTGTTCATAAGGTCAGGCAGACGTGGACTAAGGGAAAACACAAATATCAGCTTCATCCAAAACTTCTGTGGCCCTGGCCTCCAAAGGGTTGGCATCAATTTTCCCTGTTTCAAGTGGTGTGGTCCACTTGTGCTTTGGATCCTTCTCATTTTTGGGTTTATGCCCTAATTGAGCTGGTAAAACAGATGGATGGTATGGATCGGACACATATCATGGTGGGCCCCACAGGTTTTAGTTTTTTCTCATTGGTATTAGCATCAAAACAAATCAAATGACTGTAGCTGTCAACGTCCTAGGGGCGGCTGGCATGAATTCCTTATGTAAATAATAATTATTTATTTACCACCATTTACTGATGTAAATGTCAAAACAAACAGCCCCCTAGAGATATAAAGTTTTTCTCCTTATTTGACTGTCGACTTTTCTGTATTGCAATGCCAACCATTTCAATTTTCCCTTCGTCATTTTATTTCCTATGACTAAGTAAAAGATGAGTTCAGGCAATTGCAACTGTTTAAGCAAAATTTCAATGTGGACTGCATGTTTTTGTCTTCGAAATTGAAAGGATATTCATTGTTCCTTGTTTTTACATTGATTAAAATTCTCTTCCACTTTCATTGTTGCAAGGAACCATTTCAAGGAAAGCCGATTTGACGTATTTCTTCTATTTACAGGAACTGGACAGGATATTGTATTCTGCGCCCTTTCCCGAGCCAAAGTATCGACTCCGTAGAACGAGCTCGGCCCCTTTATGACTTGTGTTGATATGAAGTTTTGTAGATTTGTGTGGGGTATTTTCCCTTCATTTCCAGACTAGCAACAATCAGTAGCTGGAGTCAGACCAGCATTCGAGTTTATTGAAGCTTGAGGCTTATCTGTTTGAGTTTGTGGGAGCGTTGGAATTCTGTTCAAGAGCTGCTTGCTGCTAACTTCTCTTTGAGGTTTGTTTCTATGTACATTTTTTATAATCACCTTCTCGTGGAATTACAAAGCACCATAAACATTCTGATATAGGGTTTTATTATCGCGTAGATGAATTTCCAGTCTCAAGATGAGGTATTTGTATGATACATTATTGATAAATACAGTATTTTCTTTGTTCATTTGTGACCTACTTTTCGGTGGCCTAAGCTGCTAATCTGGTGAGCCCAGTGGAATTTTCCATCCGTTAGTATCTCACCTATCAGATGAATCTTGCCATCCAATGAAAACAGACAACTACAACCAACAGTCTAGATTTGACGGGGAAAAGTAAGACAATTTGGCCTGATAAAGGAAATTTTGGGGGCGTCTCCCAATTCCTATCTACCAATGCTCTATTGTATGAATGTGGCTTGGATCACCAGAAAGTGGGTCACAAGAATAGCCGAACTAAAGCACCATCGAACATTGTACCTCCTACCATCGGATCAGTTGCTTCCATTGTAACAACCCGAGATTTCACGGCCAGAGTTCATGCTCGTGTCCGAAAAAACTGGGTGTTAATAATATATAAATTTGGATGCTTTAAAAAATCGCACCTTATTTTTTTCCCATTTGGATCGCATCCAGATACATTCAGGAAGGTAACATCCATAAGAATAAAATCAATTGTATTGATTATATTTAATTAAAGTAAAAAGAATAATCAATGACTTCTCAAGGGAAGTTTAATACATTCATCAAGTTCGCAGCGGAATTATAAAATTAAATCATAAATTGTCTTTTCCTTCTTTCAACATAATCTTCCTTAGGGAGCATGTTCAATAGGTCTTCAATCTATACGTCACCTGCATAATCTGTACGATTGGGAGAGGGTCAACGCCCTACTCATAGTGAAGGTTATCCTTTAAGATTAACAATAATTCAAGGGATTCATAAAAATACGTAAAGGTTCTGATATGTCAAGTACTCCACACTACAAGAGGTATCAATGCGCAATCAATCTATATGAGATACATGCCTGACAAAGTATATGTGGTGTATCACACTTGGCAATCGCCACAATGTGGAATACGATTTTAGCTATCCGACTCACCCCGCATCCCATAATACGAAGATTCGCCGGCGTGTCCCACATTTAACATGGTTTTACATAGTTATCCCAAGAAGGCCACAACACATGAACCGGGTGAATATGCTCCCAGAGATTGGAGTGACTATTTGTGACACCCCCCCCCCCCCCCCCCTCCCAAATAAAAAAGGAGTGATGTACTGCGTATATAGAACGTCTCACGTACACCAACTGGGGCACCATCAACCCGAGAAACATGGAATTACATGTCTCCCCAGGGCCGCTACTGAAAACGCATTATCTCCACGATATTTAATTGATCGCTAGAGGAGAGATTCCCAACATAGTACTTGCATTAAGAGAGAATTCCTTAACCTATGGAAGGTTAAGAATATCAAGACACCTGCCAAGTCTTTAAGGTAAAAGAGGCGAGTGACGAAGGTTAACTCAAACGTGAGGAGAGTGGTTAAGGCCAACTCAGGATGATTAAAGGCAAGAGCAAGGCTTGTGTCCGTAGCCTCACATCAACTCAGGAAAGCCTCTTACAATGGATATCATGTGAAAATCTCAAAAGGCCAATAATTGATAATAACAATTTAAAATGAAAACAGAGGGAAAGTAATAGAAATATGAGGACAGATGAAAGTCATGTAAAGAAGAAGTGTAAAGGCAAGATAAAAAGCATCAACTCAATTAAGGCAAAAGGTACGTAACAGGCACGATAAAATAGCATGAAGGCATAAAAAGGCAGGATAAATATATCAACTTAAATTAACGTAAGTTTAAAGGATTAAACCGTCACCTTTGATGTTGGATTGCCTTCAAGAGTGAGTATGCACCGTATGATTGAATTCTAACATGATTTAAAACAATTCAGGTTAACCTGGTTAGTACTCAACCTTAGCCTATCCGACCCGACTCGAATCTTTAGCAGAATTTCCTAACCGAGTCGACTCGGTTCAACTCGATCCTATACGGTTATTGAAAGCCCAAAGAAAATCAAGAACCAAACTTAAGAGCTTACCTCTATTCCGTAAAGGGATCCACCCTAGATTTGAACCCAACTCAGCAACTCAGTGAGTTGTGTCTTGATCCCGAGCACCACTCGATCTCTCCCTTTCTTTCTCTCTCTTTTTTCTTTTCTTTTCTTTCTTTCTTCCTTCCTTTCTTCCTTTCTTTCTCTTCTTTTCCTTGGGCAGCAGCTGGCCGTGAGTCCCTTTTTTGGACGGACGTCGATCCCAGCCGCAACTAGTTTCTCTCTCTCTTTCTTTCTCCTTCACTATTCCTTCTACACGGTGCGGTGGGTGTATATATATGGCAGCGGGTGAGGTTCTTGAACCTTTCGTGCGCGGCTTTTACGCACGACAGGGTGTTTACGCTGCTTCTTTCGCAGCGAGACGGGTCGGTAGCATGACGACGCACCGACAACGCTCCCTGGGGCGAGATGTTCTCCAAACAAACTCCATGGATGTGGTCGAAAATCCCTAAGGATGACTTTGAACGGTCCAGATTGTAAATGGGATTAATGGATGGGTCACGGTGCTATCGTTTCATACGGGTTGTTGATCTTCCTGCGGACAGCTTGCATTCGCAACCGTTTGCATGGATCGTCGCCGACCAACTTTTATCGGTCGGAATTGCGATCTCAGGTTGATGAACGGCTCAGATTTCTCCGATCAGGCGTGATGGTGGCCCAGTTGGATCGGTCGTTTTGGTTTGGTGCGGCAACCCTCCCTTCGTTGACGATTTGCATCCGTTGCTGTGGCCGTACGTGTACGTATGGTGCTTATGGTTCACGTGGCAGTGGTCGAATCCCTCACCCTAACACGATGTACGGCTCGGATCGGCTCTGAGGATGATGATGGTGGGCCACTACCATCCCCGCGGACGATCGTTCGTCCCGGCTGCGAACGCGGGAGAGGCGCGTTTGAATCCTGTCGGGTCAAGGCAACTTTGACCGCCTTGGAGTTATGGTGTGGCGCGGGTGCACACTCTGATGTGCGCGTAACACTCATGTGGGGCCCATAGTGATGTCTGCATGAGATCCACACCGATCATTATGTCCCGACATCTGATCAAGGACGGAGAAGATTCGAGGTTTAGGTGGGCCATATTCAAGAGGATTACTGGTTTAGCTGTTGATCCTATTGATCCAATGGCCGAAATCTGACACGTACGGTTGGTTTATGATCAGTAGGCCTGATATGAAGTTTCACATGAAACGGATCATGAGAACCAAGTGTTTTGAAATTCAAAGTATAGGTCGATGGCATTTCCGTAATTAGTTCTGATGTAGGAGTTTTGGATGATCCAACGGTTCCACATGATTGTAGACATGTTTATAAGTAACTCTTATAAAAGAACTTACGTATAAATTCTCATGAATGAGGAGTTATTCATTGATTCATTTGAAGGAAGGACCGTACGTCAAATCATATGATGGATGGTCCTGTCTCCAAAATCATCGGTCAGATTGCTGGATCTATGCATGGAGATTATTTCCAATAATTAAATTCGTGTTTGATGCTCGGTTATTGAAAAGTTCCGAGCGTTACATCCATAACCTTCTTTTAAATATTATTGGTATTGGGTTTTTCAAAATGGGAACCGTAGACACCGTATATATGGTCTGATGCTAATTCTTGTTGTGGAATCATGGCTGGCGTAAGGATTTGCATTGAGCCAAATGCCCATTGAGCTAACCTGATCTCAATTTGCTACATTTGCACTGGGTGGAATTGCTATTTTTACGCTACAAAGCTCTTTGCTTCCTTTATTTTAATCTACAAAGCTCTTTGCTGCATTTAGCTTCCATGCCAGTTCGAACGCTAACGCTCATAGTTCCGTACAATGCTGAATTTGATTCGGATCTTCCCTAACAAAAAACCCAATTTCAAATGCAGTCTGTGTTGTTCAGATAGCACGCCGTCGCAATCTGTGCCCTTCTCCAAACATAGTTCAGTACTAAAATACATGACTCAATGTCTAGCGAGGTCAGGTTGACTCGAAGACTCAGATGAGTCTTTACTTGACTGGAATCAATATTTAGTAATTAAGTAAATTTTTATCTAGATTTATTTAAATGAGACATATACGGGTAAAATGTAAAAATAATGGAAGATGTATGCAGCAAGGTGTGTCGGGTTGAGTTAACCGAGTTATCGAGTTGACATGAAGTTGAGGTTGAGTCATGCCTGTAAGCTAGTTTCATGGTGACTCATTTAAAAATCTAGTCGATTTGAGTTGACTCGGTGGAGTTTTGAGTCGAGTTACTGAGTTTTAGAACTCTGAATTCAAAAGGTGCTTACATGATGCAGCTGAATTTCAGTTCATGCCTCTCAAACAGGAGGTGATACAGCTATTCTCTATGCACAGTCTGAGATTTTGAAGACAGGTGATCTTTACGGTGGGGCCTACCATTTGGGATGGTATGGACGTCGAAAGTGTCACGTTGGTGTGAAAGATGGGGCACTGCTACTGTTGATCAGTTCTTGCAAGTTCATGCTCTTTCTATCATGTTTAATAGGGTCTGTTTGGGTTGCAGGTGGGGAAGACTTTATATGGAGGCCTTTGGCGCAGGGTATTGGATGGGATTAGGTGGGATAGAATTGCATTTGGTCCCATGCAATTCCATCCAGCATTTGGAGAGGATGGGAAAGGTAGGAATTAGGTGAGATGTAATTGCATTTAGTCCCATCGAATTCCATTTGGTTCCATGTAGGATTTCAATGGATTTTGAAATCCACTACACATGGGCCCAACATTGATGCATGCGTTTATCCAAGCCATCCATCCATATACTCCATTTACACGTGACATTCTGGTTATATACGTGTACAAGTGAATGACATCCGTTGTGAATTTAGTCCGTTGATTACAATTCCATAGTCCACCAAACATGATTTTGCTTAATCCGGTGTTTTCCCATTGCAAAATATTTTTCCCAAACATGGGATTGGATGGCTACAATACCATGGTATTTCCAAACATGCAATCATTATGCAATAATGATGTTAATCCCATCTAATACAATTCAATTCCATTCAATCCCTCCTTGAATTTGTAACTCCACCTTCTTCAATACAACTCATCTTAAAAGCCACATTTTCATAATTAAAATACCAAGAATACCCTTTCCAAGGTCCATAAATTCTTAGACCTTTTTTACTTACGTAAACATGAGAGGATAAAGTTAAACCACAAATATCAACTACATCCAAAACTTGTATGGCCCCTGAGAAGTTTTCAATTATAAGTGTTCAATGGCCACTATTTCCTATGTTGTGGTCCACTTAAGATTTGAATATGCTGTAATTCGGATGGCATGGATAAGACACATACATCATGGTGGGCCCCAAAGTTTACTCAGTACGCAATTGGCCTTCGTCTAGGTTAGACTACACTGGACAGCTTGTCTCTGCAACTTTTGTTGCATCGAAACGGGCAGTACATGGAAGTATTGCATTATTTGATTACGTTCCCATGGAAATGGAAATGCTGCCACCCCAACTCTACTATTCCAATTTAAATAGGATGTGTGGAAAAAATCTTGGTAGTACGAAAAGGAATGGTTGTTATGCCCTTTCCATACATTGCTTACAATACATCCATGTGTGGAATTATGCGGAACCAACTAGTTTTCAGATATGGGTGGATAGTTGACATTTAAATGTCATCATATACCTTTCAGAAAGGGGCTCTAACTATCCTTTGTTGATTTATAAAAATTTATCTTTACATCATTCTAACACAACAACTTGAGCAAATACTTTTTTCTATCTTCTTCTTCATCACTTTTCTTTTTTGAATCTTTTTGAAAAGTTGTTGGAATTTTAAAGAGAACTACAAATATAAAAGAGGTCAGGTGATAAACTACGAAAATAAAGAAGTCAAGAGTGTACACTACAAAAGTGTGTTCAGGGGGCAGGTTTTCAACTTTACAGGCTGAAGCTCACATTTATCCAATTTAAAAGAGGAGACTTATTATATAATGGAGGCGTATTTTTTATAATCCCTTTACAAACCGATTTAACAACTAGTAGGGTGTGAATATGACCTTAAAGATAGCGATACCGTAACGTGTCCTAAGTTTATCTTTAATTGTATTTTCTTTTGTTTACGCCTCTTCCATAAATAAGCCTCTTCTTTTTTATGAACTAAGATTTTGTTTGGAGATACTTGTCCTATTTAGCAAACGCTTCAAAATGTACTTATATCATTTTAGTTAATAGTAATTATGTATTGGATAAACTAGTTTTTAAGTGGCCACCATGTTGGAGCCAATGCTTTGAAAATCAGTGTGAGCTCTAATCAATTAACCTTGTGAATGTGATTAGGGTGATCTCAACTATAGATCATGATGGCCATGAGTCTTTGGTAGACATCTATTGATCCTTAATGTATAATATTGCCTTGAATCTTCATCATGGGTTTGTTATGGAGTGATTTCTTTGGTAATCATTGGAAACTTGAAATTGGACATTACGATTATTAACCTGGGAGAGTCGTGGTCTAGGGATCTCGGTACCCTATTAGACCGTGACTATCACAGGTGTCTGGGACACACCTGTAGACATAAGTTCTTGAGATGTATGGTAATCTTGTGTGAGGGGATTGACTTGGGACAAGATAGACAATCTCCACCATTGGAAACCGATTTGGTGTTCGTTTATGCCTTACCCTTACACTCCACAAGAGTGTGAGTGTGTCATAAATAAAGGATTCGGGTTCGGATCTTTAGTTACTTACATTGGTGAATTAAGATTAAGTCAATAGTATGGGGGGCTATTAGCCTTGACTGTGATAATGAGATCATGACTTGATGATACATGGAAGATTAATTCTTAGACCCAAAGATGTGTAAGGGTCACAATCTTGATTGGTTAGTTTTGACTCTTTTTACGAGTTCCATGTAGGGGCTAATAAAGTAGATGTAAATGAATACTTCTATCAAAAGTCATTGATTCTTGCACGGTCCAACAAAGGATCTACTGCTTTATCTAGGAATATATTTATTGCTTTGATATGGACAAATCAAGGACTCATATAGTGATTTTTCTATTGGGCCAAACACTGATTATTTTAAGAGGTTTTTCAAAGCTTTTTAACCATCTATTAAAACTGCTTTTATCGTACTTACTAGTCTATATCTGATGGTCCACTTCTGTTTAGCATGGGATATGATTATTAGTGGATGGCCATAACAGTGGAGGGATTAGATCATGCGTATATGCATATATGAGGCAGATCGTCGCACTTCCCTCATAGTAGGTTACAAAGTTGTGTGTAGGGTGGCGGGGTACTATACTGGTATTCCTCTGAAACCTTAACTTTCTCCTTATTTATTTGATCATATCGTAGAGGAGTTGAGACGAGAAGCCTTAGACGCCCTAGACACCCTTTCCCCTTGGGCTTGTGAATTTGAGAAAAGAGAAAATTGTGTAGAGAGAGTAAATGAATGGATTTTTCCATCTTTCTTGTGCATTTTCTCCATCTCGGTGTGGTCCTTCTTTGTGGATTATTGTGGAATTTTTTGGCACCTATTAGATGAAATTCCTTGTGCTATATAGATCTCTCCGATACTGGGATAGATATAGGAGAGACCTTATAGATTGAAGGACCATTATCGATATTGGATCAACGCATATTGTAAGATTCTAGGTATGATCTAACTTCCTCAAGTTAGTTATTTAATTCTAAAAATTGTACATGCTCATATTCGAGAGATCTTGTGATTATGATTTTAATTTTAGATTTAGAGAAAATCAAAATTTGTTGCGTAATCCAATGAAATCCTATCAGATTGGTATTAGAGCGGTCATATGCTATGATCAACAAATCAAAATTATCCAGTTGAGCAGTAAGTCATTTGTGCATGAGAATCTATTGCAATGGGTTTGAATGAATTCAATATTTTTCATTGGGATGAGGAATGACAGAATCAGCTTTGATTGTGAAGGTCCCATAATGAATCTCAGATGCATGATGAAGGGGATGAAAGTGAAATAGTATATGACCACTGGTAAAATGAGAACATCCATATACTACTGCACATGGCAAACCAAAGTGGAAACAATTTCATTTATAATTTGAGATTGTACATTGTTCCCATACATACCTAACCAAGTGGAAAACATAAATAACACAATCAATTCACGGTCAATTCAATGCATTTCACTATATATCGAAGAAGCTTTTGTTGATGGTATAGCGTGGATTTGAACTCCTATGGAATCAAGTGGATTTTAATCCATACAGAGCTTTGAGGTGTGAGTTCAAAAGGAGCTCTTTTGAAGGATTTGGATTTCTCTCAAATCCAACTCTCTTCAATTCCTAAGTTTTTTTTTAAAAACCCCTCCAATTCCTAGCTACCAAACATGTAAAAAACAAACCCTAAATCAGTTTCGGGCAGCAATTGGGTCATGGAAATTTATCTGAATTTTACGATATATCGAATCTACTTCGACATGACATTCTTCGATATATCGAATTCCAATCGATATATCGAAAAGGGCCCAAAACTGTCCAAAGACCTTATGTTCATTTACAACGATTTTTCGATGATATTGACTAACTTTCGATATATCGAAGGGCATTTCGATATCAATCGAAGTATACTCGATTACAAATACAATGTGTTTATTGCTGATGTCAAAGGTTAAATTACCAAGTGCACTTTGATGTTATCGAATGCTACTCAATGATATCGATCTTAAGTTGTCATTAACATCGAAGTCTCTTCGATGTCATCGTACTAAAACATTCACTGAATGTTACAATATATCGATGTCGTTTTGATATGACTGTTTCGGTATATCGAACCCAAAACTGTCCAGAGACTTCGTGTTATTTTAAAAAGAATTTTCGATTATATCGATTTAACTTCGATATATCGAATGACATTTCGATATCTATCGATTGTTACTCGATTACAATGACCTTGAATTTCTTATGATCTCAAAGCTAAAATTGTCAAGTGTCTTTCGATATATCGAATGTACTTCGATATGACATTCTTTGATATATTGAATTCCAATCGATATATCGAAAAGGGCCTAAAACTGTCCAGAGACCTTATGTTCATTTACAACGAATTTTCGATGATATCGATTGACTTTCAATATATCGAAGGGCATTTCGATATCAATCGAAGTGTACTTGATTACAAATACATTGAGTTTATTGCTGATGTCAAAGATCAAATTACCTACTGCACTTCGATGTTATCAAATACTACTCGATAATATTGATCTTAATTTGTCGATAGCATCGAAGTCTATTCGATGTTATCGTACTAAAACATTCACTCAATGTTACGATATATCGAAGCGTTCGATATGACTATTTCGATATATCGAATGTAGTTCGACATATCGAAAAAGACCCAAAACTTTCCAGAGACTTCTTATTCTTTTAATAAGAATTTTCTATTATATCGATTGAACTTCGATATATCGAATGACATTTCGATATCTATCGAATTTTACTCGATTGCAATGACCTTGAATTTCTTATGATCTCAAAGATAAAATTGTCAAGTGTCCTTCGATATATCGATAACAATTCAATATGACATTCTTCAATATATCGAATGTCAATTGATATATCGAAAAAGGCCCAAAACTATCCAGAGACCTTATGTTCATTTACAACGAATTTTCGATGATATCAATTGCCTTTCGGTATATCGAAGGGCATTTCGATATTAATTGAAGTGTACTCGATTATAAAAAACCTTGAAAAACCTTAAACCCTTTGGCCTGTCCATTGGACTCCCTTCGATATATCGATTGACCTTCAATATATTGAAGAAACGCCTATATGTATAGCACGACACGTCAACTTCAATTCATTCACTCAATTTTCTTCTTCCTCTGTGATGCATCCACTCCCAGAAGCTGGTAGAGGTGCATTCAAGCCATTTTCCCAAGTTTTTAAGGTTGATAAATCATTTTTGTTGTTCAATCAATTAAACCCTAGATTTCCCTAGATTTTCCTTTTCCTGTTAAATCGTATTTGCTATCCTTTTCTCCAATCTCCTAGATTTCCCTTTAAGAATATCCTCTGAGTTTTCCTTTAAATGGGAAAAGACAAGAGTAAATCTGTTCATCAGGGAGAATCCTCAATCCTAGGCCAAAACGTTTTAAAATAGTTGCTAGGCTAAAGTCGGCTCAACCACCGACCCAAAATGTCTCTCCATCACGTACAAATGAACCTGCCCCTATTCTTGAAATTCATACTGTGCCACCACCTCCTGAGGATCTATATGAAAAGTTTAAAGCAAGGAAGATGGTGTATGAAAGACAAGTTGACAGGTCCTGTATAGCTACATATGGGATTGGACCAATGCTCGAGGCCATTGGCTGATCCCGTATGCTTGACTTTGGTGAAGTGACACGAAATGAACAAATATTCAGGTATTTAGTGTACTGTCATTCACCAGTATTTGACCCCCTAGACATAGATGTCACCATTGGCCAGATCACAACTCACATCACTCCTGCCATTATCGGTCAATTAATTGGAATTCCCTATAAATCCCAAGGCTTTACAGAGTACGAATTCAACTCACTTGAAGTTCGTAGTCTAATTACTAAACATCTCTGCAATGGATAAGACATTCCTTGGCTTGAGGGTAATTCCCTGCATGGCACCCACATGTCTGTACAATTCCGCATTCTTCAAGCAATTTTTTCTACAAACGTCTATCCCAGGGGCACCAACAAGTCTGATCTTACCCCAATTCATGTTAAGGATTCTCTATGCCGTTAGTCAAAGAGTCGAACTATGTCTCCCTACTCTCATGCTCCATCAGTTGGCCGTAGCAATCCAAGTCACTAGAGATGTGTACATTCTATTCCCTTATCTTATTTGTCTATTGTCCCGACATGTGGGATTGCTTCCCACCAGTGACCGTCCCCAAGAGCCTCACAAATTTACCCAATTAACATCAAAAGAATGACACCGCTTGACACACCATCTTCCTCTTCCGCATGTCAGCACGATGATACTATGGCCGAAACTGAAGCTGAAGGAGCTGAGACTGAAGCGGTGGACACCGAGGTAGGAAAACTAGAGATGAGAGGCAACAACACAGTGACGCTCCGTTTACACCAGTCTCACATACCTGTCATCATGAGGGTTACCGAGAGCGTCGAACCTCGATTATATGTCATCTTCGCCAGCAAGATGAACGATTGTCGAAGATCGAGGAGATCGTAGGTGCGGCACAAAGAGTTGTCGAGCGAGTGGAGAAAAAGCTGTAAGACTTGATATCGATGATCACATGCAGACGAGATGACATCGTGCCACACGGTGCCGGTCCTTCAACCCAGCCTGATGCCTAGTTGAAAAAAGTTGTTAAAGAAGATCTTTGATTTTTTTGGATATTTTATGTCATTTTTTGGATATTGTATGTCAACAAGTTTTCTGTCATTTTTGGATATTGTTCGCCAAACCCGAGCTTGGGGTACTCATTTTGGATATTCTCATGTGAATGAATGATGATATTTAATGGTACCTTGTCTGTCCTATATGTTGATAACTCTAAACATTCATATGATGTGACCAATTTTCAATTCATCCAATCAATTCATGTGATTGGCTTGTAGTGAAGGGAATTCACTGCGAAGTGTTTTCAAACTTACTCATCAGTTTCAAGCGGTTTGCCTATAGAAAAGCCAAAACTTGCTCTTTTGATTCTATATTCAATATGGGTCTGTTTGGATTCCACCATTTTTTTTTTTTTTTTTTTTTTTTTTTTGCAGCCTGCCTTAAGTGGGTTATTGACCCCTATTACGGTTTAGATTTACAACTAGTGCATGATTCTTTATTGTCGCTTAAACTCATGTTTATTAACGATATCGATATTTTTGGTTATCAGTGATATTATCGACAATATCGATATTGTTTCTGTATCCCTGGCCAGTGAAACTTGTAGCGATACTGATACTTCAAACACTGGTCCTAGGACTTTCTCCAGTTGGAAAGCCTTGCTCAAATAGTTAATGGGTTTTTATAGTTGAATGTGGACCATATACAACTCCGACAAATTCCAAGACAATCCCTTCAAGTGATTGAATTGACCACGAAATGCATGGAATTGACTGTGAAATGGATGGAATTAACCATGAAGTGAAGCGGAATCGCCGGAATTGATCATGAAGTGAATGGAATTGACCATGAAGTGAAGGGAATTGACCGTGAAATGCATGGAATTGACCGTGAAGTAAAGGGAATTGACCGTGAAATGCATGGAATTGACCATGAAGTGTAGGGAATTGACTGTGGAATGCATGGAATTGACTGTGAAGTGAGGGGAATTGACCGTGAAATGCATGGAATTGATCGTGAAATGCATGGAATTGACTGTGAAGTGAATGGGAATGGCTGGACTTGACCATGAAATGCATAGAGTTGACCGTGAAGTGAAGGGGAATGACTGGAATTGACCGTGAAATGTGTGGAATTGACCGTGAAGTGAATGGGAATGGCCGGAATTGACTGTGCAATGCATGGAATTGACCGTGAAGTGAAGGGAATTGACTGTGAAATGCATGGAATTAACCGTGAAGTGAAGGGGAATGGCTAGAATTGATGTGAAATGCATGGAATTGACTATGAAGTACAGGGAATTGACCATTTGTGCATGGAATTGATTGTGAAGTGAGGGGAATTGACCATGAATTGCATGGAATTGACTGTGAAGTGAAGGGGAATGACCGAAATTGACCATGCAATGGATGGAATTGACCCTGAAGTGAAGGGAATTGACCATGAAGTGAGGGGAATTGAGCGTGAAATGCATGGAATTGACCGTGAAGTGAAGGAGAATGGCCGGAATTGACCGTGAAATGCATGGAATTGACCGTGAAGTGTAGGGAATTGACCATTTGTGCATGGAATTGACCATGAAGTGAGGGGAATTGATCCTGAAATGTATGGAATTGACCATGAAGTGAGGGGAATTGATCGTGAAATGTATGGAATTGAACCTGAAGTGAAGGAGAATGGCCGGAATTGATCGTGTAATGCATGGAATTGACTGTGAAGTGAAGGGGAATGGCCGGAATTGACCGTGAAATGCATGGAATTGACTGTGAAGTAAATGTTTTATTGAAAATTTGAATCGTAGTGGTAAGAAATTTGCAATTTCAAAGAAAGTAACATATGTATTACAAGAAATGTATAACATTCACGGTCATATTATAAAAAATGTATAACATTTACATTCGTATTACAAAAAATGCACTATAAATTACATTATTCCATACGCATTGGAAATTTACAACTTCGACGATTATGCCCTGTTTGTTTGCAAGGTATGCATTTTTTGGTTGTTCGTTCCTCTCCACGGGAAAGGATCTGTGCCTTCTTCGGTCTTCCAGCTGACCACGTCTGTAGCGGGGGCTTGATACTCGAATAATACTCCTTGAATCCAGAAGAAATTCTCCATTGACTCTTATCCCATACTGGGTACACGGAATCTTTATACGTGATCGGTAATTCCTTACCGTGTATAATGGGGAGCAATACGAATAATGAGAAAGATTATAGTTTATACATGTTGAAAGAACATAAAAACAAGGGAATCCCTTTACTTTAAACTCGTGACATGTACATGAAAGCCTATTGAGCTTGACAGTATCATTGTAGTCTCCCACAATATAGTATTTATCTCGAGAAATTGCATGGCAACGAACATCTCGTGCCTTTGGTATGAGATCCTTTAATTGTTTCTCGCCCCACAGTGTCAACGGTTCAACGAATAATGATGCTGATTCTATTCTCTTATAGAACATCTCTTGAATTTTCATTTTGACCGTCTTTATTAGCATAGTTATGGGATATTCTCATGCTTCTTTGAATAGAACATTAACACACTCAGCTTTGTTTGTAGTGACCAAATTGAATCTTTTTTTTGAGAAGTGCGAAGATGTCCACTTTTCATTCCCTTTTTCCTTTAGCCATGCATGTATCGGGGGGTTGGCATGTTCGATATCATGTATTAACTTTTCGAACTCAGCTCTCCTACAAGTCTTTACAGCCTTCCATTAGTAGATTTCTAATGACTTGTCTTTGAATGTGTCCACCAAGTTTCGGTATATATGGTACACGCAGTAGCCATGGATTGCTGCTTGGAAGACCTGGGGAACTTCTTTCATTAGACCTTTATGTCGGTCTGATATGATCACAAGACCAGATAGATCCCCTAACGAATCATTGAGGGAGGTAAGGGACCAGATCTAACTATTGTTGTTCTTTGATTCTCCGATACCAAAAGTGACTAGAAAGATATGATTGTCGTCATCCAAAGCAGTAGCAACGAATAGTACACCCTTGTACTTACCTTTTAGATGCGTCCCGTCAATGGCCAAGACCATTCGCAGAGATGTTTGAAAACTTCTAACGCATTGTCTGAGCGTAACAAAACATCTCTCGAACCTCATCGTCTATTGATTCACAAGCAGGGCAGTTACTGTCCCCAGGTTCGTCATCCTCAACTCATACAAGTACATCGGGAGTTCTTTATAAAGTCTTCATAAGACCCCATTACGCGATCGATTGCAATCTCTTTAGTGCGCTATGCCTTCTTATAGCTAATAAGAATATTATACTTCTCTTGCATTACGAATACAATGTCCTTCGACCTTAATCCCAGGCATTGATCAATGCGATTGACAACCAGTTCACTTGCCAACTTACTGCTTGTTTGCCGATGATCGCTCTTCATCCATGACATTCCACATGTATGAATGGACATGTAAGTCTTAATCTTGAATATCCCCACATCATTCACCCTAGATGCGTGTACCTCCATTTACACATATCTTCCATACACGCCACGATGAATTTCTTGGATGTGGAATACAGGACCTTGTATTGAAAGTTGTTGCGAATTACAAATTGGCTCAAAACATACTTACACTGGCTCTTGTCTTTAAACGTTTGGCCAACGGCTATATCAATCAGGTCATCAAGTGGATACGAATACAGTGACATGTCTGCATTGGTGAAACCAGCATCCTCGAAAGGCATAATGGGAAGGCCGGTGGTGAAGTCCGATGTTCGAGCATGCTCGAACAATGGAATGTCGCTTCTACTTACGTTTCTGGCATTGGTGAAAAGGCCGAGCTAAGAGTCCTAGAGAGAGGGAGGTGAATAAGACTATGCCAAATTAAAAATTAAATGCGAAATTTTAAAAAATATAAATAAAGATAGCATTAAACAATCCCACAAAACAGAAATGAATAACAACCTCAGATGTACAAGTATTGAGAGGTTGATACAGATGTTGTTCTAAGGACAACCTTACACCAAAAACCAATGGTTTATGGTAGGACAACCTGATTCTTAGAAAGGTCTGTGTATCAAAATCTCAAACCGATATAGAGAAATAAATAATTAAATAAATAAATAACAAAGAAAATAAACTAAGTTATTACAACATTCCCACACTTGCATAAAAAGATTACAACATTCTTTCACAAATGCTTAAACGGAAATTACAACATTCACAGAAAGCCGCAATCAACTAATCACCACAAGATCAAAAATTATAGTGGTTCGCTTGTGTGTACACCAACTATTTAGAAAAATAACCACACAACTACTCCACTCCCAATATCATCACACAGTGGATATTAGCGTTCACTATGCAAAAGGTTTTTCAAGGTTCACCTAAAACCTTCACAATTGTGTCTTTTAAGTGGGCCTACACAATTCAAAAACCCCACACTCTGAGTTTTTTGGATCACCTCAGACAAACCAAAAAAATGAAAGAGATTTTTCCTGGCACAATCTCAATAAAACCAAAAACAAAAATGTAAAATACTTATCTAGATATTCTCTTTTGATAAAGCCTGATAGAACCAATTTGGAGTAGATGTTCAATGTCCACACTCACTTATGAAAAGGTTCTAAGTTCTAAATGATTTTTAGATTAAATCACCTTGGGCTTGCTTGATTTGATTTTGATTCCAAGAAAGGGAAAAACTAAAATCCCTTTTTCAAATAAGATTGGAATGTAGAATTTCGAAATCAAATGTAAAAAGCTAATTAAAGAGAATATTAAATGAACACTAAATAGCTTAAGAATATCACAAACTTATCTCTCAGAGTGGTGTCTTGATTTTGCTTGAATTGAATGAAAAACTCTGAAAATTGTGCTCTATTTATAAGTGTAGAAATTGTTCACTCTACTGGTCCAAGGGACAGCTCGAGTGGTCGAAGGACCAACAAACTTTTGAAATTTTTGGCGCGATAAGATAAGATCATTCCATGACTGGTCGAATGGCTTGCTCGACTGGTTGAGTTGCTTGCACGACCGGTTGAACCCTGCACTCGACTGGTCGTGTGAGACCCAATTTAGTTGCTGGACTTTAAGTCGAGCTTGCTCGACTGGTTAAGCACTATTCACTCGATTGGTCAAGTAGTCTCCAGGACTAGTCGAAGATCCAACAAAAAATTTCAAAAATTAGTGACAAACCTTGGACTGGTCGAGAAATTTCTTGGACTGGTCGAGCCAGTTCTAGGACTAGTTGAACATAGGCTAAGACTAGTCGAGAAATAACCTATAGAAGTATATAGTGACCCACTTTAAGTATGCAATCAATATGACCTAACCTATGGTCAATCTAGGGTCTTACATACCTTATAAGTGATATTTAAACATTGAATCATCATTTTCTTTAGTTGATAGTTGATCTTGAAGTATACGAAGCTTGATATTGAAGTGCTTTGAATCTTTAACTTAAAGTACTTGAATAGTATTTCATCTTGAGCTTTGAGTTCCAAAACAAAGTACTTTGTCTTGACATAGTCGAAGCTTTGAAACCTTGAACTATCAGTTGATGTTGTACTTGAACTTATATATCTCTTATACTTGTAATGCTTGTATCTTGAATTGGAACATCTTGAACTTGTACTTGAAGTAAAGACCTTTGTTCTTATACATGAATTGCATGATCTTGAATATGTAGATGAGCTACACAAGATACAAATTCCAAGAGGTTTTAGCACTACAAAATTTGACAATCATAGGAGCTAGAAAACATAGCAGTTACAGTTGGATGTTGAGGGAAAATCTTCTTGTGTAAATGAAAGTGATGTTGTATATTCACTTCTGAGCTTGAAGTCAGCCGACGCACTCACTTGACTTGTTATGAAGTTTGATGGCTGAGCCGACTCGGGTACTGGAGTGTTACTTGGAGGAACCTGTAAAGGTGATGTCATATATTCATATTTCAATCCATGTTCCTCACCTAAACTTCCAACAGCTGGGGTGTCATGTTCGAAACCACTGTAAGCCACCGAGTCTTCGAGTATTGCCTCATTAACACACTGCATTGTCTCGATGAATAAATGGATGTAGTGATCCAGATGCTTCAACTGTGCTGCCAAGAACATTCTTACATCTTCGTCGTCTTCAATTACAGTTAGAGGGACTGATTTGTTTATGCAAGGATACAATGCTTTCGACCTAATATCGTAATCCTCAGGTCTACTCTTCTCAATTCTGTACATGTTCGATAAAAGCTGTTCATATGTAGTGTCAATGCCCACAATAGTAGGTTTCGAGTCTCCACCCTTGTACGTGTATCGATTATTTTCGCTAACTCCCCACCATATGAGCATATGATGATTACCGAAGCCCTTTTATGAAAACAAATACAATAATATAACTCGTTTAGTATTCACATATATAAGGTGGATTTGACTAAGTAGTAGGAAATCCACCATTGTACTAGCTCAAATATGACCGACTTATCGGTCAGATATTCAAAGTTCTAAATTGCAGGGATGTGTGCCACTCAGTTTGTGATGATTTTCACTCACTTCGCAGTCAATTTCACTCACTTCTAGGGTAGGTTCACTCACTTTGCGATGATTTTCACTCACTTCTCGGTCTTGAAGCAATTGAAAATGACTGCAAAGTGAGTGAACTTAAGGGCCTGTTTGATTTTTGGGCTCAACTGTAATTACCATGTAAATGGGTGATGATTATTTACCTAGGTAATTACCACATCTTTCCCAATGTAGATGTGACAACTTACTTTTTTAACACTTAAATCGAGAAATTTATAAATTCAATGTGGGGCCCACCGTGATGTATGTGATGTATCCACACCACTCATTTGTTATGCTAGCTAAATTTAGGGCATGAACAAAAAAATGGGGCACATCCAAAGCTCAAGTGGACCATACCATGGGAAACAACGAGAATCGAACATCTACCATTAAAAACTTTTTGGGGCCTTTAAAAGTTTTGAATAAAGTTGATGTTTGTGTTTTCCCAAATTCCATGTCTATGTGACCGTATGAATGGGTTAGATGATGAAAAACCCTCAATGTGGGCCTTGTTAAGGAAATAACTTTCAACAATATAAGAATTGAGGTCATTCTTTCCTTTCGTGTGAGCCATTTGAGTGTTGGATCAGCCTCATTTTTGGTCTAATGAAATAGATAAACGATGTGGATATATCATATACATTACAGTGAAGTCCACATATTTAAGCCAACATTTTTGTATCGCCTTTTGAGGTGGAATTACTCTCACCTTTTCAAACTAGGTGAAAAAGTAATAATTACTTATTTACCATGATTTAAATGTATCATGGAAAATCAAACAAGCCCTAAGGGAGTTGAATTGACCATAAAGTGAAGGGGAAACGGCGGAATTGATCGTAAAAAGTGAAGGGCATTGACCGTGAAGTGAAGGGAATTCACTGTGAAATACATGGAATTAACCATGAAGTGATGGGGGAATTGACCGTGAAGTGAAGGGGATTGACCGTGAAATGAAGGGAATTGACTGTAAGGTGAAGGGAATTCATCGTGAAATGCATGGAATTGACCGTGACGTGAAGGAGATTGACCATGAAGTGAAGGGAAATGACCGTGAAAGTGAAGCGAATTGACTGTCAAATGCATGGAATTGACTATGAAATGCATGGAATTGACCGTGAAGTGAAGGGAATTGACCGTGAAATGAATTGAATTGACCGTGAAGTGAAGGGGATTGACCGTGAAATGAATTGAATTAACCGTGAAGTGAAGGGGAATCGCCGAAATCGACCGTGAAATGCATGGAATAGACCGTGAAGTGAAGGGAAATGATAGTGAAATGCATGGAATTGACCGTGAAGTGAAGGGAATTGACTGCAAAATGAATTAAATTAATCGTGAAGTGAGGGGGAAACGCATGGAATTAACTGTAAAATGCATGGAATTGACCGTGAAGTGAAGGGAATTGACCGTGAAATTTATGTCTTAATTGGAAATTTGAATCGTAGTGGTAAGAAATTCGCATTTTCAAAGAAAGCAACAAATGTATTCAATATATAGCATTCACAGTCGTATTACAAAAAATGCAATACAAATTCGTAGTTGTATTACAAAAAATGCACTACAAATTTCCAGTTGTATTACAAAAATGCACTACAATTTAACGGTAAAATGCTTAAAATTGACCAAGTAGTGCATGAAATTGACCGATCAATTCAGTAAATTGACCGAGAACTAAGTGAAATTGACCACGAATTTCTTGGAGTTTATTGGATAACAACATAAAATTAACTTAGCAATGCATGAAATTGACCACAAACTTCCAAGTAATTTCTTGAAAGTTTACCTAGAATTTAAACTTCTAGGTAATTGACCGTGAACTCCATTCACTTACTTACACTCAGTGAAATACGTGTTCGAGAAAAAGAATAAGGGTGCATTAATGTGAAACATGTTTTTCGGAGAAAAGTCTTCAAGATTTCACTTTTTTCAATGCATCCACGTCCTCTCAGAAAAAGAATGCACTTACCCTTGAGTAGAATGCAACATGAAAGATGTAATGTGATAATAGGATGGAGATTCTATAAAGATTCAACAAAGAAAATAGGTAAAAAGAAGGGCATAGGGATCGCAAGAATGAGTTCATACGTGTATTTGAGTATAAGGGAGTGAATGGAGTGAAATTGATAAAGCAAGGGCATTTTCAACCCATGAAAAGCCGTGCTTAGAACGAGGGCTTATTCTTGGGATGTAAAAATAAATGGGCTTTAGTATGATAGGAAATATCTCCTATCTAAGGTTTTTGGGCCATAAATGGGTCGTACAATAGGAAATATCTCCTATCTAGGGTTGTGAAATGAGTCTGACCTCCTAGTATCCACGGGAGTCCCCACCATTTAAGTGGGTGGTTTGGCAATTCGATAATAATGGAATAAATGCACTCCACAAGCCGATGTAAGCCGTGTGATGACATTCAGATCAAAAAGGTTAATGTGACGGAGGAGGCCACTTAATTCTGGCTCATGATTCCGGATTATACCAATTAATCTAAGACATGCAATAATGATATTAACTCCATTTAATGCAATTCCATGCCACTTAATCTCATATTCTGAACAAGCCCTAACAGAGAATCATTGGTTCAATACAGGCTTGAAAAGCTATCAATATACCATAATGCGACCTTTTTATCTTTTTTTTTTTTTCAAAGGGTACAGAGTATAAGGCGATGTGCCCCTGTAAACAAGCATACATATTGGAAAACCACTTTCCATACCATGCATGTTCAAGATAGGCATACAGGTGTACAATCTAATCCATCCACCGGTGGTCCCAACCACTTAAATGCATTCCTTTAAAGTTTCAAAGGAATGCAGATTGTTTAATAGGTCACCACACTTTAACATAGTAAGTAGGCTCCGTGGGGCTCACCATGATGTATGTGTCATTATCTCCGTCTATACGTTTTTCAGCTCATTTTAAGCATGAGCTCAAAATTGAAGAACATCCAAAAGCTTAAGTAGACCAAACCACAGGAAACAGCGGGTATAATGATTTCCACCGTTGAAGCCTTTTCAAGGCCAGTGATGTTTTTTTTTTTTTTTTGTCATCCAGCCTGTTCATAAGGGCATAAACAGACATAATGAAGGGAAACACAAATATCAGCTTGATCGACAACTTCTCTGGCCCACAAGAAGCTTTCAATGGTAGCCATTCAATTTTCACTGCTTTCTTTGGTGTGGTCCATCTGAGCTTTAGATATGCTTTGATATTTTGTTCATGCACTAAAATGATCTTAGAAAATGGATCGACGGCATGGATAAAACATATACATTATGGTGGCCCTCACAGAGAATACCCAATAAAGTAATCAAGGGGGACCGTACACGGACACGAAACCAGATTGATTGGTTTCTAAAGAATGGAAACGGATTGGCTACTCCCCCTGCCACCGGCAAATGGCTAGTGATCGGTGCTATGTGGGACCCACCATGATGTATGTGTTTCATCCATACCGTCCATCTATTTTTCCAGATCATTTTATGGTATAATACCAAAAATGAGTTATATCCCAATCTCAAGTGGACCACATTATAGGAAACATTGACGAATGAGTGTTGACCATTAAAAACCTTTTGGGGGGGCATAAAAGTTTTGGATCAGGATGATTTTTGTTTTTTCCCTTCATCTGGGCCTTTATTACCTAATAAATAGATTGGATATCAAATAAACAATACGGTGGTCCTTAGGAGGATTTTAATGGTGGATATCCAATCACTATTGTTTTCCTGTAGTGTGGTCCACCTGAGATTTATATCCCTCATTTTTCGAGAAAGCCCTAAAATGATCTGTAAAAATGGATAAACGGAGTGGATGAAATACATACATCATGGTGGGGCCCACAGAGCACCGAATACCAGCCACCGGGCTGGTGTCAGAGGGAGTAGCCAATCCGTTTCCAGAATGGAAGTGGACCGGTACGGTACGTACGGATACTCTGTGACCTAACTCGTTGATGGCACGGTTCAGGTGTTATCCTTATGTAGGGCCCACCTTGATCATTTGTTGTATATCCACTCCGTCTATCCGTTTTTACGGCCCATTTTAAGAAGTTTCCAAGCATTAAGCATATCCAAATCACAGGGTGGACCACACCAACACACATAATTAAAAGCTTCCCAAGGCCCATTGTAAGAAAATCCATAATGTTTATTTTCCAACTAACCCGTTAAATAAGGTCAACCATAACTATATATCAAGTGAAAATATAAAGATTAACTTGATCCAAAACTTTTGTAGTCTACAAAAAGCTTTCAATGTTAATTCATCACTTTTTCCAGTAGTGTGGTACAATATGGATTTGGATCTTCTTAGGCCTGTTTGGGAGCGTGGATTTAGAACCCCCGGATTCAGAACCCTCAAGATTAAAGCTATGCATTTGTGACCCGATCCGTCGGATCCGACTCGATCCAACCCGATCCGGCTCGTTCCGAACAGAACCGACGGCCAAGATCGGGCCTAATCGGGTTGGAATTTTCAGATCCGTTCTTTTTCGGGTTGGGTCCAGATAGATCTTTGTCCGGACCGACCTGACCCGGATACCCGACCCAACCCGAACAGACTTGGACCGAACGATGGGCGGGTAGAATAAAATATATTTTTTATTTTTTTTACTTCAACTTTCCTACCGTCTATTTTTCTTACCGACTATCCCTTTCCCCTCTTTTCTTACCCTAACTCAACCCGAACAACGGACGAGCGCTAGATCTGTTTTGATGGATATCCACGCCTTGGCATTACTACGACGGTAATTACGATATTATCATCCATATTCTCCTCCTGCATTCGTATCTGCATGCTAGAATCGAGGGACTAAATTGAAAATCTCTTTGTTTTTTTATTTTTTTGTTTTCCAGCAAAGAAGCCTTTCAGGGTCATTACAAAAGCCCGTCCAAGCGTACATCTCTTACAGGGTTATCACCCAGGTTATTAACATAATTTCTCATATTCATTTCTTTTTTCATCTCTGCGCTTTCCTCCGGCTTTCTATCCGTTATTCAAAGCGTTTGGAATCGACAGTAAAGTTTTATCGTTAGTTTAATCAACGATCTGGACCGTCCATTTTGATCGGAGTGCTATTTATGAGCATCTGATGAGTAGTATTTGGAAATTCGAAGGCCTATTTAGGTATAATCGACGAGGGAAAGTATGAGATTTGATGCATTGAATAGTTAAAAGATGAGCTTCTTTTCGAATGCGACGGTACGAATTACAGAAGAGTTATTTGATGCTCTGGCGGAGTGTGGTAATCCATAAACAGTCAAGCATGAATTGTATATCTGTCATACAAGTAACTCAAAGTAAACCGTTCGAAAATACTTTAATTACTTTAAAATTATATATATGATTGAAATGTAGCACTTAATTAGTCTATAATCTAATATTTTAATAAAAATTTATATTAAATCTACGCCATTGATTATTTTCTATTTGCTACAACGCCATCTAGATGTCCGTAAATCAGATATTTATAGTCGTATATTATATATAATTCTAAATCAAATATATATATGATGAGAACCATTTTATGAACGGTGTAGATGGTGTTGAAAATTTGACATGTATGTGAATTATTTTGCATGAGCATGAAGTGTCAGACTCTACCAGAGTATCGGGTTATTCTCAAAAGTAAATGTGCGCATGTGACTCTTTGAATCCAAATTCAAAGATGAGTTGCATGATACTCGGGCTGCCCATGACACTTGATGCTCATGCACTTAGAAGTTGTACACGTGGCATAAATAAAATCAAATAAAACCGACTAGATTATGAATCCATCGTCTCCAAATCAAATAGCAATATTATATTAGTTGGAAGATCCTAACCTTTGATTGCTGGACACATGTTTGTGGAAATAAGAGAGTTAGATATTTTCTTTTTTAATCTAATAATAAATCTTCACCATTCCAATATTTTAAAAACAATTCTTATATAATTTTGACGGTTTAATTTTATTACTTATATTTAAAATGTGCAGTTTCTAAGTGACAGCGTATCATTTATCGTGGTCCTCAAGAGTATCAAAGGTTTTCTGAATTCGGAAGTGCGGCATGTAAATGCGATCCAGCTGTTGAACCGGGCACGGATTAGCCCCTGCAGGTTAGTAGCGAGAGTCGCTACTGAAGTAACGTCACTAAGTTTCGTGGGCCCCACCATGATGTATGTTTTATATCCACGTCGTCCATCCATTTGGAGAGATCATTTTAGGGCAAGATCCAAAGAATGAGTTAAATCCAAAGCTCCAATGGACCCCACCAGAGGAAACAGTGGGGCAATGACACCCACCATTAAAAACTTCTAAAAGCCACGGGAGTTTTAGATCAACCTGATATTCGTGTTTTCCCTTCTTTCATGTCCTTTTAAACTTTTGAATAGGTTGGATTTCAAATAAACATTATGGTGGGCAGTAGGATAGTTTCAATGGTGTGAATCACTCTCCCCACTGTTTTCTGTGGTGGGGTCCACTACAAATTTTTATCTGTTTCATTCTTTGGTTATTCTAAAATGATATCTCAAAATGGACGGACGGTGTGGATATAACACATACATCATAGCGGAGCCCACAAAACTTGGTAACGTCACTTCAGCAGCCTAATCCGCGGCCCACCCGTCCGTTCGTACAACCCGGAGCTCGAGGAACGTCAGCTAGGGTGTCAGCTCACCAGTACATTTTTTTTTTTTTTTCTTTTGTTAGCTTGTTAGTACACCCTATTCATTCATAGGGTTACTATACTTGAAGCAGCTTTAGGAAGCTATGAGACGTGAAGCTTCAGCTATGAGACGTGAAGCTTCTTTATGAAGCTATAAGCTGGTGTGCTTGTGTGGGGGCCGTATTAAATTTTTAGGTTTATCCACACCGTTTATGAGTTTTTCCATACCATTTTAGGGGGTTGATACCAAATTTTAAGTACATCGCAGCATAGGAGACAATGAGAATAATGATTTTCATACCATTGAAAAAATGAACGGTCCGAACCTTGCCCAATCTAATCCGACTCGGGTTTCCTAACTGGGTCGGACTCGGATTGATTCTAAGTCAGCAGAGTTTGGATCTGTTTGAATCCGATGACCGAAATCCGGTACCAGATCTGATCGAGTTCGAGTCACACCTTTTAAATTTCGAACCAAGTCGTGTTGGACCAAATCCGATTCGACTCGGTCCGATGCCCAGCTCTACTCGGGATTGGAAACCCCCTGGATTTGCAATTCTCACAGTGTGTTTGGCACCTGGAGTGTGAATCAACTTTAATCCAAAAATTCTTATGCATGGTATATTTACAGGGGTTTTAATTTAATTACTAAATTAGTGAGATATATAATTTTTGACATTATGGTTATGATAAGCCCGCTAAAATACATACTTTGCCTGAAAATGATGAAATTCCAAGTCTTTGATGGACCGCAAGCACAAGAACACGTCTGGGTGACTAACCAATGATTTTTAATCATTGATTAATAGGGACAATGTTTAGATGGTGCTGGATAATGTTTGGATGGTGCTAATTTACATGAACAATGTTTGGACGGTTCTAATCATCATTAGTGGGCCATGTGCCCAATAGAATGATAGTGTACAGTGACACACATGTCACAAATGCAACTATTGAAATGATTGTAGGTGTGAGTGTGTGGGGGTGTGTGCTTGTGTGTTTAAAAAAAAAAAAAAAAACTATTAAAATGATTTTAGGTGTAATCCAGGCTCTCACCTTGGATTGCAAATCCCCTCAAAGAGGGGATTAAAAACCCACTGGATTTGCAACCCCCAGCTACTTTATGAGCCAAACAACCAAATGGATTTGTAACCCCCTCCAATTCCCTTCAATCCACGGTGCCGAGCCCTCCAATTCCCTTCAATCCACGGTGCCAAACAACCCCAGTTTTGGATTACGTCGTTGAATTAAGTTGAGAAACTGTATCGACGGCGTGTACATGAAGTACATTCATCAAGGTGGGCCCACACTGTAAAGGTAACACGATTAGCTACTGAACTTGATAGTAGCGAGTCTCAGGACCTGAAGTGACGTTACAACGTTATGTGGGCCCCACCATGAAGTATATGTTGTATCCACACCGTCCATCCATTTGGAGATATCATTTTAGTGCATGAACCAAAAAATGAGGGAGATCCAGGACTCAAGTGGACCCCACCACAAAAAAGTGGGGATTAAATGCCTACCATTAAAAACATTTTTAGGCTATGGAAGTTTCCGATCAAGCTAATATTTAGTTTTTCCCTTATTCTATGTCTGTGTTAACTAATAAACATCTCAAATAAACATCATGATGGGCCATAGGAAGGTTTCAATGGTGGTCGTCACTGTCCCACCTGTTTTCTGTGGTCCACTTGAACTTTGGATCTTCCTCATTCTTTGTATAATACCTTAAAATGATCTGGGAGCCAGGAAGGTAACAGCTAATCCGTTCCCCTCGTTGACCGCCCTATCACTGACACGTGTGGGTCGTCTTCTTTGACACGTCTGCCATCAGCTCAGATCTCTGACGCGTTATCCACCCTTGCAGAAGAGGGACGGCCCCTCTCATTGAAGCACAATGCTTGCAAGTGAGGGAGACGAGAGACACAGGCAGAGCGTAGTGAGGCGAAAAGGAGAGTGGGCCCTAGCAGTCGTTGACGGACCCTATTGGAAGACTTCGATCAAGACGTGGAACCCACCTGAGTAGCCAATGGATGATTGAAGGGTTTTAAATGACTAAAATGTCCTCATTTGTGCACCCAACTAAAAGGATATGTGCTGCATTTTCAAGGACGACGTAGGAACACTAAATAAGGATTCTTAAATGAAATAAGCCAGCAAAAATTTTAAAAAATAAAATAAAATAAAAATATCTGCAATTTAATGATAATGTTACAAGCCAGACCGTTAATCATCCATGCACCAGGTCTTAGATATTTTTTTTGGACGATCCACAGTAATGTTTGTGAGAAATCCATCCCATCCATCCGTTTTTACAGCTCATATCAGCATGAGCCCATGTATGAAGGTGGATCCAAAATTCAAGTTGGTCCCACGACAGGAAAAGGTAGAGAGGGAAATGCCTACCGTTGAAACCTTCTTGGCTCCACCTTGAATTTTACTTTCCATCCTAATCGTAGATAAGGTCATTCCATGGCCCCACGAATGTTTCAACGTTGGGCATTAAACCCTACTGTTTCCTGTCGTGTGGCACACTTAAAGGATCGGCCTTATTTCTCGCTCACAGTCCTAGCATGAGCGAGTAAAACGGATGGACGGTATGGATTTCTCACAAACATCACGGTGGGCTGCTGTCGGGTGTGGCAGGCAACCGCGTTGGTCTTAAGTGGCTAATGTCCAAAATAGGAATACTGCAATGGTAAGAGAGTCATATCAACCGTTGAATTGCGTACATAACCAAGAACCAGAGCGCCAAATCTCCAGAGAAATTTCTAACGATCGGGTTTTTTTCAGGCCTTTGTGTACTCTACAGGAATGCCGCAGCTTCCAATCTCTCTCCTTCTCTTTCACCTTCTCCCTATTTTCCTTATGATCCTTCTTCCTAAGTTCATTTTCCGATTGATTACATTGATTTTTCAGATTCTGGCAAGGACCCATTTCATGTGGCAATTCAATTCGCTGTTCTGTCGATACGACATGCGATCCTCTTATCGTTCTTCGCCATCCATCAGTGAAGAACTCACCATCGGAATTTTCAAGCGCACGTCGGACTTAGATGAACAAGTTAAGTGTGCCATTTGCTTATGTGGCATTGATGGAGGACAAGAGATTAGAGAATTGAGATGCAACCACCTCTTTCATAGAGCTTGCACGGATATATGGATTCAATATAGACATTGCACGTGCCCCATTTGCCGGAGGTCCCTAAGGCCGTTCGAGATTGGTTACATGGAGGAGGAGCTAGAAGAGCTACCTCTCAATTTTCTTTTCTTTTAAGTCTCTTTGATCTCACTCAATTGTTTAAAGTTTCAGAATGTGTAACATATTATGAATGTCTTGCTTGCTTGTATTGGAAGTGTTTGGACTCTTTTAACTCTACCATTTTGATATTGTTTTATGTTCCTTAAAATGTATTATGCATCAATTTTCTTATAAGAAAACAATCTTAGAATTGTTGTCAAGATGTCTTCTTAGGAATAGGGGAGTTCGATCGATCGAACGATCGAGAAATTCCATTTTTGTACAATTTGCTCTCTAGACATTTTAAACCATTCACAACATTGATTACATCTTTAGATGTTGTTCTTAGAATCTCAATGGGAGATTAAATGGTCCATTTAGGTTTTCTTTTATTAATTTGTTTTTGTTTGTTTGGGGACTTGGAAAACTTCCTTAGTGAATGGAGAATTCATGCAATTACTTTGATCATTCTCAAGTACTCTCTCTTGATTATTTCTTTTTTATTTTCATTGTCTCATGTTATGATATATTGTATATCTTTTTACATTGAGGACAATATAGATTTTAGGTTGGGGGTGTGAGATTCAGTGAAATTATGAGCATCTTTGTGGTTTTTGAGCAAAATTTTCAAAATTTTAAAACTCTTTTTAAAGACTGATTTTTTATGTACTAAAGTGTGTTTAGGTATATGATAATGAGATATAAGGTAATTTGATTTTTAAAAGCTTATATTGTAGTTGATTAGTAGATTTTTGAACAAGTTCCTTTAATGAATTGATTGATAGAAAGTTTTAAATATCAATTGAGTCTAACTCACAATTCACATCTAACTCATAATCCTTAAGGCCAAACTTGAACTCGTAGTGTTTTACTTGATTATTACTCAAAAGTGTTAGGAACCAAGCTTGAAGATCCCTATTTACCTTAAGATAAAAAGAAGAAAAAAAAAGAAAGAAAAGAAAGGGTCAACTAAAAAAAAAAATTGAAGAATTGAAAATGACTACCTATTGCCTGTGCTTAAAAAAAGAGAAGAACGGTGATTGTATGAAAGCTATCAGTGAAAAATCAAAAGCTGAAAAAATAAGTAAAAAAAGAGTTAGGTTCGGAATCAGTGACTTGTGTTGATTTGACCATTTTTGTATACTCATCATAGTTAACTCTATGGTGAGAAGGCGGACTTTTAGTTATGATGAGTTGGAATTCACTAAGCATACTAGGAACTTGATGTTTGAATGCATTCTATTAGTTGATTGACGAATAAGAACTTAGTTTAATTGTTTACTAGTTATATTAAGTTTTAGATTGATATGTCACGCCCCGAAATTCGGTGTTTGAGTTGGCCAGACCCGACTCCGAATCCTAGGTTGTGATTAATTTTTTTAAAACATACTCAAACACAAATCTAATAAAAACTACATTACAATAATCAAGTATTCATCCAATATAATGTTTAGACTCACTTTTGATTTTTTTCACTATACATTTTTTTCTAACATATAAAAAGATTATTATGACTAGACAGATGGTTAGATCATCACTCCATTTCACCATTGATTAATCTTTGAGCCCTGAAATACTATTAATGTGAGTGTAAGCATAACGACTCATGGGATCGTATCAAATCCAAATATGAAATTTGTATAGTTATACAAAATGTACGAATAATAAAAATACTTTGTTTAAATTTTTAAACACAAATCAAAATATTGAATCTTAAAAGATGAGATGAATGTGATACCGAAATTGTAATGATGCTCCAAATGTTAAACTTTCCATGAATTCTATAAATAAGATAATTAAATAACCATAATCTTTTACAACACTATACCCAAGTGGATGGCCATGTTGCGTTAACGCATATGCATTAGTACCTCGAGATGAAGGACCCATTTATACGTTAGCTGGTCAGACTACTGCTCCGATTGTACCTTCAGCATATGTCCGCCCATACAATTGTACTCATACGTCGTAATAAAGGAGACTTTAAAGGATCCGGTGAGTCTAGAGTCTTTCACCCAAGGGACACGATTGCCCTACTTACTAGCTTTTAGGTCTTTCATCCAGGGGACACAAGCGCCCCACATGTAGGCTTTAAGGACTTTTACCCAAGGGACACAATCGTTGTACCTGCTTATTTCTTTTATAGACATCCCAAGAGCAGCACACCCGCATTCCAACCACCATTAATTTAAAATGAAATTATTAAATATGCAACTTACTACAGGTTAGTTACAAACTACGTGGTATTACATTACATATTCTTTGTTATTATCAAATTATGCATAAAAGTCGTTGTAAGGTTCAATAGCTATTAACTCAGTAATTATTTTAATTAGATAATTAAAATTCTCGATTATAAATTCAAAATTAATTTTACTTAGTAATCAATTTATCAAAATTAATATTTTATTTAAATTCGAATAAAATTCCTTTATAAAATTGTAAATCAGTAGAGCGTAGAAACTCTTAAAAATAGCCCATGTTAAATCCCGAATCCAAATAAATTAATGCATAATTTAGATTTTAACAATTTTAATTAAATTAAATTAGTAATATATGAATAAAATTTGATTATTTATTTTTTAAAAAATTTATTACTTCCTTCTAATAGATTAAATAAAAGATCTATTCTAAATATATTAATTGGATTTTTTTTCTTTTTTATTTTAAATCCTAAGAGTTGAATTTCTATTTTGTTAAAGTTAATCCTATTAAGGTTAGGTAACTATATAGATAGAAAATCCACATTAATAACTAATTTCTAATATCTAAAATTTAATTTATCAAATGTCAAAATTTAAATTAATTATTATTATTATTATTTATTTAGAATTAAATTCAAAATTTAAATTGACTTAATCAAAATTAATTTTATAAATCTTAAAATTCATAACCTAATTAAATTACCAATAAACAACTAAGTTAAACAATGTTAAATCAAATTTCAATTTATATTAGTTAATTATACATTAGTATTCCCAAACTGAAATTGTAATCAATTTATGTTATATTAAATTATTAAATTTGAACTTTAGTTATTATTAAAATTTACCTTATATTATACATATCATTATTTTAATTAGTATGAATTATTCTTATATATTATTTCTAATTAGTCTTAAATAAATAATAATAATAAAATTAATAGCTTGAGTCAACACACATATTTACGTCAAATGAATTAATTTAAAATGTAACTTGGATTCAAAATAATTTTAAATTTAATTCATACATAACTCAAATACTTTAAAATTATTTTGTATTGAATTCAGTAATTTAGAATTCTACTATATCTATATCTACACACACACACACACACACACACACACACACACACACACACTCTCTAATTTTATTGAACATTTTTTCTTCAAATATTACATGAATAAAATATCAATAATAAACAATAATTTTTTACAAAATTTAATTTAAACTCAACTAACTATAATGTTAAAAAAATTAATAAAAACAATTATAAAAATTTTAGATTAGAGATAGATCACGCACCTTGACAAAATTTTTACAAAGTTTTTTTTTTCTCCCTTTTATTTTTAATTTTTTTAAATTATTATCTTTTCTCACACTTTCCCTTATTGTGACAACACCACACTACAAGAAATCCCACTTTTACCGACAAAAATTTTTGTAGTTAAAAGCCAAATTTTCATAGGTAAAAAGTTTTACCGATGAAAATTTTCGTCGATAAATTCGTCACTAATACATAGTCGCAAAAGGCTTTTACCGAAAAAAAATTTAAATCATCGGCAAAGGCAAGATTTTTACCGATGAATTTTTTCGTCGGTAAAAAATAAGTAAAAAACTTTTACCGACGAATTTTTTCGTAGCTATAAATATTTACAAAACTTTTACCGACGAATATTTTGGTCAGTAAAAAATAAGTAAAAAACTTTTATCGACGATATTTTTCATAGGTAAAAATATTTACAAAACTTTTACCGACAATTCTTTTCGTAGCTAAAAAAATGTAAAAAACTTTTATCGACGAGTTTTTTCGTAGGTAAAAATATTATTTTATCGACAAATTGTTAACTTTTACCTACGAAACTTTTCATAGGTAAAAATATTTACAAAACAATAAAAAACTTTTACTGATGATTGTTTTCGTAGGTTAAAAAAATTTACAAAATTTTTACCTACGTAAATTTTCGTAGGTAAAAACATGGATTGGACACGAAAAGTTTCGTAGGTATCATAAGTAAAAAAACGCCGATGAGACTTTTACCTATGAAAATTTTCGTAGGTAAAAAAACGTGGATGAGACTTTTACCTGCGAAATATTTCGTAGGCAAAAGTCTTTTTCCAACTATTCCAACCCAAAATTCCTGATATACACCTGTTATAATATATTCTTCCTAATATACACCTGTTATATAATATATTTCATCATATTCACATTCACATCCATCCAAACCCAAACTACGTAAATTCATCCAAACATAAACTACATTCATTTAAAGACAAACAATCTTATCTACATCACATTCATCCATGCATAAATACATATAAGTTTAACATCATAAATAAAATACAAAAAATTATTCATAGCCTATTTTCTTATGGAGCTCACAAAATTCAGTGTGGTGAACACATCGCCGACTATGCACACACACCTAGGTCCTTACTCATGCCTTCATGGTGATTCAGAATAGTTTCAATACAAGGTCACGAGTTCAAGTACCTATTGTGGTCATAAGCGACTCTGGTGTATGAGTGTGTGTTAAAAGAAAAAGAAAGAAAGAAAATGCTGATTTATCTTTTGGGTTGAGCCTAATGGTACTTGGTGATTTCTCATAACGTAGAAATTTTATTAGTTGTTTTTAGAAAGGTGAGATTAGGCCACTTATAATTATATTAATATGATAAAATGTTATACATATATTTGAGCAGACACCACAAAATAAACAATCCTATGGAAAAAAAACAAATGAAAAGAGAGAGAACATATGAGAGGTAATCCTTATCTCCTTTAATGGATTCAAGCTGCATGTGCCCTACGCAACTTCCTATAAGGAGAAGTTATATGGGTTTTGGAATAATGTTGGTGATAAATCCACCTTGTCTATTAATATTATCATATTGTGTTAGGACATGACTCTAAAAATGAGATAAATCCAGATATCAAATAATCTATGCTATAAGAGATAGTGGAGATAGAAATAGATGTAATGTGATGCTTGAGTTCGAGTATACTTGCTAACAAAGCAAGATTTTCTTGTTTGTTGCCATGTGATCGGGCTACATTATTACATCAATCGGGTTCGGGTTCGGGTTCGGGATCGGGTTTAGGTTTAGGTTTAAGTTAGGGAGTTGAGATTAGGATTAGGTGTAGGTTTAGGTTTAGGAATTTGAGAATACATTTAGGTTTTAGGTTATAGTTTAGGTTTAGGTTTTAGGTTTAAGTTTGTAAAGTCCGTATCCTAGACCGTACCGTTCCGTAAGCTTCTGCGCTCATCCGGTCGAATTTCGGCGACCCGCGATCTGTTATCGACATTTGTGCACGATCCTGAGTTGTGTCCCGTATATCTAAGTCAACTCGACCTGAGACTTGTATCAGTACTGCGACCACCCCGTCGCCGCGGTTCCGATGCTGCATCTTGCGTGCCGAGACAATACCCTGACCAGAAGATGTGGGCCCATGTTCAGTTCGAAAAAAAATACCGCGCGTTGCAAAATCCTAAAGAACATCACATCAAATCCCATCAATCAAGTACATATTACCTAACATGTCAAGTACAACCCCATCTCCAAGCAACCCCAAAGTTAACACTCTCTTACACAAAGTACACTCATCACTCACCTTTTCACCCATCACACCCATCTCTCTCTCTCTCTCTCTCTCTTACACCTCTCTCTCATCTCTCTATCTCAGTCTCCCAAGCAACCCCATGAGGGTCCATCGTCCAAGCTTCATGAGAGAAGCTTGGCATGGCCCACTCCCTACCACCCAATCCAACCCTTGGATCATCATCTTAACCGTTGAAATTGTCCCCTTAGAGCTCTAGACCACATAGGCGGAAGAAGGATGAGGAGATCAAAGGTGGGTGATTTTATTCATTTGATTTATGATTTGAGGGTCCACATATGGTGGGACCCATCTTGATGTTGCATTGTTTAGGGAGGGCCCATGTGGCGGGGTCCCTCCCCTTCTCACCGATCTTTCTCTCTTTCTCTCTCTACTTTTCTTTGATGGTGATGATGATGTGGAGTGGGACCCACCATGCTGTACGTTTGGAATCCACACCGTACAGTCCATGTGAGGCCTACCTTATTGGTGATGGGAAAGCACAAATATCATATTGATCCAAATCAGGTGGGCCACGTTCCTATGGGACACACCTTGAAGTATGTATTTTACCCACGCCGTCTAACAAAAGTGGGACCCACGTGAGTCACGTGTGGTGTCCACATCGTCCATCTGGGACAGGGGGACCCACCATGCGCTGTGGGTTTCATCCGGACAATCTGGAGGTAGCCAGCAGTGAAGTGAGAACAGACAGTGGGGTGTAACAGGTAGAAAAAAAGGTAAAGTAATAATAATTAATATTATATTAATATAATATAGTATATAGGATATATATGGTGGTGGGCCCTACATGGGACCCACCTGTTTTGCTTGCAGCAGCAATCGCTGCACCTCACCGCAGCTGTGTAGCTGCTGTATTGATGGTGGGCCCTACGTGTACCGCACACCAGCTATACAGCTGTTGTATTGACGCAGCTAGTTTTGTGGGTCTCACCTATATCATCCACACCGTCCTTGGACGCTGGGAGCCACCTTATTGTATATATCTACACCGTCAGTCCATTTTAATGGACTGGAGGGCCACACATGTGGACCACCTCAATGAAGTAGGTTGGCTAGTGTACCTCTCATCAACAATATAGCTATTGTGTTCAGCAGTTCCATGGGTGTCATCCTGTGGTCTCTGTTTCACCGAGACCATCCGTCCGTTTTTCAGGTGAGGTGGGGTCCACCTTGATTTATTTATCCACACCACGTGGACCCACCGTGATGTTCATGTCATCCACACCGTCCAGATCTCTGGACGGTGGGCCCCTTGGTAATGTATATCAACCGTCCAAACCGTCATCTGGACACTGGACAGGGCTACATGTGATATTGTATATTATATATAATATAATATAATATATAATAAATGTTATAGCTGGTGGCCCCACGTGGAACCCACCTTTATGTTTTATATTTATATTTATTTGTATTTTTATTTTATATACAACCGTCCACCCATTTGGTGTGTGGGGCCCACCCACACGTGCTCCACGTGTGGGATGGGGCCCACCTTGATGTATTTGTCGTGGCTGCACTGTCTAGATGGAAGGTGGCCCCGACGATGTACGTGGGGTATATCCACACCGTCCAGCTCTTTTGACGGTGGAGCTCACCTTGATGCATATAGCCACGCTGTCCATCGTCTGGTGGGACCCACCTGCTAAGAGATGGCCACCCATTCCACACGTGGACATGGGGCCCTGATGTAAGTGTTTTATACCACTGTCCAACAATGGACGGTGGGATCCACATCGTAATGTATGTGTCTTAGCTGGGCCGTCCGTCTGATGGGACCCACATGATTTATATGTGTTATCTGCACCATCCACACACGTGTGGACTCCACACGTGATGCATGTGTCCTGCATATAGGCCGTCCGTCTAGGCCTGGACGTTGGGTGTTGGCGCCCCCCTTTTTCATATACACATATCCGTCTGATGGGACCCACTTGATTTATATGTGTTATCTGCACCATCCACACACGTGTGGACTCCACACGTGATGCATGTGTCCTGCATATAGGCCGTCTGTCCATGCCTGGACGCTGGGTGTTGGCGCCCCCCTTTTTCATACACACACACACACATATATATATATATATATATATATATATTATATTATATTATTATATCATATTATATTATATTATATTATATGTATATATCATTTATATATATGTATATGGTGGACCCATGTGGAACCCACCTGCTGGACAGATTGGCAGAGGTACCTCACACCAGCTATATAGTTGTGTATTGACGTCAGTAGTTTCTGTGGGCCTCGTTTGATGTATGTATTGCATGCCGTCCATCTATTCCATCTATGCCATCCATATGAGTGAGCCCCACCAGCACCTTGTGTGGATTTCATCACGAGGTAAGTGTTTTATCCCAACCGTCCATCTGTGGTCCGGCAGCATAACAACTGCTATGTTGACATCAACAAGCTGTTGTGGCCCTGACCGTGATGTATATGAGTTGATCCACACCGTCCATCTGTTGGATCCCCATGATGTATTTATTTCATCCACACCGTCCAGATTGTGTTGGACAGTGCTGGACAATGTTTAGACGGTGCTGATTTACGTGAACGATGGTTGGATGGTGCTAATTTACCTAGACAATGTTTAGACGTGCTGTGGGCTCCACCACAATGTAGGGGCCCATTTTTTGTGTGTGCGGGGCTCACTTGTCATGCATATTAGGCCCATGTGATGGGGTCCACCTTGGTGTGCATATTCTATATTAGCACCGTCCAATTTTAGACGATGCCACATGGGGCCTACCATCGATGCATGTATTGTATATCCATTGATGTATGTATTGTATATCTATGCCGTCCATTCGTGTGGCCCGCTGTGTTGTATGCATTGTATATCCATGCCGTCCATTTGTGCAGCCCGCATTGATGTATTTGCGGCCCATATGATGGGGCCTAATGTAGTATATTTGCGGCCCATTGAGGAGGCCTAAAGTGATGTATTCATGGCCCATATGATGAGGCCCATTATGATGTATTTCTGGCCATTGTATGAGGCCATGGGCCCATGATACGATTGACCCTATAAGCGCCACTCCTTGGGAGTAATGTTGGTTAAATGTCCACACTATGGGCAATGTGGTTGAATGTCCACATTGTGACCTTCACTTAGGCTGAATGTTGAGGCCAATTTTGATTGCCGATTCCGATTATCATGACCGATTTACCGATTTCGATTATTGATTGATTTTAATTGTCATGGTCGACTGCCGGTTAGCGATCGAGGTTGATTGTCGTGACCGATTGCCGATTCTGATTGTCGTGGCTGATTGACTGATTAGTGATCAAGGCCGATTATCGTGATCGATTGCTGATTCCAATTATCAAGGCCGATTATCAATCGATTTTAATTATCATGACCGATTGCCGATTCTGATTGTCGTGGCTGATTGACCGATTAGCGATCGAGGCCGATTATCGTGACCGATTGCGGATTCCTAGTATCAAGGCCGATTATTGATCGATTCCAATTGTCGTGGCCATTTGTCGATTCTGATTGTCGTGACCGATTGATCGATTAGCGATCGATTCCGATTATCATGGCCGATTGCCGATTCCGATTATCATGGCCGATTGCCGATTTCAATTTTCATGGCCGATTGCCAATTCTGATTATCATGGCCGATTGCCGATTTCAATTTTTATGGACGATTGCCGACTTCGATTGTCGATGCCGACTCTGATTATTATCAAGGCCGATTCTGATTATCGAGGCCGACTCCGGATATCGAGGCCGATTGCAGAGGCCCATTGTGATGTATATGCGGGCTATATTTGAGGCCCATTTTGATGAGCATTCGGCCTCGCCTTGATGCATTTGAGGCCTATGTAATGTACATGAGGCCTATGTGATGAGGCTCATTGTGGTGCATTTGAAGGCTAGGCGATGAAGCCTGTTGTGTTGTATATTAGGCCTATATGAGAGGCCTATCGTGATGTATATTAAACTCTTGAGTGAGGCCCATGGCATTATATATTAGGCCCTTGTGTGAGGCCATGAGTCCATTATATGTTAGGCTCTATGCGAGCCATTTCTTAGAAGCAATGTTGGTTAAATGTCCATATTGTCGAGGCCGATTATTGAGGCCGGTTATTGATATTGATTATGAGTATATGACAGCATAGCATCATAATACATGCCCATGCGTATCATCTGCATGTTTATTATGAGATGTGATTGACCATTGCATATGCCATAGGGCAGGTTGTTCATGGGGCTCCATGATAGGCGGAGTTGTCTCACATGAGCGCACGGTATGTACAGGATTGATGCATGATTGGACTGTGTGACTCATGCATCTTGCATTTGTGTGACATGACCACCATATGCCCTAGCGACATCAAGGCTGTAACCTCCACAGGTATTTCATGAATGGCTAGCTAGGACACCGAAAATCTGTTCTACATGGGATGCTATAGATATCTCTGGGTGAAAGTCCCTAAACCCTCTTAGTTCCAGAGGTTGTTCCAACATCTAGACCGAGTGAATGCATGAGCGTATGAGGGCCGTATACCGTTAGGCCGCGTCTCCCATTGTGTTGTGGTCGGTTGGAAGGGGGTACGGCCTTACCTGCTTGAGAGGAAGGGGCAATGCTAGGTTGAGTCTAACCAGCTCGAGGAATGGGTCCGCTATTGACGAGCCGAGCCCGATATTAGTAGGCGGATAGTGAGGTCTTTTTCACTCACCTTGTTGCGCGTGATGGGGCGGTAATCTAGTTTAGAGTGTAATAGACCCCGGTGATTTTTCAAAGATGAACTGTACTGATATATGGACTTATTGAGCAGGAGTTGCATACTCATTCATTCATTCATTCATTCACTATTCACTCGGGTTAATGGTGCGTAACTATTTGTTACGTGTATCTTCGCAATACCAGGATTTTAGATGGGGCGTGCGACTAACCTGAGATCATGAGTTTACCACATTGAGTCTAACTATCCAAATTTAGGTATGAGACTAGTTTGGATAAAAGTCTCTTGTGATGGACCCCATAGCCCGCGATACTACGTACTATCATCTCGACTTCACACTCCAGTATGGTCATGCCATTCGCACCGCATATCGCACTACATCCGCAGCATATGACATTTTAGGTTACTATATTTCTGCATTTTACAGCTTAGATACGATTGATGGTATTCGTGGACTCATCAGGATTTGTATATTGCATTGCATCATCGGCATTTGATATTTGGCTTGCTATCTTCTCATTGTATAGCTAATCTACATTACTCCATCAATATATGATATTATTTTTATTATATTTCTGCATCGCATAGCCTGGATAAGACTGATGACATTTATGGGCCTATCAGCATGTTTTCATATTACTCTGATTTCGTATGATTTATGATCTTACTAGTGTTTCTGATATTGTATGATTATAGGTTTATTAGTATTTCCGCTTACTCTGATTACTCTGATATTGCTTACTTAGCATTTACCTTGTGCACACACTTTCACCACTCACTAAGCTTTCTATAAGCTTATGCACGATAGATGTGTGCAAGTGGCGTTAGGTTGCAGCAGCGTTGAGCTTGGAGTATGTAGCGGACCTCTGGAGCTTTGATTTTTTTTTTTTCGATATATATATTTCCCTTTCAGCATTGTACTCAAACGATTATATTAGTAGATATATGATGATGATGTTGCCTTTGTGATTTGGGTAATCTTGTGGTTATGCTCATTATGAGATAAATGTACATTGGAAAGTCCTCCTTGTAGGATCTCATGACCGGAATCTGACGTATGTACGCTGGGAGTGGATAATGGGGTACTACGGAGGCTGTCAGCACCGGATTCGACGATCAGAAATTTTGTGAGCCCGGTTTCCGAGTTTGGGGCATGACAAAGTTAAGGTTAGGTTATAGGTCATAGGTTATAAGTTTAGGTTATAGGTTATAGGTTATATGTTATGGGTTAAGGTTTAGGTTATAGTTTTTGGTTTAGGTTCAGGTTATAGGTTTAACTTAAGGTTTAGGTTTAGGTTATAGGTTATAGGTTATAGCTTTAGGGAATTGCGAATAGGTTAAGGTTTAGGTTTAGGAAATCGGGTTCAAGTTCGAGATTAGGTTTAGGTTTTCATTTTCAAGTTTAGGTTTAGGTTTAAGTTAGGGAGTTGAGATTTGGATTAGGAGTAGGTTTAGGTTTAGGTTTAGGGATTTGAGAATACATTTAGGTTTTAGGTTTAGGTTATAGGTTTAAGTTTATGTTATAACTGTAGGTTATAGGTTTAGGTTTAGGTTAGGTTATAGATTAAGGTTTAGGGAATTGAGTTTAGGTTATAGGTTTAGGTTTAGGTTAGGTTATAGATTAAGGTTTAGGGAATTGAGTTTAGGTTATAGGTTAAGTTTTAGGTTATAGGTTAAGGTTTAGGTTTAGGTTATAGGTTTAGGTTTAGGTTTAGGTTATAGGTTTTGGGATTTGAGAATAGGTTTATGTTATAAATATAGGTTTAGGTTAATATTGTAGGTTATAGGTTTAGGTTATAAGTTTATGTTAATGTTGTAGGTTATAGGTTTAAGTTTAGGTTTAGGGATTTGAGAATACATTTAGGTTTTAGGTTTTAGGTTTAGGTTTAGGTTTTACGTTTAGGTTAAGGTTACAGGTTTAGGTTATAAGTGAAGGTTATAGGTTTAGGTTTAGGTTAGGTTATAGGTTCTGGTTTAGGGAATTAAGTTTAGGTTATAAGTTATAGGTTAAGGTTTAGGTTATAGGTTAAGGTTTAGGTTTAGGTTATAGGTTTAGGTTTAGGTTTAGGTTATAGGTTTAGGGATTTGAGAATAGGTTTAGGTTATAAGTAAAGGTTTAGGTTAATGTTGTAGGCTATAGGTTTAGGCTATAAGTTTATATTAATGTTGTAGGTTATAGGTTTAGGTTTAGGTTTAGGTTATATGAGAATACATTTAGGGTTTAGGTTTAGGTTTAAGTTTTACTTTTAGGTTAAGGTTACAGGTTTGGGTAATAGGTTTAGGTTAGAGGTTATATATTTGGCGTCTTGGGAACGCGAGGCCGAGATTAGAGAGCGTTATCCCCATTTGTTCGATGATTGATTGCTTGTATTACCTTCTCTTGTAATTAATGATGATTGACATATATATATATATATATATATATATATATATATATATATATATATATATGATGATGATGTTTATGCATTTTATTGTTCCAGTTTTGTCAATTTTGAGGACGAAATTTCTTTATTGGTGGGGAGGATTGTGAGACCCGACCCGAGTTCGCATGTGTGCATGTGAGTGTGTGAGTATGTATTCCATCCACGTTGGTCCCATGGTCCTTCCGGTCGAATTTCCGCGACCTGCGACCCTCGGATAATGTTTGCGGTCATCCTTGAGTTCGGTCATGTAGACCTGACTCAGATTGACCCGAGACCTATGCCTTTGCGACCGCATCGTCGCCGCCATTCCAACGCCGCGTCTCGTGCATAAATCTGACATGTCCATCAAAAGTTGTGGCCTGCACCATTTTTAGACCCTTAATCATGAGATGGGGCCCACTTTACCCATGTGCATGTTTTTCAAAGTGGGGCCCAACCTATAAGGACTTTTTCCCATAAAGCTACTAGCTTCCTAGGGTCTAGCAAGCCATTATGAGATTTCTTACAAAAATTCATCATTTCCTCCTCTAACCAAGGAGTCATTATTGTTTTTCTTCCCAAGTCTCTTACATGGCCATCATGGCCTTGCTTTTGCTCTTCCCTAGCCAAGAGAGCAATCATGGCATTGGTATACACCCTCCCTCCACTCTCTCTCTCTCTCTGTCTCCCTCTCATTCTCTCATTTCCTCTCCCTATTTACAAAAAAAAAAACCTCCAGCCCCTTCCAAGCTAGATCTCTCCCAATCTAACCCTCAAGAACCCATCCCAACCATTAAAATTTCACCATTGGAGCTATATAACCCAAGTTTATGAGAAAGGAGAAGAAGTTTTGAGGTGGGTGATCCATAGGATTAGTCTCTTTCCTTTATTCTTGCATGAACCTTTTTCATTTGATTGGGAGTGTGTAGGACCCACCAATCAATGGTGGAGGTCTTATATAACTCTATGAGTGTGGCCAACAACCAACTTTATACATGCATGATTACCATGATGAGGCCATTCTCCATGGACCCCATCATGAGATTTTCCTTTGATTTATAGGTTTGTAGGTCACCTAGACCCTAGATCCATGGTGGGGATGGTATCCCCACCTCAGATTCCTGATTTTTGTAAAGGCCCATGCTTGCATGGGACTCATGATCTTGTAAATATGGTTGTGATTGTTGTGGAGAACACATTGTGGCGGAGTCCTCCCTATGGCCGTGACTCTCTTTTTTTTTTTTCTCTCTCTCTCCTTCCCTCATTTGTCCTTGATGTATGTGGCCCACCTGATGTGCCCATTAATTTTAGACCCTCCAGATTTTTGAGACGTCCAAGCCCACCTACTGGACGTCCAAGCCTATCCGGTTTGCATGGGTTGGATGGCCACCACAGCCTGATTTCTTGGTTGATTTTGTAAGGGACTTGGGTCTGGAGTATATGTGGCCCATTTAGGTGGACCCCATTATGTTAAATCTAAGCTTTAATCCCTCCATTTATTTTACAATGGGCTGGAAATGGATAGCAATATGTTGCTGTCCAGATTTCGGGCCCATTGTTGTATGGTTTTGTATGTTGTTACAAGGCCTGTTCACAATGCCTTTCTTCCAGATTTTTTTTGATATTCTCTAAGGTGTGGACCCCACCTTGATGTAGGATGGAGCCCACACCATCCACCCTTGATTTGAGCTCCATGGAGTGGGCCTAAGAGGGCTGGACGGTTCAAATTTTCTGGACCGTCCAGTAGTCCTGCATGCAGAAAATACTCATGTATCATCTTAGTTTTGGGGATAGTGGGCCACTATGGTGGGCCCCATTTGTTATCCATATATGGTTGCATGAAATCCACCCATTTCTCTTTTGATTTGGCAGGCCTGGGCCCACCCCATTGGGTGTGCAAGATGGGACCAGCAACATTTTTTTGTAGCAGCAGAATTTTATTTACAACCCTACTGTCCACAAATTGCAGGAGTTAAATAAAATACTTTTACTATCTTAAAAATTCTAAATTTTTTGTAGATAGGTGTTTAACCCATGGTAGGACCTACCTACACAATTTCAGGGCCAAGGGATCCCATTTGGGCTTCCAAAAGGGAGGGCTAACATACCAGACTGCCAGAAATTTCTGCGGTGCAGTCCAACAGCATAGTCCCATAAAAAAATAAAATTTTAAAAATACTTTATAAGAAGGTGGGCCATATTCTACCTTGTTTTAGGCTTAATGAGGGACCTTGGGTCTAAATTTCAGGGATTTTGGAGGCCCAGAATCCACCCATTGGATCGCCTAAATTCAGGACAGTTATATTCCAGCAATATTTCACCCTGGACAGATTGTGTTCTTCAAATTAATTAAAATTCTTCTAAGTATCTTAAAATTTTGAAATTTCGTGGAGGTATGTTTCACCAAAGGTGGGACCCACCTACCAATATTTGGGGACAATGGACCCCTTTGCACACCATGGAAAGGTCCGGACTAGCCCACCACGTTGGGACATCCTGGTCAGTCCAATTTTCTGGACAGACTATTTTATTTAAATTAATTAAAATATTTAAGAATATCCAAAAATTTTAAAATTTTTTGAGGGTGTGACGTACCCATGGAAGTTTCACTCTACAAAGTTTTAGACCCAACAGACATTCGAGCTGACCGTGGTGTGGCCTGCAAATTTAGGTCAGTTTTAAGCCAAATACCCAGGCCCGTAAGACTACCCACCTGGGACGCCCTTACCTTAGGCTGTTGCTGGGCCTATATTCCAGCAGCATGGCCCACTCCTAGTGTGTGTTGTGCATTATCCTCTCATCTGGTGGGGCCCACAGTGATGTGTATGGGTCATCAGAAAATAAATGCTACAAATTAATTTATTTGTTGGACTCCAACAAACCCAGAAGGCGGGTGGGCCGAAAATTCAGCAATGGGCCCAATGTTGCCGCCCTATAAATGTCTGTTTTAGGGAAGTATGACCCACTAGATTTGAGGAGGATTTAAGTTAGTTATCTTGCCATTTTAATTTTATTTTTGGGCTTAATTAGTGCATGATTAAGGGCCCATTCCAATTGGATTCTTCTTAGGCTAGTCTTCTGGTTAATGGGCCTTATAGCCTTGGTTAGGCTGGAACTTTTAATAGGCCCGTTGGACCTTGGGGTCCTATATTTACCACGCCATTGTGATGGGTCATATGGGCCAAATACTCAAGTAGTTGGGCCCTTGCTTGCCCACTATAATAAATCCATATTTGGGCCGAGATGCAAGGCCCAACTTACTTGTGTTAAATATAAAGATTTCCCATATGTTAGGATAATGGGTTGCCTATTAGGCTCACCACAATTAGTGAACCCATGATCCTTATAGTTGGGCCCAAACCTCACTTGAGGGCCCACTTCATGGCCTATGATTTGGGCTTGGGGTATGGCCCATTAGACTATACATTGCTTAGACCTTAGATCTCTTATCATTTGCATAGTGGGCTACCTTTTTGGGACCCAGTTGAGGTTGGATGTCCTCCTTGCTGGCCCTAAGGTAGGCCCCTAGAGGCCTTTATAGGTGGTTAAAGGCCCACCTTGGGTGGGCTAGGACCATCCCTCTTTAGGGCTATGGCTCTCTCTTAGCTTGTGGGTCATCCCAAATTACTAGGCCCCCACTAGAGGACTTCTCTTCTTCTTAAAATACCTGTCCATGTGCCTAGACCTTGACCCTCCTTAGGATGGAGGATTCCATATTCCACAGGTAGCACACTTACATTTTTGTGACGCATATGCATCATCTGTATAAATTAATTACATTGTGTGGTGGTCATTGAGGAATGGAGTTTCTCCCCTCGTGCACATTATGTGCCAGCAGTTAGTACATGATTTGTATGTGTGACTCATGCATTGACATCGCATTTCATGGTGATACTGCCCTTGCTTCACCAGGGCCTTGCCTCTACAGGGACATTCATGGATGGCCGTATATGTGGACACCGAAAATATTACTTGAGTATACCGGGTGCATAGGATGCCGGTTGGTGAAATTTCCAAAACTTCTATGGTACCAAGGGAATGCCCCAACGCCATGACCGAGTGAAAATTATGAGCGTGAGGGCCTTATACCGTTAGGCCGCGACTCGCACTGTCGTGTAGTCGGTTGGGCAGGGATGTGGCCTTATCCGCCTCTGAGGGAGGGCATTATTAGGTTGAGTCTGACCAGCTCGTGAAATGGGTCGGCTACCTTTCGGCCTTGTTGGTGATTGGTTGTTCACGGGCAGGTAGTGAGATCTCTTACGCTCATTTGATTGTGCAGGTTTGTAGAGCGGCAGTCATTCAACAGTGTAATGGACCGTAATGATTACCTTATGATTGGAAGCATACTTGACATGTGGTTTGAATTTGAGCACCGGCATTACTTGCATCGCATTAGCATTGGCTATATAAGCCATTCATGCATTGCCTTGGTATGGCGCCCAGTACCTATTACATGGTATTCATGATAAGCCTTGGTAAGGCTAGTGATATTCTCATTAAGTATGTTTCTCTTCTTTTACCTTCTACTATTCTTCTGTGCACCATTATCACACACTTACACCACCCTCTAAGCTTCTATAAGCTTATGCACAATTGATGCGTGCAGGAGACTTTAGGGAGGCGTCGTAACAGCAGAGTGTGGAGTAAAGTCGAGCTTGAAGACCCCAGTGTTGTTGATTTCTCTCTCTTTTCCTCTTACCTTATATGTGTTCTTTTCAACTCGATTTAAACTTGTAAAAGTTCAAATTCTTAGTGAATTTTGTGATGTGTATCCTTTGTTATTTTCAAATGTACTTGTTGTGATCTTAGGTATGCTCACATCGAAAATGATTATATTGTTATGAAAATCCTCCTTATAGGATCCCAGGATCAGAACTTGTCTCAGGAGCCGAGAATGGGGTATTGCGAAGGCTGTTGCGGCTAGAACCGGCCATCGGGTTCCTTATGAGTCGGGTTACCGAGTCTGGGGCATGACAGGAGTTGGTATCAGAGCGTAGCAAGTAATTCTGGAATAATTCGGGATGACATCGCATGTCTGCTCAGATCATAGGATAAGTAGTGTCCCGAGATCCTTCCTTTCATTCCATATTGAGCCTGTAATTGTCCTGATTCCTTGCGTCGTCATTATTTTGTAGACGATGCCGCGTGGACGTGGCGCCCGTGGTTGCGGCATCTGTGGTCTTGTCGCCCATGGTTGTGGTGCCCATGGACGAGGCGCCCGAGATACCCATCTTACTCGAGCACATCCTGCTCCGGTTGTTGAGGATTTGATTCCTGAGGTCCCGTTGCAGCCTGTTCCTTTGGTTGAGCCTGTAGCACCCGCTCCTTTAGTTACTCCAGGTCCCCCCCGGTTCTCCCTCCTCAGCCTACTGTTCTAGTTACAAAGGCTCCTACCCCGTCGGCCTCACCCGTGCCTCTGCCTGAGGTGAGTGCTGCCCCTGCTTTTCCGACAGTACCTATAGAAGCTGAACATTTCCAGCAGTTCATGCAACTTGTAGCGACTGCATTGCAGACCCGTTAGCCCACTACCGCCAAGGTTTCTGAGCAGTTTGATTTACCACGTGCTAGTGCGATAGCCCGAGAGTTCCGGCAGCATGATCCTCCGAGATTTAGTAGTGACCCTGATCCTTCTGCCCCCAAGGCTTAGCGCACTGAGGTTGCAAGGATTTTTGACACTATACAGTGTCCTGCAAATCATAGAGTATCCCTTGTGACCTATCTTCTTCAGGGTGAGGCCCGTCACTGGTGGTCATCCATATCTAGGATGGTTGGACCTCAGTTTGTTTGGACGTGGGAAGAGTTCATGGTCCGTTTCGACTAAGAGTTCTTTCCTGAGCACGTTCAGATTCAGCGGGCGATCCAATTTGAGACCCTGGTTCAGGGAGATTTGACCGTATCTTAGTATGAGGCCCGTTTCCTGGCCTTGTCTAGATTTGCTCCTCATCTCACCAGCGATGAGAAGATGAGGGCCCGTAATTTTGTGACTGGGTTACGTCCTGCCCTTCGTAGCCTGTGGTAAGGCATTATTTAGAGACATTCAACCAGGTTGTTCATCGGGCACTAGTTTATGAGGAGGACTGGGCTTTGACCTAGAGGTTGAGAGAGTAGAGTTCCGGTGGAGACCGGAAGGGAAGAGCGCCAGCCGACAGTTCCAGGCAGCTCCGTCAGTAGAGAGATGGAGGGGCATATCAGGGTTTCGGCAGCCAGCGGTTCAGACAGTAGCTTCTTCCTCATCATCAGCACCGCCAGCCGCTTCATCTTCAGGCTCCTTTTTCGGTGTATGCTTCAGCTATGGATAGGTCGGGCATCGAAGGGGTGAGTGCCCTCTCCCCATTCAATAACAAAGGCCACCACAATTGCTTCCTCCTCGTCCTTCTCACCAGCAGTAGCAGAGAGCACAATTTTCACCCGCCTCTCTTAGGGCTCCTCCTCAGTAGTAGAGGCAGCCAAGTAGACCTCCTCAGCAGAGATAGTAGCAGCTGCAGCACCAACAGAGGAGATATCTGTATGTTGTCTAGTCTTTAGGTCCAGTGTGTATAGCAGCCCAGCAGGCACAGACTCAGGACCCTTAGTCTTCCGGGTTGCTTTCCCTACCAGCTTAGGGCCGTTTTTATTTTGCGTAGCAGGCGTTAGGCCAGGACCCGCAGCCATTTATCAGTGGAGTTTTTGAGGGTATTCTTCTTATTTTTTCTTGCATTGCTCATGTCTTGTTTGATTCCGGCGCTTCCCATTCTTTTGTGGCCGAGTAGTTTTACCGATCGACCGGTATTCCATCAGAGTCTGTGTCTGAGGCCTTGGCAATTTCGACTCTCATGGGGAAGTCTGTGGTATTGACTCGTCGCTGCCCTTCTTGCTCGGTATTGGTGGGTGAGATATTCCTTCTTGCCGATCTGTTCGTGATGCCAATGATAGGATTCGATGTTATTTTGGGTCTGGACTGGCTTGCAGAGTATGGTGCCATCTTAGACTGTGCTGCGAGGACAGTTACGTTTCATATTCCAGGCTTGCTAGTATTCCAGTTCGTCGCTGAGCCCAGAGTAGAGCCGTTATCTAATCTCTTGGCTTTAGTAGTTGAAGATTATGTGGCAGAGAGTATCGAGCAGCTGCCAGTTGTTTGTGAGTACCCAGATGTGTTTCAGGAGATCCCGGGTTTAACACCACATCAGTAGGTGGAGTTCCAGATAGATTTGGTGCCCGGTACTATGCCCATCTCAAAGGCCCCCTATCGGATGGCACCGTTGGAGTTAAGAGAACTACAGGAGTAGTTGGATGAGCTCCAAGAGTTAGGTTTTATTCATCCTAGCAGTTCACCTTGGGGAGCCCTGGTATTATTTGTGAAGAAGAAGGATGGTTCGTTATGGCTCTATGTGGATTATTGCGAGCTCAACAGAGTCACCATCAAAAACCAATACCCGCTTCCCCGTATTGATGATCTGTTCGATCAATTACAGGGTACAAAGTATTTTTCTAAGATAGACTTACGTTTCGGTTACCATCAGATTCAGTCCGAGAGGAGGATATTCCGAAGACGGCTTTCCGGATACGCTATGGTCACTTTAAGTTTCTGGTCATGTCGTTCGGACTGACCAATGCGCCCGCCGTATTCATGCAGCTAATGAACGAGGTTTTTTGGCCATTCCTCGATCAATTCGTGGTGGTATTCATTGATGATATTCTTGTATATTCGAGGACCCGAGAGGTCCATGTTGAGCACCTGCGGATTGTGCTTGAGACCCTCCGTGCCCACCAGCTGTATGCGAAGCTGGAGAAGTACGAGTTTTGGCAGGAGGAGATGAAGTTCTTCGGTCACGTGGTGACAAGGGAGGGTGTCACTGTGGACCCCTCGAAGGTTGATGCAGTACTTCAGTGGGGCCAGCCCACGAATGCGTCTGAGATTCACAGCTTCTTTGGTCAAGCAGGATATTATTGACGATTTATCGAGGGTTTCTCCTGTATTGCAGCGCCGCTAACCCGGTTGATGCGAAAGGGCATTGAGTTCATATGGAGTGATGCCTGCAAGAAGGCATTTACGGAGTTGAAGGACTATCTCACGTCTGCTCTTGTTCTCACTCTTCCTGACCAGAGTGAGGGTTTTGTTGTTTTCACAGATGCCTCCAGAGTTGGCTTGGGTGCAGACTGATGCAGCACGGGAAGCCAGTAGCGTATGCCTCGCGCCAGCTCAAGGTCCATGAGCTGAACTACCCCACCCATGATTTGGAGCTTGTAGTAGTCATCAACACAATGAAGGTGTGGAGGTATTATCTATATGGGGTCAGGTTCGAGCTCTTCTTGGATCATAAGAGCTTGAAGTATATATTTTCACAGTCTGAGTTAAACTTGCGTCAGAGACGATGGATGAAGTGCTGAAAGACTATGATTTTAACCTTCAGTACCACCCCGGTAAGGCGAACGTGGTGGCGGATGTGCTCAGCCGTTAGCCACGAGGCCTGGTGACACAGATGATGGTGCATGAGTGGCAGATGCTCGAGGATGTTTCAGAGTATGACTTTGATTTCAGTTTACAGTCTTCCATTATTCAGCTTTCGAGCTTGTCGATTCAACTCTCTTTGGTGGCAAGGGTAATCGAGGCTCAGCAGACAGACGAGTCACTTCAGGAGTACCAAGAAGAGGCTGCATCCATGGAGTAGTCAAATTGGCATATTGGTTCCGATGGTGGGTTGCGCTTCAGAGGTTGATTGTGTATCCCGAATGTGCCAGAGTTGCGTCGTGATCTGGTGACCGAGGCACACCGATCGAGACTTACTATCCACCCGGGTTCCATAAAAATGTATCGTGATATGAGGAGGCAGTACTTCTGGCAGGGGATGAAGTGTCAGATTACGAGTTTTGTGGCCGAGTGTTACTCATGCCAGCATGTCAAGGCCGATCATCAGAGACCCCCTGGTACCTTGCAGCCGTTGAGCATTCCAAAGTGGAAGTGGGCGCACATAACGATGGACTTCATCGTAGGTTTGTTGAGGACTTAGCACGGTCACGATACCATCTAGGTTATTATTGATCGTCTAACAAAGTCGGCTCATTTCACTCCAGTGCGTGCTTCCTGGTTGATGGACCGGCTTGCAAAGGTGTTCATTGAGGAGATTGTGAGACTGCACGGCATCCTAGTTTCGATCGTTTCAGACCGAGACTCCATATTTATGTCTTAATTTTGGAGGAATTTTTAGTAGGCGCTGGAGGTCACTTTGCATCTCAGCACCGCTTATCATCCGCAGACGGATGGGCAGACCGGAAGGGTCAACCAGATCCTTGAGGATATGCTCAAGGCTTATGTGATCGACTTTGCGGAAGAGCATATGCGCCTAGCCGAGTTCGCGTACAACAACAGCTATTAGGCGACTATCGGCATGGCTCCTTTTGAGGCACTTTATGATAGGCCGTGCAGATCTCCTAGTTATTGGACCGAGGTTGGAGAGCGTCGTCTCTTAGGTCCCGAGCTTGTGCAGCAGACGTCAGAGGCTATTAATGTTATTAGGCAGAAGATGTGCATAGTTCAGAGCCGGCAGAAGAGTTTTGCTGATCGTCAGCGTCTACCCCTCGAGTTCGTAGTCGGGGACATGGTATATCTCAAGGTCTCGCCTATGAAGGGCGTGGTTCGCTTTGGTGTGAAGGGCAAGCTCACCTTGAGATTTATTGGACCTTTTGAGATTACCGACCGTGTAGGCGCTGTGGCCTATAGGCTTGCCTTACCTCTTGAGTTTTCCGCGATCCACGACGTATTCCATGTTTATATGTTGCGTAAATGTGGGTCGGACATTATTCCCGTGATTGATTGGTAGCCACTAGAGGTCCGTGAGGATGTTTCCTACATTGAGCAGCCGATTCATACTCTTGATCGGAAGGAGCAGGTCCTTAGGACCAAGGTCATTCCCTTGGTGAAGGTGTAATGGGGTCATCATTTGGAGGCCAAAGCGTCTTGGAAACACAAGGCCAAGATTAGAGAGCGTTATCTCCATTTGTTTGATGATTGATTACTTGTATTGTCATCTCTTGTGATTGACGATGATTGAGGTATATATATGATGATGTTTATGCATTTTAATGTTTCGGTTTTATCAATTTCGAGGACAAAATTTCTTTGTTAGTGGAGAGAATTGTGAGACTCGACCCGAGTTTCTGTGTGTACATGTGAGTTTGTGAGTATGCATTCCGTCCATGTTGGTCCCGCGGTCCTACCGGTCAAATTTCGGTGACCCGCGACCCTCGAATAATGTTTGCGGTCATCCTTGAGTTCAGTCACGTAAACCCGACTTGGATTGACCCGAGACCTATGTCATTGTGACCGCATCGTCACCACGGTTCCAACGCTGTGTCTCATGCATAAATTTGACATGTCCATCAAAAGTTGTGGCCCGCACCATTTTTGGACCCTTAATCATGATATGGGGCCCACTTTACCCATGTGCACGTTTTTCAAAGTGGAGCCCAACCTATGAGGACTTTCTCCCCTAAAGCTACTAGCTTCCTAGGGTTTAGTAAGCCATTATGAGATTTCTTACAAAAATTCATCATTTCCTCCTCTAACTAAGGAGTCATTATTGTTTTTCTTCCCAAGTCTCTTACATGGCCATCATGGCCTTGCTTTTGCTCTTCCCTAGCCAAGAGAGCAATCATGGCATTGGTATACACCCTCTCTCTCTCTCTCTCTCTCTCTCTCTCTCTCTCTCTCTCTCTCATTCTCTCATTTCCTCTCCCCATTTGCAAAAAAAAAAAAAAAAAACTTTCAACCCCTTCCAAGCTAGATCTCTCCCAATCTAACCCTCAAGAACCCATCCCAACCATTAAAACTTCACCATTGGAGCTATAGAACCCAAGTGTATGAGAAAGGAGAAGAAGTTTTGAGGTGGGTGATCCATAGGATTAGTCTCTTTCCTTTATTCTTACATGAACCTTTTTCATTTGATTGGGAGTGTGTAGGACCCACCAATCATTGGTGGAGGTCCTACATAACTCCACGAGTGTGGCTAAAACCAACTTTATGCATGCATGATTGCCATGATGGGGCCATTCTCCATGGACCCCATCATGAGATTTTCCTTTGATTTATAGGTTTGTGGGTCACCTAGACCCTAGATCCATGGTGGGGATGGTATCTCCACCTCAGATTCCTGATTTTTATAAAGGTCCATGCTTGCATGGGACCCATGATCATGTAAATGTGGTTGTGATTGTTGTAGAGGACTCATTGTGGCGGAGTCCTCCCTATGGCCGTGACTCTCTCTCTCTCTCTCTCTCTCTCTCTCTCTCTCTCTCTCTCCTTCCCTCATTTGTCCCTGATGTATGTGGCCCACCTGATGTGTCCATAAATTCCAGACCGTCCAGATTTTTGGGACGTCCAGGCCCACCTTCTGGATGTCCAAGCCTATCCAGTTTACATGGGTTGGATGGCCACCACAGCCTGATTTCTTGGTTGATTTTATAGGGGGCTTGGGTCTAGAGTATATGTGGCTCATCTAGGTGGACCCCATTATGTTGAATCTAAGCTTTAATCCCTCAATTTATTTTACAATGGGCTGGAAATGGACAGCAACATGTCCAGATTTCAGGCCCATTATTGTATGGTTTTGTATGTTGTTGCAAGGCCTGTTCACAATGCCTTTCTTCTAGATTTTTTTTTGATATTCTCTGAGGTGTGGACCCCACCTTGATGTAGGATGGAGCCCACACCATCCACCCTTGATTTGAGCTCCATGGAGTGGGCCCAAGAGGGCTAGACAGTCCAAATTTTCTAGACTGTCCAGCAGGCATGCATGCAGAAAATACTCATGTATCATCTTAGTTTTGGGGATAGTGGGCCACTTTGGTGGGCCCCATTTGTTTCCCCTTTGATTTGGCAGGCTTGGGCCCTCCCCATTGGGTGTGTAAGATGGGACCAACAACATTTTTTTGTAGCTGTAGAATTTTATTTACAACCCTGTTGTCTATAAATTACAAGAGTTAAATAAAATAATTTTACTATCCCAAAAATTCTAAATTTTTGTATGGAGGTGTCCCACCCATGGTAGGACCTACCTACACAATTTCAAGGCCAAGGGATCCCATTTGGGCATCCAAAAGGGTGGGCCAACATACTAGACTGCCAGAATTTTCTGTTATGCAGTCTAACAGCATAGTCCTATAAAAAAATAAATTTTTAAAAATAATTTCTAAGAAGGTGAGCTATATTTCTGATCCCACCTTGTTGTAGGCTTGATGACGGACCTTGAGTCCAAATTTCAGGGATTTTGGAGGCCCAGAACCCACCCTTTGAATGGCCCAAATTCAGGACAGTTATATTCCAGCAATATTTCACGCTGGACAGATTGTGTTCATCAAATTAATTAAAATACTTCTGAGTATCCTAAAATTTTGAAATTTTGTGGAGGTATGTTCCACCCATGGTGGGACTCACCTATCAATTTTTTGGGCAATGGACCCCTGTGCACACCGTGGCAAGGGCCGGACTGGCCCACCATGTTGGGACGACTAGGTCAGTCCGATTTTCTAGATAGACTGTTTTATTTAAATTAATTAAAATAGTTAGGAATATTCAAAAATTTTGAAATTTTGTGAAGGTGTGGTCCACCCATGGAAGTATCACTATACAAAATTTTAGACCCAATGGACATTCGAGCTGACCGTGGTGTGGCTTGCAAATTTGGGTTAGTTTTGGGCCAAATACCTAGGCCCGTAGGACTACCCACCATGGGACGCCCTTACCTTGGGCTGATGCAGGGCCTGCATTCCAGCAACATGGCCCACTCCTAGTGGGTGTTATACATTCCCCTCTCATCTGTTGGGGCCCACAGTGATATATATGGGTCATCAGAGAATAAATACTATAAATTAATTTATTTACTGGACTCCAACAAACCCAGAAGGTGGGTGGGTTGGAAATTCAGCAATGGGCCCAATGTTGCCGCCCCATAAATGTTTATTTTGGGAAAGTATATCCCACTAGATTTGAGGATGATTTGAGTCAGTTATCTTGCCATTTTAATTTTATTTTTGGGCTTAATTAGTGCATGATTAAGGGCCCATTCCAATTGGATTCTTCTCGGACTAGTCTTCTAGTTAATGGGATTTATAGCCTTGGTTGGGCTGGAACTTTTGATAGGCCCATTGGACCCTTGGGTCCTATATTTACCATGTCATTGTGATGGATCTTATGGGACAAATACTCAAGTAATTGGGCCCTTGCTTGTCCACTATAATAAATCCATACTTAGGCCGAGATGCGAGGCCCAACTTACTTGTGTTAAATATAAGGATTTTCCATACGTTAGGATAATGGGTTGCCCATTAGGCCCACCATAATGAGTGAACCCATGATCCTTATGGTTGGGCCCAAACCTCACTTGAGGGCCCACTTTATGGCCTATGATTTGGGCTTGGGGTATGGCCCATTAGACTATACATTGCTTAGACCTTAGATCTCTTATTATTTGTGTAACGAGCTACATTTTTGGGACCTAGTTGAGGTTGGATGTCCTCCTTGTTAGCCCTAAGGTAGGCCCATAAAAGCCTTTATAGGTGGTCAAAGGCCTACCTTGGGTTGGCTAGGACTATCCCTCTTTAGGGCCATGGCTCTCTCTTAGCTTGTGGGCCATCCCAAATTACTAGGCCCCCACTAGAGGACTTCTCTTCTTCTTAGAATACATATCCATGTGCTTAGACCTTGACCCACCTTAGGATGGAGGATTCCATATTCCACAGGTAGCACACTTACATTTTTGCGACCCATATGCATCATCTCTATGAATTGATTACATTATGTGGTGGTCATTGAGGGATGGAGTTTTTCCCCTCGTGCCCATTGTATGCCTGCAACTAGTGCATGATTTGTATGTGTGACTCATGCATTAACATCATATTTCATGGTGATACCGCCCTTGCTTCACCAGGGCCTTGCCATCACAGGGACATTCATGGATGGCCATATGTGTGAATACCGAAAATATTACTTGAGCATACCGTAGGATGCCTATGGGTGAAATTCTCAAAACTTTTATGGTACCAAGGGAATGCTCCAACGTCGTGACCGAGTGAAAATTATGAGCGCACGAGGGCTTTATATCGTTAGGCCATGACTCCACTGTCGTGTAGTCAGTTGGGCAGGGATGTGGCCTTATCTTCCTGTGAGGGAGGGCATTATTAGGTTGAGTCTGACCAGCTCGTTAATTAGGTCCGCTACCTTCAGGCCTTATTGGTGATTGGCTGTCCACGGGCAGGTAGTAAGGTCTCTTACGCTTGTTTGATTATGTGGGTCTGTAGAATGGTAGTCATTTAGCAGTGTAATGGACCCCGGTGATTACCTTATGATTGAAAACATACTTGACAGGTGGTTTGGATTTGAGCACCGGCATTACTTGCATCGCATTAGCATTGGCTGTATAAGCCTTTCAAGCATTGCCTTGGTATGGCGCCCAGTACCCATTGCATAGTATTCATGATAAGCCTTAGTAAGGCTAGTGATATTCTCATTGAGCATGCTTCTCTCCTTCTACCTCCTACTATTCTTTTGTGCACCATTATCACACACTTATACCACCCTCTAAGCTTCTATAAGCTTATGCACGATTGATATGTGCAAGGGACTCTAGGCAAGCGTTGTAGCAGCAGAGCGTGGAGTAAAGTCGAGCTTGAGGACCCCAGTGTTGCTGATTTCTCTCTTTTCCTATTACCTTATGTGTGTTCTTTTGAATCTGATGTAAACTTGTAAAAGTTCAAATTCTTAGTGGATTTTATGATGTGTATCATTTGTTATTTCCAGATGTACTTGCTGTGATCTTGGGTATGCTCGCATCGAAAATGATTATACTATTATGGAAATCCTCCTTGTAGGATCCCAGAATCGGAACCTGTCTCAGGAGCCGAGAATGGGGTACTACGGAGGCTGTTGCGGCTAGAACTAGCCATTGGGTTCGTTGTGAGTCCGGTAACCGGTCTAGGGCTGACAGTTGTAGGGTTTAAGTGGGTGAAAAAGTGTGTAAATCACTATAGGAATTAGGGTTATTACATGATAACATCTTATCCTTGTATCTCTAAATTCTATCTACATATGCCTTGGATTACACAAAATGGTGTTCTTTTGAAAGACGTTTGATGTTTGGGATGTAGATTTAATTTTCGCGTCTTTTGGTCGGGACTAACAAAATGTTGTTTGAGGTGTGTGTTGAATGTAAAATATTTCTTATTTACCCTTAATTGTGCATTGATTTTATACACATAGATATATTAAGTTGATCTAATTACGCATGTTTTGTTATGTAGAGTGATCTGGAGAGCTAAGATGAAAAATGCAATTAAAGTAATGATTTAAAGTTCAAAAAATGACAAGAGGAGGATTAGATGTTTAGAGGACAATATTAAAGAATTCAAGTACCAAAGACCCAAGAAAACCAAATATTAAAGATAGAGAAAAGTTTGAAAAATCACACAGTTAAATAACAAAATTAACAAACCGTTCGATCCCACCTAAGGATTTTCGTTCCGACCGAAAGTGCCAAAGACAGTCCAGCAACAAACAACATTTTTCAAAGTAAATTTAACTTGACTATTGCATGTGATTGAAGTGATATTTGGTACTAATGAAGGTAGGTTCAGTGCGATCAAAAGAAGATAGAGAGTTCAGACATGTTTTGAAGAAATTTGGTTGCAGCCGAAAGGAAATTCAATAAGACCGAAGGCCCTCGTCGGTGCAATCAAAGTGTAACAAAAATGCAGAAAATTGAAGTCAGTGTTGAATTTTTCTATTTAAAGGAGTGATTTAGGCTATTCTAAATGTGAAGTAGGGTTTAGGAGAGAAAGCAAGAGGTTGCGAAGCCTCTACAAATCCATTCTTCTTATTTAATCTTTTGGTTCTAAGTTGTTTTCATATTTTTGTTTGAGTTTAATTCAATTGTGACAATGGTTGGCTAAATCTCATAGTTAGGGCTAAGAGGTGAAGCTTGTAGTGATTTTTAACGTTCTAGTTTACTTTGATTCAAGTTTGATGGTTTTAAATGTTGAATAATTCTTTGATTTTTAGTTTGAATAAAGATTTAGTTTTAGTTTACTTTAATCAATTATTAACTTTGAATACTTTGAATGCTTGGGAAGGCTAAGATTGTTGACTTATCTATTTGACAAGAGATTAATCTTTAAAATTCATGGATTTATCATAGACTATGGGCAAGATAAATAGTTTGAATTTCCTACGATCAATAACTTGGTGCTTTAAGTGGGAACTAAATTAATTAAAATTCAAATTTGTATTTGGTTGTGAATTTTGAATTAACCATTCTATTATCCAATTAGATAGGATAAGACTTCGACTTTGGTTTTTTTTTATTTTTTAAATCTAATTGAATCAAGTGAAGTAGGGATTGAGAATAACTAAATGTGGATCCTTGGTGCTCTAATATTTTGTTTTATTATTTTTCTCTCCACATTATTAAGATTTTCATTATTGGATCTTCTAATTCAAGTTTCATAGTTAGTTCTAGTTCTAAAGTGCTTTGAGAATATACTAATATAAGTCCCTGATGATTCGATATTGGTCGAGTTAAAACTACATCACAACCCTATACTTGGGGTTGTCAACTCATGGGTTCAATTAGGTGGTGTAAGTGATTTTTTTATTATTATTTTTATTTCTTGTAGTTATGAAAGAAATTAAAGTATGGTATGTATAGATAGAAACGTAGATGGGACCAGCATCTACTGGAATGAAGGATGCTTGCGAGAAAGTAAAAGGGACCAGTTTACACTGGAACGCAAGATGTAAGAAAGAAAGTAAATGGACCATTATATAATTGGAATGCTAAAACACTAGTAAAGACTGAAAGTTAAAAGAATCCCCTAAAATTATACAGCCCAACATTTCAAGTTGGACCTTGGATTAATGGTTAGTAGTTCCCCAGTAGAGTCACCATTCTATGGATGCTTGGGGGGGGGGGGATGTTCCACACTACCTAGCCATGTGGTGGCCCACTTGAACTGTCTGATTGTTGCATGATTTGAATGGTGGATATATTGTGTGTGTGTGTGTGTGTGTGTGTGTGTGTGTGTGTGTGGTGATAAATATAAAACTAGAGTTTGCTCAAATTTATGATGTGACAGGATCTGAATGCCTGATAAGTCATAGATTATAGGTCTTATGTAAACCTAGCATATTATATGCTTGGTTGATATGGGCAATAACATATTAAGGGCTAGATTCGAAGTCTATGAAGGTCCGGTAAAAGTCATAGCTAAGACCTTCATTCCTGAACCTCGCGAAGGGGTTGAGAAGAGAAGATATAAATTCTTAGGTGCTTGGTTGATATGGGCAATAACATATAAAGGCCCGAATCTGAAGTCTATCCAAACCAGTGAAACCCATAGCTAAGACCTCCATACCTAAACCTCATAGAGGAGTTGAGAAGAGATGCTAATAATTATACTTATGTTATTCATAATACCTCATGTAACTTACTCATGTCCATGTATTGATCAAAATCCACGGTTGGCTAGAATTCGTGAAATCTCCTAGAGAACAAGAAAACTAAAGAATTCCTGAATCGAGTGACTCTTAGATAGATTTACACCATGGATTCTGGGTAAGGGACTCAATTACAGAAAATGAAGAGGTTAGGCACCATTTTCTAGTCTGTGGTCTCTACTTTGTTAGGTTATATACTTTCAAAGAGGATTCAAAGAACTTTTAGTAAAATACTAAGATTAGGATGTCTAAACTATAAAAGATAAATTGAAAACAAAATGGAAATGGTAGAATTGGTTTTTTCGAAAAAAGTACAAAAAAAGAACATAGAGTTTTTGGTTATTCTTTTAAGTCACGTTTTCTTATATAAAAGATCCTCAATAGAGACAACTGTAGAGCATACTTTACACGATGTTAGAGAAGATGTTACTACCTTAGGTGTTCATAGCAGGGGGGTTGGAATGTATAGACTGGAAAATACACTTGGCTTCTAAATTGAAATGTGAATAGAAATATTAGAAAAGGTTGAGGGAATAGAGACTCAAAGTCTCTGTTTCTGTCTCGACCCTCGTTAGATGCTCCCTGAACTCTAACCTCTCTCTCTCTCTCTCTCTCTCTCTCTCTCTCTCTCTCTCTCTCTCTCTCTCTCTCTCTCTCTCTCTCTGAAGGCTCCCTCTCTGGCTCGACGCTCTTACTAGACGCTCTACCTCTCTTCTTTTTTCTCCCTCCTCTGCTATAAAGGCGAGCACCCTTTTTAGGCATGTGAAGATGGTAGGTTTGGACCTCGCATAGGTTTGGATGCAAGGTTAGGTTCGTGTGAACTATGCCATCCCATGAGTCATGGATGGGTATGGATGATGGCACAAATGATGGCATGGGTCATGGCACGGTCATTGATAAGCACAACATCGGGCACTTGTGTGAGGCTCATGCGAGCTAAGCTAATGTGTCAGCAAGTGGTTGGTTGGCCAAAACTCATAAATGGTTGGAGCCCAGCCATCTTTACACCAAAATGGTTGAGCTACATCCATCTTCCTATAAAGACAGTGGCACCTCCATTATTCTAGTAGGTGAATGTATGTACACCGAATGTGGTACAACCACGTGTAAATGGGGTGTTTACAGATGCCCCTCTTTGGCATAGGTTGGAGTACAACCAAATGCTAGAGCGAGTGAATACCCCATCTGGACTAGATGAAGATGAGATTAATTCTTCTACTTGCCAGAGTGTCATGATCGAGAAACTTGTTGATTAGAGGCTTAACTCAGACTACTCACGAGAGTGGAGAAAGCATTGCAATATCCAATTATAACCCATTCACACCGTTGATCTATGTATGTATCAAAGGAATCTAATAGGTTAGGTGTTTGAGTGGTTAAAGCCCCTATATGCAAGTGTCCTTATGAGGGTAACACACGTTGGATTTAGAAGAGCAGTTTTTTCGATATTGCACAATTGCCTAAGATCACTTGCAAGCATATAATTTGTAATGGGCAGTTGCGCGTGTATTTTGTGATTTTCTGGATCTCCATCATTACAATGCAATAGTATTGTAGGTGTTATAGACTAGAGTTATATAAATTATGCTTTTATTCATTCGAGTTTTGAATTTTGTCACTATAGTTTGTAAAAGTTATTTTCATAAGTTGGAGTACAATTATGCTAATCCATGTAGCAAAACAAAGTATTTTGAATATATAATTTTCCTAGAATGATCGGACTAACACCATGTTTAGGCCGATCATCTTAAATTTCCTAAAAAGAATCAGGGTTTGACCGATGTGAATAATACGAATCTGATCCGCCATACGTTGTCTAATAACCTCGATCAAAGCTTTAGACGATCAAGATCGGAGATGCTATATGAAATGGAATGGACCTGATTTGCCACTCGGTGTCCAAAAGGTCTTTTTGGAAATTTGAACAGTCAAAATCAGGGTTCCCTTATTGAATAGTGCATTAAAATGAGATGAATGCACATGCATGATATGATGAAATGCAATGCATGAAATGATAAAATAGAATGGATCTAATCCGTCATCTGATGTTCAAAAAGACTCCAAGTGGATACGGGACAATCAAGACCAAATATCTACTAGGGAAATAAAGTAAAATAAAATGTATGTAATGAAATGGAATGGATCACATCTGTCATCCGATGCCCAAAGGGCTCCAAGTGGATGTTGGATGGTCAAGATCAGATCTCCGCTAAGGAAATAAAAGAAAAATACATGGAATGGAATGGATCTTATCTGTCATCCGATGTCCAAAGGGCTCTAAGTGGATATGGAACGGTCAAGATCAGGGATTCATTGGGGAATGGAAAAATACATGAGATGAGATACTTTATGTGTGTGAATGCATGATATGTGTCATGCCTGTGAATGCGTGATGCGTGCGATGTGTGATCACTTTTTCAAGCACTTATAGAACTTTATTTAGTGTAAGGGTCTTTTCAGAACCGAGCATTAGAATTACTTTTTCTTTTTCGATTACTGAGGAGGTTTAAGCATTTTTTATAAACACTTGTTCATCACTTACTGCTTATGAGGAGGCAAACTCGATTCTATAATTACAAATGTGACGTGTAGCCCTAATGCTTAGCACCCAATGGATAATAATGATAAGATTTACTTTAGATAAAACAACGACTATTAATTTTGTCTTGTTTATCTTGTTCTGTCAAATTAGCTTGAGCCTTAGAAGCCGTCTTCTTGTGTCTACACTCTCCAATAAGATGCCTAGATTTGCCACAGTGAATACATTTTCCTTTCTTATTTTTTATCCTACATTGTTCAACATGATGCCTTAATTTTCTACAATGAAAAGAAGTCCCTTTCAAGTATCGCCATTGATCAATAAGGTGACCTGACTTTCCATAATGAGAACATGAACCTTTAATTCTTTTTTCTCTTGATTTGTTCAACCAAGTTGGCATTTGAAGCAATGTCAGTAGCATTTTACTTTTGATCTCATATACGATTAGCTTCTTCTATTCGAATATGTACGATAATGTTTTCCATGGACATTCCTCTTTTCTTATATTTTATCTTATTTTTGTATTCTTTCTACGATGGAGGGAGTTTTTCAACCAAAGTACCTCCAAGAAAAGTATCATTTATTTTCAGTCCTTCATAAATGAGCCCATGCACTAGATTTTGATACTCAAGCATCTTATCAGAGACGAGCTTATTATCTATCATAGAAAAGTCCAGAAAAGATGATATAACATCTTTTTTGGCTCCAACTTATTCTAAAAACGTATTTCTTTGTCAATGCAGACCAGATATCATTAGCTCTTGTGTATATTACATAAATATAATATAATTCATTAAAGAGGAAATATAAAATGTAATTTTTGCAGTTGTGGTCATCCCTTACATTAAATTCTTTGTCAGCATTGTATTAGAAAGTATCATATAGTACATAGGTTATTTTCAATATGTCTAAAGTAAAAGTTAGTTTCTTTTTCCACCTTTTAAAATGGCATCTAGAGAATGGTTTGATTTTGGATAATTCAGTGGTCATGTTCACTTTGATGTTTACTATTGTTACAATATATATATATATATATATATATATGTACATATAAATGTCAAGATTATTGTAATTTTAGATATGTAAATTTCTAATTATGAAAATTCAGAATAATAAAATATAACAGAAAATTGGAACAAAAGATAAAATTTTGAGTAAGAGAAATTAGAATGATTTATTTGAATCAAGGCATAATGAAAATCACTCAACTCGAAGTTGATTTGCCCTTCTTTAGATGTTGTTTATAGTGCAATAGGAACAACGGATAGTCAACCTACAGGATACTCTTAATTGTTGTCTCATCAAATTGGTGCACTTAATGTATGAAGACCTGAACTACTACTGTATGCCTAACCCAAAGACGACCAAGATGAACGAAAGAGAAAATAATTTCTTACAATTCATTGTTGTAGAAATTTAGAGATCAAAGATAGTTGAATGCATTATGAAAATCAAAACCAGAGAAGCCCTTTCATAAACTTCAATAGTCACCTTGAAAGGTTGTGTAAGCACCCCTGCCAACGGACATGGTCGTTATGTTTTCAAGGGAGATGATTGTTGGGTATTCATTTCTATTAAATTTTTTAAAAAATGACCATTCTGGTCAACTGTTGCAAAGTTCAAAATTTCAAAAAGCAACAGTTTTTTTTTTTTTTTTTTTTCAGTCAAGTATGCTCTTGTGAGCGCACACACCATACCACACCGCACCACGCCACGCCATGTCTTGGGCCACGAGTTGGCTCAGTGCGTGCATGGTTTATGGCATAAATTGGGGTTGTTTGTATAGCCCCCTATGTCTAACCAAAAGACAAAACCAAGATGAATAAAAGACAAAACAATCCATACAATTCTTTGTTGCAGAAATTCAGAGAGTAAAGATAGTCAAATGTATTATGAAAATAGGAACTAAAGAAGTTCTTTTATAAACTTCAATGGTCGCCTTGAAAGGGTGTGTAAGCACCCATGCTAATAAACACGGCTAGCACCATGCCACATTGCACCATGCCATGCCATGCCACATCCAAGACCACGAACCAACCTAACACGCATAAATTTGAGTTGTTGGTATAGCCCCACTCCCAAACAACCAAATTCACATGCCCACTGAAATGGCTTAAGCCCTATGCAAAATTCTCTTATTATAAACTCAAGTTTTCTCATTGCCTATCCAATTTGGAACTAAACCCATAACACTAGAAGATAAAAGACCATGTTGCTTTTTTAAATAACTTTTGGAGGAAAATTTCAAAGCACTTAAAAAATATTATTTATTTATTTATTTATTTTGAAACATAAAAATACAATATATGCAACAAAGAAAAACAGGCACACATGAAACACAATGGATTTACATGGTGCGACGAAGTTCCTACTTTACAGATGCATCTTTGTCAAAATCACTATCTTCTTAAAAGAAAATGATTATGACCGTAAATCTTTTTAACACCTAAAAATCCATTAAAAAAAAAATTCTCTTGCATAACCCTAATTCAACTCTCATAGAGAATATTTATATTATGTACATAAAAATACTCAAAATACATAATCATTTGGGTCAGGTTTTTGGATCATGCTCCAGATCAGGTCTCATACAACCCCATGGTGAAATGCACCATGGACCCACGCAAGGGGTCAAGCCCCCCTCCTGTTAGGACCTTGCATATAACCTCCTATACATTATTATGCAGAATAAAAGACATCTATGAAAACATTGGAGGAGAGTTAGTTGTAACCTTTTCACAAATTGGTATTCGTTCAATATTGGTATGGGGAAAATATCACCTTAAAGCTAACAACTGACTATCATGCATTGAGCTTATTTTTAAGTTTATTCATTGTTTTCCACCTCTTCCCACCTCTTTTCTATCTCATAAATCACTCTCACTACGTGAAAAATGGAAAAAAATGACAGATTTAGAGACGGTTCTGGACCGTCTCTAAAATTGCTTGGTTTAAAGACGCTTTAGAGACGGCCATAAACCGTCTCTAAAATTTTAAACGGCCCCTGACCGTCCTTAATATTGTCTTAAAAATTTGAACATCCACAAATCATTTAAGACGGTCGTTGACCGTCTTATATGGGTCATCTGAGACGGTCATTGGCCATCCGCATTAGAGACGGTCCTTGATCATCTTATATGCGAACATCTAAAGCAGTCATTGGCTGTCTGCATTAGAGACGGTCATTGGCCGTCTTTTACTTGCAATCTGAGACTGTCAAAGACCATTTCTATTAGAGACGGTCCTTAGCCATCTTACAGCCCTGTCAAAGACCATTTCTATTAGAGACTATCAAGGACCGTATCTATTAGAGACTGTTAAGGACCGTATCTATTAAAGACTGTCAAAGACCGTCTCTATTAGAGACGGTCCTAAACTGTCTCTAATGCTTAATTAAGCCACTCGAAAAAATTATGAATTTCGAAAAAAAAATAGTTAAGAAGCTTAGAAAATTAATTAAAAATGTTTAAGAAAAATTTAAATTTTGAAAAAAAAAAAAAACTGTTGATAATTTTGGGAAAAAAAAATTCGAAAAAAAAAAAGATATTTTGAAAAAGAAAATTTAAAAAATTAAACAAAATTGTGAAAATTTTGACAAATCGAAAAAAAATATATTTTAAAAAAAAGAAAACTAGATTTTGTATTTTGACAAGAAAAATTGAAAAGTTATATATAACGAAAGTGAGATTAAAAAAATGATATTTTAAAAAAGAAAATTTAAGAAATTAAACAAAATTGTGAAAAAATTGACAAATTGTAATATATATAAAGAAAACTAGATTTTGTATTTTGACAAGAAAAATTGAAAAGTTAGATAACAAAAGTGAGATTTCGATAAAAAAAAAATGATATTTTGAAAAAAAATTTAAAAAAATAAACAAAATTGTAAAAAAATTGTCCAATTGTAAAAAAATATATTTTTAAAAAAAGAAAACTAGATTTTGTATTTTGACAAGAAAATTTGAAAAGTTATATAATAAAAGTGAGATTTTGATGATGTGTTGTATATCCTTGCCGCCCATACATTTCTCCAACCCATTTTTTGGTCGGGTTTAAAAATTGTGTAGATTTAAATCTTAAGTGGACCACACCACTGGAAAGAATGATATAGTACCTCGGCATTAAAAATTATAAAGAGCCCATCTTAAGGTTTTAGTAATGTTTATTTGCAATCCAACTTGTTGATAATGTAAAGAAGATCTAGATGAAGGTAAACTACAAAGATCAAATTGATCCAAAACTTTAATTTGTAGCCTTCAAAAGGTTTTTAATGGTTATTCATCATATTATTTTGATTGGTGTGACCCACCTAAGATTATTTAGTTCTTATGATTTAAAATCACATCCTAAAATATGATGGAAAAATATATGGACGGTGTCGATATACATAAAATATATCAAGGTGGGCCCTACACGGTTAGATAACACCCATGAAGGAGTTACCTAAAATAGTGAAATAGTACTAAAAGGTCACCTCATGGGCACTTCCCATGAGGTTAATCTATGTGCACCCCACCATGATGTGTGTAGAACATCAACACCATGCATTTCCCCTTTAAGTCCAAAAATCAGTCATATATGAAACTCAGGTGCGCCATAGCTTCTAAAACTATGTGAAGACATCCCTAAAACATATAAAAGCATTTGGTGGGGCCCACATGAGTTTTTAATGTGTATGAAACTTGGTTAGACTCCTCATCCCAGTGGGACACAAATAATGAATGGGTTGGATTTATGAACCACATCTAGGTGGGCCCAATAAATGATTATGACTGTTTTAATGGGAGGGTAACCCTCTCAACTATAGTATATGGTGTGGCCCACCCAAGTCATGGATTGACTTTATTTTTAAGCTCGTGGCCCACCATGGAATGGTGCATCTGATTGACAGGGTAGATCCCAAGTTCAAGTGGACTCACCATAGAAAAGAGTGGGATAGTGACACCCACTATTGAAACCTTCTTAAGGCCCACTGCAATGTTTATTTGAGATCCAATCTGTTTATAAGTTAATACAGACATGGATGCAGTTGAAACTTGGTCTGATATCCCTCATCTAAGTGGGACACACATAATGAGTGGGTTGGATATGTGAATCACATTCAGGCAGGCCTAATATATGATTATGAATGTTTTAAGGAAACCCTTCTCTACTACATTTAGGTGAGTTACTCGTTACTTTTACCAAAGTAAACTCTGTGGGGTCCACTGTTATTTATTTATTTTATCCACTCCATTCATCTATGTTAATAGATAATTTGAGGTCTAAAGAACAAAAAGGAAGCATATCAAAAGCTCAAGTGGACCACACCACAGGAAATAGCTAGTGTGATTGAACCTCTACTATTTAAAATTTCTTGGAGGCCATAGAAGTTTTGGATCAAACTGATGTTTGTGTTTTGTATTCATTCATATATTTTTGATATTATGAACAACCTTTAACCATCTTTGGACATTCTAATCAGTTCAAATTGAAGAGTAAACAACTTCAGATGTTTAAATCAAAATTCACTCAAATTGTTGATCAATCTTGTTTGCCCAATATCTTTCTCATATGTAGTATGATCAAGGTGAGTAACCGTTTTTGGATGTTGGTCAGTGCTTTATGGGTCCCACCATGATGTATGTCTTTCATCCATGCCGTCCATCCATTTTTACAAATCATATTAGGGCCTGATACAAAAAATGAGAGGGATATAAATCTCAGGTGGACCACACCACATGAAAACAATAGTGACTGTGTCACGCCCTAAACCCGAAAATCAGACTCACAGGAATTCCGATTGCCAAATCCGGTGCCGACAGCCTCCGTAGTACCCCATTCTCAGTTCTTAGTGTTCATACACCAAATTTCGATCCTGGGATTCTACAAGGAGGATTTTTTTTTGTACATTTAACTCGTAATAAGCACAACTACAAGATTACCCAATTCACAAAAGCAACATCATCATCATCACATATCCACTAATATAAACTTTTGAATACAATGCTGAAAGGGAATTACATAAATCGAAAATCAAGCTCCAGAAGACCGCTGCACGCTCCAAACTCAACACTGCTGCAACATAACGTCACCTACACGCATCTATCGTGCATAAGCTTATAGAAAGCTTAGAAGGTGGTGTAAGTGTGTGCACAAGGTAAGTGCCAAGTATTCAACGTAATGCTATAGCCATACAATACCAAAAATACTGGTAATCCGTAAATCGTACCATATCGGAATAAGAAGAACTATTGACAAGATCATGAATTATCAGGGTAAACAGAAATACTGACATGATCATGACAAGATCATAAATCATATGATAACAAAGTAAACAGAAATATGAACAATTCCGTGAGTTAATTAATATCAGAATACGCAATATAGAACAGCTATGCAAATGAGGAGTCGTAAAGAACTAGGTATCAGATGCCGAGGATGCGATGCAATATGCGATTCCTGATGAGTCCATGAATAGCATCGGTCGTATCTAGACCATATAATGTAGAAACACAGTAACCCAAAATGTCTTATGCCATGAATGTAATGTAATATGCGGTGTAAATGGAAAGACCATGCTGGAGTGTGAAGTCGGGATGATAGCACGTAGTATCTCAGGCTATGGGGTCCATCACAAGGGACTTCTATCTAAACCAGTCCCATACCTAAATTTGGATAGTCAGACCCAATGTGGTAAACTCCTGACCTCAGGTTAGTCGCGCGCCCAACAGAAATCTTGGCCATGCGAAGGTACACAGCGATTAGTTGTGCACCACCAGCCCGAGTGGATAGTGAATGAAATGAATGCATGAGTATGCAACTCCTACTCAATAAGTCTACAAATCAGTACGGTTCTTCTCTGGGATCATCACCGGGGTTTAGTACACTCCAAATGGCACTGTCTCTCTCCCAGCAGCACAGTCCAAGTGAGCGTAAGAAACCTCACTATCCGCCTGACCAATAGTCTGTCAATACTTATCTGGCACATCGATAGCGGACCCATTCACGAGCTGGTCAAACTCAGCCTAGTAATGGCCCCTACCTTCGGGCGAGTAAGGCCACACCCCCTCCCAACCGACCACGACACAGTGGGAGACGCGACCTCCTGGTATTCGGCACTCGGGCGCTCGTGTATCCACTCGGTCTTGACGTTGGGGCGTCTCTTGGCCTCAGAGGTTTATGAATTTTCACCCAGGGACATCTATGGCGCCCGTATGCTAGAACCAAACATTTTCGGTGTCCCATCTGGCCATCCACGATATGCTTGTGGAGGCTACAGCCCTGATGTTGCTAGGGCACCAAGTAATCATGATGCAAGATGCATGAGTCATATAATCCAGTCATGCATCAATCCTGCGCATACCGTGTGCTTATACGAGATAACCTCCGCCTATCAAGGAGTCTCATAACAACACACTCAATGATATATGCAATTATCAACCACATCTCATAACAAACGTGCAGATGATGCGTATGGGCATGTATTATGATGCTATACTATCACATACTCATAATCGGTATCAATAACCGGCATCGACAATCGACCTCGACAATGTGGACATTTAACCGACATTACCCCCTAAGGAATGGCCCACATAGATCCTAACATATAGTGGACCCATGACCTAACACAAGGGACAAATATACAACATTATGGGCCTCACTCAAGAGCTTAATACACATCACAGTGGGCCTTTAACATACATCATAATGGGCTCCATAGCCTAGCCATCAAATACACAACAATGGGCCTCGTACAATCATAATGGGCCGCGTCACATGGGGCTAATACGCATCCCATGGGCTACATCACATGGGCCTATATACATCGGATGGGCCACGTCCAATGGGCCCCAAATACATCACAATGGGCCACAACCCATGGGTCTCAAGTACATCGCAATGGGCCTCTCACACGGTCCATTATGCATCACATCCAGATGGGCCTTAATGGATGGCCATAGATACGTCACATTGGGCCTCATATACATCAAGTGGATCGCATTACATGGGTCACATATACATCACAATGGGCCACGCCCATGGGCCTTTATACATCATAATGGGCCTAACCCATGGGCCCCAAATATATCACAATGGGCCTCAACCCACGGGCCCTAACACCCCACAATGGGCTCTACCAAATGGGCCCTAATACATCACAATGGGTCTCAACCCATGGGCCCCAAATATATCACAATGGGCCGCAATACATGGGCCCTATACACATCACTATGGGCTGCATCATATGGTTAGATATACATCATAGCGGGCCTTACCAAATGGGCCGGAAATACATCATAACGGGCCTCATCATATGAGTCGAAAGTATATCACAATGGGCCTCACTCGTGGGCCTTAAATACATAACAGGTGGGCCCAACACATGAGCCTCAAATACATAGCATGTAGGCTACATCAATGGGTCGCACCAATGGGCATCATATATATCAAGTGGGCCGCATCCATGGGCCGCACCAATGGGCATCATATATATCAAGTGGGCCGCACCAATGGGCATCATATACATCAGGTGGGCCGCATCCATGGACCGCACCAATGGGCATCATATACATCAAGTGGGCCGCATCCATGGGCCGCACTAATGGGCATCATATACATCAGGTGGGCCGCATCCATGGACCGCACCAATGGGCATCATATACATCAAGTGGGCCGCATCCATGGGCCGCACCAATGGGCATCATATACATCAAGTGGGCCGCATCCATGGACCGCACCAATGGGCATCATATACATCAAGTGGGCCGCATCCATGGGCCGCACCAATGGGCATCATATATATCAAGTGGGCCGCATCCATGGGCCGCACCAATGGGCATCATATATATCAAGTGGGCCGCATCCATGGACCGCACCAATGGGCATCATATACATCAAGTGGGCCGCATCCATGGGCTGCACCAATAGGCCTCGTGTGCATCAAGTGGGCCGTGACAATGGGCCGCAATACATGGGCTTCAATTACACAATAGGTGGGCCCTGCACATAGGCCTCAAATACATTAAGTGAGCCGTATCAACGGACTACACCAATGGGCCTCAAGTGGGCTTGGGCCACACTAAAAATCATTTCAATAGTAGTTGTAGGTGTAACATGTGTATCACTGTAGACTATCATTCCATGGGGCACATGGCCCACTAACAGTGATCAGCACTGTCCAAACATTGCCCCGGTAAAACAGCACCATCCAAACATTATCCATGTAAATCGGCACCGTCCAACCATTGTCCACGTAAATCAATCACCACCCAAACATTGTCCAGCACCGTCCAGCATAATCTGGATGGTGTGGATGAAGTAAATACATCATGGGGTCCATGCTAGTGAAACAAATGGACGGACTATATATAACACATACATCCCACGGACCTACTGATGTCAATACAACAGCTATATGGCTGTTGTAGGCACATCAGCCAATCAATTTCCCTCAGAGGTGGGTCCCACGTAAGGCCCACCATAATATAAAGATATATTATAATATAATATAGTATAATATAATATAATATAACATAATATTATAATATATATAACATCAAAATGCCTAGCCATAGCACGTTGCTGGCATACTTACAGCAGCTGCATAGCTGATGCGAGGTACACAACCCAATCCTCTCCCACCGTCCTTGGATTGGACGGTGCGGTTACAACCCAAATAAATCGAGGAGGGCCCCACGTCCTTGTGGACAGTGAAGATAAAACCCATGCAGCATGGTGGCTTCTACAAAATTTACAGACTGCAAATACAGCAGTTGCTGCTGGAGCTGGGTCATCCATCAAATGAAGGGGTGGGATCTAACACATCTCTCATGTTTAACCACAGTTTACTGACGTGGGCCCAACAGACTACTGGCCCAGGTGAACAGACGGCATGGATTTCACAACATAAATTATGTGGGCCCCATGGAACTTGCTGACTTTTAGCAGCTATAAAGCTGCGTGCTGGCCCACCGTCCATCAGATGGACGGTCTGGATGAATGACAAATGGAAGGTGGGGGTATAAAACATGCCACACGGTGGGGCCATAGTACTGCTGACGTCAATACATCAAGGTGGGTCCCACCGTGATATTTATCAGCCATCTAAACGGTTCCTATGGTCACGTGGACCAGGTAGGGCCCACTGTAATATTTATTTGCCACCCAAACTGTTTATAAGGTCACACGGACCTTAGGGGTCCACCATAATGTGGTTCACAAATCCAGTCCACCCATTATGTGTGTCCCACTTGACTGAGGGTTCAGGCCAAGTTTCAGCCGCATCCAAATTTCAGGTAGGCCCTGTTAAGTGTTTTTATATGTTTAGGCATGTCTCCACATGATTTTAAATGGTGTGGCCCACCTGAGTTTCTGATACAACTGATGTTTGGGGAAGCCTCCTGTTCTGAGGGGACCCATCAAATGCACGGTGTTGATGGTTGACACGCATCACGGTGGGGCCCACAGCTGGAGCCGTGAGGCCCAGCTCACCCGCTGTCCGTCAGCGTCCGTAGGCCATGGCAGCTGTTGCCTCCTTTGTCTTTTTTTTTTTTTTTTTTAAAGTTTTTCTGCAGATTTTCTATGGTAGGTTTCACATCAGTCCGATCCAACCTAGCCATAGGATTCTACGACTCATGATCAACGAAATAAGACTAATATGCAACGTGTTGTTGGCGAATGGAAGGGTCAAGTGGGTTTCAATGGTGATACGTCTATTTCCTATGGTATGGCCCGCTTGATTGTCAGATCAGCCTCATCATTTGGCTTAATGCCTAAAATGGTCTGAGAAGTGAAATGGACGATGTGGATTTTATACATACATCAAGGTGGGGCCTGCACAAGCGGCCCACCCCAAAGCACTCTTCCCTTTTTTTTTAGCTTGCTAGTACACCACCATTTCATTACACGCACTCCACGATAGCCAGACGGTGGACATCATGGATATAACACAATCATCATGGTGGGTCCCACGTGTAGGTGGCCCACGTGTCATCAAGGTGGGTCCCACATGAGCGTGGCCCACCATTCTTAAATCAATCTGATGTTTCTGTGTTTCCACCACCATAAGGTAGGGTCCACATGATTTGGACGGTTTGGATGAAACATACCTCAAGGTGGGGTCCATCCAAGTGGGCTACACATCACAAAAAAAAAAAGAGAAGGAGAAAGAAAGGAGCACCCACCTCAAGATCTCTTCATCCTTCTTCTGCCAACATGATCTAGAGCTCCAAGGGGACGATTTCAACGGTCGAGATGAACTTTGGAGGGTGGGGATGAGAGATAGGAAGGTGGGCCATACCAATGTTCTCCATGGAAGCCATGGACGTTGGAGTTGCTTGCCTTTGGAGAATGAGAGAGAGAGGGTGAGAAAGAGATGGGTGATGGGAGAGAGGGATGGTGGAGTGACATGAGAGGTAAGCTGCTTGTTGACTTCTTGGGTTGCTTTAGTACTTGGGTATGGGGAGAGTGATGGGTGTACTTTTGACAAGTGATGTGATTGATGTGATGAATTTGATAGATTCTCTTGGAATTTGCAACGTGCGATGTTTTCCTCAAACTGAAAGCGGGCCCACACTTCTTGGCACGGGTATCGCCTCGGCGAGTGAGACACGGCGTCGAAACAGCGGCGACGACGCGATCGCAAGGGTATAGGTCTCGGGTCAAGCCGACTCTGAAAAATGGGATACGAGCTAGGGTCACGCGCAACTGCTGATTATAGGTCGCGAGCTGTCGAAATTCGAACGAGAGGACCACGGAACCCTACAGAACGGTACGAGCTAGGATACGGGTCTTACAGATTGGATATCCACCATTAAAACCCTCTTAAGGCCCACTGTACTTTTTATGACATCCTATCTGTTGATTAGGTCATACAGGCCCAGATGAAGGGAAAAAAATATCAGATTGATCCATAACTGTATATGGCCCCCAAAAGGTTTTTAATGGTCGACGCTCATTCAACACTGTTTCCTATAATGTGGTCCAGTTGAGATTGGGATATACCTCATTTTTTGTCTCATACCATAAAATGAAATAAAAAATAGATGGATGGTAAGGATGAAACACATACATCATGGTGGGGCCCATAGAGCACCGACCACGTGACCCATGACTGCTCGTGAGAGAGAGTTGAAGTCTCTCTTGCTCTTTGTCCTCTCTCACTCTCTCTCGCGCCCTCTCTCTCTCTCTCTCGCTCTTTGTCCTCTCTCTCTCTCTCAGATGGATGACGTGGACGAAGTGGACCATACCACAGGAAACTGTGGGAATAATGATTTCCACCGTTGAAATCTTCCTATGGCCTACAGTGATTTTTATTTGTCATCTAACCTATTCAATAGATTACAAATACACGGATAAAGGGGAAACTAAAATATCAACTTGATCCAAAACTTCGGTGGCCTCCTAAATTTTTTTAATGGTAGACTAAATGCAATCCCTAAGCATACGTACCAGATCCAAACTCCAGCCGATCCAACATTATGATGTATGTGTTTAATCCATGTCCTCCATCTATTTTTAAAGAAGAACGCAACCATTTAATGCATTTTAGGGGCCATAAAAATTTTGGATAGAGATGATTTTTGTTTTTTCCCTTCATCTAGGCCTATATGACCTAATAAATAGATTGGATGCCAAATAAACGGTACAATGGGCCTTATGAGGTTTTAAATGATGGATATCCAATCGCTATTGCTTTTATGTGGTGTGGTCCACTTGATATTTATATACCTCTCATTTTTTGGCCCCACCATGATGTATGTTTTATATCCACACCTTCCATCCATTTGGAGAGATCATTTTAGGGTAATATCCAAAGAACGAGTTAAATCCAAAGCTCCAATGGACCCCAACACGAAAAACAGTGGGACAGTGACGCCCACCATTAAAAACTTCTAAAGGCAACAAAAGTTTTATATCATTGAATGGTGGTCGTCCAACTGTCCAGTATATTCTCCTTTTGTGGTCCACCTGAGACTTAATTAGGGCTTAATTTCGGGGATCTATTCTAAAATGATGTGGAGAAATGGATGGACGGCATGGATGAAACATATCCATCATGGTGGGGCCCATAGAGCCCTCCCATTTCCAAAGCTGTTTTTACCATTTTTCTCCTTTAAAAAGACTACAAGTTTTGTACAGAATGTAAAATGGTGGTGACTCATTTATGAAATTAGTGGAAATTATATAGAGTTATCCAGACCATTCAAATAATTCATCTAGTTATAAATGTTTAATATTTGTAATTTTATTATTAATACATCTTAACTATCCAGAAAATGGTCCCTCTTACATGTACAGTTATTATCAAGTTGTTTGTTATAAACAATGGTAAACTAACACTCGTTCGGATTTGAAACGTTTATGTGATTTAGAAGAGGAATGCCAAAATGTTGAGCGCCATTTCCTATTTTCCCATTTTCATCGAGCAGGAGCTCAACCTTCCATCGAGCGCGTCTTCAACCTTCAATTGGCAGCAGCCTCTTTCATCGAGCAGCGTCTTCAACCTTCCATTGAGTGAGTCATCTTCCATTGGCAGCGTCTTCAGCCTTCCATCGAGCAACGTAAGCTTCTCTTTTCCCATTCCCTCTCAGTCCTACTTTCATATGTTGAAGATGAAGAAGAACTATTTTTCTTGTTGGGTTTGTTATGTTTGTTTTCTTGCTTTTTCTGTTGTTGGGTTTTCTTCTTCTTCTTAGTTCTCTCTTTATTTTTGGGATTTTTGAGATTATACAAGCTGATGCTGTTGGGTTTCGATGGGTGTTTGACTAATGCGAGATAATCTTTCCGAGCAACTTCTGCTATGGCAGTGATTCTAATGGGTAGAAATGCAGAATGTCGTTTTCTATGTATGTTGGATTGTGATTTGTAGTTGTCTGTTTGTTGTGCTATTTTGGGAAATACGATTATCGGTTTCAGATTGGAAATTGGTAATTTTGTTTTGGATGGATTGGGACTTTTAACTGGCACGTCCTACTCACAGCTGCACTCACGGGGCACCTGCCAATGTGTCACGTGTGTACGGAATCTGAACTGTTCATCGGTGGGCCACGACGTGTAGATGCTCTGGTCCAAAAATAGCATGAGTCATTCTTCCATCATTGGGTGTCCATGCGTGTGTGATGGCAATGGATGGTTAGAAATGATTGTTGATGACCCACTTCCAACTTATGGGTGTGGATGGTTCTTGGGGTGGATCCTACCTGATGAATGGATTGGATCTTGAACAGGTGAGCCATGTTGTCATATGAGCCAGCCAGAGCACCTGCAAGTCCAAATATATTCCTTTCTGGAGTACAGAAGAAATATGAGCAACCTGTATAGACGGTGTTTGAGGTCCCTTATGGATGACTCCATTGATGTCGGAATCAAGTTAATCAGGCTCATTTGAGTTCTTCTCAATATGCCTCTACTTCACTAATCTGCAATCATCAATTTTGATTTTCTTGTTCTTGATTGTGCCTTATAATCCTTTTTTTTTTCAATCAGCTATGATGATTGTGTGTGGGCATGCATTCTTTAATTAACTATGCTCTTGGTGTCGTGTAATCCTCAACACCTTATCCTTGACATGCACGTTCTTTAATGAGCAATGTCCTGGGTGTCATCTGATCCTCGGCATCTTTTCCTCGACATTAATGAGCAATGTGCTTGCATGAGATGTGGATTGCAAGCATTCTTGATGACTTGGACCAAAGAAATGTTTATGAGTACTTAAAAGGAATGGTGAATTGTCATAGGATGCACTTTTTTATGTTGTTAAAAGGAATGGTGAATTGTCAAGATTGAGGATTTCACCTTGTCTTTCATTCCCCGTCCTTAAAAAAGGGCGCCTCTTTACTTTTTCTTACTTTTCTCCTTGATTTTTCCGTAAGACTTAGCCTTTCACAATTTTTTTTCCTAGAGGAATTCAAAATAGCATGTAAAAGTGCTTATTGGGGTGAAATAGATTGTGTCTCGTCCACTAAGTGCTGATTTATTGAGTTTGCTGGAATCCTTCAATATCTGGGTCACTTGGTTTTGAGGATTTTTATACACTTGGGCTCACATGGTCTTTCCTTCTCACTATGTCCATTACTTGTTCCCAGTCTTTTAGATAGTGCAACCGCATTTAGTGAAAAAGCAATAAAAAAATGGTGAAGTATAGGAAAAGAAAGACATTGCAGGGCAAAGTTAGTGCGATTTGGGTGTGGGAGTGCAAAAGTGGCTATAACAAATGGCTAGCAGGTTTAAACACTGAAGAAGCAGAAACATACTTTCCACTTTGAACCAATATGCTTTTCAAGTGGCATTGAGAGATAATAGCATTAATGTTCCAAAGAACAATCAAGAATCTTATAGCTGGTAATTAATAACAGCTGGGACAATGGTCATTCTCTCCCTTCATCTGCATTTTTTAAAATGATCTATACTTTGTATTCAAACAACTATCATATCTGTTATGAAGAAAAGAATAAGAAAATCACCATTATGAAGGTTGTCCTAATGGTTATTTTTCATAAATTTCTTCTTTTTTTAAAATTGATCTTTAGATCCTAGTTGTTATAACACACTACGACTAACAATCCAAAAAAGAAAGACTATGATGGTTACTACTATTATCTATTGCATCACATTCATAATATAACCAAACCTATTCTTATGCATTCGCTGACTTTTTTGCAGATTGATGCTTTGCACTTTGCAACCCGCCCACCCCCCCCCCCCCCTTTTGTTTGGTTTTGAATTGATTTTGGAGGGTTTGGTAAATTGTCTTTAAGAGAAGGTAGTTAAATGTTAGCTATATGCTGAGGGGACTCTAAAATTTTTAGAGAGAATTATCATATACATGATTTGCAGATAGAATTATGGTCCCTTGACCATCAAGGTGGGCTACAACAGATGGATGATAATGGATCACTGAAATGTGGACCCTGCCTGTCTGGGATGTTGGCCAAAGCAAAACCCATTTACTTCAGCATATAGCTGACATTTAACGGGCATTCTTTGTTACGACCATCTTTGATTGGAGGAATTATATGATCCTTGACTTGAGGATATGCATGCTATCTCCAATTTTCATTTGTCATCCTTTTCCAGTTATTTCCATTAGCCAATTCCTTCATCTACATGTTAGTTTTTACAAAAATAACATAATACATTTTGGGTTGTATTTGGATGAGCAACTAAATTGAATTGAAAATATTCAGTTTAAAAAAGATGAAACAACCAAATCCTGGTTACATTTCCTAGCATTCACTAGTGAGTAACTCACCCTCAAAATTCAACTCCAGTTATTTCAGGTCCATCTTCAAAGTATAGCAATTGCACTTAGGAGCCAAAGTCCCAAACCCATACCAGCCATACTATAATTACAAATTGGTAATTTTTACTTTACCAGAATAACTATTGCAATTCAGATCATCCATTCATACATACATGGTTGAATAATTTTCTACATGGTCTGTCCTTTGGATGCTCAAAATGCAACTCTCTATCTTCAAGTCTTGCAATCCATTTCAAATGGAACATCCATTCATACATGCACTTCAGCAATTTGTCTAATAAAAAATGATGGCCAAGAGACGTGTTCTTTCTAAATTGGAATTCCAATGCACGTGACGTGAAGCTAGCTTAGAAAATTGATTACAATTTGGTCATTTCTCTAGTTTTCGTCTAGGTTGCTGAGTTGTACATCCAAACACACCCTAGGTTTCTTTTGTTCATGCTCATGTTATGTATGATCATCTTTATGTAAATGATCCATGTTGTATGCGGTGACCTTCTCCTCAAATGCGATCTTTTGAGCAATTTCTAATGGTAAACCGATTTCATGAATCCCTTTATATGCATCCCCAATAATCACACTACGAGAAGAGAACCCTGATCCCTTCCTGATAAATAGTGTCCGCATCTTTTCAAGCCATGCCTTTGTAGAAGAATCATTAACCTCTTTAACAGCCCTATACTTCCTAGTAATGTCATGGGGTGCCTTGTAACCTTATCTTAAACCTATAACCTATACTTACAACCTTAACCGAAACTTAATCTAAACCTATAACCTATACTTATAACCTATAACCTACAACATTAACCTAAACCTAAACCCAATCCTGAACCCGAACTCAATTCCCTAAACCTTAACTTACACCCTAATCTAAACCTATACTTATAACCTAAACCTATTCTCAAATCCCAAAACCTATAACCTAAACCTATAACCAATAAATTGAACCTATAACCTAAACCTAATCTCAACTCCCTAACTTAAACCTAAACCTTAACTTGAAAACCCAAACCAAAACCCGAACCCGATTTCCTAAACCTAATCCTTAACCTATTCTCAATTCCCTAAACCTATAGCTTATAACCTAAACCTAAACCTTAACCTAAACCTAAGCCTAAACCTATAACCTTAACCTAAACCAAAACCTATGACCTAAAACCTTAACCTATAACCTATAACCTAAACTTATAACATATAACCTAACCTTAACCTAAACCTAAAACCTAAACCTTAACCTATAACCTAAAACCTAAACCTAAACCTAAAACCTAAATGTATTCTTAAATCCCTAAACCTAAACCTACACCTAATCCTAATCTCAACTCCTTAACCTAAACCTAAACCTAATCCTAATCTTAACTCCTAAACCTAAACCTAAACCCAAACCTAAACCCGATCCTGAACCCGAACCCGATTTCCTACCTAAACCTTAACCTATTCTCAATTCCCTAAACCTATAGTTTATAACCTAAACCTAAACCTAAACCTTAACCTAAACCTAAACCTAAACCTATAACCTATAACGTATAACCTAAACCTAAACCTAAAACCTAAATGTATTCTCAAATCCTTAAACATAAACCTACACCTAATCCTAATCTCAACTCCCTAACCTAAACCTAAACCTAAACTTGAAAACCCAAACCTAAACCTGATCCCGAACCCGAACCCGATTTTCTAAACCTAAACCTTAACCTATTCTCAATTCCCTAAACCTATAGCTTATAACCTAAACCTAAACCTAAACCTTAACCTAAACCTAAACATAAACCTATAACCTATAACCTAAACCTAAACCTAAAACCTAAATGTATTCTCAAATCCCTAAACCTAAACCTACACCTAATCTTAATCTCAACTCCCTAACCTAAACCTAAACCTAAACTTGAAAACCCAAACTTAAACCCGATCCCGAACCCGAACCCGATTTCCTAAACCTAAACCTTAACCTATTCTCAATTCCCTAAACCTATAGCTTATAACCTAAACCTAAACCTAAACCAATAACCTATAACCTAAACCTAAATCTAAAACCTAAATGTATTCTCAAATCCCTAAACCTAAACCTACACCTAATCCTAATCTCAACTCCATAACCTAAACCTAAACTTGAAAACCCAGACCTAAACCCGATCTCGAACCCGAACCCGATTTCCTAAACCTACACCTTAACCTATTCTCAATTCCCTAAACCTATAGCTTATAACCTAAACTTAAACCTAAACCTATAACATATAACCTAAACCTAAACCTAAACCTAAAACCTAATGTATTCTCAAATCCCTAAACCTAAACCTACACCTAATCCTAATCTCAACTCCCTAACCTAAACCCAAACCTAAACTTGAAAACCCAAACCTAAACCCGATCCCGAACTCCCTTGTTGCAGTACGAGATGTAACAAGAATATGCATTGATTGTGTATTTGAATTTTTTTAAATTCACCAACTAGAAACGATTTGAGACGACGTTCAATGATACTTTGTTAAATATGAAATTTATGACCTTTAGTAATTTGGTTAATTAAAAATAACTACGCAGTGGCTTGATCCCAATTTGACTTTTTGGGTACGTAGGCAGCCGTTCGTAATGTACTAGAATATCGGTGCAGCCACAAATCTTTTTGTTCCTTTGAATTATAACAGACTGTATCGGTTACATTTTTCTATTTCATATAGGTTGTTGCTATCAAAGATATAATATCACCTCCTTATAGGGAAACATCAGGTAAATTCATTTTTTCTTATTCCTTATATTGTTTCCCAGTTATATTTGTGTTGGTTTCAGAGTACAGGTAGTAATAGAAAGTGTTGGTCGATTGTGGCTTATAAACAAAGGGATAAGTAACCAATAATATGAATATGGGAGGCCTTCCCCAGGTATTCAGATGCTTTTAGATATAATTATGTTATTTTTAAATGTATTAGCTCGAAATTGATGGAGCATACCCGAATGTGCGTCGGTGCTATCTGGATGTTGAGTGGGGGTCCCTAAAAGGTAGGAACCGCTGTTATGATCATGATGAAGCTGTCCATTTCCTATGGACAACATTGGAGTGGCCTAGCCATTTGGACAGGCCATGTTTATGTATTTACTCGAAACTGATGGAGCAGACCCGGATGTGCGTCGGAGCTATCCGAATGTTGAGTGGGGGTCCCTGGGAACCGCTGTTATGACTATGATGAAGCTGTCCATTTCCTATGAACAATATTGGAAAGGCCTGGCTAATTGGAGCAGGCTGTGTTTATATCTGTATTTGCAGGGACCACACCCTTAACCTATAACCTAAACCTATTTTCAAATCCCAAAACCTATAACTACAACCTAAACCTATAACCCAAACATATAAACTATAACCTAAACTCAATTCCCTAAACTTTAACCTACAACCTAACCTAAACCTATACTTATAACCTAAACCTATTCTCAAATCCTAAAACCTATAACCTAAACCATAACTTAAACCTATAACCTATAACCTATAACCTGAACCTCTAACCTAAACTCAATTCCCGAAACCTTAACCTATAACCTAACCTAAACCTATACTTATGACCTAAACCGATTCTCAAATCCCAAAACCTATAACCTAAACCTATAACCTATAACCTATAACCTGAACTTATAACCTAAACTTAATTCTCTAAACCTTAACCTATAACCTATCCTAAACCTATACTCATAACCTAAACCTATTCTCAAATCCCAAAACCTATAACTATAACCTAAATCTTAACCAAAAACCTATAACCTAACCTAAACCTATAACCTTAACCTTAACATATAACCTTAACCTAAACCTAAACCTATAACCTAAACTTATTCTCAAATTCCTAAACCTAAACCTAAACCTATAACCTAAACCTATTCTCAAATCCCTAAACCTAAACCTAAACCTTAATGTATTCTCAAATCCATAAACCTAAACCTATACCTAATCCTAATCTAAACTCCCTAACCTAAACCTAAACCTAAACTTGAAAACCCAAACCTAAACTCGATCCCAAACCCGAACCTGATTTCCTAAACCTAAACATTAACCTATTCTCAATTCCCTAAACCTATATCTTATAACCTAAACCTAAACCTAAACTTTAACCTAAACCTAAACCTAAACCAAAACATAAAGCTATAACCTATAACCTTAACCTAAACCTAAACCTAAACCGGTAACCTATAACCTAAACCTAAAACCTAAATATATTCTCAAATCCCTAAACCTAAACCTACACCTACTCCTAATCTCAACTCCCTAACCTAAACTTAAACCTAAACTTGAAAACCCAAACCTAAACCCGATCCTAAACCCGAACATGATCTCCTAAACCTAAATATTAACCTATTCACATTCCCTAAACCTATATCTTATCACCTAAACCTAAACCTAAACCTAAACCTTAACCTAAACCTAAACCTAAACCTAAACCTATAACCTATAATCTTAACCTAAACCTAAACCTAAAACCAAAATATATTCTCAAATCCTTAAACCTAAACCTACACCTAATCCTAATCTCAACTCCCTAACCTAAACCTAAACTTAAACTTGAAAACCCAAACCTAAACCCGATCTTGAACCCGAACCCGATTTCCTAAACCTAAACCTTAACCTATTCTCAATTCCCTAAACCTATAACTTATAACCTAAACTTAAGTCTAAACCTAAACCGAAACCTAAACCTGTAACCTATAACCTAAACCAAAACCTATAAAATAAATGTATTCTCAAATCCCTAAACCTAAACCAACACCTGATCCTAATCTCAACTCCCTAACATAAACCTAAACTAAAACTTGAAAACCCAAACCTAAACCTGATCTCGAACCCGATTTCCTAAACCTAAACCTTAACCTAAACCTAAACCTAAACCTGTAACCTATAACCTAAACCTAAACCTATAACCTAAATGTCTTCTCAAATCCCTAAACCTAAACCTACACCTAATCCTAATCTCAACTCCCTAACCTAAACCTAAACCTAAACTTGAAAACCAAAACCTAAACCCGATCCCTAACCCGAACCCGATTTCCTAAACCTAAACCTTAACATATTCTCAATTCCCTAAACCTATAGCTTATAACCTAAACTGAAACCTAAACCTATACCTTAACCTAAACCTAAACCTAAACCAATAACCAATAACCTAAACCTAAACCTAAAACCAAAATGTATTCTCAAATCCCTAAACCTAAACCTACACCTAATCCTAATCTCAACTCCCTAACCTAAACCTAAACTTAAACTTGAAAACCCAAACCTAAACCCGATCCCGAACCTGATTTTCAAAACCTAAACCTTAATGTATTCTCAAATCCCTAAACCTATATCTTATAACCTAAACCTAAATGTAAACCTAAACCTGTAACCTATAACCTAAACCTAAACCTAAAACCTAAATATATTCTCAAATCCCTAAACCTAAACCTACACCTAATCCTAATCTCAGCTCCCTAACCTAAACCTAAACCTAAACTTGAAAACCAAAACCTAAACCCGATCCCGAACCCGAACCCGATTTGATAAACTTAAACCTTAACATATTCTCAATTCCCTAAACCTATAGCTTATAAGCTAAACCGAAACTTAAACCAATACCTTAACCTAAACCTAAACCTAAACCAATAACCTATAACCTAAACCTAAACCTAAAACCTAAATGTTTTCTCAAATCCCTAAACCTAAACCTACACCTAATCCTAATCTCAACTCCATAACCTAAACTTGAAAACCCAAACCTAAACCCGATCCCAAACCCGATTTCCTAAATCTAAACCTTAATGTATTCACAAATCCCTAAACCTGAACATACACCTAATCCTAATCTCAACTCCCTAACCTAAACCTAAATTTAAACTTGAAAACCCAAACCGAAACCTGATCCCGAACCCGATTTCCAGAACCTAAACCTTAATGTATTCTCAAATCCCTAAACCTATATCTTATAACCTAAACCTAAATGTAAACCTAAACCTGTAACCTATAACCTAAACCTAAACCTAAAACCTAAATATATTCTCAACTCCCTAAACTTAAACCTACACCTAATCCTAATCTCAACTCCCTAACCTAAACCTAAACCTAAACTTGAAAATCAAAACCTAAACCCGATCCCGAACCCGAACCCGATTTCCTAAACCTAAACCTTAACCTATTCTCAATTCCCTAAACCTATAGCTTATAACCTAAACCGAAACCGAAACCTAAACCTACACCTTAACCTAAACCTAAACCTAAACCAATAACCTATAACCTAAACCTAAACCTAAACCTAAAACCTAAATGTATTCTCAAATCCCTAAACCTAAACCTACACCTAATCCTAATCTCAACTCCATAACCTAAACCTAAACCTAAACTTGAAAACCCAAACCTAAACCCGATCTCGAACCCGATTTCCTAAACCTAAACCTTAATGTATTCTCAAATCCCTAAACCTAAACCTACACCTAATCCTAATCTCAACTCCCTAACCTAAACCTAAACTTAAACTTGAAAACCCAAACCTAAACCCAATCCCAAACCCGAACCTGATTTCCTAAACCTAAAACTTAACATATTCTTAATTCCCTAAACCTATATCTTAAAACCTAAACCTACGCCTAAACCTAAACCTTAACCTAAACCTGTAACCTATAACCTAAACCTAAACCTAAAACCTAAATGTATTCTCAAATCCTTAAACCTAAACCTACACCTAATCCTAATCTCAATAACTTAACCTAAACCCGATCCCGAACCCGAACCCAATTTCCTAAACCTAAACCTTAACCTATTCTCAATTCCCTAAACCTATAGCTTATAACTTGAACCGAAACCTAAATCTATACCTTAACCTAAACCTAAACCTAAACCTATAACCTATAACCTAAACATAAAGATAAAACCTAAATGTATTCTCAAATCCCTAAACCTAAACCTACACCTAATCTTAATCTCAACTCCCTAACCTAAACCTAAACCTAAACTTGAAAACCCAAACCTAAACCCGATCCCATACCCGAACCCGATTTCCTAAACCTCAACATTAACCTATTCTCAATTCCCTAAACCTATATATTATAACCTAAACCTAAACCTAAACCTGTAACATATAACCTAAACCTAAACTTAAAACCTAAATGTATTCTCAAATCCCTAAACCTAAACCTACACCTAATCCTAATCTCAACTCCCTAACCTAAACCTAAACCTAAACTTGAAAACTAAAACCTTAACCCGATCCCGAACCCGAACCCGATTTCCTAAACCTAAACCTTAACCTATTCTCAATTCCCTAAACCTATTGCTTATAACCTAAACCGAAACCTAAACCTAAACCTAAACCTAAACCTAAACATAAACTTAAAACCTAAATGTATTCTCAAATCGTTAAACCTAAACGTTCACCTAATTCCAATCTCAACACCCTAGCCTAAACCTAAACCTACACTTGAAAACCCAAACCTAAACCCGATCCCAAACCCGAACCCGATTTCCTAAACCTAAACCTTAGTGTTTCTCAAATCCCTAAACCTAAACCTACACCTAATCCTAATCTCAACTCCCTAACCAAACCTAAACCTAAACTTGAAAAACTAACCTAAACCCGATCCCGAACCAGAACCCGATTTTCTAAACCTAAACCTTAACCTATTCTCAATTCCCTAAACCTATAGCTTATAACCAAAACCTAAACCAATAACCTATAACCTAAACCTAAACCTAAAACCTAAATGTATTCTCAAATTCCTAAACCTAAAACTACACCTAATTCTAATCTCAACTCCCTAACCTAAACCTAAACCTAAACATGAAAACAAAAACCTAAACCCGATCCCGAACCCGAACCCGATTTCCTAAACCTAAACCTTAACTATTCTTAATTCCCTAAACCTATTGCTTATAACTTAAACCGAAACCTAAACCTATACCTTAACCTAAACCTATAACCTATAACCTAAACATAAACTTAAAACCTAAATGTATTCTCAAATCCCTAAACCTAAACATTCACCTAATTCTAATCTCAACTCCCTAACCTAAACCTAAACCTAAACTTGAAAACCCAAACCTAAACCCGATCCCGAACCCGAACCCGATTTCCTAAACCTAAACCTTAATGTATTCTCAAATCCCTAAACCTAAACCTACACCTAATCCTAACTCAAGTCCTTAACCTAAACCTAAGCCTAAACTTGAAAACTCAAACTTAAACCTGATCCCGATCCCGAACCCGATTTCCTAAACCTAAACCTTAACCTATTCTCAATTCCCTAAACCTATAGCTTATAACCTAAACCTAAACCTAAACCTAAACCTTAACCTAAACCAATAACCTATAACCTAAACCTAAACCTAAAACCTAAATGTATTCTCAAATCCCTAAACCTAAACTTACACCTAATCCTAATCTCAACTCCCTAACCTAAACCTAAACTTGAAAATTCATACCTAAACCTGATCTCGAACCCGAACCCGATTTTCTAAACCTAAACCTTAACCTATTCTCAATTCCCTAAACCTATAGCTTATAACCTAAACCTAAACCTAAACTTAAACCTAAACCTATAACATAAAACCTAAACCTAAACCTAAACCTAAACCTAAACCTAAAACCTAATGTATTATCAAATCCCTAAACCTAAACCTATACCCAATCCTAATCTCAACTCCCTAACCTAAACCTAAACCTAAACTTGAAAACACAAACCTAAACCCGATCCCGAACCCGAATCGGATTTCCTAAACCTAAACCTTGACTTATTCTCAATTCCCTAAACCTATAGCTTATAACCTAAACCCAAACCTTAACCTAAACCTAAACCAATAATCTATGACCTAAACCTAAACCTAAAACCTAAATGTATTCTCGAATCCCTAAACCTAAACCTACACCTAATCCTAATCTCAACTCCCTAACCTAAACCTAAACCTAAACTTGAAAACCCAATCCTAAACCTGAACCCGAACCTGATTTCCTAAACCTAAACATTAACTTATTCTCAATTCCCTAAACCTATAGCTTAAAACCTAAACATAAACCTAAACCTTAACCTAAACCTATAACCTATAACCTAAACCTAAACCTAAAACCTACACCTAATCCTAATCTCAACTCCCTAACTTCAACTTAAACCTAAACTTGAAAATCCAAACCTAAACCCGATCCCGAACCCGAACCCAATTTCCTAAACCTAAAACCTTAACCTAATCTCAATTCCCTAAACCTTAACCTATAACCTAACCTAAACCTAAACCTATTACCTGCACTTATAACCTAAACCTAAGCCTAAAACCTAAACGTAAACCTAAAATCGAAATGTATTCTCAAATCCTTAAACCTAAACCTACACCTAATCCTAATCTCAACTCCCTAACCTAAACTTAAACCTAAACTTGAAAACTCAAACCTAAACCCGATCCTGAACCTGGACCCGATTTCCTAAACTTAAACCTTAACCTTAACCTATTCTCAATTCTCTAAAGCTATAACCTATATACTATAACCTATAACTAAAACCTAAACCTTAACCTAAACCTATAACCTAAACTTAAACCTTAACCTAAACCAAAACCAAAACCTATAACCTAAACCTTAACCTATAACCTATAACCTATAACCTAAACCTAAACATATAACCTAAAACCTAAAACCTAAACCTAAACCTAAACCTAAAACCTAAATGTATTCTCAAATCCTTAAACCTAGACCTACACTTTATCCCAATCTCAACTCCCTAACTTAAACCTAAACCTAAACTTGAAAACCCAAACCTAAACCCGATCCTGAATCCAAACCTGAACTCAATTGCGTAATAATGTAGTTCAATCACATGGCAAGAAACGAGAATGTATGCCTTTTAACACATGCCCCTTTTTACAAAGCTTTAATTTTTGTTGTTGTTTCTATTAACTTGAATTGTAGCCCAATCACATGGCAAGAAACAAGAATGTATCCCTTTTAACACATGCCCCTTTTTACAGAGCTTTAATTTTTGTTGTTGTTTCTATTAACTTGAATTGAAACATTTTTTCCATTATTTGCTTGTATTAGTTTTATTTTAATGATCAGTTTTATTTTAAAAAACTGCCCACTTTTTTTGAAGAAGTTTATGTAATTCTTTATGATTCTGAATTATAATGTTTTGTTGGTTTAATATTATTTTTTTTTCAAATGAAAGACAAAAAGAAAATTGTTACCGATTTTTTTCCTTTTTTTATTTATAATGTTAAACTTATATGTATTTATGCATGGTTGAATGTAATGTGGATAAGATTGTTTGTGTTTGGATGGATGTAGTTTATGTTTGGATGAATGTAGTTTATGTTGGATTCACGTAGTTTGGGTTTAGATGGATGTGAATGTGAATATGATGAAATATATTATATAACACGTGTATATCAGGAAGAATACAATGAAATATATTGTAACAGGTGTATATTGATCCTCTCAAATTTGAAAATGTGCTTTGAAGGCTCATAAGGGATGGTCCATGACCATCCTTTCAAAGGACGGTCCATGGCCGTCCTTTTAAGGCCCATAAGAGATGGTCCATGACAGTCCTTTTTAAGGACGGTCCATGGCCATCCTTTTAAAGGACGGTCCATGGCCGTCCTTTGAAGGCCCATAAAAGACGGTCCATGACAGTCCTTTTTAAGGACGGTCGATGGCCGTCCTTTGAAGGCTCATAAGAGACGGTCCATGACCGTCCTTTTTAAGGATGGTCCACGACCGGCCTTTTTTCATCAATAAGAATGACGATTTTCGACCGTCCTTTAAGTAATACGACACGTCAAAATTTGACGGCCCATGCGACGGTCCATGACCATCCTTTTTGGTCATTTGAGACGGTTTTGGACCGTCCTTTTTTCACAGTTTTGGCATAGTGTCTTCATTTTGATATATATGGGCTACACTAGATGAAAGAGTCGGGATTGAATCGTCTGCCATTAGAAACTTTGTGGGAGCCACACAAGGTTTATATTTGGATGATATTTGTGCCTATAATCTATTTGAGTGGTTATAATCCTATGAACGGTTTGAATAACATATAAACATCCTGGTAGGCTCTAGAAAGATTTCAACGGTGAACATTTCCATTCCCATTATTTCGTATGGTGTATCCCACGTGAGTTTTGGATCCGCCTTATTTTTATATTCTTGTCTTATCGTGGTTTTGCCAAAACGTATGGATGAAGTGGATTTTGATAGGCATCTCTGTGGGCCCCATATAACTTTCAGCTATGGGAACTTACTGTGCCTAGGGCACAGGCAATCCACATCCCTATTTATCTATTAATAGGGTTGTCAATGGGCTGGCCTTTGCCTGTACGGGCCGGGCTTGGGCTACTATCAGGCCCAAGGCCAGGTTCGGGCTTAACATTTGAAGCGTTTTCCAAATGAGCTGGGCTTGAACTTAACTAGCTAGCCAAGAAACCCGCAGCCTAGCCTAGCCCGGTAGAACAAAAATTCAACTTTCAAAATCTCCCTCCTTTCAAAATGCAAAATCCAAATTCAAAATCTCTCTTCCTCTCCCTCTCTCTCCACAAATAATTTGGGCGGTGGGATTAGAAGGGATTAGGTGACATGGAATTCAAAAAACATAATTATTACCCATGGCAGGGATTGTCCCCTGTCGCCATGGGATAAGATTAATGCCCGGCTTTGTTGATAATATGGTGGTACAATGAATGGATATACCCACCATCATTTGAAATTGTTGAAAATAATACACTTGTTATATTTAAAATGGTCATTTGTTTTGTAACCTCATTTTATGGCATGGGCCTAAAAATGAGGTAGATCCAAAACTTATGTGGCCCCAAAGAAGTTTTCAATGGTAAGTATTCAATCCCGTTGCTTTCTATGGTGGGTTTACTTGGGCTTTAGATTTACTTGATTTTTTGGTGCATGCTCTAAAATAATCTCAATAAATGGGTTGACGTTGTGGGTATAGCTCACACAACATGATGGGACCTACATAACTTGCTAACATTTGAGTAAAATTGGCATGAGACCCGATGCAATTCCATTTAATGTAATTCCAAGCTTTTCCATTCTTCCCAAACATGGAGTGGAATTGGCACACGAGCAGATGAATCCCATCCCACCTAATCCCTTATAATCCCACCGCCCCAATAGATCCTAAGGGCCTATTTGGGCATTTGCGTTAGGGTGGATTAAATGGGATGGAATTGCGCTGACAGCAGCATTTATGATAGACGATGGATTGTCTAGGAATAGAAGTATACACCTCTATCCCAGGATGGATCCGACATTATGTTTGGAATTCATAGGATTCCTTTCATCCCATAGGATATCACGGTGGGGCTATTTGGATTGCCCATGGGATACAATATATGGTAAAAACTAAGATGAGCTTCATCAACGGTCCACAGTCAGTACTCAATATCATCATTGGGGATTGTTGGATGGGCCTCATTTTTTGACACAGTCACATCTAAGGTGGGGCCAACCTAATGTCCACCTTGGATTCGTGCCCCACCATGTGTGTGATTGGGCCAGCTGGTATTGAACGCCCACCGTTGGAAAATTTGTGGGGCCACATAAGTTTTGGATTAGAAGTTTTCGGAAGACTTCTGAGGTTTTTTATTCTGGCTCTGCACTAGGATCTGTCCGTTTTGCCACAAAAGCTCCACAATTGATCATCATCTTCCAGCCAGAAAAAATTCAAAAAAAAAAAAGGAAATTCTAATAAACTAAAAAGAAAAAAGAAAAAAAAGTGAAATTGAAAGTGAGGAAAAGTATTTCCGTAAATAATTACATAGTAGATTTCTTCAGATGGTGGAATTCGGAAGAAGAAGATGGAACGGAAGAGTCATCTTCCATATCAAAATCTGGAATGCAATGATTCATCTTTGGTTTATGACTGGGAAAAATAAAAAAAGAGAAAAGAGGATCAAAATGATGGAGAGAGAGAAGAGACAGTTAAGGAATTAGAGCGAGCAAACGTACTTGATTGCGTGAGGATCTGATGATGATTTCTGCCTTCACTAGGAAATGGATTTCCTAGAATTGTATGTGGATGAGATTTGAGAGCCGAATTTAGGAATCGGCATGAAACTCAATCTAAAATGAAACAAGAGAGAGAGAGAGAGAGAGAGAGAGAGAGAGGAAGCGTTTCGAATCTTATGGGGAGGCGTTTTAGGTGGATGCAGGAACCTGCTCTTTATTTCCAAGCGTTCTGCTTTGCTTTTGTTTGGGATGGATGGATGGAGGAAGATAAACGTGGATAGATTAAGTTCCATGTCGTTCTCCATTGTCATCTGGAAACTTGATGTCCTGCTGCGAGACGATGGGCTCGAGAAGTCTTTCAAAAACCCTCTGAATCCTGGCCGTAGGATTGCCTGAATCCCGTGCCTTTGATAAAGGATTTTGGAAGTATAAGCTGGGATGGTGGCTCGGTTGCCCAAATGTACGTGGGATGGAATAGGGGAGGATTTTACAATTCTACCCCTCGTAAACCACCATAAATCAAATGCCGAAACAGGCCCTAAGGGATTCTCGCATAACTCTATCCCTTCTCAAACACAAATAAGCTCTCGGAAAGGAGAATCTCTCTCTCTCTCTCTCTCTCTCTCTCTCTCTCTCTCTCTCCCCCCACATCGAGGCAATGACGCCCTCACATCTCCTCATCTTCACCCCTAGAGAGCTACACCAAGGAGGACAAACCAAAGAAGAAATCAAACGTTGGAGGAAAGACGGATGAAGGATCCATCAGCTAGCTCCCACTATTAGTTCTGCGTAGAGCTGAGCAAAACAGACCCGATCCAGTGGATCCGACCCGATTCGACCCGATCAAAACTGAACCGACGGTCTGGATCGCTGCGGATTGAGTAGCTCCATCTAGATCCGAATCTTTTCGGGTCAAGTTCGAATTGGCCCTGATCCAACCCGACCCGACCCGAAAACCGATCCATTCATATTAATTTTGGGTTCAACCACTAAGATGATCTTCAAAAACGAATGGACAGCATGGATAAATCACATGCATTCAAGGTGGGCCCCAACAGAGTTTACTGTGTATATTAGCAAAAGGATTTGCCGGTGTACCACACACAGTAGCTATGTGCTGGCTTACGCGCTAGCGTAGGTACGTGTCGTGCCAAGACGATGCTCCTCGAGCTGCGAGTTGTACGAACGGTTCAAAGGAGATCAAAGTTATATGGCCCCATAGTGATGTATTTATTATATCTACATCGTTCATACATATTTACAGATCAATTTATAGCATTATCCAAAAAAATGGATCATATCCAAAGATCACCTAGACCACACCACAAATAGCAAATGAGAATGATTTTCACCTCTAAACAATTTGTAGGGCCCACCATAACGTTTATTTTCCATCCAATCTATTCATAAGGTCACAAAGACCTCAATTAAGAGGAAAAACAAATTTGAAATCATCCACAACTTCCGTTAGACCGTGACCCCAAAAAGGGTTTCAATGATAGACGTTCATTCTTCACTACTTTTTTCAGTGTGGCCCAATTAATAGTTAGATCTATCTTATTTTTAGTCTCAAGCCTTAAAACATGCTCGCCAAATGGATGGACGGTTTTGATATAACACATGCACCATGATATAACACATTCACCATGATCAGACCCACCTTAAAACATGCTCGCCAAATGGATGGACTTGACAATGACGCCGTTCACAGCTATAAAATAGCTGTAATTTTAAAGCCTCGACCCTCGAGCTCTGAGTTGTACAAATGGCTCAAATGAGTTCAAGATGGGCCCCACAATGATGTAGTTAGTATGTCCATCCCGTTTATCTATTTTTCATGATCATTTTAGAGCATTTGGTAAAAAAATGAATCATATCTAAAGCTCAAATGGACCACACCAAAAATAGCAACGAGGATAATGATTTTCACCATTAAAAAAATCTGATCAGGATCGACTTGGTTCGGCGGTTCGGGTCAGACCAACCATGCATCGAATTAGTTCAACTCTGACGACTTGAACTCGATGCCGGATCGGATCAGGTTCGAATCCGGCCTCGTAGATTTCTGACCGAATCGGATTGGACCGAATCCGGTCTGATTCGGTCCGATGCCCAGCTCTAGTTCTGAGATTGCACAACATCCAACATTGTGTACTTCATATCTGGATTTCAGACCTAAGAATACGGGTAAACCCTCCTTCCATCTCTTTCAATTCCATTTTAAAGAGTCCAAGCTTTTCTCATTCCCCCTTCCCCTATCCAACATTAGTTTTTCTTTTATTTTCCCTTTTTGCTCTTTCTTTCTTTCTTTTTTTTTTTCCAGATTTTTTTGGTTTTTTTAATTCCTTCACAGATATTAAGCTTTTATTCAGACTTGGACTTGGGCCGAGCCCAGAAAAAACAATACAGGCCGGGTTCGGGCGAGACTATTTTGGCCCGTCATGGGCCCGAGGCTGGGTATGAGCTATGGTTGAACAACTCGGGCTAGGCCCGGCCCTAACTAGGCCCGTTGAGACCCCTATCCAATACCACCTTCATCTTATGGTGGTATACCAGGTAGTTTTGGGGCCCAAGTGATGTATTCACACCAACTGACCCGTTGGATGCATCATCTTAGAAAAATCTTTGAGATCCAAAACTCGATCCAATCCAAAGCTAAGATGGGCCACAGCAAAACAAGTAAGCTGGAACGCACACCGTTGAATTAAACAAGGGCCTTCGTGAGTCTCTAAACAGCATGAATTTTGGCCTGACCCGTCGTCCTTTTCTTAGAGAGAATGAAACGGCAAATCCAACAACACATGTGATGGATGGGCCGATTTAGTGGAGAATCCCCCGAATTTGCAAACGCTAATTGAAGGTTGTAGATTAGCTTTTATTGCATGAATGATAAGTACATTTCAAAGATACTCTTACGATCATCTTATCCATATGATTTGAGGTACACTACAGGCCCTCCATCATGAGCCCACTTGATGAGCATCATCTCATCCATGTGAACTACTTTCGACAAGAAAAGGAAGAACACAGAAATTCATTTTCTCGGTACCAATACTTCTGAAAGAGCGGGTCGCGGACAATTACATGGCCAAGATGGACCAGAGAAGGCCCGAGTGGAGACAAAAGTGATTTGGATCATTAGAACCTTAAAACCGGCATATCTTGCAAACCTGAATGAGTTATTCAACGTATCATATACGATTTTGGGTAGGAGAAGCTACTTTATCCAACCAATCCACTATGCCGGGTTATCGACATCGAATTTGTGAGATTTCTTCAGATCGACAGTCAAAAGTTTATTTTATTTTCATTTTTTACTATTTATAGTAAGTTTTAGTTCAATCATCACTTTTGATCCATTGAGTTTTGGGAGTCGTGCCCAACATGAAAAGGGCTTTAAAAAAATTAGGGAAGAACGTGATTAAGCAAAATTAGATACTTAATATTTTTGGTCAAAAACCATGAAGTCTAGTAGAAATCATGACCCTTTATAAATAATGAGTTTACTATTTATAGTAAGTTACAATTTTAGGGAGTTTGGGTTGGACTTTGATTCTTTTCTAGAATTGATATCACTGTTTAAAGAATTATAAACTCATTTTTATTATCAATCAATTTATTTTCAAAAGTATTATAAATTGTTTCATATTTTCTTCCCCTGTGAATTCAAGAAATCTCTATGAGTCCAGATAAATTCCGTCGATTCGCAATGGTTATCCTTGGGGAAGACGGTGCTAGACGTCATCACGTCCATCCCTGCATCATGTTGGATAGTTTTTTCTAGTGGCTCATTTATTCGTTGGTAGAAGTTTGACGTGCTTGATCTGTGGACGGATAGTATTTTTGGTCCACGAGTATACCATACCTAATGAATAGCCTAGATCTTTGCTCTAGGCTTACAGTGAGGAGGGAGACATGCAGATACGTAGGGTCTGCAACCATCTTTGGAGAACCATTTGCAAGTCAGGTCAGTTTTAGGTTTACTATTTTAGACCTTGTTTAAAAGGGAAGCGGATTGCGTCCGACGCTGGCTGGCTAGGTACAAGTAGATTTGTGTGGGGCCTATTGTGATGTATCTATTTATCTATGCAGTCCATGTATTTTCCTAGATCATGTCAAGGTATAGAAAAAAAAATGAGGCAGATACGACGCTCTAGTGGACCACACCAAATAATAATTTTAGATTACGGTAAATGCAAGATTCATCTATGGTGTAATTCACTAGAGCTATGTATCTGCCTCATTTTTGGGCCATGCCTTAACATGACCTGAGAAAAGGGACAGATGGCTTGATAAAAAAGATATTTCAAGGTAGGTCCCCACATAGATCCGGTCAGACATTGACCTGAGGTTGGACTTAATCTACTTCCGTTAAAAGGTTGGGTCTAGTTGGGTTTGGGTTAAAAAACTTAATCCACTTCCGTTAAAAGGTTGGGTCTAGCTGGGTTTGGGTTAAAAAAAACTCGGCCTTAGTAAATATATATTAAATAATCCAACTATAGAGCTGGGCTTGGGTTAAAAAAACTCGGCCTTAGCAAATGTACATTAAATAATCCAACCATAGAGTGGGATGTGGATTGCCTATGGAGGTGACTACTCGAGGGTGCTCTGTGAGACCACCCATGATATTTTAACCTATCCACATCGTCTATCTATTTTTCTAGCTCGTGAGACCAAAAATGAGAATGATCCAAATCTAAAGTGGACCACACTACAAGAAAACAATGGTAATTGAACACTGACCATTAAAAACTTCCTAGGGCCCATTGTAATGTTTATTTGCCATTCAACCAGTTGAATAGGTCAAAAAGACCTGGACAAAGGGATATATATATATATATATATATATATATATATATATATATATATAGACAGAGAGAGGGAGGGAGGGAGAGAGAGAGAGAGAGGAACGCTCACGAACCAGTTTGTATGGACTACATACGAACTTTTTTGAGAACTCATCATATCTGATGAGTCTCGAAAATCTGAACGGTCCACATGAAGCAGAACCTCATGAAACCTCCTAGTACCAATTTTTACTTTGAAACAAAACTTCGGTGGGCCATGAAAAATGCAAACAATTTCTTCCCTTGATTTGAATTTCTCTTTGCTATGGCCCACCAGAATCTTAGATCAGGGTGAAAATTCACCCCTTGAGGTTTCATGGGATTCCGCATCTTATGTACCGTTCGGATTCGACACCTATGACACATGTGCAAAGGTGCACATGTATGTAGGTGCGTAGGTGAGCATGCCTCTCTCTCTCTCATATATGTGTCTCCGAGAAGTTTTCAATGGTAGGTGTTCAATCACCACTATTTTCTTGTGTGTGGGGTGAGTGTGAGAATTGGAATTGTCTCATTTTTAGATTGATGCCTTAAAATGATCTGAAAAAAATGCATGAACAATGTGGATAAAACACATACATTATGTTAGGGTCCACATAGGACAGTTAGCATCAGTAGGCAATCCGCATCTTATAAAATGAGGTTGGCAAACATACATATAAGAGCCATCATTGTCACGCGATATGAATTGGTATGAGCCATGAAACGTGTGTATCAGCCCAAAAACCCCTACTTGCCATAACCAGATATTTTCTGTTTTCCTATCATGCACTTGGTCTTTTCCTATCATGCACTTGGTCTACAGCATCTATGACATTGTCAGCAGTACTGCATTAAATGCAATCTACACTGTGAGAAACCATAAATTTCTGTTAGTAGAAATCAGAGAATCCTATATGGCGCCGATTAGATACAGGTTGAGTAGCCACAATGGCTACTGAAGTGACGTCACTAAGTTCTATAGGCCTCACCATGATGCATCTTTTGTATCCATGCCTTCGATCCATTTCGAGAGATCATTTTAAGGCAATATCCAAAGAATGAGTTAAATCCAAAGCTGTGGTGGCCCCCAGCGCAGAAAACAGTGGGGACAATGACTCGGACCATTAAAAATGTCTAAACGCCACGAAAGTTTTAGATTAAGCTGATATTTGTGTTTTTACTTCTTTTATGTCTTTTTTAACTTTTGAACAAGTTAGATTTCAAATAAACATGAAGTGGACTTTAGGATAGTTTCAACAGTGGGAATTATTCTCCCATTGTTTTCTGCGGTGGGATCCACTGCAACTTTTTATTTACTTTATTCTTTGGCTCATGCCTTCAAATAATATTCCAAAATGGATTACTTGGTAACATACATCATAGGGGACTCACGGAACTACTTGTGACATAACTTTGGCCGACCCCCTACTCAACCTGTCAGTATTTAATCCGCGTCCATCCTGATACGGGCTAAGAAACTATGAATGTGGATTCTATGCTTGCCATGGACAGGATATTTATGTTTGTTGGGCTACATTATTATAGACTGTATTTAATGCAGCGTCGCTAATAATATCAGTGATAAATAATATCAGTGATAACGTGGACCAATAACAATAACAATTATATATATATATATATTTGTGGGATCCAGACTCAAAAGCTATTTATGAGGTGATGCGACGGCTGACCAACAATGGCATCCTCGAAAACCAGATTTTGCCAAAGGCACACGTGTGTCCAATCTAACCCATACATAGGTGGTCCCAACCATTTAAATGCGCCCATCCAACTTGAAATGGAAGTGGATTAGGTGTCGTACCACACACTATCGACCTGACTGGTGTAGGTACTGTCGCTTGAAGATAAAGGAGGACGGTCCTCAAGCTTCGAGTCGCGCCGATGGTTGAAAGAGGACGTGGATTTCCTGCGAAGCCTTTTGCAGGAACTGGGAACCCAGGGCCCACTGTGATGTTTGTGAGAAATTCTCCCCTCCCATCCGTTTTGTGAGTTCATTCCAGGATATGATGCCAAAAATGAACCGCATCCGAAGCTCAAGTGCCATACTAAAGTAAAATGTGATTACAAAAATTCCTACAGTTAAACCCACTTGGGTTCGACAGTGATATATACATTACATTCATACTGCTAGTAACTTCATTCCTACCGGGATGAACTGAAATCACAGTTATTAGCATGATTTAAAACTTCTGTGGCACATGAATATTTCAATTGTAGACGTTCAATTATCCATTTTTGGCCCACTTGAGATTTGGATACAGCTCCTTTTTGGCATCATGTCTTAAAATGAGCTTACAAAACAAATGGATGGGAGAATTTCTCACGGACATCACAATGGACCCCACCTTGATTCCCAGCACAGGAACTTCCTGCAAAAGACCATGTCCGGTGAAAGAGATCAAAGTTACGTGGGTCCTACTATTTATTATATGGACACTACTTATCCATTTGGCCATATTATTTTAGAGCATGAGCTTAAAAATGAGTCTCATCAGGATTATTTCACATTCAATCTGCTCATAAGGTCATATAAACTTGGATGAAGAGGAAAACATATATCATATTGATCCAATACTTTTGTGACCCCAAAAGGGTTTCAATGGTAGATGTTCAATTCCCACTGTGTTTTCAGTGTGGTCCACTTGATACTCGGAATTATCTTATTTTCTAGCCCAAGGCTTAAGATTATCTCTTCAAATGGATAGAAGGTTTGGACATAGCACATATCTCATGATTGAACCCACATAACTTGTTAACGTCAATACAACAGTAATGGTGGTGGTGTGCATTCCGCTTCCACTTGAAACCAAGTTTCAAAAGGAAGCGGATTGCGTACCGAGCAACTCAGTAGGCTAAGTCTGTGGGGCTCACTATCATTTATCCATTTTATCCGCTCTGTCCATCCATTTTTCTAGTTAATTTTAGGTGGTTCGCTCAAAAACTAAGCATAACTAAAGATCAATTGGACCACACCACTGGCTCAACATATTAAATGATCTGAAAAAATGGATGGATGGTGTGGATAAACCAAATGCATCCACGGTGGGCCCAACAGAGTTTACTCAGTACGATAAGAGGTAATGAGTAACTCAGTACCAATCCGATTTCATTTCAAATGGCCGGAGATTGGGCACGTGGATTAGCTACTGACAGGTTAGAATAGAGATTAGCTACTAAAGTGATGTCCCCAACTTTTGTAGGCTCTTGTATACAACGTAGATCCAAAGCTCAAGTAGACCCATCACAGAAAACAGCAGGCACAGTGATGTCTACCATTGAAACTAGATTTGTACACAAGTCGAGTCGAGCTGAATATTGCCCAGCTCTTGCTCGCCTCGCACTGCCCGAGTCCCTACTCGTACTCGACTCGGCTCGACCTTTGAGTTCGGATGCCGAACTCATGCTCGGCTCGTCCGAGTTCGAGCGGAGTTTTCGGCAGGGAGCAGGATCCAGTTATGTTCGATCTCGGTAGGGAACAGATAAGCTCGGTACTCTGCCAGCTGCGAAACCGTTTTGACTTCTTTCTATGTTAGTTTTCACCGTTTAAAATGTAGTGGGGATTCATTTTTGCACGTGAAACTGATATATATACAGCCATCCTAACCATCCAAACTGTGGGTCCCTTAAAATCACACCGATCGAGCAATGACAACCATCCAATCATTGCCTATCAAAATGGACGATTATAGTAAGATAAGTCGTCCAAGGTAGAACGGGAAAATCAAATGGTTATAAGAGTGGGTACAATTCTTATTTCTAAACAACTTGCTACGTGTACGGTCGATGAGTTACTCCACCGCTTTCTTTTTTACTCCTTTGAAATTGTCCGATGTTTTCCCACTTGTTTTGAAACGGTAGTCCGTGGATTCCTTCCATTCTTTGATCCTTCGGTTTCTACGCTGCGCTCGAAGGCGCGTGAGCTATGACATATTTCAAAACAAGTGGGGTATATATACCCCTAATCGAGTACCGAGTCGAGTGTGAGTCGAGCTGAGTTGAGTCGATTTCGAGTACTATTCGAGTCGAGCAGGGTCAAGCTCATGCTTGACTCGATCTCAATTCGAGAACTAAAAATCAGCTCATGCTCGGCTCGAACTCATTTCGAGCCGAGTCGAGTCGAGTATTTCCGAGTCGAGTCGAGCATTTCCGAGTCGAGTCGAGCGAGTTACCGAGCTAACTCTACTCGTGTACAGCTCTCGTTGAAACCTTCCTATGACCATCATAATGTTTATTTGAGATCCAACCTGTTAATAAGTTAACAAAGACATGGAAGGGAAAAACAAATATTAGCTTGATTGAAAACTTCTCTGGCTCCTGGGAAAGTTTTCAATGGTAAGTGTTCAATCCCCACTATTTTCTAAGGTGGGTCCACTTGAACTTTGAAAATACCTGCTTATTTTGAACATGCCCTAAAATGATCTCTCCAAAATGATGGACGGTGTTGATATAACACATACGATCATTGAGGGGCCGGCTACTCAACCTCTCAGTAGCTAATCCGCGTCCGGACTGGCTACTAACCCCGCCTGTACGGAACTTAGCACAAGCAGAGCCTCTGATGAATGGCTTTCATCCACACCGTCCATCCAATTTTTCATATTATTTTAAGGTATAAGCCCAAAAATAAGCCAAATTTAAGGCTCAAGTGGACCACACAGTGAGGATAAAATGCCTACCCTTGCAAACTTCTTAAGGGCCAGGAAAATTTTGGTTCAAGCTGACATTTGTGTTTTATCTTCATACAGGTCTACGTGACTTTATAAGTTGGATGGGAAATAAACATCATGGTGGGGCCTGGGAAGGTTTCAACATAGGCATATCATCGTTGTTGCTTCCTGTGGTGTGGTCCACTTCACCCTTGGATCTGACTGATTTTTTAGCTTAAATCTTAAAATGGTATGGAAAAATGAATGGACAGTGTGGATAAAACCCATATATCTGTCTGTGCCGAGTCAGGACAGTCGTGGAAGTACCCGATACGAACCCTTTGTTTGAAAGACTCCATGAGTACCCATTAGGAACCGTTTGTTTGAAAGACTCCATGAATACCAAAGACCTCACCAGATTTTGTGGGCTCCACAAATATGTATGTGTTATATTCACATTATCCATCCACTTAGAGATATCATTTTAGGGCATGAGATTAAGAATGAGGCACATTCAAAGCTTAAGTGAACTCGGCCGTAGGAAATAATGGGGATTAAACCACTACCCTTAAAAACTTCTTGGGGCCACAGAAGTTTTCGATGAATCTTTTTGGATCATGCCCTAAAATGATATATGAATAAATTAACGGTGTGGATACAACACATACATCATAGTGGGCCCACAGAATGTAGTGACATTACTCCAGTAGTGAGTTGGCTGCTGTCTCGTCTGCGGATTAGCTATTTACAGGTTGAGTACTCCCTACTGAAGTGTTGTCACCAAGTTGCGTGGGCCCTATGATATATGTATTGTATCCACACTGTCCATACATTTGGAGATATCATTTTAGGGCATGAGCCAAATAATGAGGCAGATCCAAAGCTTTAGTGGACCCCACCACAGAAAATAGTGGGGAGATTATGCCCACCGTTGAAACCTTCTTAACGCGGGCCATGATTTTTATTTGAAATCTTAACAAAGACATGAAAGAAGGGAAAACACAAATATTAGCTTCATCGAAAACTTTTGTGACCTTTAGAAGTTTTTAATAGTGGGTGTCGCTCTCTCTACTGTTTTTTGTGGTGGGGTCCTCTGGAGGTTTGGATTTCATTCATTCTTTGGCTCTTGCCTAAAATGATCTCTCCAAATGGATGGATGTCGTGGATACAAAACATACATCATGGTGGGGCCCATGGAACTTGGTGACATCACTTCAGTAAGGAGTCTGGTTGCTTAACCAATAAGTAGCTAATCTGCTTCTGGTTCAGTAGTGGACTCGGATTAGATAATGGCAAGTTGCGTAGCCAGATTCCCCGTGGAAGTGACCTCACTAAGTTTTGTGGGGCCCACTATGATGTATGTATTGAATCTACACCATCCATCCATTTGGAGAGATCATTTTAGGGCATGAGACAAAGAATGATTCAGATCCAGCTCTGAAGCGGACCCCATCACAGAAAACAGTGGGGAGAGTGATGCTCACCGTTGAAACTTTCCTAAGGTCCAATATGATGTTTATCAAAGATCCAACCTATTTATAAGTTAAGATAGACATGAAAGAAGGAAAACTACATATTTCATCTTGATCGAAAACTTTTGTAGCCCTTAGAAAATTTTAATGGTGGGCGTCACTCTTTCCACTGTTTTCTGTGGAGTCCACTCGAGCTTTTGATCTGATTCACTCTCTCTCTCTCTCTCTCTCTCTCTCTCTCATGCCCTAAAATGATATCTACAAATGGATGGACAGTGTGGGTACAACACAGACATCATGGTGGTCCCACATAACTTGGTGACGTCACTTCAGTAGCAAGTCTGGCTACTCAACCTGTCAGTAGCCAAATCGCTACTGAAGTAATCCGTGGACCCACCATGATGCATGTGTTGTATCCATACTGTCCATCCATTTGGAGAGATCGTTTTATGGCGCCATGAGAAAAATAATGAGATAGATCTAAAGTTCAAGTGGACCCCACCATAGAAAATAGTGGGGACAGTGACATCTACCGTTCAAAACTTCTTAGAGGCCACAGAAGTTTCTGATCAAGCTTATATTTTTGTTTTCACTTCACCTATCTCTATGTTAACTTATGAATAGGTTGATCTAAAAAATACATCATGGCGCGGCCTATAAATGTTTCAACAGTGGGTGTGACTGATCCCACAGTTTTCTGTGGTGGGTCCACTTGAACTTTAGATCTATCTCATTTTTTTTCTCATGCCATATAGCAATCTCTACAAATGGTTGGACCGTATGAATATAACACATGTATCATGGTGGGGTCCACAGAGCTTGGTGATGTCACTTTAGTAACCATTTGGCTACTGACCTTTTTGTTAGTATATAATCCGCGCCCGTCTTGCCCATTAAAGTTGGGCATTCCTGACCCTATCCGATGGATCTAACCAGATCAAACATGATCCGATGGTCTGGATCGGTGCGGATCTAGTAGGATCAATCAAATCCGACCGTCTTTCGGATCGTGATCCATCCGGACCGATCTGACCCGAAACCCGAACCAAATGGATCTGACCCGAACCGATCCGACCAATCCGGAACGGGTACTTCCTATATATATAACTTTTAAGTTTTTTACCCTAATACTTTTACCCCTCTTTCTTTCTTACCCTACCCACCGAATGAACTTTTACCCTCTTTCTTTCTGACCTTACTCGTTAAACGATCCTCTCTTCTCATTCTTTAAATCTCGATCCGAAGCCACAGCAACAATTCCGGCCGTCCCTGATTCGAAGAAGACAGGTATACTTTTTTGTTTTTTATTTTTATTTTTTTAATTTCTTTTCCCTAAGTCCATAACCGAACGATTCCAAACCCTAACCTAAGTCAGATAATCAGATCCACTAGGTTGGAAGTTGGAACCATCATGACTTTCATCGGGTGCAAAAATCAACCCTATCAGCTCCTCAGGTGAGCCACACATGAGAACAATGTGTAACCATTGATAAATAGAAAAATGTAAATGTGGTCCACCTGATGAGTCGATATGGAATATTTACATATAAGGTGATCATCATGTTGGTGCCAACCTAATGGATGGTTTGGATGCTATACAAACATGAAAGGTTGGAAGTTATCTACTAGCTATACCCTAACTTACAGTCCAACCCATTGGACTTAAGACCTGCTATATATATATATATATATATATATATATCAGTCAACCTGACAAAAATTGGATTGCATACTGAGTTACGCCTCTATGCTTTTATTGTACTGAGTAAACTTAGTTGGGCCCACTATGAATGTATGTGATTTATCCACACCGTCCATCAATTTTTCCTGCTAATTTTAAGGGTTGATCCCAAATTTGAAGTAAATCCAAAGCTCAAGTGGACCACCACCACAGGAAATAGTGTGGAATAATGATTTCCACCATTGAAACCTTCCTAAGGCCCATAGTAATGTTTATTTGTCATCCAACATATTCATAAGATCACAAAAACATGGATGAAGAGAAACCACAAACATCAGCTTGATCCAAAACTTTTGTGGCCTCCAAGAAATTTTCTATGGTAGAGGTTCAATCACATTGTTTCCTGTGGTGTGGTCCACTTGATATTTTATATGCTTCCGTTTTGGGCTCATGTCCTAAAATTATCTGTTAATATGGATGAACGGAGTGGATAAAATAAATAAATAATGGTGGACCCCACAGAGTTTACTAAGTACAATAAGGGAACTGAGTTACTTGGTACGCAATTCGCTTCCAACCTGTCAGTAGCTAATCCGTGTCCCACACACCAGCTGCATAGGTGACAGGCTGTTGCCTGTTGTAAATATGTGTCGTGCGAAGACAAGCGCGTACGCGCCTCGAGCTCCGAGTTGTACGAACGGCTTAAATGAGATCAAAGTTACATGGCCCCACCATAACGTTTATTTTCCATCTAATCTTTTAATAATAATAAAAATACATGGATGAAGTGGAAAAACAAATTTCATATTGATCCAAAACTTTTATGATCTGAAAAAGGGTTTCAATGGTAAACGATCAATCCCCCACTATTTTTTGCAGTGTGGTCCAACCGATCTTTAGATTTGTCTTATTTTTTGGCTCAAGCCTTAAAACAAGCTCTCCAAATAGATGGACGGTTAGGATATAACACATACCTCACCACCACCAGCTAATCTGCTTCCAGTTTGTATCGCCCACTTCTCTCTTCCGATCCGAATGTTACTCAACCAGATCCGATACAGTTTTTCTGATCAAGTCGGACTCGGTTTGGGTCAGGCTAGCAGTGCATCAGATCGGATCGAGTTAGATGACCCGGACCCAGTCCTGGATCAGATTGAGTATAGATCTGGCCATGTAGAATATGGACCGAGTCGAGTTGGACCCAATTCAATCCGACTCGGTCCGATGCCCAGCTCTACTGCCCATGGATGCATTAAATACTTAATGCGTTGAAGTAAGGGCTCTGTAGGGCCCACCGTGATGTATGGATTTTATCAAACCATCCATCCATTTTTTTTAAAGATCATTTTAGATTATTAGCCCAAAAATTAGGCAGGTGCAATGCTCAAGTGGACCATACCACGGGAAAGCGACAACAATAACAAAACTATTGAAACTTTCCTAGGGGCTGCCATGATGTTTATTTGTCATCCAACGTGTTCATAAGTTCTTGTAGCCCTAGATAAAGGGAGAACACAAATATCTTATTCTTCCAAAACTTATGCTTCTCACAATAAATTTTTAATTGTGGGAATTCAATCCCCTCTGTGTGGTCCACTTAAGCCTTGTATGCCTCATTTTTTTTTTGCTTCATATCCTCAAATGAAATGGAAAAATAGATAAATGGAAGAGATAAAAGCCATACATTATGGTGGGCCCTATATAGCCATTCCTAGATGGATTATCATCTATGTGGGGAGCAGGAGGCAATCCACATCCCTTTCAGAAGGGAAGCGGATTGGCTGGTTTACCACACATTACCGACCTAGGTGTAGGTACATGTCGTGAGAAGAAAACCACTGATGTTCCTCAAACTGAGTTGTACTAATGGTTCACACAAGATGAAAGTCACATGACCCACAATGATATATTTATTATATCCACACCACCCATCTATTTGGTGAGATCATTTTAGAGCACGATCCTAAAAATGAGTCATATCTAAAGCTCAAGTGGACCACACCAAAAATAGCAGTGGGGACAATAATTCTCACCATTAAAACATTTGTAGGGCCCTCCATAACATTTATTTTCCATCAAATTTGCTCATAAGGTCACACAAACCTTGAAGAAGAGGGAAAAAAATATCACATTGATCCAAAACTTTTATAACCCCGTGTAACGCCTTGAAAATTAGGGGTCATGCATACACTCGACTCCCAAGTTCCCGGGTATCACTTATGCTAATTTTTACTAATTTACGTCTAATCAGGTTTAAATGCGCAGCATGGAATTTCTTGGAACATGAAACATAATTCACAACTAATCTACTATAATGGAAAAGGTTAAATGTTTACAAGTCTAAAAATATAACTATGGGTCGCACAAGGCGTTGCCCAACAAAAGTACAAAAAATGGTATGTCCAAAAGAATGATTTGCCAAGTCCCCTACTTAGTAATCCAAGTCCGTCCGTAAAACTAGGGTGAGCCGCCCATCAACTGAAAATAGGACAACTCGTCCTTCTCATCCAGACTCGAGCCGCCGTGCTCCTCGTACTCTGCGTCACCTGCAACTACTGAAGAGTCTGGTTGGTGTTTTAAAACACTGTCCCAGAGTGGGAGTGAGTGATCAACTCAGTGGTGCTATTAGTCTTAAGTTGTAACAAACATCAATTATATTATGAATTTAATTAAAGACAAACATTCATAAGCACCTAACTAATCTTATTAATACATGTGCATGGTAAATGATATGATGCATGTCCTCGCAACAACACTCCCTTGAGCTACTCCATCTAACGATCGCATATGACCATCACTCCTTCATTGCGACCTCAACTGCCGAGTCGCCAAATCCTAGCTAATGCAATGCATGAATACTGTTAATCGAGTATTTAATCAATTCTGTTCATCTAGTAGATTAGGAAAACTGGCACACCCCACGATATCAATGCCCTTAACTAGTTGCGGGGCCAAGACCCCACGATCCTTGATCCCATCGGGTTCCCTATCCCCGATTTCAAGCACATGGGGAGTGCTGGGAAAGGGATCACTCGCGGTCACTACGGGGAGGCTCGTTACCCCAGCGTAGGCCGACAACTCGAACACAGTGTCCCATTCCACCATGCCCGGCTGTCGAGATGGTGGATCAGTTTCAAATGGTTATCAATGGACTTCAGTGGGCGAATGTGGTTCCAGGTTCCAATCAGGCGTGAGTAGACATGGTTAACAATCATAGTTGGTCAATAATTAAACTAGACCGTGCGAGTCCGGGTGAGTACATGACGGTCGACATCAGGTACAAGCGACCCACATAATCCAACTGCTGTCGCCCATTCACATCTGCCCAAATCCGTGGGTTTAGCCCCAGAATGGTCCTACCAATGGGACCACCTTCTTTCACCTCAGTTTCCTAACCAATCCAGGGGAGTGATGGTATTCAATAATACTTCAACAATCAGGGTTGATCGACTAACACAAGCGATATCATGCATTCATATCTCCAAGCATAAAATTCAGATTTTTCTATAATACAAATGCTAACAATATTTGAAATAAAGGTGCATGTGTGTTGTGTGGGTTAGTGAGGAAGCTAAGCATTTCTATATCTTATAGTACCAAGAAATACACAAGGGTTAGTGCATCAAGCATGTTATGAGAAAATATCATACAAGAATTGAGCAAGAAATATACAAACAATAATCAATTTATACCCAATCATGTTGAGAACATCAAAAATTCCATAATCATTCCATATTGATTTTGGGAGGATCTAAAGTATAAGGTCTTGTCTAGGTTTCTCTAGGTTACCCAAATACATCACCCAATCAAGTAAAATCATTAGATTCATATTAAAATTGGTGCAAGGCCACCTAAGAATAATAATCTGCACCTATAGATCGTTGAAATCTTGGGAAGCGACCTACGAGTGTCGAATTTGGGGTCGATTGGCCGGAATCTCTGAGGCAAAGCATTTGCGTGTTAGAATCTCATGCAAATCCCCTATCAACACAAGGGTTTATCTAAAAAGATAAGCGATTTACCTACCCAATCGGCAGAGAGACGTTCTTCCGGTTGTTGGTGAGAGATTTCCTTGAGGGAGAGGTAACGAGTTGTAAGATTGAGCTCCTTTGGGCCACACTTTAACTATGACCCCACTTTCTCTCCCTTCTTCACTCTCCCTTCCTCTCTTATTCCTTTCTTATTTCTCCCTTTTCTCTTTCTTTTCTCTAGGGCAAAATCGTATGAGGAGAGGGGGTGCCCAAATGAGGCCCTTTTATAATGTCAGATTTGGTGTAAATGGCCCCAAGGGCTAGGTTTTTTCTATACTAGACCTATAGGAGGTTCTTTCTAAGTTCTAGGGCCCACTATGGGGTGTACATATTGATAAACACCGTAGGATAGTTAGCTCTAATGATGATTTATGTATGTATATGATCGACCCACCATTTGGATGCTCTAATTGACAGATATAATTAGAAGTTTGTTCAACGATCACCAATAGTCGATCGGGGCCGCGGCTATACGGATATGAGCGAGAAAATATCCTTACTCCACGGGTAAAGTTTGGTTGTAAACCGACGGTCCGAAATCCTCAACTTTGCATAAGAGTGGACGACCCAATTCACTTAAGTTTCAGCTTCTTCCTTTAGGGTATTTGCACTTCTCATGCACTCGTCCTTTGGCTCAAGTTGAGCGGTTCTGGACAGTATCTAGGTCTGACTCCCGCGATGGACGTCAAGGCCAGTAAGACGGTCATTATTCTATAGTTTTGGAACTAGTGGCTCACTAACGAGTGATCTAGAGCTTGTTCGAAAATTCAGGGCATTTCTAGAATGAATTAAGTATTGAAATTTCTCAGGGGCAATGATTAGGGTTTGGATTAACTATGTTCATAGTATGACCTATTTATAACTAGTGAAAGTGGAGGTTTGGTCATGATTACTCTAAACCGTCGGTTTTAGGCTATAAAAGTAACGGGGTTAAGTTGGTCTATTAGTTAAGATCCGGGCCTTATCTGACTCGGCTTTGGTTAGATCTTTAATTTAATTATGATTGTCTTGATTAGTTAGCGATGAGTTGGTTAGATTTGGGCCCTATGTGAGTAAATCATGAGGCTAAACTTGATGTTTAAGTGATCAGGCAGATTTGTCGGCTTCCTACTGTTGATTAATCGGACTCGTACAGTTCTTTACTGGTTCCACCCATGTATAAACTAACATTGAGTGCTAATGGTCAATAAGTGATAATATAAGTTAATTACATGTTAAAAAAATTTAAGGATTTTTGAAAATCCAAAACAGTGAAAATCCAGGATGTTACAATCTTTCCTCCTTAAAAACAATTTCGTCCCTGAAATTGCCTAAGGATAATAAGTAAAGATATTTTCATTTCATTTGCTTAAGTTTTGTTGGTTTCAGGTTTATATACGTTTTAAGGTATATAATAAATGCACTAGCGTAGCTCATTGTGATCTACCCCCTTAAAAGTTTTCACCTTTGAGGTTTAAAAATAAATGTCAAAATCATTATTATCGTGCTAAGTGTTTGATGATAAAGTTTACCTAAGGGTGGTATATTTTACTCTTTATGATTGTGTTAATACGGAAAGGTAGTTGTGCTAGGCTTTGATCCCATATGTCGATCCTCTGCCTGACTAGGGCAGAAAGATCGTTGTATACCTTCCTAGCCATGGTAGATCTTGGTCTGCTGCTCGGTCAAAGCAGTGAGTCCATTGGTAGTCGCCCAAGATTGAGAATTGGGTCAAGCCACGTTTGCTTCGCAGGTGTATACTTCTGTAATTCCGTAGTCCGATCAATCTAAATATTTAGGGAACGATCATCATTAGAAAGTATAAATTTCTTATTTATAAGGTTGTCCTTTGAGTTTTGGTCTATGAGAGTCCTCATTTTAATTTATATTCAAATTGGGGGTTAATAAATCTCTTGATATGCCTATGGTCAAAGATTATCTTAAAAAGTTTCTAAAGGCACAAAATTTTATATAAATTACCATTTTAATCTTAGGGTTAGTGGGTTATGAGCAAACTATACTTCGGTTTCATAAATTTCAAGAATGAAGGATAGTCGAAAGTTTTAAGGTATTCTGGTGGTTTGAAATGCTAATAACGCTAATAAAGATGTAGTAAGGTAATCATACACACAAGCATTCACAAGGCGACAAGAAAATTCTAAGGTAATCCATACATCCATATTGGATTCAAAGTGCCATTAGTATGGCCAATTACATCCTATAGTATGAATTTACATGTATTACTAGATACTCTAAACATAAAGGGAAAACAGACTAATCAAGCAAAAGTTCTAACTATCTTCAGTACATGGAAGCAGTGCTAACTGACTCAAAATAACTACTAATTTCTGTAAAGTTAAGCTACTATTCTTCTAGGTTGGACGAGGACGGGGGTGCCTCCTCCCCTTTACTACAGCAAATCAAGGCTCAGGAAGTGATGAGGGTGATTTGGAGAGAGCTAATGGAGTCAATCAAGACTCAACTTCTGCTACAGATCCAACAGGACAACAAAGGCAACTTAACTCCCATTGATTATGTGGACTACATAGCATTCTTAGTAGCTTCCTTTATCTGGAAAGCTTTGGAGAATGGAAAGAAATTAAGGTCTGTGGCCACAAAACTCAAAGGGTGTGCATGTTTGGTGGCAACAACACCAATTGACCTATGAAAGGAAGGGAATGGAAAAGATTAATAATTGGGTTAAAATGAAGTTGAAAATGGACAGTAAATTGTTGCCTCTTGATTATTATCAAACCTTATATAAAAATTTTCAATTGCAATAATCTAATGATCAGTCTATGCCAAAGTATATAAAACCAATTTTACAAATTGTTGGGGTACTAACATGCAAGACATGACTGGCTGATCAGTTAAAGTGAGGCGGTGGCACCATTGCCCTGAAATTTTGACAGTTTAAATTCTACCTGTTTTACAAGAACTCTTGAGATTACGTGATTTCCACCAGACTATTCTTCAAACATGGTTGAAAAGAAAAAATGAATCCAAAATACTTTTAAAAAATTTAAATATATAATAATAATAATAATAATAATAATAATAATAATAAACAAACACTCCGGCACCTAGTAAACAGGGCATTATGATTCTCATTCAGTAAAAGAATATTTAGTAGTTGGTAAACAAATAATCTCAGACACAATGCGCCTCTTCAATTAAAATTGTATTACAAGTCTCATTGAAGAACATATTACATAGATGTGCCATGGTTGGAGATAGATTTTGAAAAATGGGATTTGAGAAGATGCAAATTTGAGAGAGTGGGTAGTGAGATTTTAGAAGAGTTGAAGAAATGGAGAAGGAGAAGGGATTTTTTTTTTTTTTTTTGTAATGGGTTTTGAGAGTGAATGGGTGAGTGATGAGAGGGGATGAGTTTAAGAATGGGTTCTAGGGGATGTTGAGTGAGATGGATTTGAAGATAAGTTGAAGATGTGGGATTTATGAAGGGATTTGGATGGGTTTAAGAAAGATGGATTTGAGGAATGGGAGTTAAGGAATGATTTAGAAATGAGTTGAGGAGATGAGATTTGAGAAAGGTTTGGAATGGGTTTAAGAAAATGAGATTGGAAATGGGTTAGAGCGAAGAAGAAGATGCTGGGTTTGAGGTTTAGGATTGAGAATGGGGAAGGGAGAGGCTTCCTAAGGGTTTAGAAAGGGGTGGAGGGTAATCGGAGTGGTAGAAATAGGTTTTATGGACTCTAGGTGGTCCTAAATAGCAATGAAAATGGGTCCCACTCGTGTGTACAGTGAAAGAGGGGAGGAAACCCATCACTTGAGGTCGGGCAAGGGCGGCACTAGCCGGGCGTGGTGGTGCCAGCACGCTAGAGCTCGGGTGGGGGCTGCGCCCAATTGGGCATGGTGGCGCTGGTGTGCTGGATGCTCGGGCAAGGGGAGCGCCTACTGGGCGTGGTGGCGCCGAGGCGTTGGACAGGTGGGCGTGGCTGCGCCCGCTCGGGTGTAGGCAGCGCCTGTGGGCGTGGTGAATGTGGGGTGGCCGAGCGTGGTGGCGCTGACCGACGTTTTTCAGGTAGGGCCCACTTGCTTTGCGTTTTTCCAGGCATCGATAAACCCCCCCTGGGAAGTACCATATATGAATTTGGGGTAGGAGAAGCCGGTCTATGCATTGGGTCTATTCGTTTCATGAGATTCTTCCCGGTTATGGGCCTAAATCCTATTTTTCTCCCGTTTTACTATGTTCGGTAAATTCTCGTTCACCCCTAAATCTCTATCCTCGAATAGGTCGAAACTTACAAATTTGACACGGAACTAGCTCATTTGGACTTGGATGTTGGCTTCGACCGTCAAATCTTTTGATTTCTAGCTCGTTCCTAACAATGTACTGGGGAAGTTTAAGAATAAAGTGATGCAGGTAAATATCTTAAGGAGATATATTGGAAAAAGGAATTTCGATTTAGGCCTATTTAGCTAGTGGCATTAAGCTATACTAAATGGGATTGCAATGCTAATCTCAACCCAAGATTTGGGAATGGCATGTCTGGAATGAGTATGGGATGGGATTTTGAAATTAATTTCATAGGCTTTGTAAAATGAGCCTTGTGTTGGAAGGTGTAATATGGGATTTCCAAATCTCATGATGATGAATTCCCAAGTGTAATTTGAAAAAAAATCCCGGGATTTACCTTTAATTGAATACATTCTAAACAGGGTATTGTAAAGCATGGGATACACTTATTCCAAGGGCGATGCCTTACACATGGGTTTATTGTTACTCTTACAATTTATTTCACCCTAATCCCACGCATTTCAGTTGGCCTAACGGGCCCTAGGAATTAGGTGGACTGGACTAGCTAAATTTCCTAGTTAGTCGAATCGAGTCTTGCCTTATGCCTACAACTGGTGATTCAAGGACTGGGGTGGTTCCTAGCATTTTGTGTTCTATATCGCATTTTCTCTCAAGTCAGCGGACGCGTTAGTGAGTTTATGACCCATGGCCCAATTGATTCCAAACTATTGCTCTAATACCATTTTGTAACACCCTAAAAATTGGGAGTCATACATACACTCGACTCCCAAGTTCTTGGGTATCACTTATGCTAATTTTTACTAATTTGTGTTTAATCAAGTTTAAATTCGCAGCATGGAATTCTTGGAACATGAAACATAATTCACAACTAATCTACTGTAATGGAAAAGGCTAAAGGTTTACATGTTCAAAAATATAACTATGGGTCACACAAGGCGTTGTCTAACAAAAGTACAAAAAATGGTATGTCCAAAAGAATGATTCGCCAAGTCCCCTACTTAGCGATCCAAGTCCGCCCATAAAACTAGGGTGAGCCACCCATCAACTAGAAATAGGACAACTCGTCCTCCTCATCCAAACTTATGCTGCTGTGCTCCTCGTACTCTATGTCACCTGCAGCTACTGAAGAGTCTGGTTGGTGTTTTAAAACATCATCCTAGAGTGGGAGTGAGTGATTAACTCAGTGGGTGCTATTAGTCTAAAGTTGTAACAAACATCAATTATATTATGAATTTAATGAAAGGCAAACATTCATAAATACCTAACTAATCTTGTTAATGCAGGTGCATGATAAATGATATGATGCATGCCCTCGCAACAACACTCCCTCGAGTGACTCCATCTAACGATCGTGTATGACCAACACTCCCTCATTGCGACCTCAGCTGCCGAGTCGTCAAATCCTAACTAATGCAATACATGAATAATGTTAACCAAGTATTTAGTTAATTCCGTTCATCCAGTAGATTGGAAAAATTGGCACACCCCACGATATTAATGCCCTTAACTAGTTACGGGGCCATGGCCCCTCAATGCGCAAGGCCAAGACCCCGCGATTATTGATTCCATTGGGTTCTCCATCCCCGATTTCAAGTACATGGGGAGTGCTGAGAAATGGATCGTTCGCGGTCACTACGGGTAGGCTTGTCACCCCAGTGTATGTCGACAGCTCGGACACATTGTCTCATTCCACCATGCCCGACTCTCGAGACGGTGGATCAGTTTTAAATGGTTATCAATGGGCTTCAGTGGGCGAAGGGTGTTCCAGGTTCCATTCAGGTGTGAGTAGACATGGTTAACAATCATAGTTGGTCAATAATTGAGCTGGACCGTGTGATCCGGGCGAGTACGTGACGGTCGACATCGGGTATAAGTGACCCACGTAGTCCAACTACTGTCGCCCATTCATATCCGCCCAAATCTGCGGGTTTAGCTCCAGAATGGTCCTACCAACAGGACTAGCTTCTCTCACCTCAATTTCCTAACCAACCCAGGGGTGTGATGGTATTCAATAATACTTCAACAATCAGGGTTGACCGACTAACACAAGCGATATCATGCATTCATATCTCCAAGCATAAAATTCAGATTTTTCTATGATGCAAATGCTAACAATAATAGGAATAAAGGTGCATGTGTGTTGTGTGGGTTAATGAGGAAGCCAAACATTTCATATATCTCATAGTACAAAGAAATACACAAGGGTTAGTGCATCAAACATATTATGAAAAAATATCACACAAGAATTGAGCAAGAAATGTACAAACAATTATCAATTCATACCCAATCATGTTGACAACATCAAACATTCCATAATCATTCCATATTGATTTTGGGAGGATCTAAAGTATAAAGTCTTGTCTAGGTTTCTCTAGGTTACCCAAATACATCACCCAATCAAGAAAAATCATTAGATTCATATTAAAATTGGTGCAAGGCCACTTAAGAATAATAGTCCGCACCTATGGATCGTTGAGATCTTGGGAAGCAACCTAGGAGTGTCGAATTTGGGGTCAATTGGCCAGAATCCCTGAGGCAAAGCATTTGCATGTTAGAATCTCATGCAAATCCCCTCTCAACACAAGGGTTTTTCTAAAAAGATAAGAAATTTACCTACCCAATCGGCGGAGAGATGTTCTTCTGGTTGTGGGTGAGGGATTTCCTTTAAGAAGAGGTAAGTAGTTGCAAGATTGAGCTCTCTTAGGCCCCACTTTAACTATGACCCACTTTCTCTCCTTTCTTCACTCTCCCTTCCTCTCTTCTTCCTTTCTTCTTTCTCCCTTTTCTCTCTTTCTTTTCTCTAGGGAAAAATCGTATGGGGAGAGGGGGTGCCCAAATGAGGCCCTTTTATAATGCCAGATTTGATGTAAATGGCCCCAAGGCTAGGTTTTTACTATACTAGACCTATGAGAGGTTCTTTCTAAGCTCTAGGGCCCACTATGGGGTGTACATATTGATATACACCATAGGATAGTTATTCCTAATGATGATTTACGTATGTATATGATCGGCCCGCCATTTGGATGCGCCGATCGACAGATATGATTAGAAGTCTATTCAACGGTTTTTAATAGTCGATCGGGGCCGTGGCTATACAGATATGAGTGAGGAAATATCCTTACTCCACGAGTAAAGTTTGGTTGTAAACCGACGGTCTGAAATCCTTAACTTTGCATAAGAGTAGACGACTCAATTCATTTAAGTTTCAGCTTCTTCCTTTTGGGTATTTGCACTTCTCATACACTCGTTCTTTAGCTCAAGTTGAGCGGTTCTGGACAGTACCTAGGTTTGACTCCCGCGATGGACGTCAAGCCCAGTAAGACGGTCATTATTCTATAGTTTTGGAACTAGTGGCCCACCAACGAGCGGTCTAAAGTTTGTTTGGAAATTCGGGGCATTTCTGAAATGAATTAAGTATTGAGATTCCTCGATGGCAATGATTAGGGTTTGGATTAACTATGTTCATAGTGTGGCCTATTTATAACTAGTGAAAATGGAGGTTTGGTCATGATTACTCTAAACCGTCAGTTTTAGGATACAAGAGTAACGGGGTTTATTTGGTCTATTAGTCAAGATCCGGGCCTTATCTGACTCGGCTTTGATTAGATCTAATTATGATTGTCTTGATTAGTTAGCGATGGGTTGGTTAGATTTGGGCCCTATGTGAGTAAATCATGGGGCTAAACCTGATGTTCAAGTGATTGGGCGGATTCGTTGGCTTCCTACTGTTGATTAATCGGACTCGTATAGTTCTTTACTGGTTCCACCTATGTATAAACTAACATTGAGTGCTAATGGTCAGTTAATATAAGTTAATTACATTAAAAAAATTTAAGAATTTTTAGAAATCCAAAATAGTGAAAATCCAGGATGTTACACCCCAAAAGGGTTTCAATGGCAGATGTTCAATCCCCTACTAATCCCCTACTACTTTTTGTTGTATGGTCCACTTGATCTTTGGACCTATCTTATTTTTTGGCTTAAGCCTTATGATGAGCTTGCCAAATGGATGAACAGTTTGGATATAACACATACATCATGATGGGACCCACAAAACTTAGTGACGTCAACACACTAGCCAGGTTGTTGGTGTGTGATACACTTGCCAATACGCTTCCTTTCTGTAGAATGAGATCAGATGTGATAGGCAACGTAATGTATATATAGATAATCTGTGAAATATTCATAGGGCCCACCACAACCCACCAAATGTTTATTTTTCATTAAATCTGTTCATAAGGTCACACGGGCCTGGATGAAGAAGAAAAACAAATATCATATTGATCCAAAACTTTTGTGACCCCCAAAAGGGTTTCAATGGTAGACGTTCAATCCCCCATTGCTTTTTACAGTGTCGTCCACTTGATCTTTGGATCTGTTTTAATTTTTGGTTCAAGCTTTACGACAAGCTCATCATATGAACATACAATTTATAGTATAAATCTCAAGAAAAATGACTTATAACTCATTTGTTTAGAGGCTTAGGATAAGGGATATGATCATGGAATCACTTATGCTTCTATTACACTAAAAACTCATCACAATACCCCAATACCCATATGCTCCATATATAGGAATCAAGTTCAACGTTAAAGAAATGGATAGAAAATAGTCGGTTTGATCGATCAAGCGATGCCTTTGATCGATTGAGCTCTCCTTCGATGGGATCGAAGGTTGGTTCGATGGCATCAAGAAATTTCAGAAATTTGTTAATTTGTTGTTGGACATTTCTAGGCACCTTCAATCGATTGATCCCGATCGATCGAGACCAATCGAGGATCACTTGATGGGATCAAATTTCATACAAAAACTATTGTTTTAGGTATACGTTTACACAATAACTTCACACATCTTCTAACTTTACTAATCATGTTCCAATTAGGCTTTTAAGGCTAATGGATGTTCAACAAAGTTTACCTATTAAGCCATAATCATCTAGAGGTTGTTTTGAGTTAAGGGTTAGGATCACCAAAGCACATCATATATTTGTTCATTGCTCTTTTATGCTCATGCTCATGTCCACTTGTGTATTTGGTCTTCTGCTTCCAAGGGCTCAACCAACTACATAATTAATACACAAACTCAAACGATTAACAAACAAGATGCGTAAACTAGTGAACTAACACACACATGGTTACAGGGCTAAGCGAGTATTCACACTTCCACCTACTTAAGTGGTCAAATAATATCACACATATACACATAGTTGAATAGCCAATCAACATATGTATTCTCATAGTTAAGTGGTGAAATGCCAAGATCACGTAATTAAGTAGCCATACCACATTACAAATTCACATAGCTAAGTATCCACAAGTTATCATAAGTTTACATAGATAAGTGGCCACTCAAGGATCACAACTTCACATGGTTAAGCGGCCACCCAAGGATTCCTAGTCCACATGATTAAATGGCCCTACATATATTATCATTTCACAAAGATTAAGTGGCCATTCATGCATCATAATTTCATATAGTTAAGTCGCATACACACATCACATGATCTGATCATTAAGTGGGCCACATTTGTATGTTGAGTCATACCGTTGGTTGTACATTTGATTCCACTAGTGTGCCTCAGCTGATGAACCAACCTGCCTGATTTTTTTGTGCCACGTGATCTTCAGCCATTTGAATGGTATGGACATCTTATGCTAAGGTCATGTCAGAGTAAAAGATTCAAGTGCTTGACAAGTAATTAGCCTACTTGCGGTTGTATGCGATCAGTTCTAATAGGATTCGGATCCGTTAGTCGGTGCTGTAAAAGGCTATGCGGTTCCACCATAACGTATGTGTTTTATTAATTCTGTTCATATGTTCTGTGATCTCTTATTAGGGCATTATCCCAAAAATGAGGCAGGTCCAAATCTAAGGTGGACTACACCATAGGAAACACTGGTGATTGAGCGCTCACCCTTAGGGCCTGTTTGGGAGCATGGATTTGGAATCCCCTGGATTAAAAACCCCATGGATTTGAAATCCTTCTATTGTGTTTGGCCGCCTGGATTGTAGCTATGCATGGTATATTCACATGGGCTTGAATTTAATTACTAAATCAATTTTAATATCTCTAATTAGTAAACGCATGTAATGTTTAACACACTGCTTGCAATAAGCCCGCTGACATATACGCTTTGCCCAAAAATAATGAAATTACAAGTCTTGGATGAGCCACAACCACAAAATCATGTCTGAGTGACTAACCAACAATTATTAGCCATTGGTTTACATGGACAATGTTTGGAAGGTGCTGATAATCATATTAATGTAATTATAGTGATGCAATTGATAATCTAATTGTTTTGGGACATCATTAGTAGGTTATGTGTGCAATAGAATAATAGTCCAGTGACGTACATGTTACACATGCAACTCTTGGAAGGATTTTAGATGTAATCCAAGCCCTCGTAGTTGATTTCAAGAGGATTTGAAATCCCCATTTACTTTAAGGTGCCAAACGGGGGGTTTGAAATCCCCCTACATCTATGGTACCAAACGACCCTTAAAAACTTTTCAAAGGCCTCAAAAGTTTTGAATCAAGCTGATAGTTGTGCTTTTCCTTCACAACTAGTCAACGGGTTGGATAGCAAATAAACATTAAAGTGGGCCATAGGAAGTTTTTAACGGTGGGCGTTCAATCACCACTGTTTCTTGTGGCGGTGTCCACCTGACATTTAGATATTTCTCAGTTTTTTGGCTCATGCAGTAATATGATCAGCCAAAATGGATGGACGGGTTGGATAAGACACATACATCATGGTGGGGCTCGCACAGCTTCCAGCACCGACCAGTACTCAGCTCGGTACTGGAGGGTTCACTACCGGAGCCGATCCCTTCTCGTATGTGATAAGGCAGTGGGCCATTAGCATATGGACCGTGCAGTCAGCTTTTTAGTAAATGCTATTAAATACCATATAGTTGGCAGATACCAACTCATATAAATATTTATTCAAGCAGTAGGCCCCAAGTTAGATATTTTGTTTTTTTTCCTTTTTAATATATTAACATTGATAGTGCATAAATGCACTAATGCAGCCATGACCCGTAGCACATTGGCAAGCCTCTAACTGGCAATCTGGTACGGGTGATTTAGAGTAGTTAATCTTTATCATACATGTTGTGAGCCCTACACGGCCCATGGCTAAAAAATGACATTGATTAGAGAATCCTGGATATCCTATTAGTAGGCATGTCTGCTTTGAACATGTACGGTTGGGATCGACTGGCTTCCTTTGCCTGATCGAAAAGCCGGACTTAAAATAAAGGGCCCACCTTTAATTGGATGCTTGATGGTGCACTACCTACCATGTCCCTAGCTCTAAGAATCAATGGTCCTGGGATTATTGGAAAAAAGGTGGCATAAGTTGCATGGGCTGTTAGGATACTGGTTTAGTTTTGCTTATAAAAATTTATATAATGGGTTTCAATGCATGGCCCAGTGGTAGATGTGTGTTTCAAAACAAGATTGTGACTGAATTCGAGTATTCATGTGAGGTAGAGTTGTACATAAGTCATCTCAGTAGGCTCGCTTAACTCGACTCGGAAAAGCTTGACTCGCCTTGCCTTGAAACTGGATTTGACCGAGTTGAGCTGGTTTTTGGAGCTTGAAAATTTTTTGAGCTGAGTTCGAGCTTGCCCGAGTTTGACTCAACTCGGATCGAACCTCATCTCCATCGACTTGGATCCAATTCGCTTGGTGAGTTGGTTATTTTGAGATTGACACTGCTCGCCAAGTGTTTGATGAAATGACTCAACATTTCAGGTGCATACATTCTCCACGGGATTGGCTAGTTGGGAGGAAGGAATGGATAGAAACAAATCACTGCAATTTTTTTTTTTTTAATGTTATAAAACTACCTTTGTATCTTAATTTTAATGTTGTCCGCCAGGTGTTTGATGAAATACCTGTAGACCGTGGTTACTGTTTTATATTATGTGAGAAATTGAAAATGTACTCCATGTGTTTGAGAAAATGTTACACAAGCTTGAATTCAACTCGAACTCACCTGAGCTGCTAACTGAACCTGAGCTGTCCAATTAGGCTCGAGAACCAAACCGAGCTGAGCTGAGTTTTAGCTGCGGTTAACTACTGGCAGAGCCCGGCTCGACCCAGGTTCAACTCTGTACAACTCTAAATTGTGAGCTGTGCGTGTGAACGATTGTATGGGTAAAAATAAATAAATAAATATAATAAAACCTATGTTATTCATTGGGAATTAAATGTGCAGGATGCTTTGTCTACTCTGATCCAGCCACTGTAATGTCAGATATTTGAATGGCAATGATTCACCAACCGTGCGAGAACATCTGCACAAGTGCCACAGAACCAAGACCGGCTCTTTTCATTACACTCTCTCTGTCTTTCATCGATTGCTTTTCGTGTTTATCCTGACAAAAGGAATACCGCACGGCAAAAAAAAGATGGATAGTGACAACTGATATCACATGTGTGCATATGCCCTCCCAACCGTTCCTACTCGTGTGGTACGCGAGAGTCATTGACTGCCCTGATTTTTGGGGCCATGGTCAAAGAAGGTAAGGCGTACATGATGGATGGTGTGGATCTCATAAAAACATCACGATGGGTCCACCAAAACCATTAGCAATGCGGTGCTAAAAATAATAAGGCTCTAAACATCACATCCCAAAAATTCTAAACCGCATGACCTATTGTTGATCAAACATTAATTCATCCATTCATACCGATGGGAAGAAGCCATGAAGCAAAAATCATGCCTGTTGAAGTCCTTTGACATATATTAATACACCATCTCCCCACAACTCAAGCTTTCAGAGCAAGTGATTATTTCACGTGGTATTAGAGCTGAAGGTCAAATCTTCAAATCCTGAGATATATAAGCATACTAATATCGCCCTCGCTACATGTCTCTTTACTTGGTGATACAGTTGGACCACATAATTAGAAATATCATATAAGGCAATATTCACCTCTATAAACTATTTTTCTTTTAGTGACCAACCTAAATCATAGATAAACTTAAGCTAAAGTGCTTTTTTTTTTTTCTTAAGCTCTTGGTTAATACGTTTGTATGCACCCCAGGTTTGAGGTGCAAGCTTAGTAAATATAGCAGTTTTATGTATAATTTTCTTCTTTCAGGTTTTTTATGCCCTACCCAGGTTTCTAGTTGGGCAGTTTTTGAGAATGGGGTAACTTGAGGTGGCAAGCACGATTACCAAAATGGATGTTTATGTTGACATCACAGGGGCTCACAGCCCCATTTAAATTAAGTCAGGTGTTTCACGTAATGTGTTTATTGTTTGGAGGCCCACCTGAGTCATGAATTGACCTAATTTTTGAGTCATGGCCAAACGAAGGTGCTTTTGATGGTTGGAGTAGTTGTTATCAACACATCATGGTGGGGCCCACATTTTATTTTATTTTTTGCACTTCAACGTGGAATCATTTCCTAAACGCACTAATTAATTATCATTCCTAGTATTTATAATGAAAAGGGAGTTTTAACACAAAAGAAAAAAAACTACCTAATTATTATAGAATTTATATTCAAGCATATTTTTCCAATAGTTTTTTAAAATCTACCTCCTTATTTGATGTACTTATCATTCCACTACCTTTGTTAAATTTCTTTAATAGCCTGGCAAATAGGTTAGTTGCTTGGGTGGGCCCCATCATGATATTTATGTAAAATCCATCCCAACCATCAGCTGCACCACGTCATGTTAGGTCAAGGGCCCAAAAATTACTCTCATCAATGATTCAAGTGAACCACATGATTTCAAATAGTGTAAAACAACAATCACCCTCCAAATTGTTTATGTTGGTATGGCTCTCCTGAATCACCAATAAACCTAGACCCTAGGCCTAAATTTTGATGTAGCATGTAATGTTTGAAGTAGATTTCTTATAATCATCACTGTGGGCCTTGTAAAAATCAGGGGTGGATGTGTCTCTCTTAGTTGTTTTCTTTCATGTGACACACCAAAATCACAAGTCAGCCTGATTATTTGGCTATGGGCCTAAGATGAGATTAAGCATCTAATGGTCAGAGTAGATTCAGTATATACTTTAAGATGGGCCCCGCCAAAAATCAAGTTCTCTGATTGTAAATAAAGATTTATTGAGAAAAAAATTGAATTGTATGAGACCCCCTCTTAATTTTGAGGAAGTGCATCGTAGTGTTTACGAAGGATACACTCCCATATTAGGGATTAGAGACAAAAAGTTAGGCATACCTATGATTCTAATTAGCCACGCCAAAGGAATTAGTTGGAAGAGAGACGTCCACCCTTGATTTTATGGGGCCCACTATGATAGCTATATAAATTAAATCCACTCTGACGATTAGATTCCACACAAAAATTTATGCCTGTGGCTCAAAAAAAAAAAAAAAACCATCCATGGTTCACTTAAGCCACACTAATGGAAACAATTTGGAGGGCAAATGTTGCCCCATATGCTTTTTTAATACAAGCACACAAGAAGCTGGATCCTTGGCCTAATATACAGTGATACACCTGATGGTATGGGAGGATTTTACATAAACAACATGGTGCGGCCCACTCAAGCCACCAACTAATTTGCTCGCATCTGCGCGTGGTAATGGAAGATAGTAAAATAAATTAGTGAGGTAGCCTTTTGAAAAAATTTTCGTAAAAAGGAACCAAATATAAATTAGTTAGGTATAACTAAAATTCCCCCATGAAAAAGCAGCCTCCAAATTTTAGTTACACTCCTTTCTGGTCCAACTTGAAAGTAACCTTACCGCAACATGGAGCCCACACCCTCCGTTCTAATGACAAGGAAATCAGTAGTTGGTTATTTCAATTTAACTAACATTCACATCCAAAAGCATCCCATGAAGTGATTTGCTACATGTATGAGCCTTATCCATTCACACGAAGGCACGTATGTCATATGTAACAACAAGCATGCGATGTCTAGGCTTTCCATGTGGTTTGAAACAACGCTTAAAACTTACGCCTTAAAAGCTGGAAGATCTAAATCTTGCATTCATATTGCATGTTTACCTGTGTGGCTAAAAGTAGATGGGCAGCAATCAAGGGGCTAGTGGAATTGGCAAAACTCCATGTTAAGCATATATAGAAAATGATGTTGGAATCCCTTTCAAGGTAACAATATTGCATTAGTTAAGAGTAATTGGGAGCAAATGATGTGTAAAAAGAATTCAGCCATCTCCAACATAAAAATATATTTAAAAATCTACATGAATAGGAAAGAGACCATTTCTTGAAACTTGGGTATGTGTGTGGACCCCACCGTGTTGTGTGTTGGACATTCACATGTGCATTTGGTGGGTCCCTTCTAGATTATGGAAGTCCCAAAAAATCTGATGTATCTGAAACTCAAGTGAGACAAACTGAATAATGTAAAATCATGCCTAAAACTTATAAAAGCACTTGGTGGGGCCTACTTGAATTTTGGAATAGCCTCAAATTGGATGGGACCCCTTATAGAGGTGAGACAAACACAATGAATGGGTTAGATGTCTAAACGACATATCAGTGAGCCATATAAACAATCAGAAAAGGTTTCAATAGGTGGGCATCCACTTTCAACCGTTGTCTATGGTGTGGCCCACCTAAGTCATGGTTTCACCTTATTTTTAGGCCAATATTCCACCATAGAAGAGTGCATCTAATTGATGGTGTGGATATAGACACATTAAACTAGAGACCACAAAGCCATGAGAGAGAGGGAGGCATAGTATTAGGGACATTTTTATCTTTTCACATAGGATGTTCTTTCTATATAATTTATCTTGGTTGGACCCAATGAAAGTGATTAAGCTTTCCTAAATGCACGTACAATTTTAATGCATCTAGTCATTGAAACTGATGTGAGAGAGACTGGTATGTTCAAATAGTTAATTATTTCATCTTTAATTCAACTTCTAACTATCAAAATCTGGAGAGAGGTATCTTGGAAAATGAAATGAAGAACGGGGATCTCAATTTATTTATATAAATGTACAACGATAATGATGTTAAATGACCCCTTCATTTCTACAAATAATGATGTTGATGTCGACATCGATGGCGATTAGTTACCTTAACCACCATGTACTATGTATGCTAGTGGTTAGGAAGGAAAAGGGAAGCAGCATCTCTTCTTCTGTCTCTTCCATTTCTCCTAACTTAGCTGCAAATCTCATGGGTATTAGAGATCCACGGCAGAGCGGGCATGTTGCATGACGATATCCAAGCCATCTATCTAAGCAAACTCTATGAAATAGATGGTCACAGCTTATTTCTCGGATTTCTTCACCTTCTTCGATCATAGACAAGCAAACCACACATTCCACTGCTTCACTTGGACCTGAGTTGCTCTTGTATCGACGGACGTTGAGTTCTTTGACAATGGCCATCATGAAACGATCGAAATGCTCGGAATTGGAGAGATCGAAGGGGGAATTGGGAGCCCATGTGAAATGGGCTCTTGCGAGAAGGCGGAGACGGGATGAGAGTGGCTGTGAGATGAGGCGGGAGAGAAGGAATAAGGTGGAAATACAAAGGATGAAAATGGGGAGAAAGGGTAGAGAGCTGGAGGGTGTTGGAAGATCCATGTTTGTGGAAAAGATAAGGGAAGAAGCTAGGCTCTTCAGGCAATTTGATGAGTAGGGAATAGTCTATATATGGTTTTTGATAGGTGAAGAAGTAAATATAATATTAAGTGTTGGTGGAGAGAGAGAGAGAGAGAGAGAGAGAGAGAGAGAGAGAGAGAGAGAGATGACTCATTTCGCGTTTGGCTTTCTTGTCTCAGCATACAAGTATGGAACTTCCAAAGCAAACTCGAAGGTTTGATGAGAAATGCTCTAGTGATCCCAGAGCACTATAAGTTATAATGCTACTAGTTGTATTGGGATAGTTAGACAGTTTAATCCATTGATCTAGACTGTTCATCAGGTTCAAATCATATTTCTTAGACTACCATGTAAATATCACACTGATCTGACAAATATTAATCATTTGATCAATGCCATTAAATATGGACGGATAAGATTGTTTATTCGAAAGTACGTTCTATCAACAATTTGATCCATCTATTTGGTAAATCTTCATGGATTTCTTATAATTCTAAAGAATCAATTTTATTAGGAAATTTTAACCATCCCATCTATTGCTTGGAAAATGGATGGCTACACAAAGAAAGACAGAATCAACGATGGATTGGATCATCCAGTCAGTTTAATTTTTGCATGGAAGCCCATTAAATGTGTTATGATCTTTCTGGAAAGTTTAGATGATCGATTGGACTGTCCAAGTAATTCAATGAAACTAGAGAACGATAAATTAAATAGTGTTGTGAGAGTACTGGAGCATTTCTCGTGAACAAGGATAGAGAAAGTTGCCACTGTTACCCCACCTTTTATCCAACGTCTTTTATGTTGGATCCAAAACTCACCTTCCCAACTTAGACCTTGCACGTACGGACAGAACATTTGACAACGAAAATACCCCTCCTTTTCAAAGTGAATTTTCGTTTCTATAGACCTAAAGCCATAGGTAGCGTAAGCAGGAGTATTTTCGTCTTCAAATGCTTTGTCAGTACGTACAAGGTTTAAGTTAGGAAGGTAAGTTTTGGATTTTGCATAAAAGACGCTGGACAAAAGATGGGATCTACAGTGGTATGGAATTATGCAATACCAAAAATCGTGGAGTACTATAATCTAGTGTTACTTAGATATTTTATAATGGGTACACGCACGTATTCACGAGATCTGAATAATTCCTTTGGTGGGCCATACCCCAAAATTCAAGATTATTGAATGATATCAAATATTCCATTATAGAATTTTAGGCCAGTGGCCAAAACATGATCCGGAAAACTGATGGACAGCATAGATATACAGTATATACTTCAAGATAGCCCCACATCACGGCCAGGCTGAACTCAGTCTTACCCCGGCCGGACCGAATCCTCTCCCGTGTAGGAGCGAGCGTTCCCAATCATCAGATTAACCATAACGTATCCGACACGATGTCATTCCTTTCTTATTTTGGGCTAGACTCCAGTGTTAGTTTAGCAGCATTCTGAAAATGGCAGTGGCCTATCCTCCCTAAGTAGGCTCGGGTGTAGAAATATCCAGACCATCCCAATTATGAGTCAAATCATTCATGGAGATCATACTGATCGAGAAATCCTAGCCATCCACTTAGTGGCTGTCCAATGGATTGTTAAAGGCAAAGCAATTAGTGGTTCAAATCCAAAGAGAAAAATCAGTTGGTTAATATTATATTATCAGTGACATCCGCGTTTGGATCAGTGATTTGAACGGTTTGATTGCTGTATAACTATTGTCAAACGTGTGATTGAATATTCGTCACCACTCTTTTAACGGTCCTAAGCTAAGATAACAGCACGGTATTTTAATTTTTATTTTTAACTTGGGGACCTGAACTGACTCTATTTTGCCCCTATTATGAGTCGCGACTCACTGTGACTCGTCCACTCGGGGCATATTTGGGTGGAGACTCCCGGTATCAAACAGGATCTCCGAGTCGACACGGATGAGTGGCATCAAAGTTGGATGAATTAAAAGTCATGCACCGGACCTATAGCCGTTAATCTAGGGTGCATTAACCAAACGGAGGTAGCACAATAATATGAACGATATAATTAACAATTTATTTATCTCTCAATAGTAGAGATTCCATACTATAATATTAAATGCGTATATTGTAAGAAAATGCATTCTTGATGCCATAGAGAGGTGATGCTCCACACCTTACACTCTTAAAAAACCTATAAATAAGATTAGCATTTTCTATTATTGTGGGTGGGGGACTAATGTGGGATCAACTATATACGGAATAAGCGCACGGATCTATCTGTGCATAGGACATGGGGATCAAGGGTTCAGATGACTTACCTAACTAAGACACCATGAATACCAGATATGAATACCAGAAACCTCTGCTATAGTCTTCCTTTCCTTTACACCCTTATTCAAAACAGTAGATGGGAATTCAGATTATGTTGTAGTGTCGGATCAAGGACCCAACAGTCTCTAATATAGAGTCTAGAGAGAGACAGTTTGAAACCCATCACAACTCTCTCTCCCACGCTCCACATCTCTGTGTCCTAGTTCAACTCAAGTAGCCCTACGTAAGGCTATAGCATTCCACCCCTAATACGCACTGCTACGCAGCAGATCACCTGAAGTAGGGCCCACTGGTGTACTTTAATCATATAGTCCAACTGAAGGACAATCCAGACCGTTGATCAGTAAGGCCCACCACATAGAGTTCTTACATTCTCCCACTTGGGCCTTATTGAGCAATGTCAATGATTGTCATATATAATAATGTTGAAAACAAGTTTTGATTTTAAGAAAATATCCAAATAGTTAACCAATGAAATAGTTAGATAATATGAGTAATGCTATTCAATCTGGTCCATCAAGACTGTCAGTATCGAAACGCGGTAGTCGTTACAACATTTAATTTAGGCGAAATGAGACTAAGTGCGATCACAAGTGCTTTTAATCTTAACGACATAGATCAAGAACTAGGAAATATGGTATAAGGATGACACACTTTAGTGTGATGATATGTGCCTATCCTTAAGAGGTCCTGAAGCTTTTACATGTCTCCAACGATACACGACTATATTTCTACTTACTCAAAATTTGGGCATATATATAGAAAAACGGAAATAAATCTTTATATCAAAATCATCCAAAAAATAAACTGCATTAAAAGAGATCTCTAAATGTCTATGAAAATTAAAATACGCTCAACTCCCACTAACTGAAAATATCTGTAGAATCAATGACTCTCATGGATGTCACATGCTCCTGAAATGACGTGATATGGAGCCCTTTAGTGAGCGGATCTACAATCATCTGCTTAGTGCCGATGAATTTCACGGACGCCTGATGATTCTAAACTCTTTCCTTTACAACAAGATATTTGATGTCGATATGCTTTGACCTTGACAAATGCTTGTTATTACTAGAGAAGGAAATAGTAGCTAAATTATTGCAAAATATTCTCAAGGATTTTAGAATATGCTCCAATACCTGCAAACCTGAGAAGAAACTCTTTAATCATACACTACCAAAAAAAGGGGCAAAGGCTACGGATTAAATCCGTAGCCATAGACCTATGGCTACGGATTCAGTCCGTAGCTAGTCCGTAATACGACCGCCGTCGTAGGTGCCATAACGATAGGTCTGGAACCTATAGCTACGGATTTAATGTAAGCCTCGTATCCTAGACCGTACCGTTTCATAGGCTTCCGCGGTCTTCCCGGTCGAATTCCGGCGACCTTCGACCCTTAATCGGTATTTGCGCGCGACCTGGATTCTCGTGCCGTTAACCTGAGTCGACTCAATCCAGGGCTTATACTTTAGCGACTGCGTCGTCGCCGCGGTTCCGATGCCGCGACTCGCGCGCTGATGCGATACCCTGGTTGGGAGTTGTGGGCTAGCGTTCTGTGCGAGGAAACGCCGCGCGTGCGAATCCCGAGAGAATCTCTACAAGGTGTCACATCAATCAATCAATCCCATCATGTCAAGTACACATCAACTTTTACCCTTTCCCAAGCAAGCCCCAAAAGTCAAAAGTTTCTTACAACCCATAACTCCTCTTACCCCTTTTGCCAAAAAAGTCAAAAAAAGAGCTCTTACACCCATCCCTCTCTCCCATCCATCACTCCATCACCCATCATTCTCTCTCTCTCTCTCCCTTACAAGTCTCTCTCATTTCAACTCTCCCTTAAGCAAAAAAATTCATACGTATGGTCCTCCCATGGTGAGAAAATTGCATTTGTGAGACCCACCTTTCCTACCCCTTCATCTCTCATCTCAACCATCCATTTCTCATCTTCCTCCATCAAAGAGAAGCCCAAGGAGCTAAGGAAGCCAAGGGAGCAAGAAGATCAAGTGGTGGGTGCCTTGATAGGGTAGATTTTGATATTTTTAAGATGGGCCAAGTGAGGCCAACCGATCAATGGTTTGGATCTCACTTTGGACCCTAAGATGTGGCCAATGGCCCACTTGGATCATCATGATCGTTCCATGATGGGGCCATTCTCCATGGACCCCATCATGATGTTTATTTCCTTGTATGCTTAGGGTCATCTAGACCATCTATTTTAGTGGAGAAAGGATCTCCACCGTTGGATTTCAATTCCATGGACCCCACATGTAATGGGACCAACTTGATGTATGATTTAGTGCAAGAAAGGGCCCATAGTGCCGGGGTCCCTCCATCACGCGGATCTCACCCTCTATCTCTCTCTTTCCCTCTCTATTTTTCTCTTTTTTTTGTTGATGATAAGAAGGTTGTGTGGCCCACTTGAATGGACCCCACCACAAGGTATGTATTCATCCAAATCACCTACAAGTGGGGCCGACTTTGCATGTATTGTACCACACCATCCATCAGTGGTGGCCCACATGAGGAGGCCCACCTGGTTCGGCATACAGTCCAGCGTCCAGGGACGCTGGACGTTATTTTTTTGGAAAACACAGCAACCTTGTTTCCAAGCCAAGGAGGGTGGCCCACTTATGTAGGCTCCATCTTGATATAAGTATTTAATCCACGCCGTCCATTCCGTTCTAAGCCTTAGGTTAGGCGTTGAACCAAAATATGGTGTCAACCCGAGGTCCTGGTGGGCCATACTGTGGCAAATGGAGGTTTGCACCATTGAAACCTTTCCTAACCCTTTTATACGTCGAAACAGGCCCAATATTGGGCTTGTTTTGCTTGTCAGAAGCTAGGGAAGGCCGTTGGACGGAATAGATCGCCTAGATGTGGACCCCTCCTGCGAAAACCACTGAAAAACAAGAAATCAAAAAAAAATAAACTTCACAGCAGCCGCTGCTGCTGTGTCAAGAAGTGCACCAGGCGCTGCCTGCGCCAGCGCCCAGCGGACGGCCGGGCGGTCAAGCAGCCACCCACGGCTGTAGCCGTGGGCCCCACCTTGATGTTTTTCTGCTATCCAATCCGTTCATAGGGTGGGCCACTACCTGAAGTGGGCCCACCCCAAAAATCAGCTTGATCCAAGACTCAGGTGGCCCACATGAAAGAAAATAGTGAGGTTGAGAGTCTGCCATTGAAATCCCTGGTTTGGGCCACAGAAGTGTTGGATCCAGCCGAAAATTATTCTCCCTATTCATTTGGGCCCACGTGACATTATCAATGGATTGGATGGAATGTAAACATTATGGTGGGCCCCACATGGAGCCCACAGTGAGGTATGTGTTATATGGCCACCGTCCAGGCAGACGGTGGGGCCAGCGGTGATGTAAGTGTTTTATCCCCACCGTCCAGGGACGGTGGGCCTCGTGTGCGTGCGTGTGTGGTGTGTGCGTGTGTGTATATTTATATATATATATATATATATATAATATTATATTATATATAATATCATATGTATTATATATATATATATATATATATATTATATTATACCATATTTAATATAATATTGGTGGGAGGCCCACCTCAGTTTGCTTGTGGACCTCGGTTTGCTTATGGCCCATGAATGAGGCCCACTTTGATATGTATGTAAGGCCCATGGGTCGAGGCCCATTTGAGGTATTAGGGGCCCATGGGTTATGGCCCATTAAAGATGTTTTGGGGCCTATGGGTTTAGGCCCTTTTGATATACATATGGGGCCCAATTGGCGAGGCCCATTTAATACACAAACGGCCCATAAGATTAGGCCCATTTGATGCATTCTAAGGCCCACGGGTTATAGCCCATTGCAATGTACATAGGCCCATTGGTGCGGCCCATTGATGTGGCCCACTTAATGAATATAAGGCCCATGTGATTTGGCCCATTTAATGTATTTAAGGCCCAATGGGATGTACCTAAGGTCCATTGCAATGTGTGATCCTAATATGATTTATGTAATGATGTTTACGACGGGCAGTACCTTGGGAACAATGGCGGTTTGACGTCCCCATTGCAAGTATAGTGTTGGTTAAATGTCCACATTATGACTTTCCCTTGGGCCCATACATGTAATGTGTAGGCCGTCTAGGCCCATCTTCATTATGAATATCATCTATTCCATATAACATGTTTAATTCCATGGTTCATGATCATATGCATCATACGTATGCTTGATATGAGAATTGACTGATCATAGCATATGCCTTCGGGCAGATGGTTTAGGGGCTCCCGTACAGGGGGTGTTGCCCTACATGAGCGCACGATACGCGTAGGATTGCTGCATGACTGGATAGTGTGATTCATGCATTCGCATTGTGTGATATGGTTACTGTACACCCTAGCGACATCAGGGCCGTAGCCTCCACAGACGTATCGTGGTTGGCAAGATTGGATACCGAAAATACTGTTCTACATGGGGTGCGATAGATATCCCTGGGTGAAAGTCCCTAAACCCTTATGGTACCAGGAGGTTGCTCCAACGTCTAGACCGAGTGGATGCATGAGCGCTGAGTGCCGATTACCAGACGGTTGCGCTTTCCACTGTGTCGTGGTCGGTTGGAAGGGGGTGCGGCCTTACCCGCCCGAGAGTAGGGGGCAATGCTAGGCTGAGTCTGACCAGCTCGAGGAATGGGTCCGCTATTGACGAGCCGAGCCCGATTTTGGCAGGCGGATAGTGAGGTCTTTTCCACTCACCTTATTGCGCGCGATGGGGCGGCAATCTGGCTTGGAGTGTACTAGACCCCGGTGATATTCCAGATTTTGAGCTGTATTGATATGTGGACTTAGATGAGGATTTGCATGCTTGAGTTGCATTTCGCATTGCATGGCCTTGGTATGGCCGACATCATTCTTTGCACCGCATGGCCTTGGTACGGCTATGGTATTCTTGGCATTCATCAGCATGTTCCGCATTACTCTGATACTGTATAGCTGCATTATCACCTTAAGCATACACTTTCACCACCCTCTAAGCTTTCTATAAGCTTATGCACGACCGTTGCGTGCAGGTGACGTTGGATCGCAGCAGCGCTGAGGCTTGGGCGCGTAGCTGATCTTTTTGGAGCTTTTGGTCTATCACCATTGTATTTCCCTTATGCTCATTGTACTTGTAAAGTTTTTGATTATAGTGGAAATGTGATGGAGTTTTTGGTTGTTGTTTGTGGGTTATGCCTTTGGTTATGCTTATTACGAATCAAACTGATGTTGAAAATCCTCCTTGTAGCATCCCAGGATCGGAACCTGGCGAATGGGCGCTGGGAGCCGAGAATGGGGTTCTACGGAGGCTGTCGGCGCCAAATTCGGCGATCGAAAATTTTATGAGCCCGGTTTCCGAGTTTGGGGCGTGACATTTAATCCGTAGCCATAGGTCAATGGCTACGGATTAAATCCATAGCAATTATATCTGTAGCCAAAAACTTAAACAGCTACGGATATTATTTGTAGCTGAAAGTCCGTAGTAATAGGCCAAAATTTAAAAGGCTACACTTGTCTGATTATTGGCTACGGATTTAATCCGTAGCTATATGCTAAATAGCTACAGATATAATCCATAGCAATTATATCTGTAGCAAAAACTTCAAACAGCTACGGATATTATTTGTAGCTGAAAGTCCGTAGCAATATGCCAAAATTAAAAAGGCTACGCCTGTCTGACTAGTGGCTATGGTCAATATCCGTAGCTATTTTGTACATTGGAAAATTAAATCATTTGTTCATTCAATTACCACCTGTTCATTCAATTACCACATATACAATCATTCATTCATTCAATTACAATCATTCATTCATTCAATTACAATTACAATCCTTCATTAATTTAATTACAATTATAATCCTTCATTCAATTAATTACAATTACAATCAATTACAGTTACAATTACAATAATGCTGAAAATACAAATCTTTGGCTTCATTAGAGAAATGTGCTCGACTTCACCCTGAAATTTCAACAGCTTCGTATATTCCATCATCCTACAAACAGTCATGTCATTCATAAATTAGAATGCCCATTGGAGAAAAGAAAGACAGTGAAAGAAGTGCATCACGTATAACCACTTTTTTTTTCTTAATGAATTAAAAAAAAAAACTCAAAGAGGAATGAAATTGACACAAAAGAAATGGTCTCACCATATGATTATAGGTTTAGGTTTGGTTTAGGTTTAGGTTATAGGTTTAGGTTAAGGTTAGGCTATAGGTTATAATTAAGTTTAGGTTATAGGTTAAGGTTTAGGTTATAGGTTTTGGTTTAGGTTTAGGTTAAGGTTTAGGTTATAGGTTATAGCTTTTGGGAACTTGATTACAAGTTAAGGTTTAGGTTTAGGAAATCGGGTTCGGGCTCGGGATCGGGTTTAGGTTTGGATTTTCAAGTTTAGGTTTAGGTTAGGGAGTTGAGATTAGGATTAGGTGTAGGTTTGGGTTTAAGGATTTGAGAATACATTTAGGTTTTAAGTTTAGGTTTAAGTTAAAGGTTTTAGGAAAGATTATAAGTTTAGGTTAGGTTTATGTTTAGGTTTAGGTTTAGGTTATAGGTTATAGCTTTAGGGAATTGAGAATGGGTTATGGTTTAGGGAAAGGTTAGGTTTAGATAATAGGTTTTGGGATTTGGGAATAGTTTTTGGTTATAAGTATAGGTTTAGGTTAGGTTATAGGTTAAGGTTTAGGGATTTGAGTTTAGGCTATAGGTTTAGGTTTAGGTCTAGGTTTAGGTTTAGGGAATTGAGTTTAGGTTATAGGTTTAGGTAATAGGTTTTGGGATTTGGGAATAGTTTTAGGTTATAAGTATAGGTTTAGGTTAGGTTATAGGTTAAGGTTTAGGGATTTGAGTTTAGGTTATAGGATTAGGTTTAGGTTTAGGTTTAGGGATTTGAGTTTAGGTTTAGGTTTTATGTTTAGGTTTAGGTTTATGTTTGGGTTTTGGGATTTGAAAATGGGTTCGGGTCTAGGTTATAGGTTTTGGTTTCGGTTTAGGTTATAGGTTTTGAGATTTGAGAATGGGTTCGGGTTTAGGTTATAAGTTTTGGTTTTTGTTTAGGTTTAGGTTATAGGTTTTTGGATTTGAGATTGGATTATGGTTTAAGTTTAGGAAATCGGGTTCAGGTTCGAAATTGGGTTTAAGTTTGGGTTTTCAAGTTTAGGTTTAGGTTTAGGTTAGGGAGTTGAGATTATAATTAGGTGTAGGTTTAGGTTTAGGGAATTGAGTTTAGGTTATAGGTTTAGGGAGAGGTTAGGTTTAGGTAATAGGTTTTGGGATTTGGGAATAGTTTTAGGTTATAAGTATAGGTTTAGGTTAGGTTATAGGTTAAGGTTTAGGGATTTGAGTTTAGGTTATAGGATTAGGTTACGGTTTAGGTTTAGGTTATAGGTTTTGGGATTTGAGAATGGGTTTGGGTTTAGGTTATAGGTTTTGGTTTTGGTTTTGGTTATAGGTTTTGGTTTAGGTTATAGATTTTTGAATTTGAAAATGGGTTCGAGTTTAGGTTATAGGTTATGGTTTTGGTTTAGGTTATAGGTTTTGATTTAGGTTATAGGTTATAGGTTTATGTTAAGGTTTAGGTTTAGGTTAAAGGTTTTGGGATTTGAGAATGAGTTCACGTTTAGGTTATAGGTTTTGGTTTTGGTTTTGGTTTAGGTTATAGGTTTTGGTTTAGGTTATAGGTTTTGGAATTTGAGAATGGATTCGGGCTTATAGGTTTTGGTTTAGGTTATATGTTTATGTTTAGGCTATAGGTTTTCGTTTTGATTTTGGTTTAGGTTTAGGTTATAGGTTTTGGTTTAGGTTATAGGTTATATGTTTTGATGTAGGTTATAGGTTATAGGTTTAGGTTTTAGGTTTTGGTTGTGGTTTTGATTTAGGTTATAAGTTATAGGTTTAGGTTAAGGTTTTAGGGAAAGGTAATAGGTTTTGATTTAGATTATAGGTTATAGGTTTAGGTTTTAGGTTTAGGTTTAGGTTTTGATTTATATTATAGGTTTTAGGTTTAGGTTTAGGTTATAAGTTTTAGGATTTGAGAATGGGTTTGGGCTTAGGTTATAGGTTTTGGTTTTGGTTTAGGTTATAGGTTTTGGGATTTGAGAATGGGTTCGGGTTTAGGTTATAAGTTTTGGTTTTGGTTTTGGTTTACGTTATATGTTTTTGGATTTGAGGATGGGTTATGGTTTAGGTTTAGGAAATCGGGTTCAGGTTCGGGATTGGGTTTAAGTTTGGGTTTTCAAGTTTAGGTTTAGGTTTAGGTTAGGGAGTTGAGATTAGGATTAGGTGTAGGTTTTGCTTTAGGGAATTGAGTTTAGGTTATAGGTTTAGGGAAAGGTTAGGTTTAGGTAATAGGTTTTGGAATTTAGGAATAGTTTTAGGTTATAAGTATAAGTTTAAGTTAGGTTATAGGTTAAGGTTTAGGGATTTGAGTTTAAGCTATAGGTTTAGGATTAGGTCTAGATTTAGGTTTAGGGAATTGAGTTTAGGTTATAAGTTTAGGGAAAGGTTAGGTTTAGGTTATAGGTTTTGGGATTTGAGAATAGTTTTCGATTTGGATTTTATGTTTAGGTTTAGGTTTAGGTTTGGGTTTTGGAATTTGAGAATGAGTTCGGGTTTGGGTTATAGGTTTTGGTTTAGGTTATATGTTTAGGTTTAGGTTATAGGTTTTGGGATTTGAGAATAGGTTCGGACTTAGGTTATAGGTTTTGGTTTTGGTTTAGGTAATAGGTTTTGGGATTTGAGAATGGGTTCGGGTTTAGGTTATACGTTTTGCTTATAGGTTAAGGTTTAAGTTTAGGTTTAGGTTTAGGTTATAGGTTTAGGGATTTGAGAATGGGTTCGGGTTTAGGTTATATGTTTTGGTTATAGGTTATAGGTTTATGTTAAGGTTTAGGTTATAGGTTATAGGTTTAGGTTATAGGTTTTTAGATTTGAGAATGGGTTATAGTTTAGCTTTAGGAAATTGGGTTCAGGTTCGGAATTGGGTTTAGGTTTAGGTTTTCAAGTTTAGGTTTAGGTTTAGGTTAGGGAGTTGAGATTAGGATTAGGTGTAGGTTTAGGTTTAGGGAATTGAGTTTAAGTTATAGGTTTAGGGAGAGGTTAGGTTTAGGTAATAGGTTTTGGGATTTGGGAATAGTTTTAGGTTATAAGTATAGGTTTAGGTTAGGTTATAGGTTAAGGTTTAAGGATTTAAGTTTAGGTTATGGTTTAGGTTTAGGTTATAAGTTTTGGGATTTGAGAATGGGTTCGGGTTTAGGTTATAGGTTTTGGTTTTGGTTATAAGTTTTGGTTTAGGTTATAGGTTTTTGAATTTGAGAATGGGTTCGAGTTTAAGTTATAGGTTATGGTTTTGGTTTAGGTTATAGGTTTTGATTTAGGTTATAGGTTATAGGTTTATGTTAAGGTTTAGGTTTAGGTTAAAGGTTTTGGGATTTGAGAATGAGTTCACGTTTAGGTTATAGGTTTTGGTTTTGGTTTAGGTTATAGGTTTTGGGATTTGAGAATGGGTTCGGGCTTAGGTTATAGGTTTTGGTTTTGGTTTAGGTTATAGGTTTTGATTTAGGTTATAGGTTATAGGTTTAGGTTAAGGTTTAGGTTTAGGTTATAGGTTTAGGGATTTGAGAATAGGTTCGAGTTTAGGTTATATATTTTGATTATAGGTTATAGGTTTATGTTAAGGTTTAGGTTATAGGTTATAGGTTTAGGTTATAGGTTTTTGGATTTGAGAATGGGTTATGGTTTAGGTTTAGGAAATTGGGTTCAGGTTCGGGATTGGGTTTAGGTTTAGGTTTTCAAGTTTAGGTTTAGGTTTAGGTTAGGGAGTTGAGATTAGGATTAGGTGTAGGTTTAGGTTTAGGGAATTGAGTTTATGTTATAGGTTTAGGGAGAGGTTAGGTTTAGGTAATAGGTTTTGGGATTTGGGAATAGTTTTAGGTTATAAGTATTGGTTTAGGTTAGGTTATAGGTTAAGGTTTAGGGATTTGAGTTTAGGTTATAGGATTAGGTTACGGTTTAGGTTTAGGTTATAGGTTTTGGGATTTGAGAATGGGTTTGGGTTTAGGTTATAGGTTTTGGTTTTGGTTTTGGATTTGGTTATAGGTTTTGGTTTAGGTTATAGGTTTTTGAATTTGAAAATGGGTTCGAGTTTAGATTATAGGTTATGGTTTTGGTTTAGGTTATAGGTTTTGATTTAGGTTATATGTTATATGTTTATATTAAGGTTTAGATTTAGGTTAAAGGTTTTGAGATTTGAGAATGAGTTCACGTTTAGGTTATAGGTTTTGGTTTTGGTTTAGGTTATAGGTTTTGGTTTAGGTTATAGGTTTTGGGATTTGAGAATGGGTTCGGGCTTAGGTTATAGGTTTTGGTTTAGGTTATAGGCTTTGAATTTAGATTCAGAACACGACCATCCGACACAAATGCCAGGCCTTTCCAATGCTGTCCATAAAAAATGGACAGCTTCATCATGGTCATAATAGCGGTTCCCTCTTTCCAGGGAACCCCGCTCTTCCGAATAGCTCCGACGCACATCCGGGTTTGCTCTATTAATTTCGAACAAATACATAAACACGGCCTATCCAAATGGTCAGGCCCCTCCAATGCTGTCCATAGGAAATGGACAGATTCATCATGGTCATAACAGCGGTTCCCACCTTCCAGGGACCCCCGCTCATCCGGATAGCTCCGACGCACATCCGGGTCTGCCCCATTAATTTCGAGCAAATTTAATGGAGCAAATACATAACCACTTGGTCCCAAATACTTACTTTATAAAAGAAAATCTTCCCTGTTTTCTCAAATTTTCCATTTCGATCTTTTTCAGCTCAAATCCATGTCAATGCATGAGAATCATACATAAACATGGATTTTAAGCAAAATACATGAGGAAAATTACAACATAGATATCATGCACACGATATCATATAATGTATTATTTAATGAACTACACATGTGCATTCTTGACAAGAGACGTACCATATGCTTGAATCTGAAATATGCAGCTCCGACCCTCCCACATGTAACATCCACCTGAGGTAGAATAGATGCTCATCTGTCATACAAGCATTTGCCAAATTCTGAATCTAAATAAGCAACATTTTCAATAGTTCTTTGCTCCAAACTGATAGAAGTGGGGAAACAAATCTTCCGCCATTGCTTTTTTAGATATCCTTCAATACCACAATGGTTACATGGGACATCCAACAGGCCCTAAACCTGTCAAATGAGCTAGAAAGTATAGTTGCAGCCAAAGAAATCAAATAAAAAACCATATATCAATAGTTTTGTTCACTCCCCAAGTATAGGGTTGTGATGTAGTAATAAACTCGGTGAGACCGAGGTCGAATCCCAAGGGACTGATACTTATACGTTTCCTGAAACTAGGTAGAAATAGAACTAGCCTAAGATGAAATCTAAATCCAATATAAAGTGATGAATAATGGTGAGAGATTAATCTAAAACTTAAGAGAAATCGGAGATAAGAAACTAGGGATTCAGAGGATCCACTTGTAAAGATCAGGGAGATCTTATGCCTGCTTCAAAAATCATGAAAATTAAACTGAACTTCCTCTGATATAATTTTAAGGAGATGAAAGGTATATGAATTAGAGTGGATGGTGGAAACCCTGTGATCTTGCATTCTGACTAACTTTCAGGCCACTTAAGCTTCAGTTTCTCAATTTTCTCGGATCTCTGGCGTGTATATCCATTGATCTCGATCCCTTGGAGTTCATTCCTTGCTCTGGTGACTTCGGAGCGTTAAATCCATACTTTTAATACTCTTTTTTCAATCAAAGCTCCTTATTACATCCTGCAACAAAAACACGATTAAATTATAATATTAGGCATTATTGTGTACGTAAAATCAGGCAGTAATCGGGGTCTGATATGCAATATTCGACCCTCAACACAACCCCCAACCAACATTTTGCTAGTCCCGAGCAAATTATGCGAAAAATAAGTTGAAAATTATAGGACAATTTCTATAAAGTCGAATGATTTTTTTGAAAAACAATCCAGATCTTAGAATTCTATGATTCATGAATGTTGGGCATTACTATCTCCTGGACTCGAACACACGATAACTTCATAGTCGAGTTCAAAGTATTAATCCATTAATCAGAATAATTCTAAACATTAAGTTCCATGGGTGTATAGTCTAATCTCGGCTTATCATCATTAAAATTCACTTCTCTATCTCAGGATATCATTGGTAACCAACACGAGAAATACCAAAACTTGCCTCACAAATCATCTTTTCATCATTTTTATTTTTATTTTTTTGCTTTTGATTTTTCTAGTAAAAGTAACGTCAAGAAGGGGAATCAAATCCTCACCTACAGGAAGTAAACCTATGATGAAGACTGTACACCTAACTTTTTCCACATATCATCTATGGGGAATTAAATATACACCTATAGGGAGCAAACCTATGGTGTAGACCATTCGCCCAATCCTTTCAATTTCTCAGGTTGGTTCCTTTCAAGCTTAGTGATTACCAAGTTAATCCTTTAATATCGAACTGAACCCTTAATGTGCAAGCGAGACGTGTTTTGTGAAATCCTGACTCAATTAATATTTAAAACCTCTAATCATGGATTAATAGTTCGAAATTAACTGTGAAATCTAACAAATAGTTGAATCCAAGAGTCATAAATTCCAACATCACTTATCTTGTAATTCTAAATCCAAGATAGCCGTTAAAATCACTTCGAATTCATACGAAATTCCAGAAAATTTTTAAAATTTTCACAATTTTTGCTCAAGACCAAGAAAACACTGATTAGGAAACCTAATCTCCCACCCCCAACCTAAAATCTACATTGTCCTCAATGTAAAAGAAATAAGCATGCAATGCACATGGGACAACGAAAATATAAGAGGAGTGATGGAAAGATAGTACCTGGACGAAAGAATCAAGAGGCTTTCCATAGATATCTACGTAAGAGCGGGTCAGCACAAGAGAGAGAACCAACAAAAATAAAAATAAAATCCTACCTATACCACTTTCGCAGGTGCTCTCGATTGCATTTAGCATATGCAACAAGCCTTTAAACCCCTAGGTTGCCCCTAGTGGACGAGTTGTAGTCTCGTGAGGGTTTGCAGCAATGTTACCCACAAACATTGAACTAAGAAAATAAAATGGAATGAAAAGCTAAGTTGCCTGCCAGGAGCGCTAAGTTTACCATCTATCCTAAAACAGCATAAAATAAACTACCCTAGTCCTATGAAAGCAGGAAAAAACTACTCGATCATGCTGCAAGGTTCCTCTTCCGGCCAATATCGTGATAAGTCTCTCAGTAAGTTCCTCAGCAAGATCATCCAAAAGCCCTTTTTGCAATAGGCTTGGGCGCCCTGGAGCATGACTTTCCAGAGAGACTTATGTACCTCATAAGAAATTTTCCATTGAATAGCTTGAGGTATCCAACGTATATACGATTCACCTGTGACAGAAGAAGTTTCAACGTTAGTACTCCATGGTGAATCAGAGACTACACGTAAATAAAGTTTAGAAAACTTTTTAAGAAGTGATGTAATCTCAACACATTCCGAAGTATCAGACTTCGGTTCCATTGTCGGTTCTTCCTCCTTTAATGGTAGACGTTTAAGATCAAGGGAAGAAGGGGCTTCAGAATAAGGGTTCTCTCGGTCAGTGATGACTACCAAGATGTTGTCTTGCAAGGGATCCACTTTATCTTTTGACATGGGATCGTTTGAACCTGCAAAGTGTGCCAAGCAATCCCAAGAATTGGGAAGTTCAGCTGAGTGTGACTTATTTTTCACATTGTAGCTCGTGATGATCTGCCTAAGGAAACCATCATCCTTGAAAGTAGCCGGATGTACGCTTTCTTCCTCCATTCCTGCACAGACAGATTGAAAATTAATAGGGTAAGCATCGATGTGATCACTTTGTTTATTGAGACTACTCAATCGAGGCGTTGAATTGTCAAACGTGTATAGCTCAGATGGTGGCCTCAATTGAGTGGTTTCAAATTCCAGGGTCGTAGCGAACAACTCGTCCTTCTCCTGAATCACATCATCATTCGATTTAGAGGCATGGTCTAAACATGTTTCACAAGAGTTAAAAGGGTTGGTTGTAAGGAGCTCCTCCTCTACCTTTAAATTAGACATGTCAGGTGAGGGGAGTGACTCATTATAACCGACCACTTTGTGTACATCTTGATCATGGACCTGGACCAACCTTGAGATAGATTCCAGGGGAACTGTGGCTGCACATTCAGGATCGTCGTCCCAATATTCATCATATTCTAGTTCAGTGCAGTGCACATTTGGGATGAGATTGCCTTCCTCACATTCTGTTCCTAAAATTGGTTGAGGTTCGAATAAACTAACCTTTACCTCATCATTGAAATCCTGTGTGTCATGTAAGGAAGGTGTGTCATCATCACTATATTTAAAAGGCACTCATGTATCTTCACCATTCCTTTTAACAGTCATCGACATCTTCTCATCAGGAGATTAAACCGCATGCTCATTAATGGAATCCAACTCCTCATTCCAAATTCTAGATTCCTTCAAAAGTGAGTGAGGATCACTTTCCTCGCATTGTATTTTTGAATTTGGTTATGGTTGGGATGAGAAAACTTCCTCTATCCTTTCGAGGCGTGAAGTGAGTGTTTCCATTACTTTTTTAATTTCTTCAAGACAGGCCATGCCATGTTGAAGTGAATCCTCTTGGGTCATTTCTGGTTGAATTTCAAAGGTATGGGATCCAAGAGAATTATTATAACATGTTGATGGTTCATTTACCCAATTTTGATGTTCCCACCGGTTATAGTCATACTGATCATAGGTGGGAGAATCTGCTGGTTGGTAATACTTATTATCACTCATGATATAATCACGCATTGTTTTCTTTTTATCAGATGGGTGATAATAATTCTCACAACCATAATTATGATAACCCCAACACTCACGTACTGTTTTGTTAATCCGTGGGGTGTAATTGTTCTCTTGCATATAATCACGTAAGGACTTCTTAGCCGGTGGATCTTTATATTATGATCGGTTCTCACTGAAAGTTTCAGAAAAGTTTTGAGACATAGGTTGATTTATATCTTCATCATCCCAAAATAGGTTATTCTTCTCAGCATACTGACGTTCCCACTCGTGCATATACATGATGAAACCCTTAATCTGAATTTAATCCTAAGAAAAACAGAAGAAAAGATCCTACAGCAATGTGTAAAGTAAGAGGAGGAGAAGTTAGAAAGAAAGTACCAAATGAGAAGTTCCTATGTTAAGATCCTGTAAAAAGAAAACAATAGAAAGTTAGTTTCTAAAAAGGAAAGTTCCCTAAACCTAGAAGCTAAGTTAGTTTCTAAAAAGAAGACCTAGAATTAGAAAGTTTCTAAAATAGAAAATCGAAGCCTAAAATAAATGAAAGATGAGTTAGTTTTTAAAATTAGAAAGAATTTCTAAAAAGGGAAATAATTAACCTAGTTTCTAAAAACAAAAGATGAAAGTTTCTAAAAATAAACTAGTTCCTAAAAATAGAAAAATACTAGAAAATAGAAAATTTTCAAAACTCAAACCCTAATTCTAAAAATAGAAAAAGTAGAGGAATTAGAAAGGGATTACCAGTTTAGAAGTTATTTCAGGATCCTACAAAACAGGAAAACAGGTTAATTTCTAAAAATAAAATAATAGTTTTTTAAAAATAAAATAAAATAAAAACCTTTAACCTAAAGTTAGTAAAATCCTAATCCTAACCTAATTCTAAAACTAATTAATTTCAGAAAAACGTAACCGTCAATCCCCGGCAACAACGCCAAAAACTTGTTCACTCCCCAAGTATAGGGTTGTGATGTAGTAATAAACTCGGTGAGACCGAGGTCGAATCCCAAGGGACTGATACTTATACGTTTCCTGAAACTAGGTAGAAATAGAACTAGCCTAAGATGAAATCTAAATCCAATATAAAGTGATGAATAATGGTGAGAGATTAATCTAAAACTTAAGAGAAATCGGAGATAAGAAACTAGGGATTCAGAGGATCCACTTGTAAAGATCAGGGAGATCTTATGCCTGCTTCAAAAATTATGAAAATTAAACTGAACTTCCTCTGATATAATTTTAAGGAGATGAAAGGTATATGAATTAGAGTGGATGGTCGAAACCCTGTGATCTTGCATTCTGACTAACTTTCAGGCCACTTGAGCTTCAGTTTCTCAATTTTCTCGGATATCTGGCGTGTATATCCATTGATCTCGGTCCCCTGGAGTTCATTCCTTGCTCTGGTGACTTCGGAGTGTTAAATCCATACTTTTAATACTCTTTTTTCAATCAAAGCTCCTTATTACATCCTGCAACAAAAACACGATTAAATTATGATATTAGGCATTATTGTGTACGTAAAATCAGGCAGTAATCGGGGTCTGATATGCAATATTCGACCCTCAACAAGTTTCAAACTCAAGAAACTCATGACACAATCTAAGGCATGAAAATATCGTGCTTACAGACAATCTGTTCTCTATCGTGCTCTCCCACCTCTTCTAGAAGCCTCACTTTCAATTGTTGAGGCATGTCCTGCAGCATCAAGTTTCAATGTAGGTCATCCAACCATACAACCATGTGGGTCGACTCACGGGTAGAGAAAAAAAAAATGGGACTCAAATGCAATCCACACAAAACATTCCTTGTTGAGACATTTCATCAAACAGTTAGCATGCATGACATACAGGAGATTATATATAATGGATTTTTAAATTTTTACAAGTGAGGCCATTGGCAGTTTTTTAAAGGAGACATTGGAGGAAAACAAACTTTGAACGCCAGGATACGGGGAGTAGCAAACCTCTGTTTAGTGAGCTCCTGTGCCAATGTTCTGTAAGCAGCTAAAGTGGTTGCACTTCTTCCTTCCTGAGCGACTAGTTCAGCACCAAAAAGAAAACAAATAAAAAATAAAAATAAAAAAGAAAAAAGTAAAAAAAAAACACAACTGTCAGGCAAAAAGTTCTACAATTATAGAGGCAAATGTATGAGGAAACAAATAGCAAATGTATAGAGGCAAATGATATTCGGATCTTCTTTATTCTTCTTCTTCTCCTTCTTTTGTATATGAATTAGTATCCTTATAAACAGTGAAAATCACAAAGAAAAAAAAGAAAAAGTGGGAACAGAAAAATGAGAAATCTCGATATGGAAGCAAGATATTCAAATAATCAATGCTACGAGATGAGAAATTGCAAAACCTGTTACCAATTAGAAGGCACCTAATGACTCTGTAAGCCGGAAGAAGCTTGAAAAATCAATAATCTTTTATGAGATTGAAAACAAACCAAGAGGAGTTATATGATCCTTTATCTAATGACATGTAGAGTGAGCTCATGTTCTGATTTGAAAGCCATGAATACATCATAATTAAGCTCATTTGCATAAAAGTGGAACTAATCTACTAATTTATCATTATTTCAAAATCAGCAAAAGATCATATATCTATAACAGATTTCATCACACAATATTTGAGGATATTTGATGTGGATTAAAAGGGAGAATTCAAAGTGGAGAATTCAAAGATAAATTCATAATTAAGCTCATTTGCATAAAAGTGGAGAATTCAAATATCAGAAACATGAAAACTCAGTTTCTATAGAAATTTCAAAGTAAAGTCATCTCAACATCAAAGATCTAATGAAAACATGCCGTTAAGTGAAAGAGGGAAAAAAACAAACTAATTACTCATCAAACTATTAGAACCCCCCCCCCCGCACAAAAAAAAAAGGCATACCAAATCAGCATAAGCCAATTCAACAAACACTAAAAAATTAAACCAAAATCAAAATCCCCCCCTATATAAGATATTTTAAAATAATAATAATATCATGAAAATGACTAACAACCCACTATGTGATCTACCAAAATCAGAACAATGATATGATTTAAGACATGGAAGAAGAACCCAATTCACCAAACATTACAAAATAAAGCAAAATCAAAATCCTAGAAAGGTATAAATCAAAAGAACCAGAAAATTCTAAATGAAACACTTGAAAGCCTAAAAAGGATCTGTCATAAACAAAAATCTCCAGAAATCGACAATATGACAAGAATCACCAAAAAAAATAAAAAAATATCCATAACCAACACGGATCCTTGAATTGAAGAAATATAACCATCAAGATAGAAATCAACTATCATCAATGCAAGTACACTTCCTTAAATTGCTAAATAGGCTGAGTTTGACCAGCTCGCGAATGGGTCCGCTATCGACGTGCCGGATAGGTATTGGCAGACTATTGGTCAGGCGGATAGTGAGGTTTCTTACGCTCATTTGGACTGTGCGGCTAGGAGAGCGACAGTGCCAGTTGGAGTGTATTGAACCCCGGTAATTATCCTGAATGAGAACTGTACTGATACATGTTGAGGATTGGCATGCTTGAGTTGCATTTCACATCGCGTGGCCGTGTTTTGGCCGATGGCATTCATATCTTGCACCGCATAGCCTTGGTACGGCTGATTGCATTCATGTGCTCATTACCATGTTTCCACATCACTCTGACCTTGCATTTTGAGTATGTTTATATTGCGCACACACTTACACCACCCTCTAAGCTTTCCATAAGCTTATGCACGATTGATGCATGCAGGTGACGCCAGGACGCAGTCGCAGCCATAGTCTCGCTGTAGTTGGAGCGTGCAGCTGAGCTTCTGGAGTTTGCTTCTTTTGTTACATTGTATTTTCCCTTTTTTGTCGCATTGTACTAAAAAGTTTTTGATCATAGTAGATTTTGTGGTGGTGTTCTTGTGGTTATTAGTTGTGGGTTATGCTTTTGTTATGCTCATTATGAATCAGACTGATGATTTGAAATCCTCCTTGTAGTATCCCAGGATCGGAACCTGGTGAATGGGTGCCGGGATCCAAAAATGGGGTTCTACGGAGGTGTCTAGCAACTGAGTGCTATATGCAGCAAGCTGAAGCAAGGCATCAAGCACGGCCTTTCTAGTCGGTAATGCAGGAATAGCTCCCCTCTCCATCACAGTCAATGCCCCACATGCATTTGCAAACTTGAGAGCCCCTCTCAATCGATCTTCATCCTGAAGCAACGAAAAATCAGAAGCAAAGAAGAAATTCAATACAAAAAAAAACTTGAGAGCCTCTCTCAATTGATCTTCATCCTTGCATAGAAATTCAATACAAAAATAGATCCATCATCACGTACCTAAGAAAAAAAAAATTGCAATCAGATGATTGTTGAATGCCTGGAACTGCTAACCACCTGGGACTCCTTGGAGGATCAAGCAAACACAAACAGGGGCGGTGGCTATGGACGAAGGCTGTGGTCACCGGGGTTGCGGCTGGTGGATGAGCTGGGGCAGTGATGAGGGTTGGATGAAAGGGGTTTTGAAAACCCTAGCACAGAATGTGCTCACAGATCAATGGTGAGTTTACGGCGAAAGGGGGTTTTGAAAACCCTAGCGAGAGAGACAGAGAGATTTGGAAACAGAGAGAGGGAAATGCGACTGAGTGACAGAGAGTGAATGAGGGAGTGCGAGAGATCGGGAGAGGGAGAGGGAAAGGGAGAGGGTCAATGCGAGAGAGAGAGAGAGAGAGAGAGAGAGAGAGAGAGAGAGATAAAGAGAGAGTGGGGGTTTTGGTTTTGGGAATTTGGGTGCGCGCGGGTGAGGAGTGCAGATAGGATTATTTTTAGGGGTGACGGACATCACCGTCTGGATTTTGTTTCGAATTGTGGGGCCCACTGTTGTGTATTTTATCTATCCACTCCGTCAATTCATTTTAACGGCTCCTTTTTATGGTTTATTCAAAAAATGATTCAGATCTAATATTTAGGTGGACCACACCACATATTAACGAAATAAATTTATTTTTTATTCTTTCTCATTGTGTGGTCCACTTAGACTTTTGATCTTTCTAATTTTTGGTCCCATGCACTGAAATAATATTTCAAAATTGATGGACTGATTAGATAAAACAAATATATTACAATGGGCCCCATGAAGCCCCTTAAGCATAGTCAGCCTCTAATAAGGTCCTATGGGGAGGTATGCTTTAGCTACAGATTAAGTACGTTTTAGCTATGGATTAAATCCGTAGCTATTTAGCTACAGATTCAATCCGTAGCCATAGACCTCTATAGACCGTAGCCTTTGCTCATTTTTTTGGTAGTGATAGTGTCTGATTAGATGCCTCGTGACAGGCGATAAATTCAGCTTCCATGGTGGACGAGGCTGTGGTAGACTGTTTCACGCTTTTCCACGATACAGCTCCTCTAACCATCATGAAGATATATCTTGAGGTGGACTTCTTAGTGTCAACACAGCTAGCAAAATCTGACTTCGTATGATGGTATTTATGGGCCTATCAGTATGTTTTCATATTACTCTGACTTCGTATGATTTTTATGAACTTGCCAATATTTCGATATTGTATGATTTATGATCTTATCAGTATTTCTGTTTACTCTGATAATTCCTGCTCTTATCAGTATCTCTGTTTACTTTGATAATTCATGATCTTGTCAGTATTTCTGCTTGCTTTGATAATTCATGATCTTGTTAGTATTTCTGCTTATTTCGATATTGTACGACTTATGGATTACCAGTATTTCCGGTATTGTATGATGATAGCATTGTATTGAATACTTGGCACTTACCTTGTGCACACACTTACTCCACCCTCTAAGCTTTTTATAAGCTTATGCACGATAGATGCGTGCAGGTGATGTTAGGTTGCAACAGTATTGAGTTCGGAGCATGCAGGGGCCTTCTGGAGATTGATTTTCGATTTATATATTTTCCTTTCAGCATTGTACTCAAATGATTATATTAGTAGATATGTGCTGATGATGTTACCTTTGTGAATTGGGTAATCTTGTGATTATTCTTATTACGAGTTAAATGTATATATATATATAAAAAATTCTCCTTGGAGGATCCTAGGATCAGAATCTGGCATATGAATGCTAGGAGCCGAGAATGGGGTACTACGAAGGCTGTCGGCATCGGATTCAGCGATCGGGATTCCTGTGAATCCGATTTTCGAGTTTGGGGCGTGACAGTGTGGATACATAATACATACATCAAGGTGGGCCCCATCCGCTGCCTAAACGGATGGACAGTTTGGATGTAACACAAACCTTATGATCAAACCCACAAAACTTGCTACCGTCCATACATTGGATGGTTGAGATATAACATATGCCTCATGATCAGGGGCCCACAAGACTGCTGACGTCATTGCAGCAGCTATAAAGCTGGTGTGTGGTAGACCAGCCAATCCGCTTCCACAGTAGGTGGGTCCCATGTGAGGCCCACCATAACATTGATTTTCCATTCAATCTATTCATAAGGTCACAAAGACCTGTATAAAGAAGAAAAACAAATTTCATATTGGTCTAAAACTTCTATGACCCAAAAAATGGTTTCAATGGTAGACGTTCAATCCCCTGTTACTTTTGGTGGTGTGGACCACCTTAGCCCCATGTACGGCTAATTTTTGGGATATCCCAATAATTAAAGGGGACCCATCAAATGGACGGTGTTGATGTTCAACACACATCCCGGTGGGGCCTGTGGTGGGGCCCACAATCCCTGCCCTTTTTACAAGCAGCAGGACACTGCTTGCTGCAGCGTCCTCTGGACACTGGCAGTAGCAGCGTCACTTATGCATTTTTTTTTATTTTTCTTAAGTTTTTCATAGGTGGGGCCCACATCAGGAGAACCCACTCCGCCGGTTGGGTTTTCGGCCTCAGGACAGGCCTAACAAGCCCAATATTCGATATGTTTTTGTACGTAAAAACATCACAGCGGGCCCTAATAGTTTATATCACCCAAAACCACTGTTTTCTACTATAGGGCCCGCCAGAGATTCGAATTAGCTTCATTTTTTGACTCAACGCCTAAAATGAGCGGGGAAATTGAATGGACGGTGTGGATCAAACACATATGTCACGGTGGGTCCCACCGCCCTAACTGGACAATGTGGACACCACACGTACAAGGTCCCACCGTCCCAGGACGGTGAGACAAAACACATATATTACGGTGGTTCCCACCGTCCACGTGCTGGATGGTGGGATGCAGCACATACATCCGTGGGTCCCACGTCCACAGATGGATGGTGAGGGTAAAACCCATTCATCATGGTGGTGTCATGTGGGTGGGCCACCAAGGTTTGGATCAAGCTGTTATTTGTGTTTCCCTTCACCTGGGCCAGGCCAACGGGCCTGCCGCTGGACGGTCCAGCAAGGTGGGCCCAACATAAGGATGACATGGATATAATACATACTTCATAGTGGGCTACACACCTCATCATCATCATCACCATGCAAAGGAAGAGAGAGAGAGAGAGAGAGAGAGAGAGAGAGAGAGAGAGACGGCGTAGTGAAGGGACCCCACCACTATGGGCCCCTCTTGTTTACAACACATACATCAAATTAGGTCCCATCACAAGTGGGCCCCTCAAATCATCAAGATCAACGGTAGAAATCCTAGATCACCCACCAATTGCAAAGCTTCTAGGCTCCCTGGACTCCTTGGCTCCTAAGCTTGCTCTTTGACGGAGGAAGATGAAGATTGGATGGTGGAGATTGGGGTAGGGAAGTGGGCCACACTTAGTTTCTTTCTCTCCTTAGAAGGCTTAGACGGTTGGCTCTCTTTCGGAGTTGCTTGGAATGCGAGAGAAATAAGAGAGAGAGGGGTGATGTAAGGAGAGAGGGATGGGTGTGTAAGAAGAGGTATGGGTTGGGTTGAATTTTGGGTGAGAGAGGGAAGGGTGGAGAGAGAGAGAGAGAGTTGACTTTGGGTAAGGTGGTGTAAGAGAGGGATGGGTTGGGTTGCTTGTACTTGATTAATTGATTGATTGATAGATTGATATGATGTTTGGTAGAGATTCTCTCAGAATTCGTAACATGCGACATTTACCTTGAAATAAATGCGGACTCACATCTCCTAACCTGGGTATTGGATCGGCGCGCGAGATGCGGCATTCAAACCGCGGCGACAGCGTGGTTGCAAGGGTACAAGTCTCGAGTTGAGTCGACTCAGATATTCGGGATGCGACTTAGGATCATGGGCAAACACCGATTACATGTCGTGAATTGCCGAAATTCGACTGGGAGGACTGCGAGAGTCTACGGAACGGTACGGTTTAGGATACGAGCCTTACAGATAATCTAGAATTTAATATCATACAGTTGATCATATCAACTAATGTCATATTTTTGCATTTCGCTAGGCTATTTTATTGAGGTGTGTAAGGTGTCGTAAATTCATAGATTATACCATTTGATTCACAGAAGTCATTGAATTCATTAGAAGAGTACTCACCCCTTCTATCACTTTTGAGGGCTTTAATCTTTACATCCAACTAATTTTTCACTTCGGCCTTATAAAGCTTAAACTTTTCATAGGATTCATATTTAGATTTTATCAAGTATACATAGGAAAATCTAGTGAAGTCATCGATAAATATGAAAATACATTTTTCGTTCACGAGTTAAATTATTATTTAAATCAAAGATATCAGGATGAATTAACTCCAAGGGTTGTGATTTTTTTATGACAATCCCGAATGGTTTTCTGGTTATTTTAAAATAGGCACATGCATTACATTTCCCTTCTTATTGTATTTCATATTTTGGTATAAGTCCTAGGATCATTATTCTTTTCATTGAATGATAATTAACATGACCTAGTCTAACATACCATAAAGATACAGAATCCACTATATAAATGGAAACATTATTATTATTATTATTATTATTCAGTTTAATCACACCATTACATAAATATCCTTTGCCTATAAACATATTATTCTTAGTGATAACCAACTTATCATACTCAATCACTATTTTGAATCCTCTCCTATTGAGAAGATCGCCTGACACTAGATTTTTAGACATGTCAGGTACATGTAATACATTTACTAGTGTCAGTCTTTTGTCTGATGTAAATTGAAGCTCGATTGTTCCTTTTCCAACAATGTTCGCACGAATGTTATTACCCATCTTCACTTCTTGTCTAGTTATAATACCTTCATAGGTCTTGAAGATGTTTCGGTCCTTCGATATGTGAAGGGTTACACTAATATCTAGCTACTATCCACCATCGGATATTACTGTGTTAGATTCAGTAACCATTAATAAAAATTGGTCTTATGCCATGTTAGCCTGAGCTTTTAATTGCTTCTTCTTATGTCGATATTCCTTTATATAGTGTCCTAACTTATTGCAGAAGTGACACTTGCCATTTTTCTTTCCTTTTTTCTTAAACTTTGTATCTTTCTTTGGAGGAATAGATTTGAAATTCTGAAATTTTAGCTTGTCATCTTCTACTATATTTGCTTTGGAATGATTTTCCGAAGCATTTTCTTTCTTGTCTCGGTTTTTGGACTCTTCTTCGATACGAAGATGTCGTTGAAGCCCTTCAAGAATGTACTTCCTCTCATCATATTTTAGTTTCTTTTTATAATCAAACCATGATGAGGGTAATTTTGCAATTACTACACCGACCAGGAATTCTTCAGGAAGATCTATACTACCAATCTTTAATTCATCAACCAAGTTCTGTAGTTCGGTTACTTAGGAGAGAATTGGCTGATCATTTTTAAACTTGAAGTGGACATAATTGTCGATCAGAAATTTCTGAGTACTGATCTCTTCAGTTTTATATTTTTTATCTAATTTTGTCATCAGATCTTTAATAGAGGATATTTTATGGTACGAATTATAGATAGAATTAGAGAGGGCATTTAGGATATGACCTTTACATAGAAAATCGTCATTCTTCATTTTCTTACGTTCCGCCTTCACTTGATATGAGTCGTCTTCTTTTGGCTCGAGGAGAGAAGACAGATCATCATATAAAATGTAGGATAACTTGAGAGTAGTTAGAAAGAAAAGTATCCTCTGTTGTCATTTTGAGAAGAATTGACCGTTGAAACGATCCAGTCGTGTAAAGTCTTGATTCATAACTTGAATGAAATGAGTTGCCTCCATTGTGAAAAAGTAAAAAAATCTGTCTTGAATGTTAGAAAAATAAGTGTTTCTTGTACACAACAGAGGATAGAAGAAAAAGATAACGAGACAATCAGATTTATCGGGTTCAAGGCTCGACTTAAATAATCAATTTGTCAAAACAAATTTGCTGTCCTTTTTCTGGAAGTTCCAGCAAGTGTAAACGAAAAAAATCTACAAATTATCTTCAGAATACAATGAACTCTCAATTTGAATTTCAACACAAAAATTTGCACATTTAAGTGTTGAACAGATCTCTAGTTTTGACACCAATATGCTTTTAAAACGTTCAGAAAAAAACTTAACAAGAGGTCAGATCGAGAATACTTGCACGGAAGATGATATAATCTTAAGAATTAAGAGTATCAACTTCTGGATTATAGTATCTAGGATTTATATTAATTGAAAGGTTTTGGATTTCTTCCTGAAAAGATGCTAATGTGTCTCTTCAAAAAATTCATACTCATTCACAACAAACAATAGTATTTCATGAAAGGACATGACACTTTGGCCTATGGCAATTATTTCTGTACCCATTCAGACAAAAACAATTATCTAACAGTAAAAAATGTATCCACATAAGCAACACGTGGAATAGGTACATGTACGATCATGTCATAGTTGCTCTCAATCAACACAAAGGCAATAAAACATCAGAGTAGACTCTAATTCAATTCTAGTTGTACCATGGCTCAAAAAGTTTAAACTTTGGGCTAAAAAGAGTAAGGCCTTTTTTGCTCATTGCGACGATGCACACGTGTAAAGTGCTAAGTGTGCCTAATAAAGTGTCAAAAAGTGCATAAGCAAAAACTCCTTCTCTGATCGACGGAATATATACACTATTTATGAAATTTTTAAATAATTAATATATTTACTTACTTTTTAAAAATAATTTTTTTTAAAAAATTTGTTTTTATTCTTATTAATAATAATAATAATAATAACAACAAACAAACAAACAAACAAACACAACACCACTCCAAATCTGACAGACATGCGGATTTGATACCGACAAGGTCACTATCCAAACGATACTGCAGTGACACCATTAAGCTCTGTCTAATCCCGACAAGGTCACTATCCAAACGCTACTGCAGTGACATCATTAAGCTCTGTGGACCCCACCATGATGCATGTGTTGTATCCACACCGTCTATCCATTTGGAGAGATTGTTTTATGGCACGAGAAAAATAATGAGATAGATCTAAAGTTCAAGTGGACCCCACCATAGAAAAGAGTGGGGACAGTGACATCCACTGTTCAAAACTTCTCAGTGGCCACCAAATTTTACGTCATATATGTCTATGTTAACTTATAAATAGGTTGGATCCTTGCTCGAATCCTTGCTCTCGCTCACGTGGTAGACTCTCAAGAGTTTCAACACCCCGTCAAGGGTTTGAGTATCCATATGTGGTGAAATTTCACAAGCGTGAGTATGTGGGGGTGTGTGTGCGTGTGTGTAAAAAAAAAGAAAAATTATGAACAGGTTGGATTTAAAAATTACATCATGGTGGGCCCTATAAGGGCCTGTTTGGACGGTGGGATCAGAAGGGATTAGGTGGGATGGGATTCATCTGGTTCTGTGCCAATTCCACTCCATGTTTGGGAAGAAATGAAAAAGCTTGGAATTACATTAAATGGAATTGCATTGGGTCTTGTGTCAATTTCATTCAATGTTAGCAAGTTGTGTAGGTCCCACTATGATGTGTGGGTTATATCCACACCGTCCACCCATTTATTAAGATTATTTTCAAGCATTGGCCAAAAAATAAGGTAAATCTAAAGCTCAAATGAACCCCACCATAGAAAGCAACGGGGATTGAATACTTACCATTGAAAACTTCTTTGTGGCCACATAAGTTTTGGATCTACCTCATTTTTAGGCCCATGCCATAAAATGAGGTTACAAAACAAATGAACGGTTTAGATATAAGACATGTGTGTTATTTTCAGTAATTTCAAATGATGGTGGGTATATCCATTCAATGTACCACCGTATTATCAATAAAGCTCGGCATTAATCTTATCACACGCCAACAGGGGACAATCCCTACCATGGGTAATAATAATGTTTTTTTTAATCCCATCCCACGTAATCCCTTCTAATCCCACCGCCCAAACAGGCCCTAAATGTTACAACGGTGGGTGTGACTGATCCCACGGTTTTCTCTGTGGTGGGTTCACTTGAACTTTAAATCTATTTTATTCTCCTTCTTATGTCATAAAATGATCTTTAGAAATGGTTGGACGGCACGATACAACACTTGCATCATGGTGGGGTACACAAAGCTTGGTGACGTTGCTTCAGTAGCGATTTGGCTACCGACCTTGTCAGTATTTAATCCGCGCCCATCTGACAGGTGCTACTTTTCACTGGGCCGCGTGCGAGGTTGCAGGAATTCGCTCCAGTTACATGCAATCCGCAACCGTGGGAAGTCCAAACCACAGATATCTGACAGGTGCTACTTTTCACTGGGCCACACGTGAGGTTGCAGGAATTCCCTGCAATTACATGCAATCCACATCCGTGGGCAAAAGTTGTGGCATTTTACATCTTGACAAACTCGGCCCATGATTTGGTAATCACGACCATTGATTTTGTTGTTTTCCACTTTGGATTGGCCATGCTAAAAAACCCACAAGCCAGGGTTGAGAAACACAACGGTCCATATTTAACTGAAAAGAAATTCTAGTGTTAGTGGTTGAGATCTTCCAATCTAGGCATCTATTGTGAGACCCATAGGCGGTTTGGCTGCTGATCCTGACACCAGCCAGCTACCTGGTGTCAAAGCCATGTGAGCCTACTATTTTAAGGCATGAGCTCATTTAGAGACAGATCCAAAGATAAAGTGGACCACATCACACATCATAGGAAACGGTGAGGATTAAATGCTTATCATTAAAAAACTTTTTGGGCATAGTAATTTTGGATCAAGCTGATATTTGTGTTTTCCATTAATCCGGATCCGTGTGACCTTATAGGTTGGATGATAAATAAACATTAATGTCCCCCTTAGGCAGATTTCAATAGTGTCCCTCATTATCCTCACACTGTTTTACGCGGTGTTCTTGGCTTGAACTTTATATCTACTTCATTTTTTAGCTAAATTCTTAAAATGAGCTGGAAAAAAAAAATAAAATTGAATGGACCTGGTGGATAAAATCCATATACATCATGGTATAGCCCATGGAGCTTGGATACCAGCTGACACAGCAGTGAGTAGGCATGATCCAAAGAATGAGGCGTTTCCAAAACTCAAGTATACCCCGCAACAGAAAAAAAGTGAGATTGAATGCCTACCATTAAAAACTTTTTGAGTCATAGAATTTTTCAATCAACTTATTTTTGTGTTTTACCTTATTCCATGTTTGTGTTAACTTATAAACAGCTTAGATCTCAAATAACATTATGATAGGCCATATGATGGTTTTAATGGTGGGCATCACTGTCACCATTATTTTCTGTGGTGCAGTCCACTTGAACTTTCTATCTGCCACATTCTTTATATAATGCCCTAAAATAATCTCTCCAAATGGATGGATAGCGAGGATGAAACACATACATCACGGTGGAGCCCAAAAAACAAGGTGGCGTCACTTCAGTGGCCAACGGATGAACGATCCAAGTGCCTAACCTGGGCCAATTAATCAGAACTGAAGATCCATGGATACTGTACAAAGATGTGGGCCAGTATAAGAGAATTCCTCCATTTTGGCGTATGTGCGTTCTTCTCAAGGAGTTATTGGCTGGCACGTGAACAGGAGATGGGGTTTGAAATTCATCACGTGGTGAGTCCCAGCCTGCGGGAGCGGGTTGGCTGGTGTACCCCACACCACTGGCTGGCTGGCGTGAGTACGTTTCGTGAGCGCTGCCGCTCCTCGAGCTCTGGTTGTCCCAACCGTTCAAAGGAGATCAAAGTTACGTGGGCTCCAAAATGATATATTTATTGTATCCATACCGTCCATCCATTTTGCCGGATCATATTCGAACATGAACCCAAAATTAATTCATATCTAATGATCAAGTAGACTACACCACAAATTACAGTAGGACAATGATTCTCACATTTAAAACATTTATAGGGCTCATCATAATATTTATTTTCCGTTTAATCTATTTGTAAGGTCATACATATCTGAATGAATAGAAAAGAAAATATCACATTGATCCAAAACTTCTGTGACCTTAAAAGGGTTTCAATGGTAGAAATTCAATCCCCACTACTGTACTGTGGTCCAATTGGTATTTAGGTGTGTCTTTTTCTCGGTACAAGCCTTAGGACTAGCTCACTATCACATCGTCAACACAGCAGTTAGGTCGGTGGTGTGTGGTACACCAGCCAGTCCCACGGATGCGGATTTCCTGCGAAATCATTCCGAAGGAAGTTCCTGCGCCGTTGGGAACCTAAGTCCATGGTGATGTTTGTGAGAAATCTACTCCGTCCATCCATTTTGTGAGCTCATTTTAGCCTATGAGGTCAAAAAGGAGCTGGATCCAATACTTAAGTGGGCCGAAAACGTAAGGATTGAACTTCTATAGTTGAAATATTCATGGGGCCAAATAAGTTTTGAATCAGTCTAATATTTATTTTTTTCAGTTCATTCCATTAGCAATGACGTTATGAACGGTATGGATGGCATGTAAACATAACTGTTGACCCAGAGAGGTTTCAACGGTAGGAATTTCCCAACCCACCTTTTCCTTTAGTGCGGCCACCTTGAGTCTTGGATCTGCTCACTTTTGATATCGTGTGCTAAAATGATCTCAAAAAAATGGATGGACGGAGTGGATTTCCTATAAACATCACGGTGGGCCCCGCCTAGGTTTCCAGCAAAGGAACTCCCAGCGGAAGCCTTTACCAGGAAATCCGCGTCCCTGCCTGCTTCAGTGGCCCAGCATCTACTGCTGTAGATACCCGTCGCGCCACTTTCCAATTTTCAAGTGTTGCCGGTGGAAGCGGATTGGCTGGTGTACCAGACATCAGCAGTATAGCTGATGTAGATACGTGTCGATGCGAAGACGAATGCCGACGCTACTCGAGTTCCGAGTTGTACGAACGGTTAAAAAAAGTCATATGGCCCACAATGATGTATTTATTATATCCACACCGTTCATCCATTTTTTGAGATCATTTTAGAGCATTAGACAAAAAATGAATCATATCCAAAGCTCAAATGGAGCACACCAAAAACAGCAGCGAGGATAATGATTTTCACCGTTAAAAAATTCGTATGGCCTAACATAACGTTTATTTTCCATCCAATCTGTTCATAAGGTCACAAATACATGGATGAAGAGGAAAAAAAAATTCATATTGATCCGAAACTTCTATGACCCCCAAAAGGGTTTCAATGGTAGAGGTTCAATCCCCCACTGATTTTTTCAGTGTGGCCCACTTGATCTTTATATCTGTCTTATTTTTCGTATCAAGCCTTAAGCCGAGCTCACCAAATGGATGGACGGTTTGGATATAACACATACCTCATGATGTGGGCAACAAAACTTACTGACGTCAATACACCAGATATAGAGCTGGTGTGTGGTACACCAGCCAATCCGCTTCCGTTGCCGGTGGCCACGTACTCCATTTCGAGATATCTTGGTAGTGGACCACGAACGGTGGACCCCACTGATGAGCTGTAGGCATTTCCAAAAAAAATGGTGTACTCTAGATGTTGGGAGCAGTGGGGCAGTCGATTTATTGAGTTGGGAATATCACCATGAGATCTTGGTACGTGAATAAGGCTTTCCGTACACGTGCCAACGTGGCACACCTGTATGGCATCTGGATCACTCATCTTCTAAGGACTGCCTTAACATGCCTTGCGTCCAGGTGTCATATAATCCATTCAATCAGATGGGCCACACTTGAAAGATAAATATGGGCCGTTGGTAAAAATTCACCAATAATTGGACGGACCTGAATGATCGAGAGTGAGCCCATCTAAAAAATGGCCCTGTTCGCCTGGGTCCATGCGCATTCACCTACGATTTCTCAAGATCTTCTTGGCCCACAGCAATCCCTGCCACATGCACTTTACTCTGCAGGGTCTGATTGCATAAGGTGGGCCCCTCCTTGCGGACGATGTGATACGCAAGCATACCACATCCACATTAAACAACGACCATTGGTATATTTTCTTTAAACCGTTGATTATTTCCGTAAAACTGATGAATTGAACCACGTGATGTTGTGCCAGCTCATCTTTACAAAAGCAATAATTTCAGTAGAAGGGGGGAAGTCTTCAGATTCACCCGTTCCCTTAATATAGTTAATGCTTAGACAAAGCAATATACGGTTTATGTCGTGTAAAATCATCCTCCCTAGTAGCGTTCGGTAATAATAAACCTAAAAAAAGTAATGCACCTGATAAAAATTTTCTTGTAATAGGCTTTATTAGCATGTCATAATATATTGTGTTATGAATTTTCTATCTTCCATCACGTCACAAATAAAGTGTTACTAAACATTGATGTGTTGTCCACACATAATATATCAAATTTTTAGGAAGTACAACTAATTCTGACAATCACCAATCACAATGAATCATCACCATTTTCTAGATTGAGTGGGACGATTACGCGTGTGAATGTTTATGTGATGACAATCTACAATATATATAAGTATGCCTCTTAATAATTGTATGATTAATAAATTTATGTACACTTAGTGTATAAGTCATGGACCGTAACTTGGGTCAAAGGGTGTACATTTTATATCCTAAGTGTTGAGTGTGACATCACATGAAAAGTGAATAACCGTAGGAACTAAAGCATCGGCGTCATCGATCGTGAGAGCACAAGGGGAGTTGCTTAAAGCACAGGAGAGCATCGATTAAGCAACTTAAGAAGGGCACATCAATGAAGCTCAATTCGACAAGTTGTTAAGTGTAAGTGTATACATTCTTTATATATATATATATATATTATTTATATATATTATTTATGATTTAGTGTAAGAGTTTGTGATCCAAACTCAAATAAGTTCTTGTGTAAGACTTAGGCTCTTGTGTATGACTGAATTTATCAGACACGGGTGTGTATGTGTTAGTCTTCGTAAAAGCCTACAGAGGGAGTAAATCTAGGTCCATATATTATGATCGAGGTAGTTAGTTAGCTGATATGAAACTAAATCTCCAAGAGAGCCTCTAATGAGAGTGTACATTTAGGTCCTTATATAGATTGTAAAGGTTAAGGGTGAACTTATTGTAAATTCATAAGATAGTGAATACAAGTATACTCGAAGAGAGTGCGTCCGCTAAGAGTAAAGTAGGAAAATCAAACCACTATACATGCTTGTGTTTGCGATTGTGGATGTTTGTTATTCTATTCATATTTATGTTTTCAATTTATTAAATTATATGAATACTTGAATTGAGTTGTATGCTGGGCACTTAACTTGTTAACACACACGAGCTCACTATTTATATAAACTAGTTGTTTAATTGACATATCATATGTAATTTATGTTATTAAACCCACTTTGGCTTAAAAGCCTTAGTGTTAATTTGTCTGGTATGTTTTAATTGATAAATTAGATAATCGAGTAAAGAATTTTTATATGGTCTCAATCAACTGCCTTTGAGGAGTTAACCGTAATTCTATAGTTCCTCCAAGCTTCTACACACATTGTGGTAAACAATTCATACAATTTCATGAATAATATCCTAAAGCGATGGTTAAGAACCATCGAATTCAGTACCACCAAAAAACTCATTTGACTGTTTCCTCCAAGATGTTGAAAAGTTTTTAGTATCTGCTTCAACAATTATAGACTTTTGAATTTATTTTCTATCGAAACTTGTATTCTTCTAGTTGATGTGGCTAACGAAAATTATTAGGCATTTTTGACCCATCGAATTTCGTTTTCAACAGCTGTTTATTTCCGCTCGAATTGCCTAAAATTCGACAGTTATGGGCCGTCAAATTAGGGCCTCTTCACGTAGTATATGCCTGTGGCCCACATGAGGTTCAAAATTTTATAATTTTTTGTCAAACTATATATTTTAATGGGCTTATTACAGTCATTTTGTTAACTATCAAATATGTACACTAATTTAAAATATCAAAGTTAATTCAGTAACTAAATTCAAATTCATGTAAATACTTTGGAGGGTTTAAACGCATTCCTAATTTAGGATTCAAATGCTGTTAACTCATTTGCATGTTGGTGATATACCTGGCGTGCCAGGGCCACCATTATACCTCGAGGCTAGTAGGAAAGTGAAAAAAGCGCTGGGATTCTGAAAACACTCAGTAAGTTGAAACCAACAGCTTTAACGATTGGGAAAGTGCTCTTAAGATATGTTACCCACCTGTATAAATATTAAGATTTTTCTACTAAGTGGACTTTGGTGCAGGGTCGTCCACACCATTGGGAAAATATGGAAGATCGGATCACTTAACCATGGTCCCCACCTTTACACTATAAACCCCATATTCTACGACACCCGTTTTAGCAGTGTGTAAAATAACTAAGATCTTCGGGCCTAACATACTGTGTATGTGAAATCCACTCCGTCGATCAGTTGAGAAACCTTATGTTCACTGTGTATAAAATAAATCAGCACGAGGAAAAATCCAGATGGTCCACACGAATATGAACACTGTAAAATTTCACCTAAACACACTTTAAATTCAAGCGACCACCCAATTTTGGACCACGCTGAATATTGTATATTCAATTCATCCTAGTGAGTCACACCTGATGAACGGTTTTGATGAAAGATATACATAACGGTGGCCCACAGGCAAACACATGGTTGGTGTCCCATCTCCATTTTCCCCTATAGTGTGGCCCACCTAATCTATGGATCTCGATAAATTTTTTGCCTCAGGGCATAAAATAATGGAACTTACCTGATGGATGGAGTTGATTTTACATTTGCAACATGGTGGGCCCCAAAGAGCATGAGTGTTTTGTACACTGCCTAAAATAGGTGTTGTAACGGATTCCTGTCCAAATTATTGCACGCTGCGTAATGCGGTGGACCTCGAATATTTTTTGTCCCTTCTTTCCAACGGCAGCTTTTTCTCTACGTTTACTAATGGCGCACCATTTTGATCAAGTCACTCTAAAGCATTTGATCTGAAATATTGTCTTTCTTTCTAATTTAAGATATTGTATATGACTAATTACTGTATGAGATTTTGGGAGAGGAATTATCAGCAATCCACTTTGTGAGTTTTCAATTTTTACAAGTGTTGCCCATGTTTTGATAATCCAGACCATATTTTCTGTGTCCCACTTTGGATGTACTACGCCCCTAAAAATCTCTTTGATGTAGCAGTACTCTTAACCGTTGGATTTGTAGCCTGCAGATAGATGGTTGAGGAGGAGAAACACAACAACGGTCCACGGTCATCCGAAAAGTTTCGCAAGATCCATCGATAAATATTTAAAATTTGAGAGGTTTTTCGACTATCATCTATCCAAAGTGGAAATCAATGGTCTGGATTGCTGAACTGTGGGCCCAACTCCAAAAAATTGAAAACTGTGTATGCTATCCAAATAGGCGGTTGTGGAGAGAGGTTGATCAGAAAAATGTCCCAAGTTGGAAGATCCTGACCCTTTCATCAGTGGTCTACAAATACAAGGTTTAGAAAAATACATCAAAGGTCCACAAAAAGTTCACCTATTGGACTACTAGGATGTTCAAAGCTGGAATACTTTAGGAGTCTTCACCATCTATGGTGGGGCATATCATTTTAACGGTTCTGATCATCTAACTTGGGCCTCACTCGTACCAATTGAACCTATTGAAGTTCCCACAAATCGAATGTGGACCACCAGTGTGAAATTGGATGATCCTTTCAGTTCATGAGCTGTTTGTTAGTCGTGGTCCACCATCGCTTCACCAAGGCCTAGAAGAGCGCGGATAAAATGAGGTAGGGGTAACAGCTTAGTGGGTGAGGCACAGACTGTGGGGCCCACCTTGATGTTTTTGTTGTATATCCACTCCGTTCATCAGTTTTGCCGTCTCATTTGAGGGTATGGTTCCAAAAAATGAGTCAGATCCAAATCTCAGGCGAACCATGCCATAGTAAAACAGTGGTGATTAAACGTCCACCATTAAAAAATTCATAGGGCCTACTGTGATGTTTATATTCCATCCAAACTGTTGAAAAGATCACACAGACATGGATGAACGGAAAACACAAATAGCAGCTTGATCCATAACTTTTGTGCCGTCCAATAAGTTTTAAATCATGGTATTTCAATCCCTACCGTGTGGTCCAACTGAGATTTGAATCTGCCTCATTTTTGAATCCAAACCCTAAAATGAGCTAGAAAAACAGATGGATAGCGTGGATATATAACATAGACATCAAGGTGGGCCCCACAATCTGGGCCTCACTCACTATGCTGTTACCCCTATTTCAACTAATCCATGTACAGCTGAGAATTTGCACGTGCTTTGCATTGTATAAACCATGGTGCAATCCACGCCCTTGTACCAGTATCCAGGTGCATCACATGTCCCACTTAACTGTTATAAGATAATGAGGTTTTTGATACATTGGGCTCGTTTGGTGGTTTGGTCCGCTACAAGGAGAAATGGCCCCGTCATTCCAGCTTATGGAACCTTCTGTTGTTATAACTCCCGGAATTGGGTGTACCCACCGATGAGATCAGCGTGATCTTGACTGTTCATCTAATGGGCCCACTGCAAATTGGGTATAGGGCAAGAAACCCCCTAAAGTAGGGTAAAGGTCAACGTTTGGCCATGCAAGGTTATCTACTTGGATTGTGTTGGATGGTTAAGATTGCCCTGAGTGATTTTGGCAATGGCGAATCCACTATGGAATGCATCTAATAAATGGCTGGGATCAAACCAATGTAGTGGGCCATCATGGCGTTCCTTTCCCAAGATTACGTGAAAACCAGAATGGGAATGGGTGGCTTGCATGCACCGGATGCCCACATGTAGGGAAACGGATTGGCTACTCCCCTGCCACCAGCCCGGTGGCTGATGGTGGGTGCTCTGTGGGCCCCACCATGATGTATGTGTTTTATCCATTCCATTCATAGCATAGAATTTTAAAGATCATTTTAGGCTTGATCTAAAAAATTGGATAGATATAAATGTTACGTCTAAGATCTCATGTTTAATGCATTGATATAAATAACATTAGAATATTATTATCCATGTTGTATAAGTGATGCGTTGGATTTTGGGAGTTGAGCTTTGATCAACCCTCAAAATTTAAAGCGTTACAATAAATTTGAGGTGGACCACACCACAGGAAAACAATAGCGATTGGATATCCACTATTAAAATCCTCCTAAGGCCCATTGTACTTTTTATTTGACATCCAATATGTTGATCAGGTCATACAAACCCAGATGAAGGGAAAAAACAAAGATCAGCTTGATCCAAAACTTTTATAGCCCCCTAAATTTTTTTTAATGGTCAAAGTTCATTCAACAATGTTTCCTGTAATGTGGTCCGCTTGAGATTGGGATATACCTACTTTTTGGTGACATACCATAAAATGATCTAGAAAAATATATGGATGGCATGGATTAAACACATACATCATTGTGGAGCCCACAGAGCACCGCCAACCAGCCATTGGCTGGTGGCAGGGGGAGTAGCCAATCAGTTTCCACATGTAGACGTTCACGTCTGCCTTGAATGGCGCGCCCATTGCACCAATCAGGCAATCCTGACTGTTCAGCTGGAAGAATGAGGTCCGCCAGACCATCATGTTCTAAACAGGCCTTCCGTCCTAGGGTTCGGATTTTAATTAGTATGATTTTCACAGTATTAGTTGTTCATGGTAGGCCCAGCTGGATGAACGGATAGGATCTCATTCACGTGTGCATTGCCCAAATATTTCCCTGAAGATACTTAAAGGTGGCACACGTAACAGATGGTTCACATCAATGATCAAGGTATACTAATACAATGAATATGAACGGTCATAGGCATTGATGGAATGGAGAGGGTCATCGGATCAAAGTGACTAATTTTAAGATGGCCTCCCATGATGGACGGTCCAGTTCGATAATTGAACTTTTTTCTATTTTCACAGTCATTCATCAGATGATCAGGACCATCAAATCAAAGAAACTTTTTGGGATCGGCACACGATCAAAGTTTGGACGAACAAGATGGATGTGATCATTTCTGGTATAATTATGTGAATCCCCCATTTTGATAGCCACTAATCAAGTGGTGGGCATATCTTTCAGAGTGACTTTTGACAGGGATTGATAACTAAGGTGGGCCTTACAAGATGGCCGCAATTAATGGACTTTTTCTATTGTAATCAATGTGGATTATCAATTTTTCATAACCATTGGTCAGATGGTCAACATTACCAAATCAAAGTGATGTTTTGAGAGTGGACAGTCATGATGGATGGTTTAGATCATTTTTTTGATCCTGTATTGTAATTAACATGGACCGTTGGGTTTTCTAATAATTGATTAAATTGGTAATAGGTTTTTGAAATAGATGGGTCATCCACGGTGGGATAAGTCATGCAAAGTCTTAATTAATACCTGGATCTTTTTTCCAACGTGATTGTTCAGGACCCTTTTGTTTTCTTTCTCTTAGTTGGCACTTGGTTAATCAACTCATGATCAATATGATAGATGAATTGAATTCAAACCAATCAACTTTGACATTAAGTGTCAAAATAAGTGAAATAAGTATATACGTAGAATATAAATTTATGACCAGAATATGAGAAAATCGATCACCTATTTAGTTGCTTGTATAATTTTGTAATGGTCCTATGATAATGGGAGTGGAGTTCTTACTCCATAAGTTTTATAAGAAATGACTTTTTTGTATACCAATACAATCAGGCAAAAAGAAAAAACTTTTGAAGGAGTCATTGGAGCAACTACAAGAATGCATCCCTTGCAAGAATTGCTCGGCATTGGATAAAAATCAAAGTATGACGTATTAGTGTAGACTTAGATTATAACTATGAATTACTTCTGCTAAATTATAGCTAATCTTAGGATAGACTGAGATAAAATAAATTGATAAATTTGATTTGGTTTGATTAGTATGAGACACCTTTTTCTATTGATTTTTTATGCTATTTATATATTTCTCCCACAACCATTCATCATACATGTCTCTTATTTAATTTGCAATTACAAAAACTGAAGAGTCATCATTTAAATCCTTTTTCTTTGTGCGTTCTTCTTTCGACTATTTCTCTTCTATTAGCTAAACTCCATTCTGCCTTTTCAATCACATTTTTCCTCTCGACCGCACTCCAAGCTTTTACTTATCTTGACCAAAATATTTTCTTGATTATACCTCATCCTTAGATGATGTATAATGCCAAATGAGTGTCATCTATGATTCCGTAAAAATTATACTATATCTTTTAGAAAATATTTTCATACATCTCCTACCTTTTGTGTAATGCCACATGTCATTCCCTTATTAACTCTATTATGATCGGTGGAAAATAGGGTACAACATTGCCCCACATGTCACCTCATCTTTGAGAAAAGGTGAATGCAATGTTGATTCGTTAACCAATACTATTAATGCAGTTGGCCATTTTCCACGTGTCGGCTCCTTATTGACCAAATGCAACCGAGATAATAACCGAATAAAGTTTTATTCTTCGCTACCCTTACAACACGTTGCACCTAGTCACATCACTCGAGGGGTCATGATTACCTCATTAATGCGTACGATTTCGATTGATATATACGTTATTTTAATTATTTCTCTCTTTTTCATCCCTCATTGCCCCCATCTCTTCATTTTCTTCTCAAAACCTTCTAAGTACCTCATGGTTGCCCCCTTGTCCTCTGTTCCTGCAATTGCAACTTAAGAAAATTGTTCAAAGAATTAGAAAAACTTGTCTCTTATGTTATGGACGAAATCATATTTGAATTCTCTATTTCTAAAATAGGACTTTCCACGCACTGTAGCCAGCCTTCGATCCTAAAACCACTTGCTCGCAACTTGAATCACTCAATCGATCCTTTCCTGCACATCATGATGAAATCATTCTCCTTCAATTGCTTCTCCTAGATCATTCTACTGCTCTCAAATCTCCAAGGGTCTGGCCAAAACCTCTAAATGGGTGAGAAGAGCGGTATAACAGTGTATCCAAGCACCACAACAATACATGGAAATTGATTAGTATTGATGAAAGTATCAAAATTTTCCTCATCGACTATCCAACTTACCCGTCTTTGATGACTATTGTCTTTGCCTTTTGGAGCCAATCGACAAACAATTTCCACTTTGGTTGTAGCCCTATGAGTATTAGGGATGGTTGAGTCCTTACTCATTTTCTTCCTTTTGGCGAAGCAGTCTACCCAAACTTTTCCGCTAAGGAGGAACATTTCATCGTCTACCCTGAGAGGTAGGGTAGATCTTATTCCAACTTTATGTTGATCATCTATAAAAATAGAAAAATCATCGGCAACCAAGAGCACACGACATTTCTTTTAAAGTGGATTTGTCGATATTTACTTTGTGTAAATGCAATCCAGATCACCAAAGAGCACCTCCATTTAGTCAAGGCATTATTTAACGTCTTGAATTTTTGCTATTTTGTATTTTCCAAAAAAAAAAAACCTCAAAAATGTTCATTATAATTAACTTATGCTGTCACTTACTTATCATTAACACTCGAGGTGAGCCTATATATGGGTGATACTAGTAAAAAACCACACAAATCCGATTAATCAATTGTAGGAAGCCAACGAATTCGCTCGATCACTTAAACTTCGAGTCTAGCCTTATAATTTGTTCATCTAGGGCCCAAATCTAGCTAACCCATCACTGACTAATCAAGACAACCACAACTAAATAAAGACCTACGAAAAGTTGAGACAACTAAGGGTCAAATCTTAATTAACAATCCAAATCAATCCAGTTACTCCTTTCGTAAGAACTAACGGTTTAGGTTTATTAGGATCGAATCACCGCTTCCGCTAATTACAAATATTTCACACTATAAACTTAGATAATCCAAATTCTAATTATTATGCACAAGAAATCTCACTACCCAATTATCTAAACCAACTTTAGACAGCGTGTTAGTGCCCCATTAAACCCGAGACTATAGAAAAGCATTCTTCTTAGTAAGCTTGACGTTCATCGCGGGACATCGAGCAGAGCTCGCATCTCAAATTGCTCAACTTAGACCGAAAGCCAAGTGCATGGGATCTGTGAATGGCTTAGGTGATAACTTAAAGTTTAAGTAAAACTAGCACTTTGCTCTTTCGCGAAGTTGTAACTTTTCGACCATCAATTCATAGCCAAATTTGGAATACCGACTAAAGCTATTTCTCCACACATATCAATATATCCACGGCCCCGATTGATCATCGATGACCATCGATCTAAGTTAGGGCATTCCCAGTTAATCGAAACGCCTGATCATCATATATTTGTATCCAAACAAATATTGTTGTAACACCCCGGTTCCCGAAACCCGAGTTCACTACTCGTTTTCCAAAAGCCTGAGTGTTAACCTTTAAGATATTCCAAATTTCACGTACATTTTTTTTCTTTATTAGAGTTAATAATCTAGTGGAATAGAAACAAATCAAGTATAAGAGGGAGTCCAAATATACATAATCAAATATTCGAGTGACTACCCAAAAACTTATACAAACCAATGTCTTAAGTTTTTAAGTTATATGATGATACAAATTAAATACAAATGAAATCAAGAATAGAGAGTCACAAGATCATCTGGCTCATCCTATTCTACATGAAGACCAACATGTGCATCATCTGCATCTCATGCACACTAAATACGGTTTGATAGTGTCAATGGGTATCCCAGTGAGGTATAACCCCCAAGATTTATTGAGACACTAAGATAATTAAACATAGTTTATCAGGAACGACCTATAATGAATATTTCAGTATAATCATCAATATAATGAGACAAAGTTCATCACATACGAATACATTGAATAAATTCCATAAAGATTTTTTAGTTTAAATGTATGAATGCATGCACATGCTCACATACCTAGGGATGCACATCTAGCTGACAAAAAGGTCGCCTAAGGAGAACTAGCCACCTGAAAAAGACCATACAACGAGGACACCTAAGGTGAACTAGTCTCCCAAAAAAGTACTTAAAGGTACGCCCTAAGGAGGACTAAGCACCCTAAAAAGTCGATGCAATAAGGACAACCCATAGCGGTTTGAATGCATGCAAAAATAACTTAGGATTATCTAGTAAAATACTTTATAATATAGCCCATAGTGATTCAACAAACTCTCGTGTCTTACATCGATCACCCGGTAAAGTCCGTATGCCATGAAAATGCATGATTAGCTTGTCATGTCCCAAAGTCAGAAAACGGGCTCACAAAATTTTCGATCGCCGAATCCGTCACTGACAGCCTCCTTAGTGCCCCATTCTCGGCTTCCGGCACTCATTTGCCAGATTTCGATCCTAGGATCTTACAAGGAGGATTTTCAGTATGATTTTTTTTAATAATGGAGCACAACCATAAGCATAACCAAAGCACAAAACAACATCACCACATATCCACTATATCAAAAACTTTAAGTACAATGCGGAAAGGGAAATACAAGGTGATAAAAAAAGCTCCAAAATAATCTGATGTGCACTCCTGCCTCAGCACTCCTGCAATCTAATGACAACTGCACACAACGGTCATGCATAAGCTTACAAAAGCTTAGAGGGTGGTGTAAGTGTATGCGCAAGGCAAGTGCCAAGTATACAATATCAGAGTAATGCTGAAATATGCGGGTAAGTCCGTGAATACAATCAGCCGTACCAAGGTTATGTGATGCAAGGCATAAATACTATCGGTCATACCAAGACCATGCGATGCGAGGCCTATATAGCCAAATGTCATATGCGGATGCAAAGCAAGCATGTCAGTCCTCATCGAGTACACATATCAGTACAGTTTCTCTCTGAGATATCACCGGGGTCTAATACACTTCACACTGACTACCGCCTTCCTAGCCGCACAGCCCGGTAAGTGGAATAGACTACACTATCCCTAACTAGTAGTTTACCAATACCTACTGGATTCATTTGTGAGCTGGTCAAACTCAACCTAGCTTACAACCCCCTCACTCAAGCAGATAAGGCCACAGCCCCTTCCAACCGACCATGATACGATGGGAGATGCGGCTTACTAGTATTAGGCACTCGGACGCTCGTGTATCCACTCGGTCTAGATGTTGGAGCATCTCCTGGTACCAAAAAGGTTCTGAGACTTTCACCCAAGGACATCCTAAGTGCCCACAGTGCTAGAGCAAATATTTTCGGTATCTAATTTGGTCATCCATGATGTGCCTGTGGAGGCCACGGCCCTAATGTCACTAGGGTGTAGAATGATCATATCACACATATGCGAGATGCATTAGTCACACCAACTAGTCATGTAATAATCCTTGTGCGTACCGTGCGATCATGTGGGGCACTCTGTCTTATAAGGAGTCCCGTAAATGTCTCAACCCAATGGCTTATGCTATGATCAAACATTCCTCATATCAAACATACATATGATGTGTATGAGCATAAATCATGGAGCTATACTAAGCATGTTACATGGTGATGAACTATTCTTCCAATGAGGATGAGCTTAGATGGCCTATACAAAACAAGTATGAGCCTATCAATGGTCCCTAGGGAGAGTCATAATGCAGACATTTAACCAATATTATCCTTACAATGTGGACATCAAACTATCATTGCTTCCAAGGCACGCCCCGTTATAAACATCATTATATACACCATGGTGAAATCACACATTGCAATAGACTTATATATATCCCATTGGGCCTTAAATACATCAAATGGGCCGCATCACATGGGCCTTATATTCATCAAGTGGGCTGCATCAATGGGCCGCACCAATGGGCCTATGTACATTGCAATGGGCCATAACCCATGAGCCTTGAATACATCACAATGGGCTCTCATATGGCAAGTGGGCCACATCACATGGGCCATATGTACATCAAATGGGCCACACCAATGGGCCCCATGTATATCAAATGAGCCACACCACCCAAATATAAGTGGTGACAATGATTTCCACCATTAAAATTCCCAAGGCCCACCATAACATTTATTTCTCATCCAATCTGATCATAAGGTCACACAGACTTGAATGAAGAGGAAAAACAAATTTCCTACTGATCCAAAACTTCTACACTCCCAAAGGATTTCAATGGTAGACGTTCAATCCTCACAGTGCAGTGTGGTCCACTTGATAAATAGATTTATCTTATTTTTGTTTTAAGCCTTAAAATGAGCTTGCCAAAAGGTTGGACGATTTGTATACAACACATGCATCATGGTGGGTCCCATAGCTGGATGGCATGGATGAAACATGGGGGACCCACATAACTTGGTGACGCCACTACAGCAGTTATGTAGCTGGAGTGAGGTACACCAACCATCCCACTTCCCCTTGCATGGGGAGGTGTGGTTTAAACACAACATCAGTGGGTCCCATGTGGGGCCCACCATAACGTTTATCTTACATCCAATCTGTTATTAAGGTCACACAGACTTGAATGAAAAGGAAAAACATATTTCATATTGACCTAAAACTTCTGTGACAATAAAAGAGTTTCAATAGCAGACATTCAATCTTCCACTGCTTCCTGCCATGTGGGCCACCTAAGTTTCACATACGACTGATTTTTAGGGGGGGTCACAGGTAGAAAGGGGCCCACCAAATGCATGGTTTTGATGTTCCACACACACTAGGTGGGGCCTACGGCTGGGACTCGTGGTCCCTGCCCGTCCGCCCACAGCACAGCAGGACGCTGCTACGCGTCCTCTGGACGTCAGCAACAACACCTGCTACTTGTTATTATTTTATTTTTTGAAAAAAATGTATTTTTGAGGTTTTTCCTAGGTGGGGCCCGCGTCAGGTGAATCTACTCCAGCCATTGCATTTCATGGCTCAAGACCGACTAAATCTGATTGGGTTCATTTTTCAGCTCAACGTCTAAAATGAGTTGGGGAATGGAATGGACGGTGCGGATTAGACCCATACTTCAAGGTGGGACCTGCATAAGCAGTCCACCTAATTTTTTAATCAAAATGATATATATTTTTTTGTTAGCACATCCCACTGTCTGTTCACACTTCACAGACCACGTCTAGCGTCCCTGGACATTGGACGGTTTGAATACAACACATTGTTTAAGGTGGGCCCCACCTACGGGCGTGCTGCCTAGGTGGGCCACCAAATGGTTGGATGGTGTGGATAAGACACAAAACAAGGTGAGGTCCATCCGGGTAGGCCACACAACTACATCATCACACAAAAAGAAAAAGAGACAGAGACAGAGAGAGAGAGAAAGAGAGTAAGATCGAGTGATGGAGGGACCCCGACACTATGGGCCCTCCCTTACATGATTTGTAACATACGTCAAGTGGTCCCATTACATGTGGGCCCACTGATCAAAATCAACGGTGGAGATCCTTTCTCCACCAAAATGCAAGGTCTAGATGACCCTATTCATGCAAGAAAAATAAACATCATGATGGGGTCCATGGAAAATGGCCCCATCATGGAATGATCATGAGAATCAAGGTGGGCCATCGGCCACACCTAGGGTCCAAAGTGAGATCTATACCATCAATCGGCAGGCCTCACTTGGCCCATTATCATAGCATTAAATCTAGGCCTATAAAACACCCACTGTTTGATCTTCTTGGTCCGATGGAATGTCAATCTTCTTGTGTCTCACTTTGATGAAAGATGATAAGAGATGAAGGGCTAGGAGGATGGATCTAGGGAGAGGAAGTGGGCCACACAAAATTTTTCTCTCTTGGAATAGTTTGGACGTGCACCTTTTTGGTTTTGCTTGGAATTTGTGTTTGAGAAATGAGAGAGAGAGAGAGGGTTGTAAGGAGAGAGAGAGAGATGGGTAATGGAGTAATGGATGTGAGAGGGGGATGGGTTGTATAAGAAATTGTTGACTTTTAGGGTAGCTTGTGTAAGAGAGGTATGGGTTGAGTAATGTGTTGAGTGATGGGTTGAGTGATGTAGTACTTGACTTGTACTTGACATGAGATGATTGATTGATTGATTGAGTGATTGATTGATGAGACATGTTGTAGAGATTCTCTTGGGATTGCAAACGTGCAGCATTTTTTTAAAAAAAATGCGGGCTCACATCTTCTGACCTGGGTATCGGATCGGTGCTCGAGTCACGGTATTGGAACCGCGGCGATGGCGTGGTCGGAAGATACAAGTCTCGAATTAAGCCGACTTAAATCTACAAGATATGACTTAGGATAGCATGCAAGCATCGATTATAGGTCGCGGGTTGCCTGAATTAGTCTGGAAGGATTGCGGGAATCGACGGGACAATACAGATTAGGATACCAGCCTTACAACTCTCTCCACCTAATAAAAATTTCATCCTCAAAATTTACACTACCATTGCAACTAATCATAACTCATACGGGAATAAGAAACATAACATCACATATAATCAAAACACAATACAACATACAATCAAACATCGAAAAGATGTAGATAGCGCTCTCGAATCTCTAGCTCGCGCTCCCAAGATGCCTCATCCACACTATGATGGCCCCACTGCACCTTCACCAAGGGAATGACCTTGGTCCGAAGGACCTGCTCCTTTCGATTGAGGATACGAACTGTGAGACTCGTATCCTAGCCCGTATTGTTCCATAAGCTTCCGTGGTCCTCCCAATTGAATTCCAGCGACCCGCGATCTGTTATTGGTGTTTGCGCGCGATCCTAAGTCGTATCCCGTAGATTTGAATCATCTTGATTTGAGGCTTGTACCATTACAATCGCACCGTCGTCGTGGTTCCAACGCTGCGTATTACGCGCCGAGGCGATACCCAGGCCAGGAATTGTGGGCCCGCGTTCAGTTCGAGGAAAAACACCATGCATTTAAAATTCCAAGAGAATCTCGACAACATGTCCCATCAATCAATCAATCACCTTATGTCAAGTACAAGAGCAATCCATGCTTTCTTTCTCCACAGGTCAAGCAACCTACCCCAAAAGTCAACAAATCTCTCACCTCACCTATCACTCACCTCACATCCATCACTCACCTTACATCCATCACCCATCACTCTCTCTCCTTATAACCCTCTCTCTCTCATTTCTCAAACACAAAAATTCCAAGCAAGAGAAAGAGTGGACGTCCAAGCAACTTCAAGAGAGAAAAGTGGTGTTGTATGGCCCACTTCCTATCTCAAGATCCATCATCCTAGCCCTTTATTCCTCATCCTTTCCATTAAAGTGAAGCACAAGGAGCTCGGCGTTCCATCGGAACAAGAAGATCGAGCAGTGGGTGCTTTATAGGCTAGATTTTTATGTTTTTATGATGGACCAAGTGAGGCCTACCAATTAATGGTATGAGTCTTACTTTGGACTCTAGATGTGGCCGATGGCTCACCTTAATCCTCATGATCATTACATAATGGGGCCATTCTCCATGGACCCCATCATGATGTTTATTTTTCTTACATGGATAAGGTCATCTAGACCTTGCATTTTGGTGGAGAAAGGATCTCCACTGTTGATTTTGATCAGTGGGCCCATATGTAATGGGACCCACTTGATGTACATTGTAAATCATGGAAGGGAGGGCCCATAGTGCCAGGGTCCCTCCATCACTCGATCTCTCTCTTTTTTCCCTTGTTGATGGCCCATAATGTATGTAACCTATCAATGTCATCCACCTTCGTGGGACCCACTTGATGAATGTGTTGGATCTATATCATCCAAGTCATGTGGGCCCTACCTTAATGGAGATGGGAAACCACAAATATCAAATTGATCCAAGTGGGCCACGTCCATATGGGACCCACCTGAGATGAGTTGCCTTCACACCGTCCAGCGTCCCTGGATGCTGGACGTGCAGTGAAATGTGGACAGTCAGTGGGTGTACTAACAAACAAAAAAATAATATAAAGGTTTTGGGTGGGCCGCTAATGCAAGCCCCACCTTGACGTATGGATCCAATCCACGTCATCCATCCCGTTTTCCAAATCATTTTAGGTGTTGGATCGAAAAAAGAAGCTAATCCGATTTTTTGGTGGGCCATAGCATAACAAACAGTGTTTTCTACCGTTGAAATCCACCTGATGTTTCTACATGCCAACATACCTCAAATATTGGGCTTGATGGATCTGTCTTAAGCCACAGAATCCAACGGCTGGGTCGGATTCCCCTGATGCGGGCTCCACGTGGGAAAAACCTCAGGAAAACTTTTTTTTTTTAAATGAGGGAGCAGCAGGCGCTGTTGTTGCTAACGTGCAGCAGCATCCTGCACTGCTGCTGTGGATGGATGGGCAAGGACAAGGGTCCCAGCCGTGGGCCCCACCATGATGTGTACTGAAGATCCACACCGTGCATTTGGTGGCCCCCCCTTTGGACAGTGGACCTCCCAAAAATTAGCCATACTAGGAGCTCAGGTGGCCTACACGGCAAGGAAATAGTGGTGAATTAAATGTCTGCCATTAAAACCCTTTTGGGTGCTGTAAAAGTTTTGGTTCCATATGAAATTTGTTTTTCCTTTTCATCTAGGTGCGTGTGAGCTTATCAACAGATTGGACGGTAGATAAACGTTAGGGTGGGACCCACCTTGATGTATTTATTTTATTTCCACGCCATCCATCAGCATTTTATCAACACCGTCCATCCAAACATCCAGCGTCTGGACGCTGGACACGCTGGACTGGCCTGGATATATATACATATATTATATAATATATATAATATATTATAGTAATATATATATATATATATATATATATATATATATATATATATATTATAAAATATAGTATGGTGGGCCCCATGTAGGCACCCACCTATTTTGAGATAAGGTGGGCTGACGTATCGGACGTCAGCCCGTTAGGTGGACCCCTCATATAAATCGTCCATCCCTTTGGCGAGTCGTCTTGGGTGGGCCACATGCGTGGGCCCCACCCTAAGGTATGTGAATCATCTAAACCGTCCATTCATCTAACTTTTGGACATTAGTTTATTTTTAAAAATATATATATATATATATATATATATATATATATATATATATATATAATAATGTATATATATATATAGGTGTGTGGTGGGCCCCATGTGGGACCCACCTGCTCGACGGAATGGTTGGGATCCCCACACCATCCATATAGGTGTGCGTTGACGTCACCACATTCCATGGGACCCACCATGATGCATTGCGTTGTATCCATGCTGCTCAACCATTTTGAGATATCATTTCATGGTATGGGGCAAAGAATGAGTCAGATCTAAAGTTCAAGTGGACCCCACCATTGGAATAGTGGACAATGATATCCATCGTTCAAACTTCTAAGGGCCAACGTAGTTTTCAATAAAGTTGATATTTGTTTTCACTTCATCTATTACTATGTTAACTTATGAATAGGTCGGATCTCAAAAATACATAAGGGTGGGCCTGATTGATATACATGAAGCCCATTTGATTCAACCCATTTGAATCAGCCCATTTGATTCGGCCCATTGATACGACCCATTTGATGTATTTAGAGCCCATTTGATAAGGCCTGAAGAGATATATGAGGCCCTTATATGAGATCCACCTTGCTATATTTGTGGCCCATTGTTGAGGCACACCTTGAGGTGTGTGAGGCCCATGTGATGCGGCCCTTTGATGTATCTGAGGCCCATGGGTTGGGGCCCATTATGATGTATTAAGGCCTATGGGTTGAGGCCCATTGTAATGTATTTGGAGCTCATGGGTAGAGGCTCATTGTGATATATTTGAGGCCCATGGGACGTGGCCCATTGTGATATATTTTTGGCCCATTGTGATGTATTCCCGGCCCATATGATAAGGCCCATTGTGATGTATTTTCGACTCATTTGGTAAGGCCCATTGGGATGTATTCAAGGCCCATGGTTGAGGCCCAGTGCGATGTATGTATGGCCTGTTAAGTTGTGTATGAATCCCTTGTATGGGCCACTCCTTAGGAGCAATATTGGTTAAATGGCTACATTGTTGGGCAATGATGGTTTAATGTCCACATTGTGACCTTCCCTTGGGGCTTGTTTCGCTGATTCCGATTGTCAAGGCCGATTATCAGTGCCGGTTATCAATACCGATTATCGAGGCCACTTCTGGTTGTCGAGGCTGATTATCGAGGTCGAATACTGAGGCCGATTGTTAAGACCAATTGTCGAGACCGATTATCAGTGCCGGTTATCAATACCGATTATCAGTACCGGTTATCAATACCGATTATGAGTATGTGATAGCATAACATCATGATACCTACACCTTGGATTCACCTTGTAGATATATTGGGCCCATAGGAAAGTCCAATTTATTGCGCAACAGAGAAGGTAAGGAAGCCCACTTATTGCACTTAAACTCGGATTTGCCCTTGGTGGGGGATATCGTGACGTTCCATTACTGTGATCACATGTGGGCGGGCGCACGTGGGCGGACACTGATGTGGGCGGGGCCTGAGGAGCCTGGGCGAGCTACCAGTGATTGATAGACTACTGTACTGGCAGGCTACTGTGCACACAGTGAAGGAAGAATTTTGTCCCACATCGGTTGCATCGTCCGATGTTGTGTTGGCTATAAGTTGGATTCTTTCCTTAACTATCGTGACACGTTTTAAATCAGTGAGCTTATCTTGATATTTGGACTCAATTCACTGTCCTTCTGTGGACCTCCATCATTTGTATGCATGTTGTGATGGATGATTGATTAGGGCATATGCCATTGGGTTGAGATGCTTATGAGACTCCTTGTGAGACGGAGTTGTCCCCACATGATCGCGCGATATGCGCAGGTTTGATGTATGATATAGATCAGGTTGATGGTATTCGTGGCTCGTCAGGATTTGTATATTGTATTGCATCCTTGACATCTATTATTGTTTTATTATATTTTACATTGCATAGCCTTGATATGGTTGTTAGCATTCATGCTTTGCATCACATAGCCTTGGTACGGCTGATAGCACTCATGGACTTACTAGTATATTTCCGCTTATTCTGATATCGTGTGATTTATGATCTTATCAGTATTTCTGCTTATCCCAATAATGTATGATTTATGGATTTTACTGTATACTTGACACTTATCTTGTGCACACACTTTCACCACCCTCTAAGCTTTCTATAAGCTTATGCACGATAGATGCATGCAGGTGGCGTTAGTTGGCAGCAGCATTGAGCTTGGAGTGCAGCTGTCTTCTAGAGCTTTCATTTCGATATATGTATTTTCCTTTCAGCATTGTATTCAAATGATTATATTAGTGGATATGTGATGATGATGTTGCCTTTGTGATTTGGGTAAACTTGTGATTATGCTTATTACGAGACAAAAGTACATTGAAAAATCCTTATTGTAAGATCCCAGGATCAGAATTTGGCGTATGGACGCTGGGAGCCGAGAATAGGATACTACGGAGGCTGTCGGCACCGGATTTGGTGATCGAGAATTTTGTGAGCCCGATTTCCGAGTTTGGGGCGTGACACGAACTGGTTGCTCAATGTAAGAAGCGTCCTCACGAACCTCTAACAGTTGCCAATTAATAACAGGAACGATGTCTGACACACATTTCCTCAATATAGAAATGTAAAAAATGTTGTGGGCGTCAGACAATTGAGATGGTAAGGCAAGCCGATAGGCTACGATGCCAACGCGCCCGGTGACCTTGAAAGGTCCTATGAATCTCAGGGCAAGCTTGCCCTTCACTCCAAAACGAACCACATTCTTCATGGGTGAGACCTTGAGATACAAATGATCCCCAACGACAAACTCTAAGGGACGACGCTGACGATTAACAAAACTCTTCTACCGACTCTAAGCTGTGCGCATCCTTTACATGATGATGTCGATAACCTCTGACGTCTGCTGTACAAGCTCGGGACCTAGGCGAAGCCGTTCTCCAACCTTGGTCCAACAACTCAGAGATCTGCACGGTTTGCTATATAATGCCTTAAAATGAGCCATGTCAATGGTCACCTGATAGCTGTTGTTGTACATGAACTCAGCCAATCGTAGGTGCTCATCCCAGCTACCTGAGAAATTAATCGCGCAGGCCCGAAGCATATCCTTAAGGATTGGGTTGACCCTCTCAGTCTGGCCATCAGTCTGCAGATGGTATGCGATGCCAAACTACAAATCAGTCCCCATCGCTCTCTGGAAGCTCTCCCAAAACTGAGACGTGAACTTCGGGTCTCGGTCTGAAACGATCGAGACAGGAACACCGTGCAATCTCATGATCTCATCAACAAATAGCTTGGTGAGCCAGTTCGCATAACGGGTCTCATGAATCGCAAGAAAATGTGCCGACTTCGTCAGATGGTCGACGATAACCCAGATGGCGTCATGATCGCGCTGAGTCCTCGACAAACCCAAGATAAAATCGGTAGATATGTGCTCCCACTTCTACATCGGGATGCTCAAAGGCTGCAATAGACCAGGGGGTCTTTGAGGATCGACCTTGACACGTTGGCATGTGTCACACTCGGCCACAAAACTGGAGATCTGGTGCTTCATCCCCACCCAAAAATACTGATGCCTCATATCACAATACATCTTCATCGAGCTAGGGTGGATAGAGAACCGCGATCGATGTGCCTTAGTCATAAGATCTCGGTGCAAGTCAAGAATATCTGGGACATATAATCGGTTTCTGAAGCGAAGTCCACCATTAGAACCAATTTACCAATCTGACTGACTCTCAGATGCTGCCTCAGCCTGATAACTTTGCACTAACTCATCTGTCTGCTGAGCCTTGATCACCCTTGCGACCAGAGAGGGTTGAATCGACAGGCTCAATAACTGCACAATGGAAGACTGCAAGCCGATCTCGAAGTCAAATGCAGACACATCCTCAAGCCACAAGGCCTCGTGGCTGACGGCTAAGGGTATCCACCACCACGTTTGCCTTACCCGGGTGGTACTAAATATCAAAATCATAGTCCTTTAGGAGCTCCATCCAACGCCTCTGCCTCATGTTCAACTCGGACTGAGAGAATAGATACTTCAAGCTCTTATGGTCGGAGAAGAGCTCGAACCTTACCCTATAAATATAGTGTCTCCACACCTTCAATGCAACGACAACTATTGTCAGCTCCAAATCATGCGTGGGGTAGTTTAGCTCATAGACCTTGAGCTAGCGAGACGGATAAGCCATCGGCTTCCCGTGCTGCATCAGGACAACACCCAAGCCAACTCGCGAGGCATCGGTAAATATAACAAATCCATCACTCCCAGAGGAAAGAGTGAGGACAGGAGCAAACGTGAGGCGGTCCTTCAGCTCCATATATGTTTGCTCACAAGCGTCGCTCCAAACAAACTCGGCACCCTTCCGGGTCAACCTGGTCAACGGGGCTACAACACGAGAGAATCCCTTAATGAAACATTGGTAGTAACCCACCAAACCAAGGAAACTATGGATCTCGAAGGCGTTCATGGGCTAGTCCCACTGACGCACGGCATTGATCTTCGAGGGGTCCACTGCGACGCCCTGCCTCATCACCACATGACTGAGGAACTTCACCTCCTCCTACCAGAATTCGCACTTCTCTAGCTTCGCGTAAAGCTGTTGTGCATGGAGGGTCTGCAAGGTAATCTCTAGATGCCACTCATGCTCCTCACGGGTCCTCGAATATATCAAAATATCGTCGATGAATACCACAACAAACTAGTCGAGATATAGACGAAAGACCTCGTTCATCAACTGCATGAATACTGCGGGCACATTGGTCAGTCCAAAGGACATGACCTGGAACTCAAAATGACCATAGCGTGTCTTGAAGGCCGTCTTCGGGATATCCTCATCTCGAACCCGAACCTGATGATAACCGGACCATAAGTCTATCTTCGAAAAGAACTGCACCTCCTACAGCTGATCAAACAAATCATTAACCCTTGAAAGCGGGTACTTATTCTTGATCGTGACCTTATTGAGCTCGCGGTAATATATCTAAAGCTTCAACGAGCCATCCTTCTTCTTCACAAAGAGTATTGACGCTCCCCATAATAAACTACTCGCACATATAAAGCCTAGATCGCGCAACTCGTCCAACTGCTTTTGTAGTTCCCGTAACTCCAACGGTACCATACGATATGGGGCCTTCAAAATATGCGTGGTATTAGGCACGAGATCAATCTGGAACTCAGTATGTCGACGAGGTGGTAATCCCAAAATCTCCTAGAATATATCGGGAAAACCACAAACGATTGGTAGCTGGTCGATACTTAAAGCAACTGACTCCTCAACGGCACACGACAACAGGCAGGAAAGCTGCTCTCCTCTAGGCTCGTTAACAAACTGGAACTCTGGCACGCCCGGTATACAGAAAGTGACTATCCTCGCGGAGTAGTCCAATATGGCGTGGTACTCGGTGAGCCAATCCATGCCCAGGATGACATCAAACTCAGACATCGGCAATACAAACAAATCAGCAAGTAAAAAGATATCCTCAATCAAAACGGTGCAAGGTGCGCAAAATCGCCTGAACACTGCAGTCTTCCCTAAGGGCGTCAATATTAACAAACCCTCAGGGGCAGACGCTATCAGCAAACCCGTCGATCGGTAGAAATCATCGGCCATAAAGAAATGCGATGCACCAGAATTAAATAATAGACGTGCAATACATGGGCCTTATGACTGAGGGTACCCTCGACGCAGGGAGAGTACCCTCGACGACTCATCCAGATGACTTAGGGTCCTGCTGGGTGGCATAAAATCTGCCCTGGGCCTGCTGGGGAGTTGCAGGTCCCCTCTGAGGTCTCTAGTACTGCTGTTGCCATTGTGCTAGCCTGATTTGCTGCCTTTGCTGCTGCAGAGGAGGTCCCCGAGGCTTGTGATGTGGTCGTTGCTGCTACTATGGGGGCTATCGTGGAGGCTGATACGGTGCCCTCAGTTGTTGCTGCTGCTGTGGATGGGGACACTCGTACCTACGATGTCCTGTCCTACCGCACCCAAAGCAAATACTTGAAAACGGTTCCGGAGGTGGTGCTGGGGGTGCCACCGATGTTCAGAATACTGGGCGGGTCATGCGTCACTGCTGTGGACGATGCTATTGCTGCTAGGAGCTATCAGAGGGTGCCTTCCTCTTCTGATCTCCCCTTTTGTCACGGGCTCTCTACAAATCAGCCCAATCTGACACGTAGATCTGGGCTGTTTGCACAATATGCTCAAACGTCGGAAGCATGTGTTCGATCACACGGCTCCAGAGGGCAAGATGCAAGCCATTCTCAAAATGGTAGGCCTTCCGTCCCTCATCATCAATAAGGTACGTTGCGAATCTTGATAGTGCGACAAAACATGCCTCATACTAGGACATAGTCATGTCCTCCTAGACTAGAGTCTCAAACTCTAATGCGCATTGCTGTCGCACATTCTCGGGAAAGAATTTCTGGTCGAACCGGTCTACAAAGTCCTCCCAGGTTCACACGAAATTGGCCGCTACCGCTGGGGCAACAGATGCCCACCAATGCTGAGCCTCACCCAGAAGAAGAAATACGACTAACGGGACTCGCTGTTGGGTCGTACATCTCATGGTGTCGAATATCTTCTCCACCTCGAAGCACCATATCTTTGCTACAGTAGGGTCTGGCTCGCCCCGAAAACGTGGGAGATTGTGCTGTCGGAAGTCCTTGAGAAGGGCGCTTGCATGCTCCTGCTCAGCCTCGGCTGGTATAATAGAGGGACGCCTGCTTTGCCCCTGAAGAATAGCAGTCATCGCCTATAGCATCTGCTGCAGCTGGGCAAAACTCACAGGTATGGTCGGATTCGCATCGATCTCGGGTAGAGGAGTGCCATTCTCAGGCTGGGGAGTAGGAATATCCAGTGGTGGAGCGGGAATCGCAGGTGATAGAGTGGGAGTCGCATGTGGTGGAGCGGGAGTCACTCAGATCGCTCTTCTAGGTGGCATGTCTTAAAGGAAGGAACAAGGGCTATCAGCCTTGAGAATTCTCAAAGGCATAAACGTTAAGGGTCTATGTCAGAAAATTGCTAAGTTACTCGGACTCGGGACCTATTCATTCTAAGTTCATAGTAGATATGTGATATGATCTTTAGGTATTCCCAAGTTATGCTCTGATACCAACTTCTGTCACGCCCCAAACTCGGAAAATGGGCTCACAAAATTCCTGATTGTCGAATCCGGCACCGACAACCTCTGTAGTGCCCCATTCTCAGCTTTCGGCACCCATTTGCCAGATTCTGATCCTGGGATCCTACAAGGAGGATTTTCAATATGAATTTTTTTAAAAAAAATGGATCATAACCACGAGCATAACTAAGTCACAAAACAACATCACCACATATCCACTATATCAAAAAATTCAAGTACAATGCGGAAGGGGAAATACAAGGTGATAAAAAAGCTCCAAAATAATTTGATGCGCACTCCTGTCTCAGCGCTGCTGCGATCCAACGACACCTGTATGCAACGGTCATGCATAAGCTTACAAATACTTAGAGGGTGGTGTAAGTATGTGCACAAGGCAAGTGCTAAGTATACAATATCAAAGTAATGCAGAAATATGTGGGTAAGTCAATGAATACAATCAGCTATACCAAGGCTATGTGATCCAAGGCATGAATACTATTAGTCATACCAAGACCATGCGATGCGAGGCCTATGCAGCCAATGTCATATGCGAGATGCAAAGCAAGCATGCCAGTCCTCATCGAGTACACATATCAGTACAGTTTCTCTTTAGGATATCATCGAGGTCTAATACACTTCACACTGATTGCCGCCTCCTTAGACGCACAGCCTAGTAAGTGGAATAGACCACACTATCCGCCTTACCAGTAGTTTGTCAAAACCTAACCGGCTTGTCGATAGCGGACTCATTTGCGAGCTAGTCAAACTCAGCCTAGCTTACAATCCTCCCACTCGGGCATATAAGACCACACCTCCTTCCAATCGACCACGACACGGTGGGAGATGCGGCCTACTGGTATTCGACACTCGGGCGCTCGTGTATCCACTCGGTCTAGACATTGGAGCATCTCCTAGTACCAAAAAGGTTCTGCGACTTTCACCCAAGGACATCCTAATTGCCCACATTGCAAGAGCCAATATTTTTGATATCCAATCTGGCCATCCACGATGTGCCAGTGGAGGCCACGGCCTTGATGTCACTAGGGCGTATAATGATTATCTCACACATATGCAAGATGTATGAGTCATACCGACCAGTCATGCAGCAATTCTTGCGCATACCGCGTAATCATGTAGGGCACTCCGTCTTATAAGGAGTCCCGTAAATGTCTTAGCCCAATGACTTATGCTGTCACGCCCCAAACTCGGAAATCGGATTCACAGGAATCCCGATTGCTGAATCTGGTGCCGACAGCCTCCGTAGTATCCCATTGTCGGCTCCTAGTGTCCATGCACCAGATTCCGATCGTGGGATCCTACAAGGAGGATTTTTTTATATATATATACATTTAACTCATAATAAGCATAACCACAAGATTACCCAATTCACAAAGACAACATCATCATCACATATCCACAGATAAAATCGTTCGAGTACAATGTTAAAGGAAAAAAATACATCAATTGAAAATCAAGCTCCAGAAGATCGCTGCCCGCTCCAAGCTCAACACTGCTGCAACCTAACATCACCTGCACGTATCTATCGTGCATAAGCTTATGAAAGCTTAGAGGGTGGTGTAAGTGTGTGCACAAGGTTAGTGCCAAGTATTCAATACAATGCCATCATCATACAATACCGAAAATTCTGGTAATCCATAAACTGTACAATATCAAAATAAGTAGAAATACTGACAAAATCATGAATTATCAAAGTAAGCAGAAATACTAACAAGAATAGGAATCATATTATAACAAAGTAAGCAAAAATATGGACAAGTTCATGAGTCAATCAACATCAGAATACGCAATATAAAATAACTATGCAAATGAGGAGTCATAAATAGCTAAACATCAGATGCCAAGGATACAATGCAACATGTAAATCCTGCTAAATCTGTTTAGGTCATATAAGTATAAAAAAACATAACCCAAAATGCCATATGCATGCGGATGCAATATGCGATGCAATGAAATAACCAAGCTGGATTGTGGGTCGGGATGATAGTACGTAGTATCGCAGGTTACGGGGTCCATCACAAGCGACTTCTATCCAAACCAGTCCCATACCTAAATTTGGATAGTCAGACTCAATGTGGTAAACTTCTGGTCTCAGGTTATTCGCGCGCCCAACCGAAATCCTGGCCATGCGAAGGTACACGTAATAAACAGTTACGCACCACCAACCCGAGTGGATAGTGAATGAATAAATGAATGAATATGCAATTTCTACCCAATAAGTCCTCATATCAGTATGGTTCGTCTTTGGAAAATCACCGGGGTCTATTACACTCCAAACCAGATTGCCGCCTCATCGCGCGCAACAAGGTGAGTGGAAGAGACCTCACTATCTGCCTGCCAATATCGGACTCGGCTCGTCCATAGCGGACCCATTCCTCGAGCTGGTCAGACTCAGCCTAGCAATGCCCCCTCCTCTCGGGCAGGTAAGGCCGTACCCCCTTCCAACCGACCACGACACAGTGGGAGACGCTGCCTAATGGTATACGGCCCTCATGCGCTCATGCATCCACTCGGTCTAGACGTTGGAGCAACCTCTGGAACCAAGAGGGTTTAGGGACTTTCACCCAGGGATATCTATAGCACCCCATGTAGAACAGATTTCTGATGTCTCATCTGGCCATCCACGAAATACCTGTGGAGGCTATGGCCCTGATGTCGCTAGGGCATACGGTGGTCATGTCACACAAATGCGAGATGCATGAGTCACATAGTCCAATCATGCATCAATCCTACACATGTCGTGCTCTCATGTGGGGTAACTCTGCCTATCAGGAAGCCCCATGAATAACCTACCCTATGGCATATGCAATGGTCAATCACATCTCATAACAAACATGCAGATGATGTGTATGGACATGTATTATGGTCTTATGCGGTCACATACTCATAATCGGCATCAATAACCGGCATCAACAATCGGCCTCGACAATGTGGACATTTAACCAACATTGCCCCTAAGGAATGGCCACGTAGAGTCAAACATATAATGGGTCCACGGCCTCACACAAGGGCCTAATATGCAACACAATGGGTCTTACTCAAGGGCCACATATATACAACAGATGGACCCTGCTCATGGGCCTAATACATATCACAATGGGCCTTGCCCATAAGCCATGAATACATCACAATGGGCCTTGCCCATAGGCCATGAATACATCACAATGGCCTTGCCCATGGCCTCAAATACAGGACATGTGGGTCCTACACATGGGTCTTGAATACATCAAATGGACTATGCATCATAGGCTTAATACATATCACAATGGGCCTCAATTACGGGTCACATATACATCATATAGGTATCAACAATCGGCCTTGGCAATCAAATTCGATACTCAGAATCGGCCTCGACAATCGGAACCGACAATACAATCGGCCTCGACAAATTGACACCGATAATCTACATCGATAATCGACACCGACAATTAGCATCGATAATCAACACCGAGGACCGGTCACATAGACAAGACCGGGTCCATAGATGAACATCTGATCAACCATAATATAAAGATCAGCCCTCGGCTGTGGTTATATCAAATCTGGTAGCATGAAGCCATCCGTCCGTGGTAAATGGGGCCCACTTATTTGGGTTAACTCACTAACAGAATGATGAGAATGAACCTGATAAGGCCTAACGAAGGGTCACAATGTGGACATCTGACCATCACTGCTAAGTAATGTGGACATTTAACCAACATTGCTCCCGAGTGGTCCACATAGAGTCAAACATAAGGTGGGCCCAAATATCCAACAAGTGGGCCTCAAATAGTCATCACAGGTGGGCTTTGCACATGCAGCACGCGGGCCTACACATCACGGTGGGTCGATACATTGGGCCGCACCAATGGGTCTCATATACAACAAGTGAGCCGCATCAATGGGCCGCACTAATGGGCCGCACTAATGGGCCTCATAGGTGGGCTACAAATATATCAAGATGGGCCTCACAAGTGGGCCACAAGTATATCAAAGTGGCCCCACAAGTGGGAGCTTGGATTTCATCTGAAATCATCTCAATAGTAGCAGGTGCATCATGTGTATCACTGTACACATCATTCTATGGACATATGGCCCACTAATGATGATCAGCACTATCCAAACAGTCTCTAGGTAGATCAGCACCATCCAAACATTGTTCAGCACTGTCCAGCACTATTTGGATGGTGTGGATGAAACAAACACATCACGGTAAGGCAGTACAGCACCGTCAAAATAGGTGGACGGTGTGGGTGGAATACATACAACATGGTGTGGTCCATAGCACCGCCCAAACATGGTCTAGCACCGTCCAAACATTCTAGACAGTATGGATTAAACAAATATCTCATGGTGGTGTCCCATCATCCAATTGATGGAAGGCTAGGATAAAACAGATACATCACACGTGAGCTCCACATGCTGGACAACATGTATGTAGAACACATGCATCATGGGAATCCCACCGTCCAAGGGTCCGGGTGGTGGATGGGATTGGTGAAACATATACATTAGGTGGGGCCACGTGGTGTGACCACCGGATATAATATTATATATATTATACATATACATCAGCTAGGACCACGTGATGTGCACCACCAGATATAATGTTTATATTAATATATACACCACACGTATTTATTTATACATACATATATATATATATATATATATATATATATATATATATATATATTACCATTCATGCAAACGTCCAGCCCTCGACGTCATATAACAGATGATCAGGATGAAATATATATGCCAGGTGGGTCCACACGTGTGGGACCCACCACACATATACCTTGTGATTAGGGCCCGCAGAATTGAGGTCTTATAGCAGATACAGGTGTTGATGGACAGTTGGATCTCACACAACAGCAACTGGGGTCCACGGCTGGACAGAATGGATATAGCACTTGCCTCATGTTCAGACCCACTGAACTTGCAGGCGTTAATGCAGCTGCTGCAGAGCTGCTGTACACGGTACTCCAGCCAATCCACTTCATAAAAGTGGGTCCCATGTGGGGCCTACCATAATGTTTATTTTCCATTCAACCCATTGATAAGGTCACTCAGACCCGGGGCTACAGTAATGTTTATTTTCCACCCAACCTGGCCCACTGAAATGTTTATTTTCTACCCAACTTGGACCCACTGTAATGTTTATGTGCCATCCGACTATTCATAAGGTCACATGAGCAAGGCCCCACTGTAACATTCATTTTCCATCCACCCTGTTGAAAGGACACGTGGACAGAGCCACTGTAATGTTTATTTGTCAACCAACTTTTAGTACAGTTACATGGTCCTGGGGTCCATCGTGATGTAGTTCACAAATCCAACCCATTCATTGTGTGTCCCACCAATTTAAGGGTCCAAACCGAGTTTCAGGTGGATCCATGCTGCATGTGGACCCCAGCACTTGATTCCATGTGGTTTGGCATACCACCGTATGAATGGTAATGGTGTGGGCCATCCGAGAATTATTTATGGCTGATTTTTGGAACCAACGCATCATTAAAAGGGACCTATTAGATGAACGGCATGGATGTAGAATATACATCATGGTAGGGTCCACAACTGGGCTAAGGGGTGCCCTCCCTATTTAACGTTGGACGTCCAGACTCCTCTGGACGTCAAGACAGTAAATGCATGCAACATATATATATTTATTTATTTATCCTAGGTGGGACCCACATTGACCAGATCTACTCCGTCCATTGTATGTGTCCTACAAAATTAGAGGTCCAAACCAAGTTTCAGCCGCATCCAAATTTCAGGTAGGCCCCACCAAGTGATTTTATATGTTTTAGGCATATCTTTACATGATTTTATATGGTGTGGCCCACCTGAGTTCCGTATACGGTTGATTGTTGGGGATGCCACCTAGTCTGAGGGGACCCATCAAATGCATGACGTTGATGTTCGAAAAGCATCACAGTGGGGCCCACAGCTAAGGCCATGAAGCCAGCCCGTCCGTCCGCCAACAGCGCCTGTGCACGCTGCTCCTCTTTATTATTTTTTTTAAAATTTTTTTCTCAAGGTTGCTTTTTATATGTGGGGCCCATGTCTTGAGAATCCACTCCATCCATTGGATTCTATGGCCCAAGACGGATCAAACGAGTCCACTATACAGTATGTTTTTGGCGAGTAGAGACATCAAGGTGGGTCCTAATGGATCTTAAAGGTAAAAAATGTTGTTTCCCACGCCGGGGCCCGCCAGAAAATTGGATTGGATTCATTCTTTGGCTCAACGCCTAAAATGGGCTTGGAAATAAAATGGATGGTGCGGATTTGATTTTTACATCAAGGTAGGGCCTACATGAATAGCCTGCCTCAAAAGCTCTCCCCCTTTGTTTTTTTGGCAGAGAGTGCATTTCACCGTCTGTTCACACTCGTGAAGGACGTCCAGCGTCCCACCGTGTACACATATTGTTCAAGGTGGGTCCCATGTGTGGGGTCCACGTCGACATGGCCCACTTGATTTAGGTCAACCTTAGATTTATGTTTTCCAATTACCGTTAAGTGGGGCCCACATGGCTTGGATGGCGGTGGGGTCCATTTGATGGACGGCTTAGACATCACATACATCAAGGTGGGGTACATCCGGATGAGCCACACGGCCACATTATCACACCAAAATAATGAAAGAGAGAAAAAGAGAAGCACCCACCTCTCATTCTTCTTCCTCCCTAGCCTTCCAATGTTCCAAAAGTGCTCCTTCAACGGTGGAGATGATAATCCAAGGGTGGAGATGGGAGATAGGATAATAGGGAGTGGGCCACACATGGCTCTTCTCATGGAGCATTAGATGTGAGTTGCTTTGCTTGGGAGGAAAAAATGAGAGAGAGGAAATGGAAGAGAGAGATGAGAGATGGATTGAAAGAGAGAGAGAGAGAGTGATGGGATGAGTGATGGGGGTGTGTAAGAGATGGGATGGGAAAGTTGACTTTGGGGATGGTGTTGTGTACTTGGGGATGGGATAGGGTACTTGATTTGATGAGTTGTGTACTTTGATTAATTGATGGGATTGATTTGACATTTGGTAGAGATTCTCTCGAAGTTTGCAACGCGCGGTGTTTTCCTCGAATTGCACGCAGGTCGACATCTTCTAGCCTCGGTATCGGGTTAGTGTATGAGTCGCGGCGTCTGAACCTAGGCGATGGTGCGGTCGTACTGGTACAAGTCTTGGGTTGAGCCGACTCTGGAATACAAAATACGAATCAGGGTCACGTGCATCTGCCGACAAAAAATCGCGGGTTGCCGAAATTCGACCGGAAAGACCGCGGAAGCCTACGGAATAGTACGAGATAGGACATGGGTCTTACATATGCTATGATCAAACATTCCTCATATCAAGCATACATATGATGCGTATGAGCATGAATCATGGAGTTATACTAAGCATGTTATATGGTGATGAACTATCCTTCTAACAAGGATGGGCCTAGATGGCCTACACACAACAAGTATGAGCCTATCAATGGTCCCTAGGGAGAGTTATAATGCAGACATTTAACCAACATTATCCTTACAATGTGGACGTTAAACCACCATTGCTCCCAAGGCACGACCCATTATAAACATCATTATATACACCATAGTGAAATCACACATTGCAATGGACCTATATACATCCCATTGGGCCTTAAATACATCAAATGGGCTGCATCACATGGGCCTTATATTCATTAAGTGGGCCGCACCAATTGGCCGCACAATGGGCCTTATGTACATTGCAATGGGCCATAACCCATGGGCCTTGAATATATCACAATAGGCCCTCATATGGCAAGTGGGCCACATTGCATGGGCTATATGTACATCAAATGGGCCACACCAGTGGGCCCCATGTATATCAAATGGGCCACACCCAAATATAAGTGGTGACAATGATTTCCACCATTAAAATTCCTAAGGCCCACCATAACATTTTTTTCTCATCCAATTTGATCATAAGGTCACACAGACCTGAATGAAGAGGAAAAACAAATTTCCTACTGATCCAAAACTTCTGCACTCCCAAAGGATTTCAATGGTAGACGTTCAATCCTCATAGTGCAGTGTGGTCCACTTGATAAATAGATCTGTCTTATTTTTGTTTCAAGCCTTAAAATGAGCTTGCCAAAAGGTTGGACGGTTTGGATGCAACAAATGCATCATGGCGGTTCCCATAAATGGATGTCATGGATGAAAATGGTGGAACCCACATAACTTGGTGACGCCACTATAACAACTATGTAGATGGAGTGAGGTACACTAGCCATCCCACTTCCCCATGCATGAGGAGGTGTGGTTTAAACACAACATCAGTGGGTCCCATGTGGGGCCCACCATAACGTTTATCTTACATCCAATCTGTTATTAAGGTCACACAGACCTGAATGAAAAGGAAAAACAAATTTCATATTGACCCAAAACTTCTAAGACAACAAAAGAGTTTCAATGACAGACGTTCAATCTTCCACTTCTTCCTACCATGTGGGCCACCTAAGTTTTACATACGACTGATTTTTAGGGGGGCCCACAGGTAGAAGGGGGCCCACCAAATGCACGGTTTTGATGTTCCACGCACACCACGGTGGGGCCCATGGTTGGGACCCATGGTCCCTACCTGTCCGCCCACAGCGTAGTAGGACGCTGCTGCGCGTCCTCTGGACGTCAGCAGCAGCACCTGCTGCATGTTTTTTTTTGAAAAAGATGTATTTTTGAGGTTTTTCCTAGGTGGGGCCCGTATCAGGTGAATCCACTCCAGCCATTGCATTTCATGGCTCAAGACTAACCAAACAAGCCCAATATTCAATATGTTTTGGCTCAAGGTGGGTCTTAGTCGATTTTAACGATAAAAATCAATATTTTCTATGTTATGGCCCGCCAGAAAATCGGATTGGGTTCATTTTTCAGCTCAACATCTAAAATGAGTTGGGGAATGGAATGGACGGCGTGGATTAGACTCACACTTCAAGGTGGGGCCTGCATAAGCGGTCCACCCAATTTTTGAATCAAAATGATATATATATGTATGTATGTATATGTATATATATATATATATATATATATATATATATATATATATATATATTTATTTGTCTGCACATCCCATTGTCTGTTCACACTTCACAGACCACGTCTAGCGTCCCTAGACGTTGGACGGTTTGAATACAACACATTGTTTAAGGTGGGCCCCGCCTATAGGCGTGCTACCTAGTTGGGCCACCAAATGGTTGGATGGTGTGGATAAGACACGCATCAAGGTGGGGTCCATCTGGCTAGGCCACACAACTACATCATCACACAAAAAGAAAGAGAGAGATAGAGAGAGAGAGAGATCGAGTGATGGAGGGACCCCGACACTATGGGCCCTCCCTTCCATGATTTACAACATACATCAAGTGGGTCCCATTACATGTGGGCCCATCGATCAAAATCAACGGTGGAGATCCTTTCTCCATCAAAATGTAAGGTCTAGATGACCATATTCATGCAAGGAAAATAAACATCATTATGGGGTCCATGGAAAATGGCCCCATCATGGAATGATCATGAGAATCAAGGTGGGCCATCGGCCACACCTAGGGTCCAAAGTGAGATCCATATCATCAATCGGTAGGCCTCAATTGGCCCATCATCAAAGCATTAAATATATATATATATATATATATATATATATATATATAAAGCACCCACCGTTTGACCTTCTTAGTCCGATGGAATGCCGATCTCCTTGTGTCTCACTTTAATAGAAGGTGATGAGAAATGAAGGGCTAGGATGATGGATCTTGGGATGGGAAGTGGGCCACACACAACTCACTTTTTCTCTCTTGGAATAGCTTGGACATGCACCTCTTTGGTGTTGCTTGGAATTTGTGTTTGAGAAATGAGAGAGAGATGGGTGATGGAGTGATGGATGTGAGAGGGGGATGGCTTGTGTAAGAAATTGTTGACTTTTGTGGTAGCTTGTGTAAGAAAAGTATGGGTTGTGATGAGTTGAGTGATGGGTTGAGTGATGTAGTACTTGACTTGTACTGGACATGAGGTGATTGATTAATTGAATGAGTGATTGATTAATGAGACATGTTGTAGAGATTCTCTTGGGATTGTAAACGCATGACGTTTCTTTGAAATAAATGTGGGCCCACATCTTCTGACCTGGGTATCGGATCGGTGCGCGAGTTGCAGCATTGGAACCGCGGCGATGGCGCGGTCACTAAGATACAAGTCTTGGATTAAGCAGACTCAAATCTACAAGATATGACTTAGGATCGCACTTAAACATCGATTATAAGTCGCGGGTTGCCGAAATTCATCGGGAAGAATCGTGAGAGTTGACGAAACAGTATAGACTAGGATACGGGCCTTACATAGCACAACCATTATTATTTCAATTTTAAACAACTATTTTAAAGAAGCTCAAAGGTCACTATGGAGGGCTCGTCACCTAGTATAGGCCGATAGCTCGGGCATAGTGTCCCATACTACCATGCCTTGCTCATGAGACTCTAATAAATAGGATGTGTAGGGGTAACCTTCTTAACTAGTGGCCAATTATAGTTCTATAAGTGGAACTTACCATCGCAAGGATATACAAAGACAATCCATTAAAGCCACATAAGGCAAATCTTCCATCAAGCCACATAGGGCAAACAGTTCATCCCAAGGATGTGATAAAAAGGGATTATCCCAAAAGCCACTCAGGCAATAAATGATCTATAAGATAGTATGTCCACTATATAATTTCATTTAATCCATTACACAAATGGCCACTAATTCAAGGACCTGTAAATACACCAGAAAGTAATCACACGTGATGAAACAAGCCATGTAAAATGTCAATAGCACTTTGAAAAGGCCGAGCTAAGAGTCTTAGAGGAGGAGGGGGGGGGGGGGGGTGAATAGGTGTAATGTCCTGACTTTTTAGGACCCGAGTATATTTCCCGTGTCCCAAAAACCCGAGTATTAGCTTTAAAGGATGGTCAAATTCGAGTGTACTTTTTTTTTCTTCATTAGAGTAAGCAAATGAGCATAGTGTGGACAAATCGACATAAAGGAAAATTTCATTATCATTCAAATTTACAAGAAGCTGCCCATAATGACTTATACAAACCAATGTCCCTGAATTTAACAAGTACAAGATTTACAAGAATTTAATACATGAAGAATAGTGAAAATTATATAAATATAAGCCGCAAGATCACGCAGCTCTTCTAGGTAAATACACTCATGCATCCCTGGCGATCGTACCCTTCTCCTCATCAAGTCTAAACAAGCATATTACTTAAGCTACCTGTATTACCTATACGGCTGTATATTTGATGGATGAGTGGCCAACTCAATGTGAATTCCCCTCAAGATTACACACTGCCACATTAGGTAAGAAATAATATAAAACATCCAGACAACCAAAACAGAGTAAATACAGTCTTATTAGGTGCATGGATGTATGAATACAATCATCGACCCGGGTAAACCATCCGGACGGTCGGTGCCCCAAAAAAAACATCCAAACAGGCATTGGGGTCGTCACCCAAGGATGTGACTGGTCATCAGCGCAACACGTGGTATAATAGTATGGGCATGAAGAACTAAGTCTTCATCATAAATCGATCGGCTAGTCATTAGCGCAACACGCGGCGTAATCGTACGGGCATAATGATCCAAGCCGTTGTAGTATACTATGCGTGCATGATTTGTCAGCCTGTTATTAGTCCAATTACAATCAGCCATTTTTGAATAAGCTCACGGTCACTACTGGGAGTGCAAGGCCCAGCGTAGGCCGACAACTCGAGCATAGTGTCCCATTACCACCATCCCTGGCTCATGAGGCTACCATCTTAGGATGTTTAATGGAAACTCATCGACTAGTGGCCAATCATATTATAATATATGGGGCTTACCATCACGTGGTTGCATGGTATAAAACATCGAACCCATATAGGAAAAATACTAGAACAAAGCCACATAGGGCAATATCAAATAAGCCACATAGGGCAATTATCAAGATAGACCTCATAGGGCGAGTATCAAAACCATGCGATAAAAGACCATCCTTGAAAACTATTAGACATAATAACCCTGGATGGTAGACCCACATAAATGATCCATTTAGACCACCACTCAATAACCACTAAGTCGAAGGTCCATTTTAATCACAACCAGTTGGTCCCAAGTATGGGTGTACATTTATAGGTGGGGGTTTCCTACTAATGTACCCGTTTAAAGTCCATAAGCAATACACAAATAATCCACAAGCATGAACAAATATACAGGATGAACATTAAGTAGGCAATATAGCAATTCAATTTCCACCAACTAACACATGTGATTATAAGAGAGAGATATCAATTATAATTTTTAATAAAAACTATAACTTAAGCTAATGAGAAGATAGAAAGCTCAAGGGGAAGAATCATCACCTTATAGATCTCCACTAATGATGCTAGGAAGCACGTGTGCCCTTAGAATCTATCCTACCATGAATTGTAAAATCATATGGTCAGATACAAGTTCTATACGTTCTCTATGGTTAAGACCATAACCTAGGGTTCAGATTACTTTTAGGGTTTTAGTATAGAATTAGAGCTTCATGCTAGACTTCAATTATAGGTCTTGGATTCTAAGACTTAAATCCTAAATTATTAATATTATTATTATTTTTATTTTTGTACGATGGGTTAATTAATATTCATGATAGGAGTATTAACCCATCCATATTAATGATGACGGTCCATAAGTTCATATTTAAACGCACTGACATCATCTAATACTTTTATAATTACTTGTAGTCCCTTAAATAATATAAGTAATAATAATAGAATATTTACTATAAAATAAGGATTAATACTAATAATTATATAAACAAGTATTTCACTAATCCCCATAAGGACAATGATAAATATTTTCAAATGTTAATATTCATAACTATAATGAATCTAGCTATGATAATAGCTATCATGAGCTACCATAAATTTTGAGTTTCTACACTTTGGTCAAACCTAACCCACCATCTCTGTTTAAGGTATTGACCTAGAGCTTAGGTTACTTAGATCCAGGACTTTATCCTAGAATTTAGGTCTACAATAAATTTTTAGATTTGAGCTTTAGTCGGTGTACCATATAGACTTAATAATTTACAAGATAATCATTATCATTAGTGCTATAATTTATATTAGCTTAACATAGTAATGACAATTGTTATGATGATAGCTAATATTATGATCTATTCTCATAACATTTAAGAGTGGTAAAACAAAACACTAGAAGTTAATAATGATATTATAATAATTATTATTATCCCTTTGCCTATAATAACTATTATTAGCATAAATAATCTACTAATGGCCATCCGTATCTACCACTAATAATCTTAACAATGATCTTAACAATGCTAATGGTAATCAAAAGAATTTCAAAATGGAGGAAGATGCGGACTCACCTTAGTCGACTCGGTTCGAGTCGAGTTGACTCAGCTCAAGCATAACCACCAACACCTCTTCTCCTCTCTTTCTTTCTTTCTCCTTTCCACTCTGTTGGGATGTCTAGCAATGAGCCTGGACAGATTTACCCAACTCAAATTGGCCGGACTCAGTTCCAACCGAGTCAACTCAGCCACTAACCCGAGCTCCCTCTTCCCCTTCTGATTCTCTTTTCTCTTCACTCCTTCTCTTGCCCTCTCTTTTCTCACTCTCTTCCTTGCTCTCCTTCTCTGGCCAGCTGCAGCAGGACCTGCCCCAAACCTGAACCGAGTCAGCAACTCGGTTCACTGTACAGCAGCATGGTGCAGCCGCACCACTCTCTTTCTCTCATGTTCTCTCCCGCCCTTCCTTTCTTTCCTTCCTTCTCTACTCCTTCTCACCTTCTCCTTCGCTCAAAGAGGTCTGACAACCTCAGGTCTCGACCCAGTAACAACCTGACTGAGTCGGACAACCGCTTGGTGCAGTCGCACCTCCCTCTATCTCTTCTCCTCTCTCCTTTGTTTCTGCTTCTCCCTGCTTCTTTCTTCTTTCTTTCTTTGCTGCTGCTGGAAGCATCCAACAGCACTAGGAACAGTCTCAAATAGGGCCCCATTTCAGGCCTGAATCAAACCCAGCTCGGGTCGGCTTCAATGAGGGAGATGATCTGCTGTTAATGGCGGATGTCAAACGGGTGTTTCTCCTTCCAATCCACTCCTTTAGGAAGGTTCATATCGATCCTAGGAAGCTTATAGGTAAGGGTTTTTGAAGCTCAGGAGAGATTTGGGCGGTGGGTTCGAAGGTTTAAGGGAAACAACTGGTTTTTGGTTGTGGCTGCGAAAATGGAGGGTGAGCTACTGTTCCTCGATCCTTACGCCCTTTTATGCTCGCCCTAATTCTTCCTAAACCCTCCGATCAACAACAAGTGGCCCGGATCTTCTCTGGCCAAAATCGCCTCCAAATACGGTGGGCAAAAACTGAAACCGAACATGGTTTTGTTTGGAAAACCATAAGAAAATGGACGGCTGAGATAGCCCTCGAAGGGACGGTTGAGATGGAAGGATACACGGGCACGCGGATTTTCAAGCTGGCCTGCCAAATAGTTTCCATTTTTGAAAACTAGTGTTTGTAGGGCTTGCCTGCACCAACATTTGTGTTCGTTCAATTTCACGTCTACGTGAGAGGACCACTAGGTTTTGGTTAGGCCCCAACTGCGCTCAATATGGACGGTTTGGATCAACCGTGGGAGCTGTGATGATGGGCCACAGTGCGAAGGAAACGGACGGTGTCCGTCATTGCCTACGTTAAAGGAAGGAGAGGAAATTTCTCCTTTTGGAGAAGCACGGGTCAAAGGCTCTGAGTGAGCATCTCCCTCTCAGTACACAGCGAGTGCACATCTCTGCTGTGCACTCGCGATGCGAGGTGGGGCCCATCGTGATGCATGTGAGAAGTCTACTCCGTTCACTTTTCTAGGGAGTTCTACTAAGGGATTTTGGGCCTATGATCAGACTAATCTAAGGTCTAGGTGGGGCCCACAACTCAATTTGGGTCATATTGGTGGATTCTCGTCAATCTAATGGTCGAATTGTTCCGAAATTGAACGTCAACGGCTAAAAGGGTCCAAGGGTCCATTTAAGGCTTTCATTAACTAATACTAATATTAGTTAATATGTACTTATAATTAAAATAATAAAAAACTCATACATATATAAATGTGTATATATATATATTTTTTATATTAACATGCTACTAATCATATATTTATTAATATATAATTCCTAATATACGATATCATATTACACATATGTATGGATTGAAAGTTGTATAATGTCTCATATACCATCTTATTTAAATATCTAATAAATTTTTGTATGTATGTTTAATACTACGTTGATATTTATATTTCAATTATACATTGAAAAATTATTATCCACTATGTTTAGTTGATATAATATTACTTTCATAATATTATATATACATTACATATATAGGTGCGGACTATTTTTCAACGGTCAGATTTTAACTAGGATGAACGTAAGTGCTTACTTAGGTCTGGCTTGTATTTATGCTAAGCTTGGTTATACGATAACACCCGAATACTGGAAAGTACGGGGTGTTACAATAGGACTATGCCAATTTTTTTTAAAAAAAAAACTACGGAATTTAAACAAATATAAATAAAGATAGCAATTAAACAATCCCACAATGCAGAATACAAAATCAAATACAGAAAGCTAATTAAAGAGAATATAAAATGAGCACTAAATAGCTTAAGAATATCACTAACTTATCTCTCAGTGTGGCGTATTGATTTAGGTTGAATTGAATATCAAACTCTGAAATTCGTGCCCTATTTATAGTTGTAGAAATCACACTCTCGACTGGTCCTGAGGTCGGCACGACTGATCGTCGGACCAACAAACTTTTGAAAGTTTGGACGCGATAAGATAAGGCCATTCCACAACTGGTCATAGGGTCTGCTCAATTGGTCGAGTGGCCTCCACGACCGGTCGAGTCCTGTCTACGACTGGTCGTGTAGGACCATTTTTAGCTGTTGAACTTTGAGTCGAGCCTGCAGGACTGGTCGAGCACTGTTCACACGACCGGTCGAATAGTCTCCAGGACTGGTCGAGGCAATAACAAAAAATCACAAAAATAAGTAACAAACTTAGGATTGGTCGAGCTAGTACTATGACTAGTCAAATATAGTCTAAGACTAGTAAAAAAATAGTCTATGCACTTATAAAATGACCTAATTAAATTATGTATTCAAAATGACCTATCTTATGGTCAATCTAAGGTCATTCATACCTTGTAAGAAAAATATGAACATTGAATCTTCTTTTGCTTTAGTTGATAGTTGTTCTTTGAAGTTCACGAAGCTTGAGATCTTGACATATGATGAAGCTTAAACTTGAGACTTTTGAAGCTTGAATTTGACTAACATGGAAGCTTGAGCTTGAGGTTCAAAGTAAAGAATTTTGTCTTGACTTGGACGAAGCTTTGAAAACTTGAATTATTGAAGCTTGAAAGATTGAATTAACACTTGGTGTTGTACTTGAACATAAACATGTAATCTTGCATTTGAAGTTCTTGAGGTAAAGACCTTTGTTCTTCTACATGAGATACACAGTCTTGAATATGTAGATGCACTACACAAGACACAGATTCTAAGAGGTTTTGGTACTACAAAATTTGACAATCATAGGAGCTAGAAACCAGAGCACTTACATACTTATCCATATAAGATGTTTCATAGAGATATTGGCGATCCATAGCATATTCAAATACTTGAATATAAATACAATGACCAATCATTTATGAAGAATTCACATAATTATAAACTAGCAATCATCATCATTTTGATTGAATATTAAATTAAGCAATTGATGAAATAAATGAACTAAGATAATTATCATAATGTAGAAAAGCTCGAAGGTAATCCTCACCTTTCGAGTGAAATTATCTCTCAACGTTGCTAGAATTGAATGTTCGCACTTTAAGATCAATATCTAACATGATTAATACAATTAGTGCTATTAGATCATAACATTACTTAATTTATATGGTTAGGGTTAAAACTAGGTATTTCGATCGATGGATTTAAGATTTTGATGTACCATTTAGAATTTGAAGATTTGAAATCGAAATACAGATCAATAGTAATAATGATTCAAGAATTTAATATTTAAATACCAATTATATTTATTATTATCATAATAATCTAACTAAAAATATAAAAATTAATTTTAATAATAAAAATTGTGAATAGTAATAATTCAGTAAGAATTCATAATAAGGACAATTATAATGATAACGACAATACCCAAAATTTATAATAACAATAATAATGACAAATATTATTTTAAATAAAATAATAAGCAATACCTCTCCTTCTTCCTTTTTCTTTTTCTGTTCTTCAAAGTGACTTGTTGGACATTATCAACTTGGAACCTGACCTAAGCTCCACCAGGGCTAACTCAGTCGGGCAAGTTGGGTCATTGAGTCGACTCCATGCTCCAACTCACCACCATTCTTCTCTTGTTTCTTTCTCTTCTCTTCCATATTACCTTTCTCTCTTTCCTTTATTTTTCTCTTGCTTCCTTTTCTCTCTAAACATGAACGGGTCTAGACTCAGCCCAAACCACTCTGACCAGTGTTAGAGATATAATGAGTAGACCCGGTTGGGTCGGTGACTTGATAGTGAGTCACTGGTCAATAGTGAATCGGGACTCTCGTTGATCTCATGTTCTTTCCTTTTCTTACTTCTCCTTTCTTTTTCTCTTCATCTCGACCAATAAGGTTTGCATAGACCAGGCCTTAACTCGGCCTAAATTGAGCTGACAAAGTGCAGCACTGCTGAGTCGAGCTCCCTTTCTCTCTCACGGTCTTCTCTTCATTTCTTCTTCTCCTTTTTCCTCTCATCATCTTTCTCTCTTTCTACAACTTGCATCCAACAGTTGGACTCGGCAACACTCGACCTGACTCCATGACTCGATAGCGAGTCCACCCAGTGCCGCACAAATGGTGTGATAGGAACGCACCCGCACTCTCACTTCTATTGTTCTTCTTCTTTCTCTTCTTCCTTGCTTTCTTCTTTCTTCTTCTCAGCTCCCTTTTCTCTCCTCTTTTTCAGTTAGGAAAACCGGTGAGATGTTGGACTCAGCTTGATTTATAACAACTCAAGCCGAGTCGACCCAACTGGGTGCGGCACTAGAAGCGGTGCCTTTTCTCTCTCCCATTATCTTTCCCTTTTTCGGAAAGGATGCCCTAAAATAGACCCTACTAATCCTCTTCTTGAGGATTCTAATGTCAACCAATCCTTGGATTAGTTACGATTTCAGCTAAGAAGATTCGAGAATTTCACTCGAAGGAGTCCAAAACGTAGCTTAAGGACTGCATGACTGTTATCGTACTGTATGGATGAATTTCTGGAGTATTGGCCCACCAAATGAGAGGTTTTGATCGGTGAATGGGTCTCATCATCAGGTGGTGGGTTTTTCAAATGAACAGGGAAGATGTATGGCCGTTAATGGCGAATTGTGATTGGATGGCAATTTCTCTATCTGATTTGTATGGATGGTTTGGATTTGATCAATGATCATTATGAGACCCATGTTTTGGATGGACAATGATGAAAACTTAGTGATTTCTTTAGTTTTTAAGTTGCGGCGACTCTTTCATTGCGAAGGAAGCCCTAAGCCATGCTAAGAGAATGGATGGCAAGGATTATCCTGCACAAAGGGCTAGGATTGTGAGAGAATCCTGCACACGGATTGCTAGCCGTTACAAGAAAAGGAATTCTATTTTTGGCAAAAATAGCCGCACGCAGCGCACTTCACGCTCTTATTTTTACATATGTCCATATGCATGATCTTGTATGGAAACCATGAGCTTGGACAATTTTGGCAGACAAACATGATGGATTGCTTCGATATCTCATGGGATCACAGTAGGTGGGCTAACATCTAAATCAAATGCATGTTGCCCACTAGCGTACCATTCGTTTGCGCTTAACCCTGTGCACTCTTTTGCAGGTAACAACGTGCATGAGTATATGGTTTTAGTCAAATTTTCTTGGTCTTCATAATGGACGGTTCGGATCAGCGCAACGACCAGTGATGGTGGCCAAAATTCAAATCTATGGTCTTCGTCCATTTGCTAGCGAGAAAGACTCGAAAGGAGAGATTTCCTCCTTCGGGCTCAGGTCAAACCCATTTTGACCAGGTCTTAGATTTTGTGGTACGCGGGTGTACACCTACTGGTGTGCATGTAGTATAATTGTGGGGTCCACTATGATATTTATTGCAATATAATCCACTCATCAAGTACTGTTGTTCTTAATGGGGTGTCTGTCCAATGATTGGGCAAATCTAAGGAGTAAATGGTCCGCTTCCAATGACCTTTAGTTCTAATTGTCTATTAATGACCATCCAATGGTCAGATCTTTTGCTTTGGGGTCTCGTGACTATTGATAGGCATCATCTGTCATGTATAACGACTGATCCTTCAATTTGATGGTTAGATGTGTGCAACCATCGAATAGGTCATCTCACGTTTGATGTGGGTTGTCCATAACATGATGAATGGTGGATCTTGTAGATTAGGTTTGATAATCTGAAATAGATGGTTAGTTTATCCATCAAGTAGATTAAGGTCCTATGAATAAGTTTTCTTAGATAGTGTGATAGTTCATCTTGGGGATTAATGAATGGATGACTTGAGTTGTTGATGCAGATTAGTTCAAATGGTTAGATCTATTCCATATTTGACTCATAAGGGTTCTTAGGTCCGAAAGAATTGCTAATTTAGAGTCTAACTATTGATTCAATGATCTAGTGATGGATTGGAAAATTGGGCATTATGGACTTGATCTATAAATGTAGATTAATCTTAGTGGCTAGATTCAGGCTAAAATGTGGGTTTCGTGATGGTTTATCTTTAAAATCAATAGTTGGATAACTCAATCTATACATGAAGATCATTCTTACAGTTAGATTTTTATTAGAGTGTAGGTGAATGGTTTAATAAGCTAGGAATTTGTTGTAACACTCGAGCACTAAGAGTACAGGGTGTTACAATTTACCCCCCTTAAAGAGAATTTCGTTCCCGAAATTCAACACTTTCGCCATGAATGGGAATGATTACAATATAATTCGTGGCATTCCTAAGTTCTTACTAATTTCTCATAAAGGTTGTTTGTCTGTACAAATGTATATGAGTGGATATCAAAACTGGGTGACCAGCCCTTTCCTAGTGGTGATTTGGTTTATGTGACAAGCCCACACCTCGGAACTGAGTGATCATATTCGGTTTGGGTGACGACCCATACCGGGTTGATCCTCCTACCTTTGGGTATCATGTTGTACCTTTGGAATCATTGATTTGTGAGATGAACGGGTGATACCTAAATTTGGATCAAGGGACACTAATGAGGAGTCGCTACATGTCGCAACAAGCCACGTGATCCGGGTAAAGACTAGTGATATAACATTGGTATCTTAACTTTGCTAATATGTAGGATGAATGGAACTTAATAATTACTTGGTTAAAATATGCATTCATTACATTACATTAGATAGGATTTTGTGATTTGGCATTGGAGTCGTTTGTGATGGAGTGTTGACATTTGTGAAATAGGTGTTGAAGTCGCTTATGAGGGAGTGTTGGATTATAAGGTGCATGCATCATTTCATAATTTCATTTGTACATTTAACAAGAGTATTAAGAATTATTTGATTTCTTATTTTATCATTATATACATTGATTGGGTTGATAACATATGTAACTTAGAACTAATGGAACCACTGAGTTAACTACTCCCTCCCACCTGCAACGGTGTTTGAAAACACCAACTAGATATATAATTGATGCATGTACTAGTAAGACCTCAGACGAGTAGGCTTAGATCGGCTTGTGCCACCACCGTTATATTTTGAAGGATTGAGTAGAAACTGAAAACTTTACACTTTAAACATCTTGGATATGTATACTGGTATAATCCTCATTTGGACAAACACTACTTTTCAATTGTACTTTAACTCTGTCATATTTTTATTAATTTTTGTTATCTCTACCTCGCTTTGGTTGCACTACGCTGAATTGTGCAACTCTGATTATTTGTGTATGGACTTAATATGAATTAGAATGAGGACACATATGCATTTTATTAAGTTAACATATGGGAACTCGAGACTGGAGTCTATGTACTCGGGTACCAATTTTCGAGGTGTTACACATTGTCTAGTGGCTGACAATTAGCACTTGCTCCTTTTGTGCTCGGTCACCATTACCGTGGTTTATACGAAACAACCACTAAAGGGCTTCACAACAGTAGTGGCCCAATATGGCTTATACAAATGTGACTTTTTGAATATTTTATTTGCTAATCTTTTTTTAATCTTTGATTGTCCATTGTTCTTATGGATAATGAATCCTCTCATACTAAAGAATCTCTCATTCATTCATTGAGTGTATGAACTATTTTTTTTCTCTCTGTAATCTTCCCTATGGTTTCTTTTGCCTATTCTAGGATAAAGATATCTGCCCTTCTTAGCTTTTGTTAGAAAACTCCGAATCAACCGATACTAAATCGTCGAAAAAAAGAGAAAAAGCATTGGGGAGCTTCCTTAGCCGCAGAGATCTTCCATATGGCGGTTCCATCAATTCTGGTGCTAATGCTAAATCAGGAGTTGAACAATATTGTTCAAACCTCCTTGCTTGTCAATTTTGAATTGTCTTAGTGAATTCCTAACCCTTACAGTCACCTTACTTTAAACCAACCACCATTTGAACATTGATTTCTATATCTCTTTACACAACAACTTCCAATCAGTGAGTGCCAATTTCTTATGCCCTCCATTTGAATGCCGCCCCCATCTGCAAATGGAATTCCATGAATGCTGGGAAGAATATTAATTAGGATTAGTTGCCAAGTCAACTGAATCTATCATCGCCTGTGTACCCCCAGTCTCAATAGAGAAAGAGAAATTAGTGGTTGGGAAGAAGAAAATGACTTCCAAGAAAATGGTTGCATCGAAGCAAGTTCTACCTCCAACTAAAAAATCGAATCAGTCACAAAAAGCAACAACTGCCTCGACCACATCATCTTGTCCAATAAAGACGGTCGAGGTTGCAAGACATCCTAAACATAAGCGTTGGAAAGTCTCGATCGTTGATTCAATCACAAGTCTACCACCAGACTAATCCTCCCCTCCTCAGGTAGCTCCTTAAGCTACTCAGACGTTTTCTAGTGTTGGGCCTTTTCGAGCTCTAGCTCCAACACCTTTTACTACAGGAAACGTAATAGTCGGTGCTTCAACTACTACTTGGGGCGGTCGAACCATCACGAAGCCTTGAGGAATATCTTTTGATGCGACTGATATTTCAACTTTTGAAAAATAGTTTCATACAAAATTATGGACAAGATTTCCTTTTTCAAAATACTATTGGAAAATAGATTAGGCTTTTAAGAAACATGAAGAGGCACATTTTAATAAATGGCAGATGAAAAAAGAAAGGCTAAATGATCTCGTCCTCCCATTCAATTGATTTCTCAAGCTTTATTGGCCCGGACTTCCTCCTTTCCCTCGATCCAATCAGTCTTTAGCTTTAGTTGTCGATCCCACCAAAATTTCATCATCAGATGACAGATTTCACAACCATTGTTGTTAGGTCTAATTTAGGTAGAGATCGTTTATGTTACCCTCATTTTTTTTTAATTTTATATCTTATTTTCCTATTAACTTTTATTTTGCATAGTAATGAGGGAACTTACGGCTAAAGAGAAAGCCATTTCCTCATGTCCTTTATCAACTAAACCAGTCAAAGTCTTGGTTGCTCCATCCACAGTTTTCATAGCTGATCTAACAACTCCAAATCTAGTAATTGATAGCTCTGACTCTGAAGAGACCATAAGTGAAGCCCCTCGTGTAACGCATCGATTTTTAGAACCCGAGTACACGACTCGCATTCCAAAAACCCAGGAGTTAACTAATAAAAATGGTAACCAATAGATGATTCAAAGTGCAAATAGTGGAAATGAAACATATATAGCATAAATATAATCCAAAATGTGAACAATATCCTGTTCCACTCAGTTGGGGGCCACATACAAAACTTCAAGTTGAAATGTAACAATTCCAAATAAACTATCAAAAGGAAAACTACTAGTTGAGGCCATAATATGCCGCAACCTCCTGATATGGCTCCTCGTCGCAAGGCTCCTCCTCGCTTGCAGTCTCCTCCTGATCCATCATGAGTCCATCTGTCCCTATATCCTCTGTAAGGTTGAACATTGATGAATGAGTGACCAGCTCAGTGTAATCTCCCCTCAAGATTACACACCGCCACCCAGACAAGAATAATGTAAAATATACAGGCAATTCAAAATACAACAGATGCAGTTTTATTATGTGTATGGATACGTGAATGCAATCATCGCCCGAGGGATGCCCATCCGTGCGGCTCGTCACCCATTCAATCATTGTCCGAGGAAAAACATCCAGACAGACATTGGGCTCATCACCCATGTAATCATTGTCCTGGGAAAAACATCTAGATGGACATTGGGCTCGTCACCCATGCAATCATTATCTTGAGAAAAATATCCAGATGGACATTAGGCTCGTCACCCATGCAATCATTGTCCCGAAAAAAACATCCAGACGGACAGATACGTACATTACGTACGATAGCAGTAAATGCTGATCTGTGCCATGTATGCATGATTAGTCAATTCATTATTAGTCCAATTACACTCAGCCAATTTAATTAAGCTCACGGTCACTACAGGGAGCTCGTGACCCAACATAAGCCGACGGCTCGAGCATTGTGTCCCATGACCACCATCCCCGGCCCATGAGACTACCACCTTAGGGTGTATATAGTATCCACCAACACGTGACCAATCAATTCAATGTAAAGGGGCCACCACCAATGCTGACTGGGAATGAAATGTCGAAATTACTAAATATGAGGATTAAAACATGACGACATGAATGGTTCAAAGACGAGTAAGTAATGATATTTAAAATGTTGCAAAGTTCATTCTAAGTCAGTCAGGTGAAACCACACATGGATGGTAAACCCCATAGTCAAATGCCAATAACTAAAACCTCCATGTTGGGGGCCTACTCATATTGCAACCAGTCTAGTTACACCCTACACACGGACTCTTCTTTGTTAGAGTCTTCCATGGAGAGGTTTCAACAATGTGTGCATCATAACAGCAACATGGATCATACTATGAATAAGAAATAGAGAACAACACATGTATTCCTTGAGATTACAATTATAGACTAAATGAGCTAACACATGGCGCATGTAATGAGTAACTAATTTAATCATTTGGATAATCTAATACACATGTTCAACGATCTAAACAAGTATAAGGCATGGGAGTCATCAATTTAAATAAGTATATCAATTACATGCGCGCAGTCTATCCGCACATAATTTATCATAAGTCTAACTAGCCAGTAAGTCACTATAACAACTACTTTTAGTCTTGTTAGAAGTAAAAATCCCAAGGGGAAGAGAATCGTCACCAGACGAGTCATAACGTGTCCCTCGATCCAAGCTTTCGCGAGCGTCTTGCGACCCAATATCAAGCAAGTGATTCCCTGGTTGTCATTTTTTATTCAATGGCCCACATTAGATAAGTGTTTCAAAGTACTAATTCATTGAAGGTGTATGGGGCTTATAGGACTCATTATGGAGGAGATTGGGCCTGAACCAAAGTGACCAGGCCCACTATATACTCATTCAAATAAAGTGGCCCGACTGAGCCTGTTTTAGTCTAGTTATTGGACCTAATAATAGGCCCAAGTAGGGCTGGTCTACCTCCACACAATGTGTGGCCCACCAACTGTTAGTGTGTGGCCCACTTATCATTAGTGTGCGGTCCACCTATCATTAGTGTGTGGCCTACAGTTATATATGGTGTGGCCCACCTGTTTTATACAGGGTGCGGCCCACTGTTATATATGGTGTGGCCCACCTGTTTTAAATAGGGTGCGGCCCACTGTTATATATGGTGTGGCCCACTTGTTTTAAGCAGGGTGCAACCCACAGTTGTATATGGTGTGGCCCACCTATTTCAAACAGGGTGTGGCCCACAATTGTAGCAGCTGGAACCGTTTTCACGGCCCATTTGATCTCTGAAATCCCAACTCGAATTAGGCCTGTTTGAGGTCTGATCCCAGTTCCAATCATGGCCCACTCCCAGGCCTCATATGGTTCGTTTGGATGGCCTACACTCAGCCTCCTTTCTTATCCAGAAATGAGGCTAAACTTGGCCCAGAACGCAGGTAGCTGAAAGCCGATTTTGGCCTGGATCAAGGCCCAGCTAGGAGTTTATCTTCATCTCCCACCCATGGTCCTCTAAGGGCCTAATTTCAGTTGGAATCAGGACCCATCTATTGGGACTTTTATAGCCCAGAATGGGCATAATGAAAGCCTATTCCTCAGCCCAGTTGAGGTCCTATAATCACCTGGATTATGGCTAGATTAGAGGCACTATTTCTTCCTAAAAATCAGTCATTATTCGGCTTGGTTCTTGGTCCAAACAGAGCCATTATTTGGCCCAGTTTCAGCCCCAAAACGGAGCTACTATTTGGCCTGGTTTCATCCTCAAAACATAGCCATTGTTTGGCCTGGTTTTGGTCTGAAATAGAGCTATTATTTGGCCTTATTTGGGTCTAAAACACAGCCACCATTTGGCGTCGTCTCGGCCCATGATACAGCTATTGCTGGCCCTGATTTAACCCACCTCGGAACCTTGTTTAAGAGTTATGCTCAGCTCCCAACATGGACCGATCGGGGCTGTTTTTCCCATGGACGTTTGGTCCAAAACATAGCCATGATGTAAGCTCATCTAGGGGGGAAGGCTAACTTCAGCCTAAGATGCAGCCATGGTGAGGGTTGGCTTCGAGCCTTGCTTTGCCGACCATGGCTCTAGCAGCTAGGTAGGCCATTACCTGATGGCTTCGAGATTGCCCTCTTCTTCTCTCTCTCGACTGAGTCGACCCACGGGCGGGCCGAGTTGAGATGACCCGTTTGAACAGCTCACTCCCCCTCTCTCCTTCCTTTCTCTCTCTGCTTTCTCCTTTCACTCTTACCGGTGCATATTCTGAGGCACAGTGCCCCCATTTATAGCAATGGGAGAGGCTCACCAACGGTTAGAAAAGAGTCATTTATGCAACGGTTGTGATCGAAAGGTGGCCTTGCATGGGGCCTATCCACACGCTAGAATGGGTAGCTGGCGCCCTGGCCCACCTGGAAAGTAAATTTCCTAAGTATGGTGAGGCCCACTCGTCATCTCATTTGATGGTTCATCGGGGAAGATGATCTGGCCATTAATGGCAGATCATTACTTGATATATTCGGCATGATCTGGTCCATTTGGTCGGTCTAGATGAGGCCTCTGATTAGTGAGGGGCCCACTTTTTGGGCCCCAAACGTTAGTTGGGGAATATCTCATGAGATATTCAGATTCTCACCATTCTCTTGTGAGATGGAGCAACTTCGCTCCAAAATCTCGCTCTGCTTCGTAGTGGATGGTCAAGATACCACCACGTGGTCAGGGGATGGCCGAGATCATGCCAGCACTGGCTTTCCTAGAGAGGAAAATCTCCTTTTTTTCTTTTCTTCATGTAGTCCATTTTGGGGTGCAACTGAGGCCCAGGTGGGCTGGGGACCTATTGGTTGGTGTATGTTGATCCAATGGTTGGATTGGCTTGATGTTTAGTTTAAACGGTTAAATGGGGTTCTTGAGTATACTGATTATTTGGTTGGAGATTAATTTATCCTCAAGAGCTACTAGTGGGTGCATTGTCCCAATATGACTCGATTAATTTATCTATAAGCTTTCTTAACTTGAGGCGTTCGATGAGTCTTACCTCTCTGACTAGTGTCGAGTTAAACTTGGCTCCTACTGACTCTGATGGATGGCCTCAATGTTAACTAGAAGTCTCATCCTACACATGTCAAGGTTCAAGTCGCCTAGTAATTTAAGCTTGGTTTCCATGGATGTAGGTTTAAGAGGTAACACCCGTGTACCAAAGGTACAGGGTATTACACCTCGGCTAGAAAACCAACCACAGGAGGCATTAATAACTTATGAGCCTAAAGAGTCTTTTAATCTCTTTATCCATTCCATGGTTTCATCGGTTGCCTAAGATTAAAGTCAAGAAGTCACAGAGCATGAAACCTCTTAAGAGAATGATGAGCGTCTCATGCCGGCATAAACCTCTTGACCAAGCACGCCTCGCACAACTCCTACTTCGATCGATCAGGTCTACAGTTGACCTTTGTGATTGAAGCACCAACTCTTGATACATCAGTTGTAAAAAAAAAAAGAAAAAGATGGGGAACTGGCCCTACTTACTAAAACTTCTCCGACCGTTGAGGCTCAAGTAGATGATTTAATTACTTTCATAATTCATCGGGCACCTTTGTCTTCAGAATCATTGCATATTCAATCTCCATCTCTTCTGGATATAACAACCATACCCTCTCTAGCACCGAAAAAACCTATTGAAGCCATTTTACTTCTCTCGACCAAGCTCTGAACAGTGAATACCTTGTGGCCGATTCACCCCTTCATTGGAGCTTTAATAAATTCAAGATGAGATCCAAACACTTGTTACCCATTGAAAAATTGGCCACCATGATCGAATGTCTTAAAGAATTCATGGATTCGGTCGAGGTCATCTCGATTAAAATACCAACACTTCGGGAGTTTTTGGGTCTTGTATAAGACTATCAAAGACTCACCATCTCGGTCGAAAAGCTTCAAAGTAAGAACTTGACCGTAAAACTCAAAATTAAAAAGTAATTGTTGTTAAGGAGAAACTGTCAGTTGCTTTCAACAAACTAAAAGAATTTGAAGGAAAGTAGGTTGATCTTCATGCTCATGAAGCGGTATTGATGGAATGGTTACGAGTCATGAAAAAAGAACGCGAAGAAATAGATAAGATGTATTCAGCATAAGAGGAAGAAATAAATCTATTGGATGAATTTTTTAATAAGAAGACTTCTTCTCTCAGCCAAGTAATGTAAATGGTCATGAAGACACATGCACATCTTAGAAAAAAATTGGAGAGGTGGACTCATTTTTCTTCTTTTCCATTCTGACTTTTGTAATTTTTTAGTTAATGAATAATGAAATCGGCCATCGTGCCTCTCTCTACTTTTTTATCTATAAACTCGACCACTTCTGAGACTTAGATATTTTTTACATTTCTCTTATGTCCATGCGGAATGTGAATAGTTGTTGACATGACATGGATTCGAAAAACCATACTTACTATCCTTAACAATAACTGTCAAAGCAACTGTTTGTCTCATCTACGTAGGGAACGCTGCCTACCATGAATAGGCACTCCAATAAATGTGTCTTCTTGGCTTCGAATACGATTGTTGTTCCTTGAGCCCCTGTATAAAGGGATTCTTGGTTCTTTTCCCCTAACGCAAGTAAGTTCTATAATTTTCTAATCTAAAAACTTCATTTGATTATTATTATAGTTGCTTTACCCATGTTCCCCTATTGATCTGGCTCAAACTTTCTAAAGTAAAAAATTTTCCATTAAGATCGATTCGTTTGGATACCCTTCTCACCAATTTAAAATTTATCCATTTGTCCACAAATTCCAAACCGTTGTAGAGAATGATACACCCCTAAAAGAACTCCTATATGCTTTAACTGGGATCCAATGTATTGGCAATGCTTACCTTGTTGCCGATAAAGACCTTAATCTTCTGGATGCTCAGGCGAATGAGGGCACTGCCATTCATAGGGAAACAAATATACTCGCTGACCAATACGATGGCGCTTAGTATCATTGAATGCAAGAGAAATACCAACATCACTTCAATAAGGAGATGTTGCAAACCCTTCAAGTTCAGCATAAGGAAATTGATGATGACATCCAGGGAACTGAGCGCCTTTACCCTGAGAGGGACTCATACTATTTCTATACTCTCCCGAACTTCATAAATTCCCATATTGAAATCTATCAAGCTCGGTCGTGTAAGAGTAGTGAGCAAAAGAAAGAGGCAGAACACAAGGCTAATGTAGTTGGTCATCATATCGATCGGGTCTTCTGTTTCCTCGACTGCCTATTAAGGAGTGAGGAATCTTGGAAAGCTCAGTGACAGACAATCAAAACCATTAAGGTGCATGTCACTAAAGAGTTTGAGGAGATGAAAGTAACTTATGCTTAAAACTGCATCTTGGTCAGGCCCTTTTTTTTTCTTTTGTTTGTGGTCCTTTTTCTTTTTTTTTTTTCTTTTGTTTGTTGTTTTTTATAAGAATATATATGTAATTGGTTTTGGTCATGTTTTGCCTTTTCTTTGAGCAAGTTACAGAGTTTGGATTGAATCTGTAAATCCAATAGTCCACTAATAAAAGTAGGCTTGGGATGTTGTTCTGTTCCCAAATCTACTTCAACTAAATGATCTTGAACTTGAGCTTGAGAATCATGCAATTTCTCTTGCACTTGCTTTAAATCCTTCAACTCAATACCATATTTAGTAACTTGATCGGTTGATACTTGCATTTTGGCACTAACAGATGCATTCAACAATGCATCGGTTATCATATTTTCACACTCTCCTTGAGCTGTCATACTTTGACTGTGATATCGACCTTGACAGAAGGTTGATTCATCATGTGATTTCTTCTATCATACATATTGTAGTTGCACGTAAGGGAATTATAGCCTTCAGTAACTATTCATTCAGTCATATCATTGTGGCGATATCCTGTACAATATTATCTAAGTTGAGTCTTACATCGATGCAAGTCGGTCTACCACTCTTGTCCCATCCTATAAATCATATTGGTCGGATCTCATTTTCATAAAAATAAGCCTCAATTATGTTGGACATGACTAAGAATGGTTCTTTATTGGCCTAAACCAATTCTACTCTATCTTGATTTTAGAAAATCATAAATTGATGCAGTGACGATGGAATACATGAAAACGAATGAATCTAATTTCTTCCAAGTAAAGCATTATAGCTTGACAAAGTGTTGACCATGAAGAAGGTGGCCAACAGCTTTTCGGTTCCCACTATTAATTCGACCAGTAAAACACCTTGTGTTTGTGTGAATCTTCCAGCAAAATTGCTCATTAGGATCTCAATTGAATTAGGTCATCTTGAGTCTTTCCCAATTTAGCCATCATTCTAGTTGGGAGTATGTTGACAACGGCTCCATTGTCAACCAAAACTTTAGTGACTGAAGATCCCTCTAAGTGTACAAAGATATACAATGGCTTTGGGTGTTGGGTTATTGTAAGAGTTGGTCTTTCTATAATTATCTTTTCAGAAAGGGACCCCGGTTCTACCGTAACGTTCGTCACATTTTTTGTTTCTTCCTAAGAGTTAAAGAAACCGTGTGTATGATTATGGGAGGACCCAACTCTTCTATGTATCCTTCCATCTTATTTGATTGAGACGGTTTATCTTGGAAACTCAATGGTAGTATCAACACGATATTGTAATCCAATACAACTGGTGGTAGCTACCCAAATTGTATTACTGAATTCGGACATTACCCTAGGTATTTTCAAATTCAGTTTTATTCGTGATTTCAAACTTCATTTCCTCAGTTGGTTTAGATGAGTCTTATTCTAGTGATTTTATTTTTTAAAGCAATTCTTCAATTAAAAAAAAATCATAAAAAAGTATTCATCACTGACGTATTTAGTCGATCCTTCAATATACATACCTTTTTAAATTTTAGTCATTCTTGGCTGATTCAACTTCTACATGAAGCTCGATTATATTAACTGATATCTACTCTTCTTATGGTTTTGAAATTCTCATCCTTGATCATATTTGTATACACTTCATATGAAGTTTACCCCATGCAGTAGCGAACTATCCTCTCTTAGTTGTCTGTTGTCTTTGCCAATGTTGCTTTTGAGTATATGTCATCCTATCTGGGACTGCTAGAAACTTTAGATGTTTCAGCCTTTTCCAAACTCCCTCTTAAGTAGCTCGATGTTTAATCATCCGTTGTCTCAAAATATAATTAAGGTGATTGCTAGCATATTTAACTATTTGTTGGTTTATCCTTTTTCAGTATTTTGAATAAAGAATAGCTCTGCTTGATAGTTTAGTTGATAAGCTCCCTTATTCAGTTAGATTAGTCTTGCACATTACTCACATAGGTGCGACTTTTCATGAGTAAAGTTTATTGCTTATGCATATGCTTCAATTTTTTGACCATATGCGCAGACTTCGTAATTCTCTTCCCAACATCCTGTTCATCGACCTGTTCTTTTTGAGCTACAATGTTAATTTTTTGTCGTAGTCGAGCCAACCTCTCGGGACTAATAGTGGCCACCTTAATTTTCGTAGTAGTTGGAAAATAGATCAGCATCAATAAGCGTTGTTTCTTTTTATATTTCAGAAAACTTCAGCAATTATTGGTCGATGTTGTCTTGTATAACATTCCTTAAAACAATACAATTTTTAGTGGAATACGATTGAGTTTCGTGCTATTTACAGTAATTAATTTTCTTCAATTTCTCTGTTGTTGGTATCTTATGGCCAATTGAAACTTTGATAAATTTTCAAACTAGCATAATATCAAAGATTTCATCAACCTGAGTAATATCAAAGGTGTACGTCCATTGAACTTTACCCACAACTTCAACCACTGCAACATAATTATGATCATAATAGTATGTCTCTACTGATGCATGTTTTTGTCGCATTGACTCCTGAAACAGAGCCTCATATTAAGATACATTTTTAGTTAGATCACAGAGATTTGTGAATTCTATTCTAATAAACTTTTTTTGAAACTTAAACTCTAGACTATCTTAGGTCAATTGGACAAATTTTGTTTCGGTTGTAAGTACCTTTCATCTATTTTTACTCTCTTAACTTAAGCAATATAATTTTCGACCAGTTCTTCTAGCAATTATCGAAAACGTACAAGATCAGCGATAGAAGTTTTCATGTTCTTATAAAAGAAATAAGCATAAAACTTCTTCTCCATCTTCTGGCAAGTTTGTATGAAATTTGACAATAAATTTGAATACTAAGTAAATGTTACCCCAATTAGTGAATGGTTGAATAATTATAATTTATAGTAATCATTTTTTGCCAATTTCTCATACTGTATGGTAAAAATGACCTATATATTCTATGGTCGATTGACTAGTATCACTGGTACATAGTGTAAAGTCGGGTTGGTAATTTCTCGACAATGGATATTGCCGATTAATCTAGTTAGGATAAGGATTGTGATAAACTAGAATAGTAGTTCCACCGAGAACTTAGCATACTATTTCTTGGACCAGTTGTAGAGTTTTATTATGGTCCTAATGTTTGCAGCTATTAGAGGTGGTTCTAGACCAACCTGATATTGCTCCTCATTATAAGGTTGATTCCTGGGCAAATGATGGTCCCCAGACATCCCTTGATTCCTGACCTCATGGATTAATTTCTTATTCTCATACTGAAGAAGCCTGAAATTTATAAGTGTTGGTGAATTTTGTACATCACATATTGGAATAAGGACATGAATAAGTGATGTGTTGTACTGTGGAGGGAGAGCCTCTGGCACTACTTGTTCCTGGGGTATTGGTGCCAGATTTCCAATAGAACTAGTGTCAATTTGTTGCTAAGGCACGATAGGTGCCCTTTCGGCAAACATATTCATCAAACAGTTCATGCTATTAGCATTGCTAACCATCCACCTATTAAAGGCTTTCATTTGAACTCGTGACTATTTATCTTGAAGACGTGATAATTCTGTGTAAATCTTGAATTTCTCTTTGAACTTCAACTATTCCTGCAAACATAATCTCAAGAGATTCAACTTGAGATGTTGATGCCCTATCTAGGTTTGGTAGTGGTGGAATAGGCATCAGATTGAGTGGTAGATTCACTTGCTCAGGTACCTGTTGTACCTGCAATTCTTCCTCTTGAGCAATAATAGTTGGTTCGTTAGCTACAATAGCATTAGCAGCTGAGGAAGCATTATAACTACCCCTTCAGCTCATGATTTCACACAATTAATGCATCAATGAGTTTATATATAATCAAAGTTCCACCGAGCGTGCTAAAAATTATTAGCACTCGGCTTGTTTTTTGTTACGTGTGGTTTGTACGAGCGTTCCAGAATCGATATGAAGACTCGATTTAAATCGATCAACTTTGACCCAAGCATCGAAATAAGCAGATACGTATAAAATGTATGTATATAACAAAAATTTGAGAAGATCGGTCACCTACTCGGTCACTTGTAGAATTTTGTAATGATCAGGCCATAATCGGAGGGTGAGGTTCTTCTTCCGAAAGTGGGTTGTGCTTTGCCTTTCACAAGAAATGACTTTATAGCATACCAATGTAATCAAACAAAAAGAGAAACTCATAATCGATTATTAGGAGCGACTGCAAGAATATGTCTCTTGAAAGAACTACTTAATATTGGATAAGGATTAAGTCCAACATATGAACATATACCTAGATTACAATTACGAATTACTTCTATTGAATTATCACTACTCCTGGGAAGATTGAGATAAAGTAAATTGCTAAATTTGATTTGGTTTGATTGGTGTGAGAAATCTTGTTCTACTGTTTTCTTCTACTTATGATAGATTTCTCCCATAACTACTCCCCATACATTTCTCTTTTTTAATTTGTCAGTTATAGCAGTTGAAGAGTTACCATCTAGATCCTTTTTTTGTATGTGTTCCTCTTTCGACTATCCCTCTTTTCTCAACTGAACTCCATTATGCCTTCACAATCACTTTTTGCCTCTCATAGCACTGCAAACCTTTACTTATCTCAACTGTAATACCTTGTTGATTATGTCTTGTCCTCGGATGCTATGTAACGCCAAATCAATGCCGATTATAATTCCGTAAAGATCATACTATATCTTTCAAAAAATATTTTCATACACCTCATATCCTTTGTGTAATTCCACATAAAATTCTTGTAATCGCTTTATTCTGATCGGTCTAAAATAGGGTACAACACTTTTTTCTGCCGTGGACCACAATGAAAGCTGTTGATGAGAGTCATGGCCGACTAAAGGTGAATTGACATAATGGATGGTCAAGGATAGTGACCATCCAAATTAATCATACAAATTTTTTTCTTAGACATTTAACATAGATCAGCCTGGCAAGGGGTTTAATTCAGGTGGCTTTACCACGAGCCTTTTAGTCAATAGGATAGATTGAAACCCAGGGAAAAGTTCCACAAACTAATGGTTCTTTGACTGTACATATTTTTCCTTTTTTAAAAAAAAAAAAAAGTCCTCCAAGCGAAGAATTAGGATCATCCACTTGTCGTGTATTTTGAATATGGCCCATCCAATGTACTATTTACCAGATGATCAGCTCGGATTTCATAAACATCTGGTCACTGGATTTTGTATGCCTAACAAGTACGCACGAGATCATGGCCCATCATCCAAGATATCCCACCTTAGATGTACTAGAGCCCAAACATTACATGGGTTTGATAATCCTAAATGTTGGCCTGGGTTCTGAAGAAGGAATATAGATGGTTAAGGGAATTCAACGGACGGTCCATTTTTTATTTTTTTTCTAGAAAAGATCATACGGCTGAAGGGTTTATACTGTCCAATCTATAAGTTTTGGCATACGGTCCGCCCATGGTTTGAATCATAGAATGGGTGGTTCAGACCTTTACACACGTGTGAACACATGTGCTTGACAGATTCCCCGAGGACTCGAGCGAAAGGAAGTTTCCACTTTCCAGAGTTTCTTTATCAGTACAATGGGCTTGGTATTTTCTAAAGATCTGATTATTCAAATCCGCCCTCAATTACTGACTGTTTTCATGAAGGGAAGGGGCCATTTTGAATTTTGAAGCTTTTCATAAAGTCTTTGTATTTTACGAAGGCAGAGCACTATTAGTTATAGTACTCCTAGTAACATTGATTCACTTGGACAGTCCAATCAATAGATCTGAACCGTCCATTATGTTTTAAAAACATTTAAAGGGCAGCCATGCAAAATTCGTACTGATCAGATGATCCAATCGCTTCTTGCTTGATCTGTCCTGATTGGGGTGAGACTCAGTGGACCCTACTGGATTCGAACTTTAGCTGGTTGGACGACTCCCAGGGAAGGTGAGCCATGTATCAAGTATTTTGACCATGGTCCAGTTTGAACAAGGGGGCCATTATGATGCCTCATGCACCAAAAACCTCCTATAATGAGAAAATCCAGACCTTTGAATTTGTGGCCCCTGATAGACGGTTAAGCCAAAAAAAAAATAAAAGAGTCCATGATTCATGATTCTTGAGGGGAAAAGGGAACAAAAGTGGAGCGCAGACGATGGAGAATCGAGACCGGTGATAAAATAATTTTCGTAAATGATCTGGACTGTCCAATATTTTGCCATGGACTGGATGGATAGAATTATCATATAAAAGTGTTTCTTAAGAGGAACGTGGGAGAGGTGATCCACATGATGGCCGATGTAGATCATATAGAAGATAGAATGATCATATAAATAGGGAATCGGGATTGTGTACTTAGGCAGTACGCAGTACCCTGTGGGGCCTACCATCATTCATGCATTTTATCCGCTCCGTCCATCCATTTTACCAGATAATTCTAGTGTTTCATCCCAAAAATGAAGGATATCAAAATATCAAGCGGACCACACCACAGGAAAAAGTATGAATTGAACATCTACCGTTGAAAAGTTCTTGGGGGCCACAAAGTTTTAGATCAAGCTGATATTTGTGTTTTCCCTTCATCCATGTCTTTATGATCTTATGAACAGTATGGATGACAAATAAACATCACTGTGGGCCTTAGGAAGGTTTCAACGGTGGAAATCATTACTTCCACTGTTTCCTGTGGTATGGTCCACTTGAGATTTGGATATGCTTGAATTTTAGATTCAACCACTAAAATGATCTGGAAAAACGGATGGACGACGTGGATAAACCACATGCATTCACGGTGGGCTCAAAAAAGTTTACTCAGTACGATAACAGCCTAGTGAGTAACTCAGTACGCAATCCGATTCCTATAACAACATGGGCCGTTCGCTTTATTAGCTATTGGTCGACGGCTAAAGATCATTGTATCGGAATGATCTTTTAGACCATCTATTTTATTGGTCAGTAATTGGCTAGGATCATCAGATTGAAGTGATTCTTGAGATGAACGGTGAACTACAGGCTGCAGTTGGAAATATGTGATTAGATCTTTTAATAAAAAATGGCTTGGGCTGTCCATTTTGTTGGTCATTGATCGGTGGCTAGGATCCTTAAATCAAAGTGATTATTTAAAAGGCATGTAGTTTTAGAGGTGGGCCCACCTTTTGAACGGTACATCCATCATCAAACTCTTTTGTCATAAATGATTATATATAGTCAATTATGTGGCCTGCTAATCAGATAAATAAGATGCCAAAATCAAAGAAATTTCTTGAGAGGCAGAGTAAGCAGAGGTGGGGCTGACATGATAACCGGTCTAGATCCCTAATTGGACCTTTTTTTTTTATTCTTGAAATAAAATTCGACTGTCCATTTTATCCAACGTTGATCAATGTTTATGATTAGTTGGACAAAATAATTAGCTCCCATGAAATGCATGACCAAGATTAATAATTGGACCATTTATTATAATCAATTTGAGCCTACAATTTTTAATTTACATCCAACTCAAGTTGGGCCATCAACAGGCTGAGATTGGGCTGGACCAGCTTTGTTCAAGCCCAGCCCACAAAGTAAAACTCGAGCCCTGCCCAACCATGTGGTGGGTCAAAATAAATAGGCCCAAGCTTTGGCAGTGATGACTAATTAGGTAGGGGTGCACACAGGTTGGTTCAGTCCGGTTCTAGGGTGAAACTGGAATCGAACTCTAGCATATTCGGAACCAGAACCAGACCGTTAGCACTCTAGAATCGAACCGGAACCGGACTGTTAAAACCGGATCGGTTCCACGGTTCTGGGCTTTTTATAATCAACCCAATTGCATATTTTATTTTATAATCTAGCCCATGTCCATTCATGTTGTGATCCATTTGATGAATGGTTTAGATATTGTATAAGGTGTGCAAAAATACATTTATGAAAACAATTAAATGGTGCATTGTAAACCATAAATCATGAGTCAAATATGGAAATAATCAAAGGGTTCCTGGTTCAGTTCCAAGTTCGGTTCCAGGTTCGGTTCCACGGTTTGGTTCCGCGGTTCAGATCCACGGTTCGATTCTACAGATCGGTTCACGGTTCGGTTCGATTCTACATACCCCCAAACTGAGAAGCGAACTGATGTAATCGGTTCTTTGATTTTTGGAACTAGACCAAACCGGACCGTTTGGTCAGTTCTGGTCCAGTTCCACGGGTCTACCGGTTTGATGTGCACCCCTATAATTAGGGGTGCAACGGTTTGGTTCAGTTTGAAACCGGAACCGAATTGTTCCAAGAAAACTAGAACAGGAACTAGAATGTTTGCACCCTAGAACTGAATTGAAATTGGACGGTAAAATGCTAGTTCGCTTTCGATTCAATTTTATAGTTTTGGGCTTTTTATAATCCAGCCCAATTACATGGCTTGTTTTTATAATTCAGATCAATTGCATGATTTTTTATTATTATTATTATTATTATTTAAATCCAGCCCAACCTCCTCTAATGAAAATTTTCACAGAGAATAATCTTGTCATTGTTTGTTTTTACAACCCTTTCATGTTCTCAAAATGATTTTGTTGCTAATGCCTATTCGTGTTGTGATCCATTTGATGGTCTAGTTTTTAATATTTTAAAAAATAATAATAAAATTTAAATATTTATTGACCAAGGGGTCCGGTTCTAGGATTAGGTTATATAGTCGGGTTCATGGTCTAGTTCGGTTCTATACAACTCAAAACCTAGAACCGAAATCAAACTAACTGGTTCTTTAATTTTCGAAATGAGAACTAGAACCATCGCACTTTAGAACCGGACTAAACCATGCGGTGTGGTCAGTTTCAATCCGGTTTATCGGTTCTATTAATTCCGTGTGCATCCCTAGTGATGGTTATGCGCGACGCACGCCAGACTCGGGCCTAAGCTGGAGCCAAGCCTCCCTCTTTTGTGCATTGGTATGCCCAATCATGCTTGATATTGACCAAAATGCCCTTGAAACCTTAAGCAGGCTGGGCCAGGTTGACCGGTTCCAACATATAACCCGAGACTGACCTAATAAACAAAAAAGCTTAAGTCCCGGGCCTGGCATCGACGTGTCCCTCTATAACCTCTAAGATCCCTTTTCTAGAAAGAATATGCTGAGAGAAATTCAATTTTGGACGGTCTAACTTTGACCACATGTATTGACTTTGAAAGATTCTGTTTACTTGAGGGATTGATTGCAATTATTTCAGTTGTTCAAACCTAAAAGGCCCATGCCTCTATCTATAAATACAGATCTTCCCAGATCTACACATAGTTTTGCCAGTTTGTTTCTTGAAGACTGTCGTTTGGCTGTCCAGATTCTATAATCTCAACTTCCTCAATATTCAAACAGAATATTCTACTTGCCTTTCAGATTCTATTCAAGGTAACATACATCTTTTCCCTGTTCACATGCGACTTTTGTAGAAAATCAGTACCATGAAAGCAGTAGGCCCCATCATTACGATGACCCTCCTCGAAAATTAGGATGAGCCACTCACTGAATGGGCCACACGGCCATGTTGAGTCAGGCCACTCACTAGATGGGCCACCCAACTATATTGAGTCTGATCAACGGTTGTCTATTGATTGTAACAGTGTTGGCCCGTGTGATGAGCGGTTTGGCTAATATTTGTGAGAGGTGACCTTCATGGTGGGGATTATAGCATTAAAGAACTCTCTCTCTCTCTTTCTCTGTGAAAGCCCTGATCATCTATAATATCTGAAATCATTACACATACATGCTGTAATCTCATTTCCTGTGAAAGGGCCCAACTAGATGGATGGTTAGGATCTATTTGTTGGTGCCCTTGTATTCACGTAAGGGTGTGTTTGGTTGCACCAAGAGTCGTGAAAGTTGCTCCAAATTAGACTGAATAGCCATAAGAGATATCATGAAATTTGTTACAAATTGGAGTGATTAGACATGAGATACCATGAAATTTTATGATATTTGGTACAACCAAACATGACCTAAATAACCAGGGAAAATGAATAGAATAGGGTCCAGCCCTATGCTTTTGTGGTTTTTGTTCAAGTGTGGCAACTATGGCATGGGTGGATGAGATCTGGACCCGATTGTAATCCTCAAAATTCGTCCAATTAGTGGCTAAGATTTACCAACTGATACGGTTTTTAGGCCACATATTGTTCACCGTATAGCCCAATAAATCAATGGTTTGGATCTTCTGGATGTGTATCTTTCACTAAGATTGAACGGTTGATGACTAAATTAGACATTGATCCTGCACAATCACTGCTCATGTTTTCCCCGTTCTAATGTTCTTACAGCATCATGAGTTCTCAAGATCTGGTTGCCGACGAAAGTAGCTATAATGCGTCGCAGCTAGACTCGATGAGGCGATCTTGGTCAACCGATTCTCTATCGACCAATCCAAATGGCAAATCATGTGTATGTTCTCCAACGAAGCACGCAGGATCGTTCCGATGCAGGCTTCATCGAGTGTTCCCCAACCAACACCATGGCCCGGGCCCACTGCCTGCTCATACCAAGCCCTCTGCTGATGCCGTCCAAGCTGAGTGAAATTGCTGCATGAGAATGGGAATGCTGATCGCAGCCGCCTGTTTGTAAGCGTGGTGCATGAGACCCCCTACAGGTACCCACGTGGCACGCATGTGTGAGATTCTGACCGTTCCTCAGGTGGCCCCAGTGGTGAATGTGAACTAGCTCAAAACGTGTAAAAAGAAAATGGCCGGTCAAGAAATATAACTGTCTCTTTAAAAGATGGATTGGCCAGTGTTTTGGGCATGGACACATTTACTATGGAAATCACTTGATTGACGGTCAAGATCTCATTGATGTGTGGAGCTTGTGTTTGGCGATTGAAGAATAATAACCATCGGTTGCAAGAAGCATTCCTCTAAGGCGCCCATTTGTATCTTGTTGTTTTTGTTTTTTTTGTTTTTCACTGTTATGGGATGTTCTATGCCTAGAATTGTGCTAGATGAGATACTTACAAGTATTATTCTAGGTTCCTTTGTACATGGCCCCCTTTATTACATGTTGGGCCCTTCGTTGTTGTATTGTTGATCCGGACTGTTTATATAGTGGCCCCATCGTGGATCCTGGGTGGCCCAAAACTCACCCATACAGATTTGGAGATCCGAAAAATCCAGTAAATAAAGATTAACATGTTTTGTGAAAGAGAGTTTCTATAATGACCATTTGCAGTACAAGCAGTGTATGCTTGCATCCATGGGCAGAAATGATCCGAACTGTAAGAACCTTAAATCAGTCGTATCTCGCAAATCAGAATAAGCTTTTTGATATATAATATATGATTTTGGGTAGGAGAACATACTTAAGCCAACCGACCCTAGTACCTCGTGTTGCCCATGCCAGTTTTGTGAGATTCCATCAGATTGCCAATTAAAAGTCCCATTAATTATCATTTTTATTATAAATAGTAAGAGTATAACTTTTGACCCTTTGAGCAGTAGAAATTGTGCCGAAAAGGTTTTAGAAAAGCGAGGATAATAAAGTGGTTGGCCCAAATTTTTAGCGAATTTGACTTGGAATCTAAGTCTAAATTTGAGCTCATTATTAAAAGGGTTGTAATTTTATTTGATCTTATCATGAATCAAATTATTTTGAATTTATTGGGAATTATATTTATCATGAATTCAAGGAAGCTGGATGAAGAGTCGAGAGAGCTCTGTGGATTCAGTGTAGTTATTCGCTGAGGAAGGCAAAGTACTGATTCCCTGAGGAAGAGGCTTATTGGCCTCTTCACATCCCTCCTTTGCCATCAATAAGCCTGGCCAATTCACCAAGCAATCCAAGAATTCTTCCCCAAACCTGGCCCATGAATGATTACCCTTTGACTAAGCCCAACCCACTTAAAACTGGCCAAGAATGACCCAACCAGACCCATTTAATTGGACATGAATTGGGCTCAAATGACCCGACACAGCCTTCCAGACACAATTTTCAGGTTTGAGAATTCTAGCCCAGTCAGTAGAAATGTTTCGCTGCACCCTTTTTTCCTTTATTTCACTTTGGGTTTTGGGTTTGGCTGGTCTAGTCATCTGCCCCAACACATTGACAACCCGCATGGGTATGTAGGATTAAGTAGATCGAGTTTAACCCAGGCCCTACAACCCATTTTGTTAAATGGGTCACATTTGTAGCCCGATTGAACCTGACCCATTAGTCATTTAGCTTGGCCAAAACCCACTTCAAAAGGGGGTCAAGGTGAGTTGACCGATTGGCCGACTCAACCCATTGCCACCCCTAATTGTGGACCATGAATCAAGCCCTGTAATTATCTTGTGCATCACCCGTCTTGAAATTTGGAAGAGGTCAGGTTCAAGGTCGTCATGCAGCTAAACTAAAACGCAACCATCTGCAAGCGCCAAACATCATCATCTTTCATATGCTAAGGGGGAAATTTGTGTGAGATCTCAACTGTTTGATTTTGTGAATAGTTCATCCACGGTAGAATACAACATACTGATGGTCTAGATTACCAGATCATATGTCCTACTTGCCAGAATTAAGAACGCGTGTATATTGTGCGCAGATGCTGTCCCCCGCTTGGACAGACCGGGTCCAGGCAGGGGCTCTGTGGGGTCCACCGTGATGTATATGTTTTATCGACTCTGTCCTTCCATTTTTCCAGATCATTTTTGGGTATGGGCCTAACATTTAGGTAGGTCCAAGTCTCAAGTGGACCACATAGTGGGTACTGAACGCACACCATTAAAATATTTACAGAAGTTTGATCAAGCTGATATTTCTCGTTTCCCTTCATCCAGACCTATGTGACCTTATGAACGGGTTGGATGGAAAGTAAACATCACGTTGGGCACTAGGAAGATTTCAACAGTCGGCCTCATTATCAACACTTCTTCCTGTGTTGTGGTTCACTTGAGCCTTCGATCTGCCTATATTTTAGGATTACACCCTACAATGACATGAAAAAAGATGGATAGTGTGGATAGAACACATACATTACGGTGGGCCCCACACAGACCCACACCGAGTCGGACGCGGATTTCCTGCGAAAGCCTTTCGCAGGAAGTTCCTGCGCTGGAAAACTGGGTGGGGCCCAAAGTGATGCTTTAAAGAAATCCACTCTGTACATCCGTTTTCTGATCTCATTTTAGGGCTTTAGGCCAAAACTGAGAAGGATCCAAGACTCAAGTGGGCCGCACTAGAGTAAAAGGTGGGTAGGAAAATTCCTACCATTGAAAACTTTCTGGGGTAGAAAGTGATGTTTACATAACATCCATACCGTTAATAACGTCATTCCTACTTAGATGAACTGGAAACAAAAATATTAGCCTGATTCAAAACTTCTGTAGCCCACAAATATTTCAACTGTGTATGTTCAATACTCACATTTTAGGTCCACTTGAGTATTGGATACGGGTCAATTTTATCGTATCATCCTAAAAATATCTTGGAAGACGGATGGACGGGGTGGATTTCTCAAAAACATCATGTTGGGCCCTACCCAGGTTTCCAGCGCAGGAACTTCCTGCGAAAGGGTTTCGCAGGAAATCCGCGTCCCACCGAGTCCATAGTAGAAGGGGCAGGACGCAATCCGAATTCCCTTTTCAGCGGTCCAGCGGATAATTCAGTAGAGCGCGAAGAACCGGAATACGGTAAAGCCATCTCTTCACCGCACACGTGGTAGGATGTTTTACCAATCGGGCTCATCCATATACTAGCCAATCGCATTAATGCCTTCTGTAATACAAATCATAGCTATTAAATAATTCTATCCGTCTAATTAATTTCTATGAAAGTGACAGTCGACAATAAAAATAGCTCGTGGCAAATATTTGGTGAAGTAAATGTACGGGTAAGATTGAGAAATAAGTTTTAATTTTTGAAACATACTGTACAAAGTGGGTATGTACGAAGTGGATGGATCGACGCCGTAGATACATCTCATTCCGGTTATTCTGTATCTGCGGAAGTGGATTGCGTCCTGCCCCCGCCTATGGAAGCGGATTGCGTCCTACCCCCGCCTGGACGGTTATCCGTCCGGGCATGGCTCTGTGGGGCCCACCGTGATGTAAGTACTTTATCCATGCCGTTCATCGCTTTTCTTAGATCATTTTAAGGTATGTACTTAAAATTAAGAAAGGTACACAGCTCCAGTGGATCACACCGAAGGAAGCTGCAGTGATAATGACACCCACCATTGAAACCTTTCTAAGGGCCACCGTTATGTTTTTTTTATCATCCAACCTATTAATAAGATCATGCAGACGTGGATGAAGTGGAAAAAAAAATATTAGCTTGATCCGAAACTTCTCCAGCTCCCAAGAAGTTTTTAATGGTGGACATTAAATCCCCACTTTGTGGTCCACTTAAGCCCTGTACCTTCCTCAGTATTTGGGTTGTACCTTAAATTGATCTGAGAAAAGTGAATAACGGGCTGGATAAAACACTTACATCACGGTGGGCCCCACAAAGCCCTGCCCGGACGGGTTACCGTCTGGGAGGGGGTAGGACGCAATCCGCGTCCCCAGCCTATATGATGATCCGCCCACATAGTGATCTGTGGGGCCCACCGTGATTTAAGTGTTTTATCTACGCCGTCCATCCATTTTTACAGATCATTTTAGGATATGAACCAAAAAAGGAGGCAGATCTAAGGCTCAAGTGGACCACACAGTGGGGATTGAATTCCCACCGTTAAAAACTTCCTGTGAGTAGCAGAAGTTTCGGATCAATCTGATATTTGTGTTTTCCCTTCATACACCTTATGAACACGTTGGATGGAAAATAAACATCACCGTAGCCCCTAGGAAAGTTTCAACAGTGAGTTTCATTATCTCAGTTGCCTCCTATGGTGTGGTCCACTTAAGCATTGGACCTGCCTCATGTTTAGACTCATCTCCTAAAATGATTTGAAAAAAATGATTGGACGGCGTGGATAAAACCCATACATCACAGTGGGCTGCACTGAACCCCTGCATGGACGTATTAGCCATTTTTAATGCGCGCAGGACGCAATGTGCTTTCGTGGCCTAAAACCACGCTACCAACTGGTTTTCTCAAGTACATCTAGGGCCGAAAGTTCGGCGAGTTGGTGCTCAACCCTAGCCTAACCCAAGGTTCCTATACCTCAACCCTAACCCAATCCAACCCAACCCAACCTTGGGTTGGGAATTCTCAACCCAATATCAACCCAAGCGGGCTCGGTCGAGTTGGCTGGGTTAGTTGGGTAGATATATACTAATATTTTCATTATTACATTAGTTTATTATATTTTCAATGCACGTCTTATTTTTTGTACATATAATTTTATTAATTATATATGTAGTTATTTATCGTAAAGAAGCTCATTTTTTTCTAAACAAACAAGCTAAAATATTGGACTACTAGTCCTTTAAAAGTCATATTATGTATCAAGCAATAATCTATTTGGGAGAGAGAAATCCAGTGTATCTTGTTAGTTCGAGTCATCGGAAATGAAGTGGACCAATAAAATCCGAAGGCATTGGAATTTCATGTGTCTTCAAAGTAGACGATCCGCACTCAATTATAATTAATTTATAAGGAACTTATATATTGATCGGGTTCGGGTTGGGTCAGGCAACTCGAGACCTCAACCCGAGCCCAACCCACGTTTTATCGGATTGGTGTTTGTATCGCCTAAGCCCGAGATCAAACCCAATACATCTTGTCCAAGCCCAACCCAATGTTGGGTCGGTCACAGTTAGTCGGGTTGAACCCACCCAACTTTCAGCCCTAAGTACATCGCCAGCTTTACTTACGTAGGCTGAGAGCGTTACTTGCACTGATATCACGAAGGAAAAAATTGCATCAAATCTAGTTGTCCATTAAGTGCACCATTATATTTTTCACCATGGATTCCAAAACATTAGTAAAATTCAAAAGTTACGTAGGTCACACCATAGCTAATGGTGTAAAATCATTATTTAAAATGTTAAAATCAGGTGGTGTGCCCCACGTGAGTATGTGATGTCTTGAATTTCAGCAAATCCATTAATCCTAGTGTGGTAAGTCAGGTGAGTGGATTAACAGATATACACGACGGTCGGCTGATGTAGAGTGGGTCGTGGACACTTTCAATTTCGAAGGTGGAATTGATTGGAGGCGGTAGTAATTAGAACTATCAAAACCTTAAAATAGTTGTATCTCGCAAACTACATTGAGTTTTTTAACGTATCATATATGATTTTGAGTAGGAGAAGCTACTTTAGCCATCCCACTTACACCGCGTTGCACATGCCAGATTTGTGAGATTCCATTAGATGAACGATCAAAAGCCCATTTTAATTTTGTTTTACTATAAATAGTAAGTTTTAATTTAATCATAACTTTTGATCCTTTAACTTTTAGGAGTCGTGGCCAGTGTTCGAAGTATTGGTATCGCTACAAGTTTGGCTGGCCAAGGATACAAAAACAATATCGATATCACTGATAATATTGCTAATAACCGGAAACACAAGGAAAGATGGGAAAACGGTGGAATTTCAGTGAAACTTCAGGAGATAATAAAATGTACACATTTGCATATTTAGAAATAAAAAAATTATAAAAAAAAATACATACACAACAACTTTCCATTTAATGGGGCCTTAAAAACATGTGCTGTAAGACCTGTGTCCTAATCCGTACCGTTCCGTTGGCTTCCGCGGTTCTTCCGGTCAAATTTCGGCAACCTTCGCACCGTATCCGATGTTTGCGCGCGATCTTAAGCCAGGTCCCGCACATCGACGTCGTCTCGATCCGAAACCTATGTCTTGGCGACTGCGTCATCGCCGCGGTTCCAATGCCGTGACTTGCGCACCAAACCGATACCCAGGCTAGAAGATGTCGATCTACGTTTATTCCAAAGAAACACCGCGCGTTGCAGATTTTGAGAGAATTTCTACAATTAGTCCCATCAATCAACCATAAATGCAACCATATCTCAAGTACAACAATGCATTCCCTCCTTTTTCAAAAGTCTACCCTCTTTCCACCTCACCATTCCTCTTTTTCCAAATTTCAACAACAACCATACCCCTTTTTCAAAATTTTCAACCCAACCCATCACCCATCACACCTCACCCATTCATATCACCTCTCTCTCTCTCTCATTTCTCAAATCTCCAAGCAACTCAAGCCTCTCAAACGTCCAAGCTTTCCTCTCCCTCCCAAGTGTGGTCCACCCTCTCATCTCTCATCCACACCATCAATCTTCCATCAACCTCCATCAAAAAGCAAGGCAAGGAACTTAGGAGCCTAAGGGAGCAAGAAGAAGGAAGATAAGGTGGGTGATCCACCGTTGAAATCTTGATCTTTAGGGCCCACTTGTTGTGGGACCCATTTTGATGTTTGTGTTGTATCAATGGAGGGCCCATAGTGACGGGGTCCCTCCTCTCTATCTCACTGTATATCTCTCTCTCTCTCTCTCTCTCTCTCTCTCTCTCTCTCTCTCTCTTTCGTTGTGATGGTGTGGATCCCACCAATGTGTTATATCTACCTCGTCCATCTACATTAGACGGTGTGGCCCACCCTATTGCAGGTGATGATCCACACCATCCACTGTTTGGATGGGCCCAATGCATCTTTTTATATATATGTATATATATATATATGTTATATTTTATATAATATATATATAATATATATAATATAATATGTATTTATATATATATATATATATATATATATAATATAAGATATATATTATGTGTATATGTACATATATTGGTGGGCCACATCCATGTGGGACCCACCACAATAATATGTTTATGCATGTCGTCCAGCGTCCCTGGACGCTGGACGTTGGCAGACAGACAGTGAAGTGTTAACTGGTATGGGTGTGAGCTTTAAAAAAAAGAGAGAGAGAAAGAGGTGGTGGGCCTCTTATGCAAGCCCCACTTTGATGTATAAGTCAAATCCAAGCCGTCCATCCTCTTCCTCAGATCATTTTAGGCGTTGAGCCGAAAGTTGAGATCAATCTGACAATCATACGGGCCATACCATAGCGAATAGTAGTGTATACCATTAAAACACACCTTGAAGCTTTTATTCGCCCAAAACGGGGCGCATATTAGACTCTTTTGGTCAGTCTTGGACCAAGGAATCCAATGGCTGGTGTGGATCTTTTTGATGCGGGCCCCGTCTGTGACAAACCGTAGAAAAACGATGTTTTTCAAAAAAAAAAAAAAAAGTCACAGCGCTACTGCTGCTGCTGCTACTGACAGCGGGCGCTGGCTGCTGACGGACGGACTGGCTGGGGCTCACGGCCCCAGCTGTGGGCCCCACCTTGATGCGTTTCGACGATCAACACCGTGCATTTGATGGGTCCCTTCGGACCAGGTGATCACCCCAAAGATCAGCCGTATACGGAACTCCGGTGGCCCACACCATTTAAAATCATGTGAAGGCATGCTGAAACATATAAAACTAGTTGGTGGGGCCTACCTGAGTTTTAGATGTCGCTGAAACTTGGTATGGACCGTCAGTCAGGTGGGACTCACATAATGGGTGGGCTGGATTTGTGTACCACATTTCGGTGGGCCCCACATCCACCCCCAAGGTCCAATGACCTTCTAAACAGGTTGGACGTAAAATAAACGTCACGGTGGGCTCCCTGCCCACGTGACCTGATCAACAGGTTAGATGAAAAATAAATATTTCGGTGGGCCCCTCCCTGACTGTGTGGCCCTGTGAACGGGTTGGGCGCAAATAAACATTTCAGTGGGCCCCTGGTCCACACGACCTATCAATAGGTTGTATGGAAAATAAACATTACAGTGGGCCTTACCCTGGTCCACATGACCTTATGAACAGTTGGTTGGAAAATAAACATTATGTTGGGCCCCAGGTTGCTTGGAAAATAAACACTACTGTGGGCCCCGGTCTGACTGACCTTATCAATGGGTTGGATGGAAAATAAACATTATGGTAGGCCCCACATGGGACCCACTTATGTATGTATCGAAAACCACACCCTCCATTAGAGTCAGCCCCACCATGATGCATGTGTTTCATCCAACCCGTCCAATCATTTGGAAATTTTTTTAAGACCATGCTATGAGGCCCATTGTAATGTATACAAGGCCCACTGGTGTGGCCCACTTGACGAATGCAAGGCCCATGTGACTAGACCCATCTTGATGTATTTGTGGCCCGTCATTGAGGCCCACCTTGATATGTATATACGAGACCCATGTATGAGGCCCATTTGATGTACTGGAGGCCCACGGGTCAAGGCCCAATAGGATGTACATAAGGCCTAATGTAGTGTAATTCCACCATGGTATGTGTGTTGATTTTGTAACGGGCCATGCCTTGGGAGCAATGCTAGTTTGACGTCCACATTGAATAGATAATGTTGGTTAAATGTCCGCATTATAACTCTCCCTAAGGGCCACTGATAGGCCCATACTTGTGGTAAGTAGGCCGTCTAGGCCCATCTCCGTTATGCACAGAGCTCATCTCTTTATATACGTTTAGTATAGATCCATGACTCATGATCATTCGCATTATATTTATGCCTGATGTGAGGAGTGACCGATCATAGCATATGCCTTCGGGCAGACTGTTTATGGGCTCCCTGATAGGCGGAGTTGCCCCATATAAGTGCATGGTACACGCAGGACTGTTGCATGACTGATAGTGTGATTCATGCACTTGCATTTGTGTGATTATAGTTACTCTATGCCCTAGCGACATCGGGGCCATAGCCTCTACAGACACATCGTGGATGGCAGGATTGGATACCGAAAATATTTGGTTCTAGCATATGGGCGCCATAGATGTCCCTGGGTGAAAATCTCTAAACCCGATGGTACCAAAGGATGACTCCAACGTCGAGACCGAGTGGATAGATGAGCGCATGAGGGCCGAATACCAGGAGGCCGCGTCTCCCATTGTGTCGTGGTCGGTTGGAAAGGACTGTGGCCTTACTCGCCCGAGGGTAGGGGCAATACTAGGCTGAGTTTGACCAGCTCGCGAATGGGTCCGCTATCGACGTACCGGATAGGTATTGGCAGACTATTGGCCAGGCGGATAGTGAGGTTTCTTTTGCTTACTTGGACTGTGCGGTTAGGAAAGCGACAGTGTTATTTGGAGTGTATTGAACCCCGGTGATTATCCAGAATGAGAACTGTACTGATATATGATGAGGTTTGGCATGCTTGAGTTGCATCTCGCATCGCATGGCCGTGTTATGGCCGATGACATTCATATCTTGTACCGCATAGCCTTGGTACGGCTGATTGCATTCATGTACTCATCACCATGATTTCGCATTACTCTGACCTTGCGTTCTGAGCACGCTTATATTGTGCACACACTTACACCACCCTCTAAGCTTCCTATAAGCTTATGCACAATTGATGCGTGCAGGTGACGCCAGGACGCAGCTGTAGCCTTGTCAGAGTTGGAGCATGCAGTCGAGCTTTGGAGTTTTTATCTTTTGCATTATCTTGTATTTTCCCCTTTCAGACGCATTGTACTCAAAAGTTTTTTATCATAGTGAATTTTATGGTGGTGTTCTTGTGTTTATTGTTCATGGGTTATGCTTTTGTTATGCTCATTATGAATCAGACTGATGATTATAAATCCTCCTTTTAGTATCCCAGGATCGGAACCTGGTGAATGGGTGCCGGGAGCCGAGAATGGGCTTCTACGGAGGCTGTCGGCGCCGGATTCGGCGATCGGAAATTTTGTGAGCCCGGTTTCCGAGTTTGGGGCGTGACATGTGCTATTATAAGAAATCAATCCAACCATCCCATCTGGCCTATTTAACCATCAAACATTCCATCTAAACATTCATCTATATTGCAAAATATAAATAACACATGATATTTCACCAAGAAATTATCAACAATTGGAAAGAAAATGAAATATTGTTGTCTCAATATCGTACATATTGTGGTATCGATAATATTGAGATATTATCAATATTATTGATGACAAATTGAACACAACATACAACAATGTACCCATGGAAAAAAAAATTTAATAAATTTTTTCGTAATAAACAAAATTTTGATGATATCAATATGTTGGGAATAATATTATTGAAATATCGTCGATACATTTATGATACAAGCATTACTTAAAATTTATGTAGTTGAAAAATATTGTTGATACATTAATGATATTGATGCATTGGCAATACAAGCGACACCTGGAATTTACATAGTTAAAAATATTGGCGATTACATTAGCGATATTGATACGTTGGTGATACTTAGCGATACATTGCTAATACCTGAAATTTTTGATACTACTAGCATTATCAATATCGCTTCTGGTGTTATCGGTATCGTTAAGTTGGAGATAAAGATAATATCTGAGATATTCCATAATATCGGAGATACTTCGAACACTGGTCATGCCCAACATGAAAATGGCTTAGAAAAATTAGGAGATTAATGTGGTTAGACCAAATTGGGCACTTACTAATTTTCGGTGAAAATCATAAAGTCTAATAGGAATAATGACCATCTACAAATAGTAAGTTTACTATTTATAGTAAGTCACATTTTTACGGTGTTTGAGTCTAAAACTTTGTTGTAAGCTTGAACTCATTATCTAAAGAAGTGTTCTAAGTTTACTAGTTATCCTTGAGGAAGACTTTGATCGAATTCATCACGTCCTTTCTTGCGTTATTAGCCCATACGAAATTTAAACAATTTAAATGGTAGATTTTTCATCTGGCTGTTTTCTATCATCTCGGCTATTTTCGATGGTCCAGCCTACTCGAGTATTGATTCGACGCGGATTATATAGTTACTAGATGGTCCGTGGCAAGATTTGATTGAGCGATGTGCTTCTGTGAGAGATGTGTGTTGAGTGTCAAATATTGCATACTTCCCCCTATTTATCCTTTGGTTTTATGAACATAATAACACTTAATCATTATATTTATGCATGTTTGTCTTGCGAGGTGTTTTCGAGAGCTCAAGGTCAAAAGAGTGCTAAAAGCGTGAAAATTGGTGCTCAAGAATTACCAAGGCAAGGACAGATCTTTGAAGACCAAGATTGAATAATTTACATGCCAAAGATTCAAAAAAAAGCAAGTGCAAATGAGGAAGAAAAGACTGAAAAAATTGCAGAAGCAACAAAATAAACAGACTATTTGGTGCGACGTTTGTTCCGACCAAAGCCATGTTCAGTGCGACCGAAAGTGCACAAAATAGTCTAGCGAGCAATAACAAAATTCAGAGTTAATTCAGTTTGACCGAAAATTAATTTAGTCTGATCGAAGCCATGTTCGGTGTGATCGAAGGAAAGCTCGATGCGTCCAAAGGTAGATAGAGAGTTCTAGCAAGAAACATGGTTAATTCAGTTCGAGTGAAGGATAATTCACTTCGGTGCGACTGACGCATAACTGCGCTACGTAAATTAGAGGTAGTTTCAAAGTTGGTCTAAGTAAAGCTTATAAATATGGGTCTTTTAAGAGTTTCTAAGCACGAATTAGGGTTGGAAAAGTGGAGCAAGGTGTTAGAGAACTTTAAAGATTCATTCTTTCTTCCCTAATCTTTTCATTCTAGTTAGTTTTTCATGTTTTGTTTAAGATTTTTATTTTCAATCATGTCTTTAGTTGATTAATCTCTTAGCTACATCTAAGAGGTGAAGCTTGTAGCTGGTCTTAATACTTTTCTTACTTTGATTCATGTTCATAAAGTTCATATTAGATATTTCATAGTTATAGTTTAAATTTAAGAAGTGTTTTTTTTAATTATTACTTTGATCTATTATTGACTCCGGGCAATGTCGATACTTAGGAACTTTATGAATGATTTCTCTTCTATTTATGATTATTTGATCTGTAAAATTCTTTGATCTATCATTCACTACGGGCATGGTAGATGCTTAGAACTCTCTATAATCAATTCAACAAGACCGGTATAAATGGATCATTACTATGAATGTTTATAATTTGTTTTGGAATAGTTTATGATGTTTTAACCACTCTATCATCAAACTGGATAGATTAAGACTTCAATTCCAGTTGAAGCATTGATTAAATCAAGAAAGGGTACATTAAAGTAACTACAAGTGGATCCTTGACACTCTTGTTCCCATAATATGATAGCTTCAATTCACAATATCTCTTCAATTACAAGTCTCGAGTTTATTTTCTAATTCTAATCCTTAATTAGTTCAGAGAAATTACACATCTTTAGTCCTTATGGGTCGACATTGGTCTCACTAAGATTATTACTATATCGTAACCCTGCACTTAGGGTACAAGCGAATAAGTGCTATTGATGAGTATTACAACATGCTATGTTTTTCTAAATTAATTAAGTTTTAAAAATAGTTAGGATTTTATTTTATTTTATTTTATTTTTTTTTGTATTCTCTCTTAAATTTTCTAAATTTGTTTTAAGAGCTAACTTAGTTTTATGTTTTGTAGCATATAACCTAGCGGTTCTTCTTTAGTAACATCCTTTTAACTCTTCTCCTTTCTTTACTTTCTGAATTTTTTTTTCAAGGATTTGGTAGTTTTAAAACTAGAGGACTGTGAATGTTTCATGCCCAAGTGAGTTTATGACAACACTCAATGTCTCTTGAGCGAATGAGGATTATTCGAAGGCCTGATAATCCATCACCGGTTTAGACACCACTTGAGATCCCCTGAGTTAATTGAAATATATAATGGCTGCAAATCAACCCCAAGATCCAGTTGAGTAGATTCAAGATGAGAATGAGGTGCATCATGCTCTCCCACCTTGTACTTTACGATATTACTTACACCTTCTTGCATGGTGTTCCTACTTAATGCAGGAAACATGTATTTTAAATCGGGAGTGATACAACTCCTTCCTAAACTTCATGGACTAGACTCTGAAAATCCGTATACGCACATTAAAGAATTTGATGAGATAGTCGCCGCATCGCACTTCCCAAACGTGTCTGAAGACACTGTAAGACTAAAGTTGTTTCCCTTTTCATTGAAAGAGAAGGTTAAGTCATTAAAAATAAAAAATAAAAAATGCTTCAGCCTCTCAGCCACAATTTGCTTCTAGACACTCGACTAGGCTTTGATCGTGTTTCACTTGCATACGCTTCTCGATTACTTGATTTGTCTTTTGAATACCTCTTGGCCGCGTGATCTACTTTTGAATACCTCTCTAGCATCCTATGGATGTCTCTGAACCACTTGATTTTATTTTGAATACCTCTGAATTGCTCTCTATCTTATCATTCTTTCAGCAATGATTTTGTAAAAAAAAACACTCTAAATATTCTTTAAGATCTTTAATATGTCGTATCTTTCCATTACTATAATATGTGTTCTTTTTAATTGATTTTTCAAGAATAGTAAAAAATTGGATACAACACCATCCAAACATTAATAAAGTTATTCCTATAGACAAGAAATGAAATACAAACAAAATTAGCCTAATCCAAAAAATTATTTGATATCCCAACTGAAAAAATAATATTTCCTGTCCGTGTGACCTATGGTGATCATAGCATAGCATAATGCATTTAATAGCCGCCAAATAATTCTGAGTTTAAATGAGTTTATGTTAATTTTTAAACGATTGCCCATTATTTTAGTCCAACTATCTATTATCGCCTCTACCGCGGAATTTTCTTATCCAAACGACTCGTTACAAAGAAAAGTTGGCAAGGGAAAAGAATCATTAGATTTTAGTCCAACTATCTATCATCGACTATATTGTGGAATTTTCTTATCCAAACGAGCAGTAACGAATGAAAAATAGGCAACGGAAGAGAATCAGTGGACCAGAATTCGCAACGAACGATACTACCCCTACCAAGACATAGCTAGAGACGGTTAGAGGCTCTGTAAGGCCCAAATTAATATATATGTTTTTATCCACGCTATTTATATATTTTGAAAGATACTTTCACGGCAGGAGCTAAAAAAGGGAGCAGATCGAAGGCTCAACTGCACCACACCACGGGAAGCAATGGGGGTGGAACTCTTACCGCTGAAAACGTTCTATGGCCTACCGTCATCTTTATTTGCCATGTAACCTGTTCATAAGATAATATAGAGCTGGATGAAGGGAAAACACAAATATCAGCTTGGTACAAAACTTCAGTGAGCCATAAGAAGTTTTCAACCGTAGGCTTTCAATCCCCACTACTTCCGGTGGTGTATTACACTTGAATCTTCAATCAGTTTTTCTTTTTTCGGTTCATTAACTAAAATGATGTATAAAAATAGATGAACGGCATGGATGAAACGTATACATCACGGTGGGCCTACAAAGCCTCTGACCGGACCGTCCGTCTATAGCAAGGTCGTGGTGGGGGTAGTACCGAATCCGCGTCCATCTGCAGCACCTGTTCCAGGGATGGAACACGCAAGAGCTGGGGAGCCTATCATATTGTATATGTAAAATCTACTCCGCACATACGGTGAGAATGCTTATTTTGACCGTACATTAAAAATTCACACATATATATAAAAGATAGTTGTGGGCCACACCTCTAATGGGAAGAACATGCAAAATTTTCCGTGAGATGTGGCCCCTTCTGAGTTCGGATCATGCTCAACCTGATGAAGGATACACATAATGGTGGCCCATATAGAGTAAGATCTAGATGATGGACGGTTTTGATCATCAGACCATCTCAACATGCGGCCAGAATGAGGCGAAAGATGATAGCTGTACCGAGTTTCCAGATTGGCAAAAGCAAGTAAACGCAAGTCAAGGTGATTGCTTTACCTTTCAGCTTTACCGACCATCTCAGCATGGCGTCTTCTCTACTCGGTTTTGAGATCATTTTCCCAACATAGCTCCGCCTCTCCATCCAAGGTGATTCTTTGGTTTTCAGCTTTCAGCTTCCTCCCTGCTCTAAATCATGGCAGATGCACTGATTTCTTTTGTGGTGGAGAGTTTGGGTTCCATGGCCTTGCAAAAGCTGAGGTCGTTAGTGGGTGTTAATGAAGATCTTGAAAAGCTCTCGCGGAACTTAGATTATCTTCAAGCAGTGCTCACCGACGCAGAGAAGCGGCAAGTGAATGATGAATCGGTAAAAAGATGGTTAGGAGATCTCAAAGATGTGGCATATGACATGGACGACGTTTTAGAGGAGTGGAAGGTGGTGAACGACGGTTGCGATGACGGCACCAGCTCCGAAGGTAAGAAGGTATCTTTTCCCTTTTTTCCCACACCCCGCTTTGATGTTGAGACCAGTAATCGGATAAAAGCGATTAGTGCAAGATTAGACGAGATCAAAGAACGCAAGAATATCTTCTCTTTCAGAGAAGTCAGGGAAGAACGTGGAGTGGTCAAGTTGGATATGAGGGAAACGAGTTCATTCATAGATGAAAATGAGATTTTTGGTAGGGATCGAGTTAAGGAGTGGATTGTCAACCAGTTGGTACAGGGCAGCAGTGATGAGGAGCAGGACGTCGGAGTCATTTCTATCATTGGTATGGCAGGAATTGGAAAAACCGCTGTCGCTCAATTAGTCTTCAATGATGGTAAGGTTAATAGGCACTTCGATAAAATGATTTGGGTGAGTTTTCCTGGAGATTTCGATGTGATGAGGATCTATTATGAAATCTTTAATACATTGAGACGGAAGCGGTCACGTTCGTCATCCGAAGAATATGCGACACCAATGGACTCTAGTTTGCTACTTGGTGCGCCATCCTTGCAATATTTGATATCAAATGTCTTTGATATGCTAAATGGTAAGCGGTTTCTGGTCGTGCTGGATGGCATACGCAACAGTGATGATGCCCAGTGGAGAAACCTTATGATTCTGTTCCGTACAGCCAAGAAAGAAAGTAGAATTTTAGTTACCACTCGTAACGAGAATGTCACGAAATTCTTCTCCTCGGCCCTGATTTATGAACTGCAACCGTTGTCTGAGAATGATTGTTGGTTGTTGTTCAGCCACAGAGCTTTCTCTGGAGTAAGGAGTGGGGATGAGCTTTTCAAGGCATCGGGTAGAGAAATTGTGCAAAAGTGCCAAGGAATTCCTCTCCTGTTGGACGCAATAGGAAGTGCCTTGCGCAAGAAAAGAGATGTAAAGGACTGGCAGTCTGTCTTGGATGAAGCGACAGGGGATTCATTGGGTACTGGAAAAATTGCATCCGTTGTATTAGAGAGCTTCCATGATTTGCCAAAGCATTTGAAGCAATGCTTTGCTTTCTGTTCCATATTTCCAAAGAATCATTTGATAGAGAAGGACATGCTAATCAAGTTGTGGATGGCCCAAGGTTTCATTCCCCAAACGAGAAGAGAAGACATGGAGAGGCTAGGTGGTTCATATTTTGATGATTTAGTGAGGCGTTCCTTGTTTCAAGTCATAGAGACAGATGAAGAAGGTCATCCAAAGTATTGCATGATACATGACATGATCCATGACCTCTGCAAATGTATTATGACTGAGTGTTTAATCATAGAAAAGGAAACACGGAGGAGTCAGCTTATAAAGGCTCGCCATGCCTCATTGATTTGCAATGAGGATGTAGAATCCATTCTTTCCTTCATAGACAAAGCCGAAATTTTGCGTACACTCATACTCATTGGATGGTCTGAAATTCCCATTATTTATCATTTTAACAGCTTAAAACGTCTGAGAGCATTGGATTTGAGTGGCGGCACAGTAGTAAAGCTCCCAAATTCTTTGCAGAACTCGAAGCTTTTGCGATACCTCGACCTGTCTGCCACCAATATACAAGAATTGCCAGATTTTGTAAGTGACCTCTGTCTTTTGCAGACCTTAAAGCTTAATCATTGCTTCAGTCTTAGAAAACTCCCTAAAGGGATTGTGAAACTGATCAAATTAAGACATCTTGAAACCGAAGGAACCTTTTTGGTGTGCTTACCAGAAGGCATGGGGAGGTTAACATCCCTTCGAACGTTAACTAAGTTCGTTACAGGGGGTGAGAGCGGATGTGAAATTGCAGAACTGAAAGACCTTAACCTTCTTCAGGGGAAGCTAGAAATAACATGCTTAAACAGAGTAGCAAGTACAGATGAAGCTAAGGAGGCAAAATTGGAGAACAAGCAGAACATCCAGACCTTGAAATTGTCAGGTGAGTCAGGGATATGTTTTGGAACACACACAGAAAATGAGGTGGAGCACGTGGAGGGTGTGTTTGAAGCCCTTCAATCCCATCCAAACCTAAGAGATCTTACCATTTCAGAATACATTGGTCGCCAATTCCCAAGTTGGATGGAAGATTGTTCATTGTATTCCAATATTACCAAGGTGCAATTATCAAATTGCCGATGCAGACAGATGCCAGCGCTTGGGAAACTGCCGTCCCTTAAATGGCTTAAGATAGAGTTGATGTTTGAAGTTACACAGGTGGGCAGCGAGTTTTTTGGGAACAGCCATGATGAGGTCACTGGAGCATTCCCCAAATTGGAGATTCTTATCTTCGAATGGATTTCAATTTGGGAGGAGTGGAAGTTGAATGTGGGAGCTAGATCATTCCCATCTCTCTTTCAGTTATGCATATCGTGCTGCAACAAGTTAAAGGCACTGCCAGAACTGCAACACGTCATTTCACTTCAGGAACTCAAAATCGAATATTGTACAATCCTAAGCAGTCGATGCCAGAAGGTTGTAGGAGAAGATTGGAACAAGATAGCCCACATCCCCTACATCACCATTGATGGGAGGAAAATCTGATGAGAGGAAATCATTGGAAGTGCAAGCTTGCATGGTAAGACTCTCTCTCTCTCTCTCTCTCTCTCTCTCTCTCTCGCTTCTAATCTTATTCTTGGTGTTGCAGGCAGATGAATCTCAGGACTTTCTTTCCTTTCTTCCACACGGATGTTGTAGATCAACCAATCAAGGTTAACTCCAAGGTTCCTCCACTGTTCGAGTTATCTTTTCCCTTTCTTGGTAGAACCAACTTCATTATAGCCACCAGGAATTCTAATGCCATTCGATTCCGGCCGAAAGCTATCAAGAAGAGTTTGACTCCACGTATCAGCCAAAGAATCTAGTCTTCCGTCAGGTATTTCCTCTCTCTCTCTCTCTCTCTCTCTCTTAGACATCAAGTATTCCTTTTAAGATTGTCTCAGTCTCTGATCTGTTTTATTTTATTTTGTTCTCCTTAGACACCAAGTATTCCTTCTAAGATTGTCCAAGTATCTACACTCAGCTTTCCTTGTATCTATGCATAATACATTTTAATTAGATTTCATCTGTGATTATAATATGCTCACGTTTTCATTTTTAATAATGCTAAGGTGATTTGAACAAATTGTGTGGGTCTCTTGTCAGCGAAAGTAACCAGGCTGGCCTACTTTAATTTCAATTTTCTAAATGGTGAATGTTGATCGTCAACCATTTTTTATTTTATTTTTACTGATTTTTTGACGGCCATGATCAGAGATGGATAGGAACATGCTATCAATATTGTTTATTAAAAACCACCTGCCATCAATGGCGAGGACAAATAGATGAACAAACCCAAATTAACAGGTCAGCCAGCCACGTGTACTGTGAACTGTGAGGAGTTTTGTGGCCATGTCAGGGCTAGGATCACCACCACGTGTAACCGCATCTCCACTGGCACCCAGAGGTAGCTAGACCACTGTAAATACTATTGCTTGCCAAATTGACGTCCCTGGCTTAAGATACCTGAAATGCATGAAATGAGAAAGGTGGTCAGTGAGTTTGTGTGAACAGTCTGGGGTCGCAGGAGCATTCCACTAATCAGAGATTCTTCTCTTTGAATATTTAAACATTTGGTGGGAGTGGGAACTGAATGCGGAAGTGGTATCAATCCCATCTCTCTTTCAGTAATGTAGCCCTGTAGCACTCTAGAACCTCACTTCATTTCAAGAATTCAAAATTAGAGATTATCAAATCTTCATTATTGCCATTAGGAGTTCTAATCCCATTAGATTCTTGCCCGGCCAAGTAGAATGGAGGGAAGAGCATGAAACAATAAGAGAAAAATCACCGTCTTCCTCAAGTGATTAAAAGCTTGGATCCACTAGTAGAGTTCTCGAGTCTACAAGAAAATATGAGAAAAAAATTCAGATATTTTATTGAATAATGTATGTTTGATTACTCTATTACACTATTAATAAACAACACGACATCCTAATTTAAAATTATCCAAAATAGTAAAATGCTTACTCTATTTCAAAGTTACCTAAAATAGTAAAACTCTTCTAAAGCTTAATTTGTCAAAGATAGAAAGTTTTAAATTAACGTTATCAAATGATTTCTAGCATTATTAGGATCAAATTTTTTTAAAGACAAAAATCCTAAAAGTACTCTAAAAATAAGGAGATATGATATAAACACAAATTATTGAAAATAGTTTATTTTTATTTATTATTTATTTATTATTTTTATTTTTTGTGAAATCGTAATTTTGTAGCGAAAGGATGTATTTCTTCACAAGATAGACAAACATAGTATGCTATAAGAGTCGGTTGATCTGGATGGCTTGTTATATAAAGATCGATAGATTGTGCGTTCCGTAACAATACCCGGATCAAAAGTTACGGCTAATTTACAGGCCAGATGTTGAATGGCAATTTCTCCATACCTGGAGTGAATTTCTTCAAGATAGACATGCCTTGGCCCAGTTATATCATGCCCTATGTAGGTTTGAGTCTGGAACTAACGAACTACTTCCACTTTCATTTGGGCTTCTTTTAGTCCAACCATACTAAAAATGTATCTGCAGCATGTCCTACATCATAGAAGAGGTTTACACCACTATCTTCCTTAGTATCTACTCTCCCTTCCTGTATTCCTCGTTTTGCATCTCTCTCTCTCTCTCTCTCTCTCTCTCTCTCTCTCTCAATTTACTTGAAAGGCATGTATTCCTTCTGAGAATGTCTGAGGATCTAACCTCAGTTTTTCTTGAGTCAATGCACAATAGTCTTTAATAATATTTTATAAGCGATTATATTATGCTCATCTTTTTATTTTTTTAACTAATACTATAGTGATTTGCATAAATTGTTAGAGAAAAGTAACAAGGCTTGCAAGGAGTCTCCTACTTTGGGTCGGGCTTAGGCTAGGTTCTCATGCTTGAGGATCGGTTGAGACCTAAAATTCAAGGTTGCTTATTTATAGTGGTACAGCTCGTTAGGCTTTTCAATGGCATTTTTGTAATACATCCCACATATCGACAGTATCACAAACCTAGTGTGGCTCACCTTGTGAATGACTTAGATCTTGCACAAAATGAGTGACCTGGGCTCGAGCATGCTTCTTTTTAGGCCGTAAGGGCTTGTAAGGTTTAGTGTGGGCGATGGTCTTGGACAGACATGGCCCATTGACCACCTTACCATTCCTGCATCTTTGCAAAGAATACACACCTTCACAAATCTAACAATACGGCCCATCGTTCAATAACCCAAAGGGTTGTTATGTTGTTTCCATGTTTCAAAAGATCACATCTGTTAGACAATCCTAATAAAGCACTAAATGTTGAGTGCCAGCCATTTTTTTTCTACTGATGTTTACAAGGGAATGGATCGGATCACCCCATCAATGCATATATTTGAACCACATGCCATCCATGGAGAGAACTACTAGATGGACGGACTCAAACAAAAGTCACCCTATCATGGGTACTGTGAAGAGTTTGTTTGGCCCACATCCGGACTAGGATCAGCACCATACACAGGTGGGGGGCAGAATCCCATGGTGGGGCCCACTTAGGACCGGCTTTAATCTGATGATTTGGCCTGTGTATTGGCACGAGTGCAGTAGCAAGATAACCACCCACCGGGCACATGTTCCATCATCGGCTTATCCAATCAGGCCATGCCCACTAATCCAAAACCCTGACATAAACAGAGTTGTGCCAGCCATTGACAGCAGCATACGACTTTTGGTCGACCGTTGGTAATATATTATCGAAAATGTGGTATATTCCTCCGAACCACGAGCCATGTTTTTTTCTCGGGACCACTCAGCTGCAGATCAAAGGGATGGTAACTTTTTGATCCTGGGATATTTTCATGAAATCACCAATCCATGGTAGGGACTATGCCCTACTCAACTTGACCAGATTCCTACCATGGAAAGGAGAAAAACTCTTATCCAGTCATGATTCTGTCACGACCGGAGTAAACCCGATTCGATAAAACTCAGTAAAACTTAACAAACTCAACTCAACTTGCCACAACTAGACACTATTGATACATTATGTATACTTTAGAATATTTAATAATAATGAAAAAACTCAAAAATGGCATGTGTATTTGAGAAACTCACCTGTGTTGTTTACTCAACAACGTGTAAGTCGAGTTTAGTTTAGGTCTTTTTAAACTATTGAAGGTCATAAGATCAATGATCAGATCACCAAAAATACTGGCCCACCTGGACTATTGGACGTAAATGGGCCGGGATGCTGTGATGGACTTTTATGCCAAGCCAACCATATTGCATTGGGTTTGGGCTTCAAGTTTTGGGCGCGTGGTCATGAAAATAATGGAATTATTGCATTGTTTCCATATTTCAAAGATCACATGGTGTAGAGCGGTCACAGACACTTTCATGACAAAGATGGACAGGAGAAGGCTTAATCGTCGGCAGAAATAATCTGGAAGGTTAGAACTTTAAAATAGTCATATCTTGCAAACCGAGATGAGTTTTTCAACATATTATATATGATTTTGCAGTAAGAGAAGCTACTTTACCCAACCAACCCCACTATGCCAGGTTGCCAATGCCGGATTTGCGACATTCCATCATATCAATGCTCAAAAAGTTCAATTTATTTTCGTTTTTATTATAACTAGTAATCTTTAGTTAAGTATAACTTTTGATCCTTTGAGTTGCAGAAGTCATACACAACATGAAAAGCGCTTCAAAGAATTAGGAGAATAATGTTCTTGGTCCAAATTAGACAGACACTATTTTTGGAAAAAAAAATAAAATGAAGTCTAGTAGGAATGGAGGCCGATTATAAATAGTAAATTTTATATTTATAGTAAGTCACATTTTTAGGGTGTTTGAGTTGGAGTTTGAGTCTAAAACTTTGTCCTAGGTTAGATCTCATTATTTAAGGATTGTAATTTCATTTTTATCATCAATCAATTTATTTCAAATTTATTAGAAATTATTTCTACTTTTATTCATTGTGGATTCGAGGAAGCTTTGTGAGTCCAGAGAGCTCCGTGAATTCGGAGTAGATATTCCATAAAGAAGATGGTGATCAATCTCATCACATCCCTCCCTGCATCATCACACCTGTTAGAAAATCCTAGCCACAAGTTCTTTCACTGAAGTGGTGAATGTTAAATGCCAGCCATTATTTGTTTTGTACTGATGTTTTTGAATAGAATCACCTAATCAGCGTATATTTGAACCAGCTACCATCCATGTCAAGAACTACTAGATGGATGGGCTCAAACAAAAAGTCACCCTGTCACGTGTACTGTGAATAGTCTGTTTGGCCCACATCCGATTGAGTGTCAGCACCAAGTCACCCGCAACGTACACTTGTGGGGGCCAGAATCCCATGGTAGGACCATCTAGGACCGGCTTCGATCTGAACATTTGGCATGTGTATTAGCACGAGTGCACCAGTAAGATTACCACCTACCAGGGACATGTTACACCATCAGTTGATCCAGACAGGCCTAGCCGTTAACAACAGCATACAATGGACCATGGTCCAGACCATTGATCATATATTAGCCATCATGAATGAGAACCCATATTCTTTTCGGTGAAAGTTCTCGTCATCTAAAATGTGGGATATTCCTCGCAACCAGTAGCAATGTTTTTCGCTGGATGATTTGCATGTGGACCAATGATAAGAGGGATGGTAACCTTTTGATTCAGGGATATTTTCGTGAAATCAACCATCCATAGTAGTGATGTAGGACGTAGGGCAAGCACGTTCCTAACACAAATGAACAAGAAGTCCAAAGGAAAATGAACAAAATTGCAGCATAGTTTGATCGACTAAAGTCGATCAAGCAGACTGATCAAGTCGATCGATCGGTCAATGGAAATTCAAAATTTGTTGAAAATTTGTTGGACAATTTTTTCTCAGTTCAATCAATCGATACAACTACAATTTTATGGATTTTAGTCTCTGGACATTTTTGCACCATTCCGATGGGTCGATCGATCAATGGAATATGAAAAATTGCGTGTTTTTTAGTGTTTGTTTCCTTATTTGTTTAGGTATTTTCCTAATTGTGTCTTAGGGTTTATTTAAGAATATTTAAGCATGCAAACTCATTTATTTTTTTATAGCTTTTTAATAAAATTTCTTAAAATTTTCCTATTTCTCTCATGGATTCGAGAACTTCGCTTGTGGATTCAAGAGAATGTTTAGATTCGAGTTGTTTATCATTCGAGGAAGACAATGATCGTCCTCATCACACCCTTCCCCAAGTTAGTTTGGTATCAGAGATAGGCTTTTCCTCAGATCGATGACTTCTAATAATGGACCAGGCAACAATTCCATGGACGGTGCTCCAGGGAATTATCATGTAACAGTAGCGGCTTTCAAGGTGATGCGGCAGGAGAATCGGCTAGGCATGCAAGAGTTGTAGGCTGCTCTCAACCGCTTGATAGAGGCCTTAGGGAAACTCTATGTTTGTGGCGATGATCTGCCTCCAGTAAGTCTTGGAATTCGCAGTAGTGCTGATCTCAGGGTGATGCCGGTGGTGAATCACAGAATCACACCTAAGAATATGGGATCCAATGACGAGGAGACCGATGACATGATCCTCATACCCCGGACGACGCGGCAATTGGTTAGATCGGACGGATCGAGAAATTAGGATGAAAGTCTATGTTCCTAACTTCAACGACCAACTCCACATTTAGGACTTCATCAATTGGTTACGTGAAGTCAAGCACCTCTTAAATTACATGGAGATCCCTGAAGAGAAGAAAGTTAAACATGTGCCTTACAAGTTGAAGGATGGAGCTTCAACTTGGTGGGAACAACTTTAGCTCGTGCGGACGATATAGAAAAAGGCACCAATCTACACGTGGCAGCAGATGAAACAACTGATGCGTGCGCAATTCCTCCCAAGCAACTATGATTAGGTATTGTTCTGACAATACCAAAATTATCGGCAGGGTAGTTGATCGATGAGGGATTACGTAAAGGAATTTTACCATTTGGCAGCACGAAAATAATTTACTTGATACTGAATCGCAACAAGTTATTCGATTCAACAATGGTTTACATGTTGTGACACAGGGTCGGGTTCAAATGCAACCCGTTTTGATGATAAATGAAGCGATCAAGCTGGCAACCCAAACGGAAGCACAACTTGAGTGATCCAACACACGGGCCTATCCCGTGAATAGGTTAGCCAATACAGGTCCTTCGTAAGGAGCACCATAGGTCAAGGGGAAAGAAACTATAGGGGGCGTCATTAACCTCCTACATCCATGAACTGAGAGTCAGGGAGCGGACAAGTGAGAACTCAAAGAGCTTTCAACCGGTTCAATTATCAAATTTATGTCGTCAACTGCAAGTGGCTAACCTAGCTATTAATGAGGGAATGTTGAAAATATAGAGGAAGACCCAGAAATTGATGTATCAAAACACACCATGAATGATGAAGAAGATGAAGCAAACCGGGTTCCATAAGACCATGGTGAATCTCTAATAATGAGGTGACTATTATATACACTAAAGAAGGATGTACATTTACGGTTACATAACATCTTTTGAAAAGGTGTGTGATGAATCAAAAATTCTGTGATATGATCATAGACAGTGGTAGTAGAAAGAATATCATCTCCAAATTCATAGTAAGAAATTACAGTTAAAAGCAGAAAGACATCCTTCCCCATACACAATCAATTGGATTAACAAGATCATCAAGACAAATGTAACTGAACAATGCACTATCTTTTTCTCAATTGGTAAACATTATAAGGACCAAATAGTATATGATGTAGTTGACATAGAGGTCTTTCATATATTACTTGGTTGGCCATGGCAATCAAATTATGATGCCTCTCATAGAGGATGAGATAATGTAGACACCTTCATTAAGGATGACCAAAAATCTATACTCGCCCCTATGGACCCAGATGAGCAATCCAAAACTTCTAAAGTGGATGGGTGGCGTTCTCTCCTAACCATACAGAACTTTGTGGAGGAATCCAAGGAAACGGGATAAGTTTATGCATTGGTTATGAAAGGTGAGGAGGTATAGCTGACGCAGGGATGAACATGATAAGGTCGGCCATTGTCTTCCTCAAGGATAACTACTCTGAATCCACAGAGCTTCTCTGGACTCCTCACAAAGACTTCTCGCATCTACAAGGAAAGAAAGCAAGAAAATAGAAATAAATTCTAATAAATTAGTAATTTGATTGATGAATGAAATAAATGAGTCTACAACCCTTTAAATAGGGATACCAAGCCTTGGAAGAAATTTCGAAATTAAACTATAATTAAAGCTCCCTAAAATTCGTAACTTACTATAAATAGTAAATTTACTTTTTATAGTAAGTGTCCTATATGGCTTAACCATGTTATTCTTCTAATTATTCTAAGAACTTTTCATGTTGGACACAACTCCCAAAGCTCAACGGATGAAGCGTTATAATCAAACTAAAGCTTACTAAAAATAGTAAAAACGGAAATAAACATGGAATTCAATCATCGATATGATAGAATCTCACAAATTCAGCACGGAAAACCCACCTTGCCGGGTTGGTTAGCTAAAGTAGCTCATCCTACCCTAAAGTCATATACGGTACGTCGAGTAACTCATTCCAATTTGCGAGATATGTCTGTTTTAAGGTTCTAATGGTCTTAATGACTTTCGCCTCCAATCAGGCCTTCTTTGGTCCATCTTGGACATGAAAGTGTCCACAACCCGTTCTATATCAGTCCCCTCCACTTCAAAAAAACTCGTCCTCGAGTTATTGTGCTACTTCGGATCTTGATACTCAGTCTGGTGCGTCGTAATGATACCGAGATCAAAAGTTACGATCAATTTACGGGCCATCTTCTTTTGGCCCAACCATGCTAGGAATGTATCTATGACATGTTCTACATCAGAACTCTCACACACACACATGAAAAAAAAAAACTCGTTCTCGAGTTTCTCAAGGCACTTAAATCATGATTCTGAGATAACTTCTAATGCCGATGTTTATTAGCCCTTTTCTTGTACTTAACATTAGGTTCTTGAGCCGACACAATACATGTATTCATGCTTTCCTTGTCTTGACTACTATCGATCAGTTCCTTCACTTCTGCCTTCAAGATCTCACATTCTTTCTGATAATGTGGGCAATTATGCAAACTTGCTCCTGAGACAGGATTAATGTGGTTTTTTATATCTTGTATGGGAGGCAATTTATTAGATAGTCCATCGAGCATAATTGCCTTGAACTCCTGTAACATTGGTTCCAAATCCACTGTGATGTTCACAAGCTCCATATATTTTTCTTTTTCTATTAATGCATCTCCATCTCCTGTTTTCTCAATTTTTTTTACGAAATCCTGTTTGGGTATGAGAGATTGTTCCTTAACTTTAGAAGTCTTATTTTGGTTCTCCGTTCCCATAGGGAGGAGGCCAATCTTTCTACCATCTTTAGTAAATTTAAATACGTTATCCTGACCTTTATGCGTAGCAATAGTATTGATATTATTTTTCCATGATCGACCAAGTAACATATGACAAACTTCCATGTCAACTACGTCATAAAGTACTTGATCCTTATAATTTTTTACCAATTGAAAATGAGACAGTACATTGTTTGATTACCTCTGTTTTGTTAACCTCCTTGATCCATCCAATCGTGTACTATGACGCCCCGTCACTGTGGTCACATGTGGGCGGGCACGCATGTGGGCGGATCCTGAAAAGTGGTTAGCAGGCTATTGTGTGGCGTGTGGCTAGCAGTTTACTATGCACACAGTGAAGGTGAAACTTTGTCCCATATCGGAAGCGTCGTCCGAAGTTGTGGTGGCTATAAGTTGGGTTCCTTCCATAACAGATGTGACACGTTTTAAATCCATGAGTTTTGGCAAAGCGAATAATATCACGTGTTGTAGGGACGGGCCTTACAAGTGGTATCAGAGCCGAGGACGGCTTTGCCCCCGGTGGGGAATATTGTGATGCCCCGTCACTGTGGTCACATGTGGGCGGGCACACGTGGGCGGACCCCGAAAGGTGGTTGGCAGGCTACTGTGTGGCTAGCAGGCTACTGTGCACACAGTGAAGGTGAAACTTTATCCCGCATCGGAAGCATTGTCTGAAGTTGTGGTGGCTATAAGTTGGGTTACTTCCTTAATAGATGTGATGCGTTTTAAATCCGTAAGGTTCAGGAAAACAGACAATATCACTTGTTGTGGGGACGGGGCTTACATTTAGGGCCGATCCTAGGCTAGGTTCACACAAACTAGTTCTCCAATGCTCTGCAAAACAAGGCAATGGCCTCTTGAGGATTCATGCAGATGGGTTTTCAGTGGGAATCCTCATGGATAGGTTGTTTCCTTACCTCAAATTGTTGCCGGAAAGGAGTCCCGCCGATGTGGCGAGTGGTGGTTGCGTTGTTGGCTGAAGGGACGTAGTGAACTTTCCTCACCAGCTCCCCTTTCCTCTCATTCCCCCCTTTTTCAGCACTCAAACTCCCTCCCTTAACAATTAAATTCGTATGGGGGGGGGGTGGTGCTGAAATTGGCTTTATATAGGGCCAAATGTGTGTGTAATGGCCCCAAGTTTACCTTTTTAGTTGGACTTGGCTTGGGGGTGGTTAGTTTTGGATGTAAAAGGCCCCATCGGGGCCCACTGGTTCATCCGTGACATGGGAAAGGTTTCCCATCATGGGATCTTCGGATTGTCACAATTTAGGCCTTGATCAGACGCCTTGATTTATTGGGAGGGCCACATTTGCATTGGACGATCATCGTCAATGGATCGGGGCTGCGGTTGTAGGGAAATGGGCAAGGAAATATCCCTAGTTTGTTCCTCGGGTTCGGTCGTGGTCCGATGGTTGGAGTATCACAACTTCATGAAAGAGTGGAGAGGCCCTTTTTAGTAAAATTTTCAGTTATACCCTAAGGGATTCACATATCTCAAGCACCCGATCTCTGGTCCAAGTTGAGCGGTTCCGGGTGCTATCTTCATTTTCCATCCGCAATGGGCGTCAAGCCCAGTAAGACGGACAATTCCCTATAGTTTTGTGTTCGACAGACTTGTAGTGTCCAGTCTAGGCTCTATTTGGTTTTATCCGAGCATTCTTGTGTTAGATAAACTTCTAGGATTTGCTTCAGTACTTGGTTATACCTAGGTTCAACTATGTTTATGTGAGCATCATTTTACGACTTGTGAAAATGCCCTCTCGACATTACTTGATGTTGGTCTCTGGGATTTTGTGTTTTTAATTCTTTCACGGCTAACTTAGTAAAGTCCTCAGGCGGGTCTACTGGTGGACTCCCTAGGATCCAATGCCACTTGACCTAGGTGTTACAAAAAGTGTCTAGTGCGAGAGTGCATGAGCCCATTTGTCGTTCTAACTCTATTGATACCTAATAAAGATGGGAGTTGACACATGTATTGACACTTATTTGACGATATGTTGGACACGTTAGAGGGGGTGAAACTATTTTTCAAACTGAATTTGCGGAGCGGCTACCATCAGATCCATATTTGGCCAGGTGATGAGCGGAAGATAACATTTAAGATCAAGGAGGGTCTGTATGAATGGTTGGACATGCCCTTCAAACTCTCAAATGTGCTTATTACATTCATGAGGTTAATCAATCAGGTTCCGAAACTATTCATTGGGTGATTTATGGTAGTTTATTTTGATGATATCTTAATATACAGTCAGAGCGAGGCAGACCATGTGAGGCATCTTAGACAGGTGTTTCCAGGTCTCACCGAGAACAAGTTGTACCTTAATCTAAAGAAGTGTAACTTCTTGACAAAGAGACTTGTTTTTTTTTTTTTTGTAACGTACACGGGCATTCGTGTGGACCAAGAGAATATGAAAACTATCAAAGATAGTCGATTCTAATAAACATTTATGAAGTGCGAAATTTTCACGGGTTGACAACGTTTTATCATCGATTCGTGGGAAACTTCAGTACCATTGTGTCACCAATCACCAACTAGATGAAGAATGAACATTTTCAGTAAACTGACAAGGCCAATAGAAGTTTTGCTAAAATTAAACAAAGATTGTCTACTACTCTAGTCTTTGTACTTTCCAACTTTAATAAATTATTTGAAGTTGAATACAATGCTTCATATGTTGGCATTGGGGCTGTGTTGTCTCAAGAGGGCAGGCCGGTAGCCTTCTATAGTGAAAACTTATTGATGTTCGGAAGAAATGGTCGATGTATGAGCTAGAATTGTACGTAGTGGTTCAGGCTTTGCGGCATTGGAGGCATTATTTGATTCAGCAGGAATTTGTACTATGTACGAACCATCAAACCCCTTAAGTTTATTAGCAGTCAAGCTAACATTAACCGTATGCATGCTAGGTGGATTTCTTTCTTGGAGGAATTCATATTCGTATTGAAGCATAAGGTTGGGTAGCAGAATAAGGTGGTTGATGCGCTTAGCCAGCGTATAACCTTGTTAATTACTATGAGCAACGAGGTTGTCGGGTTTGAATACCTCAAGGACTTATATGCTAATGACAACAACTTCAAGGATGCATGGATTTAATGCCGGGAGGGTTAGTCCAATAACCTTCATGTTCAAGATGGTTTCATTTTCAATGGAAATCTGTTGTGTATTCCATGGAGTTCATTGTGATAATGTGTCATCCAAGATCTACATGGAAGTGGGATCGGCAGTCACCTAAGGAGAGAAAAGACAATATCTCTCTTAGAGGAGCATTACTATTGGCCACAACTAAAATAGGATGTTGGAAAAGCGGTGCAGCGATACCATACGCGTTAGGCGTATAAGGGAAGATCACAGAACACATGCCTATACACTCCATTCATGGTACCTAATGACCCTTGGGAGGATTTCTCCATGAACTTTGTGCTAGGTCTTCTGTGGACTGAGTGTATAATGGACTCAGTGTTTGTTGTAGTTGACGGATTCTCCAAGATGGCTCATTTAATAGCGTGCAAGAAAACTCTCGACGCTATACACACGTCACAAATTTATTCTTTCGAGAGGTGATACGACTACATAGTGTTAAAAAATCTATCATCTCATATCGTGACACTAGTCACTTTTGGAGGACTCTGTAGAGGCGATTTGACACTAAGCTACTATTCAGAATGCATATCATCCGTAGATAGATGGGAAAACTGAGGTAGTGAATTGTATACTTGGGAACCTTATACGATACATCTCGTGTGATAAGCCTAAACATTGAAATTTTAGTTTATCTCAAAGAGAACTCTCATTCAATAATATACAAAATTGTTTCACCAGCAAGTCTCTATTCGAATACCCTTGATTTGGTTCCATTGTTCAAGCTGTCGGGCATGAGCATTGTTATGAAACACGTAGCAGTCTAAATCATAAGTGTACACGCTGATGTTCTGATGTAGAGCGGGTCGCGAATAGTTACATGGCCAAGATGGATCAGAAAAGGCCCGGTCGACGACAGAAGTGATCCAGACCATCGAACCTTAAAACAGGCGTATCTTGCAATCCGGAATGAGTTATCTGATGTAAAATATATGATTTTGGGGTAGAACGAGCTACTGAAGCCAACCAACCCCGCTACGTTGGGTTGCGCAGCCCAAAATTGCAAAAAAAACCCGGATCGACGGTCGTTTCCCTGTTTTAATTTCGTTTTTACTATAAATAGTAAGTTTTAGTTTGATTATAACTCTTCATCCGTCGGGCTTTAGGAGTTGCGCCCAACGTGAGTTGCGCCCAACGTGAAAAGAGCTTAGAATAATTAGGAGAATGGTTTGGTGAAGCCAAATAGGACACTTACTATTTTTGGCCGAAAACCTTGCGCACTAGTAGACATCACGACCGTCTATAAATAGTAAGTTTACTATTTATAGTAAGTCGCGGATTCTAAGAGTTTGAGTTGTAGTTTGATTCTAATTTCTTTCCCATTGCTTGGTACCCCTATTTAAAGGGTTGTGAACTCATTTTTATTCATCAATTAATCAATTTCAAATTTATTAGAATTTATTTCTATTTTCTGCTTTCTTTCCTCGTGGATTCGAGAAGTCTCTGTGAGGAGTCCAGAGAAGCTCCGTGGATTCGGAGTAGTTATCCTCATCACGTTCATCCCTGCGTCAGTTGGTATCAGAGCGAGGATTCCCCTCGGGCCGATGGCAAACAACGAAGGTATGAATCAAAATCCTGTGGACGGTGATCTAGGGATTTGTTATCTTTCGGAAAGAATGGAAGCTTTCCACTGGGAGAGTCAGTTGACCATGCAAGGGCTGCAAGCAACTCTCGACCGTCTTGTGGATGCGCTACTTCCGCCCCGAGCCCTAGGCGGTGCTCCACCACCCATAGTTGCTTTACGACACAACTCCGATTTTTGTAGAGCACTACCAGTGGCAAACCGTAGGGCTACACCAGATGATTCAAGTTCTAGCGATGAGGACCTTAATGAGGGTTTTGCTCGACGACCAATCCATGGGGGTGATCATCTAGATCGTGCTGAAAGAGACTATCGAGGTAAGGCTGAACTTCTTAGTTTTAACGGTTTATTACGTATAGAAGATTTTCTCGATTGGCTAGCCGAAGTAGAGAGATATTTTGATTACATGGACGTGCCAGATCAAAAAAGGGTAAAATTGGTAGCGTTTAAACTAAAATCCGGTGCTTATGCATGGTGGGAACAATTACAACTCTCACGAGTCCGCCAGAACAAGGCGCACATCTCATCATGGCCACGAATGAGACGTCTTCTTCGATCACGATTTCTCCCCAGTGATTATGAGCAGATATTATTCCAACAATATCAAAATTGCAGACAAGGAAATCGAATTGTCACAGATTACACTGAAGAATTCCAACGGTTGGCTATACGAAACGATCTATCAGAATCTGAGTCACAGAAGGTGGCACGATTTATAGGTGAGTTGCGACCGATAATTCAGGACCGAGTTCAGATGTACCCAGTCGGGACTGTGGATGAAGCAGTTCAATTGGCGGGTAGGGCAGAAACACAACTTGCAAGAGCTCTTGCTCGTCCATATCCTTCAAATCGACCCCCCATGATGGGTCCCACGCAGGATCCAGTGTTGCCACGAGGAAAAGATCCAGTACCTCAACTTCCTACAACCGCAAACTGTGATACGGGGAGCGGCTCATCCAGACCTCAACGTGTAGCACCCACAACAGCAGGTCCGAGTAGGATTCCAAATCCTTATACTTGGCCAAGGTCGAACAATTGTTATCGCTGTGGCCAACCAAGCCACTTATCAAATACTTGTCCTCAACGTCCCGCAATGCACTTAACTATAAACGAAGGGGGCACTGAAGATGAGGCCGCAAAAGAAGACCATTGCTTTGATGAACATGAACAAATCACTGAAGAAATAACAGGTGGCGATGACGTGACGGGCGAGGATCGTGGCGAATTTCTAGTTGTGAGGCGATTACTGTATGCCCCAAGAAAGGAATTACATCCACAGCGACACAATATATTTTGTACTCGATGCACCGTCAACGGAAAGGTCTGTGATGTGATCATAAACAGTGGTAGTAGCGAAAATATCATCTCGAGATTAATGATGGACAAGTTGCGGCTACCAACGATGAAACATCCTTCCCCATACTCAATTGGCTGGATAAAAAAGGTGAATGAGACCAAGGTAACTGAACAATGCACTATCTCATTTTCAATTGGCAAAAATTATAAGGATCAAATACTTTGTGACGTGGTCGATATGGAAGCTTGTCATATGTTACTCGGTTGACCCTGGCGGTCGGACCATGATGCGACCCATCGGGGACGAGATAATGTCTACGTATTCGTCAAGGATAGTCGAAAAATAATCCTTGCCCCTATGGTACCAGAGAACCACCCTGAAGCCTCTAAAGTGGAGGGGAGTTTCCTCTTGACCATTCGGGATTTCATGGAGGAATCCAAGGAAACTGGCGAGGTATACGCCGTAGTAGTGAAGGACGAGGAAGAGGAACCCTCAAACATCCCTCCAAGTTTAAGACTGTTGTTAAACGAATTCAAAGAAGTCTGGCCTGAGAATTTACCTGATGGATTGCCCCCCATGAGGGACATCCAACATCACATAGACCTCGTCCCTGGGGTTAGCCTACCCAATCGCCCTCATTATCGGATGAGTCCGAAGCAGTGTGAGATACTTCAGGGGCAAGTGGAGGAATTGATCCGTAAGGGTCTCTTAAGAGAGAGCATGAGCCCATGTGCCATACCAGCATTATTAACGCCAAAAAAGATGGAAGCTGGCGCATGTGTGTCGACAGCCGAGTAATCAATAAAATTACCATCAAATATCGGTTCTCAATACCACGGCTGGACGACATGCTCGATATGTTAGAAGGGGTCAAGGTGTTCTCTAAACTAGATCTGAGGAGTGGGTACCATTAGATTCATATTCGACCCGGTGATGAGTGGAAAACGGCATTCAAGACCAAGGAAGGGTTGTATGAGTGGCTGGTCATGCCCTTCGGCCTATCGAACGCACCAAGTACTTTTATGTGTTTGATGAATCAAGTTCTAAAACCGTTCACTGGCTGATTTGTGGTAGTATATTTTGATGACATATTGATATATAGCCAGGATGAGGCGGAGCACAGGAAACATCTCAGGCAGGTGCTACAGGTCCTACAACTTAACAAGTTATACCTCAACTTAAAGAAGTGTAGTTTTTTAACTGACAACCTATTGTTTCTAGGATTTGTTGTAACGTCCACAGGCATTCATGTGGACGATGAAAAGGTGCGAGCTATTAGGGAATGGCAGATTTCGACAAACATTCATGAGGTGAGGAGTTTTCACGGGTTGACGACTTTCTATCGTCGATTTGTGCGAGATTTTAGCACCATAGTCACGCCTATAATAGATTGCATGAAAAAAGGACCGTTCCAGTGGACCGATAAAGCTGATAAGAGCTTTCATAAGATTAAGCATCGTTTGTCTACAACATCGGTCTTAGTGCTTCCTAATTTCGACAAATTGTTTGAGGTTGAGTGTGACGCTTTATACGTCGGAATTGGAGGAGTATTATCACAGGAAGGCAAGCCGGTAGCCTTCTATAGCGAGAAGTTCAGCGAAGCCCGAAAGAAGTGGTCGACTTATGAGCTTGAGTTGTACGCAGTTGTTCAAGCACTGCGACATTGACGGCATTATCTGATTCAAAGAGAGTTTGTTTTGTACACTGACCATCAAGCATTAAAGTTTATTAATAGTCAGACTAACGTGAATCGTGTGCATGTTAGATGGATTGCGTTTTTACAGGAATTCACGTTCGTTCTGAAGCACAAGTCAGGGCAGCAGAACAAGGTGGCTGATGCACTTAGCCGTCGTGCATCACTACTAGTTATAATGAGCAATGAGGTAGTCGGCTTCGACTGTCTCAAGGAGCTGTATGCCGAGGATGAGGACTGTTGAGGGTCAAATATTGTATATCAGACCCATTTATTGCATAGATTTACACGCATAATACTGCTTAATGGCCTGATTAATCGTGTTTATAATGCAGTGTGTATGTACGAGCCTGGACCGAAATGGGTGCTTAAAGCATGGACTTAACGCTCTAATGACACCAAAGCGTGGGACGGACTCCAGAGACCCAAGATCAACAGAATTACACATCAGGGACCCAAGAAAATCAAGGAATTGAAGCTCAAGTGGCCTGAAAAGTGTCCAGAATGCAAGATCATAGGGTTCCCACCATCTGATTAGTTCGAAACTTCATACGTGGCCTGAAGACCATAAATAAACCGTACACGTAAAATTTCAGCTCCTGGATCACTGTGGAAGTGGCCCAACGGACAGATCAGCCCACAACTTATCAATCTGGGGCCCACCTGATATCTTGAAATACTTCAATTTTGGTGTCAACCATTTAAATCATATGGCAACCAGGTTGGACGGAGCTGATCTCTCATATACATCAGCCTGGGACCCACATGTGCTTAGCAGGTGTACAGTGTGGGTGCACCAGGCGTGCACGGAAACTCCAGGACGGTCAAACCGTCCTGGACTCGACTCTCCTTCTCAAATCAGGATTCCTCCACAGCAGGCGAGCGTGGGTCCGCCGGTTCCTCTCTGTGGGACCCATTCATCATCCAAATCGTCAATCTGGACCGTCCATTGTATAAATAAGTGGGGTATTAATGTCACCTAGAGGACCTTTTGGCATCATACAAGTAATTGAAAGATCATAGCGATCAAACGCAAGATGGGCGGTGAAAGAAAAGCTTCAATGGGCGGAACCAAAAGACATACAAAAACACCCTTTTTCAGCTAGTTTTTCGAGAGGAACGCAATGAGCGGATTGGATTTTTCCTTCTGAGGGAAAACCGGGACCCACCAGCCATCACAGCGCTAATTACGCAGGCTCTGTTTCGCAACAGAGCCTGCGGATGAATTCTGTGGGCCACAACCGTACGTTAAATGTTTGATCCAGACCGTCCAAGAGAGTCCCTCGTTCCATCTCATTCACGCCTAGGTGACAGATTTGAGATAGACAATGGCACTTGGTTATTAACCGTTCAAATGCCCGGAAGACGTCACCAAGAAAGAATCTGCGGGCCACTCCAAATCGGAGCCAAAATCAACATATATAACTAGATTTTCGAGCCGCATCCAAGGGATGGAGTAGATTTATCCATCGACTGCAACTTTGGGCCCTATGAAGCACCAGCGCACGTTCGTGTGTTGTTGATGCGTAAACATTCGCACCTGCTGTGCGTAAAGAAGATGCCATCTCCACTGCTTCTTGGGGGGCGGAAGTTCTCACCGACCGACGGGGTTTTGCTATAAAGAGGAGCTGGATTTTTTGTGAGAGGGGGGAGAGTGGAAGCTTGGTTTCCATCGGTTGCAGGAGTGGACGAGCAGGCTGGTTTTTGGCTTTGACGAAGGAAGAGAAACGGAGGGAGGTTTCTGCTATCCACGGCTGGAGAGAGAGCAGCGGCTGGTTCTTTTGCTAAGGCTGCTGGAGGAGGAACGTGAGAGAGGAAGTCAAGCAGGGTGGGGACTTAGCATTGAAGGAAGAAAGGAACCAGAAGCGTAAAGCGGTTTTTTTTCTCTCTTTCCTTCTTGTTCTTTTCTTTCCCTGTTTTATTTTATTTTGCTGTTTTAATCAGCCCATTCATGTGTAGCTAATCCTCTTAGCTAGGGCTAAGAGGTGAAGCTTGTAGCGAGATGGGAGACACTATCTCATGCGTTTAATTTGGATTTCTGAACTGATTTTGGTTCAAATTAAAAAGGGGACTTTCAGTTATTTTTAAGGGTTTGTTGTGACTGAAATTACAATGGATCTGCGATGATTTTGAGTATTTCTTTCTTCCTTTTGATGCTCATAACGTCAGGAAACCCTGTTGTTCACCATAGTCCCCTGGGCATGGTCGGATGGCGGAATCCTTCCTAACTTTCATGCATTGTTGATTGGTTGGTAATTAGTCTAATTCTGTTGTTTGCTCTGTCTCCTGGGCATGGTTAGATGATGGAATCCATTCTAATTCATATACCTTTCATCTCTTGAAAACCAAATCAAGTAAGTTCAGTTTGAATTCCATAATCCTTGATGCAGGCATAAGATCTCCCTGATCTCTACAAGTGGATCCTCTGAATCCCTAGTTCCCTTCCTCTGAATTCCTTAAAGTTTTAGATAATTCTTCCACAATTATTTCTTAAATTCTATTTTGTTTAGATCGCATCTTAGTCTAGTTCTAGTTCTACTTGGTTTCAGATAACGTACAGGTATCAGTCCCTGTGGATTCGACCTCGGTCTTACCGAGTTTATTACTACATCACAACCCTATACTTGGGGAGTGAACAAGTTTTTGGCGCCGTTGCCGGGGACTGACGGTTGCAATTTTCTGAAATTAATTAGGTTTAGAATTAATTTAAGATTAGAATTTGACTAACTTTAGTTGTAGACTTTTATTTGATTTCTAGAACTAACTTGTTTTCCTATTTTGTAGGATCTTGACATAAGTTTCTAAATTGGTAATTCCTTCCTAATCTCTCTACTTTTTCATATTTTTAAAATTTAGGGTTTAAATTTTAGAAATTTTCTAATTCTAGTATCCTCCCTTCTGTAGGAAATAGTTTATTTTTAGAATTTAGGTTATTTCTTTCCCTTCTTAGAAATTAACTTTCTATTTTTGTTTTATTTTAGTGACTTTCTAATTCTGACACTTTTAGAATCTAATTTTGTTTCTTAATTTATTTTTAGAATTCTTTAGAAACTAACCTTCTTATTTTGTAGGCCTTTAAGATAGAAATCTCTAATTCGGTACACTCCTTCCCTACTTTCTATTTTTCAATTCTCCTTTAGTAATTTACTTTCTAGTTTAGGACTTTCCTAATTTATTTTAGAAATTTTCATCTTCTTTTAGGAATTCTTTCTTTTAGAAGCTAGTTCACTTCTATCTTTCTTTTAAGGATTGTTTTTCTCCTTTTTAGAATCTAACTTATTCTTGTTTTATTTTGCAGGTCCTTAACTTAGGGGCTTCAATTTGGTAATTTCTTTCCAACTCTCCCTCTCTTTCTTTCTAGATTTTCTTTTCCTTTCTTAGGATTAGGTTTTTAATTAAGGGCTGCGAGTGTTTTCATGCCCAAGTGGGCCCGTGACGACACTCGACGTCTCTTGACTGAAGGAGGATTGGTTGAGGGGTTGACTATCCATCGGAGGACTAGACACCGCTCGAAATCCCCTGAGTTAACTGAGGTTATGGCTGAAGATCAACCTCCTCTACTTCCACCTAGGGTAGAGGATACCCAAGATGAGAATGAGGTGCAACAGGCACCCCCGCCTCGTACTTTACGAGATTATCTACAACCGGCGGGAGTGAGTATGCCCTCATGCATGATTTTTCCTGAAAACACAGGACAAATGGACATCAAGCCAGGAGTTATCCAACTCCTTCCCAAATTCCATGGACTTGAATCAGAAAGTCCATATTTACATTTGAAAGAGTTCGATGAGATTATAGCTACATTATGTTTTCCTAATGTATCTGAGGATACAATTAGGCTGAAACTCTTTCCTTTTTCCTTAAAAGAGAAAGCTAAGACGTGGTAACATTCACTGCGTCCTAGATCCATTGGCACATGGAACGATATGCAGAGGGAATTCATAAAAAAATTCTTCCCACATCATAAAACGATTACCCTCAGAAAAGCAATCATGAACTTTGCCCAAAAGGAAGATGAAACATTCTTCCAATGTTGGGAAAGGTTCAAAGATTTGGTCAGTTCATGCCCACAACACGGATTTGAAACGTGGCGCATTACAAATTTTTTCTACGATGGACTGACATCTTCCATGCGCCAAATGGTCGAGACAATGTGTAATGGAGAGTTCATCAACAAAGATGTTGACGAGGTATGGGATTACCTCGATAGTCTGGCTGAAAAAACACAATCTTGGGACTATTACCCAAAGTCGAACACCACGTCTAGGCCGACTCAATTAAAGGAAAAAGGTGGATTATATCTCTTGAAAGAAGAGGATGATCTCAAGTGTAAAGTGACTACGCTCATAAGGAAAGTTGAGGCCATGGAAGGAAAGAAGGATAAGGTCAATGAAATTGTTTGCGGCATCTGTGATTGCAACATTCACACAACTGAAAACTGTCCTACAATACCCGCCTTTCGAGGAGTGTTGAATGAATAAGCCAATGCCGTAAATAATTATCAAAGACCTTTTACTGGACCTAACTCTAACACATACAATCCTGGCTGGAAAAATCATCCAAACTTTAGTTGGAGGAATGGACAAACGGCGACTCCTCCAGGTTTCTTCAATCAAAATCCAAATCAAGTGAAACCTCAAGAGGAACCGGTTCAAAATCCCATACAAGAGCTGGCTCAAGCAATGCGGGGAATTACAGATTTTATGCCAAAGATAGATTCTCGTATGACGGTTATAGAAAAGGGGATGCTTCCCGCACAACCTCTCCCCAATCCTAAACCGCAATATGAGATAATGATCCCAGCTCTTCATATCCGATGTGGCATGCTAAATCAATCACCACTCTTAGGAGTGCGAAGCTTGTTTATAAAACTCTTCCTGTTAGGCCATAAAAGCCTCAAGAAACAAAAGATGACAACAATGATGTATCCATTTATTACCCACAAAAAGTAGAACCTGAACTTCTAGAGAAGTCAGTTGCTCCATTCCCCAACGGTTGGTTTCACCAAAACCTCTCTCTAACTCTCGGGATATTCTAGAGGTGTCAAACAAGTGAAAGTCAACATTCCTCTACTTGATGTCGTTAAATGATACCTTCATATGCCAAATTCCTAAAAGACTTATGCACGACCAAGACGGAAAATTATTCAAAAGAAAATCTTCGATCGAGAAAGTGAGTGCCATCCTCAAGCAAGACGTGCCGCAGAAATTCAAGGATCCTGTAGCCCAACCATATCATGTGTAATCGGGAACCATCGAATTGATCACGCACTTCGTGTTAAGAGCGAGCGTCAATTTGATTCCCTACTCAGATACAAACAGCTAGGTTTGGGTGAATTAAAACCCACCCTAACCACACTACAACTTGCCGATCGCTCTGTCGTGTACCAAGAGGGATAATCGAGGATGTGTCGTCCAAGTTGATAGATTTTACTACCCCGTAGACTTTATCATCCTGGACACCGAACCCATCAATAACATGAGCACTCAGATTCCCGTCATTCTTGGTCGCCCATTCCTTGCCACGCCAAATGCAATTATCAATTGCAGGAATGGTATCATGACTATGTCTTTTGGAAATTTGACATTAGAGTCAAACATTTTTTTCAATAACGGCAGCAACTCCGAGGATGATGACGATTTCCACGACATTAACATGATTGACTCTTTCGTGGAAGATACGACACCTCCGACCTTATCCTCCGACCATCTAGAGACGTGTCCGGCCCACTCCCATGATTTTGATGATGACATGATTAGGAGACGTGCGCCTTGCTTGATATTGCACCGGTGGAAGTTAACCGGTGAGGCCACAATTTGAAGAATTACCACAAACCGATGTAGTGCTCTACCGTCTAACCTCAAGCCAAGCTTGACCTAAAACCTTTGCCCTCCGATTTGAAATATGCATATTTAGGTCAAGATGAGACATACCCGGTGGTGATCTCGCCCACCCGGAGAAAGAACAGGAGAGTATGCTTATATCTACTCTCATTGAGCATAAAGGAGCCCCTGGGATGGACGATAGCGGACCTCAAAGGAATCGATCCCTCGATTTGTACTCACCACATATATCTTGAGGATAATGCAAAGACCGCTGCAACCACAACGTAGACTAAATCCAAACATGAAGGAAGTGGTTAAAGCCGAGGTTCTTAAACTATTGGACGTGGGTATTATATACCCTATATCCGATAGTCAATGGGTGAGTCCAACTCAAGTGGTCCCTAAGAAGTCCTAATCACCATCGTAGCCAATGCTAATAATGAACTTGTGCCAACCAGAGTCACTACGGTTGGAGAATGTGCATTGACTACGGAAGTTGAATACCGTCACGAGGAAAGACCACTTTCCTTTACCATTCATCGATCAGATCTTGGAAAGGTTATTCCTATTCCTGTTTCCTTGACGGGTATTCGCGCTATAACCAGATAGAGATAGCCCCGAAGGCCAAGAAAAGACCACATTTACATGTCCCTACGGCACCTTTGCTTATCGAAGGATGCCATTCGGACTATGTAATGCCCCTGCCACCTTTCAGCGATGTATGCTTAGTATCTTTTCTGATATGGTAGGGCAATATCTAGAGGTTTTCATGGATGATTTCTCTGTTTACGGTCCATCTTTCAGCAAGTGCTTGGAAAGTCTTAAATGTGTGCTGAAAAGATGTGAAGAAAAGAACTTGGTACTTAATTGGGAGAAGTGCCATTTCATGGTTCGGAAGGGAATTGTCCTTGGGCATATCATCTCGCCCAAAGGAATCGAGGTAGATAAGGCAAAAATCGATCTTATCTCTAACCTACCTCCACCCAAGAACATCGGAGACGTGCGATCCTTCTTAGGACACGCAGGATTTTACAAGCGATTCATAAAGGACTTTAGTCTCCTCTCTCGTCCATTATGTAATCTTCTTCAAAAGGATGTTCCGTACGAGTGGACTCTGAGCAATGCCAGGAAGCTTTCACCAAGCTTAAAGGCACATTAACCACTACACCTATCATGCACCACCCGATGAACCTTCCTTTTGAGCTTATGTGCGACGCTTGATTATGCTCTTGGGGCGGTCCTAGGCCGAGAAAAGACAAGAAGCCCTACGTCATTCACTACGCAAGTAGAACTCTAATCCTGCCAAGTGAACTACTCGACTACGGAAAAGGAACTCTTAGCCGTAGTGTTCGCCTGGGACAAATTTAGGTCCTACTGATCGGATCCAAGATCATTATATATACAGATCAGGCGATCAAGTATCTTCTTTCTAAGAATGATTCTAAGCCCCGCTTGATAAGATGGATCCTTCTACTCCAAGAATTTGATTTGGAAATTAAAGATAAAAAGGGAGTAGAGAACGTAGTGGCCGATCACCTTTCTCGCCTTAATACCTCCGATTCCCTTGAGGCGACCCATATCAATGACATGTTCCCGATGAACAATTTCATAGTCTCCCATTCACCTTGGTTCACGATATTGCTAATTATCTTGCTACAGTGCCATACCGACATAGACCACGCAAGATAAGAAGAAATTTTTCACCGAGGTGCGCAACTTTTCTGATGATCCTTACTTATTTAAATATTGCCTGACCAAATTCTAAGGAGATGTGTACTAGACGATGAGCATCCGAGCGTCATCTCCTTCTGTCACTCAGAGGCTGTGGTGGTCACTTTTTCGCTAAAAAGACCACGGCCAAGATCTGCAGTGTGGCTTTTATGGCCCACTATGTTTAGGGACACTCATGAGTTTTGCAAAGCTTGTGAGCGTTGTCGAAATTGGGAGCATTGTCCCGTCGAAATATGATGCCTTTGAATCCCATCCTTATCATCGAAGCATTTGATTGTTGGGGCATCGATTTCATGGGACCATTCCCCCAATCGTTTGGAAATCAGTATATTTTGCTCGCTGTGGATTATGTCACTAAATGGGTCGAAGCGATTCCGTGTCGAAAGAATGACCATCGCACGGTCATTAAATTCCTGAAAGAGAACATCCTTTCTCGATTCGTAACGCCTCGAGCCATCATTAGTGATGGAGGCTCACACTTTTGTAATAGACCATTCGAGAGCTTAATGAAGAAATACGGTATCTCTCATAAGGTGAGCACCCCATACCACCCACAGACAAGTGGACAAGTTGAGATTTCCAATAGGAGATTAAACACATTTTGGAGAAAACGGTTAACCCGGATCGTAAGGATTGGTCAATCCGATTGACCGATGCCTTATGGGCATACCGTATCTGCATTTAAAACTCCTATTTTAATGTCTCACTTTAGACTTGTCTATGGGAAGGCTTGTCACTTGCCTCGTGGAGCCACATGGAAGCGTACTGGGCGATCAAAAATCTTAATTTCAATCTGGACAACGCTGGCTCGCTACGCAAACTCCAATTGAATGAACTTGAAGAAATCCGGAATGATGCGTACGATAATTCGAGAATTTACAAGGACAAGATGAAAGCATTTCATGACCAACACATTTTGCGAAAATCATTCACGCCTGGCCAGAAGGTCCTTTTGTACAATTCTCGATTACATCTCTTCCCGGGTAAGCTTCGATCTCGTTGGACCGGCCCTTACATTATTGTTACTGTTTTTCCTTATGGGGCCGTTGAGATAAGAGATCCCGACAATGGCAAGGAATTTAAAGTCAATGGCCATAGATTGAAACCATTTGTCGAGAAATTTGATTCAGAGGACATGTCCATGCCTCTGACTGATCCTGTGTACCAGGATTGATCTCCTAGTCTGATGGAGGTATAGGTAGGTTTATCGCTTTCATAGGATTATGGTAGTTGCTTTGATCTGGCTGAAGATGTTAAACCTAGCGCTCCTGGGAGGCAACCCAGCTTTTCAACTTATTTCATTTTCCTAGCTAGTTCAATGTTTATGGGTAACATTACTGCAAACCCTCACGAGACTACAACTCGTCCACTAGGGGTAACCTAGGGGTTTAAAGGCTTGTTGCATACGCTAAATGCAATCGAGAGCACCTACGAAAGTGGTATAGGTAGGATTTTATTTTGTGTCATTTTTGTTGCCTTTTCTCTCGTGCTGATCGGTGCCCAGGCTGCGATCTCTTGAAAAGTGTCTCTCTATGCATCATCCAGGTACTATCTTCCCATTACTTCTCATTTACTCATTTTGTCCCATGTGCATTGCATGCTTATTTCTTTTACATTGAGGACAATGTAGATTTTAGGTTGGGGGTGGGAGATTAGGCTTCCTAATCAGTATGTTCTTGGTCTTGAGCAAAAAAATTGTGAAAATTTTTAAAAAATTTTTTCTAGAATTTCATATGAATTCGAAGCGATTTTAACGGCCATCTTGGATTTAGAACTACAAGATGCGTGATGTTGGTACTTTATGACTTTTGGATTCAGTCATCTATCAAATTTCAGAGCTAGTTTGAATTGTTAATCCATTATTAGAATTTGTAAACATTGATTGAGTCATAAATTCGCAGGACACATCTCGCTTGCATATTAAGGTTTCAGTTCGATATTAAAGGATTAACTTAGTAATCACTAAACATGAAAGGAACCAACTTGGAAAATTGAAAGGATTAGGCGAATGGTCTACACCATAGGTTTGCTCCCTATAGTTGTAGATTTAATTCCCCATGAATGATATGTGAACAAGTTGGGTGTACAGTCTTTACCTTAGGTTTGCTCCCTATAGGTAAGGATTTGATTCCCCTTCTTGACATTACTTTCAATGGAAAAGTCAAAAAAAAAAACTGAAGGAATGAAAAGATGATCTTTGAGGCAAGCTTTGGTTATTATGAATTCTCTTGTTGATTACCGACGATATCCTGAAATAAAGAATTGAATATTAATGTTGAAAGTTGGGATTACACTTTACATCTGTGGAACTCAATGGTTAGAATTTTTCTAATTAATGGAATAATACTTTGAACTTGATTATGAAGTTTACCATGTACTGGAGTCTAGGAGAAAGTAATATCCAACAGTCATGAATCTAAAAGTTCTCATATCTGGATTACTTTGCAAAAATCACTCGAGTTTATAAATTGTTCTGTAATTCTCAACTTATTTTTCGCATACTTTGCTCGGGACTAGCAAAATGCTGGTTGGGGGTTGTGTTGAGGGTCAAATATTGTATATCAGACCCATTTATTGCATAGATTTACACGCATGATACCGCTTAATGGCCTGATTAATCGTGTTTATAATGCAGTGTGTATGTACGAGCCTGGACCGAAATGGGTGCTTAAAGCATGGACTTAACGCTCTAATGACACCAAAGCGTGGGACGGACTCCAGAGACCCAAGATCAACAGAATTACACATCAGGGACCCAAGAAAATCAAGGAATTGAAGCTCAAGTGGCCTGAAAAGTGTCCAGAATGCAAGATCATAGGGTTCCCACCATCTGATCAGTTCGAAACTTCATACGTGGCCTGAAGACCATAAATAAACCGTACACGTAAAATTTCAGCTCCTGGATCACTGTGGAAGTGGCCCAACGGACAGATCAGCCCACAACACGGATTTGAAACGTGGCGCATTACAAATTTTTTCTACGATGGACTGACATCTTCCATGCGCCAAATGGTCGAGACAATGTGTAATGGAGAGTTCATCAACAAAGATGTTGACGAGGTATGGGATTACCTCGATAGTCTCGCTGAAAAAACACAATCATGGGACTATTACCCACTGGCAAACACCACGTCTAGGCCGACTCAATTAAAGGAGAAAGGTGGATTATATCTCTTGAAAGAAGAGGATGATCTCAAGTGTAAAGTGACTACGCTCATAAGGAAAGTTGAGGCCATGGAAGGAAAGAAGGATAAGGTCAATGAAGTTGTTTGCGGCATCTGTGATTGCAACATTCACACAACTGAAAACTGTCCTACAATACCTGCCTTTCGAGGAGTGTTGAATGAACAAGCCAATGCTGTAAATAATTATCAAAGACCTTTTACTGGACCCAACTCCAACACATACAATCCTGGCTGGAAAAATCATCCAAATTTTAGTTGGAGGAATGGACAAACGGCGACTCCTCCAGGTTTCTTCAATCAAAATCCAACTCAAGTGAAACCTCAAGAGGAACTGGTTCAAAATCCCATACAAGAGCTGGCTCAGGCAATGCGGGGAATTACAGATTTTATGCAAAAGATAGATTCTCGTATGACGGTTATAGAAAAGGGGATGCTTCCTGCACAACCTCTCCCCAATCCTAAACCGCAGTACGAGAATAATGATCCCAGCTCTTCAAATCAGATGGGGCATGCTAAATCCATCACTACTCGACTACGGAAAAGGAACTCTTAGCCGTAGTGTTCGCCTTGGACAAATTTAGGTCCTACCTGATCGGATCCAAGATCATTATATATACAGATCATGCGGCACTGAAGTATCTTCTTTCTAAGAATGATTCTAAGCCCCGCTTGATAAGATGGATCCTTCTACTCCAAGAATTTGATTTGGAAATTAAAGATAAAAAGGGAGTAGAGAATGTAGTGGCTGATCACCTTTCTCGCCTTAATACCTCTGATTCCCTTGAGGCGACCCATATCAATGACATGTTCCCTGATGAGCAGCTGTTCAGAGTCTCCCATTCACCTTGGTTCGCTGATATTGCTAATTATAATAAAATAAAAATGGAGGGGATCTAATGTAGGATGTGGGGCAAGCACGTTCCTAGTACAAATGGACCAGAAGAAGTCCAAATGAAAATAAACAAAATTGCAGCATAGTTCAATCGATCGAAGCTGATCAAGCAGACTGATCGAATCGATCGATCGATGGAAATTTGGATTTTGGTGAAAGTTTGCTAGACAATTTTTGCTTAGTTCAATCGATCGATCGAAACAAATATAATTTTATGGATTTTAGTCTCTAGACATTTTTGCGTCATTCTGATCAATTGATGGAATGTGAAAATTTCGCATTTTTCAGTTTTTGTTTCCTTATTCTTTTAGGTTTTTTTTTCTAATTACGTATTAAGATTTGTGTAAGAGTATTTAAGCATGCAAACTTCTCTTGTTTCCTTATTCCTTTATTTATTTATTTTTATAGCTTTTTAATTAAAAAAATTTCAAATTTATCATGTGAATTTGAAAACGTCTCTTATGGATTCAAGAGAACAATGTAAATTCAAGGTATTTATCATTCGAGGAAGATAGTAATCCTACTTATCACGCGCTTCCCCACGTCAAGTGGGGGCAGTAATAATTGGAAAAAACAACCCTCAATTCAACTAACCCCAAATTTCACGAATAACAAGAGAAAAACTGTTATCTAGTCATGAATATATAACAACTACGCAGGCCCCAACTCGATAAAGCTCAGCAAAACTCTAGAAACTCGGCTTAACTTGGCAGAATTCAACAATATTGATACATTATTTATACTTTAGTATATTTAATACTACTGGAAGAATATTTAAAAAAAAAAAAAAAAAAAAAACTCAGAAAAAATCATAGTAGTTATTGAGAAACTGGCCTGAGTTTTTGACTCGACTCAACTCAACGAGACTTAAATCGAGTCGAGTTTTTGTGTTTCTAAACTATTGGGGCAATAACATTAATGGTTTGATCAACAAAAATACTAGCCCATCCAGACTATTGGATGTAAATGGGCCAGGTTGGTATGCTGGGCTCTTACGCCAAGCCAGCCATGAAATAACCAAAATGGCTACAATTTATTATTCAATTTTTGGTCCGAGTTCAAATATAGAGCCTTTATATCTACCATGGGCCAAGCATGGGGTTGAAATTTTAAAACTGCTGGCCTTGGGTTGTCCACGGCCAGGATTGCTCAATTTTCCTTGGTTGCAACTTAGGTTCCAGCGTGGGGAGCCCCACATGCTGAGTGATCCAGTGATTGGAACTGTCCAAGCTGTGTAAACTATACGCGATACATTCCACCACGGGAAATTTATGATAAACGGATGATTTTGACCATCCTATCTGCAGAGAAAATGTTCAATGGCTTAGATTTAAACCTAAAATAAAATATAAGAATAATCAATAAAGGATGATTATAGGAAAATGGCTTACTTGTAGTTGAAAGGAGAAAATGAACGGTTCAAATCATTGGACCGCCTCATCATGTGAGACTCAGTGGGCACCAGCACACGCCCTTGATCCTGAATTGCCACAGAGGTAAAACGAACTGCTCAATAGAAGATGAAATCATGGGAGCAATTTGATACCTTGGCAGAGTGTGGATGATACACATGGACCTGTATTTTTTTTTAATTTATTTTAATTTATTTATTTTTAACACACGCACACACACCCCACACACTCACGCTGGTGGAATTTCACCACCTATGGGCACTCGAACCCTTGACCGGGAGTTGAAAGTCCTGGGAGTCTACCACCCGGACCCACATAGACCTGTATTTATATACGTGGCATATATATTGGACGGATTGCATACTGACACGACATAGTGAGGTTGCTACAGAACGGTGCTCTGTGGATCCCACCATGATGTATGTGTTTTATCCATTCCGTCCATCCATTTTGAATCATTAGTTTATGGCATGACAAGAACAATGAGGCAGATCCAAATCTCAGGTGGACCACAGCACGTGAAAACAGTGGTGAACGAATGCCAAACATTCACTCAGACCTGGATGAAGGGAAAACACGAATATCAGCTTGATCCAAAACTTTTGTGGCGCCAAGAAGTTTTTAATGTTCGGGTTTTCGATCACCAATGTTTTCATGTGCAGTGGTCGACCTAAGATTTGAATGTCTCATTTTTTGGTTCATACCGCAAAATGAGGTGGAAAAAAATGGATGGACGGCATGGATAAAACACGTACATCTTGGTGGGGTTTACATATCACTGTCCATTAAGTATACCTAACTCAGATTAAACCGTTTAAAATCACAAACCAAATTGCAGACAGATTATAAACGTAAAATATTGCTATTTTGATTATTATAATATCTGATTATAATATCTGATTATATATATATATATATATATATATATAAAAGTTAAAATGAGGATTATTATTCATGTTGACCGTTCATCAGACTAATCAACGGTGAAGCCCACTGTATGTGCGCTTTTCTTTTTGAGTTACCGCAAAATGAGAATTTCCGGATGCCCGCGTATTGCCGGAACATAAAAGATTTATTCTTCAGTGCCCTTTTCTTTATTCCACTTTTCAATTGTGTCGCTTTCAATGAACTGAGGTTCTGATAGAACCAGTAGAACGATCATATGGCAGCGCAATATTTTCCACAGTACACATGGCATGGTAACTTATCATCTGGAACAGTCCATCCTGTTAGGATAGCTATTGATGGTAAACTGTTCGAAACTAACATAGATCAGATGGCATTGTTCGGCTGATCAAAGGCCTACAAAGCAACGGTAGAAAATAAAAGTGGTTAATGGTCAAACATTCGGCAAGGGAATGTGAAATAATTTAAGAGGTTGGATGGTCTAAATGTGTTGTTTTAGACACATAAGCCATCCATGATAAGGCCCACAAAATGGACAGATGCGATTGATACCTTACTCTGACATGTGTGATGTGGAGAGATGGGTGTACCAAATTCCAGTTCTTCCAGCAGTAACGTTTGAATAAAAAAGAAGGCCCAACAACTGCCAACACCCATCTGATGACGGGTTTTCCCGACTCCCCCCTGATTCTAGAAGACTATTGTTTTCTCAAAACTAAACCCAAAACTCACAAAATCCATCGGAATTCCAAAAACCCATGGGCCTTGTTGATTCTACATATACTTGTAGCCTCCATTCCATAATCCCATCATTCCAACATCCCATTGCAGCTCATCCAACTTCAATCTCCACCGTTCAATCATCAATCCCGTTGAATCTAAGACACCCCATTAAGCCATCTCCATTCAAGCATCCTCTCATTGAAGATTAACCCCATGGCTTCTCTTGTTCTTCTCTTGTCTGAGCTACTCCGACCAGAGGACTCAAACCTTGCCATCGGCGTCAAGAGTTCGATCCAACCGTCCACATGTGCTCAACTGGCGGCAAATGGATCTGCAGAGAAAAGGGTCATCAGGAAACCAGGGAAATGGTTATCGGCAGGAAGCGATGGAGAGATCTTTGAGGAATTGCCAGAGATGAAAGTGTCTGCTGAGTTGATTTGGCCTTAGAGAGCCATTTTGTTCAGATTAATGAATTTATGTAACATGTAAATCATGTTTTTTATTTAAGGAAAATGCATTTGTTCTTTTATTAGCACTGATCTTCATGTTCTTGTCATCTGACCCGTGCAAAAGATGGGACCCATCATAAAATATCACCTATTCAAAAGGTTAGTCTGATTCACTCATTGAATGGGCCAAACATAGAAATCAGTGTACGGCTGGTGATCCGACCCAATCTACAGCTATAGCCTACCTGATGAATTGATTGGCTTAGTTTCTGTGGTAGATTATCTTCATGACTGTTCCCATTGTCTGCAAGGCAGGGATGTTCCGCACATATGGCACGTTCGCGGGAGGTGAAGTGCTTTATTCTCCATTGCAAAGTGCTAAATATGAATCTGATCATTTCTCGTATGCAATAATGCGCACTAACGCGACACTTAAGAGGACCCACTTGGTTATGTCATCGGGGAAAAGATGGAAGGATTTCACGTCGGCTTGGACACTTTCGGTGAACCCTTCCGCTTGCACGGTGAATCCCATCACAGGTGCCACGTGCAGCTGGAAGCGGGCTCACAAAGGCGTGATCGGTTATGTTGCACGGTGCACCCCACCTCACCCGAGATGGGGTGGCCCGTAACAGGGGGGCCACCTTGATGCATGTATTCTATATCCGGGCTGTCTATTCATTTTTCCACGTCATTTTAGTGCATGAGCTCAAAATTTGAAAAAGAAAATAAAATAAAATAAAAAATCTAATTCTCAAGGAGACCATACTATAGAAAATGGTAGCGATTGAACAAGGAACCATTAAAAACTTCCTAGGACCCACCTTAATTGGCGTGGGGAGGGACATGATGAGGTTGATCACTGACTTCTTTAGGAAATAATTATGTGAATCCATGAAGTTTTTTTTAAATTCCTCACAAAGCTTCCTCGAATTCACAAGGGATACATGCGGGAATAATTCCTAATAATTTTAAAATAATTTAACCCATGTTTTTAAAAAATTGAAATTACAACCTTTAAATAATGATCTCAAACCTTCCTTTAAATAATTAATGAGTCAAACTTAGGACAATTTTAGACTTAGACTCCAACTCAAACACCCTAAAAACCTGACTTATTATAAATAGTAAACTTACTATTAATGGACAACCTCTATTCTACCTAGATTACATGGTTTTTGGCCAAAAATAGTAAGTGTCCAATTTAGGCCAACCACGCTATTCTCCTAACTTTTCTAACCCCTTTTCATATTGGTAATGACTTATACAACTCAAAGGATCAAAAGTTATAATCTAACTAAAACTTATTATTTATAGTAAAAATGAAAATAAATGAGACTTTTTACTGTCAATCTGATGGAATATTGCAAATCAGGCGTGGGCAACCCGACATAGCGGGTTGGTTGGCTTAAGTAGGTTTTCATGCCCCAAATTCATAGATAATATGTCAAAAAGATCATCTCGGTTTGTAAGATGCGACTGATTTAAGGTTCTAGCATTCCAGATCATTTCTGGTTACGATCGGGGATTCTCTGGTCCATCTTTGCCATGAAAGTGTCTGCAACCTGCTCTACATCAGTCCCCTCTACTTTAAAAGAAATCGACCTCGAGTTCTCGTCTAGCTTCGGTTCATGATACTCAGTCAGGTCCACAATGTTGACAGTACACGAGATTTCCATGTCATTCAGAAGATCAACAACGTAAGCGTTGTTATTGATTTTTAGGAGAATCAGTACCAGTCCAATATTCTTGTTCTTCAAATTTTTATAAGTCTTGGCTGAAAATCTCTCATTGGGTAGATGAACCATAACATTGTTGCCTACATCGAACACCTTTTCTTGCCGATACTTATCGGCTTGCTCTTTATATTTGTTGTTTAAAGCTTGCAACTTAGCTTGCACATCCACATTAATGCCCATGATTCGGTCCGCCATATAATCTGTTGCAATGCTCATGCCCGAGAGCTTAGGTAAATGGACCAATTCAAGTATATAACGGGGCATTTGACCATAAACAATCTGGAACAGAGACTTTCCTGTCGAGCGATTCACCATATTGTTAAATGCAAATTCCACTTGAGAGAAGGCCGAATCCCACTACTTCGGCCTAGAACTTGAAATACACTGGAGGAGGTTTCCTAATGTGTAATTCACAACTTCAGTCTACCCATCATTTTGCGGATGGTGGGCATTACTGAACTGAAGTCACATACCGAACCGATTCCATAAAGTCCGCCAGAAGTGGCTAATGAACTTCGTGTCAGGTTCAGAAGCAATGGTCTTGGGAACCCCATGTAGCCGCATGACCACTTTGAAGAATAGATTCACCATGTATGTTGCATCGATGGTCTTCTAACATGAGATAAAGTATTGCACCATCTTTGAGAAACGATATACCACCATGAACATCGAATCCATGCCACACTGTGTTCATGCGAGACCAATCACGAATTCCATAGACACCTCCTAAGGGTCGTCAGGCATAGGTAACGGGGTGTAGAGGCCTATATTTTGAGACTATCCCTTGGAGGTCTACCAAATACGACAGCGCTGCACCGCTCTACCCACGTCACGTACCGATTGTGGCTAGTAATACCATTCCTCAACAAGAGCTTGCATCTTGTCTCGCCCAAGGTTTCCACTAGGGCCACCTCCATGTACCTATTAGATAATCTGCTCCCTTAAAAAACTTTTGGGGATACACAGTTGATTCTCCTTGAGAAGGAAATCGTCTAGCATATGTAGGTCACTAGAATAACCCTCTTGGCATCTAATCCACGCATCATTGAAGTCGTTGGCGATAGCATATATGTTTTTGAGGCATTTAAATTCGATAACGTCATTGCTCATGGTGACTAACAAAGTTGCACGTCGGCTAGGTGCATTAGTCACTTTATTTTGTTGCCCAAATTTATGATTTAGCACAAATGTGAATTACTACAAGAATGAAATCCATGTAGCATGCACATGATTCACATTGGCTATTAATGAATTTGAGAGCATGATGGTCTGTTTAAAAAATGAATTCCCTCTGAATTAAGTAATGTCGCAGTGCCTAGACCAATGCATATAATTCGAGCTCATATGTCAACCATTTTTTGCATGCATCACTAAGTTTTTCACTTTAGAAGGCTACTAACTTACCTTCTTATGACAAAGTTCTCCCAATTCCAACATATAAAGCATCGCATTCGATCTTAAACAGTTTGTCGAAGCTGGGAAGTATGAGAACCGGAGTTTTGGACAATCTATGTTTGATTTTAACAAAGCTCCTACCAGCTTCGTCGGTCCATTGAAATGGTCTCTTCTTCATACAATCTATAATTGGTAACACAATAGTGCTGAAATTCTTCATGAACTGATGAAAAAATGTCACCAATCTGTGAAAATTTTGTACTTCATGCATATTTATCGAAACCGACCATTCCTTGATGGCTCTCACCTTTTCGTCGTCCACCCAAATGCTAGTGGACATCACGCCAAAGCCCAAAAATGGTAGGTTTTTGATCAAAAAGATGCATTTTTTAAGATTGAGGTACAACTTATTTGTTGTGAGTACTTGAAGAACTTGTTTGAGATGTTCCATATGGCTTGCTTCGTTCTGACTGTATATCAAAATGTCATCGAAATAGACCCCCACGAACTGCCCAATGAATGACTTCAAAAGTTGGTTCATTATTGAGGGTCAAATATTACATATTAGACCCCAGTTATTACCTGAATTACGAACATGATAATGTTTTAACGGGCTATTTTAATCGTGTTTGTGATGCAAGGAGAATTGACGAGCATGGATTGAAAAGGATGCTAAAGGCATGGATTTAATGCTCAAGCATCACCAAGGCATTGGACGAGACTCCATAGGACCAAGATAGAGGATTTACATGCCGGAGATTAGAGAAATTTCAGCCACTCACTTTAAACAGCCCTGAAAAACGTCCATAATGCAAGATCACAGGGTTCCCACCATCTGATTGGCTCCAAACTTTATATATGGCCTGATGATCATGAATTAACCGTACACGTTGATTTTCATTCATTGGATCCCTGTATAAGTGGCCCAACGGTTAGATCAGCCCCTTAAATCCTTAAGTAAGGCCCACCTGATCTTTTTATATGCTTAAATTTTGTACTCATTACCTTAAATAAGGTGAAAAAACGGATGGATGACTCAGATCTCTCAATTACATCACAATGGGCCTACAACAGTGCGAGCGTGCATATGGAGTGTGCACGATCGCTGTGCACCGAATGCCGCAAGAGTCGGTCACGTTTCCTTCTAAATCCATCCTCTGCTGTGAAACGTAATAGAGAGTTGCATTGGGTTCTTGTGGCCAACCACCTTGGCAAAAAGATCCGATCCGGACCATCCATCAGATCTTAAAGGGTCACATGATCACGGCATAGTTGACAAATTTCCAGAAGGCATCGAAGAACGATTTCCAATCATCCAAACGCAGGTTGGACGACAGAGTGAAAGAGTGTGTGGGCTACATTGAATTTAATCCAAAAACAACCATATCCAAATGGCTTTTCGAGTAGATTTCAATGGACGGTGTGGATATTTCACCTGACACCAAGAAGTGGACCCACCAAGCTTCAGCGCAGCAAGGCGTGCGTATTCACGAGCTTTCGGACGCTGTCCAGTTTCTCCGGTCGTAACATGATCAAGATCACATTCTGATGCATGATCTGAACCATCCAAACTTTCGCAATGAAGATCCTAACTATGTCCAAGAAGGCGAATATGAAAATCTGGACGATCCTTTGTCTCAGATTCAGATTAAACGCAATACGGTTATGCGTTTTTGCTGCACATAACAGAGGTACGCAGTCCGATGTTTTCTTTTGCAAACTGCTCTGCGTAAATAAGGTTGGTGAACGACCTAGCCATCGACCGCTGCTGCTGTTATAAAAGGAAAGGAGAGAGAGGGGGAAAGGGGGCTCGAACAGGTGGATGTCAAATAAATGCATGAATGCCGTTACACTCCCTTTCGCATGACCAGCAAAGTACCTGGGCTTCTGGTCTTTGTCCTTCCTTCACCTTGGCAGATGCCTACCCGCAGTTTAAACAGAATAAAATACTAACCCCGTAGTGGAAGAGGGTTTCAGACAAGCGAAACGACGTCGCTCTCTGGCCGTTTGGTCCCTGGATCTTGGCTTCGCTAGGAAAATAAGAGAAGAGGAAGGAGAGGGTCTTTCAAATGTTCATAAGTGCGACATTAGCCCCTTTCGAAACTAGTAGTGTAGGTGATCGATGGTCTGTGGGCCCCAGCATGATGTACATGCTTCGTCCAGTCCGTTCGTCCGGTTTAAAATATCATTTTATGGCTTGAACCGGAAAAAGAGAGTGATAGATCTCTCCAGTGGACCACGCTGCGGGGAAATTATAGTTATTGGATATCCGCCATTAAAATCCCCCAAGGCCCTCCGTGATTGGATCATGCTCGTTTTTGGTCTCGTGCCATAAAATGATCCGTAGAAATATATGGACGGCATGGATGAAACATTTACTTGGTGGTGGAGCCCACAGAGCACTGAGCACCAGCCATTAGACGATGTCCTGGGGAGTAGCCGATCTGTCCGTTTCTCGGGGGTTAAGACAGCGAGTGACTTATGCTTCACGCCAGGGCTGTACAGGACTTGAACTGAGCTCAGGGGCATTTTCGTCCAAAAGAAGTTCCAAAAGCTGTCAGAAGGCCCTTTGGGGAATATATGGAGTGTCGTAGCGATGGAGGTAATTTGTTGAAACTTTGAGGCGAGTACGGTCAATTTCCCAAAGATTTTTTAAGAAATCGTCGGTTAGTGGGCGCGGACCGACCTTGGGATTTTCCGTGCACAGCCAGTGCACTTGTGCACCGTGCGCGCAGGTCCCATGTGGGATCCATTGCGATGTATATATGAAATCCATTCCGACCATCCATTTTATCACCCTGTTTAAGGGGTTGAGACCAAATTTTGAGCACATCCAGATATCAGGTGCGCCCCAAATCAGGATTTTAGGGGCTGATCTGTCCGTTGGGACACTTCCACAAAGATCCAATGACTGAAATTTAACGTGTACGGTTAATTTATGGTCCTCAGGCAATATATAATGTTTTGAGTTGAACGGATAGTGGGATCCCTATGATCTTGCATTCTGGACAATTTTTAGGCCCTTTTAACGTGAGTGGCTTGATTTTCTCAGATCTCTGGCGTGTAAATTCTTTGATCTCGGTCCTCTGGGGTCTGTCCCTTGCCTTGGTGACTTTAGAGTGTTAAATCCATGCTTTTAGTACCCTTTTTCAGTCCATGCTCCCAAATTCACTTTGCAACACAAACACGATTAAAATGTGTCATTAAACAGTATTATGTTCATAAAACCATGTGATAACTAGGGTCTAATATGCAATATTTGACCCTCAACGGCATCTTAGACAGATGTTTCAAGTTCTCAATGAGAACAAGTTGTACCTTAATCTAAAGAAGTGCAGCTTCTTGATAAAGAAACTTGTTTTTTTTTTTTTGGTAACGTACACAGGCATCCGTGTGAATCAAGAGAATGTGAAAACTATCAAAGATAGTTGATTCTAATAAACATTTATGAAGTACAAAGTTTTCACGGGTTGGCGACGTTTTATCATTGATTCATGGAAAACTTCAGTACCACCGTGTCACTAATCACCAACTAAATGAAGAATGGACATTTTCAGTGGACTGACAAGGCCAACAGAAGTTTTACTGAAATTAAGCAAAAGATTGTCCACTATTCCGGTCCTTATACTTTCAAACTTTAATAAATTATTTGAAGTTAAATACAATGCTTCATATGTTGGCATTGGGGGTGTGTTGTCTCATGAGGGCAGGCCGGTAGCCTTCTATAGTGAAAACTTAGTAATCTTCGGAAGAAATGGTCGATGTATGAGCTAGAATTGTACGCAGTGGTTCAGGCTCTGCGACATTAGAGGCATTATTTGATTCCGCAGGAATTTGTACTATGTACAGACTATCAAACCCTCAAGTTTATTAACAGTTAAGCTAACATTAACCATATGCATGCTAAGTGGATTTCTTTCTTGGAGGAATTCATACTCGTATTGAAACATAAGGTTGAGTAGCAAAATAAGGTGGTTGATGCACTTAGCTGGCGTATAACCTTGTTAATTACTATGAGCAATAAGGTTGTCGGGTTTGAATACCTTAAGGACTTATATGCTGGTGACGACGACGACGTCAAGTATGCGTGGATTTAATGCCGAGAGGGTCAGTCCAATAGCCTTCATATTCAAGACAGTTTCATTTTCAATGGAAATCGGTTGTATATTCCATAGAGTTCATTGCGATAATGTGTCATCCAAGAGCTACATGGAAGTGGGATTGGCGGTCACCTAAGGAGAGAAAAGACAATATCGCTCTTAGAGGGGCATTACTATTGGCCACAACTAAAACAAGATGTTGGAAAAGCGGTGCGGTGATACCATACGCGTTAGGCCTATTAGAGAAGATCACAAAACATAGGCCTATACACTTCATTCATGGTACCTAATGACCCTTGGGAGGATTTGTCCACAAACTTTGTGTTAGGTCTTTCGTGGACTGAGCGTAGAATGGACTCAGTGTTTGTTGTAATTGACGGATTCTCCAAGATGGCTCATTTAATAGCGTGCAAGAAAACTCTCGATGCTATACACATGTCACAAATTTATTCTTCCAAAAGGTGATATGAATACATGGTGTCAAAAAATCTATCACCTCATATCATGACACTAGTCACTTTTGGAGGACTCTGTAGAGGCGATTTGACACCAAGCTACTATTCAAAATGCATATCATCCGCAGATTGATGGGAAAACTGAAGTGGTGAATTGTATACTTGGGAACCTTATACGATGCATCTCGTGTGATAAGCCTAAACAGTGAAATTTTAGTTTATCTTAAGGAGAATTCTCATTCAACAATATACAAAATCGTTTCACCAGCAAGTCTCTGTTTGAAGTTGTGTACGGTCGAGTACCTATACATACCCTTGCTTTGGTTCCATTGTCCAAGATGTTGGGCGTGAGTGTTGTTACGAAACATACGGCGGTCTAAATTATAACTGTACACACTGATGTTCATGCCAAGTTGCAAGCATCTAACGACAAGTACCAGGAAATGACTGACACAAGTTAGCGCTCGAAGGTATTCAATATGCGCGACAACATTATGTTTCAGCTATGCAAGGAGAGATTTCTGATCAGGACATACAATAAGATGAAGAATGAGAAAATCGGACCGCTGTTTATAATTCGTAAGATCAATGACAACACTTATATTATTGATCTTTTTGAAGACATAAAGATCTCACTCATGTTTAATATAGCAGACTTGTACTAGTATCATGAACCAGAATTGGAGGATAACTCAAAGACAATGTTTTCTTTAAAAAAAAATTAATTAATTTTAATTTTTAAGTGGAGGGAATCTGATGTAAGATGTGGGGCAAGCACTTTCCTAACACAAATGGACTAGAAGAAGTCCAAACGAAAATAAACAAAATTGTAGCATAGTTCAAAATTGCAAAACTCTAGAAACTCGACTTAACTTGGCACAATTCAACAATATTGATACATTATTTATACTTTAGTATATTTAGAGTTATTGAGAAACTGGCCTGAGTTTTTGACTCGACTCAACTCAACGAGACTTAAATCGAGTCCAGTTATTGTGCTTCTAAACTATTGGGGCGATAACATTAATGGTTTGATCACCAAAAATACTAGCCCATCTGGACTATTGGATGTAAATGGGCCGGGTTGGTATGCTGGGCTCTTACGCCAAGCCAAGCATAAAATAACAGAAATAGCCACAAATTTCTACTCAATTTTCGGTCCGAGCTCAAATATAGAGACTTTATATCTAACATGGGCCAAGCATGGGGTTGAAATTTTAAAAATGCTGGCCTTGGGTTGTCCACGGCCAGGATTGCTCAATTTTCCTTGGTTGCAACTCAGGTTCCAGCATGTGTCGCCATCCTCTGGGCCCCACATGCTGAGTGATTCAGTGATTGGAACTGTCCAATCTGTGTAAACTATACGCTATACATTCCGCCACAGGAAATTTATAATAAACGGATGATTTTGACCATCCTATCTGCAGAGAAAATGTTTAATGGCTTAGATTTAAACCTAAAATAAAATATAAGAATAATCAATAAAAGAGGATTATGGGAAAATGGCTTACTTGTAGTTGAAAGGAGAAAATGAACGGTTCAAATCATTGGACCGCCTCATCATGTGAGACTCAGTGGGCACCAGCACACGCCCTTGATCCTGAATTGCCACAGAGGCAAAACGAACTGCTCAATAGAAGATGAAATCATGGGAGCAATTTGATACTGTGGCAGAGTGTGATGGATGATACAGATGGACCTATATTTATATACGTGGCATATATATTGGACGGATTGCATACTGACACTACATAGTGAGGTTGGTACAGAACGGTGCTCTGTGGGTCCCACCATGATGTATGTGTTTTATCCATTCCGTCCATCCATTTTGAATCATTAGTTTATGGCATGGCGAGAACAATGAGGCAGATCCAAATCTCAGGTGGACCACAGCACGTGAAAACAGTGGTGATCGAATGCCAAACATTCACTCAGACCTGGATGAAGGGAAAACACGAATATCAGCTTGATCCAAAACTTTTGTGGCCCCAAGAAGTTTTTAATGTTCGGGTGTTCGATCACCAATGTTTTCATGTGCTGTGGTCCATCTAAGATTTGAATATGTCTCATTTTTTGGCTCATACCCTAAAATGAGGTGAAAAAAATGGATGGATGGCATGGATAACGTACATCTTGGTGGGGCTCACAGATCACTGTCCATTAAGTATACCTAACTCAGATTAAACCGTTTAAATCACAAACCAAATTGCAGACAGATTATAAATGTAAAATATTGCTATTTTGATTATTATAATATCTGATTATATATATATATCTATATATATATATAAGTTGAAATGAGGACTATTATTCGTGTTGACCGTCCATCAGACTAATCAACGGTGAAGCCCACTGTACGTGCGCTTTTCTTTTGAGTCAAGGCAAAATGAGAATTTCCGAATGCCCGCATATTGCCAGAACATAAAAGGTTTATTCTTCATTGCCCTTTATTTTATTGCACTTTGGAAGGGTCCTGGCTTTCAATGAACTGAGGTTCTGGTATAATCAGTAGAACGATCATATGGTACGGCAATATTTTCCACAGTATACGTGGCATGGTAACTTGTCATTTGGAACAGTCTATCCTGTTAGGATAACTATTGATGGTAAATTGTTCAAAACTAACATCGACCAGATGGCACTGTTCGGCTGATCAAAGGCCTACAAAGCAACGGTAGCAAATAAAAGTGGTTAATGGTCAAACATTCGGCAAGGAAATATGAAATAATTTGAGAGGTTGGATTGTCTAAATGTGTTGTTTTAGACACATAAGCCATCCATGATAAGGCCCACAAAATGGACAGATGCGATTGATTCCTTACTCTGCCATGTGTGATGTGGAGAGATGGGTGTACCAAATTCCAGTTCTTCCGACAGTAACGTATGAATAAAAAAAGAAGGCACCAAACCATTAGTCCCAAGAGAAATTTACGACTGTAGACCCCACCTTTTATCCATTGGATATTCTTAAAGCACTACAAACTTAACATACGCATTTAGACCTCCTCATAGAGGATAAATTCCAGGATGAAAATACCCCTCCTTTTCATGGAAACAGATTGGCTACTCTACCTGCCACCCACCAATGGCGAATCATAGATGGTATGTGGGCCCCACCATGATGTATGCTTTTCATCCATGCTCTCCATATATTTTTCCAGATCATTTTATGGTATGAGACCAAAAATGAGGTATATCCAAATCTCAAGTGTACCACATTATAGGAAATAGTGTTGAATGAGCGTCAACCATTAGAAATCCTCCCCCGTCTAAGTTGGGGCCCACTGTGATGTTTGTGAGAAATCCTCCCCATCTAAGTTCATTCATAGGGTCACAAAGACCCAAATGAAGAGGATAAACAAATTTCATAATGATCCAAAACTTTTGTAACCCCTAAAAGGGTTTCAATGGTAGACGTTCAATTCGCCACTGCCTTTTACAGTGTGGTCCACTTAATAGCTAGATCTGTCTTATTTTTCATCTCAAGCCTTAATACAAGTTCGCCAAATAGATGGACAGTTTGGATATAACACATATCTCATAATGGGACCTACAAAAATCGGTGGGGATTATAATAGGGAAAAAAAGAAACCAGCGAGTTGGGGTCGACCGGGTTAGGAACTGGTCGACTAGGTCAGAGCTGGGCCTATGGCTACGGATTATAACCGTAACCATAACTATAGGGCTATGCACTTTTTTTCTCTTTATTTATTTATTATTATTATTTTTTTATTTTTTACATGGAGAACTTTATTCTACCTACATTTTTCTTTATATATATATATATATATATATATATATATATATATGTATGTATGTCTCTCTCTCTCTGTTTTTTTTTTTTTTTTTCATTTCTTTCTTTATTCATTTAACAAGAATATCTTCTAAACCAAAATTAGTTACTTGACATACCACATATGATTTTTGGGTAGGAGAAGTTACTTTAGCCAACTAATCTAGTTATTTTTCAAGATTCCATCAGGTCGATGGTCGAAAATCCATTTTCATTCACTTCGTGGTCAATTTCAATTAGTTCGCGGTCAAACTGGAAATTCAGCGGGGTAAATATAAAATTGAGCGGGGCAAACATGAAATTGAGCGGGACAAACTAGAAATTGAGCGGGGGAAACATGAAATTGAGCAGGGTAAACTAGAAATTCAGCGGGGCAAACATGAAAATTGAGCGGGGGCAAACTAGAAATTGAGCGGGACAAACCGAAAATTGAGCGGAACAAACCAGAAATTGAGTGGGACAAATTAGAAATTGAGCGGGGCAAATTGAAAATTGAGCGGAGTAAACTAGAGATTGAGCGGGGCAAAACAAAAATTGAGCGGGGCAAATTAGAAATTGAGCGGGGCAAACTGAAAATTGAGAGGGGCAAACTAGAGATTGAGCGGGGCAAACCGGAAATTGAGCGGGGTAAACTAGAAATTGAGCAAGGCAAACTAGAAATTGAGTGGAACAAACTAAAAATTAAGTGGGGCAAACTAGAAATTAAGCGGGGCAAACTGAAAATTGAGCAGGGCAAACTAGAAATTGAGCGGAGTAAACCGGAAATTGAGCAGGGCAAACTAGAAATTGAGCAGGGCAAACTGAAAATTGAGCGAGGTAAACTAGAAATTTAGCGGGGCAAACTGCAAATTGGAGGACTACTTCATTATGAACATAAGGAAAATATTATTAGTTTCACCATTTCTTCTTAATTAAACTAATGCTTGCAATTCAATCTATTTCCATTTCGCATCCAAACACAACTCATGTGTTAACTCGAACTATTTCTAAGAAGAACAGTTCTTAAGATCCAACGATTAAAGAATAAGACACATACCAGAACATAGATTCCTGTCCTTGAGAATCCTGGCATTTTGATTGAAATGGCTCAATATATGATATATCAAAAGAGACAAGTATCAAAATGTGGTTGATATTTATCCATACCTCCCACTTTGATAAATGAGGTGATGATTGTCGTAGTATAGTGTCGATAGTTCTAATCGACCAAATAATTCAGGATACTTTAAAGGATCCATTAAAATATCTAGTAAAATCTCGATCTTTAATGAATTACCATATAATATAGTGCATATTGAAGAATGGTAATTTCTAGTTTGCCCCGTTGAATTTTTAGTTTACCCCGCTGAATTTCATGTTTGTCCCGCTGAATTTCTAGTTTGCCCCGCTCAATTTCATGTTTGCCGCGTTGAATTTCATGTTTGCCCCGCTGAATTTTATGTTTGTCCCGCTGAATTTCTAGTTTGCCCCGCTGAATTTCATGTTTGCCCTGCTAAATTTCTGGTTTGCCCCATTGAATTTAATGTTTGCCCCGCTCAATTTCTTGTTTGATTCGCTCAATTTCATGTTTGCCCCGCTGAATTTCTAGTTTGCCCCCCTTAATTTCTAGTTTGCCCCGCTCAATTTCATGTTTGCCCCGCTGAATTTCTAGTTTGCCCCGCTGAATTTCATGTTTGCCCCGCTGAAATTCTAGGTTGCCCCGCTCAATTTCATGTTTGCCCCACTGAATTTCTAGTTTGCCCTGCTCAATTTCATGTTTGCCTCACTGAATTTCATGTTTGCCCCGCTGAATTTCTAGTTTACCCCGCTGAATTTCATGTTGCTCCACTGAATTTTATGTTTATCCTGCTCAATTTCTAGTTTGCCCCGCTCAATTTCATGTTTGCCCGTGAAGTGAAGGGAATTGATTGTAAAATGAATTGAATTGACCGTGAGGTGAAGGGAATTGACTGTGAAATGCATGAAATGAATTGGATATAGCACATATATTCGATTAACAAATTCTACTTAATTTTTCATGTTGCAAAACCTACTAAATTCCACTGTTTAAATTCTACTACGTACGTCAAATGAACCCTTGTGTTATTTTCAAGTTGGATTTGCAAAATTACAATTTGAGTGCCACTTCCTGTCATTCCCTCTTGGTTAAAATGATTGTTCTCAATTGAATTCACCTATAAGTCCAAACACAATTCAATCATTTGCCGGAGAACTTGTTGCTAAACCCATGGTCATGATCATCATAACATGATGAATTACTGATAGCTAATCAAAATGCATATCTGCTCTTAAATTTTAAATATTTTTTATTTTATTTTTTTACAAAAAATAGAATCAGTGAACACTTGTTGTTTGAGCAGTGTGGTGGAATATGTGACAATAAGGTGGGTGGGACCTAACTGTGGGGCCCACTGTGATGTATGTGACTATATTCACGCCTTTCATCCATAAAACAACTTGACCCGGTCAACCCCAACTCGATGTCTCACTACCCACTTGTTTTTGTCAATGGATACGGTTATATCTACGGTTATAATCCGTAGCCACAGGGAGCCCCCTGCTTTAGCTACCACTTTTTTGAGAAGCAAGGCCATTTTGGCTCTTTTTTTTTTGTTTACCGTGTTCCTTTTGTGGGTCCCATCATAAGGTCTATGTTATATCTAAACCTTTCATTTATTTGGCGAGCTCATATTAAGGCTTAAGATGAAAAATAAGATAGATCTAACTATCACGTGGACCACACTGTAAAAGGCAGTGGGGAATTGAATGTCTACCATTAAAACCCTTTTAGGGGCTACAGAAGTTTTGGATCATTATGAAATTTGTTTTTCCTCTTCATCCAGGTCTTTGTGACCCTATGAATGAACTTAGACGGAGAGGATTTCTCACAAACATCACAGCAGGCCCCGCTTGAGTTCCCAGCAGCAGGGACGTCCGTCGGCGCTCGTCTCTGCACGCTGGCCAATCTGCAAGGCAGGGGTATTTTCGTCCTGGAATTTATCATCCGTACAAGGAGGTCTAAGTGCGTATGTTAAATTTGTATTGCCTCATGAGTATCCAATGGATAAAAGGCGGGGTCCACGGTCACAAATTTCTCTAAGTCCCAACACCCAACTGATGACGGTATCCACGCTTTTCTCAAATCCCACCTGATTCCAGAAGACTATGGTTTTCTCAAAACTAAACCCAAAACTCACAAAATCCATCGGAATTCCAAAAATCCATGGGCCTGGTTGATTCTACATATACTTGTAGCCTCCATTCCATAATCCCATCATTCCAACCTCTCATTGTAGCTCATCCAACTTCAATCCCCACCGTTCAATCGTCAATCCCATTGAATCTAAGACACCCCATTAAGCCATCTCCATTTAAGCATCCTTTCAATGGGGTGCTTAATCTTACTCGAGTGGTAGACTCTTAGGAGCTTCAACACCGGGTCGAGGGTTCGAATACCGATGGTGGTGAAATTCCACTAGGATGAGTGTGTGGGGTATGTGTGCGTGTGTCATAAAATTTTTTTTAAAAATAAATAAATAATAAAAAATAATAATAATAATAATAAAGCATCATCTCATTGAAGATTAACCCCATGGCTTCTCCTGTTCTTCTCGTCTGAGCTACTCAGACCATAGGACTCAAACCTTGCCATCGGCGTCAAGAGTTCGATCCAACCGTCCACATGTGCTCAACTGGCAGCAAATGGATCTGCAGGGAAAAGGGTCATCAGGAAACCGGGTAAATCGTCATCAGCACGAAGCGATGGAGAGATCTTTGAGGGACTGCCGGAGATGAAAGTGTCTGCTGAGTTGATTCGGCCTTAGAAAGCCATTTTGTTCAGATTAATAAATTTATGTAACATGTAAATTAAATTTTTTATTCAAGGAAAATGCATTTGTCCTTTTATTGGCACTAATCTTCATGCTCTTGTCATCTAATCCGTGTAAAAGATGGGACCCATCATAAAATATCATCTATTCAAAAGGTTAGTCTAATTCACTCATTGAATGGGCCAAAACATAGAAATCAGTGGACGGCTGGTGATCTGACCCAACGTACAGCTATAGCCTACCTGATGAATTGATCGGCTTAGTTTCTGTGGTAGATTATCTTCATGACTGTTCCCATTGTTTGCACGGCAGGGATGTTCCGCACATATGGCACGTTAGCAGGAGGTGAAGTGCGTAATCCTAATTTGATAACGCGTACTAACGCGTCACTTAAGAGGACCCCTTCCGCTCACACGGTGCACCATCACACGTACCACACGTGCAACTGGAAGCGGGCTCACAAAGGTGGGATCGGATTAGTTGTAGCCCCACCTCAACCAACATGGTGCGGCACTTACCATGGGGCCCACCTTGATGCATGTATTCTATATCCAGGCTGTCCAACTGTTTTTTCACGTCATTTTAGAATGAGCCCAAAAATGAAGAAGATCTAATTCTCAAGTGGAACATACTATAAGAAATAGTGGTGATTGAACAATCAACCATTAAAAACTTCCTCGGACCCACCCTAATTGGCACAGGGAGGGATGTGATGAGGTTGATCACTGTCTTCCTCATGAAATAATTACATCAATCCATGGAGCTCTTTGAATTCCTCACATAGCTTCCTTGAATCCGTAAGCAATACAAGCAAGAATAATTCTTAATAAATTTGAAATAATTTGATCGGTGATTAAAAAAAATTAAATTACAACCCTTTAAATAATGAGTTCAAACTTAGGACGGCATTTTAGACCTAGACTCCAACTCAAACACTCTAGAAATGTGACGTACTATAAATAGTAAACTTAACTATTTATGGACAATCTCTATTCTTACTAAATTTCATGGTTTTCAGCCAAAAATAATGTGTCCAATTTAGACCAACCACCTAACATTTTTAAGCCCTTTTTCATATTGGGCACGCCTTATACAACTCAAAGGATCAAAAGGTATATTCCAACTAAAACTTACTATTTATAGTAAAAACAAAAATAAATGAGACTTTTGATTGTCAATATGATGGAATCTCGCAAATCCAGCATTGGCAACCCAGCATAGTGGGTTGGTTGGCTTAAGTAGGTTCTCCTACCCCAAAATCATGTATAATATGTCAAAAAACTTGTTATGGGAAAAGATGGGCTGACCTCGGAAGAGATGGACTCGGTACAGCCAACCAAATGAACTTGCCATAGCCAAGTGAAGTCTCAGCTCGTCGGCATAGCTCGTCTAGTCCTGGCTTGATAGTAACTAGGGCTTGACTTCCAAGATCTTTTGTAGAGCTTTCACATCAGCTTGGAACCCAAAAGAAGCCATTACACTTCCAACTTGACTGCCTCCAACCCAACCCTTCTCGCCAAGTACACCAGGATCAGCTCACCTAGGGGCTCGGACTATCACAGGTGAGACCTAAACTTTGAGGTCAGCTCGGATGAGAACATGGTCAGCGGTCACGTTGAGGGGTCAACTCCGGTAACGCAAGACAGGAGTAACGCCCGACGCACGATCTTAGCGAAACCGACTACATCAACGGTTGCACACATCTCGCCTAATGGTTGAGATCGTGCCGAGAATGGCGGGTACGATTACTTCAATCAAAAGGTATAAATATGAGATGAATCCATTGGAACAAGTACACAATATCTTATATCCTAAGCCCCAGCTATACTACTTAGACCCAGATTCCCAGATTCCTAACCTGACTTTGGCATGGGAGGGTCTCCCGCTCTAGCCAGGGTCTCCTTAGTCTGTCTCTTGTATAGGCTAACAGAGCTTGGAGTGAGCATTCGGAGCTCGGCTAGGGTGAACCAGATTCTTGCATCAACATTTTGGCACCGTCTGTGGAAAATCGTAACAAAAAGTTTTGGTAGCTTTACCAAAGATGGTCAGAGGAAAGAAGAAGGCACTCCCAATAACAGCCACGGAACCTGAGCCTACATGACAACGACACTCATCCTCAGTACTTCATGCTGAATCGGCTCCAACGGGGTCGTCTCAATGGACTGGAGCCGAGGAGGCAAGTATCGGGCGTTGCAGAATCAAGTGCAGGTGTTGGTTGACGAGATAAACCAAATGAAGCAGTAGCAAAGGACGGGACAACTGTCACCCCTTGATCAGGGAGAGGTCACCCCTGTGGCGGCGGGACAACTTGTCCACGTAAGCTCGCGAGCATAAGTGTCCCAGAGCATGTCAGCTCGAGCTCCGAACACTATACGAAATGCAACAGCTCGAGCACCGACTTACGTGTTTGAAACCTCGGCATTAACACCGACTGACCTCCACCATGAATTGGAAAGGAGGAGAAGGGGCAAAACACCCGAGGTTAAAACTCCTTGTGAAGTAGTTGCTCAGAATAGAGATCCATGGGAAACCCAACTTGATGAACTTCGAAATCAAATCAAGACCCTGTAGCGAGACCACCATGCACCAGTCCCAACCGCAGTGGAAGTAATGATGGAGGAGACTGAACCTCCATTTACCAGCGACATCATGGACGCGATAATGCCTTCGAGGTTCAGAATGCCCCCCATTATTCAATACTTGGGTCTGGGGATCCAGCGGAGCATATGGAATCCTATCACTTGTGGATGCAAATCCAGTTGGCCTCAGAAACGATAATGTGCGGGGCATTCTCCATAACCCTCATGGGGGCTGCGAGAAGTTGGTACTGACAACTTAAGCCGAGGTCAATCCGCACATTCGCCGAGCTCAGTAGAGCCTTCCTAATGTAATTCATCGTCGAAAAGAAGAGCCGTAAACCATCGACTCACCTACTCACCCTCAAGCAAAAGAGTGGAGAGTCGTTGAAAGATTATATCTCTCGCTTCAACGAGGAGGCCCTACAGGTTGACACTTACTTCGAGAAATTTGCTCTGACCGCGATGATCAGCTGGCTCAAAGACGGGAGATTCCTCTTCCTTATAGGGAAAAACTCGCCGACTATGCTTAGAGAGCTCATAAATCGTGCACAGAGGTACATGAATGCTGAAGAGTTCTTAAGCTTGCAAAAGAATAACCAAAGCTCGGAATAAACGTCCAAAGAGAAGAGGCGGAAGGATGAAGCACCGCCGCAGGCAAATAAGAGGAGGTTAGACGATAGTGCCTCCCATGATCGAAGGTTAAGCAGGAGGCCTGAGAGCAAATTCAGCTCGTATACTCCCCTCAACACGTTTCCGAAGCAGATCTTACTAGATATCCGGGACAAGAGACTGCTGCATTGGCTGAGTTGTATGAAGACGGAGGCAGGCCAGCGGGATAAACTCAAGTATTGCTGCTTTCATCGCGATGACAGGCACAATACCAGTGATTGTGTCGACCTAAAAGATGAAATTGAAACTCTCATTCATAAAAGACATTTGTGATAGTATGTGAAGGAAGAGAAACAACCTTGGAAGGATGAGTCGTCGAGTCGAGCCACGAACGAGAAATCCGAACAATATATGGGAGACCATCAGGAGGTGGGGACTTAAACCAGGCTCGAAAAGCCCATACTCGTAGTACCAACCCAAAGCATTATGTTTATTTAGCCGACAGATCGAGTAAAGAGCCTCAGATGGGCCTGTACAACCTGACGTTCACAGAGGATGATGCACGAGGGATTCAACACCCACATGACAATGAGCCAGTGGTTGCAATGCCCATAGCTAATCGGAAGTTGTATCAAATCCTGATCAACACTGGAGGCTCGGCCGGCATCTTGTACTTTGAGGCATTCAACAAGATGGGGATTGACAGATCGTGCCTCCGACCTATCCGGACCCCGCTGCATGATCTCCCTCCCAGTCACTGTTGGAGAGGGTTGGAATCAGGTCACCTTGTTGGTCGACTTCTTGGTAGTCAACATACCGTCGGCATACAACGTCATCCTTGACCGACCTTCCCTCAACTCCATGAGGGCGGTAGTCTCGACATACCACTTAATGACGAAATTCCCTGCACTATGGGGGGATCAGGTATCTCCGAGGAGATCAGCGAGAAGCGCGATGATGCTACTCCATGGCGGTCAGGAAGGGTGCGGCGAAACATGCCTTTACAGTTCATACTCTTAACCCTAGAGAAGTAGCCTCCGAGAGTTCTTCCATGGAAGACCTTGTGGTCCTCCCTCTCAATGACAAAGATCCGACTAAGATAGTTCAGCTCGGATCATCACTGTCCGATTATCAGCGGACACAGATGCTCGACTTCCTGAAACTTCATAAAGATGTCTTCGCCTGGTCTCATCATGATATGCTAGGTATCACCCCCGAGGCGATGGTTCACAAGCTGAACGTGGACCTGGAGTATAAACTAGTCAAGCAGAAGAGAAGAGCCTTTGAACTCGAGAGGTATGCTGCCATTGCCGATGAGGTCACCAAACTCCTCGGCGCTAGTTTTATCGAAGAAGATCATTACCCGGAGTGAATTGCCAACATGGTGCTTGTAAAAAAGACTAACGGAAAATGGCAGGTCTGCGTAGATTACTCCAACCTGAATAAAGCTTGTCCCAAAGACAGTTTTCCTCTTTTCAAGATCAACCAATTGGTCGATAGCACAGCTGGACATGAGCTTCTCACCTTCATTGATGCATTTTCCGGTTACAATCAGATGGTGATGCATCCTTCGGACAGACAGAAGACGACCTTCGTTACTGATAAAGGGTTGTACTAGTATCGTGTCATGTCATTCAGCCTTAAGAACACTAGCGCAACATATCAGAGGTTGGTCAACCAAATGTTTGCTCGGCAAATTCGCCGAACTATGGAAGTTTATGTCGAAGACATGCTTGTGAAGAGCATCAAAGCATTCGATCATATATTAGACCTCAGCGAGACCTTCTCAATCCTGTAGAGGTATCATATGAGGTTAAATCCGTCCAAATGTGTTTTTGGTGAAGGGTCGGGAAGTTCCTGGGTTTTCAGGTTAGTAAGAGAGGAATTGAAGCAAACCCAGATAAGATCAAGGCTCTCCTCAACATGAGCTCACCTCGGACAGTGAAGGAGATCCAGTGCCTCACTGGAAGAGTCGATGCGCTCAACCGTTTCATCTCCAAAGCCACCGATAAGTGCCTCCCTTCTCTCCAGCAATTGAAGGGTCATGAGAGGGCAGAGTAGACCCCCGATTATGATCAAGCCTTCCAGCAGCTGAAGCGGTATCTAGGGTCGCCACCACTACTCCCCATACCCGAAGAAGGAGAGCCCTTGCTCCTTTACTTGGTGGTTTCTGCATCAGCCGTCAGCTCGGCTCTTATCAGAGAAACTGAGGGTAAGCAACATCTTGTTTATTATACTAGCAAGGTGCTGGTTCCAGCGGAGACACGGTACCCAATCATGGAGAAGCTTGCCTTAAGTCCGGTCGTCTTAGCACGCCGGTTACGCTCATACTTTCAGGCGCATTCCATCATCATTATCACAGACTCGTGGCTCCGACAAGTACTCTAGAAGCCCGACGTGTCTGAACGTCTGACTAAGTGGGATGTTGAGCTCGAGGAATTTGATATACAATATCGACTAAGGACTGCGATCAAAGGCCAAGCAGCAGATGATTTTATAGTGAAAATTACTACTTCGAACTGCGAGCTCAGAAGAACTAGCCCACAGGTTCTATCAGACTCGGCGACTATCCTTGCCTCAGCTCCTTCACCCCCTAAGGATGCTGGAGTTGAGATAAGGTCTGAAAGATGGATCCTGTTCATAGACGGGTTGTCCAATTCAAAGCGAGGAGGAGTGGGGATCGTGCTGGTCACACCTGACACAACAACCATTCAATATGCAATCAGGCTCAGTTTCAGAGCATCGAACAACAAGGCTGAGTATGAAGCACTATTGGGCGGACTCAGATTAGCCGTCAGCCTAGGAGTCCAGTTCATCGACATCCGATATGATTCCTAGCTCGTGATGAACCAAGTATTGACAGAGTACGACGCAAAGGAGGCAAGGATGATAGCCTACTTAGGCGAGACATGAAAAATGATGGGAAGATTCAAGGAGTGTGTTGTGAATCAAATACCAAGAGCTGAAATTCCTGGGCCGACGCCCTCGCGAAACTTGCCTCGGCAACTGAAGGGAACATCCTGAGGATTGACCCTGTGGAGTTCCTAGACACATCGAGCATCAACCGAGCCGACCAGGAGACCATCAACCTGCGAACGGTTTCAAGTTGGATGGACCCTATAGTCAGATAACTCATAAGCGGCGAGGTCCCCCAAGATAGGTTAGAGGCTTGGTGTCTGAGAGTCAGGGCAGCTCGGTACACGATTATAGGTGGTACCTTGTACAAAAAAGGGTACTCTCAGCCATACCTCAGATGCCTTCAACTCGATGAAGAAAAATATGTGATCCGAGAGATACATGAAGGAATTTGCGATAATCACTCCGATGCCCGCGCCTTGGCTCAAAAGATAATTTGTCAGGGGTACTTCTAGCTAACAATCTAAGAAGATTCTAAGGGTTTCGTCCGAAGATGCAATAAGTGTCAAAGATTCATTGTCGTCCCGAGGCAGCCAACGGAAGAGCTAACCCCCATGAGTGAACCGTGGCCATTTGCCCAGTAGGGGATCAATATCATTGGCCCTCTGTCGCAAGGCAAGGGGCAGACCAAGTATGCGATTATAGCAGTTGATTATTTCACCAAATGGACAGAGGCCGAGCCCGTAGCAAAGATTACTATATAAAAGTTAATAGACTTCGTCTGGAAGAACATCATCTGTTAGTTCAGCATCCCGCGCACTATTGTGTCCGATAACGGGAAACAGGTCGACAATGACAGGTTCAGGGGCATGGCCGAAGGCTCGGCATTGTCAACGCTTATTCGTCGCCTTGTCATCAGTAGTCCAACGGACAAGTGGAAGCTATGAATAAAATTATCTAGCATCATCTCAGACAAAGCTGGAGAAAGCTAAGGGCAATTAGGCCGATGAGCTTCTGTTTGTTCTCTGGGCATACAGAACCACGCCTCAGTCAACTACAGGAGAGACCCCTTTCTCTCTCTCCTATGGCTCAGATGCTATCATCCCAATCGAGATAAGACTTCCCACCGCATGGGTGCAAAACTATCAAGATGAGCAGAATGCCGAGCTGGTAGCGACAATCCTCGATTTGCTTGAAGAATTACAAGACATTGCCAAACTACGAGTTGCAACTCGACATCAACAGGTTGTCCGTTTCTACAACTCTAGGATCAAGACGAGGCTATTCTGACAAGGGGATCTGGTTCTTCGCCATGTGTTCCAAAATCTACAGAGCCCGGGGTGGGGTCCCTAGGCTTGAACTAGGAAGGACCCTACCGAGTAGTTGGCTCGGCCAAACCAGGATCTTCTTGCCTGGAGGACTGAGAAGGATGACCATTACCGCATCCCTGGAATGCCGAGCACCTAAAGATCTACTACCTGAAAAGGGAAAGCAATGTACGGGTCGGGACCACTTATTATGACAACACTTTTAATAAAGAATGTCATTCTCTACTTGAAGTTAATCTACATGGGACTCCTCCCGAGTAATAAGATCCCGATGATGAGCCGACTATCTAAAAGATGTTTACCTCGCCGTCTAAGTATGCTACGAGGGACCATTTCTCACGTGCAGAAATGAAGTCCTTTAACAAGCCAACCCTTTATAGAAGAGGTCAACTTGTCATTTGACAATTCGACAAGTTCAACAAATGCAAACCGCAATCAACTAATTGAATCATCATTCAAAAAGTAAGGTTAAAATTAAAAATTCCAAAATTGCCATTGTCTTGATACAAAAAGTTTTACTACAAAAGAAAATAAATTCATTCCTTTCGAGGAGGAGGGTCTATCGCGGAGTTGGGAGGTTGAGCATGGGGAGCCCCTTCGACCTCAACGGTGACAGGAGCGTTCTTGGCCTCAACAGCAACAAGAACATTCTCGGCCTAAGCAACAGCATGAGCATCCTCTGCATCATCGATGGCCAGAGAGTCGAGGTCCAGGTTAGGGTAGAGACCCCTAACGTGGCCCAAACAAGTATTGTAGGCATAATAGTAGACCCTATCCAACTCAGTAGACCTCTCCGACGATGACTGGAACTCCTCAATGGTCGTGATAGCTCGTGAAGCAGCCAAGGCTTCGACCTCTGCACGTTGCTTGGCCAGCTCCTCGGTAGCATCACTTTTGACCTGTCCAAGCTCAGCTGTCAGGCGCGCATTATGCTCCTCCACACGTTCAACGAGAGCCCTTGAGCTCTCCAGTTCGAACTCAGTTGAGTCCAAGCGAGACTAGAGCCCGTTGACCTCATATTGGAGCATCAGCTCCCTTAACTGGCCTTCCCCCACCAGGCCCTTCATCTTCTTCTGCTCCTCGGTTAAGGCCTGCAGGAGCCCTTCTAGCTCAGCCTTCTCCTTCTCGATCTGGGTCATCATTGCCTTCAGTCTCTCTCGAATCAAGAGAAATATTGGCAACGCCTGAAAAAGCGAGGGGTTAGAAAATAAAAAGTGACAATCGAAGCCATCAAGTCACCTTGAAAGCTTACCGTATAGCAGATCGAGGCGTAGTCATTGACGAACGACTCGGGAAGGCGGGAGAGAGTGTTGATGATTGACACCTCGGTCGCATGCTTGGCCGTCCAGTTGGTCAGCAGGGACATATGATAACTGGGTGGAAACACCTCTGATCCTGAGGGAGCAATCGAGTCAGCAGCCCTCCCGACACCGCTAACTGTGGAGGTCTGAGGCTTGGCCTCGGGCATAACAACATTCCCGACCAGGAAATCTACCTCAGCAGTAGTGAGGTCGACATTGACAGGTTCGTTTAAGATGTCCCTGTCCCGAGAGAGACTAGTGCTGGTAGTCTCTTCGACCACCTCCTTCTTGATCTCGGATGGATGGGATGGGGCCGCTGGATGAGCCTCGGGGGCTGAGGTAGTGGTGGCGATGAACTCAACCGCAGGAGTAGTCTTCTTCTTCTTCGTCATGATCTTCATGCGTGGATCAAAAGCCATTATTACGCTGAGAGGGGGATGCGGCATCGACGCCCTTTTCCTCTTAGAACTAGAAGCCTCGACCATGCTTGACCAAAAAGGGTCAGATCAGAGACACGCCCACAAGAAATACTAAACTCACCTAGGGCAGTGGGGAAAGGCTTGAATCTGCAGAATCCGAACTGGAGCAAATTGTCTGGGCTGATAATGCTGTGCTAGACACGCTGCTCCTCTTTAAGTACCCGGGCCTTGGCAACTTGGGCTTGGAGGAAAGGAGTTAGTTCGGGAGGGCCTTTTGAATAATCTACAAATAGAGGAAATGAATCAGAGTAAAGAACAAGCCAGAAATGTAGAACATAGCACGAATCGTAAAGAATTCAACCTGGGTTGTAAAATTTGGTGGGCACTCTGACCCGGAGGTTGCTGAGCATGAAAGCAGGCGCCTCCCACTCACCCGAGGCCCAGAACCATTTGCCCTTCCAATCTTTATTAGAAGAAGGGAGCCTGGCTATGAGGCCCGGGATACATTGGGCCCTTGCTAAAAAAATAGTACCAGCACAGCTCGAACGAGTCATGCTTAGATTGGTACATAGAAAAAAATTCATCCGACGTCAATTCCTGGTTCTTGAACTGGTGTCAGATGATGTACGAGGAGATCAGGATCCTCCAGGTATTAGGAACTAGCTGACCTGGCGCTAACCTCAGACATGCAGTCGTCAGACGCACGAACGGGTGGTGGGGGAATTGAAGCCCGCACTGGAGGGTGCAGATGAAGATAGCGACGTCTCCATCGACCGGATCTCTTGGAGCGTTAAGAGGAGGAGCTCGGATATGCACCGAGTCAGGGATTTGGTACTCGACGCAGATTTGAGGCATCTGAGACTTGACCAGGATCAAGCTGTAAGTGTTATAGTTTATAGTCCCTTTTTGTTGTCAAATTTGTGGTGCCAAAGACACTGTTATGAAGCGTGCATATGTGAAGAACAATGCTTTACTCAAGATCAGCTTTGATTGACAAGTACTGTTCACAAGTCAAGATCTCAAGAAGCTTTTAAGTTCAATCTCAAGATCTCAAGAAGCTTTCAAGTTTAAACTACATCAAGACTTCAAGCTTCATTACTTTCAAAGGTCACTCGTCTCTAAGTTTCAATATCCTTACTTCACTATTGAGGTATGACTGACCTTTGGTTGACCTTTAGAGTAGGCCATTCTAGATACATAATTCATATGTTTTATATAAGTAAGTTTAGGTTGTTCTAAGACTAGTCCTAGCATTGCTTCGACCTGTCTAAGAATTTCCTAGATCAGTCGTAAATTTGTTGTAAAATTCAGATATTTTCTGTTAGGCTTCGACTAGTCTTAGGGTTTGTTCGACTGGTCGTATGAACAGTGTCGACTGTTGCTTCGACCAGTCGTAGACCTACGACTCAAAGTATAGTATTAAAATTCGGCTAGCTTCGACTAGTCATGAGCAACCTACGACCAGTCGAAGGAGACATACGACCAGTCGTAAACCACCTACGACCAGTCGTGAAATCGCCAGATCTTATCCCGCCCGAATTTTTGAATATCTGTTGGTTCTATGACCAGTCGTAGAGTTCTTTAGACCAGTCGAAGACGTGATTTGCTCACCTATAAATAGAGCACGAATCTCAGAATAAAACATGAAATTCAAGCTACTTTAATTTGGCCTTCTGAGAGATAAGTCTGTGCTCCATTTTAAGCTAAGTGTGCATATTTAATATTCTCTTTCTTTAGCTTTTCTTATTTGATTTTATTCCTATATTCCAATCTTATTTTAAAAGAGGAATTACTTTATTCCGCCTTCTTGGAATCAAAATCAAATAGAGCTACGCCCAATTTGGTTTAATTTAAAATCTATTAGAACCTAGAACCATTATAAAGTGAGTATTGGACATTGAACTTTGACATTCAAATCTCTACTCCAACTTGGTTCTTCTAGGCTGCTACAACGAAGGAGAAATTCAGGTATTTTACGTTTGTATAATTTACTTTCATTTGGTTTTATTTTGGGATTTGCAGAAAAATCTCATTGTATTGGTTATTTGAGGAGAGCCAGGAAAAATCAGAAGAGGGATTTTTTTTTTAATTGTGTAAGCCCACAGAGAAAAACACAATTGTGAAGGTTTTGGGTGAACCTAAAAAACCTATCTTTGATAGTGAATGCTGATATCCCCTGTGTGAGGATATTAGGAGTGGAGTAGCGCTGTGTGGCTGTTGTTGAACAGTTGGTGTACACATAGGCGAACCACTATAATTCTTTGTCTTGTGGTTTGAATGCTTGTTTAAGTTTTATATCTCTTTTCATTTAGATTTGTGGAATGTATGTATAGATGTGAATGTTGTAAAATTTACATTTCATGTACAATGGGAATGTTGTAATAATTTAGTTTTAAATTCCTGCAATTTATTTCAATTCCTTGCTATTTATTTATTCCTCTCTAGTTTGAGTTTTTGATACAAAGGACGTTCTAGAAATAAGGTTGTCCTGCCATAAACCCTTGGTTTTTATGGTGTAAGGTTGTCCTTATAACTGAATTCTTATCAACCTCTCAATTCTTGTTCAGAGAGGTTGCTTTTATTTCAGCATTATGATTTGATTTAGTTTATTTGGCTATCTATCTTTCTTTATTCCGCTGTTAAAGTTTTATTTTGGCATCGTCCAATTCACCCCCCCTCTAGGACATATAGCTAGGCCATTTCAAGTGGTATCAAAGTTTAATAGCTCGCTCTTATTGCTTTTTATTTGGATTTATTTCCTGAGCTAACGATCTAAGCTATTTAAAAAGATGTCAAATTTTGATAGCCTATCAGTCACTAGGCATCCACCCTTTGATGGCTCCAATTATGCCTATTGGAAAGCCAGGATGAGGATCTTCATCAAATCAATGGATGAGAGTGTGTGGCAAGCCACAATGACTGAATGGAACCCACCTACCACGGAAGTGACTGGTATCGATGGTTCAAAATCAATGAGAGTAACACCATATTTCTCAAGGACCACCCTTCAGAAAAATGAGAGTAGTGCAAATGCAAAAGCACTAAATGCAATCACTTGTGCACTATCACCGGATGAGTTCAAAAGAATCATATCCTATGATACTGTAAAGTAAGCCTGGGATATATTAGAAATGACACACGAGGGTACTACAATTGTAAAAAAATCTAAAGTCCAACTCCTCACAACTAAATTTGAAGAAATTCATATGGAGGAAAATGAAATGTTTATGGACTTTTATACAAATTAAATGACATTGTAAACTCAATGTGGGGTCTTGGCGATAAAATCCCAGAAAGTAAAGTGTGTACAAAGATACTATGCTCACTTCCTGAACGGTTCAACTCTAAGGTAACCGTGATCTAGGAACTTCGTGATATGGATAATATGAGGGTAGAAGAACTAGTTGGTTCTTTACAAACCTATGAGTTAAATTTTAAAGCTCCTAAAAGTAAATCTATCACTCTTAAATCTTCTAAAGACAACTCTAATTCTGAAGATGATATGACTCTTTTAGCGAAAAAGTTTTATAAGATTTTCAAGAGTAAGAAGAGGGTTGATTTTCAAAAATCAAATGACAAGATTAGATCAAAACCTAAATCTAAAACTTTAAAGTCTTTAAAAGATAGTCAATGTTACAACTGCCAAGAATATGGGCATTTAGCAAACAAGTGTCCTAAAAAGGACAAACCCAAAAAGAAGGGTATGTTGGCTAATTGGGATGAATCATCTGATTCTGAAGCTTCTTCTGAATCAGAAGATTCTAAAACCAAGTCGGGCAGTGAAGTTAAAGCCCTTATGACTCTAGCCAAATTCACTTTTTCAAATCATGATGATTCAACTAGCGAAGAAAATCTGAATAGTGATTATGAAAATGAAGATGATCTTCAAGATGCTTACAATGCCTTATATAAGGAAAGTTGTAAAATTGCTAAACTTCAAAAAGAAAAGTTTTTTTAAACTCAAAGAATGTTTTGAATCTCTTATTTTAGAAAAATCTCAAATTTCAGATTGTTTTGAAAAATCAAAATGTGATATAGAATTCAAAACCTCCCTGATTGAAAATCTGAAATCTGAAAATGAGAAACTTAAAAATGAAGTATCTTCTCTTCTGAGTTTAAAGGATACATGGAGGTATGCCTAAAGAGATCCAAAGTTAGAAAAACTTTTATCCAGATCTAGAAAATGTGGCGACAGATCAGGGTTAAGCTACGATAAAAATGTTCCTCCTAAACAAAAGAATACTCCTCATATGTTTGTGAAAGGAGAGTCCTTTAACTCAAAAGGAAAAAATACTAGTCAAGGTTTTTCTAAAAATTCAAAACCTTTTCAAAAAACTAAAAGCAGCTATGTCAATTTCAAAAATCAGAACAGAAACTCACTAGCTGAAAAGATAGTGGATTTACTCAAGGAGCTCTTAAAATCTAACTTAGTAGGTCATTCTTATAACAACAGATAGAAGAAGACCAACTATACTCCTAAACTCAAAACAGTTCTAAAATGGGTTCCTAAGGTTGCCTGCTTGGTTGCCCACACCGCTTTCAAAGCAACAAGCCATTCAAAGTGGTACCTAGATAGTGGATGCTCCAGGCATATGACAGGCGACAAGGCTTTATTCACCGATCTTAAAGATATGACTGATGTGTCTGTTACTTTTGGTGATGGAAGCAATTGCAAGATTATGGGCCAAGGTATAGTTCAACTCTATAACCTTTCTTTGTTTAAAAATGTTTTGTATGTTAAAGGACTGAAAAACATATCTCAAATTTGTGATAATAACCATAGTATACGGTTTTCTGATCAAAGCTATGAGATTCTAAACAACAAGGGTTCAATAATACTAACTGGACGTAGAATGTCTGAAAACTGCTATATTATTAATAAATCCAGCTCATCTAATCAATCATGTTACATGGTCCATACAGACGAGACTGATTTGTGGCACAAACGTCTTGGACATGTACACTACCGAAATCTATATAGATTGAGCAAACGGGAACTTATAAGAGATCTACCCAAACTACAAAAATTAGATAAAATATGTGGTGAATGCCAGATTGGCAAACAAACAAGGAACTCACACAAAAAGGTGAATTCCAATACCACATCAAGATCACTCGAGCTTCTCCATGTGGATCTTGTAGGACCTACCAGGACGAAAAGTCGAGGTGGCAAAAGAAATATCTTTGTAATAGTAGATGACTTTACTAGATATACATGAGTTGTCTTCTTAAGGGACAAATCAAAAACCTTTAAAGAAGTGAAAAAGGTTCTCAAAAGGATTCAAACTAAAAAAGGTTGTCAAGTCAGTAAGATTCACAGTGATCATGGATCTGAATTTGAGAATAGCAGTTTTAAGAAGTTCTATAGCGACTAGGGAATATTACATGAATTCTCAGCGCCCAAAACTCCACAACAAAATGGTATAGTTGAAAGGAAAAATAGAGTGCTTTAAAAAATGGCTAATGTCATGTTGAATAGTATGAAGCTCTCTAAGAATCTTTGGGCTGAAGCAGTCAATACAGCTTGCTATATCATTAACCGGGTTTACACTAATAAAGGTAATAATAAAACAACTTATGAAATGTGGTTCGATTAAAAAGCCTACTGTCAAATACTTTCGATTTTTTGGCAGCAAGTGCTATATTTTACAAGATCATGAAAATCTGGGAAAGTTTAATACGAAGAGTGATGAAGGGATCTTTTTAGAATACTCTTTAAACAATCGAGTTTATAGGGTTTTGAACAAAAGGACCGGTGTGATTCAAGAGTCTATCAATGCAGTCATTGATGATCACTTAAACACACCAGTCTCAAGTTCAGATAATAATGAAGTTCTAGTAATTGATAAATCTGATACTTCATCTAATCAGACTGATTCTGAACTGGGGACTGTTAAAGATCATCCAACCACACAGATTCTTGGAAACCCTCTTACTGGTGTTCGTACCAGTAGACAACTTGAGGATATATGTAATTATGTATGTTTTACATCCTAAATAGAACCATCTAACGTAAAATAAGCTCTTGCTGATGAAAACTGGATTGTTGCAATGCAAGAAGAACTTAACCAATTTGTGAGAAATGATGTTTTGTATCTCGTACCTAGACCTAAAGATAAACACATCATTGGAACCAATTGGATTTTCAAAAATAAGTCTGATGAGCTTGGCAATATAATTAGAAACAAGGCTAGGCTAGTGGTACAAGGTTACACTCAAATTGAAGGCATTGATTTTGATGAAACCTTCGCACCAGTAGCACGTCTTGAATCAATTAGACTTTTTATATCCATTGCATATTTTAGAAAGTTGAAGATTTACCAAATGGATGTGAAAAATGATTTTTTAAATGGCGATCTACATGAGGAAGTCTATGTTGAACAACCAATGGGTTTTGAAGACCCCAAAAATGCTGATCATGTGTATCGCCTTAAAAAGACACTTTACGGTTTAAAACAAGCTCCTAGGGCATGGTACGAGAAACTAACAAAGTTTCTATTAAGCCATAATTTTCAAATGGGATGTGTTGATAAGACTTTGCTTATTAAAAAACATAATGATCACATTCTAATAGTACAGATTTATGTTAATGATATCATTTATAGATCTACCTGTATTAACATGACTATTGAGTTTGCAGATTTGATGAAATCTCAGTTTGAAATAAGCATGGTTGGGGAATTGAATTATTTCCTTGGATTGTAAGTTAAGCAAAAACCTGATGGAATGTTTATTTCTCAATCTAAATATGCTTTGAATTTAATTAAGAGATTTGGATTTGAGAATGGTAAGAACTTTGATATTCCTATGAGTACAACTTTGAAACTCTCAAAAGATTCTAAAGGTAAAAATGTGGATCCGAAATTATATAGGAGTATGATTGGTAGTTTACTGTATTTAACTGCTAGTAGACCTGATATCGCTCTAAGTGTTGGTATTTGCGCTAGATATCAGTCTGATCCTAAAGAGTTGCACTTGACTGCTGTCAAGCGGATTATACGATATGTCGTAAGAACTGTTAATCTCGGTCTCTGGTATCCACATGAGACTAGCGTTCAATTAGCTGGGTACTCGGATGCTGACTGGGCTGGTAATCTTGATGATAGAAAATCAACCAGTGGTGGTGGCTTTTATATTGAAAACTGTTTAGATTCTTGGTTTAGCAAGAAACAAAGTTCTATATCACTTTCAACAGCTGAAGCTGAATATATCACAGCTGGTAATGCATGTACTCAGCTAGTTTGGATGAAACGTATGCTAAGTGATTATGGAATTAAATAGGATTCTATGTTACTATATTGTGATAATTCCAGTGCCATAAATATTTCAAAAAATCTAATTCAGCATTCTCGTACTAAGCACATTGACATTAAATTTCATTATATTCGAGAATTAGTAGAAGAAAAGGTTATATCTTTGAAATATATTCCTACCGAGAATCAGCGTGCAAACATTTTTACTAAATTGCTCGACAAAAGCAAGTTTAATAAAATGAAATTTGATCTTGGCATATGCATTTAAAAATGAGTATTTATGCCTATTTGTATTATATTGTATATATTTGCTTGATTAAATTTCAGATTTTGTATATATTGCTTGAAATCAGATTTTTTGGTCGGTACTCGACCAGTCGTGAGTATACATGACCAGTCGTGCTACGACCGGTCGTGTACATCCACGACTAGTTGTGAATCACGTGAATCACTTAAAATTGGGGAAAATGCTTCATCTTCTTCATTTCTTCTTCACTCTCCAACGGGCCGACGCACGACTAGTCGAACCCTTCCTTCAAAATCTTCAAGGTTAGTACTCCATTTGTATTTTTCTTGTAAATTTGAGTCTAGATTTCTTCTATTTTTCTCTTGAAGTTATCTATTTCAAATTTCGTTGAGATTTGAAGTTTTTCTTGGGTAAAATCTGATTTGAGAAAACCCACTTCTCAATCCTTTGCAACTCTCTATTTCCTTAAAATCCTTGTTGCAAATGACATCTAGAGGGAGAAAGACAACATCCTATAGTCCATCTTCTTCCTCCAGATCGGCCCCTATCACTAAGCGTCATCTTCGAGCTCCCAAGGACGATCCATCTTATGTTTGGGACATTAGATTGCGTAATGTTATTATTGAACATCCTATTGATATTAATCATGTTGCTCCTTTTGATATCCTTCTTATGCTTCAAGCTGTAGGTTGGGATAACTTATTACATTGCGGTGGGTCAGCATACCGGTCCATTGCCCAGTCCATGTTTGCATGCATATATGATTTTTCATTGAAAAATTTATCTTTTAAGATAGCCAAAGAGAAAGACCATTTGACGTTGATCGTCATTTGATTTCAGCTCTTATGGAAATTCCTGTGAATGATGAGGGCACTCCTATCCATAACTTATCTGAAAAACCCTCAGTATCTAAAAAACGTATGCTAACAAAAGATTTATGAAATTTAGATGTTCAATGGACACATAAAGGGAATGCGCTTCCCTCAAAGTATCTGTTATCCAAATACAGAGTTCTTCACAAAATATTTGTGTCTAACTTGTATCCTCGATCAGGTAATAAATCTGAATTGACTTCATTCATGGTTTGTGTCCTTCATGCTGTTGCTAGCGGTGCTCATGTTTGTCTACCATCCTTAATTTGTCACTCCATTATTCAGTTTCGACTCCATCCAGGTCACAGTGACATTCCTTTTGGTTATTTGATGACTGTGTTGGCTACACATATGTTAGTCGATATGTCGGTTAGAGAAGCCCCTATCCATCATCTAATATTTAACAATTCTAATATCAATAAGATGAAGCTTGATTTCCTTCCTGGTCAAGGTGTTGGTGGTGGCAATGCTGAAGCTAAACATGAGGAAGACGCTAGTGATCTTCCTTCTGATGATATCAACATGGATGATATTTTTAATGAACTTGGATCTGACTCTACAACTGATCTAGATTATGAGCCTTATGAGTTTGATGCACGTCTGCGTGCATTGGAAGATAAGGTTGAGAATATGAATGTTAAGATGGAAAACATGTCTATTGCCCATGATTTACAATTCAAGTATATGCGCAAATATCTTAGGCGCTTGAACAAGGGCATGCATCAACTTGATCCTTCCATCCCTGCTCCTTCATCTGGTTCAGATTAGTTCTTTTAAGTTAGTTGATCTATTATAACTTTATTACTCTTGTGTTAGCTTAACTGGTTTTGAGACTGTAATTATCTTTGACTTAGCTTTGTTTATGAATTATGTAGGTTGTTTATGCTGGTTAATCATATCTTGTCTTGTTTCCACTCATATATCTCTTTCCTTATTTCTCCTCAGCCATCTGTTCTATGCTTCCTTTGTCCTATTATGACAAAAGGGGGAGAATGGATATGGATGTGATGTGTCTAATGATTATGTTATGAGGAGGGAGTAGCATTGTATGTTACTCAGGGGGAGTAGTATGTGTAGAAGTGGACTGTATGTTATGTTGAATATTGATTTACAGGTTTGCAGGATCATGTTAGTATATACCGGTTGATAACAACTGGTGCATGATATAACAACTAGTGCATGAATCTTTAATTAGATATTATGTGTTATGTAACTTGGAAGTGTGTTTTGTCACTAATTTGACAAAGGGGAAGATTGTAAGTGCTATAGTTTATAGCCCCTTTTTGTTGTCAAATTTGTGGTGCCAAAGACACTATTATGAAGCGTGCATATGTGAAGAACAATGCTTTACTCAAGATCAGCTTTGATTGACAAGCACTGTTCACAAGTCAAGATCTCAAGAAGCTTTCAAGTTCAACCTCAAGATCTCAAGAAGCTTTCAAGTTTGAACTACATCAAGACTTCAAGCTTCATTACTTTCAAAGGTCACTCGTCTCTAAGTTTCAATGTCCTTACTTCACTATTGAGGTATGACTGACCTCAGGTTGACCTTTAGAGTATGTCATTCTAGATACATAATTCATATGTTTTATATAAGTTTAGGTTGTTCTAAGACTAGTCCTAGACTTTGTTCGACTAATCCTAGCATTGCTTCGACCTGTCTAAGAATTTCCTAGATCAGTCGTAAGTTTGTTGCAAAATTTGGATATTTTTTGTTAGGCTTCGACTAGTCTTAGGGTCTGTTCGACTAGTCGTATGAACAGTGTCGACTATTGCTTCGATCAGTCGTAGACCTACGATTCAAAGTACAGTATAGAAATTCGACTAGTCAAAGAGCAACCTACGACCAGTTGAAGGAGACCTACGACTAGTCGTAAACCACCTACAACTAGTCGTGAAACCGCCAGATCTTATCGCGCCCGAATTTTCAAATATCCGTTGGTTCTACGACTAGTCGTAGAGTTCTTTAGACTAGTCGAAGACGTGATTTTCTCACCTATAAATAGAGCACGAATCTCAGAATAAAACATGAAATTCAAGCTACTTTAATTCGGCCTTATGAGAGACAAGTCTGTGCTATATTTTAAGCTAAGTGTGCATATTTAATATTCTCTTTCTTTAGCTTTTCTTATTTGATTTTGTTCCTATATTCCAATCTTATTTAAAAAGAGGAATTACTGTATTCCATCTTCTTGGAATCAAAATCAAATAGAGCTATGCCCAATTTAGTTTAATTTAAAATCTATTAAAACCTAGAACCATTATAAAGTGAGTATTGGACATTGAACTTTGACATTCAAATCTCTACTCCAACTTGGTTCTTCTGGGCTGCTACAACGAAGGAAAAATTCAGGTATTTTACGTTTGTGTAATTTACTTTCATTTGGTTTTCTTTTGGGATTTTCCAGAAAAATCTCATTGTATTTGTTATCTGAGAAGAGCCAGGAAAACTCAGAAGAGGGGTTTTTTTAATTGTGTAAGCTCACAAAGAAAAACACAATTGTGAAAGTTTTACGTGAACCTAGAAAACCTATCTTTGATAGCGAACGCTGATATCCCCTGTGTGAGGATATTAGGAGTGGAGTAGCGATGTGTGGCTATTGTTGAACAGTTAGTGAACACACAGGCGAACCACTATAATTCTTTGTCTTATGGTTTGAATGCTTGCTTAAGTTTTATATCTCTTTTCATTCAGATTTGTGGAATGTATGTATAGATGTGAATGTTGTAAAATTTACATTTCAAGCACAATGGGAATGTTGTAATAATTTAGTTTGAAATTCTGCAATTTATTTCAATTCCTTGTTATTTATTTATTCCTCTCCGGTTTGAGTTTTTGATACAAAGGACGTTCTAAAAATAAGGTTGTCCTGCCATAAACCCTTGGTTTTTATGGTGTGAGGTTGTCCTTATAACTGAATTCGTATCAACCTCTCAATTCTTGTTTAGAGAGGTTACTTTTATTTCAGCATTATGATTTGATTTAGTTTATTTGGCTATCTATATTTCTTTATTCCGCTGTTAAAGTTTTATTTTGGCATCGTCCTATTCAACCCCCCTCTAGGACGTATAGCTAGGCCATTTCACAAGCCCCAGGGACAACTACATCAGATCGGCCTCCCAAGGGCCCGGCCTTGGCCCTTCCAGTCGGATCCCGAGGTATCCTCTTTAATCCTGTGGCGCGACCTTTGCCTTTTGGGCTCGCAGTCTTCTTTGCTGGAGGCCGGAGCAGTATCACCTCAAAGGGACCTTTTAAGTCCCTACGCTCGGAGTTTGTACTCTCGGACTTGGATTCCTCACCCATTGCTCGAACTATTTAGACTTCATTTGAACCGTTTGACATAATGTGTTTAAAGCAAAGCAAAGGAAGGCTTGGGAAGGAGAGAACTCACATGAAATCACCCTCGGGGAGACGATTGGCAGCGTAAAACTCTGAAACTCTCTTGAGGGATGGAATGCAGGAGAATCAAAATGAAAGCGGAAGGCGCCTTTTATAGCCTTAATCGATTATGTGTAATCATTACAGATAGCTGTCTCTGGAGCCAAAGCGACATGGTGCCGAGGCTTACTGAATACATGGCAGCTAGTTATTCATCTGAGCTACCCTCCGAACCGTTTACCGCCAGCACTGAAGAGCATTCAATGCGTCGATGATGCTCCACCTCCCAAGGTCCACGCGACAGCACCATACTCACCCAAGTCATTCAAATCCCTAACTGCCGCTATGTGTTCACCCACTACAAGCTCAAATCCAAAAGGTCACCTCCGAACTACGGTGCCTCGATCGCGAGGAGTAATGATCACGACTGTTTGTTTCGATGTTACTGACTCATCATTGGGGAGGGAATGCCAGTTCACTTTCCCTGGCATTTACTCCTTAAGTCCGAGTTCGAACTCAAAGAGTAGGGGGCTTCTGTTAGGGGAAAAGATGGGCTAACCTTAGAAGAGATGGACTCGGCTCGACCAACCAAATGAACTCGCCATAGCCAAACGAAGTCTTAGCTCGTCAGCATAGCTTGTCTAGTCCTAGCTTGGTAGTAACCAAAGCTTGGCTTCCAAGTTCTTTTGTAAGGCTTTCACATCAACCTAGAACCTAAAAGAAGCCATTACACTTTCGACCTGACTGCTTCCGACCCAACCCTTCTCGCCAAGTACACCAGGATCAGCTCACCTATGGGCTCAGACTATCGCAGGTGAGACCTAAACTTTGAGGTCAGATCGGATGAGAACATGGTCAATGGTCACATTGAGGGGTCAACTCCGGTAATGCATGACAGGAGTAACACCCGATGCACGATCTTAGGGTAACCGACTACATCACTGGTTGTGTACATCTCGCCTAATGGTTGAGATTGTGCCGAGAATGGCGGGTACGATTTCTTCAATCAAAAGGTATAAATAGGAGATGAATCCATTGGAACAGGTACGCAATATCTTATACCCTATGCCCCAGCTATACTACTTAGACCCAGATTCCTAGCCTGACTTTGGCATTGGAGGGTCCCCTGCTCTAGCCAGGGTCTCCTTTGTCTGTCTCTTGTGCAGGCTAATAGAGCTCGGAGCGAGCCTTCGGAGCTTGGCTAGGGTGAACCAGATTCTTGCATGAACAAAACTCATCCTGGTTTGTGAGATGCCACTGATTTGAGGATCTAATGGTCCAGATCATTTCTGCCTCTAATAAGGTATTCTCTAGTCCATCTTTGCTATGAAAGTGTCTGCGACCCACTCTACATCAGTCCTCTCGACTTCAAAAGAACTCGACCTCGAGTTCTCGTTCAACTTCAGTTCATGATACTTAGTCAGGTCTGCAAAGTTGAAAGTACATGAGATTTCCATGTAATCCGAACGATCAACAACGTAAGCATTGTCATTGATCTTTCAGAGGATCGGTACTAGTCCAATCTTCTTGTTCTTCAACTTGTTGTAGGTCCTGGTTGAAAATCACTCCTTGCATAGATGAACCATAATATTGTTGGTTATCTCGAATACCTTTTGATGACGATGCTTGTTAGCTTACGACTTTTAATTGTCTTTTAAAGCTTGTAACTTGGCTTACACATCATCATGAATGCCCTAGCTAGATTCGTTTTGCCATATTCTTTGCTGCAATACTCATGCATGGGAGCTTAGGCAAAGGGACAAGTCAAGTGTGTGGCGGGGCACTCGATCATAAATAATTTGGAATGGGGACTTCCTTGTCAAGTGGTTCACTAGATTGTTGAATGCAAACTCCACTTGAGATAAGGTCAAATCTCACTGTTTCAGCTTGGAACCTGAAATAAACCGAAGGAGGTTTCCTAACATGTTATTCACAATTTCATACTACCCATTGGTTTGTGGAAGGTAGGCATTACTGAACTGAAGTTGTGCACTGAACCGATTCCACAAAGTCGGCCAAAAGTGGCTAATGAATTTCATGTCACATTAAGAAGTAATGGTCCTAGGAACCTTGTGTAACCGCACAACCTCTTTAAAGAATGAATTCATCACGTGTGTTGCATTGAGGGTCTTCTTACATGGGATAATGTGCGCCATCTTTGAGAAACGATCTACCACCACAAACACTGAATCCAAGACACATTGTGTTCATAGGTGACCAAGCACGAATTCTATAGATAAGTCCTTTTAAGGGTCATCAAGCATATGTAACGGGGTGTGGAGGCCCGTATTCTGAGATTTCCCCTTGGAGGTCTAACAAATTTGATAGTGCTGCACCACTCTACCCACGTCATGCACCAATTATGGCCAACAATATCATTCCTTAACAAGAGCTTGCATCTTGTCTCGTTCAAGGTGTCCATTAAGGTCACCTCCATGTAACTCTTGGATAATCTGCTCACTCAGAGAAATTTTGGGGATAATGAGATTAACCACTTGTCAGTAGGGGCAAGTGTTTGATAGGTGACCTAGTTAGCCAAAGCTATAGCAACGTTCGGGCCTTGGAATTCCTCTCTAATTGGATGCGATAGGAAGTGCCTTGCGCAACAAAAGAGATGTACATGACTGGCAGTCTGTCTTTGACGAAGCGACAGTGGATTTGTTGTGTACTGACAAAATTGCTTCCATTGTATTAGAGAGCTTCTATGATTTACCAAAGCATTTGAAGCAATGCTTTACTTTATGTTCCATATTTCCAAAGGATCATTTGATAGAGAAGGCCAAGCTAATCATGTTGTGGATAGCCCAAGGTTTCATTCCCCAAATGGGAAGAGAAGACATAGAGAGGCTAGGTGGGTTATATTTTGATGATTTAGTTAGGCGTTCGTTGTATCAATTCGTAGAGACAGATGAAGAAGGTGATCGAAAGTATTGCATGATACATGACATGATCCATGACCTCTGCAAATCTATTATGACTAAGTGTTTAATCATAAAAGAGGAAATGTCGAGGAGTCAGCTTGCAAAGGCTCGCCATGCCTCATGGATTTGTAATGAGGATGTAAAATCCATTCCTTCCTTCATACTCAGGGCCAAAATTTTGCAAACACTGCTACTAATCGGATGGCCAAAAATTCTCAGCATTTTTCATCATTTTTTTTTTCACGGCTTAAAACGTCTGAGAGCATTGAATTTGAGTGGCAAAAAAATAGAAGAGCTCCCAAATTCTTTGCAGAACTTGAAGCTTTTACAATAGCTCGACTTGTCTGCCACCAATATACAAGAATTGTCGGAATTTATAAGTGGCCTATGTCTTTTGTAGACCTTAAAGCTTAATCATTGCTTTAGTCTTAGAAAACTCCCTAGAGGGATTGTGAAACTGATCAAACTAAGACATCTTGAAACCGAATGTACTCATTTGCAGTACTTACCAATGAAATTACGGTAGGACCGCTAATTTGAATAATGGAATTAGGTCCAAATGAACAATTTCTATAAACTCGAGTGATTTTTGAAAACAATCTAGATATGAGAATTCTAAGATTCATGAATGTTGGGTGGTACCTTCTCCCGGACTCAAGCGCACAACAGTAAACTTCATAATCAAGTTCGAGGTATTAATCCATCAATCAGAAAAATTTTAAACATTGAGTTCCATCGGTGTATATAGTGTAAACCCTGCTCACCATCATTAAGAGATCCAATCATCACTTTCCATACATTGACGATCAAAATAGCATTCAGGACGACCTAAACCAGAACTTGCCTTACAGTTCTTCTTTCTTTTTTCTATTGACGGTGTTCACGCCGTTTCAACCTTGAGGATCAAACCCTCACCTATAGGGAGCAGACCTATGGTGAAGACCGTTTGCCCACAACCACATGTATTGGGTAGAGCCAAGGAGGGAAAACGACCCCTCACCTATAGGGAGCAAACCTATGGTGAAGACCATTCGCCCAACCCTGGATATTTTCTTTTTCTTCAATTCTTCTTTTTCTTTTTCTATTGATCATGACGGGTAGATTGTCCAGGTTGGTTCCTTTTATGCTTAGTGATTACCAAGTTAATCCTTTAATATTGAACTGAAACCTTAATGTGAAAGCGAGATGTGACATGTGAAATCATGATTCAATCAATGTTTACAACTTCTAATTATGGATCAACACTTCAAACTTAACTGTGAAATCTAATAGATAATTGAATTTAAGAGTCATAAATCTATCATTACGTATCTTATAATTCTGAATCAAAGACGGCCATCAAAATCACTTCGCATTCACAAGAAGTTCTAGGAAAATTTTAAAATTTTCACAATTTTTGCTCAAGACCAATAAAATACTGATTAGGGGACCTAATCTCCCACCCCAACCTAAAATCTACATTGTCCTCAATGTAAAAGATATGAGCATGCAATGCACATGGGACAACGAAAGTAAAGGAAAAGTGATGGGAAGATAGTACCTGGATAATGAATCGAGAGAAAGACTTTCTAAGAAATCGCAGCATGAAAACCGGTCAGCACGAGAGTGAAGACACAAAAGCAAACTATCCAAAAACAACGCAGGAAACAAACTAACCTAATGGCATAAAATCGTCTATCCTAAAACAGCATAAAGCAAACTACCATAGTCCTATGAAAGCAAGGAAAAACTACTCGATCATGCCGCAAGGTTCCTCTTCCGACTAATATCTTGATAAGTTTCTCAGTAAGTTCCTCAACAGGATCATCCAAAAGCCCTTTTTGCAATAGACTTGGATGCTCTGGAGCATGACTTTCCAGAGAAACTTATGTACCTCATCAAAATTTTTTCGTTGAATCACTTGAGGTATTCAGAGTATATACAATTCACCTGTGACAGAAAAAGTTTCGGTGTTATTATCCCATGGTGAATCAGAGACTACAAATAAATAAAGTTCAGAAAACTTCGCAAGAAGTGATGTAGTCTCAACATATTCTGAAGTATTAGACTTCGGTTCCATTGTCAACTCCTCCTCCTTTAATGGTAAGCATTTAGGATTAGGGAAAAAAGGGACTTCAGAATAAGGGTTCTCTTGGTCAGTGATGACTACTGAGATGTTGTCTTACAAGGCATCCACTTTGTCTTTTGACATGGGATCATTTGAATCTGCAAAGTGTGCCAAGAAATCATCTAAAGAGTTGGGAAGTTCAGCTGAGTGTGATTTATTTTTCACATTGGAGCTCATGATGATCTGCCTAAGGAATCCATCATCCTTGAAAGTGGATGGAGGTATGCTCTCTTGCTTCAATCCTGCACAGATAAATTGAAAATCAATAGGGGAAGCATTTATGTGATCACTCTGTTCATTGAAACTACTCAATCGAGGCGTTGAATTATCAAACGTGTATAGCTTAGATGGTGGCCTCAATTGAGTGTTTCAAATTCCAGGGTCGTAGCGAGAAACTCGTCCTTCTCTCGAATCACATCATCATTCGATTCAAAGGAGTGGTCCAAACATGTTTCATAAAAGTTAGAAAGGTCGGTTGTAAGGGGCTCATCCTTCACTTTTAAATCAGACATGTCAGGTAAAGGGAGTGGCTCATTATGACCGACCACATCGTGTACGACTTGATCATTGACCTGGACCAAACTTGAGATTGATTATAGGGGAATTTGGGTTGCACGTTCATAATAGTTATCCCAATATGCATTATTGTCTAATTTCGTCCAGTAGTGCACACTCGGGATGGGATCACTTTCCTCACATTCCATTCCTAAATTAGGTTGAGGTTCGAATAAATTAACATTTACCTCATCAACGAAATCCTGTGTGTCATGTGAGGGAGGTGTATCATTATCACTGTATTTGAAAGATACCCACATCTCTTGACCATTATTTTGGATCGTCCTCGAGATCGACTCATCGGGAAAGTGAACCATATGCTCATTAATGGAATCCGACTCCTCATTCTAAATTTCAGATTTCTTCAAAAGCGAGTGAGGATCACTTTCCTCGCATTGTATTTCTGCATTGGGTTGTGGTTGGGATGAGCGAGCTTCCTCTATCCTATCGAGGCGCGAATTGAGTGCTTCCATTACTTTTCTAATTTCCACAAGACAGGCCATGTTACGCTGAATTGAATCCTCTTGGATCATTTCTGGTTGGATCTCAAAGGTAGGGGATCTAAGAGAATAATTATTATAACATGTTGTTGGTTCATTTCCCCAACTTTGATGTTTTCACTGATTACAGTCATACGGCTCATCGGTGGGAGAATCTGATGGTTGGTAATACATATTATCACTCATAATATAATCACGCATTGTTTTCTTTTTATCGGATGGATGATAATAATTCTCACTCCCATAGTTATGATAACCCCAACACTCACGTACTGCTTTGTTAATCCGTGGGGGGTAATTGTTCTCCTGCATATGATCATATAAGGACTTCTTAACTGGTGAATCTTTATATTCCAATCAGTTCTCGATGATAGTTTCAGAAAAGTTTTGGAACATAGGTTGATTTCCATCATAATCATCATCCCAATATATGTTATTCTTCTCAGCATACTAACGTTCCCACTCGTACATATACATGGTGCAACCCTAACTCTGAATCTAATCTTAAGAAAAATAAAAGAAAAGATCCTACAACTGTATGGTAAGTAAGAGGAGAAGAAGTTAGAAGGAAGTTACCAGATTGGAATTCTATGTTAAAATCCTGCAAAAGGAAATAAAAGAAATTAGTTTCTAAAAACAGAAGAAATCCTACAATTAGAAAGTTTCTAAAAATAAAAATAGAAAGTTAGTTTCTAAAAAAAAAAAAAAAAAGAAGAATCTAAATCTAAAATTAGAAAATAGAAAATTTCTAAAAAATAAAACCCTAATTCTAAAAATAGAAAAAATAGAGAATTTAGAAAGGGATTACCAAATTAGAAGTTTATGTCAGGATCTTACAAAATAGGAAAACAGGTTAGTTTCTAAAAAAAAAAAACTTTAACCTAAAGTTAGTAAAATCCTAATCTTAACCTAATTATAAAACTAATTAATCTCAGAAAACGTAACCATCAATCCCCGGCAACGGCGCCAAAAACTTGTTAACTCCCCAAGTATAGTGTTGTGATGCAGTAATAAACTCGGTGAGACCGAGGTCGAATCCACAGGGACTGAAACCTGTACGTAATCTGAAACTAACTAGACTAAGATGAAATCTAAATCAAGTGAATATGAGGGAATAATGGTGAAGTATTACTCTAAAACTTGTGAAAATAAAAGTGGAAACTAGGGTGCCAAGGATCCGCTTGTAACAATTGGGAAGCTACCTTGTATTGATTCAGGGATACAACTGGAATCAGAGTCCTATCCTATCCAGTTGATAAGAAGAGATTTGTCAGATCTCTGAACTTCTCATGGATCTAATAATCAATAGATAAGAGTGGTGAAGATTTGAAAGTGATTCCATCACCTAACTATGCCCAGGAGACTATAGCAAACAACAGCAATTTACCAATCTCACAGGCAATCATGAGAGAATTGTGAAAGTTAGGAAGGATTCCGTCACCCTACCATGCCCATGGGACGATGGTGAACAACAGGTCTTACTAATTTCACAATCTCAATAATGGAAAAAACATATTTAAAGCTATCGCAGATCCATTGTAATTTGAGTCACAGCAAACGATTAAAAACTAAAAATATACCTTCATAAATAACTAGAATCCATAAGAGTTCAACAAAACATGAATCCAAGCCAAGCAAACGTGCCAATTCTGCTACAAGCTTCACCTCTTAGCCCTAGCTAAGAAGTTTAGCCCAACATGATTGGGCCAGAACTCGAACAAAAACAAAATAGAAAATATGAAACAAATTCTAACTACTCTACTCTCTCTTGTATCCACGTTGAAGCCCCCAGTCAAGATGCCCCCAGGATCGGCTCTCCAAGTCCTTTTATAGCTGCTGGAGTCGGTGGAGGAGTCGGTTGGTGCAGTTGTCGCAGCAGCTTCGCATGCGCAGCGAAAGCTTTTTCGCAGCAACTTCAGTGCCTTGAAACTCACCATTTTCCTCACTCAATTTCCAAAGAAACACCGTCCCTTAGGACTTTTTTAAGTGCTCTACATGATGGACGGATCAGATCTGCCATATGATCAAAGATGGTGGACCACAACCGCTTGGAAGTCTGGATTTCTCGGACGTGCGTAAGCCTACGCACGTGACTGCGTTGACGTGATCGATGGGTCCCATAGCAGTGTTTTCTGGGAAATCCACCTAGTCCAGTGAATTCCTCTCGATATTTCGGTCAAGAATAATAGGTTTTAAATGTCTGTTAATGCGGCCAAAAGAAGAAATCACACTGAGATCATTTTGAACGTCAAAGGGCAGTCCGCTTGTGGCCTCTGTATCGCACATGTATGTATGCATGGATGAAAAGTATCAGCATTATTTTAAAGTGATCGAGGCCTTCTACAAGATGGATGACTTAGATCAGTCGTACAGAAGATGTATGGGGCCCACTAACTTCCACAAGATGGACAGAGTCCGTCCGTTACACGGACGCTGGAAATGGAAGTTTTCATTTCTGAAGGAGATACGGGTCAGCAGGCGCTGACCCGCCTTAGCCGATTCGGTGCTCATCCGTGCGTATATGCACTGTGTACGCACACTTCACGGTGTGGGGTCCACTGTGATGTTTTTCAGATATCCAATCCATCCATCCTGTTTCTCATCTTATTTAAACCGTTGATGCCAATTTTGAAGCATATCCAGATAGCATGTGGGCCCCACTCAATGAATTGTAAGGCTGATCCATCCGTTGGCATAATTCCAGAGACATCCAATGGCTGAAATTTTACATGTACGGTTAATTTATGGTCCCCAAGCTATGTATGAAGTTTCATATCAATCTGATGGCGAAAACCCTGTGATCTTGCATTCTGGACCAATTTTAGGCCTCTTTAACATGAACAGCTTGATCTTCTCGGATCCCTGGCGTGTAAATCCGTTGATTTTGGTCCCATGGAGTCCGTCCCTTGTCTTGGTGAATTCTGAGCATTAATTCCATGCTTTTAGCACCCTGTTTCCGTCCGAGCTCCTAAACTCACCTTGCAACACAAACACGATTAAAATAGTCCGTTAAACAGTATCATGTTCATAAATTTAGGTAATAACTGGGGTCTAATATACAATATTTGACCCTCAACACTCGCCATGCCTCCTGGATTTGTAATGAGGATGTAAAATCCATTCCTTCCTTCATACCCAGGGCCAGAATTTTGAAAACACCACTACTAATCGGATGGCCAGAAATTCCCAGCATTTTTCATCATTTTTTTTCACTGCTTAAAACGTTTGAGAGCATTGAATTTGAGTGGCAAAAAAATAGAAGAGCTCCCAAATTCTTTGCAGAACTTGAAGCTTTTACAATAGCTCGACTTGTCTGCCACCAATATACAAGAATTGTCAGAATTTGTAAGTGGCCTATGTCTTTTGTGGACCTTAAAGCTTAATCATTGCTTTAGTCTTAGAAAACTCCCTAGAGGGATTGTGAAACTGATCAAACTACGACATCTTGAAACCGAATGTACTCATTTGGATTACTTACCAATGAAATTACGGTAGGACCGCTAATTTGAATAATGGAATTAGGTCCAAATGTCCTAAAGAGGGGTGAATAGGACTTTTCAAAAATATTTTCTTGTTACAATATACAATGCCTTAATTTAATCAAGATAATTAAGGCAAAGTAACTCTAAGGCTTCCAAGCCAATAGAGGGTCCATTCACAAAGACTACACATGATTTCTAGCATACACTATCTCAAGCATTCAAGTATTTCAGCACAATGATTTGCCATTAAGAAGTATTAATGGAATCTTAATGAATGTCAGAGTTCATGATTTAATCCAAGCAATGAAGATAAGAGTAAATGCTTGTGCAAAGGATTGAATGATGAACTCCAATGGGAAAGAGAGCTTAAGGATGAGGGTATTAACTATTGCAAGAACTCTCTCAAGCTTTCTTCAAATCTAGCTCAGTTTACCAAGAAGCAACCCATGAGTTCATATAAAATTGAATCCTAATGGTAAAAAAATGGGTAGAAATCTGACATTGTCGATGCCATCGAAATTTGAATTTTGATGTCATCAAATCTTCTATGATTGCATCGACTACCTACACCAAGATATTCAATTGGGTGCAGGACAGATTTTGTTCGATCTTATCAACCACCCTTTGATGTCATCGACGTGCACTTCGATGTCACCGAGGGATATTTCGATCCCATCAAAATTTCCTTTAAAACCTTACCCTTTGGTAATTGGACAGATTTGTCCCCTTTTCGATGCAATCGATTAGACCTTCGATACCATCGAAATTTCAATTTCGATGTCATCGACAAGTCATCGATGCAATCGAATATATTTGATTTTCTTATAAAGCTTGTTGGACAAATTGGTCCTTATATTGATAACTTACTCTCGATGTTATCGAAGAAGGTTCAATTACACCAAGGAACACTTTGAGTATTTCAATTGTATAGGAAGAGAGCCCTTGGTTGATTTAATCGAAGTAGGTTCGATGTCATCGAATTTTGAATTTCGATGTCATCGAACTTAATTCGATACAATCGACAATTCCCAGCATTTGTTTAGTTTGTTGTTGGATAGTATGGGCTTGTTATTCGATGCAATCGAACCATGTTCAATTCCATCGAAGTTGTCCTCGATCGCATATCGATGCAATCGTCAAGACATTGATTTTTCCTGTATGGTTCATGTTTTCCTCCAATACTCAAGATGTTTAAAACTAAGCTTACCAAGAGATTTTCGAAAACAGTTGTGGGTAAGTTTAAGTTTTTATGGATGGGGTCATATACTTTAAGGGTTTGGTTAAGGAAGTGAGGCTTTGTCTACCTATGTGGAGCACTCTAACTTCTTCTTGGTTAAGTCTTTGGTCTTGTAATCTTTAGCTTGGGGCTCACTTGACAGACTAACTCAACACTCACGTAATTTAACAATCCATGGTACTTTCAACCAAAAGGCATGGGGAGGACGTGAGATTATATAATTGAAAGACCTTTAACTTCTTTAAGGGGAGCTAGAAATAACGTGCTTAAATAGAGTAGCAAGTAGAGATGAGGATAACAATGCAAAATTGGAGAACAAGCAAAATCTCCATATTTTGAAATTGTCAGGTACGGACTAGATGAATTTTGATATGCACATAACAGGTGTAGAGGAGGAGGTGGAGGGTGTGTTTGAAGCCACATAGGACACTTACTATAAATAGTAAATTTACTATTTATAGTAAGTTATGAATTTTTGGGAGTTTTAGTTGTAGTTTAATTCTAAAACTTATTCCAAGGCTTGGAATCCCTATTTAAAGGGTTGTAGACTCGTTTATTTTAATCATCAATCAATTTACGAATTGTCTAGAATATTATTTTTATTTTCTTGCTTTTTCTTCGTAGATTCGAGAAGTCTTTGTAAGAAGTATAGAGAAGCTTCATGGATTCAAAGTAGTTATCCTTAAGGAAGATGGTGATCGAATTCATCACATTCATCCCTACGTCAATTGGTATTAGAGGGATGATCCTCTCGTGTCGATGACAAACAACGAAGGTAATGAACCAAAATCTTATGGAAGGCGATCCAGGGATTTGTTATCTTTTGGAAAGAGGAAGCTTTCCACCGGGAGAGTCAATTGATTGTGCAAGGGCTGCAGGCAACCCTCAACCATCTTGCAGATGCACTGATTCTGCCTCGAGCCCAAGGCGATGTTCAAACGCTCGTAGTTGTACGACACAACCTTGATTTTTGTAGAGCACTACCAGTGGTGAATCTTAGGGATACACCAAATAATTCAAGCTCTAGTGACGAGGATCTTAATGAAGGCTTTACCCTACGACCAATCCATGGATGCGATCATCTGTATCATACTGAAGGATACTATTAAGGTAAGGCCGAACTTCCTAGTTTTAACGATTTATTACGCATAGAAGATTTCCTCGACTAACTAGTCGAAGTAGAAAGATATTTTTATTACATGAACATGCCAGAGCATAAAAAGGTGAAATTAGTAGCGATTAATTTAAAATCTGATGCTTCTGCATGGTGGGAGAAATTACAACTCTCATGTGCCTAACAGAACAAGGTGCTCATCTCATCATGGCCATGGATGAGACGCCTTCTTCGATCACAACTCCTCCCTAGTGATTACGAGCATGTATTGTTTCAGCAATACCAAAACAGCCAATAGGGAAATCGAACTGTCATAGATTACACCGAAGAATTTCAGCAGTTAACAATGTAAAATGATCTATCAGAAATCGAATCACAAAAAGTAGCACGATTTATAAGTGGGTTACGGTCGACGATTCAGGACCGAGTTCAGATGCACCTAGTCAGGACTTTGTATGAAGCGGTTCATTTGACAGGTAGGGCAGAAACAGAACTTGCAAGAATTCCTACTTGGCCTTATCCTTCAACTCGGTCATCTATGACAGGTCTCATGCATGATTTAGTACTGGCATAATAAAAAGAACTAGTAGGAGGACATCCTCAACCTCCTACAACCTCAAACTATGACATGGGGAGTGGCCCATCTAGGCCTCAACATGTAGCACCCATAACAGTGGGCCCAAGTAGGATTCTAAATCGTTACGTTCGGCTAAGACTAAACAATTGTGACTGCTGTGGCCAACCGGGCCACTTATCAGACACCTGTCCTCAACGCCCCAAATCACACTTAACCATAAATGAAGGGGGCATTGAAGGTGAGGCCGCAGAAGAAGACTCCAACTTTGATGAAGATGAACAAGTCATTAAGGAAGGAGCAGATGGTAAAGAATGGACGGGTGAGGATCGTGGCGAATCTTTAGGCGTGAGGCGATTACTGTACACCCCACAAAAGGAATTACATCCATAGCGACACTATATTCCGTATGCGATGCACCGTCAATGGTAATGTTTGTCATGTGATTATAGATAGTGGTAGTAGCGAGAATATCGTCTCGAAAGTGATGGTGAACAAGTTACAGCTACCTACAACAAAACATCATTCACCTTACTCAATTGGTTTGATTAAAATGGTGAATGAGACCAAGATAACTGAACAATGTACTTTCTTATTTTTAATTGGTAAAACTTAAAAGGCATGTCATATGTTTCTCAGTCGACCATGACAGTCGTACCGTGATGCCACCATAAAAGTAGTAGGCCCCACTATTAAGATGACACTCCTCGAAAATTAGGATGATTCACTCACTAGATGGGCCACATGGCCATGTTGAGTTAGGCCACTCACTAGATGGGCCACCCAACTATTTTGAGTGGGATCAACGGTTGTCTATTGATTGCAACAGTGTTGGCCCATGTTGTGAGCGGTTCAATTAATATTTGTGAGAGGTGATGTATATGGTGGGGACTATAGCATTAAAGAACTCTCTCTCTCTCTCTCTCTCTCTCTCTCTCTCTCTCTCTGTATGTGTGTGTGTGTGTGAAAGCCCCGAATCTCTGAAATCTCTACACATACATGCTGTAATCTCATTTTCTGTGGAAGGGGCCAACTAGATGGATGGTTAGGATCTATTTGTTGGTGCCCTTATATTACAAAGGGTGTGTTTGGTTGCACCAAGAGTAATGAAATTTGCTCCAAATTAGACTGATTAATCATAAGATATCATGAAATTTGCTACAAATTAGATTGATTAGACATAAGATACCATGAAACTTTATAATATTTGGTACAACCAAACATGCCCTAAACAACTAGGGAAAATGAATAGAACGGGGTACTCCAGCCCCATGCTCTCGTGGTTGTTATTCAAGTGTGGCAACTGTGGCATGGGTGGATGAGATCTGGACCCGATTGTAATCCTCAAAATTCAGCCAATTAGTGACTAAGATTTCCCAACTGATATGGTTTTTAGGCCACCTATTGTTCACCGTATAGCCCAATAAATGAATGCTTTGGATCTTCCGGATGTGTATCTTTCAATAAGATTGAACGGTTGATGACTAAACTAGACATTGATCCTCCATGATCACTGCTGATCATGTTTTCCACGTTCTAATATTCTTACAACATCATGAGTTCTCAAGATCTGGTTGCCGACGAAAGTAGCTATAATGCGTCGCAGCTGGACTCGATGATGCAATCTTGGTCGATGGATTCTCTATCGATCAATCCAAATGGCAAATCATGTGTATGTTCTCCAATGAAGCACGCGGGATCGTTCCGATGCAGGCTTCATCAGTGTTCCCCAACCAACACCATGGCCTGGGCCCATTGCCCTCTCAAACCAAGCCATCTACCGATGCCGTCCAAGCTGAGTGAAATTGCTGTATGAAAATGGGAATGCTAATCACGGCCACCTGTTTGTAAGCGTGGAACATGAGCACCCTATAGGTGCCAACTTGGCACACGTGTGAGATTCTGGTCGTTCCTCAGGTGGCCCCAATGGTGAATGTGAACTAGCCCAAAACGTGTAAAAAGAAAATGGCCGGTCCAAAAATATAATTGTCCATTTTAAAAGATGGATTGGCCAGTGTTTTGGGTATGGACACATTCACTATGGAAATCACCCTAGATCTCATTAATGTAAGGAGCTTGTATTTGGCGATTAAAGAATAATAACCATCGGTTGCAAGAAGCATTCCTCTAAGTGGCCCATTTGTAACTTGTTTTTCTTTTTTCTTTTTCACTGTTATGGGAAGCTCTATGTTTAGAATTGTGCTAGATGAGATTACAAGTGTTACTCTAGGTTCCTTTGTACATGGCCCCTTTCTTATATGTTGGGCCCTTCATCGTTGTATTGTTGATCCGGACTGTTGATAGAGTGGCCCCATCGTGGATCCTGGTTGGTCCAAAGTTCACCCATATAGATTTGAAGATCCGAAAAGTCCAATAAATAAAGATTAACGTGTTTTGTGAAAGAGTGTTTCTATAACGACCACTTGCAGTACCATTACGTGAAAAATGGAAAAAAAGGACAGATTTTGAGACGGTTGTGGACTGTCTCTAAAATTCTTTGGTTTAAAGACGGTTTAGAGACGGCCGTAAACCGTCTCTAAAATTTTAAACGGCTCTTGACCATCCCTAATAGTCTTAAAATGTTGAGCATTCACAAATCATTTAAGACGGTCTTCGACTGTCTTATATGTGGTCATCTGAGACGGTCAAAGACCGTCCGCATTAGAGACGGTCTTTGACCGTCTTATATGCGGTCATCTGAGACGGTCATTGGCCATCTGCATTAGAGACAGTCATTGGCCGTCTTTTACTTGTAATATGAGACTGTCAAAGACCGTCTCTATTAGAGACGGTCCTTAGCTATCTTATAGCCCTGTCAAAGACCGTCTCTATTAGAGACGGTCCTTAGCTGTCTTATAGCCCTGTCAAAGACCGTCTCTATTAGAGACTGCTAAAGACCGTCTCTATTAGAGACTGTCAAAGACTGTCTCTATTGGAGACTGGCACAGACCGTCTCTATTAGAGACGGTCCTTAACCATCTCTAATGCTCAGGTCAAAAATTAAGAAGCTCAAACAAATTATGAAATTCGAAAAAAAAAATAGTTGAGAAGCTTAGAAAAATAATTAACAATGTTTAAGAAAATTTTAAATTTTGAAAAAAAAAAAAACTGTTGATAATTTTGAAAAAGAAAGATTTCGATAAAAAAATGATATTTTGAAAAAGAAAATTTAAAAAATTAAACAAAATTGTGAAAAAATTGATAAATTGTAAAAAAAAAAATATTTTTTAAAAAAGAAAACCAAATTTTGTATTTTGACAAGAAAAATTGAAAAGTTATATAATAAAAGTGAGATTAAAAAATGATATTTTGAAAAAGAAAATTTTAAAAATTAAACGAAATTGTGAAGAAATTGACAAATTGTAAAAAAAATATATTTTTTAAAAAAGAAAACTAGATTTTGTATTTTGACAAGTTTGAAAAGTTAGATAACAAAAGTGAGATTTCGATAAAAAAAAAATGATATTTTGAAAAAGAAAATTTAAAAAATTAAACAAATTTGTGAAAAAATTGGCAAATTGTAAAAAAAATATATTTTTTACGAAAGAAAACTAGATTTTGTATTTTGACAAGAAAAATTGAAAAGTTAGATGACAAAAGTGAGATTTTGATGATGTGTTGTATATCCTTGCCACCCATACGTTTCTTCAACCCATTTTTGGGCCAGGTATAAAAAATTGTGTAGATTTAAATCTTAAGTGGACCACACCACTGAAAAGAATGATAATATAGTACCTCACCATTAAAAATTATAAAGAGCCCATCGTAAGGTTTTAGTAATATTTATTTGCAATCCAACTTGTCGATAATGTAAAGAAGATCTAGATGAAGGTAAACTACAAAGATCAAATTGATCCAAAACTTTTGTGGCCTTCAAAATGTTTTTAATGGTTATTCATCGTATTGTTTTGATTGGTATGGCCTACCTAAGATTATTTAGTTCTTATGATTTGAAATCACATCTTAAAATATGATGGAAAAATATATGGACGGTGTCAATATACATAAAATATATCAAGGTGGGCCCTACACGGTTAGATTACTAACACCCATGAAGGAGTTACCTAAAATAGTGAAATGGTATTATAAGGTCACCTCATGGGAACTTCCCATGAGGTTAATTTGTGTGCGCCCCACCATGATGTGTGTAGAACATCAACACCATGCATTTGATGTGTCCCCTTTAAGTCCAAAAATCAGCCATATACGAAACTTAGGTAGGCCATAGCATCTAAAACTATGTGAAGACGTCCCTAAAACATATAAAAGCATTTGGTGGGGCCCACATGAGTTTTGGATGTGTATGAAACTTGGTCTAACTCCTCATCCAAGTGGGACACACATAATGAATGGGTTGGATCTATGAACCACATCTAGGTGGGCCGAATAAATGATTATGAATGTTTTAATGGGAGGGTAACCCTCTCAACTATAGTATGTGGTGTGGCCCACCCAAGTCATGGATTGACTTTATTTTTAAGCTCTTGGCCCACCCAAGTCATGGATTCACTTTCTCCATATCATTCAACGCTTTTATCGTATCATTTTAAGATATTAATTAAAAAATGGGGCAGGTCCAAGGCTTAAGTGGACTACAAAGTGGGGATTGAATGTCCGTCATTAAAAATAACATTTGCAGAAGTTTTGGATTAAGCTAATGTTTGTGTTTTCTCTTCATTTATATCTTTTTGATATTCTGAATATATATACAGTTTTTATATTATATGAGTGAAAATTTTATGAGTTAAAAAAGTTTTGGATCAAGCTGATGTATGTGTTTTCTCCTCAAGTTTTTATATTATATGAGTGAAAAGTTTTGAAAACAAAATGATGCTTTTTATGAAAAAAAATCGGCATTTTGAAATTATTGAGAAAATTTTACCAAAAATTCGGGATTAACCCACGCCGTTCATCCATTTTTCGAGATCATTTTAGAAAATTTTCTAAAAAATGAATCATATCCAAAGATTAAATGGACCACACTACAAATAAGGGGAACAGATTGGCTACTCCCCCTAACACCATCCAATAACTGGTGGTTGGTGCCCTGCGGGCCCCACCATGATGTATGTGTTTAATCCATGTCGTCCATCTATTTTTAAAGATCATCTTATGGCATGAGACAAAAAATGAGGCATATCCTAATGTGAAATAGACCACATTATAGGAAATAGTGTTGAATGAGCGTCAACCGTTTAAAACATTTTGGGGGCCATAAAAGTTTTGGATCCAGATGATTTTTGTTTTTCCCCTTCATCTAGGCCTGTATGACCTAATAAACAAACTGGATGTCAAATAAATAGTACAGTTGGCCTTACAATGATTTTAATGATGGATAACCAATCACTATTGTTTTCATGTGGTGTGGTCCACCGGATATTTGAATATGATTCATTTTTGGGCTCATATCCTACAATGAGTTGGGAAAACAAGTGGATCATATGGATATACAATATATAAATCAAAGTGGGTCCACATCTACCCCATCAGTAAGACGCACCATTCCATGGTGGGCCTAGGGCTTAAAAATCAAATCAATTCGTGACTTCTTTGGGCCACACCACATACAAAAGTTGAGAGGGGTTACCCTCAATTAAAATATTCATATTCACTTGTTAGGCCCATCGAGATGTGGTTCACAAATCTAGCCCATCCATCATGTGTGTCCCACTTGGATGAGGAGTCAGACCAAGTTTCATATGCATACAAATTTCAGGTGGACCCCACCAAGTGCTTTTATATGTTTTAGGCATTTCTTCACATGATTTTAGATGGTATGGCCCACCCAAGTTCCGTATATGGCTGATTTTTGGGATATCCCATAATTTAAAGGTGGCCCATCAAATGCACGGTGTTGATATTTGACACATGTCATGGTGGGGCCCACACAGCTTGACCTTTGTGTTTAATCCATGCCGTCCCCATGAGGTCAAGCTGTGTGGGCCCCACCATGACATGTGTCAAACATCAACACCATGCATTTGATGGGTCCCCTTTAAATTATGGGATATCCCAAACATCAGTCGTATACGGAACTCTGGTGGGCCATACCATCTAAAATCATGTGAAGACATGCCTAAAACTTATAAAAGCACTTAGTGGGCCCCACCTGAAATTTGGATGCGTCTAAAACTTGGTATGACCCCTCATCCAAGTGGCACACACATAATGGATGGTCTGGATTTGTGGAACACATCTCGGTGGGCCTAAAAAATAATTATGAATGTTTTAATGGAGGGTAACCCCTCTCAACTTTTGTATGTGGTGTGGCTCACACAAGTCATAGATTGATTTGATTTTTAATCCCTGGGCCCACCATGGGATGGTGCATCTGACTGATGGGGTAGATGTTTGACACGCATCATGATGTGGCCCACAAAGCCATACCCGGCCTTGGCCTAAATTTGGGCGCGCGCTCAAAAACAGAACCGAGCCCGAAAAAAACCCCAAAAGCAGAGCCGTGCTTAAAGGCCTTCCCTTTCTTTCAGAACGTCTCTCTTTCCCCCAAAACTGCATCTGATTTCTCTACAATTAGGGCACGAAATGAGAGCTTCAGATCGACGTGAAAATGGCAGATTTCGATCTCCTCTGCATGTAGTTGTCTCAGATTGATCAAGATCCATAGGTATCAACTTACCTAAATCAAATGGTTGTCATTTCTCAGTTTTCTATGATGAATCCGAGGGGCCGATATCCGTCCAGTATCGGCAACGTCCGCTGCGGGAATCCGAGGGGTTTTTGGTGGGAAACAGTGCAGATTTAGAGCTCAAGGGGTTTCCTAGGTTGCATCCATGCTGGCGCTCGTCAACTACGGAGGTAGGATTCGGGATCTTTGCTTCTTGAGGTAGGATTGCAAGACATATCAAGCACATATTAGAGGTACATCATCTTCTTCATTTTCTTTTTCAACAGCTAAATTCATAATAGAAGTCTAGATCTGTTTATTAGATCAGGATCTGTGCTACCTTCATTTCTAAGAATGGCCTGAAGGTAAGAGAACCTCTACTTCTCAAATGGGCTGCAGTTCCAACTGTCAGGTCCTAAAGCTTGGCCTTCGAAGGCCTAGAAGCTGCTTTCTTTCCCCTCCACCATTCCTGTATCAAACCTGATGCCTTGTTTACATGCCTCTTTATCTCCGCTCCAGTGTCTTTAAGACCTTTCACAATCCGCTGCTTCCAATCCTTCTCGGTAGATTCCTTATCTCTCAGGACTTCCTTTGAAAAGAGATGGGTCATGTTTTCATTGATGAGATTGATGATTTGAACAGAAGCTTTGGTGGAAATACAATAGCAAAGCCTGCATCTTTCTTGAAAAATGTGGACCTGACTTACAGTCAGGTATGCTAGGTCCAAGCCCCTCATCATGTAGGGTGCACTAATTAGTGCTGGTCCACTCATCTGGTAGATCACACATGTATGCTAGAAGTGGACTGTAAAAAGGCATGCCTCCTCCAGGGCATGTTTGGATGCAACTTCGGCAAAAGGGAGTTTCAGCAAAAGGCCCGTAATGTCGACTCACTGAAAACCAATCCAATTGGTTTTTGGCGAGTGGGATTTTTAACACCTATGTGTCCAGCAGGGCATAAAAGGTGGGTTACAAAAGTGCATCAAAACACCCAACTTGAAAACGAGTTTGGCTAAAAAAAATGGCATTTAGGCATCAAGAGCTCTTAAGGGTGCCTCCAAATGGGACCTAAGGTACTCTTCCAAAAGGAAAGACCAAATGGCATCAAGAGCTCTTAAGGGTGCCTCCAAATACATCTTCATGCCTGGTGCTCCCGGCATGCCCTGAGACAGTAAATCACACAGATTAAACTGTCAAATCAAGTGGACAAAATGCTAATGGCAGTCAATTTCTAAATTTCTATCTATTGGAGAGAATTGTATGATATCGTAGAAGATCGACACAGCATGGTAGATGACCACAGAAAACTGTTTCTTAAAGCTTGTTGATGAATGATAGAACAGGTGGTAGTTGTTTATTTCATTGTCTAGAAATTTGTTAAGTTTGTTGAAGGTTAGTTATGATTAGTACATTTGTATCAGGATTAGTTGGATGTTAGTTGCAGAGAAAATCTTTACACATCATGCTTCCCTATAATTTAATTTCTAGTTTTGAACATTGTTGACAATATGACAAAGTTATGAAAGGAACAAAGTCTCTTTCCTCTCTTCTTTGGAAGGTCTTTGGCATTGCAATACACTTGGATTTTGCTGATTCCCATTACCTCTTTGATCCCTTTTACAGTCACATTGTAATCTTTGACTCTCATAAAATCAAGATGATCTAGGATTTCATCGTGAGCTCTCTTTTTCGTATTGATTTATTACGTTCATATATTTCTAATCTTCACAAAACTATCACTATTTTCCATTCCAATGCTTCAATTTAAATATGCTTTCCATAAACAAAGAGAGTACAAGTTTGGATTTCTTTTTCCAAATGGTATGCAAATCCGAAACAAATTGCAGGTATATTTTTTTTTTGTTTTCCTTCTATACACGTCTTATTTTGGACACATTGGGAAAACCTTGGATCTTGTGCAGATGTGACATGTTGGCCCATCTGTTGGCCATGTACATGAGCAATGTCGCCACATGTGCTGGCCTGTACCCGAGTAATTTTGGCAAATGTGGAGGTGTGTAGATGAGTAGGGTTGTGAATGCATGTGAGCTTAGCAAGTTTCCTCATTTTATCTTTTTATTTTGGATGAACAGTTATCCAATATATATGAATATATTTTTTAGTTATTTCTTTAAGTAGATACAATTCAATCTTAAGATCTTTGGTTTTTTTATTATCTGTTATCGAATGTTGTACTTTATTTCTTCCAAATTTGTATTCTTTAGCCCTTTTGTAACCAGTAGATAGATGATAATCTATGAAGAACAGTATGTCAGGGGCACTAGCACTCTTAACAATTACATACTGCTACACTTTACACACTGCATGGAGATAGATTGATGGCAAATACATCTGTTCAAAGATGGCACATGTGGGCATTCATGTCTTGTGGCTGCAAGTAGTGTTCCTATGTTCTGTAACTTTTGTGTAACAGTAACATATATTGGTAACTAACAACCAACTCCACCTTGCTAGTTGCTTGTCTAGTTGCCTACAAACAGAGAGTGTAGCATGTGTGAGTGATCCAGGTTTACTAGTGTACCAAAAAAAGGAAAGCTGTAGAAGTTTCACACGTTCATATTGGGTCTATGCTCTTGAAAATGAGAGAACAACATTAACTATAGATTATGAAGAGCTTTTGATAGCCATGAATGTTATAAAAGTATAAGAAACAACCCATACAAATTGACCATCACATTCGCCTAAAACAGCCCCTTACCTCGTATGAAGAGCAGTGTAGCTTTTGACGAGTGATGAGTCGCAAATGTCACATCATTGGTGGCATGAGTAGCCCTGCAAATGACATTAACAAACCATTAAAAAAACAAGGCAGCTCCTACCTAATTACAATCGTATGGATAGATAATAAAGAGAGGTATTTGCCAAAAAAGGTTTACATTTCTCTTTATTATAATATGGATAAATAGCATTAAAAAAAAAAAAAGATCTGCATGATTATCAAATAGCCATTAATTCAGGGTATTTTAGGTCTAAAAGATTTGTTGAGAATGTCTTGTATTTTGATTTTCTATCTTATAATATTGCAAGAATTTTTTACATACGCACGTCTTTGCATATATAGCTGTTTTGACCTTTTCAGGTTACCAAGTCTATAAAACCCGACATTTCTATGCGTTTTTGTTTCTTTTACCAAGCTTTTAACTGTTTTTTCAAGGATCCAAATGGTATAGTCACACGATAGGCGATACAGGGCCTCTTTTTGTCTGCCCGTGTGCGCCTGAATCCTTTTTCTGTAATTTTTGTTGATGATATGAATGAATTCACAGTTTTTTTTTTTTTTTTAAAGGATCCAAATGGTATAAAATTCAAACCTTCTCTAAATCCCAACTTTTCTAATGCCATTTTTTCAAGACTAGATCCTCTCTTTGTAACTTAAAGAAGCCCAACTCTAAACACTTTCCATAGGTTGTTGCACCATGACTTGTCATGCAGGTCACTCATTCCTACCAACATGCTGCAAATGAGTAATCCTCATCTTGAAAATCAGTCTGATCCACTCCGTAGTGGACCACAACTGATGCTTACACGAGATGACCGTCGAAAGCTTTATTCGAGTTTTGGTTCATTTTAGCTTTTCAAGTGACCTTTTTCCTGCATTTTTTGGCTTGGAATTACTCAACTAAGTTCCTGCTATAGCTGATAGATGGTGTGTTCATGGCTGTACCTAATAGATGGTGTGTTTGTGCTTCATAGGTATCCATTTGTTCACGAGGAATTTGTTGTTTGTGAGGACATTGATCAGGTAAGTTTCCGTGGAAATTGCATGAAAACATTGTGAGAAAGCACCATTGATTTTCTCATGTGTGGTTTAAGGTCGCAGACATAAACAGAGAACAATGGAATCACTCTACATGGAACCTGCTTATCTGGATTCTCCTCATCTAAATCATTCATAAAATTTATTTTGAACTGCTTTCCTTGTATAGTGATGTTGGATTCAATAACATTCACGTTGAAATCTATCTACTATTCAATAGTACCAGTTCTTGTGACATTATTTTCAGCAACATTTTAGTAATTCACTAATCTCAAAAAATTCACCCTAAACATTCAGTGATACTCCCTAACCTAAAACCTCAACTCAATTCCCTAAACCTTAACCTATAACCTAACCTAAACCTAAACCTCTAACCTACACTTATAACCTAAACCTAAACATATAACTTAAACCTATAACCTTAACCTAAACATAAAACCTAAACTTAAACATATTCTTATAACCTAAACCTATTCTCAAATCCCAAAACCTATAACCTAAACCTTAACCCGAACCCGAACCTAATTTCCTAAACCTAAACCTACACCTATTCTCAAATCCCTAAACCTTTACCTATAACCTAACCTAAACCTAAACCTAAACCTATAACCTAAACTTATAACCTAAACCTTTAACCTTAACCTAAACTTAAAACCTAACCTAAACCTTAACCTATAACCTAAACCTATTCTCAAATCCCAGCCAAAAACGATTTGAGACGACGTTTAGTGATACTTTGTTAAATATGAAATTTATGACCTTTAGTAACTTGGTTAATTAAAAAGAACTACATAGTGGCTTGATCCCAATCTAACTTTTTGGGTACGTAGGCAGCCGTTCGTAATGTACTAGAATATCGGTGCAGCCACAAATCTTTTTTCTCCTTTGAATTATAACAGACTGTATCATTTGTATTTTTCTCTGTCATACAGGTTGTAGTTATCAAAGATATAATATCACCTCCTTATAGGGAAACATTTAATGATGTGTACATGTAAATTCATTTTTTCTTATTCCTTATATTGTTTTCCAGTTATATTTGTGTTGGTTTCATAGTACAGGTAGCGATAGAAAGTGTTGGTCGATTGTGGCTTATAGACAAAGGGATGAGTAACTAACAATATGAATATGGGAGGACTTCCTCAGGTATCCAGATGCTTTTAGATATAATTATGTTGTTTTTAAATGTATTAGCTTGAAATTGATGGAGCAGACCCGGATGTGCGTCAGAGCTATCCGGATGTTGAGCGGGGTCCCCTGTAAGGTGAGAACAGCTGTTATGACCATGATGAAGCTGTCTATTTCCTATGGACAACATTGGAGTGGCCTGACCATTTGGACATGCCATTTTTATGTATTTACTCGAAATTGATGGAGCAGACCCAGATGTGCGTCGGAGCTATCTGGATGTTGAGCAAGGGTTCCTGGAAGGTGGGAACCGCTGTTATGACCATGAAGAAGCTGTTCATTTCCTATGTACAGCATTGGAAGGGCCTGACCAATTAAAGCAGGCCGTGTTTATATCTGTATTTGCAGGGACCACACCCTTAACCTATAACCTAAACCTATTCTCAAATCCCGAAACCTATAACTACAACCTAAACCTATAACCTAAACCTATAAACTATAACCTAAACTCAATTTCCTAAACTTTAACCTATAAAATAACCTAAACCTATACTTATAACCTAAACTTATTCTCAAATCCCAAAACCCATAACCTAAACCCATAACCTATAACCTGAACCTATAACCTAAACTCAATTCCCTAAACCTTAACCTATAACCTAACCTAAACCTTAACCTAAACCTTAACCTAAACCTATAACCTATAACCTATAACCTGAACCTATAACCTAAACTCAATTCCCTAAACTTTAACCTACAACCTAACCTAAACCTATACTTATAACCTAAACCTATTCTCAAATCCCAAAACCTATAATCTAAACCTGAACCTAAACCTAAACCTATAACCTTAACCTTAACATATAACCTAATTCTCAATTCCTTAAACCTAAACATTAACCTATTCTCAATTCCCTAAACCTAAACATTAACCTATTCTCAATTCCCTAAACCTATAGCTTATAACCTAAAACTAAACCTAAACCTAAAACCTAAATGTATTCTCAAATCCCTAAACCTAAACCTACACCTAATCATCATCTTAACTCCCTAACCTAAACCTAAACCTAAACTTGAAAACCCAAACCTAAACCCGATCCCGAACCTGAACCTGATTTCCTAAACCTAAACATTAACCTATCCTCAATTCCCTAAACCTATAGCTTATAACCTAAACCTAAACCTAAACCTAAACCTATTCTCAATTCCCTAAACCTATAGCTTATAACCTATAACCTAAACCTAAACCTAAAACCTAAATGTATTCTCAAATCCCTAAACCTAAACCTACACCTAATCCTAATCTCAACTCCCTAACCAAAACCTAAACCTATACTTGAAAACCCAATCCTAAACCCGATCCCGAAACCGAACCCGATTTCCTAAACCTAAACCTTAACCTATTCTCAATTCCCTAAACCTATAGCTTATAACCTAAACCTTAACCTAATCCTAAACCTAAACCTATAACTTATAATATAAACCTAAACTTAAAACCTAAATGTATTCTCAAATACCTAAACCTGAACCTACAGCTATTTCTAATCTCAACTCCCTAACCTAAACCTAAACCTAAACTTGAAAACCCAAACCTAAACCCGATCCCGAACCCGAACCCGATTTCCTAAACCTAAACTTTAACCAATTCTCAATTCTCTAAACCTATAGCTTATAACCTAAACCTAAACCTTAACCTTAACCTAAACCTTAACCTAAACCTAAATCTAAACCTATAACCTATAACCGAAACCTAAACCTAAAAACTAAATGTATTCTCAAATCCCTAAACCTAAACCTAGACCTAATCCTAATCTCAACTCCATAACCTAAACCTAAACCTAAACTTGAAAACCCAAACCTAAACCCGATCCCGAACCCGAACCCGATTTCCTAAACCTAAACCTTAGCCTATTCTCAATTTCCTAAACCTATAGCTTATAACCTAAACCTAAACCTTAACCTAAACCTAAACCTATAACCTATAACCTAAACCTAAACCTAAAACCTAAATGTATTCTCAAATCCCTAAACCTAAACCTACACCTAATCCTAATCTCAACTCCCTAACCTAAACCTAAACCTAAACTTGAAAACCCAAACCTAAACCCGATCCCGAACCCGAACTCGATTTCCTAAACCTTAACCTATTCTCAATTCCCTAAACCTATAGCTTATAACCTAAACCTAAACTTAAAACCTATAACCTAAACCTAAACCTAAAACCTAAATGTATTCTCAAATTCCTAAACCTATTCTCAAATTCCTAAACCTAAACCTACACCTAATCCTAATCTCAACTCCCTAACCTAAACCTAAACCTAAACTTGAAAACCCAAACCTAAACCCGATCCCGAACCAGAACCCGATTTCCTAAACCACTACAAGAAAATAGGCCTTTAGCTACAATTTTTTAGCCTCAGTTGAAAAAATGGAGGCTAAATGTGTTTTTTAGCCTCGGTTGCTAAGGAACTGAGACTAAAAGTTCATTTTTCACCTCAGTTGCTAAGGAACTGAGGCTAAAAGTCTACTTTTTAGCCTCCATTGCATAGGAGGCAAAAAGTCTACTTTTTAGCCTCAGTTGTATAAGAACCGAGGCGAAAAGCCTAATTTTTAGCCTCAGTTGCATAAGAACCGAGGCCAAAGCCTAATTTTTAGCCTCAATTGCATAGGAACCGAGGCCAAAGCCTAATTTTTAGCCTCAGTTGCATAGGAACCGAGGCCAAAGCCTAATTTTTAGCCTCAGTTGCATAGGAACAGAGGCCAAAAGCCTACTTTTTAGCCTCAGTTGCATAGGAATCGAGGCGAAAAGTCTACTTTTTAGCCTCAGTTGCATAGGAACCGAGGCGAAAAGCCTGATTTTTAGCCTCAGTTGCATAGGAACCGAGGCCAAATGTCTACTTTTTAGCCTCAGTTGCATAGGAACTGAGGCTAAAAGTCTACTTTTTAGCCTCAGTTACATAGGAACCGAGGCGAAAAATCTACTTTTAAGCTTCAGTTGCATAGGAACCGAGGCTAAAAGTCTACTTTTAAGCCTCAATTGCATAGGAACCGAGGCGAAAAGTCCACTTTTTAGCATCAGTTGCATAGGAACTGAGGCGAAAAGTCTACTTTTTAGCCTCAGTTGCATAGGAACCGAGGCGAAAAGCCTAATTTTTAGCCTCAGTTGCATAAGAACCGAGGCCAAAGCCTAATTTTTAGCCTCAGTTGCATAGGAACCGAGGCCAAAAGTCTACTTTTTAGCCTCAGTTGCATAGGAACCGAGGCCAAAAGTCTACTTTTTAGCCTTAGTTACATGGGAACAAGGCTAAAAGTCTAGCCTCAGTTGCATAGGAACCGAGGCTAAAAGTCTACTATTTTGCCTCGGTTAGTAAGTAATGGAGGTTAAAGGTTTAATTTTTAGCCTTAGTTGCATAGGAATTGAGGCTAAAAGTTTTGCAAGGGCCCACATCTATTCAGAATGGAGGATGGCTAGCTTAATTTAAACGGATCTCAATTGTTTTTTTTTTTTCCATCCAAACCGTTGATAATGTTAAGCAGAAATGGATGAAGGGAAAATTCAAAGATTTGCCTGATCCAAAATGGATGGGCGGTTTGGATAAAACATGTACATCATGGTGGGCCCGACAAAGCCGCTGATAGGACTGTCCATCTCGGACGCAGATTAGCGACTAACAGGTTGAATAGCCAGACTCGCTACTGGAGTGACCTCACCAATTTCCGTGGGCCCCACCATGATGTATGCTTTAGGATAAGACATCCAAAGAATGAGTTAAATCCAAAGCTCCGGTGGACCCTACCATAAAAAACAATGGGGACAGTGACGCCCACCATTAAAAACTTCTAAAGGCCACGAAAGTCTTCAATCAAGATGATATTTGTGTTTTAGCTTCTTTCATGTCTTTTTTAACTCTTGAACAGGTTGGATTTCAAATAAAAATCATGGTGGGCCTTGGGATAGTTTTAACGGTGGGAATCACTCTCCCCACTGTTTTCTGTGGTGGGGTCCACTACAGCTTTTTATCTACCTCATTCTTTGGCTCATGCCATAAAATGGTATCTAAAAATGGATGGACAGTGTGGATACAACACATACATCATGGTGGGCCCCACAGAACTTGGTTACGTCACTTCAATAGCAAGTCTCGCTGCTCAACGTAGCTAATCCGTGTCCGTCCATATTGAATATATGTGGTCTATCTACACCGTCCATCCGTTTTTCCTGAAATTTACGCCCATAAAGGCCCCTACATCGCACGTTTTCCACCATTTCCCCTCTTTCACTCTCTTTCGCCATTGTAGCTCTGAAACGAAGTTTCGAAGCGAAGAACAGAGAATTCATCCACAAAATGAAGCTTCGAGAGGCGAGGATTCGGAATCCTACCCCTCAAATTCTCGGTACGTGAAGCAAAAATCTTCTCTATTACTCTTTTATTCCGCGAGAATCTACGAAGTCCGCCCATTTCCGCCCTCTTTGGCTATAAGATCGTTTTTGGAAGTGAACGATTGGATCTCGCATGCATTTTCTCTGATCTTCATTCAATGGTTGAAGTGAAGAACAGAGAATCCGATCCGCAAAACAAAGCTTCGATAGGTGAGGATTCGATCTCCTACCCTCAAATTGTCGGGTACGTGAAGCGAAAATCTTCTCTATTACTCTTTTATTCTGCGAAAACCTTCGTGTTTCTCCGATATTTAGGTTTTTTCCGGACGATGACGGTCTTTTGAGCATTTCCCGTCATGGAGGCATAAGGGTAAGAGGACGCATGCTCATTAGGCATTTCCCCCCTTTTCGGATGTGATTGTCGATTCGTTCTTGTTGATTCTCCTAGTGTGTATGGGATAGACATGTTGTAATCTTATTATAGCAACGATCAAGGAAAAATGATTTCTCATCATTCTGTTTTGTGCTTGATTTGATGCTTGGATGTGATTTTAGCTAGTTATTTCACCGTCTTGCTGTTTTTTTTTTTTTTTTTTCTTGATTTAATTTTCAGCGCTAAAAAGTGTTGCAAATTAGTTGCTATCTTTGCTTGTTTCGGATTAGAAAATTGCAGTAGCAGTTTGTTGTTTCATTTCCCTTTTTTTCTTTCATTTTTGTTGAAATATTGTGTGATGAAATCTGTTATAGATATCTGATCTTTTGCTGATTTTGAAAGAAAGATAAATTAGTAGAGCAGTTCCACTTTTATGCAAATGAGCTTAATTATGATGTATTCACGGCTTCCAAATGACATTCTGTAATTTTTTTAAAATTTTATTATTATTTATTATTTTTTTAATTTCTACTTTTAAACTTAGAATGCATGTTATTTGAATCGGTTTGGATGGTCTCTTGAGTACTGATCCTAGCCCTCAATTTCATCAAGAAACAAAAAAAACAGTTCCCAGGTATAAGACGAACTTTGAGTCTTTTTATTTCTTGCATGAATCCTAGGAGTAGCGTATCTGTTAGTTGAGATGAAAATGCTTGATCGGTGCCACAGTTTCTATTCGAGCATATTGGGATGTTTTGAAATCGACCAAAAATTAACACTTCAGTGAAAAAGGGAGGAAATTGGGGAATTCTATTTTTATTTCTATTTTTTCTTTTTGGAAAGGTAAGATTAGTTTGATGATTTTCCTTTAACATGAGTAATTAGTTCTTTAATTCTCAATATCTTTTTTTGTCCTTATCTCTTCACATGCATTCTGACAAAAAGACTAGGGCAAGGATTTGGGTTTAAGAGAGGGCTTGGGATGAGGAATTTCCAGATCTTCAACTCTTTGACCAGACAGATGGAGCTTTTCAAGCCTAAAATCCCTGGAAAAGTAGGTATGTATGTCTGTGGCATCAGCCCCTACGATTTCAGCCATCTAGGTCATGCTCACTCTACGTAACTTTCGATGTCCTGTATAGGTTCATGTGCTTGTTTTCATTCTATTTGCTATTTTAATTAGGCACTTGCTAATATCCTACCCAACAACACTTGCCATCTTTATACATTATGCTTCATTGGCAACTTAAGATTTAAAAAAAAAACATCATTATGGAGTGGGTTCAACTCTTTCTTTCTTAAAACTTTCTTTTCCATTTGTTCCTGTAATTCAACCTTTTCTTTCTTAAAACTTCATGTCCATTTAATTCATATACTTCTCTTCATTCTATTGTCATGAATTATACTAGTTTGTGAGATGGGAGAGTCACTTGTTGAAATACAGGGTACTATGGCCAATTGTGAAATCAGGGATATTTCTCAGCCTTTGCAAGTGGGTTCTGTCGGGCAGGTGCATGCTTTATATTCTATTTAACTTTTTTTTTTCTTTTTCTTTTTAATTCCTGTTTAGGTTGGCGGTAGGAAGGAGCATGGGCAACCCGATGTTTCCATGAATCATCCACATGATGTGGGACTTGATCGTTTTCCCCAATACCCTCCAAAAGGCTATGATTTTTTTATTGCATTTTGTGAAGAAGATTTGATTGAGAAGAAGATTGATTTTCTAGTAAACTGTGTCAGTTACCCATTAAAATCGTTAATAGCATTTTCGTTATGTATGTCATATACAATCGAGAGGGTCAAAATAAGGTCTTTAATGTATAAGTGGCTATAGGATGAAGGAATGGCAAGATCAGTGTTGGCTTTGAGTAGAATCCTTGCCTATTCAGATACGACATTTATATTGCATTTTGTGAATTGTCACCAAAGGGTCCTAAGGTTTGAGAAAAGTTCAAGAAAGAATGATCTTTAGGCTAAGCATTGTCTTTTGCTTGAAAGAGGAAAAAAAAAGTCGTCCCTTTCATGAGAAAAGAAAATGTATGAAAGCCCACAAAAGAAAATGAAAAAAAAAAAACTATATTCAATACCTTTGAAAACCATGACCAATGAAATGTGACTCTTGAATCTTGATAATTTGAGTTAAAAAAATCAAGCTTTTCTAATTATTAGCTTCCTTTTTTGGTTGATCACATTTTGATGCAACTTGGTTATCAAGGCAATGGTTAGTCACATTTTGATACAGTTTGGTTATCTGGAGCATAAATGTGTGCACGCATGGAATCAATTTCAAAATTCTGGATATCTTCTTCTTCTTCTTCTTCTTCTTCTTTTTCCATTTTGGCCGTCTCTAGACTATTTTTTTTTTTTTATGTGAATAGTAACTCAGTTACTGAAAAATGTAGATCTTTAGCATTGATTAGAGAAGTGCTTATATTTTTTAACAAAACCAGATGGTTATTGGTCTTGTACTTTAATCTATGCCTTGTTATTGATTGCATTTTCTTTGTTATGTTTTGCTTTGTTTTACCATTGAAAGTAACTGAATATTTCTTGTACCCTGGTCTTTAGACTTACACAGAGTATTGGAATGCTATCCAGCACATTTTTTAGGAGTACTCGGAAGGAAGATATTGTAGTTCCTATGGTAAGAATAGTTTTAGGTATTGTTGTTGCATACTTCTTAAATGCTTTTGAATTGTGTTCAAAATTCTTTTCCAGCAGGCTTATTGCTATATTTATGTTGAATGAAAGTAAATTGACTGGATAATCATTTACGGGTGGTTATGGGCCAGGTTTGGGCCATGTCAAGGTCAGCCAGAATCTAACCTATTTACTAATTGAGCCAAAATCAGACTTCACATACATTATTTTAATGCAAGCCGAGGATAAACATCTTATGCTAGAAGTAAGATTCATTTTTCTCTACTTGTTACTTTATTAAAAGCATGCCACTATTTTTCTCTACAGTCCAATCTGTTGATATGATGGACTCCCTGTAGATGGGAGATGCACCAAAAATTTGCCAAATTGGAGGATCCTAACAATTATTCTTAAGAGCAGTAACAACCCATCTTCCGAGATTTGTTTTGGGAGATGAGTGTTTGATGATGCAGGCTGAGGTGTATCATTCGTACATGGAAGTGTTACGTGCATATGAGATTTTTAATGCAGATGGAGATATGTGGAGGAAGCAAAGAAAGACTGCAAGCTTGGAGTTCGCATCAAAGAACTTGAGAGATTCCAGTACTCTTGTATTCAGAGACTATGCCCTCAAGCTATCAACTATCTTATGCCAAGCTTTTATACAAAACCAACAAGTAGGCGTGCAGGTCTTTCTCATCTACCCAAGAAACACTCTCTTCTAATGCATGCATATCTGTATTGATGCATGTGGATGTGCGTGTCTTTCTAAAGAGTAATGATCACATGAATCTCATCACATTCAACTCATAGTACGTTGTACTTTTCTTTCCCCTCAATGTGTCGTGTGTAGGATGTCCAGGTAGTGCAAAAAGGTGGGCCCAATCAGGATGAGCACTTGGCCTGAAAATTGAACAGGTCGACTCAGCGAGGAGGGTGACAACCAATGATCTGACCCAACATACAGCTGTTGCCGAATTGATGTGTGGATACACCTGTTTTTCATGGTGGAATCCACATTTTGCAAGAAAGAATTGGATGTTCTACGCATGTGCAATTCCCACCGGCAACGGTATATCATGCTAAATTAGCTTTCTGTGCAGTTTTTGGTCTTATACAAAAAAACTTTTGGTCTTATATAAAAAGTTTCAGGATGACAAATAGCCAACATTTGGCAACAAGGACTTTTCCTCAATTATTGGCTTGCCGATGTGCAAGTTATAGATTGGAGCCTTTTGTTGTTGTTGTATAATTTTTGTGATGATAGAATTAGAGTTTCGTGCTTGGCAGAGAAAGGGTTAAGCAGAGGCTGGCACTTTATCATGGGGTGTTGCCCATATATATGTAGTTCTCCAATGATGCAGAAGAGACGTTCTCTTGAGCTCTGAATCTCCTGCTGGTATGGAATTATCGAATGCTTGCACTCATGGATCTTGATTGTTTTTATTTCTCCTTGTTTTCCCCTTTAATAGTTAGTTCTATAAAATTTTCATGCACCAGAGCCGAGGTTTGTTGAAGGAGGGAGAGCATGTTACTCTTGTCCAAAGCTACAATGCTCAGTTACTGCTGTTGATGATTACTACTGAATATTTTGGCCAGGCATTGGTGAAAAATGCAACAGATGTTATTCTGAATATTCCACAGGGTTGGCACTAGGCAGAACATGCTAAAATGCCATTTGCTTAAACTTCGGTTTTGCAAGACTGGTTATGTGGAGTGCTACTGTCAGTATTTTGTGCTGTTTGATCTGTTTGCAATGGATTCCTATTACTTTTCTTTTTCAGATTTCTTTGAAGCTAACATGTTCTCTGGTGACTGATTCAAGGGTAATCAACAGTGAAAAAGGCTTAGTTGATGCCAACAGAGGCTAAAGCCATCTTTAGCGTCAGTTATCCAAACTGAGACTGCTACTCTCAGGGCTAAAGGCTTTAGCCCCGGTTCTTGAGAACCAAGGTTAAAAATAGTTTTAGCTTCGGTCGGAGGCAATTGAGGCTAAATTTGGATTTAGTCTCAGTTGGAAACAATGGAGGCTAAAATTTTAATTTAGCCTCATTTTGAGAAAATTGAAGCTAAAAAGGTTCTTTTAGCTTCACTTGAAGAACCGAGGCTGTAAAAGTCATTTTAGCCTCGGTTGCTAAAACTGAGGCTACAGCCTTTACCTACAGGGGTTTCAACCTCGGTTTGAATAACTGAGGCAAAACCAAGGCTAAAGGCTTTAGCTTCAGTTTTTGACCTTTTTAGCCACAGTTTTGAACCGAGGCTAAAGCCATCTTTTCTTGTGGTGAACCTAAGCCTTAACTTATTCTCAATTCCCTTAACCTATAGCTTATAACCTAAACCTAAACCTAAACCTAAACCTAAACCTATAATCTATAACCTAAACCTAAACCTAAAACCTAAATGTATTCTCAAATCCCTAAACCTAAACCTACACCCAATCCTAATCTTAACTCCCTAACCTAAACTTGAAAACCCAAACCTAAACCTGATCCCGAACCCGAACCCGATTTCCTAAACCTAAACATTAAGCTATTCTCAATTCCCTAAACCTATAGCTTATAACCTAAACCTAAACCTAAACCTATAACCTATAACCTAAACCAAAACCTAAAACCTAAATGTATTCTCAAATCCCTAAACCTAAACCTACACCTAATCCTAATCTCAACTCCTTAACCGAAACCTAAACCTAAACTTGAAAACCCAAACCTAAACCCGATCCCGAGCCCGAATCCGATTTCCTAAACCTAAACCTTAACCTATTCTCAATTCCCTAAACCTATAGCTTATAACCTAAACCTTAACCTAAACCTAAACCTAAACCCCTATAACTTTAACCTAAACCTAAACCTAAACCCCTATAACTTAAACCTAAAACCTAATCCTAATCTCAACTCCCTATAACCTAAACCTAAACCTAAACCCCTATAACCTAAACCTAAACTTTATTTTAAAAAAGTGCCCACTTTTTTGGAAGAAGTTTCTGCAATTCTTCATGATTCTGAATTATAATGTTTTGTTGGTTGGATATTTTTTTATTAGATGAAAGACAAAAAGAAAATTGTTGCTGATTTTTTTCTTTTTTTTAAAAAAAAATTTATGATGTTAAACGTATATGTATTTATGCGTGGATGAATGTAATGTGGTTAAGATTGTTTGTGTTTGGATGGATGTAGTTTATGTTTGGATGAATGTAGTTTATGTTTGGATGGATTACATAGTTTGGGTCTAGATGGATGTGAATGTGAATATGATGAAATATATTATATAACAGGTGTATATCAGGAAGAATGCGATGAAATTTATTGTAACAGGTATATATTTACCGTCTCAAATTTGAAAATGTCCTTTGAAGGCTCATAAGAGATGGTCCATAGCAGTCCGTTTTAACGACGGTCCATGACTGTCCTTTGAAGGCTCATAAGAGACGGTCCATAGCAGTCCTTTTTAAGGACGGTCCATGACTGTCCTTTTAAAGGATGGTCTATGACCGTCCTTTGAAGGCTTATAAGAGATGGTCTATAGCTGTCCTTTTTAAGGATGGTCCATGGCCGTCCTTTGAAGGCTCATAAGAGACGGTCCATGGCCGTCCTTTTTAAGGACGGTCCATGACTGTCCTTTGAAGGCTCATAAGAGACAGTCCATGGCTGTCCTTTTTAAGGACAGTCCATGACCGTCCTTTTTTCGTTAATAAGAATGATGGTTTTCAACCGTCCTTTTAAGTAATACGACACGTCAAAATATGACGGTCCATGATCGTCCTTTTTGGTCATTTGAGTCGATTTTGGACTGTCCTTTTTTCGCTGTTTTGGCGTAGTGTGCATGCAGTGTATGCTTGCATTGGGGGTGCAAATAGGTGGGTTTTAGGCAAGGTCAGGTGATGTAGAGTGGATTGCAGACACTTTCATGGCAAAGATGGACCAGAAAAGGCCAAATCAAAGGCGGAAATGATCTATACCATCAGAATCTTAAATCAGTTTGTGTGCCCATGCCAGATTTGTGAGATTCCATCATATCGACGGTTAATAGTCCCATTTATTATCATGTTACTATAAATAGTAAGCTTTAGTTCCCGTTTAACTTTTGATCCTTTTAGTATAAATTGTGCCCAAAATGAAAAGGTTTTAGAAAAGTTAAGAGAATAAGGTGGTTGGCTCAAATTGGGCACTTACTATTTTTAACAGAAAACCATAAGTCTAGTAGGAATAGAGGCCATCGAAGTTTACTATTACTAGTAAGTCAGGTTTTTAGGGTTTGACTTCAAGTCCAAGGCCCTATTTGTTAATCTGAAGTCTAAAGACTGAATCTGAAACCTAAAGCCTGAATCTGAAATCTAAAGTGAAAAAGCTTGTTTGATACACTACAACAAATTAGACTTTTTGCAACGATTTTTTTAGCGACGAGTCCAATTTCATTGCAAAAAGTCAATTTTTTACAATGATATTTCAAGTCGTTTCAAAAAATCGATTATTTACAATGATAGTTTAAATTGTCGCTAATAGTTACTTTTTTGCGACGAGCTTCATTTGTCGTCGCAAAACTTGTCACAAAAAGTTGTCATATGAATTTTTTACAACGAGTTTAACCAGTTGTCGCTAATAGCCACTTTTTGTGACAAATTAGGTGTCGTAAAAAAAAGATTTTTTACGATAACACAAGTTGTCGCAAACAGTACCTTTTGCGACAACTGGTTATGCTCATTGCGAAAATACAACATTAGACTTTTTTCCACAGTTCTTTTTGCAACGACTAGTTAAACTCATTGCAAATAATACTGAATTATACTTTTTGTGACGAATGTAGTTTCATTGCTAAATGTTAGAATATTTGCAATAACATTGTAAATCATCGCAAATAGTTTGACGTTTTGCGACGAGTTATAATTATCGTCGCTAAAACGTTTCCTACCAATTTTTCGCGGGAAAATTACATGGTGGGAAAGACGTTTCGCCACGTGTTTCAATCGTCATCACTAATGTCCACTTTATGCGACGAATTGAGGTCGTCGCAAAACATTATTTTTTAGAACAACACAAAAGTCGCTGCAAATAGTTTGTTTTAGTGATAACTAAGTTAACTCGTTGCGACAAATACCAACTGAAACTTTTTGCGACGATTGTAATTTCATTGCGAAATGCTAGAGTATTTGCAACAACATTGTAAATCATCGCAACTAGTTAATGTTTTTGCGACGAGCTATAATTATTGTCGCTAAAACGTTTCTCACTAATTTTTCACGGGAAAATTACATAGTAGGAAAGACGTTTCGCTACGCGTTTCAATAGTCATCGCTAATGTCCACTTTATTTTACGAATTGAGTGTCGTCATAAAACATTATTTTTTGCAACGACACAAAAGTCGCTGCAAATAGTATGTTTTAACGACGACCAGGTTGACTCGTTGTGACAAATACCAACTGAAACTTTTTGTGACAAATGTAATTTCATTGCGAAATATTAGAGTATTTGCAATAATATTGTAAATCATCGCAAATAATTTACATTTTTGTGACGAGCTATAATTATCGTCACTAAAACGTTTCTCACCAATTTTTCGCGTCAATCGTCAATGCTAATGTCCACTTTATGCGATAAATTGAGTGTTGTCGAAAAACATTGTTTTTTACAACGACACAAAAGTCGTTGTAAATAGTTTGTTTTAGCGACGACTAGGTTAACTCGTTGTGGCAAATACCAACTGAAACTTTTTGCGACGAATGTAATTTCATTGCGAAATGTTAGAGTATTTGCAACAACATTGTAAATCATCACAAATAGTTAACGTTTTTGTGATGAGCTATAATTATCGTCGCTAAAACGTTTCCCATCAATTTTTTGCAGAAAAATTACATGGTGGGAAAGAAGTTTCGCCATGCGTTTCAATTATCATCGCTAATGTTCTCTTTATGCGACGAATTGAGTGTTGTTGCAAAACATTATTTTTTACACCGACACAAAAATTGCTACAAATAATTTATTTTAGCGACGACTAAGTTAACTTGTTGCAACAAATTCTAACTGAAACTTTTTGCGACAAATGTAGTTTTATTGCGAAAGGGTAGAGTATTTGCAATAATATCGTAAATTATCTGCCTGTGTACTCTTATGAATAGTTTTCCTTCATCTGTCTGTGTGCTCATCAGCTAAACAGTGAAAACCAACGTACATTGTCTTATTAAGTTCCTGATCGATGATCGAACAGTGCACATTACTAATGATCGCGCGATTGACTTCCTAATCAATAATCGGACGACACGAAGTGTTATTGAACATTTGATGAACCTCCAATTAATGATTGAACGATACAAACCAACATAAATCTTATTATCAATTCCCCTATTCATGATGGAATGGTGCACATCAACAATTGCTTGATCGACCTCCAATCAACAATCGAACGATAGAAAGTGTTGTTGACCATCCGATCAACCTCCAATCCTTTATCGAATGGTGGAAATCATCGTACATCACTTCATTAAGTCTCCAATCAATAATCGAATGTTGCACGTCACTGACAATCACAAGATCAACCTCTCAATCAATTATCGTACAACACAAAGTGCTCTCAACCATTAAATCAACCTCCAATCATCAATTGAATGGTAGATGGATGGGATGGATGGATATTTGGATGGTTGGATGGAATAGTTAGATGAATGGATAGATGGGATGGTTGGATGGTTGGTTGAATGGGATGGTTGGATAGATCAATATGTGAATAGATGGGATGGATGGACCGATGAATGAAATATTTGGGATGGATTGATGGGATGGATGGATGTTTAGATGGTTAGATGGACGGATCTGATGATTGGATGGACGGATGGATAGATTGATCAATGGGATAGTTGGATGGGATGGTTGGATGGTTAGATGGACAGATATTGATAGATTGATCGATAGGATGGATGGTTGGATGGAATGGATGGATGTTTTGATGGGATGGATAGATGATTGGATGGTTGAGATGGGAATGGATGGGTGGTTGTTTGGATGGATAGATGATATGGACGGATGGATGTTTTGATGATTGGATAGAATGAATGGATGGATAGGTTAGTTCGATGGATGGTTAGATGGATAGCTGGGATAGATGGATGAATGGATGGATGGGATGGTTGGATGGAGGTATGGATGGATGGTGGGGGGTGGTTGTATGGATAGATGGCATGGATGGACGGATGTTTTGATGATTGATGAGATGATCAGATGTATGAACGAGATGGTTGGATGTTGGATGAATGGATAGTATGGTTGGATGGATAGATGCATGGATGGATGTTTGGATGATTGGATATATAGATGGATGGAATGGTTGGATAGATGGATTGATGGGTGTTTGGATGATTGTATGAGATGAATGGATGGTTGGGTGGGGTTATGCAATGGTTGGATGGGGGATGAGATGAATGAGGCTTCAATGGGCCACTAAGGGACCAACAAGATGTATGAATTCTATCCACACTGCCCATCCATTTATACGTATCATTTTAGAGTATGACCCCAAAAATAATGAAGATATAATGCTCAAATGGACCACAAAGTGGGGATTAAATTCATACCATTGAAAAATTCTTGGGGGCCACAAAAGTTTTTGATTAAGATGATGTTTACTTTTTCACTTCATCCAGGTGTATATGACCATATCAACAGGTTGGATGACAAATAAATAATGTGGTGGACCTTAAAAAGTTTTCAATGGTGGCCATCCTTAGCACAATTTCATGTGGTGTGGTCCACTTGATACGTAGATATGCATTTTTTTTTTAAATCTACTATAATCTAAAATGATATGAAAAAAATGGATGGACAGTGTGGATACAATTCATAAATCTTTCTGAATTGATGGACGGTGTGGATACAAAACACACATCATGGTGGAACACATATAACTAGTGACGTCACTTCAGTAGGAGTCTTGCGGAAACAGATTGGCTACTCCCCTACCACCAGCCAATGGCTGGTGGTCGGTGCGCTGTGTGCCCCACCATGATGTATGTATTTCATCCATGCCGTCCATATATTTTTTTACATCATTTTATGATATGAGACGAAAAAATGAGGTATATCCCAATCTAAAGTGGACCACATTACAAGAAACAATGTTGAATGAACGTCGACCGTTAAAATTTTTTTAGGGCCCATAAAAGTTTTGGATCAAGTTGATCTTTGTTTTTTTCCCTTCATCAGGGTCTGTATGAGCTAATCAACAGATTGGATGTCAAATAAACAGTATAGTGTGCCTTAGGAGGATTTTAATGGTGGATATCCAATCACTATTGTTTTCTTGTGGTGTGGTCCAGATTATATTTTTATCCCATCCATTTTTGGTGTAAAGACCTAAAATGATCTGTAAAAATGGATGAACGGAATGGATGAAATACATACATCATGGTGGGGCCCACATAGCGCTGACCACCAGCCATCGGGCTGGTGGCAAGGGAAATGGATTGACTACTACCCCTGAGACCACCCAGCAGCTGGTGGTCGGTGTTATGTGGGCCCCACCATGATGTATGTGTTTCATCCATGCCATCCATCTACTTTTAGAGATCATTTTACGGTATGAGTCCAAAAATGAGGTATATCCAAATCTCAAGTGGACCACATTATTGGAAACAGTTTGAATGAGGGTCAACCATTAAAAACATTTTGGGAGCCATAAAAGTTTTGGATCACGCTGATCTTTGTTTTTTCTCTTCATTTGGGCTTGTATGACCTAATCAACATATTGGATGTCAAAGAAACAATATATTGGGCCTTAGGAGGATTTTAATGGTGGATATCCAATCACTATTGTTTTCATGTGGTGTGGTCCACCTGAGATTTATATCACTCATTTTTGGGATCAAGCCCTAAAATGATCTTTAAAAATGGATGAATGGAATGGATGAAACACATACATCATGGTAGGGCCCACAGAGCACCGACCACCAACGACGGGGCTGGTGTCGAGGGGAGTAGCCAATCTGTTTCCGTTTTTAGGTCGGATGCGGATCGTGTCCTACTAATTCGTCCGGGTGGGTCTTTGTGAGGCTCACCGTGATGTAAGTGTTTTATCCATGCCGTTCATATTTTCTTCCAGATCATTTTAGGATTTGAAAAAAAATAAAATTTGAAGTAGGTTCACAGCTCTAGTGGACCACACCAAAGGAAGCTGCAGTGATAATAACACCCACCATTGAAACCTTTCTAAGGGCTATTGTGATGTTTTTTTTACCATCGAACCTATTAATAAGGTCATTTAGACGTGGACGAAGCAAAAAAATAAATATATCAGCTTAGATCCGAAACTTCTCCAGCTCTCAGGAAATTTTTAATGGTGGAAGTGCAATGCCTAATTTTTGGTCCACTCAAGCCTTGCTCCTGACTAATGTTTTGCATGATACCTTATATTATATGAGAAAAAAGATTAACGGTGTGGATAAAACACTTACATCACGGGGGGCCCCATAGAGCCCTGCTCGGATGACAATGGGTTGGATGCAATCCGCGTCCTTTCAGATAAAAGACCGCAAACAGTCCTCACGCCCGTCCTCACTTTCAATCTCCCTCTCCCATTCCCTCTCTCACTCGCTCTTGCCGTCTCCCTCTCTCGCTCACCCTTGCCGTCTCCCTCTCCCTCTCTCAATCTCGCCGCCATTCTCGCGGGCTGCAACAAGTTCACAACTCTAAAAGGTCTCTCTCTCTCTCTCTCTCTCTCTCTCTCTCTCTCTCTCTCTTCCTCTCGATCGGACTGTTAGCTACGCTCAACTGCAGCAACCCGGAAACCCATCTCCGCACACAGGGGGTTTGAATCCATTGAGTGCATTGATGAACGGGGTTGAGATAAGGGTTTGGGTTTTGATTTGAGCACATGATTCTTGAAATCGATGTTAATGGAGTGGAGATCTATTCTAATTTTGGATTAAAATGCCAGCCTCATAGAAAAAAACATGCTCAAGGTTTTTATTCAAGCCAACATTTGTACATGTATGGTCTTCATAGATCTGGTTGATTCATCTTGCAGGCCACAATATGGATTGGGAATGAACTGAAGGGCTAATGCATTGAACAATCCCAACCATCTAATCATTATACTTGCCTCCTATTGCTTATTACGTGTTGAGCCTGTTGGTCACATTTACAGGAAAGTCGTTGGCTTCCTAGGATTTTTTGATTGAGGATATTTTCAGTTCATTGCAAAGCTCCTTTTATTCATTTAAAAAAAAATAAAAAAATTCTAACTTTTTTTTTAAAATTTTTTATTTTTCATGGAGACTGGTTGATTTTCAGGAAGATTTTTCTTTCCTTTGATTTTTGATTACATCGAATGTTTTTTTTTTTTTTCAATTGGCTTTGATTTTTCAGAAGGCAATAATTTTTGTTTATGGCCTTATGTAGTATGGTTTGTGTCACAAAGAATGAGGGATTTAGATTAAGTTGTTGTTTTAAGAAAGGCATGTATGATTACATGATGCTTGTTAGATATTTGATGAAATGGGCTTTTCAAGTTTGGTTGTTTGGATGATGCTTGTTAGATATTTGATGAAATGCCCAAGAGAAATCTTGTTTGGGTAGAAGTAATTCTATAGTTTGTGTATGAAATAAGTATTCTTTTATTCAGTTATTCTATATAGTTTGTGTATAAGCAATTCCAAAAAACAAAAGAAAAGAAAAAAAAAAAAGGAAAAAAAAAATACACCATGTGATTCCACCTCATTGCACGTCTCCAAATGCAGCTTTAGTGCTTTGTTCGAAGTTTTTGAATTTAAAGGAATTAGAGATAGAGCTCTAATGCTTTGACATCTCTACTTTTTAATTCAGAGATGGTTGTTCAGGAACTTGATAAGATTAGCGAACTTGAATCAATGGGATTTCCAATGGCGTGCACAACAAGGGCACTCCATTATTCTGGTGGGGCAATTGATAAGAAGAGTCTCTTTTCATCTCTACTCTGCATTTTGTAATAGTAAAGTTGCTTTCATATAAGAATGGATAAGGCTATGATGCTTATGTTGAAATTTTCTTTTGTATCTCAATAAGAGGTTCCATTTCTTCTACCCAAATCACTGTTGTTGTTGTCATGAGTTTCTGTTTGATGATTCTCTTGGATATCTATGAAATTATGCACTATTAAGGTTTTGAAAAGTTGACTAGGTTTAATTCTAGTAATTATCATCTAATATTTTTGTCTCCCTTTGGTAGACATTTTGGTTGTGGGCTGGCCTAGTTTGGTGTTAGTCTTAGGAGTTGTACTTCACTAAATTAAAATATAATTCAATTCTTGTTATGGTAACCTATCAATTGTATGCTGTGTGTTTGATGCAATCATGCATGCATCTGGCAACTGAATTGGGAAGGAGATAATGAGATTCTTATTATTTAATTTCAGCTTTGCTATTTCTCTCTAACCATAGAGGATCTTCTTAGTATCATGCATCTCCAAGGTTTTCCATTTCCATTGCTTACAGGATTATGTTGCAACAAGATGGTATAAAGCTCCTGAATTGTGTGGATCCTTTTTGCTGTAATGTGCATGAATTTTTGTTGGCTAGGTATGTGGAATCAATTTGATAATGCACTAACCTTTGCTCTATCCTTTGGTAGTGCTAATTTCCTTTGCTTCAATTATAAATTTTGTTTATTCTTTCTGTCATTACACTGATTGTTTCAAAGATTTTATTTGGAATGGAGCTTGGATATTAGGAACATTGTGTGTTCTAGGTTGTACAAAATGGAAACCTAGTCTTATTCTCCAGAATGTCAGCCCTAGCATTGCTATGGATGCGTGTTGTGTGGTGGTGGGAACTGAATTGTGTGCTTGTATGGAGAATTGCTTGATTTGAATTGCTCTGACTTTTTCCCCTGTCATAATATGATGTAGATGAGCATTTCTCTTCACCATTTCGAAGTTTTGAAAATGGTTCAGAACTCTGGATGTCATATGCTTTGTGTGCATTTGTCCATATGCATTTGTTTGATATGATTTCTAATGATTTTGATACCGTCAAAAGCTTTGAGATAGTGTCTCTGATTGCATCAACGATTTCCCTCCCCCCCCCTGATTTTTCAGTTTCTTGAAATCAAAATTTGTTCCATTTCTACCCCTTCAAAATTTTTCTTAAATTGTTATATTAGCAAGGAATATAATAACAAAAATAATTTGCAGAATGTTTCCAAGAAAAAAATCCAATGCTAAATGCTGATTTTTTTTTGGAATTACTTTCATGTAGATAAATTATTGTCAGGATGTTATTTCCTTACTTTTACTGCTCCACTTCTAATCTTTAGTGATTTGTATTAAACACCTGTTGAAACTTGGAATGGCATTTTTCAGGCACACATCTACTGTCGTTCTAGTCACGCTGAAGACTTGAGCTCAACCCTGTCAGCAGATGATATCTGCTCTGCATTTCTTGCAAATATTGATGAACATATATAATTCGGCTTGAACATATATAATTCGGCTAGTGTGAAATTCCTTGGTCGAGTTTATTCTTTACCACCATGGTCAGTCGGTATATTACCAGATTGTAAGAATGTTGCTTTCAATACTGCTAAGGTAACACTCTAAACCATTGGCTGTAGTTCTTTTTCTTTCCAAGTTGATTGTACTTGTACCATTGGAATTTTCCTGAAGTGAATAGGATTGTAAATGTCTTTTTGTTGAATTTGATCCATAGCTATCAGATTGTCAAACTAACACATAATACTTATCAAAGAAATGATGAACTGCAGGACATGAGAGATGGCATGACAGATGGGGGTGCTCATAAAATTGGTTATAAAGGGTGGGTGTATAGCTAGTTTGATGCCATTCCTCTTGGACCTCCTGTCATATGAAGGGTGAGTTGGCGGAAGTGGGATCCTCTCCACCTTAGGCATGTTTTAATCTAAGAATTACCTGCTCTAATTTCTCAAGCATTAGTTGTTTCTGTCTTCTCTTTCTAGTTGAATAGACTACCAGACAGGTTTTCTCCATTTCTTCTTTTTTCCTTTTCTCCATTTCTTGTTTTTAGGAGAAACTGTTTCACAACTTTTCTACAAAGAAGTGAGGTGAAAGAGGTCTACAAGATCCATGTAGATATTCGACAAAGAATGGAATTTAAAGGCGATGAGGTCCCAAGCCCGGGTAAAGGAGGAGGGAGAATGGGCATCAAGGTGAGTCGTGTACTTTTCATTCATTTTCTGAGAGACATTTTTAAAATGCTTGATGGTTAATTTCAAGAGTTTTCCTATAAAATGTATTAGTAATGGCTTCTTCTACTACCATCTGAGGACCTTAAAGGCCCAACTAACTTGAGATTTTTATATGCAGGCTGATGTATTTTTAGCCCCACGGATCAATGTTGCCATTGCAAGGTTCAATATTGAAATGGTAAAGTTTTTAACTATTTATTTTATCTTTGTTTATTCCTGTTCTTCATAAATAATCTGACATCTTAGCCTTCTTTCATTACCATCTAGTTTTGTCACTATTTGTACATACGTCAATCTCATGAGTCTTACTTTTTGTAATTTTCTTACCCTTGTAGTGATTATCAGTAAGCAGTGGGCCATCATTGAAAGATTGGCAAGTCCAGGTACATGTTTGTAATCTTTTTAGGCATGAGCCCTAAGCTTTGTGAGGCCCACTTCAATGTATGTGTTGCATTCATTCCATTCATGCGTTTCGCTAGTTCTTTTTAGGCATGAGCCAAAACACAAGGCAGATCCAAAGCCCAAGTGGACCACACCACATAAACAATGGGGGTTATAAGCCCACCATTAGAAACTTCTTGGGGGCTGTCGAAGTTTTGAGGCGCGGGGTTGAAGATTTGAGGTGCTGGTCCAACTTTTTTTTATTTATATTTCTTTTCCTTTTACACACGCCTACATGTGTGTACTCGAACCCAAGACTTTAATGTTTGTTGAAACGCAAAACATCTACTACTGAGCTGTGCATTGAGAACCAGGGTCTAACTTGATCTGATCTAAAGTTCGGGTTCAGCTAGTCATGTGCAGGCTGAACCTGACCTATGTTCCACCTCTATTTTTTTTTTTCAAATTTTTTTATTTTTATTTTTATTTTTTATAATGCTCAGTGTGGCAACCTTTTCAATTTTTTGCATTCTTCAATTACGCACCTCTAAAGTTTGAATTAGTGTTCGAAAGAGCCAATTCCAACAAGTGGTCCTGATGGTTTGATGATCCAGACCTTTGATCTGCCAGATGCCATCATTGTTCTCCTAGCTCGTGTCATAACCCTTTAATAGATGCTCTACGAATGGACTATTGAGAAATAATACAACAGTCCATGTAAATAGGCCAAACATCAAACGACTAGGATCTTTAGATCTGAAAATTATTGGGCCATCCCTCCATTTATGATGGGACCCATTAGTCCAACAGTATTGGTCAGTTAGCAATGGGGCCTGCTTGCCGAGATGTCCCAAACAGTAATAATCTTCAGATAATTGATCATCTGTAACTCCATAAAATAATGCTTATCTACCGTGGCTGTTGTATTTTTGTCATATCTGAAAATTAAAATTTAATTATGTTAAATGGTCTATTTTGCAGTTAATACAAAGAATGGTTGTTTTGTTGTATACACTGAACATTCGATGTTTAACTGTACTATGAATCAATCCCTTCCAGATATGGGTTAAAATGCATTTTCCAAGTAATGTATGGGATTGGGAACTGTATCGAGGATAATGGTTTTCATTACTACTTCCCATGGCTATAATTGCAGTCACCTACAGTGGAAAATGGGCTGATATGGACTGCCACCAACCCTCTTTGGGCTGGGGTTTGGTTGATCAGATTGGGCCTGACAATTTGTTAATTGTGTTCATGGGCTTCTATCATAAGCTCAAGCCCAACCCAAATTGGGCTGCACCCAAAAGCCGATGGATACGGATGGACTTTGTTGCAGGCCGAGAATTTGGCGTAGTTGTGGTGCACAGGTTGCAGCTTTTTTCAGTTAAGAGTTAAGACTAAGTTGGATGTAGATGGTTGTAAAAATTTATGGATGTATTCCACTTTTCAGTCATTGGTGGAGCAGCAATTGCTGGTTTTGGACCATCTGTATGCATTTTATGGCTGCATTTCAGTGATTGTCTAATAATGGTGTTAGTTGAGCATTCTGGTGGCCAGGTTCTATTGATGGAACACTGGATGTTTGGATTATGGCATTATATGCAATCTTCTGCCAGCTATGTTGCTAGTCATCTTTGTTAAGTAGCAGATTCATACTTGGTTTTTAACACTTCTGTTTCCATCATTAGAGGCTGCTTCAAAATTGGTTTCCTTGAGAATATTGGTTGCTTGTTAATTCCAGCTTTGTAGGCTAGAAAGTAATGTGGCCTGTGCTTGTTGTATTTGGATCATGGATAGCATTGATATAGTTACAGGCAGATGTGGTATCAGAATTAGGGAGGTTAATTGGCCATTGGATGGTCTTTTCTGTGTTGAAGTTTAGGATGGGGTAGCTGTAGATTTTCAGGCAAAGCAGAGATCTTGGACCATAGTTTAAATAAAAATCATAAATGAAAAAAAATTCCTGCTGTGTAAAATGGTTCATAATGAACTCCCATGCCAATTGACCAGTGGTCCATCTTTTCATTTTATCTTCAGCCACAGTTTTATATTAATTCGTATCTGATGGATTTCAGCCAATCATAACTATAATCTGATAACTATAATCCATCTCAAGTCCTTTGGTGTTATATGAGTTATAAAATTTAGCATTGCCACACTCATGCCGAATCTTACTCAGAAAGATTTGTTCCTGCTCTGAAGTTTCTTTCTTGTTTCTAGCACATACATATGCATCTGTTTTTGACACCCAGTCTGTTCGAGATATTTCGGGTTGTTTGCTTGAGTAGAAAGGTTCCGTGGGCTGTTCTTAAGTCTTATTCAATGGCACTTGCAGGGACCTAAAAGAGCTTTCTTTGCGAGGGATATTGGCCCCAGAGCTTGGGAAACTTAGCCACTTGAGAGCTCTGTAAGTATCATTTGAGCAGTTCTGTGGGGAATCTGAATTCTACTTAATGCTATTTGCTATATGAAGTTTTACATGCACACAGGAGCACTGTTTCATGCATACAGGCACACATATACATTAAACATCATATTTCATTCAAATACATACCTCTCTATGTAACTCAGACATAATCACATGGTCTCAGATATGGTAACACATGAAGTCATATTTCATTATGGATTAGAGTCATACAAAATATTTGCATTAAGATCATCATCATCATCATCATCATTATCAAGAAGAAGAAGAAACGTAATAGACTTTTGACATTGAGTTTACATTTTTGAATTTTCTGTGCAAAACCCTAGCAGGGGGAGATTTGGTTTGCATCAATAAATAAAATATATTAGCAAAAAATAGGGAAAATATTCTGACATGCATGTCTGAGATGGCAACACTTTTATTTCAAGTGTTCTTGTTACATTAAATCCTCTCCTTTGGGGCAATGAGGTGCTTTTCCAGAATGTGAGACAAACTTTGACCAATTGCTCTGTTTAGTAGAATTGACTTCTAGGGTTTTTTTATTTTTTTATTGTGTTGGACCCATGACAGGGGACATGAACTCTTGTTCACTAAGGATAGGGCTGTAGATAGGAATGATTGGGGAAAGAAAATTCATGAAGCCAACCCCAAATAGTTGGGATGAGGCTACGATGATGTATTAGATTCCAATCACCTTCTCTTTTCTGTTTCATTTATCTTGTCTTAGTGTCAACACAACCGAGCCAGTGAGACTTGTCTTTCGGAGAGGTGGTATATGAGGGTGTCAATGGGTCAGGCCAGCCCATGATGTATTCAGCCTGGCCTGTCACAGCCCGGGCTTATGCCTAGGCTTCTTGTTCCATCGACCTAAATGTTCAGGCTCAATTAATATTTGGCCAGGATTGAGCTAAGGTTAATTGGCCCATCAGGTCTGGTCCGGCCGGCCCATGCCAGATTATATGGATAACAGTGTATATTGGATATCTCTCTATAGGGATTTCCTTCCCTCTTTCCTGGTCTAGTTGTCTTTGCTTTAACAAGATTGTTACATTTCAAAAGAGAAAGAAAGCATATCGGTCATATGTATGTGTGTATGTGCATGTGTGTGTGGCATTACATGTATAAATTGCATGGTGGGCTGAGCCGATGCCATGAAAACTTGGCCAGTTTCAGTGTCAGATCTGGGTGGGGCTTGGGCTGATTTCTTGTGTCAGTGAGGCAAAGCACCAGCCGATTTCTTGCATTGGCAGTGTCCTCTCCAAGAATCACTTCCGTGGTGTCATACCTAAGGAGCTTGCTGGATTGACAATGCTGGAGCTATTAGACTTAAGGGCTAATGACTTGAGCGGAACAATTCCAGCAGAGATGGGCAATATGCTTTCACTTAAGTAAAGTGAGTCCTTAATTGCAAATGTCAAGCGTAATCCATGCTCATGAACTATCCATCCTTTCTTGTAAATGTTATGCCTAAAATTTTATTGCATTATAGTGGTTGGACTGAAATATCACATATGCAAATTGTCTTTCATTAAATGCATTTATTTACATCTATATGTTACCATTTCATTTTCCAATGTTGAAAAGACATTGATTTTGTTTTTTCCTTACGCAGGCCGCTGGTGATCTGTCAGTAAAAATTGGTGAGTTTCGAAGGCATACTTGGATGGTATTGACTTTTATATGTATATTCTGTCCAATTCATTGGTGACTTCGTAAACTATAGTAAAAAAAAAAAGAGAAAAAAGATCTCATCCAATGTGTATCTTTGCTATCTAGATATCTCTCATGTTACTAGAGCTGAGGCTGTGTGTGTTGGTTTGTGCAGGGGCCATACTATTGTGGTGATGGAGCTGACAAGGCATTTGGACGATGACTGCTCCTATTATACTTACAATCGGTGATCTGTTGTATTCTGAAATTTGTTTATTTAGAAATGTGAATGTAGGATGCATTGTATGTTTTGATTGCTATTTGTAATATGAATGCATCCTTTTCTTTTCTGATTGCATTTTATGTACTATTTCTAGCAGCATTAATTGTATTAGCTTAGTTGAGCTGATCAATCACAGTAGGTTCTTGCAATGCTAATAGACACCATTGGTATAAATTTATTTTATTTTCAAAATTAGCTACGGATATTAGCCGTAGCTAGAAAGCCGTAGCTATTGCTATTTCACCGGTTGCTACGAATTTATTATGCTACGAATTTAATCCGTAGCATTTTACTAAACCCTAAACCCTACAAATATTATTCGTAGCTGTTTGTGCAGTTCCCTCCAGAATTATAGCTACGGATATGCTATGGATTTAATTCGTAGCCATTGAGACCTTACCTACACAATCGACTTTTAGGTTGTTCTACAGACTATAACCATAGCAGCAATCATTTAGCTACGGTTTTTATCCGTAGCCTTTGTTCCTTTTCTGGTAGTGGGTCTTCACATATAATTAAATTATTGGCGACAAGTTGGAGTTTCCATCACTAAATAGAATTTGTGATGCCGTATTTGCGACAAAATTGGCAACAAGCACACAATCATGGCAATGACCTTGGCAACGGGTTTGAGATTTTTAGCGACGAGTGGATTTGTTACAAAATACTTTATTAGAGACGAGTTTCATGTTAAGCGACGTTTTACAATATATAATGGTGATATGTTAACTCATCACTAATTAGCTATCTTTTGCAACAAGTTATTAGGTTTTGCAAATAATTAACTCATTAGTGATGGGTTGATGTTTTCGTCGCTATATATGTAGTTTATTCGCGACGAGTCTCATATTTAGCGACGTTTTACGATATGTAATGACGATGTGTCAACTCGTCACTAATTAACTGTATTTTGCGACAAGTTATTAGGTCGTCGCAAATAGTTGAGTTATTGGTGACAAATTACTGTTTTCGTCTAAATAGAATTAGTGATGCCGCATCTGCAATAAACGTGGCGACGAGCAACACTCGTCACTAAAAGTTTTTAGCGCGAGTTTGGAGTTTTTAGCGACGAGTTGACTTGTCGTGAAAAGACTGAATTGTTGTAATGATAGCAAATATCTGAAATGTCTGAAATATGTTAATTTGACACATTATATTTCCCGTTTGGAAATGTTTTATATAATAAAGGAATTATTTTTTATTAAATGAAAAAAAAATCATTATGTTTAATTCAAATAAACTAAAATACTTAATAGAAAATTAAAATATTATTATTCATAAAAAAATATATTAAGAAAATCAATGATTTGCATGTATAAGTGTGGCCCCACCTGACCGGGCATATGGTCCAAAAGGCCTCGAATAGCTCGTCCATATTTCATGTAGTTTTCATTAAAGCAGAAGCGTTATTCCCCCTAAACGGACTTTTTGTTGAGAAGATCATGTGCATTCGAACATACACTGATTACCATGTATTCCAACCATGTGGTGCCTACTTTTGTGTATGAGTATCACCCAAACCCGTCCGTTAGATATGCCCCTTAGCCTAGGTGGGCCACACCAAAGGGAGCAAGCAATGGGGGAAACTGGGGAGAGTGAGCCACACCATAGAAATATTTAAATGGGGGCAATTGGGTCCACTTTTTCGTGTATATGTCATCAAATCCAGTCATTAGGTTTGCCCCACGAGGATGAAGAATGGACACGCCAAAACTGAGATGGACGCACCAAAAACTCAAATGAGTTGTGATAGTATATACATGTGTGATCCTGTGAATTATGGCACAACTAGTGGCAATCTATAAGCATTTCAAAGGTTCACCAGGAAGCAGATTTCTGCCAAAGGTTCCCACACTGGAATCCAAGGTGGAGCCCATCGTGATGTTTATGGGAAATCCACCCCGTCCATCCTTTTTGTGAGCTCATTTTAGGACTTTCCACTAAAAATTAGGTGGATCTGTGGGGCCTACTGTAATGTATATGTTTTATCCATACCGTCTATCCGCTTTTTCATATCATTTAGGGGCATAAGATTAAAAATTTAAAAAAAAAAAGGAAAAAAGAAAAAAAGAAAAAAAAGAGGTAGATATAAGGCTAAAGTGGGCCACACTGTAGGAAATAATGAAAATTTGGCGCCTATCGTTGAAAATTTCTTAGGCCCATAGAAGCCTTGATCAATTTGGTATTCATCTTTTTCCTTTTTCATGCCGGTACATGTGACCTTATGAAGAGGTTACATGGGTAATAAACGTCATATTGGATTCTACGAAAGTTTCAATAATAGTTATTCAAATTTTGTTGGTTTCTATGATGTGGTCTACTTGAGTTTTACATGTGCCTCATTTTTGGGCTCATGCTCTAGAATGATTTGAAAAAGTTGATGGACGGTGTGGATGTAACACATAAATCATGGTGGGCTCAGAGGAGTGCCCCATGTTAAAAGTTGGGATATGTATAACACAAGGGAGAAAATCTCTCTTGCAAAGGATAATTTTGGATTAAAAAAAATAATCACAGAGTGCATTCTTGATTCCCCATTATGCTAGACTCCTATCACGGAAAAATTTCAACATAAAATGGTGGAGCCTTTTCATTCTTTCACAATAACAAACACTACTAAACGTGGAAAATTTTCTAAATTTCGTGTTGAGTACAAAAATTCAGCATTAACAAAGAGGCCCTAAGTCTAAAACTCTGTCCTAGGTTTGAGCTCATTATTTAAAGGGTTATAATTTCATTTTTTAAAAACCATGAATCAAATTATTTCAAATTTATTAGGAATTACATTTATTCGCTGAGGAAGACGGTGATCGGTCTCATCACGTCCCTCCCTGTGTCATCAGTAAGCCCAAGCCTGACCAATTTACCAAGCAGTCCAAGAAATCTTGCCCAAACCCGGCCCATGAATGATTACCCTTTGACTAAGCCTAACCCACTTAAAGCTTATCAAGCATGACCCAACCAGACCCATTTAATTGGACATGAGTTGGGCTCAACTGACCCGACCCAACCTTCCAGACCCAAATTCAGGTTTGAGATTTGAATTTGAAGTTAGGGTTATGCATAAGCTAGCCCAGTCAATAGAAATGTTTCATCTGCACCCTTTTTTTTAAATTTTATTTTGCTTTGGGTTTTGGGTTTGGCTGGTCTATTCGTTTGGCCCAACCCATTTACGACCTGCATGGGTCTGTAGGATTAAGTAGAGTTTAACCCAGGCCCTACAACCCACTTTGTTAAATGGATCACATTTGTAGCCCGAACCTGACCCATTAGTCATTTAGCTCGGCTAAAACCCACTTCAAAAGCGGGACCCATTGCCACCCCTAATTGTAGCCCATGAATCAAGCCATGTGATTATCTTAAGCATCACCCGTCTTGAAAATTGGAAGAGGTCCAGGTTCATGGTAGGTACGTGGCTAAACTATAACGCACCTATCTGCAGGCGCCAAACATTATCATCTTTCATATGCTAAGGGGGCAATTTCTGTGAGATCTCAACAGTTCGATTTCATGAATAGCTCATCCACGGTATAATACAATATACTGATGGTCTAGATTGCCAGATCATATGTCCTACTTGCCAGAATTGAGAACGCGTGTATATTGTGGAAGATGCTGTCCCCCACTTGGACAGACAGGGTCCAGGCAGGGGCTCTGTGAGGCCCAAAGTGATGTATATGTTTTATCCATTCCATCCCTCCATTTTTCCAGATCAATTTTGGGTATAAGGATAAAATTTAGTTATATTCAACGCTCAAGTGGACCACACAGTGGGGGCTGAACGTACTCCTTTCCATTCATCCAGACCTATTTGATCTTATGAACGGGTTGGATGGCAAATAAACATCATGGTGGGCACTAGGAAGATTTCAACAGTCTGCGTCATTATGACCGCTTCTTCCTTCGTTGTGGTTCACTTGAGCTGGATCTTCCTCTATTTTAGAGTTACACCCTACAATGATATGAAAAAAAATAGATGGACAGTATGGATAGAACATATACATCACACTGGCCCCACAAAGACCCTGCCTGGACCGCGTCCATAGTCGCAAGGGCAGGACTCAATCCGAATCGCTTTTTGAAGGGTTTGGCAGATAATTTAGTAGAGCGCGAAGAACCTGCACACGGTAAAGCCATCTCTTCACCATACATGTGGTAGGATGATGTACCAATCGGGTTCATTCACATTTTGGCCAATAGCATTAAAGCCTTGCCTAATTTAAATCACACCCATTAAACAATTCTATCAGTCTAATTAGTTGCTATGAAAGTGACGGTCGAAAATAAAAATAGCAAGTGGACAAACATTCAGTGAAGTAAATCTAAGGGTAAGATTGAGAAATGGGTTTTAATTTTTGAAACATACTGGTATGAAGTGGATGGATCGACTCAATAGATACATCTCACGGAGCTACGGCTACCGGGTCTTCTGCATCTGCGGCTCAAGGAAGCGGATTGCGTCCTGCCCCCGCTGGACGATCGTCTGTCCATGCAGTGATCTGTGGGGCCCACTATGATGTATGGATTTTATCTACACTGTCCATTTATTTTTCCAGATCATTTTAGGATATGAACCAAAAAAAAAGAGGCAAATCCCAGGCTCAAGTGGACCATACAGTGGGGATTGAATTCTTACTATTGAAAACTTCCTGTGAGTGGCAGAAGTTTTGGATCATTCTCATATTTGTGTTTTACCTTCGTACACTTTATCAAAAGGTTGGATGGCAAATAAACATTACCGTGGCCTCTGGGAAAATTTCAACACTAAGTTTCATTATCGCAGCTGCCTCCTGTGGTGTGGTCCACTTGAGCATCGGAGCTGTCTAACTTTTAGGCTATATCTTAAAATGATTTGAAAAAAAATGGTTGGACGGCGTGGATAAAACCTATACATCACGGTGGGCTGCACATAACCCTTACCTAGAAGCGGATAGAGTGTTGTACCACATAGCAGCGATATGGCTGGTGTGGGCACGAGTCGCGGGAAGACAGCGGACGCAGATCAGATGCTGACAGGTTGAGCAGCGAGACTAGGTACTAAAGTGACGTCACCAAGTTATGTGAGACCAGCCATGATATATGTGTTGTATCCACACCATCAATCTGTTTGGACATATCATTTTAAGGCATGCCACGAAGAATGAGTCAGACCCAAATATGGAGTAGAGCCCACAACCGAAAACAGTGGGAAGAGTGACGCCCACAGTTGAAACCTTCCTAAGGTCCACTATAATGTTTATCTGATATCCAACGTGTTCATAACTTAAGACGGACGTGAAAGAAGGGTAAACACAAATTTCAGCTTGATCGAAAACTTTTTGTGATCTTTAGAAATTTTTAATGGTGGGTGTCACTCCCTCCACTGTTTTTGTGGTGGGTCCACTAGGGCTTTGGATCTGACTCATTCTTTGGATCTTGTTGTATTAAATGAGATTGCATTACCAATCCCACTTTGAAATTCAGAATGGCATGTTGGGAAGGAAGATGAGATGGGATTAAATTTAATTTTGTAGGCTTTGGAAAATGAGCATTGTGTTAGAAAGTGTAAGATAGGATTGCTAATCCCATGGATGACCGCTTTTTACCTCATCCAAGTTTAATCCAAATGCAATTTGAAAGTAAAATTTAAAATTTATTTTTCAATGCATACATTCTAAACATAGTACTAGAAAATATGGGATAAACTTGTTATTATTATTATTATTTTTTTGGTTAGCTTGTTAGCACACACCCATGCCCATACACACTCCATATGGGATAAACTTATGGACAATTCCTTACACATGCATTTATTATAACTTTTATAATTCCACCCACCTTAATCCCACCTATTGTAGTTGGCCAAACATACCCTAAATTGATATCTCCGAATGGATGGACGGTGTGGATACAACACATACATCATTGTGTCTCACAAAATTTGGTCACTTTGGTAGCAAGTCCCGCTACTCAACCTGTCAATAGCTAATATGCGTCTCATTACAGCTCTTCAATCTCCAAGTTGTACGAACGGTTTAAATGAGATCAAAGTTATATGTGCAAAAATGATGTATTTATTATATCCACGCTATTAATCCATTTTGTGAGATCATTGTAGAGCATGATACCAAAAATGATTAGTATCAGATCTTAAGTGGATCACACCAGTAATAGCAGTGGGACAATGATTCTTATCCTTAAAACCTTCATAGGGCCCACCATAGTTCTTATTTTCCATCCAATCTGTTTATAAGGTCACACAGACCCGGATGAATAGGAAAGAAAATATAGTATCAATTCAAAACTTCTGTGACACCCAAAAGGGTTTCAACAGTAGATGTTCAATCCCTACAGCTTTTTACAATGTGGTCCAGTTGATGTTTGGATCTATCTTAATTTTTGGTTTAAGGTATAGGCTGAGCTCTCAAAATGAAAGGACGGTTGGGATATAACACATACATACATCATTATGAAAGAACTTGGTGACGTAAACACACCAGCGGTATCGCTGGTGTGCGGTACACCAGCCAATCCACTCCCCCCTGCATGAACGCATTAACCATTTTTAATGCGGGCAGGATACAATCGGATACGGATGGGCTACTCCCCCTGCCACCAGCCATGTGGTTGGTGGTCGGTAATATGTGGGCCCCACCATGATGTATGTATTTCATCCATGCTGTTCGTCCATTTTTACAGATCATTTTATGGCTCGATACCAAAAATGAGAGGTATATAAATCTCAGGTGGACCACACCGCAGGAAAACAATAGTGATTGGATGTCCACCATTAAAATCCTCCTCAGGTCACTGTACTGTTTATTTGACATCCAATCTGTTGATTAGGTCATACAGACCTAGATGAAGGGAAAAAACAAAAGATCAGCTTGATCCAAAACTTTTATGACCCACAAATTTTTTTTAATGGTCGAAGCTCATTTAACACTGTTTCCAATAATGTGGTCCACTTGAGATTGGGATATACATCATTTTTGGTCTTATACCTTAAAATGATCTACAAAAATAGATGGACAGCATGGATGAAACACATACATCATGGTGGGGCCCACAGAGCCCAAACCATCAGCCATTGGCCGGTGGCCGGAGGAGTAGCCAATCTGTTTCCGACACAATCCGCTTCCACGGCCCGAAACCAAGTTCCCAACCGTAAGAGGATCGGCACATCAGCTATATAGCTGAGTAGTGACGTCAGCCAGTTCTGTGAGTCCCATCATGAGGTATGTGTTATATCCAAACCGTCCATCCATTTTTTGGGCTGGTTATAAGGATTGGGACAAAAAAATAAAATTGATCTAACAATCAAGTGGACCACATTAAAAAAGAAAAAAAGAAAAAAAGAAGGGGATTGACCATTGAAACCCTTTTGGGGTTCACAAAAGTTTTGGATCGATATGAAATTTTTTTTCCCTCTTCATCCAGATATTTGGGGCGTCATGAATAGATTGGATGGAAAATAAACATTATGGTGGGCCCTATGAAATTTTTAACGGTGAAAATCATTATCTCAACTGCTATTTGTGGTGTGATCGGTTGATCTTTGGATATGATTTATTTTTTGGATAGTACTCTAAAACGATCTCCAAGAATTGATGAACGGTGTGGATATAATAAATGTATTACTGTGGAGCCCAGGTAACTTTGATCTCCATTGAACCGTTCGTACAACTTGGAGATCGAGGAGCGTCAGTGCTCGTCTTCCCACGACACGTACCCACACCAGCTAGATAGCTGCTATGTGGTGCACCAGCCATTCCGCTTACCAACCGGTTTTCTCTGGAGAAATTTCCTAGCGTACGACCCATATATGTTCCACCAACCTTTTTAAGCCCACTTCTTTTTAAGCTTCAGAGAATAAGTCTCTGCTATACGGACGCCTCTGCATTTGACGAAAATGCCCCTGCTCTAAAATTTTCACTCCATCTACTCCCTTATACGCAAATACACGTCGGAACTCTCCCTGCCATCTCCATTCCTTATTTCACTAGAGTTGGGCAATTCTAATCCGATCCGGTGGATCCAACCCGATTCGACTAGATACAACCCATTCCGAACCGATCCGACGGCCTGGATCGGTGCGGATTGAGTAGGGCAGTCCAGATTCGAAAGATTTTTGGGTTGAGTTCGGATCTATACCTACTTAAACCAATCCGATTCGATCCGACTCAACCCGATCCGGCCCCATCATTATGTGTGTTTCATCCATTCTGTTCATTCATTTTACATATCATTTTAGGGCTTCATGTAAAAAAATGATAGTGATATAAATCTCAGGTGGACCACACTATAGAAAAATAATAATGATTGGATATCCTCCATTATAATCCTCCTAAGGTCCACTGTATTGTTGATTTGACATTTAATCTGTTGATTAGGTCACAAGGACCCAGATGAAAGGAAACAATAAATATCAGCTTGATCAAAAACTTTTATGGCCTCCAAAACATTTTTAATGGTCAACGTTCATTCAACACTGTTTCCTACAATGTGATCCACTTGAGATTTCAATATACCTCATTTTTTTCCTCAAAACATAAAATGATCTATAAAAATAGATGGAGGGCATGGATGAAACACATACATCATGGTGGGGCCCATAAAGCACCAACCACGGGCCATTTGCTGGTGGCAGGGGGAGTCGGCCAGTAGGCCATATGGGTGTCTGAGCTCCTCGAGCTCCGGGCGTTCCTCAAGCTCTGAGTAGTACGAACGGTTCAAAGGAGATTAAAGTTATATGGGCCCCACAGTGATGTATTTATTATATCTACACCGCTCATATATTTTAAGAGAACATTATAGGACATTATCCAAAAAATGAATAATATCCAAAGATCATCTTGACCACACCACAAATAGCAGCAGAGAATGATTTTCGCCGTTAAAGAATTTGTGTGGTCCACTTAATAGTTAGATCTGTCTTATTTTTCGTCTCAAGCCTTAATACGAGCTCACCAAATGGATGGACGGTTTGGATATAACACATACCCAATGATTAGACCCACACAACTCGCTAATGTTGATACAAAATCACAACTGTGCTGGCATGAAAAGTAAGTCACAATTTCTTGCCATGCATGTCAAGTAAACATCTAGTAAAAACATGAATACGTAGATGGAAAGCTCTTTCAGAGCCATGTGGGGCTCACCTTGATGTATATGTTTTATCTAAGCCGTTCATCCATTTTGACATATCATTTTAGGCCTTGAGCAAAAAAAGGCATATATTAAAGGTTGAAGTGGACCACATCACATGAAACAGTTGAAATAAATTTATACGATTCGAATCGTACCCAACTCGATCCGACTCGGTTTCTCTGACCGAGTCAGACTTGGTTCGGGTCAGGCGACTCATGTATCGGATTGGTTCGGGTCAGGTGACCCGGATTTGGTTCCGGATCGGATCGAGTTTGGGTCAAACCATTGACATTTCGGATCGGATCGAGTTGAACCCAATCCGATCCAATTCGGACCGATGCCCAGCTCTAATTTTCACCCATTTTCTTCATGAAATCTCCATAGAATCTCCATAGAATCCCTATCCAACTATCACATTATATCTTCCATCATCCATTCTACTCAAGGCTATCCGTTTTCCTTTTCTGAGAGGACGTGGATGCATTAAATGTGAAATGTCACACCCCAAACTCGGAAACCGGGCTTACAAAATTTTCGATCACCGAATCTAGTGCCGACAGCCTCCGTAGTACCCCATTCTCAGCTCTCGGCACCCATACACCAGGTTCCGACCCTGGGATGCTACAAGGAGGATTTTAAATCACCAATTTAATTGTAATAACTATAACCATAAGTATAACCCACGAACAATAACCACAAGAACACCATCACAAGATCCACTATGATAAAAAAAACTTTTAAGTGCAATGCATCTGAAGGGAATATAAGATAATGCAAAAGATAGAAACTCCAAAAGCTCGTCTGCATGCTCCTGCTACTACTATGCTACGACTGCGTCCTGGTGTCACTTGCATGCATCAATCGTGCATAAGTTTATAGAAAGCTTAGAGGGTGGTGTAAGTGTGTGCGTAATATAAGCGTGCTCAAAATGCAAGGTCAGAGTAATGCGGAATCATGGTGATGAGTAAATGAATGCAATCAGCCGTACCAAGGCTATGCGGTGCAAGATATGAATGCTATCGACCATAACACGGCCATGCGATGCGATATGCAACTCAAGCATGCCAATCCTCATCATATATCAGTACAGTTCTCATTTTGGATAATCACCGGGGTTTAGTACACTCTAAGTGGCACTACTACTCTCCTAGTCACACAGTCCAAGTGAGCGTAAGAAACCTCACTATCCGCCCGGCCAATAGTCTACCAATACCTATCCGGCATGACGATAGTGGACCCATTCACGAGCTGGTCAAACTCAGCCTAGTATTGCCCCCTACCCTCGGGCGAGTAAGGCCACACCCTTTTCCAACCGACCACGACACAGTGGGAGACGTGGCCTCCTGGTATTCGGCCCTCGTGCACTCATACATCTACTTGGTCTCGATGTTAGAGTCATCCTCTGGTACCATCGGGTTTAGAAATTTTTACCCAAGGACATTTATGGCGCCCGTATACTAAAACCAAACATTTTTGGTATCTAATCTAGCCACCCACGATGTGTCTGTGGAGGCTTTGGCCCTGATGTCGCTAGGGCACATAATAATCATGATCACACAAATGCAAGAGCATGAATTACCCTACCAAATATGCAACAATCCTGCGTCTACCGAGCGCTCATGTGGGGCAGCTCCACCTGTCAGGGAGCCCATAAATGATCTGCCCGAAGGCATATGCTATGATCAGTCACTTCTCATATCAGACATTCATATGATGCGTATGATCATGAATCATGGATCTATAGTATACATGTTATGTGGTGATGGGCTCTGATCAAAACGAAGATGGGCCTAGACGACCTATATGCTACAGGTATGAGCCTATTAATTGGCCCTAGGGAGAGAGAGACAATACAGACATTTAACCAACATCATCCTTACAATGTGGACATCAAACCATCATTGCTCCCAAGGCACGGCCTGCCATGAATCACATATTGCAATGGGCCTTATATAGATCTTCTTGGGCCTCGACCCAAGGGCCCAAATACATCAAATGGGTCTTAAACCATGGACTCATATATCTTAAGTGGGCCTTAGTGGGCGGGCCACAAATACATTAAGCTGGGCCTAATCACATGAGCCTTGCATACGTCATAATGGGCCTCATAATATGGGCCTTATACAAATCAAGGTGGGCCTCAACAAGGACCACCAATACATCAAGATGGGCCTCAACAATGGGCCTTAAATTATCTCCAAAATGGTTGGACGGTTTGGATGAAACACATGCATCATGATGGAGCCCACACTAATGGAGGGTGTGGATTACAATACATACATAAGTGGGTCCCATGTGGGGCCTACCATAATGTTTATTTTCCATCCAACCCATTGATAAGGTCACTCAGACCTGGGGCCCATAGTAATGTTTACTTTCCACCCAACCTGGGCTCACTGCAATGTTTATTTACATCCAATCCGTGCATAAGTTCACGTGGACCAGGGCCTACCATAATGTTTATTTACATCCAACCTATACATAAGGTCACGTGGACCAGGGCCCACCATAACGTTTATTTACATACAATCTGTTCACAAGGCCACGTGGACTAGGGCCCACCATAACGTTTATTTACATCCAATCTGTTCACAAGGCCATGTGGACCAGGGGAGAAACTGGGCCCACTGTACTGTTTATTTGCATCCAGTTTGTTGATAGGGTCTGGACCAGGGGGGCCCACTGGAACGTTTATTTGCCACCCAAATTGTTCATAGGGTCACGGTCAGGGGCCCACCGCAATGTGGTTTGCAAATCCAGCCCACCCATTATGTGTGTCCCACTTGGCTGAGGGTTCAGACCAAGTTTCTGCCGCATCCAAATTTCAGGTAGGCCCCACCAAGTGTTTTTATATGTTTAGGCATGTCTTCACATGATTTTAAATGGCGTGGCCCACCTGAGTTCCGTATACAGTTGACTTTTGGGGCGGCCTCCTGGTCCGAGGGGACCCATCAAATGCATGGTGTCGATGTTCGAAACGCATCACGGTGGGGCCCACAGCTGGAGCCGTGAGGGCCAGCCCGCCGTCCCTCCGCCAGCCGCAGGCAGCGCCTGCTGCGTCTTGACAGCAGCGCTACTGCTGCTGCTTATCATTTTTTTAAAAAACCAGTTTTCCTGTGGTTTTTCATAGGTGGGGCCCACATCAAGGAAATCTACTCCTCCCATTGTATTCCCCGGCTTGATACAGTCAAACAGAGTCTAATTTCCATTAGGATTGGGCGAGTAAAACAACAATGTGGGTTTTGGGGGGTAATAATACTGCTTCCTAAGGTATGGCCCGCCCGAGAATCGAATTGCCCTCAAATTTTGACTCAACGCCTAAAATGAGTTGGGGAACGGAATGGATGGCTTGGATTATGTACATACATCAAGGTGGCGCCTACATGAGTGGCCCACCATTCCCTTTATTTGGCTAGCTCGTTAGTACACTCCCATGTCAGTTTACACTTCACTGTTAGCTAACAGCACGTCTAGCGTCCAGGTATGCTGGACGGCATAAGTAAACACATCATTGTGGTGGGTCCCACCTATACGTGGTCCACACAATAAGGTGGGTCCCACACGTGGCCCACTGGTTGGATAAACGTGATATTTGTGTCTTCCCTCATCTTGGCCATCTAACGGACCCACTACAAGGTGGGCCTCACGATCGGGCGGCCAAGATCACCTTGCACATGGTGGCCACAAGACATCACACTAAAGAAGGAGAAAAAGAGAGAGAGAGAAAGAGAAAAAGAGAGAAATGAGCGGTGTAGATGGAGGGACCCCGCCACTATGGGTCCCTCATATGATTGCAACACATACATCAAATTGGGTCCCACATAAATCATGAAATCAACGGTAGAAACTCAAGGATCACCCACCTCTAGGCCTCATCCTTGCTCCCTTAGCCTTCTATGCTCATTGCCTTCACTTTTGATGGTGGTTGATGGAATTTTGATGGTGTGGATGAGAGATGAGAGGGTGGGCCACACTTATGGTTTGGGAGAGAGGGAGGTTGGACGTGGAATGTTGCTTGGGAGAGTATTTTTTTTTGAGAAATGAGGGAGAGAGAGAAGTGATGGGATGATAAGGATGGGTGATGTGGTGGTTATAAGAAAAAGGTGATGGGAGGAGTGATGGGTTGTAAGAAAGGGATGGGTGGAGAGAGAGGGAGAGTTGACTTTGGGAATGGGAGGGATGGGTTGATGTACTTGGGGTATGGAGTGACTTGACTTGTACTTGACATTGATTGATTAATTGATTGATGAGACATATCGTAGAGATTCCTTCGATATTTGCAACGCGCAGTGCTTCTTCGAAACAAATGCTGGCTTAGATCTCCCGGCCTGGGTATTGGTTTGGTGTGCGAGTCGCGGCATTGGAAGCGCCGCAATGGCAGGTCGCCAATGTATAGGTTTCAGTTCGAGCAGACTTCGGTAAGCGGGACTGAGCTTAGGATCGTGCGCAAACGTCGGATACGGTGCGGAGGTTGTCGGAATTCAACCGGAAGGACCGCGGAAGCCAACGGAACGGTACAGACTAGGATGCGGATCTTACATGAAATCTTGAAGACTTTTCTTCGAAGAGTGTATTTCACGTCAATGTACTCTTATTATTCTTCTCGAATAGGATTTTACTGATACGGTGGCGGCACAAGGTAAGGACATTTAAATTCTTAACAAATTACCAAGAAGTTTGTGGTCAATTTCATGCATTGCTAAGTCAATTTTACGTGGCTATCCAATAAACTTCAAGAAGTTCGCGGTCAATTTGATGAAGTTTCGGGGTCAATTTCACTTAGCGCATGTTTGATTTTCTCAGGTAAATGTAAATGTAGTGGAAATGGGCAATAATTATTTCCTTGGGTAATTACCTTCGACGAGACTGCCAAATATAAGTGGGACCCACCATGATGTAGGTGGATTATCCACATCGTCCATCCATCATGCCAATTAAATTTAGGCATGAGCCAAAAAATGAGGCAGATTCAAAGTTCAAGTGGACCACACCATAGTAAAAATGTAATCAAACACTTACCGTTAACAACTTTTTAGAGCCACTGTTTACTTTAGTGTGGGCCACTTGAATGTTGGATTTTTCTCATTTTTTAGCTCATGCCTCAAAATGTTACGGTAAAATGGATGGACGATGCGGATATGTCATATACATGATGGTGGGGCCTACAAATTTATGCCAGTCATTTTGGACCCATTTTTCAAAGCAGGAATACACTGCTATTTTCAAACAGGTGAAATTGTAATAACTAGCTATTTACAGCTATTTACATTCTCTTTGGAAAATCAAACAGGCCCTTAGTTCCCAGTCAATTTATTGAATTGATTGATCAACTTCATGCACTACTTGGTCAAGTTCACGCATTTTACCTTCAAATTGTAGTGCATTTTTGTAATATGATCGTTAAATTTGTAGTGCCTTTTTTGTAATATGACATTGAATGTTATATATTGAATATATTTGTTGGATTCTTTGAAATTCCGAATTTCATACCACTATGATTCAAATTTCATAGTCAATAAGACATTCACTTCACGGTCAATTCTATGCATTTCACGGTCAATTCCATTCACTTCACGGTCAATTCCATGCATTTCACGGTCAATTCTCTTCACTTCACGGTGAATTCCATGCATTTCACGGTCAATTCCCTTCACTTCACGGTGAATTCCATGCATTTCACAGTCAATTCCCTTCACTTCATGGTCAATTCAATGCATTTCACGGTCAATTCCCTTCACTTCACAGTTAATTCAATGCATTTCATGGTCAATTCCCTTCACTTCACGGTCAATGCAATACATTTCACGGTTAATTCCATGCATTTCATGGTCAATTCCATGCATTTCACGGTTAATTCCATGGATTCTCCTTCACTTCACGGTCAATTCCATGCATTTCACGGTCAATTCCCTTCACTCCACAGTCAATTCAATGCATTTCACAGTTAATTCCACTGATTCCTCTTCACTTCATGGTCAATTCAATGCATTTAACGGTCAATTCCCTTCACTTCACGGTCAATTCCATGCATGTCACAGTTAATTCCACCGATTCCCCTTCACTTCACAGTTAATTTCATGCATTTCACGGTCAATTTCCTTCACTTCACGGTCAATTCAATGCATTTCACGGTCAATTCCCTTCACTTCACAGTTAATTCAACGCATTTCACAGTCAATGCAGTACATTTCATGGTCAATTCCATGCATTTCACGGTTAATTCCCTGGATTCCCCTTCACTTCACTGTCAATTCGATGCATTTCACGGTCAGTTCCCTTCACTTCACGGTCAATTCCATGCATTTCACGGTCAATTCCCATCACTTCACTTAGAAATTTTGACCGATAAGTCGGTCATATTCGAGCTAGTACAATGGTGTATTTCCTACTACTTAGTCAAATCCACCTTATACGTGTGAATACTAAACAAGTTATATTATTGTGTTTGTTTTCAAAAAATGACTTCGATAATGATCTTATGCTCATATGGTGGGGAGTTAGTAAACGAAAACATTCGATATACGTACAAGGGTGGATACTCGAAAACTATTGTTGTGGGCTTTGACACTACATATGATGAGCTTTTATAAAAAAATGTACAGGATTACGAGAGTAGACCTGAGGATTATGATATTATGTTGAAAGCATTTAATCCCTGCATAAATGAATCAGTCCCTCCGATTGTAATTGAAGATGATGAAGATGTGAGAATGTTGTTGGCAGCACAATTGAAGCATTCGGATCATTACATCCATTTATTCATCGAGACAATGGAGCGCGTTAACGAGGCAATACCTGAAGACCCAGTGGCTTTCAGTGGTTTTGAATATGACACCCCACTAGTAGGAAGTTTGGGTGAGAAATATATCTTAGAAGTTGAAGTAAAGACATCACCTTCACATGTTCCTCTAAGTAACACCCCAGTACCCGAGCCGGCTCAAACATCAAACTTCATTACAAGTTAAGTGAGGGCGTCGGTTGACATGAATCTCATAAGTGAATATATGACATTACCTTGGCCTCAACATCCAATGCCAGAAACGTAAGTGGAAGCGACATTCCATTGCCCGAGCAGGCTTGAACATCAGACTTCACCATTGGCTTCCTATTGTGCCTTTTGAGGATGCTGGTTTTACCAATGCAGACCTGTCATTATATTCATTTCCACTTGATGAATTAATTGATATAGCCATTGGCCAAACATTTAAGGACAAGAGCCGGTGTAAGTATGTTTTGAGCTAATTTGTAATTCGCAACAACTTTCAATACAAGGTCCTGTATTTCACATCCAAGAAATTTACCATGGTATGTATGGAAGATAAGTGTGATTGGAGGGTACACGCATTTAGGGTGAATGATGTGGAGATTTTCAAGATTCAAACTTACATGTCCATACATACATATGGAATATCATACATGAAGAGTGATCATCGGTAAGCAAGCAGTAAGCTAGCTAGTGAACTGGTTGTCAATCGCATTGAGCAACGGCTGGGATTAAGGCCAAAGGACATTATATTGGCAATACAAGAAAAGTATAATATTTTTATTAGCTATAAGAAGGCATGATGCGCTAAAGAAATTGCAATCAATCTCGTAATGGGGTCTTATGAAGACTCTTATAAAAAACTCCCGATGTACTTGCATGAGTTGAGGATGACGAACCTGGGACACTGACCGCCCTGCTTGCAGATCAACAAAATGGGAGGTTCGAGAGATGTTTTATTGTGCTCGGACAGTATGTCAAAAGTTTTCGAACATGTTTGCAAAGGGTCTTAGCCGTTGATGGGATGCATCTAAAAGGTAAGTACAAGGGTGTTCTGTTCGTTGCTATGCTTTGGATGACGACAATTATATCTTTCCAGTCGCTTTTGGTATAAGAGAATCAGAGAACAGCAGTAGTTGGAACTAGTTTCTTACCTACCTCAGTCGTTCATTAGGCGATCTACCTGGTCTTGTGATCATATCAGATCGGCATAAAGGTCTAATGAAAGAAGTTCCCCAGGTCTTCCAACCAGTAATCCATGGCTACTGCGCCTACCATATATATCAAAACTTGGTGGGCATGATATCAAACTTGCCAATCCCCCGGTACATACATGGTTGAGGGAAATAGGGTATGAAAAGTGGGCATCATTGCACTTTCCAGGAAAAAGATTCAATTTAGTCACTACAAACATAACTGAGTGTGTTAATGCTCTATTCAAAGAAGCACAAGAATATCCCTTGACTATGCTGATAGAGACCATCAGATTGAAAATTTAAGAGATGTTCTATAAGAGAAGAGAATCAGCATCATCATTCGTTGGACCATTGACACTGGGCCGAGAAACAATTAAAGGATCTCATACTGAAGGCACGAGATGTTCGTTGTCATGCAATTTCTCGGGATGAATACTATATTATGGGAGAGTACAATGATACTGTCAACCTCAATGAGCTTTTATGTACATGCCGCAAGTTTGAAGTACTACGATTCCCTTGTTTCATATTCTTTCAGCATGTATAAACTACAACCTTCCTCATTATTTGTACTACTTTCCATTGTACACGGCGAGGAATTACCAGATCACGTATGAAGATTCCGTGTACCCAGTACGAGACAAGAGCCAATGGAAAATTTCATTAGCATTAAAGGATTTGTGTGCGAGTATGAAGCCACCACTACAGAGGAGGGCAGTTGGAAGACCAAAGAAGGCACGGATCCTTTCCCATAGAGAGGAGTGAACAACCAAAAAATGTGGACGTTGCAAACAAACAGGGCATAATCATCAGAGTTACAAATTTCCAATACATTCGGAATAATGTAATTTTTTGCGCATTTTTTGTAATACGACTATGAATGTTATACATTTTTTTTTGTAATACGACTGTAAATGTTATACCTTCTTTGTAATACGACTACATTTTTTGTAATACGATTGTGAATGTAATACATATGTTGTTTTCTTTGAAATTGTGAATTTCTTACCACTACGATTCAAATTTCCAATAAGACATTCAGTTCACAATTGATTCCATGCATTTCACGGTTAATTCCCTTCACTTCACGGTCAATTCCATGCATTTAATGGTCAATTCCCTTAATTTCACGGTCAATGCAATGCATTTCACGATCAATTCCATACATTTCATGGTCAATTCAATGCATTTCACGGTTAATTCCATGGATTCCCCTTCACTTCACAGTCAATTCTATGCATTTTATGGTTAATTCCTTCACTTCACTGTCAATTCCCTTCACTTCACAATCAATTCAATGCATTTCACGGTCAATTCCCTTCACTTCGCGGTCATTTCCATTCATTTCACGGTCTTTTGCGCTAATTCAATACATTTCATGGTCAATTCCCTTCACTTCATGGTCAATTCAATGCACTTCATGGTCAATTCCCTTCACTTCACGGTCAATTCCGTTCACTTCGTGGTCATTTCCATTCTTTTCATGGTTTTTTCCGCCAATTCAATGCATTTCACAGTCAATTCCATGCATTTCACGGTCAATTCCATTCACTTCATGGGCAAGTTAATACATTTCACAGTCACTTCCCTTCACTTCACACTCATTTCCATTCATTTCACGGTTAATTCCATGGATTCCGCTTTACTTCACGGTCAATTCCATGCATTTCATGGTTAATTCCCTTCACTTCATGGTCAATTCAATGCATTTCACGGTCAATTCCCTTCACTCCACGGTCATTTCTATTCATTTCATGGTCTTTTCCACCGATTCCCCCTCACATCACGGTCAATTGAATGCATTTCACGGTCAATTCCCTTCATTTCACAGTCAATTCCATGGATTCCCCTTCACTTCACAGTCAATTCCATGCATTTCATGGTCAATTCCCTTCACTTCACAATCAATTCCATGCATTTCACGGTCAATTCCCTTCACTTCACGATCAATTCAATGCATTTCACGGTCAATTTCCTTCACTTCACGGTCAATTGCATGCATTTCACGGTCAATTCCCTTCACTTCACGGTCAATTCCATGCATTTCACGGTCAATTCCCTTCACTTCACGGTCAATTCCGGCGATTGCCCCTCACTTCACGGTCAAGTCAAACCATGGGGCCCACTTGCAAGTGCTGGTCCATCGGGAAACTATACCTACTGATGCATTAGGACCCAATAACTTCTCCCTCATAATACTTTTGGTACATGCTCCCATTTCTATTCATGTTTTGTGACAATTGGGTCTGAAACCATACCTCAACAGCCGACTTGTAGAACAAAATCATGCGCTTTAATATGTCCTGCATCCAGTAAAAATCAAGAGGGCCGAGCTAGTAACACCATCTCAATTACAAAACCACTAATGAAAGGAAAAGGATGGATATTGACCAAAATGATAAACGTATTCTATGTACAACACATTAGTAACATAGAAATGCATGTCTGGGTTACCCAGAAAGAAAAATACATAGCTAGAACCTGGGTGATCAAGAGCATACCCGTCATTCTCCACCATAAATATTATTTTCATGGTGGCGAAACACAGGGCTATCCATACAAAATCCACACCATCAATGTATGCATGGAAATAAGAAGCTCAAGTGGGCCACATGATAGAAAACAATGAGATTGAATGCCTACCATAAAAAACAGTCGGGGTCGACCGGGTCCAACCCAGTCGACCCCAACTCTCTGTACACTTACCCGGTTGACCCGGGTTGCCAACTGGTCGACCCCATTTATTTGTGTGGTAGGCAAATGGGACCCGGTCATCCAGGTAAGTGTACAGAGATTTGGGGTCGACCGGGTTGGACTGTGAAATGCATGGAATTGACCATGAAATGAAGCGAAATCGGCGGAATTGACTGTGAAATGATTGGAAATGACCGTGAAGTGAAGGGAATTGACCGTGAAGTGAAGGGAGTTGACCATGAAGTGCATTGAATTGACCGTGAAGTGAAGGAAAATGACTGTTAAATGCATTGAATTGATTGTGAAATGCATACACTGTCAATTCCATGCATTTCACAGGGTTTACCTTCACTAACGGTCAATTCCTTACGTTTCATTGTCAATTTCCTTCACTTCAGGGTCAATTCCCTTCAACTCTGACAAGTGGGTCCCATAATTTAATAATCTAGATGATTAGTTTTCCGAATCCTCTCGTTGATGAACCATGCCTCAAAAATCTCACACATTGAAAATTTCAATCGACTAGTATTTTCAGACCATGATAGCTTTTATCTTCTCAACCCTCTATACGTATGCCACAAATACAAAGTTCAAGATTATTCCGCAGACGTTAATTAAAGGCTTTGTCGATCCCAAGGTGGGGCACAATAGAAAAACGGTCTGGATTTCCAAATGAAGGGCCTTACATGTCAGTATAGTTAAAGAAGACAAATAGGAAGTGGCAAATCCCTCATTTCTCACATGAGATGATCCAATGGGAGATTTTGGGATTTTCCCGTATTTCCACCTACCCGGTTGACCGGGTATAACCCGGCCAACCCCAACTCATTGTCTACTTACCCGGTCGACTGGGTACTAACCTGGTCGAGTAGGTCCGGCTCTCCCGATTCCCGAGTAAGCTCCTTCAAAACCCTATTTCTTTTATTTTACTTCATATCACCCGATTCACTTCTATTTCTCCTTTCTGGCTAAAACCCTCTCCTTCTCCCATCTCTTCTTCTATAATCCTAAAATGGAATCTTTCTCTACCTCCATTGTGAAAGATTCTCAAAACCCTATTTTCTTCATCATCCCTATTTTCTTCTAGATTCTCAAAACCCATTTTCGTTTCTAATGGGGGCTTTTCTTTATCTTGTTTCTTCATGGCTATTGCTACCATTAATGGTGAGGCTTATGGCCAAGAAGCGTGACACACAGGAAGTGGATGAACAACAGTATAATCATTGCTCTAAGCGAAGGGAGGATATTAGAGTGTCAACCTCAGCGGGAGTGGCTACCCGGGCTGCGAGAGTGGTCTTGAGACCTCGCTCAGGTCCATCCACGTCTCGGGCGGGACCGTCAACAACTCGCGGCCCGGGAGTCGAGGCGCAATGAGCCATTAATTTGGGAAGATTCACCAAACGCAAGATATCCTTTGAGAGGTATGTGAAGAATGACTTGTTCGTCAATACCCAAGAACTCAAGTGGCTTACCACGATTGGGTGGAATCCCATATTCACACCCTACAACAATGCCGAAGCCGAGACTATGCGCCATTTCTACGCTTCAATTTAGAATTCTTGTCTATAGTCAATGACATTCAACATAGCAATCACTACGTGAAAAATGGAAAAAAATGACGGATTTAGAGACGGTTCTGAACCGTCTCTAAAATTGCTTGGTTTAAAGACGCTTTAGAGACGGCCGTAAACCGTCTCTAAAATTTTAGACGGCCCCTAACCGTCTTTAATATTGTCTTAAAAAATTTGAACGTCCACAAATCATTTAAGATGGTCGTTGACCGTCTTATATGGGTCATTTGAGACGGTCATTGGCCGTCCTCATTAGAGACGGTCCTTGACCGTCTTATATGCGGTCATCTGAGACGGTCATTGGCCGTCTACATTAGAGACGGTCGTTGGCCGTCTTTTACTTACAATCTGAGACTGTCAAAGACCGTCTCTATTAGAGACGGTCCTAAGCCGTCTTACAACCCTGTCAAAGACCGTCTTTATTAGAGACTGTCAAAGACTGTCTCTATTAGAGACGGTCAAGGACTGTCTCTATTAGAGACGGCCCTAAACCGTCTCTATTAGGGACTGTCAAGGACCGTCTCTATTAGAGACGGTCTTAAACCGTCTTATAGCCCTGTCAAAGGCCGTCTCTAATGCTCAAGTCAAAAATGAAAAAGCTCATAAAAATTATAAATTTCGAAAAAAAATAATATTTAAGAAGCTTAGAAAAATAATTAACAATGTTTAAGAAAAATTTAAATTTTGAAAAAAAATTGTAATTTTATAAAAATCTAGATTTAAAAAAAAATAATTAAGAACTTTGAATAATGTTGATAATTTTGAAGAAAAAAAATTTCGATAAAAAAATGATATTTTGAAAAAGAAAATTTTAAAAATTAAACAAAATTGTGAAAAAATTGATAATATGTAAAAAATATATTTTTTAAAAAAGAAAACTAGATTTTGTATTTTGACAACAAAAATTGAAAAGTTATATAACAACAGTGAGATTAAAAAAATAATATTTTGAAAAAGAAAATTAAAAAAATTAAACAAAATTGTGAAAAAATTGACAAAATTAGATTTTGATGATGTAAAAAAATATATTTTTTAAAAAAGAAAACCAAATTTTGTATTTTGACAAGAAAAATTGAAAAGTTAGATAACAAAAGTGAGATTTTGATGATGTGTTGTATATCCTTACCGCCCATACATTTCTCCAACCCATTTTTGGGCCAGGTATAAAAAATTGTGTAGATTTAAATCTTAAGTAGACCACACCATTGAAAAGAATGATAATATACTACATCGCCATTAAAAATTATAAAGAGCCCATCATAAGGTTTTAGTAATGTTTATTTGCAATCCAAGTTGTTGACAATGTAAAGGAGATCTAGGTGAAGGAAAACTACAAAGATTAAATTGATCCAAAACTTTTGTAGCCTTCAAAAGGTTTTTAATGGTTATTCATCATTGTTTTGATTGATATGGCCCACCTGAGATTATTGAGTTCTTGTGATTTGAAATCATATCCTAAAATATGATGGAAAAATATATGGACGATGTCAATATACATAAAATATATTAAGGTAGGCCCTACATGGTTAGAGTAACACCCATGAAGGAGTTACCTAAATAGTGAAATAGTACTATAAGGTCACCTCATGGGAACTTCCCATGAGGTTAATCTGTGTGGGCCCCACCATGATGTGTGTAGAACATCAACACCATGCATTTGATGTGTCCCCTTTAAGTCCAAAAATCAGTCATATACGAGACTTGGGTGGGCCATGGCATCTAAAACTATGTGAAGACATCCCTAAAACATATAAAAGTATTTGGTGGGGCCCACATGAGTTTTGGATGTGTATGAAACTTGGTCTGATTCCTCATCCAAGCGGGACACACATAATGAATGGGCTGGATCTATGAACCACATCTAGGTGGGCCCAATAAATGATTATGAATGTTTTAATGGGAGGGTAACTCTCTCAACTATAGTATGTGGTGTGGCCCACCCAAGTCATGGATTGACTTTATTTTTAAGCTTGTGGCCTACCATGGAATGGTGCATCTGATTGACGGGGCATATCCAAAGTTCAAGTGGACCCACCATAGAAAAGAGTGGGACAGTGACACCCATTATTGAAACCTTCTTAGGGTCGGCCGCGATGTTTATTTGAGATCCAATCTGTTTATAAGTTAATACAGACATGGATGCGGTTGAAACTTGGTCTGATCCTTCATACAAGTGGGACACACATAATGAGTGGGTTGGATATGTGAATCACATTTAGGCAGGCTCAATATATGATTATAAATGTTTTAAGGAAACCCTTCTCTACTACATTTGGGTTACTCGTTACCCTTACCAGAGTAAACTCTGTGGGCTCCACTGTTATTTATTTATTCTATCCACTCCATTCATCCATGTTAACAGATAATTTGAGGTCTAAAGAACAAAAATGAATCATATCCAAAGCTTAAGTGAACCACACCACAAGAAATAGTGTGATTGAACCTCTACCATTTAAAATTTCTTGGAGGCCATAGAAGTTTTGGATCAAGCTAATGTTTGTGTTTTTTATTCATTCATATATTTTTGATATTATGAACAACCTTTAACCGTTTTTGGATAATCTGATCAGTCTAGATTGAAGAGTAATAACTTCAGATGTTTAAATCAAAATTCACTCAAATTGTTGATCAATCTTGTTTGCCCAATATCTTTCTCATATGTAACATGATTGGGGCGAGTAACTAGTCAATTTAAGGGTAATGATCAGTAAAATAGAGTGAATGGACCAGACATGTAAAATGGGTTAAATATTCTAGACAAATTTGTGACCCAACTTATTGACACCCTGAGACTCTAAGAATTAATGTTAGTAAGTTTTGTGGGGCCTATTATGATGTGTATCGAACATCAACACCATGCATTTGATAGAAGTTTTGGATAAGCTAATGTTTGTGTTTTTGCTTCATTCATATCTTTTAGATATTATGAACATGTTGGATGGAAAATAAACATTATTGTGGGCCTAAGGAAGGTATCAACGGTGGAAATCATTACTCCACACTGTTTTGTGTGGCATGGTCCACTTGAATTTTGAATTTACCGAAAATTTGGGATCAACACACACCATTCATCCATTTTTCGAGATCATTTTATAGAATTATCTAAAAAATGAATCATATCCAAAGATTAAATGGACCACACCACAAATAATGGGAATAGATTGGCTACTCCCCCTAGACCATTCAATGGCTGGTGGTTAGTGCTGTGTGGGCCCCACCATAATGTATGGCCCCACAAACCATTTTTAAATTTTTTTTTTTAGTTTTGAACCAATTAGATTTCAAATAAACATTATGATGGGTCTTAGGATAGTTTCAACGGTGGGAATCACCCTCCCATTGTTTTCTGTGGTGGGGGCCACTACAGATTTTTATCGGTCTCATTCTTTTGCTCCTGACTTAAAATGAAATCTCAAAATGGATGAACGATGTGGGTATAACAAATACATCATAGGTTTTTATATTATTTAAATATTTTATATCTATCTATCTATCTATATATATATATATATATATATATATATATATATATATAGAAAATGTTCTATACGTCGAGCTCATGGGAACTCTCCATGAGGTCGAGCTGGGTGGGCCCCACCATGACGTGTGTCAAAAATCAATACCATGCATTTGATGGGTCCCCTTTAAATTATAAGATATCCCATAAATCAGCCGTATACAGAACTTTGATGGGCCATATCATCTAAAATCATGTGAAGACATGCCTAAAATATATAAAAGCAGTTGGTGGGGCCCCACCTTAAATTTGGATGGGTCTGAAACTTGGTATGACTCCTCATCCAAGTGGCAACAGGTAATGGATGGGCTAGATTTTTAATGGTGGTTGTCCAATCACTATTGTTTTCGCATTGTGTTGTCAACCCAAGTTTTAGTTCATGCTCATTTTTTAGGATCGATGATAAAATTATGTTGAGAAATGGATGGACGGCATGGATGAAACAAATCGATCATGGTGGGGCCACAAAGCCATACTAGATCCAAAGCTTGACCTCACGTTTTCATTTTTTTGTTTTTCTTTGTGAGTTTTGTATTTTATATAAAATAGTGGTGACTTGTTTATAACAACAGTGGCTAAGCTATAGAGTTATCCAGACCATCCAAAAAATCGGTATAGTTGTAAATGGTAAATATTTGTATAATTTTTATTATATAATACAATCTTAACCATCCAGAAATTGGTCCCATACATGTACGGCCGTTAATAAACTTTGTGTTATTATCTAGTAGAAAACTCATACGGATTTTAAAATTCTATGTTATTTGGAAGAGGATTTTCATATCCATCCCAAATCGATCGAGCGCCCCTTCTCCCTCCTTTCCTCTTTTCCGTCTTTCATCTTCCATTGAGCGCCCACATTCAAACGGCCCCATCGATCGCTTTTTCCGACACCAGATCGGCATTCTCTAGCGCCAGTGCTCAGCTCCCATGTCTGATCTCAAGCCCAAGATCGAGATCTCATTCGCGGGAACGTTCGCCAGCAATGCTTTCGCCGCCTATGTTGCAGAGGTATCGATCCTTTTCTTTTCCCTATTCTATTTGATTTCGAAGTTAGATTGAGTGGAATTTGGTTGTATTTACTTGATCTTGTATTTTTGGCCTTTTTTTTTTTTCTTTTTTTTTTACATTTTTACTGTAAATTTTCGGTGATTCATTTTAGTTTGATTGAACAGATGTTCTTGTTTGATCTGGTTCTTTTGACCTTGAATTTATAAATTTTTATAAAATTTCTTGCATTTTTTGCTCATCTAGTCGAATCTAATCAGTTTGGATTTTCTTTTTTCTTTTTTCCTGTTTTGCTGGATCTTTGGTTGACTTGTAATAGTTTGATATTTTTAATTGTAGAACTTTCGATCTTCATGCTACATTTGCCTAAATTTTCAGCATTTTCGTGTTACATTTGCTGTTTAATTAGCGAATTTTGAAATGCATAAATTTTCTAGTTTTCTTTTTCTATTTCTTTTTGCCTTTGATAGACAGCAGAGAGGGCAATGGCTTGCATTTGATAGACGGTAGAGGGGGCATGGATTTATGGAGGCTTGCATTTAGGAAATCCATGAATTTGACAATCCCTGCAAACGATAAATAGGGGAGATTTGAAATCCATGGATTTCACAAATCCCTGCCAAAAATCCCTCGCCCCAAACAGCCCCCAAGTAATCAAAGTAGAAAAAATAGTGAACACGTTGATTAAGTGATGACACATGGAAAAAAAAAGAAAAGAAAAAGAGACTGTGACATCAAAGAGATCTCAAACCCGAATCAATAATGCTAGTTCAGAAACATCCTCAGTGCATGAGTCACTGAGACTAGACAGCCTTGTCTATCTCCAAATGTACACAGTGGAAAGAAGTAATCAAGAGGTGTTGCAAGAATCCATACTTCCTCTTATATTTTCATAAATCTTCCTGTTTTTAGATACCTTTCAAGACGCCGTCTGGTGTGTATCATCTTTAAGGCCTAGCTGTCCTTTATAATATGGTTTTGAAGGGTGTGCTCTTTGGTGAGCACGGGTGTGACTTGTGAGGATCAACTATGGAAAGGTTGAGTCAGGGGTCCTCCAAAATCTAATTTCTTAGGACGGTTATGGCAAGGATTAGTTATAATTCACAACTATAGCTGTGGAAAATGATTTCCGCAACAAAATTTACATGCATGATTAGCCCAGCTTGTATGTACCTGTATCTTGGTTGCATTCTGAACATTTCACTAGTCAAAAGATTCTTCTCCAGTGTTCTTGAACAGATGCTGACAGAAGGGGAGAGAGATCTTAGTCCAACTTTAGAAGGGCATGGAGCAGAACCCTCATAGAAGCATTGCAGTAATGTTGCTGATCCTTAGCTAAACCTTGATCAACCATGGTTCTGTATTTCATATGATAAATATTTTTTAGAGGTTTTTGCATATACAACCCTTCCTTTTAGCAATAGAAGACAAAGCTCCCTCTAGTTTTCATATTTGTAATAACACCATTCCTTTTTGTCATTTATAAACAAATCCCCAAATTGTGACTGTTTTAAGATGATAGCATAACTAGTGTTAGCTAAGCTACCAAATTAAGTTTTTGCCCCTTCTGATTTGGAAAACGTTAGTTACTCTACTATGTTGTTAAGGTGATATTCATGATGTCAAAAACTGCACAAGTGTCATGGTCACAACTTAAAACTGTTTATATCGCTGATCCTATTTTAGCAGTAACTTAAACTAATAATTACAATAGTTTGATTATTAATCAGCTGATTGATCTTCATTTTTTTGGATGATCAATGAAAGGAAGTGGGTGGTCATGTGCAGTTCCCTCCGTTTCTTTGGGCCATGCTTCTTAAGCTAATAAATATTTCATTCATTATTTCAGAGTATTGCAGTGGCCTTCATGTTTCAGTCCCCTCCGCTTCTTTGGGCCATGCTTCTTAAGTTCCCGTTCGGAAGTGCATATTCAGTTGATGTAAGAGCATTTAATCTTTCCTTTTATTTTACCATGATTTAGAAAGGAATTATAGATAGTGAATGTCATTTGCAGTTCATAAGATGGAAACAAAGGGTAACCATGCCTTGGTTATTTTACTAACATCTTTAAAATTTGACCAAAAAAAGAGTAGTAAATGAATGTGCATGTATCAGCTGTCATCTCTAAATATGATGGGATGCAGAGGCCAATTAAATGTTTTGAGAGAGCAGCTGAAAGGTGTCACACGGATTCAAAAAACATAATTACCCTGTTGCCATGGGATAAGAATAATTCCATGCTTTGTTGGTAATCCGGTGGTACATTGAATGGATATACTAACCATCGTTCGAAGTTATTGAGAATAACACACATGTGTTATATCTAGACCGTTCATTTGTTTTGGAACCTCATTTTATGGCATGGGCCTAAAAATGAGGTAGATCCAAAACTTATATAGCCCCATTGAAGTTTTCAATGGTAAGTATTCAATCCCCGTTGCTTTCTATGGTGGGGTCCACTTGAGTTTTAGATTAACCTGATTTTTTGGCCCATGCTCTAAAATAATCTCAAAAAATGGGTGGACGGTGTGGATCTAACTTACACATCATAGTGGGACCTACACAACTTGCTAACATGGAGTGAAATTGGCATGGGACCCAATGCAATTCCATCGACAGCTTTTCCGTCCTCCCCAAACATGGAGTGGAATTGGCACGGGACCAGATGCAGTTCCATCCCACCTATTCCCTTCTAATCCCAGTGCCCTAACGCGCCCTAAATGTATTAAATCGAAATTGATGGAACAGACACGGATGTGTGTCGGAGCTATCCGGATGTTGAGCGGGGGTCCCTGGAAGGTGGGAACCGCTGTTATGACCATGATGAAGCTGTCCATTTCCTATGGACAGCATTGGAGTGGCCTGACCATTTGGACAGGCTATGTTTATATATTAACTCGAAATTGATGGAGCAGATCCGGATGTGCATCGGAGCTATCCGGAAATGGTCAGGCTATGTTTATGTATTAACTCAAAATTGATGGAGCAGACCCGGATGTGCATCGGAGCTATCCGGAAGAGCAGGGTTCCCTGGAAAGAGGGAACCGCTATTATGACCATGATGAAGCTGTCCATTTTTTATGGACAGCATTGGAAGGGCCTGGCAATTTACGTCGGATGGCCGTGTTTATATCTGTATTTGCAGGGACCATACCCTTAACCAAAACCAAAACCTATGACCTAAAACCTGAACCTATAACCTAAACCTCAACCTTAACCTAAACCTATAGCCTAAACTCAAATCCCTAAACCTTAACCTATAACCTAACCTATACCTATACTTATAACCTAAAACTATCCCCAAATCCCAAAACCTATAACCTAAACCTAAGCTTTCCCTAAACCTATAAGTTAAACTCAATTCCCTAAAGCTAAACCTACACCAAATCCTAATCTCAATTCCCTAACCTAAACCTAAACATAAACTTGAAAACTCAAACTTAAACCCAATCCCAAACCTGAACCCGATTTCCTAAACCTAAACCATAACCCATTCTCAAATCCAAAAACCTATAACCTAAACCTAAACCTAAACCAAAACTTATAACCTAAACCCGAACTCATTCTCAAATCCCAAAACCTATAACTAAAACCAAAACCAAAACCTATAACCTAAACTCGAACCCATTCTCAAATCCCAAAACCTATAACCTAAACATAAACCTTAACCTAAACCTATAACTTATAACCAAAACCTATAACCTAAACCCAAACCCATTCTTAAATCCCAAAACCTATAACCTAAACCTAAACCTAAACCTAAACCTTAACCTAAACCTATAACCTATAACATAAATCAAAACCTAAACCTAAACCTATAACCTAAACCTATAACCTATAACCTAAATCAAAACCACCTTTCCCTAAACCTTAACCTAAACCTATAACCTATAACCTAAATCAAAACCAAAACCAAACCTTAACCCAAACCTATAACCTATAGCCTTAACATAAACCTGTAACGTATAACCTAAACATAAACCAAAAACCTAAATGTATTCTCAAATCCCTAAACCTAAACCTACACCTAATCCTAATCTCAACTCCCTCACCTAAACCTTAATCTATTCTCAATTCCCTAAACCAATTGCTTATAACCTAAACCGAAAGCTAAACTTATACCTTAACCTAAACCTAAACCTATAACCTATAACCTAAATCAAAACCGCCTTTCCCTAAACCTTAACCTAAACCTATAACCTATAACCTAAGTCAAAACCAAAACCAAACCTAAACCTATAACCTATAACCTAAACCTAAACCTAAAACGTAATGTATTCTCAAATCCCCAAACCTAAACCTACACCTAATCCTAATCTAAACTCCCTAACCTAAACCTAAACCTAAACTTGATAACCCAAACCTAAACCCGATCCTGAACCCAAACCCGATTTCCTAAACCTATAGCTTATAACCTAAACTTAAACCTAAACTAAACCTTAACCTAAACCTTAACCTAAACCTATAACCTAAAACCTAAACATAAACATAAAATCTAAATGTATTCTCAAATCCTTAAACCTAAATGTAAATCTTAACCTAAACCTTAACCTAAACCTATAACCTATAGCCTTAACCTAAACCTGTAACCTATAACCTAAACCTAAACCTAAAACCTAAATGTATTCTCAAATCCCTAAACCTAAACCTACACCTAATCCTAATCTCAACTCCCTCACCTAAACCTAAACCTAAACTTGAAAACTAAAACCTAAACCCGATCCCGAACCCGAACCCGAACCCGATTTCCTAAACCTAAACCTTAACCTATTCTCAATTCCCTAAACCAATTGCTTATAACCTAAACCGAAAGCTAAACTTATACCTTAACCTAAACCTATAACCTATAACCTAAATCAAAACCACCTTTCCCTAAACCTTAACCTAAACCTATAACCTATTATAACCTAAATCAAAACCAAAACCAAACCTAAACCTATAACCTATAACCTAAACCTAAACCTAAAACCTAATGTATTCTCAAATCCCCAAACCTAAACCTACACCTAATTCTAATCTAAACTCCCTAACCTAAACCTAAACCTAAACTTGATAACCCAAACCTAAACCCGATCCTGAACCCAAACCCGATTTCCTAAACCTAAACCTTAACCCATTCTCAATTCTCTAAACCTATAGCTTATAACCTAAGCCGAAATCAAAATCTATACCTTAACCTAAACCTAAACCTAAACCTATAACCTATAACCTAAACATAAACCTAAAACCTAAATGTATTCTCAAATCCTTAAACCTAAATCTAAACCTTAACCTAAACCTATAACCTATAGCCTTAACCTAAACCTGTAACCTATAACCTAAACCTAAACCTAAAACCTAAATGTATTTTCAAATCCCTAAACCTAAACCTACACCTAATCCTAATCTCAACTTCCTAACCTAAACCTAAACCTAAACTTGAAAACTCAAACCTAAACCCGAACCCGAACCCGAACCTGAACCCGAACCCGATTTCCTAAACCTAAACCTTAACCTATTCTCAATTCCCTAAACCAATTGCTTATAACCTAAATCGAAAGCTAAACTTATACCTTAACCTAAACCTATAACCTATAACCTAAATCAAAACCACCTTTCCCTAAACCTTAACCTAAACCTATAACCTATTATAACCTAAATCAAAACCAAAACCAAACCTAAACCTATAACCTATAACCTAAACCTAAACCTAAAACCTAATGTATTCTCAAATCCCCAAACCTAAACCTACACCTAATCCTAATCTAAACTCCCTAACCTAAACCTAAACCTAAACTTGATAACCCAAACCTAAACCCGATCTTGAACCCAAACCCGATTTCCTAAACCTAAACCTTAACCTATTCTCAATTCTCTAAACCTATAGCCTATAACCTAAGCCGAAACCAAAATCTATACCTTAACCTAAACCTAAACCTAAACCTATAACCTATAACCTAAACATAAACCTAAAACCTAAATGTATTCTCAAGTCCTTAAACCTAAATCTAAACCTTAACCTAAACCAATAACTTATAGCCTTAGCCTTAACCTAAACCTGTAACCTATAACCTAAACCTAAACCTAAAACCTAAATGTATTCTCAAATCCCTAGACCTAAACTTACACCTAATCCTAATCTCAACTCCCTCACCTAAACCTAAACCTAAACTTGAAAACCAAAACCTAAACCTGATCCCGAACCCGAACCCGATTTCCTAAACCTAAACCTTAACCTATTCTCAATTCCCTAAACCAATTGCTTATAACCTAAACCGAAAGCTAAACTTATACCTTAACCTAAACCTAAACCTATAACATATAACCTAAATCAAAACCACCTTTCCCTAAACCTTAACCTAAACCTATAACCTATAACCTAAATCAAAACCAAAACCAAACCTAAACCTAAACCTAAACCTATAACCTATAACCTAAACCTAAACCTAAAACCTAATGTATTCTCAAATCCCCAAACCTAAACCTACACCTAATCCTAATCTAAACTCCCTAACCTAAACTTAAACCTAAACTTGATAACCCGATCCTAAACCCAAACCCGATTTCCTAAACCTAAACCTTAACCTATTCTCAATTCCCTAAACCTATAGCTTATAACCTAAACTTAAACCTAAACCTAAACCTTAACCTAAACCTTAACCTAAACTTATAACCTATAGCATAAACCTAAACCTAAACCTAAACCTGTAACCTATAACTTAGACCTAAACCTAAATCCTAAATGTATTCTCAAATCCTTAAACCTAAATCTAAACCAAAACCTATAGCCTATAGCCTTAACCTAAACATATAACCTATAACCTAAACATAAACCTAAAACCTAAATGTATTCTCAAATCCCTAAACCTAAACGTACACCTAATCCTAATCTCAACTCCCTAACCTAAACCTAAACCTAAACTTGAAAACTCATAAACTCGATCCCGAACCCGAACCCGATTTCCTAAACCTAAACCTTAACCTATTCTCAATTCCCTAAACCTATAGCTTATAACCTAAACCTTAACCTAAACCTATAACCTATAGCATAAACTTAAACCTAAACCTAAACCTAAAACCTAAATGTATTCTCAAATCCTTAAACCTTAACCTAAACCTATAACCTATAGCCTTAACCTAAACCTATAATATATAACCTAAACATAAACCTAAAACCTAAATATATTCTCAAATCTCTAAACCTAAACCTACACCTAATCCTAATCGCAACTCCCTACTAAACCTAAACCTAAACTTGAAAACCAAAACCTAAACCTAAACCCGATCTTGAATCCGAATCCGATTTCCTAAACCTAAACCTTAACCTATTCTCAATTCCTTAAACCAATTGCTTATAACATAAACCGAAACCTAAACTTATACCTTAACCTAAACCTATAACCTATAACCTAAACATAAACTTAAAACCTAAATGTATTTTCAAATCCCTAAACCTAAACCTACACCTAATCCTAATCTCAACTTCCTAACCTAAACCTAAACCTAAACTTGAAAACTCAAACCTAAACCCGAACCCGAACCCGAACCCGAACCCGATTTCCTAAACCTAAACCTTAACCTATTCTCAATTCCCTAAACCTATAGCTTATAACCTAAACTTAAACCTAAACCTTAACCTAAACCTATAACCTATAGCATAAGCCTAAACCTAAACCTAAACCTGTAACCTATAACCTAAACCTAAACCCAAAACCTAAATGTATTATCAAATCCTTAAACCTTAACCTAAACCTTAACCCAAAGCTATAACCTATAGCCTTAACCTAAACCTGTAACCTATAACCTAAATATAAACCTAAAACCTAAATGTATTCTCAAATCTCTAAACCTAAACCTACACCTAATCCTAATCTCAACTCCCTAACCTAAACCTAAACCTAAACTTGAAAACTCAAACCTAAACCCGATCCTGAACCCGATTTCCTCAACCTAAACCTTAGCCTATTCTCAATTCCCTAAACCCATTGCTTATAACCTAAACCTATACCTTAACCTAAACCTATAACCTTTAACCTAAACATAAACCTAAAACCTAAATGTATTCTCAAATCCCTAAACCTAAACATACACCTAATCCTAATCTCAACTCCCTAACTTAAACCAAACTTAAATTTGAAAACTCAAACCTAAACCCGATCCCGAACCCAAACCCGATTTCCTAAACCTAAACCTTAATGTATTTTCAAATCCCTGAACCTAAACCTACACCCAATCCTAATCTCAACTCCCTAACCTAAGCCTAAACCTAAACTTGAAAACCAAAACCTAAACCCCATCCCGAACCCGAACCTGATTTCCTAAACCTAAACCTAAACCTTAACCTAAATGTATTCTCGAATCCCTAAACCTAAACCTACACCTAATCCTAATCTCAACTCCCTAACCTAAACCTAAGCCTAAACTTGAAAACACAAACCTAAACCCGATTTTCTAAACCTAAACCTTAACCTATTCTCAATTCCTTAGACCTTTATCTTGTAACCTAAACCTAAGCCTAAAGCTATACCTAAACCTGTAACTTATAACTTAAACCTAAACTTAAAACCTATTGCTTATAAGCTAAACCTAAACCTAAACCTAAACCTTAACCTAAACCTACACTTAATCTTAATCTCAACTCCCTAATTCAAACCTAAACCCGATCCCGAACCCGAACCCGATTTCCTAAACCTAAACGTTAACCTATAACCTAACATAAACCTAAACCTATTACCTGCACTTATAACCTAAACCTATAACCTAAACATAAGCCTAAAACCTAAACCTAAACCAAAAATCGAAATGTATTTTCAAATCCTTGAACCTAAACCTATACCTAATTCTAATCTCAACTTCCTTACCTAAACTTAAACCCGATCCCGAACTCGGACCCGATTTCCTAAACCTAAACCTTAACCTATTCTCAATTCCTTAAAGCTATAACCTATATACAACCTATAACTAAAACCTAAACCTTAACCTAAACCTATAACCTAAGCCTAAACCTAAACCTAAACCTAAACCAAAACCTATAACCTAAACCTTAACTTATAACCTATAACCTATAACCTAAACCAAAACCTGTAACCTAAACCATAACTTATAACCTATAACCTATAACCTAAACTTATAACCTAAAACCTAATTGTAAACCTAAACCTAAAACCTAACACCTAAAACCTAAACCTAAACCTATTTTAATGCTCAGTTTTATTTTTAAAAAGTACTCACTTTTTTGGAAGAAGTTTATACAATTCTTCATGATTCTGAATTATAATGTTTTGTTGGTTTAATTTTTTTTTTTTCAGGTGAAAGACAGAAATTGTTGCTGATTTTTTTTCTTTTTTTTTTTATTTATAATGTTAAACTTATATGTATTTATGTGTGGATGAATGTAATGTGGATAAGATTGCTTGTGTTTGGATGGATGTAGTTTATGTTTGGATGAATGTAGTTTATGTTGGATTTACGTAGTTTGGGTTTAGATGGATGTAGTTTATATTGGATTTACATAGTTTAGGTTTAAATGAATGTGAATGTGAATATGATGAAATATATTATATAACAGGTGTATATTAGGAAGAATATGATGATGTAACAGGTATATATTGACCCTCTTATATAAGGGACGGTCCATGACAGTCCTTTTTAAGGACGGTCCATGACCGTCCTTTTAAAGGATGGTCTGCGGTCCGACGGCCCATAAGAGACGGACGATGACAGTCCTTTTTAAGGACGGTCATGGACCGTCCTTAAAAAGGACGGTCTATGGCCGTCCTTTAAAGGCTCATAGAGACGGTCTACGACAGTCTTTTTTAAGGACGGTCCATGACTGTCCTTTTAAAGGACGGTCGATGGCCGTCCTTTAAACGCTCATAAGAGACTGTCCGAGACCGTCCTTTTTAAGGACGGTTTACAACCGTCCTTTTTTAGGACGGTCCATGACCGTCCTTTTTTTGTAAAAAAAAAATGACGGTTTTCGACCGTCCTTTAAGTAATACGACACGTCAAAATTTGATGGCCCTTGTGACGGTCCATGACCGTCCTTTTTGGTCATTTGAGACAGTTTTGGACCGTCCTTTTTTCGCAGTTTTGGCATAGTGAATCGGTAATTCCTTGATAAAATTTAGAGTGTCTGACATTGAGTGGATTATTGGGGTGCCATGTGGCACAGTGATTATTCCATATAAGGATGCGAACAGGTCCAAGTACAAGGATGAGAAGACTGTTTTTATTTGTGGCGAACTTAAAGCATTGGGTCATAGGTGATAACTATTTGGAGTCAGCAAGGATGCTTCCGGTTTACAGGTTCCTCCACCTTGTCTTCACGTACAATTTTTATCCTAGATCAAGAAATCATACACAAGTAACACAGTATATGTTGGAGGTTTTGTATTTACTGGGTATGGGTGTGAAGGTTTGCTACCCATCTATTGTAATGCGCCACATCTTAAATGCCGCCACCACCAAAACCAATCTCTCCTTACCCTTCGGAAGGTTGATTTGTAAGATGGCCAAAGACTGTGGGTTTAGTTTCATCCTCAATGCGAGGCTTGAACCACAAAATTTCATTGACACCAATACTATTAAAAGAATGAAATTGAATCAGTGAGAAGAGGTTGAAAGAGGAGAAGAATCTGAGGAAGAAGAAGAAGAGGAGGGAGAAGAAGAGGAGGAGAAGGAAGATAATGATAAAGACATCGATGAAGATTTTGTGGCCCCCCCGCTTATACATGAGCGCTTCAGTCGGGTGGAAGAGGAACTGGCCTCTATTCGGTCTGAAATAACTGATATGAGGGCTGAAATGAAGACCTGAAGGACCGAATAGGAGCAATGGAATGAGAAGATCTTTCGTACCCGGAAGGATTTGTTATGTTGTGTTCAAAAGGATGGAGCAACGCCGCATCCGACTGATTCACAAACTGGATGATTGAGATCCGTGATCCAGTAGACCAGTCCTTGAGATCCTTGAAGAAGCTAGGAGCTAAAGAGCATACAGATCCATCAACATCTATTTTGTTTTGTTTGTTTGGAGCTGCGTTAGTGATTGTGGAACACTAGTTTTTTGTTTTGTTTGTTTGGATTTGAGTTTTTCCTCACTGGTTATTTTTGTTTTATTTATCAGATCTGGTGAACAAAATGAGTTTTATCTTTCCTTTTATTTATTTGTGAGTTTTATGTTTATTTTAGTAACAATAGACTCAAACACTTCACAATAATGCGTATGTTAGTGCACGCTGCCAAATTCACAACAAATAAAAGGAGCCCATCATTATGATAAGGTTTTCCTAGGCAAGATCAAATCTCGCAGCAAGAACAAAAATTGCGAAGGTTTGATCTACTTTAAATGGGATCTTCCTCATAGTGGAATGAAGTACGGATTTTTGCAAAATTCAAATGCCCACCCTTTATTACCTTTCTTCAAATCCACTCTTATGATCTTATCTACTCACCATAAAAAGTAAGAAAGCCCATCCCCATGTAAATGAAAGATTGAAATTTAAAGGAAATCCCCTCCCAATCTAAATTTGTCAGCATACATGGGTTGATTTTCATGGGGTTTGAATGACTGATTTTGGGTGTGACCTGTGTGTGGATGGATAAAGGTCAATAGTGTCAGAGGGCATTTCAATTAAATCTCAATTCCAAGAAAGTGGTATTATATTACTTCGGTGGGGTTGATTTTTCAGTCATCTAGCAAGTCCACGATCGCAAAATCGTCTACCGGAACCCGTCCCTGGATGAGAAATATAGATTAGCATGAACAAGAAAAGGATTCCTAGCTCAAAGCTTTAGTTCAGATGCAAGATCCATGTAAAAAGGGCACTCCCTTTTAAAAACTTTCCATGATAGACACTACTAGTGGGAAGAAATCTGTGTCTCTCTTCTTACTTATTTTCTAAATACTTCATTCACTTCACGGTCAATTTCAATCACTTCACGCACAATTTCATTCACGTCGCATTCAATTTCAATCACTTCACGGTCAATTCCCTTCAATTCATGGTCAATTCCATCATTTCATGGTCAATTCAATGCATTTCACAGTCATTTTCCTTCAATTCACAGTCAACTCAATGCATTTCACGGTCAATTCAATGTCAATTCAATGCATTTCACGGTCAATTCCGTTCACTTCACAGTCATTTCCATTCATTTCATGGTCAATTTTTCCAATTCTGCTTCATTTCATGGTCAATTCCACCGATTCCTCTTCACTTCACGGTTTGTGGTTTCTCCTTGTGACCCAAGTTCTTCGATCTGCAGATGATGGCCCACCTTGTCAACTTCACTTCTTGTACTAGGCAACAATTGTGATCCTTTCCCATTTGATCTATTGAATGTCACACTCTCTCGTCCATTAACATCTCCTGCACCCCCATCTGTATGTAAACTGGGCTCCTTGCTAGGCAGATGGTGGCCCACCTCCTCCACTAGGAATCCTTCACCAGAACATGATGACGGCCCTTTATCTGTGAATCCATGTAGTAACATACCCTCCAGTACATTACCATTTCCTTCTGCCCCTTTAAGTAAATCAGGACTCTTGATTAGTGGATGGTGGCCCACCTCTACTTCAAATACTTTTCCAGATGATGATAGCAATCCGTTCTCTATCGACCCATGGAATAACATACCCTCTAAATCACTACTGTCTCCTTCTCCCCCTTCATACAAATAGAGATTCTCAATTAGAAGATGGTGGCCCACATCCTCCACTTCAGATCCTCCACCAGAGGATGAAACTGACCCTTTCTCTGTTGACTCATCAAATGACACATCCTCTTGTCTGTCATGATCTCCTCCCCCTTCATGCAGATTAAGCCTTTCGATCGGTGGATGGTGGTCCCCTCTACTTCGAATCCTTCACCTGATGATGACAGAGGCCATTTCTCTATTAACCGATACAATATCACATCCTCCAGTCCATTATCATATCCTTCGTCGAGCCCCTCGACAGTAGAAGGCAACTAGTGGTAGAGTGACAATATACAAAAGTTAATAAATAGAAATAGTTATGGTTCAAAGCTTGGCAAGGTACTAGAAATGATGAAATTTTTGAACAATATAGAAATGCCAAAAATATTGCTAAGAAAGTGGTGAGGCTGAAAGTTAAGACTTTTTGAGGATCTTTATAATAGACCGGGGACAATAAAGGGTGAAAATGATGTCTCCAAATTGGCAAAAATTTGAGAGAAGAATGGTAGGGACGTAGATCATGTTAGATACATTAAGAGCAATAACCAGAGGGTACTTGTAAAGGACAACGAGATCTAATAAGTGTGGATAAGTAATTTGAATGGAAATAAGAAGCTCAAGTGGGCCACATGATGGAAAATAGTGGAGATTGAATGCCTACCATAGAAAATAGTTGGGGTTGATTGGGGTCTGATTCGGTTGACCCCATCTCGCTGTACAGTTACCCAGTCAACCAAGTTAGGACCCGGTCGACCCCATTTGTGTGTTGTAGGCATATGGGGCTGACCGGGTCACAACCCGGTCGACCGGGTAAGTGTACAGCGAGTTGGGGTCAACCAGGTCAGACCCGGTCGACCCCGACTGTTTTCTATTATGCAGTCATTCAATCTCCATTGTTTTCTATTATGTGGCCCACTTGAGCTTTGGATCTACTTCATTTTTTGGTCCATGATCTTAAATCATTTAAACAGATGAATGAACAACATGGATATATGAAATGCATGGAATTGACGGTGAAGTGAAGGGAATTGACCGTTAAATGCATTGAAATGAGCGTGAAGTGAAGGGAATTGATCGTGAAATGCATTGAATTGACCGTGAAATGCATGGAATTGACCGTGAAGTGAAGTGGAATCGGCGGAAATGACCGTGAAATGAATGGAAATGAGCGTGAAGTGAAGGGAATTGACCTTGAAATGCATTGAATTAACCATGAAGTGAAAGGATTTGATCACGAAATGCATGGATTTGACTGTGAAGTGAAACGGAATCGGCGGAATTGACCGCGAAATGAATGGAAATGAGCGTGAAGTGAAGGGAATTGACCGTGAAATGAATGGAATTGGCCGTGAAGTGAAGCGGAATCGTCAGAATTGACCATGAATGAATGGAAATGACCGTGAAATGAATGGAAATGACTGCAAAATGAATGGAAATGAGAGTGAAGTAAAGGGAATTGACCATAAAATGCATTCAATAGACCGTGAAGTGAAGCAAAATGACCGTAAAATGCATGGAATTGATTCCTTAACCACTTTACTATAACATTCTGTAGCTAAGCTTAGATTCTTTTAGTTAGCTTTTGGAATGGGGCCAGAATGGTGAAAGTCTATTCCACATGACCAATTGTAGCCAAGTTAAACCACAACATTTTATAGCTAAGTTAAAGAAGTCTATTATTTTAGCTAAGCATCCAAAATAGCTCACAAGAACCATCTATTCCACATGACCCTACCTATATATTTATCCAAGTCATTGATACGGTGGAAACCACCATGAATGTGTCATGTCTGAGAAATCTCCCCAATTGGTCAACTCTAACCTCATTGTTGTGTTAGTATAAAACACCATGGTTAAGAATGATTTGGTGGCTAAGATCTTATAATTTAGGAGATTTAGAGGCATGATCCATCCATGGTGAGAACATTCACATCAATGGCTTGGATAAACCAACCATGGCCCCCACTTCTACAATCTCGGTGAAGAATTTTATCATTCACTGTTCACTCCCCAAGTATAGGGTTGTGATGTAGTAATAAACTCGGTAAGACCGAGGTCGAATCCACAGGGATTGATACCTGTACGTTATCTGAAACCGAGTAGAACTAGAACTAGACTAAGATGTAATCTAAACCAAATAGAATTTAAAGGATTAATTGTGGAATAATTATCTAAAACTTTAAGAAATTCAGAGGAAGGAAACTAGGAATTCAGAGGATCCACTTGTAGAGATCAGGGAGATCTTATGCCTGCATCAGGGATTATGGAATTCAAACTTATTTGATTTGGTTTTCAAGAGATGAGAGGTATATGAATTAGAATGGATTCCATCATCTAACCATGCCCAAGAGACAAAGCAAACAACAGGATTAAATTAATTACCAACCAATCAACAATGTATGAAGATCAGGAAAGTACTGTCATCCTACCATGCCCATGGAGCAATGATGAACAACGGGGCTTCCTGACTCCATAAACGTAAAAAGAGGAAAGAAATATTCAAAGCCATTGCAAACCCATTGTAATTTCAGTCACAATAGACCATTAAGGACTAATAAAAATATTCCTTATAATAATCATCAAAGAACAAATTCAGTTCATGCATTCACATTAAAAGCATAAAGTAGTCTCCCATCTCGCTACAGGCTTCACCTCTTAGCCCTAGCTAAGTGGTTTAGCCACACATAGGCATGATGTGGCTGAACTTAAAAATAAAAAGAAATATAAAGGAAAAGAAGAAAACCAGGCTCAAGTCCCCGCTGCCTCCTCAGCTCCCCTCCGTTTCTCTTTCACTCTTCCTGACGTGCAGCAGCAGCCACGCCACTACAGCAGAAAAACCACCTTTTCACGTTCCTTCCTTTCTTCCTTATCAGCCACACAGCCTCTCTTCCTCCCAGTCTTCTCCATTCTTTCCTTTCGACCCCCAGCAGCAACCCACGTCCCTCTGTTTTATAGCTCCAGGGGCGGTGGAGAGCTGTAGTCCACAGACGAGTCGCATAACCGATTTCCTTTACGTAGCGTGCGAAACAGGGCCGGTTCCGTGTTCGACGCTGGTGATGATGGGCCCCATTTATAGTTTTTATTTCAAAAATCAGAGCCGTTTAATGTATTTGTAGGACCGATTTAGGCCATGAGCCAAAATCTGGAATGAATCCAAATCTTAGGTGGACCGCAATATCAATCAATGTGGTGTCTTTTCCTCCCTTCTTCTGATCTCGTTCTTGTGTATGGTTGCACAAGAACAACATGGTTCTTATTGAAATCATTCCTTGGACCCAATGGTCGGTCTGGATCACCCATCCGACCGTGATCATGGTCACAGAACGCCTCACGGAAGTCGGGAGCGTCCGGACGTATGTTTTGGAAAGTTATTGCGCTGGGACGCTCAGTGGGGTCCATACTCAGATTCAAATGAAAAATCCAGGCCGTCCACTAGATTGCTCTCGGAATTTCGGTCGGGAACAGAAGGTTTTTGGCCGTCCGTTGATGTGGCCTGCTGCGTTATCACCTGACCGTTCGCGCCTCGTCCGAACGGTTGAAATCTACTCCGTACTCCTTCTAGGAAAAATTCCACCTAGGTGTGAGTCACGCCCTCCCTCTGGACTCGGTGGACGGTTCAGATGGATGATTTGGATGCTGAATGGGCCCCACTGCACGAAACCGGTGGGTCTCGTGCGTCCGTGCTTGAGAAGGAGAAGGAGACGGGTCTCCCGTGTTGACCGGGCGACCTTGGTCCGGTGCACAGCAGGCGTACGCCTGCTGTGTACACCGGCCATGTAAAATGGTCCTCACCTTGATGTTTTAATGAAATCTGCTCCGCCCATCTGACTTCTCATCTAATTTAAGGAGATGAGACCAAAATCAAGCCATATCCAGAGACCAGGTGGGCCCCAAATCGCTGTTCTATGGGCTGATCTAACTGTTGGGCTACTTCCATAGTGATCTGAGGGCTAAAATTTAACATGTACGGTTAATTTATGGCCCTCAGGCTATGCATGCAGTTTTGAGCCAATCAGATGGTGGGAACCCTATGATTTTGCATTCTGGACACTTTTCGGGCCACCTGAGCTTCAATTTCTCGATTTTCTTGGATCCCTGACATGCAAATCTGTCGATCTTGGTCTCCTAGGGTCCGTCCCTTGCCTTGGTGACTTCAGACTGTTGAATCCATGCTTTTAGTACCCTTTCCTAGTCCAGGCTCGTGAATACGCCCTGCATCACAAACACGATTAAATCAGGCCATTAAGCGGTATCATGCTTGTAAATCTATGTAGCAACTGGGTCTGATATGCAATATTTGACCCTCAACACACCACAACGACCGTGAAATGCATGGAATTGACCGTGAAGTGAAGGGACTTGACTGTGAAATGAGTGGAATTGACTGTAAAGTGAAGGGAAAAGACTGTGAAATGAATGGAAATGACCGTGAAGTGAAGGGAAATGACTGTGAAATGTGTGGAATTGAGCATGAAGTGAAGGGAATTGATCATGAAATGAGTGGAATTGAACATGAAGTGAAGCGAATTGATCGTAACATACATGGAAATGACCGTGAAGTGAAGCGAATTGACTGTTAAATGCATCGAATTGATCATGACATAAAGGGAATTGAGAGGGGAGTAAATGAAATTATATAATACACAAACAAATCATAATTCAGACTGAAATCACTAGTATGAACACATCATTTACTACAAAATTATAACAATATATACAAGGCATTGTTTACATCATTTAACCTTGAATGTTTTACAAGACATCATTTACAACAATTTACAACTCCCACAAAATTTACATCATGCGTAAGACAACTATATCATATTTTGTGGTCACTCAGGCAGTTATAGGCTATAGAGTTCCTAAAGTTGGGAGTGAATTGCTGCAAGTTTCTCCCTGACAAAATTTCATCACTGCACAAAATGTCCATATATTTCATGACAAAAATGCCACAATCATATCCGTTTGACTGCTTTGGTACATAAGTATCTTCTCTGACCATCCAAGACTTCCCATCCAACGCAGACATATCTCCTGCGGCATGGAATAATATAGGCAAGGCCTCCTTCATCAGCTCGATATATTGCCTATGTTGACTAAGTGCCCTTGAATATAAACTCTCAAGTATAACAATTTCTCGATCTCGAGGGTGGATGACCATTAGGTACTAATGAGTGTTGGCGTAGTTGACTGGTATGTATACTTGTCCATGTTTGATAAGAAAAGATATCATTATAGACATCATAAAAATGGGTACACATAGCGTTAATAACTTGTAACGACACCATTACCTGTTCATACTGCCACATGGCCTTCTGCCCTTCACGATGTTTAACAATACCGTATACTGTGAGTTTCTCCACTTCTACAAGTGAACGCATATTATCACCTCCAATGTCCCGATACATTCTCAATGCTGACATGGAAATGTCGATACATGGCTATTACAAATAACATACCGAACATATATCATATAATGAAATAACATAATAACCACGATCCAATTCATACAGTCACCAGAAAAAATGTGGGGTAGAACTTGCAGTCCTTTGTATATATAGTAGGAAATGAAGTGTGCCTTCTTTCCAGGAAATCAACGTACTTGTCAATAGCCTAATCAATAAATATGACGAATTAAGCTCTAGTCTAATATAATTGTTGAATAACCATAGATGTATGTGTGTGAATTACTTACCACGCTATCAACCCATGCATTTTTCTCCCATATGGTCGTGAACCAAACAAATTCTGTCGTTTCTTTGTTTGCGTTTGCCCAACTATCCAATTCATGCAGTTTCTCCTCCGATATTACCCTAAATGGATCAATCTTGGCTTGGAAGGGTATCGGAGAAGTACACAATTCTTTCAGTTTCTCAGTGTCGGCGGCGTTGCTTGGAGTTGTTTGCATGACAGAGATGGAAGTGAATGGAGAATGCTTGTATACAGATGGCTTCACCACCCTCTTAGTTCTCGTCTTATATATTGCAATGGAAGGCACTAATTTGTCACATATATCAACGTCTAAGGCATCCAAGTGTTGAACATCCATATCTCTGTTCCCCTGATCCCTACATTCCAATTCCTCATCCTCCTTCTCAAACTCTTCCTTCTCTTTCTCTAATTCCTCCTTCCAAAACTGCATCTTCTCTAAAAGAAATGCCTCCATCTGTTTATTCAACTCCATCTTACCCTCCTCCAACTCTTCTTTCTCCTTCTTCAATACCTCATTTTTTTATCCTCAATTCTTCCTTCTCCCTCAATAGCATTTTCCTCTCCATCTTCAAAACTGCCCTCTCATTCAACTTTTTCTTCTCTAACCTCAAGGCTTTAATCACTTTTGGCATTAGTTCCACCTCCTTGCATACTACTTCTCTCTCTCTCTATCGATTCTTCTCTCTTTTAGCGTGCGTTCTTGCCACTTCAACTCTTCCCTATCTCTCTCTAACTAAATCCTCTCCGCCTCCAGCTTCTCCCTATCCTCCCTCGACTCCGCATTCAGTTGCAATTTCACTCCCTCTTCGTCTCCCTCATCGACACTCTCTTCCTCTCCCCCTTCTTCTCCCTTTCCCTCATCACCACTCTCTTCCTCTCCCCCTTCTTCTCCCTCTCCCTCATCCCCACTCTCTTGCTCTCCCCCTTCTCTCTCTCCCTGTCCCGATCTCCCTTCCATATCTTCATCATCTTCATCTTTAATGCCCTATAAAATGAAGCAGTGTATGTATCAATTATATAACATGTCAAAGAAAATATAACATATCAACATAAAAGAATACTTTTCTGACATCTTACAGTAAATCTATAACAGAACAAGTGAACGGCCTCCGTCTCCAGCTCCTTAATGGTAGGCTCTAAGATAAGAACTATCTCAGTCTGTAAGAGAACATCTTCATTTTCATATACAGAAATATAAATATATATATATATATATATATGTATATTTCAATAAGTGATTACTTAGCTTCATAGAAATTGACTTACATCTTCACTCTCTAGTATTTGATGAATCTTCTTATACCTCCAACCCTTCCATCCTCGATATTGTTTGAATCTTGGAATTTGAGAAGGAACGTATGAAATGATACATTGTCGGAGAGCCGGTACTCTCTCAAGGGCCTATATCTGTTACAATGAAATGACAAGATGATGTTAAATATATATAGTTTCATATAAACTATAAATTAAAATAGACAATGAAATAATCCTTACTTGTAGGGAAAATATGTAACCGGTGACATTGTCATAAAGTCCATGGATGCCATCAAGGCACTATCGATCCCTTCAGTTATCGTCTGGAAGGGCACACTACCCCAAGGGTAGATATTAAAGTCTTCCAATGAGTCAACAAGATCAATAAAGTTTATACAACACATAGTTGGTTCCCCTAATAAACCACTTTACACATATTAGGGCTACCTTCATGACATCTTCGTGCTTTTTATTATCAACTATCCTATTGAACACTTCCTGTACATGTTTCTTTAGGATAGGATATTCATTGAAGTATTTTTCTCTTATTGACTTCTTCAAACAAGGGATATTAGGTATGGAGAGGTTACCAGTCTTCATCCCTGTTATTAAGGTGAAGTCTATCTTGGAAAACTTTACACGGTTCCCCTACATCTCGAATACAAGATTGCCTATATATCTCTCAATAAGTGAGTGAAAATGGCTCCTATAAACCTAAATGATGGAATGTGTAATAAAAATGAGAATGGGGTCTGCCTAAATATATTTATTCTAGTGTTATTCTTCTCTAACCCACTCTTGACGCTATCAAACCACCATGTCAAAGAACATTTACATGATAGGGTGGGGGCCGACTCGCCAAATCCCTTATGCAAGGGTTTGTTATCTGCAAAGATGAATGAGAAATTATATCAACGATAACATTCAATATTTAATGACGCATAATGTGAAACTTCACTTTTTGTGGTGAAAAATCATAAAGTATGGTGTGAGTTTGCCGAGTCAGCAGTTAGTTTTTGGCGAATTCCAAATGAAAGTATAGGACTTATAGGTGAATTTTCACAAGTTTTGTGCCTGTTTCACTCATATATTAGTCAATTTCATTAAGTTGTCGGTACATTTATACAAGGTTGTTGGTAAAAAAGATGTCAAATCAAGCAGTTATCGGTCATTTTGACATTCAACAAGTCTGCGGCTAATTTTACTAAGTTATCAGTCAATTTTCCGAGCTATATGTTGCATTTCGGCCCGAGAACGTCATGAAATTGACCATGAGTGAATTTGACTGAGGACTGAAAATGACCGTGAAGTGAAGGGAATTGAGTGTGAAATGCATGGAATTGACTGTGAAGTGAAGGGAATTGACCGTGAAGTGAAGGGAATTGTCCGTGAAATGCATGGAATTAACCGTGACATGAAGGGGATTGTCCGTGAAATGCATGGAATTAACCGTGAAGTGAAGGGAAATGAGCGTGAAATGCATGGAATTGACCGTGAAGTGAAGGGAATTGTCCCTGAAATGAGTGGAATTTACCGTGACGTGAAGGGGATTGTCCGTGAAATGCATGGAATTGACCGTCAATTGAAGGGAATTGTCCTGCAATGCATAGAATTGACTGTGACATGAAGGGGATTGTCCATGAAATGCATGAATTGACCATGAAGAGAAGAGGAGTCACTGGAAATGACTGTGAAATGAAGAGGATTGACCGTGAAATGCATGGAATTGACCGTGAAGTGAAGGGGATTGACCGTGAAATGCATGGAATTGACCATGAAGTGAAGGGGAATCGCCAGAATTGACTGTGAAATGCATGGAATTAACCATGAAGTGAAGGGAATTGACCATGAAATGAATGGAAATGACCGTGAAGTGAAGGGAATTGATCGAAATTGACTATGAAGTTAGTTATATGTTTCTTGCAATTGTGAGTCAAATTTCACTTAACGATTAGTCAATTCCATTCACTTTGTGGTCATTTTAAGTCAGTTCATAGTCATTTTAACTCAGTTCACGGTCATTTTAGGTCAGTTCACCGTCCTCATCAATAACTCAGTGGCTCATCGGTCTATTAACTCAGTCGATGCTCGTCAGTCTTCGTTTAGTTTTACATCTCATTTCGTTCTTTGTTTCAAAAACCCTCATTGTGGGCCATTTGACATTAACTTTTGCCCGTTTATCAGGACATGCCATACCATTCAGTGTTTAAAATAAAATAGGGCTATACACGAGTCAAGCTAGCTTAAAAAGCTCACTCGAGATGTCCAAAGTTAGCTCAGATTGACTCTGCTTGAAAGGCCAACTCGAGGCGAGTAAAGTTGAGTTCAAGCCGAGTTCGACCATGGTGTATTGCAACTCAACTCGACTCAAACTCGACCTGACTCAACATGGACGAGTCAAGCCGAACTTGGCCCACCTCTGCTCGATGTACGACACTAAAATCAAATGATAAATGGATTATGGATCGTGAGCATATGACCGTGCGCATATATAGTATAATATATAATGGGGTCCACAAAAAGTGAGAGATTTGAATATACCTACCGTTCGAAGCTTCTTAGATGGGGGGACCATTTTCATCCTTTCTTGGGTTCACAAAAGTCAAAAATGACGTGCGTGGGGTCTGTATTCTCGACCATATAAAGGGAAAAGAAAAAAAATGAAGAAAAGGGAGGGTTTTACTAGAAGGTGGACAGTCACAAAGGGGGAGAAGTAATCAGAGAATCAAATTCAGTTGGCTAGGATGAAGGAGCAGGGAGAGGAAAGAAGAAAAAATCAGATTTTCGGTGGAAATGGGGCTGGCAGCGTTTGAAGGGGCATCTGTTTTAGAACAGGGGCATTTTCGTTATGTGCAAGGGCGTTCGTATGCTTGGGGAGTATTCTTAGCAACTAAAAAGAAATGGGCTTAAAAAGGTGGTGGGCCATGTATTGGTCGTACAGTAGGAAATTTCTCATTTTCTTTGGTACCTCGCCAACTTTACTTACATTGGCTGAGAGCCTTACTTGCACTGACATTAGGAAGGATGAAAATGCATCAGATCCAGCTGGCCATTAAGTGCACCATTGTATTTTTCACCATGGACTCCAATCATAAGTAAAATTCAAAACTTAACGTGGGTCACAACGTAGATAATGATGTAAAATCATTCTTAAAATTTTTAAATTCCCGTGGTGTCACACACATGAGTATGTGATGTCTTGAATTTTAGTAAATCCATTTATACAAGTGTGGTAAGTGGGTCACGGACACTTTCATGGCAAATATGGATAAGAGACACTACAAGAAAACTGGCCTTTACCGGTGGTCAAAACCATCGGCAAAGGCCCAGAAAACCGTCAGTAAATCATTTGCCCACGGTTAGCTAATAGCCGGTAAAGCCTCGGTCGGTAAAAGGCTTTACCAGCGGTCAGGACTTTTACTGACGATTGTGCTGGACGTCACTAAATCGTCAATTTTTGCTCAGAAAATTGGTTAAATCTACAAATAAAATCTGTAGCTAAAGATGACTAGCCCCACAGTATGACCATAGCCATTGGTACCATAGCTCTTTAAAACTTTGCTATGGATTAAATCCGTAGCTATACAGGTCATGGCCACTGACGATCCGTAGCCATATTGAAAATCTTTATTATCAAAAAGTTAAAAAAAAAAAAAAGAAAAAGAAAAAGAAAAGAAAAGAAAAGGTGACCTACATGTAGCCTTTAAAAAAAAATAAAAATAAATTTTAAACACCAGTCTAAGCAGCTAACATACCTTGGTTAATGTCAATGATCTCCTTGTTGCCAATGATTGCCATTGTTTCCAAGGGACTAGTTTCTTTTGTCGATCTTTGGTGAGCTGTGTAGCAGTAAAAGGCATCGACACTAGTATTTTAGAGTCCTTCAACAGGTTTAGGCCCTCATTGATATTGAGGTTCACCATCTGTGAGCGGAGGTTCTCTGTTTTGTCTACCAGAAGCTCAATCTTCTCACCACGGTCCAGAACCTGCACAAAGGCAACCTTGACAAGGTCATTGTCAACTTCAAGAATAGGCTCAAATTTCACAAACATGGCTTTTGGTTTCCATCCTACATTTTATTCAATCAAGTCAAAAAACACATGATCAATAATAGTGAATCTTAATCTGTGAATACCGCTACAGCTGTATGGAAATGTTAGATCTAAAATTTCTTAAAGGGGCTGAATATTGATATAAAGTGACTGCATGCCTATTTGAAACAAAAGTAGTCATTAAAGCCAACCTCTCATGATTTTGAACAAGCCAAAACACGATATTATTAGAACATACCTTTGAATGAGTTTAGATTTTCTAATTAGATTTTCTTTATTGTAACTTTAATTTTTATGAAGGATATGGATAAAACACTTGACAATTTAACTATCATAGGAAGAAAGCAAAGCATTAATAGTACCCAAGGTCAGACCACCATATAATTTAATCAATCAAAACGATGCCAATATTACAGGAAAGCACTAAAATACAACTCCCTTGTTGTAAAATGCAGAAACCAAGTTTAAAGCAGTAACAAAAAAGATGGTTTGAATTTTCTTGAAATGATCAAACCCCCTGCCATTTATATATCATCTACATCAGCCCTGGAAAAAAAGGAATTTTATAGCGTATGGCTACTGATATGAAAACACTAAGTTGATGTGAAGAAACATGAGGATACACTTAAGGCCATAAGTAACTTCCATAGAAATGGGCAGCAATAGAAGACTTCCAGCCTGAAAAGAATTGAAAGAAACAACAAATAGAGCACTAAAACACTTTATTATAGGGGATTCAATGATCATTTTATGATATAGATAGAAAGATCAAGATAATCCGAGTTGGGAGAAAACTCCTGAACTGAAGCAGGAAAACAAAACTAAGTGAAATGATGCAATACCATGGGAGGTATGCACAAAACACATAAAATTTATAAAAAGATTTAAGAGACCTGCTAGAAGCATGTGAATTGTGTAACCTCCATCCCATCCATCAAAATTTCCCAGCCCAATCCCCAAGCCCTAAGAACCTATCAACATTTCAAAAAATTTTAAAAAGAGAAGGATGGAAAATGAAAAATGTTCAGTGAAAAGGGGCCATAAAACTGAAGTCCAAAGAGAGCAAGAATGCAAAGCAAATGAATATGGTGTGGTTTGGTTAAGTTAGGATAGATGTGGAAACCACCCTTTTATACAAAGGAGGATGTGCTCTCCCACAAGGAGTGAGCGGAAACTTAGTAAATGAAAGTGCAAGTTTCCCAAAAAACATTTGTTGTGGTTCTTAGTTTCCATCCTGAATCTCTACCATGACATATCAAGCAAGAGCATCTCAATAAGTTGCAAGTCAGTGTGTAGTGTCTTTATTCTTTTATTTGATAAAGGTCCAAGTCTTCTGATTTTATTCTTTCAGCATGTGGTTTCAAATACCCCATGAAATGAACAGAAGAACAGAGTATGTATCTTCCTGCACACCAAATTTGTCAAAATATGGAAGATTTTCCTATGAATGGTGGAATACAGAAAATCTCAATCACCTTCAAGAGTCAAGATGGTTCATGAGTTTTCAAAAAATTCCAGTCTGTTTACATTTCAGAGAGAGAGAGAGAGAGAGAGAGAGAGAGAGAGAGAGAGAGAGAGAGAGAGAGAGAGAGAGAGAGAGAGAGAGAGAGAGCCTTACCAATCAATATGGGTCAGATGCCCGGGTCCTGACAAGCCAAATACATCCCTCTGGGAGGCCATTATCCAAACCTATGCAAAGCTTATGATCCTGGTTGAAAGGGATCACAAAAGAAAGGGAAAAAATGCAAATAGAAAAAAAGGAAGTGTAAATTAGAATGGAAATCACAAAAAATGACTATAATAACACTATAAAGAATGGAAATTTCACAAAAGTTCTATTGATGAGCAATTGAGACTTCCACTATTCACATCAAAGAAATAAGATGTGCATTTCCTTTCATAGATCAAGAGGCCCCAAACCTTCAAAAAGATTTCAACTTCAAATTATGATTTCCTTCTTTTTATCAATTTAAACATGAAACACACAAATAAATGCTTGGACACTACTAAGGTGTATTTTGAACATGAATTATCAATAGACGACTTAAAAGAGAAGAAACTCATGAGCATAATACAAATCCTAAAAATGAGTATCAACCCAACAAAAATATCATGATAAGAATAGTTTCCTACTAAAGTTAACTAAATAAAGAAGTAGCACCATTAACCAACCTGATCAAGTCCTAAAAGTTCCCCACTAAAAGTCCATAATATTAATAATAATAAACAACCATTAGAACAACTTCAAAATGCCATGCAAAAAAAAAAAAAAAAAAAAAAAAAAGGAATACAACTCAAATTCAATAATTCAATAGAGACAAAAAAGGAGAACAACAGCAAATAGAAATGTAACAAAATGGTGAAAAACCCACCTTAAAATGATTACCAGCTCCCTCAAGATCTTTCCAGCAATGGATTTTCGTATCGAGTTTACGAAAGTTACTCGTCGTATTTTCTTGTATGGCGCAACCTATAGCAAGAATAGTAAGACAAATGGAAAGTGAGAACCCATGATTAAGGAATAATTGAAAAATGGTAAATTATGTTGGGTTTTGCTTTTTAAGGCATCTTTGGATACACAAAATCCATGCGTGCTTGGAAATTGTTTTCCACTAAAAAGACAGTTGGACAATTTGGATGTGTAGTTTCACAAAGTCAATGGAAATTTAGCAATTGATATGTGTAACATCATCACAAAAGAGGAGTTAATAACTAGACTATTCTCAAAATTTTCTGAAATTGTTGCTGCAAAAGGGTTAATTTCCCTATGATTCAGAAAATGGTAGGTTCTGGTAATATTCTCCCATTGAATTAGGTGTAAAATATTCCTTTTCACTATCTGTTTGAAGGTTGCCAATCAGATAAAGCAAGGCATGATTTTAGAAATCTACAAAATCTGCATTTTAAAAAGGAGGAGCCAAGCTAGCATTGCAAGGCCCAGCACATTTTCACATTTTTTAATTTCATGCATGAGATTGAAGAACCACTCACAATAATTGTTGGTGGAATGCAAACAATGAGTGCAACAATGGAAATGTAGGCGTAGATATTGGTGTTGTCCATGTCAGTCTACAACAAACAAGGGGTCAATCTTCATTTGACAGATAGATACATTTTAGAATCCAGATATAAAGAATAGAGAGAGATATTGTCGGACCATGGCTTTCTTTGAATAGATGCTCCTGTAAGTGAAGGAGATGTTGGAAATCATGGCACTAATGAAGCTTGTCCAGTTGAATGAAAGATCAGTTAGAGATGCCATTGACACACCTACAAAATTCATAACCGAAAGAAATTTCAATAAAGTTGCTAAGTTTTAGGAAGAGTACAAGAAGTCAAGAACTAAGTACAGTTGTTGGATACATTTTTTTTTAAGGAGATATTCATACAGGCACTGTACGTGAGCTTCCACATCGATGTCTTTCCTGTCATGTCACTTTTGGAGAACATCCAGGCATGAAAAAGGATTTGTGTTGTTGATAGAATGGCAGAAGAGGATTAATGTAGCTTGCCCCAATTAGTTGGGATAAGGCTTAGTTAATGATGATGATGATGATGCACGACATGAAAAAGGTGGTTCTCACCTTGAGTAGCATTCATTGCAGTGGGCAGAACCATCAAAGAACTCTGGCAACATAATGGCAACTAAGACTATTTAGGTAGGACCTTCTTCAAAGCCCTTCACTTGAGAATAAAAATTGAAGTTAGTATTTATAGAAACAGAGAAGTTAGAGCAATGGGGATTTCATGTCTCTCCTATAAGAGACCAATTCAATGAAACAGGAACATCGATATTATGGTAATTCATGAAACTATGACACCAAAGACTACAACTCCACTCATTTCTTGGATATTATGGCTATTAGGCAATTATCATGAATCTAAGATTTCTTTTTACCATGAAATCCGTTGTAGAATTCATTTCCTGCATCATATGTGATATTACACTCACCATTAAAAGATCTCAAATTATTAGGAATTGGATTTCAATGGATGAAAGTTAGGCCATGTTAGGATGTTTGATTGAATTCATTTACAGTTATTCAATTCATTAAAGAGTAGATGACTGAATTTTAGTTGTTGTAGTTTCAAATTCAAATTGAAACAACTAAATTAGAATTCCATGTTTCTAATCTAGGATGGTTTCAAGGATCTCAGATGCACTATGATAAGAAAATAAGTAGACTTCCTTCTAAGGAAAATTACATGCAAAATATGGAGGAGGTACATTGTCAACAACAGTTCTAAAAGATCTCATATCCTACCCAAGGCAAATAATGTATGATTTAGGATCTAGCATGCATTTTGGTACCATTTACTAAATGGTCACAACCCTACACCCTACAAGAAATAAGAGTTTTACCGACGAAACTGTTACCAACGAATTTTTTTTTCATAGGTAAAAAGGACTTTTACTGACAAAAATAATTTTCATTGCTAAAAGTTTACTTTTACCAACAAAAATTTTTGTTGGCAATGGCTGTTTTGAATTTTTGAAGAAAAAAAATCAATAAATGTACTTTTACTGACGAAATTTAATTTTCATAGGTAGAAGTGTTTTTACTGATAGACATGAATCATCGGCAACATTCTGGTATGACCTAATTACAGACGAAATCTTAGTTAGTAAAAGTGTTTTTCCCGACGGCCATAAACCGTCGGCATAAATCTTGTACAACGTTCATATTGACAAAAACTACTTTTGTCGGTGAAATTGTTTTTCCTAATGGACATGAAGGACCGCAACAAATCCGGTACAATGTTATTATCGACGAAATATATTTTCGTCAGTAAATGTATGTTTTTCGGCGGACATCAACCGTTGGTAAAAATCTGATACTGTTATTACCGACAAAAACCATTTTCGTCGGTAAAAGTGTTGTTCCTGACGGACATGAAGCGTCGGCAAAAATCTGGTAGGATATTACCGACAAACAATCTTTGTTTGTAAAAGTGTCTTTCCCGACGGACAAACTGTCGGCATAAATCCCGTAGTGTTGTTATCGATGAATAGTAGTTTCGTCGGTACATGTATTTTTTCCGACGGACATGAATCGTCGGCACAAATCTGGTACAATCCCGACGGGCGTCAACCGTCGGCAAAAATCCGGTAGTGTAATTACCTATGAACGTAATGTTCATTGGTGTTTTTCCGACGGACATGAACCGTCAACAAAAATCTGGTACGATGTTGTTATCAACAAAAACTATCTTCGTCGATAAAAGTGTTTCGGTAATATTGCTTTTTACTGATGAACTAAAACCGTTGGAAAAGGTTCCCGCTGAGGACCAAAAATTCTCGCTAGGATCGAAAGCATGACACTTTTGCCGACGAAGTAAAACCGTCGGGAAAAGGTTCCCGCCACGGACCAAAAATTCCCGCCACAACCGAAAACACACTTTTACCAACAAAATTGTTTTCGTCGAGAAAATTGTTTTTACCGACGATTATTTTCGTCGCTAAAAATAAATATTAAAATTTTTCCCGATGGCTGATAACTATCGCTAATGGTTTTTACCGACGAACAAAGCCGTCAGTAATAATCCTCTGTTTTTCGGTGTGTGTGTGTGTGTGTGTGTGTGTGTGTGTATATATATATATATATATATATATATAGTTTTTATATCATATGAGTGGAATTTTTTTTTGTTTTTTTAATTAAAAAGTAATATTTAAATGATTTGTAATATCACATGAAAAAGAATATTGAAATAATTTATAATAAAAATGTTTTAAAAAATATACATTTTGAAAAAGAATGTTATTTTTAAATGGAAATTGAAATTTATGTTTGAAAAAAAATTATTAAATTATTACGCACATCCAGTAATTGTACCTTTAACCATTTCTAGACAATCTAATCAGTCCAGATTGAAGAGTAAATAACTTCAGATGTTTAAATCAAATTTCACTAAAATTGTTGGTCAATCTTGTATCATATGTAACCTGCTCCGGGACGAGTAGCTAGTGAAATTGAGTATTGATCAGAAAAATAGAGTGAATGGACCAGACACGTAAAATGGGGCAAATATTTTGGTCAAAATTGTGACCCAACTTTATTGACCTCGTGAGAACCTAAGTGTTGATGTTAGTAAGTTTTGTGTGCCCCATCATAATGTGTGTCAAACATTAACACTATGAATTTAATGTGTCCCCTTCAGGTTATGAGATATGTAAAAAAATCATCCCTATACGAAACTTAGGTGGGCCATGCCATCTAAAACCATGTGAAGACATCCTAAAAAATATAAAAGAACTTGGTGGGGCCCACGTGAGTTTTGGATGCGGCTAAAACTTGGTCTGACCCCTCATCCAAGTGGGACACACATAATGAGTGGGCTGGATATATGAATCACATTTAGGCAGGCCCAATATATGATTATGAATGTTTTAAGGAAACCTCTCTCTCCACTACATTTAGGGCTTGTTTGATTTTCCAATTCAGAGGTAAATGCAGTGTAACTGCATAATGATCATTTCCTTATGTATTTATGGTGCTCTTCCCTATATTTGATTTGACTGCTTACTTTTTGTACACAAAAATTGAAAAGGATGTAAAATGGTTGTGGGCCCCATCGTGATGTGTGTCGCTTATCTACACCGTTCATCCATTATGCCAAATGATTTTATTGCATGAGCCACAAAATGAGGCATATCCAAAGCTCTTGTGGATCACGCCACAGAAAAAAAGTGAATCAAATACTTGTCGTTAAAAACTTCTTAGGGCCATTGTTTCTTTTGGTGTGGGCCACTTGAGTGTTGGACCTACATAAATTTTCAGCTCATGTCTCAAAATGTTGTGGTAAAACGGATGGACGGAACAGATCTGTTATATATGTCACAGTGAGGTCCAAAAATTTCAACCAGCACTTTTGAACGGTTTCCAAGGCAATAATTTCTAAAACTTTCTAAACGGGTGAAATGGTCATAATTACCCATTCACCCAGTATTTACGCTTGCAATGAGAAATCAAACAGGCCCTTAGGTGAGTTATTCATTACCCTTACTAGAGTAAACTCTATGGGGTCCATCATTTTTTATTTATTTTATCCACTCCATTAATCTATCTTAACAGATAATTTGAGGTATAAAGAAGAAATAGAAAGCATATCAAAAGCCCAAGTGGACCACACCACAGGAAATAGTGTGATTGAACATCTACCATTGAAAAATTCTTAAAGGCCATAGAAGTTTTAGATCAAGCTGATGTGTTTGTGTTTTCTCTTCATTCATATCTTTTTGATATTATGAAGATGTTGGATGTCAAATAAAATTACTGTGGACCCATGGAAGGTATCAACAGTTGAAATCATTATTCCACACTGTTTCAAGTGGCATGGTCCACTTGACTTTCAGATTGACTGAAAATTTGGGATCAACCCACGCCGTACATCCATTTTTCGAGATCATTTTAGAGAATTTTCCAAAAAATGAATCATATCCAAAGATTAAATGAACCACACCACAAATAAGGGGAACAGATTGACTACTCCCCCTGACACCATCCAATGACTGATGGTTGGTGCTCTATGGGCCCCACCATGATATATGTGTTTAATCCATGCCGTCCATCTGTTTTTAAAGATCATCTTATGACATGAGACAAAAAATGAGGCATATCCTAATATGAAATGGACCACATTACAGGAAACCGTGTTGAATGAGCATCAACCATTTAAAACATTTTGGGCGCCATAAAGGTTTTGGATCGAGATGATTTTTATTTTTCCTCCTTCATCTAGGCTTGTATGACCTGATAAACAGACTGGATGTCAAATAAACAGTACAGTTGGCCTTACAACGATTTTAATGATGGATAACCAATCACTATTACTTTCATGTGGTGTGGTCCACCTGAGATTTATATACCTCTAATGCCACCATGATGTTTGTTTTATATCCACACTTTCCATCCACTTGGAGAGATCATTTTAGGGCAATATCCAAAGAAGGATTTAAATCCAAAGTGCCAGTGGACCTCGGCACAAAAAACAGTGGGACTGTGATGCCCACCATTAAAAACTTTTAAAGGCCACAAAAGGTTTATATGAAGATGATATTTGTGTTTTCCCTTGTTTCATGTATTTTTTAACTTTTGAATAGGTTGGATTTCAAATAAACATTACAATGGGCCTTAAGATAGGTTTAACGGTGGGAATCACTATCCCCTCTATTTTCTTTGGTGGAGTCCACTACATATTTATATCTGCCTCATTCTCCGGCTCATGACTTCAAATGATATCTCAAAATGGATGGACAGTGCGGATATAACAAATACATCACAGTGGGGCCCAAAGAAAATAGATGGACCGAGGGGCATCTCATCCGTCCATACGTAAAAATCCCCTATGGAGATATCCCAGCTAGCGAGAAACCTCTACCAAAAAAAGGGGCAAAGGATTCAGATCACGTTACTTTTTTACTACGGATATAAACCTTAGCTATGATTGCTACGGTTTTAATCCATAGCTAAAAAGTTGATACACCATTAATAATTAATAGTGTTGTAAGGGGCTCTATGAGGCCTAAAAAAACTATATGTTCTATCTAAGCCGTCTATATATTTGTAAATATTACTTTAGAAGATGAAAAAAATCAGCTAGATCTAAAGCTCAAGTGGACCACACGATAAGAAACATTGATATTAAATTATTGTTGCTTCTTATGGAGTGATCCACTTGGGCCTTCAATATACTTGAAATTTGGTGTCCTAAAGTAAAATAATTTATTAAAATTATGGACCGGAATGGATTAATGAAATACATCATGGTGGGCCCCACGGATCCCCTGATCGCACCTTCTATGTCCGTCCATCAGTAAACCCCCAAATTTGGGCGCACGCTCAAAACAGAGCCGTGCCCAAACACGCGTATTTCACTCTCTCTCCATTCCCTAATCAGAGCTTTGGGAAAGCTCTTCTTTTCCTAATCCTCTCTCTCCCTCCCGATCTCTGCTTCATCGCTCTCATTCTCCTCCCTCTCTCTCCAATGCATTAGTCGTGAATGCCCTCTTCTCTCTCTCTCTCTCTCTCTCTCTCTCTCTCTATTGCAGCAGCCGTGAATCTCCTGCCCGAAGAAACACACGTCATGAAGCTCCTCTCCATAGGTTTGATATCTTCTTCTATTTCTATCTCTTTTCCTGTCTTTCAGATTTGATATACGCTAACTGTTTAATGAAATGGCATGCTATCTGTTTGTTGAAATGGAATGCTATCTGTTTGATGAAATGGCACGTTATCTGTTTGTTGAAATGGCATTCATGCCAGGAGATATTGAATAGGTGAGCTTGCACTAGAGGGGTCGACCTCTAAAGAGGGCAACTTAGACTAGAGTGAAAGCCACCACAAAGTGGAAAAGATACTTAGACGTAAGCCAGGTGTTGTGGGCCCCATCGAAGGTTGGCTATCCAGTACCACAGATGGACCATGCCTGAGAAAACCCCAGAGTAGAACTTGCCACCACTCTTATTGAATGTGGATCATTTAAGTTTCTACTGTCTAGTTGTAGACAGGAAATCATACAGTTACAATTGTCCTATCCAACAGAATCTCTACACATATTCCATATGTAGTGGGAAAAAACAAACAAACAATCTGGATTACTTAAAAATCAACCTTTTATTTTGATTTTTAAGTGACCCTCTTGTTTCTAGTCGTGTGTTGTTCGAGCAGTGACCTGGGTCGGGGCCTTGACTGTTTTGGTGGACTTGGCTAGTAGTACTACCTAGCTGGCCATACTGATACAACAACACTTACCTTAGAAGCAGCCCTGGCCATCGAAATGACCTTGGCTGGAGTGGGGGCCTTCACCATTGCGTGGTTTTAACCGATATGGAGGCCTGGACTATTGTTGCAGTGTCGACCTTAGAGTAGCTTTAGCCGTTGAGGGAGCCTTACGAGTTGTGGTAGTTGGAGGTGTGGTTGGTCCATGCGATACAACCGCTAACCCTCCCATGGGGAGGAAAAACAAGAAGGCCTCTTACTGTGTGAACACCATTGTTATAAGGAAGTTAGATGTCGTTGCTTGTAGATTCATTAATAATAAAAAGGTCTCCTTGTAAGAACGTGTTTCTTCCATTTTGGTTAGAATGACCAACCATGAATCTTGCATAGATTAAACAATCCATGATTGGGACTTAAGGAAAAGTTGAGGTGTATTGTTGTCTCCAGTCAAGTCATTAATTTTGTTTGAGGTAAATTTGTGTTTGGATTGTTGTTTGTTGTAGTTTGATGCAAGATAGGTGTTTATTACCTAGGAGTTTCTGAGGATGTTGTGGCGTCTTCTCAGCCATGGACTTCAAGCATCTTGTTATTGTTGGGCGTTAGTAATCTCTTTTAGCGATGTAGTGGTGTCGTGGTTATAATTGAAGATAGCTGTATAGCCTTCTTGACCTTAGGTAGTAAGGATCCTTGGAGTCTCTGTCCCCAATGTTGATCATTCTTAATTCTTTCCATTAAGTCATGCATGATATGCTTGATACAAACCCATGAACATGCCATGCTAGAGGTCGACCCCACATGTGTCAAAATGGCATGTATGTCCAACATATGAGCCTGGTGCCAGGTCTGGCACTACATATACATGAACATGCCTTGTACCTTTTTTTTTAGAATTAAAAAATAAGTTAATATGCTTCACCATCATGTCTTAAACCACACTTAAAATTTCTAAAATAAAAAAACCAATAAAGAAAAGCTTATGCCATAGAGACCAAAATCCCAAATAACTTAAGAAGCATCTCAACTTTCTAATAGTTTCAACGAATTTGATTTGGCAACACAAAGTCACAAACATCATTGATCAGAATTACATGAACAAATTAGGCCTCGATGCCTTGAATATTGTCTTAAGCTTCCTAGTTGGTGTCCTAACCTTCTTGAACACCAATGGGAACTTGATTTTGGAATCCTGAAATTGCTTGGTATTCTCTCTCTTGCAAAGCGAGTCAGGTATGGTAGCTGTCTTAATGATCTAAATGCAAGGAGACCTTACCCTGTGGCGAGAAGCCATCTCATCATACATCTGCTCAACAACACCATTAAGAGTGGTGTCCCGGTATTCCTTGTACATATTGTGGTAACCAGTTCTGGTCTGGTACCACAACCAAATTCTGTAGTTCTCAACAATGGTGGGATTCCTCTCAAAAATCTCATTGATGGCAAACACTTGCCTGATACTGATGGAACATGCCTTGTACCTAAATCCAGGTTGGTCCCAACCCTCAATATGGGCAATCCATCAAATGGGTCCATCCTTGATTTCCCCTCTCTCTCTCTCTAAAAAAAATCCCTTTTGACTAGATGATCTTAAATATCCAATCAATGGCTAAGGAAATTGATGGTTTATATTGTTCATACTACAAACAGTCTATTAATCTAGACATTCCATGATGTGGGTCCTAAGCTTGATTGTCCATTCATTTTTTCATATCATCGCGGATCATGAGCCCAAAAATGAATGGGCGTTCAATTATCATTGTTTCATCTTATGTAATCCACATAAGATTTGGATCTTCCTTTTTTCGGTCTCATGCCCTAACATGATGTAGAAAAATGGATGAATGGCATGGATGAAACACATACATCATGCGGTGACCCACACAGCACCGTCAGTAGGCAATCCAGGTCCCTTGTGATATGTCCATGAAAAGTTAAAGCTATTCAAAGACCAAACTCCAATGATAGTCATATATGCATGTGTTTAGAATTAGATCCGTGAATGGGTGAAAAATAATAATAATTATTTTTTTGTAAGGTGTAGGTTCAAAATGAACCCCTTTGTTAATCAGGATCTGACTATAATAGATAGGGAGTGGATGACACTAAGTTTTCCGAACCCTCATTTTATTTTTGGAATTAGAAGCTTTTTGAAGTTTGCATGAGAACACCTTCCTGGTAGAGAGCATTCTTTGTCCATGCGCCACTTGTAGATGTTTACGATTACCGGTTTCTTTTGATGATTTGGAAATACATCTAATGAAAAATGGATTCGACCCAAGCTATAGGGTTTGGGACATGCATGGTGAGCATGTATCACCTAAGTGTACTGAATATGCATCAAGTTCCCAATAGTACCACAATGTCCTGAACTTAAATGAGGTTCACAATGTGATTGTTCAAGAACTCGATGGTAATAACCTAGATGAATTTGTATAGGATGAGCCGAATGTGACCCCTGTAGTTGAAGGCGTCTTTGGGGAAAATGAAACTGAAAACTTTGAAGAAAATCTATGAGACGCAATGACTGAGCTATACCTAGGGGCCCAAGATTTCACCGTGCTGACTTTTATTGTATAACTTTTCAAATTAAAGGTGAACCATGGATGGAGCAAAAAAAGCTTTACAGAGCTCCTTCAACTACTAAAGATGTTACCTTCTGGTAACAAGGCCCCTACTAATACGTACCAAGCAAAGAAGATCATTATAAAGTTGGGTCTTGATTATGTGAAGAGCCATGCTTGTCCAAATGACTGTATCTTGTACTGGAAAGAGAACGAGATGAAAACCAGTTGTCCAACTTGTAAAGCTCCTAGGTTCAAATAGAAATGGATGTTGAGAAAAAATAATCTCGAGTACCTGCCAAGGTGTTAAGGTATTTTCCATTAACACCAAGGCTATAAAGAATGTTCAGCGTGCCATGGTTAGCGAAAGAAATGTCCTAGCACTCAACCAGAAAATTGTAACATGAAAAGATGGAGCATCTAGCTGATTCTATTGCATGGAAGAATCTCAATGAGAAGTATATAGATTTTTCGGCTGAGCCTCGCAATGTTCAATTGGGCCTGGCTACAGATGGGTTTAACCCATTCGGTGCTTTGACTACAGCTTATAGTTCATGACCCATTATGTGTGTGACGTACAACCTTCCACTAAAGCTTTATATGAAACCTCAGTTTACTATGTTGACTTTGCTCATTGAAGGACCACAACAACCAGGAAAGGATATTGATGTTTATTTACGGCCATTGATTGATGAATTGCAAGACTTATGGCATAAAGGGGTCACGACGCTTGACGCATACCATGAAAATAAATTCAAGATGCGTGCCATTTTGCTCTAGACAATCCACGATTTTCCAGCATATGGTAATGTTTCTGGTTGTAGGACCAAGTGTAAGTATGGTTATCCTATATGTGGTTCCAACACAGATTCCTTGTGACTCCAATATGGAAAGAAACCTGTTTATATGAGTCACAGATGATGGTTGCCAATGTCAGACCAGGTAAGGAAGGACATAAGTGCTGGCACATTCAATAAGAAGGTAAAGATACGACGACAACCCATTCGTCTAGAGGGGATTGAGGTCGAAAGAGAGACTGTGAACCTAAATATGCAATGGGGGAAGACTGAGAAGAGGAATATGAGGGGTATTGATGGAGGCCGACAATAGCTAACGGGTGATGTTGAATCACCGTGGTTCTTCAAATGGTCTATATTATTTGATCTGGAGTATTGGAAAGATATTCCAGTGCATCACAACCTTGATGTTATGCATGTCGAGAAAAATATATGTAAAATCCTTATCGCCTTGTTGTTGAACACACCCGGCAAGACCAAGGATGATGCTAATGCGCGCAGGGACCTGAAACGGTTGGGAATTAAGAAGCGTCTATGGCTAAAAAAGAGCAATGGTAAGATGATTCAGAAACAAAGTCCTTTTTGTTTAAGAAAAGAAGAGAAAAAACTTTTCATCCAGACTTTGCATGACCTACGTGTTCCAATCAGTTTTAGTGCGAATTGGAAGACCATCATAAAGGGAGATTACATGGATTTAAAGGGAATGAAGTCTCATTCTTACCATGTGTTGATGCAACATTTTCTCCCAATTCTCATCCAACATACATTCAGGGATAAAATAGGTCATTCGTCCTATAATTATAAGCTTTTGCACCTTCTTTAATGCCTTATGCTCGACAACAGTAGACCTTCAAACACTCCTCACTCATAAGAGGGGTATGACTAGGACGTTATGTCAGCTTGAGATTATATGCCATCCACCTATATTTGTCGTGATGATGCATCTGTCGATCCACTTGGCTTACGAGGCTCGCATATGTGGTCCTGTATATTATCAATGGATGTATCCATTCAAAAGGTACGATATGAGTTTAGTAAGAATAATCTGGCTTAACATCTACGGTTATATGTATTTGTAATGTATCATTATCTTTGTTAGGTTCATGAAGACATTCAAGGCCTATGTTCGTAACAAGACGCAACCTGAGGGTTGCATTGCAGAACAATATATCCAAGAGGAGACAATTATATATTGCAACCAATACAGAGGGAAAAAAACAAACCTCTTGGAAAAACTAGAAAAACGGTTTGATGGAGTCATTCCAATACTACAAAAGTTGCAAGATGTCGTTGTTGACGATAACAATGATGACGATGTTGGTCCAATAGGTTCGGGGCAAAGTGTTATCCTAGTGGGTATCGAATACGAATAGGCTCGTACATGAGTACTGAAGAGTCATCCCAGCTATGATGTGTGGGAAGGCTATGCACAATCAGCTTATTTGTATATATCTTCCTTACTTTATGTGATTTTAATATAACAATGGTATCAAATAACACGCAGGAAGCACAAAGATTTCTTGCAGTGATGCTACAGGAGGACCAACAGGGTACTAGTGAGGATGAATTCATACCTTGGTTGAAGAGGCAACCAGAGTTTAGCGAATCTAATGATAAAGAATATAAAGATATAGTGAGAGGACCTCTAGCTTTTTGTACTCAATACAATAAGTATTGTATTAATGGTTTTCTCTTTGTCACTAAGGACTATGAGGAGAATAAAACGAACCAAAACAGTTATGACAGAGGGTATGACCACCTTCCGATCTAGTGCGAAGGATATGAATACAGTGGATGAAAATCAACCTTACTATGGAGTCCTTCATAGAATTATCCAATTGGATTATAGAACAAAGTACAAGCCCATCCTATTTAACTGTGATTGGGTGAAGGTGATGCATCATGGTGTTTCTTTTGATGTCGAAGCGAATTTGAGATTAGTAAATTTGTCCAATCTTTACAGTTCAGACAAATTGGGTGACGAGTTGTTCATTCTTGTGGACCATGCCATGCAAGTTTTCTACTCCAGAGATCCAAAAAATCCTGAATGGCATGTGGTATTGGAGGTTCCAAAAAAGATTTTTATCGAAAAAGAGATGTGCCATCTATCAGAACGATTTAAAGATGTAACTGATGCCGATGCAGGACCAAATCTCACCTCATTAGCAGTTGTTGATGAGTTGATATTCAATGAACCTGAAGACATCAGTGTTGTAGTCGAGAAAACAAAGAAAAGAAAGCAATCAAGGAGAATCTCTTGAATTGTTTATATTTTCTAAGCATGTAACAAAATAATATTTATTATAGGAAATCCAATCAAGGTATGGATAATGTAGTGAATTGTTTGTACTTTATCTGTTATCTAAATTATTGTATTAATCATTAGTGTTTTTAATAATTTAATTTAATTTAATTTATATTAGTGAATAAACAGGCACATGGATTCACAACCAGAGGCATTGGGTGTGCACTTGACCGAGACTACAGATGCGCACAAGACCAAAGGTAATATCATAGTTCTCCTTAATTAGATATATAAATTTCATTTTTCTTATATATTGGCGGTAATCAACAATGTGTATATATAACTGTTATTCTTTTTATGTTGTTGTGCCAGCTTCTTCTTCTTTGTCTAGAAAGAGAGGTCCTACTAGGGGTGCTTTTTTACATGAGCAACTTAATAGGAAAAAAGTCCTAACGACGAATGAATTCGGGCAACCGAATGAGGATTGTCCTGAACAAAAGTAATTTGCATCATATATCAGTATCCTCACCTGTAATCATATCCCAATCATATACCAGGACTTTTGTCAGGTGCCTCATGTACACATTCAAATGATCATAGAGTCATTGTCACGGGCTTATGAGTTTGAGGGTCAAAGTTGGGATGCGAGTCTTACATACGTAACAAAATGCATCAAGGAAACATGACGGAATTACAAGCAAAGGTTGACTGCAAAATATATTAAAGACAAGGATCCTGCAGTTGTAAGAGATAATCTTGCCCCCCCCCCAGGTTTCCCTATGGAGGATTGGTTGGTCTTCGTGAATCAACATAGCACTGAGGAATTCAAGAGAACAAGCGAAAGGAATAAAGTCAATCGGTCCAAGCTAAAAGGACCTGCGTGTCTTGGGAGGAACAGCATGGATGTTATTCACCATTAGATGGTATGTATTATTTATTTATAAATATAGATATTATAGTTTAATATTGAATTTTCTTTTGAATTATCACTCATCTAACTCCTTTAATATGTAATGCGCCAAAGGCGAAGGAGAGAAATCTTACCTCTGATGCCGAGATAGGTAGAGGTGATGTTTACTTAAGAGCCCATACAAGCAAGGACAAAGTTGTCTAGTATCCTGACCTTGTTGTAAGTACATCCCCTTCTACCACTAACCAGAACCTTTATGAGATGCTAATGTATAACTTTGAATTATTTTACATTCATTTGTATTTTGTCACAGGAAAAATTAGATGAGCTTTATTCTAACAATCCTTCTTTTAAGATTACCGGCATTGACGATGCCCTTACACAGGTAATAATAAAATTTAAAAATCACAGTGAGATTCATGGTAATTATGAATTTTCTAATAACTTGATTTGCATTGTTTTACAGTTGGTTGGTTCTGACAGCAGAGGCCGAATGCGGGCTCTAGGTTGCTCAATAACTAAGACAGGACTGAAGATGTTAGCCCTTGCCCATTCAAAGGTAGAGAATTTGATAAAAGAAAGAGAGAGCCTAGTGCAGGAGATATCTGATATAAAGAAATCTTTGGCCGAGATGAAGGCCTGGATGGAGATGCAGTAACATGCACAATCTACTCAAAACCGCTCATCACCAACAATTGCTAAGCATTGGTATGCAAGTGTAAATTTGCTACTGTATTGAACTTATAATTATTTTATAAATGATAACAATACTCATGCAATTTTATATGTGTACATGTAGTCGGATATTATATATATTGGTAAGAGATGCGACTTGCTTGGTTGGGGAAATCGTGATGTAGTTACTCGTGATCAAGTACACGAAGTTAATCCAAATGCACTTGTCCATTGCGAACCATTGGAGGAGGGAGCTTTTGTTATTATCCTGACTGAGATTATACATCCTGACACTCGTTTGTGGAAAGAAGATGGGTTCGCATCTACACTTGGAGAGGCCGGTCCGAGATCATTTGTGCAATGGGGGAAGGAATCTTTGAGATTTTGATAATTTGAACAAATTTAGTACTCTTTAATTGAACTTGGTGTGGATGATTTTTTAAGTTACTTTATATGATGTTTCTCTTGTTTTTTCCTTAATTTTGAACTAATTTGGCACTTTATAGTTCAACATATTGATGGTCTACATGTTTTTGTTTTTTTAGTTACTCTATATGTTGTTTGGTTTGGTTTTTATAATTTCGAATGAATTTTATACTCTATAATTAAACATATTAGACTCCATTTGGTCGTCACAAACCAAATGGAGCCTAAGCCCCATTTTAACTCCGCCAATGCAACTCCTTGCATTGCTGGTCCCAAGCTCGGGTAAAGGATAAGGGAGAATGGGCATCAAGGTGAGTTGTGTACTTTTCATTCATTTTCTGAGAGAGATTTTTAAAATGCTTGATGGTTAATTTCAATAGTTTTTCGGCTTCTTCTACTATCATTTGAGGATCTCAAAGGCCCAACTAACTTGAGATTTTTATATGCAGGCTGATGTATTTTTAGCCCCACAGATCAATGTTGCCACTACAAGGTTTAATATTGAAATGGTAAAGTTTTTAACTATTTATTTTATCTTTGATTTTTCCTGTTCTTCAAAAATAATTTGATGTCTTAGCCTCTTGTCATTACGAGCTAGTCTTGTCACTATTTGTACATTTACAGTCTCTCATTTTTCTGTAAAATCTTGTTGAAATTGCAAGTTTACTGTTTGGGCTTTGCTTTCTTTATAAATGCTAGCCTCTCTAATTTGCTTTGCCTCTTGAAATTTGTTTGTGCTCATTGGCGTATATTTGGACACATGTTATTATGATTATTAATATTTTCTTTTATTTCTTGATCATGTCTTTAATGGATTGTTTGTTTATTCTTAGGCTCTAATTGCAAGTTCTTTCTCAAAGAGTGACTACAAAAAAGTGAAAGAAATTACATATTCCGTTCTGAAGGTGATTATTCTCCTGTGTTTGTCATTTTATTTTTGAATAGCCTGCAACTTGAGTAAACGATAATCTTGAGTTGTCTTTCATGCGATTTCTGTTAGAGGATTGGATGCGTTTATATACAGCTATACATACAACTTACATACTAAGGTAGTTAGAGGTTAAGATATGCTAAGGTTGTTGGAGGTTATGAGATTTATGTATCCAGTTGTGCATACATATCCTATCATCTAATACTTTCAAGGGTCTGAATTCATTTTATTAAGGTTGTTCGGAAACTGATTTGAACTTCCATGTTTCTCCTTTTCCTCAGATAGAAGCATTTACTAGTGTTTTCTTAGCTATCATACTGGGTACATGGTACAGTTCTATTGCTGAATTATTCACTAAGGACGTTGAAGTGCTAGGAATTGTTAGGTCAGTGTTTCTGGTACGTATGCATGTTTACCTGCAACTTGATTATTTCAGCCCTTGGTTGCATCTTGATTGATGGATTCCCTTGTTATATTTTGCAGTTTGTCAGTGCCACTCAACTCATCAATGCTCTATCTTTTGTTTTTGATGGTCTCCATTGTGGTGTTTCAGACTTCTCGTATTCAGCTTTTTCTTTGGTAAGCTTCAGCCTTAAGATATATTAAATTCACATAATTTTTAGTCTTCATTCATGATATTTGCCTATGTCTAGAAGATCCTTTAATATTGCTATTTTGACTGAGCAGATGGTGGTTGGGACTATGTCATGTGCATTTTTGGTATATGCTCCTTCTGGTTTTGGTCTTCCAGGAGTATGGTTTGGTTTGACTCTTTTCATGCTCTTGCGTACGGTAGCAGGGTTTGTGAGGTAAGAGTATGCAAATTTCTTACATAGACTGGCAGTAGGTTCCATTATTCAATATTATTTGGGTTCACCATTCTCATGCTACATTATACCACTATGTTACTCACTCATCATTTCAATTCTTGAAATGAAACCATATGTTGAAATTCTATTCCACAAGTCAAGGTAACTGAAAATATGGCTAGCCAAATTTTGTTGGCATTCCTGCTTTAAACATTACAGACGTGCATATTGCACTTCCTTCGATTAATTTAATTCATAGTTTCAAATGATGGACAAGAAAATTGGATCGAATCTGCATAAATAGTGTGGAGATATTTATAGTCATGCTTTAAGTTGTACCATATGTTCTTATTTTCGCTTTGTGTTTCTATAGTCATATGGAATGCCATACTAGTCTCCTTTCATTAATAGAGAAGGAAAAGGCCCAAAAGGTTTAGATTATAGAGAAGGAAAAGGCCCAAAAGGATATAGTTAGAGGTAATAAGAAAAGATAGGGTGATTTATGGTCTAATTGAAGTTATGACTCTAAATATAGGTTTGAATTAATTATGATAAGGCTTTGATGATGATATGCATGTAAGTGGGAATTCGAGTGGAAAGGGCCACTGGGTGTAATGTTCTAATGTTGTGGGGCCCATGATCCCCTCATCCACGTCAGCCACATTTTCCTGCACTCATCTTGACTGCCTTATGGGATCACGATTGGGTGCATGATTTAAGCTGTCTAAAATGCTAATGAAATGGCATCCCTGCTATTTTTTTATTCAACAAGAAGCATTTCTAATAAACTGCGGGGTCATCTATTCCAGTAGCATGAAGCCTAGATCTTTTATTCAAATGTGCATGCGCTCGTAATTTTGCAGTCTCATGTAGCATTTTTTATTTCGTGCAGCTCTGTAACTCTTAGTTCATATGCCAATTTATTTGCATTATAACTCATGTTGGGCCTAGGAATCTTGTCCAACAGACTAGGCCCCACCCATTAACACACAGTTTCTTCTTTTCCCGTTGGACATCCATCAGTGTTCATATACTCAGTTATAACTGAAACCTGTTAAGACTTCTTGTAGGAGTAGCATATTGAATCCTACTCTCCTTGCATGCGAAATCCAGGCCTTTCATCAGGTATGTCTAGTTCTCAGTTGGGCCATACATGGGCATCAAATCTGGATTGCCAATTGAGTCGGTTTCCATTCTTACCATACATACGTGGTTCATCTCAAAAACAGAACAACCTGATTTTTCTAGCCAGAGCACATACACGGTGGCAACCACCAGATAAATTGGATCTTGCATACATGTAGGGATGGTAGTAATAAGAATCCTACTCACACACTTCTTATTGTAATTGGTGCATTCTTGCACATGTTTATTTTTAAATTTCGATGCATTCAATTGTGAAAGGATTTATGACATAATGATGATGATTTTGTTCTTCCATTGTGAAAGTATATGATATTTCTTGCAAGCAAATATGTAAATGTGAGGGCTAAAAGATGTAACAAAAAAATAAAAAATAAAATCAAAACCATTTATTTTTTCACTCCAAAGAAATCAGGACCTTAATTTTAGTTTTTTACTTAATCTTGTAGACTAGTTTTTGATTTCTTCCTATATAAGTGTTTTTTTTTTTCTTTTTTTAATCTTTCTTCCTTTTGAGATGTGTACAAAGCATGCTTGTTTGATTGTATCTACAAATGTTGTTTTATACAGGCTGACAATAAGTCACTGGAGGATAAAATTCATTTTCTTAAGGGAAGGGTTTCAGAACTTGAAAGTGATCTTGTGTCAAAGTCCACAGAAGTTACATCTGCAGTTTCAGGGAAAGAAGAAGCTCTATCTCAAGCAAATACTTCTGTATTTCTAAATAAGAATTATTGCATTATATGGAGGGTGTGTATTGTGTTGGAGTGTATTTGTTTCTTGCACATGAGGGCATGCCTTAGTTGTAATTCTTATGATAGGTTAAGCAAAGTGAAGTATTGTTTATTTAGAAATGTGAATGTGGGATGCATTGTATGATTTGATTGCTATTTATAATAAATGCATTATTTTTTTTCCTGATTGCATTTTATGTACTATTCCTATCAGCTTTAAGCTTTAGATGGGTTATCAATCACAACAGGTCTTGCAATGGAAACAAGCACCATTATTACAGTTTTTTAAAAAATAGCTACGAATATTGGCCATAGCTATTGTTCTGAAAACCGTAGCTATTGCTAACTACGACGTATTGCTACAGATTTCATTGCACTTTTAGCTACTGATATTATCTGTAGAAGTAGGTACATTTCGCTACAGAAATTACAGCTACTGCTTTTTTCCGTAGCTACTGATATCTACTGCTACGGATCTAATCTGTAGTCATAGGTATATTTCCCTACAGAAAGTATAGCTACGACCTTTATTCGTAGCTACTGGTATCTATTGCTACAGATTTAATTTGTACATATAGCTACATTTCGCTACAGAAAATATAGCGGCGGTTTTTGTTTGTAGCTACTGATATCTATTGCTATGGATATAATCCATAGCAATAGGTTTTTTGACCTTTAGCTACCCCACCAATAACGACGGACGTGCTACGGACTAGATCCATAGCAAAAGGTCTTTAGTTACGGATATTGGCCATAGCCTTTGCCCGTTTTTCTTGTAGTGAACCCACTCAAAGCTTCTCTCTCGCTCTCTCTCTCGCTGTCTCTTATTGTCTCTCTCTTCCTCTCTCTGATCTCTCCACCCACCTCAAGCTCTCTCTCGCATCCTCTCCCTCCTCTGTCTCTCTGTATCTCTCTTCCTCTCTCTCTAAACTCTCTTGGGCGGACCGCTGCTGAACGCTCTACCCACGCCGTGAGGGGTAGGGATTTGGGGACCGTGAGGTATATCTCTCTCTCTCTCTCAATCTTTCTCAATCTCAATACCGATTTAGGGATTTGGGGATTGGGGATTTAGGTTACTTATTTTTCCTTTTTGAAAGTAACCTATCATGCTTGGTAGCCTGGTTTGGTACTATAGTATACGTTTATCCATACAGACATACAGTCTCTGTTTGGTACTATAGTATCATGGTTGGTAGCTCTATTAGGTGTTGTTTGGTCTCTTACAACATGGACTTGATGTTGGTATATGATTGTTAAATCCAAACCCTAAACCTACTTAAGTTTAAAAATTGCACTGGAAGTCCTCATCTGGATAGAAATTAAATGTCAAAACCATTGTGTTCCCCATAATGTCTTGTAAATTTTGTTGAAAAAAGTGTGAAACTTGGTTTGCACGAAACTGAAGAGCGAAAATCTTTAAGATAGTGTATATAGAAGGCACTTGTTTGCAAAATCTTGTTAAAGTTTCCAAAATGTAGAAAGGTTATTCATCTAAGCTATTCTTGGAATACACTAGGACTAAAACAGGTCAAAACCTAACACTGATTCCCTTTTTATTATCACTACTCAATATAATGATAACTAGATTAAAAGCATCAATGTGCATTTCATGTATATGATGGTAGGTTGATTTACTTTGTTTTTTATATGCAGAAACTTCCCTGTTGGGAGGCGGTTTATGTTGCACTAGTTTGCACTTTTGTAAAGATTTTGCTTTCTATTTGATTATTATTCTCAAGTATCTCATGAGTGGATTTGATTCATTAAATTAGGTACCATCTCTCATGCATGAGGCCATCACTTGCTAATGCAGGCATGGCAAAAGAATATAAATGCCCTTTCTGCCTTTATATTAAGACGAGCTATTTCTAAGAATGGCAGGCATCCTTTGGTATGTTCTAGTCATAAATTAGTTTATTTGAAGAAGTTGGCATCTTTGTAACTAACTAAATTTGGCATAATTTCTTACAGATATCTAGGGAAACACACCCTGAACTAAAGATGTTCAACGAACTTCTGTGTGATGCTAGGGATTTTTATGCAGGGTAAGAAACAACACATTCTATACATATTTGGAGATAAAGCGTGCACACACACACACAGATATATATATATATCTGTGTGTGTGTGTGTGTGTGTGTACACACACACACACACACACACAAAAATGTTCTCCTGTGCACAAGGCCGCATGGATATTTTATGCGAGCTTTTCATATGAGTTGTTAGCTTATACTCACGGCTGGGATTCAGCATCTGTAAGAACGAGAGAGCCTCTAAAATAATGACTCGCGGTGATACTTTCGTACTCTCATGGGATTGCATGCTGTACGGCTCAAAAACTATTGGACGGTGCTCTTTGGTTCTATCATGATGTACCTGTTTTATCCATGCGGTTCATCTAATTTGTCAGATCATTTTCAACCATAAGCCCAAAGACAAAGTAGATTCAAATCTCAAATGGACCTCACCATAGGAAAACAGTTGTTATTAAACACCCATCGTCAAAAACTTCCTAGGGCCCACTATAATGTTTATTTGACCTATTCGTTAGGTCACACAGACATGGATGATGAGAAAATAAAAATATCCAATTCATCCAAATTAAACTTGTGGCCCTCAAAAAGTTTTTAACAGTGGGCTAATGATTCTCATCGTTAAAACATTCGTAGGGCCGACTGTAACGTTTACTTTCCATCCAATCTGTTCATCAGGTCACACAGACCTGGATGAAGAGAAGAAAAAATATCATATTAATCCATGATTTTTGTGAAGTCGAAAAGGGTTTCAATGGCAGGCGTTCAATCCCCCACTGCTTTTTATAATGTGGTCCACTTAGTTTTTGGATCTGTCTTTTTTTAGGCTCAAGTATTAAGAGTAGATCACCCAGTGGACCGACGGTTTGGATATAACTCATACCTCATGATGGACCCACATAACTTGGTGATGTCAACACACCAACCAATCCGCTTCCTTCGCACACACGATGAAAGTGGATTGCGTACTGAATTACTCAGTACACTTTTATCATTCTAAGTAGATTCTTTTGGGACCACCATAAATGTATGTGGTTTATCCATGTCATCCATTTGTTTTTTCATCTCATTTCAAGGGTTGAGCCCAAAATTGAAACATATTCAAAGCTCAAGTGGACCATACCACAGGAAACACTGGAAATAATGATTTCCACCGTTGAAAATTTTCTTGGGCCCACAATAATATTTACTTGTCATCCAACCTGTTCATAAGATCACATAGATATGGATGAAGAGAAAAATACAAATATTAGCTTGATACATAACTTCTATGGCCCCCAAGTATTTTTCAATGGTATTCATTTAATTTGCACTATTTCTGTGATGTGGTCCACTTGAGGTTTGGACATACTTTATTTTTGGTCTCAAGCCCTAAAATTATCTGTTAAAATAGTTGTACGAAGTGGATAGAGTACATAGATCATAGTGGGCCCCACTGCAGGCAACGACAATGATGGTGGAGCAATTGGTGTGATCCAACTACTTTTATTCAAATGCGATTAAATGTTGTGTGCGTTCATGCTTCATGTGGTGTGGTCCTAACGAATAGGTTGGATTCCTGAAACCCATATAATATCCTTCTGTCATTATTGAGCCAAAAAAAAAGAAGATGTTTCCCCATTATTATCACATGAACAATTCCTTAACTATTAGCTTGTTGTCGTATTTTTCCTTTTTGTTGGGCTATGTCATGCTGTCTTATAATATTCATCACGCAACTATGCTACCAATAAATAATCATGATATAGATCTTTACAAATCTTACAAATATCTATCTTTGATCTTATGTAGTTTATTTAATAGAGCCCCGTATAGTTAATAATAGCATGGGCAGGTAGTTCTTATATTGGACTTGTTTATTTTTCTTTTGTTACTTGAAATAAAGTATCATTTTAATTCATTGGATGATCATTGAGTTTACATTTCTTTTTTTCTAATTAATTGTTGAGTCATTAGCCTTAGCCAATGCACATATTGCTACTACTTTCAATTCCAAAAATGTAGGGCACATGATTTGATGATCAAAATGCTTGATATGATAGGCCCTACCATGGATCGGGATACCCTAAAAATATCTCAGGTTGGAGGCTAGATCTAAATGATGAGATTGGTGTCCTACAGTTGGAAAACTGAGAAGGCAAACAGAGCACAAATGCACAGATAGGTGTTGTTTGGTTTCTGTGGAATTCTAATTCAGGCATGTGTTCACATCAACCTATGGGCATTTGGCTATGTAACTCAGCTGGGTTTTGGCATTCCACCAGGAACCTTTAAGTCTAACCTAGAAAAATTGGGTTTAGGATCCCAATTAATTTCCTTCATTTCCAGCAGAACTAGAAAATGGTCAGACACTGTCTAAGGAAGACCTTTTTTCTAGAAAAAATTGGAAACTTCTGAACCCAACCTGTAGAAACCCAAGAAGAGACATGGCTGGAGAGGCTTGACCATTCGAAAGGGAGATCCACCAACTCATGCTTGAACCCAATCAACAAAACCTCTCATATAGCTAGTAGTCCTAATGCCATTAAGCTATTCATGTTGGCAGAGTTCTTCACTTATGTAGTCTAGTGGAATTACTCTCCAATGTTTACCACTGGGTTTTTCTATGCAATGTTTGTATTTGTATCATCTCCCTGCTTCTTCCATGCCTATGAGCTTGATATGCTAATTTATTGGTAGAAAATTGAATTTATCTATTTAGTAAATTTGTTATCTTCTATTCTCATCGCTTCATCTTAGCTACAACTGCTTCATAAATGGGCTTTTTCTTCACAGGATTACAGAAACAGATATAGTACGAGATATTGTGGATCAAGCTTTGTTATGCAAGTCCCACATAACTGACATAGTGAATCGTGTGCTTGCATATGTCAACAAAGATCTTAGTTTCATGTCTGAAAATCTTTTGATTGTTTTGAAGGTAGTATTTATTTTTCGCCAACCTTTGTTTCTATTACTTCAATTTTGCCTCAGTTAGATTTTGTCCCTGATTATTTTAAGATATTAGGCTACATACAATCCAAGGGAGTTTTTCTCAGTAACAAGTTTTGGGATCATGCGCCTTTTTTTTTTTCATGCACTCACTCACCCCACACATGCATGTGTACTTACACCACAATGGGTGCTCGAACGCATAACCTCATATTGAAACTCTTGTGAGTCCACCACTGAGCCATAAGGCCGTAGGCGGATCACACACCTTCATATAAAAATGATTGTATGTTTTGTTGTCACTGCCTCACCTGAAGATTGCAGCCAATATGAGTAACTATTCCATTTATAGTGCATGTTGGTGTTATTCTTTCTTCATATCTATGTTAGTCTGGTGTGTATACGAGTCTTGGGTACTGGTATGGAACAGGTGTTGGACTCACTTTAACCCTTGAATCTCATGGTTGGGGACATGATTGTCTATACTACTATAGAGAGTTTCCACACCATTTTACTTCCCAACTTTTTCCCTATTCATAGTTGTTATTTTCAATTTTATCCCTATCAGAATACACGTATTACACAACTTGCATAAATATTTGATAGTTCATATTAAGCTTTTCTATGATCACACGCATGTACAAGGCAGCTTATCTACATGCTTCTATGTGTACTGGGTTGGCACCCAAACAATTAGATCCATTCCTGTCATCAAGTTGGCCATACCCAATTAGATTCTCTATCTCAAAAATAGTCCTGTATACTCCTCATGTAGGTCATATTTAGATAACAAATCAATTGGTTAGAATAACTTCACCAAGGTTTTTCTAGACTGTCTGCCTTTTTTTAACATTTTGACCTGCTTGATTAGTGGTCAGCCTGATGGCCGTTCTAGATGGGTAACTCAATAGACATCACATTGGTTTTATCGCCATATTATTCTAGTTAGTGGCTACCATCAAAAAGATTGTTATAGAGAAAAGGATGGATGGTCTGTGTGCAACATATACAACTAAAGCTGCTTGGGGGTGAATCAAGTCCTCTTCAGAAGGATAGATGGTCTTTGTGCAACAGAGATAACTCAAGCTGCTTGGGTTGTTCTCCAAACTGCTAGAGCGATGGGTTGACTTTGACTAAATGGGATTTCTAATGGGAATGATTTTGGTGCTATTGATCTTAACTTAGTCATCAAGCACTCTTGTTTCCAGACGTGTGTTCTTTGAGTAGGTTGTGCAAGTGCACATTGCTTTTCTCACGCTTTTAATGTCAATTGTAGCCTCATCTAATTTTCTGAGTAGAAAATGGAGATAGGGAGCTAAAGTGATCATTAAATGCTTCACAGGACATTTCTATTTTGGTCAAGAGTTCATTCTTGTTTTCTTTTGAGCAAAAAATTTCAGACTATAGAGACTTCTATTCTTGTTTTTTTGGTCAAGAGTTCATTCTTTTAGAGCTCATCTTGGAAAGAACCACTAGTTTTGATATTGTTTTGGTTTTGGAAATGGGATGTACGGCTTTTATAGCTTCAAAAAGTTGGGCTGATTGGATTTTTCTTTTCACTTTTAGATTAAAAGATGCTTTGGTGTTGTTAGTTACTGGTGAACAGAGAAGTCATTGGTGAGTTTTTTTATGCTCTTCTATTTTTAGTGAATCACACCTCAGAGACAATACAAGCAGTAGATTCACAAGCTTCTAACTATAAGCTTCAACAAGCAGTAGATTCTATCGTATGCCACTGGTAAGGAAATAAATGAAACTGAAGAATAAGCTTCTAACTATAAGCAAATGGTGACTTCCTAACAATAAGCTTATATTCCTGAAATATAGCAAAATGTTCTGCTATGGACAACCTTCGTAAACACTCAATGGTCCTTCCAAACATCTGTCTTCTCTACTACGTTTTGCTTGCTTTAGCTGCCATATGCCATGCTTGGTGAAGGTGGCTTCGATCCCGTTTACAAGGGGAAGCTAATGGATGGTCAAGAAATAGCAGTGAAAAGGTTGGTGAGGACGTCAGTGCAAGGAGTGGAAGAGCTTAGAAATGAAGTAGTGTTGGTTGCTAAGCTTCAGCACAGGAACCATGTAAGGTTGCTAGGCTGTTGCTTGGAAGGAGAAGAGAAGATGCTTGTCTGCGAATACGTTCACAACACCAGCCTCGACTCCTTTCTATTTGATCCAATCAAATGCCTAGAACTTAATTGGGAAAGACGAAACAAGATCATCATAGGGATCGTTCGAGGTCTTGTTTATCTCCACGAAGACTCAGATTAACTGTTCTTTATATTTCTCTTCTAAAACCAGTGCTGTATTTGGTATTCCTCATGTAGCATTACTGAAATGAGATGTTTATGGTGATAACGATTGTGAAATAGACATTTTCTATGTAACATGGATAATGACCAAAATGTAGGCAATTGATTGAGTGTTTAAGATAATCCAATCGGTGGAATTTCAGGTAAAAAAAAAAGCTGCCATATGCCATGCTAGTTTTAATGGATAAGGCCCTGTTTGGCTGCTACTTAAAAATGAGTCTATCTCATTTTATATAAGGGTGTATTTGGTTGCACCAAATTTCATGAAAAAATTTCACCAAACTGGAGTGATTCATGGTGAAATATCATGAAATTTCAATTGGTGCAACCAAAGGCATCCTAACGTTAATTGTGTATTAGAGATTTCCATAAGGATAAAAAACTCTTGATAAACCATAATTTACATAAACTAAACTATGATCTCTAATACATAATACTGTTAACTAAATGAGATGAAATCACTTTGAAATGGCAACCAAACAGAGCCTAAAATGATGAACTCCAATGGTTCGCATTCAGCTTCATAAATCAACAGTTGAGCTCATCCTGGCAGCATGATTATGGGATTGTGGTTTATTTGTAATACTCAGAAGATGATGCGGTTTATTTTGTTGTTGAAGCATGTATATTTCTGGATCTGTTCATCTATATGTACATTTAGTTTTCCTAGCTTGATTCTATTGCCACTTGTATGCATGCCACAGATCCGTACATTATATTGTTGAAATCTAAAGATGTGCTTGTGGAGAATGAGAGATCTGATATTAATGGAAAAAGACATGAAAAATAAAAATAAAAATCAGTTAGTCCAGTTATCTATTTTACTTGTTTGAGTCAAGGAGGTAACTTGATATTTTACTTTAAGACAGGTCAGTCATCATCCAATGATTGTTGCATGCCACTGTGAAGGTAGAGGATGGAAATGTGTTTTTCAATGGAGCTAGGTATGAAAATCATGAATGAAAATAGTAACATTTGTTTCCTCATAGGGTTCAAGCTGAAATGTGTATTTCGTTTTTATTTTTTTCCTCAGGTCACAACTTTTTTGTTCTACCAATCACCAATCACCAAAAGTTGGACAGTGCAAGCATTTCTGTTCTCTTTCAGGAGATAATTGATATGGTGAGACCATTCCTTTTGTGTCAATTTCATTCCTCTTTGAGTTTTTATTAATTCATTAAGAAAAAAAGAAAAGAAAATGGTCATTCATGATGCCCTTCTTTCACTTTATCTATTTTCCCCCAATGGTCATTCCGATTTATGAATACCTTGACTATTTATAGGATGATGCAACATATGAAGTTGTTTCAAGAAGTGACTTTGTCATTACTAGAGTTGCATTTTGAGACAACTCTTCAAAGTACTACATAAGTGACCGTAGAAGTAATTTTACAGAGGTCACTAAGAAATTGAAAGGAAAAGAAGTGGACTTAGACAACAATCGGTTTTTGATTCTTTAGGTAGGTGTTGAGCTGATGGCTGAAGAAGGCCTATTTACTTCTGAAAAAAATACCGTATTGTCAAAATCTATCTTCTCTTTCAATTCTTTATCATTGAAATTTCAGGGTGAAGTTGAGCAAATTTCTCTAATGAAGCCTTTTTAGCTACAAATAATATGGTATTGTAATGTCAAAAAAATGAAGGATTAGGCATATTGCTACGGATATTGACCATAGCTGGTAATCTGACAATTGTAGCCATTATTAAATTCGGCATATTGCTACGGATCCAGTACTACTTTTAGCTACAAATAATATCCATAGTTGTATACACTTTTCGCAACAGAAATCAATGCTGCGAATTAAATCTGTAGCTATTGTAATCTATCACTACGAATTAAATCTGTAGCCATAGGTTTAAGACCTATTATTTCGGCACCTACGACTACAGTCGTGCTACCGACTAAAACCGTAGCCATAGGTCTATGGCTACGGATAAAATCCATAGCCTTTGCCCAATTTTCTGGTAATCAAGGTTCATTCACATTTTTTTTACTTATGAATCATTTCGTAGGTAAAAGTTTCATCAACGGTTTTTACCAACGTCAAATTTCATAGGTAAAAAGTCTTACTGGTGCCACCGAATACAAAGTATACAATTTTTACCAATGAAAAGTTTCGTCAACATTTGTGCTTATGACCAATTTCGTAGGTAAAAGTCTTAACATAGTTTGTACCTACAAAAAATTTCATAGGTAAAAGTCTTAATGGATTGTCGTACACGGTTATTAGCTACGAAAAATTTCGTAGGTAAAAGTTAGGTACAGTCTTCACCAACTTTTTAGCTATGAATAATTTCATAGGTAAAAGTCTTACCATTGCCAACGATGACATTTTTCGTCGGTGAAAGCCTTTAGCAACGGTCTTTTACCGACGAATTTTTTCATAGGTAAAAGTGGAATTTCCTGTAGTGAGAAGACCTTGATTCGTGCACTTGGGTGGGGATTCAAACCATATATACTATCAGTGGAGCACCTCTTGGTATTTTTGGATGGTAAAAAGAAATCTTAGATCAAATGGTTGGAAAAAGTTTCAACTAGTGGCCCATCCATAACCTGGTCTACCAGTGGCCCACTCTACAAGACCTTGATTCGATCTAAGGCCTTTTGATTTTTCTTTCCTAGGTTGTTAGGGGTTGTTTGCCATCTCGGCAGCTTTGACCTTTTCCATTTTTTGTTTTCTTTTGTTTCCTTTGTTTCTTTCTCCCGTTGTTGTTCCTCTTGTCCTCTTTTTAATGAAGTTGTTGTTGCCTTTAAAAAAAAAAAAAAAAAGAAATCTTAGATCAAATGGTTGGAAACATTTTCAACCAGTGGCCCATCCATAACCTGGTCTACCAGTTGGCTAGTTTGAATGGATTGACACATTTGCCAATCTAATCATAGGACTAATACCATCTAATATATGGCACTGGATGCACATCGGATCCTACCTCTTTTTATAGATTGGTGTATAGAAACCGTAAATATCACACAAAAATCAAATGGAATTAAGGAAACATGGAAATTGATACTGTTGAAACTTGGAGACATCCGACACTTTAGCTTCCAAAAATTGAAGAGAAATGAAGAGATAACATTCACCATCATGTATTAATCACAGTTCAAAAGCAACCAATGAGCTTCGTGGCTTCACCCAAAGGTGCAGCTTGGGTAAGTATTATGTCTTGAAAATTGATTGGATGCAGAACTTGCACTAAGAGTCTTCAAATAAAAGTATTCGGTAACTGTAACAGTAACAACCGCCATAACGGCTGGCCATATGGACAATACAATAGGGGCCATAACAGTAAAAAAAAGAAAAAAAAGAAAAAAAAAAAAGAAAGAAAAAAAAATAGATTGCCCCCATTATCAGTCCATTACAAACCTGTTATAGCCATTACAGGCCCATTACAAGCCTTTTTTATTTTCAGATCGGGCATTACAGCCCTGTTATCGTGTAACGAGGTCCCACTATTACTATTACATAACCATTTTTTATACCTAGCTTCAAATTAGGGATTTTCTAGAGAAATCCAGTTTATTCTATTTTTCTTTGATTCAATGCAATCTATTTTTATTACTTGGTAGCAGATATTAAGAACCTTAGCCATATTATTCACAAAAAATTTAGACTTTCCAATTTATAATCATGCAACACAGTAATTTTTTCCCTATTTTAATCATATGCAAGAAGTCATGAATGAGAAAGATGTTAGTGATGAAAGTGGAAGCAAGAAATGAAAGACAACAGAAAAATGCAAGTTAAAGCATTTCATCTCCTCTATTGTGATTTTCCATGTAATTCTTAGTGTTATATTTTCTGGTAAAGTATACAATCAGGCAATTGCAGCATATGCTAAATCTACTAGCCATGTAGAAAAGGAATGTGTTATACTAAGTAGATAATGTCAAATTAAAATACACCATTAAAATGCATTGTTCAAAAAATGATAGACTGATCTTAGTCTCTTATAAAATACGGGGTGATGATTGACTTACCCAGATGTCTACCTTCTCACTTAGAATTTCTCTTATGAACACCATCAATACAAAATTAGAAGGTTGGTATCTTCCAAAATGAGATAATCTTCATGACATTTCCATCCAAAGCATGGCTCAGTAGATCAACAAAATGGTTTATTTTTTCCAAATGATTCAATAAACTGGATCACTACACCATCAATACAAAATTCATGGAATTCAGATCCTCCAAAAACTATACATTTCCTTAGGATCAGTACCTTATATCTACTCCCAATAGATAGAATCACATCTCATAACCCTTCCAAGAGTAATTAAGAGGAAGAAGATAACCACCACAACTAGAACCAAACAGGGTTCTTCTCAAATCATAAATCAACACAAATTAACAGAAAGAAGATCAACATAAAGAGAGGTTAAAGAGTAATGCTCAAGGATCAAAGGGCCTTACCTATGAGCAATCAATGGTGAATCAGAATGCATAGCAAATACCGCATTGCATACATCCCTGAAAATTAATAGGACCTACTTTTCCTCAAAATACCATGCTCCTATGTTCTCCAACAAATTAATACTACTTCGATGAAGGACCCACATCACGTGCAAGATAAACACAAGGGAAATTAATTTTGAACAAGAGTGAAGATGACAGAAACTATCTAATTAATTTTGAAAAAGATAAACTTCCAAAATACCTCATTTGCCGCAGGAGATGTCTGATCTTCTTTGTCAAATATAAATGCAAGAAGCACGAGCTTAAACTCTTCATATGCTTCCTTAATAAAAAAATATTTTAAAAAAAAGCAAAAAAAAAAACACAAAAGAAGTCTGATTTTTTAAACCATGGAGCTACAAATTGGGATCACCTAATGAGTGACTTGGATCTTGCACAAGTGGATCATCTATTCTTAGCTAGTGCTAAAATAGATGGATGGAGTTCACCTGGCACTCCAATTGAAACAATCAAGAACATGGCCCACCAAAGCAAAAGAAAACAGGAAGATGACCCACAAGCCACAAATGAAACAGAAAATGACCCAAAAGAAGAAGAGAAGCCAAAAATCCTACCAACCCAAAAAAGAAAAGCCTGCCATCAAAGTAACATATAACTCACAAAAGCATAAACTGGAATTTTCAAAAAATAAAAAATAATTCTAACAAGAAGTTCTTGCTTCATACATGGTCTCTAATTAAGAGGATCATTATTGATATGGAGGTCTGTGAGCCCCACCATCATGTGTGGCCTAGTTTTTCTGATTGTAATATATCACTTACAGTGAATAGTATCATGTATGGCTGAAGTTACAAAAGTTCAATCAACTAAACAATCCAACCCATTCAATTGTCAGACTTCTAGGCTTCTTTGGATAGGTGGATTCTATAGATAAAGAAGATCGTTTTTCTTGATTTAGTGTTTTTTTTTTTTTTGGCATTTGAATGGTAAAGAAAATAATAAATTCTGTGAAGTAATCATTAATATTTTTCTTAATTAAAATTCTCTATCTCAATATATGCTAAAATGTAATAGAATATCTAGCTGCACCTAGTGCAATGCAGCTGTTGGTCCCCAGCGTGGGTAAAGGAGAAAGGCCCACTGTGATGTTCTAAAAATGTTTCTACATTGAGCTTAACATACAAATCAATGTGTAAGGCCCACTGTGATATTCTAAAAATAATCTGTCCATCGTGTGAATCCCTTCCTATTTTCCTTACCTCCTAAAAATCAGGTGGCCTACATCATATAAAATCATGGATAAAATCTTATGTCTAACGTGAGTTTTGGAAGGGCGTGGTTGTTTTAGTATCCATTCATCTTGGTCAGATGCATCTTCGAATACATTAAATTCAACATTTAAAAATAATAATAATAAAGAAATCCCCAACTAGTTAGGGATTAGACAAGGCAAATTCCTAATGTGGAATTCAACAATACAAATTCCTAAAAAGGGATTCGACCATTCAAATCCCCAACTAGGGATTTGACAATACACATCCCTAATTAGGGATTTGACAATGCATATCCCTAATCGGGTATTATAAATTGCAGAAAACAACAACGAGAAGGGAAAAACCTTACATCATATGTGAGAATCCGAGATTTACAAGCAATAGAAGGCTGAACTGTAGCAGAGTGCTGAGGAGAGAGAGAGAGAGAGAGAGAGAGAGAGAGAGAGAGAGAGAGAGAGAGAGAGAGAAGACTAGGGTTTTGAGAGAGAAAGATAGGGATAGAGAGAGGGAGAGGGAGAGGGAGAGTGAGCGGAGAGGGAGAGGCAGAGGCAGAGGCAGAGGCAGAGAGAGGGAGAGCGCATGAGAGGGAGATGGAGAGGCAGAGAGAGGGAGGGAGAGGGAGAGGGAAAGCGCGCGAGAGGGAGAAGGAGGGAGAGCGAGAGGGAGAGCAAGTGGAGAGGGAGATCTTGAGGGAGAGCGAGTGGAGAGGGAGAGCTTGAGGGAGTGGAGAGGGAGAGGGAGAGAGAGAGAGTCGACGTGGGCGAGAAGAGCAAATGATCTAGGGCTTTCTTATTTTTCTTTTTATAGGAATCCTTTGCCCGCGGCCGTTAAAATTGGCCGCGGGCAAAGGGTAGCCCCATCCATCGGTTGCGCTCGGTTTTCTTGTAGTGAGAAGACCTGATTGGATGGGAAGTGATCACAACCATCGGAGCCTTAAAATGGTCTATCTCTCAAATTGGAATGAGTTTTTGTGTGATTTTGGGTTAGGAGAAGTACTTTAGCCAACTAACCCCACTATGCCAGATTTCCCATGTCAAATTTGCGAGATTCCATTAAATCAACAGTCAAAATTATATTTTATTTTCATTTTTACTATAAATAGTAATTTTAGTTTGATTATAATTTTTGATCAGTGGTGCCCAACATGAAAGGGTTTTGAAAAATTAAGAAAATAACGTGGTTAGGCCAAATTGGACACTTACTATTTTTAGGTGAAAGCCATGAAGTCTAATAGGAATGATGAATGTCTATAAATAGTAAGTTCACTATTTATAGCAAGTCACATTTTTAGGGTCTTTGAGTTGTACTATTTACAGTAAATAACGTTTTTAGGGTGTTTGAGTCTAAAACTTTGTCCTAGGTTTGAACTCATTATTTAAAGGATTGTAATTTCATTTTTATCATCAACTAATTTATTTTTAAATTTATTAAAATTTTTTTTGATTTTATCCTTCGTAGATTTGAGAAAACTTTGTGAGGAATCTAGAAAGGTCTATGGATTTGGAGTAGTTATCCCTAAGGAAGATTGTGACCAACCTCATCATGTCCTTTCCTACATCATTAGCCCATATGAAATTTGAACAATGTAAATGGATAAAATTTTCATCCTAGCTATTTTCCATCATCCCGAGTGTTTTCCATGGTCCATTCCACTTGAATATTGATTCGACTCGTGGTTTACCTTGTGACTGGATGGTACATGGGAAGATTTGATTGAGCAACATGCTGTTGTAAGAAATGTGCTTGTTTGAACAACTTTTAAACATGGATTGTGTGGGGGGAGTTGATTAGGTGCATGCAGCCTCACCCAATAGTGTGCCTTGACCATGGGGCTAACTTTGATGTATGAATTGTACATTCACACTATTCATCCCTTTTGCCTAGTTCCATCTTGGGTATGATCCAAAAAGTGAAGTGGATTTAAATTTCAGGTGGACCATACCATAGAAAATGCCAATGACTGAGAATTAAAAATTTCTCTCGTGGGCCACAAGTCTTTGATGAAGCTGATATTTATTGTTACATTCATCAAAGCTTGTGTGACCTTATCAACAGGTTGGATGGAAAATAAACATTATGAATGATCGAAGGTAGTTTTAATGGTGGGAGTTCAATCACCACTATTTCATATGGTATGGTTCACTCCAGATTTGGATCTACTTATTTTTTTAGCTCATCACTATTATTTTCCATCCAAACTATTCATAAAGTTACATAGCCCTGGATGAAGAGAAAACGAAAATATCAGCTCCATCTAAAACTTCTGTGGCCCCCAAGAAGTTTTCAACGGTAAGAATTTAATTCCCATTTTGTAGTACACCTGTGACTTGGATCTGACTCAATTTTGAGCTTCTATTCTAAAATGATATTAAAAAGTAGATGGATGGCGTGGATAATACCCTTACATCACGATTACCACTCAAAGCTCCTGCCCCTTTCCGGCGGGAGACTACGCCATCCTAGTCCCAATCTGGCCTAGCCGTCTAGGACGCGGATTGCGTCCAACCCCCTCCCATCCCTAGCCACAAACGGGTAGTTCTCAGAGTGGGCCCACAGTGATGTATCTATTTATCCGGGCCGTCCATCACTTCTCTCATCATTTTAAGATACATGAAAAAAAAAAAAAAAAAAAAAAAAAACAACCAGATCACACCAAAGATTACCCTCGCATTTAACGCAACTTGCAGTTAATGCCTTGTGCATTTAATACAACTAAGCTTGTTATTTGGTGTGGTCCACTTGAGCGTTGGATTTGTCTAATTTTTGATCACATAACTTGAAATGATATGAGAGAAAGTATAGACGGTGTGGATAAATAGATATATCAAGGTGGGCCTGCCCAGATTACTGCCCAATCGTGGCTAGGACTTTTGCCCATTGAATTATTGGCCGTCGGTTGAATTTCTTTACAACCTCCCGATTGTAGTCCTCAAAATTCGTCTAATTACTGGCTAAGATTTCCCAACTGATACGGTTTTTAGGGCACGTATAGTTCACCGTATAGCCCAATAAATCAATGGCTTGGATCTTCCAGATGTGTATCCTTCACTAAGATTGAACGGTTTATGACTAAACTAGACATTGATCCTCGATGATAACTGCTGATCATGTTTTCCTCGTTCTAATGTTCTTGCAGCATCGTGAGCTCTCAAGATCTGGTAGCCGATGAAAGTAGCTCTAATGCGTGGCAGCTGTACTCGATGAGGCGATCTTGGTCGACCGATTCTCTATCGACTAATCCAAATGGCAAATCATGTGTATGTTCTCCAACGAAGCATGCAGGATCGTTCCGATGCAGGCTTTATCAAGTGTTTCCCAACCATACCATGGCCCGGGCCCACTGCCCTCTCATACCAAGCCCTCTGCCGATGCCGTCCAAGCTGAGTGAAATTGCTGCAAATAGAATGGGAATGCTAACCGCGGCCGCCTGTTTGTAAGCATGGAACATGAGATCCCCTACAGGTGCCCACGTGGCACGTACGTGTGAGATTCTGCTCGTTCCTCAAGTGGCCCCAATGGTGAATGTGAACTAGCCCAAAACGTGTAAAAAGAAAATGGCCAGTCAAGAAATATAACTGTCCATTTTAAAAGATGGATTGGCCAGTGTTTTGGGTAAGGACACATTCACTATGGAAATCACTTGATTGACGGTCTGGATCTCATTAATGTGTGGAGCTTGTGTTTGGCGATTGAAGATTAATAACCATCGGTTGCAAGAAGCATTCCTCTAAGTGGCCCATTTGTAACTTCTTCTTTTTTCTTTCACTGCTATGGAAGTTCTATGTCTAGAATTGTGCTAGATGAGATTACAAGTGTTATTCTAAGTTCCTTTGTACATGGCCCCTTTTCTTACATGTTGGGCCCTTCATTGATGTATCGTTGATCCGGACTGTTGATATAGTGGTCCTGTCGTGGATCCTGGGTGGCCCAAAACTCACCCATACAGATTTGAAGATCCAAAAATTCCAATAAATAAAGATTAAAGTGTTTTGTGAAAGAGTGTTTTTATGACGACCATTTGCAGTACATGCGGTGTATGCTTCCAGCCAGGGCTGCAAATAGGTCGAGTTCAGGCAAGGTCAGCTGTCATGGCAAAGATAAACTAGAGAAGGCCCAATAGAGACGGAAATGATTCAAACGGTCAGAACTTTAAACCAGTAGTATCTTGCAAATCAGGATATGCTTTCCGACATATAATATATGATTTTGGGTAGGGGAACTTAAGCCAACCAACCCCACTCGTATTGCGCATGCCAGACTTGTGAGATTCCATCGACAGTTACAAGTCACATTTATTATTATTTTTATTGTAAATAGTAAGTTTTAGTTAATATAACTTTTGATACTTTGAGTGCTAGAAGTTGTGCACCAACATGAAAAGGTTTTAGAAAAGTTAGGAGAATAAGGTGGTTGGCTCAAATTGGGCACTTATTTGAAGAAAACCATGAAGTCTAGTAGGAGTAGAGACCATCTAAGTTTACAATTACTAGTAAGTCATGTTTTTATGGTGTTTGACTTGGAGTCTGACGCAGGGAAAGATGTGAGGTCGAGCACCGTCTTCCTCAAGAGGATAACTATTCACTCCTCGAATCCATGAGAAAGAAAGCAAAAAAATATAAATAAATTCTAATAAATTCGAAATTGATTGATGAATGGAAAAAAAAAAAATGAGTTCACAACCCTTTACATAGGGATACCAAGCAATGGGAAAAAAAAAAAAAAAGAATCAAACTACAACTAAAACTCCTAGAATTCACGACTTACTATAAATAGTAAACTTACTATTTATAAACGGTCGTGATGTCTACTAGTGCGCAAAGTTTTCGGCCAAAAATAGTAAGTGTCCTATTTGGCTTCCCCTGATTATTCTAAGATCTTTTCATGTTGGTCGCAACTTCTAAATGGATGAAGAGTTATAATCAAACTAAAACTTACTATGTATAGTGAAACAAAATTAAAATAGGAAAACAACTGTCGATCCGGTGGTATTTTATAAATCTGGCTTGGATAACCCGGTGTAGCCAGGTTGATTAGCTAAAGTATCTCATTCTACCCCAAAATCATATATTTTATGTTCAATAACCTATTCTGGATTGCGAGATATGCCTGATTTAAGGTCCAACGGTTCGGATCACTTCTATTGTCGACCGGACCTTTTCTGATCCATCTTGGCCATGTAACTGTCTGCAACCCTTTCTACATCAGAGTATAAGTCTAAAACTCCATCCTAAGTTTGAGCTCATTATTTAAAGGTTTATAATTTCATTATTTTAAGTCAAGAATCAAATTATTTCAAATTTGTTAGGAATTACAATTATCCCTCATGGATTTGAGGAAGCTCGTTGAAGAGTCCAAAGAGCTCAGCAGATTCAAAGTAGTTATTCGCTGAGGAAGACGGTGATTGGCCTCATCACATCCCTCCCAGTGCTATCAGTAAGCCCAAGCCTGGCCAATTTACCAAGCAGCCCAAGAATTCTTGCCCAAACCTGGCCCCTGAATGATTATCCTTTGACTAAGCCCAACCCACTTAAAACTCATCATGCATGACCCAACCAGACCCATTTAATTGGACATGAGTTGAGCTCAATTGACCCGACCCAACCTTCCCTACCCAATTTTCAGGTTTGAGATTTGAATTTGAAGTTAGGTTTATGCATAACCTAGCCCAGTCAATAGAAATATTTCATCTGCACCCTTTTTAACTTTTATTTAGCTTTGGATCTTGGGTTTGGCCGGTCTAGTCATCTTACCCAACCCATTGACGACCTGCATGGGTCTGTAGGATTGAGTAGAGTTTAACCTAGTGCCCAAAAATCCACTTTGTTTAATGGGTCACATTTGTCGCCCGATGGAAGCTGACCCATTTGTCATTTAGCTCGGCCAAAACCCACTTCAAAAGTGGGTCAAGGTGAGTTGACCGATGGGCCGACTCGACCCATTGCCACCCCTAATTGTGGCCCATGAATCAAGCCATCCGATTATCTTGTCCATCACCTGTCTTGAAAATTGGAAGACGTCAGGTTCGAGGTAGTTATGTAACTAAACTAAAACGCACCCATCTGCAACCGCCAAACATCATCATCTTTCATATGCTAAGGAGGCAATTTGTGTGAGATCTCAACTGTTCAATTTCGTGAATAGTTCATCCATGGTAGAATACGATATACTGATGGTCTAGATTACCATATCATATGTCCTACTTGCCAGAATTGAAAATATATCGTACGAAGATGGTGCCTCCGACTGGACAGAGTCAGTCCGAGCAGGGGCTATGTGGGGTCTACCATGATGCATGTAGTTTATCAACTCCGTCCATCCATTTTTTAAGATCATTTTTGAGTATGGACCTAAAATTTAGGTAGATCAAAGTTCAAGTGAACCACACAGTGGGAAATGAACGCACACCATTAAAAACTTCTTAGGATCTACATAAGTTTGATCAAGCTGGTATTTCTCTTTTCCCTTCATCCAGATGTATGTGACCTTATGAACAGGTTGGATGGTAAATAAACATGTGGGTACTGTAAGATTTCAACAGTCGGCATCATTATCACCACTTCTTCCCATGTTGTGGTTCACTTGAGCCTTGGATCTTCGTTTATTTTAAGATCATACCCTAAAATGATATGAAATAATGGATGGACAGTATGCATAGAACACATACATCACGGTGGCCCCACAAAGACCCTGCCTTGACCGAGTCCATAGTCGCAGGGGCAGGACTCAATTCGAATCGCCTTTTTAAGGGTTCGGTAGATAATTCAGTAGAGTGCGAAGAAGCCGAATTCGGTAAAGCCATCTCTTCACCATACATGTGGTAGGATGATGTACCAATCGGGTTCATCCATATATTGGCCAATAGCATTAATGCGTTGTGCAATACAAATCACACCTATTAAACAATTCTATCCGTCTAATTAATTTCTATAAAATTGATGGTCGAAAATAAAAATAGCTAATGTAAAATATTCGGTGAAGTAAACCTATGGGTAATATTGAGAAATAAGTTTTTATATTGAAACATACTGTACGAAGTGGATGGATCCACGCAGTAGATACATCTCATTTCGGTTATTCTGTCCAGAGAAATTTCTAACTGTACGGCCCATTATGGTCCATTTACCCACCTAAGCCTACTCCCCAGGGCACGGACAACTTGTCAAAGGCCGAAAATGCCCTTGTTATATCAATTTCACTGCATTATCTCCTTTACGGTCAAATATACGTCCGAGCTCACATGTATCATCCCTATTTCTTATTTTCACCCATTTTCTTCATCAAATCTTCATATAATCTGCATTATACCATCACATGACATATTCTATGTTGCATTCTACTCAACCCTAAGTGCATCCTTTTTTCTGAGAGGATGCCAATGTATTGATAAACGTGAAATCTTGAAGACCTTTATATGAAGAACGTGTTTCACATCAACACATTCTTATTCTTTTTATCGAACACAGATTTCATTGAAGCTTAAATTCTAGGGGGTGATTGGAGTTCGCGGTCAATTACCTTAAAGTTTAAATTCTAGGTAAATTCCAAAATGTTTATCTAGAAGTTTGTGATCAATTTTCAATGGTTAATTTCATGCATTGCTAATAAGTCAATTTTACGTGGCTATGCAATAAACTTGAAGAAGTTCGTGGTCAATTTGACGAAGTATAGCGGTCAATTTCACTTAGTTCCCGATCAATATACTGAATTGATTGGTCAACTTCATGTACTGCTTGGTCAATTTCATGTATCTTACTAGTCAAATTGTAATGCATTTTTGTAATATGACTGTGAATTTGCAGTGCATATTTTTGTAATACAACTATGAATGTTATATATTGGATACATTTGTTGTTTTATTTGAAATTACGAATTTTTTACCACTACGATTCAAATTTCCAATAAGATATTCATTTCACGGTTAATTCACTTCATTTCACGGTCAATCCCCTTCACTTCATAGTCAATTCTCTGTATTTCACGGTTAATTCCTTTCACTTCACGGTCAATTTCATGCATTTCACGGTCAATTCCTTTCACTTCACCGTCAATTCTCTTCATTTCACCTTCAATTCCATTAATTTCACGATCAATTCACTTCACTTCACGGTCAATTCCAAGCATTTCATGGTCACTTCACTTCACGTCACGGTCAATTCTATGCATTTCACGGTCAAATCCGACGATTTCACTTCACTTCATGGTCAATCCCATCCAAAACTTTTGTGGCCCCAAGAAGTTTTCAACGGTAAGAATTTAATCCCCATTTTGTAGTCCACTTGAGCCTTGGATTTGACTCATTTTTGGGCTCATATTCTAAAATGATATTAAAAAGTGGATGGATGGCGTGGATAATACCCTTACATCACGGTTACCACTCAAAGCTCCTGCCCCTTTCCAGTAGGAGACTACGCAATCCCAGTCCCAATCTGGCGTCGTCTCGGACGCGGTTTGCGTCCTACCCCCACCCATCTTTAGCCACAAATGCGTAGTTTTCAGAGCGGGCCCGCAATGATGTATCTGTTTATCCAAGCCGTCCATCACTTCTCTCAAATCATTTTAAGATATGTACAAACAAAAAAAAAAAAAAAAGGCAGATCAAACACTCAAGTGATCCACACCAAAGATTACTCTCACATTTAACGCAACTTGCATTTAATGCCTTGTGCATTTAATACAACTAAGCTTTTTATTTGGTGTGGTCCACTTGAGCATTGGATCTGCCCAATTTTTTTGCACATACCTTGAAATGATCTCGAGAGAAAGGATGGACAGTGTGGATAAACAGATACATCATGGTGGGCCAGCCCAGACTACTGCCCTATCGTGGCTAGGACTTTTGCCCATTGAATTATTGGCCGTCGGTCGATTTTCTTTCCAACCACCCGATTGTAATCCTCAAAATTAGTCTAATTACTGGCTAAGATTTCCCAACTGATACAGTTTTTAGCACACATATAGTTCACCGTATAGCCCAATAATTGAATGGTTTGGATCTTCTCGTATGTGCCTCCTTCACTAAGATTGAATGGTTGATGACTAAACTAGACATTAATCCTCCACGATCACTGCTCATGTTTTCCACGTTCTAACGTTCTTACAGCATCATGAGTTCTCGAGATCTGGTAGCCGATGCAAGTAGCTATAATGCGTCGCAGCTGGACTCGATGAGGCGATCTTAGTCGACCGATTCTCTATCGACCAATCCAAATGGCAAATCATGTGTATGTTCTCCAACGAAGCACGCAGGATCGTTCCGATGCAGGCTTCATCGAGTGTTCCCAAACCAACACCATGGCCCGGGCCCACTGCCTGCTCATACCAAGCCCTCTGCCGATGCCGTCCAAGCTGAGTGAAATTGCTGCATGAGAATATGAATGCTGATCGCAGCCGCCTGTTTGTAAGCATAGAACATGAGATCCCCTACAGGTGCCCACGTGGCACGCATGTGTGAGATTCTGACCGTACCTCAGGTGGCCCCAATGGTGAATGTGAACTAGCCCAAAACGTGTAAAAAGAAAATGGCCGGCCAAGAAATATAACTGTCTCTTTAAAAGATGGATTGGCCAGTGTTTTGGGTAAGGACACATTCACCATGGAAATCACTTGATTGATGGTCTGGATCTCGTTAATGCGTGGAGCTTGTGTTTGGCGATTGAACAATAATAACCATCGGTTGCAAGAAGCATCCCTCTAAGTCTCCCATTTGTATCTTGTTGGTTTTTTTTTTTTTTTCACTGTCATGGGAAGTTCTATGTCTAGAATTGTGCTAGATGAGATACAAGTGTTATTTTAGGTTCCTTTGTACATGGCCCCCTTTCTTACGCGTTGGGCCCTTCATCGTTGTATTGTTGATCCAGACTGTTGATATAGTGGCCCCGTCATGGATCCTGGGTGACCCAAAACTCACCCATACAGATTTGAAGATCCGAAAAGTCCAGTAAATAAAAATTAACATGTTTTGTGAAAAAGAGTTTCTATAATGACCATTTGCAGTACAAGCATTGTATGCTTGCATCCATGGGCAGAAATGATCAGAACCGTCAGAACCTTAAACCAATCTATCTCGCAAACCAGAATGAGCTTTTTGACATATAATATACGATTTTGGGTAGGAGCACATACTTAAGCCAACCAACCCCACTACCTCGTGTTGCCCATGCCAGATTTTTGAGATTCCATCAGATTGACGATTAAAAGTCCCATTTATTATCATTTTTATTATAAATAGTAAGTTTTAATTAGAGTATAACTTTTGATCCTTTGAGCAGTAGAAATTGTGCCCAACATGAAAAGGTTTTAGAAAAGTTAGGATAATAAGGTGGTTGGCCCAAATTGGGCACTTACTATTTTTGACCGAAAACCATGAAGTTTAGTAGGAATAGAGACATCTAAGTTTACTATTACTGGTAAGTCACGTTTTGAGGGTATTTGACTTGAGTCTAAGTCTAAATTTGAGCTCATTATTTAAAAGGTTGTAATTTTGTTTGATCTTATCATGAATCAAATTATTTTGAATTTATTAAGAATTATATTTATCGTGAATTCAAGGAAGCTCGATGAAAAGTCGAGAGAGCTCCGTGGATTCAGAGTATTTATTTGCTGAGGAAGACACTTATTGGCCTCATCACATCCCTCCTTGTGCCATCAATAAGGCCATGCCTGGCCAATTTACCAAGCAATCCAAGAATTCTTGCCCAAACCTGGCCATGAATGATTACCCTTTGACCTAAGCCCAAACCACTTAAAACTGACCAAGCATGACCCAACCAGACCCATTTAATTGGACATGAGTTGGGCTCAACTGACCCGATGCAACCTTCCAGACCCAATTTTCAGGTTTGAGAATTGAATTTGAAGTTAGGGTTATGCATAACCTAGCCCAGTCAGTAGAAATGTTTCATCTGCACCCTTTTTTTCCTTTATTTCACTTTGGGTTTTGGGTTTGGCCGGTCTAGTCATCTGGCCCAACCCATTGACAACATGCATGGGTCTGTAGGATTAAGTAGATCGAGTTTAACCCAGGCCCTACAACCCTTTTTGTTAAATGGGTCACATTTGTAGCCCGATCGAACCTGACCCATAAGTCATTTAGCTTGGCCAAAACCCACTTCAAAAGTGAGTCAAGGTGAGTTGACCGATGGGCCGACTCGACCCATTGCCACCCCTTATTGTGGCCCATGAATCAAGCCATCTGATTATCTTGTGCATCACCAGTCTTGAAAATTGGAGGAGGTCAGGTTCAAGGTCGTTATGTAGCTAAACTAAAACGCACCCATCTGCACGCGCCAAACATCATCATCTTTCATATGCTAAGGGGGAAATTTGTGTGAGATCTCAACTGTTTGATTTCGTGAATAGTTCATCCACGGTAGAATACAACATACTGATGGTCTAGATTGCCAGATCATATGTCCTACTTGCCAGAATTGAGAACGCGTGTATATTGTGCGAAATATGCTGTCCCCAGCTTGGATAGACCGGGTCCAAGTAGGGACTCTGTGGGGTCCACCGTGATGTATATGTTTTATCCACTCCGTCCTTCTATTTTTCCAGATCATTTTTGGGTCTGGGCCTAAAAGTTAGGTAGGTCCAAGTCTCAAGTGGACCACATAGTGGGTAGTGAACGCACACCATTAAAATATTTTTGGGATCTACAGAAGTTTAATCAAGCTGATGTTTCTCGTTTCCCTTCATCCAGACCTATGTGACCTTGTGAACGGGTTGGATGGAAAGTAAACATCACGGTGGGCACTGGGAAGATTTCAACAGTCGGCGTCATTATCAACACTTCTTCCTGTGTTGTGGTTCACTTGAGCCTTCGATCTGTCTATATTTTAGGATTATACCCTGCAATGACATGAAAAAAGAAAAAAAGATGGAAAGTGTGGATAGAATTCATACATTACAGTGGGCCCCACACAGACCCAGACCGAGTCCATAGTGGAAGGGGCAGGACGCAATCCGAATACCCTTTTCAACGGTTCGGCGGATAATTCAGTAGAGCGCGAAGAACCGGAATACGGTAAAGCCATCTCTTCACCGCACACGTCGTAGGATGTTTTACCAATCGGGTTCATCCATATACTGGGCATAGCATTAATGCCTTTTGTAATACAAATCATACCTATCAGACAAGTCTATCCGTCTAATTAATTTCTATGAAAGTGACGGTCGAAAATAAAAATAGCTCGTGGGCAAATATTCGGTGAAGCAAATCTACGGGTAAGATTGAGAAATAAGTTTTAATTTTTTAAACATACTGTACGAAGTGGATGGATCGACGCCGTAGATACATCTCATTTCGGTTATTCTGTCTCTGCGAAGGAAGTGGATTGCGTCCTGCCCCCGCCTATGGACGCGGATTGCGTCCTACTAATCCGTCCGGGCAGGGCACTGTGGGGCCCACCATGATGTAAGTGTTTTATCCATGTCGGTCATCGCTTTTCTCAGATCATTTTAAGGTATGTGTGTAAAATTGAAGAAGGTACACATCTCCAGTGGACCACACTGGAGGAAGCTGCAGTGATAATGACACCCACCGTTGAAACCTTTCTACGGGCTACTGTGATGTTTTTTATTATTATTATTATTATTATTATCATCCAACCTATTAATAAGGTCATATAGATGTGGATGAAGTGAAAAAACAAATATTAGCTTGATCCGAAACTTCTAAACCTCCCAGGAAGTTTTTAATGGTGGAGATTAAATCCCCGCTTTGTGGTCCACTTAATCCCTATACCTTTCTTAGCGTTTGGATTATACCTTAAAATGATCTGAGAAAAGTGATTAACGGCTTGGATAAAACACTTACATCACGGTGGGCCCCACAGAGCCCTACCCGAACGAATTACGGTCGGGGCGGCGGTAGGACGCAATCCGTGTCCCCCGCCTATCCGATGATCCGTCGATGTAGTGATCTGTGGGGCCCACCATGATTTAAGTGTTTTATCTATGCCGTCCATCCATTTTTCCAGATCATTTTAGGATACGAACCAAAAAAGGAGACAGATCCAAGGCTCAAGTGGACCACACAGTGGGTATTGAATTCCCACCATTAAAAACTTCTTGTGAGTGGCAGAAGTTTCGGATCAATCTGATATCTATGTTTTCCCTTCATACACCTTATGAACAGGTTGGATGGAAAATAAACATTACGATAGCCCTTGGGAAAGTTTCAACGGTGAGTTTCATTATCTCAGTTGCCTCCTATGATGTGGTCCACTTGAGTATTGGACTTGCCTAATTTTTAGACTCATTTCCTAAACTGATTTGAAAAAAATGATTAGCCGGCGTGGATGAAACCCATACATCACGGTGGGCTGCACAGAACCCCTACATAGACGCATTAACCATTTTTAATGCTTGCAAGACGTAGTCTGCTACGGCGGCCCAAAACCACGCTACCAACTGGTTTTCTCAAGTACATCCAGGGGTGAAAGTTGAGCGGGTCGGGTTGGGTTGGGTCAAGTTACATCTAGGGCTGAAAGTTGGGCGGGTTGGGTCAGGCCCTAGCCCAACCTAACCCAACCTTGGGTTGGGAATTCTCAACCCAAGATCAACCCAAGCGGGCTCGGTCGAGTTGGTTGGGTTGATCGGGTAGATATATACTAATATTTTCATTGTTACATTAGTTTATTATATTTTCAATGCACATCTTACTTTTTGTACCTATAATTTTATTAATTATATATGTAGTTATTTATCGTAAAGAAGTTCATTTTTTCTAAACAAACAAGCTAAAATATTGGACTACTACTCCTTTAAAAGTCATATTGTGTATCAAGCAATCTTTTTGGGAGAGAGAAATCCGATGTATCTTGTTAGTTTGAGTCATCGGAAATGGTGTGGACCAATAAAACCCGAAGGCATTGGAATTTCCTGTGTCTTCAAAGCAGACGATCCGCACTCAATTATAATTAATTTATAAGGAACTTATATATCGATCGGGTTCGGGTTGGGTCAGGCAACCTGAGACCTCAACCCGAGCCCAACCCAAGTTTTATTGGGTTGGTGTTTGTATGGCCCAAGCCCGAGATCAAACCCAATACATCTTGCCCAAGCCCAACCTAATGTTGGGTTGGTTATGGTCAATCCGGTTGAACCTGCCCAACTTTCAACCCTAAGTACATCGCTAGCTTTACTTGCGTAGGCTGAGAGCGTTACTTGCACTGATATCAGGAATGACAAAAATGCATCAGATCCAGCTGTCCATTAAGTGCACCATTATATTTTTCACCATGGATTCCAAAACATTAGTAAAATTCAAAACTTACGTAGGTCACACCATAGCTAATGGTGTAAAATCATTATTAAAAATTTTAAAATCAAGTGGTGTGCCCCACGTGAGTATGTGATGTCCTGCATTTCAACAAATCCATTTATCCTAATGTGATAAGTCAGGTGAGTGGATTGACAAATATATACACGACGGTCGGCTGATGTAAGTGGGTCGCGGACACGCTTTCTATTCCGAAGGTGGAATTGATTAGAGGTGGTAGTAATTAGAACTATCAAAACCTTAAAATAGTAGTATCTCGCAAACTAGATTGAGTTTTTCGACATATCATATACGATTTTGAGTAGGAGAAGCTACTTTAGCCATCCCACTTACACCGCGTTGCACATGCCAGATTTGTGAGATTTCATTAAATGAACAGTCAAAATCCCATTTTATTTTTGTTTGACTATAAATAGTAAGTTTTAATTTAATCACAACTTTTGATCCTTTAACTTTTAGGAGTCGTGGCTAGTGTTCGAAGTATTGGTATCGCTACAAGTCTGGCTGGCCAGGGATACGAAAACAATATCGATATCATCGATAATATTGCTGATAACCGGAAATGCAGGGAAACATGGGAAAACGGTGGAATTTCAGTGAAACTTCAGGAGATAATAAAATATACACATTTGCATATTTAGAAATTAAAAAAAAAAATTACAAAAAGAATACATACATAATAAGTTTCTGTTTAATGGGGCCTTAAAAGAATGTGCTACTTTAATAAATCAATCCAACCATCCCATCTGGCCTATCACTATGCCAAAACTGCGAAAAAAGGACAGTCCAAAACCGTCTCAAATGACCAAAAAGGATGGTCATGGACCGTCGTATGGGTCGTCAAATTTTGACGTGTCGTATTACTTAAAGGACGGTCGAAAACCATCATTCTTAATGACAAAAAAAGGACGGTCATGGACCGTCTCTTATGAGCCTTCAAAGGACGACCATAGACCGTCCTTTAAAAGGACGGTCATGGACCCTCCTTAAAAAGGACTGTCATAAACCGTCTCTGATGAGCCTTCAAAGGACGGCTATGGACCGTCCTTTAAAAGGACGGTTATGGACTGTCCTTAAAAAGGGCTGTCATGGGCCGTCTCTTATGGGCCTTCAAAGGACGGCCATGGACCGTCCTTAAAAAGGACTGTCATGGACTGTCTCTTATGAGCCTTCAAAGGACGGCCACAGACCGTCCTTAAAAAGGACTGTCATGGACCGTCCCTTATGAGCCTTCAAAGCACAATTTCAAGTTTGAGATGATCAATATACACCTGTTACAATATATTTCATCGTATTCTTCGTGATATACACCTGTTATATAATATATTTAATCATATTCACATTCACATCCATCTAAACCCAAACTACGTAAATCCAATATAAACTACATTCATCCAAACATAAATTACATCCATCCAAACACAAACAATCTTATCCACATTACATTCATCCATGCATAAATACATATAAGTTTAACATCATAAATAAAAAAAGGAAAAAAATCAACAACAATTTTCTTTTTATGTCTTTCATCTGAAAAAAAAAATATTAAATCAACAAAACATTATAATTCAGAATCATGAAGAATTGCATAAACTTCTTCCAAAAAAGTGGGCACTTTTTTAAAATAAAACTAATCATTAAAATAAAACTAATGCAAGCAAATAATGTAAAAAAGTGTGTTCAATTCAAGTTAATAGAAACAACAACAAAAATTAAAGATCTGTAAAAAGGGACATGTGTTAAAAGGGATACATTCTTGTTTCTTGCCATGTGAATGGGCTACAATTCAAGTTAATAGAAACAACAACAAAAATTAAAGCTTTGTAAAAAGGGGCATGTGTTAAAAGGGATACATTCTTGTTTCTTACCATGTGATTGGGCTACATTATTACAGCAATCGGGTTCAGGTTCGGGATCGGGTTTAGGTTTGGGTTTTCAAGTTTAGGTTTAGGTTTAGGTTAGGGAGTTGAGATTAGGATTAGGTGTAGGTTTAGGTTTAGGGATTTGAGAATACATCTAGGTTTTAGGTTTAGGTTTAGGTTTTAGGTTATAGGTTATAGGTTTAAGTTTAGGTTTAGGATTAGGTTTTAGGTTATAGGTTATAAGTTTAGGTTATAGATTATAGGTTATAGGTTAAGGTTTAGGTTATAGGTTTTAGTTTAGGTTTAGGTTAAGGTTTAGGTTAAGGTTTAGGTTTTAGTTATAGGTTATAGTATATAGGTTATACCCTTAGGGAATTGAGAACAGGTTAAGGTTAAGGTTTAGGTTTAGGAAATCGGGTCTGGGTTCGGGATCGGGTTTAGGTTTGGGTTTTCAAGTTTAGGTTTAAGTTTAGGTTAGGGAGTTGAGATTAGGATTATGTGTAGGTTTAGGTTTAAGGATTTGAGAATACATTTCGATTTTAGGTTTAGGTTTTAGGCTTAGGTTTAGGTTATAGGTTTAGGTTATAAGTTCAGGTAATAGGTTTAGGTTCAGGTTAGGTTATAGGTTAAAGTTTAGGAAATTGAGAATAGGTTAAGGTTTAGGTTTAGGAAATCGGGTTCGGGTTCGGGATCGGGTTTAGGTTTTGGTTTTCAAGTTTAGGTTTAGGTTTAGATTAGGGAGTTGAGATTAGGATTAGGTGTAGGTTTAGGTTTAGGAATTTGAGAATACATTTAGGTTTTAGGTTTAGGTTTAGGTTATACGTTATAAGTTTAGGTTTAGGTTTAGGTTATAAGTTATAGGTTTAGGGAATTGAAAATAGGTTAATGTTTAGGTTTAGGAAATCGGGTTCGTGTTCGGGATCGGGTTTAGGTTTGGGTTTTCAAGTTTAGGTTTAAGTTTAGATTAGGGAGTTGAGATTAGGATTAGGTGTAGGTTTAGGTTTAGGGATTCGAGAATACATTTAGGTTTTAGGTTTAGGTTTAAATTATATATTATTGGTTTAGGTTTAGGTTTAGGTTTAGGTTATAAGCTATAGGTTTAGGGAATTGAGAATAGGTTCAGGTTTAGGTTTAGGAAATCGGGTACGGGTTCGGGATAGGGTTTAGGTTTAGGTTTTCAAGTTTAGGTTTATGTTTAGGTTAGGGAGTTGAGATTAGGATTAGGTGTAGGTTTAGGTTTAGAGATTTGAGAATACATTAGGTTTTAGGTTTACGTTTAGGTTATATGTTATAGGTTTAGGTTTAGGTTATATGTTATAGGTTAAGGTTTAGGTTTAGGAAATCGGGTTTGGGTTCGAGATCGGGTTTAGGTTTGGGTTTTCAAGTTTAGGTTTAGGTTTAGGTTATAGGTTATTGGTTTAAGTTTAGGTTTATGTTAAGGTTTAGGTTTGGCTTTAGGTTTAAGTTATAAGTTATAGGTTTAGGGAATTGAGAATATGTTAAGGTTTAGGTTTAGGAAATCGGGTTCAGGTTCGGGATCGAGTTTAAGTTTGGGTTTTCAAGTTTAGGTTAGGGAGTTGAGATTAGGATTATGTGTAGGTTTAGGTTTAGGGATTTGAGAATACATTAAGGTTTAGGTTTAGGAAATCGGGTTCGGGTTCGGGATTGGGTTTAGGTTTGGGTTTTCAAGTTTAGGTTTAGGTTTAGGTTAGGGAGTTGAGATTAAGATTAGGTGTAGGTTTAGGTTTAGGGATTTGAGAATACATTTAGGTTTTAGGTTTATGTTTAGGTTATAGGTTATAAGTTTAGGTTTAGGTTTAGGTTAAGGTATAGGTTTAGGTTTCGATTTAGGTTATAAGCAATAGGTTTAGGGAATTGAGAATAGGTTAAGGTTTAGGTTTAGAAAATCGGGTTTGGGTTTGGGACGGGTTTAGGTTTTGGTTTTCAAGTTTAGGTTTAGGTTTAGGTTAGGGAGTTGAGATTAGGATTAGGTGTAAGTTTAGGTTTAGGGATTTGATAATACATTTAGGTTTTAGTTTTAGGTTTAGGTTATAGGTTGCAGGTTTAGGTTTAGGTTTAGGCTTAGTTAAGGTTTAGGTTTAGGCTTAGGTTTAGGTTATAAGCTATAGGTTTAGGGAATTGAGAATAGGTTAAGGTTTAGGTTTAGGAAATCGGGTTCGGATTCGAGATCGGGTTTAGGTTTTGGTTTTCAAGTTTAGGTTTAAGTTTAGGTTAGGGAGTTGAGATTAGGATTAGGTGTAGGTTTAGGTTTATAGATTTGAGAATACATTTAGGTTTTAGGTTTAAGTTATAGGTTATAGGTTACAGGTTTAGGTTTAGGTTTAGGTTTAGGTTAAGGTTTATGTTTAGGCTTAGGTTTAGGATATAAGCTATAGGTTTAGGGAATTATGAATAAGTTAAGGTTTAGGTTTAGGAAATTGGGTTCGAGTTCGGGATTGGGTTTAGGTTTTGGTTTTCAAGTTTAGGTTTAGTTTTAGGTTAGGGAGTTGAGATTAGGATTAGGTGTAAGTTTAGGTTTAGGGATTTGAGAATACATTTAGGTTTTAGGTTTAGGTTATAGGTTACAGGTTTAATTTTAGGTTTAGGCTTAGGTTTAGGTTACAAGATATAGGCTTAGGGAATTGATAATAGGTTAAGGTTTAGGTTTAGGAAATCGAGTTCGGGTTCGGGATCGGGTTTAGGTTTTTTCAAGTTTAAGTTTAGGTTTAGGTTAGGGAGTTAAGATTAGGATTATGTGTAGGTTTAGGTTTAAGGATTTGGGAATACATTTAGGTTTTAGGTTTAGGTTTAGGTTTAGGTTTAGGCTATAGCTTACAAGTTTATGTTTAGGTTTTGGTTAAGGTTATAGGTTTAGGTTTAGGTTTAGGTTAAGGTTTAGGTTTAGGTTTAGGTTATAAGATATAGGTTTAAGGAATTGAGAAGAGGTTAATGTTTAGGTTTAGGAAATCGGGTTCGGGTTCAGGATCGGGTTTAGGTTTGAGTTTTCAAGTTTAGGTTTAGGTTTAGGTTGGGGACTTGAGATTAAGATTAGGTGTAGGTTTTGGTTTCGGGATTTGAGATTACATTTAGGTTTAAGGTCTATGTTTAGGTTATAGGTTATAGGTTTAGGTTTAGATTTAGGGTAAAGTATAGGTTTAGGTTTAGGTTATAAGCTATAGGTTTAGGAAATTGAGAATAGGTTAAGGTTTAGGTTTAGGAAATTAGGTTCGGGATCGGGTTTTGGTTTTGGTTTTTAAATTTACGCTTAGGTTTAGGTTTGGGAGTTGAGATTAGGATTAGGTGTAGGTTTAAGTTTAGGGATTTGAGAATACATTTAGGTTTTAGGTTTAGGTTTAGGTTATAGGTTACATGTTTAAGTTTAGGTTTAGGTTAAGGTTTAGGTTTAGGTTTAGGCTTAGGTTTAGGTTATAAGATATAGGTTTAGGGAATTGAGAATAGGTTAAGGTCTAGGTTTAGGAAATCGGGTTCGGGTTCGGGATCAGGTTTAGGTTTCGGATTTCAAGTTTAAGTTTAGGATTAGGTTAGGGAGTTGAGATTAGGAATAGGTGTAGGTTTAGGTTTTAGGATTTGAGATTACATTTAGGTTTTAGGTTTAGGTTTAGGTTATAGGTTACAGGTTTAGGTTTAGGTTATAGGTTATAGGTTTAGGTTTAGGTTAAGGTTTAGGATTAGGTTTAGGTTATAAGATATAAGTTTAGGGAATTGAGAATAGGTTAATGTTTAGGTTTAGGAAATCGGGTTCAGGTTCAGGATCGGGCTTATGTTTGGGTTTTCAAATTTAGGTTTAGGTTTAGGTTAGGGAGTGGAGATTAGGATTAGGTGTAGGTTTTGGTTTAGGAATTTGAGAATACATTTAGGTTTTAGGTTTATGTTTAGGTTATAGGTTATAGGTTTAGGTTTAGGTTTAGGTTAAGGTATAGGTTTAGGTTTCGGTTTAGGTTATAAGCTATAGGTTTAGGGAATTGAGAATAGGGTAAGGTTTAGGTTTAGGAAATCGGGTTCGGGTTTGGGATCGGGTTTATGTTTTGGTTTTCAAGTTTAGGTTTAGGTTTAGGTTAGGGAGTTGAGATTAGGATTAGGTGTAGGTTTAGCTTTAGGGATTTGAGAATACATTAAGGTTTAGGTTTAGGAAATCGGTTTCGGGTTCGAGATCGGGTTTAGGTTTGGGTTTTCAAGTTTAGGTTTTACTTTAGGTTAGAGTGTTGAGATTAGGATTAGGTGTAGGTTTAGGTTTAGGGATTTGAGAATACATTTAGGTTTTAGGTTTAGGTTTAGGTTATAGGTTTTTGGTTTAGGTTTAGGTTTAGGTTAAGGTTATAAGCCATAGATTTTGAGAATTGAGAATAGGTTAATGTTTAGGTTTGCAAAATCGGGTTCTGGTTGGGATCGGGTTTAGGTTTTCAAGTTTAGGTTTATGTTTAGGTTAGGGAGTTGAGATTAGGATTAGGTGTAGGTTTAGGTTTAGGGATTCGAGAATACATTTAGGTTTTAGGTTTAGGTTTAGGTTATATGTTATAGGTTTAGGTTTAGGTTTAGGTTTAGGTTATATGCTATAGGTTTAAGGAATTGAGAATAGGTTATGGTTTAGGTTTAGGAAATCGGGTTCGGGTTCGGGACGGGTTTAAGTTTTTGTTTTCATGTTTTGGTTTAGGTTTAGGTTAGGGAGTTGAGATTAGGATTAGGTGTTGGTTTAGGTTTAGGGATTTGAGAATACATTTAGGTTTTAGGTTTAGGTTTAGGTTATAGGTTACAGGTTTAGGTTTAGGTCAAGGTTTACGTTTAAGCTTAGGTTTAGGTTATAAGCTAAAGGTTTAGGGAATTGAGAATAGGTTAAGGTTTAGGTTTTAGAAATCGGGTTCGGGTTCGGGATCGAGTTTAGGTTTTGGTTTTCAAGTTTAGGTTTTAGTTTAGGTTAGGGAATTGAGATTAGGATTTGGTGTATGTTTAGGTTTTTGGATTTGAGAATACATTTAGGTTTTAGGTTTAAGTTTAGGTTATAAGTTACAAGTTTTGGTTTAGGTTTAGGTTTAGGTTAAGGTTTAGGTTTAGGCTTAGGTTTGGGTTATAAGCTATAGGTTTAGGGAATTGAGAATAAGTTAATGTTTAGGTTTAGGAAATCGGGATCGGGTTTAGGTTTTGGTTTTCAAGTTTAGGTTTAGTTTTAGGTTAGGGAGTTGAGATTAGGATTAGGTGTAAGTTTAGGTTTAGGGATTTGGGAATACATTTAGGTTTTAAGTTTAGGTTTAGGTTATAGGTTATAGGTTTAATTTTAGGTTTAGGTTAAGGTTTAGGTTTAGGCTTAGGTTTAGGTTACAAGATATAGGCTTAGGGAATTGATAATAGGTTAAGGTTTAGGTTTAGGAAATCAGGTTTGGGTTCAGGATTGGGTTTAGGTTTTTTCAAGTTTAAGTTTAGGTTTAGGTTAGGGAGTTAAGATTAGGATTAGTTGTAGGTTTAGGTTTAAGGATTTGAGAATACATTTAGGTTTTAGGTTTAGGTTTAGGTTTAGGCTATAGCTTACAAGTTTAGGTTTAGGTTTAGGTTAAGGTTATAGGTTTAGGTTAAGGTTTAGGTTGAGGTTTAGGTTTAGGTTATAAGATATAGGTTTAAGGAATTGAGAAGAGGTTAATGTTTAGGTTTAGAAAATCGGGTTCGGGTTCAGGATTGGGTTTAGGTTTGAGTGTTCAAGTTTAGGTTTAGGTTTAGGTTAGGGAGTTGAGATTAGGATTAGGTGTAGGTTTTGGTTTCGGGATTTGAGATTACATTTAGGTTTTAGGTTTATGTTTAGGTTATAGGTTATAGGTTTAGGTTTAGGTTTAGGGTAAGGTATAGGTTTAGGTTTAGGTAATCAGCTATAGGTTTAGGGAATTGAGAATAGGTTAAGGTTTAGGTTTAGGAAATCGGGTTCGGGTTCGGGATCGGGTTTATGTTTTGGTTTTTAAATTTACATTTAGGTTTAGGTTTGGGAGTTGAGATTAGGATTAGGTGTAGGTTTAGGTTTAGGGATTTGAGAATACATTTAGGTTTTAGGTTTAGGTTTAGGTTATAGGTTACAGGTTTAAGTTTAGGTTTAGGTTAAGGTTTAGGTTTAGGCTTAGGTTTAGGTTATAAGATATAGGTTTAGGGAATTGAGAATAGGTTAAGGTCTAGGTTTAGAAAATCGGGTTCGGGTTCGGGATCGGGTTTAGGTTTCGGATTTCAAGTTTAAGTTTAGGATTAGGTTAGGGAGTTGAGATTAGGAATAGGTGTAGGTTTAGGTTTTAGGATTTGAGATTACATTTAGGTTTTAGGTTTAGGTTTAGGTTATAGGTTACAGGTTTAGGTTTAGGTTATAGGTTATAGGTTTAGGTTTGGGTTTAGGTTTAGGTTTAGGTTAAGGTTTAGGATTAGGTTTAGGTTATAAGATATAGGTTTAGGGAATTGAGAATAGGTTAATTTTTAGGTTTAGGAAATCGGGTTCAGGTTTAGGAGCGGGCTTACGTTTGGGTTTTCAAATTTAGGTTTAGGTTTAGGTTAGGGAGTGAAGATTAGGATTAGGTGTAGGTTTTGGTTTAGGGATTTGAGAATACATTTAGGCTTTAGGTTTATGTTTAGGTTATAGGTTATAGGTTTAGGTTTAGGTTTAGGTTAAGGTATAGGTATAGGTTTCGGTTTAGGTTATAAGCTATAGGTTTAGGGAATTGAGAATAGGTTAAGGTTTAGGTTTAGGAAATCGGGTTCGGGTTTTGGATCGGGTTTAGGTTTTGGTTTTCAAGTTTAGGTTTAGGCTTAGGTTAGGGAGTTGAGATTAGGATTAGGTGTAGGTTTAGCTTTAGGGATTTGAGAATACATTAAGGTTTAGGTTTAGAAAATCGATTTCGGGTTCGAGATCGGGTTTAGGTTTGGGTTTTCAAGTATAGGTTTAGCTTTAGGTTAAAGTATTGAGATTAGGATTAGGTGTAGGTTTAGGTTTAGGGATTTGAGAATACATTTAGGTTTTAGGTTTAGGTTTAGGTTATAGGTTTTTGGTTTAGGTTTAGGTTTAGGTTAAGGTTATAAGCTATATGTTTTGGGAATTGAGAATAGGTTAATGTTTAGGTTTGGGAAATCGGGTTCTGGTTGGGATCGGGTTTAGGTTTGTGTTTCCAAGTTTAAATTTATGTTTAGGTTAGGGAGTTGAGATTAGGATTAGGTGTAGGTTTAGGTTTAGGGATTCGAGAATACATTTAGGTTTTAGGTTTAGGTTTAGGTTATATGTTATAGGTTTAGGTTTAGGTTTAGGTTATATGCTATAGGTTTAGGGAATTGAGAATAGGTTATGGTTTAGGTTTAGGAAATCGGGTTCGGGTTCGGGACGGGTTTAAGTTTTTGTTTTCATGTTTAGGTTTAGGTTTAGGTTAGGGAGTTGAGATTAGGATTAGGTGTTGGTTTAGGTTTAGGGATTTGAGAATACATTTAGGTTTTAGGTTTAGGTTTAGGTTATAGGTTACAGGTTTAGGTTTAGGTTAAGGTTTACGTTTAGGCTTAGGTTTAGGTGATAAGCTAAAGGTTTAGGGAATTGAGAATATGTTAAGGTTTAGGTTTTAAAAATCGGGTTTGGGTTCAGGATCGAGTTTAGGTTTTGGTTTTCAAGTTTAGGTTTTAGTTTAGGTTAGGGAATTGAGATTAGGATTTGGTGTAGGTTTAGGTTTTTGGATTTGAGAATACATTTAGGTTTTAGGTTTAAGTTTAGGTTATAAGTTACAAGTTTAGGTTTAAGTTTAGGTTTAGGTTAAGGTTTAGGTTTGGGCTTAGTTTTGGGTTATAAGATATAGGTTTAGGGAATTGAGAATAGGTTAATGTTTAGGTTTAGGAAATCGGGATCGGGTTCGGGATCGGGTTTAGGTTTTGGTTTTCAAGTTTAGGTTTAGTTTTAGGTTAGGGAGTTGAGATTAGGATTAGGTGTAAGTTTAGGTTTAGAGATTTGAGAAAACATTTAGGTTTTTGGTTTAGGTTTAGGTTATAGGTTATCTGTTTATGTTTAGGTTTAGGTTAAGGTTTAGGTTTAAGCTTAGGTTTTGGTTATAAGATATAGGTATAGGGAATTGATAAAAGGATAAGGTTTAAGTTTAGGAAATCGGGTTTGGGTTCGGGATAGGGTTTAGGTTTGGGTTTTCAAGTTTAAGTTTAGGTTTAGGTTAGGGAGTTGAGATTAGGATTAGGTGTAGGTTTATGTTTAAGGATTTGAGAATACATTTAGGTTTGAGGTTTAGGTTTAGGTTATAGGTTACAGGTTTAGGTTTAGGTTAAGGTTATAGGTTATAGGTTTAGGTTTAGGTTTAGGTTTAGGTTTAGGTTTAGATTATAAGATATAGGTTTAAGGAATTGAGAATAGGTTAATGTTTAGGTTTAGGAAATCGAGTTTGAGTTCAGGATCGGGTTTATGTTTGGGTTTTCAAGTTTAGGTTTAGGTTTAGGTTAGGGAGTTGAGATTAGGATTAGGTGTAGGTTTACGGTTAGGGATTTGAGAATATATTTCGGTTTTAGGTTTATGTTTAGGTTATAGGTTGTAGGTTTAGGTTTAGGTTTAGGTTAAGGTATAGGTTTAGGTTTAGGTTTTGGTTTAGGTTATAAGCTATAGGTTTAGGGAATTGAGAATAGGTTAAGGTTTAGGTTTAGGGATTCAGGGTCGGGTTCGGGATTGGGTTTAGGTTTTGGTTTTCAAATTTACGTTTAGGTTTAGGTTAGGGAGTTGAGATTGGGATTAGGTGTAGGTTTAGGTTTATGGATTTGAGAATACATTTAGGTTTTAGGTTTAGGTTTAGGCTATAAGTTACAGGTTTAGGTTTAGGTTTAGGTTAAGGTTTAGGTTATAAGATATAGGTTTAGGGAATTGAGAACAGGCTAAGGTCTAGGTTTATAAAATCGGGTTCGGGTTCGGGATCGGGTTTAGGTTTGGGTTTTCAAGTTTAATTTTAGGTCTAGGTTAGGGAGTTGAGATTAGGATTAGGTGTATGTTTAGGTTCAAGGATTCGAGAATACATTTAGGTTTTAGGTTTAGGTTTAAGGATTTGAGAATACATTTAGGTTTTAGGTGTGGTTTAGGTTATAGGTTACAGGTTTAGGTTTAGGTTTAGGTTAAGGTTATTGGTTATAGGTTTAGGTATAGGTTTAGGTTTAAGTTTAGGTTAAGGTTTAGCATTAGGTTTAGGTTATAAGATATAGGTTTAGGGAATTGAGAATAGGTTAATGTTTAGGTTTAGGAAATCGGTTTCGGGTTCAGGATCGGGTTTAGGTTTGGGTTTTCAAGTTTAGGTTTAGGTTTAGTTTAGGTAGTTGAGATTAGGATTAGGTGTAGTTTTAGGTTTAGGGATTTGGGAATACATTTAGGTTTTCAGCTTATGTTTAAGTTATAGGTTATAGGTTTAGGTTTAGGTTTAGGTTTAGGTTAAGGTATAGGTTTAGGTTTCAGTTTAGGTTATAAGCTATAGTTTTAGTTTATTGAGAATAGGTTAAGGTTTTGGTTTAGGAAATCGGGTTCGGGTTTGGGATCGGGTTTAGGTTTCGGTTTTCAAGTTTAGGTTTAGGTTTAGGTTTAGGTTAGGGAGTTATGATTAGGATTAAGTGTAGGTTTAGCTTTAAGGATTTGAGAATACTTTAAGGTTTAGGTTTAGGAAATCAGTTTCGGGTTCGAGATCGGGTTTAGGTTTGGGTTTTCAAGTTTAGGTTTAGGTTTAGGTTAGGGTGTTGAGATTAGGATTAGGTGTAGGTTTAGGTTTAGGGATTTGAAAATGCATTTAGGTTTTAGGTTTAGGTTTAGGTTATAGGTTATTGGTTTAGGTTTAGATTATAAGCTATAGGTTTAGGGAATTGAGAATAGGTTAATGTTTAGGTTTAGGAAATCGGGTTCTAGTTTGGGATCGTGTTTAGGTTTAGGTTTTCAAGTTTTGATTTAGGTTTAGGTTAGGAAGTTGAGATTAGGATTAGGTGTAGGTTTAGGTTTAGGGATTCGAGAATACATTTAGGTTTTAGGTTTAGGTTTAGGTTATATGTTATAGGTTTAGGTTATAAGCTATAGGTTTAGGGAATTGAGAATAGGTTAAGGTTTAGGTTTAGGAAATCGGGTTTGGGTTCGGGATCGGGTTTAGGTTTGGGTTTTCAAGTTTAAGTTTAGGTTTAGGTTAGGCAGTTGAGATTAGGATTAGGTGTAGGTTTAGGTTTAAGGATTCGAGAATATATTTAGGTTATAGGTTTAGGTTTAGGTTATAGGTTACAAGTTTAGGTTTAGGTTTAGGTTTAGGTTAAGGTTTAGGTTTAGTCTTAGGTTTAGGTTATAAGCTATAGGTTTAGGGAATTGAGAATAGGTTAAGGTTTAGGTTTAAGAAATCGGGTTCGGGTTCGGGATCGGGTTTAGGTTTTAGTTTTCAAGTTTACATTTAGGTTTAGATTAGGGAGTTGAGATTAAGATTAGGTATAAGTTTAAGTTTAGGGATTTGAGAATACATTTAGGTTTTAGGTTTAGGTTTAGGTTATAGGTTACTGGTTTAGGTTTAGGTTTAGGTTTAGGTTATGGTTAGGTTTAGGCTTAAGTTTAGGTTATAAGCTATATGTTTAGGGAATTGAGAATAGGTTAAGGTTTAGGTTTTGGAAATCGGGTTCGGGCTTCGGATCAGGTTTAGGTTTTGGTTTTCAAGTTTAGGTTTAGGTTTAGGTTAGGGAGTTGAGATTAGGATTAGGTGTAGGTTTAGTTTTAGGAATTTGAGAATACATTTAGGTTTTAGGTTTAGGTTTAGGTTATAGGTTACAGGTTTAGGTTTAGGTTTAGGTTAAGGTTTAGGTTTAGGCTTAGGTTTAGCTTATAAGATATGGGTTTTGGGAATTGAGAATAGGTTAAGGTTTAGGTTTAGGAAATCGGGTTCGGGTTCGGGATCGGGTTTAGGTTTGGGTTTTCAAGTTTAAGTTTAGGTTTAGGTTAGGGAGTTGAGATTCGGATTAGGTGTAGGTTTAGGTTTAAGGATTTGAGAATACATTTACGTCTTAGGTTTAGGTTTAGGTTATAGGTTACAGGTTTAGGTTTTGGTTTAGGTTCAGGTTATAGGTTTAGGTTTAGGTTTAGGTTTAGGTTATAAGATATAGGTTTAGGGAATTGAGAATAGGTTAATATTTAGGTTTAGGAAATCGGGTTCGGGTTCGGGATCGGGTTTAGGTTTGGGTTTTCAAGTTTAGGTTTAGGTTTATGTTAGGTAGTTGAGATTAGGATTAGGTGTAGGTTTAGGTTTAGGGATTTGAGAATACATTTAGGTTTTAGGTTTAGGTTTAGGTTATAGGTTATAGGTTTAGGTTTAGGTTTAGGAAATCGGGTTCGGGTTCGGGTTCGGAACTGGTTTAGGTTTGGGTTTTCAAGTTTAGGTTTTGGTTTTGGTTAGGGAGTTTAGATTAGGATTAGGTGTAGGTTTAGGTTTAGGGATTTGAGAATACATTAAGGTTTAGGTTTAGGTTTATGGATTTAAGAATAGGTTTAGGTTATAGGTTTAGGTTTCGGTTTAGGTTTAGGTTTAGGGATTTGAGAATAGGTTTAGGTTTAGGTTTAGGTTTAGGTTAAGGTTATATGTTAAGGTTAAGGTTATAGGTTTAGGTTTAGGTTAAGGTTATAGGTTTAGGTTTAGGTTAGGTTTTTGGTTTTTGGTTAAGGTTTAGGTTATAGTTATAGGTTTTGGTATTTGAGAATAGTTTTAGGTTATAAGTATAGGTTTAGGTTAGGTTATAGATTAAGGTTTAGAGAATTGAGTTTAGGTTATAGGTTCAGGTTATAGGTTATAGGTTATAGGTTTTGGGATTTGAGAATAGGTTTAGGTTATAAGTATAGGTTTAGGTTATGTTATAGGTTAAGGTTTAGGGAATTGAGTTTAGGTTATAGGTTCAAGTTATAGGTTATAGGTTATAGGTTTAGGTTATGGTTTAGGTTATATGTTTTGGGTTTTGAGAATAGGTTTAGGTTATAAGTATAGGTTTAGGTTAGGTTATAGGTTAAGGTTTAGGGAATTGAGTTTAGGTTATAAGTTCAGGTTATAGGTTATAGGTTATAGGTTTAGGTTATAGGTTTTGGGATTTGAGAATAGGTTTAGGTTGTAAGTATAGGTTTAGGTTAGGTTATAGGTTAAGGTTTAGGGAATTGAGTTTAGGTTATAGGTTCAGGTTATAAGTTATAGGTTATAGGTTTAGGTTATGGTTTAGGTTTTAAGTTTTGGGATTTGAGAATTGGTTTAGGTTATAAGTATAGTTTTAGGTTAGGTTGTAGATTAAAGTTTAGGGAATTGAGTTTAGGTTATAGGTTTATGTTGTAGTTATAGGTTTTAGGATTTGAGAATAGGTTTAGGTTATAGGTTAAGGGTGTGGTCTCTGCAAATACAGATATAAACACGGCCTGCTCCAATTGGTCAGGCCCTTCCAATGTTGTCCATAGGAAATGGACAACTTCATCATAGTCATAACAGCGGTTCCCATCTTCCAGGGACCCTCGCTCAACATCCGGATAGCTCCGACGCACATCCGGGTCTGCTCCATCAATTTCGAGTAAATACATAAACATGGCCTGGCCACAATGCTATCCATAGGAAATGGACAACTTCATCATAGTCATAACAGCGGTTCCCACGTTCCACGGACCCTCGCTCAATATCCAGATAGCTTCGACGCACATCCGGGTCTGCTCCATCAATTTCGAGCTAATACATTTAAAAACAACATAATTATATCTAAAAGCATCTGGATACCTAGGGAAGGCCTCCCATATTCGTATTGTTGGTACTCATCCCTTTGTCTATAAGCCACAATCGACCAACACTTTCTATTGCTATCTGTACTCTGAAACCAACACAAATATAACTGGGAAACAATATAAGGAATAAGAAAAAATGAATTTACCTATACATATCATTAAATGTTTCCCTAATATGAGGTGATATTATATCTTTAATAGCCACAACCTATATGACAGAGAAAAATGTAACTGATACAGTTTGTTGCAATTCAAAGGAGAAAAAAGATTTGTGGCTGCACCGATATTCTAGTACATTACGAACGGCTGCCTATGTACCCAAAAAGTCAGATTGGGATTAAGCTACTACATAGTTCTTTTTAATTAACCAAGTTACTAAAGGTCATAAATTTCATATTTAACAAAGTATCATTGAACATCATCTCAAATCGTTTCTGGTTGGTGCATTTAAAAAAATTTTAAATACATAATCAATGTATATTCTTGTTACATCTCGTAATGCAATAAGAAACAACGTTCTATCAATACTTTAGTTACATTTGAAATTAAAATCCTTTAGTGACTTGGTTAATAAAAAAACAAATGACAACAAGCCATAATTAATAAAAAGGATGCTAAAGGTTAAATAAATAAAAAAAGGCAACTTGATCAAAAAAGGATTTCAGTGAATAATCAAGTTTTCGTCATACAATATGTCCTAGAGTTCAAAAAGTTAAACAAAATTACTGAATATTCAAATTCTCATCAGGAATTTGGGCCAAACAACAATTTCACCCAATTAAATATCTTTAAATGTCCTGTCATCATTAAACAACTCTGCTGTGCGAACATTGATATCATCTATTACAACTCTGATGCATTCTGGAGGGATGCCTATAGTATCTGACACCATCTGCCCACTAACAACAGTCCGACCACGGATATCTCTCAATTGGCAAATTTTTTCCATCGATGGAGTTGTTGTAGAGTCTTCTCGAATACTTGAGGGTTCATCAGATCGACGGTGGGCCTATAAATTCATTGCAAGCATTTTCTGTCTATGTGCATGACGACCATACTGTTAAGATCAATCCTCTTACTTCATTTACAGAAACTAGTGGATGACAAATTATGTGTAACATACAGAGCTGGTTCAGCCACTTATGCAATTAGGGAAGGTTCAAAAGGGCCAGATTTCAACATCAAGCATCAGTTGCATACATGCTTAAATGCAAGATTGGACATAAAAATTAGGGAAGGTTCAAAAGGGCCAGATTTCCACATCAAGCATCAGTTGCATACATGCTTAAATGCATCAGCGGCATGATGATTTTGCATACACATGCACACAACCAGCTTGCTACATGCTTAAATGCAAGATTGGACATAAAAATAAACTGGCTAAAGACCCACTTATCACGAACAAGCCCTTCTTAACCATGAACTTTTTGATAGTATCACCTTTTAAACATGGAGATGTTTTGACAAACTGGGCCATAAAGTTCAGATGTGGAAAATCATCACCACAGACAAATCAAAGAAAAGCATGAAAAGTGGAGTCCAAGGAAAAGAAAGGAACAAAATATATCTAACAATGATTTCCAAAGTACTATTGAAACATGGATTCCATTTTTGGAGTTCTTGTTTGAATATAGAAGTGGAAATATCACATGCCTCTCACAAATATCACCTAGCTTCTTTTGCCAAGAACTTATGGAAAAGTATAATGATAGTTTAGTGGAGTCCTCTTTTTCTATACTTATCCAAACAACAAAAATTCTCACATCAAAGGAAAACCCTTTTCCTTTTCCATTGTTTGGCATGGAATCCTAGTAACCAAACATGGCCTTAATAGAAAATGAAGGAAAGAGGGACAGTGAAAAGATAATCACACAAATATTAACTGAAAAGCAATAACTGCCTATACAGATAATGAAAGATACAAATCAAATCAAATTCAGAGAATCGAATTTAAAAAGAACAATTGGATGTAATCAACTAATGGCAAAATTGAAGGTCATAAATTTAACAAGAAAACCTTTCAAAACAAATTTTTAACAAGAAAACAGAGCTTTATCAACGAATGGAGAAAAAGTTAAGGTTTAGGTTTAGGTTATAGGTTTTGGGATTTGAGAATAGGTTTAGGTTTAGGTTTAGGTTATAGGTTTTGGGATTTGAGAATAGGTTTAGGTTAATGTTGTAGGTTATAGGTTTAGGTTATAAGTTTATGTTAATGTTGTAGGTTATAGGTTTAGGTTTAGGTTTAGGGATTTGAGAATACATTTAGGTTATGGGTTTAGGTTTAGGTTTTATGTTTAGGTAAAGGTTACAGGTTTAGGTTATAGGTTTAGGTTTAGGTTTAGGTTAGGTTATAGGTTAAGGCTCAGACAGAATTTGTTTGTCGAATGTAGGTTTTTAGTTTCAATAAATGGGACCCGTAGTTCCTTGGAATTTACTTCATTATAAGGTATGTATAATCATAGTAAGTGTGTTATTGGATAGAAACATCCTTCAATGTATGATTGTTGAGCATGGAATTTCGACAATGCCTATAAAAGGATGATTGGCCTGCCCATTTGGATTGATGAATTCCAAAATGTAACTGTGGAAAAGAGAGTTTTCTACTAAGATAACATTTTTCGGAGGGAGTGACAATAAAGTAACATGTGGGAAACTATTTTCTTTTCTATACTTTTTAAGAGAAATATCACTTTTTGATCAATGACGATTCCACATTTCCCTTAAAATCATGGAAACTAACATAGACAACCTTTTAGGACTCTTTCACATGGATTTCCTTATCCATCATTTTCCTTGCATTTAAAAAATTCCTCTCCATTTCTACTCTTTGGGCTTCATCAATCCAAATAGACCCAAAAGTACTTTCTAGTACTTAATAGTTACTAAAGACAGTATTTGGTAAAATCATATATTATAAAGCAAAGGTAAGGTTGAGCAAGAAGTGGTGCTTCCAATCGGGCGGCCATCCAATCTGAATATCTGGGATGTATGCAATATTGTGCCAATCATCGCCTTTCTCCTTCTCGCATCCCCTCTGTAAATGGAGACAGCCATAGATTTGTAGACATTCAAAGTTTGTTAAGTTGCAACTTGGAAGGCAAACACTCCACTTACATTGGTTGCACCACATTTGTAACACAAAAATAAAAAGTTTGCAAAGAAAATAACTATTGATTGACATTCAATGTAAGCTTGTTGCTCACTTGATAAACAGGCTGACCAGATTTTTAGTTCAATCACCAGCTGCCCTTTGCTCGTTCTCCTACGACTGTACAAGGATAGCACATGTGCTGCTAGGCCCCTTCTCCATCTCATTTCCTTGAGTCCCACTTGCATTCCTTGATGAAATTACGGTGTTTAAATGTTCCGTTTGCGAAATAAATCAGCCAATCATAGAAAGAAATTCAGTAACCATACAACACATCTAACAAAAAAGGAGGTGGTTGACAATGCCATAACAGAATATATATATATGACATGTACAGGTTTTCAATTTGCATAAATAGAGATAGTTCTTTGGAATTTACTTCAGTATGTATAATCAAGATAAGTGTATTATTGAATAATAACATTCTTCAATGTATGATTGTTTTGCAATGAAAATTTTTAGATCATCCAACAACCTATAAAAGGATGATATGCTTGCATGTATGGATTGGTGGAATCCAAAAGGTATGTGTGGAAAAGGAGTTTTTTTTTTTTTTTTTTAACCCAAAACTAGGCCAATCCACTCATTGAATAGAATAGGGAGATGGTAACAATAGGATGACTTACAAAAACTTGTTAAAATTTTCTTTCGACTCTGTAGCTGACCGCTCCAGAGCGGTGGACAGGCCCTGTTTCTAGTCAAGGTCGTCTGCATGGGGGGGACTATCTGATGGACAACTTGGATCTCACAAGTGGGTCCGAAATCCATCTAACTGCGTTTAGGCTTAACAAAAGGTCTCCATTTTGTGCCAATTTTTGTAGGTCGGCGCCAAACACCAAGCCCCCACAAAATGCAGTAGGATGACCCTAATGGGGTAACATCCAAATGGCCCTGATCAAGAGCAGTTTTGAAAAACTTGAGTAGGAATGATGCTTGAAAATATTACCATGTTTCATGTTCTGAAATCAAATTAAATCCACTGTAAGATGAGCACACATCTGTGCCTTTGAGAAATTCAGTAAAAGCAAAACACCTGAGAGCCTGAAACAAGGAGAAGTATATGGGCCAGTTGAAATAGTAAGAGTCACGGGTTGCCCTGTCCATCTGGTTCCACTTGAACTGATACGGCTCCCCCTTCTTCATTGCTTTCTTCCAGTGGTATTATTCAAATACCATTGCTCGGTCATGCAAGTTGTAGGCGTTGGCGAGCTACCACATGTAGGGATTGAACCAAGTGATTGCAGAGAAGGCGAACGACCCAATCCAAATGTTCACGAATCGGTCCGGATCAGTGTGCGGAACCCCCGGGTCTCCTCTGTACGGATTCCCGAAATACTTCTCCATCTCTCTCTCTCGCCTCGTCTGCTGCTGCTCCTCGTCTCCTTTATCTCTCTTTCTATGCTCTCGTCTACTGCTGATGATGATGGGCATTTGAATGTGGGCGCTCGATGGAAGATGAAAGAGGGAAAAGAGGGGTGCTCGATCGATTTGGGATGGATTTGGAAATCCTCTTCCAAATACAATAAAATTTTGAAATCCGTATGGTGTGAGTTTTCTACTAAATAATAACATAAACTTTATTAACGGTCATACATGCATAGGACCAATTTCTGGATGGTTAAGATTGTATTATATAATAAAAATGTATAAATATTTACTATTTACAAATAGACCAATTATTTGGATGGTCTGGATAACTCTATATCTTATCCACTATTGTTATAAACAAGTCACCACTATTTTACATTAAATACAAAACTCACGGTGAAAAACAAAAAAATGAAAATGTCAATTGAGCTTTGGATCTAGTATGGGTCTGTGGGCCCCATCATGATCGATTTGTTTCATTCATGCCATCCATCCATTTCTTAACATAATTTTATCATCGATCCCAAAAAATGAGCGTGAACTAAAGCTTGGGTGGACCACACAATGCAAAAACAATAGTGATTGGACATCCACCGTTAAAAATCTGGCTTTCCCAGATAATGATTTAAAAATACTAATGGATGGCATGGATGCATAATACATGCATCAAGGTGGCCCCCACAATAACCCGGATGAATGCATGTGGTTTATCCGTGCCGTGCATCCATTTTACCATATAATTTTAGAGTATGAGCCAAAGTATGAGGTAGATCTAAAGTTTGAGTGAAGCCCACCACATAAACAATTGGGATTGAATGCCTACCATTAAAAACTTCTTTATACATTTAGAAGTTTTCGATCAAGCTAATATTTATGTTTTCCCTTATTCTAGGTCTATATTAACTTATAAATAGGTTGATCTCAAATAAACATCATGGTCGACTCTAAGAAGGTTTCAACGGTGGGTGTCACTATCCCACTCTTTTCTATTGTGGGGTCCACTTGAACTTTGGATCTGCCCCATCAGTGAGATGCACCATTCCATTGTGGCCATGGGTTTAAAAATAAAGTACATTGACTTGGGTGCGCCACACCATATACTATAGTTGAGAGGGGTTACCCTCCCCTTAAAACATTCATAATCATTTATTGGGCCCACCTAGATGTGGTTCACAGATCCAACCCATTCATTATGTAGGATGATGGGTAAGAATAAGTTTCAGCCACATCCAAAACTCATGTGGGCCCCACCAAGTGCTTTTATATCATTTAGGGATGTCTTCACATAGTTTTAGATGTTATGGTCCACTTGAGTTTCGTATACGACAAATTTTTGGGACATCCCATAACCTAAAAGAGACACATCAAATGCATGGTGTTGATGTTCTACACACATGATGGTGGGGCCCATACAGATTGACCTCACGGGAAGTTCCCATGAAATTGACCTTATAGTACCATTTCACTAATTAGGTAACTCTTTCATGGGTGTTATCCTAACCGTGTAGAGCCTACCTTAATATATTTTGTATATATCGATACTGTCCATATATTTTTCCATCATATTTTAGGATGTGATTCCAAATCATAAGAACTCGGTAATCTCAGGTGGGTCATACCAATCAAAACAATGACAAATAACCATTAGAAACCTTTTGAAGGCCACAAAAGTTTTGGATTAATTTGATCTTTGTAGTTTCCCTTCATCCAGATCTTCTTTACATAATCAACAAGTTGGATTACAAATAAACACTATTAAAACCTTATGACGGGCTCTTTATAATTTTTAATGGATAGGCACTAGGATATCCATCATTAAAATCCTATGAAAGGCCCACCGTACTCTTTATTTGGCATCCAATCTGTTTATTAGGTCATACAGGCTTAGATGAAGGGGAAAAACAAAAATCATCTCAATTCAAAACTTTTATGGCCCCCAGAATGTTTTAAATGGTTAGCGGTCATTCAACACTATTTCTTGTAATGTGGTCCATTTCAAATTGGGATATGCCTCATTTTTGATCTCATGCCATAAGATGATGTTTAAAAATAGATGGACGACATGGATTAAACACATACATCATGGTTGGGCCCACACAACACCAACCACAAGCCATTGGATGGTGTAGGGGGAGGAGCCAATTCGTTCCCCTTATTTGTGGTGTGGTCCATTTAATCTTTGGATATGATTCATTTTTTGGATAATTCTATTAAATGATCTCGAAAAATGGATGAACGGTGTGGGTTGATCCCAAATTTTCGGTAAATCCAAAACTCAAGTGGACCATGCCACACAAAATAGTGTGGAATAATGATTTCCATCGTTGATACCTTCCTTGGGCCCACAGTAATGTTTTTTTGTCATCCAACATGTTCATAATATCAAAAAAATATGAATGAAGGGAAAACACAAACATCAGTCTAGATGTGGGCCACACCACATAATATAATGGAGGGGTTTCCTTAAAACATTCATAATCATATATTGGGCCTGCCTAAATGTGATTCACATATCCAACTCACTCATTATGTGTGTCCCACATGGATGAGGGGTCAGATCAATTTTCAATTGCATCTATGTCTGTATTAACTTATAAACAGGTTGGATCTCAAATAAACATCGCGGCGGGCCTAAAGAAGGTTTCAATAGTGGGGTGTCACTATCCCACTCTTTTCTATGGTGGGTCCACTTGAACTTTGGATCCACCCCGTTAGTCAGATGCACTATTCCATGGTGGGCCACGAGCTTAAAAATAAAGTCAATCCATGACTTGGGTGGGCCACACCACATACTATAGTTGAGAGGGTTACCCTCCCATTAAAACATTCATAATCATTTATTAGGCCCACCTAGATGCGGTTCATAGATCCAGCCATTCATTATGTGTGTCCCACTTGGATGAGGAGTCAAACCAAGTTTCATACACATCCAAAACTCATGTGGGCCCCACCAAATGCTTTTATATGTTTTAGGGATGTCTTCGCATAGTTTTAGATGCTATGGCCCACCGAAGTTTCGTACACAACTAATTTTTGGACTTAAAGGGGACACATCAAGTGCATGGTGTTGATGTTCTACACACATCAAGTGGGGCGCACAGATTAACCTCATGGGAAGTTCCCATGAGGTGACCTTATAGTACCATTTCACTATTTAGGTAACTCCTTCATGGGTGTTACTCTAAACGTGTAGGGCCCACCTTGATATATTTTATGTATATTGACACCGTCGATTCACTCTATTTTACTGATCATTACCCTCAATTTGACTAGTTACTCGCCTCGATCATACTACATATGAGAAAGATATTGGGCAAACAAGATTGATCAACAATTTAAGTGAATTTTGATTTAAACATCTGAAGTTATTTACTTTTCATGTCTGGACTGATCAGATTGTCTAAAAATAGTTAAAGGTTGTTCATAATATCAAAAATATATAAATGAATAGAAAACACAAACATTAGCTTGATCCAAAACTTCTATGGCCTCTAAGAAATTTTAAATGGTAGAGGTTCAATCACACTATTTCCTGTGGTGTGGTCCACTTGAGCTTTGGATATGCTTCCTTTTTGTTCTTTAGACCTCAAATTATCTGTTAACATGGATGAATGGAGTGGATAAAATAAATAAATAATGGTGAACCCCACGGAGTTTACTCTGGTAAAGGTAATGAGTAACTCACTTAAATGTAGTGGAGAAAGGTTTCCTTAAAACATTCATAATCATATATTGGGCCTGCCTAAATGTGATTCACATATCCAACCCACTCATTCTGTGTGTCCCACTTGGATGAGGGGTCAGACCAAGTTTCAACCGCATCCAAAATTCATGTGGGCCCCACCAAGTGCTTTTATATTTTTTAGGATGTCTTCACATAGTTTTAAATAGTATGGCCCACTTGAGTTTCATTTACCGATGATTTTTGAGATATCTCATAACTTAAAGGGGACACATCAAATCCACGGTGTTGATGTTCGACACACATCATGATGGGGCCCATAAAACTTACTAACATCAATTCTTAGGTTCTTACGAGGTCAGTAAGTTGGGTCACAATTTTAACCAAAATATTTGGCCCATTTTACATGTCTAGTCCATTCACTCTATTTTACTATCAATACTCTCAATTTGACTAGTTACTCGCCTCAATCAGGCTATATATGAGAAAGATATTGGGCATACAAGATTGATCAACAATTTCAGTGAAATTTGATTTAAACATCTGAAGTTATTTACTCTTCAATTTGAACTAATTAGATTGTCCAAAAATGATTAAAGGTTCAATTAGTGGATGTGCCTAATAATTTAGTAATTTTATTTTTCACAAATAAATTTAACATTTTTTTTTCAAAATGTATATTTTTTTTTTACTCTTTTAACTAAATATCATTTTTATTATAAATAAATTTAACAATTTTTTTTATAAAATTTAGTTTTCTTTTTTAAAATATATAATTTTTTACAATTTGTCAATTTTTTCACAATTTTGTTTAATTTTTTAAATTTTCTTTTTCAAAATATCATTTTTTTATCGAATTTTTTTTTTCAAAATTATCAACATTATTCAAAGTTCTTAATATTTTTTTTTCAAAATCTAGATTTTTATAAAATTACAGTTTTTTTTTCAAAATTTAAATTTTTCTTAAACATTGTTAATTATTTTTCTAAGCTTCTCAACTATTTTTTTTTTTCGAAATTCATAATTTTTTGGAGTTTTTTAATTTTTGACCTTAGCATTAAAGATGATTTAGGACCGTCTCTAATAGAGACGGTCTTTGACAGGGCTATAAGACGGTTTAGGACCGTCTCTAATAAAGACGGTCTTTGATAGTCTCCAATAGACACGATCCTAAACCGTCTCTAATAGAGACGGTCTTTGGCAGGGCTATAAGATGACTAATGACCGTATCTAATAGAGACGGTCTTTGACAATCTCAGCTTACAAGTAAAAGATGACCAATGACTGTCTCTAATTCAGACGGCCAATGACCGTCTCAGATGACCACATATAAGACGGTTAAAGACCGTCTCTAATGTGGATAGCCAATGACCGTCTCAGATGACCGCGTATAAGACGGTCAACGACCGTCCTAAATGATTTGTGGACGTTCAAATTTTTAAGACAATATTAAGGACGGTCAAGGGCCGTTTAAAATTTTAGAGACGGTTTATGGCCATCTCTAAAGCGTCGTTAAACCAACAATTTTAGAGATGGTCCAGAACCGTCTCGAAATCTGTCCTTTTTTTCCATTTTTCACGTAGTGTATTTAATCATCCAAGATTCCATCTAAACACTCATCTATATTGCAAAATATAAATAACACATGATATTTCACTAAGAAATCATCAACAATTAGGAAGGAAATGAACTATTGTGGTCTCAATATCGCACATGTTGTGGTATTGATAATATTGAGATATTATCAATATTATTAATGACAAATTGAACACAACATACAACCATATGCCTATGAAAAAAAATTAAAATAAAATTTTTTGTAACAAACAAAATTTTGATGATATCAATATGTTGGGAATAATATTATTGAAATATCGTCGATACATTTATGATATAAGCATTACCTAGAATTTATATAGTTGAAAATATTGGTGATACATCAGCGATATTGATGCATTGGCAATACAAGGGACACCTGGAGTTTACATAGTTAAAAATATTGGCGATTACAGTAGCGATATTGATACGTTGGTGATACTTAGTAATACATTGCTAATACCTGAAAATTTTGATACTACTAGTGTTATCAATATCGCTACCAGTGTTATCAATATCGTTGAGCTGGAGATAAAGATAATATCTATGATATTTCCATAATATCGAAGACAATTCGAACACTGGTCATGCCCAACATGAAAAGGGCTTAGAAAAATTAAGAGATTAACGTGGTTAGGAAAAATTGGGCACTTGCTATTTTTCAGTGAAAATCATGAAGTTTAATAGGAATAATGACCATCTACAAATAGTAAGTTTACTATTTATAGTAAATCACATTTTTAGGGTGTTTGAGTCTAAAACTCTGATCTAAGTTTAAACTCATTATCTAAAGGATTGTAATTTCATTTTTATCATCAATTAATTTATTTTTGAATTCATTAGAAATTATTTCTATTTCATCCTTCGTGGATTCAAGAAAATTTTGTGAGGAATCCAGAGAGCTCGATGGATTTGGAGTAGTAATCCTTGAGGAAGACTTTGATCGAACTCATCACGTCCTTTCCTGCGTCATCAACCCATACAAAATTTAAACAATTTAAATGGTAGATTTTTCATCCTGGCTATTTTCCATCATCTCAGCTATTTTCGATGGTCCAACCTACTTGAGTATTGATTCGACGTGGATTACCTAGTGACTAGATAGTCTGTGGCAAGATTTGATTGGGCGATTTGTTACTGTGAGAGATGTCTGTTGAGTGTCAAATATTGCATACTTCCCCCTATTTATCCTTTGGTTTTATGAACATGATAACACTTAATCATTGTATTTATGCATATTTGTCTTGCGAGGTTATTTCGAGAGCTCAAGGTCAAAAGAGTGCTAAAAGTGTGGAAATTGGTGCTCAAGAATTACCAAGGCAAGGACGGATCTTTGAAGACTAAGATTTAAGAATTTACATGCCAAAGATTAAAGAAAAGTAAGTTAAAATGATGAAGAAAAGACAAAAAATTACAGAAGCAACAAAATAAACAGACTGTTCAGTGCGACGTTTGTTCCGACTGAAGCCATGTTCGGTGCGACCAAAAGTGCACAAAATAGTCCAACAAGCAATAACAAAATTCAGAGTTAATTCAGTTCGACTGAAAATTAATTCGGTCCGACCGAAGGCATGTTCGGTGCGATCAAAGGAAAGCTCAGTGCATCCAAAAGTAGATAGAGAGTTCCAGCAAGAAACATGGTTAATACGGTCTGAGTGAAGGATAATTTAGTTCGACTGAATTTCAAGTTCAGTGCGGCCGAAGAGTAACTACATTGCGTAAATTAGAGGCGGTTCAAAGTTGGTCCAAGTAAAGCTTATAAATATGGGTCTTTTAAGAGTTTTTAAGCATGAATTAGGGTTGGAAGAGTGGAGCAAGGTGTTAGAGAACTTCAAAGATTCATTCATTCTTCCCCAATCTTTTTCTTCTAGTTAGTTTTTCATGTTTTATTTAAGATTTTTAGTTTCAATCATGGCTTTGGTTGGCTAATCTCTTAGCTAGATCTAAGAGGTGAAGCTTGTGGTTGGTCTTAATACTTTTCTTACTTTGATTCATGTTCATAAAGTTCATATTGGATATTTCATACTTATAGTTTAAATTTAAGAAGTATTTTTTTATTATTACTTTGATCTATCATCGACTCCAGGCACGGTAGATACTTAGGAACTTCATGAATGATTTCTCTTCTATTTATAATTGTTTGATCTGTAGAATTCTTTGATCTACCATTGACTACGGGCATAGTAGATGCTTAAAACTCTCTATAATCAACTCAACAAGACCGGTATACATGAATCATTACTATGAATGTTTATAATTTGTTTTGGAATAGTTTATGATGTTTTAACCACTCTATCATCCAACTAGATAGATTAGGACTTCAATTCCACTTGAAGCATTGATTGAATCAAGTACGAATACATGAAAGTAACTACAAGTGGATCCTTGGCTCTCTTGTTCACATAATATGATAGCTTCAATTCACAATATCTCTTCAATTTCAAGTCTCAAGTTTATTTTCTAATTCTAATCCTTAATTAGTTTAGAGAAATTACACATCTTTAGTCCTTATGGGTCGACCTTGGTCTCACCAAGATTATTACTACATCATAACCATGCACTTGGGGTACAAGCGAACAAGTTTTTTGCACCGTTGCCGGGGATTACAACATGCTATGTTTTTCCAAATTAATTAAGTTTTAAAAATAGTTAGGATTAATTTATTTATTTTTTGTATTTTATCTTAGATTTTCTAAATTTGTTTTAGGAGCTAACTTAGTTTTATGTTTTGTAGAAAATAACCTAACTGTTCTTTGTTGGTAACATCCTTCTAACTCTTCTCTTTTCTCCACTTTCTAAATTTCTATTCGAGGATTTGGTAGTTTTAAAACTAGAGGGCTGTGAGTGTTTCATGCCCAAGTGGGTTTGTGACAACACTCAACGTCTCTTGAGCGAAGGAGGATTATTCGAAGGGTTGATTATCCATCACCAGATTAGACACCACTTGAGATCCCCTGAGTTAATTGAAGTAATGGCTACAAATCAACCCCAACATCCAGTTGAGGAGGTTCAAGATGAGAATGAGGTGCATTATGCTCCCCCACCTCGTACTTTACAAGATTACTTACAACCAATGGAGGTAAGTACACCTTCTTGCATGGTGTTTATACTTAATGCAGGAAACATGGACTTTAAACCGGGAGTGATACAACTCCTTCCTAAACTTTATAGACTAGACTTTGAAAATCTGTATATGCACATTAAAGAATTCGATGAGATAGTTGCCACATTGCACTTCGCAAACGTGTCAGAAGATACTGTAAGATTGAAGTTGTCTTCCTTTTCATTGAAAGAGAAGGCTAAGTCATGACTGCACTCCTTAAAATTGTGATCTATCTGCACATAGGCCGAGATGACCAGGGAGTTCCTTAAAAAAAAAATTCCGGTTCACAAAACAAACACTTTAAGGAGAGCGATCATAAATTTTTCCCAAAAAGGGGAAGATACCTTCTTCTAATGTTGGGAGAGATTCAAGGATCTCATAAATTTGTGTCTACGTCATAGCTATGAGATATGACGGGTAATAAGCTTTTTCTATAATGGTTTGACTTTGCCTATGTGCCAGTTTGTAAAGATGATGTGTAACAGTGAATTCATGAACAAGGAGGCCGATGATGTGTGGGACTATTTCGATCTGTTTGTAGAAAATGCGCAATCATCGGACACCTCCCCAAGGCCTACTACTTCTAAGCCTACTAAGTCAAAAGAAATGCGAGGAATGTATGTCTTAAAAGAAGAAGACAACATGAGTGCAAGAGTGAGCAATCTCATGAGAAAAGTCGAGGCCATGTAACTTAAGAAGGTGGAAACGGTCAAACCCAATGAGGGTGTGGAAGTTTTCTACAGTATTTGTGTTAGAAGCATACATGTAACTCAGGATTGTCCCACAGTTCCTGCCTTTCAATAGTTGTTGAATGAGCGATCAAATGTTGTAGACAACTACCAACGCCCGTTCAGCGAACCCACCTCAAATATATATAATTCCAACTAGAGGAATAAACAAACGGCAACCCCTCAAGAGGCCCTTACCTAACTTCTTAATCATAGATAACCTCGAGAGGATATGATTCACAAATTCATGTGAAACTAAGAGTTATTCAACCAGGATACGGTGTAAGCATTCCAAGATCTTAAAACAACTATGAGAATGTTTGCATCGTCTATTTAAAGGATTGAGTCACACCTAGGGATTGGGGAGAAAGGGGCATTTCTAGCCCAACCTATACCCAATCCAAAGCTACAATGTGAAATAATTAAGTGACCCAAGCTCTTCAAATCAAATGGAGCAAGCCAAGTCTATTACCACTCTTAGAAGTGGAAAGATAATTGATAAAACTATTCTAGTGAGAGCTGAAAAGCCCTAAGGACTTGGAAGAAGTTGAAAGAGATAATAGACCTAGCATTGCTCCACAAGAGAAAGAACCAGAAAGAGCATACAAACCCATTACACCATTCTCCCAGCGGTTGATTGCACCAAAATCTCTATCTAACTCTCAGGATATTTTAGAGGTTCTAAAATAAGTGAAGATCAACATTCCTCTCTTGGATGCCATTAAACAAATATCATTATATGTCACATTCCTAAAGGACCTTTACACAACCAAAAGACGGCAAAGCATAAAAAGAAAATTCTGTTAACTGAAAAAGTGAGTGTTATCCTGAAGCAAGATGTGCCACAAAAGCACAAAGATTCTGGTAGTCCAACTATCTCTTGCGTAAATAAGGACCACCAGATTGAGCACACACTTCTTAATTTAGGAGCGAGCGTAAATTTGATTCCCTACTCGATCTATAAACAATTTGGTCTAAGTGAATTAAACCCACCAAGACCATACTTTAATTAGCTGATTGATCAAGTCGTATACCAAGAGGAATAATAAAGGATGTGCTTGTCCAAGTCGATAAATTCTATTACTTAAAAGACTTTATCATTTTGGATACGCAACCCATTATAAGCCTCATGTGATCTACTTCGCAAGTAGAACTCTAAACTCTACCTATATGAATTATTCCACTACGGAGAAGGAACTCTTAGCCGTAGTCTTTACACTAGACAAGTTTAGGTCTTATTTGATCAGATCCAAGATCATAGTTTTCATGGATCCCTTGGCGCTGAAGTACGTTCTTTCTAAGAAGGATACTAAGACCCGATTGTTGAGGTGGATCCTCCTACTCCAGGAGTTTGACATAGAAATCAGAGATAAGAAAGGAGTAGAGAACGTAGTAGTTGACCACCTTTTTAAGCTAGTTATCTCAGATTCCATTGAGATGATGTATATTAATGACATATTCCTTGATGGATAACTTTTTACCATTTCCCAATTACCCTAGTTCACTAATATTGCAAATTATCTTGCTGCAGGTATCACGCAGACATATTGGACCAAGCAAGATAAAATGATTTTTTTTCTAAAGTGCATAAGTACATCTGGGACGACATGTACTTGTTTAAATATTGCCCAGATCAGATCATAAGGAGATATGTTCCTGACAACGAACATCAAAGTGTCATCTCCTTCTGTCACTCTCATGTTTGTGGTGGCGATTTCTCGGCCAAGAAAACCATATCGAAAATTCTTCAGTGTGGCTTTTATTGGTCCACTATGTTCAAGGACACCAATGAATTTTACAAAGCTTACAAGCATTGCCAAAAAATTAGGAGGATTGTCCCACCGAAACATGATGTCACTAAATCCCATTCTGATCATTTAGGCATTCGATTGTCGGGGCATTGATTTCATAGGACCATTCCCCCAATCTTTTGGGAATCTTTATATTTTACTCACGGTAGACTATGTTACCAAATAGTTCGAAGCAATATTGTGCTGAAATGATGACCATCACATGGTCATTAAATTCCTTAAAAACATCCTTTCTTAGTTTGATACACCTCGACTCATTATCAGTGATGGCGGGTCACACTTTTGTAATAGGCTGTTTGAGAGCTTAATGAAGAAATACGACATTACACACAAGGTGAGTACCCCCTATCACACACAAGCAAGTGGCCAAGTTGAGATCTCTAATAAGAAAATTGTAAGACCCCTATCCTAGTCCGTACTGTTTCGTCAACTCTCGCGATCCTTTCCTTCGAGTTCCGACAACCGGCGACCTATAATTGGCATTTGCGCGTGACCATAAGTCAAATCCCATAGATTTGAGTCAGCTTAATCTGAGACTTGTACCATTGCGATCGCACTATCACCGCGGTTTCAACGCCGCGACTCGCACACTAACACGATACCCAGGTCAAAAGATATGGGCCCGCGTTTATTTTGAGGAAAACACCGCTCGTTTGCAATCCCAAGAGAATCTCTACAACATGTCCCATCAATCAATCACTCAAATCAATTAATCAATCACCTCATGTCAAGTACAAGAGCACCCATACTTCCTTTCTCCACAAGTCAAGCAACCACCAAGTCAACCAACCTCTCACCTCACCCATCACTCACCTCACATCCATCACCCATCACTCTCTCTCCTTACAACCCTCTCTTTCTCTCTCTCATTTCTCAAATTTCCAAGAAACACCAAAGAAGAGAAAAGTGGTGGACGTCCATAGTTTTCGAAGAGAGAAAGTGCATGTTGTGTGGCCCACTTTCCATCCCAAGTTCTCTCATCCTAGCCATTCATTTCTCATCTTCCACCATCAAAGTGAGATACAAGGAGATTAGCTTTCCATCAGACCAAGAAGATCGAACGGTGGGTATTTCTATAGGCTAGTTTTCATGTTTTTATGATGGGCCAAGTGAGGCCTACCGATCGATGGTATGGATCTCACTTTGGACCCTAAACATGGCCAATAGCCCACCTTGATTCTCATGATCATTCCATAATGGGGCCATTCTCCATGGATCCCATCATGATGTTTATTTTCCTTGCATGAAAAGAGGTCATCTAGATCGTCCATTTAGGTGGAGAAGGAATCTCCACCGTTGATCTTTGATTTGGTGGGCCCACATGTATTGGGGCCCACTTAATGTATGTTTTAAATCACGCAAGGGAGGGCCCATAATGTCGGGGTCCCTCCATCACACGTGTGTCTCTCTCTCTCCTCCTCTCTTTTTTATTTGTTTTGTGTATGAAGAAGTGATTGTGTGGCCCACTTAATGAGCTAGGAGATGTTCAAACCGTTCATCAAATGGACCTCACCTTGATGTGTGCCTTATGCACACCATCCAACCATTTGGTGGCCCACCCTAGTAGCATGTCTATGGGTGGGGCCCACCTTAAATGTGTTATATGCAACCGTCCAGTGAAAGGTGAGCTGACAGTGGGTGTACTAACGTCAGTAGTAAAAAGAAAAAAATGGTTTTGGGAAGGGTTGTCCATGTAAGCCCCACCTCGATGTATAAATTCAATCCACGTCGTCCATCCTTTTCCCCATACCATTTTAGGCGTTGAGCTGAAAAATGAGGTTAATCTGACTCTCAGGCAGGCCATAGCATAGCAAACAGTATATCTACCATTGAAATCCACCCTGTTGTTTTGATGCGCCAAAATATAGAGAATATTGGGCTCGTTTGGTCTGTCTTGGGCAATAAAGACCAATGGGTGGGGTGGATTTTTTTGATGCGGGCCCTACCATAAAAAAACCTTAAAAAAACATGTTTTTAAGAAAAAAATCAAATAGCAGTAGGCGGGGGTGTTTGATGCACCTCATTCTTATCCTAAATGTCCTCCACCCTAGGTTGGGGTAGAAGAGGTTGGTTTTCAGCCATCACTTCAATTAACTCAGGGGATTTTGAGTGGTGTTTAGTCCTGCGATGGATAGTTAACCCCTCAACCAATCCTCCTTTAGTCAACAGACGTCGAGTGTTGTCACGGGCTTACTTGGGCATGAAACACTCGCAGCCCTCAATCAAATTCGAAACCTAATCCTAAGAAAGGAAAAGAAAATCTAGAAAGAAAGAGAGGGTTGGAAAGAAGTTACCAAATTGGACCCCTAAGTTAAGAACCTGCAAAAGAAAACAAAACAAGTCAGTTTCTAAAGAGAAGGTCTAAAATTAGAAAATCCTTAAAAAGAAAAATAAAAGTAAACTAGTTTCTAAAAGAAGAAATTCCTAAAAGAAAGTGGAAATTTCTAAAATAAATTAGGAAAGTCCTAAACTATAAAGTAAATTACTAAAAGAGATCTAAAAAATAGAAAGGAGAGAAAAAGCTTACCGAATTAGAAATTTCTATCTTAAAAGCCTACAAAATAGGAAGGTTATTTTCTAAACAAAAAGTCTACAGGTAGAAAATTTCTGAAAATAAATTGGGAAACAAAGTTAAATTCTAAAAGAGTTAGAATTAGAAACTTGCTAAAAAAAAATAAATCCTAATTTAGAAATAGCAAAGAAGAAATTAAGAAAGAAATTACCAATTTAGAAACCTATCTCAGAATCCAAATTAGAAGTTTATATCAAGATCCTACAAAACAGGAAACAAGTTAGTTCTAGAAATCAAATAGAAATAAAAATCTAAAACTAAAGTTAGTAAAATCCTAATCTTAAACTAATTCTAAAACTAATTAATTTCAAAGAATCGTAGCCGTCAATCCCCTGCAACGGCGTCAAAAACTTGTTCACTCCCCAAGTATAGGGTTGTGATGTAGTAATAAGCTCGGTAAGACCAAGGTCGAATTCCAAGGGACTGAAACCTGCACGTTATCTGAAACTAGGTAGAATTAGAACTAGACTAAGATGAAATCTAAATTGATTATAATTTGAGGAATAATGATGAAATATTAATGTAAAACTTAAGAAATTTAGAGGTAGGAAACTAGGGATTCAGAGGATCCACTTGTAGAGATCAGGGAGATCTTATGCCCGTTTCAAGAACTCAACTGGACTTAGAGTCTCATCTTCATCCAATTGAAGAGTGTAACCATGAAAATCAACTGAACTTTCTTTGATATAGTTTTCAAGAAATGAAAGGTATATGAATTAGAATGGATTCCATCACCAAACCATGCCCAGGAGACAAAGTAAACAATAGAATTAAACTAATTCAAAACCAATCAACATGATATGAAGGTTAGGAAGGGTACCATCGTCCGACCATGCCCAGGAGACGATGGTGAACAACAGGGCTTCCTGACGTCATAAACATAAAAAGGAAAGGAACATGCTCAAAGCTATCGCAGACCCATTGTAATTTTAGTCACAACAGACCATTAAAAACTAAAAAATATTCTCTTAATAATCAAACTAATATCAAGTTCAGTTCACAAATTAAATCAAAGGCATAAAGTAAAGTCTCCCATCACGTTACAAGCTTCACCTCTTAGCCCTAGCTAAGAGGTTAGCCTAAGATAGACATGATTAGGCTAATTCCTAAATAAAAATAATAAAAATAGAAAACAAAAGAACTCAAACTGCTCCACGTCCACCACTGCTGGCCCACGGATCTAAAGATGCTCTATCTCATGTTCTCTCTCTCACTTATAGGATGTTCCAGTCAGTGGCTGGCGGGAGTGTTGGAGTCGGTGAACAATTCTTACGCAGGTTTTACAATTGCAACCGACTTTGTTTTCTCGGGCAGCAATGATCGGCGTAGCGTGTAAATTCACAGTCCCTTCTGTTGATAAGTTCCACCTCCATAGAAAGGTTCAGATTCTTCATCCGTGAAGTTTGGACAGTCCTGATCAAGGCTAAGATTTTGGTCGTAGAGCTCTCGGACACGCAGTCTACTGCGTAAACTTCTTACGCTGAAGCTTGGTGGGGCCCATTATTAATTTCTATGGAAGAATCCAAGCCGTCCATTATATGCAGGACGAAAAACCCATCGAGAATGGATGATTCTTGACTGATTTCGGTGTGGTCCACGGAGTTCTTCTTGCACCGTTCGTCTTCCTTTTAGACGGTTGAAAACCGATCTTCATTTCTTCCTGTAATTTCGTCATCTAGGCTTGGGTGATAGGAAGCGTGGGCTTCTGATGGACGGTCCAGATCAGATCATTGAAGCATGGTGGCAGCCCACCAGATTCGTCCGCAAGCTCTGTTTACGAAACAGAGTCAACGCATTCGCACTGTAATGGTAGGTGGGTCCCAGATTTACAATGATGGAGAAATCCACGCCGTCCATTAGATTCACGACGAAAAATCATCCGGGAATGGCGAGATTGGATTGATTTAGATGTGGTCCACTGAACTTTGCTCGTTGCCATCCATCCTGCGATTTACGGTGGAGATTTCCTGAGTGCATGTATGGGACCAAATGAGCACCATGAATGTGGTCATACCCACAGTACGGGCACAGTGCACAGTCTTGATCTTTAAGAGGATCAATGGGTGGGGCACACAACATGAAAACGGACGAACAGCGTCGTCCGCTATCTGGTTTACGCATGGGCTCGGGTCAGCGCCTGCTGACCGAGTGCCTTGATTTGGTGCAGCTCGGGAGTGCACCGTGCGGTGCACTCCCACCTGACATGCGGGGTCCACTCGTGATGCTCGTGAGAAATCCACACCATCCTTCTGTCTCATCATCTCATTTAAGACGTTGAGTCCAAATTGAAGCATATCCAGATATCAGGCGGCCCCCAAATCAGGATTTTAGGGGATGATCTGTCCGTTGTGCCACTTCCACAAGGATCCAATGGCTGAAATTTTATTTATACGATTAAATTATGGTCCTCAGGCCATATATGAAGTTTTGAACCGAACGGATGCTGGGAACCTTGTGATCTTGCATTCTGGATGATTTTTGGGCCCGTTTAACGTGAGTGGACTGATTTTCTCGAATCTCTGACTTGTAATTTCTTCGATCTTGGACCCTTGGAGTCCGTTCCTTGCCTTAGTAACTTCAGAGCATCAAATCCACACTTTTAGTACCCTTTTTCAGTCCAAGCTCTTAAATTCACCTTGCATCACAAACACGATTAAAATAGGGCATTAACCGGTATCATGCTCGTAAAATCGGGTAATAACCGGGGTCTAATATGCAATATTTGACCCTCAATAGGCATACCATATTGCATATAAAACACCTATTGGAATGTCTCCCTTTAGACTTGTCTATGGTAAGGCTTATCACTTGCTAGTGCAGTTGGAACATAAGGCCTACTGGGCGATCAAAAATCTGAACTTTAATCTGGACAACATTGGCTTGCTTCGTACATTATAAATTAATGAACTTGAAGAAATCCAGAGCAATGCTTCTGAGAGTTCTAGAATTTACAAGGACAAGATGAAGAAGTTTCATGACCGGAACATTCTTCGGAAAACTTTCGGGCTAAATAAAAAAGTCCTCTTATACAATTCTCGACTTCATCTATTTCCAGGGAAATTGAGATCTCGTTGAACCGATACCTTTGTGGTAAAAAAATTTTATCCTCATGGGGCTGTCGAGATTAAAAACCGAATGAATGATCACATTTTCAAAGGTGAACGAACATTGATTAAAGCCATTCATTGAGAAGTTTGATTTAGAGGTTACGTCCATCCCTCTGATTGATCCTGTTTACCAGAATTGACCTCCTAGTCTGATGGAGGTGTAGATAGGTAAATTTCTTTCCAAAGATTAGGATAGTTTGTTTTCATTTGTTTAGTTTTCGTGCTAAATCCATACTTGTTTATGTAAATGATATAAAAATCACCAACAACAACCGATCTGCCATTAATGTCCTCTACATACCAAGTTCCACATAAAAGATTTAGGTCATTCAAAATATTTTTTAAGCATTAAGGTAGCTCATTCTCCAACGAAAATTTTCTTAAGTCAACGCAAATACACCCTGGATATTCTCAAAGATGACAATCATCTCGAAGCCTGATCTACTGCTTTTTATATGGAATAAAATTTGCATTTGACTAACAATCATGGTGGTCTTTAGAACCCCATTATGTATCAACACATTGCTTGGCGTCCCATCTACTTAACAATCACTAGACCATATATAATTTATTTGGTCAACATTCTCAATCAATTCATGTATCAACCTCGCCAATGTCATTATAATGTATTATTATTCACGTGTTAAGATATCTCAAAGTCTTCTTCAGAGAAGGATATTTTGATCCTCTGATAGCTAACTTCAATTATTTGCTATTGTGACTCTGACTGGGTCAGTTGTCCCACAACAAAATGTTTTACAAAGGGATACTTTACAATGCTTGGAAAAAGTCTTCTCTTAGAAAATAAAAAAATAAATAAATCTTTGTTTCATGATCATCTACTGAGGCCAAGTACAATGCAATAGCTAATACTACTTGTGAACTCACTTTGATCAAAACTCTTATTTGAGATCTTGGGATTCCGCATAGCAAATCTATACACCTTTAATGTGATAATCAAGCAGCCCTTCACATCGCAAACAATTTTCTTTTTCATGCAAGGACCAAGCATATTAAAATTGATTGTCATCTTTTTCATTAAAAATAACTCCAACATTCTTTGCACTTCAGTCATAGCAACTGATCGATATGCTGCAGACATCTTTATAAAAGCTCTTGGTTAGAAAGGATTTGATTTTTTTTTTTACTTGATAAGTTGGGTATAACAGACCTTCATGCGCCAACTTGAGGCTGAGTATTAAAAAGTACTTCATTTTCCACATATATATATTAGGATAAGACTTCATTCCTTTGTATATTTTCTACTTTTGTTACATTTTAAATTTATTGTATTCTTTCATATTGGGGTCATTCTTCGTGTATAAATTTAGGACCTCCCACAGTAATATATAAGAAAATTTTCAATCTTTTGATTTTAATTTCTCAATTTTTAGTTTTTATCTACCAAAGCATAAAAAAATGGATGCGGATTGACAATGCATCTATCACAAGAAGTTCCTGCATGCAGATCTAGGTGGGGGCCACCATGACGTTTATTAAAAATTCACTCCGTCCATCCATTTTTAGCTCATATTAGAACATGAACCCAAAAATGAGTTAGATCCAAAACTCAAGTGAGTTGCAGGGTAGGAAAAAGTGGGTAGGGAAATGTATACTATTGAAACCTCTCTAGGGTCTTTTGTGATGTTTATATGCCATTTGTTTGACACTCAGTTTGTTTTTTGTTGCACGGGTGTGCCAAAATCAATATAACAGCTTGATCCAAACTAAACAACTTTGAATCCAAGTGCCAAAATAGGCAGATACGTCCAATATGAACATATATGACTAGATTTTGAGAAGATCGGTTGCTTACTCAGCCACTTGCAAAAGTTTATAACGATAAAGCAATAATCAAAGGGTTGGGTTCTTCCTCGAAAGATGTTACTTTATGCCTTCCATAAGAAAGGACTTCTATAATACTAGTGCAAATCAAATAAAAGGAAAAATTCACAATCGGTCACTAGGAGCAATTGCAAGAATGCGTCTCTTGAAAGAACTGGTTGATATTGGATAAAAAAAAATCCAACATATGAGCATAGACTTGGATTCTAACTAAAGATTATAGCTAAGAATTACCGCTACTCTTATGATAAGCTAAGATAAAAGATAAATTGATAGATTTGATTAATTTGTTTGGTTGGGTTGGTTGTTAGATTTTCTATCACATTCTCGGTTATTTATAGAGTTCTGTTGCAGCTTGTTCTTATATATCCTTCTTCCATTACTACAATAGTTATGGTAGTTAAAAAATATTTTTTTAGATCCTTTTCTTGTTACGTTTTCCTTTTATAATTGTTTCTCTTCTGTCGATAAGGTTGTGTCTCTCGGTTGCCTTCTGTTTCTGAATGCTCAAACATGCTTCAGCCTCTCGGCCACAATCTGCTTCTGAACAATCGACTAGCCTTTGGCCGTGTTCCGCTTGCATACACTTCTCGAATACTTGGTTTTGTCTTTTGGACACCTCTTGGCCGCTCAATCTACTTTGGAATACCTCTCTATCATCTTATGAATGTCTCTGAGCCACTTGATTTGCTTTTGAATACCTCTCATCTTATTATTATATCAGCAATGATTCCGTAAAAAACACTCCAAATATTCTTTAAGATCTTTAATATGTCGTATCTTTCCATTGCTATAACATGTGTTCTTTGTAATTGATTTTCCAAGAATAGTAAAAAATTGGGTACAACGCTATCCAAACATTAATAAAGTTATTCCTATAGACAAGAAATGAAATACAAAAAAATTAGCCTGATCAAAAATTACAAAAATAAAAAATAAAAAAATAGGCTAATCAAAAATTATTTGATATCCCAACTGAAAAACAATATTTCCTGTTGCGTGTGACCTACGGTGATCATAGCATGGCATAATACATTTAATAACCACCAAATAATTCTGAGTTTAAATGAGTTTATGTTAATCTTTAAACGATTGCCCATTATTTGAGTCCAACTATCTATTATTGGCTCTATGGCGAAATATTCTTATCCAAACGAGTCATTATAAAAGAAAAAGTAGGCAAGGAAAGAGAATCATTGGATTTTACTCCAACTAACGAAAGAAAAGTAGGCAAGGGAAGAGAATCAGTGGACCAGAATCCGCAACGAACGCTGATTGATATTACCCCTACCAAGACATAGCCAGAGATGGTTAGAGGCTCTGTGAGGCCCACCATAATATATATGTTTCATCCACGCTGTTCATCTATTTTGAAAGATACTTTTACGGTATGAGCTAAAAAAGGAAGCAGGTAGAAGGCTCAACTGCACCACACCACGGGAAGCAATGGGGATGGAACTCTTACCATTGAAAACCTTATAGAGCCTACCGTCATCTTTATTTGCCATGTAACCTGTTCATAAGGTCATATAGAACTGGATGAGGTAAAACACATATAACAGCTTGGTCCAAAACTTCAGCAAGCTGTAGGAAGTTTTTAAGGTAGGCTTTCAATCCCCACTTCTTCCGGTGGTGTATTACACGTGAACCTTCTTTACAAGTTTTACAAGCTGTTATATGGATTAGAAAGATCACACCCTAAAATGATAAGTAAAAATGGATGGACGGCGTGGATAAAACACATACATCACGGTGGGCCCCATAGAGCTTGGCCATGTCGTGCCACAGAGATATACACGTGCAATCTGTTTCTTAGACGCTGCACCTACCAAGAACCGTTTCTTTGCGATAGTCAGCCTCCACGAGCCAACCCCCGGTGTCCACAACCGTTCAATAAGTGGGCCCCAATGGTCGATTATCCCATTATAAAAATTCGCACCCACTAAATTGACTTTCTCATCGGACGGTTAAAATCATCCAGCGCTGTGTTTTACCAACATGGACTTGGTGGGTCCCACCAAAAAGAACAATTACATTCATCAGATAGTCCACGTGGATGGTTGATATTAGGGTGGCGAATGATTGGTGGTGCATCCACTCAAATATCGTCTCAACAAGTCAGTGTCCACTTATTCATCGGAAACGTAATCATAGAAAATAGTCAACATCCCATCAGTTGAAGCTTTGAATCTTATTTCCAAAGAAAGGGACGGATATAATCTAACCACAAAAGAATCCAAGGAAGGTAAAAATATACGGCGGTCCACCTGTTACTGAGAAAATTTCAACAATTTCAAAGAAAAACGTGCCAATAAAAAGCCCCACACGTGTGAGCTTGTAAAACGTGTGGGGGAAATATGCCTGAGTTTTTAAGGTAGGTCATCTGTATTTATTTTTATTTCGGCTCATTAACTAAAATGATGTATAAAAATAGATGAACGGTGGGCCTACAAAGCCTCTGACCGGACCGTCCGTCTATAGCAAGGTCGTGGTGGGGTAGTACCCAATCCGCGTCCATCTGCAGCACCTGTTTCGGGGAGAGCCTGGAACACGCAAGAGCTGTAGAGCCTATCCTATTGTATATGTAAAATCTACTCCCCATATACGGTGAGAATACTTATTTTGACGAATGATACACACCGTGGTGGCCCATATAGAGTAATATCTAGAAGATGGACGGTTTTGATCATCAGACCATCTCAACATGCGGCCAGAATGACGCGAAAGATGATGGCTATACCCGAGTTTCCAGATTGGCAAAAGAAGGTAAGCAAGTCAAGCTCCATCATCTGGTTGACCTGAATCGCCATGGAGTCTTCTGTAATCGGTTTTGAGGGCATTTCCCTAACGTAGCTCCGCCGCTCCATCCAAGGTGATTCTCTGCTTTTCAGCTTTCAGCTTCTTCTTTGCTCTAAATCATGGCAGATGGACTGGTTTCTTTGGTCGTGGAGAGTTTGGGTTCCATGGCCTTTCAAGAGCTGAGGTCGTTAGTGGGTGTTGAGGAAGATCTTAAAAAGCTCTCTCGTAACTTCGATTATCTTCAAGCAGTGCTCACCGACGCAGAGAAGCGGCAAGTGAAGGATGAATCGGTAAAAAGATGGTTAGGAGATCTCAAAGATGTGGCATATGACATTGACGACGTTTTAGAGGAGTGGAAGGTGGTGAACGACGGTTGCGATGACGGCACCAGCTCCCAAGGTAAGAAAGTATCTTTTCCCTGTTTTTCCAGACCCCGCTTTCATGTTGAGACCAGTAATCGGATAAAAGCGATTAGTGCAAGATTAGACGAGATCAAAGAACGCAAGAATAGTTTCTCTTTCAGTGAAGTCAGGGAAGAAGGTGGAGTGGTCAAGTTGGATATGAGGGAAACGAGTTCATTCATAGATGAAAATGAGATTTTTGGTAGGGATCGAGTTAAGGAGTGGATTGTCAGCCAGTTGGTAGAGGGCAGCAGTGATGAGGTGGGCCTCGCAGTCATTTCTATCATTGGTATGGCAGGAATTGGAAAAACCGCTGTCGCTCAATTAGTCTTCAATGATGTTAGGGTTAAGAGGCACTTCGATAAAATGATTTGGGTGAGTTTTCCTGGAGATTTCAATGTGATGAGGATCTATTTTGAAATCATTAATACAGGGAGACGGAAGCGGCCACGTTCGTCATCCTTGGAATATTTGACATCAAATGTCTCTAGTATGCTATATGGTAAGCGGTTTCTGCTCGTGCTGGATGGCGTACGCAACAGTGATGATGCCCAGTGGAGAAGCCTTATGATTCTGTTCCGTAGAGCCAAGAAAGAAAGTAGAATTTTAGTTACCACTCGTAACGAGAATGTCACGAAATTCTTCTCCTCAGCCCTGATGTACGAACTGCAACCGTTGTCTGAGAATGATTGTTGGTCGTTGTTCAGCCACAGAGCTTTCTCTGGAGGAAGAAGTGGGGATGAGCATGTCAAATTAGAGGCATTGGGTAGAGAAATTGTGAACAAGTGTCAAGGAATTCCTCTCCTGTTGGACGCAATAGGAAGTGCCTTGCGCAGAAAAAGGGATGTACAGGACTGGCAGTCTGTCTTAGATGAAGCGACGGGGGATTCATTGGGTACTGACAAAATTGCATCCGTTGTTTTAGAGAGCTTCCATGATTTGCCAAAGCATTTGAAGCAATGCTTTGCTTTCTGTTCCATATTTCCAAAGGATCATTTGATAGAGAAAGACAAGCTAATCAAGTTGTGGATGGCCCAAGGTTTCATTCCCCAAACAGGAAGAGGAGACATGGAGAGGCTAGGTTGTTCGTATTTCGATGATTTAGTGAGGCGTTCCTTGTTTCAATACCTAGAGACAGATGAAGAAGGTGATCCAAAGTATTGCATGATACATGACATGATCCATGACCTCTGCCAATCTATTATGACTGAGTGTTTAATCATAAAAGACGAAATGCCGAAGAGTCAGCTTGCAAAGGCTCGCCATGCCTCATGGATTTGCAATCAGGATGTAGAATCCATTCCTTCCTTCATATACGAAGCCGAAAATTTGCGTACACTCATACCCATTGGATGGCCTAAAATTCCCAGTTTTTATCATTTTAACAGCTTAAAATGTCTGAGAGCATTGGATTTGAGTGGCAGCACAATAGAAGAGCTCCCGAATTCTTTGTGGAACTTGAAGCTTTTGCGATACCTCGACTTGTCTGCCACCTATATACGAAAGTTGCCGGAATTTGTAAGCGGCCTATGTCTTTTGCAGACCTTAAAGCTTAATCATTGCTGTAAGCTTGCAACACTCCCTGGAGGGATTGTGAAACTGATCAACTTAAGACATCTTGAAACTGAAGGAACCTTTTTGGTGTGCTTACCAGAAGGCATGGGGAGGTTAACATCCCTTCAAACATTAATTAGGTTCATAACAGGGTATGAGAGAGGATGGAAGATTACAGAATTGAAAGACCTTAACCTTCTTCAGGGGAAGCTAGAAATAACATGCTTAAACAGAGTAGCAAGTAGAGATGAAGCTAACGAGGCAAAATTGGAGAAGAAGCAGAACATCCAGACCTTGAAATTGTCATCTGAGGTAGGGATATGTCATGAAACACATACAGAAAAGGAGGTGGAGCAGGTGGAGGGTGTGTTTGAAGCCCTTCGACCCCATACAAACCTAAGAGATCTTACCATGTCAGAATACATTGGTCGCCAATTCCCAAGTTGGATGGAAGATTATTCATTGTATTTCAATCTTACCAAGATGCAGTTATCATATTGCAAATGCAGACAGATGCCAGCGCTTGGGAAACTGCCGTCCCTTAAATGGCTTAAGATAGAGGCCATGCTTGAAGTTAAACAGGTGGGCAGCGAGTTTTTTGGGAACAGCCATGATGGGGTCACTGGAACATTCCCCAAATTAGAGATTCTTATCTTCCAAAGTATGATTATTTGGGAGGAGTGGGAGTTGAATGTGGGAGCTGGATCATTCCCGTCTCTCTTTCAACTATGCATATTGGAATGCATGAAGTTAAAGGCACTGCCAGAACTGCAACACCTCATTTCGCTTCAGGAACTCAAAATCGAATGTTGTCCAATCCTAAGCCGTCGATGCCAGAAGGAGGTGGGAGAAGATTGGAACAAGATAGCCCACATCCCCGACATCACCATTGATTGGAGGAAAATCCAACGAGAGGAAATCTTTGGAAGTGCAAGATTGCAAGGTAAGACTCTCTCTCTCTCTCTCTCTCTCTCTCTCTCTCTCTCTCTCTCTCTCTCTCTCTCTCTCTCTCTCTCTCTCTCTCTCTCTCCTTGCTTCTAATCTTATTCTTGGTGTTGCAGGCAGATGAATCTCAGGACGTTCTTTCCTTTCTTCTATACGGATGTTGTAGATCAACCAATCAAGGGTCGCTCCAGGGTTCCTTCACTGTTCGAGTTGTCCATTCCCTTTCTTGGTAGAACCAACTACATTATACCCACCAGGAATTCTCTCTCTCTCTCTCTCTCTCTCTCTCTCTCTCTCACACACACACACACACGCGCGCGCGCGCACACATTTTATTTTGTTCTCCTTAGACACCAAGTATTCCTTCTAAGATTGTCCAAGTCTCTCTCTGTTTTATTTTGTTCTCCTTAGGCACCAAGTATTCCTTCTAAGAATGTCTACGTAACTACACTCAGCTTTCCTTGTATCTATGCATGATACATTTTAATTAGATTTCATCTGTGATTATAAACATTCTCGCATTTTCATTTTAGTAATGCTAAGGTTATTTAAACAAATTGTGTGGGTATCTTGTCAGCAAAAGGTAACCAGGCTGGCCTGCTTTCAATCTTCTAAATGGTGAATGTTGATTGTCAACCATTATTATTATTATTTTTTTAACTGATGCTTTGAAGGCCATGATCAAAGATGGATAGGATCACCCTATCAATGCTTATTAAAACTACCTTCCATTGATGGCGATGACAACTAGATGAATGAACCCAAACTAACAGGTCAGCCATCCACATGTACTGTGAACTGTGAGGAGTTTTGTGGCCATGTCAGGGCTAGGATCACCACCACGTGTCACCCCATCTCCACGTTACTAGACCACTGTAAATACTATTGCTTGCCAAATTGACGTCCCTGGCTTAAGATACCTGAAATGCGTGAAATGAGAAAGGTGGGCAGTGAGTTTTGTGTGAACAGTCTATGGTCGCAGGAGCATTCCCAAATTAGAGATTCTCCTCTTTGAATATTTTTGCATTTGATGGGAGTGGGAACTGAATGCGGAAGTGGTATCAATACCATTCTCTCTTCCAATAATGTAGTCCTGCAACAAGTTGAAGGCACTCAAAAACCCCACTTCACTTCAAGAATTCAAAATTAGAGATTGTCAAATCTTCGTTATTGCCATTAAGAGTTCTAATCCCATTAGATTCTTGCCCGGCCACAAAGAATGATGGAGGGAAGAGCATGAAACAACAAGAGAAAGATTGTGGTTGATGCTAAGGAGTAAGGGGGCTTACTATTGGGGAAAAATATTATAAGTCCAGAGACTCGGCTATAGAATGTACCAATTTTACTGACACGGCCCGGGCTCCCAAGGCAACAAGCCTGACCGAGGCACACATGTCCAAAGCCTAAATGAGAGACTTAACCTGGATTTCAAGGAACCAATCCAGACCGAGGTTTATAAACTCCTGAGCTATAAGGCAAAGAATCTTAAAGATGCAAGAAGTTGGCTCGACAAACGAGGCAGCAACATCTAAATTGGCCGACTAAGGCCCAATGCTCAGAAGCCACATGACCGGCCATAAAGCCGACCTATCCTTGGGTCGGTTACAAAGTCGGCTATCGGATTAAGTAGGCGAACTGATTATGGATCGGTCTCATCTCATCCGACAGAAGGTGAGTAGCTCAACCTTCTATAGCCAGCCGAGACTCGCTTATCAATAGAGTTGGCCAGGCCCGAGAAAGGAATAAACGGTATAAAGTGAAATACCTTCCCGAAAATTCAGTAAGAAGATCCCCGATCCCGAATATCTTGGGATCAGCTGGAGTCATAAATTGGATTGATACTGAATCTCTAAGAGATCAGGAAAGAATCCTGGCACGGTGGGATTCTCCACTTCCTATAAATGGAAGAGACTTCAAGGGTGAAAGGTACACAAAAAACCTCTCTCTAAAACCTTTCAATAGGATCCTAGCCCTGACTTTGGCATCGGAGGGTCCCCGGCTCTAGCCAGGGTCTCCATTGTCTTCTTCCTATGCAAGTTAAGGATCCAAGGAGGGCATACCAAATTTTTGCATCCACAATTTCGCACCGTCTGTGGGAAGTGATACGAAAAGTCGTTCTTTCCAAGTACTAAGTAATCTCCAATGGCAAGAACAAGGAGAACCGTCCAAAACGAGCCTAGTGAGGTCCCTGTCACTGGACCACTGGCGACAAAAGGCCCGCTGGGTATGAACGGAGCCTAAGGGGCCCAGAACCTACCCGATAATTGACAAGGTTCTGCAGCCCATCTGGCAACCTCCGTTTCAATCAGGCACCCTTAAAGGAATTGAGGAAACGGACGGTTAGATAAGGAGGTCCAGGAACTTAGGACCGACATGAATTACATGAAACAAATGCTGGAACAGATCCATCACCAGCAGGTTCAGCGGCCCCAGCGGGAGGATAATCGGGCAAACGCCCCACGACAATACGTCGATCCTCAGACCGTCGCTCCACGATCTGTTCCTCGGCAAAGCCAACACTAGGATCCGGCTAAGCCTGCACCCTCTCATATCTCTGTGACCGCCCCGCTGCCTACCACCGATCTTTGACACGAAATAGATCGGAGAAGGCGTAGCAGGCCCTCGGTCGAGGGTACGACTGACAGCGACAAACCTTGGAAAGCTGAACTACAAGATTTTCAGAAGTGCGGGAGGAGATCGTAGATATGAAGCAAAGCCACAATATAAATTAGACAAGGCCCGAGGAGAAGGCATCCCCATTCACAGAAGAGATCATGCAAGCTCGGCTATCGGAACGATTCTGCCTTCCTCAGATCACGCCCTTCACCGGCAAAACTAATCCAACTGAGCACATCGAGTCCTTTCGGACTTATATAGAATTACATGATGCCTCGGACGTCGTGATGTGCCGGGCCTTCTCCCTCACTTTGGCCGACATAGCTCGGCTTTGGTTCAAACAGTTAAAACTAAATCCATTAGCTCATTTACTGAGCTCAATGACGCTTTCCTCACCAATTTCATTGGTGGGAAGAAAAAGTTGAAGCCATCTGCGCACTTAAACAATTTAATTCAAAAAGAGGGAGAGCTACTTAAAGATTATATCAAGTGCTTCAACTTCGAGTCACTTCAAGTCCGGAAACATTCGGACGAGAGAGCCCTCAACTCTATCATGTAAGGCGTCAGAGATAAGCCGTTTCTTACCTCTTTAGACAAGAACCCGCCTACTGCTCTGGTTGAATTCATGGCTCGATCGGATAAATATGCGGACGGCGAAGAAACTCGAATCATGCACAAGGGAGCTCAAAATGCAAAAACCCCATCCAAAGAGTCAGCAAAGAAGGAAGTTGACTCGGCTAGTGGTAAGAAGTGTAAGGATGATCGGTCCCGTAATGAACGTATGTCGGGTAAGCGGCCTGACCACAAATTCTTGACGTACACTCCGCTCAATAAGCCACAAGAGTAGGTATTGATGGAAATCATGGGCGAAGGATTCGTCAACTAGCCAGATAGACTCCGGAGCAATGCAAGACAACGGAATAAACATAAGTATTGCCATTATTATCGCGATCATGTCATAATACAAGTGATTTTTATAACCTGAAACAGGAAATTGAGAGGCTCATCCAAGAAGGTCATCTCAGAGAGCATATCGACCAAAGAATCGAGACAATAGAAGAACGCTCGGGTGACAACAGACCTATGGAAGAAATCCGAACCATTGTCGGTGGTCCCCGAGGCGGAGGTGACTCAAACAATGCTCAGAAAAATCACGCAAGGAGTATCAGTCGACCTGAGTCCGAGATTCTGATTTTAGCTCGACCTTTAAAAGAGAGAAAAATAGAAAAGCACTGAGTGTTGTTTACTGATGAAGACGCTCGGAGCATTCATCACCCATATAAAAATGCCTTAATCATCACCCTCACCATAGCAAACCGCAAAATGTTTTATATTCTCATCGATACAGGATCGTCTGTAGATGTGCTCTTCGTTCAAGCATTCTATAAAATGGGCATCGAACGATCGACATTATAGCCAGTCTGAACTCCATTGATTGGATTCTCGGGTGGACAAATCCTTCCTGAAGGAGTCATCTCATTGCCACTCACTGCCGAAAATTCCCGGCATTAGGTGATGGTTTTGATCGACTTTCTGATAGTCGATCAACCATCAATCTACAATGCTATCCTCGGCCAACCCTCCCTATGTCTTCTCTGAGCTGTCTTGTCAACATACCATCTCTCCATGAAATTCCCGACCGAGTTGGGAGTAGGAGTCATCAAAGGTGACCAATAGGACGCAAGGTGCTACTATGCAATGGCCGTAAAATCTCTAGTCGAGGTAACCACGATCGAATCACTGCACACTCAAGCCGAAACTCACGAACGAGGTCAACCGGTAGAGGACCACATTCTAATACCTTTGGTCGAGACAGACGAGTCCAAAATAGTTCGGATTGGCTCGTCTCCACAATCGCCTTAAAAGATAAGCTGGTATCTCTACTCCGACGGTACTCCGACGTATTTGCATGGAGCCATGAAGACATGTCCAGGATCAATCCCTCGGTGATTACTCATCGCCTCAATATCGACCCGACCTACCGACCAATCCGACAGAAGCGACGACCACTCGGCCTTGAAAGGTACGCCATCATCGAAGAAGAGGTCAACAAGCTCCTCAAGGCTAAATTTATCGTGGAAATATACTATCCGGAATGGGTAGCTAATGTCGTACTCGTTAAAAAAACCAACAGGAAGTGGTGAGTTTGTATTGATTATACCGACTTAAACAAAGCCTATCGGAAGGACAGCTTTCCTCTTCTGAGGATCGATCAGTTGGTGGACAGCACGGCGGGACATGAACTTCTTAGTTTTATGGATGCTTACTCTGGTACAATCAAATTGTAATGCATCAATCAAATAAATCTAAGACTACTTTTGTCACCGATAAAAGTCTTTATTGTTACCGTGTGATACCATTTGGCCTAAAAAATGTAGGAGCAACCTACCAGAGGCTAGCGAACAAAATATTTGCCCAGCAGATCGGCCGTACCATGAAAGTGTACATCGATGATATGCTCGTCAAAAGTATACAGTCGACCGATCATATTGCCGACTTAGAAGAAATATTCTTTGTCCTTCGTAAATATCAGATGAAGTTGAACCCGAGCAAATGTGCCTTTGGAGTAAGCTCGGGTAAATTTCTTGGATTCCTAGTTAGTCAGCGAGGGATCGAGGCAAATCCAGAGAAGATCAAGGCATTGCTTAACATGAAATTCCTAAGAATGATTAAGGATATAAAGAGACTGACTGGACGGGTAGTCGCACTCAACCGCTTCCTTTCCCGAGCTACCAATAAATGTCTCCCATTCTTCAAATAATTGAAGGGACGGCAAATGGTAGATTGGACGGAAGAGTGCGAGGCAGCATTCTAGTAGTTGATATTATATCTCAGATCTCCACCTCTCCTATCAAAGCCCGAGCCTGGGGAAGCCTTGCTGTTGTATCTGACAGTTTTCGACGCAATCGTAAGCTCGGCCTTGATACGTGTGCATGAAGGGAAGCAATTACTGGTATATTATGTCAGCAAAGCACTACTCCCAACAAAGACCCGATATCCACCTCTGGAGAAAGTGACCCTAGTATTAGTTGTGTCTTCACGACGACTTCAGCCATACTTTCAAGCGCACATCATCATTGTCGTAACTGACCTCCCACTACGTCAGATTCTCCAGAAACCAGAAGCTTTCAGCCGCCTAACAAAGTGGGCAATTGAGCTCAGTGAATTTGATATTCAATACAAGCCGAGGGTAGCAATTAAAGGACAGGTCGTGGATGACTTCATAGCTGAAGTTGCCCCACACACTGATCCACCTACCGAGCTTGTAAATGAGCCAGCTGATCAGCCAGTGACTGCAGCTCCCTATACATTGCCCGACCCACCCCACTGGCAGCTTTACGTGAAAGGCTCATCCAACTCTAAGGCAATCGGGGCAGGAGTCATCCTGGAAACTTTCGATTAAACTTACATGCAATATGCCTTAAGACTTGGATTTCAAGCCTCGAATAATACAGTAGAATACGAAGCCTTATTGCTCGGCCTTCGACTAGCAGCCAGTCTGGGTGTTACTCATCTCAACGAATTTAGTGACTCGCAGTTGGTCGTCAATCAGGTTACTATCATGTATCAAACACGTAAAGAGCAACTGGAAGCCTACATGAAGAAGCCAAAGAGTTGATCGGTGGTTTTCAACGATGTACTGTCATTCGGATCTCCCGAATGAAAAATGCTAAAGCCGACCTATTGGTAAAACTTGTCTCTACCGATGAGGACGATATACCCAGGTCCGTTCCAATTGAGTACCTTGCTAAGCCAAGTATCGACAACTCGTCTAGTTCGACCGTGCTCCCGATCGATTCGGAACCTACTTGGCTTGACCCGATCATCAATATCTCGACCTTGAACAGTTGCATGAGGATTGCGTCAAGGCTCGACGATTGAAAATCCGAGCTTTCCGTTATACCATACTTAACGGTGTGCTATATAAGAAAGGCTTTTTTTCTCCTCTGCTACGCTGCCTAAGACACGACGAGACTAACTATGTACTGCGAAAAATTCACGAAGGGATTTGTGGAAATCATTCGGGAGGACGATCGCTTGCGCACAAGGTCTTGCGGTAAGGGTATTACTGGTCGATCATTTAGCACGACGCTTGCAAACTTGTCCAAAGTTGCGACAAATGCTAGCGATTCGCGGTCATTCCAAAATAAATACTAGAGGAACTGACCCCTATGGCCGGTCCTTGGCCCTTCACACAATGGGGGATGTATATTATCGGACCGTTCCCTTTGGAGAAAGGTCAGGCCAAGTTTACCGTTGTCGTGGTGGATTACTTCACTAAGTGGACTGAAGCCAAACCATTGGCCAGGATAACCGAACAAAAGATCACAGAATTTGTTTGAAAAAATATCATCTTCCGATTTGGGATACCTCGAACTATTGTTACCGATAACGAGTAGCAGTTCGACAACAAGCAATACCGAGGAATGTGCGACAATATCAAAATAAGGAATGTCTACTCGTCTCCCCATCATCCCCAGACAAATGGACAGGTCAAGGCAGTCAACAAGATCATCAAACAGCATATCCGAACCAAACTTGACCGAGCTAAAGGAGCGTGGGCTGAAGAACTTCCTAAAATACTATGGGCTTACCGAACTACAGCCCGAATGGCCATGGGAGAGACTCATTTCTCCCTTGCATATGGATCAGAAGCCATCACTCCGGTCGAGACCAGAATGCCTTCTGCTCGAGTCAGTTCGTTTAACGAACGAAACAATGAAGAACTGCTGGCTCTCGGACTCGACCACTTGGAAGAACAAAGAGAAAGGGCTCGGCTACGAATGGTAACTCGGCAACAACAAGTATCTCAGTTTTACAATGCCCGAGTCATGGTTAGACGATTTCGAGTCGGGGACATGGTCCTTCGAAAAATGTTCCTGAACACAAAGGAAGTTGGTGCAGGCACACTAGGACCCAATTTGGAAGGACCTTATGTTGTCTCGAGCACCATCCAACCTGGAACATATCGGTTGGAAGATCTAACTGGGCAATTACTCCCCCATTCATGAAATGCTGAACATCTAAAAATCTACTATCCTTAGGACGGCCGTTGAGCGATTGATTAAATTCTGTTATCAGACGAGTAAAGAATGGAAAGCATATAAATTGAGTCAAATGAATGTAAAAATCTAATATATTCATTCGTCAGTATGAGTTTTATATCGGATTACATTAGTTCTCACTTTGAAATTACATTGACAAAGTGACAAGGAAAGACGCAAAAAAGAAAGTTGGCTGAGATAAGCGATGTTCCCCCTCGGTCGAAGATGCTCTCGAGTTCGGCTTGAAGCCTAATGTGCTTGAAGTGCTTGAAGCCCGGTGTGCTTAAAGTGAAATATGCTTTGCAATCCAAAATTACCTTCAAGATTCACCAGGAGCTAACTCAGGAGGTGGCTCGGATTCAACTGCTATCGGTACCCGGAGCAACCACTGACGCCACCTCAGGAGTAGCCTCGGAAGCAACCTCGAGATCAGCCGCCGCCATACCAGTCGACCCAGCTGCCCTGGCATTCAAATCTTCAGACCCAGAGGCGCTCTCGTCGAATCCCGAGAGATCAAGTTTGGGGAAGGACAGATTCATCAGATCCATGCACTTAACATAGTTATCCTGATACAAGCGGTCCCGCTCATCCAAGTACTTACGAGATTCAAGATAGGCCTCTACGGCCTGGACCTTGGCATGGGTGATGGCAGCCTTAGTCTCAGACCTAAGCCGAGCCAACTTCTCCTCAGAGGAGACATAAGCTTGGTGATTCTGTCGGCTCTCCTCCTGGGCCTCTTTTAATTGCAAGGCCAAATGAGCACTCTCGGCGGTGGCCTCCTCAGCGGCCTTCCTGGCAACTCCTAAGTCACCAGTCATTATGTTGAGCTAAGTCACAGCAGCAGCCAGTTGTGCTTCCGCCTCCTTAACCCGTTTCTGAGAGCCGGCCAGATTCGAAGAAGCCCTGAGCACACAAGGAGCAAACTACAAAAGGAAAACAAGAGGTCAGTCGAGCCTGAGAAAACCGACAAAGCAAGCGCAAAGTTCAGTTCTTACCTCGAGAAGCGTCTTCGTCATATGGAAGAGAGTCGGCCTCGGGGGAGCCTCGAAGAGGGCAGCAAAGTCCTTCTCGCTCCCATGGGAGATCACCCAAGGGAGCATGTCCTTAACGGCCCGTTGGAAGATCGATGTCTCCTGTTGAGTCGTCTCCCCTCCTGAGAGCTCCTCCCTTCTCTGCTCCTCCCTCCGCTCCAAAGCCGGATCTGCAACAGGTCCTAGCTCAGCGGCCCCCTGGAACTCAAGGGCCACCGCGTCCACCTCTCCCGCCCCTTCCTCTGAGTCAGGAACAATCACGATCGGGATGGCCGGGGCAGTTTGCCCCTTAGTCTTCGAGACCGTCTTCAGCCACTTTGGAGGTTGAAGCTCTGAACTTGGAGGGGCCTTCATTTTGGAAGGCGGACAGAGGAAGGGACGAGTCTCAGCCAGCTCTACATCAACCATGAGACGAGTCAAACAAGAATCAAAGGGAATAAAGAAGGGCAGTCAAAAAGTACCTGTTAAGGTCGAGTCCAAACCCGATTAAAAGGGACACTCCGGTTGGAGAAGTCTCTTCCAAGACCTTCGCTCCGGACTCAGCGCCTTCAAGTCTTTGATCCGAGCTAGAGCGTCGACTCCAAGACTCGGCCTTCGCCCGGGAATATCTACGAAACATACACAGTCGGACTCAAAAACTTAAAATTATGGGAAGGTAGATAAAAGTGCGCACGCCGAGTCATCTACTTGGGAGAAAACCCGAGGAACATGAGATTCGATAAGCCCAGGCTCGGCAGTCTACCAGCGACCACATGCCCAGAACCACCTATCTCTCCAATGCTTATTAGAAGTAGGAGGGTCGGTTATCAAAGATCCACCCTTATTCCGCCAAGCACACATACCAGCCGGGCTGCTGCGGGTTTGGCCATACTTGGTATAGATAGAGGAACTCGTCGACGATCAATGAGGGCTGCTCCATCTCAGTCCACAACACTGTGCATCCCAACAAGTCCCCCCACATGTTTGGAACTATCTGCCCAGGCACTATTCAAAGTCAGGAAAGCAAATCCCGAGCTATCCCCTGAAGAGGCAGATGCAAGCCGCACTGTAAAGCGACCTGGAAAATCACAACCATCCCAGTAAGAGGACGGTCGGGTAGTTCATTTGGGAGAGGGAGGCGAAGAATGACAGAGTCTTGAACATGGTCTCCGGCCCTAATTTTGTCCAATTCTGCTTCGGTTAAAACCGAGGGAACGAGACCCACCCTTCCACTCATCCTTAGCCTCCTCTCCCTCGACTGCTGATTCAGCAGCATTCACTGATTTTCGGTCAGCGGCCGATTCACTAACTCCTTCGGCTGTCTCATCCTCTTCCTCCTCTGCTTCCTCCTCAGGAGGATTAGGCCTGCCAGGGGCAGTCGCTAACGACGCTCTTCTGCGAGATGAACTCGCTGGAACTGAACGCTCCGCTGAAGACTCAGCCATCCTCTCAGAGTGCTGGAAAGCAACATTGACATCTACAACCATCTCCACCAACAACGAAGGTGATTCCGAAGCGTCCCAAAAACGTCTCGCTTCACCTTCGTCGTCGGCGGATCCCTCCCAGGGGCTCGAAGGTCCTTACATTGTCGCTACAATTGAAAGCAAAAGGGAGGGAGAGAGTTAAATAACTCACCGGAGGCAGCAGGAGTGGCTGAAGAAAGGACGGAATGTGGGAGCAGAAGTCAAAAATGGAAGGGTGAAAATGGTAAAAATGGCAGAAAACGGTGGAAATGGAAAACAGTGAAAATGCTGGTGCGAAAATGGGAACCCAGCATCCCGCTCCCCCTTTTGTAGCCTTGTCACGTGGCAAGTGCATATAAGGAGGAGTCGAGTTGACGCCTGCTTCGACTCCCCCGCCCGACAAGTGGCGCGCTTCGAGCGATGCGAGCACATTTTTCGTCACGTGTCTGGCTCTCATAAGGTGAAAAGACGTATTACTGGCTTCTCGTTCGTCTAGCCTCGATTAACGAACCGGGGCATGTTCTGGACGATGTAGAACGCTTGCAAACAATAAATGATCCATCATAAAGTCGGTCCCAGCTCAAGCCGACTTAACAATTCTCTACCCCTTAGCATCAACAAAGTTGATGCAAGGAGTAAGGGAGCTTACTATTGGGAAAAAATAGTACAAGTCCAGAGACTTGGCTATGGAATGGACCAACTCTACTGACACGCCCTGGCTCCCGAGGCAACAAACCTGACCGAGGGACAACTTTCCTCTTCTTAGGATCGATCAGGTGGTAGACAGCACCGTAGGACATGAACTTCTTAGTTTTATGGATGCTTACTTTGGGTATAATCAAATTGTAATGCATCAATCAGATAAATCTAAGACTACCTTTGTCACTGACAAAGGTCTTTACTATTACCGTATGATGCTATTTGGCCTTAAAAAATGCAAGAGCGACCTACCAGCGGCTAGTGAACAAAATGTTTGCTCAGCAGATCCGTCGTACCATGGAAGTGTACATCGATGATATGCTCGTTAAAAGTATACAGGCAGCCGATCATATTGCCGACTTAAAACCTTGAATCCCCGTGTAGAGTTCTGGAGTCCAAAAGAGAATAAGAGAAAATATTTAAATATTTAATTGAATAATGTATGTTTAATTACTCTATTAAATTATTAATAAAGAAAACAAAACTCTAATTCAAAATTACCTAAAATAGTAAAACTCTTCTAAAACTTAATTTGTCAAAAATAATAAGTCCTAAATTAACTTTATTAGATGATATATATATATATATATATATATATATATATATATCTATATATATATATATATATATATATATATATATATATATATATATATATAATTCTAGAAATAAGGAAATACAATAGAAACACAAATTATTAAAAATAGTAAATTTTTTGTCAAATCGTAATTTTGTATCGAGAGGATACGTTTTCTTGCAAGACAGATAAACATAGTCTGCCACAGGAGTCGATTGATCCCAAATGGCCTGTTACATAAAAATCAATAGATTGTGTGTTTCGTGATGATACCCAAATCAAAAGTTACCGCCAATTTAGGGTCCAGACTTTGAATCACAATTTTCCCACACCTGAAGTGAATTTCTTTGATCTAGACACACTCAGGGCCTAATTATGTCATGCCTTATGTAGGTTTGGGCCTGAATCTAACGAACTACTTCCACTTTCATTTGGCCTTCTTTTAGTTCAATCATGCTAAAAATGTACCTGACATCCAACCTCATAGAAGAGGTTGACACCACCTATCTTCCTAAGTGTCTACACTCCCTTCTTGTATTCTTTGTTTGGCATTTCTTTCTCTTTCTTTCTTTTACTTAAAAGGCATGCATCCCTTCTAGTAGGCTCATCTTTTTACTTTTTAGATTAATACTATATAGATTTGCATAAATTGTTAGAGAAAAGTAACTAGGCTTGCACATGGGCTTTCAAGGACTCCTACTTTGAGTTGGGCTTAGGCGAGGTTCTCATGCTTGAGGATCGGGAAAGACCTAAAATTCAAGCTTGCTTATTTATAGTGTACACCTTAATTAGGCTTTTCAAGGGCATTTTTGTAAGACATCCCACATATCTACAGTATCACAAGCCTAATATGGCTCACCTTCTGAATGACTTGGATCTTGCACAAAATGAGTGAGCGTGGCTCGAGCCCGATTTGTTTTGGGCCATCAAGGGCCCATAGGGTTTAGTTTGGGGGCTGGTCTTGGACAGACCTGATCCATTGACCACCCTACCATTCCTGCATCTTTGGACAGAATACACCTATTCACAAATCTAACAATACGGCACATCTTTTAATAACCTAAAGGTTGATATGTTGTTTCCATGTTTCAAAAGATCACACATGTCAGACAATCCTAGTCACAAGTTCTTTCACTAAAGCTGTAAATGTTGAGTGCCAGCCTTAAAAAATAAAAAATAAAAAATTCTACTGATGTTTCCGAGGGAATGGATGGGATCACCCCCATCAATGCATATTTGAGCCAGATGCCATCCACGTAGAGAACTACTTAGATGGACGGACTCAAACAAAAGTCACCCTATCTTGGATACTGTGAAGAGTTTGTTTGGCCCACATCCGGACTAGGATCAGCACCATACACAAGTGGGGGCCAGAATCCCATGGTGGGCCCACCTAAGACCGGCTTTGATCCGATGATTTGGCCTGTGTATTGGCACGAGTGCAATAACAAGATTACAACCCACCGGGCATGCACATGTTCCATCGTAGGGTGATCCAGGCATAGCCCACTAATCCAAAACCCTGACACAAACAGAGTTGCGCTAGCCATTGACAGCAGCATACGTTGGACCGTTGATCATATATTATCCAAAATGTGGTATATTCCTCCGGACCACAAGCTATGTTTTTTCTCTGGACCACTCGTTTGTGAGCTGCAGTTCAAACGGATGGTAACCTTTTGATCCTGAGATATTTTCATGAAATCACCCATCCATGGTGGGGACTATATATGCCCTATTCAACTTGACCAGATTCCCACCATGGCTAGGATCAAAACTCTTATTTGGTCATGATTCTGTCACAACCGGAGTAAACCCAACTCGATAAAACTCAGCAAAACTTGACAAACTCAACTCAACTTGCCACAACTAGACACTGTTGATACATTGTCTATACTTTAAAATATTTAATAATATAGGAAAAACTCAAAATTTGGTATTTGTTTTTGAGAAACTTGCCTGTTTTTTATTCAACAACGTGCAAGTCCAGTCAAGTTTTCATGTTTCTAAACTATTGAGGGCCATAACATCAATGATTAGCTAGATCACCAAAAATACTTGCCCATCAGGACTATTGGACGTAAATGGGCCGGCATGGTGTGATGGACTTTTATGCTAACCATGCATTGGGTTTGGGTTTCAAGTTTTGGCATGTGGTCCTAAAATAATGGAATTATTGCATTGTTTTCCATATTTCAAAGATCACATGATGTAGAGTGGGTCGCAGACACTTTCATGGCAAAGATGGACCAGAGAAGGCCTAATTGGAGGCGGAAATAATCGGATTGTCAAAACTTTAAAATAGTCTATCTTACAAAATCAGATGAGTTTTTCGACATATCATATATGATTTTGGAGTAGGAGAAGCTACTTTACCCAACCAACCCCACTACGCTAGGTTGGCAACTCCGGATTTGTGAGATTCCATCAGATCAATGGTCGAAAGTTCAATTTATTTTCATTTTTATTATAAATTGTAATCTTTAGTTCAAGTATAACTTTTCATCCTTTTGAGTTGTAGAAGCTATACCCAACATGAAAAGCACTTTGAAAAATTAGGAGAATAATGTGGTTGGTCCAAATTAGACACTTACTATTTTTTGCCCAAAACCATGAAGTCTAGTAGGAATGGAGGCCATCTATAAATAGTTAGTTTACTATTGATAATAAGTCATAGTTTTAGGGTATTTGAGTTGGAGTTTGAGTCTAAAACTTGGTCTTAGGTTAGAGCTCATTATTTAAAATATTGTAATTTCATTTTTATTATCAATCAATTTATTTTGAATTTATTAGAAATTATTTTTACTTTTATCCCTTGTGGATTTGAGGAAGATATATGAGGAGTCCAAAGAGCTCATGGATTCGGAGTAGATATCCCTTGAGGGAGACAGTGATGGACCTCATCACAGCCCTTCCTACGTCATTACACTCATTAGACAACCTAGCCACAAGTTCTTTTACTAAAGTGGTGAATGTTGAATGCCAGCCATCTTTTATTTTCTACCGATGTTTTTGAATAGAATCACCTAATCAACGCATATTTGAACCACCTACCTTCCATGGCGAGAACTACTAGATGGATGGGCTCAAATAAAAAGTCACCCTGTCACGTGTGCTGTGAATACACTGTTTGGCCCACATCCAGTTGAGTATCAGCACCAAGTCCACCGGCAACATACACGTGTGGGGGCCAGAATCCCATGGTAGGAGGACCGGCTTCGATCTGAACATTTGGCATGTGTACTAGCACGAATGCATTAGCAAGATTACCACCCGCCAGGGACATGTTACACCATAGGCTTATCCAGTCAGGCCTAGCCGTTGACAAGAGCATATAATGAACAATGGTCCAGAGCGTTGATCATATGTTAGAACCCATATTCTAAAATGTGGGATATTCCTCCCAACCAGTAGCAATGTTTTTACATTAGACGACTTGCTTGTGGACCGCTGATCAAAGGGATAGTAACCTTTTGATTCAGGGATATTTTCATGAAATCAACGTCCATAGTGGGGCAGTTTTTCTCTAGTCATGATTCTGTCACAACTACATATATAAGCCCCAACTCGATAAAACTCAGCAAAGCTCTAGAAACTCTATTCAACATGGTACAATTCAACAATATTGATACATTATTTATACTCTTAGTATGTTTAGTAATATCGAAAAAAAAAAAAAAACCTCCGAAAAATTAGTATGAGTTTCTTAGAAACTTGACTTAGTTTTTTAGCCGACTCAACAAGGCTTAAATCAAGTCAAGTTTTTGTGTTTCTAAACTATTGGGGCGAGAACAATTATCGTCTAATGTAACACCCAGAATTTCAGGGTCGAGTAATGCCCAACGCCCAAATTCCTGAGTGCCACTTACGTCTCACGGATTGTCAGAATATGGGTATCGTTTGATTGATTATATAAGCGTTTGAGAAATTAAATGAATCATGCAGCACAAACTACAACTAACTTACTGAATTAAAGTACGACTAATAAAATATATGACTAGCAAAATGAGATATTATGCATGATGTATGGGACCACGTCCCAACAAAATATATGGTTCAAAAAATGTACAAATGTCCCATTGCCCTAAGGCCCTATCACTGGTCTTAAGGCGGCCTATAGTGATTCGACCAGAAGTTGAAAGTAGGAGAGCTCCTTGTATACAATCACCTCATCCAGTGCGTTAGGATCCGTGACACCTGTATCTAAGATAAGATCTGATTGGTGTTTTAAAACACTATTCTAGAGTGGGAGTGAGTGATCAACTTAGTGGTTTCATTAGCATTAGGTTATACAAGTTATCGATTCCATAGGTGCAAGTAATGAAAAACGTCAGTACCAAAAAACTGGGCAAAGCCGACGGACTTAGGGGGGCCGGAGGAATCCGTCGGCATTGCCGACGGCTCAAAGCTGTCGGGCGGTGCAGTTTTGAATAGTGCACGTCCAACCGTCCTGAGTTTTCTAATTTTGTGGTCCACCCGAGATTTAATTAGGGCTCATTTATAAATTTTATGCCAAAATGATGTTGAGAAATGGATGGACGGCGTGGATGAAACATATCCATCATGGTGGGCCCATAGAACCCTCCCCATTCCAAAGATATGTTACCGTTTTTTCTTCCGTACAAAACTGTGAGTTTTGTACAGAATGTAAAATAGTGGTGACTCATTCATGAAAATAGTGACAATGATATAGAATTATCCAGACCATTCAGATAATCCTTGTAGGTGTAAATGTTTAATATTTATAATTTTCTTAGATAATACAATCTTATCCATCCAGAAATTGGTCCCTCTTGCATGTACGGATTTTAACAGATTTTTGTTATAAACAATGGTAAACACACACTGTTTCGGATTTCAAAGGTATATCTTATTTAGAACAGGAATTGCGAGCGCCATTTGCTCTTTTTCATTTTCAGGTAGCGCATCCCAGCCCGCGAGCGCCATCTGCTCTTATGCATTTTCAAGCAGCGCATCCCAGCCCGCGAGCGCCATTTGCTCTTTTCCATTTTCAAGTAGCACATCCCAGCCCTCAAGAGCTTCTCCCATTTTCAAGCAACAGCATCCCATCGCCATCGAGCAGTGGCATCTTCGATCGCCATCGAGCAGCGTCTTCAAATAGGTGAGCTTCTCTTTCCTCGCCGATCGGACCCACCATGATGTGTTTTATGTGGCCCCACTATGATGTATGTCTTAGCTTTTCTCATAGAATGGATATTTTCTCTAATAAAAGGAACCATCTTTCTCTCTTTCTCACTCAAAAGGAGAGATCGGGACCATTAGAAAAGGGAAGTTTGGGCAGAACTTGCCCACTGATGAAATCTTTCTAGAACCTACTTGGTCAAGGGTTTTTATCATCATTTTAACTGATGGTGGGCCCCCAATAGGTATGGTGATCTGACTCGTCTCGGACTGGTTGCGTTTGAATTGGGAAGAGGATGAACAAAAGAGGACTTGGCATGCGAAATCTGACTCGGTTGAGACAGGTCTGAATATGGAAATGTTTGTTTGTTGTGATTGATTGACGGAAACTGGATGGTTCGTGTTATTCGACAGAGTTTTGTGATCAATACTGTAAGAGAGTCACTTGTTGGGGTTGTTTGGTCAATTTGAAAATGGGATGATATTACTCATGAGGAATTATATGATGCATGGCTTCCATTTCTATCAGGTGGGACTCATTTTTTGGTAATCCAGAATATTTTCTGTTGCATCCTGCCATTGATGAGCTGTGTACCAGACATATACTCAATAGGACATTTTCACCTTTTGATTTCTTGATATGTATTGATGGTTAAGAAGAGAAATGCAACAATCATCCAATTCAAATTGAAAAAAGACAAAAAAAAAAAATCTCATGATTGGTCACTGGGATCTTCTAATCTGGAAGTCTTTTGGGTCATGATCCATTCACAATGGCATGCAACAGAGCAAGGTTTGGGCCATACAAAACCATAGGACCTACTTGTCAGAACTGAAAGTCCATGTATGTTGTGCAAAGATGCAGATTCTGCATTATATTGCATTATATTATGTATCTGTTTATTTTGCTACGTAGTTACATTTAAAAAAATAAAAATAAAATAAACAACTTGAGAGAGAGAGAGAGAGGAACTTAGCCAGGGTCACAACTAAAGATCTTGATTTTTGAGGAATTATATGCTTGTGAAAACTGAAAATCCTTGTATCTTGTGCAAGGATGTGGGCTGTGCATCGTATCATTCCTCTGTTTATTTCGCTAAGTAGGAGGTTGTTGCATTGTTCAAAAACTACTTGATTGTGGGACCCAACATGGTGTCCAAGATGGCCCAATAAGGATGGGGCACTAGAAGAATGAGGCTGATTCAATTATTAGGTGGGCCACACCATGAAAACAATGGACAACCGCAATGCAGGTTCCTCAAAGGAACGTAACAAAGGGCCTGACTGATTGACGGGAGGGCCTGCTAAGCTATTTGAATATCTAAGGGCTTGTCGAGGCCTGATCTTCAAGGCATGGAGCAGAAAGTTCCGGTTCAGTTCTAACCCACGTCCAGAAGAAATGCAAAGTAGATTTGGCTCTGCTTTGTTTTGCCCACAATGGCTCTGCCTTGTTGGTATTTTTGAAATTCTGATTTTCTGCAAGAGGGATAGCTTCAAATGATGTGTATCAGGATCAGATTCAACATTTCCTAACGGCAATGTCTTTGCATGTTTACCGATATATTTCCTAACGGCAATGTCTTTGCATGTTTACCGATATATATATATATATATATATATAGGCAAACAGATAGAGTCAGATATACTTCTTGGCTGTTTGAATTTGCTTTAATTGTTGGTTTTTCTTCTATACATCTCACATCTCTCAGGATTTTCTGCTGTAGATTGAAAGTGTATCTGGAACATTGGTTATGCGCTGGGTTAACTCACAGACAGGAAGAATTTTAGGATGGGTTGAATAGGCCATTCAACAGGAGGTAATTTCTTAAGAATTTAAGGATGGGTTGAATGGGCAAAGGAGTCAGCCTGTCTTTGGATGATGAAAACTGAAATTGATATTGTTTTGTGAATTATAGTTGAATGTATATGTCCACATAGGTACTTGGGTACCTTGGAGATTATCATCTTTGAATAGCTCTATACATTCCAACTTGTGTGGTTTTGTCTCGGAAATTGTTATAAGGTTTGTTTTATTATTTTGCTTTGCAGCTGAAGCCAAATATGGATAAAGAAAAGGATCCAATGGCTGGAATTATGGATTTGATGAAGGTGAGTCCTGTATCCATTCTTTTCTTGGGAAATGTCCAATGCATCGGAAATAAATGTCCACCCATCCAATAGATAAATAATTAAATAAGTTAAGTGCTTGATTATCATTGATGACATTTAAAGAGTTCTAATTTATTTTTTTTCAAATTATTGTCCTGAAATTAAAATTTAATTCTAGAGCTAATTTTCACTTTTGATAATTTGGAATTTGGCCAAAGTTTAATTTCTAATTTTAAGTCATTTACAATTCTTTCTAAAATGCTACTTTTCATATTCTTAGAGATTATTTAAATTTAAAGGTGTTAAACACAACTTGATAGACTGAAATTCTCAAGAATCCAATTACTATAGATGTAGATTCTTCAAAATTCAAGTGTCAAAACCACCTATAAATTCCTTTGAAGACATTTCTAACCTCACTTCATCTTTTTCTACCTTTTTTCTACCTTTTTAGGCATGCTTCTTAAAGGTGCCGTAGAAGAAGAAGAAGAAGAAGCAGGTATGTATGTGTACAGACCCAGTACTTATTCGATAAATACCCCCATCAGTAGTGCTTTTAGTCATATTATAATTCTAATAGAAAGAAGAAGTTATGGCAAAACTGGTGGAATCGGTGTAGGATTACAGAGACATTTCCATAGTACACATGACAGGGGTGACGTGCCAATTCAGTTTGTTCATTTAATTGCCCCTGTTGTTGAGGAAACATGATTAAAAATATATAAATTGGATGATCCTAGCCATCTCGTTGGCAGATTCCAAACCAACAGTCCGAAGAAATTTAGGCTAGGTTTACATAACCAAAAAATAAATAAATGAAGGGATTAGGATTTAAGATGGGTCCTACTAGATGGACGGTCTCAATTTCACTTTTGACCATAACCCATGTGCAGTAAAGGGATGACTCTACCTTATCAAGTTTCTTGTTAATTTTGTTACCATTTCCTGTTGTAGTGGTATGCCCACAAGGACCTCCCTTGTTACAGATGATCAATCCATCTGATGCTTCTAAGCATACATGATGATAACAAAAACAGGTGGGGCAACTCATCAAGTGGACCACACATTTATAAAAAGTAGGTATGTACGTCTGTGGCATCTGCCCCTACGATTTTAGCCATCTAGGTCATGCTCGCTCTACGTAACTTTTGATGTCCTGTATAGGTACATCTGCTTGTTTTCATTATGTTTGCTATTTAAATTAGGCACTTGCTAATATCTTACCCAACAACACTTGCCATCTTTATACATTATGCTTCATTGGCAACTTAAGACAAAAATAAAAAATCATTATGGAGTGGGTTCAACCCTTTCTTTCTTAAAACTTTCTTTTCCATTTGTTCCTGTAATTCAACCTTTTCTTTCTTAAAACTGCGTGTCCATTTAATTTATATACTTCTCTTCATTCTATTGTCATGAATTATACTAGTTTGTGAGATGGGAGAGTCACTCGTTGAAATACAGGGTACTATGGCCAATCGTGAAATCAGGGATATTTCTCATCCTTTGCAAGTGGGTTCTGTCGGGTAGGTGCATGCTTTATATTCTGTTTAACTTCCTTTTTTTTTTTCCTTTTTAATTCCTGTTTAGGTTGTAGGTAGGAACTAGGAAGGAGCATGGGCAACCTGATGTTTCCACGAATCACCCACATGACGTGGGACTTGATCGTTTTTCTCCCATACCCTCTGGAAGGCTATGATTTTTTATTGCATTTTGTGAAGAAGATTTGATTGAGAAGAAGATTGATTTTCATGTAAACTATGTCAGTTACCCATTAAAATCATTAATAGCATTTTCATTATGTATGTCATGTACAATCGAGAGGGTCAAAATAAGGTATTTAATGTATAAGTGGCTATAGGATGAAGGAATGGAAAAATCAGTGTTGGCTTTGAGTAGAATCCTTGCCTATTCAGATAAGACATTTATATTGCATTTTGTGAATTGTCATCGAAGGGTCCTGAGGTTTGAGAAAATTTCAAGAAAGAATGATATTTGAGCTAAGCATTGTCTTTTGCTTGAACAAGGAAAAAAAAGTCGTCCCTTTCATGAGAAATGAAAATGTATGAAAGCCCACAAAAGAAAAAAAATAAAAATAAATATATATATATATATATATATATATATATAAGCCATGACCAATGAAATGTGATTCTTGAATCTTGATAATTTGAGTTAAAAAAATCAAGCTTCTCTAATTATTAGCTTCCTTTTTTGGTTGATCACATTTTGATGCAACTTGGTTATCAAGGCAATGGTTAATCACATTTTGATGCAGTTTGGTTATCTGGAGCATAAATGTGAGCACGCATGGAATCAATTTCAAAATTCTCGATATCTTTTGGTTTTTTTTTTCATATTGGCCATCTCTAGACTATTTTTTTTTTTTTTTTTATCTGTATAGGAACTCAGTTACTGAAAAATGTAGATCTTTAGCATTGATTAGAGATGTGCTTATATTTTTTAACAAAACCAGATGGTTATTGGTCTTGTACTTTTAATCTGTCTTGTTATTGATTGCATTTTCTTTGTTATGTTTTTCTTTGTTTTACCATTGAAAGTAACTGAATATTTCTTGTACCCTGGTCTTTAGACCTACACAGAGTATTGGAATGCTATCCAGCACATTTTTTTAGTACTCGGAAGGAAGATATTGTAGTTCCTATGGTAAGAATAGTTTTAGGTATTGTTGTTGCATACTTCTTAAATGCTTTTGAATTGTGTTCAAAATTATTTTCCAGCAGGCTTATTACTATATTTATGTTGAATGAAAGTAAATTGACTGGATAATTATTTAGGGATGGTTATGGGCCAGGTTTGGGCCATGTCAAGGTCATCCCGAATCTAACCTATTTACTAATTGAGCCAAAATCAGACTTCACATACATTATTTTAATGCAAGCCGAGGATAAACATCTTATGCTAGAAGTAAGAATCATTTTTCTCTACTTGTTACTTTATTAAAAGCATGCCACCATTTTTCTCTACAGTCCAATCTGTTGATATGATGGACTCCCTATAGATGGGAGATGCACCAAAAATTTGCCAAATTGGAGGATCCCAACAATTATTCTTAAGAGCAGTAACAACCCATATTCTGAGATTTGTTTTGGGAGATGAGTGTTTGATGATGCAGGCTGAAGTGTATCATTCGTACATGAAGTGTTACTTGGAGATGAGATTTTTAATGCAGATGGAGAGATATGGAGGAAGCAAAGAAAGACTGCAAGCTTGGAGTTCGCATCAAAGAACTTGAGAGATTCTAGTACTCTCGTATTCAGAGACTAAGCCCTCTAGCTATCAACTATCTTGTGCCAAGCTTTTATACAAAACCAAGTAGGCGTGCCGGTCTTTCTCATCTACCCAAAAAACACTCTCTTCTAATGCATGCATATCTGTATTGATGCATGTGGATGTGCGTGTCTTTCTAAAGAGTAATGATCACATGAATCTCATCACATTCAACTCATAGTATGCTGTACTTTTCTTTCCCCTCAATGTGTCATGTGTGTAGGATGTCTAGGTAGTGCAAAAAGGTGGGCCCAATCAGGATGAGCACTTGGCCTGAAAATTGAACAGGTCGACTCAGCGAGTAGGGCGACAACCAATGATCTGACCCAACATACAGCTGTTGCCCAACTGATGTGGAGATACGCCTGTTTTTCATGGTGGAATCCACATTTTGCAAGAAAGAATTGGATGTTCTACGCATGTGTAATTCCCACTGGCAACGGTATATCATGCTAAATTAGCTTTCTGTGCAGTTTTTGGTCTTATACAAAAAATTTTATGACTCTCTGGCTCGATTTGAAACTGGTAAAATTCACTCAACCAACAAGCTATGCAACTGTTAATTGTTTGATTTCTCATTTTCTAAGAGTAATAGCAAAGATAACTAATTAAAATTTCCTTCCTATTTCAGTTTATTGGCATTAACTACCGAGTCCAGTCCTGTTGAGTCTTTGAGTCAACCTGACCCAAAACCCAAATGAACATTGAGTCAAGTCGACTTTTCAGGTTTTTAAACTATGGCCTATAATCAACATATTACATGGCTGAAATATGTGAAATTCAGAGATAATCAACTGTTAAGCCACTATCGGCCTTCCTCTACCATCTTTGCCTTCACGAATGAGTTAAGTTCACTGCACTAATCATTATGAGATTTAACTATTTGATTTATACAGGTTCCTTTGTATTTTTAACTGCTAGATTATAATATTTTTGGATGTGTTTCTGTAAAACTGCAACTAGAAACAGCATTGCTTTGAAAATATACAACCTTCATATTTGCTTTCCAAGAAAGTTTCAGGATGGCAAATAGCCAACATTTGGCATTAAGGACTTTTCCTCAATTATTGGAAGACTATGAACTGAAATTGACCGTGGAAATTGTGGGTTTAGATTCAAATGGAGTGATTTAAAAATATATTGATTTGATTTTCTACCTGACCGATTGGTGGATTTTTAATGGATGGCCAGATGGAAACAATCAATAGTAAAATAAAAAATAAAAAAATTCAACAAATAAATGCTAGTTAATCAGAGATTAGAAACAAGAAATTAATCTGAAGTGTGGAGAGTAACCTATCTAATGTAATTCCTACAAATTGAATGGTTAGATTGAGCTCATATATGCCATGCGTACTGTATGTACCACCAGTCAGATTCAAGCACATAAAATGAAAAATTAATGATGTGTATGTTAGAAATCTTCACCTACAAACCACTTGTGATTCACACCAGTGCTAAGCATTCAAACATCAAAAGCTCTCATTGCAAAGCTTGTAGGAATGGCATGTGACCATTTAATGGATTGCAGGTGAAGATTCCTCTTCTATAGTAAACATTTCACCAGTATTACAGTATCTCATGGGCAAAAGAGGAGATAGAAACTTTGTCAGTAAAAGGTCACCTTATGTCGTTTCAATAATTGGCAGGGCTGGTCGTCAGTGGGTTGATCCTTGGGACAGGGACATGGTATTTTCATTGCCTCATATGGTTCTGGTGAATGTAAAACATTAGGGGGTATTAATATAGTCATCTATCAATAAAGGCCCTGACTTCTCAATAATTGCATCAATAAATTAAGTGGCTGACTCCTATATCCATTTCCACCATTTTCTAAATGTGGCATAGATCATTTGATCCAGACCATCCATATTGCAGAACATATAGAATATGGAGTGTATCCCAAGGCAAACTGATTGAATGGACCTAATCGTCCAATTGGTGGCCCTCAAATGCACAGTTAAAAAATTGAAATGGTCAGTGAACTAAATTCAATGGCCGATGCTATATGGTTAAGATTGTCCAATCAGTGTAATTTTCAGCACACGCTTCATTTATAAACAGAACTGTGAAAGGGCAGGCCCATGCAAAGAAACAAACATGCCTCCCTGGCCAAATATGCCTGTACTAAATGCGCCATTCTTCTTTGTGCTTTCATTGCCGTTCAAATAGCTATAAATGGTACTTCGGGTACACTTCCAAATCGAAATAGTAAAATATCTACAGAGACATGTAAACATGTTGGATTTTCTGGATTTCAATACCTATGCTAACCCAGGATCAAAACATTGACCCATATGTATCTACCTATTACAATTGTTTTTTTTTTTTTTTTTTTTTTTTTGAAATTTCTAATTGAATGTGTTCAGAGTTACAAAAGCGTCAGCTCTTTCTTGCCTGTTATGGTGCTTGCTCCTCAGGTGGAGAAATGAATTGTGGATATGGCCCAAGTACTTTCAGGCTCTTGTAAATGAAAGCAACTGCTCCTAAGGCATCTTCTTCTAAGAGGAAATCCAAGGATGGAGATGAAGATGGTTCAAAAACTTTTGTGCTCCTAAGAAGTTTTCAAGGGTAAGCATTCCACTTGAGCTTTAGATTTTCTTCATTTTGAGCTTGTGCTCTAAAATTAGCTGAAATTTTGATTGGATGGTGTGGATAAAATACATGCATCACGCTGTGCCCATTGAGCTTTAACACCAACTACCTGGCTTGTGTTGGGATCACCAGCCAACTATTGATACGTTGCACATCTGAGTTGTGAAAACTGACCTGACTTTTATGCGAGGTGATCTAGATCCAAATACAGTATCACAGCTAATGGAAAGCTCAGATGCCACACGTGTATCATGTTGTAATACATGCCCACATGTATAAATTAGCAAACCTCCATTGTGGGACTATCACTTCTGATGGACGGACTGATATGTTACTGGTCAAGTGTTGAGGGTCAAATATTGCATATCAGACCCAATTATTACCTGAATTTATGAACATGATACTATTTAATGCACCAGTTTAATCGTGTTTGTGATGCAAGGTGTATTTACGAGCATAGACTGAAAAAGGATGCTAAAAGCATGGATTTAACGTTCAGAATGCACCAAGGCAAGGGACGGACTCCAAGGGACCAAGATCGACGGAATTACACGCCAGGGATCCGCGAAAATTGAGAAACTGAAGCTCAAGCGGCCTGAAAGTCAGCCAGAAGTATGCTTAGTATCTTTTCTGATATGGTAGGGCAATATCTAGAGGTCTTCATGGCTCGAGGACCAAAAACTAACCGTACACGTCAAATTTCAGCCATTGGATCCTCGTGAAAGTGGCTGAACTAACAGATCAGTCCATAAAATCCTGATTTGGGGCCCACCCGCTGTCCAGATACGCTTTAACTTTGGCCCCCACGGTTCAAATGAAATGGAGAACAAGATGAATGGTGTGGATTTCTCATAATCATTATACAGTGTATATACTACACTTTTTGCACTAAGAGTGCATGGCAACACAGGGACGCGAACTCTGTTTACGTGAACTCTGTTTCTGTCATGAAACAGAGATTGAGGATGATCTCAGTGGGCCATCATCATGGTCCAAATGCTCAATCCGAGCCGTCCATCATGCAGAGGGGCTCGATTTAGCCAAACCCATGTTGACTTTATGCACTCATGCATGCACACTTGTTGGTTTCAATGGTCACAAATGGACTGCCCTACAACTATTGCAGCTGATTTCTTCCGTGGGTCACGCCGAATCTGATCCAAAATCTATCCCTTTTACCAAAATTTTGTCACGAATCTAATGGACGGTTTGGATTTCTCAAGAGACAAGGTAAGTGGGCCCCACTAGTAGCTCAGCGCAAGACCTGCGCAGGCAGAGAGTCCAAACAGCGCCCGGACGCTGCCGCTCTCCGTGGCCCCTTTTATGATGTCAATCACGACCGGATCAATGATCCAGACCGTTCAAATGATAGAGTAGGAGATCCTGAACCCCACCAAGAAGTCCGATTCCGATTTTGGACGATCAATCGTCCAAAATCTCAAGCTAAACGGAAGTACTTTTCTGCGAAATTCTCGGCTGCGTCAGCTGTGTCTGCGTAAACGAATTTGTTTCCGTTTCGAATACAACAACCTCGCTCCTCCGTCCCTAGCAAGGGATAAAAGGAAGAAAAGAGAGAGCTTTGGGGGGACAGTGGGGCAGGGAGGAGAATCAGTGCTCGTTTTGGTTTTAAACGGCAGAGAAGTGTTCTTTGAAGGAGTTTTGGTTTGGTGCTAGGTGGCTGGAGGCTGGGGACGAGTAAGGTTGCAGGACGTGGCTGGTCTTTAGCTGGCACATGTGAAAGAGAGAGAGCACAGGAGCTGGCTCGTTTTTGGCTTTGACGAAGGGAGGATTGAAAGAAGAAAGAAAAGAGACAGGGAGCTACGGCTGCTGCTGAGTGGGAAGGCTGGATCTGTTCTTCTCTTTCCTTCTTGTTCTTTTCTATTTTTTTTTTGTTTATTTACTTTGTCTAAGGGGTTCTAGCATGATCATGCTAGGCTAAACCTCTTAGCTAGGGCTAAGAGGTGAAGCTTGTAGCTTGATGGGAGATTTTTCTGCTTGTGCCTGTTGTTAGACTGAAATAAGATTGATTTGAGTATAATTAAGGGATTGTTTTTAGTGTTTAATGGTCTGTTGTGACTGAAATTACAATGGGTCTGTGATAACTGTAAGCATGTTTCTTTTCTTTTATGTGCATAATGTTAGGAAGCCCTGTTGTTCACCATCGTCCCATGGGCATGGTAGGATGACAGTACCCTTCCTAACCTTCATACATTGTTGATTGGTTGGAAATTAGTTTAATTCTATTGTTTACTTTGTCTCCTGGGCATGGTTTGGTGATGGAATCCATTCTAATTCATACACCTTTCATCTCTTGAAAACCAGATCAAGTAAGTTCAGTTTGATTTCCATGATTCCTGATGCAGGCAAAAGATCTCCCTGATCTCTACGAGTGGATCCTCTGAATCCCTAGTTTTCCTTCCTTTGAATTACTTAAGTTTTAGATAATTATTCCACAAATTATTCCCTAAGTTTTATTTGATTTAGATAGCATCTTAGTCTAGTTCTAGTTATACTTGGTTTCAGATAACGTACAAGTTTCAGTCCCTGTGGATTCGACCTCGGTCTTACCGAGTTTATTACTACATCACAACCCTATACTTGGGGAGTGAACAAGTTTTTGGCGCCGTTGCCGGGGACTGATAGTTACGATTTTCTGAAATTAATTAGCTTTAGAATTAGGATAAGATTAGGATTTTATTAACTTTAGTTTTAGATTTTTTCTATTTGATTTTTAGAACTAACTTGTTTCCTGTTTTGTAGGATCCTGACATAAGTCCATAAATTGGTAATTCCTCCATAATCTCCTTACTTTTTCTATCTTTTAGAATTAGGGTTTGAATTTTATAGATTTTTTTTTTTAATATCCTCCCATCTGTAGGAAATAGTTTAAAACTAGGTTATTTCTTAATTAATTTTCTACTTTTAGTAACTTTCTAATTTTAGAAACTAATTTGTTTCCTAATTTATTTTTAGAATTTGTGTTTAGAAACTAACCTTCCTATTTAGTAGGCCTTTAAGATAGAAATCTCTAATTCAGGTAAGCTCCTTCCCTACTGTCTATTTTTCAATTCTCTTTTAGTTTAGAAATTTCCACGTTCTTTTAAGAATCCCTTCTTTTAGAAATTAATTTACTGTTATTTTTCTTCTCTTTTTAAGAATCTAACTTATTCTTGTTTTATTTTGCAGGTTTTTAACTTAGGACTCCAATTTGGTAATTTCTTTCCAACTCTCTCTTTCTTTCTAGATTTTCTTTTCCTTTTTAGGATTAGGCTTTGAATTGAGGGCTGCGAGTGTTTCATGCCCAAGTGGGCCCGTGACAACACTCGACGTCTCTTGACTGAAGGAGGAGTGGTTGAGGGGTTGACTATCCATCGCAGGATTAGACACCGCTCGAAATCCCCTGAGTTAACTGAGGTATGGCTGAAGACCAACCTCCTCTACTCCCACCCGGGGTGGAGGATACCCAAGATGAGAATGAGGTGCAACAGGGCACCCCGCCTCGTACTTTACGAGATTTTCGCAACCGGCGGGAGTGAGTATGCCCTCATGCATGATTTTTCCTGAAAACACAGAACAAATGGACATCAAGCCAGGAGTTATCCAACTCCTTCCCAAATTCCATGGACTTGAATCTGAAAGTCCATATTTACATTTGAAAGAGTTCGATGAGATAATAGCTACATTATGTTTTCCTAATGTATCTGAGGATACAATTAGGCTGAAACTCTTTCCTTTTTCCTTAAAAGGGAAAGCTAAGACGTGGTTACATTCACTACGTCCTAGATCCATTGGCACATGGAACGACATGCAGAGGGAATTCATAAAAAAATTCTTCCCACATCATAAAACGATTACCCTCAGAAAAGCGATCATGAACTTTGCCCAAAAGGAAGATGAAACATTCTTTCAATGTTGGGAAAGATTCAAAGATTTGGTCAGTTCATGCCCACAACACGGATTTGAAACGTGGCGCATTACAAATTTTTTCTATGATGGACTGACATCTTCCATGCGCCAAATGGTCGAGACAATGTGTAATGGAGAGTTCATTAATAAAGATATCGACGAGGTATGGGACTACCTCGACATTGGCTGAAAAACACAATCTTGGGACTATTACCCAAAGTCGAACACCACGTCTAGGCCGACTCAATTAAAGGAGAAAGGTGGATTATACCTCTTGAAAGAAGAGGATGATCTCAAGTGTAAAGTGACTACGCTCATAAGGAAAGTTGAGGCCATGGAAGGAAAGAAGGATAAGGTCAATGAAATTGTTTTCGGCATCTGTGATTGCAACATTCACACAATTGAAAACTGTCCTACAATACCCGCCTTTCGAGGAGTGTTGAATGAACAAGCCAATGCCGTAAATAACTATCAAAGACCTTTTACTGGACCTAACTCCAACACATACAATCCTGGCTGGAAAAATCATCCAAACTTTAGTTGGAGGAATGGACAAACGGCGACTCCTCCAGGTTTCTTCAATCAAAATCCAAATCAAGTGAAACCTCAAGAGGAACCGGTTCAAAATCCCATACAAGAGCCGGCTCAGGCAATGCGTGGAATTACAGATTTTATGCAAAAGATAGATTCTCGTATGACGGTTCTAGAAAAGGGGATGCTTCCTGCACAACCTCTCCCCAATCCTAAACCGCAATACGAGAATAATGATCCCAGCTCTTCAAATCAGATGGGACATGCTAAATCCATCACCACTCTTAGGAGTGGGAAGATCATTGATAAAACTTTTCCGGTTAGGCCGAAAAGCCTCAAGAACCAAAAGAGGACAACAATGATGGATCCGGTGATGCCCCACAAAAAGTAGAACCGGAACTTCTAGAGAAGCCAGTTGCTCCATTCCCCAACGGTTGGTTTCACCAAAACCTCTCTCTAACTCTCGGGATATCCTAGAGGTGTTGAAACAAGTGAAAGTCAACATTCCTCTACTTGATGTCGTTAAACAGATACCTTCATATGCCAAATTCCTAAAAGACTTATGCACGACCAAGCGACGGAAAATTATTCAAAAGAAAATCTTCTTGATCGAGAAAGTGAGTGCCATCCTGAAGCAAGACATGCCGCAGAAATTCAAGGATTCCGGTAGCCCAACCATATCATGTGTAATCGGGAACCATCGAATTGATCACGCACTTCTTGACTTAGGAGCGAGCGTCAATCTGATTCCATACTCGTCATACAAACAGTTAGGTTTGTGGGAATTAAAACCCACCCTAACCACACTACAACTTGTCGATCGCTCTGTTCGTGTACTAAGAGGGATAATTGAGGATGCGTTGGTCCAAGTTGATAGATTTTACTACCCTGTAGATTTTATCATCCTGGACACCGAACCCATCAATAACATGAGCACTCAGATTCCTGTCATTCTTGGTCGCCCATTCCTTGCCACATCAAATGCAATTATCAATTGTAGGAATGGTATCATGACTATGTCTTTTGGAAATTTGACATTGGAGTCAAACATTTTTTTAATAACGGCAGCAACCTCAGAGGATGATGACGATTTCCACGACATTAACATGATTGACTCTTTCGTGGAAGATACGATACCCCTGACCTTATCCTCTGACCCTCTAGAGACGTGCCCGGCCCACTCCCATGATTTTGATGATGACATGATTAGGGAGACGTGCGCCTTGCTTGATATTGCACCGGTACTTGAAGTTAACCGATGGAGGCCACAATTTGAAGAATTACCCCAAACGGATATAGTGCCTCTACCGTTTAACCTTAAGGCACCGAAGCTTGACCTAAAACCTTTGCCCTCTAATTTGAAATATGTCTATTTAGGTCAAGATGAGACATACCCGGTGGTAATTTCTTCCCACCTTGAGCAAGAATAGGAGAATATGCTTATTTCTACTCTCATTGAGCACAAAGGAGCCCTTGGATGGTCGATTGCGGACCTCAAGGGAATTGACCCTTTGATTTGTACTCACCACATTTATCTAGAAGATAATGCGAAGACCTCCTGGCAACCACAACGTAGATTAAGTCCAAACATAAAGGATGTGGTTAAGGCCGAGGTTCTTAAGCTATTGGATATGGGTATCATATATCCTATATCCGATAACTAATGGGTGAGTCCAACTCAGGTGGTTCCTAAGAAGTCCAGAATCACCATCGTAGCCAATGTCGACAATGAACTCGTGCCAACTAGAGTCACTACTGGTTGGAGAATGTGCATTGACTACAGGAAGTTGAATACCGTCACAAGGAAAGACCACTTTCCCTTACCATTCATTGATCAGATCCTGGAAAGGTTAGCTGGTCATTCCTATTATAGTTTTCTTGACGGGTATTCGGGCTACAACCAGATAGAGATAGCCCCTGAAGACCAGGAAAAGACCACATTTACATGTCCCTACGGCACCTTTGCCTATCGAAGGATGCCATTCGGACTATGTAATGCCCCTGCCACTTTTCAGCGATGTATGCTTAGTATTTTTTCTGACATGGTGGGGCAATATTTAGAGGTCTTCATGGACGATTTCTCTGTTTACGGTCCATCTTTCAGCAAGTGCTTGGAAAGTCTTAAATGTGTGCTGAAAAGATGTGAAGAGAAGAACTTGGTACTCAATTGGGAGAAGTGCCATTTCATGGTTCAGAAGGGAATTGTCCTTGGGCATATCATCTCGTCCAAAGGAATCGAGGTAGATAAGGCAAAAATAGATCTTATCTCTAACCTACCTCCACCCAAGAACATCAGAGACGTGCGATCCTTTTTAGGACACGCAGGATTTTACAGGCGATTCATAAAGGACTTTAGTCTTCTCTCTCGTCCTTTATGTAATCTTCTTCAAAAGGATGCTCCGTACGAGTGGACTGAGCAGTGCCAGGAAGCTTTCACCAAGCTTAAGGGCACGTTAACCACTGCACCTATCATGCAGCCACCCGACTGGAGCCTCCCTTTTGAGCTTATGTGCGACGCTTCTGATTATGCTCTTGGGGCGGTCCTAGGCCAGAGAAAAGATAAGAAGCCCTACGTCATTCATTACGCGAGTAGGACTCTAAATCCTGCCCAGGTGAACTACTCGACTACGGAAAAGGAACTCTTAGCTGTAGTGTTCGCCTTGGACAAATTTAGGTCCTACTTGATCGGATCCAAGATCATTATCTACACAGATCATGCGGCACTTAAGTATCTTCTTTCTAAGAATGATTCTAAGCCCCGCCTGATACGATGGATCCTCCTACTTCAAGAATTCGATTTGGAAATTAAAGATAAAAAGGGAGTAGAGAACGTAGTGGCTGATCACCTTTCTCGCCTTAATACCTCTGAGTCCCTTGAGACGACGCATATCAATGATATGTTCCCTGATGAACAACTGTTCAGAGTCTCCCATTCACCTTGGTTCGCTGATATTGCTAATTATCTTGTTACAAGTGCCATACCGACACAGTGGACTGCGCAAGATAAGAAGAAATTTTTTTCCGAGGTGCGCAACTTTTTCTGGGATGATCCTTACTTATTTAAATATTGCCCAGACCAAATTCTAAGGAGATGTGTACCAGACGATGAGCATCAGAGCATCATCTCCTTCTGTCACTCAGAGGCCTGTGGTGGTCACTTTTCGCTAAAAAGACCACGGCCAAGATTCTGCAGTGTGGCTTTCTTGGCCCACTATGTTTAGGGATACTCATGAGTTTTGCAAAGCTTGTGAGCGTTGTCGAAATTGGGAGCATTGTCCGTCGAAATATGATGCCTTTGAATCCCATTCTTATCATTGAAGCATTTGATTCTGGGGCATCGATTTCATGGGACCATTCCCCAATCGTTTGGAAATCAGATATTTTGCTCGCCGTGGATTATGTCACTAAATGGGTTGAAGCGAGTCCGTGTCGAAAGAATGACCATCGCACGGTCATTAAATTCCTGAAAGAGAACATCCTTTCTCGATTCGTAACGCCTCGAGCCATCATTAGTGATGGTGGCTCACACTTTTGTAATAGACCATTCGAGAGCTTAATGAAGAAATACGGTATCTCTCATAAGGTGAGCACCCCATACCATCCACAGACAAGTGGACAAGTTGAGATTTCTAATAGGAAAATTAAACACATTTTGGAGAAAACGGTTAACCCCGATCGTAAGGATTGGTCAATCCGATTGACCGATGCCTTATGGGCATACCGTATTGCCTTTAAAACTCCTATTGGAATGTCTCCCTTTAGACTTGTCTATGGGAAAGCTTGTCACTTGCTGTGGAGTTGGAATAAAGCATACCGGGCGATCAAAAATCTTAATTTCAATCGGACAACGCTGGCTCGCTACGCAAACCGCAATTGAATGAACTTGAAGAAATCCTAACGATGCATACGAGAATTCGAGAATTTACAAGGACGGGATGAAGGCGTTTCATGATCAACATATTCTACGAAAATCATTCACGCCAGGCGGAAAGTCCTTTTGTATAATTCTCGATTACATCTCTTTAGGGTAAGCTTCGATCTCGTTGGACCGGCCCTTACATTGTTATTCTGCTTATCCTCATGGGGCCGTCGAGATAAGAGATCCCGACAATGGCAAGGAGTTTAAAGTAAATGGACATCGTTTAAAGCCATTTGTTGAGAAATTTGATTCAGAGGACATGTCCATGCCTCTGACTGATCCTGTTTACCAGGACTGATCTCCTAGTCTGATGGAGGTATAGGTAGGTTTATCGCTTTCATAGGATTATGGTAGTTGCTTTGGTCTGGCTGAAGACGTAAACTTAGCGCTCCTGGGAGGCAACCCAGCTCTTCATTTCACTTTTCTCATTCATTAGTTCAATGTTTGTGGGTAACATTACTGCAAACCCTCACGAGACTACAACTCGTCCACTAGGGGTAACCTAGGGGTTTAAAGGCTTGTTGCATGCGCTAAATGTAATCGAGAGCACCTGTGAAAGTGGTATAGGTAGGATTTTATTTTTGTTAGTTTTGTGTCACTTTCTCTCTCGTGCTGACCGGATTCCATGCTGCGATCTCTTGGAAAGTGTCCCTCTTGATTCTCCATCCAGGTACTATCTTTCCATCACTCCTCTTATATTTTTGTTGTCCCATGTGCATTGCATGCTTATTTTTTTTACATTGAGGACAATGTAGATTTTAGGTTGGGGGTGGGAGATTAGGTTTCCTAATCAGCATTTTCTTAGTCTTGAACAAAAATTGTGAAATTTTTAAAATTTTTCTGGACTTTCTTGTGAATTCGAAGTGATTTTGACAGGCCATCTAGGGCACTTAGAATTTCAAGATGCGTGATGTTGGTACTTCATGACTTTTGGATTCAGTTATCTATTAAATTTCACAGCTAAGTTTGAATTGTTAATCCATTATTAGAATTGTGAACATTGGTTGAGTCATGAATTCGCAGGACACATCTCACTTGCATATTAAGGTTTCAGTTCGATATTAAAGGATTAACTTGGTAATCACTAAACATGAAAGGAACCAACTTGAGAAATTGAATGAATTGGGCGAATAGTCTTTACCATAGGTTTGCTCCCTATAGATGAGGATTCGATTCCCCATAAATGATATGTGAAAAAGTTGGGTGTACAGTCTTTACCTTAGGTTTGCTCCCTGTAGGTGAGGATTTGATCCCTCTTCTTAGCGTTACTTCTAATGAAAAAAAAAAAAAAAAATCAAAAATTAAAAGAATAAAAAGATAAGGTGTAAGCCAAGTTGGGTTATCGTGATTTCTCTTAATTGTTACCAATGATATCCTTAAATATCAAGGTGAATCTTAATGTTGACAAGTCGAGATTGGACTATACATCCATGGAAATCAATATTTAGAATTATTCTAATTGATGGACTAATATTTTGAACTTGATTATGAAGTTTACCGTGAGCTTGATTTCAGGAAAAAGTAATGCCAACATTCATGAATCTTAGAATTCGAGTATTTGAACTATTTTTCATAAATCTCTTGAGTTGTAGAAATTATCCTGTAATTCTCAATTTATTTTTCGCATACTTTGCTCGGGACTAGCAAAATGCTGGTTGGGGGTTGTGTTGAGGGTCAAATATTGCATATCAGACCCAATTATTACCTGAATTTATGAACATGATACTATTTAATGCACCAGTTTAATCGTGTTTGTGATGCAAGGTGTATTTACGAGCATAGACTGAAAAAGGATGCTAAAAGCATGGATTTGACGCTCTAGAATCACCAAGGCAAGGGATGGACCCCAGGGGAGCAAGATCAACGGATTTACACGACAGAGATCCGAAAATTGAGAAACTGAAGCTCAAGCGGCCTGAAAGTCAGCCAGAATGCAAGATCACTGGGTTTTCATCATTTGTTTGGCTCGAAACTTTATACATGGCTCGAGGACCAAAAACTAACCGTACACGTCAAATTTCAGCCATTGGATCCTCGTGAAAGTGGCTGAACTAACAGATCAGTCCATAAAATCCTGATTTGGGGCCCACCCGCTGTCCAGATACGCTTTAACTTTGGCCCCCACGGTTCAAATGAAATGGAGAACAAGATGAATGGTGTGGATTTCTCATAATCATTATACAGTGTATATACTACACTTTTTGCACTAAGAGTGCATGGCAACACAGGGACGCGAACTCTGTTTACGTGAACTCTGTTTCTGTCATGAAACAGAGATTGAGGATGATCTCAGTGGGCCATCATCATGGTCCAAATGCTCAATCCGAGCCGTCCATCATGCAGAGGGGCTCGATTTAGCCAAACCCATGTTGACTTTATGCACTCATGCATGCACACTTGTTGGTTTCAATGGTCACAAATGGACTGCCCTACAACTATTGCAGCTGATTTCTTCCGTGGGTCACGCCGAATCTGATCCAAAATCTATCCCTTTTACCAAAATTTTGTCACGAATCTAATGGACGGTTTGGATTTCTCAAGAGACAAGGTAAGTGGGCCCCACTAGTAGCTCAGCGCAAGACCTGCGCAGGCAGAGAGTCCAAACAGCGCCCGGACGCTGCCGCTCTCCGTGGCCCCTTTTATGATGTCAATCACGACCGGATCAATGATCCAGACCGTTCAAATGATAGAGTAGGAGATCCTGAACCCCACCAAGAAGTCCGATTCCGATTTTGGACGATCAGTCGTCCAAAATCTCAAGCTAAACGGAAGTACTTTTCTGCGAAATTCTCGGCTGCGTCAGCTGTGTCTGCGTAAACGAATTTGTTTCCGTTTCGAATACAACAACCTCGCTCCTCCGTCCCTAGCAAGTGATAAAAGGAAGAAAAGAGAGAGCTTTGGGGGGACAGTGGGGCAGGGAGGAGAATCAGTGCTCGTTTTGGTTTTAAACGGCAGAGAAGTGTTCTTTGAAGGAGTTTTGGTTTGGTGCTAGGTGGCTGGAGGCTGGGGACGAGTAAGGTTGCAGGACGTGGCTGGTCTTTAGCTGGCACATGTGAAAGAGAGAGAGCACAGGAGCTGGCTCGTTTTTGGCTTTGACGAAGGGAGGATTGAAAGAAGAAAGAAAAGAGACAGGGAGCTACGGCTGCTGCTGAGTGGGAAGGCTGGATCTGTTCTTCTCTTTCCTTCTTGTTCTTTTCTATTTTTTTTTGTTTATTTACTTTGTCTAAGGGGTTCTAGCATGATCATGCTAGGCTAAACCTCTTAGCTAGGGCTAAGAGGTGAAGCTTGTAGCTTGATGGGAGATTTTTCTGCTTGTGCCTGTTGTTAGACTGAAATAAGATTGATTTGAGTATAATTAAGGGATTGTTTTTAGTGTTTAATGGTCTGTTGTGACTGAAATTACAATGGGTCTGTGATAACTGTAAGCATGTTTCTTTTCTTTTATGTGCATAATGTTAGGAAGCCCTGTTGTTCACCATCGTCCCATGGGCATGGTAGGATGACAGTACCCTTCCTAACCTTCATACATTGTTGATTGGTTGGAAATTAGTTTAATTCTATTGTTTACTTTGTCTCCTGGGCATGGTTTGGTGATGGAATCCATTCTAATTCATACACCTTTCATCTCTTGAAAACCAGATCAAGTAAGTTCAGTTTGATTTCCATGATTCCTGATGCAGGCAAAAGATCTCCCTGATCTCTACGAGTGGATCCTCTGAATCCCTAGTTTTCCTTCCTTTGAATTACTTAAGTTTTAGATAATTATTCCACAAATTATTCCCTAAGTTTTATTTGATTTAGATAGCATCTTAGTCTAGTTCTAGTTATACTTGGTTTCAGATAACGTACAAGTTTCAGTCCCTGTGGATTCGACCTCGGTCTTACCGAGTTTATTACTACATCACAACCCTATACTTGGGGAGTGAACATCAAGCTATTTGATGCTCTAGCTATGTTTGACACTCGATACACAGGCATTTAGAAATGGTACACATGGCATCAACTCAAGTTAGAACCACTGTCTATGAGTTATAGCCCAAAAGTTAGATCGGTCCAATAATCCTAAACGCCAATTCTAAGACGTTTGTTGAAATAGAAACATTAGATTGCTTTTAAGTGCCTGATTATCATCGATGACACTGCTAGAGTATCCATGTTTTTTTTTTTTTTCCAAATCATTGTCTTTTGGAATTAGAATTTAATTCTAGAGTGAGTCCAGATTCTCTGCCGCTGGGAAATAGGGATTACTCACTTCCCAATGAAAATGTAGTAAGTAGGAAATCCCTGTTTCCCAACAGCAGAGGATCCAGATTCTTTTAGAGCTAATTTTCACTTTTAGCAACTTGGAATTTGGCCAGAATTCAATTTCTTATTTTAAGCGATTTACGATTATTTCTAAATGCAGCTTTTCAAATTCTCACAGATTGGATTCAAATTTCAAGTCATCAATTGGATTCAAATTTCGAGTCATCAAAAACAACTTGATACACTGAAATTCTTATGAATCCAATTGCTAGATGTGGGTTCTTCAAAATTGTTGTTACCAAGCCACACCTAAATTCCTTCGAATACATCTCCAACCTCTTTTCCATCTCCATCTAACTCTTTATACTCGCTCTTTGAAGCTACGGGTGCTGTTGAAGAAGAAGGAGACAAGTTTTGTTCTTTTGCCAGAGAAGAAGGTGATAAGATTTTTTCCTTTTGTCATTTATCAATCATCAGTCACATGCTCTTCTCACAACATTTTCGGCTGGAATACCTTCACACGTAATTTTAGTTACTCGGTGAACATTATAGATCCCATGTTTCATATGTCACACGTGTATGGAATAACTATTTTTTTTTAATGTACCCACTGAATTTATAAACCCCCATTTGTTTTGCTTCTGGTCATATAATAATTCTAATAGAAAGAACATATGATGGGTGTATTTTTATGGGGTGGTAATAGTCAAGGTACTTTCTTAGATTGATCTGAACCGTTTATGTTCTTACCACTACCATATAGAAATGACACTTTCTTGTAATCTGCATCATTGACTATTTGAATCTTGAATTTGAGCATGAGTCATTACAAATTTTGCTTTTCAATATTCCATGTTGGTCTTGGTAGGGGTGAATTGTCAATTCAGTACGTTCATTTAATTGCCATGTTGTTGATGGAAAATAAATAGAAATACACAAATTAGATGATCCTAGCCATCTGGTTGACAAATTCCAAACCAACATGCCAAAAAATGGTTAATAGCTCACATTTGGTGAGAGGAGAAGAAATTTAAGCTTGGATTGCCTAACAAAATATTTTTATTGGGGAGCATGATCTGAGATGGATCCTACTAGATGGACTCAATTGACACATGACCATAACCCATGTATGGTACAGGTGTTCTAATGGCTCTGCTTTGTCAACTTTCTTGTTTTGTTACCATTTCCTTTTGTAGTGGTATGTCCACAAGGACCTCCCCCGTTACATATGATCAATCCATCTGATGCTTCTAAGCATACATGACCATAACAAAAACAGGTAGGGCAACTCATCAAGTGGGCCACACATTTATAAAAATAAAAAAAATAAATGATTTAGAAAAGTATAGCAATGGCTCACATTGTCTACTTGTCGGCAGTTTCTTCTAGTTAATCACTATCTTTGGAGTGTTCAAATTTGAGAAACGATCTATTTAGGCATCCAAGTCCTATCTAGCTAATTGGTATTTGCTTCACTTTTGAGTTTCATCCTACTATTTTCTTTGTGAAGGAACATCAGTATGGGGGATTACTGAGTCATGACTTAAAGAAATCCAAGGCATCTTCTTCTAAGAGGAAATCCAAGGATGGAGATGAAGATGGTTCAAAGAAGAGAAAATCAAAGAAGAAAAAGGATCCTAACGCATCAAAGAGAGCTATGTCTACTTTCTTGTTCTTCTCACAAGTCGAAAGAGATGCCTTTAAAAGTTGTTTTTGGTATGCATCAAAGAGAGCTGTCTACTTTCTTGTTCTTGTTCTTCTCACAGACATCTAAGCTGCTTTTGGTATGCCATGCTGGTTTTTACCTCTTGTTGCCTTTAAAAGTTTTTGGTATGCCATGCATGTGCTTTTCTATTGTGTAGAACCTTCTCAAATAGGTTGGTTCGTTCAGGGCTTTGGAGAAATGGGTATATCTAGAAATGGATGTCTGCATTGATCAACACATCCATTTCTAGATATACCCATTTCTTCAAAGCCCCGAACGAACCAACCTATTTAAGAAGGTAAATCTACACAATAGAAAAGCAAGAAATATATCATCCAAATTCAATGGTTGATATGTTATATGTTTATAGAATCGCCGACAGCTAAAAACCGTCGAAAACGCTGATGGTTTTAGGCCGTCGCTACCGACGGTTTTTAGCCATTGAAAACGCTTACGGTTTTAATGCGTTGGCACCCTTTGCCGACGGACCTTGTGCTGGCTAAAAGCTGTCGGGGAAGGTCATTGCCAACGGTTTTTAACCGTTGGCGTTGCCTTGTTTTCTGGTAGTGCATCTAAGCACAAAATTCCTAGCTACTCTTATTAATGCTCAAGCATAGTATTATGATATGGTGCATGCCCGCACCATCCAATACTCCCTCAAGTAACACCATTTAACATTCGCATATGTTCAACACTCCCTCAATGTGACCTTGACTGCTAAGTCGCCAACCTAACTAATGCGATGCGGTTATGATTATATTAGCCAAGTGTTTAGTTATATTTATTCATCCAGCAGGTTTGGAAAAACTGGGACACCCTAACGAAGTAATACCCTATCCTACTCACAATGTCCAAGTGGTATTGGCGGCCTTGCGCCTGCGATCCTTAATGCGTTTGGGTTTGTCACTTTCAGAAAACTTATACGAAAGGTGGCATTGTAAATTTGGTTTGCTCGCGGTCACTACGGGGAGGCTCGTCACCCCAGCGCAAGCCGACAGTTCGAGCATAGTGTCTCATTCTCCATGCCCGGCTCCTAAGACTTGTAGATCATATCATAGTTTTGTCAGTGAGCACTCCATGTGTGTAGGGTGTCTCAGGTTCAAACAGGCATGATCATACATGGTGAACAGATATGGTTGGTCAGTTAGTGGGCCAATTCAGCTGATTTAGGCGAACTACGAAGTATCTGGCATTAGGTGCGAACATCCCACGTAGTCCAACTATTGTCAACTATCCATGTTCGACCTAAATTGGTCACTACCGCGCGAGTCTTGAAATTTTGTTGGCTAACCTAGAAAAAGGGTAAATCATTTAGCATTTTATAGGAGATCAAAAAGTACTCTTAGTCACAGAAAATTCAGGCATGCATATCAATAAACATAGGCATTCAACTCAATTGAAACTTTTGACAACATGCAGGCATATTACCCCCAAATCGTCGTAATTTTGGGGATAAATCATAACCAATTTCATATAACAGAAAGGGAAGTAAAGAAATGGCAACAGTTCAATAACTTGGCCTAATATAGCATGGAAGCAAAAATTAGTTATTCTAAACATGATTAGGCAAATTCATAGAGAAGTAACTACCAATGAATTTCTTGTTAATCAACATGCACAACAATTTCACAAACGCAATCATTAATTTCACCCTGGGTTCGATAATTGGTCACCTAAGGATAATGGTTTGCACCTAGGAATACTCCGACGGTTCATGGAGCCACTCTATAACATCCTGATTTTCAATGTTTTGGATTTCCAAAAAAAATCCATTAATTTTTATTTTTTTTAAATTTTATTTAATTAACCTAAATATTACTTAATAACTATTAACACTAAATGTCAGTGTATACAGAGGTGGTACCAGTAAAGAGCCGCACCAGTCCGATTAATCAGCCGTAGGAAGCCAATGAATCCGCCCGATCACTTGAACATCAGGTGTAGTGTAACGTCTCGCCCAACCAGAACAGTGCCCTGGGGCATCCACGTAGGATTTACCAAAGGACCGTTTCTTTAAGCCACTCGTAGTGAGGTATCACAAATAAATTAGACCAAGATTAGCCAAATTGAATAGGTCAGACGGGTCCTGATAGAACCTGGTGCGGGCCTCCAAGCCAGATGATCGTTAACACCTAGAACAGCCCGTGCGAGCTATACCGCGACATGGGAAGGTCAGAAAATTATGAAAATTTAGGGAAGCATAAATCTCACTGGGCTTGGGGACCATCGCGAATCACGGACCCAGTGGACACCCAGAAGTGGAATCTGACACTTGCCAAATGCACCCCACTAATGCCAGAATTGGAATCTGACACGGGTAAATAAAATTGAGATTTTAGGCATTTCAGCCGTCGAATTTCTTCCAAATTTATGGTAAAGGTCTAATATATTTTTCTGCGTCCATCCATAAAATCTGGGTCCCGATCGTGGCACGGTGACCGTTGATCGCGAATTAGACCCGTGCGACCAAACCCCATATCCAATCATCCCCAAATTTTGTATGGCCCTTCATCGGGCCATGGAGCACCTATCCTATAAGTTTCATGGCCATAGGGCCACCAGAACTGTCTCGATTCTCCAAACAAGCTCTAGACCGCTCGTTGGTGGACCACTAGTTCCAAAACTATAGAATAATGTCTATCTTACTGGACTTGACGCCCATTGCGGGAGTCGGATCGAGGTACTGTCTAGAACCGCTCAACTTAAACTAAAGGACGAGTGCATGAAAAGTGCAAATATCCTAAAGGAATAAGCTGAAACTTAAGTGAATTGGGTCGTCCACTCTTATGCAAAGTTGAGAGTTTCGGACTGTCGATTTTCGACCAAACTTCACACGTGGAGTAAGGATATTTTTCTGCTCATATCCGTATAACCGCGGCCCCAATCGACCACCGGTGACCATTGAACAGACTTCTAATTATATCGGTCGATCGGCGCATCCAAATGGCGGGTGGATCATATCCATGCGTAGATCATCATTAGGGCCAACTATCCGATGGTGGGTACCGACTCCTACGCCCCGTAGTGGCCCCTAAATGGTAGAAGCACACTCTCTTAGGGCTAGTATAGTGAAAACCCATCCCTTAGGGCCATTTACACCAAACCTGGCACTATATAAAGGCTTCATTTGGGGCACCCTTCTCCCCACACGAAATTGCCCTAGAGAAGGAAAGAGAGAAGAGAGAAAAGGGAGAGAAAGAGGAGAAAGGAGGAGAAAGAGAGAGGAAGAAGAAAGGAAAGGAGTATGTGGTAGGAGGTGGGGCCCAAGGAAGCTCAACCTTGCAACTCTCTACCCATTCTCCAAGGAAACCTCCACCAAACCCACCCATGCCAAGAAGCGGAGGTAAGAATGGTATATTTCCCTTCAATAGAGCAACTTAGTGTAGATTTCTAGGCATTAATGTTGTCTTTCTTTATTTTGATTTAGGAAATGGTGGTTTTACCCAAATCTCCAAATCCTACGATCTCAAAGAATGAAAATCTCCCCTTAAGGTGCGGACTATTATCCTTAGGTGGCCTAGTACCGATTATAGTAAGAGTTTAATGATTTTGTTTGTTAGGTATGATGTATTGAAAAATCTAGAGGAAACCTAGGGATGACATGTTGTTGGAATTGTATGAATTGCATGTTTATTTCTCTTTGATGTTAATCTTGCTTCTCTCATGATCTAGTGTATGGAAGATTACATGCTCATGTTTGGGTGATTTCTTTTTCTCATATGTGTTGCTTCATATTGTGTATGATTCATTTTTTCTTATGTATTTGATCCCTTGAGGTGTAGGAAGTGCTTAACTTCTTCACCAACCCACACCACACACATACACCTTATTCATGATATTAATAGTTTGCTTGCTAGAGAAATTTGAATTGTATGTTGAGCAACATGAGAACATGGTGTTAAATATGCTTGATGTTACATTGGTAGTTGGCATGATATGAATCACTATTCCTACCCTTGGGTTGGTCAGGAAAATGAGGAGAGCGAAGGTGGTTCCGTTGGTAGGACCACCTTGAGGCTAAACCCATGGGTTTGGGCCAGTGCGTGTGGACGGCAGTAGTTAGACTACATGGGTTGCTTGTACCCGATGTTGTTCTGCCACATACGTGCTTGGGCACGTGCGGTTTAGTCCATTGGCTGACCCACCTGGTTTGTTAACCTTGTTTGCTTACATATGTATGAAAATTGGAATACCCTACCACCGTTATAGCCCATCGATAACGAATTGAATATTGATCCACTGTCTCATGAGCCAGGCATGGTGGAATGAGATACTGTGTCCGAGCTGTCGGCCTACGCTAGGGTGACGCGCCTCCCCGTAGTGACCACGAGCGACCCCACATTCAACACCCCCCATGTGCTTGAAGTCTCGGAATGGGGGAAACCTGACGGGGTCAAGGATCGCAGGATCTTGGCCTCACACATTGGGGGGTCTTGGCCTCGTAACTAGTTCAGGGCATTTGATACATGGGGTGTATCAGATTCTCAAATCTGCTGGATGAATGGACTTAACTAAGAACCCGGTTAACATCATCATTGCATGACATTAGCTAGGTTGGCGACTCGGCAGTCGAGGTCGCACTGAGGGAGTGTTGTCATACGCGATCGTTAGATGGAGTCGCTCGAGGGAGCGTTGTGGCGAGGGCATACATCATATCATCTTACATACATGCACATTAACAAGACTAGATAGATGTTTATGATTGACTGCTTTTCATTAAGATCATATTATAATTGATGCCCGTGATAACTTGAGACTAATAGCACCCACTGAGTTGATTACTCACTCCCACTCTGGGATGATGTTTTAAAACACCAACCAGATCCGTCCATAGATGCAGGTGGTGCAGATTATGTGGAGCCTGGTGATGCGAGTCTTGAGGAGGAGGACGAGTTCCCTTACTTCCAGTTGATGAGCGGGACCCCGTCGGTTCAGTAGATGGGTCGTTGGATCACCGAGCAGCGGCTCAGCTATATTCTTTTTGGGCATGCCATTCTTTTTGTGATTTTGTTGGGCGTCACCTTGTGCGTCCGTTTATTTTCTTTTGGTCATGTGTATATAGGTATAGTTGATCTTCTTCCATTTCAGTAGACTTGTGTGGTTGTGCTTCATGTTCCAGAAAATTCTAGAATGCGCATTTAGACTGGATTAATTGCATATTAATGAAAATCGGTTATAAGTGACCCCAGGAACTCGGGAGTTGAGTGTATGCACGACCCCCGATTTCCAGGGCGTTACACACTCCTAAGATTTTGATTTCACGGGTTGGTGTATCGCAGCCCTGCGCCGATAAAATTTGCATATTAGAGTGCATGCAAGTGGCCTAAGATGATGAAATTTGGAAAGGGGCTGGATTAATTACCTCTCTATTGTCAGTGGGCCGCTTCTACGGTGGTGGAGTCATGGGCTCCGATGCGGGCCATGGTATGAGGGAAAATTTCCCCAAATCCAGCTCCTTGGGAGCTCTCTTCTTCTAATCTCTCAACTCCCTCTCTCCCTTGCAACAGAAAAAATCGTATGAGAGTGAGGGAGTGATTTTCAGGCTTATATAGTCTGAAATTTGTTTACATGGCCCTAAGAGTTCTTTTACTAACATGCATCCCCTAGTGGGTTGAATCGTGGTCCATAGGGCTATTCTAGTGGCCCACTAACCCATCAGTGCCATGGGACAGGTGCCCCATTATTGGATGAGTGATTGGTTTGAATTTAGTGGCAATCAGATGTCTTAATTGACCATGGGGGATTTATTTGTGATTGACGGTCACTGATGTTCGATCAGGGCCCAATTATATGGATATGAGCAGGGAAATATCCCTAGCTCATGGCTTGAGTTTGATTGCAATTCAATGGTTGGAAATTCACAACTTCGTAGCTTTAGTGGCGGGCCAACTTACTAAGTTTCAGGTTTTAGATTTCAGATTTCAAAGAGTCGCACCTTTCAAACACTACCTTCACGGTCCAAGTTGTATAGTTTGGGGCACCGTTTGGGTCCACCATCGCGATGGACCCCAAGCCCAGTGAGGCCTATAATTCCCTATAGTTTCGGACTTATTGGATTTTCCATGGGTAACATGCAATCATTTTAGTTTGTTGTAGTAAATTGTTGGAAGAGCCAGCACCGTGGCCCATTTTCGACACAGGTCATAATCAAGTCTAACTATGTTCGTGACTTCATCCTATCGTAACTTAGTGATAGTGACTCTTGCGTCATTTATCCCTAGCTTTTTTTTAGGGCCTTGCACGTATGCTTCATGCAGTTGCCTATTGCCGTCCTGCGGCGATTCTGCTAGTGGATGCCCTAGGACACCACGACATTTGGCCCGGGTGTTACATCTGATGATTTAGGATGTGGCAAAAATACTGATGTAGAGCGGGTCACGTACAATTTCATGGGCAAGATGGACTAGAAAAGTCCTAATCGAAGGTGTAAGTGATCTAGACTGTTAGAACCTTAAAACGGGTGTATCTCACAAATTAGAATGAGTTATCTGCCGTGCCATATATGATTCTGGGGTAGAGAAGCTACTTTAACGACCCAACCTTGCTACGCCGGCCGAATTTGTGAGATTCCATTAGATCGACGATCGAATTTCCATTTAAATTTCTTTTTTTTATTACTTATAGTAAGTTTTAGTTTGATTATAACTCTTTATCCTTTAAGCTTTAGAAGTTGCGTCCAATAGAAAAAGTACTTATAAAACTCAGGAGAGTAGCATGGTTAAGCCAAATAGGACACTTACTATTTTTGGCTGAAAACAATGAGGTCTAGTAGGAATCATGACTGTCTATAAATAGTAAGTTTACTATTTATAACAAGTCACGATTTCTAAGAGTTTTAGTTATAGTATCCTTTCGAAACTTCTCCCTAGGGTTTATGTTACTATTTAAGAGGTTGTAAGCTCATTTTTTAGAATCAATCAATTTATTACGAATTTCTAGAAATTATTTCTATTTTCTTATTTTCCTCCTGGATTTGAGGTATCTCCGTGAGGAGTCCAGAGTAGTTCCGTGGATTTAGAATAGTTATCCCCCTAAGGAAGATGGTTCTTGACCTCATCACATCCATCCCTACGTCAGTTTGGTATCAGAGCGAGGCTTTTCCTCGGATCTATGGCTTCTAACGACGGGTCAGGCAACAATCCCATGAATGGTGCTCCAAGGAATTCGCCTTTAGCGACGATGACTTTCGAAGCAGTGTAGGGAGAGAATTGGAAAGTCATGCAAGGGTTGCAGGCTGCAGACTTGTTCACAACCCCAAGTGTAGGTCGCGATGTAGTAATAATCTCGGTAAGACCATGATTGAATCCACAGGAACTATGCTTGTGTGCTTCTGAAAGTAACTAGAATTGGAACTAGGAGAAGATCTATACCTAAATCTGAATATTTTGAGAGAAGTAATTGTGAATGAATTAATTGAAAATAGTAAAATTAAAGGTGGGAATGAGGGTGCCAAGGATCCACTTGTAGAGATCAGGGAGCCCTCTTACTTGATTCAAGTAACACAATTGGAATTGGAGTCCTATTCTATCCAATTGGAAGATATATTAATAAAACCAAATCTGAACTTCCTTTGAGCTAATTCTCAAAAGAGGAGAGTTATGATAATCGGCAGGGATTCCATCACCAAACCATGCCCAGGAGACAATGATAAATAACGGGATTTACCAATCCCATAATCTCAAAGCAGGAGAATTGTGAAGGTTAGGAAGGATTCCATCACCCTAACATGCCCATGGGACAATGGTGAACAACAGGACTTACTAATTTCTTAATCTCAAATCAGGAAAAGAAGATACCCAAAGCTATTGCAGATCTACTGTAATTTGAGTCACAATAAACCATTAAAAACTGAAAGTATTCCTTAAGAATCAAATTAAAATAAAAGAAGGTTCAACATAAACATGAATCAAAGCAATAGAAACATTCCATCACACTACAAGCTTCACCCCTTAGCCTTAGCTAAGAGATTTGGCCAACCATAGACATGATTGGATCTAAACCCCTAAAAGAAAATATAAAAAACTAAGTAATAAAGGAAGAAAAACCCTTGGTGACGGCTCTCGACCCTTATGCTTCACTCCTTCAAACCCTAAATGATGCCCAGGGATGCCCTGGGGTCTCCTATTTATAGTTGGGGTGATCCAAGTCTCAAACCAAGTTAAGAAATCCAGAAACCGCCTCAAATTTACGCACTCTACGTAACTCTGCGTAAATCGTTCGATGACATTGAATTGGCTTCGATGTCATCGAAGGTGCCTTGAGCTTGTGCTTTTTCGTGTTGTTATAACTTCATCCGGACTTTGTAATCTTCCATATCATCGAACCTACCTTCAATGTCATCGAGCGTCATTTGAGGGATCGAGAATGGGACCAAAACAGTCCTACGAGTTATTCCAATAATTCCCATAAAATTCAATGTCATCGAAGGGGTCTTCGATGTCATCGAACATATCCTCGATGTCATTGAGGGAGCCTTCAAGTAATCGAACACTACGCTCCATATGTCCAGCGAGTTTTGCCAAAAATTCATAGAAAATCCGATGCCATCGAACTGACTTCGATGTCATTGAGCAGAGCTTCAAGTCATTTAACAAGTTCTCGAGTCATCGAGAAATGTTTTCAATTTGTCCAATGACCAACTCAATTTCCATGCAAAAATTCGATGTCATCGACCCGTGTTCGATGTCATCGAACAATGGCTTCGATGTCATTGAACGATGGTCGATGACACAGTCGATGTGAGCTCTGTACTTGTTCTTTCGACTTCATTCCTTCTCCACTTGGTTTTCTTGAATCTTGGGACATTGAAATCTTCAATCTTGGTCTCCTAAGATCCATTCTTTGCCTTGGTGACTCTTGAGCGTTAAATCCATGCTTTTAGCATCATTTTCAATTCAAGCTCTTAAATTCACCTTCCAACACAAACATGGGTAAAATAGAACATTAAGCATTATCATGTTCATAAAACTGAGAAATAAATGGGGGATAATATGTAATATTTGACCCTCAACAAGACTGCCATCGATCGCTTGACGGAGGTATTGAGGGTCAAATATTACATATTAGACCCCAGTTATTACCTGTATTTACGAACATGATACTGTGTAATGGCCCAATTTAATCATGTTTGTGATGCAATGTGTATTTACGAGCCTGGATCGAAAAGGATGTTAAAAGCATGGATTTAACGCTCAGGAATCACCAAGGCAATGGACGGGACTCCAGGGGACTAAGATCGACGCCAGAAATCCAAGAAAACCAAGAAACTGAAGCTCAAATGGGTTTGAAAAGTCAGCCAGGATGCAAGATCACAGGGTTCTCACCATCCATTCGGCTCGAAACTTCATACAAGGCCTGAAGACCATAAATGAACCGTAACCGTCGAAATTTAACCATTAGATCGCTGTGGAAATGGCCCAACAGTCAGATCAGCCCATACATTGTCAAACTTGGGCCCACCTGGTACCTAAATATGCTTTAATTCAAGTATCAACCCTTTAAATAAGCTGCAAAAAATGGACGGACGGAGTGGATTTACCATGAACATCACTGTGGACCCTACACCAGTACGAACGTGCATATGGGTGTGCACGTTCGTAGTGCACCAGACCGAGAAAGATCGGTCAACACGCATTGACCAATCCTTCTTCAAAGAATAGAAACGGAACTCTGTTTCCGCTAGCGTCCGCACCAACAAATGCAGTGGCCATATTCATCATCATATTCGATGATCCAAGCTGTTCAAAGAATTTAAGGGAAGGCGTAGACCATATCCAAGGTGACCACTTGCATCAATGCACGCGTACACAGGAAGAGAGCGATCAAACACAGGATCGACGGTAGAAATATTTGATTCAATGGGCGCACTAAACACGAGAAAAAATACTCCTTATCTACTGAAATTCCGAGAGGAATTCAATTTACGGGTCAGATCTCTCTGTTGACATCGTTCATGGGCCCCACCAAGCTTCAGCGCAACTCCCCTGCGTATGGATTACGCACGTATAACGCGTCTGGAATTTTCCCAGATTTTTCGGGCTGTTACACGTCCATAGAGAGGATCGGATGGACGATCCTGACCATCCATAAATCAGAGAAGGGAATCTGACGGTGCTTACGCTGTCAGATCTCGCGATCTTGCGTCCCGGATTCAAATCAAACGTAGGATGCTGTTGTGGGGTGCATTTTGTTTTCTGCGAAAGGTGTGTAAGGAAGTCGGTTCTTCCACCGACTCCAGCTGTCTACATACCGCCTCTTTGTGCAGAAGCTCCAACCGACCGACCTTTGGGTGTATAAAGAGAAGAGAGAAGAGAGAAGTGGAGGACGAAAATCAGTGGCTGGGAATGTGGAACAGCTTTCTTAACTGAGTTTTTCTCTTCCTTAGCTTTTGTTTTTTTTTATATGTTTTTTTAGCCTAATCATGTTTAGGTAAGGCTAAACCTCTTAGATAGGGCTAAGAGGTGAAGCTTGTAGCATGATGGGAGACTTTTTGCTTGTGCCTTTAGTTTAGATTGAACTGATGTTGATTTTATTTTAATTAAGGAAATGTTTTTTAGTTTTTAATGGTCTGTTGTGACTAAAATTACAATGGGTCTGCGATAGCTTTGAGCATGTTCCTTTCCTTCTTATGTTTATGACATCAGGAAGCCCTCTTGTTCACCATCGTCTCCTGGGCATGGTCGCATGACGGTACCCTTCCTAACCTTCATACATTGTTGATTGGTTGGTAATTAGTTTAATTCTGTTGTTTACTTTGTCTCCTGGGCATGGTTTGGTGATGGAATCCATTCTAATTCATATACCTTTCATCTCTTGAAAACTTTATCAAAGGAAGTTCAGTCTTGATTTCCATGGTTACACTTTTCAACTGGATGAAGACGGACTCTAAGTCCAGTTGAGTTTTTGATGCGGGCATAAGATCTCCCTGATCTCTACAAGTGGATCCTCTGAATCCCTAGTTTCCTTTCTTTGAATTTCTTAAGTTTTAGATTAATATTTCACCATTATTCCTTAAATTACATTCGATTTAGATTTCATCTTAGTCTAGTTCTAGTTCTACTTAGTTTCAGATAACGTACAAGTTTCAGTCCTTTGGGATTCGACCTTGGTCTCACCGAGTTTATTACTACATCACAACCCTATACTTGGGGAGTGAACAAGTTTTTGGCGCCGTTGCCGAGATTGACGGTTACGTTTTCTGAGATTAATTAGTTTTATAATTAGGTTAAGATTAGGATTTTACTAACTTTAGGTTAAAGTTTTTCTATTTTATTTTTAGAAACTAACCTGTTTTTCTGTTTTGTAGGATCCTGACATAAACTTCTAATTTAGTAATCTCTTTCTAAATTCTCTACTTTTTCTATTGTTAGGATTAAGGTTTTATTTTTTAAAGAAATTTTCTAATTCTAGGCTCTCTTTTTTAGAAATTTTCTATTTTCTAATTTTAGATTTAGATTCTTCCTTTAAGTTACTTTCTATTTTCTAGTTTTAGAAATTTTTTCCTTTTTAGAAACTAACTTAGCTTTTTATTTCTAGGATTAGAAACTTTCCTTTTTAGAAACTAACTTTATATTTTTATTTTTAGAAACTTTCTAATTCTAAGATTTCTTCTGTTTGTAGAAACTAATTTCTTTTATTTCCTTTTGCAGGATTTTAACGTAGGAACTCCAATCTGGTAACTTCTTTATAACTTCTCCTCTACTTACTTTCTATATTGCTGTAGGATTTTTTCCTTTAGAATTAGATTCAGAGTTAAGGTTTCACCATGTATATGCATGAGTGGGAACGTCAGTATGCTGAGAAGAATAACATATATTAGGATAATGATTATGGTAGAAATCAACCTGTCTCAGAACTTTTCTGAAACTATCATTGAGAACTGATCGGAATATAAAGATGCACCGGTTAAGAAGTCCTTACGTGATCATATGCAGGAGAACAATTACACCCCACGGATTAAGAAAACAGTACGTGAGTGTTGGGGTTATCATAACTATGGGAATGAGAATTATTATCACCCATCCGATAAAAAGAAAACAATGCGTGATTATATTATGAATGATAATATGTATTACCAACCATCAGATTCTCCCACCTATGATCTGTATGACTATAATCAATGGAAACATCAAACTTGAGGAAATGAACCAACAACTTGTTATAATGATTATTCTCTTGGATCCCCTACCTTTGCGATCCAACCCGAAACAATCCAAGAGAATCCATATCAGAGTCACATAGACTATTTTGTAGAAATTAGAAAAACATTGGAAGAGCTTAATTTGAGCCTTGATAAGATGATGGAGGCTAGTTCACCCCAGCCTCAAACCAGTCCAGAAATACAATGCAATCCTAACTTGCTTTTGGAGAATTCTGAAATTTAGAATGAAGAGTTGAATTGTGCTAATGAGCATATGGTTCAATTTCCCGATGAGTCGATCTTAATGACGGTTCAAAGGAATGGTCAAGAGATGTGGGTATCTTTCAAATACAGTGATGATGACACACCTTCCTTACATGACACACAGGATCTCAATGATGAGGTAGATGTTAGTTTATTCGAACCTCAACCGAATTTAGGTATAGAATGTGAGGAAAGCGATCCCATCCTAAGTGTGCACTGCACGAAATTAGACGATGATGCGTATTGGGATGATGATCATGAATGTTCAGCATAAATTTCCCTAGAATCAATCTCAAGTATGGTCCAGGTCAGTGATAAAGAAGTACACGAAGTGATCGGTCAGAAGGATCTACTCCACTCATCTGACATGCCTGATTTAAATGTGGCGGATGAACCCCTTACAACTGACTCTTCTAACTCTTGTGAGATATGTTTAGACCACTCTCCTGAATTGAATAATGATATGATTCGGGAGAAGGACGAGTTGCTCGATACAGCTCTGGAATTTAAAATCACCCAGTTGAGGCCATCATCTGAGTTGTACATGTTTGACAATTCAACGCCTCGATTGAGTAGTTTCAATGAACAGAGTGATCACATCGATGCTTCCCCTATTGATTTTCAATCTGTCTGTGCAGGACTGGAGCAAGAGAGCGTGCCTCCATCCACTTTCAAGGACAATGGATTTCTTAGGTAGATCATCACAAGGTTCAATGTGAAAAATAAGTCACGCTCAGCTGAACTTCTCAACTTTTTGGATGATTGCTTGGCACACTTTGCAAATTCAAACGATCCCATGTCAAAAGACATAGTGAATGCCTTGCAAGACAACATCTCGGTAGTCATCACTGACCGAGAGAACCCTTACTCTAAAGCCCCTCCCTCCCTAGATCCACACTATCTACCATTAAAGGAGGAGGAGCTGACAATGGATCCGAAGTTTGACACTTCGGAATGTGTTGAGATTACATCACTTCCTGAGAAGTTTTTTGAACTTTATCTACTTATAGTCTCTGATTCATCATGGGATACTAACACCGAAACTTCTTCTGTCACAGGTGAATCGTATATACTTTGGATACCTCAAGCGATTTAACGAAATTTTTTTGATGAGGTACGTAAGTTTCTCTGGAAAGTCATCCTTCAGGGCGTCCAAGCCTATTGCAAAAAGAGATTTTAGATGATCCTGTTGAGGAACTTACTGAGAAACTTATCAAGATATTGGCCAAAAGAGGAACCTTGCAGCATGCTCGAGTAGTTTTTTCCTGCTTTCATAGGACTAGGGTAGTTTGCTTTATGCTGTTCTAAGATAGACAGTTTTATGCCATTAAGTTAGTTTGCTTCCGGCATTGTTTTAGGATAGTTTGCTTTCGTGTATTCACTCTCGTGCTGACCGACTTTCATGCCGTGATCTTTTTGAAAAAGTCTTTCTCAATTCGTTATCCAGATACTATCTTCCCATCACTTCTCATTTACTTTCGATATCCCATATGCATTGCATGCTCATATCTTTTACATCGAGGACAATGTAGATTTCAGGTTAGGGGTGAGAGATTAGGTTACCTAATCAATATTTTCTTGGTCTTAAGTAAAAATTGTGAAAATTTTTAAATTTTGAAAATTCTTATGAATTTGAAGTAATTTTGACGTCCATCCAAGGCACTTAGAATTGCAAGATACTTGATGTTGGTAATTTACTACTCTTGGACTTAGTTATCTATTAGATTTCACAGTTACATTCGAATTATTAATCCATTATTAGAGGTTGTAAACATTGATTGAGTCATGATTTCACATGTCACATTTCGCTTACACATTGAGGTTTCAGTTCGATATTAAATGATTAACTTGGTGATGACTAAGCTTGAAAGGAACCAACCTGAGAAATTGAAAGGATTTGGTGAATGGTCTTCACCATAGGTTTGCTCCCTACAGGCGAAGGTTTGATTCCCCAAGATTGACATTCAAAAATTCTTGGGCGACTGGTCTTTACCATAGGTTTGCTCCCTATAGGTAAGGACTTGATTCCCCTCCTTGGTGTTACTTTGAATAGAAAAATCAAAAGCTGAAAGAAAGAAAAAGAATGATCTGTGAGGCACGTTTTAATTTAGGTTTTGAGTGTCCTGAATACTCTTGTTGGTTACCAATGATATCATGAAATAATGAATTGAATCTTAATGTTAATAAGCCGAGATTACACAATACACCCATGGATCTTAATGTTTAGAATTGTTCTAATTGATGAATTGATACTTTGACTTGATTATGAAGTTTACCATGTACTTGAGTCTAGAAGAGAATAATTCCCAACATTCATGAATCTTAGATTTCTCGTATCTGAATCGTTTTTCAAAAATATCACTCGGTTTCATAGAAATTGAGCTGTAATTCTCAACTTATTTTTCGCATACTTTGCTCCTAGCAAAATGCTGGTTGGGGGTTGTGTTGAGGGTTAAATATTATATATTAGACCCCAGTTATTACTCGTATTTATGAACATGATACTGTGTAATGGCCTAATTTAATCATGTTTGTGATGCAAGGTGTATTTACGAGCCTGGACCGAAAAGGATGTTAAAAGCATGGATTTAATGCTCAGGAATCACCAAGGCAATGGACGGGACTCTAGGGGACCAAGATCGACGCCAGAAATCTAAGAAAACCAAGAAACTGAAGCTCAAACGGGCCTGAAAGTCAACCAGGATGCAAGATCACAGGGTTTTCACCATCCATTCGGCTCAAAACTTCATACAGGACCTGAAGACCATAAATGAACCATACACGTCAAAATTTAACCATTAGATCGCTGTGGAAATGGCCCAACAGTCAGATCAGCCCATACATTGTCAAACTGGGGCCCACCTGGTACCTGAATATGCTTTAATTCAAGTATCAACCCTTTAAATAAGCTGAAAAAAATGGACAGATGGAGTGGATTTACCATGAACATCACTGTGGACCCTACACAAGTACGAACGTGCATATGGGTGTGCACGATCGCAGTGCACTGGACCGAGAAAGATCGGTCAACACGCATTGACCGATCCTTCTTCAAAGAATAGAAGCGGAACTCTGTTTCCGCCAGCATCCGCACCAACAAATGCAATGGGCCATATTCATCATCATATTCGATGATCCAAGCTGTCCAATGAATTCAAGGGAAGGCGTAGACCATATCCAAGGTGACCACCTGCATCAATGCATGTGTACACAGGAAGAGAGCGATCAAACGCAGGATAGACGGAAGAAATATTTGATTCAATGGGCTGCACTAAACACGAGAAAAAACACCCCTTACCTACTGAAAATTTGAGAGGAATTCAATTTACGGGTCGGATCTCTCTGTTAACATCGTTCATGGGCCCCACCAAGCTTCAGCTCAACTCCCCTGTGTATGGATTACGCATGTACAGCGCGTCCGAAATTCACCCAGATTTTTCGGGCTGTTACACGTCCATAGAGAGGATTGGATGGACGATCCTGACCATCCATAAATCAGAGAAGGGAATCTGACAGTGCTTACGCTGTCAAATCTTGTGGAATGGACGATCATGCGTCTCGGATTCAAATCAAACGTAGGATGCAGTTGCGGGGTGCGTTTTGTTTTCTGCGAAAGGAGGTGCGTAAGGAGGTCGGTTCTTCCACCGACTCCAGCTGTCTACGCACCGCCTCTTTGTGTGGAAGTTCCAACCGACCGACCTTTAGGTGTATAAAGAGAAGAGAGAAGAGAGAAGTGGAGGACGAAAATCAGTGGCTAGGAATGTGGAGCAGCTTTCTTAACTGAGTTTTTCTCTTCCTTGGCTTTTGTTTTTTTTTTTGTTTTTTTTATCTTTTATGTTTTTTTAGCTTAATCATGTTTAGGTCAGGCTAAACCTCTTAGGTAGGGCTAAGAGGTGAAGCTTGTAGCGTGATGGGAGACTTTTTGTTTATGCCTTTAGTTTAGATTGAACTGATGTTGATTTTAATTTAATTAAGGGAATGTTTTTTAATTTTTAATGGTCTGTTGTGACTAAAATTACAATGGGTTTGCGATAGCTTTGAGCATGTTCCTTTCCTTCTTATGTTTATGACATCAGGAAGCCCTCTTGTTCACCATCGTCTCCTGGGCATGTTCGCATGACGGTACCCTTCCTAACCTTCATACATTGTTGATTGGTTGGTAATTAGTTTAATTTTGTTGTTTACTTTGTCTCCTGGGCATGGTTTGGTGATGGAATCCATTCTAATTCATATACCTTTCATCTCTTGAAAACTTTATCAAATGAAGTTCAATCTTGATTTCCATGATTACACTTTTCAACTGGATGAAGACGGACTCTTAAGTCCAGTTGAGTTTTTGATGCGAGCATAAGATCTCCCTGATCTCTATAAGTGGATCCTCTAAATCCCTAGTTTCCTTTCTTTGAATTTCTTAAGTTTTAGATTAATATTTCACCATTATTCCTCAAATTACATTCGATTTAGATTTCATCTTAGTCTAGTTCTAGTTCTACTTAGTTTCAGATAACGTACAAGTTTCAGTCCCTTGGGATTCGACCTCGGTCTCACCGAGTTTATTACTACATCACAACCCTATACTTGGGGAGTGAACAGGCAGCCATAGGGCCGCTCCGTCTTTATGGCGGTAAGCTGTCACCAGTAAGTGTTGGAACTCGTAATCGCCCTGATCGCAGGATTGTGCCAGTGGTGAACCAAAGGATCATTCTTGAGGAAGGGGGATCGAGCGACAAGGAGGTTGGTGACATGGTCCTCCAATATTCCAGACGAGGCAGTGATCCATCTAATTAGACAGATCGAGAGTTCTAGATGAGGGTCGATATTTCTAGCTTCGATGGGAAACTTCACATTGAGGATTTCCTTGATTGGCTTTCTGAAGTTGAGAGATTTTTTGACTATATGGACATCCCTAAAGTGCAGAAGGTGAAGTTTGTGACCTACAAGTTGAAGGGCGAACCTCACCATCAATGATGGTAGTGCTGAAAACGCCAATGAAAATCCAGACGTTGAGGAACTGGAGGATGCCATAGAGGATGAAGGAGATGAGATAGGTTGGGTTCCATAGGATCATGGTGAGTCACTCGTCGTAAGGCGACTATTGTATGCGCCAAAGAAAGAGGTACACCTACAAAGACATAATATCTTCCAAAGTAGGTATGCAGTGAATCGAAAAGTTTGTGATGTGATCATCGACAGTGGGAGTAGCTAGAACATCATCTCTGGGGTCATGGTGGAAAAATCGTAATTAAAAACGGAGCATCATCCCTCCTTATATACGATCGGTTGGATCAAGAAGGTCAGTGAGACGAATGTGACTGAATAGTGCACCATATCCTTTTCAATCGGCAAACATTATAAAGATAAAGTAGTATGTGATGTAGTTGACATGGAGGCATGTTACATACTACTCGATCAACCATGGTAATCCGACCGTGATGCCACTTATAAAGGGTGAGATAATGTGTATATTTTCATCAAGGACAGTCGAAAAACTATATTAGCCCCTATGGATCCAAAGGAGCCACCTGAAACTTTTAAAGTGAATGGCCATTTTCTCTTAACCATACGAGACTTCGTGGAGGAATCTAAAGAAACAGGACATGTATATGCATTAATTGTTAAGGGCAAAGAACTAGATCTCACAATTATCTTTGAGAAACTAAAACCCTTGCTGCATGAATTCAAAGAAATTTAGGCCAATGACCTTCCTGATGGACTGCCTCCCATGCGAGATATTCAGCACCATATTGACCTTATCCCCGGGTCTAACTTACCTAATTGTCCTAACTATCGAATAAGCCCGAAGGAGTGCGATATTTTGTAAGGACAAGTAGAGGAATTAATCCGTAAGGGTCTTATCCGAGAAAGCATCAGCCCATGCACCGTACTTAGTCTATTAACTTCTAAGAAAGATGGGAGTTGGTGCATGTGTGTTAATAGTCGGGCAATTAATAAGATTACCATAAAATACAGATTTTCCATACCATGGTTAGATGATATGTTGGACATTCTTGAGGATGCAAAATTATTTTCTAAATTAGATTTAAGGAGTGGCTACTATTAAATTCGATTACAGCCAGGTGATGAGTGGAACAACCTTTAAGACCAAAGAATGGTACTATGAATGGATGGTTATGCCCTTTGGTCTTTCGGACGCTCCTAGTATATTCATGAGGTTTATGAACCAAGTTTTAAAGTCATTCATTGGGTAGTTCGTTGTGGTCTACTTCAATAATTTATTGATATACAGTCAGGACAAAGCAAGCCATATGGAACACCTCAAGTAGGTCCTTCAAGTTCTCACTGAAAACAAGTTGTATCTCAATTTTAAAAAGTGCATCTTTTTGACCAATAGCCTATTGTTTTTTGGATTTGTTGTGACGTCCACGAGCATCTATGTGGACGATGAAAATGTTAAATCTTTTAAGGAATGACCAGTTCCAACAAACATCGAAGAAGTATGGAATTTTCACGGATTGACGATTTCACTGGCCAATTATAGATTGCATGAAGAAGAGACAATTTCAGTGGACTGATGAAGCTGACAGAAGCTTTACTAAAGTTAAACACAGATTGTCCAACACCCCAGTTCTATTACTTCCCAGCTTCGATAAATTGTTTAAAGTCGAATATGATGCTTCTTATGTTAGAATTGGGGAGTCTTGTCTCAAGAAAGCAGGCTAGTAGCCTTCTACAGTGAAAAGATTAGTGATGCAAGTAAAAAGTAGTCAACTTATGAGCTCGAATTATATGCAATTATCTAGGCATTGCGACATTGGCATCATTACCTAATTCAGATAGAGTTTATTCTTTACACAGACCATCAAGCTCTCAAATTCATTAATAGCCAAACTAACGTGAATCGTATACATTCTATGTGGATTTCATTCTTGTAGGAATTCACGTTTGTGATAAAACATACGTCAGGGAAGCAAAATAAAGTGGTTGATGCACTTAGCCACCGTGCAACTTTATTAATCACCATGAATAAAGAAGTTGTTAGGTTTGAGCTGTAAGACCCGTATCCTAGCCCGTACTATTCCGTAGGCTTCCACGGTCCTCCCGGTCGAATTTTAGCAACCTGCGACCTATAATCGGCAGTTGCGCTTGACCATGAGTCGTATCCCGTATTCCAAAGATGGATCAACCCAAAACTTATACCAGTACGACTGCGTCGTCGCCGCAGTTCCAACGCCATGTCTCACACACCGAAGCGATACCCGGGCTAGGATATGTGGGCCCGCGTTCAGTTTGACTAAAACACCGCGCATTGCAATTTTGAGAGAATCTCTACGACACATCACATCAATCAATCAAAGTACTCTATCCCATCCCCAAGTACACAACCCATCCCTAAAGTCAACTTTCTCTTACAACAAAGTACACCCATCACTCATTCACCCATCACCCATCCCTCTCTCTCTTACAACCTCTCTCTCTCATCTCTCTCTCATTTTTCCCAAGTAACCCAACGTCCAACATTTTCATGGGAGAGAGGAGAAGCTAGTGTGGCCCACCTTCTTACCTCTCATCTCCACCATCCAAAGATCATCTCGACCGTTGAATTGCACCCCTTGGAGCTCTAGATCGTGTTGGTAGAAGAATGAAGAGAAGAAGAAAACGGTGGGTGATTTTATGAATTGATTTTTGTGATTTGAGGGCCTACTTATGGTGGGACCTATCTTGATGTACGATTTATATCAAAGAGGGGCCCATAGAGGCGGGGCCCCTCCACTACTCCGTCTCTCTATCCCTCTCTTTTAATGTGTGGCCTACCAATGATGCATGTGTTTCATCCATGCTGTGGGACCAACCGTGATGTTTATGCCTTGCATCCGCACCGTCCAGAGATCTGGACGGTGGAAACCCACCTTAGATGTATGTATTTTATATCCACACCATCCAGACAGTGCTGGACGGTGCTAGACAGCATGGGTGGTGCTGTGCAGGGCCCACCACGATGTATTAATTCATCCTTACCATCCATCAGTGGGCCACAGGACGCATTAAGTTTTGTAGGCCCATCACTAGGTACGTGCTATATCTAACCGTTCACCCATTTTGATGTGGGACCCACCTTAAATGCATGCATTGTATATCTAGACCGTCCGTCTGCTGATAGCAGCAGATGCTGCTGTTTATATGTCAGCTAGTTCTGTAGTCTGACATGAGATATGTATTACATCCCAACCGTCCATGTGGGACCCACTCCACACGTGCTGCACGTGTAGAGGTGGGGCCCACTGGATGTATGCATTTCATCCATGCAGTCCACCATCCAGATATGGATGGTGGGACCCGTTCACATATTGTATCACACAGCCCACCCACCTTTCAGCAAGTAAATAAATAATAATAATAATAATATATGTTTATATATAATATTATGGTGGCCCCACGTGGGACCCACCCTACACGTGGAGCTTACTTTGACGTGGAAGCAGGTTGGCTGGTATACCTGCACCGTTCAGATGGGCTGGATGGTGGGGTCCACCATGTTATATGGGTTTCATCAACATTGTCGTACAAGGGGGCCCACTTTGAAGTATGTTTTATATATACCATCCATCCACTCAATTGGGACGGGCAGGAGCTTTGAGTAACCACCATAATATATGTGATATTCCACACCGTCCATTATCTGAACGGTGAGCACCTCACAATGATGTATTTGTTCCATCCACACCGTCCAAACTATTTGGATGGTGCTGGACAATGTTTAGATGGTGCCGATTCACATGGATAATGTTTGGATGATGCCGATTTACATGGATAATGTTTGGATGGTGCTGATTTACCTGGACAATGTTTGGATAGTGCTGATCATCATTAGTGGGCCATGTGCCCCATCGAATGATGTATACAGTTATACACATGTTGCACCTGCAACTATTGAAATGATTTTAGATGTAATCCAAGCTCCCATATGTGAGGCCCACCTTGATGTATTTTTATGGCCCATTCGTCAGGCCCACTTTGATGTATTTTATGGCCCATTCGAGAGGCCCACTTTGATATACTTGTGGCCCATCTATGAGGCCCACCTTGATATATTTGTAGCCCATCTATGAGGCCCATTAGTGCATCCCATTGATGTAGCCCACTTGATGTGTATGGGGCACATGTGCAGGGCCCACCTGTGATGTATATTAGGCCCATGTGTAGGGCCCACCTATTGTGTATTTGAAGTCCATGGGTTGTGGCCCATTGTGATGTATTTGAGGCTCATGGGCAAGGCCCGATGTAATGTGATTATGGCCCATGTGATGCAGCCCATAGTGATGTGTATTAGGCCCATGTGATGTGGCCCACTTAATGTATGAGACTCTTGTGTAAGGTCATGGGCCCACTATATGTTTGGCTCTACGTGGGCCACTCCTTGGGAGCAATGTTGGTTAAATGTCCACACCGATGGGCAATGATGGTTAGATGTCCACATTGTGACCTTCCATTAGGCCCTTTGTTAGGCCAATTGCCGAAGCCAATTCCAATTATCGACGTCGATTCCGATTATTGAGGCCGATTCCTATTGTCGAGGTCGATTTTGATTGTTGAGGCTGATTCTGATTATCGAGGCCAATTCTAATTATCGAGGCCGATTCTGATTGTGGAGGCTGATTCTGATTGCCGAGGCCGATTCTGATTGTTAAGGCCGATTCCGATTATCGAGATCGATTTCGATTGTCGAGGCCGATTCTGATTGTCGAGGCCGATTCTAATTGCCGAGGTCGATTCCGATTCTGGAGACCAATTCTGATTGCTGAGGCCGATTTTGATTATCGAGGCCGATTCCAATTGTCGAGGCTGATTCTGATTGTCGAGGCTGATTCCAATTATCGAGGCAGATTCCAATTGTCGAGGCTGATTCCGATTATTGAGGCTGATTCCGATTGTCGAGGCCGACTATATATGCCGATTATCAGTGCCGGTTGTTGATACCGATTATGAGTATAATATCTTGATACATGTTGATACGCATCATCCGCATATTTATTATGAGATGTGGTTGACCATTGCATATGTCATTGGGCAGTTTGTTATGAGACTCCCTGATAGGCGGAGATTGTCTAGCATAAGTGCATGGTATGCGTAAGATTAATGCATGACTAGATTGTATGATTCATGCATCTTGCATTGTGTGTTGTGATTACTAAATGTCCTAGCGACATCAGCACCGTAGCCTCCACAGTCATGTCGTGGATGGCCAGATGGGATACTGAAAATCTGTTAGCATCGGGCCGCCTTAGATGGCCTTGGGTGAAAATTTCTAAACCCTCTTGGTACTGAGGACGCCCCAATGTCGATACCAAGTAGATATATATATGAGCACATGAGGGCCGTATATCAGTAGGTCGTGTCTCCCATTGTGTAGTGGTCGGTTGGGAGGGGGTGTAGCCTTACCCGCCTGAGGGTAGGGGGCATAGCTAGGTTAAGTTTAACTAGCTCGTAAATAAGTCCGCTATCAACGTGCCAGGTAGATATTGGCTCACTACTGGCTAGGCGGATAGTGAGGTCTCTTCCACTTGCATGGTTGCGTGTCCAGTGGGCGGCGATTGCATGTAGAGTGTACTGGACCCCGATGATGATCCCAGAGATGTACAGTACTGATATGTGGACTTATTAAGCAGGAGTTGCATATTCATTCATTCATTCACTATCCACTCGGGCTGGTGGTGCGCAATTATTTGTTAGGTGTACCTTTGTAATGGCCAGGTCTCGGTTGGGCCGCGCAACTAACCTGAGATCAGGAGTTTACCACATTGAGTCTGACTATCCAAATTTAGGCATGAGACTAGTTTGGATAGAAATCCCTTGTGATGGACCCCATCACCTACGATACTACGTACTATCATCTCGACTTCACACTCCAGCTTGGTCATTTCCTTCGCACTGCATATTGTATTACATTTGTGGCATATGGTATTTTGGATTGATATTTTTCTGTATTTATATGGCCTAGATGATCCTAACGGTATTTGTAGACTCGTCAGGATTTGTATACTACATTGCTTCCTCAGCATATGATATTGACTTATTATGTTTTTACATCGCATAGCCTGGATGAGGCTAATGATATTTATCGATTGCCAGTATTTCCACTTGCTCTGATATTTATATGCTCGGTACTTATCTTGTGTACACACTTACACCACCATCTAAGCTTTCTATAAGCTTATGCACGATAGATGCATGCAGGTGGCGTTAGGTTACAAAAGCATTGAGCATGGAGCGTGTAGCAGTCTTCTAGAGCTTTGATTTTTAATATATGTATTTTCCCTTCAGCATTGTATTCAAATATTTATATTAGTGGATATGTGATGATGATGTTACCTTATGATTTGGGTAAACTTGTAGTTATGCTTATTACGAGTTAAATGTATGTTGTAAAATCCTCCTTGTAAGATCTAAGGATCGGAATCTAGCATATGAGCACTGGGAGCCGAGAATGGGGTACTACGAAGGCTGTTGGCACTAGATTCGGCGATCATGAATTTTGTGAGGCCGGTTTCCAAGTTTAGGGCATGACATGAGCACCTCAAAAACATATATGCTAACAATGGCGACTTCAAGAATGTATGGATTAAATGCCAAGAAGGTCACCCTAGTGACCTAAATATGCAAGACAGATTCCTTTTCAAAGGGAATCAAATGTGCATCCACAAAAGCTCGGCGAGGGTGCAGATCATCCAAGGGCTATAAGAAGGTAGCCTTAGTGGACACCTTGGGTGGGACAAGACGTATGCTCTTGTTGAGGAGTAGTATTACTGGTCGTAGTTAATACATGACGTGGGTAGAGCGGTGAAGCGTTGTCATGTTTCTCCGACCTCAAAGGGGTAATCTCAGAATACGGGTCTTTACACCCCGTTACCTATACCTAACAACCCTTAGAAGGACCTATCTATGGACTTTGTACTGGGTCTCTCACGAACATAGCGTGGTATAGATTCAGTGTTTGTGGTGGTAGATCTTTTCTCAAATACGACATACTTTTTTCCGTGTAAGAAGACCCTCGAAGCGACACACGTGGCGAATCTATTTTTCAGATATGTCGTGTAGCTACACGGGTTTCCCAAGACCATCAACAGTGATACAAAGTTCATTAGCCACTTCTGGCTGATTTTATAGAATTGGTTTGATACACAACTTCAGTTCAGTAGTGCCTACCACTCACAGACAAATGGGCAAACTGAAGTTATGAATCGTACATTGGGGAACCCCCTTCGATGTATTTCAGATGAGAAATTGAAGTAATGGGACATGACTTTGTCTCAAGCAGAGTTTGCATTCAATAACAAGGTGAACCGCTCGATAGGGAAGTCCCCGTTCCAAATTATTTACGATCAAGTGCCTCACCACATACTTGACTTAGTCCCTTTGCCCAAGATCCCAAGCATGAGCGTTGTAGTAGAAAATATGGTAGAAAGAATCATAGGCATTCATGCGGAGGTGCAAGCTAAGCTACATGCCTTGAATGATAAGTACAATGAGTAAGCCGACAAGCATCGACACAAAAGGTGTTTGAGGTGGGCAACCAAGTTGTGGTCCATCTATGCAAGGAAAGATTTTTGACTAGGACGTACAACAAGTTGAAGAACACGAAGTTTGAACCAGTACTGATCCTCCGAAAGATTAATGACAACGTTTACGTTGTTGATCTTCAGGATGACATGGAGATCTCGCGCACTTTCGACATCGCAGACTTGACTGAGTATCATGAACCATAGCAGGACGAGTTCTTTTGCAGTGGAGAGGACTGATGTAGAGCAGGTCGCGTACAATTTCATGGCCAAGATGGACCAGAATAGGCCAGATTGGAGGTAGAAGTGATCTGAACTGTCATAACCTTAAAATGGGCGTATCTTGCAAACTGGATTGAGTGATCCGACCTGCTATATATGATTTTGGAGTAGGAGAAACTACTTTAGCCACCCAACCCTACTATTCCGGGTTACCCACGCTGAATTTTCGAGATTCCATCAAATTGATGGTCGAATTTCCATTTTAATTTCGTATTTACTATTTATAATAAGTTTTAGTTTAATTATAACTCTTCATCCTTTAAGCTTTAGAAGTTGTGTCCAACAAGAAAAGTGCTTAGAAAACTTTGAAAAGCAGCATGGTTAACCCAAATAGGACACTAACTATTTTTGGCCGAAAACCATAAGGTCAAGTAGGAATCACTACTGTATATATAAATAGTAAGTTTACTATTTATAGTAAGTCATGATTTCTACGATTTTTAGTTATAGTATGCTTTCGAAACTTCTTCCTATGGTTTATGTTACTATTTAAGAGGTTGTATGCTCTTTTAGAATCAATCAATTTATTATGAATTTTTAGAAATTATTTCTATTTTCTTATTTTCCTCATGGATTTGAGTTATCTCTGTGAGGAGTCTAGAGTAGTTCCGTGGATTCGAAATAATTATCCCCTTGAAGAAGACAGTCATCGACCTCATCACATCCATCCCTGTGTCAAATACATTCCTAATATGGTTGGACCAAAAGAAGGTGAATCATATATTGGTCATAACTTTTGATTTGAATATCGTTACGATGCACAAACCTATCAATCTTTACTGTAACGGGCCATCCAGGTCAATCGACCCATAAAATGAGTCGTGTCTACCCGTTTCATCAGAAAACGTGTACTTTCATCTTAAAAATGAAATTTTAGAAAAAAAAATACTATTTTTAGTAATTTCAATTTTTTGTAATATTTTATTATTTTTAGAGTTTTAGATTCATCTTAAAAATGAAATTTTAGAAAAAAAAAATACTATTTTTAGTAATTTCGATTTTTTGTAATATTTTATTATTTTTAGAGTTTTAGATTATTTTTTTTTATAAATACATACACATTAAACAATTATTATTTAATTTATTAAACTTCTCAGAAATTATTTCTTTCTTGTGGATTTGAGAATTTTCTCTTGTGAATTAGTTCATGGCTAAGATTGACAGAAGAAAAGAAGCCAAGAAGGATCAACCACACTCAGCATAATTCGATTGGTCGAACGTTGACTTTGACAAGATGAAATTCAATTGGAATTACCGGAAATTTCATTAGACATTTTTTGCCTATTTCCACAAGTCAACAGATTTGATAGATTGGTCAAAAATTTAGTTCGACGGGTCGACAGATTGGGTCGGTCGAAAATACAGAATTTCAGGTCTAAGTCTTTGGAGTTTTTTTAGCTGTTTGAACCTGTTGACTCAACCGATCGATGACAGATGGAAGATAGATTGATGGACATGAAATTTTTGTGTAATTTTCTGAATTTGTTTTCTAATTTAATTAGAATTCTTTAATTGCATTTTTAGGGTTTGTTTAGGAATATTTAAGGGTATAAATACTTATTTGTATGATCATATATCAATTAAAACTTATTAGAAATTTTATTTCTGCCCATGGATTCCAAATTCTTTCTTATGAATTCAAGAGTACCTTCTGAATACAACGTGTTTATCACTTGAGGAAGACGGTAATCAACCTCATCACATCAGGGAATGTTTTCATCTATTGTGGTCCACCTGAGATGTGGATCTCCTTCAGTTTTTTGGCTTATACCCTAAAATGAGCTGGAAAATGTACTGACGGCATGGATAAAACATATACATCATGGTGGAGCCATAGATCACTGTGCATTTGGTATACCTAACTCAGATTAAACCGTCCAGCTAAATCACAAACCAAACTGCAGACAGATTATAAACGTAAAATATTGCTATTTCGATTATTATATTATCTAATTTTATATAATAAAAAAAATATTTATTTAAGTTGATATGAGGATTATCATGTTGACCGTCCATCAGACTAATCAACAGTGAAGGCCACTGTATGTGTGCTTTTCTTTTTGAGTTACGGCAAAATGAGAATTTTCAAATGCCTGCGAATTGCCAAAACATAAAAGGTTCATCCTTCATTGCCCTTTTCCTTATCGCACATTTTAATGGGAGAAAACGACCACTGTAGACGCCACCTTTTACCCAGCGGTCTTATATGGAGCATCCCAAACTTAACTTCCCAACTTGGACCCTGCACGTACGGACAGAAAAGTTGAGGATGAAAATACCCCTCCTTTTCACTGGCATTCTCTTCCTTTCACTCCCTTTCATCGCTCCACGTCCGGAAAAAAAAAAGAGACGAAAAATTCCTTTTCATGTACGAAAATCCGTTACTTGGATCGCACCATCCTCTCACTGGATCCCACCCTCTCTATACATCTGCATTTTTTCAATTTTCTGAAAATGGCCCCTCCACGGAAGAAAGCACGTACCGCAGGAATAATGTAGTATATTTCCCTAAACGGTGTAAATTTTTGTGGGCCATTGAATTGCAAGATGAAGCAGGCATCTTGGTTTTCGGTTCATCCATATAAAAATCATCCTATGAACATGATGGATTACAGATAAAACATCATTGTGGGGCATAGCAAGGTTTCTACGGTGGAATCACTATTTTCTATGGTATGATCCACTTGATATTTGGATAGGCTACCATTTTGGGCTCAAACCCTTACTTTAGATGGAAAAATGAATGAACGTCGTGGATAGTCCACATACATTCAAGGTGGGCCCAACTCAGTTAACACAGTACGATAAGAGCATACCGAGCAAACTGGTTTCCAATTTGCGAGAGTTTTTGGTCCATTTGACCTACTTCTCGGCAATATGATTGAGTCGTCACTGACATTCCCAGTGCATGATTGGTGAAATTCCCTGAGCAATTCATGAATTTGACAGAGAAATGATAAAAATATGACCGGGAACTTCCAAAGATTCATGTAATGTAATGGAAAATATTATGAACCGCTCGGTCAATGTCATTAACTGCTCGGTCAAATTCACCGAAGATAAATTGAATTTCATGTAAAGCTCATTCAATTATGTGTTAGGCTAGTTCAATTTCATTTAAAGTTCATTCCAACTCATGTTAGCCTCGCTGAATTTCATGTTAGCCTTGTTGAGTTTCATGTTAGCCTCGTTGAGTTTCAAGTTGCCTTGCTGAATTTCATGTTAGCCTTGTTGAGTTTCATGTTAGCCTTGTTGAGTTTCATGTTAGCCTCTCTCAATGTCTACGCTGCCTCGCTCAATATCTATGTTGCCTCGTTGAATTTTTAGGTTGCGTCGATAAATTTCTAAGTTGCCTTGCTTAATTTCTACGTTGCCTCGCTGAATTTTCAACTTGCCTCGCTAAATTTCTAAGTTGCCTCACTCCATTTCTATGTTGCCTCACTCAATTTTTAGGTCGCCTTGCTGAATTTCTAGGTTGCCTTGTTTAATTTCTAGGTTGCCTCGTTGAATTTATAGGTTGCCTCGCTCAATTTTTAGGTTTCCTCGCCCAATTTCTAAGTTGCCTCACTCAATTTCTACATTTCCTCGCTTAAATTCTACGTTGCCTCAATTTGTAGATTGCCTTGCTCAATTTCTAGGTTGCCTCGTCAATTTGTAGGTTGCCTCACTTAATTTCTAGGTTGCCTCGTTGAATTTGTAGGTTTCCTCACTCAATTTTTAGGTTACCTCGCTCAATTTCTAGGTTGCCTCACTCAATTTCTAGGTTGCCTCGTTCAATTTTCAGCTTGCCTCGCTCAATTTTTGAGCTTGCCTCACTCAATTTTTAGCTTGCCTCGCTTAATTTTCACCTTGCCTCCCTCAATTTCTTCTTTGCCTCGCTCAATTTCTAGTTTGTCTCACTCAATTGCTAGGTTGCCTCGCTGAATTTCTAAGTCGCCTCGCTGAATTTCTAAGTTGCCTAGCTCAATTTCTAGGTTGCCTCACTTAATGTCTACGTTGCCTCACTCAATATTTACGTTGCCTCGCTGAATTTCTAGGTTGCCTCGACAAATTTCTAGGTTGCCTCGCTGAAATTTCTGCTTGCCTTGCTAAATTTCTAGGTTTCCTCACTCAATTTCTATGTTGCCTCACTCAATTTCTAGGTCGCCTTGCTGAATTTCTAGGTTGCCTCGTTTAATTTCTAGGTTGCCTCGTTGAATTTATAGGTTGCCTCGCTCAATTTTTAGGTTTCCTCGCCTAATTTCCAGGTTGCCTCGCTCAATTTCTACATTTCCTTGCTTAAATTCTACGTTGCCTCAATTTGTAGATTGCCTCGCTCAATTTGTAGGTTGCCTTATCAACTTGTAGATTGCCTCGCTTAATTTCTAGGTTGCCTCGCTCAATTTCTAGGTTACCTCACTCAATTTTCAGCTTGCCTCACTCAATTTTTAGCTTGCCTCGCTTAATTTTCACCTTGCCTCCCTCAATTTCTTCTTTGCTTCGCTCAATTTCTAGTTTGTCTCGCTGAATTTCTAAGTCGCCTTGCTGAATTTCTAAGTTTCCTAGCTCAATTTCTAGGTTGCCTCTCTTAATGTCTACGTTGCCTCACTCAATATTTACGTTGTCTTGCTAAATTTCTAGGTTGCCTCGTTGAATTTTCAGATTGCCTTGCTAAATTTCTAGGTTGCCTCACTCAGTTTCTATGTTGCCTTGCTCAATTTCTAGGTCGCCTAGCTCAATTTCTAGGTTGTCTCGTTGAATTTTTAAGTTGCTTCGTTAAATTTCTAGGTTGCCTCGCTCAATTTCTAAGTTGCCTCGCTCAATTTCTAGATTTCCTCGCTCAATTTCTAAGTTGCCTCACTGAATTTGTAGGTTGCCTCGCTCAATTTCTAGGTTGCCTCGCTCAATTTTCAGCTTGCCTCACTCAATTTTTAACTTACCTCGCTCAATTTTCACCTTGCCTCACTCAATTTTTTCTTTGCCTCGCTCAATTTCTAGTTTGCCTCACTCAAATGCTAGGTTGCCTCGCTGAATTTCTAGGTCGCTTCACCGAATTTCTAGGTTACCTCGCTTAATTTCTAGGTTGCCTCGCTCAATTATCACCTTGCCTCGCTCAACTTCTATTTTGCGTTGCTTAATTTTGAACTTGCCTCACTGAATTTCTAGGTTGCCTCGCTTAATTTCTAGGTCGCCTTACTCAATTACTACGTTGCCTCGCTCAATTTAACCTTGCCTTGCTCAATTTTTTAGGTTGCCTTGCTGAATTTTCATGTTTGCTTCATTGAATTTCATGTTTCCCTTATTTTCTATTTACCTCGTTGAATTTTTAGTTTGCCTTGCTGAAAAAGAGGAAGTAACCATAAACGACACTAGGGTTTTTTTTTTTTAAATATCTCCACCTCCAGCAACCGTAGTACTGGTCAAATGCAAGTTAAGGAAGGGTGCTTTAGAGTGAGGGAATAATTCGAACCTTTTCAGTGATTGTAGATGCAACCAGTTTGGAGGATTCCACATAACCCTAACCAAGATGGAAAGTGGCAAATGTAGAATGATAATATGTAGATGATAAACGAAGATTTTAGTAGGGAAAATGAAAAGAAAAAGAAACGTGCATGCGTTGAATTTTTTGGTTGCAATGGAGTGAAAGGCACATGATTTGCAAATGCGCGCATAGGTTTTCCGTTAAGGAAAAGGAAGAGAATGGTAGTGAAAAGGAGGGGTATTTTCGTGCTCAACTTTGTTGTCCATACGTGCAGGATCCAAGTTAGGAAGTTAAGTTTGGGATGCTCCATAAAATACGTTGGGTAAAAGGTGGCGTCTACAGTGGTCATTAGCCCATCAACAAGAGAGAGAGAGAGAGCAAAAACTGATTTGGATAGAGAAAATTATCACTGTAGACCCCACCTTTTATGAAGCATCCGAAAATTAACTTCCCAACTTGGACCCTGCACGTACGAGCAGAGAAATTATCATGTTTGGCCCTCTCAATTTCATGGTTGCCTCACTGAATTTCATATTTGCCCTGCTTAATTTTCAGTTTGCCTCACTCAATTTCATGATTGCCCTGCTGAATTTCATGCTTGTCCCTCTCAATTTCTAGTTTGCCCCGCTGAATTTCCAGTTTGCCCCGCTGAATTTCCAGTTTGCCGTACTCAATTTCTAGTTTGCCCCACTGAATTTCTAGTTTGCCCCGCTCAATTTCATGTTTGCCCCGCTCAATTTATAAGTTGCCTTGCTCATTTTTTCAGTTTATGTAAGACCCGTGTCCTAATCCGTACTATTCCGATAGCTTCCGCGGTCCTTCCGGTCAAATTTCGGCAACCTTCGCACCGTATTCGGTGTTTGCGCATGATCCTAAGCCAGGTCCCGCGCACCGACGTCGGCTTGATCCGAAAGTTGTATCATAGCGACCGCGTCGTCGTCGCGGTTCCAACGCCGTGACTTGCGCACCGAACCGATACCCAGGTAAGAAGATGCCGATCAGCGTTTATTCCGAAGAAACACCGCGTGTTGCGGATTTCGAGAGAATCTCTACACAATTAGTCCTACTAATTAACCATAAATGCAACCATACCTCAAAGTACTTCACCCATTCCCTCTTTTTCCAAAAGTCCACCATCTTTCCACCTCACCATTCCTCTTTTTCTCATTTTCAACCACAACCATCTCTCTTCTCCACCAATTTCAAACTAAACCATACCCCTCATCACTCCTTTCTTACAACCATCACTCCACCCATCCCTCCATCCATTATTTCTATCTCTCCCTCTCATTCTCTAGCAATTTTTCCAAATTCCATGAGAAATTTCACACATCCAACACACTCTCTCAACTTCAAGTGTGGCCCACCCTCTCATCTTCAATCTCAACCATTCATCTTTCATCAACCTCCATTAAAAGTGAAGGTAAGGAGCTAAGGAGTCCAAGGGAGCAAGGAGAAGGAAGATAAGGTGGGTGATTTTCCATTATTTTAAATTTTAGGGCCCACTTGTTGGTGGGACCCATTTGGATGTATGTGATCTAATCAAGAGGGCCCATAGTGGCGGGGGTTCCTCTATCTCACCGTATATCTCCCTTTATCTCTCTCTTTCCCTCTTTGTAATGGTGTGGATCCCACCAATATGTGCTACATCTACCCCGTCCATCTACACCAGACGGTGTGGCCCACTCTATTGCAGGTAATGATCCACACCATCCATTGTTTGGATGGACCCAATGTATTTATATAAATATATGTATATATGTTATATTTTATATAATATATATAATATAATATGTATTATATATATAATATAATGTATATATATTATTTATATGCATATATGTTGGTGGGCCACATCTACGTGGGACCCACCCCAATGATACATCTGTGTATGCCGTCCAGCGTCCCTGGACGCTGGACGTTGGCAAGTGGCATGGGTGTGTACAAAAAAAAAAAAAGGGAAAAAAGGTAACCTTTAGGGTGGACCATTCATATAGGCCCCACCTTGATTCAAGTATTTGATCTAATCCGTCTATCCTCTTCCTTGGATTAATTTAGACGTTGAGCTAAATTTTGGAACCAATCCGGTTCTCAAGCGGGCCATGCCGTAAGAAACAAACGTATCACCATTGAAATCCACTTTGATCCTTCCATCCGCCAACAACACATTGCATATTGGTCTCGTTTCGTCGATCTTGAGTCGTAGAATCCTGTGGCTGGGACGGATCGGACTGAAGTGGGCCCTACCATAGAAAATCTGTAAAAAGACTGGATTTTTTTTTAAAAAAATGAATAGAAGGGAGGCAGCAGCGCTGACGCTGCTGCTGCCATGCCGTACGGCTGCTGACGGACGGACGAGCTGGGGCTCACGGCCCCAGCTGTGGGCCCCACTTTGATGTGTTTCGTTGATCAACACCGTGCATTTGATGGGTCCCCATGGACCACCCGTTCACCCCAAAAATCAGCCATAAACGGAACTCAGGCGGGCCATACCATCTAAAATCATGTGAAGACATGCCTAAAACATATAAAATCATTTGGCAGGGCCTACCTGAGTTTTGGATGTTGCTTAAACTTGGTCTGTACCGTCATTTAGAGGGGACCCACATAATGGACGGGCTGGATTCGTGAATCACATCTCGGTGGGCCCCAAAACAAAAAAATATATATAATAATAAAAAAAATTTTAAAGCAGCAGCGCTGCTGCTGCTGCAGCACGGCTCCAGCTGTGGGCCCCCACGGTGATGAATTTCGATCATCAACACAGAGCATTTGATGGGTCCCCACAGTTCATCCGTCCACGCCAAAAGTCAGCTGTATATGGAACTCTGGTGGGCCACATCATTTAAAATCATGTGTAGTCATGCCTAAAATATATAAAATCGTTGGTGGGGCCTACCTGAAATTTGGATGCGACTGAAACTTGGTCTGTACCCTCAGCCAAGTGGGACACACATAATGAGTGGGCTGGATTGTGGACCACATCACGGTGGGCTCCCTATCCATGTGTAAAATAAAATAAAATAAAATAAAAATAAAATAAATAACGGTGGGCTCCCTGAGCGTGTACTGGGGATGCAAAAAAATAAAATAAAAATATAACGGTGGGCCCTACCCACGGTCCGTGTGACCTTATGAATAGTTTGGGTGGAAAATAAACATTCCAGTGGGCCCTACCTTGGTTCAAGTAGCTTTATGAACAATTAGGTGAAAAATAAACATTATGTTGGGCCTTAAGTTGGGTGGAAAATAAACATTATATTGGGCCTTAGGCTGGGTGAAAAATAAGCATCATGGTGGGCCCCACTTATGTAAGTATTGTAAACCACACCCTCCATTGGTGTGGGCTCCATCAGGATGCATGTGTTTCATTCGACTATCCAACCATTTTTGAGATATTTTAAGGCCCATATTATGAGGCCCATTGTAATGTACGCAAGGCCCATGTGACTAGGCCCATGTTGATGCATGTGTAGCCCGTCATTGAGGCCCACCTTGATATGTATATATGAGACCTATGTATGGGGCCCATTTGATGTGCTGGAGGCCCATAGGTCAAGGCCCAATAGGACATACATAAGGCCCACTGATAGGCCCATGCTTGCAGTGTAATTCCGCCATGGTATATGTGTTGATTTTGTAACGGGCCACGCCTTGGGAGTAATGCTGGTTTGACGTCCACATTGATAATGTTGGTTAAATGTCCGCATTATAGTTCTCCCTAAGGCCCACTGATAGGCCCAAACTTGTGGTAAGTAGGCCGTCTAGGCCCATCTCCATTATACCTAGAACCCATCTCTTATTACATGTTTAGTATAGATGCATGATTCATGATCATTCGCACCATATGTATGCCTGATGTGAGGAGTGACCGATCATAGCATATACCTTTGGATAGGCTCGTTTATGGGCTCCCCGATAGGTGGAGTTGCCTCATATAAGTGCATGGTATATACAGACTGTATGAGTGATAGTGTGACTCATGCACTTGCATTTGTGTGATTGTAATTCTTGTATGCCCTAGCGACATCGGGGCCATAGCCTCCATAGACACATCGTGGATGGCCGAGTTGAATACCGAAAATATTTGGTTCACTAGCATACGGGCGCCATAGACGTCCCTGGTGAAAATCCCTAAACCCGATGGTACCGGGAGGATGACTCCAATGTCGAGACCGAGTGGAAATATGAGCGCACGAGGGCCGAATACCAGGAGGCCGTGTCTCCCACCGTGTCATGGTCGGTTGGAAAGGGGTGTGGCCTTACTCGCCCGAGGGTAGGGGCAATACTAGGCTGAGTTTGACCGGCTCGCGAATGGGTTCGCTATCGACGTGCTTGGGATAGGTATTGGCGGACTATTGGCTAGGCGGATAGTGAGGTTTCTTACGCTCACTTGGGATGCGGCTAGGAGAGCGACAGTGCCATTTTGAGTGTATTGAACCCCGGTGATTATCCAGAATGAGAACTGTACTGATACATGTTGAGGATTGGCATGCTTGAGTTGCATCTTGCATCGCATGGCTGTGTTATGGCCGATAGCATTCATATCTTGCACCGCATAGCCTTGGTACGGCTGATTGCATTCATGTGCTCATCACCATGATTCCGCATCACTCTGACCTTGCATTTTGAGTATGTTTATATTACGCACACACTTACACCACCCTCTAAGCTTTCTATAAGCTTATGCACGATTGATGCGTGCAGGTGACGCCAGGACGCAGTCGCAGCCATAGTCTGGCCATAGTTGGAGCGTGCAGCCGAGCTTCTGGAGTTTTGTTTCTTTTGTTGCATTGTATTTCCCCTTTCTGCCGCATTGTACTCAAAAGTTTTTGATCATAGTGGATTTTGTGGTGGTGTTCTTGTGGTTATTGTTTGTGGGTTATGCTTTTGTTATGCTCATTATGAATCAGACTAATGATTTGAAATCCTCCTTGTAGTATCCCAGGATCGGAACCTGGTGAATGGGTGCCGGGATCCGAAAATGGGGTTCTACGGAGGCTGTCAGCGCCGGATTCGGCGATCGGAAAATTTGTGAGCCCGGTTTCCGAGTTTGGGGCGTGACAAAAGTTGGTATCAGAGCATAACTCGGGAATAACCAAGAACAACATTACATGTCTGCTATGAATGATTAAGTCCTAAGTTCGGATAGCCTAGCGATCTTCTATTACAGACCATTAACGTGCGTGCCTTCGCGAGCCTTTAAGTTGATAGGCACCTTCGCTCTTTCCTGTAGGACATGGCGCGCAGGAGAGTGACCCGATCGACTCCCGCACCACCACCTGAGACTCCGGCTCCACCACCTGCGGCTCCCGCACTACCACCTACGACCCCTGCTCCACCACCAGAGATTCCTACTGCCCAGCCTGAGGATGTCGCTCCTTTACCAGAGATTCATACCGCCCATCCTGAGGATGCTGCACCTCCACCAGATACCAGTGCAGATCTGACCGTATCCGTGAGTGCTTCTCAGTTGCAGCAGATGCTGCAGGCTGTGACGGCCGCACTTCAGGGGCAGAGCAGGCACCCGGTTGTTTCACCGGCCCAGGCAGAGCAGGAGCGCGCGAGTGCCCTACTTCGAGAGTTCCGACAGTTTGACCCTCCGCGTTTCCAGGGCGAGCCAGATCCGACAGCAGCTGAGAGGTGGCGCTCCGATGTGGAGAAGATCTTCGATACCATGTCATGCACGACCGAGCAGCGAGTTCGGTTGGCAGTGTTTCTTTTCCAGGGCGAGGCTGAGCACTGGTGGACCTCGGTTACCCGCGTCGCAGGACCTGACTACGTTTGGACATGGGATGATTTTGTAGACCGATTCGAGGAGCAGTACTTCCCTGACCACATTCGACGCCAGAGGGCACTGGAGTTCGAGACTTTGGTGCAGGGGGATATGACCGTGGCTCAGTACGCGGCTCGTTTCGTGGCGCTATCGAGGTTTGCGCCATATATGGTTGATGATGAGGGGCGGAAGGCCCGCCGTTTCGAAAGCGGCTTACGTTACGGTCTTCGAGGCCGTGTGATTGGGCACGAGCTTCCGACCTTTCAGGCTGTAGTGCGGAGGGCTCAGATCTACGAGACAGAGTGGGCTGACGCGCAGGCTGACAGAGATCAGAGGAGGGGTCGGAAGAGGCAGACCCCCTCCAGTAGCTCCCAGCAGCAGCGTCGACCGCAGAGGTACAGGAGCCACCCACCTGCTAGAGCACCAGCAGCACCTCCAGCGCCACCCCAGCAGTCATTTGCAGGGACTTGTTTTGGATGTGGTGGGACAGGGCATCGCCTGTCTGAGTGCCCTCGCCCTCATCTGCAGCAGTCGAGAGGATCACAGCAGCCTCACCTACATCCACCGAGAGCACCACAACAGCCTCCAGCACAGCAGCGACCACAGCCACCTCAGCCGCCGAGACCCCAGCAGCAGCAGAGGCAGCAGTATAGGCCGCCGCAGAGGCAGCAGCAGCACCAGGGACCTCAGAGGGGACAGGCACCTCCCCAGCCAGCTCAAGCTAGGTTCTACGCGGCTCAGCAGGACCCGCAGTCATCCGGAGGAGTCGTCGAGGGTATACTTCCCGTCTCTTCATCCATCGCATGAGTATTATTTGATTCTGGCGCTTCTCACTCATTCATGTCCGAGGGTTTCTGCCGATCGACTGGATTGCAGACAGAGTCTACTAGTGAGGGATTGGCCGTATCGACGCCCTTGGGGAGGACCACAGTATTGAGCCGTTTTTGTCCATCTTGCCCGGTTCTTGTCGGTGATATCTTTTTGCCCACTGACTTGTTTGTGCTGCCGATGTCTGATTTCGACGTTATCTTGGGCATGGATTGGCTTGCCGAGTACCACGCTATCTTGGACTGCTCGCGAGGACGGTCACATTCTGGCATACCAGGCTTGCCGCATTTCCAGTTCATCCGCCGAGCCGAGAGGAGAGCCGTTGTCTTGCTTGATGTCTGCGTCGTCGAGGAGCCTATTGCCTTGTGTATTGATCGGTTGCCGGTGGTCGCGACTTCCCCGACTGTTTCAGGAGATTTCGGGATTACCTCCTCGCCGTCATATCGAGTTCCGGATCGATCTTGTGCCTGGGTACCGCGCCTATCTAGAAGGCCCCGACACCGTATGGCACCGATGGAGTTGCGTGAGCTGCAGTGGCAATTGGACGAGTTGCGTGAGTTGGGATTCATTCGTCCGAGCAGTTCACCTTGGGGAGCGCCGGTGCTCTTCGTCAGGAAGAAGGATGGCTCGTTGAGGCTCTGCGTGGATTACCGCGAGCTCAACCGGGTCACAATTAAGAATAAGTACCCGCTCCCAAGGATAGACGATTTATTTGATCAGCTGTAGGGTGCACAGTTCTTTTCGAAGATTGACCTGCGTTCTGGTTATCATCAGATTCGTGTCCGAGAGGAGGACATCCGAAGATGACTTTTAGGACGCGTTATGGTCATTTTGAGTTTGAGGTCATGTCCTTTGGACTGACCAATGCACCAGCGGTCTTCATGCGATTGATGAACGAGGTCTTTCGTCCATATCTCGATCGGTTTGTTGTGGTCTTCATCGACGACATTCGATATATTCGAGGACCCGTGAGGACCATATGCGCATCTAGAGATCGCCTTGCAGACCCTCCGTGCCCACCGGCTATATGCGAAGCTGGAGAAGTGTGAGTTCTGGCGGGAGGAGGTGAGATTCCTCGGTCACGTGGTGACGAGGGAGGGTGTCGCAGTGGACCCCTCGAAGGTTGAGGCGGTGCGTCAGTGTGGCCAGCCCACGATGCGTTCGAGATCCGTAACTTTCCTTGGTTTAGCGGGATATTATCGGCGTTTCATTGAGAGCTTCTCCCGTATTGTAACCCCGTTGACTAGGTTGACTCGGAAGGGCGCGGAGTTTATTTGGAGTGACGCCTTTGTGAGCGAGCATTTATGGAGTGAAAGGACCGTCACATTCGCTCTGTCCTCACTCTTCCCTCCGGGAGTGATGGATTCGTGGTATTTATCGATGCTTCGCGTATTGGATTGGGTGTTGTCTTGATGCAACACGGTAGACCTGTAGCATTTGCGTCTCGTCACTCAAGGTTCATGAGTGAACTACCCCACGCATAACTTAGAGTTGGCGCAATCGTCTTCGCACTAAAGGTGTGGAGACACTATCTCTATGGGGTTAGGTTCGAGCTCTTCTCGACCACAAGAGCTTGAAGTATCTATTTTCTCGGTCGAGCTGAACATGAGACAAAGACGCCGGATGGAGCTTCAAGGATTATGATTTTGACCTCCAGTACCACCTGGCAAGGCGAATGTGGTGGCGGATGCCCTTAGCCGTCGGCCACGAGGCCCAGTGGCACATATGATGATTCAGAGTGGAAGATGCTCGAGGATATAGCAGAGTACGACTTTGATTTTGGTCTGCGGTCTTCTATCGTGTAGTTATTGAGCTGTCGATTCAACCCTCTCTTGTCGCAAGGGTGATCGAGGCTCACAGCAGATGAGTCGTTACAGGATTACCGAGCAGAGGCGGCATCCGAGAGTCAGACAGATTGACAGATTGGTTCCGATGGTGGACTTCGCTTTAGAGGCCGATTGTGTGTCCGGAATATTTCTGAGTTGCGTAGAGATCTTATGACCGAGGCGCATCGATCGCGGTTTTCTATCCATCCCTGGCTCGACGAAAATGTACCGTGATATAAGGAGGCAGTTTCGGCGGGGATGAAGCGCCAGATTGCCGGTTTGTGGCCGAGTGTGACACATGCCGGCGTGTTAAGGCCGATCATCGAGACCGACTGGTCTATTGCAGCCGTTGAGCGTCCCGATGTGGAAGTGGGAGCACGTATCTACAGATTTCATTATGGGTTTGCCGAGGACTCAGCGCGGTCATGACGCCATCTGGGTTGTCGTGGACCGTCTGACGAAGTCGGCACATTTTCTTGCGATTTGTGCCACTTGGCCCTTGGACCGGCTTGCGAAGCTATTCATTGAGGAGATTGTGAGACTGCACGGCGTTCCAGTCTCGATCGTTTCTGACCGAGACCCGAGGTTTACGTCTCAGTTTTGGAGGAGCTTTCAGAGAGCTATGGGCACTGATTTGCAGCTCAGTACCGCGTATCATCCGCAGACCAATGGCCGACCGAAAGGGTCAACCGGATCCTTGAGGATATGCTTCGAACTGCGTGATTGACTTCGGTGGTAGCTGGGATGAGCATTTGCGATTGGCTGAGTTCGCATACAACAACAGCTATCAGGCGACCATAGGCATGGCTCCTTTTGAGGCATTATATGGCAGACCGTGCAGATCTCCGAGTTGTTGGACCGAGGTTGGAGAGCGGCGTCTCCTAGGTCCCGAGCTTGTGCAAGAGACATCAGAGGTTATTGATATTATCAGGCAGAGGATGCGCACAGCTCAGAGCCGGCAGAAGAGTGTTGCTGATCGCCGGCGTCGTCCCTTAGAGTTTGATGTAGGGGACCATGTGTATCTCAAGGTCTCGCCCATGAAGGACGTAGTTAGATTTGGAGCGAAGGGCAAGCTTGCCCCGAGATTCATAGGACCTTTCGAGATCACTGAGCGCATTGGCGCTGTGGCCTATCGGCTTGCCTTACCATCTCAGTTGTCTGACGTCCACAACATTTTCCATGTCTCTATGTTGAGGAAGTGTGGGTCAGACATAGTTCCTGTTATTGATTGGCAGCCGTTAGAGGTTCGTGAGGATGCTTCTTACATCGAGCAGCCAGTTCGTATCCTTGATCGAAAGGAGCAAGTCCTCCGAACCAAGGTCATCCCCTTAGTGAAGGTTCAGTGGGGTCACCATTCTGTGGATGAGGCATCTTGGGAGCGCGAGGCTGAGATTCGAGAGCGCTATCCTCATCTTTTTTATGATTGATTGTATATTGTATGCTGTATGTTGTCTCTAATATTTATTTGACGATGCCTTGTTTCCTCTTTATTAGGAGTTATGATTCCTTGCTTTGATTGTGTAAATTTCGAGGATAAAATTTTTTATTTGGTGGGGAGAGCTGTAAGACCCGTGTCCTAATCCGTACTATTCCGATAGCTTCCGCGGTCCTTCCGGTCAAATTTCGGCAACCTTCGCACCGTATTCGGTGTTTGCGCACGATCCTAAGCCAGGTCCCGCGCATCGACGTCGGCTTGATCCGAAAGTTGTATCATAGCAACCGCGTCGTCGCCGCGGTTCCAACGCCGTGACTTGCGCACCGAACCGATACCCAGGTAAGAAGATGCCGATCAGCGTTTATTCCGAAGAAACACCGCGTGTTGCGGATTTCGAGAGAATCTCTACACAATTAGTCCCACTAATTAACCATAAATGCAACCATACCTCAAAGTACTTCACCCATTCCCTCTTTTTTCAAAAGTCCACCATCTTTCCACCTCACCATTCCTCTTTTTCTCATTTTCAACCACAACCATCTCTCTTCTCCACCAATTTCAAACTAAACCATACCCCTCATCACTCCTTTCTTACAACCATCACTCCACCCATCCCTCCATCCATTATTTCTATCTCTCCCTCTCATTCTCTAGCAATTTTTCCAAATTCCATGAGAAATTTCACACATCCAACACACTCTCTCAACTTCAAGTGTGGCCCACCATCTCATCTCCAATCTCAACCATTCATCTTTCATCAACCTCCATTAAAAGTGAAGGTAAGGAGCTAAGGAGTCCAAGGGAGCAAGGAGAAGGAAGATAAGGTGGGTGATTTTCCATTATTTTAAATTTTAGGGCTCACTTGTTGGTGGGACCCATTTGGATGTATGTGATCTAATCAAGAGGGCCCATAGTGGCGGGGGTTCCTCTATCTCACCGTATATCTCCCTTTATCTCTCTCTTTCCCTCTTTGTAATGGTGTGGATCCCACCAATATGTGCTACATCTACCCCGTCCATCTACACCAGACGGTGTGGCCCACTCTATTGCAGGTAATGATCCACACCATCCATTGTTTGGATGGACCCAATGTATTTATATAAATATATGTATATATGTTATATTTTATATAATATATATAATATAATATGTATTATATATATAATATAATGTATATATATTATTTATATGCATATATGTTGGTGGGCCACATCTACGTGGGACCCACCCCAATGATACATCTGTGTATGCCGTCCAGCGTCCCTGGACGCTGGACGTTGGCAAGTGGCATGGGTGTGTACAAAAAAAAAAGGGGAAAAAGGTAACCTTTAGGGTGGACCATTCATATAGGCCCCACCTTGATTCAAGTATTTGATCTAATCCGTCTATCCTCTTCCTTGGATTAATTTAGACGTTGAGCTAAATTTTGGAACCAATCCGGTTCTCAAGCGGGCCATGCCGTAAGAAACAGACGTATCACCATTGAAATCCACTTTGATCCTTCCATCCACCAACAACACATTGCATATTGGTCTCGTTTCGTCGATCTTGAGTCGTAAAATCCTGTGGCTGGGACGGATCGGACTGAAGTGGGCCCTACCATAGAAAATCTGTAAAAAGACTGGATTTTCAAAAAAAAAAATGGCTGCCATGCCGAACGGCTGCTGACGGACGGACGAGCTGGGGCTCACGGCCCCAGCTGTGGGCCCCACTTTGATGTGTTTCGTTGATCAACACCGTGCATTTGATGGGTCCCCATGGACCACCCGTTCACCCCAAAAATCAGCCATAAACGGAACTCAGGCGGGCCATACCATCTAAAATCATGTGAAGACATGCCTAAAACATATAAAATCATTTGGCAGGGCCTACCTGAGTTTTGGATGTTGCTTAAACTTGGTCTATACCGTCATTTAGAGGGGACCCACATAATGGACGGGCTGGATTCGTGAATCACATCTCGGTGGGCCCCAAAACAAAAAAATATGCTGCTGCTGCAGTGACGAGCGGACGGACGCTGGGGCCTCACGGCTCCAGCTGTGGGCCCCCACGGTGATGAATTTTGATCATCAACACCGAGCATTTGATGGGTCCCCACAGTTCATCCGTCCATGCCAAAAGTCAGCTGTATATGGAACTCTGGTGGGCCACATCATTTAAAATCATGTGTAGTCATGCCTAAAATATATAAAATCGTTGGTGGGGCCTACCTGAAATTTGGATGCGACTGAAACTTGGTCTGTACCCTCAGCCAAGTGGGACACACATAATGAGTGGGCTGGATTGTGGACCACATCACGGTGGGCTCCCTATCCATGTGTAAAATAAAATAAAATAAAATAAAAATAAAATAAATAACGGTGGGCTCCCTGACCGTGTACTGGGGATGCAAAAAAAATATATATATATATAACGGTGGGCCCTACCCACGGTCTGTGTGACCTTATGAATAGTTTGGGTGGAAAATAAACATTCCAGTGGGCCCAGTCCAGTGGGCCCTACCTTGGTTCAAGTAGCTTTATGAACAATTGGGTGAAAAATAAACATTATGTTGGGCCTTAAGTTGGGTGGAAAATAAACATTATATTGGGCCTTAGGCTGGGTGAAAAATAAGCATCATGGTGGGCCCCACTTATGTAAGTATTGTAAACCACACCCTCCATTGGTGTGGGCTCCATCAGGATACATGTGTTTCATTCGACTATCCAACCATTTTTGAGATATTTTAAGGCCCATATTATGAGGCCCATTGTAATGTACGCAAGGCCCATGTGACTAGGCCCATGTTGATGCATGTGTAGCCCGTCATTGAGGCCCACCTTGATATGTATATATGAGACCTATGTATGGGGCCCATTTGATGTGCTGGAGGCCCATAGGTCAAGGCCCAATAGGACATACATAAGGCCCACTGATAGGCCCATGCTTGCAGTGTAATTCCGCCATGGTATATGTGTTGATTTTGTAACGGGCCACGCCTTGGGAGTAATGCTGGTTTGACGTCCACATTGATAATGTTGGTTAAATGTCCGCATTATAGTTCTCCTTAAGGCCCACTGATAGGCCCAAACTTGTGGTAAGTAGGCCGTCTAGGCCCATCTCCATTATACCTAGAACCCATCTCTTATTACATGTTTAGTATAGATGCATGATTCATGATCATTCGCACCATATGTATGCCTGATGTGAGGAGTGACCGATCATAGCATATACCTTTGGATAGACCGTTTATGGGCTCCCTGATAGGTGGAGTTGCCTCATATAAGTGCATGGTATATACAGGACTGTTGCATGACTGATAGTGTGACTCATGCACTTGCATTTGTGTGATTGTAGTTACTGTATGCCCTAGCGACATCAGGGCCATAGCCTCCATAGACACATCGTGGATGGCTGAGTTGGATACCGAAAATATTTGGTTCTAGCATACGGGCGCCATAGACGTCCCTGGGTGAAAATCCCTAAACCCGATGGTACCAGAGGATGACTCCAATGTCGAGACCGAGTGGAAATATGAGCGCACGAGGGCCGAATACCAGGAGGCCGCGTCTCCCACTGTGTCGTGGTCGGTTGGAAAGGGGTGTGGCCTTACTCGCCCGAGGGTAGGGGGCAATACTAGGCTGAGTTTGACCAGCTCGCGAATGGGTTCGCTATCGACGTGCCGGATAGGTATTGGCAGACTATTGGCTAGGCGGATAGTGAAGTTTCTTACGCTCACTTGGACTGTGCGGCTAGGAGAGCGACAGTGCCATTTTGAGTGTATTGAACCCCGGTGATTATCCAGAATGAGAACTGTACTGATACATGTTGAGGATTGGCATGCTTGAGTTGCATCTTGCATCGCATGGCTGTGTTATGGCCGATAGCATTCATATCTTGCACCGCATAGCCTTGGTACGGCTGATTGCATTCATGTGCTCATCACCATGATTCCGCATCACTCTGACCTTGCATTTTGAGTATGTTTATATTACGCACACACTTACACCACCCTCTAAGCTTTCTATAAGCTTATGCACGATTAATGTGTGCAGGTGACGCCAGGACGCAGTCGCAGCCATAGTCTGGCCATAGTTGGAGCGTGCAGCCGAGCTTCTGGAGTTTTGTTTCTTTTGTTGCATTGTATTTCCCCTTTCTGCCGCATTGTACTCAAAAGTTTTTGATCATAGTGGATTTTGTGGTGGTGTTCTTGTGGTTATTGTTTGTGGGTTATGCTTTTGTTATGCTCATTATGAATCAGACTGATGATTTGAAATCCTCCTTGTAGTATCCCAGGATCGGAACCTGGTGAATGGGTGCCGGGATCCGAAAATGGGGTTCTACGGAGGCTGTCAGCGCCGGATTCGGCGATCGGGAATTTTGTGAGCCCGGTTTCCGAGTTCGGGGCGTGACAGTTTACCTCGCTCAATTTCTATGTTGCCCCGCTCAATTTATAGGTCGCCTCGCTCATTTTCTAGTTTGCCTCGCTGAATTTGATAGTTTGCCTCGCTCATTTTGATATTTTATCTCGCTCAATTTCTATCTCGATTTCATATGAAGCTTGTTCAAATTCATGAAGTGCTACATTGTGTTTAATTATGTTTGATTTTGTAAATTATGATTATCTTGTGAACTTTATGTTTGATATGTTTTTCAATTCATATTTGCCGGTGACGAAGATTTTATTGTAATCCCAAACCCAACCTCTAGGTGTACATGGAAATGGTGGTTTGATAAGGTGAAGGGTGGAGTGGAGAAGCATGATAGTCAGTTAAATTTGTTTAGCCAATCCCCATTTTCATTTTTATTACATATTACATCCTTTAGATTTATAGGGGCTCTATTTCACCTTCTTTTTCTAAGATATAAAGGTGATCTAGTATTTGAGATTAGGGGGAGATGATTGCAGTTCACGGAGATGGACTTCGCCCTTATTACTGGCCTTAAGACTGGAGAGCTTACGGATCCGAAAAATCGTCGCACTACGAGTACATTTAGAGACAAATACTTTAAAGAATATCCAATATTAAACCATACGACAAGGCGATTTGGTGTTATGAACAGGTAATGCATTCGTCACAAAACATCAACTCTGGTTGTAATGTGTTCTCTCATGTTTTGACTAATATATTATTTTTTGAATCATGGATAGGTGTATGCGCCCGTGAACCATGAAAATTCGCATTGGTTCTTGATGGTCATCTATCCTAAAGAAAGAGAGATTCTTATTGTGGATAGTTTAAGCACAAATGCATTATTAAAGTACAAGCAGAAGATCAAGAAGATGACCGGGGTACTCTCCATTATCTTTCATGCCACTAGAGACAGCACTGCGCTTGAAGGGAAGAAGTGGACCACCAAAGTTGATGAATCGACGCCGAAGCAGGACAATGATTATGACTATGGCATATTCATAATGAAATTTATCGACATATTGTGTAGCGGTCTCACCTTGGTGGGAACAAACATGCAAAAATTCACCGCCAATTAGAGGAAGTCAACAACATATGATTGCTTGTCTGTAAACTGTAGATGATATTTGTCAAGGGCATGGGAGGAATTTTTGTGAGATGTTGTATTATATACATTATTTGATATACCTTGTACCATTTTAACTGAATAAAATTTATATTCAATGAATATTTATTACATGTAATTATTCCCCACTCATGTACCATTTCATGTCGTATACTTCACGTTTGCCTCCCTCAATTTCTAGTTTGCCTTGCTCAATGTCATGTTTGCCCCGCTGAATTTCATGTTTGCCCTGCTCAATTTCATGTTTGCCCCGATGAATTTCAAGTTTGCCCCGCTCAATTTCATGTTTGCCCCGCTCAAATTTCATGTTTGCTCCGCTCAATTTCAAGTTTACCTCGCTCAATTTTCAATTTCCCCCACTGAATTTCATGTTTGCCCCGCTGAATTTCTAGCTTACCCCACTGAATTTCATGTTTGCCTCGCTGAAGTTCAAGTTTGTCCCGCTCAATTTCATGTTTGCCCCGGTTCAATTTCATGTTTGCCCCATTGAATTTCTACGTTGCCTCGCTGAATTTCTAGGTTCCCTCGCTTAATTTGTAGTTTCCCTCGCTCAATTTCTACGTTCCCTCGCTGAATTTCTAAGTTCCCTCGTTGAATTTCTAGGTTGACTCACTCAATTTGTAGTTTGCCTCGCTCAATTTAAGGAAATTATGGGCCTGATTGGGCTTGAGATTCATCATGAACAGTCTATACAATATTTAAAATTGAATTTCTAAAATTATGGGCCTCACTGGCTTGGGATAAGGCTTAGATGACGATGACCGACTCGGGCTAAGTTTCTACAACTTGGTGGATCGCTCGAGTCATTGTAAAACCTGGCCTAGTTATGTATGGTACTTATCCATAGTGTGAATAAGCGGGGCGTCCACCAAATACTCCTAAAAATACGCTTTAAATTGTGTACATGAGAGTAAATCTAGCTTCGAGTTGGGACTCTTGCAAAATGAAGAAACCTATTCCAAGAAAATAACTTGCTGCCAATGGCATCATCAACGTTGATTGTAATCAACGTATGTACTAGATATTAGAACAAGGAAAGAAAAGCAAACAAGTCTTCTCAATTTAACTGTATGGCCTTTAAAGCCTACAGTTTGGCCTAACTTTAATTCCATGCATGGGATCGGATGTGATTCCCAACAATTGATCTAAATGATGTTTGGGGCATCCAATTGCAAGAAAGTGATAAGAGAGAGATCAGGCCTAAGAAAGTGATCAAAACTGTTGATCGTCCCCTGGATAGATCAGATGGCTTGGTATGTCAATCATGCAAGCTATGGGATCCACTTGGACCCTATTTCAGTAGTTGGATGTGCTCGCAGAGGCTCACCATTGTAACAAAGTATATCTAACAAAAATCAAAACGAAAGTGATTAAATGTAAATCAAACTAGGAGTTCTAAATTAATGAACCAAACAATCCAAAAGTGAACTAACCGAGCATAATCTAATTTAATAGGTTTAGGCCACTACTGGTGAATCACGAAACATGAACCAATACATCAGCATATAAACAGACCAGCTAACTATGATTGAAATGTCATGAAGATGAGTACACTACAAACATGTAAGAGAAAGTACACAACTTGGATGGTTTGGCCATGTGCGATAGAAACCCCGAACTACTTTGGTTAGGAGGGAACTGGTTCAAGTTGAATGCTCTAGAAGGATAAGGGAGAGGCCCAAAAGAACATGGGTGGAGTAGTAAGAAAGACTCAATGGCCTGTGGTTTGACTTTGTGGATGTGGTCCTTGGTAGAGAGAAATGGTAGAAAAGGATTCTTATAAATGACCCCAATTAGTTGGGACAAGGCGTAGATGATGATGATAATGATGATTAAAGAATCACATATGCCCATATGCCTTATTACATCATGTAAGATTGGGTTCTCTTGATAAATCTCAAATATATAGTGAAAGAAAAAAGAGATATTTGCAAGAATTTCAAAGACTGGTAATTCTGCATGGCTTACTGTTTCTATCTGCTTCCTTCTCTCATTTTAGAATCCACCTCACCGCGAGTAAGGCTGTACAAATTCAAATAATTCATTCCGACATGATGAGTTTTAGATGCATAAAGATTGAATTATTGATCTAAAGAAATTGGAATGTGTGTCATTTACGACAATGTAGGCCAAGTCATTGCAAAACCCGGCCTAATTATGTATGTCATTTAGTTCTTATTCCAAATTGTCAGTGAAATAACAAATCTTCCAGGATGCTTCAAATGCGGTTTATTTTATTTTATTTTTTTGGAGGGGCTTACGGTACCTATGCCTACGATTATAATCCATAGCCATAGGGAGGCCGCCAAATCGGCGTGGCCCTGCCAGACAGGCCACAAGTGGTGGGGTGGCCACCAGTTTGGTGAGCCCAACCCAATTCAGCTTACGGCACCTATAGCTACGGTAATGATCTGTAGCCATTGCTCTACTTTGAAAAGCAGGGGTATTTTCGTCCTCGAATGCTCTGTCTGTGCGTGCAAGGTGCAAGTTGGGAAGTTAAGTTTGGGATTCCTCGTAAAAGACGCTGGAAAGGTGGCGTCTACAGTGGTTATTTTCTCTTTCAATGGTCCCAGCTTTCAATGAACCGAGGTTCTGGTATAGTCAGTAGAACCTCATTTCCAATGGTCCATTCTGTTAGGATAGCTATTGATAGTAAATTGTTCAAAACTAACATAGATCAGATGGTACTGTTCGGCTGATCAAAGGCTTACAAAACAACGGTGGAAAATAAAAGTGGTTAATGGTCAAACATTCAGCAAGGGAATGTGAAATAATTTGAGAGGTTGGATTGTCTAAATGTGTGGTTTTGGACACATAAGCCAACCATGATAAGGCCCACAAAATGGACAGATGCGATTGATACCTTACTCTGCCGTGTGTGATGCGATTGATCCAATTTCACTCCCCACCGTTCAATCGTCAATCCCATTGAATCTAAGACACCCCCGTTAAGCCATCTCCATCCAAGCATCCTCTTATTGAAGATTAACACAACATTATTATTTCCCCATGGCTTCTCTTGTCTGAGCTACTCTGACCGGAGGACTCAAACTTTGCCATCGGCATTAAGAATTTGATCCAACCGTCCACATGTGCTCAACTGGCGGCAAATGGATCCGCAGGGAAAAGGGCCATCAGGAAACCGGGGAAATGGTCATCGGCAAGCAGCGATGGAGAGATCTTTGAGGAATTGCCAGAGATGAAAGTGTCTACTAAGTTGATTTGGCCTTAGAGAGCAATTTTGTTCTGTTAGGATTAGTTAAGTTAGATTAATGAATTTATATATATAGCATGTAAATCAAGTTTTTTTTTTTTTTTTTTTTACTTAAAGGAAAATGCATTTGTTCTTTTATATTGGCACTAATCTTCATGTTCTTGTCATCTAATCCGTGCAAAAGATGGGACCCATCATAAAATATCATCTATTCAAAAGGTTAGTCTGATTCACTCATTTAATTGGCCAAACATAGAAATCAGTGGACGGCTGGTGATCTAACCCAATGTACAACTATAGCCTATTTGATGAGTTGATCAGCTTAATTTCTGTGCTTAGATGATCTGCATGACTGTTCCCATTGTTTGCACGGCAAGGATGTTCCTCACATATGGCATGTTAGAGTGCGGATCCTCTGTTTCCAGCGCACCCTGGCTCCCCGTATCCTGGAATTTAATTGGTCCACGTCATTTGTACTGACATCGGCGCACCTCTTTAATAAAATGAAAATTAGTTTACAAAATACCGCTTGAAGAAAGGTTGGCAAACGGATTGGCTACTCCCCCCGCCACCAGCCCGGTGGCAGGTGGTCGGTCCTCTGTGGGCCCCACCATGATGTATGTATTTCATCCACTCTGTTCATCCATTTTTTCAGATCATTTTAAGCTCTATCATAAGAACGAGAGGTATATAAATCTCAGGTGGACCACACCGTAGGAAAACAATAGTGATTGGATATCCACCATTAAAATCCTCCTAATGACCACTGTACTGTTTATTTGACATCCAATCTGTTGATTAGGTCATACAGACCCAGATGAAGGGAAAAAACAAAGATCAGCTTGATCCAAAACTTTTATGGCCCTCAGAGAGTTTTTAATGGTCGACATTCGTTCAACATTATTTCCTGTAGTGGGGTCTAGTTGAGATTGGGATATATCTCATTTTTGTTCTCATGTAATAAAATGGTCTAGAAAAATAGATGAACAACATGGATGAGACACATACATCATGGTGGGGCCCACAGAGCAACGACCACCAGCCATTGGCTGGTAGCAGTGAGAGTAGTCAGTCCATTTCCCGAAAGGCTAGGTTTCCAGGACGCAGATTTCCTGTGAAAGACTTTAGCAGAGAAAGTTCCTGCGTTAGGAACCCAGGTGGGGCCCACTGTGATGTTTGTGAGAAATCCTCTCCGTCCATCTGTTTTGTGAATTCGTTTTAAGACATGATGCTAAATAAAATTAACTATTTCCAAAGCTTAAGTTTTCATGATTCAGTGGGGCCATTATTATGGGTTTCTAGGGGATCAAGTCCCTTAATCAAAATATCCACAATGTGTTGCCCCAAGAGTCAAAATATGAAGCAAGTCCGAGATCTAGGTGGGCCACACCATTAATCAATGTGAGGACAATGTTCACCGCTGAAACAGGCTTTCGCGCGGGAAGTCAGTTGCGTCGTGAATTTCTTCGTTTAACGGATGACTGGAAAAAAGTGTGGCATGACGTGTTGTTTGATCTTTCTAGAAATGCGTGCCCTTCATCTGCTTTTCAATTGGGCCAAAATTTGAAGTAGATATAAGCCCTAGCGGACCACGCGAACAAGGATGACGGCTAAAATAACTTATATTAGTTGGTTATAACCATATTTACAAATTTACCATCAAATTCTTAAATAACTTTTGTCATTCATTACGTTAGAGCGCACCATCTAATTGTCTTGAAATTAGGCAGGCATTTCTTGCTTTTCGTGTTCTTTCTGTCGATTAAGTTTGGGTCCCGATCTCCCCAGGATATCCAAGATGCTCTTTTAACTGGCTAACACACCCTGTGCTTCAAGACCGAGGTTGAACATATCTGGTTGAAACATTACCCAGTGGTTTGATCATATAATCTGAGATCTTCATAGTAACTGAATTATCCTAATATTTTAATGCCCCATTTAGGGAATCCAAATACGATAGACAGTCAGATGACATGCTAAAAATAAGAAGACTTGATGGTTGATATTCTAGTCATGCATATAGGTGATTGTACTGTCAGTATTATTAATGGATGAACATAATGTGGGTTTATAGAGTGATTAGGGGGTAGAACATGTGTATCGTTAGGTTTGAGTGTCTTGTTCACATGTGTAAGTTTTTCAGATTGTAGTTCTGAAAGTGAGTTAAGTATATTCATAAGTGATGAACGAGATGAACGGATCAGAATCCCAACTTGATGTAGTGTACGGGAGGATGTAGAAATTAAGTAGCTAGTTTACTACGATCAGGTGGTCCAAAATCAAAGTGGTCGATTAGATGTCTCTATCTAACAGTCGCATATTTGAATGAGTGGTTGGTCATGATGGACAAGTGAGAATATTTTGATATATGCACTATAAGAAAAGGGGGCTCTAACCTCGTTTCAAAAATATAGCTAAAAATGTAAAAAACTGAGGCTAAAGCCTTTAGCCTCAATTTTGCCTCAGTTATCCAAACCGATGTTGAAACCCCTGTGGCTAAAGGCCATAGCCTTAGTTTTAGCAACCGAGGTTAAAATGACTTTTATAGCCTCGGTTCTGCAAATGAAGCTAAAAGAACCTTTTTAGCTTCAGTTTTCTCAAAATGAGGCTAAATCAAAATTTTAACCTCCGTTGTTTCCAACTGACACTAAATCTACATTTAGCCTCAGTTGCCTCCAACTGAAGCTAAAACTATTTTTAACCTCAGTTCTCAACAACCGAAGCTAAAGCCTTTAGCCAAGGGAGTTGTATTCTCAGTTTATGTAACTTAAGCAAAACCGAGAGTAAAGATGGATTTAGCCTCTTTTGGCACCAACCGAGGCTAAATTTGGTTTTTGACCTCATTTCTCTATCAGCCAAAGCTAACAATATCATAATCAACAAATGATTGAACCTGTGCATATTTCACCCATTTAACATTCATTAAGACAACAATCAACACAATATCAACAAAACAATTAATTGTCTATTTAAAGTTTTCAAAACAAAATACAAATGCACATGAACTGCCACATAGCCTTTGAGTGTTCGCAGCGGAAAGCGATTCTATGCAGGAAGTTTCGGAGAACTTAGCTCCGGAAGCTGCGGATGCTACAATTGAAAGAGATTGCAGCGAATTTTCGTCTCCTTTACAGGATCCAGCTTTCAGATTGGGATTCTCTGGCAAAAACGGTACAATGTAAGAGATTTCTTCGCCCTTCTCTGATTTTGAAGCTCCTTTGACCGATCCGATCGCTTGCTCCTACCTGATTGATGGCACAAACAGCGGGAACATTCACATCGAACAACACTGAGTAGATTGTCTCTTTTGGTTGTCTTCTAGATGCCTTAGCAGATTCAGTATATGAAGAAAAGGAAAAATAATAATAAAAAAGGTATCAGTTTATAACTGAAAATGCACCCAAATAAATTGAGCGTACCCTATATGGTTGACTTTATTTCTCCTTTCAATCATCTATCCATTGCTATTGCCCCTATCAAGGAGAGATGATACCATTACCAGTTAAAACTTCTGATTCCCACTAGGACACTATGCTAACTACACTTTGGGCATAAATTCCTCAATTGGGTCGGACCAGATTCTTTTGAAAGATAATACAACATCTATTATAAATCCATAGAACAAGCTCCCATCTCATACAATCATAAGCAGAATTTTGCATTGCGAAAACATAGAGAAGCTTTAAAGAAACCACAACATACCTGCAAGAGAGACCCCTCAGCACTCAAACAGACATGCTTTCTTTGCAGTAACACCGCTCGGGCTAGAAGCACCCGTGCCCAGCGCCCTGCAATTCTATGCACCCTCCACCTAGGTTGTTCGATTGCCATCCCGAAACCAGGATCACAGGGATTTTTCGCAAGCCTCTTCACCCAATCCACCATTCCCAAAAGAGACTCCCGCTCTCACTTTCTCTTAAGAGAATTGAGTTCCACATTCGCAACAGTTGAATCCAGCACCACCACTTCATCACCATCATAATGAGTTTCCTGAGTTTCCCATGGGCAACTCATTTGTGATCCCGACTCTTCTGCTCTGATTTAACAATTCTTTTCCAGATTGGACAAAATCAGGTGCTGGCTCTAACCCCACTGGTCCATGTCTCCGTATTTTCTTGTATCCAGAAATATTAGTGAGACCCTTATCTACGTCTAACCTTTCAGCTTTTTTAGACACAGAGATCTGAATAGCAGTCTGACCCTTCCTATAATCATTACCTTCTTCCTTTCTCTCACTATGAGTAGCACCGTGTTCATGAACTTGGCATGCTTGATCACAGCTTGCTTGCATCTGGTGTGCCATCAATGCCCTAGCTTTTCCATCACTCAACACATGTTTTTGAGGACAGTCTGACATGATAAGCAGAAGAAAAGGGCTCAAAAACGTTATTCTTGGACCAGCATTAAGTTTGCAAACCTGATTACTCAGATCAGAAGCAAATATGTGTAGAGGAATTATAGGGCGCAAGTAGATAACGAAGTAGAAATCAATGAGTTTGATAGCTGATCAATAAAGAAAAATAAATTATGAAAATTATCTGAAGCAACTAGCATATGGTAGCCACATCCACCATGAGCAGAGTACTGCTTAGAAGTTTTACACAACTGTAAAATCCTACAAGGAACAAACTCCTCATCTTGCCAGTAATCTATCTGAACATCCTCATTTCAGCTATAATCATCCTATACTGGTGAAAAATCAGCATCCAGACAGCCGAGATTGTATTCTTGGATTGGAGATGTGATTTGTATGTCTTACAGTGAATTTGAACTGATAATTGCTGAATTCTGAACAGATTCCACACGTCAGAGCTTGTAAATAGATTTAGTACAAAAACTAATGCATTATTAATGTGGACTTAGATATGTAATGCCTGGTCCAATGCAGTTCCCTAGTTGCTGCACTCGCAAAAGGGTACAACAATCAAACCATACACCAAAAGATAATGACATTTGAATCCTTTTTCTGTTTTCTACTTCCGCACTATTTCAATTTTCATGTCTCCCCAAAGAAAAGAAAAGAACTATTTCACGTCTCCCTAAAGAAAAAAATAACTTGTACAGAGAAAGGCATAAAGCAAAAATAGAAAAACAATTTATATCAATTCTGGCGGTATGTTCTGTTTCCTATCAAGTTATGCAGAAACAGTCTCTCTGACTTTAACCAAGAAGCAGAACCAAAGAATGTCCGCCCATAATGTTGTAGTCACGCAAAACCATGAGTCTCCCTCCAAACAATTCAGCGCAAAAAAAGTGGCCTAAGTGACATCAAAATAGGTACTTACAAGTTCGTAGATATGTTAGGAATACAGACTTGGGCGCAGCAGAATAATAACAAAGCAATCAAAAGTCTATTGCAAACAGATGGCAACAGGGGATTTTCTGATACAAATTAAGGGAACAGCAGCAAAGCTCACCAAGGCTGAAACAAATGTGCACACTGCCATCTACACTTTTGGGGAACAATTCAGATGAAAAGTAGAGTCTACATACACAGTTAATGAGACACCAACCTGGACTAAGGACGGATTAAACAGAGTATCAGGAATCTTGAATCTATCAGCACCAATCTCTTTCGTCCTGTATTATGTGCAAGAATTAAAAAGCAAGATCAGTCAACTAAAGAAATGACAAATTAACAAAATGGCATTCACTACTGTCCACTAGAAATAAAAATGGACAACAGATCATCAAAATAAATACAACCAACTCACAATGTCCCAGGAGAACACAAGGAAGTAAAAAATTAAACAGGCAACTGCTGTTGACAGGGGACACAATGAAAGTTTTTTATGGATAGCATCAAAATTTTATCGAGGGAAAAAGCAATAGCCACAATGGCAAGAAGAACTTCAACAAAGAGTACAAACAGATCCCAAGAGATGATGGGGTTTTCCTCCTCAGTTCAGAGGAGAGGTAGTGCAGTTTCCTTATTTGACTCTAATTCCTCCGCTTATGCGCAGTTTCCTTATGTAACTCTAATTCCTCCGCTTATGCGCAGTTTCCTTATTTGAGTCTAATTACTCCGGTTCTCTATTTAAGGGGTTCCAAAATGGGATTAGGGTATTCTATTTTAAGGGGTCTCACCTCCAAGGTGAGAGAGAAAAAAAAAAAAAAAAAGGTGAGAGAGAGAAAAAGAGAGAAAGAGAGAGAGGAAGCTTGTGGAAGGGAGGTTCTGCTCATAGAGGTGATCTACTGTGCACTTGATATCTCAGCGCTTCTACGTCCGTGTGATTAGTGAGATCTCTCCATTTTTCTTTTATTCTCTTATTGTTTATCCACTTCCGCGTGAGTGAAGAAGGTTGTAACGTTCTATTTCATAGTGGATTGTTGATCTGGACGAAGTCCCGTGGTTTTTACCTCTTTGAGGGTTTTTCATGTAAAAATTTCTTGTGTTGTGTGGTTGATGCTTTGATTTATTTCATTGCATTATTATTCCATAATTCTGATTTGTTTTGGGAGGCTAGATCTTAAGGTTTTGTGCAAGGCTCCCAACAAAGTGGTATCAGAGCCAAGTTCATTGAACGGGTAGGATCAGTTTTGAATTATGGAAGGTGGCTCATCAAAAATGAACAGCCTTAATGGTTTTAACTAGACCATATGGAAGGCTAAGATAGAGGACTTGCTTTATTGCAAGGACTTATATTCTCCAATTTTAGGCATATTTGCAAAATCCAAGGATATGTCTGATGATGATTGGAAGAAGATGGACCAAAAGGCAGTGGGGTTTATTAGACAATAGTTGAACAATTCCATATTCCACCATGTGTCTACAGAGACCTCAGTCGCTAGCCTATGGCTGAAATTAGAAGGGCTGTATGAGAGGAAAACAGCCGATAATAAGATTTTTTTGATAAGGCGACTTGTGAATCTCAAGTTCAAATATGGTAGTTCTGTAGCCAAGCACATGAATGAGGTCAGCAATATAGTGAACTAGCTCTCCGCTATGAAGATGGTCCTGGATGATGAATTGCAGGCTTTACTATTACTTAGTTCATTGCCTGACAGTTGAGCGACATTGGTGATGTCTCTAAGTAACTCCGCGCCAGACGGAAAGATATCCATGGAACAGGTAATCAGTTGTCTCTTCAATGAGGAGACAAGGATGAAGTCTCAGGGGTCTACTCAGTAAAAGGCCCTTGTGACACAAGAACGGGGGAGAGGAAAAAACAAGAAGGGCGGGAAGGCCCGAGATAAATTAAGAGGCAAGTCGAGTAACAGAAAGGATGTTGATTGCTAGAATTGTGGCAAGAAGGGCCACTACAAGCATGAATGTAATGGTAAGAAGAACGACAAGAAAGGAAAAGGAAAGGAGAAGGAAGATGAATCAAATTCCACTGCGGTCGCTTTAGATGGCGACGTTGTAGTTATTCTTTCAGCAGATCATGATATATGTCTCACGGTTACGAGTCAGGACACCGACTGGGTGATTGACTCGGGAGCTTCTTTTCATGCAACTCCACGTTGGGAGTTCTTCACAAGCTACAAGTCAGGTGACTTTGAGACCGTGAAGATGGAAAATTTTGGCGCATCAAAGGTCATAGGGGTCGGTGATATTTGTGTGAAGACCGATGTGGGCTGCACATTGGTTCTTAGGGATGTGAGGCATATCCCAGACCTTCGCCTCAACTTGATGTCAATGAGAAGCTTGGATGATAATGGCTACGAAAGCCAGTTTACTGGTGGGCAATGGAAGCTCATCAAGGGTTCGTTGATCGCAGCTAGAGGAAAGAAGTGTTACACCCTTACAAGGCAAGTGTCAGTGTGTGCAAGGGTGGGTTGAACGCAGCGGAAGATTCAGCTATTGACATGTGGCATAGGTGTCTAGGCCACATGAGTGAAAAAGGGCTTCAGGTACTAACAAAGAAGCGGCTCCTTCCAGACGTGACAGGTACACCTCTCAAAACCTGCATTGATTGTTTATCAGGGAAACAGTATAGAGTTTCATTTATTAAAACTGTTTCTCACGTTAATAAAGTGCATGCATTAAATTTGGTTTATTCTAATGTTTGTGGTCCTATAAGGACAAAAACTTTGGGTGGGGCATTGTATTTTGTCACTTTTATAGATGATGTATCTAAGAGGGTTTGGGTTTATACTGTCTTTGGCGTGTTTAAATTGTTTCATGCTATGGTCGAGAGAGAGACAGATAGATCATTGAAGTGCATCCGCACTAACAATGGTGGTGAATACATTGGCGACTTTCATGAGTATTGTAAGTCCCTGGGTATACGGCATGAACAGATGGTTCCTAAGACCCACCAGCATAATGGTGTGGCTAAGCGAATGAATCGCACCATTGTAGAGAGAATCAGATGCATGTTATGCCATGTGAAGTTGCGTAAGTCGTTCTGGGGAGAAGTAATGCACACAACAGTATATCTGATAAACAGGTCTCCATTAGCCCCGTTGAATAGAGAAGTACCTGAGAATGTGTGGACTGGAAAGGATCCATCGTACAGTCATCTCAAGGTGTTTGGATGCAGGGCATTCATTCACGTACCAAAGGACGAGAGGTCTAAGCTCGATATGATGATCAGACAGTGTGTGTTCTTAGGGTGCGGTGATGAAAAGTTCAGTTACAGATTATGGGATCCAACTGAGAGGAAGCTCGTCAGTAGCAGAGATGTGGTTTTCTTTGAAGATCAGTGTATAGCAGACATTGGTAAGCTAGAGAAGAACCAGCCTAGTTCAGGTGAGCTAGATGACATGGATCCGATTATTCCTCCCATGGTGCCTGATGATGGGGGAGTACAGTAAGGTGCAGAGGACAAGGGAGTTCCTTCAGAAAATGGACCAGGGGAGTAGCTCTTACTTGATCCACTGGTTAAACCACAGGTGAGGAGGTCATCCAGGGATAGACAGCCGTCCAACAGGTACTCGCCACATGAGTACATTATGTTGACCAATGGAGGAGAGCTAGAAGATTATTCTGAGGCCCTAGTCGACGAGCATAAGGGGGAGTGGTTGAAAGCTATGCAAGAGGAGATGGAATCTTTGCATAAGAACCACACCTATGATATGGTGAAATTGCCTAAGGGCAAAAAAGCTTTGAGCAACAAGTGGGTGTTCAGAAAGAAGGTTGAGCAAAAGAATTCATAGACGATGTTCAAGGCCAGACTTGTGATGAAAGGATTTGGTCAAAGGAAAGGCATAGACTTCGAGGAGATATTCTCACCAGTGGTGAAGATAACATCCATACAAGTGTTGCTTGGGTTGGCGGCTAGCATAGATCTAGAGATAGAGCAGTTAGATATTAAAACTGCTTTTCTCCATGGCGACCTGAAAGAAGAGATCTACATGCACCAATCAGAGGGGTTCAAAGTCAAGGGCAAAGAGTATATGGTGTGTAGGTTGAGGAAGAGCTTATATGGGCTGAAACAAGCTCCACGACAATGGTACAAGAAGTTTGACTCATTTATGTTGAAGCATAGGTATGACAGAACGGAGTCAGACCACTGTGTGTTCACACGCAAGTTCTCAGATGGTGAATTTTTAGTTCTGCTACTATACGTTGATGACATGCCCATCATGGGAAAAGATATCAAGAAGATTGACAGGTTGAAACAGGAGTTGGACAAGTCGTTTGTGATGAAAGACTTAGGCCCGGCTAAACAGATCCTAGGAATGAAGATAACCCGTGACAGAAGCAGTAGGAAGCTTTGGCTATCATAAGAGTGGTATATTGAGAAAGTCCTAGAGCGGTTCAATATGAATGCAGCGAACCCAGTCAATACTCCACTGGATGGTCACTTTAGATTGAGCGACAGGCAGTGTCCCAAGACGAAAGCAGAGGTGGATGAGATAAGGAAGATACCCTATGTGTCAGTAGTAGGAGTTTGATGTATGCTATGGTGTGTATACGCCTAAACATAGCATATGCGGCTGGTGTTGTCAGCCAGTATCTTACCAATCCTGGCAAAGAGCATTGGGTAGCGGTGAAGTGGATACTATGGTATCTAAGAGGCTTATCCAGGTTGAACCTATGCTATGGTGATGGAAAACTTGTATTAGAGGGCTGCATAGATGTAGATATGGCAAGTGACATAGACTCCAAGAAGTCTACATCAGGGTTCATGTTCACGTTTGCAGGGGGAGCGGTCTTTTGGCAGAGCAAGCTACAGAAGGTCGTAGCATTGTCCACGACAGAGGCCGAGTACATTGCAGTCACAGAGGCATGTAAAGAAATGCTTTGGATGAAGAGGTTCCTACAGGAACTTAGCCTAAAACAGGAGAAGCACGTGGTCTATTGTGATAGTCAAAGTGTTATACACTTGAGCAAGAATCCAAGTCAGCACTCCAAGTCGAAGCACATAGAAATTCGGTATCACTGGATCAGGGATACTTTAGAACAGAAGGTGTTATAGCTTGAGAAGGTCCATACGGACGATAATGAGTCAGACATGATGACCAAGGCATTGCTCAAGGGCAAGTTTGAGGTTTGTAGAAACCTGGCTAGCTTGAAGAATGCGAATTCCTCCTGAGTCGAAAAGGGGGAGATTTGATGGGGTTTTCCTCCTCAGTTCAGAGGAGAGGTAGCGCAGTTTCCTTATTTGACTCTAATTCCTCTGCTTATGCGCAGTTTCCTTATGTGACTCTAATTCCTCCGCTTACGCGCAGTTTCTTTATTTGAGTCTAATTACTCTAGTTCTCTATTTAAGGGGTTCCAAAACGGGATTAAGGTATTCTATTTTAAGGGGTCACACCTCCAAGGTGAGAGAGAGAGAGAGAGAGAGAGAGAGAGAAAGAGAGAGAGTGGAAGCTTGTGGAAGGGAGGTTCTGCTCGTAGAGGTGATCTATTGTGCACTTGATATCTAAGTGCTTCTACGACATCGTGATCGGTGAGATCTCTCCATTTTTCTTTTATTCTCTTATTGTTTATCCACTCTTGCGTGAGTGAAGAAGGTTGTAACGTTCTACTTCATAGTGGATTGTTGATCTGGACGAGATCCCATGGTTTTTACCTCTTTGAGGGTTTTCCACGTAAAAATCTATTGTGTTGTGTGGTTGATGCTTTGATTTATTTCATTGCATTATTATTTCATAATTTTGGTTTGTTTTGGGAGGCTAGATCCTAAGGTTTTATGCAAGGCTCCCAACAAGAGACCCCACTATGACCTCTCACTCATTGAAACTCTTTACGATATCTAACCACAATATTCAGACTCTCTTTTGATACCACCGCCAATTTGCTTAAACTTAAGTCGCATGTAGCTCACATGATGTTTTCAATGATTTGTTACATTTTTCCACTTTCAATAAAAATTAGTTAACTTTTTTAATGCTTTTAATAAAATAATAAATAAAAAACAGTATTAAATCAGTTTCATTGCTCTTTCTTCACCTTTAAACTTAATCAGATCTCTTTCCTATTACCTTAGGTTCCATTTTGTTGCACCACAAATCATGAAATTTTGTTATATTTCATTATTAATCAGTCTAATTTAGTACAAAATATCATGACATTGGTACAACCAAGCACCTTGATTAAAAATCTAGTAGTTGCACACTATGTAGCTTAGGCCTCACGCTTCAAAGGGGTGAATGCTATGCTACATGCTATTGGCTATTTAAAACAATGGATACACCAAACCGTCAAAAGAAGAAGCATGGATTATATAAGCAAATGACCAAAACGACATTGATGTATTTATATGAGCTATTGATTTGAATTGTAATCATTAGTCTAATACATTGGAATGACCCACATTGTAGTTTAGCAATAAAAATCGATAGTGGGCTTCAAATTGCAATAATGTAAATTTCAAGTTGGACTTGAAATGGACATGAATTGGATTTGAGGGCTACTTCCTCGTTACAAATACTACAAGACCACTGATTAGTTGTCATTTCCTCAAACATTCTCAATTGAATTCTCTTGTGCATCTAAAGGCAGCCTACATAACCAAAAAACAAAAATGGAAAACAGCCTCTTGTCAACAGATTAATTGCCAAAACAGAAAGAGAAAGCACCAAACACAAATGAATAAATAGGGGCCCACTCAAACTACCAAAAACACTTGAAATCAAATCAATGTATACAAATCCATATCTCTTAAGAGTTACTAACATACTATAAAATGGTCAGGCAGGTGGCCCACCCCTACTCCTCAAATCCATTCCAGGCTAAATACAGATGAAGAATGCAGGTTGGCTAAAGATAGAGGAAGAATGGAAGTACATCAGACCATCTGCATTTAGGGACTTTACAAATTAGAAGATACTAAATCTCAAAATGTATTTCAAATGCATGATATTGCATACATCAAAGATAAATCTCTAAAATCTAAATACAAAAACCTAAATTACAACTTAAATCAGCAAGAATCAAAACCAAAGCCAATGAAATCTCTAAGAATAAAGAGACATAAGTTGGATCAAGATCAAAACAAATCAAGCACCAAAAATCAAGAAAAAATTACAAAAATCAAACCCTAAGTGGAAATTTTTGGAGAAATGAGAGGGGGAAGCTCACCTGATTGAAAGTTAAAACCCTTCCCCTGTCCTCAAATAATGCCAACTATAAATCTGAGTAACTTCTTCAAATGAATAATCAAATTGAGAAAAAAAATCGAAAAGGAAGGCAATATGCATCATCAGCTTAAAACAAAAACAAAAAAGCAAAGCTCCAAACAATGAGATCCAAAAGGAAAACAGATCTATCAGCAAGAATCGGATCAAAATCCAACAAAATCTCTCAGAATCGAGAGACATAAGCTAGATTCATATTAAAATAGATTAAGCACTAAATTTTGAGGAAAAAAAAAAATCGTGAGTGGAAAAAAAAAATTAGAAAAAAGCTCACAGTCTTTTGAGGATCTGATGATCGAAGAGAGAGAGAGAGAGAGAGAGAGAGAGAGAGAGAGAGAGAGACGGTAGATCTGACAAAGATGAGAGAAATATTGGAGAAGACAGAGAGGAGCCGGGGTTCAGTTCGGTGAGGAGCTACAATCGGTGTATATGCCCCTTGTTTATCTAGCCTACACGGAAATCGGCAATGGAGGAGCAGATTTCACAGCAGAGAACAAGGTTTTGCTCTCAGATCGAACACCAAACCCTAATCGCTGATGTTGCAATGCAGAAACTGCTCAAATCCAGCAAACGAGCTAGAAACGACAGGATTTTCCACTTCCTGAGCAAGATTTCAGTGAAATCAGCAAAAAAAAAAAAAAAAACACTCCTTAGATCAAACCAAAAAATGCGAAAATTGGATTTTAAACAGCCAAATGGGGAAAACGCATGAAAATGAGAGGTTTCTACCCCGATTTTTGATTTTCGAGAGGATTTCAGTTGAGAAATCAATAGAAAAAGAAGAAGAAGAGAGAACGAGTACTTGAAATCGGCAAAGAGATTGCTGGTGTGGAGAATAGAATTGACGTTTCTAGGCATTGTAAAGGATCGAATTGCAGAAGTTAAACGCGCTTTCGATCTGTTTTCCTTTCGGAGCTTGGGGATTTTGACAGATAAAATTACAGAAGTAAAACGCGCTCTATTTTCCTCTCGGAGCTTAGGGATTTTGAGAGAGAGCTCTGCTTTAAGCTTCCAAGTTCCAAAATGAATAAAAGCCACGGAGATGATATATTGGATTCGTACGAATCGAAATATGGTATATTCATCTCTCTACGGTACAAGTGGCAGGCAAGGCAGAAATCGAGTCCGTTCATTTGCAGGGCCCTAGAATGGATGGCTTATTTTTTGAAAACTAGAGAACAATCTCATCCATTTGATCCATTACCATTAATATTTCGGTGGGAAACAAACACACTGCCAAAAATATAGAGAGATAAAGTGTTGCAAAAGTAATGGATAGATGGTCTCATGGGATTTTATTTTTAAAACATAAGCCATCCATTAATAATGCAGGTAGTACGCGTATAAATCGCTCTGCAAACTGTCCTGTGGAGGGACGGATTGCGTCTTACCCTCGCCTGGAGGATAATCCGTCCGGGCAGGGATCTGTGGAGCCCATTTTAATGTAAGTGCTTTATCCATGCTGTTAATTATTTTTCTCATATCATTTTAAGGTATTATGAAAAAAATGAGGTAGGTATAGGTCTTAAGTGGACCACAAAGTGGGGATTTAACTTTCACCATTAAAAATTTCTTAGAAGCTAGAGAAGTTTAAGATCAAGCTGATATTTGTTTTTTCACTTCATCCACATCTACATGACCTTATTAATAGGTTGGATGGTAAAAAAACATCACTGTGGCACTTAGAAAGGTTTCAATGGTGGGTGTCATTATCACTGTAGCTTCTTTTGGTGTGGTCGACTAGAGTAGTGGACCTGCTTAATTTCCATAATAACATTTTAAAATGATTTGAGAAAAATGATTAACGGTGTGGATAAAACACTTACATCACAGTGGGACCCACATATCCCTGCCTCGGTTCCTATGCAACTAAGGCTAAAAAGTATACTTTTGGCCTCGTTCCTATGCAACTAAGGCTAAAAAGTAGACTTTGGCTTCGATTCCTATGCAACTGAGGCTAAAAAGTAGACTTTTCATCTCGGTTCCTATGCAACTGAGGCTAAAAGGTAGACTTTTGGCCTCGGTTCCTATGTAACTGAGGCTAAAAAGTATACTTTTAGCCTTAGTTCCTTAGCAAATGAGACGAAAAATGAACTTTTAGCCTTAGTTCCTTAGCAACCGAGGCTAAAAGACACATTTAGGCTCCATTTTTTCAACTAAGGCTACAAAATTGTAGCTAAAGGCCTATTTTCTTGTAGTGATGAGGATCTTGTCTTAAAATCTACGGTCAGATTGCTTGATCTATGAATGAGGATTATTCTCAAAAGTCAAATTCGTGTTGGAGGATAAATGTAAGGTTAGGATAACTACATTGGTATCGTACATATGTACATAATAAGTTACATTTTATAGTAACACTCAAGAACTTTCAATACTCGAGTATTGAAAAATTCAGGGTGTTACACAAAGTGACAAAGTTCCACTAGACAAAATGACAGGATTATAGGTCAAAGTGATGGAGTTCTACTAGACAAAGGGACGGGGTTTCCATACAAAGTAACGTGGTTCCACCAGACAAAGTAATGGGGTCTTATTTGACAAAGTGGTGAGATTAGCAGAAAAAGTGACATTATTCACTAGACAAAGTGGAGTTGCTAGACAAAGAGACAAAATTCTACTAGAAAAAGTGATGAGACTATGAGATAAAGTGTCGTGGTTACAGCAGACAAAGTGATGGGTTTTATTAGAGAAAGTAACTGGATTGCATTACAAAGTGGTGAGGTTCTACTAAATAAAGTGATTGGGTTGCCTGAAAAAAGTGTAGTGGTTTTATAAGACAAAGTGATAGGGTTGTCGAATAAAATGACGAGATTCAACTAGACAAAGTGAGAAGATTACTGGACATAGTGACGGGTTCCACTAGACAAAGTGATGGAATTGTAGACAAAGTGGTGTGGTTACACGAACTAAAGTGATGGGGTTTTATTAGAAAAATGACGAGGTTTTACCAAACAATTTGACGGGGTTCTATTGGTTAAAGTGATGGGCCATCCTCAGGGTCAAATTGATAATTCAGATCGTCCAGTCAGACAGTGTAGATGGGCTACTGATCGAAGAACATAGACACTATACTTTAAAATTTCTACCAAGCAGAAAAAGGGAAGAGGAGAGTTTCCTCTTCGGGAGGCATCAGGTTAAAACCGATTTGACCATGGGCTTGGCTCGGTGAGTCGCGGGATCACGTAAGTTGTGCACTTGCAACTTGTTGTCTTAAATCCGGATCAATCATTGGGTTTTGCTGGGTCTGCTAGGACCCCGACCTATTTGTCAAGTAGAATCGAAATTCAGGTGGGCCATACTACTAAGTTTTGGGTCGCGGATGCTAATTTCTTACAATCTGTGGATCAGATGTCATTCCTTATTGATCTCAATGGTTATAAGAATTCTATGCCTGGATGGAATGGACACCAGTGATATCCCCATTAATTAGATGACCTGGTAATTACGCGTTGAATTGCCTAACCCCAATTGTGGGCCTAATGGACTGTGGACACACCAACCCAAAATTTGGGTTATGTGCATAAATTTATAGGGTTCTTGAGTGTAGTGGGGTGTGTGCACATTTATTTGTGTCATTGATAAAATAAAATTATTTGGTGATGTTCTAAGATATTCGGTGCTCGAGTATTGGTAGCCCAGAGTGTTACAAGAGAACCCCGTCACTTTGGCTATGTAACCACACCACTTTGTCTAGCAATTCCATAACTTTGCCTAGTGGAACCCGTCACTATGTCAACAATTCCATCATTTTGTCTAGTGGAACCCGTCGCCATGTCTAGTAATATCACTGTCTTGTCAAATCTTATCACTTTGTCCAACAACCTTGTCATTTTGTCTTATGAAACCATCACACTTTTTTTTTTTAGCAACCCTATCACTTTACTTAGTAGAACCTCGCCACTTTGTCAGGCAACCTGATCACTTTCTCTAATAAAACTCGTCACTTTCTTTACTGCAACCATGTCGCTTTATCTCACTATCCCATCACTTTCTCTCATAGAATCTTATAGTTATCCAGCAACTCCATCAATTTCTCTAATGAATCATGTCACTTTATCAAGTAAGACTCTATCATTTTGTCTAGTGGAACCACGTTACTTTATCCCATAATCTTGTCATTTTGTCTAGTGAAACCACGTTACTTTGTCCCATAATCATGTCATTTTGTTTAGTGGAACTTTGTCACTTTGTCTAGTGAAACCTTGTTACTTTGTTCAACAACTTCGTTAGTTTGTCTTGCAGAATCCCATCACTTTATCCGGTGGAATCTGGTCACTTTATCCGGTAAGCCTGTCACTTTGTCTAGTGGAACTCCTTTATCTGGAAATCTAATCACTTTGTCTAGTGGAACCCATCACTTTGTGTGGTAGAACCTCTTTAACTGTATACAGAGTTTACTTAGAAAAAAAAGATATTTGTATGGGACATAAATATTGACTTAGATAGGGCCCACCATGATGTTTTTGTAAAATCCACTATGAGGATTTGTTATTAAGTCTCATATTGGGTATACTGACAAAAAATTAGGGTTGTACATCGAGCCAAGTCGAGTTGAGGTGGGCCAAGCTCGGCTTGACTCGTCCATGCTCTACTCGAGTTCGAGCTCGTGCTCGAGCTCACCCTTGAGCTCAACATTGAAGCTTGGCTTGTTAGCCAAAGCTTTCGAGTCGAGTTCGAGTCGAGCTACTGGTTCGAGTCGAGTCAAGTTTACCTCGGTAGGGTAAAAGAAAGAAAAAGAGGGAATGGGGATGGATAGGGTCGGGTAGGGTTTTTTAGTAAAAACTTTTAAGTTTTAACTTCTTTTTTTTAAAAAAAAAAACTTATATATATATAATATCTTATTAAAATATATTACTCGAGCCAAGTCGAGCTCGAGCTCAAGCTTCGAGTCAAGTCGAGTTGAAATACACCATGGTCGAACTTGGCTTGAACTCAAATCGAGCTTTAGTAAATAAGCTTGACTTGCCTTGAATCGACCTTTCAAGCCGAGTCAATCCGAGCTGAGTTGAGCCGAGTCGAGCGAGCTTTTTGAGCTAGCTTGACTTGTGTACAGCCCTACAAAAAATCGGATCGAATTGTGATTCTCGTGAGCTGCACTAAAAGAAATGGTTGGGAGAGTTGTATACCCTTAATTTTTAAAGGCAGGATACCAGGTAAATTGTATGAAATCCACTTCAACCACTAAATTGCAAAAAAAAAAAAAAAAAAAAAAACTTAGGCCTGTAACTGGACATGAATCACTTGGGCCACACCAATGGAAATAGTTTGGCAGAGCCCTTTACATCATGTCCAAGTCAACGTGAATTATAAATAGAATTGATTTTTGGGCCCATGGCCTAAACATGGAGTGAAAAACCTAGTAGTTGGGTTTTATTTTACCTAAATATCACAGTAAACCCCACCTGATCCACCAATTAACTATTTGCTCTTACAGGTGGTTGGAAAGGATGGTATGCATACTGCATAGGGTAGCATGCACCGTGGATAGTTGTGTGCTACTGGAAAAGCTTTGTAGGCCCTACCATGATATATGTGTATTATTCATATCCATCCATTTTTATAGATCATTTTAGTGCATGAGCACAAACTCGAGGTTGATCTAGATATCAGGTAGACCACACCACAAGAAACTGGTAATTGGATGCCCACCATAAAAAACTTGGTGGCTACAAAAGTTTTGGATCAAACTCATGTTTGTATTCTCTTCATTCATGACTTCGTGACTTTATTAAGAGGTTGGATGGCAAATACACATTACAGTGGGCCCTGGGAAGTTTTTAATGATGAGCTTTCAAATACATAATGGCCTGATCCACTTGAGATTTGGATCTACCTTATTTTTGTGCTCATACCCTAATATGATGTGAATGTGAAAAATGGATAGATAGCATGGATAAGACACATCTATCATGGTGGCCCCATGGAGATTATTTAGTAGCAAACAATACCGAAATGAGTGTCTCTTGCTACACTATGCAATCTGGTTTTGAAAAAGTAATGCAACTTTGTTGCAACCCCAGATTATAGGATGTGAGTGAGACCTGAGCATGGGGCACACTTTGATGTATGTATTATATATTTACGTGGTTTATTTGTTTTGATAGTTCATTTTAAGGAATGAAAAAAAAAAAACCTAGAAATTGATGCAAATCTCAGGTTAACCACACCGCCAGAAATAGTAGCCACCGTTAAAAATTTTCCCCGGGCTATGAAGGTTCTGGATCTAGCTGATATTTGTATTTTCCCTTCACGTGCTTTGTGTGACCTCATCTACAATAGGTTGGATGACAGATAAACATAGTCGTGGATGCTATGAAGTTTTTGATGGTGGCCGTTCGGTGTCCAATGTTTCCTATGATGCGGTCTACCTAAGATTTGTATCTTTTTCATTTTCTGGACAATGAATGTAATAAAATAAAAATAAATAAAAAACGGATTGAGGGTATAGATATATAACATCAAGGTGGGCCACGGTCAGGTCCCACCAACGTCACCGATTCTGGGTGGCAGCCACATGTCCTTGAATCAACTACTGGAACGGGCGCCGATTAGATACTGACAACGTCAGTAGCCAAATCAGCTACTGAAGTGACATCACCAAATTCAGTGGACCCCACCATGATGCATGTGTTGTATCCATACTGTCGATCCACTTGGAGAGATCGTTTTGTGGCATTAAAAAGATAATGAGATAGATCTAAAGTTCAAGTGGACCTCACCATAGAAAACAGTTGGGACAGTGACATCCACTGTTCAAAACTTCCTAGAGGCCACGAAAGTTTTCGATCAAGCATATATTTTTGTTTTCACTTCATATATCTCTATGTTAACTTATGAATAGGTTAGATCCAAAAAATACATCATGGTAGGCCATATAAATGTTTCAACGGTGGGTGTGACTGATCCCATGGTTTTCTGTGGTGGGTCCACTTGAACGTTAGATCTATCTCATTCTTTTTTTCATGCCATAAAACGATCTCTACAAATGGTTGGACGGTATGAATATAACACATGTATCATGGTGGGGTCCACGGAGCTTGATGACATCACTTCAGTAGCTATTTGGCTACTGCCTTGTAAGTATCTAATCCGTGTCCGCTAAAAACGAGACGCGGATTTCGCATGAAGTTCTTACGCTGAAAACCTAGGTGGTGCCTACTGTGATGTTTGTGAGAAATCCTCCCTTTTCATCCGTTTTGTGAGTTCATTTCAGGAGGTGACGCCAAAATTGAACCGTATCCAAAGCTAAAGTAGGCAATACTAATGGAAAATGTGGTTAGGGAAATTCTTACAGTTGAAACCTACCTGCTTCGGGAGTGATGTTTACATGCCATCCATACCGTTTATAACTTTATTCATAGCTACTAGGATGAACTGAAATCACAAATATTAGGATGATTCAAAACTTATGTGGCCCACGAATATTTCAACTGTGGATGTTCAATTATCACGTTTTGAGCTTACTTGAGCTTTGGAAACAGTTCATTTTTGGCATTATGTACTAAAATGAACTTACAAACGGATGGACGGGGAGGATTTCTCACAAACATCACAGTGGGCCCCACTTGAGTTTCCAGTGCAGGAACTTTCCACAAAAGTCTTTAGCAGGAAATCGGGGTACCCGGCAAACGTAACCTTTCTTCGGAGTGGAACGGTATTTTGTAAATTGTTTTTTATTTTACTGAACAGCTGTGCTGATGTCAGCACAAATGACGTGGACCAATTAAATTTCAAGATACGGAGAGCCAGGGTGCGCTGGAAACAGAGGCACTCATGATTATTTGCCTAGGTCGATAATGCCCACTAACGCGTCACTTAAGAGGACACCTTCTGCTTGCACGGTGCACCCCATCGCACACGCCACGTGCGGTTGGAAGCAGGCTCACAAAGGTGGGATCGGATTAGCCCACCTCGCCCAACATGGTGCGGCCCTTACCATGGGGCCCACCTTGATACACGTATTCTATATCCAAGCCGTCCACATGTTTTTCCACATCATTTTAGTGAATGAGCTCAAAAATGAAGAAGATCTAATTCTCAAGTGGACCATACTATAAGAAATGGTGATGATTGAACACTCAACCATTAAAAACTTCCTGGGACTGGCCGTAATTGGAACAGGGAGGGACGCGATGAGGTTGATCACTGTCATCCTCGAGAAATAATTACGTCAATCTATGGAGTTCTCTGGATTCCTCTCATAGCTTCCTTGAATCCGCGGGGGATACAAGGAGGAATATATAATTCCTAATAAATTTGAAATAATTTGATTGATAATTAAAAAAAAAAAAAAAGAAATTACAATCTTTTAAATAATGAGTTCAAACTTAGGATGAAATTTTAGACTTAGACTCCAACTCAAACACTCTATAAATGTGACTTACTATAAATAGTATACTTACTATTCATGGACAATCTCTATTCTTACTGGATTTCATGTTTTCGGCCAAAAATATTAAGTGTCCTATTTAAACCAAACGTGTTATTCTCCTAACTTTTCTAAACCTTTTTCATATTGGGCACGACTTATGTAACTCTTAGGAGTTTCAACACCGGTCAAGGGTTCGAGTATCCATAGGTGGTGAAATTCCACTAGCATGTGTGGGGTGTGTGCGTGTGTGTAAAAAAAAATGATCAAAAGTTATACTCCAACTAAAACTTACTATTTATAGTAAAAATAAAAATAAATGAGACTTTTGATCGTCAATATGATGGAATCTCACAAATCCGGCATGGGCAACCTGGTATAGCGAGTTGGTTGGCTTAAGTAGGTTCTCCTACCCCAAAATCATATATAATATGTCAAAAAACTCATCTTAGTTTGTGAGATGTGACTGATTTAAGGTTTTGATAGCCCAGATCATTTCCACCTCCAATCAAGTATTCTTTGGTCCATCTTTGCTACGAAAGTGTCTACTACCCACTCTACATTAGTCCCCTCGACATCAAAAGAACTCGACCTCAAGTTCTCGTCTAGCTTTGGTTCATGATGCTTAGTCAGGTCAACAAAGTTGAAAGTATGCGAGATTTCCATGTTATCCGAAAGATCAACAACCCAAGAATTGTCATTGATCTTTCAAATGATTTACCAGTCCAATCTTCTTGTTCTTCAACTTGTTGTAGGTCCTGGTCAAAAATCACTCCTTGTGTAGATGAACCATAATATTGTTTGGTATCCCGAATACATTTTGTCGTCGATGCTTGTTAGCTTGCGGCTTCTACTTGTCGTTTGAAGCTTGTAACTTGGCTTACACATCCTCATGAATATTGTAGTTAGATTCGTTCTGTCATACGCTCTACTGCAATGCTCATGCCCGGGAGCTTGGGCAAAGGGATTAAGTCAAGTGTATGGCAAGACACTCGATCATAAATAATTTGAAACGGAAACTTCCTTGTCAAGTGGTTCACCAGATTTTTGAATGCAAACTCCGCTTAAGATAAGGTCAAATCCTATTGCTTCGGCTTAAAACTTAAATACATCGAAGGAGGTTTCCTAATGTGCTATTCACAACTTCATACTACCCATATCGGTATGTGGGTGGTAGGTATTATTGAACTGAACTTGCACACCGAACCGATTCCATAAAGTCCACCAGAAGTGGCTAATAAATTTAGTGTCACGTTAAGAAGTAATGGTCCTGGGAACCTCATGTAGCCGCACAACCTCTTTGAAGAATAAATTCATCACCTGTGTTGCATTAGGGGTCTTCTTACATGGCATAATGTACGCTATCTTTAAGAAATGATTTACCATGACCAACACCAAATCCATGACACGCTGTGTTCATGGGAGACTAAGCACGAATTCTATAAATAAGTCCTCCTGAGAGTCGTTACGCATAGGTAATGGGGTGTAGAGGCCCGTATTATGAGATTTTCCTTTAGAGGTCTAACAAATATGATAGTGTTGCACTGCTCTACCCACATCACGCACTAATTGTGGCCAGTAATATCATTCATCAACAAGAGCTTGCATCTAGCTTGTCTTTCTCAAGGTGTCCATTAAAGTTACCTCCATGTAGCTCTTGGATAATCTGCTCACTGTGAGAACTTTTGAGGATGACGAGGTTAACCACTTGTCACTGGGGTCAAGTGTTTGATAGGTGACCTAGTTAGCCATAATGATAGCAACGTTCGGGCCTTGGAATTCCTCTCTTGTTAGATGCGATAAGAAGTGCCTTGCACAGCAAAAGAGATGTACATGATTGGCAGTTTGTCTTAGATGAAGCGACAAGGATTTGTTGTGTACTGACAAAATTGCTTCCATTGTATTAGAGAGCTTCCATGATTTGTCAGAGAATTTGAAGCAATGCTTTGCTTTCTGTTCCATATTTCCGAAGGATCATTTGATAGAGAAGGACAAGCTAATCAAGTTGTGGATGCCCCAACGTTTCATTGCCCAAATGGGAATTGATTAAACAACATTCAAACATGGATTGTGTGGGGAAGTTGATTAGGTGCATCCAACTTCACCCAACAGTGTGCATTGATCATGGGGCTAACTTTGATGTATGAATTGTATATTCACACTATCCATCCATTTTGCCTAGTTCCAGCTTGGGCATCAGCCAAAAAGTGATGAATTAGAACCAAATTAATTTCAGGTGGACCATACCATATAAAATGGTGGTGACTGAGAATTAAAAATTTCTCTCATGGGCCACAAAAGTTTTTGATGAAGCTTATATTTATTTTTACCTTCATCCAAGCCTGTGTGACCTTGTCAACAGGTTGGATGGAAAATAAACATTATGAATGATCGAAAGTAGTTTTAATGGTGGGAGTTCAATCGTCACTATTTCCTATGGTATGGTTCACCTGAGATTTGGATCTACTTATTTTTTAGCTCATCACTATACCAAAATCCCTAAAAGTGTTCCTAAATAGGGCCTGGCAAAAAAAAAAAAAAAAAGGAACGGTTGAAAACCATCACAAAATTTAGAATAGGAACGGTTGAAAATCGTCACAAATTTTATAAAAAAATCCCCGTAAAATTTATAAAACAACAATTTCAAAATGATTTTAACCTCTTTTAGGAAGTGCTGGTACGTAAAACCCGTGCAACCACTAGCAAAACCTTGTAATTTTTTTTCAATTGCAACCTGTGTTTTTTAGTTTTTTAGTTTTTTTTTTTTTTTTTAATATTTGAAACTCAAAGAATATAGCAGTACAATTAAAAATGAATATTAAATAAATATTGTATGACTTTATAATAAAAGATATATAATATTTACAACAATATATAAGTTAAAAATTGTCCGAATACATTAAAAAAAAATCCTCCATATTGTTGACTCCTTGCTTGGCCAATACAGCTATCTCCAGCATCTTTGTTCACACATCATTGCAACAAAGCAAAGTAGGTACCCATCTGCATGCAACGGTCACTGCCAAAGTCTCTATCTGTAAGTTTATGAGAACAATATGTCAAGAAGTAAGTTAAATAAAACAGTGTATATTTTAAAATGCATGTTTTTAGTTCCCACAAACTAACAACACAAATGAATGATTGCTGAGTATCATCATATTGGAAATAATGCTTAAATCTTCTGCCTAGAAAGTGTAGTTTAATAGATGGAAAGTTCAGATCTCACACACATACCACATTCTGACAAATGCATCCGCATGTAGATAGTGTTCAACTCCTACATGCGTGTGGAAATAACATACTTCTTGATTTCTAATTATATGTATGGATGTATCAGTAAATTGGGCATCTTCGAGAAAATATTTCCACTTTTCAACAACTGATACCCATGCAAGTGCCTTTCCAAAAAGAAAATCCATGCAAGACGCTGATTCACATTTCAGTTTTTCATGTTGTTGGTACTAATTTCATATTCTAGGTTACTTTGTACATGGCCCCCGTTCTTACATCATGGGCCCTTCGTCGTTGTATCCGGACTATTGATATAGTGTCCAAGTTGTGGATCCCGGGTGGCCCAAAACTCACCCATACATATTTGAAGATCCAAAAAGTCCGATAAATAAAGATTAATGTGTTTTGTAAAAGAGTGTTTCTATAATGACCATTTGCAGTACATTCGGTGTATGCTTGCAGCCAGGGGCCGTAAGGTGATGTAGAGAGGGTCATGGATAGTTACATGGCCAAGATGGATCAGGAAAGGCCCGGTCGACGATAGAAGTGATCCGGACCATCGGACCTTAAACCAAGCATATCTCACAATCCGGAATGAGTTATCGGACATAAAATATATGATTTTGGGGTAGAACGAGCTACATTAGCCAAACAACCCTGCTATGCTGGGTTGCGTAAGCCGGATTTGCGAAATACCCCTGGACTGATGGTCATTTCCCTATTTTAATTTTATTTTTACTATAAAAAGTAAGTTTTAGTTTGATTATAACTCTTCATCCATCGGGCTTTAGGAGTTGCGCCCAACGTGAAAAGAGCTTAGAATAATTAGGAGAACAGTTTGGTGAAGCCAAATATGACACTTACTATTTTTTGCTGAAAACCTTGCGCGCTAGTAGACATCACGACCGTCTATAAATAGTAAGTTTACTATTTATAGTAAGTCGCGAATTCTAGGAGTTTTAGTCATAGTTTGATTCTGATATCTCTCTCATTGCTTGGTATCCCTATTTAAAGGGTTGTGAACTCGTTTTTATTCAATCATCAATTAATTTCAAATTTATTAGAATTTATTTCTATTTTCTTACTTTCTTTCCTTGTGGATTCGAGCAATCTCTGTGAGGAGATTAGGGCCTGTTTGGCCAGTTGCATTGGAAAGGATTAGGTGGGATGGAATTCAAAAAACATAATTATTACCCATGGCAGAGATTGTTCCCTCTTACCATGGGATAAGCTTAATTCCATGCTATGTTGGTAATAAGGTGGTACATTGAATGGATATACCCACCATCATTTAAAATTATTGAGAATAACACATATGTGTTATATCCAAACTGTTCATTTGTTTTGTAATCTTATTTTATGACATGGGCCTAAAAATGAGGCAGATCCAAAACTTATGTGGCCCCAAAGAAGTTTTCAACGGTAAGAATTCAATCCCCATTACTTTCCATGGTGGGGTCCACTTGAGCTTTAGATCTACCTGATTTTTTGGCCCATTCTCTAAAATGATCTTAAAAAATGGATGGACGGTGTGGATATAGCCCACACATCATGGTGGGACCTACACAACTTGCTAACATTGATTGAAATTAGCACGGGCCCAAAGCGATTCCATCTCATCGTACTTCCAAGCTTTTCCATTCTTCCCAACCATGGAGTGGAATTGGCACGGGACCATATGCAATTCCATCCCACCTATTCCTTTCCAATGCAACTGGCCAAACAGGCCCCCAGAGAAGTTCCGTGGATTCGGAATAGTTATCCTCTTGAGGAAGATGGTACTCGACCTCACGTCCTTCCCTGAGTCATCAGGTCAGCCCAAGCCTGACTAATTTACCAAGCAGTCCAAGAATTCTTGCCCAAACCTGACCATGAATGATTAACCTTTGACTAAGCCCAACCCACTTAAAACTTATCAAGCATGACCCTACCAGACCTATTTAATTGAAGATGAGTTGGGCTCAACTGACCCGACCCAACCATCCAGACCCAATTTTTAAGTTTGAGAATTGAATTGAAGTTAGGGTTATGCATATCCTGGCCCAGTCGGTAGAAAAGTTTCATCTGTACCCTTGTTTTATTTATTTTGGTTTGGCAGGTCCGGTCACCCGGTCCAACCCATTGACAACCCATATGGGTATGTAGGGTTAAGTAGAGTTTAACCCAGGCCCTACAAACCATTTTGTTAAATCGGTCGCATTTGTAGCCTGAGCTTGACCCATTAGTCATTTAGCTTGGCCAAAACCCAATTCAAAAGCGAGTCAAAGTGAGTTGACCGATGGGCCAACTCAAACCCATTGCCACCCCTAATTGTAGCCCATGAACCAGGCCATGTGATTATCTTGTGCATCACCCGTCAGAAAAATGGAACGCTTTCCAGAAAAACAAAAGAGGTCCAGGTTCAAGGTAGGTACGTGGCTAAAATATAACGCACCCATCTGCAAGCCTCAAACGTTATAATCTTTCATATGCTAAGGGGGCAATTTGTGTGAGATCTCAACTGTTCGATTTCGTGAATAGTTCATCCACGGTAGAATACAATATACTGATGGTCTAGATTACCATATCATATGTCTTACTTGCCAGAATTGAAAATACATTGTGTGAAGATGCTGCCTCCGTTTGGATGGAGTCATTCCAAGCAGGGGCTTGGTGGGGTCTACCGTGATGCGTATGTTTTATCAACTCCGTCCTTCCTTTTTTTTTTTAAGATCATTTTGGGTACGGACCTAAAATTTAGGTAGATCCAAGGCTCAAGTGAACCACACAGCGGGGAATGAACGCACACCATTAAAAACTTCTTGGGATCTAGATTAGTTTGATCAAGCTGGTATTTTTCTTTTCCCTTCATCCAGATCTAGGTGACCTTATGAACAGGTTGGATGGAAAATAAACATTATGGTGGGTACTTGTAAGATTACAACAGTCGGTGTCATTATCACCACTTCTTTATGTGTTGTGGTTCACTTGAGCTTTGGATCTTCGTTTATTTTAGAATCATATGCTAAAATGATATGAAAAGAATGGATGTGCAGTGTGGATAGAACACATGCATGACAAAGACCCTGACTGGATGGAGTCCATGGTCGCAGGGGCAGGACCCAATCCGAATCGCATTTTGAACGGTTTTGGCAGATAATTCAGTAGAGCGCGAAGAACCCGAATACGTTAAAGCCATCTCTTCACCATACATGTGGTAGGCTGATGTACCAATCGGGTTCATCCATATATTGCCCAATAGCATTCAAGCCTTGTGTAATACAAATCACACCTATTAAACATTTCTATTCGTCTAATTAATTGCTATGAAAGTGACGGTCGAAAATAAAAAATAGCTAGCCGGCAAATATTCAGTGAAGTAAATCTAACGGTAAGATTGAGAAGTAGGTTTTAATTTTTGAAACATACTGGTACGAAGTGGATGGATCGACTCAGTAGATACATCTCACGGAGCTATGCTACCAGTTCTTCTGTATCTGCGGCTCAAGGTAGCGGATTGCGTCCTGCCCCCGCTGGACGATAGTCCGTCCATGCAGTGATCTGTGGGGCTTACTATGATGTATGGATTTTATCTACACTGTACATTTGTTTTTTCAGATCATTTTAGGATATGAACTAAAGAAAAGAGGCAAATCCCAGGATCAAGTGGACCACACAGTGGTGATTGAATGCCCTCTGTTAAAAACTTCCTGTGAGTGGCAGAAGTTTTGGATCAATATGATATTTGTGTTTTAAAGGTTGGATGGGAAATAAACATTACCGTGGTCCGTGTGAAAATTTCAACACTAAGTTTCATTATTGCAGCTGCCTCCTGTGGTGTGGTCTACTTGAGCATCCGACCTGTCTAATTCTTAGAATCATACCCTAAAATGGTTTGGAAAAATGGTTGGACGGCTTGGATAAAACCTATAGATTATCGGTGGGCTGCACAGAGCCCCTGCATGGGAAGCGGATAGACTGGTGTACGAGCGTTGCAGCGGAGACGGATTAGATAATGATTGGTTGAGTAGCGAGACTAGCTACTAATGTGATGTCACCAAGTTCCGTGGAACCCGCCAATGATGTATACGTTGTATCCACACCATCCATCCATTTGCAGAGATCATTTTAAGGTATGAGACATAGAATGAGTCAGACCCAAATATGAAGTGGACCCCACAACAGAAAACAGCGGGAAGAGTGACGCCCACCATTGAAACCTTCCTAAGGTCCACTATGATATTTATCTGAGATCCAACGTATTCATAAATTAAGACAAACGATGAAAGAAGGGAAAACACAAATTTCAACTTGATTGAAAACTTTATGTGGTTCTTAGAAATTTTTAATGGTGGGCGTCACTCTCTCCACTGTTTCTATGGTGGGTCCACTCAAGCTTTGGATCTCACTTATTCTTTGGATCATGTTCTAAATTGGTATCTCCCTATGGATGGATGGTGTAGATACAACACATACATCATGGTGGATCCCATGGAACTTGGTGACATCACTTCAGTAGGTATAGCTACTCAACCTGTCAATAGCTGATCCGCATCCCGTTTAGTGTTTATCCTACTTTTATGTTTGATTTAACACATGGACAGTTTGGATCTCAAATAAATATCATGGTGAACCTTACTAAGGTTTCAACTGTGGGCATCATTCTCCCCACTGTTTTTTGTGGTGGGTCCACTCCATCTTTTGGATCCATCTCATTCTTTGAATAATTCCTTAAAAAGATCTCTCCAAATAGATGAACAGTATGGATACAACACATACATTATAGTAGGGCGTGCAGAACTTGATGACATCACTTCATTAGCAACTCTTGCTGCTCAACCCCTCAAACACTCTGATGCATTGCTTAGGGCCCGTTTGGCCGGGTGGATTGGGAGGGATTGAATGGCATTAGGGTGGATGGCATGGATTTCTAGGTAATGATGGTGTTGTCAGTGAATTGCCTGGAGATCCATGGGATTGCTATATCCATGGCAGTCTGTTTGGCGCGCCTGGCCAATCCCAGGATTAAACCTTCTCATCCCTTCCAATCGCTCAAACCAAACACGTCCCAGGCGAATTTGAAAGGATTAGGGTGGATTGGATGGGATTTAAAGGTAATGATGGTGTTGCCAGTGGATTGTGATAAGATCCATGGGATTGGGATCAGATCACGACTCTGTTTGGCAGGCCAGGCCAATCCCGGGATTTGACTTTCAATCCCTTCCAATACCATCCAATCCCTTCCAATCCGACCGGCCAAACGGGCCCTTAAGTGATGGCCGGAGGAAAGATACCTCGTTTCAACACTGAGGTGTTAGTATAGACCACTGGCGAGGGTGGCTAACAGAGAAGTGTCAATGACGGTGGGGTATACTAACTAGCTAACCAACAAAAAAAAACACCTGCAATGGGCGTCCGCTTCCCCTGCATGGACCAGAAGCGGATTGGCTGCTGTACGACATTATTAGTATTATTATTATCTTTTAAGTTAGCTTGTTAGTACACACCTATGTATGTACACACACTCCATGTTAGCCACCCCACAAAGATCGATACCAAGACCTCGAGTGTTGAAACGAGGTATCTCTTGAGTCTGTCAGTTGAGCTATGGATCTGGTGTGGCGTACCACATATTAGCTATAAAGTTTGTGTCTTGACGTCGGCCAGTTTTGTGGGTCCCATCATAAGGTATGTGTCATATCCAAAATGTTCATCCATCTTGAGAGCTCGTGGTAGAAATTAAGACAAAAAATAAAATAGATCTAACGATCAAATGGACCACACTGAAAAAAGTAGTGGGGATTGAACATCTTCCGTTGAAATCCTTTTGGGGTTCACAGAAGTTTTGGATCAATATGAATTTTTTTTCTTCCCTCTTCATCCAGGTCTTTGGGACGTTGTGAACAGATTGGATGGAAAATAAACGTTATGGTGGCATGGCAGTGAAAATCATTATCTCAGCTTCTATTTGCGGTGTGGCCCATTTGATCTTTGGACATGATTCCTTTTTTTATAGTACTTTAAAATGATTTTGAAAAATAGATGAACCGTGTGGATATAATAAATACATCATTGTGGGCCAGGTAACTTTGATGTCTTTTGAACCGTTCGTACAACTTGGAGCTCGAGTAGCTTCAGCGCTTGTCTTCCTGGTACACATGATACGTACTTACACCAAGTGTATAGCTGTTGTGTGGTACACCAGCTAATCTGCTTACCAACCGGTTTTCTCTAAGTACCTGCCAATCTTTAATTGCGTTGGCTGAGAGCGTTCCTTGCACTGATATTAGGAAGGACGAAAATGCATCAGATCCAGCTGTCCACTAAGTGCACCATTATGCTTTTCACCATCGACTCCAAACATAAGTAAAATTTAAAACTTACGTGGGTCACACCATAGCTAATGATGTAAAATCATTCTTAAGATTTTTAAATTCACGTGGTGTGGCCCATGTGAGTACGTGATGTCCTTAATTTCAGCAAATTCATTTATGCAAGTGTGGTAAGTCAGGTGAGTGGATAGACAGGTATACACACCAGGCGGCTGATGTACAGTGGGTCCCCGGCACTTTCATGGCAAAGATGGACCCTAGAAGACCTGATTGGATGCAGAAGTGATCATGAGTGCCGGAATCTTAAAACAATCCTATCTCATGAATATCGTATATGATTTTGGGCAGGAGAAACCACTTTAGCCAACCGTTTATGCCATGCTAGGTTGCTTATGCCAGATCTATGAGATTCCATGAGATCAACTGTCGAAAGCTCATTTTATTTTTGGTTTTAATATAAGTAGTAAGTTCTAGTTTGATTATAACTATTGGTCATTTGAGTTTTAAGAGTCGTGTTCAACATGAAAAGGGTTTAGAAAAATTAGGAAAATAATGTGGTTAGGCCAAATTGGACACTTACTATTTTTTGAGTGAAAACCATGAAGTTTAGTAGGAATGATGACCATGTAAGTTTACTATTGATAGTAAGTCACGTTTTTAGGGCCTGTTTGCTCAGGTGTATCTGGTCGCATTAAGTGGATGGAATTGGAAAAGATATAATAAATACATGTGTAAGGTATTGTCGGTGAATTGAGATTATCTACATTTTCTAACGTCGTGTTTGGAATTGAAATGAGTATATCTACTCCCACCGAATTGAAATCAAACCATGGAATTGCAAATGTATAAATCATTTCTATATATTTTTTGTGTCGCCATCAAGGTGGGTCCCATTTGAACAATTCGACCCGTTTACGGTGTAGGTCAGCTTGAGTAGGTCTTATGGGCCTTGACTTAGACTGGTTTGGATTATCAAGGACCCCATAGGGCTTTGAAAGGTTTCAATAGCAGGAGTTCATTTCCCTCCATGCCTCCACTTGAAACTCGGATCTGCCTCATTTTCGGCCATGCCTAAAATGATATGGAGAAACTAGTGTACAGCGTGGATATATCATATACATCAAGGCGGGGTCACGAGTGGGACACCCCACCCCACCTCGGCGAGTAGTGACGTGAGTGGGTCTTCCCAACCCACCATCACCTGTAGTGCGGTCCACCTGATGGTTAGATCGGCTTAATTTTTGGGCTTAGTGGTCAAAATAACCTAATTAAAGAGGTGGATGGTGTGGATCTAACAGCTACATCATGATGGATCCAATAAGTAGAAATTCACTCTAAAATTCTATGGATGCGAGCGTCATTGAGGTTGGAGTTTTCCAGTCCCCCTTCACCTAACGGTGTAACCCACTTGGGATGAGGATAGACTTCATTTTTGGGTTTTAAGGCTAAAATGGAATGGAAAATCAGATGGACAACTTAGATGAAACATACGCATCAAGTTGGGACCCATGGGTGAAGGCCCCACCCTTCCCCTACAACTCCTGGAGTGGGATTTGGAGAATCAACTAGGGATGGCGAAATCCCGCTCACGGCCACAGTGTTTGGGCACCAAACCTAAAATGATTTTCATCCTCCATTCCAAACATGCCAACAAGACGTATTAGATGGGATTATGAATACCATCCCATCTAATACCACCTAATGCACCTGGCCAAACAGGCCCTTTATTTGAGTCAAAAACTCTGTCCTAGGTTTGAAATCATTATTTAAAGGCTTGTAATTTCATTTTTATCATTAATCAATTTATTTTTGAATTTATTAAAAAATATTTCTATTTTTTCCTTCGTAGATTCGAGAAAACTTTGCAAGGAATCTAGGAAAGGTCTGAGGATTCGGAGTAGTTATCCTTAAAGAAGACCGTGATCAACCTCATCACGTCCTTTCATGTGTCATCAACTCATATGAAATTTGAACAATTTAAATGGTAAGATTTTTCATCCTGACTGTTTTCCATCATCCTGGATGTTTTCCACGGTCCGGCCCACCTAAATATTCAGTTAGCGCAGTTTACCAGGTGACTAGATGGTACATGGCAAGATTCGATTGAGCGACGTGTTGTTGTAAGAGATATGCCTGATTGAACAACTTTCAAACATGGACTGTGTGGGGGAGTTGATTAGGTGCATCCAGCCTCACCCAACAGAGTGCCTTGATCATGGGGCTAACTTTGATGCATGAATTATATATTCACACTATCCATCTGCTTTTGCTAGTTTCATCTTGGGCATGAGCCAAAAAGTGAAGTAGATCCAAATTTCCAGTGGACCATACCATAGGAAATGGTGGTGACTGAAAATTAAAAATTTCCCTCGTGGGCCATAAAAGTTTTTGATCAAGCTGCTATTTATTTTTATCTCCATCCCAGCCCGTGTGACCTTATCAATGGGTTGGATGAAAAATAAACATTATGAACGATTGTAGGTAGTTTTAATGGTTGGAGTTCAATCACCACTATTTCCTATGGTATAGTTCACCCGAGATTTGGATCTACTTAATTTTTTAGCTCATCACTACACCAAAATCCTTATTTAGGAACAATTGAAATCATTCCTGAATTTAGGAATGGTTTTAAACCGTTCCTAAATAAGGCCTCGTAATAGAGAGAGAGAGAGAGAGAGAGGAACGCTTGAAAACTGTCACAAATTTTAGAATAGGAACGGTTGAAAATCGCTGCAAATTTTAAAATAGGAATGGGTGAAAACCGCTGCAAATTTTAAAAAAAATCTTCGTAAAATTTATAAATCGACAATTTCAAAATGGTTTTGAACCCTTTCAGGAAGCATCGTTAAAAGCCATGCAAACATTGGCAAAAGCCTGTAAATTTTTTTCCAATTGGAAACTTTATTTTATTTTTTAATATTTGAAACCCAAAGAATGTTGTAGTATAATTAAAAATGAATATTAAACAAATATTGTACGACTTTACAATAAAAGATATATAATATTTACAACAATAAGTTAAAAATTGTCCGAATGCATAAAAAAAAATAAAAAATCCTCCATGTACTCGACTCTTTATTTGGCCAATACAACTAAATATCTCCAGCTTCTTTGTCCACACATCATTGCAACCAAGCAATGTTAGTAGTCATCTGCAACGGTCACTGCTAAAGTCTCCATCTGCAAGTTTAAGAGAACAAACATGTTAAGAAGTAAGTCAAACAAGACAATGTAGATTTTAAAATGCATATTTTTAGTTCCCAAAAACAAACAAGCCAAATGATTGATTACCTGAGTATGATCTTTCCATCATGTTGGAAATAATGCTTAAATCTTTTGCCTAGAAAGTGTAGCTCAATAGATGGAAAGTTCAGATTGTAGGAGGATCGTGGAAGCACACAGAGGTGGATTTAGGATGGCAACCCAATGGGACCAAGCAAAAGGGATAAGTACACAGAGATTTTAACGTGGAAAAACCTTTGCGGAAAAAAACCACAACACAAAGTGACATATGAACACTACGAAAGCAAAATTACAAAGAGAAAGAGCTTACATGATTCGAACAACCTCGAATCACACTAAGAAGGCCCTTAGTATTTGGCACTGGCTGCCCGTTGAAAGGAAGTCCCATGTGGATATACACATCTAGCGATGTGATTCCCCATTCATTGTAAGGCAACGGGAATGTGTGGATATACATAACCTTGTAAAGGGAAGCTCCAACAAGCTCAAATCATTCATACACCTTAGCATGGAAAATTTCAAATTTCCAAAATATTTCAAAAAAAAAAAATGACATGAATCATGACCTTTGATTCACAATCTGATGGACCAAATCATCTATCAAAATTTCCAGAATATTTTAATAAAAATAGGCATTGATCGCGACCATATTCACGATCCAATAAACCAGATCATTTTTCAAAAAATGCTTTAAAATATTTCAAATAGAAACTGACATCAATCGCGATTGCCGATTCGAACTAATAGACCAGATCATTTTTTCAAAAATCCTTAAAAATATTTCAATAAAATTTGGAATCGATCGCGATCATCGATTCGCAATCCAATGAACCAGATCATTTTTTTTAAAATCCTTTGAAATATTTCAATAGAAATTAGCATCGATCGCAACCATCGATTTACAATCCGATTGACCAGATCATTCCTTAAAAATCCATAAAAATATTTCAATAAAAATTGGCATCGATCGTGACTATTGATTCACAATCTGATGGATTGGATCAGCTTTCAAAATATTCTAAGAATTCTTATAACAGCTTGGGTTCTTCCTAGAACATCATCAGTAGAGTCCCGAACCTCAATAATCCCCAAGATATCATATTGCCACATTGAGTGATGGTATTGATTAACCACAAATCAGAATCTTAATCATGATTGCCAAGATGATCTCGATCATGGTTGATACGCATGAAAACATGGACTAGATTAACATTCTTAACCATTATCTAGAATTAACTAGAGGTAAAGTCTAGAAATTTGGTTAAATTTTCAACCCTATACTGGGCATATCAGAACTCGATTTGAGAGTTTGGATAAGTTTAGCAAATTTCAAACTCAAATTTTCATGCATGAATCTTGGTCCTGAAATTTTCATGTAATGCATTGGGTAAGCAAAGTGCGTAGCGAAAGCATGATGGTCATTTAGTTTGTTCACATAAGATTTCAAGCACTCTTATTGTGGAAATAGAGTATAGAATAATTGGGATCACAGACTGATGGAATCATGTTTAAGAGACCTGTATGCGGTTTGATCTAATCACAAGGCCAGATATCATTTATTCGGTCAACATTCTCGATCAATTCATGCATCAGCCTCGCCAATGTCATTATGATGCGCTACTATTCACATGTTAAGATATCTCAAATGTTCTTCAGGCAAAGATATTCTGATCCTCTGATAACTCACTTCAGCTATCTGCCTAGTGGGCTTAGCATAATAAAGGTTGCTTGTATTACTGGATATAATTTGAGTTGTACATTCGATGGGTCATATCTCACTAAGGGAGCGTCGGATTGACACATGGTTTTCACCATTGTGACCGCAACGACGACGCGGTCCACATGATAAAGGTCTTAAGGTCATCCAGAACAAATCATTTTGGTGAGTTTCTAGGTGCACTAGGGTGCAGTGTATGATCTATCAACGGTGCAAGTTGGGACATGTGTGCACACGAGTGATGTTGTAAAAGACTGTGACTCTGAACGAGCCAGTTGTCCCACGACAAAATGTTTTACAATAGGATACTTTACAATGCTTGGACAAAGTCCTCTCTCTTAGAAAAAAATCATTGTTTCACGATCATCTGTTGAGGCTGAGTACAGTGCAATAGCTAATGCTACTTGTGAACTCACTTTGCTCAAAAATCTTCTTCGAGATCTTGACATTCCACATAGCCAGTCTATATGCCTTTAATGTTATAATCAAGCAGCCCTTCACATCACAAATCATTCTGTTTTTCATGGGCATATTAAAATTTATTGTCATCTTGTTTATGAAAAATATACTCTGGCATTCTTTACACTTCATTCGTGCCCATTGATCGAAAACCTGCAGACATCTTCATAAAACCTCTCCATTAAGAAGGATTTGATTTTTTTACTCAACAAGTTGGGTGTTATGGACCTTCATGCGCCAACTTGAGGGTGAGTATTAGAAAGTACTTCATTTTCCATGTATATATTAGGATAAGACTTCATTCATTTGTATATTTTCTACTTTTGTTAGATTTTATATTTGTTGTATTATTCCATATTTGGGTCATTCCACATGTATAAATTTAGGACCACACACAATGATATATAAGAAAATTTTCAAAATTTTGATTTTAATTTCTCAAAATTTATTTTTTATCTGCCAAAGCATAAAAAATGGATGCGAATTGACAGTGACATATGTCACAAGAAGTTCCTGCACTCAAAATCTAGGTAGGAACCACCATGATTTTTATAAAAAAATCCACCCCGTCCATCCATTTTTCAGCTTATATTAGAACATGGGCCCAAAAATGAGTTACATCCAAAACTCAAGTGAGTTCCAAGGTAAGAAATAAGTGGGTAGGGAAATGTATATTGTTGAAACCTCTCTAGGGTCCACCATGATGTTTATATGCCATTTGTTTGACACTCGGTTTGGCTTTTCTTATATAGGCGTGCCAGAATCGATATAGCGACTTGATCCAAACTGAATAACTTTGACACTAAGCACCAAAATAAGCGGATTCGTCCAATGTGAACATATATGACTAGATTTTGAGAAGATCAGTAACTAACCCAATCACTTGCAAAAGGTTATAATGATCAAGTGATAATTAGAGGGTGGGGCTCTTCATTCAAAGATAGTTTACTTTATGCCTTCTGCTAGAAATGACTTTCAGAATACCAATGCAAATCAAATAAAAGGAAAAACTCAGAATATTGGATAAAGAATGCGTCTCATGAAAGAACTGGTTCGTATTGGATAAAGAACAAATCCATCATATGAGCGTACACTTGGATTCCAACTTAATATTATAACTAAGAATTACCGCTACTCCTATGAAAAACTGAGATAAAAGATAAATTAATAGATTTGATTGATTTATTTCATTGGGTTGGTTGTTAGATTTTCTGTCACATTACTCTCTTATTTATAGATTTATGTCGCAACTTGTTATTTCATATCCTTTTTCTTTTGTTGCAAAGGTTACAATAGTTGAAAAGCCTTTTTTAGGTCCTTCTATTGTTTAGATTCTTCTCTTGTTACATTTTTTCTTTTATAATTGTTCATCTTTTGTTGGTCAGGTTTTGTGTCTATTGATCGGTCATCTTTGGTTTCTTGATGCCTGACTGAGCTTCAGCATCTCAGCCGCAATATGCTTTTTGGACTCCCGATCGGCCTTCGGCCATGTTCCGCTTCCATATGCTTCTCAGTAGCTTAGTTTGCTTTTGGACACTTCTCGACTGCTCGGTTTACGTTTGGACATTTCATGACGGTCCTGTGGATGCCTATGAGCCACTTGATTTGCTTATGAATCCCTCTCAACTACTACAACACCATCCAAACATTGAGAAGGTTATTCCTCGTAGCAAGAATTGAAACACAAAAATGTTAGCCTGATCCCAAATTATTTGATAGCCTTGTGTGACCCGTGATGATCATAGCATGCTATAATGCATTTAATGTTAACCAAATAAATGAGAGTTATAATGAGTTTGTGTTAGTTTTCAAATGATTGCCCATCATTTTAGACCAACTATCTATTGTTGGCTTGAAATTTCCGTATCCAAACTAGTTATAGCAAAAGAAAAGTAGGTAAGGGGAGAGAATTAGTGGACCAGAATCCGCAACAAATGCAGATTGGTACTACGCCAACCAGGACTTAGCTAGAGACGTATGGTACTGCTAGAGGCTCTGTGAGGCTCACTAGAGGTGGGCATCGAGTCAAGTTGGATCGGATTGGGTCCAACTCAATTCGGTTTGAAACTTTCAATACGCTAACCCAAACTCGATCCGATCTAGAACCGAGTCTGGGTCCTCTAACTCGATTTGATCCGTTACACTGCTGACCTGACCTGAACCGAGTCCGACTCGGTTTGGGAAAACAAGTCGGATTGGGTTGGGTATGGTTCGGTTTGGTTTTAATTTTTTTTGAAAATCAATATATATATATATATGGGAAAATGTACTATGCGCTCGAGCTCATTATAACGTCCCATGAGGTCGAGCTGTGTGGGCCCCACCGTGATGCGTGTCGACCATTAACACCATGCATTTGATGGGTCCCCTTTAAATTATGGGATATCCCAAAAATCAGCCGTATACGGAACTCAGGTGGGCCATACCATCTAAAATCATGTGAAGACATGCCAAAAACATATAAAAGCACTTGGTGGGGCCCACTTGAGTTTTGAATGCTGCTGAAACTTGGTCTGAACCCTCATCCAAGTGGGACACACATAATGGATGGGTGGATTTACAAACCACATCTTAGTGGGCCCAAAAAATGATTATGAATGTTTTAATGGTGCACGGCCGCTCAACTTCCGTATGTGGTGTGGCCCGCACAAGTCACAGATTGACTTGATTTTTGAGACCTAGGCCCACAATGGAATGATGCATCTGACTGATGGGGTAGATTTTCGACACGCATCACGGTGGGGCCCACACAACTCGACCTCATGGGACGTTATCATGAGCTCAAGCACATAGCACCTTTTCCCTATATATATATATATATATATATATATATATGATTTTCATGTTAAAAATTTCGTAGGGCCCACCATAACGTTTATTTTCCATCCAATCTATTAATAAGGTCACAACTACATGGATGAAGAGGAAAAACAAATTTCATATTGATCCGAAACTTCTATGACCCTAAAAGAGTTTCATTGGTAGACGTTCAACCCCCCACTGCTTTTTGCAGTGTGGTCCACTTGATCTTTAGATGTGTCTTATTTTTCGGCTCAAGCCTTAAGACGACCCTGCCAAATGGATGGACGATTTGGATATAACACATACCTCATAATGGGACCCATATAACCTACTGATGTCGATACACCAATTGGCCTGGTGCGGGTACACCTGCCATTGCTGGCAATCTGCTTAACGTGCAAAAACGGGTTAGCCTCCCATTAAAACATTCATAATCATTTTTTGGGCCCACCAAGGTGTGGTTCATAAATCCAAACCATCCATTATGTGTGTCTCACTTGGATGAGGGGTTAGACCAAGTTTCAGATGCATCTAAATTTTAGGTGGGCCCCACCAAGTGCTTTTATATGTTTTAGGAATGTCTTCACATGATTTTTGATGGTATGGCCCACCTGAGTTCCATATATGAATGATTTTTGGGATATCCTATAATTTAAAGGGGACCCATCAAATGCATGGTGTTGACACACATCACGATGGGGCTGCACAGCTCGACCTCATGGGAAGTTCCATGAGCTCGACTACATATAACCATTTTCTTCTTTCTTATCTGTTAGAGCTCAGAGCTCGGCGCTCGATGCACCTTGAGCCACAAGCTGAGAAGAAGGAATGGCTACTCCCTTAGCCACCATCTAATGGCCAGTGGTTGGTGTTGTGGACCCCACCATGATGTATTTATTTCATCCTTGCCGTCCATCTATTTTTCTAGATCATTTTATGGTATTAAACAAAGAAATGAGGTATATCTCAATCTCAAGTGGACAAGGTTACATGAAACAATATTGAACGAACATTATGCGGATCGGATCGGATCTAATCGGATCGAATCCCGGATCAGATTGGTTCAGATTGACCACTAATCTGAACTCGACTCGATGTACGGTCAGATCTAAGTAGGCCTACTCAATCCAACCCAATCCCAACCACAGGAAGACGTGGGGATTGAACTCTTCGTGTTGAAAACTTCCTAACGCCTACAGTGATCTTGTAATCTTTTCATAAGTTCATATATCACTAAGTAACGTAGATTTGGATGAAAGGATAACATAAATATCAGATTGCCAACTTCAGCGAGCAATGATGAGTTTTCAACCGTAGGCTTTCAAAAGGTCAAAAATAGATGATCTGTGCAGATAAAACATGTACATCACGGTAGGCCTACGGAGCCTATGACAGGACCATTCGTCTCTATACAGGTCGTGGTACGGATAGTACCCGATCGGCGTCCATCTGCAGCCCCCGCTTCAGGGAGCGCCTTGAACATGCAATAGCTGTGGAGCCTATCATTTTGTATATGTAAAATCTACTCCGTATGTACAGTGAGAATGCTTATTTTGACCGTACATAAAAAATCTATATAAAAGATACTTATGGGCCACACCGCCAATGGTAAGAATATGAAAAAATTCCCGTGAGATGTGGCCCCTTCTGAGTTCGGATCATGCTCAACCTAATGAAGGATACACATCATGGTGGCCCATATAGAGTAAGATCTAGATGGATGGACGGTTTTGATCATCAGACCATCTGAACATGCGGCCAGAATGAGGCGAAAGATGATAGCTATACCGAATTTCCAGACTGGCAAAAGCAGGTAAGCAAGTCAAGCTCCATCATTTGGTTGACCTGAATCGCCATGGAGTCTTCTCTACTCGATTTTGAGAGCATTTCCCCAACATAGCTCCGCCACTCCATCTAAGGTGATTCTTTGCTTTTCAGCTATCAGCTCCTCTCTGCTCTAAATCATGGCAGATGCACTGATTTCTTTAGTCGTGGAGAGTTTGGGTTCCATGGCCTTTCAAGAGCTGAAGTCGTTAGTGGGTGTTAGTGAAGACACTACAAGAAAATTGTCTTTTACCGGCGGTCAAAACCGCCGCAAATGTCATGAAAACCGCTGCAAATCCTTTGCCCGCGGTCAGCTAACATCCGGTAAAGCCTTGGTCAGTAAAGGATTTACCGGCGGTCAGGACCTTTACTAACGGTTGTGCTGGACGCCGCTAAATCGATAGTTTTGTGCTACACAACAGAAAATTGGTCAAAAGCTACAGATAAAATTCGTAGCTAATGATTCTACGCCCACAGTACGACCGTAGCCATTGGTACTGTATGTCTTTAAAAGTTTGCTACGGATTAAATTCGTAGCTATGGAGGTCAGGCAACCGACAGTCTGTAGCCATAGTGAAAATCTTTCTTATCAAAAAGTAAAAAAATAAATAAAAGAAAAGAAAAGGTGACCCACATGTATCCTAGTTATTTTTGTTTTTTTTTTTTTTTAAGCACCAGCCTAAGCAGCTAACATACCTTGGTTAATGTCAATGATCTCCTTGTTGCCAATGATTGCCATTGTTTCCAAGGGACTGGTTTCTTCTGTTGATCTTTGGTGAGCTGTGTAGCAGTAAAAGGCATCAGCACCAGTATTTCAGAGTCCTTCAGCAGGTTCAGGCCCTCAATGATATTGAGGTTCACCACCTGTGAGCGGAGGTTCTCTATTGAATTAGTAGCTCTGAATTCTTGCAGTCACTTCCAAATGCACTTCTTGGCTTCACCCAGAGGTGTAGCCTGGGCAAGTATTATGTCTTGAAAACTGATTGGATGCAGAACTTGCTCTAAGAGTCTTCAAATAAAAGTAACAGCCGCCATAACAGCTGGCCATATGAACAATACAATAGGGGCCATAACAGTCAAAAAAAATTTAGAAGAAAAAAAATATATATATTGCCCCATTATCAGTCCATTACAAACCTGCTACAGCCATTACAGGCCCATTACAAGCCTTTTTTATATTCAGATCGGGCATTACAGCCCTGTTATCGCGTAATGAGGTACCACTGTTACTGTTACATAACCATTTTTTATACCTAGCCTCAAAAGAGGGATTTTCTAGAGAAATCCAGTTTATTCTATTTTTCTTTGATTCAATGCAGTCCATTTTTATTACTTGGTAGCAGATGTTAAGAACCTTAGACATCTTATTCACAAAAAAATCAGACTTCTCCAATTTATAATCATGCAACACAGTAATTTTTTCCCTATTTTAATCATATGCAAGAAGTCATGAATGAGAAAGATGTTAGTGATGAAAGTGGAAGCAGGAAACGGAAGACAACAGATGAATGCAAGTTAAAGCACTTGATCTCCTCTATTGTGATTTTCCATGTAATTCTTAGTGTTATATTTTCTGTTAAAGTATACAATTAGGCAATTGCAGCATATGCTAAATCTACTAGCCATGTAGAAAAGGAATGTGTTATACCAATTAGATAATGTCAAATTAAAATACATCATTAACATACATTGTTCAAAAAATGACAGACTGATCTTAGTCTCTTATAAAATCCGGGGTGATGATTGACTTACCTAGATGTCTACCTTCTCACTTAGAATTTCTCTTCTGAACACCATCAATAAAATTAAAATACACCTTGATGTTTGATTGCCCAGCATCACAAACTGCTACCACATTTTCCACATTGCCGGCATGCTCTGGAGGAACCTGATATACTTATTTTCCTCGTAGGCTGGAGAAGAGAGAGGTGAGAGATTTAACAGTTTTTATAACTATTTTCTGGTGAACTCATTTACAGCTTAAAATCTGGAATTTTGAAACGACAGTCAGATACAAAATGCTAGATATGGTTCCAGAACCAGCGTACCTAGATGTTCCAATTTCCCATAAAATCTGCATAACACTCTAAACTACTGGTTTCACTTTAATTAAGCATAATACAACCAAACACAAATACACTAATCACAAATCAAATAGGTATTAGTAGGTGAAAACATTAATAAATAATGGTTGCAAAAAAACCAATCATAGGATGAATCCCATTCTGTATGGGGCCAGAGGAACCTTTGGTGGCATAGGGTATTTCATCAGATGGTACTGGTGCTCAAGCAAGTGATTGAACATGAAATGTAAGAGATCAAATCCCTATTTAGAGAAAAGATGGATTCAGTCGTGATTCCTTCAAAAACTTAACAGCACACGAGTCATGGGAAAATGTATTAACTTGTCTTACAAGTTCAATGTCCTCGCGAGAAACCTTCCCGCCATCATTGCTGGAGATGGATAGCGAACCTTAATCTGCTCTGGGAACCTCAGCTGGAGATCCAGGCCATTCACCAGCACTCTTTACTTTATGTTGTCTCATCCACCATACACATAGCATAAATTCATGTGAAAACAAACCAATCAAATTATATAGCCCATTGTTGGTTAAGCATAGACCGAAAACCCTCCCATTGATAATCATAACCATCCAATTGCTGGCCATTGAGTGAACCACTAAAAGCAAAACATTCAGCGGCTTAAATTCAATAAGAGAAAAGAAAATGGCCAAGATCATCTGATCACTGGCAATTCGGCGCTATTTTTTTCACAATGGGGACCCCAACTTGGACTTGGTTGTTACAGTGGGTGAGACTGTAATTTTCCTTTAATTTTCCTAATGACGAATCATCTCTGGCCAGTTCATATGAAGTCAAAGCATCCACTAACTGTGATTAGCTGATACATGAAAAAAAGGAGAATGCCATGTTGTTCATACATTCCTAAACTTCATTCCAAGACTATAACTATTATTCACTCTCAATGACATACTGGAAACCAATACTTCTTATTTAAATGCAAACTATTAACAGAATCCCTGGGATCATGGATGGACAATTGCCAGGAAAATGACTAAGCACAGAGCACCCACCCGCATCAAAGGTCATGCTCGAATAGTTGGCTGCAAAGAAATGGATGCATAGATATTGCAAAGAAAGAAGAAAAATAAATATAATTCAGTTCCAAGGTGGAAATAAAATGCTAATGACAGAATATATGAAGGATGGAATTGAAACATGGAACTGTACGAAAACACTTATGGTGCACACTTCATGGAACTGTATGAAAACACCCATTGTAGAAGCATTTCTCTATAACAATATAACAGAAAAACTAGAAGTTTAATGAAAGAAAAGGTCTCACCAAAGAATACAAGGTACTGGTGTCCAAAAAAAGCAGAGGGCCCGAAGCAATTCTGTAATATGAAAATGCTAATCAGTCCAAACTAACATCAACAACTGTTAGAGAAGTTAATGAGATGAATGAACCCATTACCGATATAACACAAAATTCCAAGCAAACATTCTGAAGGGTGCTACCTGATGAATGGCCCAGACCACACACCTATGCCACATTGGCATCTGCGTGTACCACTGAAAAACACTCTATCCTATTCATGAGAATATTGTTCAACATTTCTCGCCCTTAAAACTTACCTTAGCACTCTCATCAATAAAAGCTCCAAAACCAAGGACTGGTAATGATCTGTCTCTACTTGCATCGAAATTCTTTTGTGCCTTGCATTGCATCTCATGTATGAATTGTAGTGCCACCCTAGAACAAAGATGACTTCAATCAGGAAACAAATTCAAGGAAGAAGCATTATAAAATGATTATAGGCTCAAAGATGCTCAGAAACAAGGCTTGAATTCAGTGAAACCACCAATCGATAATCAAAGTGAACGAACAATAGTTTTTTTTTTTTTTTCCAAAAAGAGGAACTTTCATTAAGAACGACCTATACAGTACAGGGATTTTGGGTGCCCCTGGGACAAAAAACAGGGGCACCTAGAATAATGATGATTGTCTAGAAGGCCCATTTGAAGTGGCCAAGGTGCAGTTGGAAGCGTCCACTCCACTACTGTGAATGGAAGGGCTAATGATCTAAGCTACATAGATAAATAAAGAATGATAAATATCTAGAAAACCGATGTTAAATGCATCTTCAGATACAAGAAACATGAAAAATAGCCGTAATGAGCATATATTTCAAGTGCCTAGAAACAAAAGCATCTAATAAAGTTTAAAAATCATTAAGAATGTACTGATATAGAACGCTGTAAATAATAACCCCGACAAAAGAAGTCAGGCACATTCCAGAAAATGTTCACACAACCAAACGTAATTCATAATTAAGAGATACCTACATGCAATTTGATTACCTAGTCACAGTAGTTCGGAGCAGAAAATATAGTAATAAGCCTACCATCATCATGTTCCATCTTCTAGGCCCCATCTTTCACTTCATGGATCGAACAATTGGATCTGCCAAATTAGAATAACATAACACTTGGTGCCAAAAAAAAAACTTTGGAAGTAAAATGTTACAACTTATATATGGTCTCAGGCATTGGGTTTGACATGAAGAAAGGCTTCAGCTTGTCTTCTAAGAAATCCTCCCTAAATGCCTGTGAGAAAGAAAAAAAAAAATAGCACAACATAAATATCATATCATTAAATTAGATGCACGGAACTCTGGGGTAGAACAACTGAAGGAGTTATTTCAATAAGGTAGGCCTTTACAGGGAGCTGTAACAGCCCTTACAGGTCATTTTTTTTCCATGACGGCCGTTATGTGATGGTTGCCACCGTTACCTTTACGTAATGGCTGTTATGACACACCATACATCAAACCAACAGTCTATCACTGAAACATGCAACTTTTACAAAATTGAAAACCAGGTATGCTTTATCCTTGATTTTAAATTAGCAAAGGAGGATTTGGGAATGTCAGCATGGAATCTAATTGTCAGCTACAATGACCCAATAAAACTAGATACACTGACCCATCCAAGCAGTTCATTGGTAATATTGAAGTGTTTGTCATTATCAAATAATGATTCATATTATGCAAGTTTAGAATATGAAAAACTGTATCTAGTTATTTAGATTTATATGTCAAAATTAAAATTGGAGGTGAACAGTAGATAGATATAGCTGAGAAAAAAAAAAAGAAAAGAGAGAGAGACTGGTATTCTAATGTGTATCCACGTGGCAGATGCATGTGCTCGACATGTCATTTCTCTGGATAAAATGTTGTGCCCTTGTTAGTTGCTATTTTAAAATCTGTCATGGATTTAGCCCTGCATTAGGATTCCAAATTGGTTTGGAGGAAATCAAGGAGCATCAATGTTGCTGTGTTTTCTGATGCTTTTTTTCAAAGGTGGTTCATAGCAATTAGCATTGGCTTGTGAATCTTGATAGAAATTTTTGAACTGTTCTTTTTTTCTTTTCTTTTTTTTCTTTTGTAGTTCTGAACATGCCTTTGTTTATTCTTTTTTGTAAACGAGGAAATTTGGTATTGAGTTGCTCACCTAAATATGGATATTTGTATCTAAACATGTTTGCTCTAAAACCTTACATTCCATTTATCTGCTTGCGAATCAATGGAAAGCTTGTTAAGATTTCTGTTTGCTCTGTCATTGCAGCTATTGACCATTATATCTACTATCGATGACTTGAATTATCCAGAGAAGATGGAAACATATTATATAGTTAATGCTCCATATATATTTTCAGCGTGTTGGAAGGTGAGTATCCATGCTTTTCCTTGAATCCGATTTTCTGGTGTGTGTATATATATATATATATATATATATATATATATATATATTGAATTTCTGGTTATATTTTAGGTCATGTTTGGATAAATTTTGTCTCAAGAAAGAAAAAAGCTGTAGACTCAGCCACATTGTGATGTTTCCATTCATTTGCTGAATTCTAATCCAAGTGAAAATTCAGCAACTCAAGAAATGGCACTCTTTTCATGCTTTTCCAGATTCTTTCCTTGAAAGTGAAGAGATGCAAACCATCATTTTCAATTTTTGGAAAAAAGAAGTTAAAATTCCACATTGTAGCCTTCACCTAAAAGCTATTTTAGAGTTTCCTTAGGAGACATGCTGTCCACATGCTCATTATCCACTGGTTATAAATCTAAATTTTTTTGTTAATTCACTAAAAAATTTATATTTTTTCCTTTTCTTTTCAACAATGCATAGCCTGTCTTGCATGCTAATGGGGATGTTACTTAATTCTTGGCAGGTTGTGAAGCCCCTTTTGCAAGAGAGGACGAGGAGGAAAGTGCAGGTGCTGCAAGGTTGCGGGAGAGATGAGTTGTTGAAGGTAGACAGTCTTTTTGCTTATTTTTCATGAAGGTATATGATAGCTATAAGACCAGCCATGCCTGATGACACAGAATGTTGGGCAGATAAGGACAACATGTCCATAGGATGAATGTAGCTGAAACGAGGATGCTGAGATGGACGAGTGACAAGACGGGGATAGATATGTATATAATATGCATGTGTGTTTTGCTTCCATCCTTTTACACTATTGCGTCTTTCATCATGCTTGAGTGACATTCATTTGATACAACCATGCTAGGGATCTCAGAGAGCTAAAATGTGATTTTGTGCATGCTAGTTGGATTGAATCTAGCTGTTTATATTGTGAGAAAGGATATGAATCTTCGAAACTTTTTTTTTTTCCTTAGAAATCAGGAACTCTGTCCTTGTACATGCAGCAACACATATAGGAGATCCACTGTTCATCTCTTGCATTGTGCAGAAGATGGATGTATCTCAAAGATGATACCCATCAGACTATGGATTCTTGATACTACTGCCAAGTCACAATCCTAACCTCTTATTCATAGACACTTGATTGTGGAAATAGGACTGCTGGATATTTTCATTCTAAACTAATCCAATAAATGTCCACCAATCTAATAGTCACATAATCAACTAAGCTTAATTTTTTATTCATGATACATCTGCACTTGATACTATAATTTGAACGGTTTAATGTAACTAGTATGCCACGTATGTAGTTTATTAATTTCTAAGTGCTTGCTCATCATCCATCACACTCTGCGAGAGTCATAAGCTTTTCTTTAAAACAATGATAGAGTGGATGGTTCAAATCAGGGTCTGTAGTCCTCTTGGATTACAATTTCAGAGGATTATAAATAGAATACTGTAAGTTAAGTGCCTATTCCTAGAGCATGATAAACATTTGTTACAGTGAGGGAAAAGGCAATAGATCAATCTGGCAACAACTTTCATACAAGTAGTAGACATAGGCATCTTGAGATCAGGGCCCACTGTAATCTTTATTTGCCATCCAACCTATTAATTAGGTCAAATAGACCTGGACGAAGGAATCCAAAACTTTTCTAGCCCATATCAGCATCTTCATGCAAATGGACCTCTGATACATGATTGTCTTCTCTTAGACAATACCTCTATGCTAATCCACAATTAGGGAATCGACACTACAAATCCCTAATTAGGGATTCGAAACTCAAAAAATCCCAATACACAAATCATTGCACAATGTTACATGAAGGATTAAAAAATGCCAAAAAATGCCCAAATTGATATGAATAGATAAGGAGAGAGAGAGAGAGAGAGACCTGATGTTGCAGCCGAATTTCCTTGATGTGCGGTAGATCGAGCGGAGAGAGAGATACCTGATGTTGCAGCAGAGGGCCGAGGAGATAGAGAGAGAGAGAGAGAGAGAGAGAGAGAGAGAGAGAGAGAGAGAGAGAGAGAGAGAGAGAGAGAGGGAGAGGGAGAGGAGAAGGGAGAGGGAGAGTGAGCGGAGAGGGAAAGGAAGAGGGAAAGGAAGAGGGAGAGGGAGAGGGCCGGAGATGGAGAAGGAGCGGGAGAGAGAGGGAGAGCGTGCGAGAGAGAGAGGGAGCGGCAGACAGAGGGAGGGAGAGCGGCAGAGAGGGAGAGAGAGAGTCGAGATAGGTTTATGTACGGTTTTGTTTTTTTTTTTTTCTCTTTATATGTACGAACCCTGCCGGCAGCCGTTAAAACTGGCCGCCAGGAAAGGGTTGGTCCATCGGTCGGCTACGACCCTTTTTCTTGTAGTGAGATCTTGAAAAGCTCTCGTGTAACTTCGATTATCTTCAAGCAGTGCTCACCGACGCAGAGAAGCGGCAAGTGAATGATGAATCGGTAAAAAGATGGTTAGGAGATCTCAAAGATGTGGCATATGACATTGACGACGTTTTAGAGGAGTGGAAGGTGGTGAACGATGGTTGCGATGACGGCACCAGCTCCGAAGGTAAGAGAGTATCTTTTCCCTTTTTTTCCAGACCCCGCTTTCATGTTGAGACCAGTAATCGGATAAAAGCGATTAGTGCAAGATTAGACGAGATCAAAGAACGCAAGAATAGCTTCTCTTTCAGTGAAGTCAGGGAAGGTGGAGTGGTCAAGTTGGATATGAGGGAAACGAGTTCATTCATAAATGAAACTGAGATTTTTGGTAGGGATCGAGTTAAGGAGTGGATTGTCAACCAGTTGGTAGAAGGCAGCAGTGATAAGAAGCAGGGCATCGGAGTCATATCTATCATTGGTATGGCAGGAGTTGGAAAAACAGCTGTCGCTCAATTAGTCTTCAAGGATGGTAAGGTTAAGAGGCACTTCGATAAAATGATTTGGGTGAGTTTTCCTGGAGATTTCGATGTGATGAGGATCTATTTTGAAATCATTAATACAGGGAGACGGAAGCGGTCACGTTCGCCATCCTTAGAATATTTGACATCAAGTGTCTCTATTATGCTATATGGTTCGTCATCCTTGGAATCTACGACATCAACTGTCTCTGATATGCTATATGGTAAGCGGTTTCTGCTCGTGCTGGATGGCGTACGCAACAGTGATAATGCCCAGTGGAATAGGCTTATGATTCCGTTCCTTACAGCCGAGAAAGAAAGTAGAATTTTAGTTACCACTCGTAACGAGCATGTCACGAAATTCTTCTCCTCGGCCCTGATGTACGAACTGCAACCGTTGTCTGAGAATGATTGTTGGTCGTTGTTCAGCCACAGAGCTTTCTCTGGAGGAAGAAGTGGGGATGAGCTTGTCAAGTTAGAAGCATTGGGTAGAGAAATTGTTAACAAGTGTCAAGGAATTCCTTTCCTGTTGGACGCAATAGGAACTGCCTTGCGCAGAAAAAGAGATGTACAGGACTGGCAGTCTGTCTTAGATGAAGCGACAGGGGATTCATTGGGTACTGAAAATATTGCATCCGTTGTATTAGAGAGCTTCCATGATTTGCCAAAGCATTTGAAGCAATGCTTTGCTTTCTGTTCCATATTTCCAAAGAATCATTTGCTAGAGAAGGACATGCTAATCAAGTTGTGGATGGCCCAAGGTTTCATTCCCCAAACGAGAAGAGAAGACATGGAGAGGCTAAGTGGTTCATATTTCGATGATTTAGTGAGGCGTTCCTTGTTTCAAGTCATAGAGACAGATGAAGAAAGTGATCCAAAGTATTGCATGATACATGACATGATCCATGACCTCTGCAAATCTATTATGACTGAGTGTTTAATCATAAAAGAGGAAACGCTGAAGGGTCAGCTTGCAAAGGCTCGCCATGCCTCATGGATTTGCAATGAGAATGTAGAATCCATTCCTTCATATAGGAAGCCAAAAATTTGCGTACACTCATACCCATTGGATGGCCTAAAATTCCCAGTTTTTATCATTTTAACAGCTTAAAACGTCTGAGAGCATTGGATTTGAGTGGCAGCACAATAGATGAGCTCCCAAATTGTTTGCAGAAATTGAAGCTTTTGCGATACCTCGACTTGTCTGCCACCTATATACGAAAATTGCCGGAATTTTTAAGTGGCCTATGTCTTTTGCAGACCTTAAAGCTTAATCATTGCCGTAAGCTTGCAACACTTCCCAAAGGGATTGTGAAACTGATCAAATTATGACATCTTGAAACCGAAGGAACCTTTTTGGTGTGCTTACCAGAAGGCATGGGGAGGTTAACATCCCTTCCAACGTTAACTAAGTTCGTTACAGGGGGTGAGAGCGGATGTAAAATTGCAGAACTGAAAGACCTTAACCTTGTTCAGGGGAAGCTAGAAATAACATGCTTAGACAGAGTAGCAAGTAGAGAAGAGGCTAACAAGGCAAAATTGGAGAAGAAGCAGAACATCCAGACCTTGAAATTGTCATGCGAGGCAGGGATATGTTTTAAAACGCAGAGAGAAAATGAGGTGGAGCAGGTGGAGGGTGTGTTTGAAGCCCTTCGATCCCATCCAAACCTAAGAGATCTTACCATTTCAGAATACATTGGTCGCCAATTCCGTAGTTGGATGGAAGATTGTTCATTGTATTCCAATCTTACCAAGATGCAATTATCATATTGCAAATGCAGACAGATGCCAGCGCTTGGGAAACTGCCGTCCCTAAATGGCTTAAGATACAGGGCATGTTTGAAGTTACACAGGTGGGCAGCGAGTTTATTGGGAACAGCCATGATGGGGTCACCGGAACATTCCCTAAATTAGAGATTCTTATCTTCCATGGTATGTATATTTGGGAGAAGTTAAAGGCACTGCCAGAACTGCAACACCTCGTTTCTCTTCAGGAACTCGAAATCCGTTATTGTCCAATCTTATACAATCGATGCCAGAAGGAGAAAGCAGAAGATTGGAACAAGATAGCCCACATCCCCAACATCATCATTGATTAGCGTAAAATCCAATGAGATAGGAAATCTTTCGAGGTGCTACATTTCAAGGTATGACTCTCTCTCTCTCTCTCTCTCTCTCTCTCTCTCTCTCTCTCTCTCTCTCTCTCTATTGCTTTTAATCTTATTCTTGGTGTGGCAGGCGGATGAATCTCAAGACATTCTTTCCTTTTCTTCCATACGTATGTTGTAGATCAACCAATCAAGGGTAACTCCAAGGTTCCTTCACTGTTCGAGTTGTCCATTCCATTTCTTGGTAGAACCAACTTCATTGTAGCCACCAGGAATTCTAATGCCATTTGATTCCCGCCGAAAGCTAGGAAGAAGAGTTCGACTCCGCGTATCAGCCAAAGAATCTAGTCTCCCATCAGGTATTTCTTTGCTCTCTCTCTCTCTCTCTCTCTCTCTCTCTCTCTCTCTCTCTCTCTCTCTCTCTCTTTTTTAATTATTTTATTTTGTTCTCCTTAGACACCGAGTATTCCTCCTAAGATTGTCTAAGTCTCTCTCTCTGTTTTATTTTGTTTTGTTCTCATTAGACACCAAGTATTCCTTCTAAGATTGTCTAAGTATCTACGCTCAGCTTTCCTTGTATCTATGCGTAATACATTTTAATTAGATTTCATCTCTGATTACAAACATGCTCGCATTTTGATTTTAGTAATGCTAAGGTGAGTTGAACAAATTGTGTAGGTCTCTTGTCAGCGAAAGGTAACCAGGCTGGCCTGCTTTCAATTTTCTAAATGGTGAATGTTGATCGTCAACCATTTTTTATTTTATTTTTACTGATTTTTTGACGGCCATGATCAGAGGTGGATAAGATCACCCTATCAATGTTTATTAAAACCCACCTGCCATCAATGGCGAGGACAAATAGATGAACGAACCCAAACTAACAGGTCAGCCAGCCACGTGTACTGTGAACTGTGAGGAGTTTTGTGGCCATGTCAGGGCCAGGATCTCCACCACGTGTCGCTTGCCAAATTGGCGTCCCTGGCTTAAGATACCTGAAATGCATGAAATGAGAAAGGAGGGCAGTGAGTTTTGTGTGAACCGCCTGGGGTCGCAGGAGCATTCCCCAAATTAGAGATTCTTCTCTTTGAATATTTTTACATTTGATGGGAGTGGGAACTGAATGCGGAAGTGGTATCAATACCATCTCTCTTCCAATAATGTAGTCCTGCAACAAATTGAAGGCACTCTAAAACCCCACTTCACTTCAAGAATTCAAAATTAGAGATTGTCAAATCTTCATTATTGCCATTAGGAGTTCTAATCCCATTAGATTCTTGCTCCACGTCGAATAGAGGGAAGAGCATGAAACAATAATAGAAAGATTAAAACTATGGATACATGGGTAGAGTTCTTGAGTCCAAAAGAAAATAAGAGAAAACATTTAAATATTTTATTAGATAATGTATGTTTGATTACTCTATTAAACTATTAATAAAGAAAAGAAAACTTTTATTCAAAATTACCTAAAATAGTAAAATTCCAACTCTATTTCAAAGTTATCCAAAATAGTAAAACTCTTCTAAAGCTTAATTTGTCAAAAATTGTAAGTCCTAAATTAACTTTATCAGATGATTTCTAGCATTATTGGGAGCAATTTCTAAATAAAATAAAATAATAATAATAATAAAATCATAAAACTCTAAAACTAAGGAGATACAATAGAAACACAAATTATTAAAAATAGTAATTTTTTGTCAAATTGTAATTTTGTATCAAGAGGATGCATTTTCTTGCAAGACAGACAAACACAGGCTGCCACACGAGTCGGTTAATCCCGAATGGCCTGCTACATAAAGATTGATAGATTGTGTGTTCCGTAACGATACCCAGATCAAAAGTTACAACCAATTTACAGTTGGAACTTTTAATGGCAATTTCTCCACACCCGAAGTGAATTTCTTTGATCTAGACACAAATGGGGCCCAATTATGTCATACTCTATGTAGGTTTGGGCCTGAATCTAACGAACTACTCCACTTTCATTTGGGCTTTTTTGGTCCAACCATACTATCTGCAGCCCATCCTACATCATAGAAGAGGTTGACACCACCTATCTTCCCAAGTGTCTACACTCCCTTCTTGTATTCTTTGTTTGGCATTTCTTTCTTTCTTTCTTTTTCCTACTTAAAAGGCATGCATCCCTTCTAGTATGCTCATCTTTTTATTTTTTAGACTAATACTATATAGATTTGTATAAATTGTTAGGGAAAAGTAACCAGGCTTGCACATGGGCTTTCAAGGACTCTCCTACTTTAAGTTGGGCTTGGGCTGGGTTCTCATGCTTGAGGATCCAGCGAGACCTAAAATTCAAGCTTGCTTATTTATCATGGTACAGCTCGTTAGGTTTTTTGCAAAGCATCCCATATATCTACAGTATCACAACCCTAATATGGCCACCTTGTGAATGACTTGGATCTTGCACAAAATGAGTGAGCAGGGCTTGAGCCTGCTTCATTTTGGGCCATCACGGGCCCATAAGGTTTAGTTTCGGGGCTGGTCTTGGACAGACCTGGCCCATTGACCACCCTACCATTCCTGCTTCTTTGCAAAGAATACACCCCTTCACAAATCTAACAATACGGTCCATCCTTTAATAACCTGGTTGTTATGATGTTTCCATGTTTCAAAAGATCACACCTGCCGGACGATCCTAATCACAAGTTCTTTCACTAAAGCTGTAAATGTTGAGTGCCAGCCATTTTTTTTTTTTACTTATGTTTTCAAGGGAATGAATCGGATCACCCCATCAATGCATATATTTGAACCACATGCCATCCATGGAGAGAACTACTAGATGGACGGACTCAAACAAAAGTCACCCTATCATGGGTACTGTGAAGAGTTTGTTTGACCCTATCATGGGTACTGTGAAGAGTTTCTTTGGCCCACATCCGGACTAGGATCAGCAGCATACACAGGTGGGGGCCAGTATCCCATGGTGGGAACTACCTGGGACTGGCTTTGATCTGATGATTTGGCCTGGTAGCAGGATTACCACCCACTGGGCACATGTTCCATCATCGGCTGATCCATTTAGGCCAAGCCCACTAATCCAAAACCCTGACTCAACAGAGTTGTGCTAGCCATTGACAGCAGCATGCATTGGACCATTGATCATATATTGATGTAGAGTGGGTCGCGGACAGTTTCATGGCCAAGATGGATCAGAAAAGGCCCGGTCGACCGCAGAAGTAATCCGGATCGTAGGACCTTAGATCGGGCGTATCTCGCAATCCGGAATGAGTTACCTGATGTAAAATATATGATTTTGGGGTAGAACGAGCTACTTTAGCCAACCAATCTGCTATGCCGAGTTGCGCAGCCCGGAATTGCGAAAAACCCTGGATCAACAGTCATGTCCCTGCTTTAATTTCATTTTTTACTATAAATAGTAAGTTTTAGTTTGATTATAACTCTTCACACATTGGGCTTTAGGAGTTGCGTCCAACGTGAAAAGAGCTTAGAATAATTAGGGGAACGGTTTGATGAAGCCAAATAGGACACTTACTATTTTTGGCTGAAAACCTTGCACACTAGTAGACATCAAGACTGTCTATAAATAGTAAGTTTACTATTTATAGTAAGTCGCAGATTCTAAGAGTTTTAGTTATAGTTTGATTCTGATTTCTTTCTCATTACTTGGTACCCCTATTTAAAGAGTTGTGAACTTGTTTTTAGTCATCAATTAATCAATTTCAAATTTCTTAGAATTTATTTCTATTTTCTACTTTCTTTCCTTATGGATTCGAAAAGTCTCTGTGAGGAGTCCAGAGAAGCTCTGTGGATTCGGAGTAGTTATTCTCATCACGTTTATTCCTGCGTCATATATTATCCAAAATGTTGTATATTCCTCCGAACCACAAGCTATGTTTTTTCTCGGGACCACTCATTTGTAGGCTGCAGATCAAAGGGATGGTAACCTTTTGATCCCAGAATATTTTCATGAAATCACCCATCCATGGTGGGGACTATGCCCCCCTCAACCTGACGAGATTCCCACCATGGCTAGTAGAAAAACTCTTATCTGGTCATGATTCTGTCACAACCCGAGTAAAACCCGACTCGATAAAACTCAGCAAAACTGCACAAACTCAATTCAACTTGTCACAGCTAGACACTATTGATACATTATGTATACTTTAGAATATTTAATGATATTGAAAAAACTCAAAAAATATTGGCATGTGTTTTTGGGAAACTGGCCTGTGTTTTTTACACAACAACGTGGAAGTCGAGTCAAGTTTAGGTGTTTCTAAACTATTGAGGGCCATAAGATGAATCATCAGATCACCAACAATTCTGGCCCATCTGGACTATTGGACGTAAATGGGCTGGGATGGTGTGATGGACTTTTACGCCAAGCCAACCATGCATTGAGTTGGATTTCAAGTTTTGGCTTGTGGTCCTGAAAATAATGGAATTGTTGCATTGTTTCCTTATTTCAAAGATCACGCCTGTTAGACAATCGTAGCCACAAGTTCCTTCACTAAAGTGGTGAATGTTAAATGCCAGCCATTTTATTTTATTTTTTTTGTTTTCTACTGATGTTTTTGAATAGAATCACCTAATCAACGTATATTTGAACCACCTGCGATTTATGGCGAGAACTACTTGATAGATGGGCTCAAACAAAAGGTCACCTGTCTATTCTGTTTGGCCCACATCCGGTTGAGTATCAGCACCAAGTCCACCCGCAACATACACGTGTGGGGGCCAGAATCCCATGGTAGGACCATCTAGGACAGGTTTCGATCTGAACATTTGGCATGTGTATTAGCATGAGTGCACCAGTAAGATTACCACCCGCCAGGGACATGTTACACCATCAGCTGATACAGACAGGCCTAGCCGTTGACAACAGCATACAATGGACCATGGTCCAGACCGTTGATCATATATTAGCCATCATGAATGGGAACCCATTTTCTTTTGGTTGAAAGTTCTCGTCATCTAAAATGTGGGATATTCCTCCCAACCAGTAGCAACGTTTTTCGTCGGATTATTTGCATGTGGACCGATGATCAAAGGGATAGTAACCTTTTGATTCAGGGATATTTTCGTGAAATCAACCATCCACAGTGGCGATTTAAGACGTGGGACAAGCGTGTTCTTAGCACAAATGAACAAGAAGTCCAAAGGAAAATCAACAAAATTGCAGCATAGTTTGATTGATTAAAGTTGATCAAGCAGACTGATCAAGTCGATCAATCGGTCGATGGAAATTCAAAATTTGGTGAAAGTTTGTTGGACAATTTTTGCTCAATTCAATCGATTGACCCATAGATACAAATACAATTTTATGGATTTGTCTCTGGACATTTTTACACCATTCCGATGGGTCGATTATTTGACGGAATACAGAAAATTGTGTTTTCAAGTGTTTGTTTAGGTTTTTTTTCTAATTGTGTCTTAGGGTTAATTTAAGAATATTTAAGCATGCAAACTCATTTATTTATTTTTTTATATAGCTTTTTAATAAAATTTCTTAAAATTTTCCTATTTCTCTTGTGGAATCGAGAACTTCGCTCGTGGATTCAAGAGAATCTTTAGATTCAAGTTGTTTATTGTTTGAGGAAGACAATGATCGTCCTCATCACACCCATCCCCACGTCAGTTTAGTATCAAAGATAGGCTTTTCCTCGGATTGATGGCTTCTAATGACGGATCAGGTAACAATCCCATGGACAGTGCTCCAAGGAATTATCATGTAACAGTAGCAACTTTCGAGGTGGTGCGGTAGGAGAATCGGCTAGGCATGCAAGAGTTGTAGGTTGCTCTCGACCACTTGACGAAGGCCTTAGGGAAACTCCATGTTAGTGGTGATGATCTGCCTCTGGTAAGTCCTGGAATTCGCAATCATGCTGAGGATGATCTCCTTGGTGGTTTATCACAGAATCGCACCTAAGAATGTGGGATCCAGCGATGAGGAGATCGATGAAATGATCCTCAAACACTCCGGATGACGCGGCGATTGGTTAGATCGAACGGATCAAGAAATCACAATGAAAGTCAATGTTCCTAACTTCAACAACCAATTTCACATTGAGGACTTCATCGATTGGTTACTTGAAGTCGAGCACCTCTTCAAATACATGGAGATCCCTGAAGAGAAGAAAGTTAAGCGTGTGCCTTATAAGTTGAAGGACGGAGCTTTAGCTTGGTGGGAACAACTTTAGCTCGCGCTGACGAGATAGATGAAGGCACCAATCTGCATGTGGCAGCAAATAAAGAACTTATGCGTGCACGATTCCTCCCTAACGACTACGATTAAGTATTGTTCTGACAATACTAAAATTGTCGGCAGGGTAGTCGATCAGTGATGGATTATGTAAAGGAATTCTACCGTTTGGCAGCATGAAAATAATTTACTAGATACTTAATCGCAACAAGTTGTCCGATTCAACAATGGTTTGCGTGTTGTGATATAGGATCGGGTTCAGATGCAACCCGTTTGGATGATAAATGAAGCAATCAAGCTGACAACCTAAGTGGAAGCGCAACTTGAGCGATCCAACACACGAGCCTATCCCACGAATAGGGTAGCCACTACGGGTCCTTCGTAGGGAGCACAATAGGCCAAGGGGAAGAACCTATAGGGGGTGTCATCAACCTCCTACACCCATAAACTGAAAGTTGGGGAGTGGATAAGTGAGACCTGCTTCCAACCGGGTCAATTATCAAATGTGTGTCCTCAATGGCAAGTGGCTAACCTAGCTATTAATGATGGAAACGTTGAAAATATAGAGGAAGACCCAGAAATTAATGAAGCAGATCGGGTTTCATAAGATCATGGTGAATCTCTAATAATGAGGTGACTATTATATACACTAAAGAAGGATGTACATCTACAGTAACATAACATCTTTGAAAAAGGCATACGGTGAATAAAAAAAATTATGTGATGTGATCATAGACAGTGGTAACAACGAGAATACCATCTCCAAAGTCATAGTAGAGAAATTGCAGCTAAAAACAAAAAGACATCCTTCCCATACACAATCAGTTGGATTAAGAAGATCATCAAGACGAAGGTAACTGGACAATTCACTATGTTTTTCTCAATTGGTAAACATTATAAGGACAAAAAAGTATGTGATGTAGTTGATATTTAGGCTTTTCATATATTACTTGGTTGACCATGGCAATCAAATCATAATGCCTCTCGTAGAGGATGAGATAATGTATACGCCTTCATCAAGGATGACCAAAAAACCATACTTGCCCCTATGTACCTAGATGAACAATCCAAAACTTCTAAAGTGGATGGGGGTTCTCTCCTAACCATACGAAACTTTGTGAAGGAATCCAAGGAAACGGGACAAGTTTATGCATTGGTTGTGAAAGGTGAGGAAGTAGCCCACAATTATTCTCGAAAAACTAAAATCATTATAATGAGAATTTAAGGAAATCTAGCTTGATAACTTTCCCGATGGGTTGCCTCCCATGTAGAATATAAAACACCATATCGACCTTGTCTTAGGGACTAGCTTACCTAATCACTCTCATTATCAGATGAGTCTGAAAAAGTGCGATATAATTCAAGGACAAGTAGAGGAATTGATCCATAAGGGTCTGGTGCGAGAGGGTATGAGCCCATTTGTCGTACTAACTCTATTGACACCAAAGAAATATAGGAGTTGACACATGTGAATCAACAGCCGAACAATAAACAAAATAACCATAAATTACATATTTCTTATACCAGGACTGGACGATATGTTGGGAATGTTAGAGGGGGTGAAACTATTTTCTAAACTGAATTTGAGGAGCAACTACCATCAGATCCGTATTCAGCTGGGTGATGAGTGGAAGACAACATTTAAGACCAAGGAAGGTCTGTATGAATGGTTGGTCATGCCCATCGGACTTTCAAATATGCTTATTATGTTCATAAGGTTGATGAATCAGGTTCTAAAACTATTAATTGGGTAATTTGTGGTGGTTTATTTTGATAATATCTTGATATATAGTCAGAGTGATGCAGACCATGTGAGGCATCTTAGACAGGTGTTTTAAGTTCTCGCCGAGAGCAAGTTGTACCTTAATCTAAAGAAGCGCAGCTTTTTGATAAAGAGACTTGTTTTTTGGTTTTGTAAACGGGCATCCGTATGGACGAAGAGAAGGTGAAAACCATCAAAGATAGTCAGTTCTAACAAACATTTATGAAGTGCAAAGTTTTCACAGGTTGGCGACGTTTTATCGTCGATTCGTGGGGAACTTCAGTACCATCGTGGCACCAATCACCAACTGCATGAAGAATGGATATTTTTAGTGGACTGACAGGCCGGCAGAAGTTTTACTAAAATTAAGCAAAAGTTGTCCACTACTCTAGTTCTCATACTTTCCAACTTTAATAAATTATTTGAAGTTGAATACAATGCTTTATATGTTGGCATTGACAGTGTGTTGTCTCAAGAGGGCAGGCTGGTAGCCTTCTATAATGAAAACTTAGTAATATTCAGAAGAAATGGTCAATGTATGAGCTAAAATTATACGTAGTGGTTCAGGCTTTACGGCATTGGAGGCATTATTTGATTTAGTAGGAATTTGTACTATGTACGGACCATCAAACCCTCAAGTTTATTAACAGTCAAGCTAACGTTAATCATGTGCATGCTAGGTAGATTTCTTTCTTGAAGGAATTCACATTTGTGCCGAAGCATAAGGTTGGGTAGCAGAATAAGGTGGTTGATGCGCTTAGCCGGCGTACAGCTTTGTTAGTTACCATGAACAACAAGGTTGTCAGATTCGAATACCGTAAGGATTTATATGTCGATGGCGACGACTTCAAGGATGTGTGGATTTGATGCCATAAGGGTCAGTCCAATGACCTCCATATTCAAGACGGTTCATTTTCAATGAAAATCGGTCGTGTATTCCATGGAGTTCATTGAGATAATGTGTCCTCCAAGAGCTGTCTGGAAGTGGGATCGATGATCACCTAAGTAGAGAAAAGATAATAGCTCTCTTGGAGGAGCGTTACTATTGGCCACAACTGAAACATTATGCTGGAAAAGCGGTGCAGCGATACCATACGTGTCAGGCCTCCAAGGGAAGATCACAGAACACATGTTTATACACTCCATTCCTGGTACCTAACGACCTTTGGGAGGATTTGTCCATGGATTTTGTGTTAGGTCTTCCGCGGACCGAGCGTAGAATGGACTTAGTGCTTGTTGTAGTCAACAGATTCTCCAAGATGGCTCATTTAATAGCATGCATGAAAACTCTCAATGCTACACACATGTCACAAATTCATTCTTCCGAGATGTGATACGACTACGTAGTGTACAAAAATCTATCACCTCAAATCATGACACTAGTCACCTTTGGAGGACTTTGTAGAGGCGATTTAACACCAAACTACTATTCAGAATGCATATCATTCGTAGATAGATGGGAAAATCGAGGTGGTGAATTGTATACTTGGGAACCTTATACGATGCATCTCGTGTGATAAACCCAAATTGTGGAATTTTAGCTTATCTCAAGGAGAATTCGCATTCAACAATATATAAAATCGTTTCACCAACAAGTCTTTGTTTGAAGTTGTGTACAGTCAAGAACCTATACATACCCTTGATTTGGTTCCATTGTCGAAGCTGTCGAGCATGCTCGTTGCTACGAAAGATATGACATACTAAATCATAACTGTACATGATGATGTTCATGCCCGTTGAGTGTCAAGTATTGCATAATTTTCCTTGCTTATATCTTGGTTTTATGAACATGATACTGCTTAATGGTGTTTTTTATACATTTTGTATTGCAAGGTGAATATGAGAACTTGGATTAAAAGGAATGTTAAAAGCATGGATTTGATGCTCAAGAATCACTAAAGCAAAGGATGGATTTTAGGAGACCAAGATTGAAGAATTCACATGCCAAGGATCTAAGGAAACAAAGTGAGGAATGAAGAAAATTGAAGATTTGAAGAGAATTTGTGTGATTCTCGACTAGCCTAAGCTCTAGCTTGACCAACCCTGGATCTGGCTTGACTAGTTGAAGAAATTTCGGGTCAAACTCCAACAACATTATCTTTTAAATTTGCGCAATCCTCGACCTTCGACTTGTCTAAGGTTACGCAAATTTTGCGCGGACTGCGTAAATTTGAGGCGGTTTGTAGATTTTTCTAACTTAATGTGAAAGTTGGAGTTTCCCAACTATAAATAGGTGTATCTAGGATGCTTCAAGGCATCTTCTAGGGTTGAAGGAGTGGAGTAAAAGGGTGGAGAGCCGCCGCCAAAAGTTTTTCTTCTTCTTCCTTAGTTTGTTTATATGTTTTATTTAAGATTTCTTAGTTCAATCATATCTATGGTTGGTTAAACCTCATAGCTAGGGCAAAGAGGTGAAGCTTGTAGCATGATTGGGATGTTTGCTTAGCTTTGATTCATTTTTTTTTTTTAAACTTCATTGATTTCTAGTTAATTTTAAGGGATGTTTTCAATTTATAATGGTTTGTTGTGATTCCAATTGCAATAGATCTGCAATAGTTTTGAATATCTTCTATTCCTTTTTGAGATTGTGGGATTGGTAAATCTTGTTGTTCACCATCATCCCTTAGGCATGGTAGGTGACGGTATGCCTTCTAAATTTTTTCATAATTCTCTTCCATGGAGACTAGTTCAATGAGAAGTTCAAAGATTTGACCATCTCTTTCTCTAACTAGATTAGATAAAACTCTATTTCCAGTTGGATCTCTTGACTCATGTAAGGTAGCATCTCAATTGCTACAAGTGGATCCTTGGCACCCTAGTTCCCACCTTTTAATTGTTAGTTTAATAAATATTCACAATTACTCACTTTACTTCCAGATTTCTAACTTAGATCTTCTTTTTGTTCTAATTCTAATTACTTTTAGAATACGCACAAGTTTAGTCCCTGTGGATTCGACCTCGGTCTCACCGAGATTATTACTACATCGCAACCCTACACTTGGGGTTGTGAACAATGGCAAGTTACAAGCATCTAACGACAAGTAGTAGGAAAGGGCTAACACACATTACGCCTGAAGGTATTCTATATGTGCGACAACGTTATGTTTTACCAATAAAAGGAGAGATTTCTGACCAGGACGTACAATAAGATGAAGAATAAGAAGATCAGGCTATTGTTTATACTCCGTAAGATCAATGACAACGCCTATATTATTGATCTTTCTGAAGGCATGGAGATGTCACTCACGTTCAATATAGTGGACTTGTATGAGTATCATGAATCGGAATTGGAGGATAACTCGATGACGATATTTTTTTTAATGGAGGGGATCTAATGTAAGACCGGTCTTCTAGCCCGTACCGTCCCTTAGGCTTCCACGACCCTCCCTGTCAAATTTCGACGAGCCGCAATGCGTATATAGCATTTGCGTGCAACCCTAAATCGTGTCCCGTGTTCCAGAGTTGGCTTGACCCAAGACTTGTACCCTAGTGATCGCGTCGTCGCCACGGTTCCAACGCCGCGTCTCACCCACCAAGGCGATACCTAGGCCAGGAGATATGGACCCGCGTTCAGTTCGAGGAAAAATGCCGCGCATTTACAAACCCAAGAGAGATTTCAAATCATGTCTTATCAATCTCATCAAATGTCAAGTACACATCACCTCACAACCCCATCCCCAAGCAACCCCTAAAGTCAACTCTCTCTCTCTCTCCACCCATTAAGTACACCCATGACTCACTCATCCATCACTTCTCATCACTCCATCACCCATCCCTCTCTCTCCTTACAACCCTCTCTCTCTCATTTCTCAAACATATCTCCCAAGCAACCATGAGAATCGTCCAAGCTCCATGAGAGAGCTAGGTGTGGCCCACCTTCCTACCACCCAATGCCACCATCCAAAGTCCATCTCGACCGTTGAATCGCACCCCTTGGAGCTCTAGATCGCATTGGCGGAAGAAGGAAGAAGAGATTGACGATGGGTGATCTTGTATTTATCTTTTTGTGATTTAAGGGCCCACATTGGTGGGACCCACTTGATGTATGCATTGTATCTTGTATGGAGGAGCTCATAGTGGCGGAGCTCCTCCCACCTCATCCGATCTCCCTCTCTTTTCTCTATCTCTCTCTCTTGTGGTGGGTGTGGCCCACTTGATCCACGCCATGCAGCCGCATGGACCCACCAAATGAATGTGTGCATCCAGCCTTCCATCTGCTGGATTAACTTGGACAGTGCTGTAGGGCAACACCGTGATGTATTTATTTCATCCACACCGTCTAGGCCATCTGGACGGTGCTGGACAGACCGGGACGGTGGGGATTCATCCCACACGTAGGGCCCTTTTTAAAAAAAATGGAAGTGGATTGGCTGATGAACCTCACCAGTAGTCATTGCTGGTGCTGCGTTTGACGTCAGTAACGTCTGTGGGACCCTCATGACGTATGTGTTTCATCTATGCCATCTACATCGTCCACGTAGGGACGGTGGGGCCTGATGTAGTGGTCGTCCACACGTGGGACGTGTAGACCCCACCTCGATGTGTGGGTTTTATATCTACACCGTCCATTGCTGGACGGTGGTAGATGGGGCCCACCTTGACGTTTTTATTCTAAATCCAGGTCGTCTATCTACCTTAAATCCAGGCCATTTATCCGTGCAGTGGACCCCACCTTAATATATGTGTTACATTCACATCGTCCATCTCTGGACGGTGTGCCTTGTAAGGCCTATGTGTTATATCCACTCCGTACGTCTGGTACAGGGACGTGGGTCCCATATGATTTATGTGTTTTACCATCCGTCCATTTGGATGTAACCCACCTGAGATGTGGATTTCATCCACACCGTGCATCTATTTTTGTTGCAGCAGCAGCAGCTGCTACTGACGTCAACAGTTTATGAGACCCACCTCTCTAGTGTATGAGATCCACACCGTCCACTACTTTGTGGGACCACTATGATGTATGGGTCTTACCTGCACCGTCCAGCAAGTCTGGATGGTGGGTACCCACCTTGTTTGGAAGTGGATTGGCTGTTGTGTGCTGACAACAACCATATTGCTGTTGTTATGACGTCAGCAAGTTCTGTGGGTCCCACTTGTATTGACGTCAATAGGTTCTGTGGGATCCCACCATGTTGTATGTATTTCATCCACACTGTCCACATGTCTAGACGGTGCTGGACAATGTTTGGACTGTGCTGATTTACATAGATATTGTTTGGACGGTGCTGATTTACATGGATAATGTTTGGACGGTGCTGATTTACATGGACAATGGTTGGACGGTGCTGATTTGCACGGACAATGGTTGGATGGTGCTGATTTGCACATCCAATGTTGGACAGTGCTGATCATCATTAGTGGCCATGTGCCCCATAGAATGATAGTGTACAGTGATACTCATGTTATACCCGCAACTAGTGAAATGATTTTTGGTGTGGTCCAAGCCCATTTAAGGCCCATTGGTGCGACCCATCCATGGGGCCCATCGTGATGCATTTCTGGCCCATATATGGGGCCCACCTATTTGTATTTTTGGCTCATGTGACGGGGCCCACTTGTTTTGTATTTGAGGCCCATGTGATGGGGCCGACCTATTATATATTTGAAGCCCATATGATGAGGCCTGACTTGATGTACACGAGGCCCATCGTGATGTGTATTAGGCCCATGTGAGTAGCCTATAGTGATGTGTATTACGCCCATGTGATGTGGCCCATAATGATCTGTATTAGGCCCATAGTGATGTGTATTAAGCCAGTGTGAGCGGCCCATAGTGATGTGTATTAGGCCCGTGTGAGCGGCCCATATTGATGTGTATTAGGCCCGTGTGAGCGGCCCATAGTGATGTGTATTAGGCCCATGTGAGTGGCCCATAGTAATGTGTATTAGGCCCATGTGATGTGGCCCATAGTGATGTGTTTTACGCCCATGTAAGCGGCCCATAGTGATGTGTATTAGGCCCATGTGAGCGGCCCATAGTGATGTGTATTAGGCCCATGTGATGCGGCCCATAGTGATGTGTATTAGGCCCGTGTGAGCGGCCCATAGTGATGTGTATTAGGCCCATGTGAGCGGCCCATAGTGATGTGTATTAGGCCCATGTGATGCGGCCCATAGTGATGTATATTAGGCCTGTGTGAGAGGCCCATAGTGATGTGTATTAGGCCCATGTGATTTGGCCCATAGTGATGTGTATTAGGCCTGTGTGAGCAGCCTATAGTGATGTGTATTAGGCCCATGTGAGCGGCCCATAGTGATGTATATTAGGCCCTTGTGAGCGGGCCATAGTGATATGTATTAAGCCCGTGTGAGCGGCCCATTGTGATGTGTATTAGGCCCGTGTGAGTGGCCTATATTGATGTGTATTAAGCTGATGTGAGCGGCCTATAGTGATGTTGATTAGGCCCATGTGATGCGGCCCATAGTGATGTGTATTAGGCCCATGTGATGTGTGTTAGGCCCCTGTGAGCGGCCCATAGTGATATGTGTTAGGCCCGTGTGAGCAGCTCATAGTGATGTTTATTAGGCCCAGTGATGCGGCCCATAGTGATGTGTATTAGGCCCATGTGAGCGGCCCATAGTGATGTGTATTACGCCCATGTGATGTGGCCCATAGTGATGTGTATTAGGCCCATGTGATGCAGCCCATAGTAATGTGTATTAGGCTCTTATGAGCGGCCCATAGTGATGTATATTAAGCTGATGTGAGTGGCCCATAGTGATGTGTATTAGGCCCATGTGATGCGGCTCATAGTGATGTGTATTAGGCCCATGTGATGTGGCCCGTAGTGATGTATGTTAGGCACGTGTGAGCGGCCCATAGTGATATGGTCAGGCCCATGTAAGTGGCCCATAGTGATGTGTATTAGGCCCATGTGATGTGGCTTATAGTGATGTATATTAGGCCCATTGTAATTACATGAGGCCCAACGTGATGTATAAGGCTTATGTGATGCGGCCCACTTGATGTATGAGACCCTTGTGTAAGGCCCGTTGAGATTGTAGGTGGCCCATTCTGATTGTATGTGGCCCATTGTGATTGTATGGGGCTCGTTGTGATGTAATTGTGGCTATTGATGAGGCCTGATGTGATGTATATGTGGCCCTTGAGCAAGGCCCATTGTGATGTATATTAGGCCCTTTCATGAGGCTATGGGCCCACTATATGTTTGGCTCTATATAAGGCACTCCTTGGGAGCAATGTTGGTTTAATGTACACATTGATGGGCAATGATAGTTAAATGTCCTCATTGTGACCTTCCCTTAGGCCCTTTAATAGGCTGATTATCGATGTCAGTTATCGATACCGATTATGAGTATGTGATAACATAGCATCATGATATATACCCATATGCATCATCTACATGTTTGTTATGAGATGTGGATGACCATTGCATTTGTCATAGGGCAGGTTGTTCATGGGACTCCCCAATAAGCGGAGTTACCCCACATGAGCGCACTGTATGTGTAGGATTGATGCATGATTGGACTGTGTGACTCATGCATCTCGCATTGTGTGATTATGATTACCGTATGCCCTAGCGACATCAAGGCCATAGCCTCTACAGGCATATCGTGAATGGCCAGATGAGACACTGAAAATCTGTTCTACATGGGGTGCTATAGATATCCTTAGGTGAAAGTCCTAGAACCCTCTTAGTACCAGAGGTTGTTCCAACGCCTAGACCAAGTGGATGCATGAGCACATGAGGGCCTTATACCGTTAGGCCGCGTCTCCCTCTGTGTCGTGGTCGGTTAAAAGGGGGTGCAGCCTTACTTGCCCGAGAGGAGAGGTCAAAGCTAGGCTGAGTTTGACCAGCTCGAGGAATGGGTCTGCTATCAACAAGTTGTGCCCGATATTGGCAGGCGGATAGTGAGGTCTCTTCCACTCACCTTGTTGCGTGTGATGTGATGCAATCTAGTTTGAAGTATACTAGACCCCGGTAATAATCCCAGAGAGGAACCATACTAATATGTGGACTTATTGAGTAGGAGTTGGATACTTATTCATTCATTCACTATCCACTCGGGCTGGTGGTGCACAACTAATTGTTGTATACCTTCGTAATGGAAAGGATTTCAGTTGGGGTGCGCTACTAAACTGAGATCAGGAGTCTACTACATTGGGTTTGGCTATCCAAATTTAGGTATGGAACTGGTTTGGATAGAAGTCCCTTATGATGGACCCCATAGCCTACGATACTACGTACTACTATCCCGACTTCACTCCAGCTTGGTCATTTCATTCGCACCGCATATTACATTGCATCCACAGCATTTAGCATTTTGGGTTGCCAAGTTTCTGCATTGATATGACCGTTAGCATTCATGTCTTGCATCACATAGCCTTGGTACGGCTGATGGTACTCATGGACTTACTAGTATTTTTCGCTTACTCAGATATCTTATGATTCATGATCTTGTCAGTATTTCCGCTTATTCCGATATTGTATGATTTATGGTATTGTATTGCATACTTGGCACTTACCTTGTCCACACACTTTCACCACCCTCTAAGCTTTTTATAAGCTTATACACGATAAATGCGTGCAGGTGGTGTTAGGTTGCAGCAGCACTAAGCTTGGAGCATGCAGCGGACTTCTGGAGCTTTGATTTTCGATATATGTATTCCCCTTTCAGCACTGTATTCAAATGTTTATATTGGTGGATATGGGATGATGATGTTGCATTTGTGATTTGGGTAAACTTGTGGTTATGCTTATTATGAGTTAAATGTACATTGGAAAATCCTCCTTGTAGGATCCCGGATTGAAATTTGGCGTATAGATGCTGGGAGCCGAAAATGGGGTACTACGGAGGCTGTCGGCACCGGATTCGGCGATAGAAATTTTTGTGAGCCCGGTCTCCGAGTTTGGGCCGTGACATCTGATGTAGGATGTGGGTCAAGCACGTTCCTAACACAAATGGACTAGAAGAAGTCCAAAGGAAAATAAACAAAATTGCAGAATAGTTCAATTGATCGAAGTTGATCGAGCAGACTAATCGAATCGATCGATCGATGAAAATTTAGATTTTGTTTAAATTTTGCTGGACAATTTTTGCTTAGTTCAATTAATCAATCGATGCTAATATAATTTTATGGATTTTAGTTTCAAGACATTTTTGTGTCATTCTGATCGATCGATGGAATGTGAAAATTTTCATGTTTTTCAGTTTTTGTTTCCTTATTTATTTAGGTTTTTTCTAATTACGTCTTAAGATTTTTGTAAGAGTATTTAAGCATGCAAACTTCTCTTGTTTCCTTATTCGTTTATTTTTTTTATAGCTTTTGAATAATAAAAAAAATTTCAAAATTTTCCTGTGGATTCGAAAGCTTCTCTTGTAGATTCAAGAGAGCCAAGTGAATTCAAGGTGTTTATCATTCGAGGAAGATAGTAATCATCCTCATCACGCACTTTCCTGCGTCAAGTGGGGACAATCATAGCTGGAAAATAATTTAAAACAATAAATAAATAAATAAATAAAACACAAACCTTAATTCAACTACCCCAAATTTCATGAATTCAAGGAGAAAAACTGTTATCTAGTCATGATTTTGTAACAACTACATAAGCCAAGCTCAGCAAAACTCTAGAAACTCGACTCAACTTTGCATAATTCAAGAATATTGATACTTTATTTATACTTTAGTATATTTAATACTACTTGGAAAAAAAAAAAAAGACTCAAAAAAAATCGTATGAGTTGTTGAGAAACTCGCCTGAGTTTTTGACTCGACTCAACTCAACAAGGTTTAAATCGAGTCGAGTTTTTGTGTTTCTAAACTATTGTGGTGATAACATTAATGGTCTGATCACCGAAAAATACTGGCCCATCTGGACTATCGGATGTAAATGGGCCAGGTTTTGTATGCTGGGCTCTTACGCCAAGCCAACCATAAAATAACAGAATTGGCCACAATTTTCTATTCAATTTTCGGTCCGAGCTCAATCTAGAGACTTCATATCTACCATGGGCCGAGCATGGGGTTGAAATTTTAAAAATGCTGGCAGTGGGTTGTCCACGGCCAGGACTGTTCATTTTTCCTTGGTTGCAACTCAGGTTCTAGCATGTGTCGCCATCCTCTGGGCCCATATGCTAAGTGATCCAGTGATTGGAACTGTCCAATCTGTGTAATCATTATGCTATATATTCCACCACAGGAAATTTATGCTAAACGGATGATTGTGACCATCCTATCTGCAGAGAAAATGTTCAGTGGCTTAGATTTAAACCTAAAATAAAATATAAAAATAATCAATAAAGGATGATTATGGGAAAATGGTTTGTACGAGAAAAGAGAAAATGAGCGGTTCAGATCATTGGACCACCTCATCATGTGAGCCTCAGTGGACACCAGCACACGCCCTTGATCCTGAATTGCCACAGAGGCAAAACGAACCCCGCAACAGAAGACGAAAGCATGGGAGCCATTTGATACTGTGGCAGAGTGTGATGGATGATACACATGGACCTGTATTATATACGTGGCATATTTGTACGACAGATTGCATACTGACACTGCATAGCAAGGTCGCTACAGAACGGTGCTCTGTGGGCCCCACCATGATGTATGTGTTTTATCCATTCCGTCCATCCATTTTGGATCATTAGTTTAGAGTACGACCTCAACAATGAGGCAGATCCAAATCTCAGGTGCACCACAGCACAGGAAAACAGTGGTGATCGAACACTGAACATTCACTCAGACCTAGACGAAGGGAAAAAACAAATATCACCCATGTTTTTAATGTTCTGCGTTCGATCACCAATGTTTTCATGTGCTGTGGTCCACCTAAGATTTGAATATGTCTCATTTTTTGGCTCATACCCTAAAATGAGCTGCAAAAATGGACAGTCAGCATTGATAAAACACATACATCATGGTGGCCCCACAAATTACTGTCCATTAGCTATACCTAACTCAGATTAAACAATATAAATCACAAACCGACTTGTACAATGCTTATAAACGTAAAATATTGCTATTTTGATTATTATAACATCTGATTTTATAAAAATTTGTTTGTTTAATTTGAACTGTGGATTATTATTCATGTTGACTGTCCATCAGACTTAATCAACGGTGAAGCCCACTGTTTGTGCACTTTTCTTTTTGTGTTACGGCAAAATGAGAATTTCTGAATGCTTGCCTATTGCCAGAGCATGAAAAGATTTTTTCTTCCTTGCCCTTTTTCTTTGTTGCACTTTTCAATTGGTAAGGCAAGATTTTCCACAGCATACGCGGCATTGTAACTTATCATTTGGAACCGTCCATCCTGTTACGATAGCTATTGATCGTAAATTGTTGAAAACTAACATAGATTAGATGGCACTGTTTAGCTGATCAAAGGCCTTCAAAGCAACGGTGGAAAATAAAGTGGTTAATGGTCAAACATTCGGCAAGGGAATGTGAAATAATTTGAGAGGTTGGATTGTCTAAAGGTGTGGTTTTTGACACATAAGCCCTCCATGATAAAGCCCACAAAATGGACAGATGCGATTGATACCGTACTCTGCCATGTGTGATGTGGACAGATGGGTATACCAAATTCCAGTTCTCCCGGCTGTAACGTGTGAATAAAAAAAAGGCCCAAAACCATGTGTGTCCCAAGACCCAACTGATGACGGTATCCATGGTTTTCCCAACTCCCTCCCGATTCTAGATGACCATGGTTTTCTCATAACTAAAAACCCAAAACTTACAAAATCCATCGGACTTCAAGAACCCTTTGTGGGATTTCACCACCCATGGAAACTTGAACCCTTGACCGGCTATTGAAACTCCTAAACCCTTGGCCTTGTCGATTTTACGTATACTTGTAGCATCCATTTCATAATCCCATCATTCCGGCCTCCCATTGCAGCTCATCCAACTTCAATTCCCACCGTTCAATCATCTCTCGTTGTATCAGTTCATAGAGACAGATGAAGAAGGTGATCCAAAGTATTGCATGATACATGACATGATCCTTGACCTCCACAAATCTATTATGACTGACTGTTTAATCATAAAAGAGGAAACGCCAAGGAGTCAGGTTGCAAAGGCTTGCCATGCCTCATGGATTTGCGATGAGGATGTAAAATCCATTCCTTCATACTCAAGACCAGAAATTTACAGACGCTACTACTAATAGGATGGCCAGATTCCCAGCATTTTTCATCATTTTTTTTCACGGCTGAAAACGTCCAAGAGCATTGAATTTGAGCGGCAACAAAATAGAAGAGCTCTCAAATTCTTTCAAAACTTGAAGCCTTTTCGATACCTTGACTTGTCTGCCACCAATATTCAAGAATTGCCAGAATTTGTAAGTGGCCTATGTCTTTTGCAGCCCTCAAAGCTTAATCATTGCTTTAATCTTAGAAAACTCCATGGAGGGATTGTGAAACTAATCAAAGTAAGACATCTTGAAACCGAAGGTACTCGTTTGGGAGTACTTACCAACGAAATTGCAATAGGACCACTGATTGGAATAATGGAATTAGGTCCAAATGTCCTAGAGGGGGGGTGAATAGGATTTTTTCAAAAATATTTACTTGTTACAACAGACAATGCCTTAATTTAATCAAGATAAGTATGGCAAATTAACTCTAAGGCTTCCAAGCCAATAGAGAGTCTATTCATAAAGACTACACATGATTTGTATGTAAAGTAACTAGCCTGTATGGATAGTGTATGTGGGTATGTGTGGGATGTGATTCATATCAATGTTTAGACGTTTATTCAATCATGCATCATAAATAATTATTCAAGAAACATAAGCATAATTAGATCAATGCACAAATAGCAATCTCAAACACAATCATATATAGTGGTTCGGCTGTTTGCCTACTCCACTCCCGGCTGACGAACTCTCTCGTAGAGTGTACCAGATTTCACTATCCAATGGTTTTAAATCAAGTTAACCATGAACCTTCACAACCTACACAAGGTTAATTAAAGAGCTTACTCAAGGCAACTTTAAATACCTACATAAGACAACCTTAGATGTCTATACAAGGACACTATTAGGAGCCTACACAAGGCAATATATGCCTACATAAGGCAACAAGTCCTACACAAAGACAACACATTCTCCCATCGGAGGCCTACGAAAGATCTTAGCGAGTTTGTCAACTCAAACTTTGAATCTCAATCCTATATAAGGAAAGAGCTTCAGACTTAACGGGCTCTGTATACTTATAAATAAGTGAGTGAGCTCCATTTTAGCACAATCTGAAGATGATCTTCTCTGTTGACAAAGACTCTTCATCTCCCTTGAACCGCAACTACTTATTAATGCTCCATTCAATGTTCTGATGTTATGAGGTTTAAGGTTTGGTCTGATATTTTCTATTAAATTATATGAATTAAATACCTAGAGAAGATTCTCATGAGCTAAGCATTCAAGTATTCCAGCACAATGAGTTGTCATTAAGAAGTGTTACTGGAATCTTAATGAATGACAGAGTTCATGATTCAATCCAACCAATGAAGATAAGAGTAAATGCTTGTGCAAAAGATTGAATGATGAACTCCAATGGGAAAGAGGGCTTAAGGGTGAGGCTATTAACTATTGTGATAACTCTCTCAAGCTCTCTTCGAATCTACCTCAGTTTACCAAGAAGCAACCCATGGATTTATATAAAGTTGAATCCCAACGGTACAAAAAAAAGGGTAAAAATCTAACATTGTCGATACTATCAAAGGGTCTTCGATGCCATCAAAATCTGAATTTTGATGTTAACGAATTTTCTCTGAATTCATCGACTACCTACACCAAGATATTCAGTTGGGTGCAGGACAAATTCTGTTCGATCTTATCGAGTACCCTTCGATGTCATCGATGTGCACTTCGATGTCATCGAGGGATGTTTCGATCCCATCAGAATTTCCTTTAAAACAATACCCTTTGGTTACTGGACAGATTTGTCCTCTTTTTGTTGTAATCGATCAGACCTTCGATGCCATTGAGATTTGAATTTCGATGTCATCGAATAGTCATCGATGCAATCGAGTATATTGAATTTTCTTATAAAGCTTGCTGGAAAAACTAGTCCTTATATCGATGCAATCGAACAGTCTTTGATGTCGTCGATAATTTATTCTTGATGTTATTGAAGAATGTTTGATTACACCGAGGAACACTTCGAGTATTTCATTTGTGGAGGATTAAAGCCCTTAGTCAATTTAATCAAAGTGGATTCGATGTCATCGAAATTTGAATTTCGATGTCATCGAACTTAATTCATTGTAATCAACAATTCTCAGCACCTGCTTAGTTTGTTGCTGGACTGTATGGGCTTGCTATTCGATGCAATCGAACCATGTTTGATTGCATCGAAGTTGTCCTCGATCACATATCAATGTAATCGTCATACTCAAGATGTTTAAAGCTAAGCTTACTAAGAGATTTTTGAAAACAATTGTGGGTAAGTTTAAGTTTTTATGGATGGGGTCATATACCTTAAGGGTTTGGTTAGGGAAGTGAGGCTTTGTTTACCTATGTGGAGCGCTCGAACTTCTTCTTGGTTGACTCTTTGATCTTGTAATCTTCAGCTTGGGGCTCACTTGATAGACTAACTCAACACTCACGTAATTTGACAATCCAGGGCACTTTCAACCAAAAGGCATGGGGAGGTTAACATCTCTTCGGACATTAACTAAGTTCATAGCAGGGGATGAGAGAGGATGTAAGATTACCGAATTGAAAGACCTTAAAGTTCTTCAGGAGGAGCTAGAAATAACATGCTTAAACAGAGTAACAAGCAGAGATGAGGCTAATAATGCAAAATTGGAGAACAAGTAGAACTTCTAGATTTTGAAATTTTCAGGTAAGGACTAGATGAATTTTGATATGCACATAACAGGTGTGGTGGAGGAGGTGGAGGGTGTGTTTGAAGCCACATAAGACACTTACTATAAATAGTAAATTTACTATTTATAGTAAGTTATGAATTTTAAGGAGTTTTAGTTGTAGTTTAATTCCAAAACTTATTCCAAGGCTTGGAATCCCTATTTAAAGGGTTGTAAACTTGTTTATTTCAATTATCAATCATTTTATGAATTTTCTAGAATATTATTTTTATGTTTTTGCTTTTTCCTTATGGATTCAAGAAGTCTCTATGAGGAGTACAGAGAAGCTTCGTGGATTCGAAGTAGTTATCCTTAAGGAAGATGGTAATCGACCTCATCACATTCATACCTACGCCAATTGGTATCAGAGCAAGGACTTCCCTTGGGCTGATGACAAAAAATGAAGGTATGAACCAAAATCATGTGGACGATGATCTAAGGATTCATATCTTTCAGAAATAGGAAGCTTTCCACTAGGAGAGTCAATTAACTATATAAGGGCTGCAGACAACCTTCAACCATCTTATGGATGCACTGATTCTACCCCGATCCAAAGGCGATGCTCAACCGCCCGTAGTTGCTGTACGACACAACCTTGATTTCTTTAAAGCACTACCAGTGGTGAATTGTAGGGCTACACCTGATAATTCGAGCTTTAGTGATGAGGACCTTAATGAAGGTTTTACCCTATGACTAATCCATGGAGGCGATCGTCTATATATCGTGATGAAAGAGACTATCAAGGTAAGGCCGAACTTCCTAATTTTAACGATTTATTACGCATAGAAGATTTCCTCGACTGGCTAGTCAAAGTAGAAAGATATTTTTATTACATGGACGTGCCAGAGCATAAAAAGGTGAAATTAGTAGCACTTAAATTAAAATCTGGTGCTTCTGTGGTGGGAGCAATTACAACTCTCACATGCTCGATAGAACAAGGAGCCCATCTCATCATGGTCACAGATGAGACGTCTTCTTCAATCTCGATTCCTCCGAGTGATTATGAACAGTTATTGTTTCCACAATACTAAAACCGCTGACAGAGGAATCGAACCGTTATAGATTATACTGAAGAATTCTAGCGGTCAACAATGCGAAATGATCTGTCAGAAACCGAATCACAGAAGGTAACACAATTTATGAGTGGGTTACAATCAACAATTTAGGACCGAGTTCAGATGCACCCATTCGAGACTGTGTATGAAGCGATTTAGTTGGTAGGTAGGACAAAAACACAACTTACAAGAAATCCTACTTGGCCTTATCCTTCAACTCATCCCCCTATGACAGGTCCCATGTAGGATTCGGTGCTGGCACGATGAAAAGAACCAATTGGAGGACATCCTCAACCTCCTACAACCTCAAACTGTGACATGGGTAGTGGCCCATCTAGGCTTCAACATGTAGCCACCACAACAGCGGACCCAAGTAGGATTCCAAATCGTTACGTTCAGCCAAGGCTGAACAATTATTACCGCCATGGCCAACCGAGCTACTTATCAAATACCTGTCATCAACGCCCCACAACCCACTTAACCATAAACGAATGGGGCACTGAAGGTGAGGCCGCAGAAGAAGACTCTAGCTTTGATGAAGATGAACAAGCCATCGAGGAGGGAGCAGATGGCGAAGAATAGACGGGCGATGATTGTGGCGGATCTTTAGGCGTAAGGTGATTACTATACACCCCACAGAAAGAATTACATCCATAGCGATACTATATTCTGTACGCGGTGCACCGTTAGCGGTAAGGTCTATGATATAATTATAGACATTGGTGATAGCGAGAACATCGTTTCAAAAGTAATGGTGGATAGGTTACAGCTACCCATGACAAAACATCATTCACCTTATTCAATTGGTTGGATTAAAATGGTGAACAAGACCAAGATAATTGAACAATGCATTTTCTTATTTTCAATTGGTAAAACTTATAAGGATTAGTTACTTTGTGACGTGATCAACATGTAAGCATGCCATATGTTATTCGGTCGACCATGGCAGTTAGACCGTGATGCGACTATGAAAGTAGTAGGCCCCACTATTAAGATGACCCTCCTCGAAAATTAGGATGATCCGCTTACTGGATGGGCCACACGGCTATGTTGAGTCAGTCCACTCACTAGATGGGCCACCCAACTATTTTGAATTGGATCAATGGTTGTCTATTGATTGCAACCTTGTTGGCCAGTGTGATGAGCCTTTGGACTAATATTTGTGAGAGGTGATGTTCATGTTGGGGACCATAGCATTAAAGAACTCTCTCTCTCTCTCGTGTGTGTGTGTGTGTGTGTGAAAGCCCTAAATCTCTTAAATCTCTACACATACATGCTGTAATCTCATTTTCTGTGGAAGGGGCCAACTAGATGGATGGTTAGGTTCTATTTGTTGATGCCCTTGTATTCGCACAAGGGTGTGTTTGGTTGTACCAAGAGCCATAAAATTTGCTCCAAATTAGACTGATTAGTCGTAAGATATCAGGAAATGTGCTACAAATTAGAGTGATTAGACATGTGATAGAATGAAATTTTATGATATTTGGTACAACCAAACATGCCCTGAACAACCAGGGAAAATGAATAGAACGGGGTCCAGCCCCATGCTCTTGTGGGTTTTTATTCAAGTGTGGCAACTGTGACATGGGCGGATGAGATCTGGACCTTTCATCTGTTAGGCCTCGTGCTATCAATGTGCCAAAGCCAGCCTTTTTGGTTTTTGTGCTAGCCCGCTTGAGCGGGCTTGGACTGTCTAAGAGCCAGCAGACTGGCCTAATGCCAATCTCGCGGACGCGGATTGCGTCCTACCTCAGCCATCTCCAGTTGGGAATGGGCCACCGTGATGTATGGGTCTTATCCACACCGTTCATACATTTTATCATATCATTTCAATATATATATACAAAAATGAGGCAGTATTAGCTCAAGTGGACCACACCACAGAAAGCAGTGGTGATAATGATTCTCACCGTTGAAACTTTTACAGGGCCCACTGTGATGTTTATTTCCCATCCAACCTATTCATAAAGTTACATAACCCTGGATGAAGAGAAAACGCAAATATCAGCTCCATCTAAAACTTCTGTGGCCCCAAGAAAATTTCAACGGTAAGAATTTAATCCTCATTTTGTAGTCAACTTGTACCTTGGATCTGACTCATTTTTGAGTTCGTATTCTAAAATGATATTAAAATGTGGATGGATGGCGTGGATAATACCCTTACATCACGATTACCATTCAAAGCTCCTGCCCCTTTCCAGCGGGAGACTACGCAATCCCAGTCCCAATCTGGCCTGGCCGTCTCGGACGCGGATTGCGTCCAACCCCTCCCTATCTCTAGCCACAAACGGGTAGTTCTCAGAGTGGGTCCACAGTGATGTATCTGTTTATCCGAGCCGTACATCACTTCTCTCATCATTTTAAGATAGATGCGAAAAAAAAAAAGGAAAAAGAAGTAGATCAAACGCTCAAGTGAGCCACACCAAAGATTACTCTCGCATTTAACGCAACTTGCAGTTAATGCCCTGTGCATTTAATACAACGAAACTTGTTATTTGGTGTGGTTCACTTGAGCGTTGGATCTGTCTAATTTTTGTGCACATACCTTGAAATGATCTGAGAGAAGGTATAGACGGTGTGGATAAATAGATACATCACGGTGGGCCTGCCCAAATTACTGCCCAATCGTGGCTAGGACTTTTGCCCATTGAATTATTGGCCGTCGGTTGAATTTCTTTACAACCTCCCGATTGTAGTCCTCAAAATTTGTCTAATTACTGGCTAAGATTTCCCAACTGATACGGTTTTTAGAGCACGTATAGTTCACCGTATAGCCCAATAAATCAATGGTTTGGATCTTCCGAATGTGTATCCTTCACTAAGATTGAACGGTTGATGACTAAACTAGACATTGATCCTCGATGATAACTGCTGATCATGTTCTAATGTTCTTACCGCATCGTGAGCTCTCAAGATCTGGTAGCCGACGAAAGTAGCTATAATGCATCGCAGCTGTACTCAATGAGGCGATCTTGGTCGACCGATTCTCTATCGACTAATCAAATGGCAAATCATGTGTATGTTCTCGAACGAAGTACGCAGGATCGTTCCGATGCATGCTTCATCAAGTGTTCCCCAACCAATACCATGGCCCGGGCCCACTGCCCTTTCATACCAAGCCCTCTGCCGATGCCGTCCAAGCTGAGTGAAATTGCTGCATGAGAATGGGAATGCTGATCACAGCCACCTGTTTATAAGCATGGAACATGAGATCCCCTACAGGTGCCCACGTGGCACGCATGTGTGACATTCTGACCGTTCCTCAGGTGGCCCCAATGGTGAATGTGAACTATCCCAAAACGTGTAAAAAGAAAATGGTCGGTCAAGAAATTTAACTGTCCATTTTAAAATATGGATTGGCCAGTGTTTTGGGTAAAGACACATTCACTATGGAAATCACTTGATTGAGGGTCTGGATCTCATTAATGTGTGGAGCTTGTGTTTGGCGATTGAAGAATAATAACCATCGGTTGCAAGAAGCATTCCTCTAAGTGGCCCATTTGTAACTCTTTTTTTTTTTTTTTTTTTTTTCTTTCACTGCTATGGAAGTTCTATGTCTAGAATTGTGCTAGATGAGATTAATTACAAGTGTTATTCTAAATTCCTTCGTACATGGCCCCTTTCTTACATGTTGTGCCATTCATCATTGTATCGTTGATCCGAACTGTTGATATAGTGGCCCCGTAGTGGATCCTGGGTGGCCCAAAACTCACCCATACAGATTTGACGATCCAAAAATTCCAATAATTAAAGATTAAAGTGTTTTGTGAAAGGGTGTTTCTATAACGACCATTTGCAGTACATGCGGTGTATGCTTCCAGCCAGGGTCGCAAATAGGTGGAGTTCAGGCAGGGTCAGGTGTCATGGCAAAGATAAACTAGAGAAGGCCCAATAGAGACGGAAATGATTCAAACGGTCAGAACTTTAAACAAGCAGTATCTCGCAAATCAGGATGAGCTTTCCGACATAAAATATATGATTTTAGGTAGGAGAACCTACTTTAGCCAACCAACCCCACTCGTGTTGCCTATGCTAGATTTGCGAGATTCCATCGATAGTTAAAAGTCACATTTATTATTATTTTTATTGTAAATAGTAAGTTTTAGTTAATATAACTTTTGATACTTTGAACATGAAAAGGTTTTAGAAAAGTTACGAGAATAAGGTGGTTGGCTCAAATTGGGCACTTACTATTTTTGAAGAAAACCATGAAGTCTAGTAGGAATAGAGACCATCTACGTTTACAATTACTAGTAAGTCATGTTTTTATGGTGTTTGACTTGGAGTCTGACGCAGGGAAGGATGTGAGGTCGAGCACCGTCTTCCTCAAGAGGATAAATATGCCGATTCCTCACAGAGATCACTCCTCGAATCCACAAGGAAAGAAAACAAGAAAATATAAATAAATTCTAATAAATTCGAAATTGATCGATGAATGAAAAAAAAAAAAAAAACGAGTTTACAATCCTTTAAATAGGGATACCAAGCAATGGGAAAAAATCAGAATCAAACTACAACTAAAACTCCTAGAATTCACGACTTACTATAAATAGTAAACTTACTATTTATAAACGGTCGTGATGTCTACTAGTGCGCAAGGTTTTTGGCCAAAAATAGTAAGTGTCCTATTTGGCTTCATCAAACCATTCTCCTAATTATTCTAAGATCTTTTCACGTTGGGCGCAACTCCTAAACGGATGAAGAGTTGTAATCAAACTAAAACTTACTATGTATAGTAAAAACGGAATTAAAATAGGGAAACAACCGTCGATCCAGTGGTATTTTACAAATCTAGCGGCTTAGATAACCCCGTGTAGTCAGGTTGGTTGGCTAAAGTAGCTCGTTCTACCCCAAAATCATATATTTTATGTCCAATAACTCATTCTAAATTGCGAGATATGCCTGATTTAAGGTCCGACGGTCCGGATCACTTTTATTGTCGACCGGGCCTTTTCTGATCCATCTTAGCCATGTAACTGCCTGCGACCCTCTCTACATCAGAGTCTAAGTTTAAAACTCCATCCTAGGTTTGAGCTCATTATTTAAAGGGTTATAATTTCATTATTTTAAATCAAGAATCAAATTATTTCAAATTTCTTAGGAATTACACTTATCCCTCATGGATTTGAGGAAGCTCGATAAAGAGTCCAAAGAGCTCAGCGGATTCGGAGTAGTTATTTGCTGAGGAAGACGGTGATCGGAGGGTATCCCTTGTGACTTATCTTCTTCAGGGTAAGGCCCGTCATTAGTGGTCGTCCGTATCTAGGATGGCCGGGCCAGATTTCGTTTGGACACGGGAGGAGTTCGTGGTCCGTTTCGACCAGAAATTCTTCCCCGAGTACGTTTAGATCCAGCGGGCGATCGAGTTTGAGACCCTAGTTTAGGGTGATTTGTCAGTATCTCATTATGAAGCCCGTTTCTTAGCTTTGTCTAGATTTGCTTCTCACCTCACCAGCGATAAGAAGATGAGGGCCCGTTGTTTTGTGACTGGCTTGCGTTCTGCCCTTCCTAGCTGTGTGGTAGGGCATTGTTTGGAGACATTCGACCAGGTCGTTCATCGGTCACTGGTTTATGAGGAGGATTGGGCTATGACCTAGAGGTCAAGAGAGCAGAGTTCTGGTGGATACCGGAAGAGGAGAGCACCAATCGACAGTTCCAGGCAGCACCGTAAGCAGAGACGGAGGGGCAGATCAGAGTTTCGGCAGCCCGTGGCTTAGACAGTAGCTTCTTCTTCATCATCAACACCGCCAGCCACTTCATCTTTTGGCCCTTTTTTTGATGTTTGCTTCAGTTGTGGACTGGTCGGGCATCGGAGGCATGAGTGCCCTCTCCCCATACAGCACAGAGGCCACTACAGTTGCCTCCTCCTCGTCCTCCTCAATAGCAGCAGCGAGCGTAACTTCTAGTCGCCGCTCCTAGGGCTCCTCCTCAGCAAAAGAGGCAGCCAAGCAGACCTCCCCAGCAGAGACAGCAGCACCACCAGCAGAGGGGATATCCATATGTTCAGTCCCTGGGTCAAGTGTGTATTGCAGCCCAGCAAGCATAGACTCAGGACCCACAGTCTTCCGGTTTGCTTCCCCTACCAGCTCAGGGCCGATTTTATCCCACGCAGCAAGCGCCAGGCCAGGACCCGCAGTCATCGACCGGCGGAGTCGTCAAGGGTATTCTTCTTGTTTCTGCTTGCGCTGCTCATGTTTTATTTGATTCTGGTGCCTCCCATTCTTTTGTGGCCGAGCAGTTTTGCTGATTGACCGGTATTTCGTTGGAGTTCGTGTTTGAGGCCTTGGCCATTTCAACTCCCATGGGGAAGTCCGTTGTGTTGACCCGTCTCTGCCCTTCTTGCCCAGTGTTAGTGAGCGAGATGTTTCTTCCCACCTATCTGCTCGTAATGCCAATGTTAGGCTTTGATGTTATTCTAGGCATGGACTGACTTGCGGAGTATTGTGCCGTTTTGGACTGTGCCGCGAGGACAGTTACGTTCCCGGCTTGCCAGTATTCCCGTTTGTAGCCGAGCCTAGAGGAGAGTCATTGTCTAGCCTCTTCGCTCCTGTCATTGAGGATTTTGTGGCAGGGAGTATTGAGCAGCTACCAGTTGTTTACGAGTACCTGGATGTGTTCCAAGAGATCCCGGGTTTGCCACCACATCGGTAGGTGGAGTTTCAGATTGATTTGGTGTTCGGTACTGCGCCTATCTCGAAGGCCCCTTACTGGATGACACCATTGAAGTTGAGGAAACTGCAGGAGCAGTTGAATGAGCTCAAGGAGTTAGGTTTCATTCATCCCAGTAGTTCGCCTTGGGGAGCCCCGGTATTGTTTGTGAAGAAGAAGGATGGCTTCTTACGGCTCTGTGTAGACTATCGTGAGCTCAACAGAGTTACCATCAAGAACCGATACCCGCTTCCCCGTATTGATGATCTGTTCGACCAGTTGCAGGGTGCACAATATTTTTCTAAGATAGACTTGCATTCCGCTTACCATCAGATTCGGGTCCGAGAGAAGGACATTCCGAAGATGGCCTTCTGGACGCGCTACGGTCACTTTGAGTTTCTGGTCATGTCGTTCGGACTAACCAATGCACCCGCCATATTCATGCAGTTGATGAACGAGGTCTTTCGTCCCTTCCTCGATCAGTTCGTGGTGGTATTCATTGATGATATTCGATCTTGTATATTCGAGGACTCGGGAGGACCATGTTAAGCACTTACAGATTGTGTTGGAGACCCTTCATGCCCACCAGTTGTATGTGAAGCTGAAGAAGTGTGAGTTTTGGTAGGAGGAGGTGAAGTTCCTCGGTCATGTGGTGACGAGGGAGGCTGTCACTGTGGACCCCTTGAAGTCTGATGCAGTGCATCAGTGAGGTCAGCCCACGAACGCATCCGAGATCCATAGCTTCCTTGGTCTAGCGGGGTATTATCGAGGGTTTCTCCCGTATTACAGCTCCGTTGACCAGGTTGACGTGAAAGGGCGTTGAGTTTGTTTAGAGCGACGCCTGGGAGGAGGCATTTATGGAGTTGAAGGACCGCCTCACATCCACTCTTGTTCTCACTCTTCCTGATGGGAGTGAGGGTTTTGTTATTTTCACCGATGCCTCCAGAGTTAGCTTGGGTGCTGTCCTGATGTAACATGGGAAGCCTGTGACGTATGCCTCGCGCCAGCTCAAGATCCATGAGCTGAACTACACCACCCATGATTTAGAACTTGCAGCGGTCGTCTTTGCACTGAAGGTGTAGAGGCATTATCTATATGGGGTCAGGTTCGAGCTCTTCTCGGATTATAAGAGCTTGAAGTATCTATTTTCGCAGTCCGAGTTGAACCTGCGTCAGAGGCGATGGATGGAGCTGTTGAAGGACTATGATTTTGATCTTCAGTACCACCCGGGCAAGGCAAACATGGTGGCGGACGCGCTCAACCGTCAACCACGAGGCCTAGTGGTTCAGATGATGATGTGTGAGTGGCAGATGCTTGAGGATGTTTCAGAGTATGACTTTAAGTTTGGTCTATAGTCTTCCATTGTTCAACTTTCGAGCTTGTTGATTCAACCCTCTTTGGTGGCTAGGGTGATCGAGGCTCAGTAGACGGATGAGTCACTTCAGGAGTACTGAGCAGAGGCCACATCCGTGGAGCAGTCAGACTGGCAGATTGGTTCCGATGGTGGATTACGCTTCAGAGGCTGATTATATGTCCGGGACGTGCCAGAGTTGCATTGTGATTTGATGACCGAGACACACTGATCGAGACTTACTATTCATCCGAGCTCCATGGAGATGTATCGTGATATGAGGAGGCAGAACTTCTGGTAAGGGATGAAGCACTAGATTGCTAGCTTTGTGGCCAAGTGTGACACATGCCAACGTGTCAAGGCCGATCACCAGAGACCCCCTGGTCCCTTGCAGCCATTGAGCGTTCTAGAGTGAAAGTGGGAGCATGTATCGATGGACTTCATTGTAGGTTTACCGAGGACTCAACGTGGTCACAATACCATCTGAGTTATCATCGATCGTCTGATGAAATCGGCTCATTTCATTCTAGTGCATGCTTCCTGGTCTATGGATCGACTTGCAAAGGTATTCATTGAGGAGATAGTGAGACTGCACAGCATCCCAGTTTCGATCGTTTCAAACCGAGACTCCAGATTTACGTCTCAGTTTTTGAGGAGTTTTCAGCAGGCGATGGGGGACACTTTGCATCTCAGCACTGCTTATCATCCACAGACAGATGGGCAGATCGAAAGGGTGAACCAAATCCTTGATGATATGCTCAGAGCTTGTGTGATCGACTTTACAGGCAATTGGGATGAGTATATGCGCCTCGCCGAGTTCACGTACAACAACGGCTATCAGGCGACTATCGGTATGACTCATTTTGAGGCACTTTATGGCAGACTGTACAGATCTCCTAATTATTGGACCGAAGTTGGAGAGCGTTGTCTCTTAGGTCCTGAGCTTGTGTAGCAGACGTCAGAGGCTATTGATGGTATCAGGCAGAGGATGTACACAGCTCAGAGCCGGCAGAAGAGTTTTGTTGATTGTCGGCGTCGACCCCTTGAGTTCGCAGTCAAGGACATGGTATATCTCAAGGTCTCATATATGAAAGGCATGGTTCACTTTGGTGTGAAAGGCAAGCTTGCCCCGAGATTCATTGGACCTTTTGAGATTACCAAGCGCGTGGACGTTGTGGCCTATAGGCTTGCCTTACCTCCTGAGTTATTCGCGATCCACGACGTATTCCATGTTTCTATGTTATGAAAATATAGGTCGGATACTATTCCTGTGATTGATTGACACCCGCTTAGATCCGTGAGGATGGTTCCTACATTGAGCAGCCGATTCGTATTCTTGATCGGAAAGAGCAGGTCCTCCGGACCAAGGTCATTCCCTTAATGAAGGTGCAATGGGATCATCATTCGGAGGTCGAGGCATCTTAGGAATGCGAGGCTGAGATTAGAGAGTTTTATCTCCATTTGTTCAATGATTGATTGCTTATATTGATTGTATTGCCTCCCTTGTGATTGATGATTAAGATATATATATATATATATATATATATATATATATATATAATGACGTTTATGCATTTTTGTTGTTCCGGTTTTGTCAATTTTGAGGATGAAATTTCTTTGTTGGTGGGGAGGATTGTGAGACCCGACTCGAGTTCACATGTGCGCATGAGTGTGTGTGAGTATGTATTTCGTTCATTTTGGTCCCGCGGTCCTACGGGTCTAATCCTGGCGACCCGCGACCCTTGGATAGTGTTTGCCGTCATCATTGAGTTCGGTCACGTAGACTTGACTTGGATAGACCCGAGACCTACGCCATTGCGTCCGCATTATCGGCGCGGTTTCAACACCACGTCTCATGCATGATTCCGACATGTGCATCTTGTGATATCGACCTAAGCATTCTTGACCTTTGATTATGATTATGGACCCCACTTATAGGGTGTGCATGTTTTTCAAGGTGGGGGCCGCTTTATGAGCACTTTCTCCCATAAAGCCACCCTACCTAGATACTAGCCTATCTAGGCCTAGCAAGTCCATGATGAGATTTCTTCAAAAACTCATCATTTCCTCCTCTAACCAAAAAGTCATCATTTATTTTTCTTTCCAATCTCTTACATGGCCATCATTTCTTTCTCTAAATAAGAAAACTCATTATGGTTTTTCTTCCCAACATCTTACAAACCCATCATTACCTCCCTACCACTCCTCCTCTCTCTCCCTTCTTTCTAATTTTCTCTTCTTTCCTCCTTCCTAGCTTAGGATGTCCAGCCCCTTCTTCCCTCCTTTCTAGCCCATTTTCTTCACCATTTCCCCTCCATCTCACCACCATAATCCCATATTGGCCATAGAATCATAACCCTTAGAGCTTAAGGTTCTTAGTGATGGTTAAAGGTTGAAAATCTAAGAGGTGGGTGCTTCTTTATGGTGTAAATCAAATTTCTATAGTGTAGATCCTTTCTTTTCTTCATGAGGGAAGTGTAGGACCCACCAATCAATGGTGGAGATCCCACACATTCCCATAGGTGTGGCCAAATGGCCTACCTTATGCATGCATGTTCTATGCATGGGATTTTCCTCTATGGACCCCATTATGGTGGATCCATTGGTTTCATTGCATGATGAGGTCATTTAGACCTTAGGATCATGGTGGGGATGGTATCTCCACCATCTATTTTAATTTTTGGCCATGCATGTATGAGATTTATAGTGTGGATGTATATTAATGTATGATATGTGGTGGGATTGTTCTTGGGAGGGCTCAATAGTGGCAGAGCCCCTCCCCTATGGCCAGCTCATCCTTCTTTCTCTCCTTTTCCTTAGTTACATTTCTTGATCATAGTATGTGGCCCACCTAGTGGACCGACAGAAATCCAGCCACCCAAAAAGGGGAGGACGCTCATGGCATTCCACCCTATGACATGTGGCCCCAAAATCCAACTAATTGGGGTACATGCAAAGGTATTTTGGTTAGTGGGATGGTTTGGATAATTGTGGGCCCCACTAGGGTGGTCCATCCTTTAATTTCCTAGGATTAAATCTCACTTTAATTATTGTTTATAATTATTTCTTTCCAATTTACTGTTGCTGTCCAGAAACTGTTTAGACAGATTTTTGGGCCACCTTGGGGCTTGATTTCTGTTAATTTAGTGGGAAGACTTGTTGAGGGTCAAATATTGCATATTAGACCCCAGTTGTTACCTGAATTACGAACATGATAATGTTTTAACGGGCTATTTTAACCATGTTTGTGATGCAAGGAGAATTGATGAGCATGGATTGAAAAGGAGGCTAAAGGCATGGATTTAATGCTCAAGCATCACCAAGGCATTAGACGGGACTCCATGGGACCAAGATAGAGGATTTACATGCCTGAGATCAGAGAAATTCCAGCCACTCACTTTAAACAGGCCTGAAAGACGTCCATAATGCAAGATCACAGGGTTCTTACCATCCGATCGGCTCCAAACTTCATACATGGCCTGAAGACCATAAATTAACTGTACACGTTGAATATCAGCTCCCGGATCCCTGTGGAAGTGGCCCAACTAACAGATTAGCTCCTTTAAATCCTGATTTAGGGCCCACCTAGCATCTGGATATGCTTCAATTATGATCTCAACAGGTTAAATAAGCTGAAAATTCAGATGAACGGAGCGGATTTATCATGAACATCATGAGTGGATCCCACTAGCAATGCCAGTGCACAGTGCGTAGGTGCACTCAACGTACACCGCATCCTATGAAGTCGGTCAGTGTGTGCTGACCGACTCAAAATCATCTTCCACGCCAGCGGTCGAACGCACGTCCACCGGTTGATCGCTGTGGGGCCCATCCATCATCCATTAGGATGATCAGAGCCATCCATTGTGTCTTTGGGGTAGGGAATACCCTCACCTAAGTGGACTTTTGGACCCATACACGTGTATGCACGTGGATCGTCAAAAGACATAAGATGAACAACAAATGAGTTAGTACAGTGGGCCACACAAGAACCTACCAAAACTACTCTTTCCTGACTGGATTTTCTCCAGGATTTCAATGGACGTGGTGGATTTCTCCCTAGACATCAAGGTAGGGCCCACCGATCATCACAGCACCGTAAACTCTGTTTCGCAAACAGAGCCTGCGGACGAATTTTGAGGGCCACCACCGTGCTTTATCGGTCGGATCTGGGCTGTCCATCAGAAGCCCACACTCCCTATCATCCAAGCTTAGATGACGGAATTGAAGGAAGAAATGGAGGTCAGTTTTCAACCGTTTAAAAGGAAGACGAACGGTGCAAGAAGAACTCTGGTGGGCCACACCAGATCCAATCCAAAAACATCCATACCCGGATGGTTTTTCAAGATCAATCCAATGGACGGACTAGATTTTTCATAAAACATCGATGTGAGCCCCAACGACTATAGTAACGCCGAGGATGGCGCTCTGCTCGTGAAAACTGGACGCTGTCCATGTTTTTTTGGGAGACAGTTGCGTAAAAGCTCCAACGGATCCTCTCACAGTCTTCGTGGTGCGGAAGTTCCACCACCCTTGGATGTATAAAATACAAGAGAGAAGAGAGAGGGAGGGATCGAAGTCTTTGGACATGGGGAGTTTGGGGAAGTTGCATTCAACCTGCGGCTGGGACGTTTGGACGGCAGTAAAAGGGAGAGTTTTTCAGTTGCTAGTTTGATTAGTTTTTTTAATTATTTATGAATTGTTTGAGAATTAGCCCAATCATGATTGGCTAAACCTCTTAGCTAGGGCTAAGAAGGTGAAGCTTGTAGCGTGATGGGGCGATTTTACGTCTTGGATTCATGTTTATGAACTGACGTTTGATTCTAGTTGATTAATAGGAATGCTTTCAATTTTTAATGGTTTGTTGTGACTTAAATTACAATGGATTTGCGATGGCTTTGAGTATCTTCTTTTCCTTATTTTTTTTCTTGTGAAATTAGGAAGCCTTGTTGTTCACCATTGCCCCTTGGACATGGTTGGATGACGGAATCCTTCTTAACATTCATACATCTTTTGATTGGTTGTGAATTAGTTTAGTTCTGTTGTTTACTTTATCTTATGGGCATGGTTTTGTGATAGAATCGACTCTAATTCTCATACCTTTCATCTCTTTGAAAACTAGATCAAGAGAAGTTCAGATTGTGTTTTAGTGGTATATCTTCTAACTGGATAAAGATGTGACTCGAAGTCTAGTTGAGTTCATGAATCAAGCATAAATCTCCCTGATCTCTACAAGTGGATCCTCTGAATCCCTAGTTTCTCGCCTTTGATTTCTACAAATTTTAGTTTCCCATTTCACCATTATTCACTCATATTCACCTGATTTAGATTTCATCTTAGTCTAGTTCTAATTTTAGTTAGTTTCAGATAAACGTACAGGTTTCAGTCCCTTGGAATTCGACCACGGTCTCACCGAGTTTATTACTACATCACAACCCTATACTTGGGGAGTGAACAAGTTTTTGGCGCCGTTGCCGGGGATTGACGGTTACGATTCTTTGAAATTAATTAGTTTTAGAATTAGTTTGAGATTAGGATTTTACTAACTTTAGTTTTAGATTTTTATTTCTATTTGATTTATAGAACTAACTTGTTTCCTGTTTTGTAGGATCCTGACATAAACTTCTAAATTGGTAATCCTTTTCTAATTCCTCTACTTTTTCTATTTTTAGAATTAGGGCTTGAGTTTTAGAAATTTTCTAATTCTAATAGTTTTCTATTTTTAAGAAATAGTTTATTTTTAGAAACTTTCCTCTTTTATTTTTAGAAACTAGGTTAGTTATTTCCCTTTTTAGAAATTCTTTCTAATTTTAGAAACTAACTTTCTATTTTTTTTTTATTTTTAGTAACTTTCTAATTCTAACTCTTTTAGAATCTAACTTTGTTTCCTAATTTTATTTTTAGAAATTTTCTACTTGTAGACTTTTTTTTTAGAAACTAACTTTCCTATTTTGTAGGCTTTTAAGATAGAAATTTCTAATTTGGTAAGTTCTTTCTCTACTTTCAATTTTTCAGATATCTTTTAGTAACTTACTTTCTAGTTTAGGACTTTCCTAATTTATTTTAGAAATTTCCACTTTCCTTTAGGAATTTCTTCTTTTAGAAATTAGTTTACTTCTATCTTTCTTTTTAAGGATTTTCTAATTCTAGACCTTCTCTTTAGAAACTGACTTGTTTTGTTTTCTTTTGCAGGTTTTTAACTTAGGAACTCCAATTTGGTAACTTCTTTCCAACCCTCTCTTTCTTTTTAGATTTTCTTTTTCTTTCTTAGGATTAGGTTTTGAATTTGATTGAGGGCTGCGAGTGTTTCATGCCCAAGTGGACCTGTGACAACACTCGACGTCTCTTGACTGAAGGAGGATTAGTTGAGGGGTTAACTATCCATCTCAGGACTAAACACCACTCGAAATCCCCTGAGTTAATTGAAGTGATGGCTGAAAACCAACCTCTTCTACCCCAACCTAGGGTGGAGGACATTCAGGATGAGAATGAGGTGCATCAAGCACCCCCGCCTCGTACTTTACAAGATTATTTACAACCAGCGGGGCTAAGTATGCCCTCATGCATGATTTTTTCTGAAAATACAGGACATATGGACATCAAGACAGGGGTTATCCAACTCCTTCCTCAGTTTCATGGGCTTGAATCTGAAGAACCATATCTACATTTGAAAGAGTTTGATGAGATCATAGCCACTTTATATTTTTAAAATGTGTCTAAGGACACAGTCAGGCTGAAACTCTTTCCTTTTTCCTTGAAAGAGAAGGCTACGACGTTGTTACACTCACTGCATCCTAGATCCATTGGCATATGGAATGATATGCAGAGGGAATTTATAAAGAAATTTTTTCCACATCATAAAACGATTACCCTTAGAAAAGCAATCATGAACTTCACCCAAAAGGAGGATAAAACATTTTACCAATGTTGAGAAAGGTTCAATGATTTGGTCAGTTCTTGCCCACAACACGACTTTGAAATGTGGTGCATTACAAATTTTTTCTATGATGGACTGACATCTTCCATGCACCAAATGGTCGAGACAATGTGTAATGGAGAATTCATTAATAAAAATGTTGATGAGGTATGGGATTACCTCGATAGTCTTGCTGAAAAAACACAATCATGGGACTATTACCCAAAATCGAACACCATGTCTAGGCCGATTCAATCTAAGGAGAAAGGTGGATTGTATCTCTTGAAAGAAGAGGATGACTCAAGTATAAAGTGACTACGCTCATAAAAAAAGTTGAGGCCATGAAAGGAAAGAAGGATAAGGTTAATGAAAGTGTTTGCGGCATCTGTGATTGCAACATTTACGCAACTGAAAATTGTCCTACGATACCAGCCTTTCGAGAAGTATTGAATGAATAATCCAATGCTGTAAATACTTATCAAAGACCTTTCAATGGACCGACCTTTAATATGTACAATCCTGGTTGGAAAAATCATCCAAACTTTAGTTGGAGAAATGGACAAACTGCTACCCCACAAAGTTTCTTTAATCAAAATCCAAATCAGGGGAAATCTCAAGAAGAACTGGTTCAAAATTTCATGGAAGAGCTGACCCAGGCAATGCGAGATTTTATGCAAAAGAAGGATTTGCGTATGACGGTTATAGAAAAAGGGATGCTTCCTGCACAACCGCTCCCCAATCCTAAACCGCAATACGAGATAAGTAATCCCAGCTCTTCAAATCAAATGGAGCACGCTAAATCCATCACCACTCTTAGGAGTGGGAAGATCATTGATAAAACCCCTCCGGTTAGGCCCGAAAAGCCTCAAGAACTAGAAGAGGACAATAATGATGGATCTAGTGAGGCCCCATAAAAATTAGAACCGGAACTTATAGAAAATCCAATTGCTCCATTTCCCCAACGGTTGGTCGCACCAAAACCTCTCTCTAACTCTCAGGATATCCTAGAGGTGTTGAAATAAGTGAAAGTCAACATTCCTCTACTTGATGTAGTAAAACAGATACCTTCATATGCCAAATTCCTGAAAGACTTATGCACAACCAAACGACGGCAGAGTATTCAAAAGAAGATCTTCTTGACTGAGAAAGTGAGTGCCATCCTAAAACAAGACGTGCCACAGAAATTCAAAGATCCCGGTAGCCCAACTATTTCATGTGTAATCGGGGACCATCGAATTGATCATGCACTTCTTGACTTAGTAGCGAGCGTCAATCTGATTCCCTACTTGGTATACAAACAGTTAGGTTTGGGGGAATTAAAACCCACCTTAACCACACTACAACTTGCCGATCGCTCTGTTCGTGTACCAAGAGGGATAATTGAGGATGTGTTGGTCCAAGTCGATAGATTTTACTACCCTGTAGATTTTATCATCCTGGACACCGAACCCATTAATAACATGAACACTCAGATTCTCGTCATTCTTAGTCGCCCATTCCTTGCCACTTCAAACGCAATTATCAATTGGAGGAATAGTGTCATGACTATGTCTTTTGAAAATATGACATTAGAGTCAAACATCTTTTTCAATAATGGCAGAAACTTAGAGGATGATGATGACTTCCATGACATTAACATGATTGACTCTTTCGTGGAAGATACGACATCTCTAACCTTATCCTCTAACCCTCTAGAGATGTGCCTGGCCCACTCCCATAATTTTAATGATGACATAATTAGGGAGACGTGTGCCTTGCTTGATACTACACCGGTACTTAAAGTTAACTGGTGGAGGCTACAATTTGAAGAGTTGCCCCAAACTGATGTAGTGCCTCTACCGTCTAATCTCAAGTCACCGAAGCTTGACCTAAAACCTTTGCCCTCTGATTTGAAATATGTCTATTTAGGTCAAGATGAGACATACCCGGTGGTGATCTCTACCTACCTAGAGAAAGAACAGGAGAGTATGCTCATATCTACTCTCATTGAGCATAAGGGAGCCCTTGGATGGACGATAGCGAATCTCAAGGGAATCGACCCCTCGATTTGTACTCACCGCATATATCTTGAGGATAATGCAAAGACCACTCGGTAATCACAACGTAGACTAAATCCAAACATGAGGGAAGTGGTTAAGGCCGAGGTTCTTAAACTATTGGATGTGGGTATCATATACCCTATATCCAATAGTCAATGGGTGAGTCCAACTCAGGTAGTTCCTAAGAAGTCTGGGATCACCATCATAGCCAATGCCAATAATGAACTCGTATCGACTAGAGTTACTACTGGTTGGAGAATGTGCACTGACTACAGGAAGCTGAATACAGTCACGAGAAAGGACCACTTTCCTTTGCCCTTCATTGATCAAATCTTGGAAAGGTTAACTGGTCATTCCTATTACTGTTTCCTTGACGGGTATTCGGGCTATAATCAGATTGAAATCGCCCCTGAGGACCAGGAAAAGACCACATTTACATGTCCCTACGGCACCTTTGCCTACAGAAGGATGCCATTCGGATTATGTAATGCCCCTGCCACCTTTCAGCGATGTATGATGAGTATCTTTTCTGACATGGTGGAGAAATATCTAGAGGTCTTCATGGACGATTTCTCTGTTTTCGGTTCATCTTTCAGCAAGTGTTTAAAAAGTCTTAAATTTATATTGAAAAGATGTGAAGAGAAGAACATGGTACTTAATTGGGAGAAGTGTCATTTCATGGTTCATAAGGGAATTGTCCTTGGACATATTATCTCGTCCAAAGGAATCGAGGTGGATAAGGTAAAAATTGATCTTATCTCTAACCTACCTCCACCCAAGAACATACAGGACGTGCGATCCTCCTTAGGACACGCTGGGTTTTACAGAAGATTCATAAAGGACTTTAGTCTTATCTCTCATCCTTTATGTAATCTACTTCAAAAGGATACACCATACGAGTGGACTGAGCCATGTCAGGAAGCTTTCACTAGGCTTAAGGGCATGTTGACTAGTGCACCCATCATACAACCACCCGACTGGAGCCTTCCTTTTGAGCTTATGTGCGACGCTTCTGATTATGCTCTTGGAGCGATTCTTGGTCAGAGAAAAGATAAGAGGCCTTAAGTCATTCATTATACGAGTAGGACTCTAAATCCTACTCAAGTGAACTACTCGATTGCGAAAAAGGAACTCTTAGCCGTAGTGTTCACCTTGGACAAATTTAGGTCATACCTGATCGGATCCAAGATCATTATCTACACAAATCATGCAGCACTCAAGTATCTTCTTTCTAAGAATGATTCTAAGCCCCGCCTGATAAGATGGATCCTTCTACTTTGATTTCGAAAGTAAAGATAAAAAAGGAGTAGAGAATGTAGTGGCCGATCATCTTTCTCACCTTAATACCTCTGATTCCCTTGAGGCGACCCATATCAATGATATGTTCCGTGATGAACAACTGTTCAGAGTCTCTCATTCACCTTGGTTCACTGATATTGCTAATTATCTTGCCACAGGTTCATTACCGACATATTGGACTGTGCAAGATTAGAAAAAATTCTTTACCAAGGTACGTAACTTTTTCTGGGATGATCCATATTTGTTTAAATATTACCCAGACCAAATCCTAAGGAGATGTGTAGCAGACGATGAGCATCAGAGTGTCATCTCCTTTTGTCACTCACAGGCCTGTGGTGGTCACTTTTCTGCTAAAAAGACCACGGCCAAGATTCTGCAGTGTGGTTTTTACTGGCCCACTATGTTCAGGGACACTCATGAGTTTTGCAAAGCTTGTGAGTGTTGTCAGAAATTAGGAGCATTGTCCCATCGAAATATGATGCCCTTGAATCCCATTCTTATTATCGAGGCATTTGATTGCTCGGGCATTGATTTCATGAGACTATTCCCCTAATCTTTTGGAAATCTATATATTTTCTTCACTGTAGACTATGTCACTAAATAGGTTGAAGCGATTCCGTGTCGGAATAATGACTATTGCACGGTCATTAAATTCCTAAAAGAGAACATCCTTTCCCGATTCAGAACGCCTCGAGCTATCATTAGTGATGAGGGCTCATACTTTTGTAATAGGTCATTCGAGAGTTTAATGAAGAAATACGATATCTCTCATAAGGTGAGCACCCCATATCACCCACAGACAAATGGGCAAGTTGAGATTTTCAATAGGGAGATCAAACACATTTTGGAGAAAACAGTTAACCCTGACCATATGGATTGGTCAATCCGATTGACTGATGCCTTATGGGCTTACCATACTGCGTTTAAAACCCCTATTAGAATGTCACCCTGTAGACTTGTTTATGGGAAGACTTGCCACTTGCCTGTGGAGTTGGAACATAGAGCCTACTGGGCAATCAAAAAATTAAATTTCAATCTGGACAATGCTGGCTCGCTACGCAAACTTCAGTTAAATGAACTCGAAGAAATCCGGAACGATGCATATGAGAACTCGAGAATTTATAAGGATAGAATGAAGGCGTTTCATGACCAACGTATTTTACAGAAATCATTCACACCTAGTCAGAAAGTCCTTTTGTATAATTCTCGATTACATCTCTTTCCAGTTAAGCTTCGATCTCGTTGGATTGGCCCTTACATTGTGGTCACTGCATATCCTTATGGGGCCATTGAGATAAGAGATCTTGACAATGGCAAGGAGTTTAAAGTAAATGGACATCGCTTAAAGCCATTTGTCGAGAAATGTGATTTAGAGGATATGTCCATACCTCTAACTGATCCTGTTTACCAGGATTGATCTCCTAGTCTGATGGAGGTATAGGTAGGTTTCCTGTTTTCATAGGACCAGGGTAGTTTGCTTTATGCTGTTTTTTTTGTTTTTTTATTTTTATTCCATTTCATTTTCCTAGTTGGGTAACATTGCTGCAAACCCTCACGAGACTATAACTCGTCCACTAGGGGCAACCTAGGGGTTTAAAGGCTTGTTGTATAAGCTAAATGTGATCGAGAGCATCTGCGAAAGTGGTATAAGTAGGATCTTCTTTTTGTGATGTTATTTTTGTTATTTTGCTTTTGTGATTTCTCTCTTGTGCTGACCAGCTCTCACGCTGATATATCTTTGGAAAACGCTTCTTGAGCCCTTCGCCCAGGTACAATCTTCCCATCACTTCTCATTTATTTTCATTGTCTCATGTACATTGCGAGCATATCTTTTACATTGAGGACAATGTAGATTTTAGGTTGGGGGTGGGAGATTAGGTCTCCTAATCGGTGTTTTCTTAGTCTTAAGCGCGAAAATTGTGAAAATTTTTAAATTTTTCTAGAATTTCGTATGAATTCGAAGTGATTTTAACGGCCATCTTGGATTTAGAATTACAAGATAAGTGATGTTGAAAATTTATGACTCTTGGATTCAGCTATTTGTTAAAATTCGCAGTTAAGTTTGAACTATTAATCTATGGTTAGAGGTTTTAAATATTGATTGAGTCATGATTTCACAAAACACATCTCGCTTGCCCATTAAGGGTTTAGTTCGATATTAAAGGATTAACTTGGTGATCACTAAGCTTGAAAGGAACCAACCTGAGAAATTGAAAGGATTGGGCGAATGGTCTACACCATAGGTTTGCTCCCTGTAGGTGTAGGTTTAATCCCCCATGGATGATATGTGAAAAAGTTGGGTGTACAGTCTTCACCATAGGTTTGCTCCCTATAGGTGAGGATTTGATTCCCCTCCTTGGCTTTACTCTTAAAAAGTTGACATAGTGTGAAAATCATCAAAAGCTGGAAGAATGGATCAAGTTTTGGTTTAGGTTATCATGAATTCTCTTGTGGTTACCAATGATATCTTGAAATAGATAAGTGAATCTTAATAGTGTTAAGCCAAGATTACACTACACACTCATGGAACTCAATGTTTAGAATTGTTTTAATTAATGGATTAATATTTGAACTTGATTATGAAGTTTACCATGAGCTTGATTCCAGGAGAAGGTAATGCCAACAATTATGAATCTTAGACTTCTAGTTCTGGATTGTTTTCAAAAATCACTCGAGTTTATAGAAACTGTCCTGTAATTCTCAATTTATTTTTTGCATACTTTGCTTGGGACTAGAGAAATGCTGGTTGGGGGTTGTATTGAGGGTCAAATATTGCATATTAGACCCCGGTTGTTACCTGAATTACGAACATGATAATGTTTTAACGGGCTATTTTAACCATGTTTGTGATGCAAGGAGAATTGACGAGTATGGATTGAAAAGGAGGCTAAAGGCATGGATTTAACGCTCAAGCATCACCAAGGCATTGGACGGGACTCCATGGGACCAAGATAGAGGATTTACATGCCGGAGATTGAGAAATTCCAGCCATTCACTTTAAACAGGCCTGAAAGACGTCCATAATGCAAGATCACAGGGTTTCCACCATCCGATCGGCTCCAAACTTCATACATGGCCTGAAGACCATAAATTAACTGTACACGTTGAATATCATCTCCCGATCCCTGTGAAAGTGGCCCAACGGACAGATCAGCCCCTTTAAATCCTGATTTAGGGCCCACTTGGCATCCGGATATGCTTCAATTATGATCTCAACAGGTTAAATAAGCTGAAAATTCAGATGAACGGAGCGAATTTATCATGAACATCACGAGTGGATCCCACTAGCAATGCCAGTGCACAGTGCGTAGGTGCACTCAACGTACACCGCATCCTATGAAGTCGGTCAGTGTGTGTTGACCGACTCAAAATCATCTTCCACGCCAGCGGTTGAACGCACGTCCACCGGTTGATCGCTGTGGGGCCCATCCATCATCCATTAGGATGATCAGAGCCATCCATTGTGTCTTTGGGGTAGGGAATACCCTCACCTAGGTGGACTTTTGGACCCATACACGTGTATGCACATGGATCGTCAAAAGACGTAAGATGAACGGTGAATTGAGTTAGTACAGTGGGCCACACAAGAACCTACCAAAACTACTCTTTCCCGACCGGATTTTTGCCAGGATTTCAATGGACGTGGTGGATTTCTCCCTAGACATCAAGGTGGGGCCCACCGATCATCACAGCACCGTAAACTCTGTTTCGCAAACAAAGCCTGCGGACAAATTTTGTGGGCCACTACCGTGCTTCATCGGTCGGATCTGGGCTGTCCATCAGAAGCCCACACTCCCTATCATCCAAGCTTAGATGACGGAATTGAAGGAAGAAATAGAGATCAGTTTTCAACCGTCTAAAAGGAAGACGAATGGTGCAAGAAGAACTCTGGTGGGCCACACCAAATCCAATCTAAAAACATCCATACCCGGATGGTTTTTCAAGATCAATCCAATGGACGGACTGGATTTTTCATTAAACATCGACGTGAGCCCCAATGACTGTAGCAACGCTAAGGATGGCGCTCTGCTCGTGAAAACTGGACGCTGTCCATGTTGTTTTGGGAAACAACTGCATAAAAGCTCCAACAGATCCTCTCACCGTCTTCGTGGTGCGGAAGTTCCACCACCCCTGGATGTATAAAATACAAGAGAGAAGAGAGAGGGAGGGATCGAAATCTTTGGACGTGGGGAGCTTGGGGAAGTTGCATTCAACCTGCAGCTGGGACGTTTGGTCGACAGTAAAAGGGAGAGTTTTTCAGATGCTGGTTTGATTAGTTTTTTTTATTATTTATGAATTGTTTGAGAATTAGCCCAATCATGGTTAGCTAAACCTCTTAGCTAGGGCTAAGAAGGTGAAGCTTGTAGCGTGATGGGGTGATTTTACGTCTTGGATTCATGTTTATGAACTGACGTTTGATTCTAGTTGACTAATAGGAATGCTTTCAGTTTTTAATGGTTTGTTATGACTTAAATTACAATGGATTTGCGATGGCTTTGAGTATCTTTTTTTTCTTATTTTTTCCTCTGAAATTAGGAAGCCTTGTTGTTCACCATTGTCCCTTGGACATGGTTGGATGATGGAATCCCTCTTAACATTCATACATCTTTTGATTGGTTGTGAATTAGTTTAGTTCTGTTGTGTACTTTATCTCATGGGCATGGTTTTGTGATAGAATCGACTCTAATTCTCATACCTTTCATCTCTTTGAAAACTAGATCAAGAGAAGTTTAGATTGTGTTTTAGTGGTATATCTTCCAACTGGATGAAGATGGGACTCGAAGTCTAGTTGAGTTCATGAATCAAGCATAAATCTCCTTGATCTCTACAAGTGGATCCTTTGAATCCCTAGTTTCTCGCCTTTGATTTCTACAAATTTTAGTTTCCTATTTCACCATTATTCACTCATATTCACCTGATTTAGATTTCATCTTAGTCTAGTTCTAATTTTAGTTAGTTTCAAATAAACGTACAGGTTTCAGTCCCTTGGGATTCGACCTCGGTCTCACCGAGTTTATTACTACATCACAACCCTATACTTGGGGAGTGAACAAGTTTTTGGCACCGTTGCCGGGGATTAGTTGCCTGCTCCAATCTGCCACTGCAACTGACCTCATTTGGGCATTCAAAATGGTGGGCCAAAATAGTAGACTGCCAGAAATTTCTGCTGTGCAGTCCAACAGCATAATCCCATAAAAACGAAATTTTAAAAATACTTTCTTTGATGGTGGGTCATCTTTCTAGGTCCCACCTTGTTGTAGGCTTGATGAGGGACTTTATGTCTAAATTTCAGGAATTTTGGAGGCCCCAAACCTACCCCATTGGATGGCCCAAAACCAGGACAACAATATGTATTTAGCAGATTTTTATTCTAACCTTGCTGCCTCTTTGCAACTATGAAATTTGTTGGGCCCAGCCCATTGGAGCCTTTATGCATGTTTGTGGGGCCCATCTTAAGATGCTCCAGTGGCCCTTGGGGCCTTGATTGTGGGCCCACATGGCTAGACCAGTGGTCCATGATGGACGTCTAGCTGGTGGACGCCCACCATGGGCTAACCGTCCTTGGTTAGGCCCACCATGACGTATGTTGTTTCTCCATGCCGTCCTCCCATTTTGGTGGGGCCCATGGGTGTACAGTCCACCCTAGGTGGACATCCCATGTGGGGCTCACTTGGGATGAGAGAGCCCACCTTAATGAAAGAGGTCGGGCCGTCCATAGCCTTGGGTCGTCTGGGCCTGCTTCTCGGTGGCGTGGCCCACTTGAAATGTGTGTTGTACACTCCCCCTCTCATCTGGTGGGACCCACAGTGATGTGTGTGGGCCATCAGGAATTAAATACACTATAAATTAATTTATTTGCTGGACTCCAATAAATCCAAAAAATGGGTGGGCTGGAAATTCAACAAATGGATGATTTGATCAGTTATCTTGCCTTTTTCCTTTAGTATTTTTCAGTGTAATTAGTGCTAATCTGAGGCCCACCTAAGTTGGGTTTTTATTGGATTATTGTATGTAGTTAATTGACTAGTTCCTTAGGCCTTTTGGACTGGAACCTTCTAAGTAGGCCCATTGACCTTTGGGCCTATACTCTTCTACCTATGGTGATGGGTTTATGGGCTATAATATACAAGTAGTTGGGCCCTTGGCTACCCACCAAATTAACCCTGTACTTGGGCTAAGATGTGAGGCACAACTCACTTGTATTAAGTATGAAATTGCCTGCATAGTTGAGCAATTGGGCTACCCACGAGGCCCACCACAATATGTGGGTTTATGACATTTATGGCTCGGCCTAAACCTTGCTTGAGGGCCCACCATATTGCCTATGAGTTGGGCTTTGTATATAGCCCATTAGGCCTTGGATTTGCTTGGGCCTTGGACCTTATTTTATATGCGTAGCAGGCTACCTTTTGGGACCCAGTTGAGGTTGGATGTCCTCCTTGGTTGCCCTAAGGTGGGCCCATAGGGCCCTTATAGGTGGTTGAAGGCCCACCTTGGACCTTGTTAGGACCATTTCCTCCATTAAGACTTTATGACTCTCTTAGCTTGTGGGTCACCCTAAAGTGTTGGGCCCCCACTAGAGGACTTCACTTCTCCTTAGAGTATCTGCCAATGTATCTAGACCTTGTCCCTCCTTGGGAAGGAGGATATATATATATATATATATATATATATATATATATATATATATATATATATATATATATATATATATATATATGTATGTATATATATACATATATATATATATATATATATTCTACAGGTAGCGCCCTTACATCAATGTGACCAATGTGCATCATCTGTGTGAATTAATTGCATTATGTGATGGTCATAGAGGGATGGAGTTTCTCCTCTCTCGCACATTGGGTGCCCGAAGCTTGTACATGATCTGTATGTGTGACTCATGCATTGACATAACATTTCATGATGATACCACCCTTGTTTCACTAGGGGCTTGCCTCCACAGGGACGTTCGTGGATGGCCATATGTGTGGACACTGAAAATATTATTTGAGCATTCTGGGTGCATAGGATGTCCATGAGTGAAATTCTCAAAACTTCCATGGTACTAAGGATCTGTTTCAATGCCATGACCAGGTGAAAACATGAGCGCACGAGGGCTTTACACCTTTAGGCCGCGACTCCCACTGTCGTATAGTCGGTTGGATGGGGATGTAGCCTTATTCGCCTGTGAGGGAGGGCATTACTAGGCTGAGTCTGACTAGCTCATGAAATGAGTCTGTTACCATTAGGCCTTGCTGGTGATTGGCTGTCCACAGCCAGGTAGTGAGGTCTCTTACGCTCGTTTGACTGTGTGGGTCTATAGAGCGACAGTCATCCAATAGTGTAATGGACCCTGGTGATTTCCTTATGATTGGAAATGTACTTGATATATGGATTGGTCATGAGCATTGGCATTACTTTGCATCACATTCGCATCGGCTGCATAAGCCCCTTCATGCATTGCCTTGGTATGGTACCCAGTACTCATTGTATCGTATTCACGATAAGCCTTAGTAAGGCTAGTGATATTGTCATTAAGCATATTTCTCTTCCTGTACCTCCTACTGTTCTTCTGTGCACCATCGTCACACACTTTCACCACCCTCTAAGCTTGTATAAGCTTATGCACGATTGATACATGCAGGAGAGCCTAAGCAAGCATCGTAGCGGCGGAGCTTGGAGTAGAGTTGAGCTTGAGGACTTCAGTATTGCAGACTTTTCTTTCCTTCTTTTATTATCTTATCTATGTCCTTTTGGACCTTATGAAAGCTTGTCAAAGTTCAGATTCATAATGGATTTTGTGACGTGTTTCTTATTATTTTCGAGATTTTACTTGCTATGATCTTAGGTATGCTCATATTGGAAATTATTATACTGTTATGGAAATCCTCCTTGTAGGATCCCAGGATTGGAACCTGCCTCAGGAGCTAAGAATGGGGTACTACGGAGGCTGTTGCGGCCAAAATTGGCTATCGGGTTCCTTGTGAGTCCGGTTGCCGAGTCTGGGACATGACAGGACCCAACCCTCTTTAAAATCAGCAGTGGGCCTAGCTGGGCCAACTCAACGAGTGGCCGAGTCAACCCGTAGCATCCTGTGACCCCACTTGATGTGGTGCGATACCACACTCTACTCTCTCCCTCTCTGGTTTTCTTCTCTCCCCTATTGGAACTCCAGCCATGCCTGGACTAGCCCAAGCTTAACTCGACCCAGTCAAACTCGGTTTTAACCGAGTTGACTCGGCGACAACCACAACCAGCCTCCTCTCTCTTCTCATTTCTCTTCCTTCCTTCCTTCTTCTCTCCTTTCTTCCTTTCTTTTCATTATCTCCTTCTTCTTTCTCCCAAACATGTCCAGCGGCCTATGCCAACCCAACATCTCAATAGCGGGTTGAGTCGGCACGACCTGTGATGACTCGACCGGACACAACTCGGTCCCGAACCGAGCTAGTGCAACAATGCACCCCTTCTCTACATCCTCATCTGTTCCTCTCATTCTCTGTCGGGACCCTAGCACGGCCCTGATCCAGACCCAACTCTGATCGTGACTCAACCGAGTCAAGCCAGCTCACACAACAACACCCTCACACGGACTCCCTCCATCATCTTTCGTTCTCTCTTTCTTTTTCCTTCTTCCAGTTTCTTTCTCTCTTTTTCCTATTCTCTTCACTTTCGTCTCCTCTCATTCCAGTCCTTGCATGGCCGGACAAGCCTAAACTCGTCCCAATCACGACCCAAATCAATAGGTCCAAATCAAGTTTGTCATGATGGTGCGGTGCAACAGCCGCACCACTCACCACTCCTTTCTTCTTCTTTCTTCTTCGTTTATCTCCCCTTTCTTCTTAGACATGTCCCATGGGGCCTAGATGAGGCCGGACAAGGGCCAGAACCGCCAACGCTTAACGGTTTCTCGGTGGAGAAGAAGACAACCATTAATGGTAGATTCTCTCCCATTGTTTCTTTCTTCATTCCATCAGCATGGGAGGGGTTCAAGGGGTCTAATAGAGCTAGGTGAATGGTTGGAATGATGCTTGGATGCCATTTGGTTGGTGGGGTCAAACTTGGAAGGAGACGGCCGATTTTATCTTCGAGTCGCAGCTGCGTGGGTTGGAGTATCTGCTCTCTTGCTGTATTCGACCCCACATTGAAACCCTATGCCTCTCAAAGTTGTCGGATGGGGAGTGAATGGCCGAGATTGAAACCGAATGGACATAGCTTCCAAATACAGCTAGCAAAAACTAAAATCGGCCATGGTTTTGTTTTCCTATGGGCGAAAAACCTCTCCCACATGGAGAGCTACTGGATGGCTGAGATTTCCCTCAATGAATGGCTAAGATTTGAGGATAAGGGCGGACGCAGATCGCCAAGCTGGAAGAAAAGCAAGACTTTCTGTTTTTAAAATTTTTTGTGTTTGTAAGCTTTGTCTGTGTCGATTCTCATGTGCACATCCGTGCATAACATCAGGTGGAACAACTATGGTTTTGGTTGTCAATTCCCATTCCACAAGATGGACGGTTCGGATCATCCATGGGGAGGATCGTGGTGGGCCATAGCACGAAGGAAACGGACATTGTCCGTCCGTTGACAAAACCGAAGGTAGAGAGAAAATCTCTCTTTTTAGAGGGATTTTGGGTCAGCTGGGTTCGACCAGGCTGGCATGCCTGATGTACATCAGGTGCACAGTACCTTGGTGTTTGTGCACCACAGATATGGGGCCCAAATTGATGTTTTGCCCAATCCCCACCGTCCATCCACTTTACGGGGGCCACTTAATGTCTTTAACCAAAGATGGGGCAGATCCAAGGTCTAGGTGGGCCCCAAGACTTGATTCAGATCATGTTTGTGGATTTTCTTGATCCGATGGTCAGATTATATCTAAACTTATTACCAATGGTACAAAGAGCCTATAGGACTACTTAACTATAATTTAGTGGCTGGATTATGGATCAAATGGCCTAATATGCTTTCATAACATTAACCACCATGTTACCATACTTTTAATGATAATATTTATTATTGTAATTATTTATTTCATTTTATTACTATTATTTTTACTCCATATGTGTACATTTTCTTTGATCATATTGTGGGTCCCGCTCTATAGGATCTCATGGTTTTATGTTACTAAATATTTAATTATTATTATTATTACTGTTATCTTTATTATTATTGTTATCGTTATTATTTTTCTAAGTTATTTATCGTGTTATGCATCTTGACCAATGCCATTTATTTACTATAGGGCTCAATAAGAAAGATTAGATCATTTTAAATTTGTAAGTGAGTCACACTTTCTAGATGCATAGGTTATTTCACGATATATGAAGAACCGACAGTCAAATCATTACAATATATGATCAGTGGTGATCCCTAGGGTTCTAAGCCTAGTTTAGGTGAAAATCATTGGAGAGTTTAGTAATCAAGTGGCATAATCGAAATGATGAAGTGGTGCACATCTATGGGTGTAACGCCCTGAAAATTGGGGGTCGTGCATACGTTCGACTCCCAAGTTCCCGGGTATTACTTATAATCAATTTTATTGTTTTATAATTAATCAGGTTTAAATGCGCAGCATGAAATTACTTGAAACATGAATCACAATTCATAGTTAGTCTACTATAATGGAAAAAGTTAAATGTTTACAAGTTCAAAAATTATAACTATGGGTCGCACAAGGCGTTGCTCAACAAAAGTACAAAAAATGGTATGTCCAAAAGAATGATTCGCCAAGTCCCCTACTTAGCAATCCAAGTCCGCCCGTAAAATTAGGGCGAGCCGCCCATCAACTGGAAATAAGACAACTTGTCCTCCACATCTAAACTCACGCCGCCATGCTCCTCGTACTCTATGTCACCTGCATTTACTGGAGAGTCTGGTTGGTGTTTTAAAACACCATCTTAGAGTGGGAGTGAGTGATCAACTTAGTGGGTGTTATTAGTCTTAAGTTACACAAACATCAATTATATTATGAATTTAATGAAAGGCAATACATTTATAAAATCCTAACTAGTCTTGTTAATGTATGTGCATGTATTATGATATGATGCATGCCCTCGCAACAACACTCCCTCGAGCGACCAACCACCCTCATTGCGACCTCAACTGCCGAGTCACCAACCTAACTAATACAATGCGGTCATGATTGTGTTAGCCGGGTTTTTAATTAAGTCCATTCAAACAGCAGATTTGGAAAACTAGTACACCTCGCGATATTAATGCCCTAAACTGGTTGCGAGGCCAAAGCCCCCCAACGTGTGAGGCCAAGACCCCACGATCTTTGATCCCATCAGGTTTCTCCATCCCCGACTTTGAGCACATGGGGGGTGCTGAAATGTGGGATCGCTCACGGTCACTATGGGGAGGCTCGTCACCCCAGCGTAGGCCGACAGCTCGGACATAGTATCTCATTCCACCATGCCCAGCTTTATAGTCAGTGGATCGGTTTCAATGGTTATCAATGGGCTCTAATGGTTGAAGGGTGTTTCAGGTTCCATACAGATGTGGACAAACATGGTTAACAAACATGATTAGTCAGTACATGGACTAGACCTTACAAGTCCAGGGGTGTACAAGATGGACGACATCGGGTACAAACGACCCATGTAGTCCAACTACTGTCGCTCATCCATACTCGCTTAGATTCGCCGGCCTAGCCTCAAGGCAATCCTATCAATAGGACCACCTTCTCTTACCTTAGTTTCCTGACCAACCTAAGGACTCGACGATATTTAATAGCACTTCAACAAATTAGGAATTATCATCTTATACAAGTGATGTCGTGTAATCATGTATTAAACATATAAATTTAGAATTTGTATAGATGTGACTACTAATAAGACTACAAAATAATGTGTATGTGTGTTGTGTGAGTTAGTGAGGAAACCAATAATCTCATATATCACATAGCACACCAATGTACAAGGGTTGATGCATCACACATTCTATAAGGAAAACATTGTACAAGGATCAATCAAGACATGAACATGCAATTATCAAATACATATCCAATCATGTGAGAGACAACAAACATTCCATAGCATTCCATGTTGATTGAGAAGAACAAAGGTGAGGTCTATCCTAGGTTTTCTCTAAATTATCCAATACATCATCCAATTAAGCATAATCATTAGATTCATACTAAAATTGGTGCTAGGCCACCTAAGATTAATAGTCCGCACCTATGGATCATTGAGTTCTTGAGAAATGACCTAGGAGTGCTCGAATTTGGGGTCGATTGGCCGGAATCCTTAAGGCAAAGCATTTGCATGTTAGAACTTCATGCAAATCCCTTCTCAACACAAAGGGTTTCAAGAAAAGATGAGGGATTACCTACCCAATTGGAGGAAAGGGGTTCTTCCGATTGTGGGTGAGGGATTCATTGAAGAAGAGATGAGGAGTTAAAAGATATAAACTCCTTTGGGCCCCACTTGAGCTATGGTCCACCTTCACTCTTCTTCACTCTCTCTTCCTCTCTCTCTTCTCCTTTCTCCACTTTTTCTTCTCCCCTTCTCCCTTTTTTTTTCTCTTGCTCTAGAGCATGAAATTCGTATGGGAGGAGGGGGTGCCCAAATAAGGACTTTATATAGTGCCAGATTTGTTGTAAATGACCCTAAGGGTTGGATTTTTACTATATTAACTCTATGGGAGTATTTTTCTACCATTTGGGAGCTACTACGGGGTGTAGGAGTCGACACTCATTGTTGGATAGTCAGCCCTAATGATGATCTACATATGGATATGATCAGCCCACCATTTGGATGCGCCGATCGTCAGATATAATTAGAAGTCTGTTCAACGGTCACCGATAGTCGATCGAGGCCGTGGCTATACGAATATGAGCAGAGAAATATCCTTACTCCATGTGTGAAGTTTGGTCATAAACTGACGGTCCGAAATCCTCAACTTTACATAAGAGTGGACGACCCAATTCACTTAAGTTTCAGCCTCTTCCTTTAAGGTATTTGTACTTCTCATGCACTCGTCATTTAGCTCAAGTTGAGCGGTTCTAGATAGTACCCAGGTCCGACTCTCGCGATGGACGTCAAGCCCAGTAAGACGGACATTATTCTATAGTTTTAGAACTAGTGGCCCACCAACGAGCGGTTTAGAGCTTGTTCAGAAATTTGGGGCATTTTTAGTATGAATTAGGTATTAAGATTTCTCATAGGTAATGATTAGGGTTTGGATTAACTATGTTCCTAATGTGGCCTATTTATAACTAGTGAAAGTGGAGATTTGGTCATGATTACCTTAAACCGTCGGTTTTAGGCTAAAAGAGTAACGAGGTTGATTTGGTCTATTAGTCAAGGTCCAGGCCTTATCTAACTCGGCTTCGGTTAGATCTTTAATTTAGTCATGATTATCTTGATTAGTTAGTGATGGGTCGGTTAGATTTGGGTCCTATGTGAGTAAATCATGGGGCTACACCTGATATTCAAGTGATTGGGCAGATTCGTGGGCTTCCTACGGTTGATTAATCGGACTTATGTAGTTCTTTACTGGTACCACCCCTGTATAAACTAACATTGAGTGCCAATGATCATTAAGTGATATTATAAGTTAATTAATAGAAAATTTTTCAAGGATTTTTAGAAATCTAAAACAGTGAAAATCTAGGATGTTACAATCTACCCCCCTTAAAAACAATTTCGTCCCCGAAATTGCCTAAAGGTAATAAATAAAGATATTATCATTTCGTATACCTAAGTTTTATTGATTTCAGGTTTATATGTGTGGTGGGGTGCATACTAACTATACTAGCCTTGCTTATTATATTCTACCCCCCTTAAAAGTTTTCACCTTTGAGGTTTGAAAACAAATGTCAAAATCATTATTATCCTACTAAGTGGTTGTTGATAAAGCTTACATAAAGGTGATATATTCTAGTATTTCTGATTAGGCTAATATGGAAAGACAATTGTGGTAGGCTTTGATCCGATATGTCGATTGTCCGCCTGACCAGGGCAGACAACTCGTTGTTTCCCTTCATAATCATGATGGATCCTGGTCTTCTGCTCGGTCAAAGCAGTGAGTCCTTTGGTAGTCACCCAGGATTGAGAATTGGGTCAAGCCATGAATGCTTCGCAAGTGTATGGTCTCGTAATTCCATAGTCCGATCGACCTAAATGTTTAGGGAATACCTCATATCATTGAAATGCTAAAATCTCATATTTTTTAAGGTTGTCATTTGGGTCTTTGTTAAAGGGAGTTCTCGTTTTAATTCATGTCCAAATTAGTTATTAATAATTCTTTATCTATGCCTATGGTAAAACGATTATCCCAGAAAGGTTTTTCAATGGCTTAAGATTGTATTTATATGTTGCAGTTTTGATCCTATGGTTATCAGGAGTAGGGTTTGAGAATTGACTAAATGAGTGGACTGAAGTGGAGAAGGGCAGAAAATAAGAGGCTCACCAAAAAAGAAAAATGCAGCAGAACCATGTTTACTGAACTCGTAAATGAGGTCCTATTATATCTTATGAAAAGAATGTGTGGCTGCCTTATATAGATAAAGGACAAGAGGAGTCGATTAATGCTTAGTGAATTAGAGCAAGTAGCCTAGCCCATCAGATAGTTTAGCTCAAACCAATGGGGTGCGGTCACTTTGGCATTGTGACAAAGCTATCTTGCTATCAATGGTAATCGAAATGAAAAGCCAACCAAATAAAAATCTTAGAATAGAACTCCATAGTGGAAATATGGTCCTATCAGTATACATGGTGTGGCTCAGAGGGAATTTTTAGTACCAAATTTTCTGGAAGGCTTCTTGAAGGAATAATACCAAACTTGAGTTGCATGCTCAACCAATCACGTGAAAAAAAAAGTGGCAAGCAAAGGGTAAGATATTTTTTCTAAATAATTTTTTTGTTTTTTATTTTTTATATTTTAATGGTAATTGTTTATAATATCCATCAATCAATGAGTTATAAGTAACCATATTTTGGCTCAAACCCCTTGTCTTCCACACCTGCAACAAACTCAGCTGCCCTATGCATCATCTCATTCTTAAAGAAAATATTCACCATCATTGTAAAAGTGAAAAGATCAGGCATGATCCCAACTTAAATTATCTGATCATATACATGAATCGCTACATGGGCTTCACGGCTCCTAACTAAATTATTGAAGAGACTGTTACAAGATCTCAAAATAGGCCTCATCCACATCTCCTCATATTATGGAACATGTAGAGTGCATTCTTTGACATGGCATTTTCCACATATACCTCAAAATGTTTTTAGTGGTGGGAGTTCAGTCCTCACTGTGTGGTTCACTTCAGCTGTTTTTTTGTCTGCTCATACCCTAAAATAATTTGAAAAAATTGAATGAACGGCATGGATACAATCCATACATGACATTAGCCCCACGAAGCCCTTGGATTTGAGAGAGGTGAGTGGAAAAGGGAGGAAATGGGGTGGGATTTGGAAGCCTAAGGGCCTATTTGGTTAGTGGAATTGAATGGTGTTGAATTGTATTAGATGGGATTAACATCATTATTTCACAATGATTGCATGTCTAGAAATACCATGGTATTGCAGCCATCCAATCCCATGTTTGGGATTTTTTTTTTTTTAAAAAAAATTGCCATGGAAAACACCGGATTAAGCTAAATCATGTTTGGTGGACCATGAAATTTGTAATCAATAGACCAAATTCATAAAGGATGTCGTTCATTTGTACACATATATAATCAGAATGTCACATGTAAATGGTGCATATGGATGGATGGCATGGTTTAACGCATGCCTCAATGTGGGGCCTACATGTGTAGTAGATTTCAAAATCCATGGAATTCATGCATGGGATCAAATGCAACTTCATAGAACTAAATGCAATTCCATCCCACCTAATCTCACCCTTTCCATCCTCTTCAAATGTTGTATGTAATTACACAGACCAAATGCAATTTCATCCCACCAAATCCTATCAAATACCATGTGCTAAACACCCCTTAAGGGCCTGTTTGGTTAGTGGAATTAGAACCCCCTAGATTCAGAACCCCCAGGATTCTCCCATTGTGTTTGGACAGTGGTATTAAGTGGTATCAAATGGGATTACATTACTAATCCCACTTTGAAATTGGAAATGACATGTTTGGAAGGAGTTTGAGATGGGATTAAAATTAACTTTCTAAGTTATGGAAAATGAGCCTTGTGTTGGAAAGTGTTAGATGGGATTACCAATCCCATGGATGATGGATTTTTGCTTCATCTAGTTCAATTCAAGTGCTATTTGAAAGTAAATCCTTGCCACTTTTAGCTATTAAATTATTATTTTTTTAATAATTTTTTATAGTAATTCATTACTAATTTAAATTTTATTTTATAAAATTTTATTTTATTTCAAGCTTCATAAAAATTATGAAAATTCCAGAAGTACTAGCCATCCAATACTAATGATTTTCTATTTGTTTCTAAAATACCTCTATTTCTTATAATGTCTTTCATACATACAGTAACTAAATTAGTTTCTAAATTCTTTTATAGTAAATTATCAGTAAGTTTACTCACATATTATAAAATTTTATCTTATTTTGAATTATAGAAAAATTATTAAAACTCTAGAATTGACATTTGTTTGAAACTAACGATTTTTTTTTTTGTATGATTGCAAAATGTCTCTATTTCTTGTAAGGTTTCTTGTACTTTCATTAACTAAATTATTTTTAAAATTTTTATGATGTTTCATCACTAAATTTAAAGTCATCTTACAAAATTTCATATCATTTGGAATTGTAAATAAATTATTAAAATTCTAGGAACAACAGTTGTCCAAAATTAATAATTTTTAGATAGTTGGTAAAACATCTTAATTTAACTATATTATAATTTTTATTTTATTTTTCTCTTATTTTTATATAAAACTAGACTCATCAAGCTTCAATATATCTTTTGAATCACCTAAATCAAATTGTAACGAAGAAAATATGGATTTTTGAAGTTGACCCAAAATTGTAAGAAATTCTGGCAGGGGCAACGCCGAAATTGGCTTCCCGGTGGGGGCCACGTGGGCCAGGTGGGGGCCCCACGGGCCTTTGGCTCATTAAGTGAGGGACACGCGGGCCAAGTAGGGGCTCCGCCGAAATCTAGCTCCCCGGGCAGGGGCACCTTGCGACATGCATATCTCGCAAACCGGAATGAGTTATTCAACATGCCATATATGAATTTGGGGTAGGAGAAGCTACTCTATTCAAATAACATAGTTATTTCACAAGAATACATCAGGTTAATGGTCAAAAGTCTATTTTAATTATATTTTTAATATTTATAGTAAATTTTTGTCTAATTATAGTTTTCATCCTTGAGCTTTATAGTTATGTCCAATTTGAAGGTACTTAGAGAAATTAGAAGGACAAAGTGGTGGAAAGTGATTTTTTTTTTTAAAGAAATGGGTTAAAAGGGGAGATTCTAAAGGTTAATAGGCCTGGGAGGAAATGAGATTTGAAAGATTAGCCCAGAGAGGGGACTTCTCATGGAAATGATTGGATTTGGAAGAGAGAGTTGACAGAGTCCCTTTTTGGATTCAAGCGGCTGTTCACTTGGTGGTCTAGGTAGGTCAGAAATCTCTCAAGCTCAAGATGGAGACGACTTGGCCTATTAAAACTGAAATGGGAGTATGTCCTACCTCAGATCGCATTATTGGATGTGCAAAGCACGTGTATGGGGCAACGCATGCTACTTCAGCCGCTTGACTCCTCGACATTGAGTCGTATTGCCTCCAATCTTCGAATTCCTAAATATAAGTGATTTAGATCATTGCTTATGACCTAAGTCCTTTCTTTACCTGAACCCTAAGCTATGACTGCAGTGCTCAGATTAGCTGGATGGCTTGGTCCTAGGGTCCTGTAAGTGTCGCTAAGTTCAATCGCTCCCTCCCTCCTACGTCAGCGAATGCATTATGGCGAGTTCATAATCCACAGCCCAATTTAATCCAAACCATTGCTCCGATACGATCTGTAACACCCCAAAAATTGGGGGTTGTGCATACGCTCGACTCCCAAGTTCCCGTGTATTGCATATAATCAATTTTATTATTTTATGATTAATCAGGTTTAAATGCGCAGCATGGAATTACTTGAAACATGAATCACAATTCACAGCTAGTCTACTGTAATGGAAAAGGCTAAATGTTAACAAGTCCAAAAATTATAACTATAAGTCGCACAAGGCGTTGCCCAACAAAAGTACAAATAATGGTATGTCTAAAAGAATGATTCGCCAAGTCCCCTATTTAGCGATCCAAGTCTGCCCGCAAAACTAGGGCGAACCGCCCATCAACTGGAAATAGGACAACTCGTCCTCCACATCCAGACTCGCGTCGCCATGCCCCTTATACTCTGTGTCACTTACATCTACTGAAGAGTCTGGTCGGTGTTTTAAAACACTAACTAGACCCTTTACTAGATGCAGGTGAGGCGGTGCTCAACGAGCCGAGCGAGGTGAGCATGGATAGGGAAGAGGAGCTTCCCTGCTTCCAGACTTTAGGCGAATCCTTCTAATCTGAGTTCGGGCTACCATGGGGTATGGGCCAGGGCTCTAGTCGCTTTGGGTCACGTATGGGTGGGACTAGTTCCCTATTTAGATGACTTGAAATTTGTGGTTTAAATACTTTTATATTTAGCGGCACTCGATACTACTTTATGATTTACTTACGCTCCATACTTTGCTAAACTCTTTATTATTTATGAGATCATCCAAATGTAATTAAAATTTGAAGTCCATTAGGGCACCCATGACACCTAGAAATTTGGGAGCCGAGTCCCTACACGGCCCTTGAAAACCTGGGGTGTTACAGTGGGAGTTTCTAAAGTTAAGTGAATGATGGATTTATCGATCCAGACTTTAGGGCGTAGGATAGATGGCTTGATGTATGGATTGGGACTATTTCCAATGGTTGGATTTAGACTAGAGTGAATGTGGATGTCCACTAAAGTTTGGCTTGTATTTATACTAAATTTGGTTATACAATAACACCTGAGTACTGGAAAGTACGGGGTGTTACAATCCCTCTTCAACTAGTCGAGAAACCACCAGAAATATCCATTTTTAGATTTTAAACTTGGACTGGTCAAAGATTATCTTAGACTGGTTGAGCCACAGCTTAGACTAGTCGAACTAAGGCCTAGACTAGTTGAACTTAAGCCTAACCAAAGTATAAAAATGCATATAAGATTGTCTTTTGAAAGCACCTAAGTCTAAGGTCTTTCTAGGGTCTATTACACCTGAGAAGACTGGACATTAAAATGTAAAGCTTGAATATTCTTCTTGATTCTTCAATAAAACATACTTGATCTTCTACTTGAAGTGTAGGAGCTTGATATTCTACTAGAAGAGTAAAACTAGAACTCATTTTCAGCTTGAACTTTCCAACTTCATGACTTAAGCTTTCACTTTCTAACTTCATGATTCACTTAAAGATTCACTTAAAAGTGAATTTTCCATCTCATAAGTTGTTTTGTCTCATCGAAACTTGATGAACAAGAGTGTGCCTGGCACTTACATAATATATTCAAGCGATTCTAGAAGCTTAGACCACTAATGTTCATGGGAACACATAATCTTCGAGATGTTAAGCATTGGCTCTATCACATTTCAAAGATGATTCAGCCATTACATTGTATCGAGGCTGAGCAGGTGGAGTTGGTTTCATACACCTTCGAGTAAGAGGCTAACTTGTGGTGAGATAACATCCTTCAAACAGTCTCGATGACCTATGTATGGACTTGGGATGATTTCGAGATCAGGTTCTATAACAAGTACTTCCCCCTCACTTACCAATGGGAGAAAGAGTCAATTCAATCACTTACAGTAAGGTAGTATATTTGTAGCCAAATATGAGAAGTAATTCACCGACCTCTCTTAGTACGTGCCAACAGTAATGACAGATGAGACCTCCAGGATGCAGAGGTTGGAAGATAGGCTATGGCCTAGGATTCTAACCAAGATATGTTGCTTTCACGCCACCTCGTACACCAACATCATTAACATTGTGCTTCGGTTAGAAAAAGATGGGGAGCAGATAAATCGGGCCCAACTTCAACTAAGTGCTCAAGCTAAAGAGACCATTCCCATGTGTCACTTGTCAACAAGAAGCCCTAGTTTGATGATCAACCAGTTTGCGCTCCTCCATCGCCTCCCACACAAAGACTGGGTCCTGTGGCTGCAGTTAGGACATGTTCATATTGCGGCAAGATAGGCTACTCCATCCCATATTTCTTCGCGAGGATGAGAGATAATGGTATCACTCCCTTTTAATAAACAAATTGTTTGCAATGCTCCATTACAATCCCTCTTCTACAAGTGGTGTGCCCTCCGCATTAAGCAAGTCATCCTCTACACCCAAATCGCCCAACATAGAGGGAGGTTGCCATGGGTGCAAGCAAAGTGCAACATGATAGAGTGCACATGCTAATAATATAAGAACCGGAGACTACTGACCCTCTTCCATAAGTATTTGATGGTATAACACTTATTCAAAACACCCCAATATATGTTTTGATAGATACTGGGGCTATTACTTCATTTATTTCTTGTGCTTTGGTAAAAAGACTAAGTATGAAGATGATAGTCATACCTACTAAGGCGATAGTGTCTGTCTTGGGGGATATTTCTGGTTCCGATAAAATATGTCCCAAGTGCCCTATTACCCTAGGAGGTATATAAGTGTTGATTAGCTTACTAGTGAGAAGTATGTACCATTTCGATGTCATTATTAGTATGGACTAACTAACACAGATGAAATCCAAAGTCAATTATGATGCCAGAATCGTCACTATGCACGTAGAAGAGGAGTCTCCTTTTACATTTCTGATAAAGGTTAGATTCAAACACCATGAATTCATATTCATTATTCATGAGAAAGGTCAGGATAGGTCAACATTAGATGAAACACCCTTAATAAGTGAATATGAGGATGCATTTGAAAACATACACGGTCTGCTGCCTTAACGCAAAATTGATTTTATAATTGACCTTGTGCCTGATATGACTCTTTTCGCACTACCGTCGTACCGAATGCCTCCGTGTGACATGGAGGAATTGAGAACTCAACTGGATGGGTTATTAGGTTGTGGTTTCATCCAGCCTAGTGTGTCACTCTGAAAATCTTATGTCCTATTTGTGAGGAAGAAAGATGGACCATTGAGATTGTGTACTGATTACTGCAAGTTAAACAATCTGATAGTGAAGAACAAGTATCCGTTGCAAAGAATCGATGACTTGTTTGACCAACTCCAGAGTGCTCAATACTTTTCTAAGATAGATTTACGGTCTCGATACCATCAATTGCGTGTTAAGAAAGAAGATGTGCCAAAAAATGCATTTAAGATGAACTTTGGAAACTACGAATTCCTTGTAATGCCTTTTGGTCTCGCAAATGCCACTGTGGTATTCATGGATCTTATGAATATGGTATTCAAACCATATCTGTACCGGTTCATTTAGTATTCATATATGACATCTTGGTGTACTCCAAGAGTCGTAAGGATCACAAGGAGCACTTGCAGACGGTTTTTGACATGCTTCGGCAACACCAACTATTTGCCCAACTTAGAAAACGCAATTTTTGGAAAGAAGAAGTCAAATTCTTGGGACATTTTATCTCAAGTCAAGGCATTGCGATGGATCGTACTAAGGTCGTAACTGTTAAAGATTGGAAATAGCCCACTTCAATTATAGAGGTAAGAAGTTTCCTTAGTATGGCTGGGTATTAGTAAGATTCATCAAAGATTTAAAAAAAAATAGCACAACTGTTTTATCAACTAACCCACAAAGACATTAAGTTTGCTTAGAATGAGAAGGCAGAGGCAGCATTCTAGGAGTTAAAGGACAACCAGACATCTTCCCTTGTGTTAGTCCTTACAGACTAAAGGATTAGGTACACAATATATATGGACTCATCCCATGTTGGTTTGGGATGCATCCTCATGCAAGAAGATAGGGTGACTGTGTATGCCTCTCAACAACTCAGGAAGCACGAGGAGAACTACCCTACTCATGACCTCGAGTTGATGGTAGTTATCATCTCACTAAAGTTATGGATGCATTATCTCTACGGTGAAGAGTTCGAGTTGTTCTACGACTATAAGAGCCTCAAACACATCTTCACTCAGCTAGATTTAAATATGCATCAACGATATTGGATAGAAATACTTAAGGACTTCAAATTCGGTGTGTCCTGCCACCTAAGCAAAAAAAATATGGTAGATGACACTTTAAGTGACAAGAAAGTTCATGAATTCGTCACACTGCTAATGCTTAAAGAGTGGGACATGTTGGAGTTCATTCGAGACTTTGAGTTGAAACTCAATGTGGGTAAACCCTATGAGAAGATATCACATCTCTATCTCGAGCCGACCATCAATGGTCGAATCATTGTGGCCCAGAACCAAGATGAGTTATCAATAAAGGTGAAGGAGATGTCGACCCAAGGAGAAGACTCCGATTGTTAAATTGGTGTCAATGGAGGGTTGCATTTACTTGGGTGATTGTGCATTCCAAACATTCACATGTTGAAGATGAAAGTGCTAAATGAGCGCATCACTTGAAGTTGGAAATCCACCCTGAGAGTACCAAAATGTATCAAGATGTTAAGCACACATATTGGTGGGACAATATGAAGAATGAAATTGCAGATTTTGTATCAAGATATCTTACATGCCAACAGGTTAAGGCCGAACATCGTAGACCACCTAGACATTTGTAGCCCATGCTAATCACCAAGTGGAAATGGAATTACTTTTTCATGGATTTTATTTTTGGATTACTAAGGACGAGAAAGGGACACAACTCTACTTGGGTGATTGTGGACTATTTGATGAAGATGGCCTACTTTTTTCCTATCTGTGTGATGACCTCCACAAAAGACTTGGCCAAGTGGTACATCAAGGAGGTTGTTTGATTGCATGGAATTCCATTAGAGATTGTGTCTAACTGGGATACCATATTCATGTCTATCTTCTGGTCACGAATCCAATAGGAATGGGTGCAACTCTGAAATTCAATCCCACATTCCACCCTCAAAAAGATAAGCAAACTAAGCTAGTGAACCAAGTTCTATAAGATATGTTGGGTGCTTATGCATTGGACTTCAAAGACAGTTGGGATGATTTCCTTTCATATGTTGAATTTGTGTACAACAACAACATTCAGGCCAGTATCGGCATGATGCCGTATAAAGCTTTATATGGGCGTCTATGTCAAGCTTCGCATTGCTGGTCTGATGTTGGAGAGCAGAATTTGATCGAACTAGAGTTAGTGTAGATGACATCTGAGACGATTGAAGTCATTAGGCAGAGATTTTGACTACACAAAGTTAAAAAAATAAAATAAAATAAAATACAAAAGCCACACTGATAAATGAAGAAAGTGCTTAGAATTGATGGTCGGAGACCACGTGTTCTTAAAGGTGTCTCCCATGAAGGGATTTCTTTGGTTTGGTGAGAAAGGAAAGCTGACTCCATGCTTTTTAGGCCCATTTTAAATTATAGATTGTGTCGAGGTTGTTGTATACCGCCTCATGCTATCGACTTCTCTTTCAAGCATGAACAACCTTTTCCACGTGTCCATGCTCAAGAATTATGTGTTGGATCCATCGTACGTGATCAAATGGGAACAAGTGGAGTTATGCGAGGATGCCACTTGCGAACTTCAATCGACTCGCATCCTTTACAGGAAAGAGACGCAACAAGGTCATCCTATTGGTAAAGGTGTTGTGGACTCATCACACTAGAGAAGAGGCCAAGTAGGAGACAGAAGCTGAAGTACGCAAGAACTACCCATAAATCCTTAAGGAATATGAATAGGTACAATTTTGAGGATAAAATTTTCTTTTTAGGGGGTTTAGTGTTCACTCCTCAAGTATAAGGTTGTGATGTAGTAATAAACTCGGTAAGATCGAGGTCGAATCCCAAGGGACTGAAACTTGTACGTAATCTGAAAATAACTAGAACCAGAAAAAGATAAAATCTAAATCAGGTGGATTTGAGGAATAATGATGAAATAGTAAAATATATAGAATTCAATGGTAGGAAACTAGGGATTCAGAGGATCCACTTGTAGAGATCAGGGAAATCTTATGCCTGCATTAAGAATTATGGAAATTAAACTGAACTTCCTCTGATTTAATTTTTAAAGAGATGAAAGGTATATGAATTAGAATGGATTCCATCACCAAACCATGCCCAGGAGACAAAGCAAATAATAGAATTAAACTAATTACCAACCAATCATCATGTTATGAAGGTTAGGAAGAGTACCGTCATCCGACCATGCCCAGGAGACGATGGTGAACAACATGGCTTCCTGACGTCATAAACATAAAAGGAAGAACATGCTCAAAGCCATCATAGACCCATTGTGATTTTAGTCACAAGAGACCATTAAAAACTAAAAACATTCCCATAATCAGACAAATATCAAGTTCAATTCCATGTAAATCACAAGCATAAGCACAGAGTTCTTCCCATCACGCTGCAAGCTTCACCTCTTAGCCCTAGCTAAGAGGTTTAGCCAACCATGATTAGGCTAAATCCAAAATAAACAAAAAAGAAGAAGAAAGGAAAAGGAGAAAAACAAATAAAAATTCTCTTTCTCTGCTCACGTTCAAAAGCCTCCTCCAATTCCCCCTGCAAAAATCCCTTTTTCCTTCTCACTCTTTCTCAGTTTTATAGCTAATAGGGTCGGCTGGGAGGAGCCTGATGTTGCTGCTGTTGGTGGGCTTCTGCAGAGTGATACGCAGCAATAGAATCGCAGCACCAACTTGCGTATTAGAATCAACATCACGGCCGTACATACGAGATCTGAGGTGTTCAGTCATCTTGGATATGGACGGTCCCACCTTAAGAAAATTTTAGATGGTCCAGATGGACGGACCGACCATTGCTATGATCGCAGAATGGCCCGAAATGGCCGAGCATGCGTGGACTGCGTAAACAGAGCCCGAAACAGCCGACGCTGGACTCTCGGTGGGGCCCACGTCCCTTGTTGTTTGAGAAATCCATTCCATCCATTGAATTCATGACGAAAAATCTGTATGAAATGACTAGTTTCTGTTTGTATTCGGTGTGGCCCACGTGATTGATCATATGATCGTCCGACCTCTGTTTGGACGATTGGAAATCGTTCCTCGCTTCCTTTCGAAAATCTGTCACCTAGGCCGTGGTAACATGGGCCGTGGGAATCTGATGGATGGTCCAGATTTATCATCTGGACCACAATGATGGCCCACAATGCTCACCCGCAATGGTTCGTGCGAACGCTGGCGGAATGAAAATGAAAATTTCGTTTTAGGGAGAAAAAAGTCAGTCAAACCGACTTTGACCAGCAGGCTGGTCCGGTGCACAGCTAGTGTACATGTGCACTTTGCACATGTCACTCAAGGTGGGACTCACTGTGATACTTGTGGGAGATCTGATCTGTCCATTCCTTCTATCATATCATTTAAACCATTAAGGATAATTTTGAAGAATATCCAGATTGTAGGTGGGCCAAAAATTGGAGATTAATGGGTTGATCTGTCCGTTAGGCCACTTCCTGAGTGATCCAATGGTTGAAATTTAATATGTATGGTTAATTTATGGTCCTCATCACATGTATGAAGTTTCGAGTCAATCGGATGGTGGGAACTCTGTGATCTTGCATTCTGGACCATTTTCGGGCCTCTTTAACATGAATGGCTAGATTTTCTCGGATCCCTGGCATGTAAATCTGCCGATCTTAGTCCCCTGGAGTCCGTCCCTTGCCTTTGGTGTTATCAGAGCATTAAATCTATGCTTTATCATCCTTTTTTCAGTCTAAGCTCGTACGTACACTCTGCATCACAAACACGATTAAATCAGCCATTAAACGGTATTATGCTTGTAGATCTAGGTAATAACTGGGGTCTAGTATGCAATATTTGACCCTCAACATTTAGATTATAACATCCCATAAAATTCCATACTAAACCTGAGTATACCCACGAGTGCTATTGTTAGGAGACCATATAGTCTCAATGGAATGCCATAATTACTCTAGGATTAATGGAATTTGGGAGATTAAAACCCAAAATCTTGTTTTCGCAAATCACGAATGGGTATTGTCGTGAACCCATTTAATACGAATATTGATCATCGTCCACGAGCAGCTTCGTTGTTTAACTCATTATAGAAATGCCCCTGATGCCAGAACTAGCTCTAAACTGCTTGTTTGTGGTCCACTAAACTCAAAACTATAGAAAGAGGTTCATCCAATTGAGCTTAATATCCATCACAAACATTAAGCCGGGATTGCATCTAAGATCACTGAAATTGAACTCACAAGCTAAGTGGTAGGAGAGCGCGAATGCCTTTAGGTATTCAGATGAACTTAAGTCAAAAGCCCTCTTTCACTCTTGGCCCAAGTTATGGCTTTCGGACTATTAGATCATAGTTAAATTTAAGACACCAACTTTGGATATTACCCTACATCCATTAGTATAACTGCGGCCCCAATCGACCATCGATGATCGTTAAAATGAATTAGGACCTTATCCGTTGATCGGCACATCCGAATGCCAAAGCAATCACATCCTTGCATAGATCCTCACTAAAGTCACTTGATGGTATAGATCGACCCCTACATTCTCCAATGGGCCCCGATATTGGAAATTAATCCCCCATAGGGCTGGTATCCCTAACCCAAGGTTATTAGAGCAATTTGCACCATTTCTGGTGGATTTAAGAGAAAGTATACACCTTCTTACATTCTTCCCTTCGATTGAAGCCCTAGCTACTTTCGGATCCTTCATTGAAGTCCCTCCGTTGACGATTGGAGGTTGGGTTTGAGATATACTTCCTAATTTATGTATTCTTACGTTAAACCTCATAAATATCACAATAGTCTTAGCATTTGGATAGGACCTGATGCTTTGCAGTAAACCCTAGCCTTAAAAGTGTCATAAATTGGGAGAAAATCCTCTTTAAGGTGTAGACTATTCTCTTAGGTTTCCTTTTATCAACCTATGAAGGTGATAAACTATGACTCTTTGTTAATTAAGAAGAAATCTATATGTTAATATTGCCTTTAATGCTTTATTATATTAAACCATGATATTAATAGTATTAATAGTCAATATGAATGATAAAATGCTTGTTCAATATGGTGTTTACCTCTTTAGAGTATTGTTCGACAAATGATGATGATTGTTAACATCAAATGGTGTTTCGTGTATACCTTATTTTGGGCACGTTTCATGCACTTGTAATATGGTTTTATTATGATTATTTGCGGATTTGAATTGACATGCCTTGGCATGTACTACCTTGTATTGATCTAAGCTTGATATACCTGTTAATGTTAATATATTGCTACATTACCAATTAAGTATACTTTATAAATTAAACTATTGTGGAGAGAGATCAAGCATTGCCAAACCATTAAAGCAAGAGATGGCCACCAAAATTGTCCATCCCCAACTTATGTGGCTGACCATGATGGAACTTGGGTGATCGATAGTAGTCAAAACTACATGTAATGCTTACACCCAATGCTGGTTTGTCCAAGGTTTCTCATAGTCAATCAGATCAGTCTAATGCATGGCTTAATCGCATTTATGTTTATTAATTGTAATTGAAATTGTAGTAATGGGTCACAATGCGTCTAAGTACGAAATTATTGCGAGGCTATAGAATGTAGACTAAGTCCTAGAGGGGGTGATTATGACCTATTTAAAAATATGCCTATTAAAAACAACAATTGCCTAGTTTAAATTAATTTGTAATTAAACTAAACTAAGTAATATAACTCTAAGGCTTCCAAGCTAATAGAGGGTCCGATCACATAGACTACTTAAGATATGTAAATTAAGCAACTAGCGTATAGTATAGTGAACATGTGAGTATGAGATATGCTACCTATCAATCCTAGTATTCATCTAATCATAAAAGCATACACTGCCAAAAAAACAATCAAAGGCTACGGACTATGCTAGCTTTTAGCTACGGATATAGACCGTAGATGTGTTGCTACGGCTTAAAACTGTAAATAAAAAATGCCCAAACCGTAGCTAAAAGCTACCACCTTCACACGTTCATCCAACCTGGTATAGCCCCATAAGGGACTCTACGAGGCCCATTAAAATTCGTGTGCTCCATCTAATACGTCTATCCGTTTTGAAAGAGAATGTTAGGGCAGGAGCCTAAAAAAGGAAGTAGATCGAACACTCAAGTGGACCACATGTTAGGAAACAGTGGAGATTAATGCCTACCATTGATTGATGGTGTGGTTCAATTGGACCTTTGATTTGCCTAGATGTTGGGGTCATTCCCTATATAAAAAAATTATAAAATTAATAGACGGAGTGGATATATCAAATGCATCAAGATGGACCCCATAAAGCCCTTGAAAAATCCATCTGTTCAGATCCCACCAGACGTGTGAACGCAGAGGGGCTGTGACGGACGGTACAATGGCCACGACCCAAGGGGCTTATAGCTACGGTTTTAGACCGTAGCAGGTACAAAATGTGGGAACCACGCTCCTTTTTTTCTTTTCCCTCTTTCACGAAATGTTTCATTCTTTCCCTCCACTCCTTGGGGAAAAACCCCATTCTCTCTCACGTCCATCCCTTTCTCTCTCACTCTTGATCTCCTACGCCTCTTTTTTCTCTCTCTCGATCTCCCACACCATTGTTCCCATCTCTCTCTCTCTCTCTCTCTCTCTCTCTCTCTCTCTCTCTCTCTCTCTTCGTTGCCCCTTTTCTCTCTCTCTCTCTCTCTCTCTCTCTCTCTCTCTCTCTCTCTCTCTCTCCCCGTTGCCCCTTTTCTCTCTCTCTCTCGATCTCCCGCACCATTGTTCCAAACATAAAAATCTTCATCAGTGCATTTGTTAGATTGCATTGTCAGAGAGGATTTTGGTATGATGTAACCTATTTAATTTCTTCTATTTATTTGTTTTGCCCTCTTTTTTTATTTGTTTTTATTTTTTAATACCCATTTGGCTGCACCTTGATTAATTGAAAATCAAGCCTCATCCCAATTAATTGGATGATGAAGCTTGGATGATGATGAGAAATGCTGTAATAAGTCATTGGACTGTAGTAGTCATCTAACCAATGGCATGAGAAAGGAACTATTCACTTAAACAAGAAGCATTGGTTGACGGGTTGTTGAAGACAAAGCCTAAGGAGTGGTCATGGGATGATCAAAAATCCAACGACAGGATTTCAAAGTGGGATGGGGTAAAGAACAAGCAAGCCCAGAAGGTGTTTGATGTGTGGTTTGGTAACATTTGCAATAGGTGTTGTTGTTGGTTTTTGAGAACTGGAGTATTCGTACAGTGCCCCATTATAGATGGGCCATAACCAACAATCACACAGGTCAGAAGGTTAGGATCATGTAACTGCTGTGATTCTTGGATATGGTCCATCGGTAATGGACCTTAACGAATGAACGGTCCAGGTTTTGTGCATACCTGATGGGTGTGCTTGTGGAGCCTTTGTTTCTGAATCTTAATTGCACAGATGGGTTTTCTGGAAAAAAAAAACATTGGTTGACGTCCAATGGGCAAAACTCAAGAAATTTGATGGCAAGAATTATCCAATCATTACGAATTTTTTGCCTATATACACTCATGTGGTGGCCCACCAGATCAATGATTTCAATCACTATATATAATGTCGCAAGGAAAACTATAACCGAAATCTTTTTTATTTGGCATTAACTTAGAACCACATGCATCTAAAGCACCTTTTACTAAGATTAATGTAGTTGTATGCTAACCTAGACCAATAGCATGAGCTACCCCTTATAATGGGTTTTGAAGATACAAATCCTTCCTTTCTATTAGGCCACAAACCAACCTAAGTAAATCCATGAATTTGATTCGAGTATTCTTTCCTATTCTTAATAACCATTTGAACCCTGAATTGTCTTACGACTCATTAATCAAATGTAGTGTCCCGCCCAAGAAAGAGACCCAAGTCCTAATAACCCCACTAAGTGGTGATTCAACATAATTAAACATTCAACCACATTGCATAATTAAACAAATGCTCAAATGAAAAACCCAAATACAATCATGTATAGTGGTTCGGCTATGTTCGTACTCTACTCCTGGCGGACGTACTCTCGCTTAGAGTGTACCGGATTTCATTATCAGATGTTTTAAATTAGATTCACCTCAAACCTTTATAGCCCTACACAAGGACTCTAAAACATTTATGCATTATGGAAGAGCAAGGGTGATAATCTTCGACCCAATACTTTAGGTTACACAGGCCAAGGTCCTACACAAGAACCTAAATTTATGTCCTACACAAGGACAGGGGTCCTAATCCCGAACCTAAAAATTTAGGCCACACAGACCAAGGTCCTAATCCTGAACCCGACAATTTAACCCACATATGCCAAGGTCCTAATCTTGAACCTAAGATTTATATCCTACACAAGAGCAAGGGCCAGACTCTGAACTCGACACGTATTCTCCCATTGGAGGCCTACACGAGGAGTTTAGTTGGTTTTTCCTTCGGCTAACCAATAACTTAGGTCCTACACAGGGACCACGAATTTAGGCCACACGGAAGAGCTAAGGTCCTACACAAGAACCTAGTTGAGTTTGTGTATAACAAACTCTTAGCCTCAAGGGTAACCTATGGACTTTTAACAATGACACTTACTTGTCGGATTGAGTCCCTTTTTGTAGCTTCATCTTGGGTTACTTGATTTTTACTCTCACATGCTTCAATCAGCTCCCTGATACTCTCCTTATCATATTGCTGCCGCTTTGCCAAGGCTTCAGCTCCACGATCAATCTTCTTACGTTTGATGTGTCTTCAAGATGACTAAGGTGATGAGAGTGGGTCAAATCTCCTACAACTAATGGGTAGTTGTTTATCCTAGCGTATTTAATTAGGTGGGTCTCTTAGAAGAGTTGGACAATAATTTACCAAGAATTCTTAAGTCCAATCTCTAGGACTTGGAGTTCAAGCACATCTCAATGTTGAGGTTGGAATCCTCATTAGAGTTGTAATCTCAAAGGAGATGGCTTAGAACTCAATGGAATAAAGCTAGAGATGAGAGATATGCATATGAAATCACCCTACCTTTGGTTGCTCCAAAAACCCATGCAAGAGCCCAAGGACCGAATGCACTTTATAAATTGTTTGAGCTCTAAAGGTAAAAAAACAAGCAAAAAATGATCTTATTAATGTTATCGAAGGGTCTTCGATGCCAATGAGAAAATCAGGGAAAATTTAAAAAACCTTGTTGGACAAATTTGGATCTCAAATCGATTCCATCGAAACTTAAGGTTCGATTCCATCAAAGGGACCTCGATGCCATCTAGAATTCCAGTCAAATTTCCAGATTGGTTGCTGGACTTCCCTGATTCTCATCAATGTCATCAGCCAGGTTTCAATGTCATCGAAGATTGTTCGATGCCATCGAACATGCCCTCGAATCTACTGTTTTGGGCTATCTTTTACACAGCAAATCTGCACCTCTTCTAGCTTTCTTTATCATATTTTTCTTGATCTCGTAAGGCTAAGAGATGATCAAATTAATATACTTAATTGTCAAGATCATCTAGAGGCTATAGGGTTGTTTTGGGTCAAGGGTTAGGGTCACCAAGGCCACCTGTTTACCTATTCTTGCCGCCTTGATGCTTCTGCTCCGTTGTGTCTTCGATCTTTGCTTTCTAAAGGCTCAACCAATTTTACGACACAACAATTCATGTGATTGACAAACCAGGATGCAAAAATGAGTGCACTAACATGACAAAATATGAAATCCGGAATACCTTGTCACTGGTAAATGAGGTTCATTCATAACCATTAACGCAATATGATCTAATAAGATTGGAGGTCAGGCAGGGCGATATGAGATATTGTGTTCGAGTTGTTGGCTTATGCTAGGGTGATGCGCCTGACATATTGGTAAAATATTGGATGATGAGCCCGCCATATTGGTAAAATATTGGGTGACGAACCTCCCTATAGTGATCATCGAGCACCGATAAATGTCATGACCCTACTATGTTAACAATGGATAGGGTGGCGGGCCTTTTTCACACTTGGGCTTAGCTAACGACCTTTGCCCTAATTGTGATTGTCCTTGAGTGACGAGCCCTACTATAAATCTGACTAAATTATACAAACTATTGAGTGATGAACCCTGAATTAGATTAAGAGACACTGATGAGGAGCTGCCTAGTGCCACAATGAGTCATGTAATCTGGATAGAGACTCGCGATACGACGGTGGTATCCTAACTTCGCCAACTAGCTGTTTAACTTGGAATTAATAAATACATGGCTAATCATGCATACCATACATTGTTAGGTTGTGTTGTGGGCCCACCATTGCACATATGTTGACATACTCATTAGTTGTAGCGTTGATGTGGTTTATTAGTATTTTATTTATCTCGAGCCATGCATATGCATTTCATGTCATTCATGCATTTAGAGAACTAATGATAGGAATTGTCTATTTTGTAATGCCGTTCTCGTCTATACTTGAATATGTTTGATAACATGTGAAACTTTAGTTAATAGTAGCATTAATTTGATCACTCAATCTCACATGTTGAGGAGTATGGAAACCCTGCCGTGAAGGTCTGGTATTTCTAGTATGCAGATGATCAGGTGCAACTTGGCATCCTCAGACTCCAGTTCTTTATTTTGTCATTTTGGGTAGAGATACACATTTTATGATTCTTTTGGACTTGTATATTGACTCCTTAGCTGGGTGGACTCTATGACATGTTGGTTGTATGGATGTACATTTTGGGATTCTTGTTTATATGCACTTATGATCATGATAACATACACTATTTAGATTAGCTATTTGAATGCTTATGATAATCAGGACACTATACGAATGAAACATGCTTCTGCAAAGTAAAAAGTGACACCTAGAATATCGAGTATCGAGTTGTACTCGACACCTGAAATTTAGGGCATTACAATCTGCCTCTATCACCAATCTCCTTTCTTACTTTAACCTCTTCACATTCCTTTATAGGCACTCCTTATCCCTTATTTAACTTCCTTTCATATAATAATTTTTCTGCTAATCATGTTTCCTTGCTTTCTTGTATTTCTTCTCATAACAAGCCAACATCATTTTCTCAAGCTGTTAAAATTTCTCATTAGCATGACATAATGGTCTTAGAAATTGAAGTGTTATAGGAGAATCACACATGGACCTTACATCATTTACCACGAAGAAAAAATACCCACTAGTTCTAAATGGGTATAGAAAGTCAAACATTATCTAATGGTATAATTAAATGATTCAAAGCATGTTTAATGGCGAAGGAGTATGCTTATATTAAAAGGTTAGACTATCCTGAGACATTTTCTCCCACTGCAAAACTCGTCATTATTTATTGTCTACTGGTTGTGGTTGTTATTCTCTGTTGGACCATACATCAACTAGATGTCAACAACACTTTCCTACATGGGAACTCGCACGAAGAAGCTTATATGACAATTTCACTTGATTTTGCCAAATAGGTGGAGCAACGCATTTGTGGTCTAAACAAATTACTTTATGATCTCAAACAGGCATCAAGAAAACTAGTTACCATCAATCATCAACAAATTATTTTCTTTTCATTCATTCCAATGGAACTATCTTCATCATAGTGTTTGTTTAAAAAAATTAAGAATTTTGAAAATTTTTAAAATTTTTGAAAAAAAAAAAAAGAATTTTGAATTTGAAAATCTTGAAAAAAATTTGAAAATTTTTAAAAATTTGAGAAATTTCAAATAATTGAAAATTCTGAAAAAAAAAATTAAGAAATTTGAAATGAAATCGGATGGACAGAAGAAAGAGTTCACACAAAGGCCAAATGTCTACTTTTTAGCCTCGGTTGCATAGGAACCGAGGCTACAAGTCTAATTTTGAAATATAAATTCGACGGGCGCGCACGCACGGATGATTTTTCCTTAACTCCTTTTCTCACTCGCTTTTTCCCTGACTCCTTTTCTCACTCACTGTGCGAGCGAGCGAGAGAGATCTTCGTTCTCTTTCTAGGGTTTTCTCCTGGGATTTTCACACCTCAATCGTCCTTCATTTTTTTTCATTTAATTTTCTACAAATCTCTTTGATTTCTTCGATCTTTGAAGAACCTGTCATGACCTCGATCTCTTTCTTCGCTTTTTTGCCTAGGGTTTCTGCTCTCGATTCGTATATTTTACTCCTTTTTTTCTCGTATTCTCAGCTTCAATCTCCGTAAAAGAGCAGGAATCCTTCTTCGCCGCTCCTTTCTAGGGGTTCTTGCCCGAGATTTGCTGTTTTGTCCGTTGGGTTCCTAGACAACACATTCAACAAGGTTGAGAGAATGCAGCAAAGATTGAAGCAGCAGCAACAGCAACAAGCCCTAATGCAACAGGCGTTGCTACAGAAGCAGCAACTCTACCATCCCGGCGTCCTCGCGGCTGCCATGTCTCAGGTACCATTCCAGTATCAGATTTCCCCCCAAATTTCTCAGTTTTCGTGCCTAATGCATGTCTGTGTCATGATTTGCTCAAAAATGTATTTTCTAAAAATCTCGTTTTGTACATTTTGATTCTCATAATAAATTTCATTATTTCGCTTTGATATTCCTTTTGGGAAGAAATTCCCAAATTTGACCTGAAAATTGTGTTGAATGCCGTTATTTTTTTAAATCTTAGTGTATAATATTTGCTAGCGATAACATCATTTAATATTTTTTCCAACCAGTTTTGTAACTCACCTTTTCATCATTAGATGTTAATAATTAAAAGGTTTGAAGTTGATTCCGCTCTCAGAATTTTGTTTTTGAGAGGTTTCTTTCAAATAATTATCTTTTCTGATCGGATTTTAGCCCAGAATCCCTTATTTGTGGAGATTATCTAACTTTTGAGATCTAATTTGTGGGTTTCAGCTCCTGAATCGGGGTTTCTGCTCTCCGGTTCGGGTTTTGTGAAACGTTTCTTTTGGTTTGATCGTTTTTAAAGGAGATTCTTTCGATTTGAGAACTTAAATGTGGATCTGCATTTGCTCTTTTTTTTTTCCTTCTCGGTTTTGAGAGGATTCAAATGCCGAGATTTCAATGGATTTTGCGTGAGTTTGGGAAATTTTAATACAGTTCCTGTTTCTGGAAAGATAATGTCTAGTAATGGTTTAAGAAAGCGTAGCTTTGGAGGATTTTGTGTTCGAAAAATGCTGATTTCCACAGTTGAATTAGGGGTTTTTTTTTTTTTTTTTTTCTCTGTTTCTGCTTGGAATTTAACTTCAGATCTTCTTTGATGGAATATTTTTCATTTTTTGATCTTGTTTAATTTAGGTTGGATATATGAATCTTTACTGTTTTATTTGTTTTGATGGGGAAAAAAAAAAAGATAATAGAATTAGCAAAATTTATAATGTGATTTCCAAGTTTAAGAAAATGTAGCGAGGATTTGAGTAATGTTTTAAATTTTCACTGCATTTGAATGATTTACTACTGCTGTATTGTAGGTTTTGCTAAAACATCTGGTTGTAGGAATTAGCCTTTTGGGATGCTTGTTGATGTCGTGATACTTGTTTACTTCTGCTTGAAATTTGGCTTTGAATTCGCCCAATGGATATACTCTTTCTTTTTCTACTTTTTTTGAGATAATGTTTTTGCATAAGGATACATTGATTAAAAAAGGAAACGCATAGTTGAACCATTTTTATGCATTCACTGCCAAGAATCATCCAATCTTATAAGAGTTAGTGAGAGTTAACATCTATAATGCCTTCTGTTTATGGTTATTTAATGGTGAGTTGATCTGAGTAATCATTTGAGAAATGCAGGTTCGGGGTTGGACGTTCACAATATTTGCTGGATCATGAAATTTTTTACGAGGTATGTTTGATTCCTTTGGCTATTGTTTGAATCTTTTGCTGGATTGGAAGACGTAGGTTTGGATCTGTGGAAAACATTTATTTTTTTTTTTTGCTTGTTTTCTTTTTCTTTTTAAAATTTTCTTGGAACCCCTGGTTTGATGGCAAATAAAAACACAATTTTCAGAAGAAAAGAACCGATGAAAGAAAAGAAGTGTGATGTTTCTTCTTGATGACCCGCTCTTGTTAAAGGGTACAAAAAGACATGTGGATTTTGGCATTTTATTTTGTTTTTGTTTTTTTTTTCTTCTTCTTCATTTCTTTATTTTCTTTTTCTTTGGTTTTTTTAGTTATTCAACAGCTGTGTTGATTTTTTTTTTATTATTATAATATTAACATTTGAACATTTTTTTTTTTCTTTTTCTTTTTTTTCACTGTAGATTGGTGTGGGTTTTAATGAGCTTGGATTGGGTTTTAGTTCGTCTTCCAAAGCATGATACCTGATAAATTTCTATTGCATTGCCAGGCAATGTCAGGTAAGTCTTATGGGATTATCATTGTGTTACCATTCAGTTGAATTAAGGATGTAAAGGACAGGCTGGCTCTTATATCTTTATCATATAGATTTTGCACTAGCTAAGTGAAACACCATAAACGGTTATGGGGATAGAAATGTCACAGGAATGGTATTCCATTTGTTTATGGTTTGTTTGTAGAACCAAAACATATACTAATCCTTCGTTTTAAAAAAATGCTAACTATCCTGACCTAGACTAGTCATCACTAGCCATGTAGTATTTTTTTGATTGAAGTTATCCAATGGGACTTTTCTTTTGTTTGTTTGTTGTTTGTACTTTTATTATTAGTATTATTAATTTTTTTTTTATTTTTTATTTTTGTGATTTGCTGATGCGTCAAAATTGGGTTGACATGGGCGAATGTATTTCAAGCTTTGATTGTCCAATTCATAGGTCACCTCTTGATGGATCGTAGCCTAAATGTGGCAGTTGTTGGATTATCATATTTATCATTCACCCAACTCCTGGCTGTTCAATAAGGATCCACCAAAGACCATTGATCAGATAGTTAAGAGGCATCTAAATTGCATGAATCGCAAGCCTTATCCAAGAAGCAAACTGATATTGGATGGTCCAGATGAATGAGCATGTTGTCTCATGAACATTAATGTAGTTCACCTGCATGGTGGATGTTAGAAAACCCCTTTCTTATACATACATCTTCTTTATTTGGATTTTCTAGTTCATACATACATGGAGTAAAGTAATTAAAATGAGATAGTCCTTACATATTGATTATGTGATTTCTTCTCATGTTCTTTTACTTTTGCAGGTTGCCTGGCATTTATGTGTTAATGTAGATTGTCAATTTGATGGGCTACCACATGGATTGTGGATGGCCAGAGCTCAGAAAGCAAGTTGATTGCCTGTCATGGTCATCCTTTTAGTGGCCTGAAAAATGAGAGCACTTGTGTATGGCAACCGAGACTATCAGCTTGGTGGCTACCACATGGATCATGGATGGCCGGACCTCAGAATGTAGCTCGATCAGACTCATAGTCATCTGATTAGTTGCCTAAAAGGGAGATGGTTAGCTCAAATAATGAGCAGCAGTCTCCATTCAGCTGCAAAACTCGTGCAATCGGATGGTCAGAGATGTTCAGTCGCTGTAAAAATTCAGACGGAGAGTATGTCGAGTTTTCTCAGCCATCGCTTTCGTCGATCCTAGGAGAGTCGTCGGTTGATTCAGAAACATCCGGCCGTAATTCCACTCTGTCGGTCTGTTTTTTCGCTCTTTTACAATACACGAAGTGGTTGTCGAGGTCGAGCTCGCGTCTGGAATTTGGAGCGTCTGATAGAATTGAAGATGAATACTCTGACGAATTTATGGTCAGATCTTCAATTTCCATAAAATTTCATAATTTTTTTAGTTATTTTGTATTTATATTGTCTAAATTGATATTGTAATTTTTAGCTTTTGAGGTTCGAAAATGAAGAGCATGAAGAGAGCTACAAAAAGCTCAGGAACAGGGAGAGGAGACACGAGTATCGGCACGACTATGCCGAGGAATACGGCCCGACAACAAAGTACGGAGATGTTGTGCTCCAGCAGCGGCTGCTGATGATGAACTGCATAATCGAGGTGAGAGACTCTCGAATCACGTTTTCTTAACAATATTCTGTAAGAACCTAAAAAATTGGCTGATATGCAACTGAGTCCTATGAAGTTGTCGTTACATAGAATGGTGACTATATGAACATCACAAATAGTACAGGAATTCATCTATATTTGTCATCCCTGTTTGTAGCTGTGGGTAATTACCGATAACTAATTATCTTTGGTACAAACCTTGTCTCTTCTCTCTCTCTCTCTCTCTCTCTCTCTCTCTCTCTCTCTCTCTCTCTCTCTCTCTCTCTCTCTCTACAGTTAGGTTGAATGTCACCTTCGACATGGCTATTTTTTTCTCTATGATTTGGGTGAATGTCACCACCGACAGGCCTCTATCTCTGTCTACAATTTAGATGGTCTCTCCTTCTGTCCCTCCCTTTATTGACAGTCTAATCTTCCAAACCTTGGCAATGTCAGTGTACTCTTTCCTGTAAATTCATAGACAAAGATTAGTTGCAACAAGAATCCAAATTTTCCCATTTCTTGGTCATTGTAATTTTAATGGCACTGAGGTGGTGATTTTATTATCCAATTATTGTTGTAACTCCCACATTTCGACTTTGTTTTTATCAATTTCTTTCATTTTCCATTCCTGTTATTTTAGTAAACCAGAATGTATCAGTACTTAAATATAGCTGTTAAACTCAAATCAGGGTAAAGTCTCAGTGACTATCAATTGACAAATAGCAGATTGAATGTTATTTTAGTAAACCACCTTTTTGGTTTAATTCTATTATGAATTTTTATCGGAAACTTGAGAATTAAGCAGTGGTATTGGTGGTGAGTGTAGAAATGTTAGTCGCAATCAACTTCAGGACGAATTGGGTGGCCAATTTGGTGGACAACTAACTGGTCTCTCGACATTGTGAGTTAGTTCTCTCTTCTCATTAAAATAGCAACAATTCTTTGCCGCTTTAGCATCATGGGAAAATGTTTTCTCATTATTCTATTGTTGACAATGAGTGAAATTGCTTTTGTTGAGTTTCCTTATTCAGATACATTGTAGAAGCCCTGGAGATGCTGTTGTTGCCCATGGCAAAAGATGGTACTGAGGCTCTTGGCTCAATGGGAAATGATGCTCCTTTAGCTGTGATGTCCAACAGAGAGAAACTTACATTTGAGTATTTCAAGCAGATGTTTGCTCAGGTTACAAACCTGCCAATTGATCCGATTCGAGAGAAAATAGTCATGTGGAAGGGGACCTTACTGAAACAGTTCATGTGGAAGGCTATGTGGCAGTTTATGTGTTTTGAAAACTTTAAATAGACCATTAATTATTTTGTTGATTGTTGTCTTGATGGATGTTAAATGGGTGAAACATGTACAGGTTCAATCATTGGTTGATTATAATAAGCTTTTGTTGATAGAAACTAGATTTAGCCTCAATTATTGATAAATGATGTTAAAAATTGAATTTAGCCTCACTTGATGCCAATGAAGGATAAATCTATCTTTAGTCTCAGTTTTGCCTTAGTTACCGAAACTAAGACTACAACTCCCGTGGCTAAAGGCTTTAGCCTCGGTTGTTAAGAATCGAGGTTAAAAATAGATTTGGCTTCGGTTGGAGGCAATTGAGGCTAAAATTTGGATCTAGTCTTAGTTAGAAACAATGGAGGCTAAAATTTTGATTTAGCCTCATTTTGAGAAAACTGAAGCTAAAAAGGTTCTTTAGCCTCACTTGAAGAGCCGAGGCTATAAAAAGTCATTTTAGCCTCGGTTGCTAAAACTGAGGCTAAAGCCTTTAGCCATGGGGGTTTCAACCTCGGTTTGGATAACCGAGGCTAAAGTCTTTAGCCTCAGTTTTTAACCTTTTCAGCCACACTTTTAAGCTAAGGCTAAAGGCTTTCCCCTTTTCTTGTAGTGAATTATCACCGACGACAACCAATCTTCCATTAATGTCTTCTACATACCAAGTTTCACATGAAAGATTTAGGTCATTCAAAATGTTTTTTAAACATTGAGGTAGCTCGTTCTCTAATTAAAATTTTCTTAAGTCAACATAAATACACTTGATATTCCTAAAGATGCTGGTTGATACTACCCTAGCAAGACATAGCTAGAGACGGTTAGAAGCTCTGCGAGGCTCACCATAATATACGTGTTATCCACGCTGTTCAACTATTTTGAAAGATACATTCACGGCATGAGCTAACAAAGGAAACGGATCGAAGCTCAACTGCACCACACCACGGGAAGCAATGAGGGTGGATCTATTACCGTTGAAAACTTTCTAGGGCCTACCATTATCTTTATTTGCAATGTAATCTGTTCATAAGGTTATATAAAACTGGATGAAGGGAAAACACAAATATCAGCTTGGTCCAAAACTTCATTGGGCCATAAGAAGTTTTCAACCGTAGGCTTTCAATCCCCACTACTTCCGGTGGTGTATTACACTTGAACCTTCGATTAGGTTTTTTTTTTTTTTTTTTTTTTCGGCTCATTAACTAAAATGATGTATAAAAATAGATGAACGGCGTAGATGAAACATATACATCACGGTGGGCCTACAAAGCCTCTGACCGGACCGTCCGTATATAGCAAGGTCGTGGTGGGGGTAGTACCCAATCCGCGTCCATCTGCAGCACCTGTTCCCGGGAGAGCCTGGAACACGTAAGAGCTGCGGAGCCTATCACATTGTATATGTAAAATCTACTCCGCATATACGGTGAGAATGCTTATTTTGACCGTACATAGAAATAATCATCTATATAAAAGATAGTTATGGGCCACACCACTAATGGGAAGAATATGCAAAATTTCCCGTGAGATGTGGCCCCTTCTGAGTTCGGATCATGCTCACCATGATGGGCCAAATAGAGTAAGATCTAGATGATGGACGGTTTTGATCATCAGACAATCACAACGTGCGGCCAGAACGAGGCGACAGATGATTGCCATACCGAGTTTCCAGATTGGCAAAAGCAAGTAAAAGCAAGTCAAGGTGATTGCTTTACTTTTCAGCTTTTTACTTTTCAGCTTTACTGACCGTCTCAATTCTCAACATGGAGTCTTCTCTACTCGGTTTTGAGAGCAGATCCCCAACTTAGCTCCGCCTCTCCATCTAAGGTGATTCTTTGCTTTTCAGCTTTCACCTTCTTCTCTGCTCTAAATCATGGCAGATGCACTGATTTCTTTTGTGGTGGAGAGTTTGGGTTCCATGGCCTTGCAAGAGCTGAGGTCGTTAGTGGGTGTTAATGAAGATCTTGAAAAGCTCTCGCGTAACTTCGATTATCTTCAAGCAGTGCTCACCGACGCAGAGAAGCGGCAAGTGAAGGATAAATCGGTAAAAAGATGGTTAGGAGATCTCAAAGATGTGGTATACGACATCGACGACGTTTTAGAGGAGTGGAAGGTGGTGAACGACGGTTGCGATGATGCCACCAGCTCCGAAGATAAGAAGGTATTTGCCCACTCATTCTCACCTTTTTTCTGTTTTGCTAGAGCCAGCTTTCATGTTAAGACCAGAGATCGGATAAAAGCGATTAGTGCAAGATTAGACGAGATCAAAGAACGCAAGAATAGCTTCTCTTTCAGCGAAGTCAGGGAAGAAGGTGGAGTGGTCGAGTTGGATTCGAGGGAAACGAGTTCATTCATAGATGAAAATGAGATTTTTGGTAGGGATCGAGTTAAGGAGAGGATTGTCAGCCAGTTGGTAGAGGGCAGCAGTGATGAGGAGGGCCTCGCAGTCATTTCTATCATTGGGATGGCAGGAATTGGAAAAACCGCTGTCGCTCAATTAGTCTTCAAGGATGTTAGGGTTAAGAGGCACTTCGATAAAATGATTTGGGTGAGTTTTCCCGGAGATTTCGATGTGAGGAGGATCTATCGTGAAATCATTAATACAGGGAGATTGGATACAGGGGGAATGGTGGCATCTTTGCGATTCGATGTATCCTTGGAACGTTTGCAACGTCTTGCTGCGTTTGAGCTAGGAGATAAGCGGTTTCTGCTCGTGCTGGATGGCGTGCGCAATGTTAATGATGCCCAGTGGACAAGGCTTATGATTCCGCTCAGTGTAGCCATGAAAGAAAGTAGAATTTTAGTTACCACTCGTAACGAGCATGTCACGAAATCATTGTCCTCGCCCCTGATGTACGAACTGCAACCGTTGTCTGAGAATGATTGTTGGTCGTTGTTCAGACACAGAGCTTTCTCTGGAGGAAGAAGTGGGGATGAGCTTGTCAAGTTAGAGGCATTGGGTAGAAAAATTGTGAAAAAGTGCCAAGGAATTCCTCTCCTGTTGGACGCAATAGGAAGTGCCTTGCGCAGAAAAAGAGATGTACAGGACTGGCAGTCTGTCTTAGATGAAGCGACGGGGGATTCATTGGGTACTGATAAAATTGCATCCGTTGTTTTAGAGAGCTTCCATGATTTGCCAAAGCATTTGCAGCAATGCTTTGCTTTCTGTTCCATATTTCCAAAGGATCATTTGATAGAGAAAGACAAGCTAATCAAGTTGTGGATGGCCCATGGTTTCATTCCCCAAACGGGAAGAGGAGACATGGAGAGACTAGGTTGTTCGTATTTCAATGATTTAGTAAGGCGTTCCTTGTTTCAATACATAGAGACAGATGAAGAAGGTGATCCAAAGTATTGCATGATACATGACATGATCCATGACCTCTGCAAATCTATTATGAGTGAGTGTTTAAACATAAAAGAGGAAACGCCAAGGAGTCAGCTTGCAAAGGCTCGCCATGCCTCATGGATTTGCAATGAGGATGTAAAATCCATTCCTTCCTTCATATACATAGCCAAAAATTTGCGTACACTCATACTCATTGGATGGTCTAAAATTCCCAGTCTTTCTCATCGTTTTTTTCACAGCTTAAAACGTCTGAGAGCATTGGATTTGAGTGGAAGCGCAATAGAACGGCTCCCAAATTCTTTGCAGAACTTGAAGCTTTTGCGATACCTCGACTTGTCTGCAACCCATATACAAGAATTGCCCGAATTTGTAAGTGGCCTCTGTCTTTTGCAGACCTTAAAGCTTAATCATTGCTTTAGTCTTAGAAAACTCCCTAAAGGGATTGTGAAACTGATCAAATTAAGACATCTTGAAATCGAAGGAATCTTTTTGGACTGCTTACCAGAAGGCATGGGGAGGTTAACATCACTTCGAACCTTAACTAAGTTCATTACAGGGGGTGAGAGCGGATGTAAAATTGCAGAACTGAAAGACCTTAACCTTCTTCAGGGGAAGCTAGAAATAACATGCTTAAACAGAGTAGCAAGTACAGATGAAGCTAACGAGGCAAAATTGGAGAACAAGCAGAACATCCAGACCTTGAAATTGTCATGTAAGTCAGGGATATGTTATGAAACACAGACAGAAAATGAGGTGGAGCAGGTGGAGGGTGTGTTTGAAGCCCTTCGACCCCCTCCAAACCTAAGAGATCTTACCATGTCAGAATACATTGGTCGCCAATTCCCAAGTTGGCTGGGAGATTGTTCACTGTATTCCAATCTTACCAAGATGCAATTATCAGATTGCAAATGCAGACAGATGCCAGCGCTTGGGAAACTGCCGTCCCTTAAATGGCTTAAGATAGAGGCCATGTTTGACGTTAGACGGGTGGGCAGCGAGTTTTTTGGGAACAGCCATGATGGGGTAACCGGAACATTCCCCAAATTAGAGATTCTTATCTTCCTAAGTATGGAAATTTGGGAGGAGTGGAAGTTGAATGTGGGAGCTGGATCATTCCCATCTCTCTTTCAATTACGCATATCGTCCTGCAAGAAGTTAAAGGCACTGCCAGAACTGCAACACGTCATTTCACTTCAGGAACTCAAAATCGAATATTGTCCAATCCTAAGCAGTCAATGCCAGAAGGTGGTAGGAGCAGATTGGAACAAGATAGCCCACGTCCCCAACATCACCATTGATGGGAGGAAAATCCAATGAGAGGAAATCTTTGGAAGTGCAGGATTGCAAGGTAAGACTCTCTCTCTCTCTCTCTCTCTCTCTCTCTCTCTCTCTCTCTCTCTCTCTCTCTCTCTCTTGTTTCTAATCTTTTTCTTGGTGTTGCAGGCAGATGAATCTCAGGACGTTCTTTCCTTTCTTCCATACGGATGTTGTAGATCGACCAATCAAGGGTAACTCCAAGGTTCCTCCTATGTTCGAGTTGTCCATTCCCTTTCTTGGTGGAGCCAACTCTCCCTCTCCCTCCCTCCCTCTCTCTGTCTCTGTTTTATTTTATTTTGTTCTCCTTAGACATCAAGTATCCCTTTTAAGATTGTCTAAGTCTCTCCGTTTTATTTTATTTTGTTCTCCTTAGACACCAAGTATTCCTTCTAAGATTGTCTAAGTATCTACGCTCAGCTTTCCTTGTATCTATGCATAATACATTTTAATTGGATTTCATCTGTGATTATAATATGCTCACATTTTCATTTTTAATAATGCTAAGGTGATTTGAGCAAATTGTGTGGGTCTCTTGTCAGCGAAAGGTAACCAGGCTGGCCTGCTTTAATTTCAATTTTCTACATGGTGAATGTTGATCGTCAACCATTTTTTATTTTATTTTTACTGATTTTTTGACGGCCATGATCAGAGATGGATAGGATCACGCTATCAACGTTTATTAAAAACCGCCTGCCATCAATGGCGAGGACAAATAGATGAACGAACCCAAACTAACAGGTCAGCCAGCCACGTGTACTGTGTAACTTGTTCACTCCCCAAGTGCAGGGTTGTGATGTAGTAATAAACTCGGTAAGACCGAGGTCGAATCCACAGGGACTGATACCTGTACGTTACCTGAAACCAAGTAGAACTAGAACTAGAACTAGACTAAGATGCGATCTAAACAAAATAGAATTTGAGAAATAATTGTGGAATAATTATCTAAAACTTTAAGAAATTCTGAGGAAGGAAACTAGGGATTCAGAGGATCCACTTGTAGAGATCAGGGAGATCTTATGCCTGCACCAAGGATTCAAACTGAACTTGATCTGGTTTTCAAGAGATGAAAAGTATAGAATTAGAATGGATTCCATCATCTAACCATGCCCAGGAGACAGAGCAAACAACAGAATTAGACTAATTACCAACCAATCAACAATGCATGAAAGTTAGGAAGGATTCCGCCACCCGACCATGCCCAGGGGACTATGGTGAACAACAGGGTTTCCTGACGTCATGAGCATCAAAAGGAAGAAAGAGATACTCAAAATCATCGCAGATCCATTGTAATTTCAGTCACAACAAACCCTTAAAAATAACTGAAAGTACCCTTTTTAATTTGAACAAAAATCAATATCAGTCCATCTAAACAATAGGCACCAGCAAAGTTTCTCCCTTCAGACTACAAGCTTCACCCCTTAGCCCTAGCTAAGGGGTTTAGCCACACATTAATGGGCTAAACAAAACAAGTGATAATAGAGAAAAGAAAAAAAAGAACGAGAAGAAAAACAAAACTAAAAAAAACTTTCCTGTCTTCTCTATTTCTTCTCTGTTTCTTCTCTCAAACCCAACCTCTTGCTCACGTCTACCTGCCTCCAGCCACTGCTGTCTAGCCTCCAAACCGAGCCTCTCTCTTGGCGTCTCCACCCAGCAACCAGCCTCCAACTTCCAGCTCCCGCTGATCCCGTTCCAGCCTTTTTTCTCCCCCTTAACCCAAACCGAGACCTCTCCTTTTATCTTTCTTCTCACCTCCCTGCTGTGGAGTCCCTGCAGGACTCGGCTGCAGAAGCTGGAGACTCCTGTATGTAGAGCAGGAGGTCCGTGCGAAAGGCCGGAGTCCGTGGACGAGTTGGTTGCGGAGACGTCTTCACGCACAGCAGCCTAACTCGGAGTCTCCTCCTCTTCTTCTTCTTTGCTTTCCTTCCAAAAGGACAACGTCCTCTGGGAGCTTTCTGGCCCACCTACATGATGAACGGTTCAGATTAGCTGTCCGACCTCGCCCAAGGGCGTACAATCCGCCGTAAAAATCGGACGGCTTCCGGTTGCGAAAATAGGGTAGCGTCATTGACGCTGTGACGATGGTGGGCCCCATTTCACTGTCTTTTTGAAAAATCCGAGCCGTCCACTACGTTCTACTCGAAAAATCAGGTGGGAAGCACTACTTTTGGATTAAATTCCATGTGACCCACGTTATCTTTCAAGTCACCGTTAATCATCCGTTTTAACAGCTGAAATCCACTCTCCATTACCTTCCGAGATTACGCCACCTAGGCGATGTTCACGCCCACCCTCTTGATACAATGGACGGTTCGGATCATCACTCCAGGTGTCGAGTGGGCCCCACTGAGGAGGACCGGCGGACGACAGCGAAAACGCTGTTGCGTTTTTTTTTTTTTTTAAAATCTGAGTTTGAGTCGGTCAGCGCCTGCTGACCGACTTTGAATGCACGGGTGCACAGCTGGTGCACGTGATTGCTATGCACATTCATCACCGGCGGGGCCCCACAGAGATATCCGCTCCGTCCATCAGTTTTGTCAGCTCATTTAAACTGTTGAGACCAAAAATGGAGAATATCCAGATATCAGGTGGGCCCCACTTAAGGATTTAAGGGGCTGATCTGTCCGTTGGGCCACTTTCACAGTGATCCAGGGGCTGAAATTTTACGTGTACGGTTTATTTATGGTCCTCAAGCCACGTGTGAAGTTTCGAACTGATCAGATGGTGGGAACCCTATGATCTTGCATTCTGGACACTTTTCAGGCCACTTGAGCTTCGATTCCTCGATTTCCGCGGACCCCTGGTGTATAATTTCGTCGCTCTTGGTCTTCTAGAGTCCGTCCCATGCTTTAGTGTCATCAGATCGGTAAATCCATGCTTTTTAGTGTCCTTTCTCAGTCCAAGCTCATGAAGACGCCCTGCATCACAAATTCAATTAAATTAGGCTATTAAACGGTGTCATGCTTGTAAATCCATGCAATAAATGGGTCTGATATGCAATATTTGACCCTCAACACAACCCCCAACCAGCATTTTGCTAGTCCCGAGCAAAGTATGCGAAAAATAAGTTGAGAATTACAGGAGAATTTCTATGAACTCGAGTGATTTTGGAAAACAATCTAGATATTCAGAATTCAACAATTCATGAATGTTGGGCCTTACTCTCTCCTAGACTCAAACACACGATAAACTTCATTCAAAGTATTAGTCCCTTAATTAGAAATAATCCTAAACATTGAGTTCCACAGATGTAAAGTGTAATCCCAACTTTCAACATTAATATTCAATTCTTTATTTCAGGATATCGTTGGTAATCAACAAGAGAATTCATAATAACCAAAGCTTGCCTCAAAGATCATCTTTTCATTCCTTCAGCTTTTTTCTTTTTTTCTTTTTTAAAGACTAAAAACCAAGAAGGGGAATGAAGTCCACACTTATAGGGAGCAAACCTATAGTAAAGATTCTTTGCCTAACCTTTTCAACGGTATCTCTTCCTTTTAATTGATCTTGACGGGCAATTGTTCAAGTTGGTTCCTTCTATGCTTACTGATCACCAAATTAACCCATCAGTTTCAAACTGAAATCTTAATGTGTAAGCGAGATGTGACATGTGAAATCATGACTCAATCAATGTTTACAACTTCTAATCATGGATTAATAATTAAACTTAACTGTGAAATCTAACGAGCAACTGAATCCAAGAGCAGTAAATCACCAACATTCCATATCCTGTAATTCTAAATCAAAGATGGTCATCCAATCACTTTGAATTCACCAGAAAGTCCAGAAAAAATTTAAAAATTTTCACAATTTTTGCTCAAGAAAATACTGATTAGGTAACCTAATCTCCCACCCCCAACTTAAAAGCTACATTGTCCTCAATGTAAAGGATATGAGTATGGAATGCGCATAGGACAACAAAAGTAAAGAAAGAGTGAAGGGAAGATAGTACCTGGATGATGAATCGTGAGAGACTTTCCAAGAGATCGCAGCATGGAATCCGGTCAGCACGAGAGAGAAAGTGACACAGAACTAACAAAAATAAAATCCTACCTATACCACTTTCGCAGGTGCTCTCGATTGCATTTAGCGCATGCAACAAGCCTTTAAACCCCTAGGTTACCCCTAGTGGACGAGTTGTAGTCTCGTGAGGGTTTGCAGTAATGTTACCCACAAACATTGAACTGACTAATGAAAAAAATGACATGAAATGAAGAACTGGGTTGCCTCCCAGGAGCGCTAAGTTTACCGTCTTTAGCCAGATAAAGAAAGCAACTACCCTAGTCCTAAGAAAACAGGAAACTTACCTATACCTCCATCAGACTAGGAGATTAATCCTGGTAAACAGGATCAGCCAGAGGCATGGACATGTCCTCTGAATCAAATTTCTCGACAAATGGTTTCAATCGATGTCCATTGACTTTAAACACCTTGCCATTGTCGGGATCTCTTATCTCAACGGCCCCATGCGGAAAAACAGTGACAACAATATAAGGACCGGTCCAACGAGATCGAAGCTTACCCGGAAAGAGATGTAATCGAGAATTGTACAAAAGGACCTTCTGACCAGGCGTGAATGATTTTCGCGAAATGTGTTGGTCATGAAATGCTTTCATCTTGTCCTTGTAAATTCTCGAATTATCGTATGCATCATTCCGGATTTCTTCAAGTTCATTCAATTGAAGTTTGCGTGGCGAGCCAGCGTTGTCCAGATTGAAATTAAGATTTTTGATCGCCCAGTACGCTTTATGTTCCAACTCCACAGGCAAGTGACAAGCTTTCCCATAGACAAGTCTAAAGGGAGACATTCCAATAAGGGTTTTAAAGGCAGTACGGTATGCCCATAAGGCATCGGTCAATCGGATTGACCAATCCTTACGATCTGGGTTAACCGTTTTTTTCAAAATGTGTTTAATCTCCCTATTGGAAATCTCAGCTTGTCCACTTGTCTGCGGATGGTATGGGGTGCTCACCTTATGAGAGATACCGTATTTCTTCATTAAGCTCTCGAATGGTCTATTACAAAAATGTGAGCCCCCATCACTAATGATGGCTCGAGGCGTTCCGAATCGAGAAAGGATGTTCTCTTTCAGGAATTTAATGACCGTGCGATGGTCATTCTTTCGACACGGAATCGCTTCAACCCATTTAGTGACATAATCCACGGCGAGCAAAATATACAGATTTCCAAACGATTGGGGGAATGGTCCCATGAAATCGATGCCCCAGCAATCAAATGCTTCAATGATAAGGATGGGATTCAAAGGCATCATATTTCGACGGGACAATGCTCCCAATTTCTGACAACGCTCACAAGCCTTGTAAAACTCATGAGTGTCCCTAAACATAGTGGGCCAATAAAGCCACACTGCAGAATCTTGGTCGTGGTCTTTTTAGCAAAAAAAAGTGACCACCACAGGTCTGTGAGTTACAAAAGGAGATAAAACTCTGATGCTCATCGTCTGGCACACATCTCCTTAGAATTTGGTCTAGGCAATATTTAAATAAATATGGATCGTCCCAGAAAAAGTTGCGCACCTCAGTAAAGAATTTCTTCTTATTTTGTACAGTCCAATGTGTCGGTATGAAACCTGTGGCAAGATAATTAGCAATATCAACGAACTAAGATTAATGGGAGACTCTAAACAGTTATTCATCAGGGAACATGTCATTGATATGGGTCAACTCAAGAGAATCAGAGGTATTAAGGTGAGAAAGGTGATCGGCCACTACGTTCTCTACTCCCTTTTTTATCTTTAATTTTCAAATCAAATTCTTGGAGTAGAAGGATCCATCTTATTAGGCGGGGCTTAGAATCATTCTTAGAAAGAAGATACTTAAGTGCCACATGATCTGTATAGATAATGATCTTGAATCCGATCGGTAGGACCTAAATTTGTCCAAGGCGAACACTACGGCTAAGAGTTCCTTTTCCGTAGTCGAGTAGTTCACTTGGGCAGATTTAGAGTCTACTTGCGTAGTGAATGACGTAGGGCTTCTTGTCTTTTCTCCGGCCTAGACCGCCCCAAGAGCATAATCAAGCGTCGCACATAAGCTCAAAAGGAAGGTTCCAGTCGGGTGGCTGCATGATAGGTGCAGTGGTTAATGTGCCTTTAAGCTTGGTGAAAGCTTCCTGGCATTGCTCAGTCCACTCATACGGAACATCCTTTTGAAGAAGATTACATAATGGACGAGAGAGGAGACTAAAGTCCTTTATGAATCGCCTGTAAAACCCTGCGTGTCCTAAGAAGGATCGCACGTCTCTGATGTTTTTGGGTGGAGGTAGGTTAGAGATAAGATCGATTTTTGCCTTATCTACCTCGATTCCTTTGGCCGAGATGATATGCCCAAGGACAATTCCCTTCTGAACCATGAAATGACACTTCTCCCAATTAAGTACCAGGTTCTTTTCTTCACATCTTTTCAGCACACATTTAAGACTTTCCAAGCACTTGCTGAAAGATGGACCGTAAACAGAGAAATCGTCCATGAAGACCTCTAGATATTGCCCCACCATGTCAGAAAAGATACTAAGCATACATCGCTGAAAGGTGGCAGGGGCATTACATAGTCCGAATGGCATCCTTCGATAGGCAAAGGTGCCGTAGGGACATGTAAATGTGGTCTTTTCCTGGTCTTCAGGGGCTATCTCTATCTGGTTATAGCCCGAATACCCGTCAAGAAAACTGTAATAGGAATGACCAGCTAACCTTTCCAGGATCTGATCAATGAATGGTAAAGGAAAGTGGTCTTTCCTCGTGACGGTATTTAACTTCCTGTAGTCAATGCACATTCTCCAACCAGTAGTGACTCTAGTTGGCACGAGTTCATTATTAGCATTGGCTACGATGGTGATTCCAGACTTCTTAGGAACCACTTGAGTTGGACTCACCCACTGACTGTCAGATATAGGGTATATAATACCCACGTCCAGTAGTTTAAGAACCTCGGCTTTAACCACTTCCTTCATATTTGGATTTAGTCTACGTTGTGGTTGCCGAGCGGTTTTTGCATTATCCTCAAGATATATGTGGTGAGTACAAATCGAGGGATCGATTCCTTTGAGGTCCGCTATCGTCCATCCCAGGGCTCCTTTATACTCAATGAGAGTAGATATAAGCATACTCTCCTGTTCTTTCTCCAGGTGGGCAGAGATCACCACCGGGTATGTCTCATCTTAACCCAAATATGCATATTTCAAATCAGAGGGCAACAGTTTTAGGTCAAGCTTCGGCGGCTTGAGGTTAGACGGTAGAGGCACTACATCAGTTTGTGGTAATTCTTCAAATTGTGGCCTCCATCGGTTAACTTCAAGTACCGGTGCAGTATTAAGCAAGGCGCACGTCTCCCTAATCATGTCATCATCAAAATCATGGGAGTGGGCCAGGCACGTCTCTAGATGGTCGGAGGATAAGGTCAGAGGTGTCGTATCTTCCACGAAAGAGTCAATCATGTTAATGTCGTGGAAATCGTCATCATCCTCTGAGTTGCTGCCGTTATTGAAAAAAATGTTTGACTCCAATGTCAAATTTCCAAAAGACATAGTCATGATACCATTCCTACAATTGATAATTGCATTTGACGTGGCAAGGAATGGGCGACCAAGAATGACGGGAATCTGAGTGCTCATGTTATTGATGGGTTCGGTGTCCAGGATGATAAAGTCTACAGGGTAGTAAAATCTATCAACTTGGACCAACACATCCTCAATTATCCCTCTTGGTACACGAACAGAGCGATCGAAGTTGTAGTGTGGTTAGGGTGGGTTTTAATTCACCCAAACCTAACTATTTGTATACCGAGTAGGGAATCAGATTGACGCCCGCTCCTAAGTCAAGAAGTGCGTGATCAATTCGATGGTTCCCGATTACACATGATATGGTTGGGCTACCGGAATCCTTGAATTTCTGCACGTCTTGCTTCAGGATGGCACTCACTTTCTCAGTCAAGAAGATTTTCTTTTGAATAATTTTCCGTCGCTTGGTCGTGCGTAAGTCTTTTAGGAATTTGGCATATGAAGGTATCTGTTTAACGACATCAAGTAGAGGAATGTTGACTTTCACTTGTTTCAACACCTCTAGGATATCCCGAGAGTTAGAGAGAGGTTTTGGTGAAACCAACCGTTGGGGAATGGAGCAACTGGCTTCTCTAAAAGTTCCGGTTCCACTTTTTGTGGGGCATCACTGGATCCATCATTGTTGTCCTCTTCTGGTTCTTGAGGCTTTTCGGGCCTAACCGTAAGAGTATTATCAATGATCTTCCCACTCCTAAGAGTGGTGATGGATTTAGCATGCCCCATCTGATTTGAAGAGCTGGGATCATTATTCTCGTACTGCGGTTTAGGATTGGGGAGAGGTTGTGTAGGAAGCATCCCCTTTTCTATAACCGTCATACGAGAATCTATCTTTTGCATAAAATCTGTAATTCCCCGCATTGCTTGAGCCGGCTCTTGTATGGGATTTTGAACCGGTTCCTCTTGAGGTTTCACTTGATTTGGATTTTGATTGAAGAAACCTGGAGGAGTCGCCGTTTGTCCATTCCTCCAACTAAAGTTTGGATGATTTTTCCAGCCAGGATTGTATGTGTTGGAGTTAGGTCCAGTAAAAGGTCTTTGATAGTTATTTACGGCATTGGCTTGTTCATTCAACACTCCTCGAAAGGCGGTATTGTAGGACAGTTTTAATTGTGTGAATGTTGCAATCACAGATGCCGCAAACAATTTCATTGACCTTATCCTTCTTTCCTTCCATGGCCTCAACTTTCCTTATGAGCATAGTCACTTTACACTTGAGATCATCCTCTTCTTTCAAGAGATATAATCCACCTTTCTCCTTTGATTGAGTTGGCCTAGACGTGGTGTTCGACTTTGGGTAATAGTCCCAAGATTGTGTTTTTTCAGCCAAACTGTCGAGGTAGTCCCATACCTCGTTGACATCTTTATTAATGAATTCTCCATTACACATTGTCTCGACCATTTGGCGCATGGAAGATGTCAGTCCATCGTAGAAAAAATTTGTAATGCGCCACGTTTCAAATCCGTGTTGTGGGCATGAACTGACCAAATCGTTGAACCTTTCCCAACATTGGAAAAATGTTTCATCTTCCTTTTGGGCAAAGTTCATGATTGCTTTTCTGAGGGTAATCGTTTTATGATGTGGGAAGAATTTTTTTATGAATTCCCTCTGCATGTCGTTCCATGTGCCAATGGATCTAGGACGTAGTGAATGTAACCACGTCTTAGCTTTCTCTTTTAAGGAAAAAGGAAAGAGTTTCACTCTGATCTTCAGATACATTAGGAAAACATAATGTAGCTATTATTTCATCGAACTCTTTCAATGTAAATATGGACTTTCGATTCAAGTCCATGGAATTTGGGAAGGAGTTGGATAACTCTGGCTTGATGTCCATTTGTCTGTGTTTTCGGGAAAAATCATGCATGAGGGCGTACTCACTCCCGCCGGTTGTAGAAAATCTCGTAAAGTACGAGGCGGGGGTGCCTGTTGCACCTCATTCTCATCTTGGGTATCCTCCACCCTGGGTGGAAGTAGAGGAGGTTGGTGTTCAGCCATAACTTCAGTTAACTTAGGGGATTTCGAGCGGTGTCTAATCCTGCGATGGATAGTCAACCCCTCAACCACTCCTCCTTCAGTCAAGAGACGTCGAGTGTCGTCACGGGCCCACTTGGGCATGAAAAACACTCGCAGCCCTCGATTAAAAACCTAATCCTAAGAAAGGAAAAGAAAATCTAGAAAGAAAGAGAGAGTTGGAAAGAAATTACCAAATTGGAGTCCTAAGTGAAAAACCTGCAAAATAAAACAAAAATAAGTTAGATTCTTAAAAAGAGAAGAATGATACTTTAAAAGAAAAATAACAGTAACTTAATTTCTAAAAGAAGGTATTCTTTAAAGAAAAGCGGAAATTTCTAAAGTAAACTAAGAAAGTCCTATACTAGAAAGTAAATTACTAAAAGAGAATTAAAAAAATAGAAAGTAGGGAAGGAGTGTACCAAAATAGAGATTTCTATCTTAACGGCCTACAAAATAGGAAGGTTAATTTCTAAACAAAAATTCTAAAAATAAATTAAGAAACAAAATTAGATTCTAAAAGTGTTAGAATTAGAAAGTTACTAAAATTTAAACCTTAATTCTAAAAATATGAAAAAGTAGAGAGATTAGGAATGAATTACCAATGTAGAAACTTATGTCCAGATCCTATAAAACAGGAAACAAGTTAGTTTTGAACTCAAATAAAAATAAATAAATAAATAAAAACTAAGGTTAGTAAAATCCTAATCTTAAACTAATCCTAAAACCAATTAATTTCAGAAAATCGTAACCGTCAGTCCCCGGCAACGGCGCCAAAAACTTGTTCACTCCCCAAGTGCAGGGTTGTGATGTAGTAATAAACTCGGTAAGACCGAGGTCGAATCCACAGGGACTGATACCTGTACGTTACCTGAAACCAAGTAGAACTAGAACTAGACTAAGATGCGATCTAAACAAAATAGAATTTGAGAAATAATTGTGGAATAATTATCTAAAACTTTAAGAAATTCTGAGGAAGGAAACTAGGGATTCAGAGGATCCACTTGTAGAGATCAGGGAGATCTTATGCCTGCACCAAGGATTCAAACTGAACTTGATCTGGTTTTCAAGAGATGAAAAGTATAGAATTAGAATGGATTCCATCATCTAACCATGCCCAGGAGACAGAGCAAACAACAGAATTAGACTAATTACCAACCAATCAACAATGCATGAAAGTTAGGAAGGATTCCGCCACCCGACCATGCCCAGGGGACTATGGTGAACAACAGGGTTTCCTGACGTCATGAGCATCAAAAGGAAGAAAGAGATACTCAAAATCATCGCAGATCCATTGTAATTTCAGTCACAACAAACCCTTAAAAATAACTGAAAGTACCCTTTTTAATTTGAACAAAAATCAATATCAGTCCATCTAAACAATAGGCACCAGCAAAGTTTCTCCCTTCAGACTACAAGCTTCACCCATTAGCCCTAGCTAAGGGGTTTAGCCACACATTAATGGGCTAAACAAAACAAGTGATAATAGAGAAAAGAAAAAAAAGAACGAGAAGAAAAACAAAACTAAAAAAAACTTTCCTGTCTTCTCTATTTCTTCTCTGTTTCTTCTCTCAAACCCAACCTCTTGCTCACGTCTACCTGCCTCCAGCCACTGCTGTCTAGCCTCCAAACCGAGCCTCTCTCTTGGCGTCTCCACCCAGCAACCAGCCTCCAACTTCCAGCTCCCGCTGATCCCGTTCCAGCCTTTTTTCTCCCCCTTAACCCAAACCGAGACCTCTCCTTTTATCTTTCTTCTCACCTCCCTGCTGTGGAGTCCCTGCAGGACTCGGCTGCAGAAGCTGGAGACTCCTGTATGTAGAGCAGGAGGTTCGTGCGAAAGGCCGGAGTCCGTGGACGAGTTGGTTGCGGAGACGTCTTCACGCACAGCAGCCTAACTCGGAGTCTCCTCCTCTTCTTCTTCTTTGCTTTCCTTCCAAAAGGACAACGTCCTCTGGGAGCTTTCTGGCCCACCTACATGATGAACGGTTCAGATTAGTTGTCCGACCTCGCCCAAGGGCGTACAATCCGCCGTAAAAACCGGACGGCTTCCGGTTGCGAAAACAGGGTCATTGACGCTGTGACGATGGTGGGCCCCATTTCACTGTCTTTTTGAAAAATCCGAGCCGTCCACTGCGTTCTACTCGAAAAATCAGGTGGGAAGCACTACTTTTGGATTAAATTCCATGTGACCCACGTTATCTTTCAAGTCACCGTTAATCATCCGTTTTAACAGCTGAAATCCACTCTCCATTATCTTCCGAGATTACGCCACCTAGGCGATGTTCACGCCCACCCTCTTGATACAATGGACGGTTCGGATCATCACTCCAGGTGTCGAGTGGGCCCCACTGAGGAGGACCGGCGGACGACAGCGAAAACGCTGTTGCGTTTTTTTTTTTTTTTAAAATCTGAGTTTGAGTCGGTCAGCGCCTGCTGACCGACTTTGAATGCACGGGTGCACGGCTGGTGCACGTGATTGCTATGCACATTCATCACCGGCGGGGCCCCACAGAGATATTAATGAGAAATCCGTTCCGTCCATCAGTTTTGTCAGCTCATTTAAACTGTTGAGACCAAAAATGGAGAATATCCAGATATCAGGTGGGCCCCACTTAAGGATTTAAGGGGCTGATCTGTCCGTTGGGCCACTTTCACATTGATCCAGGGGCTGAAATTTTACGTGTACGGTTTATTTATGGTCCTCAAGCCACGTGTGAAGTTTCGAACTGATCAGATGGTGGGAACCCTATGATCTTGCATTCTGGACACTTTTCAGGCCACTTGAGCTTCGATTCCTCGATTTCTGCGGACCCCTGGTGTATAATTTCGTCGCTCTTGGTCTTCTAGAGTCCGTCCCATGCTTTAGTGTCATCAGATCGGTAAATCCATGCTTTTTAGTGTCCTTTCTCAGTCCAAGCTCATGAAGATGCCCTGCATCACAAATTCAATTAAATTAGGCTATTAAACGGTGTCATGCTTGTAAATCCATGCAATAAATGGGTCTGATATGCAATATTTGACCCTCAACATAACTGTGGGGAGTTTTGTGGTCATGTCAGGGCTAGGATCACCACCACGTGTCACCCCATCTCAGCTGGCACCCAGAGGTAGCTAGACCACTGTAAATACTATTGCTTGCCAAATTGACGTCCCTGGCTTAAGATATACCTGAAATGCATGAAATGAGAAAGGTGGGCAGTGAGTTTGTGTGAACAGTCTGGGGTCGCAGGAGCATTCCACTAATTAGAGATTCTTCTCTTTGAATAATTAAACATTTGGTGGGAGTGGGAACTGACTGCGGAAGTGGTATCAATCCCATCTCTCTTTCAGTCATGTAGCCCTGTAGCACTCTAGAACATCACTTCATTTCAAGAATTCAAAATTAGAGATTATCAAATCTTCGTTATTGCCATTAGGAGTTCTAATCCCATTAGATTCTTGCCCGGCCAAGTAGAACGATGGAGGGAAGAGAATGAAACAATAAGAGAAAGATCACTGTCTTCCTCAAGTGATTAAAAGCTTGGATCCACAAGTAGAGTTCTTGAGTCTACAAGAAAATAAGAGTAAAAAATTCAGATATTTTATTGAATAATGTATGTTTGATTACTCTATTACACTATTAATAAACAACACGACATCCTAATTTAAAATTATCCAAAATAGTAAAATGCTTACTCTATTTCAAAGTTACCTAAAATAGTAAAACTCTTCTAAAGCTTAATTTGTCAAAGATAGAAAGTTTTAAATTAACGTTATCAAATGATTTCTAGCATTATTATGGACAACATTTTTTAAAGACAAAAATCCTAGAAGTACTCTAAAAATAAGGAGATATGATATAAACACAAATTATTAAAAATATATTTTTTTATTTTTTATTTTTTATATTTTTAATTTTTTTTTGTGAAATCGTAATTTTGTAGCGAAAGGATGTGTTTCTTCACAAGATAGACAAACACCATATGCTATAGGAGTCGGTTGATCTGGATGGCTTGTTACATAAAGATCGATAGATTGTACGTTTTGTAACAATACCTGGATCAAAAGTTACGGCTAATTTACAGGCCAGATGTCGAATGGCAATTTCTCCATACCTGGAGTGAATTTCTTCAATATAGACATGCCTAGGCCCAGTTATATCATGCTCTATGTAGGTTTGAGCCTGGATCTAATGAAGTACTTCCACTTTCATTTGGGCTTCTTTTAGTCCAACCATACTAAAAATGTATCTGCAGCACGTCCTACATCATAGAAGAGGTTTATACCACCTATCTTCCTTAGTATCTACTCTCCCTTCCTGTATTCCTCGTTTTGCATCTCTCTCTCTCTCTCTCTCAATTTACTTGAAAGGCATGTATTCCTTCCGAGAATGTCTAAGAATCTAACCTCAGTTTTTCTTGAGTCAATGCACAATATATAGTCTTTAATAATATTTTATAAGCGATTATATTATGCTCATCTTTTTATTTTTTAAACTAATACTATAGTGATTTGCATAAATTGTTAGAGAAAAGTAACAACGCTTGCAAGGAGTCTCCTACTTTGGGTCGGGCTTAGGCTAGGTTCTCATGCTTGAGGATCGGTTGAGACCTAAAATTCAAGGTTGCTTATTTATAGTGGTACAGCTCGTTAGGCTTTTCAATGGCATTTTTGTAATACATCCCACATATCTACAGTATCACAAACCTAGTGTGGCTCACCTTGTGAAGGACTTAGATCTTGCACAAAATGAGTGACCTGGGCTCGAGCCTGCTTCGTTTTGGGCCGTAAGGGCTTGTAAGGTTTAGTTTGGGGGATGGTCTTGGACAGACATGGCCCATTGACCACCTTACCATTCCTGCATCTTTGCAAAGAATACACACCTTCACAAATCTAACAATACGGCCCATCGTTTAATAACCCAAAGGGTTGTTATGTTGTTTCCATGTTTCAAAAGATCACGTCTGTTAGACAATCCTAATAAAGCGGTAAATGTTGAGTGCCAGCCATTTTTTTATTTATTATTTATTAATTTTTCTACTGATGTTGTAGAGGGAATGGATAGGATCACCCCATCAATGCCTATTTGACCCACATGCCATCCATGGAGACAACTATTAGATGGACGGACTCAAACAAAAGTCACCCTATCATGGGTACTGTGAAGAGTTTGTTTGGCCCACATCCGCACTAGGATCAGCACCATACACAGGTGGGGGGCAGAATCCCATGGTGGGGCCCACTTAGGACCGGCTTTGATATGATGATTTGGCCTGTGTATTGGCACGAGTGCAGTAGCAAGATTACCACCCACCGGGCACATGTTCCATCATCGGCTTATCCAATCAGGCCAAGCCCACTAATCCAAAACCCTGACACAAACAGAGTTGTGCTAGCCATTGACAGCAGCATACGACTTTTGGTCGACCGTTGGTAATATATTATCGAAAAATATGGTATATTCCTCCGAACCACGAGCTATGTTTTTTTCTCGGGACCACTCAGCTGCAGATCAAAGGGATGGAAACTTTTTGATCCTGGGATATTTTCATGAAATCACCCATCCATGGTGGGGACTATGCCCTACTCAACTTGACCAGATTCCTACCATGGAAAGGAGAAAAACTCTTATCTAGTCATGATTCTGTCACAACCGGAGTAAACCCGATTCGATAAAACTCAGTAAAACTTAACAAACTCAACTCAACTTGCCACAACTAGACACTATTGATACATTATGTATACTTTAGAATATTTAATAATAATGAAAAAACTCAAAAATTGGTATGTTTTTTTGAGAAACTCGCCTGTGTTGTTTACTCAACAACGTGTAAGTCGAGTTTAGTTTAGGTCTTTTTAAATTATTGAAGGTCATAAGATCAATGATCAGATCACCAAAAATACTGGCCCACCTGGACTATTGGACGTAAATGGGCCGGGATGCTGTGATGGACTTTTATGCCAAGCCAACCATATTGCATTGGGTTTGGGCTTCAAGTTTTAGGCGCGTGGTCCTGAAAAAAATGGAATTGTTGCATTGTTTCCATATTTCAAAGATCACATGGTGTAGAGCGGTCACAGACACTTTCATGACAAAGATGGACAGGAGAAGGCTTAATGGTAGGTGGAAATAATCTGGAAGGTTAGAACTTTAAAATAGTCATATCTTGCAAACCAAGATGAGTTTTTCGACATATCATATATGATTTTGCAGTAAGAGAAGCTACTTTACCCAACGAACCCCACTATGCCAGGTTGCCAATGCCGGATTTGTGAGACTCCATCAGATCAATGGTCAAAAGTTCAATTTATTTTCATTTTTATTATAACTAGTAATCTTTAGTTAAGTATAACTTTTGATCCTTTGAGTTGCAGAAGTCATACACAACATGAAAAGCGCTTCAAAGAATTAGGAGAATAATGTTCTTAGTCCAAATTAGACACTTCCTATTTTTGGAAAAAAAAAATGAACTCTAGTAGGAATGGAGGCCGATTATAAATAGTAAATTTTATATTTATAGTAAGTCACATTTTGAGGGTGTTTGAGTTGGAGTTTGAGTCTAAAACTTTGTCCTAGTTTAGATCTCATTATTTAAGGATTGTAATTTCATTTTTATCATCAATCAATTTATTTCAAATTTATTAGAAATTATTTCTACTTTTATTCATTGTGGATTCGAGGAAGCTTAGTGAGTCCAGAGAGCTCCGTGAATTCGGAGTAGATATTCCATAAGGAAGACGGTGATCAATCTCATCGCATCCCTCCCTGCATCATCACACCTGTTAGACAATCCTAGCCACAAGTTCTTTCACTGAAGTGGTGATTGTTAAGTGCCAGCCATTATTTGTTTTCTACTGATGTTTTTGAATAGAATCACCTAATCAGTGTATATTTGAACCAGCTACCATCCATGTCAAGAACTCCTAGATGGATGGGCTCAAACAAAAAGTCACCCTGTCACGTGTACTGTGAATAGTCTGTTTGGCCCACATCCGATTGAGTATCAGAACCAAGTCCACCCGCAACGTACACTTGTGGGGGTCCAGAATCCCATGGTAGGACCATCTAGGACCGGCTTCAATCTGAACATTTGGCATGTGTATTAGCACGAGTGCACCAGTAAGATTACCACCCACCAGGGACATGTTACACCATTAGTTGATCCAGACAGGCCTAGCCGTTAACAACAGCATACAATGGACCATGTCCAGACCATTGATCATATATTAGCCATCATGAATGAGAACCCATATTCTTTTCAGTGAAAGCTCATGTCATCGGTCTCCTCGTCATTGGATCCCACATTCTTAGGTGTGATTCTGTGATTCACCACCGGCATCACCCTAAGATCAGCACGATTGCGAATTCCAGGACTTACTAGAGGTAGATCATCGCCACAAACATAGAGTTTCCCTAAGGCCTCTATCAAGCGGTCGAGAGCAGCCTACAACTCTTGCATGCCTAGCCGATTCTCCTGCCACGCCACCTCGAAAGCCGCTACTGTTACATGATAATTCCCTAGAGCACCGTCCATGGGACTGTTGCCCGGTCCATTATTAGAAGTCATCGATCCGAGGAAAAGCCTATCTCTGATACCAAACTGGCCTGGGGAAGGGTGTGATGAGGACGATCATTGTCTTCCTCGAACGATAAACAACTCGAATCTAAACATTCTCTTGAATCCACAAGCGAAGTTCTTGAATCCATGAGAGAAATAGGAAAATTTTAAGAAATTTTATTAAAAAGCTATAAAAAAAATAAATGAGTTTGCATGCTTAAATATTCTTAAATAAACCCTAAGACACAATTAGGAAAATACCTAAACAAATAAGGAAACAAACACTAAGAAACATGCAATTTTTCATATTCCATTGATCGATCGACCCATCAGAATGGTGCAAAAATGTCCAGAGACTAAAATCCATAAAATTGTAGTTGTATCGATTGATTGAACTGAGCAAAAATTGTCCAACAAATTTTCAACAAATTTTGAATTTCCATCGACCGATCGATCGACTTGATCAGTCTGCTTGATCAACTTTAGTCGATCAAACTATGCTGCAATTTTGTTCATTTTCCTTTGGACTTCTTGTTCATTTGTGTTAGGAACGTGCTTGCCCTACGTCCTACATCACTACTATGGATGGTTGATTTCACGAAAATATCCCTGAATCAAAAGGTTACCATCCCTCTTATCATTGGTCCACATGCAAATAATCCAGCGAAAAACATTGCTACTGGTTGCGAGGAATATCCCACATTTTAGATGACGAGAACTCGATCCTCACACCCCGAACGATGCAGCAATTGGTTAAATCAGACGGATCGAGAAATTAGGATGAAAGTCTATGTTCCTAACTTCAACGACCAACTCCACATTTAGGACTTCATCAATTGATTACTTGAAGTCGAGAACCTCTTCAACTACATGGAGATCCCTAAAGAGAAGAAAGTTAAACATGTGCCTTACAAGTTGAAGGACGGAGCTTTAGCTTGGTGGGAACAACTTTAGCTCGTGCGGACGATACAGAAAAAGGCACCAATCTACATGTGGTAGTAGATGAAACAACTGATGCGTGCGTAATTCCTCACAAGCAACTCTGATTATGTATTGTTCTGACAATACCAAAATTATCAGCAGGGTAGTTGATCGATGAGGGATTACGTAAAGGAATTTTACCATTTGGCAGCACGAAAATAGTTTACTTGATACTGAATCGCAACAAGTTATCCGATTCAACAATGGTTTGCATGTTGTGACACAGGGTCGGGTTCAGATGCAACCCGTTTGGATGATAAATGAAGCGATCAAGTTGGCAACCCAAGCGGAAGCACAACTTGAGTGATCCAACACATGGGCCTATACCGTGAATAGGTTAGCCACCACGGGTCCTTCGTAGGGAGCACCATAGGCCAAGGGGAAAGAAACTATGGGGGGCGTCATTAACCTCCTACATCCATGAACTGAGAGTTGGGGAGCGGACAAGTGAGACCTCAAAGAGCTTCCAACCAGGTCAATTATCAAATGTATGTCGTCAACTGCAAGTGGCTAACCTAGCTATTAATGAGGGAATGTTGAAAATATAGAGGAAGACCTAGAAATTGATGAATCAAAACACACCATGAATGATGAAGAAGATGAAGCAGACTGGGTTCCACAAGATCATGGTAAATCTCTAATAATGAGGTGACTATTATATACACTAAAGAAGGATGTACATCTACGGTTACATAACATCTTTTGAAAAGGTGCACGACGAATCAAAATTTCTGTTATATGATCATAGACAGTAGTAGTAGAAAGAATATCATCTCCAAACTCATAGTAAAGAAATTGCTGCTAAAAGCAGAAAGACATCCTTTCCCATACACAATCAATTGGATTAACAAGATCATCAAGACAAATATAACTGAACAATGCACTATCTTTTTCTCAATTGGTAAACATTATTAGGACCAAATAGTATATGATGTAGTTGACATAGAGGTTTTTCATATATTACTTGGTTGGCCATGGCAATCAAATTATGATGCCTCTCATAGAGGATGAGATAATGTAGACACCTTCATCAAGGATGACCAAAAATCTATACTTGCCCCTATGGACCCAGATGAGCAATCCAAAACTTCTAAAGTGGATGGGTGGCGTTCTCTCCTAACCATACAGAACTTTGTAGAGGAATCCAAGGAAACGGGACAAGTTTATGCATTGGTTATGAAAGGTGAGGAGGTATAGCTGACGCAGGGATGAACGTGATAAGGTCGACCATCGTCTTCCTCAAGGATAACTACTCTAAATCCACAGAGCTTCTCTGGACTCCTCACAAAGACTTCTCGCATCCACAAGGAAAGAAAGTAAGAAAATAGAAATAAATTCTAATAAATTTGTAATTTGATTGATGAATGAAATAAATGAGTCTACAACCCTTTAAATAGGGATACCAAGCCTTGGAAAAAATTTCGAAATTAAACTACAACTAAAACTCCCTAAAATTCGTAACTTACTATAAATAGTAAATTTACTTTTTATAGTAAGTGTCCTATGTGGCTTAACCACATTATTCTCCTAATTATTCTAAGAACTTTTCATGCTGGACACAACTCCTAAAGCTCAACGGATGAAGAGTTATAATCAAACTAAAACTTACTAAAAATAGTAAAAATAGAAATAAACATGGAATTCAATCATCGATATGATGGAATCTCACAAATTCAGCATGGAAAACCCACCTTGATAGGTTGGTTAGCTAAAGTAGCTCATCCTACCCCAAAGTCATATATGGTATGTCGAGTAACTCATTCCGGTTTGCAAGATATGTCTGTTTTAAGGTTCTAATAGTCTTAATGACTTTCGCCTCCAATCAGGCCTTCTTTGGTCCTTCTTGGAGATGAAAGTGTCCGCGACCCGCTCTATATCAGTCCCCTCCACTTCAAAAAAACTCATCCTCGAGTTATCGTGCTACTTCGGATCTTGATACTTAGTCTGGTGCATCGTAATGATACCGGGATCAAAAGTTACGATCAATTTATGGTCCACCTTCTTTTGGTCCAACCATGCTAGGAATGTATCTATGACATGTTCTACATCAGACCCCCCCCCTCACACACACACATGGAAAAAAAAAACTCATTCTCGAGTTACTCAAGGCACTTAAATCATAATTCTGAGATAACTTCTGACGCCGATGTTTATTAGCCATTTTCTTGTACTTAACATTAGGTTCTTGAGCCGACATAATACATGTATTCATGCTTTCCTTGTCTTGACTACTATCGATCAGTTCCTTCACTTCTGTCTTCAAGATCTCACATTCTTTCTGATAATGTGGGCAATTATGCAAACTTGCTCCTGAGAAGGGATCAATGTGGTTTTTTATATCTTGTATGGGAGGCAATTTATTAGATAGTCCATCGAGCATAATTGCCTTAAAATCCTGTAACATTGGTTCGAAATCCACTGTGATGTTCACAAGCTCCATATATTTTTCTTTTTCTACTAATGCATCTCCATCTCCTGTTTTCTCTTCTTTTTTTTTTTTTTTACGAAATCCTATTTGGGTATGAGAGACTGTTCCTTAACTTTAGAAGTCTTATACTGGTTCTCCGTTCCCATAGGGAGAAGGCCAATCTTTCTACCGTCTTTAGTAAATTTAAATACGTTATCCTGACCTCTATGCATAGTAATAGTATTAATATTATTTTTCCATGATCGACCAAGTAACATATGACAAACTTATATGTTGACTACGTCACAAAGTACTTGATCCTTATAATTTTTTTACCAATTGAAAACGAGACAGTATATTGTTTGATTACCTCTTTTTTGTTAACCTCCTTTATCCATCCAATCGTGTACTGTGACGCCCTGTCACTGTGGTCACATGTGGGCGGGCACGCATGTGAGTGGACCCTGAAAGGTGGTTAGCAGGCTATTGTATGGCTAGCAGTCTACTATGCACACAGTGAAGGTGAAACTTTGTCCCACATCGGAAGCGTCGTCCGAAGTTGTGGTGGCTATAAGTTGGGTTCCTTCCTTAACAAATGTGATATGTTTTAAATCCATGAGCTTCAGCAAAGCGAACAATATCACGTGTTGTAGGGACGGGCCTTACAAGTGGTATCAGAGCCGAGGATAGCTCTGGCCTCGGTGGGGAATATTGTGATGCCCCGTCATTGTGGTCACATGTGGGCTGGCACACGTGGGCGGGCGCGCATGTGGGCGGACCCCGAAAGGTGGTTGGTAGGCTACTGTGTGGCTAGCAGGCTCTGTGCACACAGTGAAGGTGGAACTTTGTCCCACATTGGAAGTGTTGTCCGAAGTTGTGGTGGCTATAAGTTGGGTTCCTTCCTTAATAGATGTGACGCGTTTTAAATTCGTAAGCTTCAGGAAAGCAGACAATATCACTTGCTGTGGGGACGGGGCTTACATTTGGGGCCGATCCTAGGCTAGGTTCACAGGAACTAGTTCTCTAATGCTCTGTAAAACAAGGCAATGGGCTCTTGAGGATTCATGCAAATGGGTATTCAGTGGGAATCCTCATGGATAGGTTGTTTCCTTACCTCAAATTGTTGCCGGAAAGGAGTCCCGCCGATGTGGCGAGGGGTGGTTGCGTTGTTGGCTGAAGGGACGCGGTGAACTTTCCTCACCAGCTTCCCTTTCCTCTCATTCCCCCCTTTTTCAACACTCAAACTCCCTCCCTTAGCAATTAAATTCGTATGGGAGTGAGGGGGGTGCTGAAATTGGCTTTATATAGGGCCAAATGTGTGTGTAATGGCCCCAAGTTTACCTTTTTAGTTGGACTTGGCTTGGGGGTGGTTAGTTTTGGATGTAGAAGGCCCCGTCGGGGCCCACCGGTTCATCCGTGACATGGGAAAGGTTTCCCATCATGGGATCTTCGGATTGTCACAATTTGGGCCTTAATCAGACGCCTTGATTTATCGGGAGGGCCACATTTGCATTGGACGATCATCGTCGATGGATTGGGGCTGCGGTTGTAGCGAAATGGGCAGGGAAATATCCCTAGTTTGTTCCTCGGGTTCGGTCGTGGTCCGATGGTTGGAGTATCGCAACTTCATGAAAGAGTGGAGAGGCCCTTTTTGGTAAAATTTTCAGTTATAACCTAAGGGATTCACATATCTCAAGCACCTGATCTCTGGTCCAAGTTGAGCGGTTCCGGGTGCTATCTTGATTTTCCATCTGCAATGGGCGTCAAGCCCAGTAAGACGGACAATTCCCTATAGTTTTGAGTTCGACAGACTTATAGTGTCCAGTCTAGGCTCTATTTGGTTTTATCCGACCATTCTCGTGTTAGATAAACTTCTAGGATTTGCTTCAGTACTTGGTTATACCTAGGTTCAACTATGTCTGTGTGAGCATCATTTTACGACTTGTGAAAATGCCCTCTCGACATTACTTGATGTTGGTCTCTGGGATTTTGTGTTTTTAATTCTTTCATGACTAACTTAGTGGAGTCCTCAGGCGGGTCTACTGGTGGACTCCCTAGGATCCAATGCCACTTGACCTAGGTGTTACAAAAAGTGTCTAGTGCAAGAGTGCATGAGCCCATTTGTCGTACTAACTCTATTGATACCTAATAAAGATGGGAGTTGACACATGTGTATTGACACCTATTTGACGATATGTTGGACACGTTAGAGGGGGTGAAATTATTTTTCAAACTGAATTTTGAGGAGCGGCTACCATCAGATCCGTATTCGGGCGGGTGATGAGCGAAAGACAACATTTAAGATCAAGGAGGGTCTGTATGAATGGTTGGACATGCCCTTCAGACTCTCAAATGTGCTTATTACATTCATGAGGTTAATCAATCAGGTTCCGAAACTATTCATTGAGTGATTTGTGGTGGTTTATTTTGATCATATCTTGATATACAGTCAGAGCGAGGCAGACCATGTGAGGCATCTTAGACAGGTGTTTCCAGGTCTCACCGAGAACAAGTAGTACCTTAATCTAAAGAAGTGTAACTTCTTGACAAAGAGACTTGTTTTTTTTTTTTTTTTTGTAACGTACATGGGCATTCGTGTGGACCAAGAGAATATGAAAACTATCAAAGATAATCGATTCTAATAAACATTTATGAAGTGCGAAATTTTCACGGGTTGACAACATTTTATCATCGATTCATGGGAAACTTCAGTACCATTGTGTCACCAATCACCAACTAGATGAAGAATGAACATTTTCAGTAAACTGACAAGGCCAATAGAAGTTTTGCTAAAATCAAGCAAAAATTGTCCACTACTCTAGTCTTTGTACTTTCCAACTTTAATAAATTATTTGAAGTTGAATACAATGCTTCATATGTTGGCATTGGGGCTGTGTTGTCTCAAGAGGGCAAGCCAGTAGCCTTCTATAGTGAAAACTTATTGATGTTCGGAAGAAATGGTCGATGTATGAGCTAGAATTGTACGTAGTGGTTCAGGCTTTACGGCATTGGAGGCATTATTTGATTCAGCAGGAATTTGTACTATGTACGGACCATCAAACCCCTTAAGTTTATTAACAGTCAAGCTAACATTAACCATATGCATGCTAGGTGGATTTCTTTCTTGGAGGAATTCATATTCGTATTGAAGCATAAGGTTGGGTAGCAGAATAAGGTGGTTGATGCGCTTAGCCAGCGTATAACCTTGTTAATTACTATGAGCAACGAGGTTGTCGGGTTCAAATACCTCAAGGACTTATATGCTAATGACGACAACTTCAAGGATGCATGGATTTAATGCCGGGAGGGTCAGTCCAGTAACCTTCATATTCAAGATGGTTTCATTTTCAATGGAAATCTATTGTGTATTCCACGGAGTTCATTGCGATAATGTGTCATCCAAGATCTACATGGAAGTGGGATCGACAGTCACCTAAGGAGAGAAAAAGACAATATCTCTCTTAGAGGAGCATTACTATTGGCCACAACTAAAATAGGATGTTGGAAAAGCAGTGCAGCGATACCATACGCGGTAGGCGTATAAGAGAAGATCACAGAACACATGCCTATACACTCCATTCATGGTACCTAATGACCCTTGGGAGGATTTCTCCATGAACTTTGTGCTAGGTCTTCTGTGGACCGAGTGTATAATGGACTCGGTGTTTGTTGTAGTTGACGGATTCTCCAAGATGGCTCATTTAATAGTGTACAAGAAAACTCTCGACGCTATACACATGTCACAAATTTATTCTTTCGAGAGGTGATACGACTACATAGTGTTAAAAAATCTATCAGCTCATATCGTGACACTAGTCACTTTTGGAGGACTCTGTAGAGGCGATTTGACACCAAGCTACTATTCAGAATGCATATCATCCGCAGATAGATGGGAAAACTGCGGTGGTGAATTGTATACTTGGGAACCTTATACGATATATCTCGTGTGATAAGCCTAAACAGTGAAATTTTAGTTTATCTCAAAGAGAATTCTCATTCAATAATATACAAAATCGTTTCACCAGCAAGTCTCTGTTCGAATACCCTTGATTTGGTTCCATTGTTCAAGCTGCCGGGCATGAGCGTTGTTATGAAACATGTAGCAGTCTAAATCATAAGTGTACACGCCGATGTTCATGCCAAGTTGCAAGCATCTAATGACAAGTAGAACGATCATATGGCAGCGCAATATTTTTCACAGTACACGTGGCATGATAACTTATCATCTGGAACAGTCCATCCTGTTAGGATAGCTATTGATGGTAAATTGTACAAAACTAACATAGATCAGATGGCACTGTTCGGCTGATCAAAGGCCTACAAAGCAACTGTAGAAAATAAAAGTGGTTAATGGTCAAACATTTGGCAAGGGAATGTGAAATAATTTGAGAGGTTGGATTGTCTAAATGTGTTGTTTTTGACATATAAGCCATCCATGATAAGGCCCACAAAATGGACAGATGCGATTGATACCTTACTCTACCATGTGTGATGGGGAGAGATGGGTGTACCAAATTCCGGTTCTTCCGACAGGAACGCATGAATAAAAAAGAAAGCCCAAAACCATCGGTCCCAACACCCAACTGATGACGGTATCCCTGGTTTTCCCAACTCCCACCTGATTCCAGAAGACTATGGTTTTCTCAAAACTAAACCCAAAACTCACAAAATCCATCGGAATTCTAAAAACCCATGGGCCTTGTTGATTCTACATATACTTGTAGCCTCCATTCTATGATCCCATCCTTCCAACCTCCCATTGCAGCTCATCCAACTTCAATCCCCACTGTTCAATCATCAATCCCATTGAATCTAAGACACCCCATTAAGCCATCTCCATTCAAGCATCCTCTCATTGCAGATTAACCCCATGGCTTCTCTTGTTCTTCTCTTGTCTGAGCTACTCCGACCAGAGGACTCAAACCTTGCCATCGGCGTCAAGAGTTCGATCCAACCGTCCACATGTGCTCAACTGGCGGCAAATGGATCTGCAGAGAAAAGGGTCATCAGGAAACCGGGGAAATGGTCATCGGCAGGAAGCGATGGAGAGATCTTTGAGGAATTGCCGGAGATGAAAGTGTCTGCTGAGTTGATTTGGCCTTAGAGAGCCATTTTGTTCAGATTAATGAATTTATGTAACATGTAAATCAAGTTTTTTGTTTAAGGAAAATGCATTTGTTCTTTTATTAGCACTGATCTTCATGATCTTGTCATCTGACCCGTGCAAAAGATGGGACCCATCATAAAATATCATCTATTCAAAAGGTTAGTCTGATTCACTCATTGAATGGGCCAAAACATAGAAATCAGTGGACGGCTGGTGATCTGACCCAATCTACAGCTATAGCCTACCTGATGAATTGATTGGCTTAGTTTCTGTGGTAGATTATCTTCATGACTGTTCCCATTGTCTGCAAGGCAGGGATGTTCCGCACATATGGCACGTTCGCGGGAGGTGAAGTGCTTTATTCTCCATTGCAAGGTGCTAAATATGAATCTGATCATTTCTCGTATGCAATAATGCGCACTAATGCGACACTTAAGAGGACCCACTTACGGTGAAGGATTTCACGTCGGCTTGGACACGTACGGTGAACCCTTCCGCTTGCACGGTGAATCCCATCACACGTGCCACGTGCAGCTGGAAGCGGGCTCACAAAGGCGTGATCGGTTATGTTGCACGGTGCACCCCACCTCACCCGAGATGGGGCGGCCCGTAACAGGAGGCCCACCTTGATGCATGTATTATATATCCAGGCTGTCTATTCATTTTTCCACATCATTTGAGTGCATGAGCCCAAACTTTTATTATTATTTTTTTTTAAAATAAAAAAATAAAAATAAAAATCCAATTCTCAAGAAGACCATACTATAGAAAATGGAAGCGATGGAACAAGGAACCATTAAAAACTTCCTAGGACCCACCTTAATTGGCGTGGGGAGGGACATGATGAGGTTGATCACTGTCTTCTTTAGGAAATAATTATGTGAATCCATGAAGTTTTTTTAAAATTCCTCACAAAGCTTCCTCGAATTCATAAGGGATACATGCGGGAATAATTCCTAATAATTTTAAAATAATTTAACCCGTGTTTTTAAAAATTGAAATTACAACCTTTAAATAATGATCTCAAACCTTCCTTTAAATAATTAATGAGTTCAAACTTAGGACAATTTTAGACTTAGACGCCAACTCAAACACCCTAAAAACCTGACTTATTATAAATAGTAAACTTACTATTTATGGACAACCTCTATTCTACCTAAATTACATGTTTTTTGGCCAAAAATAGTAAGTGTCCAATTTGGGCCAACCACGCTATTCTCCTAACTTTTCTAACCCCTTTTCATATTGGTAATGACTTATACAACTCAAAGGATCAAAAGTTATTTATAATCCAACTAAAACTTATTATTTATAGTAAAAATGAAAATAAATGAGACTTTTTATTGTCAATCTGATGGAATATCACAAATCAGGCGTGGGCAACCCAACATAGCGGGTTGGTTGGCTTAAGTAGGTTTTCATGCCCCAAAATCATTGATAATATGTCAAAAAAATCATCTCAGTTTGTGAGATGCGACTGATTAAAGGTTCTGGCATTCCAGATCATTTCTGCTTACGATCGGGGATTCTCTGGTCCATCTTTGCCATGAAAGTGTCTGCAACCTACTCTACATCAGTCCCCTCTACTTTAAAAGAAATCGACCTCGAGTTCTTGTCTAGCTTCGGTTCATGATACTCAGTCAGGTCCACAATATTGACAGTACACGAGATTTCCATGTCATCCAGAAGATTAACAACGTAAGTGTTGTCATTGATTTTTAGGAGAATCAATACCAGTCCAATATTCTTGTTCTTCAAATTTTTATAGGTCCTGGTTGAAAATCTCTCATTGGGTAGATGAACCATAACATTGTTGCCTACATTACCTTTTCTCGCCGATGCTTGTCAGCTTGCTCTTTATATTTGTTGTTTAAAGCTTGCAACTTAGCTTGCACATCCACATTAATGCCCATGATTCGGTTCGCCATATGATTTATTGCAATGCTCATGCCCGGGAGCTTAGGTAAATGGACCAATTCAAGTATATAACGGGGCACTCGACCATAAACAATCTGGAACATAGACTTTCCTGTTGAGCGATTTACCATTTTGTTAAATGAAAATTCCAGTTGAGAGAAAGCCAAATCCTACTACTTCGGCTTGGAACTTGAAATACACTGGAGGAGGTTTCCTAATGTGTAATTCACAACTTCAATCTACCCATCAGTTTGCAGATGGTGGGCATTACTGAACTGAAGTCACATACCGAACTGATTCCATAAAGTCCGCCAGAAGTGGCTAATGAACTTCGTGTCAGGTTCAGAAGCAATGGTCTTGGGAACCCCATGTAGCCGCATAACCACTTTGAAGAATAGATTCACCACGTATGTTGCATCGATGGTCTTCTAACATGAGATAAAGTATTGCACCATCTTTAAGAAACGATATACCACCACGAACATCGAATCCATGCCACACTGTGTTCGTGCGAGACCAATCACGAATTCCATAGATACCTCCTAAGGGTCGTCAGGCATAGGTAACGAGGTGTAGAGGCCTATATTTTGAGACTATCCCTTGGAGGTCTAACAAATATGACAGCGCTGCACCACTCTACCCACGTCATGTATCGATTGTGGCTAGTAATACCGTTCCTTAACAAGAGCTTGTAACTTGTCTCGCCCAAGGTTTCCACTAGGGCCACCTCCATGTACCTATTGGATAATCTACTCCCTTAGAAAACTTTTGAGGATGCACAGTTGATTCTCCTTGAAAAGGAAATCGTCTAGCATATGTAGGTCACTAGAATAACCCTCTTGGCATCTAATCCACGTGTCATTGAAATCGTTGGCGATAGCATATATGTTTTTGAGGCATTTGAATCCGATAACATCATTGCTCATGGTGACTAACAAAGTTGCACGTCGGCTAGGTGCATCAGTCACTTTGTTTTGTTGTCCAAATTTATGATTTAGCACAAATGTGAATTACTGCAAGAATGAAATCCATGTAGCATGCACATGATTCACATTGGCTATTAATGAATTTGAGCGCATGATGGTCTGTTTAAAAAATGAATTCCCTCTGAATTAAGTAATGTCGCAGTGTCTAGACCACTGCATATAATTTGAGCTCATATGTCAACCATTTTTTGCGTGCATCACTAAGTTTTTCACTTTACAAGGCTACTGGCCTACCTTCTTATGACAAAGTTCTCCCAATTCCAACATATAAAGCATCGCATTCAATCTTAAACAGTTTGTCGAAGCTGGGAAGTATGAGAACCGGAGTTTTGGACAATCTATGTTTGATTTTAGCAAAGCTCCTACCAGCTTCGTTGGTCCATTGAAATGGTCTCTTCTTCATACAATCTATAATTGGTGACACAATAGTGCTGAAATTCTTCATGAACCGATTAAAAAATGTCACCAATCCATGAAAACTCTGTACTTCATGCATATTTATTGAAACTGATCATTCCCTGATGGCTCTCACCTTTTCGTCGTCCACCCAAATGCTAATGGACGTCACGCCAAAGCCCAAAAATGGCAGGCTTTTAATAAAAAAGATGCATTTTTTTAAGATTGAGGTACAACTTATTCCCTGTGAGTACTTGAAGGACTTGTTTGAGATGTTCCATATGGCTTGCTTCGTTCTGACTATATATCAAAATGTCATCGAAGTAGACCCCCACGAACTGCCCAATGAATGGCTTCAAAAGTTGGTTCATCAACCTCATGAATGTACTAAGGGCATTCGAAAGACCGAAGGGCATGACCAATCATTCATATAACCTCTCATTGGTCTTAAGATCTGTCTTCCACTCATCACACAGCCGTATTCAGATCTGATGGTAGCCGCTCCTCAATTTCAATTTAAAAAATTATTTTGCACTCTCAAGAATGTCCAACATATCGTCCATCTATGGTATGAGAAACCTATATTTTATGGTAATCTTATTGATCCCAAGACTGTTGACATACACGCGCCAACTCCCATCTTTTTTAGGAGTTAATAGGGCCAGAACGGCATATGGGTTCATGTTTTCTCATATTAGACCCTTATGGAACAATTTCTCTACTTGTCTTTGCATAATATCATACTCCTTTAGACTCATCCAATAGTGACAACGATTGGGTAAGCTGGACCTTGGGATAAGGTCAATATGGTGCTAAATATCTCGCATGGGGGGCAATCCATCAAAAAGGTCATCAAGCCAAATTTCTTTAAATTCATCTAGCAAGGGTTTTAGTTTCCCGAGAATGATAGTAGTATCGAGTTCTTTTTCCTTTACAAATAATGCATAGGTTTGTCCCATCTCTTTGGATTCCTCTACAAAGTCCTATATGATTAGGAGAGAACACCCCTCCACTTTAGAAGTATCGAGTAGCTCCTCTGGGTTCATAGGGGATAGTATGGTTTTTTTTTCCTATCATTGATGATAATGTACACATTATCTCATCCTCTATGAGTGGTGTCATGGTTGGATTTCTACAATCGACCGAGTAGAATTTGACAGGCCAACCTCTATGTCAATAACGCCGCATACGACTTGGTCGGTCTTTATAATATTTGTCAATTGAAAAAGATATTGTGCATTGTTTAGTTATCTTCATCTCACTGACATTCTTAATCCAATCGATTATGTATGAAGAGGAATGACGCTCCATTTTCAGGTGCAATTTCTCCACCATGACCTTCAAAATAATGTTCTCGTTACTTTCGTTGTCGATAATCATACTACATACCTTTCGATTCACCGTACATCTAGTTTGGAAGATGTTGTGTCATTGTGGATGCACCTCCTTCCTTGGTGCATACAATAGTCACCTGACGATGAGCAACTAACCATGATCCTGCACAACCTAATCTGCCTCATCTGCTTCATCCTCTGCGGCATGCTTAGTCTTCATCAACGTTTTCAGCACTACCATCATTGATGGCGAGATTAGTCACTTGTCATTAGGGGCAAGTGTTTGATAAGTGACCCAATTGACCACAATGATAACAATGTTCGGGCCTAGGCCAACCATAGGGTTCGAGATCCTACTCGGACCGGCAGCAGTGGTCAAGCCCTTTTGTTGTCTAACTTGCCACTTCTCGAATCTTGGTATGCTAGTATAGAAGGTTGAGTGTTTCCACCTACAGGTCCTTTCCCTTTGTCTTGTGAAGCTCCCTAGGACGGGCCCGTCGAGGCAACCCTAGTGGTAAGATAGGTTCATGTGTTGGGATGCTCAAGTTGTGCTTCTGCTCATGTGGTCAACTTGATTGCTTCATTCATTGTCTACACAGATTGTATCTGAATCCTATCCTGGATTGCAACATATAACCCACCGTTGAATCAGACAACTTGTTGAGATTCAATTTCAACCAAATTGTTACGTGCTACCAAGCGGTAGAATTCTTCTGCATGATCTCTCACCGACCGACTACCCTGCAAACAATTTTGGTATTGTTGTAACAATACATGAATGTAGTTGCTAGAGAGGAACCATGCGCATAACAGTTGCTTCATCCGCTACCATGTGCGGATTGGTGCTTACATCTTTCTTGCCCGTGCGAGTTGAAGTTTTCCCATCAAGCTGAAGTTCCGGCCTTCAACTTGTAAGCCACAAGCTTAACCTTCTTCACTTTAGGGATTTCCATATAGTCGAAGAATCATTCAACTTTAGAAAGCTAATCGATGAAATCCTCAATGTGAAGTTGGCCATTGAAGAAAGAAAAATTGACTTTTATCCTGAATTCTCGATCTACCCAATCGTTGCCTTGTCTGGGATATTGGAGGATCATGTCGTCAATCTCCTCGTTGTTGGATCCCACCTCCTCAGGCGTGATCTTGCGGTTCACTGCCGGCATCGCATTGTGATTGGTGTAATTGTGAAATTTAGCGCCTATCGGGGGTATATCACTGCCACAAGCACGAAGTTGTCCTAGAGCCTCCGTCATGTTATCGATAGTAACCTACACCCCTTACATGACTTACCAATTCAGTCATAGATCTAAGAAGAAACTTTGATACCACTTGGCGTAGGGAGGGACGTGATGAGGTCGATCACCGTCTTCTCGGGGAATAATTACTTCGAATCCATGAAACTCTTTGGACTCCTCACGGAGCTTCCTCGAATCCATGAGGGATAAAAGCAGGAGTAATTCCTAATAATTTTGGAATAATTTGATTGATGGTAAAAAAACAAAAACAAAATTACAACCCTTTAAATAATGAGCACAAACCTAGGACGGAGTTTTAGACTTAGAATCCAACTCAAACACCCTAAAAATGTGAGTTACTTTAAATGGTAAACTTACTATTTATAGACAACCTCTACTCTTAGTAGACTTCATGGTTTTGATAGAAAATATAAGTGTCTAATTTGGGCCAACCACGTTATTCTCTTAACTTTTCTATACCCTTTTCATGTTGGGAACGACTTCTACAACTCAAAGGATCAAAAGTTATACTCCAACTAAAACTTACTATTTATAGTAAAAATGTAAATAAATGGGACTTTTGACCATTAATCTAATGGGATCTCACAAATCCGGCACGGGTAACCTAGCATAGTAGGTTGGTTAGCTTAAGTAACATCTCCTACCCCAAAATCATGTGTAAGATGTCAAAAAACTCATCCCGATTTGCGAGGTACGACTGATTTAAGGTTTTGACGATCTCGATCATTTCCACCTCCAATCGGGCCTTCTCTGGTCCATCTTTACCGTGAAAGTATTTGTGACCCGCTCTATATTAGTAATGTTTCCGAAATGTTTATTTGACATCCAACCTATTGATAAAGTCACATAAACATGAATGAAGAGTGTGTGTGTGTGTGTGTGTGTGTGTGTGTGTGTGTGTGTATTAGCTTGATACAAAACTTTTGTAGCTCATTAATGTTCAATCACCATTATTTCCTATAATATGGTCCACCCAAGAATTGGATTTCTTCATTTTAGGCATTATGCTCTAAAATAATCTAGCAAAATAGGTTGACAAAGTGGATATCGAATACATGCATCAAGGTGGACCCCATGGTATTAGCTGCACCTAATTCCTTCCCCATAAATTTTAGAACGCACTTAATCTGCTTCCCATAAAGTACGAGCTATACCTAATTACAAGTCCAATATGTGAATGGTTGTTTAGGCACTACAACATTATAATTAGGGTCATAATCATGTCCCCACTGATGAATTCTTTTGCCTCATTGACTCTTAAAGTAGAGCCTCATGTCAAGGCACATTCCTGGTCAAATTGTAAAGATCAGTAAATTCCATTCCAATAAATTTCTTTCGAAGCTTAAATTTCAGTTTACCTTGAGCCAATTGGACAAATTCTGCTTTGGTCGTAAATACATTGCATCGACTTTTATCTCTTTTAAACTAAGTAATGTAATTCTCAACCGATTCCCTTGGCAATTGTTGAAAACGAAAAAGATTGGTCATGGAAATTTCTTCGTCCTTATCAAAGAATTAAGCATGAAAATTTTCTTCCATTTCTTACCAATTTTATATGAAATTTGTTAGTAAATTGGAATACCAAGTAAAGGCTACCTCTAATGAGTGAATGGGTAAATAACTATAATATGTAATACTTATTATTGGTCAATTCTCCACATTGTATGCTAAATCGACCTATGTGTTTTATGGTTAATTGACCTGTATCACCTGTAAATAACGTAAATTTAGGTCGATATAACTTGGCATGCTACTTCCTGAACCAATTGAACAATATGATTACACTCCCAGTATTTTTGTGGAGCAATTGGAGGTACTATAGGTCCATCCTGATATTGTTCTTTATTATACGGTTGATTTATAGGAAAATGGTACCCCCTAGGCATCTCTTGATTCTTGACTTCATGAACAACACTCATATTTTCACGTTTGGGATGTTTGAAATATATCGATGGTGGTGAATTTCATATGTCTTGGACAGAAACATGTTGAAGACATTTAAAATCTACTAATATCGGTGAATTTTGCACATCCTGGATTGGATTAGGGATGAGAAGAGGTGGTAAGTTTTACTATAATGGAAGTGTCTATGGTATCACTTGAATTGGTTGTATGAGTGGCCAATTTTCAATAGAACTCGCATCACATTGTTGCTGAGGTGGAATAAATGCTTTATCGGCAAAAAAAGCTACCAACTGATTCATGCTCTCAATATAGCCAATCATCCACCTAGAAAGCCTTGGCTTGAACTCACAAATGTTCTGACTGAACTCGTGATAGTTCTGTGATGTGTTAAATCTCCTTTTGCATATCAATCATCCTGGTTTACATAATCTCAAGAGGTTCAACCATGGGATGTCGATGGTTTGTCTAGGTTTAGAGCAAAAAATATTAGACTGGGTGGTGGATCTCCTTACTCAGGCACTTGTTAGACTTGCACCCCCTCCTCATGAGTACGAGTCTCATTTGCCACAAAAATAGTTGAAGTATTAAAACCACTCATTCAACTCATGATTCTAAATGATTACTAAACCGACAAATATATTTGAGTCAACCAAATATTATGGAAACCAAGTAATTTATAGTACCACCGTGTGTGTCAAAAAATGTTGGTCTTTGTTTGTTTTAATTATGTAGGCATGCTACAATCGATTCAACGGCTCAATTCAAACCGATCAACTTTGATCCCAAGTGCTAAAATAAGCAAATACACTCAATACGAACGTATATAACCAGATTATGAGAAGATTGGTCACTTAGCCATTTGTAAAAGTTTATAACAATCATGCGATAATCAAAGGGTGTGGTTCTTCCTCCGAAGATGGATTATTTTGTGCCTTCCATAAGAAAAGACTTTCAAAATACTAGTGCAATCAAACAAAAGAAAAAACCTATAATCGATCACTAGGAGCAACTGCAAGAATACATCTCTTTAAAGAACTGTTTGATATTGGATGAAGAATAAATCCAGAGTATGAGCATAGACTTGGATTACAACTAAAGATTATAGCTATTTGATTACTACTACTTTTAAGATAAACTGAGATAAAGTAAATTGATAGATAAGTTTGTTTGCTGTGTTGGATTGGGTAGGTTTGAGATGATCTTTCTCTGTTGATTTTCTTTGCTATTTATAGATTTCTGTTGTAGCTTATTCGTCTAGATTCTTCTTCCATTACTATAACAGTTACATTAGTCAAAAAGTATCTTTCTATATCCTTCTCTCTATTATGTTTATCTTTTGTAATTGTTGTTCTTCCCAACGACTCCCGGCCACGTGCTTCACTTTCATCGGCCAAGGTTTTGTTTTGGTCATTCTTAGTCGCCTTTTATATCTTAAACAACTCGACCATGATTCTGTATATTGACCATGATATTATGTCAATCATCCACTGACATGTAGAATTAATTAGACTTACACCAGCTCTATGCTCGAAAGAGCTCTCCAAATCTCTGAGGATCTTTTTTTTTTTTTTTTCAATTTCCTATCTCTCATATATACAATATCACATGTCACTCTTCTAATGACTTTTCCATAAATGCTAGAAATATGGTACAATACCTAGGGCCCACCGTAATGTTTATTTGCCATCCAACTTGTTGATAATGTTACATAAACATGCATATATATATATATATATATATATATATATATATATATATATATATATATATATATATATATATATATATATATATATATATATATTTGTAGCTCATTAATATTCAATCACCATTATTTCCTATAATATGGACCACCTAAGAATTGGATGTACTTTATTTTAGGGATCATGCTCTAATCAAATAACCTAACAAAACATCGGATCCTTACTCTTGCTCAGGTGGTAGACTCTCAGGAGTTTCAACACCCGGTCAAGGGTTCGAGTATCCATAGGTGGTGAAATTCCACTAGCGTGAGTGTGTGGGGTGTGTGTGCATGTGTAAAATAAAAAAATAATAATAATAATAATCTAACAAAACATATTAACAAAGTGAATATCGAAAACATGCATTAAGGTGGACCCCACGATATGGGCTGCACTTAATCACAAGTCCAACTGTTTGGGCCGCAGGTTATTGATTCACCCAGTGAATACCTTCTAACCTATTAAGTGCGTGCAACATCTAAGGGTGTACATTGAGTCGAACCGAGTCAAGCTGGCCTGAGCTCGACTCGACTCGAACACTGGCTGACCTCAGCTCGAACTCGGCTCGAACACTGGCTGACCTCAGCTCGAACTCGGCTCGGCTCGGTCCTCGAGCCTGACTGGCCAGCTCGGCTCGATTCAGTCAACAGCTTGGGCCGAGTTCACCACTGAGGCATTTCCACAAACACCTGAACTACAACTTTAAAAACCCACTGTTTTACAAATAGAGGTAATGGTTTTACAAATGTTTTATCAAACACCTTCTAAGTAACATAAAAACAGGAAAAAAAAAAAAAAAAAAGGTATCTGTTTAATGTACATACCTTGCTTGTCACCGGCCAAACCTTCCTTGCCACTGGCCACATTTCGTTGAGTCATTTTATCAAACAGTTGGTGAGCAACATCAATGGCAAAGTAACCTTCCTTACCACATAGATCATGGTGGGGCCAGAGAAAATCTACTCGTTAAAAGCTGTGTTGTGTAGTAGGCAATCCCCGAGAGAGAATGGCATGATTCGTGAGCTGGTGTCATCGGCAATGACGTGTACCAATAAGAAGATGTGGGACAGGAAATCCCCGGGCCTTCAACACAGCCAATCCACACTCATTGATTATAATTCCGTGAAATCCTACTCCATCCATTTTAGTTCCTCCTTCCAAACTGCTAGCATAATTAATGGGATATCACCTAATTTTGCGTGACGACCTGTTGATACTGACGTTTATCTATGCCTCTTTCGAGGATCCACATGAGTTATTGCCAACCATCACCAAAAATGCCCATCAATCACATAGTTGGGCTCAAAAGAACCTTATGGGGTGCAATTTTTGTAATCATATATGATCTGGAGACGGCATATAAGAGGCATTTCATCAATTGAAAAATCTGAATTTAATAATAATGAAAAAAATTCAATGGTAGAGATGGATTCGAGCTAGATTCGATCCAAGTGGAGTCAAGCTGGGGCCTGCTCAAACTCGGCTCGAACTCATTTTTGAGCTTAAAAAATCAGCTCGACTCAGCTCGAACTCAGCTTCAAAATGAGTCAAATCGAGCTTTTTCAAGTCGAGTCGAGCGAGCTAACCGAGCTAGCTCGGTTCGTGTACACCCCTAGCAACATCCAATCCTTACAACAGTTTATTGTGACCCCACCTTGCTATCTACTCATTATGCGAGCCATGCCAGTAGATAACAATGTCTAGCTCTTTGTAAATAGTAAAATACAAATGTAATCAATTCAATGAGTGAATGTTGTGAATTTTACACAAGGTGATCCTTATGATGGGGCTAACCTATTGAACGGATGAGATGTCATACGCACATGAAAGGTTGGAAGTTATTGAGTGGATCAAAACTTGTAATCCAACCAGTTGGAACTTAAATATATATAAATATTCCTCTTTTTCTTCTCTTTCATTTTCTTTCTCCTCCTCCTTTACCCTTCTTGACCTTCTCTCCTCCTGCTTCGTCTTCTCATGGGTTTAAGAGGACTCGCTTGAGTCATGGCATGACTCAGTGGGTTTGCTCTGAATCAAGTGAGTCAAACTCAAGTCGGATGCATTCAGGTGCATCTCGACCCAGTGACTCAGTTGGTGAGTGGGCTGAGTTGACTCGCCCAAGTTCCGTGTCAACATGTAGGATTTGCAGACCATACTTCACAGTTTCCACATGGAAAGGAGAATTTCTTTGCCAGCATATCACCATCATAGTCTGCCAGTGCATTAAAAAATAATAATAAAAAATAAAAAATCTCTTCATTGCCCTTTTCTTTATTGCACTTAAAAGAGTTTTGACAATGGTTTTGCTTTTCAATAAACAGAGATGATCTGGTATAACCAGTAGAACGATGCTATGGTAGAGCAATATTTCCACAGTACACGTGCTGGGGTAACTTATCATCTGGGGCAGTCTATCCTGTTAGGATAACTACTGATGGGAAATAGTTCAAATCTAGGATAGATCAGATGACACTGTTCATCTGATCAAAGGCCTTCAAAGTAACGGTGGAAAACAGAAGTGGTTAATGGTCAGACATTCTGCAAGGGAAAGTGTGATTTTTAACATATAAGCAAGCCATCCATGATAAGGTCCACTAAATGGACAGGCGCGATTGTTACCTATCTCTCCCACATGTTCCGTGGGGAGATGGGTCTACCATATTCCGTTTCTTCCAGCTTTTAAATTATGAATAAAAAAGAAGGTTCAAAACCATGTGTGACCCAACTCCGAACTGATTCTGGTATCCATGGTTTTGTCAAAACCCAAAACCAAAACTTACAGAACGCATCTGACTTCTAAAAACCCATGGGCCCTGTTGATTCTACATATATTTGATGCCTCCATTCCACCTTCCACCATTCAAACATCCCGTTGCAGCTCATTCAACTTCAATCCCCACCGTTCAATCATCAATCCCGTTGAAACTAGGACAACCCATTAAGCCATCTCCATCCAAACATCCTCCCACTGAAGATTAACCCCATGGCTTCTCTTGTTCTTCTCTTGTCTGAGCTACTCCGACCAGACGACTCAAACCTTGCCATCGGCGTCAAGAGGTCGATCCAACCGTCCACATGTGCTCAACTGGCGACAAACGGGTCTATTGGTAAATGGGCTATCAGGAAACCGGCCAAACATTCATCGGAAAGCAGGGACGTAGAGATCGTTGAAGAATTGCCAGAGATGAAAGTGTCCGCTGAGTTGATTTGGCCTTAGAGAGCTATTTTCTTTTTTGTTAGGATTAAGTAAGTTAGATTAAGGAAGTTATATAACTTGTAAATTAAGTTTTTTTTTTATATATAAGGAAAATGCATTTGTTCTTTTATTGACACTGATCTTCATGTTCTTTTCATCCAAGCCGTGCAAAAAGATGGGGCCCATCACAAAATATCATTTGAGGAAAAGGTAAAGCTGATTAACTAATTAAATGGGCCAAAACATAGAAATCAGTGGACGGCTGTTGATCTGACGACCCAGTGCACAACTGCAGTCTACCTGACGAGTTGATCGGCTTAGTTTCCTTGCCAGGTGATCTTCATGATTTTCCCACCGTTTGCACGGCTAGGATGTTCTGAACATATGACAAGTTGGCAGTTTAGGTTATAAGTCCGAAAATTAGGCATATAATCCTCGGATGCAAGGGTCTGGATAGGAATATAATCCTTCCTCATTTGATGTATGGATTTTATCCACACCGTCCATCCATTTTTTCCACGTCAGTTTAGGTTATAAGTCCGAAAATTAGGCATATGTACCAGACAATGGTGATTAAACGTACGCTAACCATTGAAAACCTGTTGGGGCCACAGAGATGATAGATCAAGCTGATATTTGTGTTTTCACTTCATCTAGGTCTATATGACTTTATCAACAGGTTGGATGGCAAATAAATATCACGGTAGGCCTTGGAAGGTTTCAACGGTGGCCGTTATTAGCATCGCTACTTCATATGGTGTGGTCCACTTGAGCATTAGAACTGCCTCGTTTTTAGCCTTAAAGCCTAAAATGACAAGGGAAAACGGATAGAGGGTAAGGATAAAAGTCATATATAATGGAGGGTAGTGATAAAAGTCATACGTTGGGTAGCTATTACGGAAGAAACCTGCTTCAGAAACCCCGCAGTCAATACTCCGGATGGACACAAACGAAGGGCATGCGTCGTATATGTGGGGGCGGCCTGCTCCTCTCTCTCTCTGTGTCACACTCCTCTCTTTGGCTCAAACTCTCACTCTCGAACCTAGAAACGAAGGAGAAACAGGGAAAGGGGCTTTTATAGCCTCAATTAGAAACTCGGTGGTTTGCAAATGTATTGAAATCCGAGGACTGTTGGTTGAACCAGTAGGAGCTGTTAGTCGGACCAGCAAGAACCGACCAAACCTAATTTTCTAAGGTTTTCAGGCTACATAGGTCGATCAAACCGACAAAGCATGTTCTCGCTTAAGAATGAGCCTTTTGGGTGCACGAGAGCCTTAGGGTTCCAACCCATGCTCTCTATTAGCTTATCATTCAAATTGAAAATTCCCTTAGTACCCCTAAGCATAAATTCTATCTAATCACGCAACAAGATTCAATGGTTTGAGGATTGGATGACCCAACCCCAATAGTGTTATAATTTAGTTTGATTTGTTATAGTATAGAGTTTAGTTAAGTTATTGGTTTTTAGGTTTATATTTTAACTCACCATCCTTATGTCTTCAAACATACGCACATGTAGGTATGTGTAATCACCTATTTTTTATTGAAGTTTTACGGTTAATACTCAGGGACATCCAATACTCAAGTATTGATGGGCCGGGGTGTTGCAGTTGAGGCCTTAAACAACTGGCACAACCTAAACCTAACCTTCACACACACACACACACACACACACACACACGTACACACACACACACACATATGGGAAGATCCGAGCCCCTCCAATCCAAAGGAGAGACATCACCTTAATCCGGTCAGATATATAAGAGTTAATCTGGAACGGTAAATACTACTGAGAAGAAGGAAGATTCCTGGCTCGATCGTAGTTATGCTCCTACTCCGAGGGAGGTTGTCAGCTCGGAGTAATTCAAGACCAAGGCAGCCGGTATGAAGATCATGTCGAGATTTACATCTGTGTTACTCGTAGCTGAGTAACTCAACTCGACGGGTCAAGTCTGCCTCAGAGCGTGTAGGGAAGATCTCCAGAATACCCGACAGACATGAAAGGCTGACCCTCGGCTCGGACTCTGGACGCGGTCCCCGTTTAATAACCTAACGGTGAAAGCCCATGTGCACGCTAGTCTAGGGCCGAGGCTCAGAGTCAGAACCTCTTTGGCCTGAAGTCTCGAGCCGAGGCCGAGGCCGGACGTGGACGCTTCATGCGCTAAACTAAGAAACTACGTTACGCAAACATGACCGATTGTTTCGCCTGGGGATACCCACGATACGCTACACGATCCCTGGATTTCGGATAATATCTTCACGATTATAGTATCCTACTGATTGAGCGAATTGTGCTAAGATTAACGGACCCAAACCGTTGATAGTCAGCTATAAATACAATGAGATGTCATTGATAAAGGTACGCAACATCTCGCACTCTCCTACTACTCCCGAACTTAGACCCAGATTCACTTGACCTGAATTAGGCATCGGAGGGTCCCCTGGCTTAGCCAGGGTCTCCTTTGCTTGTCGCCAGTGTGCAGGTTCGAGATGTTAAAGCAATTCAGAGTTCGCGAATTGGAGTGAAGGGCCGTTCAGATTTAGTCCTCAATAATATAATAATAATAATAATAATATATATATATATATATATATATATATATATATATGACAATATGTTTATGGGAAACATATAGCAATGAATCAGAATGGGCTCGTTAAGTTTGGAGCTGAACATGACTTAGCAAGGACCCAACAAAACTCATAAAAGTTTCAACATGAGGTCATGGTTCAGGTACTCACTGGGGTGTGGGTGCATGAGTGTGTGGGGGTGTGTTATAAAATAATAAATAAATAAATAAGACTCAACAAGACTTGTCGAATCAGTTCAACAACTTTGCCAACTGATAAGCTGGACTGACACCAAGTCACAACTACGAGATTTGAATCCACGACCTCATAGCTAGGAGCATCAGCCCATAACCAGGGCCCAAAGGCTTCAATGAAGCATTTCTTTGAATATTTAACATCTGTATATGTTTTTAATAATGTTAAATATCTGTTACCATTTTAAACATTTTTCATTTTTACATTATAATATGAGTTACCATTTAAATATTCTTCATTTTTACATTATAATACCGAGCCGAGTCAACTTAAGACTCATTCAACCTGATTGGACATAGAGTCTGGTCATGTTTTCCAGGGTTTAAACTATGATTAATGTCCAGGTTGGGCTTGGGTTGACCCTCAACTCGACCCAAACTTGCCAAGTTGCACCCGTAATGCCATGTAGACAGGACTTTTTACCAAAGTAAGAGGTTTATCTGTCGTAGCCTTTTGATCAGCTGCTGTCAAAAACAAAAGGCTAGAGTAGTACTGATCCACATTTCAAGTACCCAAACTCGCGATTGAATTATTGGACTTGTTTAAATACTGTGACGTTAGCATATAGCCCATCTACATGGTGGCCCACTGGATTCAATAGCCCAGATGATACATATTTACTTGCTATTTCCACAAGGGAGCTGCATATTAGCCTCTTTCCCTAGGCTTATGAAACACATGGATGTCGATGGGTTGGGCCTAGCCCAACAAAATCCAACTGAACGGCCAGTCAGGCCCACCCATTTGATTAAAATCTAGACCCAAACCAACTGTCCCTGCTGCACACATGCATTCCATACAAGTGCAGCCCATGGCCAGTTGATCTGGATCGTCAGTTTCATGTTAAGAACTGCAGATGAGTCCCAAAATTCTTAGGCATTGCAAGATTCCAGTCATCGAAATTGTGGTATATTCGCATAGATCATTGATATGATTTTCCCTGAACCATTTGTTTGTAGGCTGACGCAGGGATGGCGCGTCTTCCTCAGGGGGATAACTACTCCAAATACAGGGAGCTTCTCTAGACTCCTCACATGAATACCTCGAGTCTACGAGGGAAAATAAGAAAATAGAAATTTTTTTTAGAAATTTCAAAATTGATTGATTGGTTGACATTATGTCCCTGTTACACTATTAATATATAAAATAAAATAAAATAAAATAAAAAAACCAAAATGTGTAATTACAAAAAATATCAAAATCCTAATGGTAATAAAAATCCTAATTATAATAAAACTTTTCTAAAGCCTAATTTCTACAAATAAAAATTTTAAACAAACTTTTGCTTGAAGAGTCCTACATGGTTACAAGTTGCTTCTAAAAAAGAAGAAAATATAAAACTCTAAAAATAAGAAAATATTAAAAATTTTGGAATTACTAAAATAATAACTTTCCTTAAATATTCGTTTCTAGTAGAAAGCACACGTTTTCTGACGAAACGGACAAATGCGACCCATTTTGTAGGTTGATTCACCTCGGATGGGCCGTTTCAGTAAAGAATGATAGGTTGCGCACCCCGTAACGATACCCGGATCAAAAGTTACGAACAATTTACGGTCCACCTTATGACCCAACCATGCTAGGATTGTATCCATGTCATGTTCTACATCATAGCCGCTGAGGAAAGGGATTGGGAACCTTTTGATCTAGAGATATTTATGAAAACAATGGCCATAGTGAGAGCAATAACATCAATGGTTTGATCAGATGTCCCCATTTACTAAGACTACATTAGGATTGGATTGGCAAATGGTAGGCTCTGGCCGCGAAGCCTAGCTTGGGTATAGTTTTAAGCCCCATTAGCCAGTCTTGAGTTTGATTTTTGAGCCAAAAAATAAACGGTCTAGGCCCAGGCAGACCTAATTTTATGAGATAGTTAAAGAACCGGTACATGACCTTATTCCTTATCTCCTCTTAAACCCTTTTTCTTAGTTTGAATTTAAGTATGATAAGAGAAAGAGGCACATGCATAGATTTAAGAGAGCTGAATGCATATAGCATAACCCATTAGTGGCTGTCCACAAGTGAGCCCCACAAGACCAACAAGACACGTGCGGCATTCACACATGTGCAATGATTCCTCTCATCTCATAATACATGCACCCATATCTTAACCTCGAAATTTAAATGCGCTAAAGTTGTGTATTTAACTTAATTTTCTAATTGTTTACTTAGATATTGTTGGGATTTGTGCTGCGGAATCACACAAATATGGATCTAGGATAGCAATCCAAGAGCACCAAACAAACCAAAGAAGAACACAAAGATTTAACGTAGAAAACCCTTTCGGTAAAAAACCACGGCACAAAGTAACAAAAATTCCACTATGAAAGCACAAATTACAAAGATAGAGAACTTACCCGGCTTGAGCAATCCTCAAACGTCACCTTTCTCACCCCTTGAAACTCTAGAGCCCTCTTTTATAAACCCTAGAACTCTTTTAGAAAACTTAGAATGCCTTAGAATACCTCCTAGTTCCGTATACCACCCTTTATATAATTTTAGAAACAAATAGAACCAGAATAGGAAACAAAATCGCAAAATCTGCGTTTCTGCAAATTAATCTGCGTAAACCTTCGATGAGATCGAACTAGCTTCGATGTCAACAAAAATAGCAAAAACAGTCCAGCGACCGAGGCTAAAAATCTCAAAAAAACTCAATGGCATCGACCGACTTCGATGTCATCAAACAGTGCAAAACCAGATTTAAGACATATGTCTACAACAATCTCCACTATGTCTTCAATCTTCAAATACATAGCTTATTGTCCTCTTCTCTTATCTCTGCATCGCATCATAGCTTCTTCAAAGCTTCTTGTGCACACTCCATCCTCCTTTTACACCATCGCCAAGCCTAGAAAAGTTGCGCAAAACTTAAACTTCTCTGTAAGAACGACCTTGGTAAGCATGTCTAATGGATTCGTGCTGGTGTGAATCTTTTCCAGTGTTATGCCTCATTTCTCAAGTAACTGTCGGATAAAATTGTGACAAACATCAATGTGATTAGTAGGTAGTGATAAACAGAATTTTTAGCTAAATTGATAGCGCTCTCGCTATCACAGTTAATCGGTACGATCTCTTGCTGAAGTCTCAACTGATTTATCATTCCTCTGAGCCAAACATCTTCTTTAAATGCTTCTATCACTACCATATATTCTGCTTCGGTCGTGGAAAGATCCACCACGGACTGAAGCTTCGGCATTCAACAGATTGTTCCACCCACTAGTACAAACGAGTAACCTGAAGTCAACTTTCTGAAATTCAAATTGCCTGTGTAGTATGAAACCACATACCCTACCAACTTTGTTCTTATTTTCTTAAAAGTTAAGACGTAGTCTTTCATACTTCGAATATATCGAAGTAGCTATTTCACCGCTTCCCAATGTTATTTGTCAGGGTTTGACATGTATTTGTTCACAACACTGACTGCATGTAAAATATCTGGTCTCGTATAGACTATGACATACATTAAACAGCCAACCATATTCAAATAAAGCACATGAGACATAACCTGTTTTTCGTCATTTGATATAGGACATTGTTCTTAAGAAAGCTTGAAGTGAGTCGCGTGGGGAACGCTCACTAGCTTTTCCTAGCCCATCCCATACTTGATCAGAACCTTTTCAAGGTATTCTGGTTGTGATAACCAAAGTCTGCTCTTCTTCCTGTCTCTATGAATATCTATACCGAGAACCCTCTTTGCAGTCTCCAGATCTTTCATCTTAAATATCCCTAATAACTGAGTCTTTAATACGTTGATTTCAGACATATAATATTGACAATCAACATATCATAAACATACAATACTGGGATGATAAATCAGTCATCACTCAGTGTCTTGTAATAGACATAATGATCGTATTCACTCCAAGTTAATTTTTGTCTCAACATGAAAGAATCAAATTTTTTTATACAACTGCCTAGGCGACTGTTTCAGGCCGTACAGCGACCTCATTAACCTACAAACTTTTTTCTTTGCCCATTTAATTTCATAGCTCTCTGGTTGCTTTATGTAGATCTGCTCTTCCAACTCCCCGTGTAGGAATGTAGTCTTGACATCTATTTGTTCCAACTCGAGATCGTATTGGGCAACTAGCGCCAGCACGAATCTGATAGACACCTACTTAACCACCGGCGCGAATATCTTTGTGAAGTCGATTCATTCTTTCTTAGCAGAACCCTTAGCTACTAATCTAGCTTTGTATTTATCCTATTTTCTTTTAAATAACCACTTCCATCTGATCACTTTTAGGCCCAGTGGAAGCTTCTACAGCTCCTATGTGTGATTTTTGTGCAACGAGTCCATCTCATCGTCCATAGCCGCATTTCACTTTTTTGCATCAGGCTCACTGAGAGCCTCCTGAATAGTAGACGGGTCACCCTCATCTGTAACGAGGGCATATACAATATTAGAGTCGTCCCTATATCTTGCTGGTAACCTACGATCATGCGGTGAGTTCCTTCTCACAAGTGGCTGCTTCACCTGATCATGTACCTCTGTTTGTGCATCTGTCTCTGCCTAAGTATCATCTGTGTCAATCTAGACGTCTAACTTTCTGGTTCCTCTTGCTTCTCTTGATCATTCTTATGAAATAAAGAGCTTTCATCGAATCTGACGTCACGGCTAGTGATGACCTTGCCTGTGATCTTGTCGAATAACCTGTAACCTTTCACACCAACACTATAGCCAACAAAAATATATTTTTTAGCTTTATGGCCTAGCTTATCTTTCTCAATTGACAGTACATGAGAGTATGCTTCACAACCAAATATGCGCAAATCTTAGTCCAACTTATGACCACTCCATACTTCCTCTGGGATTTTACATTCAATTGCCTTAAATGGGGACCGATTCACTAAATAGCAAGCAGTGTTAATGGCCTCTATCCACAGGTCCTTGCTCAACGCAACATTACTTAACATGTATCGGGCCCTCTCCAAGAGAGTCCGATTCATTCGTTCAGCTACACCATTTTGTTCAGGGGTGTGGCGCACTTTGTTGTGCCTAATAATCCCTTCATCCTTGCAATATTTATTAAACTCAGTGGAAGTGAATTCTTTACCATTATTGGTCCTTAAAACTTTTATTTTTCACCCTGACTATTTTTCCACCATTGCCTTCCATTGTTTAAATATGGTGAAAACTTTGGATTTACGTTTCATGAAGTAAACCCAAACTTTTCTAGAGTAGTCGTTAATGAATGAAATAAACTATTATGACCCCCCAATGGAAACTTCTGGCGATGGCCCCCATACGTCAGAGTGCACATAATCAAGTAATCCCTTACATACATGTTTTCTAGATTTGAAAGATAATTTAGATTATTTACCATATATACAATGCTCGCATATATCTAAATCAAAATTTTTAAAAGCTGTAATCAAATAATGATCAGATAGTACCTTCATGCCTCGCTCGCTCATGTGGCCTAGACGAACATGCAACATACGTGCAGACATGGAATCTACAACATTCGTTGCTGCTCCACCCTTTGAAGTGCTTCCGATCAACCTATAAAGGTTTCCATGCCTTTGCGCTCTCATAACCACGAATGCCTCTTTTGAAATTTAAGGACACCATTAAAACCAGTGAACTTGCACCCTATAGTCTCAAGTGCACTGAGAGAAATTAGACTTTTCTTCATATAAAGAACGTGCCTAACATCAGTCAAGGTACGCTCCATCCCATCAAACATCTTGAAGCTCACCGTACCAATAGCCACAACATTACAGGCATTGTTATTGCCCATAAAAATTTATCCACCATCGCATTCCTTGTAACTGGTGAACCAACTCCAATGAGGATTCATGTGATATGATGCCCCTGTGTCAAGTATCCACTCGTCTTTATGATTGTAGTGTAAGTGACCAATCAGGGAATAGATAGAACATCACCACCACTTGTCTCTTCATCAGATGTGACAGCATAGGCCTCCTTGGAAGAAGCAGTTGAATTTTCTTTCTTCACTTTATGTTGAGGGTCAAATATTGCATATTAGACCCCAATTATTACTTGATTTTATGAACATGATACTGTTTAACTGTGTTTGTGATGTTAGGTGTATTTAGGAGCCTGGGCTGAAAAGGGGTACTAAAAGCATGGATTTGACGCTCTGAAGTCACCAAGGCAAGAGACGGACCCCAAGGGACCGAGATTGAAGAAATTACACACCAGAAATTCAAGAAAATCAGGCCACTCATGTTAAACGGGCCCGAAAATGTATAGAATGCAAGATCACAGGGTTCCCACCATCTGTTCAGTTCGAAACTTCATATATGGCTTGAGGACCATAAATTAACCGTACACATAAAATTTCAGCCATTGGATCCTTTTGGAAGTAGCCCAATGGACAAATCAGACCCTAAAATCCTGATTTGGAGCTGCCTGGTATGTGGAAATGTTTCAATTTTGGTCTCAACCCTCTAAATTATATGGCAAATAGGTTGGACGAAGTAGATTTCCCGAATACATCTCAATGGACTCCACGTATAAAGAGCGTGTACATAGTGCATGTGGTCCAGTCATGCATCCCAAATCAAAAACTTGGTCAGCAAGCGCTAACCAAGGATTTCTCACGAAAAGGGACAACATCCGCACGTTGATTTCTGTTTTTCGCTAGTGGGGTCCATTCCTCATACACCTCATACATCTCGGTGAGTTGGTTTGATACAGTGGACCACACCAAAACCCGATAAAAACCACTCCTTCCCAACTAGTTTTTCGCCAGGAATTCAATGAACGGAGTGAATTTTTCTTCAAGAGCTGATCAGGGGCCCACCAAGTATCCCAGCGCAATTACGTAAGGAATTCACACGTCCGGACGCTATCCGACGTTTCCGGTGATTCGGTGATCATGGGAGTGATCGGATGGTCAATATGGACCATTCCAAGGTGGGGCTGACCATTGCCAAGGTGGAAGATACCCGGGACAGGCTATACAGCCGTCCTAAAAATCCACCCAATGCAAGTCCGTGCGTCTCTCTCCTATGCATGCACTTTACTGCGTAAAGAGCCATCGTTTTTTTTTTTTTGCTGCGAAATTCTTCACACCGACGCCCATTCCACCGCCCTTGGCTCCCTATAAAAGGAAAGAAGAGAGAGTGCTTAGATTCAGAAGATCTTGGACGGGAAGAGAGAGAAGGCGTGGGCGGCCAACGGCACTTTCCTTTCTCCTTCTTCTTTAGGTTTTCCTTCCTTCTTTCATGTTTTCTTTAGCTTCATCATGATTGTGATAGGCTAAACCTCTTAGCTAGGGCTAAGAGGTTAAGAGTGTAGAGTGATGGGGAGACTTTTTGTTCATGCCTTTTGTTTAAACTGAACTAATTTTGATTCTAGTTTGATTATAGGAATGCCTTTAGTTTTTAATAGTTTCTTGTGACTTAAATTACAATAGATATGCAATAGCTTTGAGTATTTCCTTTTCATTATTATGATTATGAAAATAGGAAGCCATGTTGTTCACCATCACCCCTCGGACATGGTTGGATAATGGAATCCTTCCTAAAATTCATACATCTCTTAGATTAGTTGTAGATTTGTTAAATTCTGTTGTTTACTTTGTCTCATGGGCATGGTTTTGTGATGGAATCGAGACTAATTTACATCTCTCTCATCTCTTGAAAACTAGATCAAAGGAAGTTCATATTTGAATTTTAATGTTATATCTTCCAACTGGATGAAGATAGGACGCCAATTCCAGTTATGTTCATGAATCAAGCATAAATCTCCCTGATCTCTACAAGTAGATCCTTGGCACCCTAATTTTCCTCCTTTGAATTTTACAAGTTTTAGTTTAACCATTCACCATTATTCTCTCATATTCACCTGATTTAGATTACATCTCCGCCTAGTTCTAGTTCAAGTTACTTTCAGATTACGTATAAGGTTCAGTCCCTGTGGATTCGACCTCGGTCTTACTGAGATTATTACTACATCGCAACCCTATACTTGGGGTATGAACAAGTTTTTGGCGCCGTTGCCAGGGATTGACGGTTACGTTCTTCTGAGATTAACTAGTTTTAGAATTAGGTTAAGATTAGGGTTTTTCTAGATTTAGGTTTTTTTTTTATTATTATTTGATTTCTAGAAACTAACCTAACTTTCCTGTTTTATAGGACCTGGATATAGGCTTTCTAAATTGGTAATCTCTTTCTAATTTTTCTTCCTTTTTATCTTTAAGATTAGGTTTTATTTTTCTAATTTTAATTCTAAGATTTCTTTTAATTTTAAAACTTAACATTACTTTCTAATTTTAGTTTAGAAACTTTCCTTTTTAGGAACTAGTTTATTTTTAAAAACTCTCTAATTTTAGGTTTTATTTTATTTTATTTTATTTTAGAAATTTTCTAATTTTAAGTTATCTTTTATTTTTAGAAACGAACTCGTTTTCTAATTTAAGGTTAAAACCTTCTTAATTAATTTTTAGAACCTAGGTTAGTTATTTCCCTTTTTAAAAACTTTTTCTAATTTTAGAAACTAACTCATCTTTCCTTTATTTTATTTTTAGAAACTTTCTAATTCTAGGTTTTCTTTTAAAAACTTTCTTAATTTCTATTTTAGGGTTAGAACTTTCCTAATTTGTTTTTAGAAACTTTTTATTTTTGGTTATCTTTATAATTCTTCCTTTTTTAGAAAAATAGTTTACTTTATATTCTTAGACTTTCTATTTTTAGAAACTAACTTGTTTTGTTTTGTTTTGCAGGATCTAACTTAGGGATTCCAATTTGGTAACCTCTTTCCAACTCTTTTCCGTTTATTTCTAGCATTCTATTTCTTTTCTTTCCTTTAGGTTTAGGTTTGGAATCTGAATTGAGGGCTGCGAGTGTTCCATGCCCAAGTGGGTTCGTGACAACACTCGACGTCTCTTGATTAAAGGAGGATTGGTTGAGAGGTTGACTATTCATCATAGGACTAGATACCGCTCGAGATCCCCAGAGTTAATTGAAGTAATGGCTGCAAACCAACCTCTTATATCTTAACCTAGGGTGGAAGACATCTAGGATGAGAATGAGGTGCATCAAGCACCCCCGCCTCGTGCTTTACGAGATTATTTACAACAGGTGGGGATGAGCATGCCCTCATGCATGGTTTTTTCAGAAAATACAGAACACATGAATATCAAGCCAGGGGTGATCTAACTCCTTTCAAAATTTCATGGGCTTGAATCTGAAAATTCATATCTACACTGGAAAGAGTTTGATGAAATCATAGCCACTTTATACTTTCCTAACTTGTCTGAGGACACGATCAAGCTGAAACTCTTTCCCTTTTCTTTGAAAGAGAAAGCTAAGACGTGGTTACATTCACTATGTCCCCGATCTATTGGCACATGTAATGACATGACAAGGGAGTTCATAAAGAAATTTTTTTCATATCACAAAATGAACACCCTTAGAAAATCAATCATGAACTTCACCCAAAAGGAGTATGAAACATTCTTCCAGTATTAGGAAAGGTTCAAGGATCTTGTCAATTCATGCCCACAACACGGTTTTGAAATGTGGCGCATGACACACTTTTTCTATGATGGACTGATATCTTCCATGCGCCAATTGGTTGAGATAATGTGCAATGGAAAATTTATGAATAAAAATGTCGATGATGTGTAGGATTACTTGGATAGACATGCTGAAAATGCACAATCATAGGACACATACCCAAAATCGAGTACCACTTCTAGGCCTACTCAATCAAAGGAAAGAGGTGGAGTATACCTGTTGAAAGAGGATGATGATGTCAATGTTAAAGTGACTAATCTCATAAAGAAATTTGAGGTCATGTAATTAAGGAAGGATAAGGGTAAGGAAGTTGTTTGCGGCATTTGTGGTTGTAACAGTCACACAACTGAAAATTGTCCAACTATATCTGCCTTTCAAGAGGTACTGACTGAGCAATCCAATGCTGAAAATAATTACCAAAGACCTTTCAATGGACCCACCTTTAATACATACAATCGTAATTGGAGAAATCATCCAAACTTCAGTTGGAGGAATGGACAAACTGTTACCCCTCAAGTTTTTTTCAATCAAATTCCAAATCAAGGGAAACCTCAAGAGGATCTAGTTCTAAAACACATTCAAGACCAAGAGCTATTCAACCAAGATATCATATCAGCAATAGGATCACTTACATCATCCATTCAAAGGATAGATTCACACATAATGATTGGGGGAAAGGGGATGCTTCCTGCTCAACTTCTCCCCAATCCCAAACCGCAATATGAGATAAGTGATCCAAGCTCTTCAGATTAGATGGAGTAGGCTACATCTATCACCACTCTTAGGAGTGGGAAGACCATTGACAAAACTATTCCAGTTAGGGCTGAAAAGCCTAAGGACCCGAAAGACGATAACAATGATAGACCTAGCATTGCTCCATAAGAATTAGAACCGAAACTTCAAGACAATCTAGTTGCTCCATTTCCTCAACAGTTGGTTGCACCAAAACCTCTCTATAACTCTCAAGATATTCTAAAGGTGTTGAAACAAGTGAAGGTCAATATTCCTCTACTTGATGCCGTAAAAGAAGTACTTTCATATGCCAAATTTCTGAAAGACTTATGTACAACCAAAAGATGGTAAAATATTCAAAAGAAAATCTTCTTGACTGAGAAAGTGAGTGTCATCCTAAAACAAGATGTGTCGTAGAAATTCAAAGATCCCGGTAGCCCAACCATATTATGTGTAATCGGGAACTATCAAATTGCGCACGCACTTCTTAACTTAGGAATTAACATAAATCTGATTCCCTACTCGGTGTACAAACAGTTAGGTTTGGGTGAATCAAAACCCACCCTAACCATATTACAACTTGTCGATCGCTCAGTTCGTGTACCGAGAGGGGTAATCGAGGATGTGTTGGTCCAGGTTGACAGATTCTACTATCCAGTAGATTTTATCATCCTAGATACAGAACTCATTAATAACATGAGCACTCAGATTCCCGTCATTCTTGGTCGCTCATTCCTTGCCACTTCAAACGCAATCATCAATTGCAGGAATGGAGTCATGAATATGAATGGAGTTAAATATCTGTTTTAGTACTGGCAGACGGTTCGAGGATAATAACTTCTACAATTGATTCTTTCGTGGAAGATAGAATGCCTCTGACCTTATCCTCTGACCCTATAGAGATGTGCCTGGCCCACTCCCATAATTTTAATGATGATATGATTAGGGAGATAGGTGTCATGCTTGATACTGCGCGGGTACTTGAAGTGAACTGGTGGAGGCCACAAGTTGAAGAGTTGCCTCAAACCGATGCAGTGCCTCTACCGTCTAACCTCAAAGCACTGAAGCTTGACCTAAAACCTTTACCCTCTAATTTGGAATATGCTTATTTAGGTCAAGATGAGACATACCCGACGGTGATTTCTTCCCACCTTGAGCAAAAACAAGAGAGTATGCTCCCTTCTACTCTCGAAAAAGATAAAGGAGTTATTGGACATATTATCACAGATCTCAATAAGATGAATGAACCCCTTTCAACTGAATATTTTGACTATTTGGATGATTGTTTGGCACACTTTGTAGATTCAAACGATCCCATGATACAAGAAATAGTGGATGCCTCGTAAGACAATACCTCGGTAGTTGTCACGAATCGAGAGAACTCTTATTCTGAAGTACCTCCTCCCCCAGATCCTGAATGTTTACCATTAAAGGAGGATGAGCTGAGAATTAAATTGAAGATTGAAACTTCGGCGTGTGTTGAGACTACACCACCTATTACGAATTTTTTTGAATTTCATCTACTTGTTGTCTTTGATTCATCATGGTGTACTAACTTCGAAATTGTTTCTGCCACAGGTAAATCGTATATCCTTTGGACACTTCAGAAGATTAAAAGGAAACTTTATGATGAGGTCCATCAATTTCTCTGAACATTCATGCTCCAGGACATCCAAACCTACCGTAAAAAGGGCTTTTGGATGATCTTGTTGAGAAACCTTCTGAAAAATTTATCAAGATACTGGCCGAAGGAAGAACCTGGATACATGACTAAGTAGATTTTTCGTGTTTTCATAGTTGAGGATTAGAATTTGCTGCTCTCATAAGACTAGGGTAGTTTGCTTTATGCCGTTCTAGGATAGTCAGTTTTATGCCATTAGGTTAGTTTGCTTTCATTGATTTCACTCTTGTGCTAACCAGCTTTCATGCTGAGATTTCTTTGGAAAAAGTCGTTTAATCTCCTCGTCAGGTACTATCTTCCCATCACTTCTCTTTCAATTTCATTGACTCATGTGCATCGCATGCTCATATCTTTTACATTGAGGACAATGTAGATTTTAGGTTGGGGGTGGGAGATTAAGATACCTAATCAGTGTTTTTGTTTTCGGTCTTGAGCAAAAACTGTGAAAATTTTTAACATTTTTCTGAACGTTCTTATGAATTCAAAGTGATTTTGAAGGATAGTCGTGATAGGAGAAGTATACGATACAGAGTGTTGGAGATTTACGTCTCTTGGATTTAGTTATCTGATAGATTTCAGAGTTGAGTTGAATTATCAATCCATGATTAGAAATTGTAAACATTGATTGAATCATGATTTCACATGTCACATCTCACTTACGCATTGAGGTTTTAGTTCGATATTGAAGGATTAACTTAGTAATCACTAAGCATGAAAGGAACTAGCCTGAGAAATTTGCCCATCATGATAGAATTGAATATATATATATATAAACAGCTACCTTTGGAAAGGGTTGGGCGAATGGTCTTCACCATAGGTTTGCTCCCTATAGGTGAGGATTTGATTCCCCTCCTTGGCGTTACTTTTAATGGAAAAATCAAAAGTTGAAAAAATGAAAAGATGATCTGTGAGGCAATTTTTGGTTTAGGTTTTGGTTATCATGAATTCTCTTGTTGGTTACCAATGATATCATGAAATTGACGATTGGATCTCTTAATGATGATAAACCGAGATTACACTATACACTCATGGAACTCAATGTTTAGAATTTTTTCTAATTGATGGATTAATACTTTAAACTTGATTATGACGTTTATCATGCATTTGAGTCTAGGAGAAAGTAATGCCCAACATTCATGAATCTTAAAATTCTAGTATCTGGATTGCTTTTCAAAAATCACTCGAGTTTATAGAAATTGTCTTGTAATTCTCAACTTATTTTTTACATACTTTACTCGGGACTAGCAAAATGCTAGTTGGGGGTTGTGTTGAGGGTCAAATATTGTATATTAGACCCCAGTTATTACTTGATTTTGCGAACATGATACTGTTTAATGCCCTATGTTAATCGTGTTTGTGATGCTAGGTGTATTTAGGAGCCTAGACGAAAAAAGGGTACTAAAAGCATGGATTTGACACTATAAAGTCACCAAGGCAAGGGACGGACCCCAAGGGACCGAGATCGAAGAAATTACACACCATAGATTTGAAAAAAATTAGGTCGCTCCATGTTAAACGGGCCCAAAAATCGTCCAAAATGCAAGATCATAGGGTTCCCACCATCCGTTTGGCTTAAAACTTCATATATGGCCTGAGGACCATAAATTAACCATACATGTAAAATTTTAGCCATTGGATCCTTGTGAAAGTGGCCCAAAGGATAGATCAGCCCCTAAAATCCTACTTTAAGGCCAGCCTGGTATCTAGAAATGCTTCAATTTTGGTCTCAACCCTTTAAATTATATGGCAAATAGGTTAGATGGAGCAGATTTCCCAAATACATCTCAGTGGACCCCACATTTGAAGCACATTTACACAGTGCACGTGGTCTAGCCGTGCATCACAAATCAAGAACTCGGTCAGCATGGACAGCGTCTGCACACCGATTTCTATTTTTCGCTAGTGGGGCCCACTCCTCATACATCTTGATGATCTGGACCATCTATTGTGTCCAGAGGGGGGGCATGACCCTCGCCTAGGTAGACTTTTGGCCCCATACACGTGTATGCACATGGATTGTCAAAAAATGCAAGATTAATGGTGAGTTGGTTTGATACAGTGGACCGCACCAAAACTTGATAAAAACCAGTCCTTCCCGACTGGTTTGTCGCCAGGAATTCAATGAACGGAGTGGATTTTTCTTCTAGAGCTGATCAGGGGCCCACCAAGCATTTTAGCGCAATTGCGTAAGGAATTCATTCATCTGGACACTATCCGACATTTTCGGCCATTCGTTGATCATGGGAGTGATCGAACGGTCGATATGGACCATTCATATGAAGGCTAAGGTGGGGCTGACCATTGCCAAGGTGGCAGATACCCGGGACAGGCTATACGGTCGTCCCAAAAATCCTCCCAACGCAGGTCCGTGCGTCTCTCTCTTGCTCATGCACTGTGCTGCATAAAGAGCCACCATTTTTTTTTTACTATGAAATTCTTCACACTGACGCCCATTCCACCACCCTGGCTCCCTATAAAAGGAAAGAAGAGAGAGTGCTTAGATTCAGAAGATCTTAGATGGGAAGAGAGAGAGAAGGCGTGGGCGGCTGGCGGCACTTTCCTTTCTCCTTCTTCTTTGGGTTTTCCTTCTTCATGTTTTCTTTAGCTTCATCATGATTGTGATAGGCTAAACCTCTTAACTAGGGCTAAGAGGTGGAGCTTGTAGGGTGATGGAGAGACTTTTTGTTTATGCCTTTTGTTTAAACTAAACTAATTTTGATTCTAGTTTGATTATAAGGAATGCTTTTAGTTTTTAATGGTTTGTTGTGACTTAAATTACAATAGATCTGCGATAGCTTTGAGCATTTCCTTTTCATTATTATGATTATGAAAATAGGAAGTCATGTTATTCACCATCGCCCCTTAGACATGGCTGGATGATGGAATCCTTCCTAACATTTATACATCTCTCAAATTGGTTGTAGATTGGTTAAATTCTGTTGTTTGCTTTGTCTCATGGGCATGATTTTGTGCTGGAATTGATACTGATTTACATCTCTTGAAAACTAGATCAAAGGAAGTTCATATTTGAATTTTAATGTTATATCTTCCAATTGGATGATGATAGGACTCCGATTCCAGTTGTGTTCATGAATCAAGCTTAAATCTCCCTGATCTTTACAAGTGGATCCTTAGCACCCTAGTTTTCCACCTTTGAATTTTACAAGTTTTAGTTTAATCATTCACCATTATTCTCTCATATTCAATTGATTTAGATTACATCTTCGCCTAGTTCTAGTTCAAGTTACTTTCAAATTACGTACAAGGTTCAGTCCCTATAGATTCAACCTCGGTCTTACCGAGATTATTACTACATTACAACCCTATACTTGGAGTGTGAATACTTTTGGATCTTTATAATCCTTCTTCATGTGCCCAAACATCCCACAGTTCCATCAGTTTAACTTTCCTTTGCCCTTGCCCTTGGATTTGGATCTAGGTCTAGAAGATCCTGTACCTCGCTCAGAATCTCTGTCCCTCGTAATCAGTGCATTGGAAGATGTCCCCATGTCACCGTTTAACTTTCTCATGGCCTTCCCTTGAAGGGCTAAGATAATGATGTCAACATTCGGGATTTTATTTACAGTGCACATCATGTCCTTGAATGACTCATAAAATGCAAGAAGAGAATTCAACAATATACATGCTTATTCCTTATCTTTGACCGCTTCATCCAACCCAGCAATTTACACATTAATTCATTAAAGTTGTTGATATGGGCTTCCAGATCTTCACCCTCTGCCATCTTGAAGGTATAGCACTGTAGCTTCAAGCGTAGGCAAATTTTAGAGTACTTTTTCGCATAGATGTTCTCTAACTTCGCTCATAAACTAGCCACAGTTTTCTCCCTCAAAACATTATAGAAAACTTCATCTGTGAGACATAAACGGATGGAGGCTAAAACATTACTATCAAGGGTTCCCATTCTTTGTCTTTCATAATACATTTCTGCTCCTCAAGAGCCTTAATCTTGCTTTGCTTGGTTAATAAGATAATCATCTTAACCTTCCATAACTCAAAATTATTTTTGTCTGAGTACTTCTCAATATCAAACTTGGCATTACCCATTATTATTAATCCTTCAGATTCAGATCTATACCCCAACGATTTCTCTGATACCACTTGTTGAGATATATGCTGCGGAATCACACAGATATGGATTTAGGATAGCAATCCAAGACCACCCAACAAACCAAAGAAGAATACAAAGATTTAATGTGGAAAACCCCTTTGAAAAAAACCACATCACAAAGCGACAAAAATCCCACTATGAAAGCACAAATTACAAAGATAGAGAACTTACCTAGCTTTAGCAATCCCCAAACCTCATCTTTCTCACCCCTTGAAACCCTAACGCCCCTTTTTAGAAACCCTGGAACCCTTTTAGGAAACTTAAAATGCCTTATAATACCTCCTAGTTCCGTATACAACAATTTATATAATTTTAGAAACAAGTAGAACCAGAATAGGAAACAAAAATCGCAAAATCTGCGTTTCCGCAAACGAATTTGCGTAAACCTTCAATGACATCGAAGCTCAAACTAGCTTCGATGTCATCGAAAAATGACAAAAACAGTCCAACGACCAGGGCTAAAAATCTCGAAAAAATTTGATGGCATCGACCGGCTTCGATGTCATCGAATAGTGTAAAACTAGATTTAAGACATCTGTCTACAACAGATATGAGTTGGATATCTGATTATCTAACTTATATTCGACTTCCTTGAATAATATCTGTATCTAACCAATGTCTAACTTTTTTTTAGCTAATATCCAATTCCATATCTGATGTCGATATTGCAATATTATCTGACGGATGACAAGGAACATATTAAGAGGATCCGATCTTAGCCAGGCCCATGAAGGGCTTGATCATGGTGTTAATCAAGTTAGATATCAGGTTCTTTCAAAAGGATTGGTGGTCCTTGCTTTATAAAAAGAATTATGATGAGAGAAACGCATGAGATTCTCATTCATGACTTTTTTTTTAGCTAATATCCGATTCCATATCTGATGTCGATATTGCAATATTATCCGACGGATGACCAAGGAACATATTAATAGGATCCGATCTTAGCTAAGCCCATGAAGGGCTTGGTGACAGCGTTAATCAGGATAGATATCAAGTTCTTTCAAAAGGGTAGATGGTCCTTGCTCTATAAAAAGAATTGTGATGAGAGATACGCATGAGATTCTCATTCATGACTCTTTTTTTTTTAGCTAATATCCGATTCCATATCTGATGTCGACCATATCTGATTTCGATATTGCAATATTATCCGATGGATGGCCAAAGAACATATTAATAGGATCCTATCTTAGTAGGCCCATGAAGGGCATGATCACAGCGTTAATCAGGTTAAATATCAGGTTCTTTCAAAATGGTAGGTGGTCCTTGATCTATAAAAAGAATTGTGATGAGAGAAACGTATGAGATTCTCATTCATGACAAAGCCAACAATAAAATAGGGAAGAAAAGCCTTAAAACCTTTCAATTCATCAACTACTCTTGCCTAACTCTTATGATGTTCTAACAAATGCAATATTTAACTTCCTAATTACTTTAGTATTTTAGAGAAATTTTCATATGCAACTAGTTGGACCACTAAATTATGATCCAACTAGCATTTGATAGCCCGCATATGACATGTGATCATAACATCAAACCCACCCAAAAGGTTTTCCACATCATAAAGATTGCTTGGTCGATTAAAAAAACTAAATAAATAATCGGGTGAATCCAATCTTCAAGGGGACCATACTTGTACTTTGGATTCTGTCAACAGCTGTCATTTTCTTGACCAACCTTTTGGACGAGATGGATGTTGTACAAAATCTACTTAGTAGTTGCTAGCTAGATATGGTGATTTATGGTGCAACCAGTTGCATTTGAGACCTCTGATATATTTTCAAAATGAGAATAAATCTATATCGGAGTATACCACGCTACAATTGAAAAGTGCTTGGACCTTATTTTTTGGGGACTTTTGCATGCCCAAAATATCCTTGTGCTTAGTCCTGCGCAATTGATGGACATGAGAAAGGTTCCTGTACTGCAAGCCCCTGTACAATAAGCTTATACCACAAGTGCTACACATGGATTCACCAGTGTGTATGAAATCCAACTTATCCACCAAAGTAGTCTTACCATAAAAGTTGGATACCCAAAAATATTATGATTAAATCATCCTGTGGGCCACTACATGAATTTAACAATTGTTGATGATTCTCCATGATTTTCTATTCTGGAATTTGATGTATGACTTAGATGCCATCCAAGACATGCATAATGCGATCCCAACCAAGATGTTGTGATCCTCCAAAAGTGAGGCCTATAAAATATTAGGTGGGCATTAACTTAGAAAACAATAGACAACCACCCAAAACATCCAAATTCATGTGATCAATAACAAGCATAGTTTCAACTTTTGCCATGAGAAAATAGGTTATCAAGGAGATGGTTCTTCCTATGCCATGATGACTCAAAACCCCACTAGCATGAATCACCTTATAGGCCGGATAGTTGGATAATTCCTGCCGTCAATCATGTGGGCACTATTTTGAATGGCCAATGATCCAATGAGTGAAAATATGATCTTGACCATTAATCCAATGAGTAAAAATATGATCCAATGAGTTGAATGTGAGACGTTAAAAAGTTCATTTATTGGAACTATTTATATGGCTAGCCACTGGCCCAATAATGGATGGTGGGTTCTAGCAGTCAGGACACTATTACACAGACCAACCATCACGAGTCCAATAAGGGAACTAATGAAGGGGCATTTTCACACTGGGCTCGAGTGGAGTCACTTGTGGAATGCAGAGGCACATTCGGGGTGGGCGGGGCCCACAGAGGAGGTCTCGTGTTTAAGACTTCTCATCAGGGGTGATTAATGCTCATTTCACACCAAGCTCGAGTGGGGTAACATGTGGGATGCGTGGACACACTCGGGGTAGGTGGCCCGTGTGAGGCGGCACTCATATGATTTGGAGCCCACAAAGGGGGTTCGGCTAAGGTCCTAACCCATAAGAAGTGGGGCCTAGACTATGAAATAAAGGGATTAATTCGTCATACTCTAATAGTTTGAGCTTTTAGAGCAAATGGTTAATTGTCCTAAATCAAATTGGTATCAAAGTGGAAGGTCTCGTGTTTAAGACACCTCATTGAGGGTGATTAATGGAGAGGAATTTTCACACTGGGCTCGAGTGGGGTCACCTATGGGATGCAGGGGCACACTCGGGGTAGGCGGGGCTTGGGATATGAGAGAAAGGGATTAATTCGACAGTGGGGCCCATTGTGGTTGGATCATTCTAGATTAACATCTATTTACATGAGTGACCTACCTGATGATCAGATGGGCATGATTTTTTTTAAGTTCCCCATCCAATAGAGCTCTTGTTATGAACATTTATATTCTTGCACAAAACACTTAATAAGTCTGCACATATAAGCGTTCTTAGTACTGATATGGAGAGCCAATTCATAGGCCTATGTACTCCCAACTCATGTGCCAACATAGTACACATGGACGAGATCCAAGCCGTCCATAAGATGGATACACTTTCTAAATACCCTCCCCTAAAAATCAGGCCATTCCTTTCATCAATTTGGCCTTGGACCCTCAATGGGCCAAGTCACTGTTTGTTTTCAGCCCAAATTTAAACTGTTTGGGTGGGACCTAATCAAAGGTTTTCATTTGGAACAGCCGGCCCATTATGCTTTCATTTTCTTTTCATTGGCCCAATTTTTAGGCAAGAGAATCCAAAGTCCATTTTGATATGTTGCTTAGATCTCACACACGTGTCCCACATGTGCATGTAAATTAACGGGGAGGAGGGGAGCATCTATAGCATGAATCAGCAAGATTATCTGCGTCTCATGCAAACGTATGGAAAAGTCTTGTAAACGTGTGTACGTATGACTCATGTGCCAACAGAGCATGTGCATGCATGATCCAAGTCATCAATAAGGTGTGGTTCGGCATTTAATACCTATCACACAAAAAATACGTCATTCTGGTCGTCAGATGGGCCTCAATGGCAATGTAAGTTTTCTCTGTACATTCATTCTATTTTCATAAATAGTGCCTACAGGATAAGCAAATTGATTACACTCGTTTAGACACAATCAAATTAGAATATTCAAAAGACGTAGCATGCTAGTAGTAATATGTTATATGTTGTGAAGTTGAAATTTAAGGTAAAAAATTAAAACAAATGTACATATTATGTAGTGATTATGAAGTAATAAATACAATAATCTAATGAACCAAAACTATTTAAAAAATAAATAGAGATAAAATAATTACATCTATACATGACAAGTTATGAATAGTCGTAGCTAAAGTAATGACTTAAGAAGCTGTACACAATCATGTAACTTACTAAAAAATGCATTCTCTATCATTTGAAATAGTATGCATAATCATATTCCTTATTTAGATTCAAATATTATATATTTAACTCTTCAATTACATTAATTTTACTGGCATTTAAATGTTAATTCCATTTAACCATATACGTTTTCATCATGCAAGGTGATGAATGAATGAAATTGAAGATTTGAACTGAAGAAATTAAGGAAAAGGAGTCCTAAAAATTCAGGGCCAGAAAAATAATGTTTTGAAATTCCAGGTAGGGGTGTACATCGAGTCGAACTGGCCTCAGCTCAACCTGGCTTGGCTACTAGCTGACCTCAGCTCGTACTCGCTCAGCTCGATCCTCGAGCCTGACTGGCCAGCTCAGCTCGGTTCGGTCAGCAGCTCGGGCCAGTTCAAGCCGAGTTCTCCATTGTAGCATTTTCACAAACACTTGGACTACACCTTTAAAATCTCACTGTATTTGAGATAGCAACAATAGTTTAATAGGTATTTTATCAAACACCTTCTAAGCAACATAAAAATCAAGGAAAATATGGTGTTGGTTTCATATACATACCTTCCTTACCACCAGCCACACTTATTTGAGTCATTTCATCAAACACTTGGTGAGCAACATCAATATCAAAGTAACTGAATCACCGAACTAGTTTGATCCGAGTTCGATTCGAGATGGGTTTGATCCGAGTCGAGTTGAGCTGGGGCCAGCTCGAACTCATTTTCGAGCTCAAAAAATCAGCTCGACTCAGCTCAAACTCAGCTTCGAACCAAGTTGAATCGAGCTTTTTCGAGTCAAGTCGAGCAAGCTAACCAAGGTAGCTTGGTTCGTGTACACCTCTAATTCCAGGACCAGAAAGACAAAATCCTGAAATTTTGTAAAAATAGCCCTTTGATGTCATCGAGGAGAGTTTCAATGCCATCAAAGACAACTTTGATCCCATTGAGCCCTCTTCGATTCCATCGAGAAAATCATGAATTTTTCAAGTTAGTTGCTGGATTCATTTTTCGATGCCATCGAAAGTGCCATAAAATGAGCTTCGATTCCATCGAAGTGCCATTGAATGTGCTATCGAAGGTGTGAGGGAAAGTTGGAGTTCCGAAAATATAAATTGGAACCCATAGGACGTCCCAAATCATCTTGTAAGGTTTAGAAAGGGATAAAAGGCTACGTGAAGCGTCAACAATGTTCTTTCACCTCGATTTCTTCACAAGTTTTAGTAGATGTTTAATTTTTCTTTTATTTTTGAGTTAGCTATGACTACCTAATCTCTTAGCATACCTATACGTAAACAACGTGCATAAGCTTACTACGAAGCTTAGAAAGTGCATGCATGTGTGCTCAATACATGTGTCAAGCATACAAAAATTAGAGTAAGCGGAAATGATGGAGGGATAAACTAGCAAGTCCATAAATACTACCAGCCATACCTAGGCTATGCGATGCGAAGGCCTACATGGCCAAATGTCATATGCTAAAGATGCAATGTAATGTACCAATCCTCTACTAGTCCATATGTCAGAATAATTCTCAATTGAATCATCATTGGGGTCTAGTACACTTCCGACATTGGTTGCTGTCCAACGAGCGCAAGACCAAGCGAGTACAAAAGACCTCACTATTCTCCTTGTCGGTGGTACACAAAAACCACTCGGTCCGTCGATAGTGAACCTATTTTACGAGTTAGTCAAACTCAACCTAGCATATAGCCCTCTACACCTGAACAGGTAAGGTCAAACCCCCTTCCAACCGACCCCAATATAGTGGGAGATGTGGCCTACCGGTATACAGTCATCGTATGCTCATGAATCCACTCGATTTAAACATTAGAGCATCCTACTAGTATCATAAGGTTTAGGGACATTCACCCAAGGACTGTTCACAACCCCAAGTGTAGGGTCACGATGTAGTAATAATCTCAGTGAGACCGAGGTTGAATCTACAGGGGCTAATCTTGTGTGTATTCTGAAAGTAACTAGAACTAGAACTAGATGAAGATGTGAATCCAAATCGAAATTAATCGAGAGATTAATTATGATTAAAGTGATTAAAACTAACAAATTCAAAGGTGGTAACTAGGGTTTCTAAGGATCCACTTGTAGAGATTAGGGGGCCCTCTTACTTGATTCAAGTCACATGATTGGAATTAAAATCATATCCTATCCAATTGGAAGATATACAATTAAGATTAACCTGAACTTTCCTTGAATAATTCTCAATGGAAGAGAATTATGATAATTGGAAGAGATTCTATCACCAAACCATCTATGAGATGATGGCTAACAACAGGATTTACCAATCTGATGTAGAACGTATCACAGATACGTTCCCAGCATGGTTGAGACAAAAGAAGATGGACGGTGAATTAACCATAACTTTTGATCCGGGTATTGTTATTGGGCATGCAACCTATCAATCTTTACTGAAACGGGTCATCCGAGGTGAACCGACCCACAAAGTGGGTCGCATCTGTCCGTTTCGTCAGAAAACGTGCGCTTTCAGCTCAAAAACGAATTTTTAGAAAAAAATTATTATTTTTAGTAATTCCGATTTTTTAATATTTTTTAGAGTTTTAGATTTTCTTTCCTTTTAGAAATAAATTTTAGTTATACTAGGACTCTTCTAGAGAAAGTTTATTTGCAATTTTTATTTTTAGAAATTAGGACTTAGAAGAGTTTTATTAGAATTAGGATTTTTATTAGAGTTGGAATTTTGCTATTTTTGGTAATTACGAATTTTAGTTTATTTTTTTTCTATATTAATGGTGTAAGGACACACATTATGAATGATCAATTATTCATCAATCAATTTCGAATTTATTAGAATTTATTTCTATTTTCTGCTTTCTTTCCTCGTGGATTCGAGAAGTCTCTGTGAGGAGTCCAGAGAAGTTCCGTGGATTCGGAATAGTTATCCTCTTGAGGAAGACGGTGCTCGACCTCACGTCCTCCCCTGCGTCAGTTTGGTATCAAAGCGAGGTTTTTTCTCGGATAGATGGCTTCTAACGACGGGTCGGGCAACAATCCTATGGGCGGTGTTCCAGGGAATTTACCTTTAACGGCGGCAGCTTTCGAAGCAGCACGGCGAGAGAATCGGCAAGCCATGCAAGGGCTGCAGGCTTCCATTGATCGCATGGCGGATCGTTTGGCGGAGGCCCTAAGGCAGCTCCGTATTCATGGTGGTGATCCACCATCAACAATTGCTAGAATTAGTAATCATATTGATCGTAGGGCGACGCTATCAATGAACCACAGGATCCCTCTTAATAAAGTGGGATCTAGCGACATGATTTTACAGCATCCTAGACGAGCCATTGATCAGATGGATCGGATGGATCAAGAATTCAAGATGAAAGTCGATCTTCCTAGTTTTAATGGTCAACTCTACTTCAAGGACTTCCTCGATTGGTTGCTTAAAGTCGAACGTTTCTTCGACTACATGAACATAATGGAAGAAAAGAAAGTTAAACTCGTGGCCTACAAGTTGACGGGCAGAGCTTCAGATTGGTGGGAACAACTTCAACTCGAGCGAACGAGACGGATGAAGGCACCAATCCGCATGTGGTTGCGGATGAAGAAGTTATTGTGCATGCGATTCTTCCCTACCAATTATGATCAGGTATTATTCCAACAAAATCAAAATTATTGGCAAGATAACCAATCATTAAAGGGTTATGCAGAGAAATCCTATTATTTGTCGGCAAGAGGTGACCGGGTCAAAACGGAGCAGACCACAGGATTCATCAGTAGCGAACATGTGACCTCTATAGGAATGGAAAACCAACCCAAGACTTCTAAAGTTGAGGAACAGTCTCTCACAACTGAACAGGCTTTTGTCAAACAATCTGAGGAAACAAAACATATATATTCATTAGTTGAAAATGAAAAATATATGGAGCCTGTGAATATCCCAAAAGATTTGAAGCCAATTTTGCAGGAGTTCAAGGAGATTGTGCTCGATGAACCCCCCGATAAATTGCCTCCCATACGAGATATACAAAATCACGTTGATCCTGTCTTAGGGGCAAGTCTGCCTTATTGCCCACGTTATCAGAAAAAATATGAGATCTTGAAGACAGATGTGAAGGAACTGATCAATATTAGTCAAGTCAAGGAAAACATGAGTACATATATTATGTCAGCTCAAGAGCTTAATGCCAAGTACAAAAAAAGGGCTAATGAACATCGGCGTCAGAAGTTATCTCAGACTCATGTGCCAAGTCTCTTGCGTAACTCGAGGACGAATTTTTTTCAAGTGGAGGGGTCTGATGTAGAACGTCTCACAGATACGTTCCCAGCATGGTTGAGACAAAAGAAGATGGACGGTGAATTAACCATAACTTTTGATCCGGGTATTGTTATGGGGCATGCAACCTATCAATCTTTACTGAAACGGGCCATCCGAGGTGAACCAACCCACAAAGTGGGTCGCATCTACATCAGAAAACGTGCGCTTTCAGCTCAAAAACGAATTTTTAGAATTTTTTTACTATTTTTAGTAATTCCGATTTTTTAATATTTTTTAGAGTTTTAGATTTTCTTTCCTTTTAGAAATAAATTTTAGTTATACTAGGACTCTTCTAGAGAAAGTTTATTTGCAATTTTTATTTTTAGAAATTAGGACTTAGAAGAGTTTTATTAGAATTAGGATTTTTATTAGAGTTGGAATTTTGCTATTTTTGGTAATTACGAATTTTAGTTTATTTTTTTTCTATATTAATGGTGTAAGGACACACATTATGAATGATCAATTATTCATCAATCAATTTCGAATTTATTAGAATTTATTTCTATTTTCTGCTTTCTTTCCTCGTGGATTCGAGAAGTCTCTGTGAGGAGTCCAGAGAAGTTCCGTGGATTCGGAATAGTTATCCTCTTGAGGAAGACGGTGCTCGACCTCACGTCCTCCCCTGCGTCACAATCCCACAATCTCAAAATTAGGAAAAGAAAATACTCTAAGCTATTGCAGATCTACTATAATTTGAGTCACAATCAACCATTAAGAATTGAAAGTATTCCTTTAAAATCAAACTATAATCAAAGAAGGTTCAACATAAACATGAATCAAAGTAAAAAAAACATCTCATCACGCTACAAGCTTCACCTCTTAACCCTAGCTAACAGGTTTAGCCAACCATAGACATGATTGAACTAAAATATTTTAAGAAAAGCATAAAAACAACTAAGGAAAAGGAAGAAAAACTCTTGGCGATGGCTTCTCCACGATTTTGTTTCACTACTTAAACCCTAAAAGATGCCTAGGAACATTATAGGGACTCATATTTATAGTTTTACAACTCCAACTTTCGCACCGATTTGAAAAAATTCGGAAACCGCCTTAAATTTTCACAATTTATGTGCTGTCTACGTAACCTTAGACTCGTCGAAGACAACCTTCGACTGGTCGAGGGTCACATTCGACTCGTCGAGGGTCTCTTTCGACTGGTCGGGGATGACGGGAATTTAGAGGATTTTGTCGCTGAAATTCAAGTTGAGGAATCTTTGACCAGTCGAGTAGGAGCCTTCAACTGGTCGAAGGAGGGCTTAGCTAGTCGAAGGAGGGATATTTTTAGGGTTCATTTTCTTCACTTCAAGTCTTCAATGCTCTTCATTCCTCACTTAGTTTTCTTGGATCTTTGGTATGTGAATTCTTCATTTTTAGTCTCATAAGATCCATCCTTGCTTTGGTGATTCTTAAGCATTAAACTCATGCTTTTAGCATCCTTTTTAATCCAAGCTCTTAAATTCACCTTGCAACACAAACATGACTAAAATATGACATTAAGCATTATCATGTTTATAAAACAAACTAATAAATGGGGTCCAATATGTAATATTTGACCCTCAACAAGGACGCCTGTGACGTCCTATAATCTCAATAGTTTTCGGTGTCCATCATCCGCCAGCCATAACAAAGTTATGGGACCACCTCCCTGGTGTCTCTAGGGAGTAGATGTACATGTCACACATAGTGCACAATGCATGAATCACACTATCTAAGGCATGCATCAGACCTGTGTGTATAATGCGAATCATGCAGGGTGACCTTGTCTCATATAGAGTCCCCTAAGTATCTCAAGCCGAATGACATATACTATGAATAATCGTCATCCACAACAGGCATACAAATGGTGCATATGGGCATATAATTAGGCATGATATCCCTTACACTAAGCATGTTATCAGACATATCATGATATAATAGGCCTTAATTGGCACATCATACATAGAGAGTGGGAACAGAACAATAGGCCCCATTAGAAATATAGAGATCTATATGGTATAGCCCACATTAGACTAACATCAGCTCCCCATGTACCCTATATATAAAAATCTAGTTACTAGATATAAGGCATGGCCCACGATGATATCCCTAAATTATCAGATTATCATCGACATCAGTATAATTACTCTAATAGGATGATCTGCATAGTTTGAACATTGTCGATGTAATCAATGGTTATAAACCATTGGTTAATCACTAGGATGTGATCCTGTGCTTGTGGCCCATCTGAGTCTTGGGATCTCATCATTTCAGGCAAAGTATATGCCTCAACGGATTTATTAGTGTCAACATTACATAGGTACACTAATTAGGGATTTTAAATTGATTTACTAATTAATTCCAAATCATGTAGATACACATCGTTGTTAACTTAGTATTGCAGGGACTCTGAATCCAGGATGCCAAACACAACCAAAATCTAATGGATCTAAAATCCAAGGATTTTCAAGTCCAAGGGATTTCTACCCAAATTCCTTATGGTGTGGCCCACCCGAGGTATGGATCGGCCTGAACATTTAGGACCATGATCTAACATGACTTGAGAGAAGGATGGGCAGTGTGGATGACACAAACATCAAGGTGGGTCCCATGAATAGGACCCAAGTGTTGTCAAAATGAGCAACCCTCCCTGCCCATTGATTCCCTTGGTGAAGTCCACCTAACACTACAAGAAATCCCACCTTTACCGATGAAAATTTTCGTTGCTAAAAGCCAAATTTTCGTAGCTAAAACTTTTTAGCAATGAAAATTTCTATCACTAAATTCGTCGCTAAAAGACCGACGCAGAAGGTTTTTATCGACGAAAAATTTTAATCGTCAGCAAAGGCAAACATTTTAGCGACGAATTTTTTCGTCGCTAAAAAAACTTTTAGTGACGAATATTTTCGTCGTTAAAAAATAAATGTTAAACTTTTAGCGACGATAGTTTTCGTCGTTAAAAATAATTACAAAATTTAAGCGACGAAAATTTTCGTCCCTAAAAAATAAATGTTAAACTTTTAGCGACAATAATTTTCGCCGCTAAAAATAATTACAAAACTTTTAGTGATGAACATTTTCATTGCTAAAAAATAAATGCAAACTTTTAGCAACGAACATTTTCGTTACTAAAAAATAGGTAAAAAACATTTCCCGACAAAAATTTTCGTAGGTAAAAAAATTTACAAAACTTTTACCTAAGAAAATTTTTGTAGGTAACAGTCTCTTTTTATAAAAAAAAAAAAAAAAAAATTCCTGATATATACCTGTTACAATATTCATCCTGATATACATCTGTTATATAATATATTTCATCATATTCACATTCACATCCATCTAAACACAAACTAGTAATTCCCGGCTGAGGAAATCCTTGTACTGTGGATGTATTATTAGTGAAAGAGAACCACATGCGATTATATATTTTAAACTCACTGACCATGCATATCCTTCAACGTATATTTCATACCTGCAGAATTGTGAATCAAGTGTCAACACAAAGAAGTAACATGTGCAGAAAATGCATTTCTCATACTCTCTAACATATATTATAACAACTTAGCAAAGTGACTCACCGATAATACATTGATTTGCTAGTTTGAACTGCTTGAAACCTGCTCTTGCTTCTTCAGCCCAATCCTAAAATGCAGTGCAGAGATGGTATGTCTGTCAAAACAGGGTTGCCACCATACATGCAACATGGATTGTACATTCAAGTAGAGAAATGCCATTAATATGCTCATAGGACTCACTGGACGCATGATCTGAGCACCCCAAGTCTTAGAGTTATTACAGCTTAGTAACTTTGTACGTATGGGAGATTGAACATCTGGATTACCTTTCCAGACTGAACATCTGAACAATGGAGCTCATTAGATCACCGCAATGGATCACATAACCATTGGCTCCACTTTTACAAATTGAATAACCAAGCACACTACGCACAGAATTTTACTAAGCCAAAGTGCATGTGAAGCGCTGACCATCCGCATGCCATACGCGCGCAAGATTCAAACATTCCATTGGATGGGCCTCGCTGTCTACATGATTTGATAGTTTTTCTAAGTCATGGTTAAAGAAGTCAACCATCAAGGTCTTAGTCGTGTAAACACCGTGTCTGACGGAGCATATATATGATGGTACCCTCGCTCAAGAATCAGTTTTTTTTTTTTTTAAACAAAAAAAATTTACAATCTGGACTCAAAAATTAGTTATATCCAAATCTCAGGTGGACCATACAACAGGAAACGGTGTTGATTGAATGCCCACAATTAAAAACTTTCTAAGGCCCACCATAATTTTTAGTTTCCATCCAAACCGTTGGTAAGGTAAGAAAACAAAAAAAAAAAAAAACTTGGATCGAGGGAAAATTCAGAGATCGTCTTCATCCAAAAATTAACACAATCTAAAATTGGAAAGAAATCAACTTAGATTGGCTGTTTATTAAAAAATAAATAAAAATACTTCTCAATAAGGTAACTAGCAAACCCAGCAAAACTTAGAAGCTATCTTTGACTTGAATTTACTAAGAAACTAATTTAAACAGATCTTAGAACTCTAGATTAGAAAATATCAAGAACTCCAAGCCAAAGCCCAAACTGGAAACCTTCCTCATCATATCACTGCCCGATTTGGCTCTTGGTGGGACCCCAAATGATGAACTCGTCAGACAAAAATCTATTGCAAACTCGCTACTGTCGCGTTCATTAGCTAATCCGCGTCCGTAGACACCTCTCATAGACACGTACGCCACGTATGCAAAACGTCACTTTCAAACCAAACTACACTTGCTATTTTCAAATCTCATGCGGCCACTTCATTCCTCCACTCTCTCCCTCGATTTCCCCACTCTCACCTCTCTCTCTCTCTCTCTCTCTCTCGAAGCAAAAAAGAAGAAGAAGAAGAAAATCTCTTTTATGTTTTTTCAATCCATCTTCCATTTTCTTCTTAACAAAAAAATCTATATTTACTAATATTCCCATTTTTCTATTTTTCAAAAGAATGAGTTCGGACTCCGAAAGCGTCAGCTCCAACACTCATACTTTCAGCCCAAACCCTAACCAAGGACTCCAAAATTACCAAACTGCCACTGTGCGGGAACCCCCCCCCCCCCCACCCAAAAATCTAGAAAAATCTAATGACTTGCGGTCAACTATTGCATGGTATATGAACCTCAGCAGCACCACAAAGGTATACATAGTATTGCATGTTGAAATTATTTAAACAAACTTAGTATATACACATGGATGGTGCCGGATGGCTTCTTTTTTGTCACTTATAGTTCTTCTTCTTCTTCTTTTTTTTGGTATTTCCTGATCTTATTTTCATTTATCATCCTACAAGGCACCTCATGACATTACTAAGAAGTATGGGGCTGTTAAAGAGGTTGATGATTCTTTTACAAAGGCATGGCTTGAAAAGATGCGCACACTATTTATCAGGAAGGGATCAGGATTCTCTTCTCGTAGTGTGATTATTGGGGATGTATATAAAGGGATTCACGAAATTGGTTTACAACATTTATGAAAATAAGATTTAAGAAGACAAAAAAACACTTGTTTGTATGTACAATTAAGCTAATGGTGTTCCCTAATGATTGTAATGAAGAAGTAAAACTCAAACTAGAACCATATTCCTTTCCAATCTCACTTGAAAGTGGCATAGTTGCAACTAGAAGCCAAGTCCTTGAATATGATTGCCAGGTACTTTTGCTTATTTCCACTTTAGTATACTTTTAATTGCAACCAAATTCGATAGCATCCATACACAACCAATTCAAAGTAGGTGAGGCTCCTACTAGTGCAACTCATCTCATACCTATTTAATAAATACAACCAGGAAAAAAAAAAAAAACACCAACACAACTTTCTAAGTATAGTATTCTTAGTAATAGAAATTTGCGAGATTCAACAAGGAGCTGAGTTAAGAAATTTGACAATACCATATGCAAAACTATGCCACATGTGATGATTAAAAGTTCTCTTAACTTTTGAACAATACCATATGCAGAAATATGCCACAACACTTCAAATTCGGAAGTTGAACCTGAGTTTTGTCTAGTTTTGTCCATATGGACTGCAAGAAAATTAAAGAAGATCATCTGTCATGATAATCATGGAAAGGGAAGTACTATGCATGCATAAGAACTTCGAAATTAGAATAAACAAGGCAAAAAGCAAATAGAGCTTACTTCAATAACACGAATAGCATCCCATGCACCTTCTTGCAAATAACTTCTTCGGCCATGCCCTGACTTTGAGCCATCTTCATCCCCAACAACCATCACAAATCAGTGCAATCATATAATTTTTTTTTTAACAGAAGGACATGCATTCTTAGTTGAAAAACTGACCTTTCGTTATTAGGTAGCAAGCCACAAAGTCTTCATTATCTTCCCACATGCATACTGATGAAATCCCCCCTTCATAATACCCACCACTGCAGTTGTGCAAAAGAATTGCTATTACTTCTTCAGAAACAGAGAATAGTTTCTTTCATTTTCTGCATACTGGCATTACTTGCCAAATCATTAGATGAAGGTCATGGACAAAAAATTAAGCCTACTGTAATAGATAAATGGTAAATCAAAGATCCAATCTCGCAACATTTTGTTCTGAATAGAACAAAATAGTGAATGTGCACTGAAGAGTATCCAATATCTGAAACATGATTTCCAAGAAAAGTACAATGCATTTTACAATTACCCTATAAAAGAAATCCATGCATAAGCATTATTTGATAACTTTTCTTGCTACTTTTTAACTATTATTAGTTTGCCACTTACATATAAGGAGCCTAGTTCCTTGATATGTATGCCAGGCAAGATAATTGCATTTCCACTTTATGGGACTGTACTATTGTAATGCAATTTCTTAGTGCATCCAAACACAGATTTCAACTGATGGTGGAATTAACAATTGGAATCATACATAGTTAGAAGTAGGTCCATACGCATAATGGGTACTGAAAATTAATGCTTCTCAGCTAAATTTAGCCACCCTTCCTCATTTTGCATCTTGAGGTTCTTTGCTCAAAATCACAATCACGTAAGATTGAAGTTGGATTTGAAAGGAATGCAATGGCTATTTGTGGGCTATTTCCTCACAATGAGTAGTTCCACTTGAATGAGCTTAATCATTGTGATTCAATTCAGTTGAGCTTCCAAAAACACCTGTTTGTTTAAGTGGAAATTTGTGCAAAAGTTATACAAACTCCACTTAAGAGATGGTTTCTTTTGTTTGAAAAATAAAAAATGAGGGGGAAATCAGTTTCCTTTTCCTAACTTTTCCTCATATAATGAGGAAAACCATTCCACACTCCCCCGTGTGAGAGACAGGTCTCACTATTCAACTATTGACCTTTTCACATTTACACAAAAGACAGAACTCATAACCAAACAATGGAATTAAGTTGGTTGGATTTGGTTGGATTTTGTAGTTTCCCATTCCTTAAGGATTCTTTAGGGGTTTTCCATTTCCATATTTTGGATTCTGTTTATCCAAACACGAAATAGAAAGAATGTAGCAAAGGAAAAAAGGAGATGAAAGAAAGGAAACAAGAGGAAATTCAAAACACAAACATAAGCAGGTATGTATGCCCTCTGAAGAGCCTAGATATATAACAACGTCAGATTGTTCTATTCGGAGTTGAAAATTCCACCTTCCTTCTTTATAGCTACTGCCAAACCCTGTTCATGGGATAATGTCTCCCATTAAAGCCTGAAGATTGTGCCACATCTGATTCACAGGACTCTTCAAAACCAACCCACTAATCCCATTTGCTGAGCAAATCATAGCAACTTACAAAGAATGATAGTAACATCCGCTATAGCCAACAAGAAACAGAAATCAACTAACCAACATACTAAATAAAAAAAATAAATCAACAAATTCACAAATGTAAATAAGTCGACATGAAGCCAAATAAAAATAAAAATCATTAAAGAGAACTCAATGAAATAAGGAAATCTGCTCTACCAATCTTCAAGGCTTTCCACATATGGTCCATCCACAAGAATGCCCATCATATCAACAGTCTGGAACACCAGAAATGGCCCCCATACACCATATAACTTCTGAAATCTATATAGAAAAATAAGGAACATGATGCATCTCTGTTGCTACGTACAAATCACATCCAAACAAGTTTAGAAGAAATCCATGGTGACATCATCAGACCCCCAATGCTTTATCTCTGTCTCATATTACATTCGAGATCTCTTCCCAAAAGTCCCTTGTAAGCCACTCTGTTAACTCATTTGAAAGCCTTTTGAAATTTTTAAATAATCAATACAAAATAACCATAACCCATGAATAATACAAGGTGAAGATAAATCAAGGAAAGAAAAGTATACCTATTACATGAAGAGTCTCTAGCCGTGAGAAGCCTCTGCTCCATTCTCTCGTAAGACCCCAACACCATTAATTCCGACAACCCACACCATTAAATCCGGTAACCCAGTCGCTGCAGCCCATCTCTACACCAATATCAATCCGAAAACCCCCAAATCTGGAAACCCCTAAATCCAAAAACTCCAAATTTGAAATCCCCTAAATTCGAAAACCTCCAAATTCAAAAACCGCCAAATCTATCAACCTTCTGCTTTCGAATCAACGGCCTAAAAGGTAGCATTCTACTATTACCATTGCTACCACCTCCCAGCTGAGGAATCAACTAGAATGGTTGCCCCTAATTTAAGCAGCGTTCTAAAATGAGAAAATCCTAGGGAGAGGGAGAGGGAGAAATAGAGAGAGAAGGGTCAAGAGAGAGAAAGAGAGAGAGAACGAGTGGATTGGGCATAGATTGACCGCGGCCTGCCTTCACACGGAAGATGTAAGTGGATTGGTTGGTGTACCACACACCAGCTCAGAGTTTTGGGCAATAGAGTTTTGGGCGGGGGAGAAATTTTGGGGATTTTGTTTCCCTCCATCGGGTTTCACCTGCAAGAAAGGGATGCGAGTTTGCTTCCTACGCCTAAATGTCATGTGGGGCCCACTGTGATGTATGAGAGAAATCCACCTCGTTCATTCCTTTTTGGAGGTCATTTTAGAACACTCGGCCAAAAATGAAGTTTATCCAAAACTCAGCTAGATCCAAAACTTCTATTGAAAAGGTTATGGTGGGCATTCAATCAACATTGTGTGGACCATTTGAGATTTAAATCTATCTAGTATTTTGAACTACATTCTAAAATAGGCTAGAAAAGTGGATGGATGGCATGGATATACATTAAATTATCAAGGCAGCCCCAATGTAAGGAATGACTAAGTATTTGAAAAAGAATGACTAAATATCTGTGTGCCCCACCATGATGTATGTATTATATCAACACCGTCCATTCATTTGGAGAGATGATTTTATGGGATGATCAAAAGAACGAGTCAGATCCAAATCTCAAGTGGCCCAACCACCGAAAATAGTGGGGACAGTGACACCCACCATTGAGACTTTCCTAGGGCCACTATGATGTTTATTTGAGATCTAACTTGTTAATAAGTTAAAAAAAGACATGGATGAAGAGAAAAATCAAATATCAGTTTGATCTAAGACTTCTGTAGCCCTCTGAAATTTTTTATTAGTAAGCGTTCAATCCCCACATTTTTTTTTGTGGTGGATCAACTTGAGATTTTGATCTGCCTCATTCTTTGACCCATGCCCTGAAATGATCTATATAGATGAATTTTTGTGGTGGACATTATTGTGGAACTATATAGGCCCCACCTAAATGACTACACCTGTGACCCCTGTTTCCTGTGGTGTGGTCCACCAAAGTCTCCTATCTGCCTCCTTTTTGGTATCATAACCTAAAATGATCTGTCAAAATAGATGGGCAGAGTGGAGGTGCAGGATTTGCACGCAGTTTGGCAAGTGACCCCAACACCAGCAGTCCACGAGTAAAAGCTCTATAGGCTACGATGATTTATGTGTTTTATCTACATCGTCCATCCATTTTTCTATATAAAGTTAGGGCATAAGCTTTAGATTAAAATCTCAAGTGGACCACACCGCAGGAAAATAATGATGATCGAACGTCAACATTTAAAAACTTCCCATGGCCTACTGTAATGTTTATTTCTCATCTAACCTGTTGATAACAGCACAGGCATGAATGAAAGGAAAACACATATATCAGCATGATCCATAATTTTTGTGGCCCCAAAATAGTTTCCATAATTTTCCAGAGATTTGGATCTGCCCTATTTTTGGTCTCATTGGCTAAAATAAGTTGGCAAAATGGATGGACAGGGTAAATAAGACATACACATAATAGATGGGTTGGATTTGTGAACCACATCTCGGTGGGCCCAAAAAATAATTATGAATGTTTTAATGGAGGGTAACCCCTCTCAACTTTTGTATGTGGTGTGGCCCATACACCTAATCCTAATCCTAATCTCAACCTATACCTAATCCTAACCTCAACTACTTAACCTAAACCTAAACTTGAAAACCCAAACCTAAACCCGATCCTGAACCCGAACCCAATTTCCTAAACCCAAACCTTAACCTATTCTCAATTCCCTAAAGCTATAACCTATAACCTATAACCTAAACCTAAACCTAACCTAAACCTATAACCCCAACCTATAACCTTAACCTAAACCTAAAACCTAAACCAAAACCTATAACCTTAACCTAAACCTAAAACCTAAACCAAAACCTATAACCTTCACTTAAACCAAAACCTATAACCTAAACTTATAACCTATAATCTAACCTTAACCTAAACTTAAAACCTAAACCTAAACCTATAACCTAAACCTAAAACTTAAATGTATTATCAAATCCCTAATCCTAAACCTACACCTAATCCTAATCTCAACTCCCTAACCTAAACCTAAACTTGAAAACCCAAACCTGAACCCAATCCCGAACTCGAACCCGATTTCTTAAACCTAAACCTTAACCTATTCTTAATTCCCTAAAGCTATAACCTATAACCTAAACCTAAACCTATAACCTAAACCTTAACCTATAACCTAAACTTATAACCTAACCTTAACCTCTCAATTTTCAGCTACGAAAATTTCCGTAGCTAAAAGTAAACCTTTCGATTTTTACAAAAATTGTTTACAGCCTTTCTTGATGAAACTTTTCATAGCTAAAAGTCTCATCCACGTTTTTTAGCGACGAAAATTTTCGTAGCAAAAATTAAACTTTTCGATTTTTTTTTTAAAAATTGTTTACAGTCTTTAGCGACGAAACTTTTCGTAAATAAAAGTCTCATCCACGTTTTTTAGAGATGAAAATTTTCTTAGCTAAAAGTAAACCTTTCAATTTTTTTCAAAATTTGTTTATAGCCTTTAGTGACGAAAATTGTTGTAGCTAAAAGTCTCATCCACGTTTTTTAGCCAAGGAAATTTTCGTAGCTAAAAGTTAACCTTACGATTTTTTTGAAAAATTGTTTACAGCTCTTAGCGATGAAAATTTCCATAGCTAAAAGTCTCATCCACGTTTTTTAGCAACGAAAATTTTCGTAGCTAAAAGTAAAACTTTCGATTTTTTTTTAAAATTGTTTACAGTCTTTAGCGACGAAATTTTTGTAGCTAAAAGTCTTATCCACGTTTTTTAGCGACGAAAATTGTCATAGCTAAAAGTAAACCTTTTGAGTTTTTCAAAAATTGTTTACAGCCTTTAGCAACGAAACTTTTCATGGCTAAAAGTCATATCCACGTTTTTTGGCGACGAAAATTTTCTTAGCTAAAAGTAAACCTTTCGATTTTTTTCAAAAATTGTTTACAACCTTGCGACGAAACTTTCGTAGCTAAAAGTCTCATCCATGTTTTTTAGCGACAAAAATTTTCGTAGCTAAAAGAAAACCTTTCGATTTTTTTTAAACATTGTTTACAGCCTATAGTGATGAAAATTTTCGTAACTAAACGTCTTATCCACGTTTTTTACCTACGAAAATTTTCATAGCTAAAAGTAAAACTTTCGATTTTTTTGAAAAATTGTTTACTACCTCTAGTGACGAAAATTTTCATAGCTAAAAGTCTCATCCATGTTTTTTAGCAACAAACATTTTCGTAGATAAAAGTAAACCTTTCGAAAAATTGTTTACTGCCTTTAGCGACGAAAATTTTTGTAGCTAAAAGTCTCATCCACATTTTTTAGTGACAAAAATTTTCATAGCTAAAAGTAAACCTTTCGATTTTTTTCAAAAATTGTTTACATCCTTTAGCGATAAAACTTTTCATAGCTAAAAGTCTCATCCACGTTTTTTAGTGACGAAACTTTTCGTAGCTAAAAGTCTCATCCATGTTTTTTAGCTACGAAAATTTTCGTAACTTAGAGTAAACCTTTCGATTTTTTTGAAAAATTGTTTACAGCCTTTAACGACGAAAATTTTCATAGTTAAAAGTCTCATCCACGTTTTTTAGCTACGAAAATTTTCGTATCTAAAAGTAACTTTTCAAATTTGTTTGAAAAATTGAAAACAACCTTTACCGACGAAAATTTTCATCAATAAAAGTGACTTTTAACTATGAATTTACAATTTTGTCGCTAAAAGTAAACTTTTAGCGATGAAAAAAAGTTTCGTTGCTAAATACCCTCTTTCTTGTAGTGTAAGATTTGGATCATCCTCATTTTTGGGCCTATGACCTAACATGATCTATCAAAATGGATGAACAGCGTGGATGAAACATATACATCATGGATGGTCCCACAAGTGGGCCTCACTCCACGCCCGTGGCTGTGTGTCCACCCGCCCAATGTGCGCTGGTGGCATGTTATATATATATATATTGTAACACCCCGTGCCTCTGGTACACGGGTGTTACCTTATCTTAAAACCTGCATCAACCAAGCCTAAAACACTAGGCGACTTAAATTTTTGATATGTACAGGATGGGACTTCCAGCTAACATCGAGACCATCCATTGGAGTCAATAGGAGCCAAGCTTAGCCCGACACTAGACAGTGAGGTAAGACTAAATGAACGCCCCTAGTTAAAATTACAAATCAAGTTACTTAGGTCATGTTGGGGGGCAAGACATCCACTAACAACCCTTGAGGGTTGACTAGCGACCAATGAAACCGTCATTACACTACAAAGCCCCAGTTAGCCATTGAAAACCAGTATCAGGCCCACCTGACCAACAGATCGGGTCATACGGGCTGAAGTAGCCCCAAGGAAATGGGTAACGGTCCGCCTGGGCCTCACTATCAGCCCAAAGTAGACCAAGATTTCTGTGTAGGGTCCCCAATGCAAATAGACGGTGTGGATCTTGATACTGAGATTTCAGTGGGCCTCTACATGATGCGTGTGCACTGAAAATACTTGTGCGCGAAGTGCACCAAAACCTCTGGCTCGGTCAAACAAACTTTGACCGAGCCCTTTTGCAAATGAAAAATCTCCTGCCACCTGGAGGTTTAAACCAACCCCCTTTGGAGCTCCAAAGTGGCCCACCTTGGCCACTTTTTGATCGATCCGAGTCGTTCATCTGTTTCGCAGGCCCCGCCCAACCATAACCGTATAACGGTTTGATTTCATGCGTGGGGGCATGAAAAATCAAGCAGGGCCGTCCATGCGGCTGAGATCCCTGAGCAACGGGCCTATCTACCACTATTCGAATGGCCCTAAATCGGAACAATCAAAGAATCCCAGTCAACCATTCGATGAGCAAGAGGAGTTTTCTTACATCGACAGAAATAGACAGACACCGTCTATAGCAGGGAGAAACGTGTAAAAACATTCCCTTTTGGGAAAGAGGCTCGGATGATTCCTGATCGTTCGATGAGCCTCATCCAACTGTCGAAACCCCTCCCTCCACGGCTATAAATATGGGGCCCTGTAGCCCTTGGGATGAGCGCAAAGGAGAAAGAGAGGAGAGAGGAAGAGAGTGGGAAGAAGGAGAGAAAAAAAAAGGGAGACCGACCCCCTGTTTCATCTTAGATAAGGTGGGCAGCAACCGTCCCAGGAGGAACATTTTTTCTTTCTTTCTTTCTTTCATTTTCATAGCTTCAGCTAGGTGGTACTTGCCTGGACCGAAGCCAAGCCAAGCAATGGTTGGGTTCGGTCCAGCCACAGTGACGTTGGGTCGAGCCAAGCAATGGCCGCTTCAGACCACATTTCAGGCCTCATTTAAAGTTTGTTTTGAGCTCTCTGTAGAGCTTCGAAACCAGCTCAAACAGCAAGCCAATCGATGGCTATGGAACAGACTGAAGAAACAGTAAGTGGGTCTCTGTTTCAGACTAGGACTGAGCCAACAAATGGCCCTGTTCCGGGATGAAATCTGACCCAACTAAAGCATCAGTTTCGGGCCGAGATTTAGCCAAATGATGGCTGAGTTCTGGGCTGGGGACATGCCGGGAAACAGGCCTTTTACGAGCTCTGTTTTGAGCTAGGATGACTGGCCCAACGGTGGCCATGGTTCGTGCCGAAGCTGAGTCAATCAATGGCTATAGTTCGACAGTTCTTTGATGGTGAAAATGGCAGCCACCGTGAACGCTGGCATGGGTTGAAAAATAACGGCCAGGGAAGGGCCGTGGTTGAGCCAAAAACTAGGACCGGAAGTGGCCTCTAATGGCATGGCAAGGAGGCCTTTTTTCTTTTTACATTTGCAGCTGATAGGCTGCGCCGAATGTGGGCCTCACCAAATGCAGGTGGGTTGCACTGGCGATGGGCCTCACCAAGACACTAGTGGGCTGGTCATGGGCCCTGCACGAATGCAGGTGGGCCGCACCTGAGATTCCAATCTCAGTGGGCCACACCATCAAAAAAATGGGCTACACCTAGCATGGTATTCTCTCATATCCATGTCCATTCCTAGCCTTAGCTCATGTAGCCTATGTTGGGACATGACTAACCAAAATCAGCCTCCTCTAAAAACCAAGTGGGCCACAACACAATAACAATAGGCATGGACCCCACCATCCGCGCCATTGAAACCAACCACCAAAAATAATCCAAAACTTCATAGGACCCACAAACATGGGATACATACAATCCAACGGTCTAAATCATGGGCCCACTGCGGATGGCGACTGTAATCCAAAAAGGAAAACCATCTTGGTTCGACATTCCTAACCGTTGGATGTTCCGCTTGCTCCATCTGAACCGCTAATCGTTCTTCATTCTAACGGTCCACTCAATAGTTAGAAAGCAAACGAAACATCCAAACTGTCTCTTTAGATGTAAGACTTTGGTTGCATCCCATCCACAATCGGGCCCACAATGTAGACCATTTTTACTGACACAAATGCAGTACGTGCCCACCTGAGATTCCAATCTTAGTGGGCCACGTCAGACGCTGAAATCATATTTAGACCATCCATTAAGGGACAATGTGTTTAGACCATCCATCAGTGGACGTCCAGTGTTAGACAACATTTGGGCAGTGCTGGTTTATGTGGACCATGTTTGGATGGTGCTGATATGCTGGAAAAGGTTTGGGACAGTGTTGAACCATATTTAAACGACATTGAATTACCTGAACTACATTGGAACGTTGCCATGTAAGGCCCCCCTGATGAATCTAAGGTCCACATGTAGGGCCGGTACAGCCCAAACAACCTTAGTTAGGGCCTTCCAACCCTTCACCTATCCTCATATATTAAACTTTGGGACTTATTATCTAATATAAATGAATTTGTACAGGGAGTTGCGTGAGTGGTGTAAATTCACTATCTTCTCAAGAAAACTTACATCAAAAAGCACTCTACGCTTTGTCTGATAATGATTTCCTCCCCTTAAGCTTTCCATCCCTAACTAGACTAGAAATAGTAGTTTTGTGAGGTTAAAGGATAGTTGGACTAATGATAAATTGGGTGTAGAAATGGACTACTTTCACTTGTCATATCTATTTAACAAAATAATTTTTATACTTACTATTATTTAGGCTTTTGATCATATACTCTGAACTATCTAGGTGAACAACCCAACCACTCATGTCATGTATCTTATGTAAATTCAGTTAATGTGTTATGATGGAAATATATGCATTGTTTCTTATTTCCCCATTTATGATAAGATCTATGTCACTGATATGATGGTGTGACACACATATTGCTAAAATCTCTCCATGGGAAGTCCGGTAAAAGAAGAGTCCATGCTTGGGGTGTACCTAAACTAATTGTGACGTAAGTAGGCCCCTGACATTGAGATTTTTTTTATTGACTGCATGTTGTTCGGTACTACACACACCCTAAGACGGTAGTCTCATGGGCCGGGGATGGTAGTCATGGGATACTATGCTCGAGTCGTCGGCCTACGCTGGGCCATATGCTCCCCGTATTGACCGTGAGCTTATTTAAATTGGCTGGATGCAATTGGACTAATAATGGATTGGCAAATCATGCATGCATAGCACAGACCAACATCTATTGCTATCATACGTAACACACAGATTCGCCTGACTGGATGTTTTGCCCAGTGCACAAACCATCATCTATTATTATCGTACTATTGCCTGTCTAGATGTTTTACCCAGGGCATAGATCATCTGGATGTTTTACCCAGGTTAAAGATTGCATGGGTGACGATCCCAATATCATCTGGATGTTTTACCCGGGATGATAATTGCATTCATACATTCCTACATTTAACAAGACTACATCTACTGTGTTTTGGAATGCTTGTCTGTTTTTATGTTATTCCTTCTTTAAGTCGGCGGTGTGTAATCTTGAGAGGAAATCACACTGAGCTGGCCACTCATTTATCAATGTTCAACCGTACAGAGGATGCAGGTATAGGAGCCGACCAGTATATCGCAGAATTGGAGGCGGTGACGGCTGAGGAGGAGCTTTATGATGAGGAGCCGCAGCAGGAGACGGCCGCCTATTTCGGGCTAAATCAATAGATTTGCCCTCTATTTTATTTCAGTACATTTAGAGTTTGAGAAACTTGAGGTTTTGTATTGGCCCCCAGCTGAGTGGGCCAAAATATTGTTCTCATTTTGAATCACATCTATACTATGTCTTATTCCTACTATGCACTTTAATTTATTGATTACCACTATTAGCAGCTAACTCCTGGGTTTTCGGAATGCGAGTCATGTACTCGGGTTCTGAAAACCGGGGCATTACATATATATATATATATATATATATATATATATATATATATATATATTTGTGTGTGTGTGTTTTAATTTGATCACACCATCAAAGAGGGCCCACTTAGATAATCTAGTCCATTCACCGTATAGGCCAGACCAATCAGGGCCAATTAGCTCTAATTTAAACTGATTTGGACGAACAGGGACTCCATAGTGAGCCTTGGAAGATTTCAACTGTGGAAATTTGTTTTCCTCACTGCGGCCCACTTGAGACTCGAACCTGTCTCATTTTTCATCCCATGGTGTGAAATGATCTGGAGAAGTCGGTGGAATGCTCAGATTAAATATATACATCAAGATGGGTCCCACCTATGAGACCATGCTTGGCCAGGATGGGTTAATGCCCAACATGCATGGCTACTTTTTGCATTATTATTATTATTATTATTATTATTATATAAAATATAAAATATTGATACACTGTTAAGGTGGGCCACATGTGGATGATCTACTCCGTCCATAGTCTTGGCCAGCTCGAACGAAGCCCAATATGCCCTGACTTGGGATGGTTTGGATGATTAGGGACCCCACTACAGACCTTGGAAGATTTCAACAGCAGGGGATTGTTTCCCTCCGTGCAGTACACTTAAAAAAAATCAGATTTGCCTTACCTTTCGGCCCATGGCCTAAAATGATTTGAAGAAACTGGTGGATGGCGTGGATTTCATAAATGCATCAAGGTGGGGTCCACGAGTGGAAACCCACTCTGCCAGTCGTACATGCAGCATCCCTGACGTTGGGGCTCACCAGCCCCTGTATCATTACGATGTGGTCCACCTGAGATTCGTTTTGGCTTCATTTTTAGGCCAATGACCAAACTAAGATGGAAATTTGGATGGATGGACAGGATGAGATATAAGCATCATGGTGGGTCCGACGAGTGGAGGCCCCACTCCACCTTTGTATTAATGGAGTCTTGACATTGGACAATTCCAACATCCCATGCTGAGAATGTCCAGCATTTGGACATTTTATGTGTTTCCTTTTGAAAGGAAATGGTAAGTGAGTGGGATCCACGTGAGAAATCTAAGACGTCCATTAGGTGGGCCAACCCATGGTATGCCCAAAAACCTTTAACCAAGCCAAAATTTGTGTCTTTTCTTCCTCAATATTTGTGTGATTTAATCAATAGGTCAGATGGAAAAAAAACATCATGGTGGGCCACACAACGTGGTCCATGTTGTGATAGTGTGTGGGGCTATGAACGCTGGGAAATCGGCACCCACATTGATTCAGTGTTTGTAGCAAAGTTGTGTGTGGGCTGATTTAAATTGATGATGCAGTAGACTTGGAGTCGCCACTAGCCACTTAACTCAAAATCATGCAGTCGGTTAGAACCTACAGAATGTGTAAAGCCAGAGAATCCGGAGACTCTCTTACTTTAAGTTGACTCCTCATCTGCAATTTGGAATTCTGAGTAAGGGACCTCGGTTACAAAGAGAAAAGATGTTAGGCATCCTCTCTACCCATACGGATGTACAATCTCTACTTTAAGTGCTAAAATAGTCTTAAGGGATAGGATGATGAGATGTCAAATATTAAAATGGGACTCGGATTTCTGATATAGCAAGGTCTGAAATTCCGAGAAGCTACATAGCATACATCAAGAGAATGTTTAGAGGAGCAAGGAGGTTGAGAATGGATGAGATGATGCTAGAATGTTATGTGAGAAGATTAAGCTACCATGAATTTCTGATGTGACAGGATCTGGAGTTCCGGCAAGTCATAGAGCATACGTTCGATGGCAATCTAGAGAAGCAAGGGGGTTGAGAAGGGAAGTAATGATGCGATGTGATAAAATACGAATGTTAGTGATGCTTGCATGATCTTTGGCTTGCACTTGAAATGGCTCAGATGTTTGGATGCACCATGGTTGGAAGGATTGACCTAAATGGGACTATAAGGGTAAGAAATGGTTAAAGGAGGCTATAGGGGGGCTAAAAAGATGGGAGCTTGAGAACTCAAGCACTACCTCTCTCTCTCTCTCTCTCTCTCTCTCTCCCATTCTCCTTCTCTTGGTGGATTGGTAGTTATTGAAATGAGGAGAGGAGTGGGGTATTTATAGCCCCTTGGGATGACATTTGTGTAATTTGAGAGTTTATCAAGGGTAAATGATGATGTGGCAATTTTGAATTGGTAGAGATAAGAGAGATGCTACATGGTACTTTCTTATAGGTTGAAGGGCTTGGTAAAATGGCAAATAGTATGAATTTTGGGGTCAAATAGGTTCAGGTAGAGTTGACTTTCGAGGGGAGCAACAGTTGTAGCTCCGAGCACATTTGTCGAGAGAGGGCGGTAATCGGATTACCCCCCGCAATAATCAAATTACCACCTCTGACTGTACACATTTTTTGAGAGGGGGTGGTAATTCAGATTACCGCCCACGATAATCCGATTACCACCCAGGTACGATTGCTCCCACAGTTTGGTCGGTGGGCATATTTCGGGTCCGGATAGTGGCTCAAAGCCCATTTTTGGATATTTGGCTCAAAATGGCACAAAATTGGCTCGATTATTACCCGAAAATGGATCAATTTTGGACATGCTCTGGCTTGGGTGATGGCTCGAGTTAAGTTAGGGTTTATGGTAATGAAATGGCTCAAGTTCAGCTAGGGTTTGGATTAGGTTTGGGAAATGGCAGCGGTTTTGGGTAGGGTGTGGGATTTAGGTTCAGTTCCTAAGGATCATTCATGCCTTATCAAGTTGTTAGCTCGGGTGAGGTGTCTATAGATGCTTCTCTTTGGCAGAGGTTATGTGCAACCAAATGCCAAAGCGAGTGGACACCCCACCTCTCTAGTTAGAAAAGATTATGGTCTAGATATGTTGCCTGCCATAGTATCATTGTAAGTTTACTGTCTGGAAAAGAGATAACTTGCACATATCATAAGAGTTTGAAGAAAATGTTGTGATTATCCCTACCCTTTCTACGGCATTACGGGTGACGAATCACAACCTTTTTGCATCGAATCAGTAATAACATTGGAGGATAGAGCCGAAAAGTAGGGCCCCAGCACTTCGCGGCTTTACGGGGATTCCCATACTATTTGGATGTGTGATGTTCCTTTGCTACATGATCACTCTAGGAGTACTTGTTCCATTTGATCGTCAAAGTGGTTAACTGCCCTGCACATTCTGCGGCCTTATAGGGAACTCACTACGCCAACTTGGACTCGATCAGACTTTCCAAGCATTCCAGACTAGGTATGTGCGGGTGACCTATTTTTCATGCAGTCTTCTAACTTTGATACGTTGCTTACAATCAATCTTTTTCATTCTTTTAAAATGATCACTCTGACCAGAGTTGGATCTTGCTTACCATCATTTACATTGAACTTCATCGTTGCACGATCATCCTAACATTGAGATCCATGTCAACCGTGCTTGTATCGCATACGGATTTGACAACTCATGGGGAAATCGAAAGTGGTCGAATCTTATTTTGTTGTTTGTGTTAGATGCCACTGAGAGGTATAGAAGACCTCCTAGTGCCTTGGATATCGAGCGCTATTTTTAAAAAAATTTATTTTGAAAACTATCCCAAATGAGGAGCTGCACTCCCTGGGGATTTTATTACAATTTTCAAAGATTTTTCCAAGTCCTTTAGAAAAGATCTGTCCAATCTCGCGAGAGGGCATCGTCATTCAGTTTTTAGTTTGGCCTTTATTTTTATTTTATTTAGAATAAGTCCATATAGTTCTGTTGCCTCCATTTCTGGTTTCGTGGGACTGTTTAACTAATCTAGCTTTTATTGGAAGATTGATTTATTGAAAGACATGTTTTTGTGATTTTTGAAAAAGGATCTGATCCATCATTTCGCATTTTATCCCTTGCGATCGAGATCAAATTCACTGGGGATATATATATTTTTTATATTTTCTTTTTCAAAGGGATGAGATTATATATGAAAAGTGAAAATGAAATGAAATTTTTTGTGCCATATATGTCTGTGTGTGCTTGTGTCTGAATTTGTACTTGGATGGTGGAATCGGAACATTAGACTTGACCCACATCGTATTCAGTATTTTGAGTTGTTTGCTAAGGATCCCGGTTCCCAGAGAGTAGTGCATACTAGGATCATGCCCTTTAGATTTGGGTAGAGTCTGACAGAATTCTGATCTGGGACTTATCTTTTCCTTATGCTTATTTACTTTGCTCATTGCCTTGGCTTTTTCTGTACCTGCACTTTTTTATTTTTTGTTTCTTTTCTATCCATTTTTGCCCATAACGCCTTTTCAGGTTTTCACCACGACTGACTTTCCTGTCATTTTTGCCCGTGGCGCCCTTTCGGATTTTCACCATGTCCCAAGTTTTTGCTCTTGTCTGCCCCTTGGCAGCTGTGCTCTTTTTACCCTTGTTGCCTTTTCAGGTTTTCACTAAGTCCACTATATGCCCACTGTGTTTACTCGAGGTGCCCCTTCGGGTTTTCACCTCACCCGTTTCGCTTAGACATGTTATTTTTCTTTTTCTTTTCATGTAACAGAGATGGAAGGCTAGATTCCATTCATTGTCAGTCGACTAGTGAGCTTCCTAAATTTATCTTTAATCACAACTGTGAAGCTACTGACATTGGGGAAAACTATCCTAAGGGGAAACGGGCTAGTGACTTGTGTTCTCACTCATTGGGTTTAACTCTTTTTTTTTTCTTTTTTTTTTCTTTTTTGACTATGCGCTTTATTCGTCCATTTTTATTTTTTTTCTTTTTGAGCTCTTTATTTTTTGGAACACTTATTGGATTGAAGGAATAATGATGGAATGTACCTAAGGATGCTAACCTCTTGTTGTTTGACTTTAGCTTTACAATTGTGGTTGTTGACATAGTCAGGTACGATTACTCGTGATTAATATTCACATTGTTGGCATTGATGGGATCTAGGTACCTCCCAAAAGAACTTCACAAACGACCAACGGATCATCCTAGGGTGGTTTGGACTTATCCCCTGGATCTAGTAGGCGCAATGATAAGATGTGTATTATTACCATGTTGTCAACCTTTTTTTCAGACTTGCTTGTCGTTGGTCCTAGCGGCCATTGTGTGCTTTATGTCTGCGAGATATAGTTGGTTGCATTGAGCTTACCACCAATCATTTTCCTTGACTTCTTTCTTCATTCATACCCATGATATAGGATGTCATTGCCACCCACTTTTGTATCAATCGTTCATCAGTAACAGCTTGTTACAAGTTCTTCTTGGACATCGCATGTTCATTTATGTGCAAGTTGTGGACTCCATCGTGGACTTCAGACATGTTCTTGACAACTTTGCTTGATGTGTTTAACTTCAGGCTTCATAGCAGATGGTGTATGATTAGTTTTTCATTCGATCTAAGTAAGGCTTCATAGGAGAACCCAAAGTTGGATAGCCTCGAGCCTCATGAATTCTGTCATCACTTACTTGTATACAAGAGGCGAGGATCTCTTGATGTGTACTATTCTAGGGAGCTCCAAGGATCTCGAGTTCACAATTTTGAAATTATCTACAACAACATTGGCTTTATTTCGAACTTTTCGAGGGAATCCTCTAGCTCGAGAGTTGGATCATCATTTTCCCATCCGGGGCTTCGTCCAAATCCATGAGTTTGAAGTTTAATTCAAGATCGAAATCATATGAGTTGACTTTAAACATAAGTGTTTTGACAGACACACCTGGCACATTATTGGTTTTCATTTTTGAAAGATTTTCTATTGTTTTTGTGTTAGAGAAATTTCTGTTGTTTTTGGATTTTGACAAGTATCTGAATTTTTTGGCATTTCAAAAATATCTAATGTTTTTGGCTTTCGAGAATTTTTTACTTTTTTTTAAGGGACCCGAGCAAGATAGCAATGTGAACCAGGGATTACTTGATTCAGCTCAGGGAGCCAAGCATTATTTTCTTTCATTGCGCCATCATGGGGACTGCAAACCAACTATTGCCCTACACTCCCTCCCCTCATGAGGCAGGGCCAGACGGATCAATAAGTGGGCCCCCACTGTTGTGCCCAAATGTCATGATAAATTTGAGATTGGGTTTTGAATTGGTGTTGGATGTCACTTTTCTTAGCTCATTCCTGATGCATTACGAGTCTTTGGATTCTTTCAGCTCAGGTGGGACCCAGACTATGGTCTAGTTAATCAGGGGCAATCCTTGCCCCTTGCTCGAGTCCTTTCAAACAATTCAGTTAGGCTCATTTCTCTCATTTGATCCCCCACAGTGGATCTCATCTTGCCAATTGGATAGATGATCCTTTCTCTGATGGATCTGATTGATGTGTGAATGAAGGGATAATCCTCCCCTTGCCGACTTTGCCCTCCTTCGATACATCTATGTTTTTCTATCTCACCCATGGGAGGCTGATATTCTAGTCTTCTCATGCTTGCATTCTCTTGATATTCAAGCTGGTAATAAAAATGTTGGTGCTCAACTAGAGGGAAGACGTAGTTTGATCTGATGGGACACGTAAGAGGCATGTAATTCATGGTCTAAATCTTGAAACTCTGGTATGGGATGTCCTCATCAGAGCATTGTATGTCTACGATTGGGGTATATAGCTCTTGATGGTTGGTTGCTTCTATCAGGAAGATTTTTTTGGGATCATCTAGAATGATTAGTGCTTTGTATATAAAAATGTACTTGGCCTTTTTGTGTAGAGTTGAAGAGATAGTTTTGACTCTATGGATCCAAGATCGACCGGAGAGGAGATGAAATGAAGTTGTGATGTCGAAGACCTGAAAAGTGATGGTTGATGTTTTAGGACTAATCATAATCTCAACTTCAATTTCTTCCTCGACTTGTTTCCTAGAGGCAGGAACCACCCATCCTAAATTCTTCTTTGGATGGATCAAAGACTAAGTAGAGCTAAGCAAATCACTTTGACTATTAAAATGTCCTTCCTGGGAAGTCATCGTATGGGCCCTGATTTTGTTAGTGCATGTGGTATGTTGATCGGGGAAGGGGCATTTTCTTGGAGTATGATGGTTAGAGTAGGGGCTGAATAGGCAGGTGGTGCCCCTTGTAAGATAAAGGATGTATGGACTGGATTGATCGAGGATGGCTCTTGTAGACTTGGGGGCATGGAGATTCGATTGGTTGGAAATGCCCCTTACATATTTAATGGCGCGGGGATTGGATTGGTTGGGTGTGCCCCATGTAGAATCGGGAGTATTGGTGTTGAGCTAGCAGTGATTGAATGGATGCATTGGACTTAATGGCAAGGTGATTCTCCCTAAATGATATTGTTAGTAGGGGTTCTTGATGAGTTGGGGCATACTTGATACGATGGTAGAGAATTTTGGAGGATGTAGTTGGTGGTAGCAACAACAGGAGAGGTAACTACAATCATTTAGTTATTAATTAGATCTTAGACCGTATGCTTCAAGGTGAAACAACGGTCTGTTGTGTGGCTTCTTGATTGGTGATATGTACAGTACTCATTCTCATTATAGTTTGGTGACAAAGGGTTTGGTGGGGGCCTAGGCAGTAACGGTGTAAGTATTTGCCTTTAGACTAGTGTGGCTAGTATCTCACTATAAGTTTGGGCTACCGGTGTGAACTGCCTAGGTTCCCGAGCTATCCCCATCTACTGACCCTAATTGGTGTTGAGGGTCAAATATTGCATATTAGACCCCAGTTATTACTTGGTTTACATACATGATAATGTTTAATGCCTTACTTTAATCATGTTTTTGTTGCAAGGTGAATTTAAGAGCTTGGACTGAAAAGGGGTAATAAAAGCATGTATTTAATGTTAAAAAATCACCAAGGGAAAGGACGGATCTTAGGGGGACCAAGATTGAAGAATTCACATGCTAAAGATCTGAGAAAATCAAGTGATCAACGATAAAGAAGCCTGAAAGTCGCCCTAAATACAAGATCATAGGGTTCCCACCATCCGTTTAGCTTGAAACTTTATATCTGGCCTAAGGACCCTAAATTAACCGTACACATCGAATTTCAGCCATTGGAACCTTGTGAAAGTGACCCAACGGACAGATCATCTCATAAATCTCTGATTTGGAGCCCACCTGATATCTGGATATGTTTTAATTTTGGTCTTAACCCATTAAATGAGGTGGCAAAATGGATGGAGGGAGCAGATTTCTCACACGCATCATAGTGGACCCCACATGCGACGACCCGTCTCCTTTCACGTAAAATCACAGCAGTCACACCACGTCTCGCCGGGTTTTGAGTAGTGGCCCACCATCTTCACCCAAACGAATGATCTGGACCATCCATTCATCTCAGAGGGTGGCCACAACCCTCACCAAGGTTTCCTTTCAACCCCATGCACGTGTACACATGCAGATCGCCGTCAAACGCAGGATGAATGGCGGGGTGATTTGATACAGTGGGCCTCACCAAAACTTAACCAAAACCACCCATTTTCGACTGGTTTTTTGCCAGGAATCCAATGAACAGGGTGGATTTCGCTAAAGACATCACCGTGGGGCCCACCGAAAGTTTCAGCGTAGGTTCGTGCGTAAGGACATGCATCCGCATGTCCGGCCCTCCGTAGGCCGTTGTGTGATCTTGATCACGGTCGGATCTATGATCCAAACCATCCAGAAGCTGCAAGAGGGGATCTTGAACCCCACCAAGGAGTCAGAATCCAAGAAGAGGATAGTCAGCCATCCCAAAACGTGTCCAAACGCAAGCTGTTTTGTGTTTCTCTGCGCACGCGACATTGTTGCTATGAAAGGGAGTTAGTTCTCCACTCCACCGACTTCTCCAACCGACCTCCCTACTGCCTATAAAAGGAGAAGAGAAGAGAGAGAAAATCTATCTTTGGGGACGTGGAGCATAAGGGAGAAGGTGAGATCGTGACCGGCTTCAACAAGTTTTCTCCTTCATCTTTGTTTTTCTTCTTTCCATTCATGTTTTTCCTGGTTTTAGCATGACCATGTTAGGCTAAACCTCTTGGCTAGGGCTAAGAGGTGAAACTTGTAACGTGATGGGTAGTTTCCTATGGCTTTAATTCATACTATGCTGAACTCTCTTTGATTATAATTTGATTATATGGAATGTTTTTAGTCTTTAATGGTTTATTGTGACTTAAATTACAATGGATCTACGATGGCTTTGAGCATGTTCTGTTCATTATAGAGGTTGTGAAGTTAAGAAGCCCTGTTGTTCACCATCGTCTCCTGGCATGGTTGGGTGATGGAATCCTTCCTAACTTTCACAATTCTCTCAGATTGGATGTGGATTAGTTAAATTTTGTTGTTTGCTTTGTCTAATGGGCATGGTTCTGTGATGGAATTAATTTTAATTCTCATACCTCTCATCTCTTGAAAACTAGATCAAAGGAAGTTCAGATAAGGATTTTAATGAATTATCTTCCAACTGGTTGAAGATGGGACTCTAAATCTAGTTGTGTTCTTAAATCAAGCATAGATCTTCCTGATCTCTATAAGTGGATCCTTGGAAACCCTAGTTTCCCACATTTGAATTTTATAAATTTTAGTTAATTAGTTCACCATTATTCTCTTAAATTTACTTGATTTAGATTACATCTTCTCCTAGTTCTAGTTCTAGTTACTTTCATATTACATACAAGGTTCAGTCCCTATGGATTCGAACTTAATCTTTTGAGATTATTACTACATCACAACCCTATACTTGGGGTGTGAATAATTGGGGTACTAAAAAATCTCCCTTTGTTATAGTTATTGTCATTGTCCCTCTTGAGGGGTGAATTGAGCGCCTTGGGTAAAGGCGACAAGATTATTTTCTTTTGTTGGATGGAGGTCAGGAATACTTTTGTTACCGTTCTCGTATCCAGTAGGCCTTCTTTCCACTATCTGTTGTATTGAGGAGGCCTGATGAGGCCACCAAGGAGAGATCATCCCAGGCCTTATTTTGGCTTCAACTTGTTCCCCATCGCAAAATGAGTTGGGTAAAGTTGGCATACGGATATGAGACGAGGTATCCAGAGATACTCGGGTTTGTCGAATGGATGATCATGTATATTTGCTCCTCGTCGTCGATGGGTGTTTTCATTCTGGCAGCCATGGCCTACTATTGTCCAACATAAGTTAATAGTAACTCATCATTCCTTTGCCTTAGGGCAGCAAGATCCACCCTTTTGGGTGCTACGTTAAGATTGTACACGAAATGATCAATGAAAGCTTGGGAAAGTTGCTCCCAAGTTTTAATTTGATGGTAGTCTAATGAGATGTGTACCAATCTAATGCATCGCCTTTCAAGGATTTTTAAAACAAATAGATCGATGCTCTGTTATTACTTGTCATAGTATTAAGTTCTCCACATAATGCTCTTAAGTGGTCCATAGGACACCCTGTACCATTATATTTTTTAAATTTTGGTACCTCAAAGTCTTGAGGTACCTTTACATCAAGGAAGGGACAAAGATCTCTGAACTTGGTGGGTGAGAGATCCACCTCCTGTTGTTTTCGTAGCTTCCTCTGCATCTCTTGCAACTGCTCTTGGAGCTTTTCGATTTCGGAGGAACCAGATGAGAGAGGTTTTTCCCCTTAGAATTGACGAGATCTCCTACTAGGAAGAGGATGTTGGAATTGGAAAGATTCCTGGTTGCGGGAAGTTGACTTTGGTGGGGGTTTTCATTAGCGAAAGGTTAATGGAAAGGATTCTCAGCTGCGAAAAATTAGCTTTGAAGGTGACTTCTATTTTGGAGAGGATGCTGAAAAGTTGAGATGGCTGGGGCACTAGGCAATGAGACTTGTATAGTTTGGACAGCCTCTTTTTGAATACATTAGCAAGAAGGTCTTGCAAAGCCTTGAAATTTTGGGCCACATCGGCCATGGATGTGGTTGTTACTATATTACTAGCCATGAGCTTAGGTGATTCGAAGGGTGCCTTTTAGGTGCAATTGTTTCTTCTTTTTTGGTTTGTCAAGGCAACTTTGGATCAAGTAAGCATGGGGTGAATAGAAGCCTTGAATGGGTGTTAGCCAAATATCAATCCTCATCTTTATTTTTTTATCTAAGGTATGAACATAAATATTTATATGTAGAATATCCCCTAAGATTGGATTATCACTGTCACGCCCCAAACTCAGAAACCGGGCTCACAAAATTTCCGATCGCCGAATCCGGTGCCAACAGCCTCTATAGCACCCCATTCTTGGCTCCCAACACCTATACGCCAGTTTCCGATCCTGGGATCCTACAAGGAGGATTTTCAATATGAATTTGTCTCGTAAGAAGCATAATCACAAGTATACCCAAATCATAAGAACAACATCATCACCACATATCTACTAATATAATCATTTGAGTACAATGCTGAAAGGGAAAAACACATGCAAAAGAAATCTTCACAAGGCTCAGCTGCACGCTCCTGCTCCTGCTCAGATACAACTACGTCCTAGCGTCACCTACATGCATCTATCGTGCATAAGCTTATAAAAAGCTTAAAGGGTAGTGTAAGTGTGTAAGCAGTATGTGCGTGCTCAGAATGTAATATCAGAGTAAATGGAAATACTGGTAAGTCTACGAACCACATAATATCAAAGTAAGCAGAAGTACTGACAAGTCCTTTAAAAATATCATTAACCTAATCTAGGATATGCGATGAAAAGACATAACATGCCAAAGTCATATACTGAGAAACTAATGTAGATCAGTTATGCAATGTGGAGACATAACGAGTCAAATATCAGATACCGATGATATAATACCATATGTAATTCTGAAGAGCTACGAATACCATCATCCTCATGTAAATCATATGAATGCAGAAACATAACAAACCAAAATGTAATATGTTGAGGATGTAATGCAATATGCAATATGTGGTGCGAATGAAATAACTAAGCTACAATGTGAAGTCAGGATGATAGTACATGATATCGCAGGCTATAGGGCCTATCACAAAGGACTTCTATACAAATCAGTCTCATACCTAATTTTGGATAGATAGACTCAATGTGGTAAGCTCCTGATCTCAAGTTAGTCGCGCGCCCCAACCGAAATCTTAGCCATTACGAAAGTACACAACAATTAGTTGCGCACCACCAACCCGAGCGGATAGTGAATGAACGAATGAATGAGTTTAATGTTGAGTATACAACTCCTGCCCAATCAGTCCACAAATCAGTACTGTACATCCATGGGATCATCACCGGGGTCTAGTGCACTCTACATGCAAATTGCCGCCCACTAACGTGCAACCATGCAAGTGGAAGAGACCTCACTATCTGTCTAACTAGTAGTCAGCCAATATCTACCCGGCACGTCGATAGCGGATCATTCACGAGCTGGTCAAACTCAACTTAGCTATGCCCCCTACTCTCGGGCTGGTAAGGCCACACCCCCTCCCAACCGACCGCAACATATTGGGAGACGCAGCCTCCTAGTATTCGGCACTGGGCGCTCGTGTATCCCAAACAGCTGGACGGTGTGGATCTGGCCCATATCTGGTGGGACCCACGGATCTTGCTGAGTCAAACAACAGCTATAAAACTGCTGGTGGGCCAGCCAGCAGATGGGCGGTTGGATTTTTGCTGGCCCATGCAGCATGAATGAATCACACGCATCAATGGTGGGTCCACATGTGTCACGTCCCAAACCCGGCGATCGGACTCACAAGAATCCCAATCGCCGAATCCGGTGCTGACAGCCTTCGTAGTACACCATTCTCAGCTCCCAACATCTATATGTTAGATTCCGATCCTAGGATCCTATAAGGAGGATTTTTCAACATACATTTTTTTCTCATAAGAAGCATAACCACAAGTTTACCCAAATCACAAATGCAACATCATCATCACATATCCACTAATATAATTATTTAAATACAATGCTGAAAGGGAAGTACATATATCGAAAATCAAAGCTCCAAAGGTCCGCTGTATGCTTCAAGCTCAACGCTACTGCAACCTAATGCCACCTACACGCATTTATCGTGCATAAGCTCATAGAAGCTTAGAGGGTGGTGTAAGTGTGTGCACAAGGTAAGTGTCAAGTATTTAACACAATGTCATAATCATATGATATCAGAAATACTAGTAAGATCATGAATCATACGATATCAAAGTAAAGCAAAAATACTGACAAGTCCATGAGTCAACAATATCAAAGTACGCAATACAGATTAGTTATGCAAATGAGGAGTCATAAAGAGCCAAATATTATATGCCGAGGATGCAATGCAATATACAATTCCTGATAAGTTTACGAATATCGTCAGTTGTATCTAGACCATATAAATGCAGAAACACAGTAACCCAAAATGTCATATGCCGCAGATGTTATACAATATGTGGTGCAAATGGAATGACCATACTGGAGTGTGAAGTGGGGATGATAGTATGTAGTATTGCAGGCTATGGAGTCCATCACAAGGGACTTCTATCCAAACTAGTCTCAAACCTAATTTGGATAGTCAGACTCAGGTAGGCTCCTGAACTCAGGTTAGTTGCGCGCCCCAACCGAAATTCTGACCATTGCGAAGATACACGTAACAAATAGTTGCGCACCACCAGCCCGAGTGGATAGTGAATGAATGAATGAATATGCAACTCTAGCTTAATAAGTCCACATATCAGTACTGTTCATCTCTAGGATCATCACCGGGGTCTAGTACACTCTACATGCAAATCAACACCCACTGATGTGCGACTATGCAAGTGGAAAAGACCTCACTATCTGCCTAGCCAGTAGTTAGCCAATATCTACCCGACACGTCGATAGCGAACACATTCATGAGCTGGTCAAACTCAGCCTAGCTATGCCTCCTACCCTCAAGCAGGTAAGGCCACACCCCCTCCCAACCCACCACGACACAGTGGGAGACGCAGCCTCCTGGTATTCGGCACTCGGGCGCTCATGTATCCACTCGGCCTCGACGTTGGGGCATTCTCTGGTACCAAGAGGGTTTAGGAATTTTCACCCAAGGTCATTTATGGCAGCTCGATGCTAGAACAGATTTCTGGTGTCCCATCTGGCCATCCACGATATGTTTGTGGAGGATACGGCCCTGATGTCACTAGGGCGTACAGTAATCACAACACATAATGCAAGATGCATGAGTCATACAATCTAGTCACGCATCAATCCTGCGCATATCGCGCTCTCATGTGGGGCAACTCCGCCTATTAGGGGGTCCCATAAACAACCTACCCAATAACATATGCAATGGTCAACCACACCATATAACAAACATGCAAATGATGCGTATGGGCATGTATCATGATACTATGCTGTCACATACTCATAATCAATATCAATAACCCGCATCGACAATCGATCTCGACAATGTGGACATTTAACCAACATTGCCCCCAAGGAATGGCCCACATAAAGCCTAACATATAGTGGATCCATAGCCTTACACAAGGGCTAAATATACAACACCATGGGCCTCACTCAAGAGCTTTATAAACATCACGATGGGCCTTTCACATGGGCCTAACCTACATCACTGTCATGCCCCAAACTCGAAAAACGTGCTCATAAAATTTCAGATCGCCGAATCCGAGGCTGACAGCCTCCAAGTGTCCCATTCTTAGATCTCGCCACTCGTATGCTAGATTTCGATCCTAGGATCCTACAAGGAGGAATTTCAGTATGAATTTTTTTTATAATGGAGCATAACCATAAGCATAACCAAGTCATAAAACAACATCACCACATCCACTATATCAAAAACTTTAAGTACAATGCGGAAAGGGAAATACAGGGTGATCAAAAACTCTAAAATAATCTGATGTGTGCTCCTGCCTCAACGCTGCTACAATCTAATGCCACCTGCATGCAACAGTCGTGCATAAGCTTACAAAAGCTTAGAGGGTAGTGTAAGTGTGTGCGCAAGGCAAGTGTCAAGTGTACAATATCAGAGTAATGTAAAAATATGCGGTAAGTCCATGAATGCTATCAGCTGTACCAAAGCTATAGATGTAAGGCATAAATGTTATCGGCCATACCAAGGCCATGCGATGCGAGGCCTATGTAGCCAAATGTCATATGCAAGATGCAAAGCAAGCATGTCAGTCCTCATCAAGTACACATATCAGTACAGTTCCTCTCTGGATATCACCGGGGTCTAATACACTTCACACTGACTGCCTCCTCCCTAGCTGCACAGCCAAGCAAGTGGAAGAGACCACACTATCTGCCTGACCAGTAGTCTACCAATACCTACCCGGCTTATCAATAACGGACTAATTTTCGAGCTGGTCAAACTAAGCCTAGCTTATAACCCCCTCACTTGGGCAGATAAGGCCACACCCCCTTCCAACCGATCACGATACAGTGGGAGACGCGGCCTACTGGTATTCGGCACTCGGGCGCTCGTGTATCCACTTAGTTTAGATATTGGAGCATCTCCTGGTGCCAAAAAGGTTCTGAAATTTTTACCCAAGGACATCCTAAGTGCCCACAGTGCTAGAACCAAGTATTTTCGGTATCCGATACGGCCATCCACAATGTACCTGTGGAGCCACGGCCCTGATGTCGTTAGGGCGTACAATGATCAAGTCACACATATGTGAGATGCATGAGTCACACTGTACAATTATGCAACAATATCAAGTATACCATGCGCTCATGTGGGGCACTCTGTCTCATAAGGAGTCCCGTAAATGTCTCATCCCAACGGCTTATGCTATGATCAAACATTCCTCGTATCAAGCATACATATGATGCATATGGCATGAGGCATGGAATTATACTAAGCATGTTATAAAGTGATGAATTATCCTCGCAATGAAGATGGGCCTAGACGGCCTACAAGTAACAAGTATGGGCCTATCAATAGGCCCTAGGGAGAGTCGTAATGCGGACATTTAACTAACATTATACTTACAATGTGGACGTCAAACCATCATTGTTCAGTAGGCACGGCCCGCCATAAATATCATTACATAAATCATAGTGGAATCACACATTGCAATGGACCTTAGGTACATCCCATTGGGCCTTAAATATATCAAATGGGCTATATCACATGGGCCTTATATTCATTAAGTGGGCTACATCAATGGGCTGCACCAATGTGCCTTATGTGCATTGCAATGGGCCATAACCCATGGGCCTTATAATACATCAAAATGGGCCTAATCACATGGGCCATATGCATATCAAATGGGCTACACCCAAGTATAGGTGGTGATGATGATTTCCACCATTAAAATTCCCAAGGCCCATGATAACATTTATTTCCCATCCAATCTGATCATGAGGTCACACTGACCTGAAAGGAGTTTTAATGGTGGAGGTTCAAACCCACTATTTTCTATAGTGTGGTCCACTTAATCCTAGATCTGTCTCATTTTTGAACTTAAGCTTTAAAATGAGCTTTCAAGTGGTTGGATGGCTTGGATGCAACACATGCATCATGGTGGGGTCCACACACATGGCCCACTAATTAAATGGACAGCTTGGATATAACACAGACATCAAGGGTGGGACCTACTGGTTGTCCAGCAAATGCCTGGACAGCATTGATAAAACACATACATGGTGGGTTCCACCGTCCACAGTAAAACATATACATCATTGTGGGTCCAATGTGGGCCCACCTTAATGTTTATATGCCATCCAACCCGTTAATAAGGTCACGCTGACCTGGATGAAAGAAAAAACAAATTTCATACTGATTTAAAACTTCTATGACCCAGAAAAGGGTTTCAATGGCAGCCGTTCAATCACACTGCTTCTTGCTGTGTGGGCCACCTGAGTTCTGGATAGGGCTGATTTTTGGAGAGGCCACTGTTAAAAAATGAGGCCACCAAATGCACGGTTTTGATGTTCCACACACAACACGGTGGGGCCCACAGATGGGACCCATGGTCCCTGCCCGTCCGCCCACGGCCAGCGCAGGATGTTGTTGTGTCCTTGGGTTGTTAGCAACAGTAGCGCTTGATGTTATTGTGTGATATATTTTTTTTACAAATAATAATAATGAAATTTTGAGGTTTTTCCTAGGTGGGGCCCGCATCAGCAAATCCACCCCAACCGTTGCATTTCTTAACTCAAGACTGACCGAACAAGCCCAATATTCAGCATGTTTTAGCTCAAGGTGGGTCCTAGTCAATTTTTAACGGTAAAAATTAATATTTTCTATGTTATGGCCCACTAGAAAAATTGGATTAACATCATTTTTCGGCTCAACGCCTAAAATGATTTGGGAAATGGAATGGACGGTGTGGATTAGTCCCATACATCCAGGTGGGGCCTGCATGAGAAGTCTACCCCCAAAACGTTGAACCAAGATAAGGTTTTTATTTTTATTTCACGTCTAGCGTCCCTGGACGCTAGACGGTTTTGCCATAGCACGTGTATTTAAGGTGAGCCTTGTTCACATGGGCCACCAAATGATGGATGGTGTGGATACAACACATATAAAGTGGGCCCCACCTATAAATAACTTGGATAAAATACATGCCTCATGGTGGGGTCCATCCGGGTGGGCCACACGGCCACATCATCACATACAATAGGAAAAAAATGAAAGAGAGAGGGAGAGAGAGAGAGAGAGAGAGAGAACGATGGACATGTGTGATGGAGGGACCCCGACACTATGGGCGCTCCTTTTTAAGCATTCAATCATACATCAAGTGGGTCCCAATACATGTGGGCCCACCAAATTAAAAATCAACAGTGGAGATTACTTCTCCACCAAAATGGAAGGTCTAGATGACCTCTTTAGATCTTAGGAAAATAAACATTATGATGGGATCCATGGAGAATGGCCCCATTATGGAATGATAATGAAAATCAAGGTGGGCCATCGGCCACATCAAGGGTCCAAAGTGAGATCCATACCATTAATCGGTAGGCCTCACTTAACCCATCATAAAAACATGAAAATCTAGCCTATAGAAGCACCCACCGTTTGATCTTCTTGGTCTGTTGGAAAGTCGATCTCCTTATGTCTCACTTTGATGGTGGAAGATAAGAAATGATGGCTAAGATGAAGGTTTTTGAGATGGGGAGGTGGGCCACCAAAAATCACTTTTCTCTCTTGGAATGCATGGACGTGCACTTCTCTTGCTAGCTTAGAATGTGTTGAGAAATGAGAGAGAGAGGGTTGTAAGGAGTGATGGATGTGAGGTGAGTGATGGGTGAGGTGAGTGATGTACTTGACATGTATGGGTGTGTAAGAGAGAGGGTGAGAGAGAGTTGACTTGGTGGTTGCTTGACCTATGGAGAAAGAAAGTATGGGTGTGTACTTTGATTGATTGATTGATTGATTGATGGGACATGTTGTAGAGATTCTCTTGGGATTATAAATGCATGGCATTTCTATAAAATAAACACCGGCCCACATCTTTCGGCTTGGGTATCGGATCGATGCGCGAGTCGCGGCGTTGGAACCGCGGTGACGGTGCGGTCGCAATGGTACAAGTCTCGGATTAAACCAACTCAAATTTATATAATACGACTTAGGGTCGCGTGCAAACATTGATTATAGGTCGCGGATTGCCGGACTTCGACAAGAAGGATCGCGAGAGTCAACGGAATAGTACGGGCTAGGATACGAGTCTTACAATCACCATGGGTTCCATCGCCTAGCCCTCAACTGCATCATAGTGGGCCTCATCACATAGGCCTCATATACATCACATTAAGCCTTAAACACAGGCTGAATACACATCACAATGGGACTCAAATACGGGCTGCATATACATCACATTGGGCCTCAAATACAGGACGAATGCACATCACAACGGGCCTCAAATACGGGCCACATATACATCACATTGGGCCTCGACAATCAGCTTCGACAATCGGAATCAGCTTCGATAATCAAAATCGGCCTTGATAATCGTAGTCGACCTCGATGATCGGCCGAAAAAGGCCTAAGGGAAGGTCACAATGTGGACATTAAACCATCATTGCCCATCAATGTGGCCATTTAACCAACATTGCTCCTAAGCAGTGGCCCATACAGAGCCAAACATGTAGTGGGCTCATAGCCTCACGCAAGGGCCTAATACACATTAAGTGGGTTGCATCAAGGGGCCGCACTAATGGGCCACAAGTATACCAAAGTGGACCTCTCGAATGGGCCACAAAATACATTACGACGGGCCACATACCTGGGCCTATATACATCATAATGGGCCGCATCTCATGGGCTGAAAATGCATCACAATGAGCCTTATCGCACGGGCTTTAAATACATAATAGGTGGGCCCCTCTCATGGGCCTAATATATATTACGATGGGCCGGATACACGGGCCTAATATATATCACCATGGGCCGTTTACATGGGCCAAAAATATATCTCATTGGGCCTTACCAAATGGGCCGAAAATATATCACAATGGGCCTCATCAATGGGCCTCATATACATCAGGTGAGCCACATTAATGGGCCGCACCAATGGGCAATGGGTGAGCCTCGCACATGTAGCAAATGGGCCATAATTTCATCATAATAAGGTGGACCCTGCATAGCCAGCAGGTGGGCCTGCCCCTTCCAAATGGGCCCACCAAATGAACAACATGGATACATATATCATGGTGTCCCACGAGGCTGGGTATGGCGTAGATGAAACAGATGGATGGCGTGGCTAGAATACATACATCACGGTGGGCCATACGTCCATCAAAATGGACAGACGGTGTGAATACAACACATTCATCAAGGCAGGCCTCATACATTGGGGTGCGTCCACCTGTTGTGATGAATGGTGGGAATATAAAATACATGCAATTAAGGTGGTCCACGTACTGGACAACACTTGCATCAGGGTGATCCACTGTCCTAGATGAATGGTGCGAAAGCAAAACAGGTGGACGGTTTAGGTATAAAACAGTTGGACGTCGTGAATGAAACACACATATCACGATGGGTCCCACATCCTGATGGACGGTGGGAGCTTGGATTACATCGAAAATCATTTCAATAGTAGCATGTGCAACTTGTGTATCACTGTACACCATCATTCCATGGGGCACATGGCCCACTAACAATAATTAGCACTGTCCAAACATTGTCCAAGTAAATCAGCACCATCCAAACATTGTCTTTGTAAATCTGCACCATCCAAACATTTGGACAGCACCACCCAAATACATAATGGTGTGGATGAGACAAATACATCGCGGTGTGGCCACAGCACCACCCAAACATTGTCCAGCACCGTCCAGCACTCTGAACGCTGTGGATGTAAAATACATACTTCCAAGGTGGGCCTTGCCCACTGCCAGGGAAAAATGAATGGATGGTGAGAATATACACTGTCCAAGTACGGACGGTGCTTAAATAGCATGTGTGGCCCCACAGGATTGCTGACGTTAATCCAGCAGCCATCTACTGCTAGATGAACGGCAGGGATAAACACATACATCAGGGCAGGGCCCCACCAACAAAATTGATGGACGGTCTGGATGTGAAGTGGAGGGACGGTTTGGATATAACACATACATCACTGGGGCCCATAGTTGGATTACTGGATGAAACGCATGCAGCATAGGGGTCCATGCATAAATCACTCACATCACGGTGGATTTCCACCTGTCCAAAACGGACGGTGGATATACATATACATCATGTATGGGACCCACACGGATGAACGGATGGTGTGGATATACAGAACGTACACCAAGGTGGGTCCCAAGTAGGTCCCAAGTAGGTCCCACGTGCATAGCAGATGGATGGCATGTGATGAAACACATACGTTGCGATGGCCCACCGAGCCTACTAATGCTACACAGCAGCTGCAGCTACTAGCCAAATCAGATGAACGGTTTAGATGTATAGATGAATGGCGTGAGATAAAACACATGTCATCAAGGTGGGCCCCCACTCCACACGTGTAGCACGTGTGGGTGGGTCCCACTTCCATCCAGAGGACAGACAACGTGCATAAAACACATACATTACAGTGGCTCCCACACGTCCATATATGGACGGTGAGGGTTCTCACATACATCATGATGGCCACGGACGGCCTAGATAAAATACATGAATCGGGTGGGTCCGCGCGTGTGGCCCACCAGCAGCTTGTACAAAGCTGACATTTGTGTTATCCCTTCATCCGGGCCTGTCCAGACAGACGAACAGTAGTCCCGTCCACTGGACAGTCCAGCAAGGTGGGTCCCATGGGTAGATGGCATGGATAAAACACATCATGGTGGGCCATACACACATACACTAGGTGGGCCATGGAATATGGGAAAAAGAGAGGGAGAGAGAGAGAGAGAGAGAGATCGGCTATGGGAGGGACCACAGCACTATGCGCCCTTCATTACATACAAAACATACATCAAGATGGGTCCCACCACAAGTGGGCCCTCACATACAAATCAATGGAAAAAGAAAAAAAATCCTAATATCACCCACCTATTGGCCACCGTCTTGGTCCAATGGAATGCCCAACTCCTTGGCTTTGACTTTGATGGAGGATGATGGAGATTGGATGGTTGGATATGGTGGTAGGGAGGTGGGCCACACATGACCTCTCTCCCATGGACATCCACCTCTCCCATGGTTGCTTTGAAGATGGCTTTTGAAAATGAGAGAGAGATGAGAGAGAGAGAGATTAAAAGAGAGAGAGTGATGGGGTGAGTGATGGGGTGTGTAAGAGATGGGATGGAAAGGTTGACTTTGGGGATGGTGTTGTGTACTTGGGGATGGGATAAGGTACTTGACTTAATGGGTTGTGTACTTTGATTGATTAATGGGATTGATTTGACATTTGATAGAGATTTTCTTCGGATTGCAAACGCGTGACGTTTTCTCGAACTAATCCGGGCCCGCATCTCCTGGCTCGGGTATCGCTTCGGTGTGTAATACGTGGCATCGGAACCGCGGCAACGGCGTGGTTGCAGGGGTGCAAGTCTAGGGTCGAGTCGACTATGGAATATAGGATGCAACTTAGGGTCGCACGCAAATGCCGATAACAGATCATGGGTTGCTAGAATTTGACCGGGAGAACCACGGAAGCCTACGGAATGGTACAAGCTAGGATACGGGTCTCACAACATGTGTGGCCCACCACAGCTTCGGGGATAAAATTGATATTTGTTTTTGACTTTCATCTGGGTTGATTGGGTGGTTCTAGCAATGCTGGACCATCCAGCTAGCTGCTGGATGTAGCAAGATGGGCCCCACTGGTGGCTGGATCCGGTGGACCACACTCCATCATAAAAAAAAAGAGGGGGAGGGGAGAAAGAGACGGTGTAGTGGAGGGACCCCGCCATGGGTCCCTCTTTAATACAAATCAAACATCAAGATGGGTCGCACATATGTGGGCCCTCAATACATCAAATCTAAATAAAAATCACCTACCTCAAGATCTTTTCTTCCTTCTTCCGCCTATGAGATCTAGAGCTCCAAGGGGTGCGATCAACGGTCGAGATGGACTTTGGATGGTGGGATTGGGTGGTAGGAAGGTGGGCCACACCTTTGGAGCTTGGACGTGGGTTGCTTGGGAGCTTGAAAATTTTTGGAGAAATGAGAGAGAGAGAGAGAGGATAGGATGTAAAGAGAGAGAGAGAGGGATGGGTGTGAGTGAGTGATGGAGTGATGGGAAGTGATGGATGTGTACTTGACATGTAAGGGTTGTAAGAGAGAGCTGACTTTGGAGTTGCTCTTGTACTTGACATGATGGGATGTGATATGATTGATTGATGAGACACGTTCTCTTGGGTTATACAAAGCGCGACATTTTCTCGAACTGAACATGGGCCCATATCTTTTGGCCCGGGTATCACCTCGGCACACGAGACACGGCGTCGAAACCGCGGCGACGGCGCTGTCGTAAGGGTACAAGTTTTAAGTCGAGCCGACTCTAATATATGAGACATGACTTAGGATCACGCACAAATGTCGATAACAGATCGCGAGTTGTCGAAATTCGACCGGGGGACCGCAGAAGCCTACGGAACGGTACGGTCTAGGATATGGGTCTGACAACCACACTCTTTCGAGTCAGGTCTCAGCTAGCACAACTTAGCAAGTCTACAATGGAGTCGTCATTCTGTGAACACTGGGAAATCAACGCCTTTGCTGATTCGGTGTTTGTCGTAGAGCTGTGTGTGGGCTGATTTGGATTGATGCTACAGTAGACTTGGAGTCGCCACTAGCCACTTAACTCAAAATCTCGCAGTTGGCTAGAACCTACAAAATGTATAAAGCTAGAGAAACCGGAGACTCTCTTACTTTAAGTTGACTCCTGATCTACGATTTGGGATTCTGAGTAAGGGACCTCAGTCATAAAGAGTGAAGGTGTTAGGCACCATCTCTACCTGTACGGATGTACGGTCTCTAATTCGTGTGGTAAAATAGTCTAGGATAGGATGATGATATGCTAAATATTAAAATGGGACTAGGTAGACTCAGATTTCTGATATGGCAAGGTCGGGAATTCTAGCATTCCGCAGAGCATATATCCAGAGAATGTTAGAGGAGTAAGGAGGTTGAGAATGGATGAGATGATTGATTAGGCTAGAAAAAAACATCAAAGCTAAAAGAAAATCAAAAGGAAAAGGAGAAGGAAAAAAAAAACTCTCGTTGTCGGCCCGCTCCCTACCTCCACGGCTGCTCACGTCCCCCGATTGGATACCCTTTCCTCTCTCTCTCCCTTCTTTTTATAGAGGATAGAGGCCGGTGGGTGCTGTTGTGACAGTGGCGGTGGAGAATTACGCAGCCACTTGCGTTTACGCAGCAACATGCGCAAGAACACAAACTACATTGCGTTCGGCCTGAGTTTTGGGACGGAGGACGGCCTGTCATTGGAGTCCGACTTCATGATTGGGGTGGCCCACTGTTGGATCTTCTGAACGGTCTGGATCATGCGTCCGAGCGAAGATGATCTCACGCAATGGCCCACAGAGGTCGGTTTTCACGGACGTAGAGCCTGCACACGGCTCTTGCGGGGTGAAGATTGGTGGGCCCCATGTTGGAATTTTTATAGAAATCCACCCCGTCCAATGTGTTCTTCTCGAAAAATCAGTTGGAAATGACTAGTTTTGGATTAGATTCGGCGTGGCCCACATGGTTTTCTGCTCTGTCGTCCGTCTTACGTTTGTACGGTTGAGATCTGATCTATGCTGCCTTTTGAAATACTGCCACCTAGGCTTTGTCCAGTGGGCCCGTGGAATTCCAATGGACGGTTCGGATCGGACCATCACATCATGATGGTGGCCTGCAAAAACACGTCTGCAAGCTCTGTTTAAAGTTTTGCATGCGGAAAGGAAGAAGGATTTCCAAATCCTTCTCAAATTCAGGTCAGCGGTTGCTGACTGCTCTGGCTAATTCAATGCATGGCGGGTTTACATGTGTTGGGTGTGCACGCACCCCAGGGTGGGGCCCATCGTCATGTTCCTGATAAATCCACTCTGTCCATCCTCCCTCTCATCCAATTTAACAGGTTAAGACCAAAATTGAAGGATATCCACATAGCAGGTGGGCCCCAAATCAAAATTTGATGGGCTGATCTATCCGTTGGACTATATATGAAGTGTACGGTTAATTATGGTCCTCAGGCCATATATGAAGTTTCGAGCTGAACAGATGGTGAGAACCCTGTGATCTTGCATTCTGGATGATTTTCATGCCCGTTTAACGTGAGTAGCGTGATTTTCTCAAATCTTTGATGTGTAAATCCATCGTTCTTGGTCCCCTGGGGTCCGTCCCTTGCCTTAGTAACTCATGAGCATTAAATCCATACTTTTATTATCCTATTTCAATCCAAGCTCGTAAATACACCCTGCATCACAAACACAATTAAATCAGACTGTTAAACCGTACCATATTCGTGAATCCAGGCAATAATTAGGGTCTGATATACAATATTTGACCCTCAACAATGATGTTAGAATATTATGTGAGATGACTAGGCCACCAAGAATTTCTGATGTGATAGGATCCAGAGTTCCGGCAAGTCACAAAGCATACATTCAATGACAATCTAGAGAAGCAGGGGGTTGAGAAGGGAAGTATTGATGCGATATGATAAAATATGAATGCTAATAATAATTACATGATCTTTGTCTTGTACTTGAAATGGCTTGGATTACTACCAAAAAAAGGGACAAAGCATACAGACCATGTTAGTTTTTTGCCATGGATATAAACCTTAGTTATGGTTGCTATAGACTTAATCCGTAGCTAAAATGTAATTATCTGTGGCTAAAACCTACCTCCTCACCATAACCTTATTAGATATTGATGGTAATTAAGGGCTCCATGAGGCCCATTGGAATATATGTATTTGATCTAAGCCACTCATCAATTTTTATATATTATTTCAATGGTTTAACCCAAAAATTATGTAGATTAAAGGTCTAAGTGGACCACACCATAAGAAATAATATATAATTAAATTTCTATTGTTATATGCTGTGTAGTCATCTTACAGCTTCGATTTGACTCATTTTTTGCATCAACCCTTAAAATAATATTTTAAAATTAATGAATGGAGTGGATAAATAACATACAACACGGTGGGCCCCACGGTCTTAAAGGACTGTTCGTCACGCGCCCCCCTCCCCAAAATGAAATTTTCGTCCGCCCTCTTCTCCCGCCCGATACCTCGTCTGCCCATTTCTCCCTCTCTCCATCTCCTAGGCTCCCTCACCCTCTCTATCGCACTCAGCCTCTCCCTCGCCCTCTCTCAATCTCCCGCTCTCCCTCACCCTCCCCCTGTCTCTCGGCCGCATTCGCCTCTCTCTCTCTCTCTCTCGCTCGCTAGCATTTTCAAAACCCTCTTTCTCCGCAAGAAGGAGAAGAAGGAGAAGGAGAAGAAGAAGAACAACAATTAGTCTCTCTCTCTCTCTCTCTCTCTCTTTTTCTCTCTCTCTCTCTGAAATCAGTTGCGTTTGGATGTGCCATTGAAATCTCTGTTTTTGTATCTTGTAATATTCCTTGCCCAACATATATATCTTGCACGAGAAATCAAGTGCCTGTTCATCATTGAGAGGTAGAAATACAATCCGTAAGCAAATGCGCCCTTATTGATGTTGTGAAGGGTGGCAATGTAGTGTATGTAATGGATTGTTGGGTTTACAATTAGAGATTTGGAAAGTCAGGTTTTGAATTGCAATGTAATTGTGTATTTATTCTTATGAGTCTATATTCGAAGTTTCTTTCTATTTTTAAGCTTGTTTTGGATTTTTGGATGTGGGTTGCAGGTGAAAATGAGGATAGATTTGGTTTATGGTGGAGGAAGTGTAGGATTGATGGGTTTGATCTCTCAAATAGTTTATGATGGAGGTTGCCATGTTCTTGGGTAAGAATCAAGCCTTGGAATTTTGTTATTTTTTCTGTTTTTTCATTTCCCCTTCTTGTTATCTTCCATAAATATAAAAGGTTAGTATTTTTGGGGTCTGATTGATATTTTTGTTTCTGTATTTGTTTATCTGTCTACAGGGTTATTCCAATAGCTCTGATGCCTCTTGAGGTACATATGATATCTGTCTTGGTATTGCTCCCTTGTTTGTAGCCTATTCAGAATTTCTTCATTTACCATGTTTCAGATGCTTTTGTAGATAAGGGAATTAGGGATTGTGTTTTGGTCTCTAGTAGTATTTGTAGGATGTGTTTGGATGCTAATTGAAAAGAATTGAAATAGAACCCAATTCAATCCTAGCTCTACTATATTCCTAATGGGAGACAACCTGTCAAATTGAAAAATCAATCGTTTCATCTCCAACTTGAAATGCACGGAGTTGTAATTAGAGTCTTGATCATTATCATGAATTAAAATGATATTCCACCCCCACTTTGTGATTCCTTATTCAACGAATTTGATTATGAGAATTCAATTCAATTGAGCATCCAAACACACTCTTAAAGTGATTGTCTCCTATTGCAATGCGGAGTACCTAAAAGGAGGCCTATTTTCTGCTAAAATCAAATGAAGCTTCAGATTTGTTTGTTAATAGCCAGTGGATGTTTTGTTTTGTAAAATGTTGGGGAAATAAGAGATTGAGATTTATTTATTTTTTAAAATTGGTTATGGAAAAGGCAGGATGGATTAATCATTCTTCCCTTACCAATGTTGTCATGTGTGAACTATGTTGCTTCAATCTTCCTACCCTTGTGATTGAATTGTGTTTAGTGTTGCAAGTTACCTCATTGCAAGCTTGATTTAGATTTGTAAAAAATCATTCTTGGATTTAAAATTTTGAAAATCTATTCTCAGTTGTATCTCAATGATATTTGACTCTCTCTCTCTCTCTCTCTCTCTCTCTCTCTCTCTCTTAATGAGTAAGGGGATCTACATTTGATTTTTTATTTGTCTAGCCAATTGTGATGGTTCATAAATTGTACATGTGTCATACATGTGGTGCAAAATGAACTGTTCTAATAATTAGAAATCAGATTGATTGGATGATCCTAACCTCCGACCGATGGACATTTATTTGTTGAATTCGGACAGTTGACTATTTTTCATTCTAGTAGTCCATTAGATGCCCACCAGTCAGGCAGTTAGGACATCATTTCAGTGTAAGTTTCAGTTTGCGACCCATTTAAAGTGGGCCCCACAAAATGGATGTTTATGCATGACAGATGCACAATTTCAAGTGCTTGTGCATGAACCATCACATTCGGCCATAACTATCAAGATTTTTCTCTATGAAAAATGCAGTAACCCAACCTATTTTCTTCATTAACCAGCAATGTTACAACCATCCTTGGTCTCCAAGACCAAGAAGCTCTTATCCAAAGAGATCCTTTTGCAAGCACAAAGAAATAGTAGATTTTTTTTTTCTTTTTTTCTTTTTTTCTTTTTTTCTTTTTTCTTTTGTTTTTGTTTTTGTTTTTTTTTTTAAAAATGTTGTTGTTGAGAAATCAAAGGATTTCTTGTGGGCCATACCCACCCAAAAACCTCCAAAGCCAAGTGGTAGGCCACGTGATAGTTGGATTACCTTATCTTCTAGGTTTCCCATTTTCATGGTGGGGTGCATGTTAGGTTGGATGACGTACATGCACCATGTTGGACCCATGTGTCTTCAACTAGTTACCTGTGAGAGTGGTAAAATGGTCAATTTCTCAAAGACAACAGTGATAATAGACTGTGTGCAGGAGTCCGCAATGAATTTGTTAGGAAGAGGCCTGCCATAATCCAAACCAGAGGGGAGGTGTTTACAATTATATCTCATAAAACAAAAATATGAGCTTTGTTAAGCCCACACATTTGCAATAAAGCTCATGTACACACCAAACATATGCCAGAATGGAATGGTAGATCCAACAACCAATCCATCCATTAGAATCCATTGAATGATTAGGACGGCCAGTGTGTTTTTGTTTCATTTTGTTATAATTCTAGGTGTAGCTTTTAAAGAAGTTTCTTTTAAATATTTTTCTTTAAAAACTGTTGTTACTTTGGCTAATAGCATGAGAAATATTTTTTTTCCCAGCTAGAACAAATCATAAAAAAAAACATCTATTTTTGTTTCATTTTGTTGTAATTCCAGGTTTAGCTTTGAAAGAGGTATCTTTTACATCTTTTTCTTTTAAAAAAATGTTGTTACTTTGGCTAATGGCATAAGAACTAATTCTTTTATTTCAGCTAGATGAAAAAAAATGTTGTTTCATCTGCACTTTTCTTTTTCTTTTGGAATCTCTACGAATGTCAATCCGAGTTCATACTTCCATGCAAGTTTGATTTACCATTACTTTTTTGGTTGAAACTAATAGACAGCCTTGATGCTATGGAAAAGCAAGTCTTTGAAACCAAGTTTGCCAAAATTGGAAAGAGATTTGCTAATTCCACACGCGTGTGAGCCCTGCCATCCACGGGCATTCCAAGTTTGGACAATTTAACTTAATTACTTGCATTCCAGGTATGTATTTTTTTTTTTTTTAGCAATTTTTAAGTGCCTGCCTTTCATCCATCAACTCTGTCGGATTACTAACTTTTTTTTCTCTTGTCTGAATGTATAAATAAAATATAGTCCACCGCTAAATACACCCAAAGCACAAACCCAATGGTTAAGCTATGCTTTTTCATTGACAAAAAGAAATGTAAAGTGGACCCACATGTCAATGCAGATGTCTTATGGGCCACAGATTTTGGCGATGTTGTTATATTAAACGTAAGGCGTGTTTGGATGCAAGGCATGCTCAATTGAATTGAACTAAAGGAAACAAAGAAAAATGAAAAAAAGAAAAAGAAAAAAAAAGACAATCTTGAATCAAGTATCATTATTCTAATTTGAATGAGGTTGGCATTGCATATCATGTATTTTAATTCAGACTCAAAATCATCTGAATTTGCAATTTCGGTCCTTTTTTTTTTTTTTAACAGGCTCTGAGCTTTTCCATTCCACAAACGGTTGTTATTTTGATTACGCTCCAAATAAAAACATGACCAGTTTACAAACCTTATTTTGATGTTTGACACTAGGAAACTGATTACTAGAAGCCCTTCCAAATTTTATCACTAGAACTTCTTTAGAATTTCTTTTTTAATGTTATTAAATTTATTATCAGGTCTTTTTGTTTCCCTTTTCTTGTTTGATTTCCTTGATCAATGTTTTCATAGCTGCTTGGCATTGAAATATGAGGACTTGGTTCTATGGGATCTTAAACATGTAACTCATCAATGGCTGCGGGTGTCATATGAGGAGTGGCTAACTTTTGCTAAGGATTCACTGGATAATGGTTTTCATTCCATTGCAGCCAAGGTAAATGCACTTGTCATGATATCAATGGACGACGATTGCTTTGTAGCAATAGTCAGTTAAACTTACAAGCCATTGTTGCATTTTTCTCATTTTAGATGTTGCAGTTGTTTCTTTCACATTCTTGCATTCTTCTAGGTAAACCTTCTGTCCCACCCCCCCCCCCCCCCCACACACACACACACATTCTAAAGTTCTATTGAATCCATGCTTTTCTATTATACCATTACCAATCAGAGTGACACTATTGATTTACTATGTCAAACCATTCATAGTTTAAAAGTATACAGTAATCTGTTCTTATATTGTGAAAAACTGCTAATTTAAGAAGATTATTGTAATGCATGGAATGGTACTGCCTTTTGAGGATGCTCCTTGATACAGAGGGTCTGGTCCACTTTTGAAAATGTGACTGCCTTCATCAATGACCATGATGGGGACATTGGTATGGATGCATGGCCCATTTTGGGATGATCATTTTACATTATACAAAATCTTAGCGCTGACACAAATAACTAACACATGACTATTATGATGGTGATTTTACAAATATAAGTGTAAAGATGTCACTAGATTTTGTGTTCTGTGGTCCCATTGGACAAGCTAACTTGGATCAGGTGGAGATCATGGCTATTAAAACAGTGTTCCTATGTTGATTTCTTCACCAGTCCTTGATTATTGAAGGGGTTCTAAGAGTGCTAATGCTTGGGCCTCCCAAAGAGGGACACATTGGTAAAGATTCAATAAGAAAGAACATATGATGTACTTTTTCTGATTTCAAACCTCTAGGGAGGCTAGAATTGCAGATGTTTAGGCAAAGGGAGGTGTAAGCATGCAATCTTTGTGCATCAGTCCTATCTATCTTTTTCCTTAATAGATAGCTTTCATTGTCAGCTTTTCATATTGATAAAATCTGTAATTGCCAATAAAATATATAGAAGTGCTTCGACTTTTAATAACAGTCGGGCCGGATTGTAACAGGCTCATGACTTGTTTTAGTATAAATAGTAGAACATTGTTTTTTAAGTTTTAACTAGAGATCTGATTTGCGGTCTTTCTTTTGTAGTAGAAGTTACTTGGCATGTGTGAGGCAAATGGATGTGACATAGTGAATGGTCACTAATGGAAGTTCATTTATGCATGGCATGAGATGTTTGAATGATATTTTCAAATTATAGCACGATGATGTCTACTTCTTTTCCTATCAATCTTCTATACTTCAATATGACTTCTGTAATGTTTGATCATAATATTTCATGAAACTTGGATCAGTTCACATTCAATGAATTGCAATTCATTTGGATTGAGCATCCAAAAGCACTCAAGTTTTGTTATTCCACTTAGGATTGGGAAATCCACTACAGTGAAACACCAAAATGGACAGAAAATTCTATTTAAAAAAAAAAAAAAACTGAAAAAAGGAGTTCGTTAAGTTAAAAAGAACACTAATATTTTATACTTCATAATTTCATACATGTATATGCATGTATGAATTCATAGTGGACAGAAATTTGTTTTTTTTTTTGAATCTATACATGTATGAATTCATAGTGGACAGAAATTTGTTTTTTTTTTTGAATCTCTTGACATTGCTTGTGTGTTCTACAACCATTGTAGGGCCTAGCCAGCTTATTTACAGCCATACTAAATGTCATTCTTATCCATTTGCACGTTGGATTATGCAATATATGCTGATTTTTATGAAACAATAGGTTTGCATTCAATTTATTTTAGAAAGACCCATGTTATCTTGCTATGGGCACCCGTAGTCTTGGTATATCTCATTGTCCTTCAATAATTTAATATATTGAGATTTCTTGTCCATCATCATTTACATTTTTCTTCTTAATCGATACTTGGAAGTTAATATAATCATTTACTCTGTTTTACAATTTTTAATATCTTTATTTGTAAATTTGTACCCATATGCATTGTCGAAGAAACTAAAAAACTTACTCATTCTCAAATTGCATTATGGAATATGCATCCATTATTCAAAGAAAGGGCGACATTCCAAGCACTCACACTTTCTCTTCTTGCTAGCTAAATTTATGAGTCTTCTTTCCTTCATACTATATGATTCATTGATGATTGATGAAGTGGCCTAGCCATTTAGACAGACCCATATTTATATATTATCTCGAAATTGATGAAGTAGATCCGGATGTGTGTCGGAGCTATCCGGATATTGAGAGGGGGTTCTTGGAAGGTGGGAACCGCTGTTATGACCATGATGAAGCTGTCTATTTTCTATGGACAGCAATATGGGTGGCTTGGCCATTTGGACAAGCCCATGTTTATATATTATCTCGAAATTGATGAAGCAAATCCGGATGTGCGTCGGAGCTATCCGGATGTTGAGTGGGGGTCCCTAAAAGGTGAGAACCGCTGTTATGACCATGATGAAGTTATCCATTTGTTATGGACAGCAATATGGGTGGCCTTGCCAATTGGGCAGGCCCGTGTTTATGTATTATCTCGAAATTGATGAAGCAGATCCGAATGTGCGTCGGAGCTATTCAGATGTTGAGCGGGAGTCCCTAGAAGGTGGAAACCATTGTTATAACCATGATGAAGCTGTCCATTTCCTATGGATAGTATGGGAGGGGCCTGGCCATTTGGACAGGCCGTGTTTATATCTGTATTTGCAGGGAACATACCCTTAACCTAAACCAAACCCTAAACCTATAGCCTAAACTTAAACCTTAACCTATAACTTAAACTTTAACCTATAACCTAAACCTAAACCTATAACTGATTACCTAACCTAAACCTGTAACCTAAACCTATAATTTATAACCTAAACCCGATCCTAAACCCGATCCCGAACCCGAACCCGAACCTGATTTCCTAAACTTAAACCTTAACCTATTCTCAATTCCCTAAAGCTATAACCTATAACCTATAACCTAAACCTAACCTAAACCTATAACCTAAACCTATAACCTTAACCTAAACCTAAAACCTAAACCAAAACCTATAACCTAAAACCTAAACCTAAACCTAAAACCTAAATGTATTCTCAAATCCTAAAACCTAAACCTACACCTAATCTTAATCTCAACTACATAACCTAAACCTAAACTTAAAAACCCAAACCTAAACCCGAACCCGATTTCCTAAACCTAAACCTTAACGTATTCTCAATTCCCTAAAGCTATAACCTATAACCTATAACCTAAACATAAACCTAACCTAAACCTATAACCTAAACCTTACCTAAACCTAAAACCTAAACCTAAACCTAAACTAAAACCTATAACCTTAACCTAAACCAAAACCTATAGCCTAAACCTTAACCGATAACCTATAACCTAAACCTTAACCGATAACCTATAACCTAAACTTATAACATATATCTAACCTTAACCTATAACCTAAACTTAAAACTTAAATGTATTCTCAAATCCCTAAACCTAAACCTACACCTAATCCTAATCTCAACTCCCTAACCTAAATCTAAACCTAAACCTACACCTAATCCTAATCTCAACTCCCTAACCTAAATCTAAACCTAAACTTGAAAACCCAAACCTAAACCTGATCCCAAACCCAAACCTAATTTCCTAAACCTTAACCTATTCTCAATTCCCTAAAGCTATAACCTATTTCCCATAACATATAACCCAAACCTAAACCTATAAGTTAAACCTAAACCTTAACCTAAACCTAAACCTATAACCTTAACCTAAACCAAAACGTATAAACTAACCCTTAACCTATAAACCTATAACCTATAAACTAAACTTATAACCGATAACCTAACCTTAACCTAAACCTATAACCTATAACCTATAACCTAAATGTATTCTCAAATCCCTAAACCTAAACCTACACCTAATCCTAATCTCAACTCCCTAACCTAAACCTAAACCTAAACTTGAAAACCCAAACCTAAACCCGATCCCGAACATGAACCTGATTTTCTAAACCTAAACCTTAACCTATTCTCAATTCCTTAAAGTTATAACCTATAACTTATAACCTATAACTTAAACCTAAACCTATAACCTAAACCTATAACCTTAACCTAAACCTAAAACCTAATCCTAAACCTAAACCAAAACCTATAACCTAAAACCTAAACATAAACTTAAAACCTAAATGTATTCTCAAATCCCTAAACTTAAACTTACACCTAATCCTAATCTCAACTACATAACCTAAACCTAAACTTGAAAATCCAAACCTAAACTCGATCCCGAACCCGAACCCAATTTCCTAAACTTAAACCTTAACCTATTCTTAATTCCCTAAAGCTATAACCTATAACATATAACCTAAACCTAAACCTAACCTAACCTAAACCTATAACCTAAACATAACCTAAACCTAAACCTAAAACTAAACCAAAACCTATAACCTTAACCTTAACCAAAACCTATAACCTAAACCTTAACCTATAACCTAAACTTATAACCTATAACCTAACCTTAACCTAAACTTAAAACTTAAACCTAAACTTATAACTTAAACCTATAAACTAAAACCTAAACCTAAACCTAAAACCTAAATGTATTCTCAAATCCCTAAACCTAAACCTACACATAATCCTAATCTCAACTCCCTAACCTAAACCTAAACCTAAACTTGAAAACCTAAACCTAAACCCGATCCCGAACCCGAACCCAATTTCCTAAACCTAAACCTTAACATATTCTCAATTCCTTAAAGCTATAATCTATAACCTATAACATATAACCTAAACCTTAACCTTAACCTAAACTTATAACCTAAACCTAAACCTTAACCTAAACCTAAACCTATAACCTTAACCAAAACCAAAACCTATAACCTAAACTTATAACTGATAACCTAACCTTAACCTAAACTTAAAACCTAAATGTATTCTCAAATCCCTAAACCTAAACCTACACCTAATCCTAATCTCAACTCCCTAACCTAAACGTAAACCTAAACTTGAAATTCCTAACCTAAACCTGATCCCGAACCCGAACCTGATTTCCTAAACCTAAACCTTAACCTATTCTCAATTCCCTAAAGCTATAACCTATAACCTACACCTAAACCTAACCTAAACCTATAACCTTAACCTAAACCTAAAACCTAAACCTAAACCTAAAACCTAAATGTATTCTCAAATCCTTAAACCTAAACCTACACCTAATCCTAATCTCAACTCCTTAACCTAAATCTAAACTTGAAAACCCAAACTAAACCTGATCTCAAACCCGAACCCGATTTCCTAAACATAAACTTTAACCTATTTTTAATTCTCTAAAGCTTTAACCTATAACCTATAACATATAACCTAAACCTAAACCTTAACCTAAACCTATAACCTAAACCTAAACTTTAACCTAAACCTAAACTTAAACTTATAACCTTAACCTATAACTTATAACCTAAACTTATAACCTATAACCTAACCTTAACTTTAACCTAAAACCTAAACCTAAACCTATAACCTAAAACCCAAATGTATTCTCAAATTCCTAAACTTAAAACCTACACCTAATCTTAATCTCAACTCCCTAACCTAAACCTAAACTTACACCTAATCCTAATCTCAACTCCCTAACCTAAACCTAAACCTAAACTTGAAAATCTAAATCTAAACCCGATCCCGAACTCAAACCCGATTTCCTAAACCTAAACCTTAACCTATTCTCAATTCCCGAAAGCTATAACCTATAACCTATAACCTAGCCCTAACCTAAACCTAAACCTATAACCTTAATCTAAACTTATAACCTTAACCTTAACCTAAAACCTAAACCTAAACCTAAACCTAAACCTATAACCTTAACCTAAACCTAGGTTTTGAGTTTAAAAATCCATCCTAGGTGTGAACACATTACTCATGTTGGATTTTGTCATAATTTAGAAGATTTGTAGGTACATTTTTGATTTCTTCATATATAAGTGTTTTTTTTTTGTCTTTCTTCCTTTTAAGATGTGTATAAAGGCATGCTTGTTTGATTATGTCTACAAATGTTGTTTTATACAGGCTGACAAGCTAAAGAAGTTAGTGGAGGATGAAATTTATTTTCTCAAGGGAATGGTTTCAGAACTTGAAAGTGATCTTGTGTCGAAGTCCACAGAAGTTATATCTGCAGTTTCAAGGAAAGAAGAAGCTCTATCTTCTGCATTTACTAAAATTGACCGTCTGAAGGAAGAAAATTCTGTAAAAACGTGAGCATTATTGAATGCATATGGAGGGTGTTTACTGTGTTGGAGTGTATTTGTTTATTGCACATGAGGGCACGCCTTAGTTATAATTCTTATGATAGGTTGAGCAAAGTAAAGTATTGTTTATTTAGAAATGTGAATATAAGATGCATTGTATGATTTGATTGTTATTTGTAATAAATGCATCATTTTTTTCTGATTGCATTTTATGTACTATTTCCATCAGTATTAAGCTTAGATGAGTTATCAATCACAGCAGGTTCTTGTAATGGAAACAGGTCGTATTATTACAAATTTTAAAAAAATATATACGAATATAATCCGTAGCTATAGCTACGGCTTCCGTCCGTAGCTATTGGTATCTATTGCTACAGCTTTTGTCCGTAGCTATTGGTATCTATTGCTACGGATATTGTCTGTAGCTATTGGTATCTATTGCTACGAATATAATCCGTAGCTATTGGTATCTATTGCTACAGATATTACTGGTAGCTATTGGTATCTATTACTACAACTATAATCCATAGCTATTGGTATCTATTGCTAAGGATATAATCTGTAGCTGTTGGTATTTATTGCTACGGATATAATTCGTAGCTATTGGTATCTATTACTACGGATATAATCCGTAGCTACACCTTTAGCTACCCCACCAATAGCGACGGACGTGCTACGGATCATATTCGTAGTAAAAAGGATTTTGCTATGGTTTTTGGCCATAGCCTTTGCCCGTTTTTCTTATAGTGGATGTTTGGATGCACCATGGTTGGAAGGGTTAACCTAAATGGGACAGTAAGGGTAGGAGATGGTTGGAGGAGGCTAGAGGGGGGCTAAAAAAATGGGAGCTTGAGAACTCAAGTACTCTCTCTCTCTCTCTCTCTCTCTCTCTCTCTCCTTCTCTTGGTGGATTGGTAGTTGTTTAAATGAGGAGAGGAGTGGGGTATTTATAGCCCCTTGGGATGACTTTTGTATAATTTGAGGGTTTATTAAGGGTAAATGATGATGTGGCAGTTTTGAATTGGTAAAGAGAAGAGAGATGTCATGTGACGCTTTCTTATAGGTTGAAGGGCTTAGTAAAATGGTAAATAGTATGAACTTTGGGGTTAAAAAGGTTCAGGCAAAGTTTACTTTCGAGAGGAACAACAGTTGTAGCTCTTGGCACATTTGTCGAGAGAGGGCAGTAATTGGATTCCCGCCCGTGGTAATCTGATTACCGCCCAGGTACAATTGCTCCCACAGTTTGGTCGGTTGGCCTATTTCGTGCTCATAGAGTGACCCAAAGCCCCTTTTTGGATATTTACCTCAAAATGGCTTGAAATTAGCTCAATCATGACCCGAAAATGGCTCAAGAAATGGATTGATTTTGGACATGGTTTGGCTTAGGTGATGACTCGAGTTAAGTTAGGGTTTATGGTAACGGAATGGCTTAGGTTTGGCTAGGGTTTAGATCAGGTTTGGAAAATAGTTGCGGTTTTGGGTAGGGTGTGGGGTTTAGGTTCAGTCCCTAAGGATCATCCATGCATTATCAAGTTGTTATCCTAGGTGGGGTGTCTACAGGGGCACACTCTCCAACAACATGGCTCACTTGTGGGCCCCACAACATCATAATTAAAAGAAAATGAGTAAGAAAATGAAAACAAGGAAATAAGATTTGGCCATTAGGGTGGGTCCCCACTACTATGGGGTCCACCATACAATCTATACATGATCAAGGTGGGCCCTACCCTTGTGGACCCACCAAAATAGAAAATTCACAAAGGGAGGGTTTTGACCCTTCCATGTACTCACAATGAGGAATGAATGGTTGGATCGACTCGGATTGGTGATCAGACAACTCAGATGGTGAAGTTCCTCTCCTAAACTCCTTTAATCTTTCCTCAAGCTTCAATTTCTCTTAATCCCTCTCTTCAAAGGACTTATTTCTCTCAAGTACTCTCTCTTCTCTCTCTAATCTTTTCTAGTTTTCTTTAATATTTTCCCTCTTTAATCTCTTCTTTCTCTATCCCTAACATCTTTTCTCTCTTCTCTTCTCACTCTCTTTGTAAAGGGTCAAATATTGCATATTGAGCCCCATTTATTACTTGGTTTTATGAACATGATAATGCTTAATGTTCTGTTTTAATCATGTTTGTGTTGCAAGGTGTATTTAAGAGCTTGGATTGAAAAGGATGCTAAAAGCATGGATTTAATACTCAAGAATCACCAAACCAAGGATGGATCTTAGAAGACCAAGAATGAAGCACTCACATGCCAAAGATCCAAGAAAATCAAATCAAGAATGAAGAGAATTGATGTTTTAAAGTGAATTTACGTAATCCTTAACTAGTCCCGTCTCCTGCTCGACTAGTCCTGGCTCCTACTCGACTGGTCCTGGCCTAGCTCGACCAATCGAGGATTCCATGACTTGAACTCCAGTGACAAAATCATGGAAAATCAGCTCATCCTCGACCCGTCGAAGGTGACCCTCGACCAGTCCTGGGATGTCCTCGACCAGTCCTAAGTTACACAGCTAGCACACGAATTGCGGAAATTTGAAGCGGTTTCTAGATTTTTCCAACTCAATGAGAAAGTTTGAGTTGCAAAACTATGAATAGGGGTCCCTATGGCATTCATAGGCATCTTCTAGGCTATGAGGAGTGGAGAAAAAGGGTGGAGCTGCCGTCTGGGAGTTTTATTCTTCTTCGTTAGTTGATGTTTTATTTAAGAGTTGTTAGTTCAATCCTATCTATAGTTGGTTAAACCTTTTAGCTAGGGCTAAGAGGTGAAGCTTGTACCGTGATTCGGATGTTTTCTTTGTTTTGATTCATATTTTGTTGAACTCTCTTGGATTCTAGTTTGATTATTATAGAATATTTTTAGTTTTTAATAGTTTGTTGTAAATTAAATTATAATGGATCTACGATAGCTTTAAGTATGTTCTTTCCATTATTGGGATTGTGAAATTAGTAAGACCTGTTCTTCACCATCGTCCCAGGGGCATGGTAGGGTGACGGAATCCTTCTTAACTTTCACAATTCTCTTATGATTGGTTGTGGGATTAGTAAATCCTGTTGTTTGCCTTATCTCCTGGGCATGGTTAGGTGACAAAATCACTTCCAAATCTTCACCACTATCATCAATTGATGATTAAATCCATGAGAAGTTCAGAAATCTGACAAATCTCTTCTTACCAATTGAATAGGATAGGACTTTAATTCCAGTTGTGTCCTTGAATTATGTAAGGTAGCTTCCCAATTGCTACAAGTGGATCCTTGGCACCCTAGTTACCACCTTTAAATTTATAAGTTTTAATTACCTTAATCAAAATCACTTTATCAAATATTCTAGATTTAGGTTTACATCTTCTTCTAGTTCTACTTCTAGTTAGTTTCAAAATTACTCACGAAATTAGTCCCTGTGGATTCGACCTCGGTCTCACCGAGATTATTACTATATCGCGACCCTACACTTGGGGTTGTGAATAAGTTTTTAGCGCCATTGCCGGGGATTAACGGTTGCATTTTTCTAGTTTCTATTTTTATGATTAGGGTTTTCTGAATTATTTTAGAAACTAACTTAGCTTTCTATTTCTATGTTTAAAAACTTTCCTAATTTGTTTTTAGAAACTAACTTTTTTAGAAACTTTCCTTTTTTTCATTTTTCTTAGATATACTTTCTAATTCTAGGTTTAGAAACTTTCTTTTTCTCTTTTTAGAAACTTCTTATTTTCTGTTATTAGAAACTAATTTACTTTCCTAATTTATTTTTAGAAACTAACTTTTTCTTTTTTTAGAAATTTTCTAATTTTAGAATTTCTATTTTTAGAAGCGGACTTGTTTTGTTTTATTTTGCAAGATCTTAATATAGGAAATTCTAATTTGGTAACTTCCTTCCAATTCTCTATCTTTCTATTTCTAGATTTCTTATTGCTGTAGGATTTTTCTTTTATTTTTTTGTTAGGATTAGATTCAGAGTTAGGGTTTCACCATACAAGAGTAGGTACGTCAGTATGCTGAGATGGATAAGAGATATTGGGAAGGGATGTATGATGACTATGATAGAAATCAACCTATGTCTCAAAATTTTTCTAAAACCATCATCAAGAACTAACCAGAATATAATGCTCTACCGGTTAAGAAGTCCTTACGCGATCATATGAAGGAGAATAATTACACCCCACGGATTAAGAAGACAGTACGTGAGTGTTGGGGTTATCATAACTATGGGAGTGAGAATTATTATTGTCACGTCCTAAACTCGGAAACCAGGCTCACAAAATTCTTGATCACCAAATCCAGCGCCGACAACCTCCGTAGTACCCCATTCTCGGCTCTCAGCGTCCATTCGCCAGGTTCCGATCCTGGGATGCTACGAGGAGGATTTTCAACATCAGTTTGATTCGTAATAAGCATAACCAAAGGCATAACCCACAAACAACAACCAAAAACTCCATCACATTTTCACTATGATCAGAAACTTTACAAGTACAATGAGCATAAAGGAAAATACAATGATAATGGATAAAAAGCTCCAAGATGATCTGCTATGCGGTCCTACCTCAGCGCTGCTGCGGTCCAACGTCACCTGTACGCAACGGTCGTGCATAAGCTTATGGAAAGCTTAGACGGTGGTATAAGTGTGTGCATAAGGTAGTAATATAATTATGCAGTATCGGAGTAATGCGGAACATGCTGATGAATCCATGAATGCTATTAGCCATACCAAGGCCATGCGGTGCAAGACATGAATGATGTCGGTCATACCAAGGCTATGCAGTGCGAAATGCAACTCAATAATGCGAATCCTCATCTAAGTCCACATATCAAAATAGCTCAACTCTGGAATATAACTGGGGTCTAGTACACTCCAAGCTAGATTGCCGCCCCATTATGCGCAATAAGGTAAGTGAAAAAGACCTCACTATCCGCCTGCTAATATCGGACTCGGCTCGTCGATAGCGGACCCATTCCTCGAGCTGGTCAAACTCAGCTTAGCTTTGCCCCTTCCTCTCAGGCGGGTAAGGTCGCACCTCCTTCCAACCGACCACGAGACAGTGGAAAGCACGACCATCTGGTAATTAGCCATCGGCGCTCATGCACTCACTCGGTCTAGACGTTGGAACAACCTTCTGGTACCATAAGGGTTTAGCGACTTTCACCTAGGGATATCTATAGCACCCCATGTAAAATAAGATTTTCGGTATCCAATCCTGCCAACCACGATATGCATGTGGAAGCTAAGACCCTGATGTCGCTAGGGCGTACAGTAACCATATCACCCAATGTGAAATGCATGAATCATACTATCCAATCATGCTACAATTCTACACGTATCGTGTGCTCATGTAGGGTAGCACCCCCCATCCGGGAGCCCATAAACAATCTGCCCGAAGGCATATGCCATAATCAATCACTTCTCATATCAAGCATACATATGATGCGTATGATTGCGAATCATGGAACTATACTAAACATGTTATATGGTAATGGATGCGGTTCATAACGAAGATGGGCCTAGACGGCCTACACATTACATGTACGGGCCTATCAATGGGCCCTAAGGAGAGTCATAATACGGACATTTAACCAACATTATACTTGTAATGTGGACGTCAAACCATCATTGCTCTCAAGGCATAGCCCGTCATAAACATCATTACATAAACCATGTTGGGATCACAAATTGCAATGGACATTAGGTACATCCCATTGGGCCTTTAATACATCAAATGGGTCGTATCACATAGGCCTTACATTCATCAAATGGGCCGCATTAATGGGCCGTACATTCATCAAATGGGGCCGTATTAATGGGCCTCACCAACGGGCCTTATGTACATTGCAATGAGCCATAACCCATGGGCCTTAGAATACATCACAATGGGCCTAATCACATAGGCCTTATGTATATCAAATGGGCCACACCAATTAGGCCCCATGCACATCAAATGGGCCACACCCAACATAAGTGGTGGTGATGATTTCCACCATTAAAATTCCTAAGGCCCACCATGAAATATGTTTCCCATCCAACCCTTTTCATAATTTACATGGTGATAAATGAAGTGGGAATAATATTAACTTGATGGGAAACTGCTATGGCCCTTGGAAATTTTGAACGGTGGGAGTCATTGACCACTACTTTGAATGGTGGGGTCCACTTGAATTTTAGATCTGACTCATTCCTTAACTCCTGTCATTAAATGAGCTTTTAAAATGGTTGGGTGGATGGGATGCAGCACATGCATCATGGTGGGTCCCACAGTCATTGGACAGTGTGAACAAAACACATACATTATGGGTTTCACCGTCCATGGACGATGTGCATAAAGCACATACATCACTGTGGGATTCCACCGTCCACCTGGACGGTGTGAATAAAAGGCATACATCAATGTGGGTCCCACGTGGGGCCCACCATAATGTTTGCTTTCCATCCAACCTGTTGCTAAGGTCGCACGGACCTAGACAGCAGAAAACAAAAAAACCCAGAAAAGGGTTTCAATGCTAGACGTTCAATCTCACTGTTTCATATGATGTGGGCCACCTGAGCTCTAGATCAGGCTGATTTTTGGAGTGGGTCCACTTCAGGGAGTGGCCCACCCGATGAACGGTGTGGATATCAAATATACATCATGGTGGGGGCCGCGGTAGGGACCATGGGTCCCTGCCTTTCGCCCGCCCGCCTACAGTGCAGGCACTGTCTGCACCTCTGGCAGTGGCAACGGCTGCTGCTTGTTCTTTTTTTTTAAAAAAGAAAGCTATGTTTTCACAGTTTTTCACGCGTAGGGTCCGCATCGGATGAATCCAACCCGCCCATTGGTTCCCATATCTCAAGAAAAGCCAAATAAGCCCAATATTCAATATCTTTTGGTGTATTAAAACATCAGGCGAATTTTTAAAGGTAAAAACCACCGTTTGCTATGCTATGGCCCGCCAGACCATCCGATTGAGTCCAGTTTTCAGCTCAACGTCTAAAATGAGCTAGGGAATGGAATGGACAGTATAGATTAAAAACATACATCAAGATGGGGCCTATATGAGTGGCTTACCCCATGAGCTTGGAAACAAGCTAATATTTGTGTTTTACCAGTGACGTCCAACGTCCATGGACGCTGGACGGGTTCTCATAGCACATGCATGGAGGTGAGCTTTGCTCAAGTGGGCCACCTCATGATGGATGGTGTGGGTACAACACATATAAGGTGGGCCCCACTTCTAGATGTTTTGGATAAAATACATACCTCATGGTGGGGTCCATCCGAGTGGGCCACACAACCACATCATCATCGCATTAAAAAAATAGAAAAAGAGGGAGAGAGAGAGAGAGAGGGAAAGAGAGTGGGACACGCATGTGATGGAAGGACCCCGACACTATGGGCCCTCCGTTGCAATCAATCATGCATTAAGTGGGTCCCATTATATGTGGGCCCATTAATTCAAAAAAAAAATTCAACGGTGGAGATTCCTTCTCTACAAAAATAGACAGTCTAGATGACCCATATACAAGCTAGGAAGGTAAACATCATGATGGGGTCCATGGAGAATGGCCCCATCATGGAATGATATTGATAATCAAGGTGGGCCATCGACCACATCTTAGGATCTAAAGTGAGATGCATACCATTGATCGGTAGGCCTCACTTGGCCCATCTTAAAAATGTGAAAACTACCCTATAAAAGCACCCACCGTTCGATCTTCTCGGTCCGTTGGAAAGCCAATCTCTTTGTGTCTCACTTTGATGGTAGAAGATGAGGTTTGAATGGTTAGGATGATGGATTTGGGATGGGAAAGTGGGCCACACAACTCACTCTTTTCTCTCTTGAAATGGCTTGGACGTGCACTCTCTTCCCTTGCTTGGAAAGTGTGTTGAGAAATGAGAGAGAGAGAGTTGTAAGAAGAGGTGATGTGTGATGGAGTGCTGGATGTGAGGTGATATGGTACTTGACATGTATGGGTGTGTAAGAGAGAGGGTGAGAAAGAGTTGACTTTGGAGAGAGAAGGCAAGGGTTGCTCTTGTACTTGACATGTGGTGATTAATTGGTTGATGGAGTGATTGATAGGATTGATGGATGTGACATGTTGTAGAGATTTTTTTAAGATTCTCACGCGTGGCGTTTTCCTCAAACTGAACACGGGTCTACATCTCCCTGCTAGGGTATCGGATCCGTATGCAAGACACGGCGTCGGAACCGCAGCGATGGTACTGTCGCAATGGTATAAGTCTTGGTTTAAGTCGTTCAGGTTGACGGTGTGTGACTCAGGGTCACGCGCAAATACCGGTTAAGGGTCGAAGGTTACCGAAATTCGACCGAAAAGACCGTAGAAGTCCACGAAACGATACGGTCTAGGATGCGGGTCTTACAATTATCACCCATCAAACAAGAAAAAAATAATGAGAGATTATATTTTAGGTGATAATATGTATCAACAACTATCAGATTCTCCCATCTATGATCCATATGACTATGATCAGTGGAAACATCAAAATTGGAAAGATGAACCAACAACATGTTATAATGATTATTCTCTTGGATCCCCTACCTTTGAGATATAACTAGAAATGATCCAAGAGGATTCACTTCAGAATTTCACGGACTATCGAGAACAACTCAACCAACTTGTCGTAGGAATGATGAAATCATTGGAAGTAATTGAATCGCACTTCGATAAGGTGGAAGAGGTTAAGGTTATCATAACCTCAACCTAGTCCAGAAATACAATGTAAGGAAAGTAATCCTAACTTGCTTTTAAAGAGCTCTGGAATTTGGAATGAAGAGTTGGATTGTGTTAATGAGCATATGGTTCAACTTTCCGAAGAGTTAATCTCGATGACGGTCCAAAGGAATGATCAAGAGACGTGAGTGTCTTTCAAATATAATGATAATGACACACTTCACTCACATGACACACTTGGTTTCAATGATGAGGAAAAGGTTAGTTTATTTGAACCTCAATCCAAATTAGGAATAGAATGTGAGGAAAGCGATCTCATCCTAAATGTGTATTACACTAAATTGGAAAATGATGAGTATTGGGATAACGACCATGAATGTGCAGCCCAAATTCTCCTGGAATCAATCTCAAGTTTGGTCCAAGTCAGTGATCAAGAAGTACATGAAGTGATTGGTCATAATGATCTACTCCACTCATCTGACATGTCTGATTTAAATGTAGAGGATGAGCCCCTTTCAACCGACCCTTCTAACTCTTGTGAGACATGTTTAGACCACTCCCCTGAATTGAATGATGATATGATCCAGGAGATGGACGAGTTGCTCAATATGACTCTAGAAGTTGAAATCACCCAGTTAAGGCCACCATCTGAGTTGTACATTTTTGACAATATAATGTCTTTAATGAGTAGTACCGATGAAGAGAATAATCACATCAATTCTTCGCCTGTTGATTTTTCAATCAACCTATGTAAGGCAAGACAATATACATCCGATGATGATTTATTCTCACTGTGATGAAGAGCAAGAGATCATGCTTCCATCCACTTCCAGAGATGATGGAATCCTTGGGCAGGTCATCACAAACTTCAATGTGGAAAATGAGTCACTCTCAGCTGAATTTTTTAACTCTTTGGACGATTGCTTGGCACACTTTGCAGATTCAAATGACCCGATAATACAAGAAATCATGGATGCCTTGCAAGACAATACCTTGGTAATTGTTACTGACCAAGAGAACCCTTATTCTGAAGCCCATCCTTCCCCAAACCCTGAATGTTTACCATTAAAGGAGGAGGAGCTAGAAATTGAACCGAAATTTGGAACTTCGGAATGTCTTGAGAATACATCATCTGCTGAGATTTTTTTTTGAATTCTATCTACTTATAGTCTCTGATTCACCATGTTATGTTAACATTGAAACTTTTTCTATCACAGGTGAATCGTATATACTTTGAACACCACAAGATATTAAAAAGAAACCTTATGCTGAGGTCCCTAAATTTCTCTGGAAATTCATGCTCCAGGGCATCCAAGCCTATTGAAAAAAAGGGCTTTTGGATAATCTTGTTGAGAAACCTACTAAGAAATTTATCAAGATATTGGCCGGAAGAGGAACCTTGTGGTATGGTTGAGTATCTTTTCCCTTGCTTTCCTAGTTTAGGATTATGATAGTTTGCTTTCCGCTGTTTTAGGATAGTTTGTTTTTCGCTGTTTTAGGATAATTTGCTTATTGTCTGTTGAGTCTTTTGTGCTAACCCATCTTCACACTAAGATCATTGGAAAAGCCTCAAAATTTCTCCTTCAGGTATTATCTTCCATCACTTCCCTTTTTCTTTTTATTGCCTCTTTTGCATTACATACTTATTCTTTTACATTGAGGACAATGTAGATTTTCCGTTTGGGGATGGGGGATTAGGTAACCTAATCAGTGTTTTCTCAAGTCTGAACAAAATTTTTAAAAATTTTCAATGATTCAAGTGAAATCCATTTGGGAAGCAAAGAATTATGTACTTAAGAATGCTTTGAGTATGATAAGATAGAGATTGAATTTTGAATTGTTGAAGTCTAATCATTTAAGTAATTTATCACCTAAGCACTTACGCTCAATTGATTAAGAGGAAGTTTAAATATCATGTTAAATCACGAGACACATTCAATTTGCCTTCTATAGGATATACTAGAATTTCTGATTATTAGTATGTAAATCATTGATAGATGGTGAGAATTAAATCTGGAGAATTTTATCCACCTTAAAAGAAGAAAAGAACCCGTTAAAAAATAAGAGATCGACAGAGAAGTCAAGAAAAAGAATGAAAACCCTGGAAAAGAATGCAAAAATAAAAAGAATAAATAAAAACTGACTATCGATATAAAATCAAAAACTGGAAAAAGAAGGAAAATGGGATAAGTTCGGAATCAGTACTTGAGTTTCAAACTAATTTTAAAGTGATTAGCATAGTTAACATGATGAATTGATAGTATTCGTACGGGAAGTAAATTGACTTTCACTAAGCACATTGAAAAACTTGATGTACAAATTATGCTTCAATTTAGTGGATTGAGAACTTATTTAGTCGGTTGGTTATGTGATTGGGCTCTAGGTTTTTGAAATCTCACTTTCGTATCTTAATTCTACCCATTCATCTTTGAGTGCACAAAACATTATTTTCTGAAAACGATTTTTGATATTAAGCATTGATATTTATTTTTTGCATACTTTGCTCGAGACTAGCAAAATGCTGGTTAGGAATTGTGTTGAGGGTCAAATATTACATATTGGACACCATTTATTACTTGGTTTTATGAACATGATAATGCTTAATGTTCTGTTTTAATCATACTTGTGTTGCATAGTGTATTTAAGAGCTTGGATTGAAAAGCATGCTAAAAGCATGGATTTAACACTCAAGAATCACCAAACTAAGGATGGATCTTAGAAGACCAAGAATGAAGCACTCACATGCCAAAGATCCAAGAAAACCAAGTCAAGAATGAAGAGAATCGAAGTTTTGAAGTGAATTTACGTAATCTTCGACTAGTCCTGGCTCCTGCTCGACTCGTCCTAACGCAGCTCGACCAGTCGACGATTCCTCGACTTGAACTCCAATGACAAAATTATGGAAAATTAGGTCATCCTCAACCCGTCAAAGGAATCCCTTGACCCATTGAAGGTGACCCTTGACCAGTCTTAGGTTATGCAGCCAGCACACGAATTGTGGAAATTTGAAGCGGTTTTCGGATTTTTCCAACTCAGTGCGAAAGTTTAAGTTGCAAACCTATAAATAGGGGTCCCTAGGGCATTCCTAGGTATCTTCTAGGGTTTGAGGAGTGGAGAAAAAGGGTGGAGCTACCGTCCGGGAGTTTTATTCTTCTTCCTTAGTTGATGTTTTATTTAAGAGTTCTTAGTTCAATAATATCCATGGTTGGCTAAACATCTTAGCTAGGGCTAAGAGATGAAGCTTGTAGCATGATTGGGATGTTTGCTTTGTTTTGATTCATGTTTTATTGAACTCTCTTGGATTGTAGTTTGATTATTAAGGAATATTTTTAGTTTTTAATGGTTTGTTGTGATAAATTACAATAGATCTATGATAGCTTAAAATATCTTCTTTTCCTGAATTGAGATTGTGAAATTAGAAAATCCCGTTATTCATCATCTTCCCTTGGGCATGGTAGGGTGATAGAATCCTTCCTAACTTTCATAATTCTCTTATGATTGGTTGTGGGATTGGTAAATCTTATTGTTTGCCTTGTCTCCTGGGCATGGTTAGGTGACGGAATAACTTCCAAATCTTCAACACACTCATCCATTGATGATTAGATCCATAAGAAGTATCTGACAAATCTCTTCTTACCAATTGGATAGGATAGGACTTCGATTCCAGTTGTGTCCTTAAATCATGCAAGGTAGCTTCCCAATTGCTACAAGTGGATCCTTGGCACCCTAGTTACCACCTTTAAATTTATAAGTTTTAATTACCTTATTTAAAATCACTTTATCAAATATTCCAGATTTAGGTTTACATCTTCTTCAATTCTACTTCTAGTTGGTTTCAGAGCTACTCACGAGATTAGTCCCTGTGGATTCGACCTCGGTCTCACCAAGATTATTACTACATCACGACCATGCACTTGGGGTTGTGAACACTTTTGTGGTAGAACTTTTTAGGTTTGGGTAGATAGAGAATTATGAAAAGGGAGAGGGGTAGAATGGGGAGAAAAAGAAGCAAAGAATGATGACTAAGCATGGGTAAGGATATGGGTTACATAAGAAAGACATGAGTTTGTTTGACTAAATGGGAGAGAGAGTGACATAAGTGATGGATGGGTTGATAGATGGATTGATGGATTGATGGATTTAACAACATTGAGATTTATGTAAGTAGGGCCTACGTGCATTATGCAGCCCACCTCGGATTGTGCCAAAACTGTAACTTCTAATCTAGGAGTCGCAATGGAGCGTGTCGCGCGGCATTGGAATCGTAACATCCACGCGGTCACTAGGGTACAAATATCAGGGGTGTTGTAGTACAAAAATAGGATAATGATCAAAACTCGCCCATCTAGTCTGTCGAAAATATAACGGCACCGAAAATGAAGCGTATGGTCGAACTCATAGGGTAGCAGGTCTTACACGATGCATGGTCATGACCAAATCGTTATTAGATTTGGCGCTAGCCGATCAGGTCCATTGGTTGTCTTCAGGACGTACTGAGTATTGGAGCTGAAAGTCGGTCGAGTTGGGTTGGGTTGGGTTGGGTTGGTGCTCAACCCTAGCCCAACCCAATGTTCCTGTACCTCAACCCTAACCTAACCCAACCCAACCCAACCTTGGGTTAGGAATTCTCAACCAAAGCCCAACTCAAGCAGGCTTGATCGGGTTGGTCAAGTGGATGCATGTTAATATTTTCATTATTACATTAGTCTATTATATTTCAAAATAGGTCTTAGTTTTTATACCTATGATTTTATTAATTATATATGTATTTATTTATCATAAAGAACTTCATTATTTTCTTAAAAAACAAGCTAAAATATAGGACAACTACTCCTTTAAAAGTCAGGTTGTGTAGCACGCAATCTACTTAGGAGAGAGAAATATGTCATATCTTGTTAGATTGAGTCATCATAAATGTGATGTAGAGCGGGTCGTGGAAACTTTCATGTCTAAGATGGACCAGAGAAGACCCGATCAGATGCGGAAGAAATCAAGACCGTCAGAACCTTAAAACAGGCATATCTCGCAAACCAGAATGCGTTAGTCGATGTACCGTATCTAATCTTGGGGTAGGATGAGCTACTTTAGCCGCCGGGTTGCCCATGCCAAATTTGCGAGATTCCATCATATCGACAGTCAAATTCCATGTTTATTTTCATTTTTCCTATTTTTAATAAGTTTTAAATTGATTATAACTCTTATCCGTTGGGCTTTAGGAGTTGTGTCCAACATGAAATGTGTTTAGAAAAATTAGGAGAATAACGTGGTTAAGCCACATAGGACACTTAATATAAATAGTAAATTTACTATTTATAGTAAGTTACAAATTTTAGGGAGTTTTAGTTATAGTTTAATTCATAAATTTATTCCAAGTCTTGGTATCCCTATTTAGAGGGTTGTAAAGTCATTTATTTGATCTATCAATATTCAATAAATTCATTTCGACTTTATAGATTTATTTCTAGTTTATATTTTTCCTCGTGGATTCGAGAAGTCTCTGTGAGGAGTCCAGAGAAGCTTCGTGGATTAGAAGTAGTTATCCTTAAGGAAGACGGTGATCGACCTCATCACGTTCATCCCTACGTCAAATTGACATGGACCAATGAGACTCAACGACACCAAAATTTCCTATACCTTCAACTTAGACGATCTACACTCAATTATAATTTATAAGTAACATATATATATATATATATATATATATATATATATATATATATATATATATATATATATATATATATATATATATATATATATATATATATATATCGATCGGGTTGAGGTTGGGTCGGGCAATCCAAGACCGCAACCCGAGCCTGACTCAGGTTTTATCAAGTTGGTGTTTGTATGGCCCAAGCTCGAGACCGAACCCAATACATCCTGCCCGAGCCCAACCCAATGTCAGGTCAGTCACGGGTCGGTCGGGTTGAACCTGCCAACTTTTATCCCCACCGAGTATACTCTCAGTTGGACCTGTTTGGATTTTCAATGATTTCTAAATCATTATAACATAATTTATTAAAGTTAAGCCGAAACTCAAAGAGTAGCTTGTCCTCATTTTAGGTGGGGTGTCTACAGGCCACCCAATGTCGGGTCAGTAATGAGTCGGTTGGGTTGAACCTGCCTAACTTTCAACCCTACCAAGTATGCTCCCAATTCGACCCATTTGGATTTTCAATAATTTCTAAATCATTATAAGATAATTTATTAAAGTTAAGCTGAAACTCAAAGAGTAGCTTGTCCTCATTTTAGGTGGGGTGTCTACAGGCTACCCAATGTTAGGTCAGTCACAGGTCGGTCAGGTTGAACCAGCCAAACTTTCAGTCGCACCAAGTATGCTCCCAGTTCGACCTGTTTGGATTTTTAATAATTTCTAAATCATTATAAGATAATATATTAAGTTAAGTTGAAACTCAAAGAGTAACTTATCCTCATTTTAGGTGGGGTGTCTACAGGCCCACTGTGATGTTTCTTGCCATTGGACCTATTCATAAGGTCACAGACCTGGATGAAGGGAAAGAAAAAAATATCAACTTTGTAAGCCCCATATCCTAAACCATACCGTTTCGTAGACTTCTGCGGTCTTCCCGATCGAATTCCGACAACCTTCGACCCTTAACCGGTATTTGCACGTGACCCTAAGTCACACGCTATCAACCCAAGCAGACTCAACCCGAGACTTGTACCCTAGCGACCACGCAGTCGCCGCGGTTCTGATGTCGTGACTCGCACGCCGATCCCATACCCTGGTCAGGAGATATGAGTCCGCATTCGGTGCGAGGAAAATGCCGTTCGTACGAATTTTGAGAGAATCTCTACGACTTGTCACATCAATCAATCTCATCATGTCAAGTATATGTCAAGTACACCATCACCTCTCACCCTTCCCCAAGTAACCCCAAAGTCAAAAAGTTCTTACACAAGCCCATACTTTTCTTACACCAAGTAACCCCAAAGTCAAAAGCTTCTTACACACCCATCACTCACCACATCCATCACTCCATCACCCATCTCTCTCTCTCTCTTTACAACCCTCTCTCTCATTTCTCAACTCACTTTCCCAAGCAAGCAAGAAAATCCCACGTCCAAGCTCTTTCTCTTCTCTATGAGAACTTTGTGTGTGGCCCACTACCTACCCTCTCATCTCTCATCTCAACCATCCAAACTTCATCTCCTCCATTAGGATCGAAGCTAAGGAGCAAAGGAAGCCTAGGGAGCAAGAAGGAACAGTAGGTGATCTTGATGTAGGCTTTATATTAAAGAGGGGCCCATAGTGGCGGGGCCCCTCCATCTTCGTCGATGTCTCTCTCTCTCTGTCATTATGATTATGGCTCACCTATAATGTGTGTATATCATCCATGCCATCTACCGGTGGACCCCATCCATGTGGGACACACAATGATGTTTATATGCCATCCCAACCATCCATAGGTGGCTCACCTGGATGTGGCTAGTAGTGGGGTGTGGCTGTCAGTGAAGTGTGATCTGACGTGGGCCCAGCTCCATAGCTCACGTGGTTGGCGGAGTGAAAGATACCTCGTTTCAACGCTGGGACCCACCCAGCTCCATAGCTCACGTGGTAGGCCGAGTGAAAGATGCCTTGTTTCAACACTGTAGGTCTTGGTATCAATCCCTGTGGAGGTGGCTAACATGGAGTATGTGTACTGACATGGAGTGTGGGCTGACAGTGTGGTCCATGGGACCCATCCACGTCATCTCTCCATCTAGTCGGACCACACCATCGTGCGTGTGGTGTCCAAGTGGGGCCCACCCTACGTGAGAACCCACCATGTGAGTATGCATGGATCTGCACCGTCCAGAACATTCAGGGTCTAGACGGTGACTCTTTATAATTTATGTATATTATATTATATTATAATATGATATATTATATTATAATATATTATATTATTTTATATTATAATATATATAAGGTGGGCCACGTGTGTGGGACCCACCACTAGTGTATGTTATTATATTATAATATAATATGATATATTATATTATATTACATTATAATACATATATATATATATATATATATATATATATATGTGTGTGTGTGTGTGTGTGTGTGTGTGTGTAAGGTGGGCCACGTGTGTGGGACCCACCACTGGTATATGTTTATACCCATGCCGTCCGGACGGGTGGAGTCCACGTGATGTATGGGCCTTAATCCACACCGTCTGTCCCTTTAGACGGGTCCCACCGCGATGTGGGTTTCATCCACGCCGTGCACGTGATTTTTTTTTTTTGCAACTGCCACAGCAGCTGCTGCTAGCGTCAGCAGGTGGGTTGGACCCCACCGTAAATGTATGTTTTGTATCCCACCGTCCAGATGGCTAGACGGTGGGCCCTGTCATGACGTATATATGTTATCCAAATCGTTTACCCATTTGGCGAGCTCGTGCTACGGTGGGCCACGTTCTTGGACCCCACCCTGATGGATGTGGTTTATCCAACCGTCCATGCATTTGGTGAGCCAATCTCAAGGCTTGGGACTAGAAATAAGACAGATCTAATGTCATGTGGACCACATTGCAGAAAACAGTGAGGTTGAACGTCTACCATTGAAACTCTCTTGGTGTCACAGAAGTTCTGGACCAATATGATATTTTTTTTTTTTTTTTATTTTATTGGTTCAGGTCCATGTGACCTTATAAACAGATTGGATGAAAAATAAATACCACCACGGCCATTTGTGGTATGGTCCATATTATCCTTTGGATATAATTCTTTTTATTTCTTTATATATATATATATGTGTGTGTGTGTGTGTGTGCACGCGCGCACTCTATAATGATCTTTAACAATGGTTGAATAGCCCATCTTGATTCGGCCCATTCGACTCGGCCCATGCGACCCGGCCCATTTGATTCGGCCCATTTGACTTGGCCCATTTGATTCGGTCCATTTGACTTGGCTCATTGATCGGCCCATTTGATTCGGCCTACTAATTCGGCCCATGGATTCGGCCCATTGATTTAGCCCATTGATTCGACCCAATTGATTCGGCCCATTTGATTCGGCCCATTTGAGTCGGCCCATCTAATTAAGATTCCACCATGATGTATGTGATGATGTTTTTGGCGGTCATTCCTTGGAAGCAATGCTGGTTTGACGTCCACATTGATGGGCAACGATGGTTAGATGTCCTCATTGTGACCTTCCCTTAGGCCTTGTTAGGCCCATTCTCTGCGTGGGTTAACCCAAATAAGTGGGCCCCATTCGCCGTATGTGATTATCGATTTCGATTATGAGTATATAACAACATAGCATCATGATACATGTTCATACGCATCATCTGCATGCTTGTGATTAAATGAGTGATTGATCATCGCACATGTCATTAGGCAAATTGTTATGGACTCCCTGGTAAGGGAAGTTGCCCGCACGAGCGCGCGGTACGCACATGTTTGCTATGTGATTGGATTGCGTGATTCATGCATCTTGCATTGCGTGGCATAGTTACTGTACACCCTAGCGACATCAGGGCCGTAGTCACCACAGGCATATCGTGGTTGGTAGGATTGGATATTGGAAATCTTATTCTACATGGGGTGCTATAAATATCCCTGGGTGAAAGTCCCTAAACCCTTATGGTATCAGGAGGTTGCTTTAACATTTAGACCGAGTAGGTGCATGAGCTCCGAGTGCTGATTACCAGAAGGCCGCGTTTTCCATTGTGTCATGGTCTGTTGGAAGGGGGTGCGGCCTTACCCGCTTGAGAGAAGGGGCAAAGCTAGGCTGAGTTTGACCAGCTTAAGGAATGGGTCCGCTATCGACGAGCCGAGCCCGATATTGGCAGGAGGATAGTGAGGTCTCTTCCACTCGCCTTATTGCACGCGATGGGGTGGCAATTCGGTTTGGAGTGTACTAGACCCCGGTGATATTCCAGATTTAAATTATATTGATATATGGACTCAGATGAGGAATTGTTTGCTTGAGTTGCATCTCGCATCGCATGACCTTTGTATGGCCGAAATCACTCATGTCTTGCATCACATAGCCTTAGTATGGCTTATGGTATTCATGGATTCATCAGCATGTTTCGCATTACTCTGATCCTGCATAACTGTATTACTACCTTGCGCACACACTCTCACCACCCTCTAAGCTTTCTATAAGCTTATGCATGACCGTTGCGTATAGGTGATGTTGGACCGCAGCAGCGTTGAGGTAGGAGTGCATAATAGATCATCTTGGAGCTTTTGTCCATTATCATTATATTTCCCTTTATGCTCATTGTGCTTATAAAGTTTTTGATCATAGTGAAAATGTGATGGAGTTTTTGGTTGTTTTTTATGGGTTATGCCATTGGTTATGCTTATTATGAATCAAACTGATGTTGAAAATCCTTCTCGTAGCATCCTAGGATCGGAACCTGGCGAATGGGCGCTGGGAGCCGAGAATGGGGTACTAGGAGGCTGTCGGCACCGGATTCGACGATCAGAAATTTTGTGAGCCCGGTTTCTGAGTTTGGGGGGTGACAGAAGTTGGTATCAAAGCATAACTTGGGAATAACTGAGAACAATATTACAGTCTGCTATGAGTTTAGAATGACTAAGTCTCAAAGTTTGAATAGCTTAACGATCTTCCGTGATAGGCATTTAACGTGCGTGCCTTCGAGAGTTTTCAAAGTTGATAAGCACTTTCACACTTTCCTATAGGACATGCCGCGTAGGAGAGTGACCCGATCGACTCCCGCTTCACCACCTGAGACACTTGCTCCACCACCTGCGGCCCCCGTCCTACCACCGACGATCCCCACTCCACCACCAGAGGTTCCTACCGCCCATCCTGAGGATGCTGTTCCTCCACCAGAGACTGGTGTTGATTCGAGCGTATCTATGAGTGCCTCCTAGTTGCAACAGATGTTGCAGGCTGTGACAGCCACCCTCCAGGGGCAGGGCAGGCACCCCGTCGTTTCGCCAGCCCAGGCAGAGTAGGAGCATGCGAGTGCCCTCCTTCGAGAGTTTCGACGGCTCGATCCCCCGCATTTCCAAGGCGAGACAGACCCGACAGCAGTTAAAAGATGGCAATCCGATGTGGAGAAGATATTTGATACGATGAGATGTACGACCGAGCGGCAAGTCCAATTAGCAATATTTCTTCTCCATGGTGAGGCTGAGCATTGGTAGACATCAGTCTCCCGAGTAGCAGGTGCCGATTTCGTGTGAACCTGAGAGGACTTTGTTGATCGGTTTGACCAACAGTATTTTCCTGATCACATCCGACAATAGCGAACGTTGGAGTTCGAGGCCCTGGTGTAGGGTGACATAACGGTGGCTCAGTATGCCACTCGTTTTATAGCGCTATCCAGATTTGTGCCATACTTGGTAGACGATGAGGAGCGGAGAGCCCGTCGCTTCGAGGACGGCTTGCGTTACGGTATTCGAGGTCGTGTTATTGTGCATGAGCTCCAGACTTTTGAGGGGGTGGTACGAAACGCCCAGATTTATGAGGCCGAGTGGGCCAGTTCTCAGTCTGATCATGGTCAGAGGAGAGACCGAAAGAGGCGGGCTCCTTCCGTTGACTCCCAGCAGCGTCGACCACAGCAGCAGAGGCGCACAGGCCGCCCAGCCTTCCGAGCGCCAGAAACACTTCCAGCACCACCTTCGAGGTAGTTCACCGGCACTTGTTTTGGGTGCGGTGCGACGGGGCATCGTATATGGGAGTGTCCCCGCCCCCACCAGCAGCAGCAGCAGCAGCAGAAGAGAGGTCCACAATAGCCTCCACCACAGCAGCAGCAGAGGCCCCCACTGTAGTAGCGACAGCAGCCCCCACCACCAAGGTCACCTCAGCAGCAGCATCAGCACCAGCCTCCAAGGCCGCAACAGGAGAGGCAGCAGTTTCGACTGTCTCAGCGACATCAGCAGCAGTAGCAGCATGCTCAGAGAGAACATGCATCTCCTTAGCCAGCTCAGGCTAGGTTCTATGCAGCTCAGCAGGATCCGCAATCATCTGGAGGAGTCGTTGAGGGTATACTTTCTCTGCATGCATTGCTTGGGTTCTATTTGATTCCGGTCCTTCGCACTCCTTTATATCCGAGGGATTTTGTCATTCGATTGGATTGCCGACAGAGTCTGCTCGAGAGGGGTTGACCGTATCGACGCCCTTGGGGAAGACTACAGTATTAGGCCGCTTCTGTTCGTCTTGCCCTGTGTTAGTGGGAGAGATTTTCTTGCATGCCGACTTATATGTGCTGCCGATGTCAGATTTCGACGTTATCTTGGGCATGGATTGGCTTGCCGAGTACCACGCTCTCTTGGACTGCTCCGCGAGGACAATCACGTTATGTATACCAGGCTTACCGCAGTTTCAGTTCGCTACAGAGCCCCGGGGAGAGCCATTATCTTGCTTGATGTCCTGCACCATTGAGGAGCCAGTTGTCGCTTGTATTGATCAGTTGCCTGTGGTTTGCAATTTTTCCAATATGTTCCAGAAGATTCCGGGATTACTGCCTCGCCGACTCACCGAGTTTCAGATTGATCTCATGCCCGGTATTACGCCTATTTCGAAGGCCCCGTACCGTATGGCACCGTTGGAGTTGTGGGAACTGCAGAAGCAGTTGGAGAGAGAGAGAGAGATGGGTTTTCACTTACACAAGGAGGGTTTCAAGAAAGGAATTTTCTTCTCAAAGGTTAGATTCAATGCTCCAAGGCTTTTCAAGAGGTGCTCCAAAGTTTTCTTCCTAAGGTGTCTAAGGTGAGAATATCTATTACTAGCATTGTAATAATATAAGGTTTTTCTTTTGAGCTTGGATTTAAGGCGGTTTCGGTGTATTCTTGAAAAGGGTACTCAATTCCTTGATCTTTGTAATCTCTCTTTGTTATAGTGGATTTTTTCTTTGTCTGATTACCCGTGCATGTAGCCCAAGAGGTAAATCACATATATCTTGTATTCTTGTATGGTTGTAGTTTTAAATTTTTCTCAGCTATTTTCTTTCTTTTTATTGCACACGATATTTTCATATTTCATGTGTCATTAGAATTAAAAGGGTGTTTGATTTTGGTGGTCTTGCTTAGGCAGTGATTTTTATTATATCAAATGGTCAATGATGGTTTTAATAGCTTCCGACTGGAACTTCTCAACCCAGCCGTAGGTCAAGTTGGGTTGGATTGAGGCCTTAAGCAACTGACACAACCTAAATCTAACCTTCACAAACATAATATATTACATGTGTGTATGAGCAATGGATCCAGGCTAGGGTTGTGCCTCGAGATTGCCTTAGATTGGGCTTATCAAGTTTGGAGTTGAACATGACTTGCTAAGTGTTATGAGATGTCTTAAATCTATACATGGAACATGGTTCGATCGATCCCTAGTCGATCAATCAAGTGAACCCCGAAGTATGCAGATTGGCTTCTAGATAGTTTTGAACAATCTAGATCGATCGACATTCAGAAAATACCTCTAAACTCTTTGGACACTTTTGGGCGTGTTTGATCGCTCGAACGTGTTGGCTCGATCGATCGAGGATTGCTCAATCGGTGTCGATCAATCGATGCTTTGATCAACAACACGTGGGATTTTGCGTAATTGTGCGATCAATTTCATATTCTGAGTATTATACTATATATTGGTGTAATTACAAGATTAACATATTCTAATCAGGGCTTAAAGGTTTCTAAGGTTTGGAGAGGAGAAAAACGAGAGTTTTCTGACATTGTAAGTGCATCCATCTTTTATATTCTCTTTATTCATAGTGTTTAGCCGTCTCTTTCTGCAATATTTTTTTCCGGTGATGGTTTTTTCATGTAAAACTCATATGTTCTTTGCATTTTTTATTACTTGCTTGCATTTATCTTTTGACTATTTGATCCAAATTCAGAGTTTGCTTCTGCAGCTTTTCCAATAACAAGGACTCAACAAGACTTGTCGAACCATTTCAACAACTTGGCCAACTGATCAGCTTGACTAACACCAAGTCACAACTAGAAGATTCAAACCCATGACCTCCTTAGCTAGGAGCATCAGCCCATAGCCAGGGCCCAAAGGCTTCAGTTAAGCATTTCTTTGGATATTTAATATCTACATATGTTCTAATAATGTTAAATATCTGTTACCATGTTAATCATTTTTCATTTTTACATTATAATATGAGTTACCATTTAAATATTCTTCATTTTTACATTATAATACCGACTCGAGTCAACTTAAGACTCATTTAAGAGAAAGGTATCCCCATGGTGTCTTAGTGCGTCTGCTGCATGGAGGGAAATTTTCAGCACCTAGATACAGAATCAATCAGCCACTTGTTCCTTTATGGCCAGCTAGCACGGTTGATCTGGTCTCATTGTGGAGCTTTGTTTGGGATCTTCTTCATGCAAAAGCAATCGGTGGGTGATAGACTCAGGCAAGTGGATCGCGTCATCTATTGGAGGCTTCCCTATTGCTATTCGTAGAATCCACCCGAGTCTCATTTTTTGGGAAATCCAGCGTGCTAGAAACGCGGCCAAGTTTGATCAGAAGCCGGCAAGGTTAGAAGATTGCTTGTCCCATATCAAGTGGTGGATGAAGTCGTTGGTCGAAGATGAGAGCAGGGCCATGGCAAAGTCCCAAGGGCGGCACCCCCTTTGGGTCACTCTGGGATGTCCAGTTACTACCCAAAGGAAAGATCGTCTGGAAGTCATTAGATGGGTAAGACCAGCCCATAACTGGGATAAACTAAATACTGACGACTCAGCTAGAGGCAACTTAGGTAAGTTGAGTGGTGGAGGTATTGTGAGAGATGAGAGAGGGGAATTTCTGTTCGCATATGTGTCAGGATATGGGCTTGGCTCCCACAACAAAGCGGAAATGAGAGTGGTGCATGATGGCCTTTTCTTGTCACTTAACAAGGGACTATCCTAGCTTGAGATTAAATTGGATTCCAAATTTGTCATTGACCTTCTCTCAGGGAGATCTACCCCTTCTTGGCAATGGAGACCATGGATCTCCAGAATTGGTAATCTCATGGTTCGAGGTAATATCTCTCTCAAGCTCATTCAAAGAGGGGGGAACGGTCGGGCGGATGGCTTGGCCCACATGGGGAGTGAGTTGCAATCACCCCTCCTTTTTGACAATGTAAAAGACCTTCCGGCCCATATTCGGGGCCTGGTCTTCTTGGACCGAGTTGGCCTGGGCTCCATTAGGGCCCCTCCGGTGGGCCCCTAGAGCGTTTTTCTTTTGTATAGGGGTAGTTGTCTTTTTGCCTATGTTTATGATAGGTGCACCTAGTTTTTTATGCTGATGTGGGGTTCCCGGATCTGCTTGTGATGGCTGTAAAGCATAGTTGCCATTGAAATGAAAAATCAAATTTTTTTTTTTTTTTTTTAAAGACTCATTCAACCCGATTGGACATAGAGTCTAATAATGTTTTCGAGGTTTTAAACTATGATTAATGTCCAGGTCTGGCTTGGGTTGACCCTCAACTCGACCCAAACCTGCCAAGTTGCACCCCTGCCATGTAGACAGGACTTGTTACAAAAGCAAGAGATTGTGTCGTAGCCTTTTGATCAGCTGCTGTCAGAAACAAAAGGCTAGAGTAGTGATCCACGTTTCAACTACACAAACTTTCGATTGAATTATTGGACTTGTTTAATTACTGTGACCTTGGTATATAGCCTATCCACATGGTGGCCCACTAGATTCAATAGCCCAGATGATACATATTTACTTGCTATTTCCACAAGGGAGCTGCATATTAGCCTCTTTCCCTAGGCTTACGAAATACATAGGATGTCGATGGGCTGGGCCTAGCCCAAACAAAATCCAACTGAGCGGCCAGTGACGCCTACCCATTAGATTAAAATCTAGACCCATACCAACTCGGACTCAGACTGGAGAGCAGCATGCATGATATATGAATCTATTTCAAACAAGGAACCCTGATGCATCAGAACGTGAACTGTGCCCTGCTGCACACATTCCATGCCAGTGCAGCCCATGGCCAGTTGATCTGGATCGTCAGTCTCGTATTAAGAACTGCAGATGGGTCCCAAAACTCTTAGGCTTTGCAAGATTCCGGTCATCGAAATTGTGGTATATTCCAATAGATCATTGATATGATTTTCTTTGTACCATTTGTTTGTAGGCTGATGCAGGGATGGTGTGATGAGGTCAATCACCGTCTTCCTAAAATGATAACTACTCCCAATCCATGGAGCTTATCTGGACTCTTGTCAGAAATACCTTGAATTGACACAGAAAAAGAAGAAAATACAAATAAATTCTAGAAATTTCAAAATTGATTGATTGTCTGGCATGTATGTTCCTGTTACACTATTAATATAGGAAAAGAAAAACCAAAGTTGGTAATTACAAAAATAGCAAAATCCTAACTCTAGTAAAAACCCTAATTATAATAAAACTATTCTAAAGCCTAATTTCTAAAAATAAAAATTCTAAATAAACTTTTACTTGAAGAGTCCTAGTATAATTACAAGTTGCTTCTAAAAAAGAGGAAAATACAAAACTCTAAAAATAAGAAAATATTTAAAAAAAAAAAAAGGAATTACTAAAATACTGACTTTCCTTAAAAATTTGTTTCTATCTCAAAGCGCATTTTCTGACAAAACGGACATGACCCACTTTATGGGTCGGTTCACCTTGGATAGCCCGTTTCATTAAAGATTGATAGGTTGTGCGCCCAGTAACAATACCTAGATCAAAAGTTACAGTCAATTTATGGTCCACCTTTTGGCCCAACCATGCTAGGAATGTATCTGTGTGACACATTCTACATCATAGCCACTCAGGAAAGGGATTGGGAACCTTTTGATCTAGAGATATTTATGAAAACACTGCCCACAATGAGAGCAATAACATCAATGGTTTGATCAGATGGCCCCATCTACTAAGACTACATCAGGACTGGGTTGGCAAATGGTAGGCGCTAGCTGGCCTGCCAAGCCTAGCTTGGGTATAATTTTAAGCCCCGTTAGCCAGTCTTGAGCTTGATTTTTGAGCCGAAAAATAAATGGTCTGGGCCCAGGCGGACCTGATTTTATGATAGATAGTTAAAGATCCGGTACATGACCTTATTCCTTATCTCCTCTTAAACCCTTTTTCTTAGTTTGAATTTAAGTATGATAAGAGAAGGAGGCACATGCATAGATTTAAGAGACTGAATGAATATAGCATAACCCATTAGTGGTTGTCCACAAGTGAGCCCCACGAGACCAACAAGATACGTGGGGTGTGAAGACTTCCTTGGATAATATCTGTATCTGACTAATCTCTAACTTATATTCGACTTCCTTGGATATATTGCAATATCCGACCTATTTTATTTCATCCTTTGTGATAGAATGACCAAGTAACATATTAATAGGATCTGACCTTAGCCAGGCCCATGAAGGGCCTGATCACAGCATCAATCAGGTTAGATATCAGGTTCTTTCGAAAGGGTAGGTGGGCCTTGCTCTATAAAAAGAGTCGTAATGAGAGAAACGCATGAGATTCTCATTCATGACAAAGCCAACAATAGAATAGGGAAGAAAAAGCCTTAAAACCTTTCAATTCATCAACTACTCTTGCCTAACTCTTATGATGTTCTAACAAATGAAATATTAAACTTCCTAATTACTTTATTATTTTATAGAAATTTTCATATGCAACCAGTTGGACCATTAAGTTATGATCCAACTAGCATATGATAGCCCACATATGGCATGTGGTCATGACAGACAACCCATCCGAAAGGTTTTCACTATCATAAAGATTGCTTCGTGGGAAAAAAATAAATAAATAAATAAATCAGGTGAATCCAATCTTCAAGTGGGGCCATACTTGTACTTTGCCTTCTATAAACAGCTGTCATTTTCTTGACCAACCTTTTGGACGCGATGGATGTTGTACATAATCAACAAGTTAGTAGTTGCTAGCTAGATATGGTGACTTATGGTGCAATCAGTCAAGCTCGATCTGGATCTGATCCGAAATGGACTATACTATGGATCTCGATCTATTGGTCTATGTGGGATTTGCCGCTTGCCTTTCCTCCCTTCGCTTTCTAGCAGCCTTCCTTGCCTTTGGCTTTCTTTCTACCTTCGCCTTATGTTTACTATCTTACTTATTTTTGAGTATTTATTATTTGAAAAGAATGGTTCAAGGTTAGAAAGAGAGAGAAACCAGTGCTGAGTTTTTTGATAAACACTATGAGAGGATTTGAGAACTCACTAATAACTGAAAATTGTTGACACTTGTAACCCGACAAAATCACAACAAACAATAATATACATGGAGTTAGATAGGAAATGCTTTTAGCCAAGCTAAGCTAACGGGTTGGAGGTCACTCGGACGTTTCTTTTTGAGAAGGATATTCTAAAGAGATTTTGGTGAAAATGCCCAAAGTTAGACGGCCTTTGGGATCATTGCAATGATTGAGGAATTCACGGCCGTCGGGGATGAGCCCTTCCCTAAAAAAAATTTTACACTGCCCTTTTCAAATCCAACATAGATGATGTCCAACAGGCTATGTAAAAGGACACTAGATAGCCATCCAGACCAGGGGCGCTATCTGGAGGTATGCTCTTGATGGAACTCTGATATATTTTCAAAATGAGAATAAATCAATATTATAATATACCAAGCTACAATTGAAAAGGGCATGAAGCTTATTTCTTGAGGACTTTTGCATGTCCAAGATATACTTGTGCTTAGTCCTGCGCAATTGATGGACATGATGAAGGTTCCTCTACTGCAAGCCCATGTACAATAAGCTTATACCACAAGTGCTACACATGGTCTCACCAATGTATGAAATCCAACTTATCCACGAAAGTCGTCCCATCATAAAAGTTGGATGTCCAAAAATATTTTGATTAAATCATCATATAGACCTCCATGTGAATTTAACAATTGTTGATGATTGTCCATGATTGTCCATAATCATCAAAAATATTTTACCAAGTTACATGTCATCCAAGACATGCATCATGTGATCCCAACCAAGAGGTTGTGATCCTCCAAAAGTGAGGCCTATAAAATATTAGGTGGGCCATACTTAGAAAGCAATAGACAACCACCTAAAACATCCAAATTCATGTGTACAATATACAGAAAAACCTTGATATGTAGACTACACAAATTTTGTGGCCCGTTGTGGATAAATCATTACAGATTTTTAACATTTATGGAGAACTCAGAGAAATTGACTAATTTGTGGTCCTGATTATGTGTCCCAAGCGTACAAAATAAATGGACAACTAAGAGAAATTGAAAAATGGTTCAGCATCTATTTACATGAGTAGCCTACCTGATGATCAGATGGGCATGATGTTTTGAAGTTCCCCATCCAATGGAGATCTTGTTATGAACATTCCTAATTCCTTGTGCAAAACACTTACGAGTCTGCACATATAAGCGTTCTTAGTACTGATATAGAGGGCCAATTCGTAGGCACCTATGTACTCCCAACTCATGTGGCAACATAGTACACATGCACGAGATCCAAGCCGTCCATTAGATGGATACACTTTCTAAATACCCTCCCCCGAAAATCAGGCCATTCATTTCATCAATTTGGCCTTGGACCCTCAATGGGCCAAGTCACTGGTTGGCTTCAGCCCAATTTTAAACTGTTTGGGTGGGGCCTAATCAAAGGTTTTCATTTTGACCAGCCGGCCCATTAACAGCCCTAAATGGACGACAACGCTAGCATAACACTTTTATACTTTCATTTTATTTTCATAAATTGTAAAAATTGGACAGGGCCAATTTTTAGCCAAGAGAATCCAAAGTCCATTTTGATACGTGGCTTAGATCTCACACGTGTCCCACGTGTGCATGTAAATTGACGGGGACGAGGGGAACATCTATAGCATGAATCAGCAAGATGATTTGCGTCTCATGCGAACGTATGGAAAAGTCTTGTAGACGTGTGTACGTACAACTCATGTGCCAACAGAGAATGTGCATGCAAGATCCAAGTCGTCCATAAGGTGGGGTTCAGCATTTAATGCATATCACACAAAAAATAGGTTACTCTGGTCATCAAATGGGCCGCAATGGCAATGTAGGTTTTCTCTGTACATTTATTTTATTTTCATAAATAGTACACACGTGATAAGCAAATTGATTACACCCATTTTGACACAATCAGATTATACCATTCAAAATACTTCGTATGCTAGTAATATATTTCACGTTATGAAGTTGAAATTCAAAGTTAAAAAATTAAAATAAATGCACATATTATAAAGTGATTATGAAGTAATAAATACAATAATCTAATAAAACAAAACTATTCACAAAAATAAATAAAGACAAAATAATTACATATGTACATGACAAGTTATGAATAGTCATGGCTAAAGTAATGACTTAAGAAGCTATAGACAATCATGTAACTTACTAAAAAATGTATTCTCTATTATTTGAAATAGTAGGCACAATCACATTCCTTATTTAGACTCAAATATTATATATTTAACCCTTTGATTACATTAGTTTTACAGGCATTTAAGTGTTTATTCGATTTAACTGTATACGTTTTCATCATGCGAGATGATTCGGAAGCCTATGATGAATATGTACTTAAAAGAATGAATTTAAAGCCCAAAAGAAGATAGTGAATAATTGGATCTATCAAAGACAATATTAAAGAATTCAAATACTAAAGTTCCAACGAAATAAAGTTAAAAATGTATGAAATTGAAGATTTGAAGTGAAGAAACCAAGAAAAAAGAATCCAGAAAATTCATGTTCTAAAATTCCACGAGTAGAAAGACAAAATTCTGAAAAACTACAAAAACAGTCATTCAATGTCATCGAGGAGAGTTTCAATGCCATCGAAGACAACATCGATCCCATCGAACCCTCTTCGATTCAATCGAGAAAATCATGAATTTTTAAGTTAGTTGTTGAACACATTCTTTGATGCCATCGAGTGAGCTTCAATACCGTCAAAAGTATCATTGAATGAACTTCAATACCATTGAAGTGCCATTGAAGGTGTCATCGAAGGTGCGCGTGAAAATTGGAGTTCCAAAACTATATATTGGAGTCCATAAGACATCCCAAATTGTCTTGTAGGGTTTAAAAAGGGATAAAAGGATTAGGTGAAGCGCCGACAATATTCTTTCACCTCAATTTCTTCACGGATTTTAGTAGATGTTTATTATTTATTTATTTTTGAGTTAGCTATGACTAGCTAATCTCTTGGCTAAGGCTAAGGGATGAAGCTTATAGTTAATTTCAGTATTTAGTTTATTCGATTCAATAACATTATTTTGAATGATGGTATTAGATTAATTTGATTTGAATTTACTTGAAGCCTTTGAGTTGTTTATGTTTGAATTTGTTATGCACTTTGAGTATAATGAATGCTTTGATTTAACAAATGTTTAGCCTGAATTAGAAAATAATTAAATTTGTATTATTACAGGTAAAATCTGACTGACTTAACACCTGGAATGAAACATAAAGATTATAGGAAACTCCCTAAATAAGGGTCGGAGTACCAACCCAACCTCGGGTACTGACTCAGTCTTGACCACTGACCATGGAGGTCGCCATTAACTACTGACCTCAGAGGCTAGCCTCGACCGCTGACCTTAAAGGTCGGCCACGATCTCGGGATAGGTGCACCTAAAGAGGTTTTCCACCGTATATAAGCATGATTGCCTAGCGGGAACTCAGCTAAGGATCATGCTAATTGAGGCACAATCAGAGGAATATTCAAGAGCAAATTCATTCTACAATACGGGTCCTTCCATCAAATCCGCCCTAACATGCAAGTGACTTAGAAGTCTTATAAATTGTAACACCCTGAATTTTGAGGGTCGAGCAAAGCTTGACTCCCGAGATTCTGGACATCACTTATGCTTTACGAAAGCCGATTTCCCGATTACTTTTACATTAAGTATTTTAGCATGCATAGAATTATACTAAACAGTGTATCATATTCTAGGTTTAATGAAATCAAGCAAATGTGTAAATCTAAACATATACTGTGAAGTTTTAGTACGGACTTTTAATGGGTCCATGGCTGGGTTTAATGTATATACAAAAAAAAATGTAGAAATATAACGTCTAGCAAGCCCGTGCACCCAACGCTCCCTTTCTAGAAATGCGTGGCCTACATTAACCCATCCGAGAGCTGGAAGTAGGAGAACTCTTCCTCCTCATCCATGAATGCATGCTCAAGCGCATCGGCATCGCTGGTCCCTGCATCTACATTAGCATCTGGTTGGTATTTTAAAACACCATCCCAGAGTGAGAGTGAGTGATCAACTTAGTGGTTCTATAAAGCATGGGTTACACATGTTATCAAGTCTATTAATACAGGAATGATAAAGGAACTTAAAACAAACATTTCCTAATTACTCTTCTTAATGTGAATAATGGAGTTTATAAAATGATGCATACCCTCACTATACAATACTCCCTCAACACGCGACTCCGATCACCTGGTTCGCAAATGACAACACTTCCTCAACACGTGACTCTAACTACTGTTTCACCACATTCTGAGCTAATGCAATGCGGTGAATGATTATGTTAGTCGAGTGATTAATTAGGCCAATTCATCCAACAATTTGGGGAAGTTAGGACTCCTCCCTTTTAAACATCGATCTCAACTAAATCACTAAGCGTGGGATGGCCGCAGTGGTCCTACGCTATGTTTTTGATCCGTCTAGGTTTGTCACTCTTAGATAAATACATACAGTAGGCAAGTTGTAAAAGTGATGCTCATGGTTACTACGAGAAGTCTCGTCACCCCAGCGTAGGCCGAGAGGACGAACACGGTGTCCCATACCACCATGCCCAGCTCACGAGTCTTGAGGATCACAATATAGTGGTTAATGATGGATCTTCACAATGGTGAGGGAAGTATCCTAGATTCAAGTAGTTGCGATCATACATGGTGAACATTCAATAGGTTAACCAGTTTTTGAGGCAATTTCGGTTGGTATAGGCTCACACTAACATAATCGGTATGGAGCACGTAAGTGCCCCGAGTGGCCTAACCACTGTCGGTAGTCAATGTCCGACCCGCATCATTCAAACTTACCCAAGGTGGCCAACCTAATTCGGTCACCCAAATGCGAGAATTTACCGGTTACCTGGACTACTCTCGTAGTCCTATTTTTATTCAAATCATGTCAACTGGCATTCACAATACAAGGGTTAACATTTGATAATTAAGTTTTAATAAACTACTCATTTAGACATTTCATTGAACACATAAGTATCGTTACACTACAACTTGCAATTTATTGGACAATAATCAAAATACTATTAAATCATTATGTACGAACTATATTAGCAATCATAAAGAATGGTAGCATTGATAAATCATAACCTAAGCACTTATAGTCCACACCTTTCGGTAGCACGTCTGACTCAGACTCGCTCCTAGGAATATGTTTCCAAGGAATAATCGCCAGTCACCTATACAAGTATACGGGTTAATTAGGGTTGGGAAAAACCCATTTGGAGACCTACATCTATAAAGAGGTTTATAGTTTTACCCTAGGTCGTCGCCGAAGAAGTTCTGACAGCGGGAGTGGTGGTAGTTAGGCTTGTGAGTCAAATGGAAGAGAGTAACCTTTCGTAGCAAGCATTCATTTGATCTCTCTCTTCCTTATCTCTTTCCTTCCTCTTCTCTTTCTCATATTAGGGTTCTCAATTTCAGATTGGGAGGAAATGGAGTGAATTATGAGCTATTTATAGTTTCAGATGGTGTGTAAATGGCCTTAGGGCCACTTTATTTAATACTTATACCCTATGGGTGGTCATTTCTAACTAACGGGGCCCCCAGGAGAGCCCGCGGGCTCATCTATACCATGTGGTAAGTTCCCTACTAATGAATCAATGCTAGGACACAGTTTCAGAATGATTGGATAAGCAGATTAACCGTGGGAAGCCTGTGTCAGATCAACGGTCGGTAATATTTAATCGAGGTCACGGTTATATGGATGTGTGTGGGGAATTATCCTTTCCCTAAAGTTTGGTCATAAACCGACGGTCCGAAATTTTCAACTTTGCATAAGAGTAGATGACTTAATTCACTTAAATTTCAGCTTATTCTTTTAGGATATTCACACTTCTCATGCACTCGTCATTTGGTTCAAGTTGAGCAATTCTGGACACCATCTAAGTCCGACTCCCGCGATGAACGTCGAGCCCAGTAAGACGAACATTTTTCTATAATTTCAAGGCTCGCAGACCCCCGATGTGTGGTATAGGTCCTTTATGGAGTTTCAGGGCACTTCCGAGAGAGGCAATGTCAAGCCCATGTTCTAGTGTCCATTTCGTTCCGTATGATCCCGCGGTCCTTCCGGTCAAATCTCAGCGACTTGCAACCCTTAAATTTCAATTGCGCATGACCTTGAGTTTGGTCCTGTAAACCCGAAGCGATTTAGCCCTAAACCTTCGCCATTGCGACCGCGTCGTCGCCGTGATTCCGACGACGCGTCTGGTGCGCCAATCCGACGTCTAAATCATAAGTTGTGGCCCGCGCACTATAAAGGTCGTGGACCGCATGTTGCGGGACCCACTTATCATATGGCACCATTCTCAACTGGGGTGACATCATCCAAAGTCATCATTGCTTTTTAGTCAAAGCATTGATTGTCTTACACCTCATTATGGCATGCCTCCTTACAATTAATGATGGCCTTACAAAGCCATCATTACATATCTCTCTCTTACCCCTCTCTCTCCTTCTCCATTTCTATTTTGCTTGAAATCTCCAACCGGCCATGAAAGCTCCCACATCTAGCAACTTCAAGCTTTAGCCCCTCCTAATCCAACCATCCAAATCCCATCTCCACCGTTAAAATCCTTCCCTTGAAGCTGAGAAGACCGAAGGTGGAAGGAGAAGGAGATCTAGAGCCTTGAGGTGGGTGCTTCTCTCCCTCTCTTTCCTTCCCATATTTCGTGGCTCACCCAATGAATGTGAGGGGAATCTGGACCGTCCAGCAGCAAGGACGCCCTTGCTGTCCAAGTGTTGGACGTCCAGCAGCCATACAGGCCTAACTGTATGGAAACACGCTTGATCCCGGGGCTGTGTGGCCCACTTATGTGGACGTCACCTTGAGGTATGCCTTCCATCGTCACCGCCCATCCCCTGATCATTCAGAAAGTTGGGCAGGCACCCACATTCTGCTGGACAGGTTGCTGTTCAGTAGCAGTTATTGGCATGGACGAGAACACAAGTATCAATTTGATCCAATCGAGTGGACCACGTTGATGTGGACCCCACCTGTATCATATGCACTACATATCTAGGCCATCCATCAGTGGCCAGATCCAACGGCCAGATGGGCCAGGGACGGCTGGGTGGCCTGCTGTCCAGAATGTCTACAAGGCCTGGACGTTGCCCCATTTCAAAATAAATAAATAAAAATAATAATAATAACCAAAATATTAAATAATATTATATTATAATATATGTGGAGGGCCCCACGTGGGACCCACCTGATTCAGAGAAAGGGGTGGCTGGTGTACGTCGTACAGCTAGGCAGATGTTGTTACAGACGTCCACCGGGCTCTATGGACGTGTACGTGTGGTATGTGTCCCATCCTCACCGTCCAGTAGCACTGGACAGTGGCAAAACACGAACATCAGCTTGATCAGATGTTGTGGGCCACACTGACGTGGACCCACCTTGGTATGTATTGTATCCCACCGACCACGGAACGGTGGTGACCAGTCAGCCATTGGCTGCTGCTTTGGCAACAGCAAGTTCTGTGATCACGAGGTATGTGTTGTATACCAACCGTCCATTTGAGTGGCCCACATGGTGTGAGTATTGTGAGCCACACTGTCCTTGCACGTGGGACCCATAGACGTGTCTCATCCAGACCGTTCGAGCCATGTGAGACCCACTATGCTATATGTGTTGCTACCACACCAACGGTCCAGATCCAGCACATGTGGGCTGCACGGTAGTTGCAGCCAATCCAGATCACTGATCGCCTGGATGCTGGAAGTTGCCTTAATAGACAAAAAAAAGAATATTATATAATATATGTGATAATATAATGTACTTGTTATATATATATGTATGGGTTGGTGGGCCCCACGTGGGAACCTACCTTACTGTATTTGACTTGCGTCCTCACCGTCCATATGTTCTGGACGGTGGAACTCCTGCCTGGACGTGTGAAATCCACACCGACCGTACCTGGTGGACCACGTAATGTACGAGTTTTTAATAACACCATCCATCTGTTTGGCTGACGGACGTCAGCAAGTTCCGCGGGACCCACCTTAATAGTATGTGTTTCCTCTACACCGTCTGGCCCACCATGATGTAGTATTGTATCTGCACTGTCTGTGCAGTGACCCACCTTGATGATGTTTACCTCCCGTCCATCCATCTGAGGAGCACACTGTGATGTATGGGTCTTATCCACACCGTTCAGACTTGGATGGTGGGACCCACCATGATGCATGTGCCATATCCATACCATCCAACCATTTGAGAGATTGTTTTACGGCACGAGTAAAAGAATGAGTCAGATCTGGAATTCTAACGGACCCCACCATTTGAAATAATGGGGACAGTGACATCCACCGTTCAAAAATTCTTAAGGGCCATAGCCGTTCCAAGTGAGCTGACATTTTTTTTGTTTTCACTTTATAAATTTTAACTGATGAATAGGTTGGATCTCAAAGTACATCACAGCGGGTCCTATAACTGTTTTAACGGTGGGTGTGGCTACTCCCACGGTTTCCTGTGGCATGCCCTTAGTATTTTAACGATGACAATCATTATCTCCACTGTTAATCGTGGTATGGTCCAGATGATCTTTTGATATGATTTATTTGTCTGGATAATGTTTTAAAGTGATCTCTACAAATGGATGAATGGTGTAGCTGCAGTGGCCCATTCGATATGGTCTATTTGATGTACATAAGGCCCAAGTATGAGGCCCACTTGATGTGTTTGAGTCCCATTAGTACAGCCCATTGTGACATATTCATGGTCTATCAGCAAGGCCCATTTGATGTGTGTGAGACCCAAGTGTAAGGCTCGCATGCTGTGTTTGAGGCCCATGTACAGGGCCCACCTGTCGTGTATATGAGACTCATTAATGCACTCCACTTGATGTATATTGAGGCCCATGGGTCACAACCCATTATGATGTATTTGTGGACCATGGGTCGTGGCCCATGGTGACGTATATTAGACCCTTGTATGAGGTCGTGGGACCACTGTATGTTCAGCCCTATGTGGGCCACTCCTTGGGGGCAATATTGGTTGAATGTCCATGTTGATGGGCAATGATGGTTAAATGTCCACATTGTGACCTTTCCTTAGGCCTTGCTCAGCCGATTCACGTGACCGATTTACCGACTTTGATTATCGATCGATCCCGATTGTCGTCACCGATTGCCGATTCTGATTGACGTGACCGATTTGCCGACTTTGATTATTGATTGATCCCGATTGTCGTGGTCGATTGCCGATTCTGATTGACGTGACCGATTTGCCGACTTTGATTATCGATCGATCCCGATTGTCGTGGCCGATTGCCGATTCTGATTGACGTGACCGATTTGCCGACTTTGATTATCGATCGATCCCGATTGTCGTGGCCGATTGCCGATTCTGATTGACGTGACCGATTTACCGACTTTGATTATCGATCGATCCCGATTGTCGTGGCCGATTGCCGATTCTGATTGACGTGACCGATTTGCCGACTTTGATTATCGATCGATCCCGATTGTCGTGGCCGATTGCCGATTCTGATTGACGTGACCGATTTGCCGACTTTGATTATCGATCGATCCCGATTGTCGTGGCCGATTGCCGATTCTGATTGACGTGACCGATTTGCCGACTTTGATTATCGATCGATCCCGATTGTCGTGGCCGATTGCCGATTCTGATTGACGTGACCGATTTGCCGACTTTGATTATCGATCGATCCCGATTGTCGTGGCCGATTGCCGATTCTGATTGACGTGACCGATTTACCAACTTTGATTATTGATTGATCCCGATTGTCGTGGCCGATTGCCGATTCTGATTGACGTGACCGATTTGCCAACTCTGATTATCGATCGATCCCGATTGTCGTGGCCGATTTACCGATTCTGATTATCGAGGCCGATTATTGATCAGTTCCGATTGTTATGGCCGATTATCGAGGTCAATCATCGAGGCTGATTCCGATCGCCAATTCCTATTATTGAGGTCCATTATGATGAGCATTCGGCCTTGGCCCGATGCATTTAAGGCCTATGTAATGTATGTGAGGCCCATGTGAAAGGCCCATTATGATGTATTAAGCTCTTGAGTGAGGCCTATGATGTTGTATACTAGGCCCTTGTGTGCGGCCATGGGTCCACTATATGGTAGGCTCTATGCGGGCCATTCCTTGGGGGTAATGTTGGTTAAATGTCCACATCGTCAAGGCTAATTGTTGATATAGATTACGAGTATGTGATAGCATAGCATCATGATACATGCTCATACGCATCATCTGCATGTTTGTTATGAGATGAGGTTGATCATTACATATGTCATTGAGCATGTTGTTATGAGACTCCCTGATAGGTGGAAGTAATCTCACATGAGCACACGGTATGTGCAGGATTGATGCATGACTGGATTGTATGACTCATGCATCTTGCATTATGATTACTGTACGCCTTAGCAACAACAGGGTCGTAGCCTCCACAGGCTTATCGTGGCTGGCCAGATGGGATACCGGAAATCTGTTCTACATGGGGTGCTATAGATATCTCTGGGTGAAAGTCCCTAAACCCTCTTGGTTCCAGAGGTTGCTCCAACGTCTAGACCGAGTGGATGTATGAGCGCATGAGGGTCGTATACCGTTAGGCCGCGTCTCCCACTGTGTCGTGGTCGGTTGGAAGGGGGTACGGCCTTACCCGCCCGAGAGGAGGGGGCAATGCTAGGCTGAGTCTGACCAGCTCGAGGAATGGGTCCGCTATCGACGAGCTGGGCCCGATATTGGCAGGCGGATAGTGAGGTCTCTTCCACTCACCTTGTTGCGCGCGATGGGGCGGCAATCTGGTTTGGAGTGTAATAGACCCCGGTGATTCCCCAGAGAGGAACCGTACTGATAGGTGGACTTATTGAGCAGGAATTTCATATTCATTCAATCATTCCTTCACTATCCACTCGGGCTGGTGGTGCGTAACTATTTATTACGTGTACCTTCGCATGACCAGGATTTCGGTTAGGCGCGCGACTAACCTGAGATTAGGAGTTTATCACATTGAGTCTGACTATCCAAATTTAGGTATGGGACTAGTTTGGATAGAAGTCCCTTGTGGTGGACCCCGTAGTCTGCGATACTACGTACTATCATCCCGACCTCACACTCCAGCATGGTCATTCCATTCGCACCGCATATCGCATTACATCCGCCGCATATGGCATTTTGGGTTACTATGTTTATGCATTTATATAATCTAGATACAACTGACGGTATTCGTGGACTCACCTGGATTTGCATATTGCATTGTATCATCAGCATCTGTTATTGTCTTTTTATGTTTCGTATCGCATGGCCTTGGTATGGCCGATAACATTCATGCCTTGCATCATAAAGCTTTGGTACAGCTGATAACATTCATGGACTTACCGCATATTTCCGCATTACTCTGATTTTGTATGATTTATGATCTTGCTAGTGTTTCTGATATTGTATGATTATGGGTTTATCAGTATTTCCGCTTACTCTGATTACTCTGATATTGCTTACTTAGCACTTACCTTATGCACACACTTTCACCACCCACTAAGCTTTCTATAAGCTTATGCACGATAGATGCGTGCAGGTGATGTTAGGTTGCAGCAACATTGAGCCTGAAGCGTGCAGCGGTCTTCTGGAGCTTTCATTTATTTTATATATGTATTTCCCTTTCAGTATTGTACTCAAACGATTATATTAGTGGATATGTGATGATGATGTTGCTTTTGTGATTTGGGTAATCTTGTGGTTATGCTCATTACGAGATAAATGTATGTTGGAAAATCCTCCTTGTAGGATCCCAGGATCGGAATCTGGCGCATATACGCTGGGAGCCGAGAATGGGGTACTACGGAGGCTGTCAGCACCGGATTCGGTGATCGGGAATTTTGTGAGCCCGATTTCCGAGTTTGGGGCGTGACAGGCAACCCCTCGAAATTTCACTCGGGTTATCGGATGGCATTGCGCTAGTGCGCATGTGATCCCAGACTATCTTCATTGGTAGGAATGGTGGCCTAAACTTTATTTCCCTAATGTTAAGTACCAACGCACACCTAGTCGTCGCTAGCTAGTAGGGTATGGCCCTTGGGCGATCCCGTCCGTGGTTAAACTCGAGTTTCAGTACGGACTTTTCTAGGATGTTACATAAATAGACCCCCCCACCATGGGGGGGGGGGGGGGTTCCAAAGAGCCTAATTCTTCTACACCAATTGAGAGCCAACTCGCCTGACTTAGGCATCAGAGGGTCCCCGACCATCATTGGCACCCCCTGTGTCTTCTTCATCTCCCTTAAGTTACAGGTACCCAAGGGCTTACAGGAGGTGGAGCAGGATCGATTAGATTTCAACAACAACATGTATAATTGATCGATCTAATGTCACCTATGGGTGTTTTAAATACTTTTGATTTCCTGTGATTAAAATCCAAATACTTCATAAGAAAATCAATTAATTGAAATTATATTGTTACTAATGTTTATGAATGATTTAACTAAATTATATTTCGATTGGTTAGAATAGAACTTCGATTCCAATTGAGTTATCAATTTAATCAGTAAATCAAATATTGAGATTGCTATGAGTGAATTTTTAGATCCTTAGTCTTTTATTTATTTGTTTTAAAACTCTTTCCTAAATAGCCGGATTAAAAAACCAGACCAACACATTAGACTTAGATTAGTTCTAAATCGTGTTCCCCATTCCCCGCAGATTCGACCTCAGTTTCACCGAGTTATTATTACTTCGCAACCTACACTTGGGGTTGTCATAACATTACTTGCTAGAGAAAATATTTTTCTATGCACATAAACAAATGTGAAATACCACACTTATGTAAAAGCTCTAAAGATTTACGCGAGATTACATGACCAACTAGCTTAATATATCACGATATCAAATATTGTTCTTCAACAACTAGCTTCTAAATTCTAAAAAGGCAGTAGAGAACGAAGAGTTATAACCCTCGTCAATCCAAATACACAAGTCTTTTATTCAGTGCAATGTTGTCTATCATTTTTTTGGTTCTCATAGGCACTTATCCTAATTTAGCTTAATTAAACATCTCTACTTGTCTCCAACACAATGCCAGAGCAAGTCCGTATCAATTACCATATATAGTTGTAGTCTAGTTTAGTTTCCATCTACTTCTTTCCAACGCATGGTTGCGCAAGTTTGAATTAATTTAACTCTTTATCCATGACTTCACCATTAGATAACAAATCTCTAAATTCTTGCTTAGTAATTTCATCATGCCATGACCAATTGGCACAACCTGTCTCATGTATGCAAAAGTTCAAACAACCGTTAATTATTAATGACTAATTTGCTCAATCAAACTATCGTTAATAATCTTTCTCTAATTTTTTTAATTACTTGCCAATTGTATTGTATTCTTAATCAATTCAATAAAATAAATACTTGGCTTTATTTATTTTTTTTACTTCTAAACAAATTACATTGTTGTTAAACGATATAAGTTATTATTGACATAATAAAAAGTCCTTACTTTTTAAGGTTTTTTTTTTTTTAAAAAATAAATAAATTTTAAAGGAAGAGCAAGAAAAACTTACCAGAAGGAGTAATCCTTCCATTCACAGATCGTTGGTAATCGGTGGTTGGTTAAATGACAGATCTTCTAAGATCCAATCTTAATCTGTCTATTTCGGCAATTGGTGTCACAAGGCATTCGGTTCGATTAAGTCATATTCAAATTTGGTAAGCTCGATATATAAAGGTGTATACGAGTCGATTTGAGTTGAGCTTGGCACAACTCAACTCGGCTCGGCCACTAGCTGACCCCAACTTGAACTCGTCTCAGCTCAGCTCAATCATTGAGCCTGACTAGCCAACTCAGCTCGATTTGATCAGTAGCTCAGGCGAGTCCGAGCCAAGATCGAGCCCATGCGGCATTATCACTACACACATGGAGTGCACTTTCAATTTCTTAATGTATGTAAAACAGCGGGTATTTCATCAAACACCTTGTAGGCAACATCAAAATGACGAAAAAATGGTATTTGTTTCATATACGTACCTTCCTTGCCACTAGTTGACACTTCGTTGAGTCATTTCATCAAACACTTGGTGAGCAACATCAATATCAAAGTAATCGAGTCACCCAACTGGTTCAATCCGAGTTCGATTCGAGTGAGTCAAGCTCGGGTTAACTCAAACTCAGTTCACAAATTTTTTGAGTTAAAAAAATCAACTCAGACTTGGCTCAAACTCAATTTTGAACCAAGTTGAATCGAGCTTTTTGGAGTTGAGTTGAACGAGCTAACCGAGCTAACTTGGATCGTGTACAGCCCTACCGATACGTACATGCATGACTGTGCGTGCAATTAAATCTCAGCCAAACACCACATATGCAGCAACATGTTTGAATTGAAACCAACATAGGCATGCGTAGTTTTTTTTTTTTTTTTTCCTACCAAGATCATCTAAACGGTGGCCCATTTTGATGAGTGGCTTGATGTAAACATGTCCGCCACATGTGCCCCCAGAAATTAGGCCGATTTACTTATCTAATGGGCCACAATGGCAGCCCGAGTTTTGTTTTTTATTTTTCTTTTTTTACATCAATTTTCTTTTCAAAGACTTTTAGCTTATCTAATCAGTGGACACACCTTATTTTTAGCCAAGAGCATCTCAGGGTGGGCCCAATTTAATGCATGGCTTGGACCTTCTGCACGTGTGCCATCCGTGCCCACATAATGATGGATATAAAAGTTATTTCGTTCCACCGGTTTACAAAGCGTTTTTTGGCCTCGCTAAAATCTTGAATTAAAGTGGGTTGCTTTTCGGAAATGCTTGCATGACTTGTGTAGTCTGTGCATGACATTCACTAATATAGATGGACCGACTTCACATTAATGAGATCCACTCCGTCCATCTGGTGCGCCACCCTAGTTTTGGAATAATTGCAAAAATCAGGCCCATTCAAATCTCAAGTAGCCTATACCACAAGGAAACAATCAAGATGTAAATATCTACCATTAAAATCGTCCAAATTAAGTACAGGGTCTACCACGTTGTGTGTATGCCATTCACTCTATTCATATAACGGAGCCTGCTGGGATGAAGGGAATATCCAAAAATGAGGGCAATTACACTCATATGAGCAATGCATTGTCAATCTAAAACTTTTAGGCATGATTTTACATTGCTCATTATCGTGTGACCCACATATATTGGATTGGACCAATTTTTAAAATCTATGGTGAAAATGTGGCGGCATGTCAGATGGACGGAGTGGATTTTATGCATGTTACTCCTACATAGCTCTTAGTTAGCACAAATCATGTCCTCAATGTGGCTACTAACTGTATTTCAAGAGGATACGTGAGAACTTTATTATTTTATACATTTTGACGGTTTACAAGGTGGTTTTCAGCAAGAATACAGCTAAGGCCCGTCTAAACCAGACTTATATAGTATAACTTAAGCACAAACCCAACTTAAACCCATGATGGACCAAAATAGATAGACCCATGCTTAGCTCAAGCCTGGCTCTAGTCCAAGTTTAAACCTATTTATCATTTTTGAAATTGAAATAGTCATATAAGAGAATTTTAATTGTCATTAATGATCATATAAAATAATTTTAATAGCTATTGGAATTAGAATAACTACCTAAAAGAATATTAATTGTTATTAGTAAATTGTCTAATTTAAATTAGCTATTAAATATTTTTAAATTTTGAAAAACTATCAAAAAAGAAATAAAATGAAACTTTTGAATATACCGTTAGAAGCTATAAATGAGGTGGGCCGATCGACCTGATTAATAAATGAGCTTCACTTTTAGCCGCACATGTAAAATTAATTTTATTGGTTCATTAATCAGAAAAATCCACTAATCATATGGCATATCTGCATAGGTGTCTATGAGTTGTGTTCATCTAGGCCATTCATTAGGTAGATCTTAGTGTTTTCCTAAATTTGGCTTAGATTTAATAGATATTCTAGATCCAATGAGAATTTTTGCTCTGTTTAGTAGGATTTAGAAGCCTCTAAAAGCTGTTGGAGTTTTGATGGACGTACACGTGAATAATAAAATAGACAGTGCTAGCCATTGATGAGAACCGTTGCGGGAGTTTGGCTACGATCATACTCCCACATGTATCACACGTGCATTGTACTGGTAATTAAAAGAATGGCATGAAACAGCATGCACTCAATCTTTTATAATAAAATGAGGTCTCACATAAAGATAGTTGGAATTGTCAGTTGCAATCAGGCATCCAAACCTTCCAATAGGTTTGCCCCATCATAAGAATCACTTACAACAAAAATTAAGCGAGCCTATTCATTACATGTGCCACACATGTAGCTTCAATCAGACCATTCATTGTCCATTGTTTTCTATGCATACATGATCAGATTGATTTTTATATCAGTTGTTCTTTACAGTGGGACCATCTGTTTTGATGGACTGGATTTTCTACCCAATTAACAGATTGGATAGTAAGTACTAACTTTCTATCCAACTAGTTGCATGTGAGACGTCCTCTACTTAAATATATTATATAAATTAGCATGAGAAATTGTCGTACGTCCAACTGGTTGGCCTGTGGGGGCCACCATGGTGTTTCTATGACATCTTACCTTCTAGCAAGATTGTCCCGTCATGAAAATGGAATGACCCAAAAATCAGGTCTATGGTGTATGGTGTGAACCATGTTGATGGACCTGATTTTTAATTTAGGCATCCCATTTTCACGGTGGAAAATCTCATCCGACGAGCGAGATATCATGGAAACACCATGGTGGGCCCCACATGTCCAACCAACTAATTGTGTCTGGGCATTTCTCAATTAACATTTCCAGAATAACCCATAAAATATGGGGTGGATGGACCTATATGAACTATATATATGGAGGAAAACTTTGATACTCTGGCGTGTGTGGTGGATGATGCACGTACAGACACTTAGAGATTAGTTAAAGTTGCGTAACTGTCATATAAGCATGTGGCATTGTAGTATCCAAATCATTTTTATTTTTTTTCAACTTTAGATGTATCATGAGAGAATTTGTGTATATTTGGTCATATGACTATTGGATCAGTAGATATTTAAACGGTCAGAAATGAAAAATATCCAGCCGTCCAATTTCAACGAACAAGTGTCCAAGAATAAGAGGTTAGGATCGTTCAACCAATCTGATTTTTAGCCTGTGACTCAGCGACGGTGAGGTCCACAATTTTATCAATTTAAAATTTGAGTGAAAATTGCCATGTGTAGATGTTCTGAGAGCCTGCGTATGAAGCGTAAAACGCTGTATGAGTATCATATAACTCCGGAGACCCAACTCTATATATTGTAAAGGAGGTATTAAAGAATGCTCGGCCCTATTACGCAGGATTCCCGGCTTTCCGTTCGTACTAAAGGAGCCAAGCTGATGTGAAGGGCTAAACCTGGATTGCTCTGGCAGAAACGATCCCAGCCCTGGAATTTTTGGTCTTCTATTGGCTGAACGAGAACCGTTGCTGCATTTTCATTCTTACCTGCTCTTTGTAGGCTATCTATGGGAGGATTTATGGCTTTTCCCAGCTGGGAGATTTTCACTGAATAGACCATCTAAAGTCGTGCCCATGATATCAACGGTTTGGATCACGGGACAATGGCTTGATAGGGACGCGGATTTCCTTCAAACCTTTTGGAGGAAGTTCCTCACCTTCAAAGCTAGGTGGGCCCTCCGTGATATTCGTGCCCCGTCTCTTTATTCTGGAGCTCATTTTAAGACATGAGACCAAAAATGAGGTGGATTCAAAACTTAAGTTGGCCACACGGGAGGAAACGGTGGGGATTGAACAACTACCATTGAATTATTAGTATGGCTTTGGAAGTTTTGTACCAGGTTAAGCGTTTTGTGTTTTCAGTTCATATCAGTGGGAATGACCTTATAAACGGTTTGGATGGCATAAAAACATCAAGGTGGGCCCAGAAAGGTTTCAACGGTAGGCATTTCTTTCCCCAAATTTCCCTCTCGTGTGGCATCTTTGAGTTTGGGATTCTCCTGATTTCTGATTTCCTGTCCTTAAATGAGCTGGCAAAACAGATGAAGAAAGTGGATTTATCACAAACATCACAGTGGGCCCCACCTAGGAAAGGCTTTCCTTTGGAACCCGCGTCCGTTTGATACGGTCAGTCCGTTAAGTAGCGTGTTGTGGACGCTTCAGTTAGAGTATAGAAATAGAATCACCGTGATTCGCACCATCCGCGTTAAGGTCAGTATTTTGGACGGTTCATCTTGTGGGACCACTGCATATTAGACCGTTAGAAAAACTTCAGCCGATTAAACAATCGTAACCATCCCATCAATGGACGTGGATTGCGTACCAAGCACCTCAGTGCACTTTAGCCGACTGAGTAAACTCTATGGGGCCCACCGTGATGTATATCTTTTATCCCCACCATCCATTCGTTTTATCAGCTCATTTTAAGTGATGAGCCCAAACTTGAAGCATATCCAAATCTCAAGTGAACCACACCACATGCTAATTTCAGCTGATTGGACCGGTAGAACAACTTCGGCCGACTAGGGCGTGTTTGGGCGGTGGATTAGAAGGGATTATGTGGGATGGGATTCAAAAAAACATAATTATTACCCATGGCAGGGATTGTCCCCTATTGCCATGCGGTAAGATTGATGTCATGCTTTGTTGGTAACACGGTGGTACACTAAATGGATATACCCACCATCATTTGAAATTACTAAGAATAACATACATGTGTTATATCTAAACCGTTCATTTGTTTTGTAAGCTCATTTTATGGCATGGGCCTAAAAATGAGGTAAATTCAAAACTTATGTGGTCCCAAAGAAGTTTTCAACGGTGAGTATTCAGTCCCAGTTGCTTTCTATGGTGGGGTCCACTTGAGCTTTAGGTTTACCTGATTTTTTGGCCCATGCCTAAAATAATATTGAAAAATGAGTGAACGGTGTAGATATAGCCCACACATCATAGTGAGACCTACACAACTTGCTAACATTGAGTAAAATTGGCACGAGACCCAATGCAATTCTATCTAATCCAATTCCCAGCTTTTACATTCTTCCAGAGTGGGATTGGCACAGTACCAGATGAATCCCATCGCACCCAATCCTGATAATGAACGTGGATTGCGTGCCAAGAAGCTCAATACGCTATAGCCAACTGATAAACTTTGTGGGGCCCAACGTCATGTATGTGTCTTATCCATGCCGTTCATTTGTTTTATCAGCTCATTTTAAGTGATGAGCCCAAAATTGAAGTATATCCAAAGCTCAGATGTACCACGTAACAGAAACAGTGGGATAATAACGTCCTAAGTGAAACCTTCCCAGCTTGATCTAAAAATTACGTGGCAATTAAGAAGCTTCAAAATGATAGGCATTCCAACTGTCGCATCGATCGTCCGGTTGAGATTTAGATATGTTTCAATTCTGGGCTGATATCCTTAGATAAACTGCAATAATGGATGGACGGCACACATGCATCACGGTGGGACTCATGGAGTATGCTTTACCGTCCATATCAATGGCCTGCCTGTGGGGCAGTTTGAAACCAGATCGATTTTCCATATTCTACAGGAAATTGTCCTCCAAATGAACGGTTAAGATGGTTCGGTTCAAGCAATCTTCTGGCTATACCAATCTTAAATGACATGCCATTTGTGGCCCCCGAGAATGTTTCAATTGTGGATGTTAATCCCAATTTTCTTGTGGTGTGGCCCATTTGAATCTTGAATCTGCAGTATTTTTTATTTCACATCTTAACATGATCTGGCGAAGCCGATGGATGGAGCGGATATAATACACACATCACGGTGGGCCCCACAAGCTTAGGGTCACAGGAATTTGGCATCCGAAAGTTCGGGCGAAAAATAAGAAAGCATCCTTGCCCGCCGCGATAAAAGATTGAATTTTATGCAACGGATATATGGTGACCGGCGTTAGTCGGTAACCTACTCCGCGCCCGTGGAGAATTACCGAAAAATCTCTGCTTTTGAATGACGCGGATCGCGTCCTACCCCGCCCGGACGATAATCCGTCCGGGCAGTGATCCGTGGGACCTACCGTGATGTAAGTGTTTTATCCACGACGTTCATCGCTTTTAGCATATCGTTTTAAGGTAAAAGCCTAAAAATGAGGTAGGTCCAAATCTCCAATGGACCACACCAAAGGAAGCTTATTGATAAGACATCTACCGTTGAAACCTTTCTAAGGGCCACCATTATGTTTTTTTTTTACCATCAAACCTATTCATAAGGTCACGTAGACTTAGATGAAGTGAAAACACAAATATCAGCTTGATCCGAAACTTCTCCAGCTCCCAAGAAGTTTTTAATGGTGAACGTTCAATCCCTACTTTGTGGTCCACCAAAGACCTTTACCTAACTCATATTTTGTTTCATAGCTTAAAATGATCTGAGAAAAACGATGAACGGCGTGGATAAAACAGTTAAATCACGGTGGACCTCACAGAGCCCTACCCCAACGGATTACCGTCCGGGCGGGGGTAGGACGCAATCCGCGTCCGCTTTTGAAATGCCTTTCCAGGCGGGGCCAATTCCAAATATTACTTTTCCACAGTTGCCCTTGCGGCTCTTCCAAATCCCCAATGACACCCACAAAAGTTCCATGTCTGTTTAAATTGTTTGGTGTCGCCGTCTGGTTGATGATGCACTTTGACAAATGTATACCGATCGTCTATTTAGTGGGCCACCTCTTCAATGACCCACGACCCAAGAAAATCCATACCACGAATCCAAAATTGATTAACGACTTTTGGATCCATCACCATTTATGACCGTAAAAAAAAGTGCAAATACATGATACGGCAATTTTGAAAACTTTGGCCCACTTATGATGTGGCTGGTAAGTTGAACGGTTTAGATTGACATAAGCCCAATTCCATACGTCAATACAGCATTTTATCGAGGATGTATGTCAGCCCTCCGTCAAATGGACCTGATGTGTGGATGCCGCGGTATAAAAATCATTCTGGTCTTAATGACAGGGGATTAATGTCTATTAAATGTGGTGTCTTTTGCCGGTTTTCTCCATCCATTTATTTCATCCATCGTTCGTGGCCCACCAGACGGTGAAACTTGCCTAAGTCTTTGTACATGGCTTCCACATGTTGGGTCCTACTAATTGACAGCTTGGATTTCACACACGTGTCATGTATGGCTCAGGTTAGCAAACTTCTCATCAGCCTAGAAAGTAAGACTGCCGCCATTTTAACTTTACCAGGGTTCTTCGAGAATTCGGATCCTTTGCTTCCTAGTAGCCTAAAGTTGTACACGAACCGAGTTACTTCAGTTAACTCTCACTACTCGGCTCGGAAAAGCTTGACTTAACTCAGCTCAAAATTGAGTTCAAGCCGTGTGAGCTAATTTTTTGAACTCCAAAAAATTTAAATGATGTAATTAAGGGAGGAAATTTTTGAAATGTAAGTTACTGCTTTTACTTACGGCGACTACTTACGCCGTAAGTAGCTTATTTTGATTTCTACTTATTAAATTGAAATGATTAAATAACTTTAAATGAAAAGTTGCTTAAAATTGATCAAAAACTAAATTTATTTATCTCAAGTGGGTTACTTATCTACTGCTATGACTAGGAAAAGTAACTTATTTGGTGCTATCTAAAGCGGCCCTTAATATGAGATTTGTTTGATTACATCTTAACATATTGCATATCATATTTCAAAACTTTATCCATTAAATACGTTCTTATTTTTCACTAACCCAATGTAAAGGGGCACCCCTTGAAAGGGGATGCCCAAAAGGTTTATTAAATAGATATTTTGGACCTTTGATCACATAAAAGGTATAATGGTTGAAATAATCAAATCTAATAAATTTTATATATAAGTTGAGACTCATCTAATTAACAGTTTAGATAATGAGAAGGTGATCCAACTTCAAAGGTTAGATTTCACAGGCATCACATTGGAGTGATTTTGAAGAGACCTCTTTTGATATTCTATAAATGCAACAAGTTAGCATGAAAAAACAACGAATGGAAGTGAAAGTTAAGGTAAAACTATTATTTTTCTTTATTTTTTGCACTTTTAGAAAATAAGACAATTAGGATTACACCTTGTATAATGCACACACTATATAATCTCTACCAGCTTAACTAACAAACTAGAGATCTTTCCTATTTTAACATGTGTGTAGTCTAAATAAAATGTGACATGATCATTTCTCATCTAACCGATATGCATTATTAGTTAGGTGAGAAATGTTATTTGAACTATACATGCAGAAACATCACCTTGATAAAAAGATTATAAGCTACTATAAAAATTGGAACTAAAACTGTAAAGTTCAGTGAATTTTGGACCACTTATTTTTGTATATTCACTTCATTGTTAATGGGTTTAATGAAAGATACACACCAGGGTGACCGTATTCACAATTCAATGGTTTTGGTGTGGTCCACATGAGTTTCAGATTCAGCTGATTTTTAACCTAGGTAACTAAAATTAAGGAAAGAAACTGATGTACGGACTGGAGTTTTGCATATACAACAACGGGTCCATGAGGCCGGTGCTTTACGCGAACGGTTGTTGCATAGGATAGGTAGGTAAAGGTTATTTTCGCAAACCAAGAACCACGTGCGTGGAACTTTCATTAGATCCACTCCATCCATCAGGTATGCCACTGAACCAAATTCATGATTATCCAAAACTCGGAAGCATGCCGATTGCATCCTACGGCAGGATATGTGAGTGGCCACTGTGATGTATGTGTCTTATCCACACCGTCCATTCATTTTTTTCCTATCATTTTAGGGGGCATGACAAAAAATGAGGCAGATCCAAGGCTCAAGTGAACCACACGTACCAAAAAGGAGTGATAATGGTTATCACCGTTGAAACTTTTCTAAGGCCCAGCATAATGCTTATTTTCCATCCCATCTATTCATAAAGTTACATAGACCTGCACGAGAGAAAACACAAATATTAGTTATATCCAAAACTTCTGTGGCCGAAGTAGGCCACTGCATAGATAACATTCACGAAGCGCAACAGTGAGGGGCTGTCTGGCACCGCGGATTTGAGGAGCTTTCAAATCCCCTGGTTGTATAGCCGCATAAAGCAATGGGGTTTCAAATCCCCTACAAAAGGGGTTTTAAATCTACTTTGATAATTTAGATTGCACCTAAAATAACCTCAGTAGTCGCAGGTGTAACATGTGTGTCATATACACTATCATTCTATTAGGCACGTGGCTTACTAATGATGATCAGTACCTTTCAAACATTGTTCATGTAAATCAGCACCGTCTAAATATTGTCCAGCACCAACGAAACAGTGTCCATGTAAATCAACAATTAGAAATCGTTGGTTAGTCACTTAGGCATGATCTTGTACATGTGGCCCATCCAAGACTTGAAATTTCATCATTTTCAGCCAAAACATATATTTCAACAGGTTTGTTACAACCATTGTGTCAAAAATTACTCATCTCACTAATTAAAAATATTAAAATTGATTTAGTAATTAAATTCAAACCCTACAAATACACCGCACATATCTACTCGTGGATTAAAGTTGATTCACAAATCATGGTGCCAAGCAAGGAGGATTTCAAATCAGGGGGTTATTCCAGCTCCCAAACAGGCCCTAAGTACTTTTAGGGACCCACCAGGGAGTTCATATGCCATCCAATCCATTCGTTTGATTTGCCTCATGGGGATGTAAGAGTTCGCCAAAATAATCATAATATTCCAAAATTTGGGTGGACCATAATAGATGAAGTCAATGGTTTTAGGTATGATAAATTTTTGGGGTGTCCTTTTGAAGGGTTGGATCAGTCTAATTTTTGGGATCAAGACCCAACAAGAGACTGTCTACCTGATAGATGGCGTGGATTTCATGCAAGTTAAACAGTGTCTCCTACGTTGGTGAAAGTTAAACGCTACGTATTCAGGTGCTTTCCGATGCGATAGCCTCGTACCCCAAAGGGAATATCGTTTATAGATGGGTATTTTAGTCATTTGATCGGTTTCCATTTTCCAGCACGCGTGTGTAAAGGTCGTCCGTACTCCCTCCCATTTATAACTTTCGTTTGCTCTTCGGCTGCTACCGCTCTCGACACACCTCGTCGTCTTCTTCCCAAAGATCGCCGATTTTCTCCATCGATCACCACAAAGCAATTCGCCGCTCCAAAACGTAAAAGGTAATAGTCGCCGATTCTTTACTTTTCTTTTTAATTTCATGGACATTTGGAGACAGCCGTTGTTTGGATTTTTTGAAAAAAAAACAGAGATGCTTTCTGACCGTTCGGCATTCTTTCTCGGTCGGATTCGATTCCAATACTGATGCTTTTATGACACTGAATTGAATTTATTTTCGTATCAAATTCAAGAATTCAAGGAAATCGAAGGGGATTTTGAAATTCACGTTGAGATTCAGAGATTCTTCTTCAGTAGAAATAAAGGATACAGAAAGAAGAAAATTTCGGGAGTGTATATATATTTTTCATTTTCTCTTGTTGGGTTTTCTTTTTTATTTTTTGGGTTTTTGGGTATTTTGTGTTTAATTTGGATTATCTGGTTGCGGAAGTTCCTTGGGGTTTTCTCTGTCTTTGATATCATTGTTAGATTTCTGGTTCTCGTCATTGAATCTCTACTTCTCTCGATTTTTATGTATTTTTCTTTTTCCCATTTCAACAGTGGTTTTTGGGTCTCTCTCTCTGGCTCGCCCGCTCTGCCTTCTTTCGTATTTTCTGTTTGTGGAATTTGCTGGGTTTTTATTTTTTATTTTTGTGTTTGAGAAGATTGCCATTTTTTTTTTCCTCATAGAGCTATTCGCCTCTTTCCTATCATTTATCTTGTTGGTTTTTCTTTTCTGGGTTCTTGTTTAGTTGTTTTTTGGTATTTTCTGGGTAATTTGGAATTTTGGTTCTGGAATTTGATGGATATGGGTTTTTCTTGTAGTTCTGAAATTTCTTTGTATTTCTAGTGTTAGGAAAGAGAAAGTTCTTGAAATATTGCTTATAAGACTCACTTTTCTTTGAATGTTAGAAAACTGAAATATTTCAGTGAGATTTTTTCCTCTGGTTTAGGAGATTTTCTGAAGATTTGAATTATTGAAGTTTGAATTCAAATGGGTTTCTGTTGTTGATGGTTTTTTTTTTTTTTTTCCCCCCCATACATTTCCCTTATTATTAAATCTAATTTTGATGGTGTTTTTAAAAGATTATGCCATTTTGATCCTTAATTTTTTCCTTAGCAGTTTTCATAGTAACGAGGGTTTAGGGCTTAAGGTGAAGATTCGGGCCAGTTTGATACATTGAAAGGAAAGGAAACATTGTTTCCCAGGAAACTACCCTTCCGTTGTGCATCTTTTTCTTTTTATTGCATCAAAGTGTCTAGCATGGTGTTTTGATGGAAGTTCTTTGAGGAGCGCCTTGCGTTCTGCTGTTTCTAAGTACCCATATACATGCATCTGCTCTCTCAGCAAGGGTCTAAAATCCCTTTCTGTTTGGAGTTTCTCATTAACTACATAGTTATTTGATAAACAATCCCTTTTCTCATATGCAATCTCTCATTTAGCAATCTCATTCATCCATGTGATTTTATTTTTTTTAGGACCAGGTGTCTCAATTACTTTCTTGCTTGGCGTTTCAGATTTAAATGAAGGCTTTGAGAGCCATTTTTCAGTTCTGAGGAGATTTGTATGCATTGCAGGCTTGCAGCAAACACTTCTAGTTAAGAATTCACAGATGAGAAAGCTATTTTTCTTTAAATCTTCTGCATCTAGCAGTGGAAACAACAATCCAGTTTCTCCTCCTCCCAACAGTGAGGCAGTATACTGGGAGGCCCCATGGGTCGGTTGTGTGGATACCCAAGTGACTGACAAGGTTCAGGACAGCTCCCGAAGCCCCAAGGGCTTGGTTTCCAGGTCAGGAAGACAATTCCCTGAAAGCCAGAATTCCACTAGATCAGGCCTGAGAAGGAGCCATTCATTTTCATCTCCCATTATTTGCAGTGATCTCGCAGAAAGGAATTTGAATTGTTCAAGCGATTTGAGCAGATCTCCAAACAGTGGCAGTGTTCTGTGTCATATGGATGATTTTACAGTCTGGTAAGTGCCTTTAATTCTCTCAGACATTAATTTTTCTGGTTGTTGGTTTCATCTTCATTAGAGTTCCATTTTCCATGTATTTCGAAGTCCTGATTGCCTGATTCTTTATTGGGTAGGTGGGGTTGTTTCTGCACAAATCCATTTTCTGTGGAACCACATCACTTGTCATTGTTTCTCTGATTTTTGCTTTTGTATGACTTTATGTTAAAATAAATTTCTTTTCTGAAGCAATGCTTGTGATTTTTGTGTCTTTGACTTAAATGATCCATTTATTCATTGTCATTATTTTTTTTGGTCTCTGTTGCTGCAGCTGTCGTTCTCTTACTCCCGAAAGGTATCCAAAGCCTAAAAGAGGTGATCCGGCCGCCGCACGAAAGATGTGTATTGTAGATAAGCTTGATTCTCCGAGCTCATCCAGAAGTTATTTTGAATCATCGGGCAACTCACCTTACGGCTCTCCAGTCCCATTAAAATGTAGATCTGCCCGTCTAACTCAACTTCCAAACACGACCCTGGACTTGTACATCGATGGGGAGCAGCATGAAAGGCGCTTACGGCCAAAACCCGAGTCAAGAAGATGCACTCTAACTGTTGGAAATGGCTATTTGGCAGAGAACCGAAATCTGCGTAATTCAAGGAGGCCACCACGAGTGCAGTCAACCGCACCTACTTCTCCAACAAATGGAAAAGAGCAGCTGAGATCCTACTCGTTTAGGGAAGCTAGAGATACTCAACTTCGCGTTTCGTCCAGGGATTGGCGGATGGATGATATCGGGCCCATATCCCCGCAAAAGCTTACAAAGAATGGAGTTGAGAGACCATCCCATGTATTCCCTCGAAAACAAAAAATGGAACTGCGAGATTTCGACTCCAAAAGTATTATGACAGTTGAAGATATCTATGAGGATTACTCAGAGTCACACCCTGCTCCACAATCAAAGGGCATCATGCAAACGGGTTCTTCATCCGAGCATGTGTCTTTATGCCATCCATCAGATCCCCCTTGTGAACCTGCAAATGGGCATTTCACAAAGGAAATCTCGGGCTTCCAAAAGCAAAGGTACTTTGTTGGGGAATATCCGGCAGGTGCGAAACATGAATGTTCAATTTACTCCGTGGAAAAGGAAGAGGCCATAGATGTGGAATTGCATAGAAAAGCTAAAGAGGCTGAAGAGAGGGTTATTCTTCTATCGGAAGATATCGATCAGGTGAACCTTCAGAATGGCAGTTTCAGCATTTCAGCATTGCTTCAGATGATTAGAGACATCACTAATGACAGGAGAAACTTGGCCCTCGAAGTTTCCAGTCAGATACAGAGTCGAATTGCTGAGAGGGCTTCACTGAGCGAAGTCGTTAAATGTGCGCAAGTAGATTTGGAGACACAGACAAGGAGGCTGGAGAAGGAGAAGAATGAACTGCAGTTGCATTTGGAAAAAGAGCTGGATAGACGGTCGAGTGATTGGTCATTGAAGATCGAAAAATGCCAATCCGAAGAGCAGAGGCTAAGAGAACGGGTCAGGGAACTGGCTGAGCAAAACGTATCACTTCAAAGAGAAGTATCTTCCTTTAACAACAAAGAAGTGGAGATCAGAAATAGAGTAATGCATTTGGATATGCAGTTGAACGAAGTGACAGCAAGGATGGATGAAGCAAGAGCGGAGAATTGCAATCTTCAGGAAACCTTGTCGCAATTGCAAGAGCACTGTAAAGGGGTGGAGATGGATCGGGATTGCATCAAAAGAAGCTACAATGAAAAGGTTAAGGAAAGCAAGGAGTTGCAGAAAGCCGTTGCCAGGTTACAAAGGATCTGTGGTGAACAAGATAAGACGATTAGTGGGTTGCGACAAGGGCTTATCGATGATATCAGTGAGCAGTCTACACAGAAAGGCGATCTTGTGATTAAATTGCAAATGGAACAGGTAAGATTGACAGGTGTTGAGCAGATGCTGAGAAGGGAGGTGGAGTCATGCAGACATGAAGTTGAGTCCCTTAGGCACGAGAACATCAATCTCTTGGGCCGCTTGCAGGGCGCTGGGAATGGCCCACTTTCAGCTATCAAGCTTGATCAGGAGCTGTGTGCTCGAGTCAATGTCTTACAGAACCATTGCTTGTCATTGCTTGATGACCATGGGCAGCTTGAAAGGAAGTTGCTGGAATTTGTGAAGAACATTATGTGCCATATTCCTAAAAATCCCAGTTCAGAATGGGCACAAGAAATTCATAATGGGTTTGATGGGTATTTGATTATTGAATATGAAATGAGATTAGAACGGTTCTTGAAGGGAGTTGAAAATCTTAGGAGAAGCTTACAAACAACATCTTCAATACTGCAAGAAAAGACCAATCTTGATGCTTCCGACTGCCAATTGAATATTAATGATGGTGGTATATTGGGGCACTCAAAGGATCAAGCATTAGAGGTAAATTGGTTTTTCATTTTCTCCCTGATAGAGCTTGATGTTTACAAATGAATTCTGTCCATGATTCTGAGTTAGTTATTACCGTGCTTAAATCCATTTATTCGCTGAGTTGTTATATAAAAATCTTATTTTTCAGCTCAAAATGCTTTTTATTTTTAACTCATATTTCCAAAAAGATCTGGATTATTTTAAACTTTAGACTTAGAACTATATATATATTCTTGACTAATTTCAAAACTCAGGTTGTAATTTCTTTTCAGTGTTTTTCTATTTCGAATGACGAAATATTTTTGTGGAATTGCTGATTTGTTAATTCGGTATTTAGAGATGTTGGTTGGAACTGCAAACAGTTGACTTTGTATATCTTATCAACCTCAGATTTTTTTTGGTAGGCCGAGTTCCCTGTTTCTGCCAAACAGGGAAATTCCCTGTTCCAAACAAATATGTACAAGTGGGGCCATGGTTGGTTTCTCCAAGCTATTGAGTTGATGCCCCTAATCATGGATGAACCATGCCCCAAATTTCTCTTCATTAGGTGGACTCTAACATTTCCATTATTGGTATCTATGCACATGATTAAGAAGAAATTCATGAACAGTCCACAGTCAATGGAGAAAAGACAAGATTTGATTGTTTGGATCTTCTGATTTGAGGGATTTGTTGGGCATGGTCCATACAAGATTGGGGCCATTGGATTAATGGCTTGGATAAACCAGGTTCTTCATGTACAAACTCGGTGCGCAGCAGGTAAGTTCACTGTTTGTTAAAAATAGTAAACTTGGCCTCATTTTTCAGATATCTACACTCTTAAACCTTTTTTTTTTTTTTTGCCTCTCATCACGATTTTCATTTGCCTATATTCAAATTTTAGTGTCTTTCCTTTCAAAGTTTTAAAACATCAACAATTTTTTCTGAGAATCAACAAATATTTTATTAAAAAAAGAAGCTCACCAAGCTGGCGAAAGGCTACAGCCTGAGGAAACTATCAAAAAAAAAAAAAAAGGATTGTGCAATCCTTCAAGCAGGATGCTTAACCCAATACATCAACTTTTATTTTCCTTATTACATCCCCAACCGACCCTTGAAGATTTTGGAAGCACTGACTATTCCTCCCCTTCAGATTTCCCAGAGAGCTGCCATGAAAGCTAGCATCCAAATCCTTCTATCTTGCTTGCCAACCTTCCCACCATGCCAAGATAGGGTTGAGCTGGATGATGGGTTGGCAGTCATTGCTTAGGCGGTGCCTCTGAGCATTTTCTAATAAAATCAACTGCACATAATCTACCATTTGGGTCTCCTTAAGGCTTAAATCAGTAATCGTTCCACGTTTTAGCTGAGCTGGTCTGTCTTGTGTTTATGGCAGCTTGGGAAATGGGAACCACACAAAGGCATGCTCCCATCTTCCCACTTTTTATTTTCCAAGAAGCCAATGAGTTCACTATTCATTCCAAGCATGGAACTTCCCTGTTTGGGACTCAGTTTGTAGTTGTGGGGCCCATGGTTGGTCTATCCAAGCCATTGATCTGATTAGGCCCATCATGGATGGACCATTCCCCCCAAATCTCCCAGTTTGGAAGATCCCCCTAACTTGTTCATGTTGATCAATGATACATCCTTCTTACCCCCACCCAACCCCACTGGCTCAGGAGAACAAATACAAACTGACCACCTGAAGCAGAGGTGCCATCCCCTTCAAGATGCATAGGCATCGGTTGTATCCCTATTCTCTCTTATTCTCTCCTGGATGTAAATGGGCGACAGTTCAGGCACCTGAAGCCGAGGTGCCATCCCTTTCTTCGAGATGCAAAGGTACCGGGTGTATCCCTATTCTCTCTTATTATCTCCTGGATGTAAATGAGTGACAGTTCAGGCACCAAGTGAGAGTAGGTAGTTCTTTTTAACCATTTATTTGCATGCCAATAACAGGAAGGTTATAGTTGACCAATTGAGAGAATATTCTGGGAATGGTCCATTCATGACGGGGGTGGTAAGATCAATGACTTGTATAGACCAACCATGGGCCCCACATCTACAAAGTTCCAAATGAGAAGTTCCATGTTCGGAACGAATAGGCAACAAATTGCATTTGCTGCAGTGAATTCGGAAACTTCAAAATGGGTCCTTGATCAGCAAGCTGTTCTCTAGGATAACCCATCAAATCATGGTTGATTTCTCAAGATAGCCAGCCATTGTTGTGAAGCTGCCATCTTAACAATTTCAAAGCTTCTTTTTTATTTGATATTATTCTTTCTGGGTTTTGAATGTCTTGTTCTGTTTTATCTAGGTCAATGCAGAAGTAGAGCTCAAAGCTGAAATTCTTCTCACGAAAGCACTACGAGAGAAGTTGTGTTTTAAAGAGATGGAACTTGAGCAATTACAGGCTGAGCTGGCAACATCAATAAGGGGTCTTGACATCCTAAGATGCGAACTTCAAAGTGCACATGATACGGTTTCCTGTCTGACCCACAAGATGAAGGATCTCGAACTTCAGGTGAGCAGTTAGTTGTTCTCGTGACATATCTTCAAAACGGCATTTCCCATCATGTCACATACTAATATGTGCATGCTGGATATCTAACGTGAACACACAGATGCATATGCATCTGCATATCATTTTTATTTTTTATTTTTAGTTCTGGTAAGCCTATACATGTGGACATCTCAGCTAATGCACACCACCACATATGCCTGCTTGGCGGACCGGCGAAATAGAAATATCCAAGCCATCCATCAGGTGGATCTCACCATGTATATGTTACTTCCTAAAGGTAAAGGTGGTCCATTCATTAGGTGAGCCATGCCATTAGAAGTTTCATGGGTTAGAAAGCGTTGGCTGAAATTTTCACAACTGTGCATTTGTTCAGTTAATTGTGGTCCATCAGACTAGTTGACCGACCTGATTCTTGGCATGGGAGATCTACATAGAGTCACATTTCTGATGGATGGCTTGGTGGATATAGCACCTGTTTGCCATGCTGGTATATGTGGTGTTGTGTGCATTAGCTGACTTATACTCGCTTGTGGTCTTAACAAAACTCCATTTTTAAATTTTTTTTTATTAATGGTAGATAAGATGGGATTGAATACAAAACCTTTAATGTCGCAGCACTGATAAAACATAACCAGCCAAGTGGTCAAAGGGTTCAACCCTAAGTTTCTGCATACATATAATCTCTGTATGTATGTAATACCTTTTTAATTGTATTGCCTTGTGGTCTTAGCAAAGCTCCATTTTTTATTTTTTATTTTAAATTATTTAAATTTTATGGTAGATAAGTTGGGATTGAATCCAAAACCTAATGTCGCAGTAATGATAAAATATAACCGTCTAAGTGGTCAAAGGGTTCAACCCTAAGGGGTCATTTGGCACCATGGATTTGGGGGGATTTCAAATCCCCCGTGTTGTTTTGCAGTATAAAGTAACTGGGGGTTTGAAATCCAGGGGGTTTGAAATCCATGGTGAGAGCATTACACCTAAAATCCTTTCAATAGTTGCAAGTGTACCATGTGTGTCACCATACTATTATCCTATTGGGCACATGGCCCACTAATGATATTCAAAAACAATTAAATTATCAATTGCATCACTATAATTACTTTAATATTGATGATTGGTACCGTCCAAACATTTTCCATGTAAATCAATGGCTAAAAATCATTGGTTGGTCACTCGGACATGATCTTGTGCTTATGGCCCATCCGAGACTTGGAATTTCATTATTTTCGGGCAAAGCATATATTTTAGCGTGCTTATTATAACCATTGTGTCAAACATTACATACGTCACTAATTAGAGATATTAAAGTTGATTTAGTAATTAAATTCAAACCCCTGTAAATATACCATGCATAGCTACTTTTGGATTAAAGTTGATTCCCAATCCAGGGTGCCAAACACAATAGGAGGATTTCAGATCCAGGGGGTTTCAAATACAGGGGGTTCCGAATCCAGAGGTTCCAAATCCACTCTCCCAAACAGGCCCTAAGTTTCTGCATATGTAATAATCTCTGTATGTAATGCTTTTTTAATTGTTTTGCAAATTTATGTCATGTATCCCATGTATATGTTACTGACTAAGATTCACAGATTTATACACTTTTGTGAGTGTATAAAATGGAACCTCTACTTGTGTACTAATTAGAGATATTAAAGTTGATTTAGTAATTAAATTCAAACCCCTGTAAATATACCATGCATAGCTACTTTTGGATTAAAGTTGATTCCCAATCCAGGGTGCCAAACACAATAGGAGGATTTCAGATCCAGGGGGTTTCAAATACAGGGGGTTCCGAATCCAGAGGTTCCAAATCCACTCTCCCAAACAGGCCCTAAGTTTCTGCATATGTAATAATCTCTGTATGTAATGCTTTTTTAATTGTTTTGCAAATTTATGTCATGTATCCCATGTATATGTTACTGACTAAGATTCACAGATTTATACACTTTTGTGAGTGTATAAAGTGGAACCTCTACTTGTGTGCTTGTATTAGCAAATGCAATTCTACCTGTATTGTATCTGTTTTCTAATGTATTGCATCTGTTTTTTAATGTATGCATGCACGTAGGTTGTACTGCTAGGTGATGTATTCTATGATGTTACAACTATACCTTTTGCAGTGTTGCTACTTTTACGTGTGATTTATGAAATGTTACCCATACATGAATGTGCCGGCAGTGCAATTTTTACAAGGGGTGCGCACCAGTGTAACCAGTACCACCATAAGCTTACAGGTAGATGTGGGGTCCATGTGATGTATTTACACCATCCAACCCTTCTATCAGATGTGTTGCCTTGGATAACCCCTAGAACCCAAAACTCAGCTTGATCCGAAACTAAGGTGTAGTGTAGAAAAGGGAACTAGCTGTGAGGGAACGTCCACCCTTGAATTTCACAAGGGCCTACCTGAATTGCAAACCATCCTGAATATTGTCCTGATCAATCATCCAGATTTAACAAAAGGTATGAATGGCCTTTATCATATGTACACAACGTGATGCTTCCCCATGCTAATAAGCATTGGGAGTTCCTCCTCAATATTTTCCCTGTGATATGGTCCATTGTTCTCTGGATTGGGCTTAATGTTTAGGCTCTGGGGGTTTTCTGATGTGACACATCTTATGGACGGGTTGGATTCCTTGAAGACATCACTTGGTCTCACATCTGCCATGTACCACTGTAAGCTTTACAGTAGTACCTGTACCACTGGAGTGCGTGCCTTTTTCACAATTTGTATTCATCTTTCTTTTATGTATTCATGCATGTAGGATGTATTACATGTATGCATCTGTTATGTGTGTAAGAACTTTTAATCATGGGGATCTTTGGAGCACCATCTATCCACAGAGAGGCCTATCAGATCAACGCTGGATTGCTAAATCATGTGCGTCATTCTTATGAATTCAAGAGTTTATTTTTTAGTCTGGAGTGGGCCCCCTTTTCACAATGTGTATTCATCTTTCTTTGTATGTATTCATGCATGTGGGATGTATTACATGTGTCCATCTGTTATGTGTCTAAGAGCTTTTAATCATGGGGATCTTTGGAGCACCATCCATCCACAGTGAGGTCTATCAGATCAACACTGGATTGCTAAATCATGGGCCTCATTCTTATGAATTCAAGAGCTTATTTTTTAGTCCGGAGTGCGCCCCTTTTCACAATGTATATTCATCTTTCTTTGTATGTATTCATGCATGTAGGATGTATTACATGTATGCATCTATTATTTGTCTAAGAACTTTTAATCATGGGGATCTTTGGAGCACCATCCATCCACAGGGAGGCCTATCAGATCAACGCTGGATTGCCAAATCATGGACGCAGATTTCCTGCAAAAGCCTTTCATGGGAAGTTCTTGCGCTGGGATCCTAGGCGGGGCCCACCATGATGTTTGTGAGAAATCCCCCATCCATTCATTTTGAGAGATCATTTTAGGACATTCAACAAAAAATGAGCTATATCCAAGACTCAAGTGGGCTGCACGAGAGGGAAAACTTGAGAATGAAATGCTCACCGTTGAAACCTTCCTGGGCTCCACCTTGATGTTTATATGACATCCAAACCATTTATAAGGTCACTACCACTGGGATGAACTGATAAAACAAAAAACTTAGCCTGATACAAAACTTTTGAGGCCATACGAATGTTTCAATGGTGGTTGTTCAATCCCCACTGTTTCCTCTTGTGTGGCCATATGAGTCTTGGATCCAGTTCATTTTGGTCTAACATCCTAAAATGAGCTCCTCAAATAGATGGACAGGGTTGATTTCTTAGGAACATCATGACAGGCCCCACCTTAGTTCCCAGCACAAGAACTTCCTGCGAAAGGCTTTGGCAGGAAATCCATGTCCCCAATTCATGGGCCTCATTCTTATGAAATCAAGAACTTATTTTTTAGTCTGGGGGTGAGGATCACTTAGTTCCTCCTAACATATAATCTTCATAAATTCATTTTTTTTTTAAAAATTTTTTTAAAAAGCCGAGTGTTGATTATTGGTGGTTAGAAAACCATTCATCATTTTTAAACATATTTTTGATAGAAATGATGTTATTTTCCTCTATTTATTACATTTTTAATTATTGGAATGTGATTAATGATAAACAGGCATTGAGGAAAGATGAGAATGTAAACCAGCTGCAAAGCGATTTGCAAGAGTGCATGAAGGAGCTGACAATCACAAGAAGTATATTGCCAAAGGTATCTGCAGAGAGGGATCTGATGTGGGAGGAAGTGAAGCAGTATAGTGAGAAGAACATGTTACTGAATTGCGAACTGATTTCTTTGAAGAAGAAAATTGAAGCCCTCGATGAAGATATACTTCTCAAGGAGGGTCAGATCACTATTTTGAAGGACAGCCTTGGCAGCAAACCTTTCGATCTCCTCTACAGTCCTACTACGACAATGAAAGAACTTTCTCTGGAGTGAATTTCAAAAGAAATTTAAGCTGATTTTTTTATTTTATTTTTTTCGTTCGAGAATTTTGAGATCTCTAGTCTCTTTCGAGAACATCAGGATTGTAAGGGTCGCCTGTCAGGTAAAATGACGAGCTGTCTAATACCTGAGCTTGTGATTAACATTGTTCATATCTCATTTCCACATGATTTTTTTTTCTTCCTTTTCTTTTATTCTTTTGGGTGGAGGTCAAATTGTAAATTGTGTCATTAATCTTTGGTAATAAACCAAGGTTATGATTCTGGTTTGGCATACTGTTTGGGAGGTTTCATTTCTTGGAGTGGGGCTTTATTGTAGCCCAAGGCTTACCTGAACAATGCGTTCTTTTTTCTCATTGGAATTGTGATATTTTTTTTTTTCTTAAAGATTGATTTTAGTCTCATTTGGATGGGTGTCATAATGTAGAAATTTTATGGTGGTTTTCTTGGATTTTAGATGAAATTTGAAGGTGTTGAAGGGAAGTTCTTCCTGTTGGTTTTTAAAACTTGGACTGGTATCTGTAAGGTGCTTGAGAATCTTGAATTAAGCCCTGTTTGTTTAGAAACTCATATCTTCCATGATTCCAACCAGTATGATACCTTGATTGAACAGTGAAATGATACAGTAGAGCATGGAGTACAGGGGAGATCATCGATCAGAGTACTCGCGTGGAGTTGTAAGGACAAAAAATTCGAGTGATTTAGACTCAACCTGCCCCTCTATGATTGGATCTGATACTGCATGCTTTATTGTATCATTTCTTGATTGAATCTTAGCTTTTCCAAAATGTGCCTGCTTTTCTCAGCATACATGACTATCTGTAAATGGATTCAAAGGGATCCAATGCTAACGGTAGGGTTGTCAATGGACCTGTACTCGGGCCTGACAAAATTAAAAAAATTGAGAAGGCAGGCTACGGCTGACATGAACAGTTCAAGATTTGGGTGAAGCCAACCCAAGGCAGGCCCTGCCCGTTGACAGTCCTAGCTAACAGTCGGCCTTTGGAATCTCTCTGATGTCATGTGCTTGAAATAAGATATGTCAGGACTATAGACGTGAGATTTATGTCTCTCTCAATGACCCAAACTATGTATGTGATATGGCTCCCCTTGGATGGGGAAGCCGGTGAAAACTCTCATAGTGAATATTTCGATCCTTACAGGATACAAGTTATGGTGACCGTTATTGTTCTGAGCAAAATAACCAAATTATCAAAGGGTTGAAACAACAAGATTGAGGGATGTTATGCATTTTCTTCCCTTTGGATCGTTGGAAGGTGACTCAGATTCAACAGCTAGAGTCTGGATGCATTATGGGAGGCTTCCAAGCCAATAGATAGTCCAATTACACTACAAAGGATGCAACATACTAAATAACTAGTCAGTACATGTATATGTGGGATGTGTTATATATAATTTAACAATTAATCATATAAGCATAATTAACAAAGTGCTCAAAAGACAATTCTAAACACCAACATGTGTAATGGTTCAATTACCCTACTCCATTTCCGGCGGACTCATTCAACCTATGAGTGTACCGGATTTCATTATCGAAAGTTTTAAATCAGGTTTTAAATCAAGATTTCATTACGCATTCAACCTACAATCATGATACCAATGCATTGCCTATGTTTCAGGTCAAAGATCAAATACCTTACATGCGATGCTCCTCTGAGGTAATCACGATGATGGGAGGTTGAGTGAATCTCCTATAACTAATGTGACGCCTCGGTCCCTGCTCCAATGTGGGCGGGCGTGAAGTGGGCGGGGCTAGGTGCCTGAGCGAGCTATTATTGCAGGTGACTATGGACGGAACTCTATCCCACATTGCTTGGACAGTCGTTCGAAGTCCTAGCTATATGTGGAAGCTCTCCCTTAATTGTTGTGACGTGTTCCTGTGGGAGCAAAACCACCGCTGTGCACTTTATTTGCAGTTGGGTTGGACAATATCATGGACGGGTAAGTGCTGATGTGGGCAGGGCCGAGCAAGCCTAGGCGAGCTACTAGTATCCTTACCCCAAGTGTCTCGTTTTAGAGCCATTCAGGGGAGATCCCAAAGCGGACAATATCACAACAGTGAGGCGGATTGTCTCAACTAATGAGAATATTGTAATCCTAGAGGATTCATCTAGATGGGTGTTCTATAAGGTTTATATAAAAAATTAACTATTGGTTCAAGTCTAATCTCTATAACAAGGTGGGGATCAAGTTCATCTTTTTCATTGAGGTTGAAATCCTCTTTTAGGTGATGAATCACATGGAAGATAATTTAGATCTTATGAATTTAGAGACTTAAGATGAGGGATACGATTATGGAATCACCTAAGCTTCTATTGCACAAAAAAAACCCATCAAATTGCCCCAAAACTGAATGTTTTATATAAAGGAGTCAAGTTCCAACGATCATAAAATGGGCAGAAATGGCTAGTCTTCAGTCACACTGAATTAGACAGGAAAGCCGTTGGACAGACCTGGGCACTTTTGGTCATACTAGATGTGGTCTTCGGTCGCACTGAATATGGTCTTCGATACGACCGAATGTGGCATTTGGTTACAGGCGAATTACCTGAAATTCTTCCACAGCACGTTGTCTTATTTTAATTTATTTTGATTAGACCGAAGGTGGGTTCGGTGGGAATGAAGGTTATTGAAATTGTGCACATTTTTAGCAACTCATGACCTCTAAAGCTAATCTAAAGATGATCAATTAAGGCTTATATGGCTTAAGAGATGATCAAGAAAATGTTTACCTATTAGGTTTAAGATCATCTAGATGTTTAGGTTATTTTGGATTAAGGTTTAAGGTCTCCAAGGCACCTCATATACCAGTTCTTTGCTTCTTGATGCTCTACCTCTACTTGTGTCTTCAACTTCCAAGGGTTCACCGACTGCATGACATAGGGACTCACGTGATTGACAAATAAGATGCACAAATCAATGCATTAATAAAGCGTTGTATCTACCTCATTTTTGGGCTTATACCTTGACATGATGATAGAAAAGGGATAGATGACATGGATAAACAGATACATCATAGTGGGACCCCACACAGATCTGGCTGGACACAATCTACTTCCTCAATCACTACAATTTCTCATAGTGTGGTCCACTTGACATTTGGATTTGCCTCATTTTTGGGCTCCTTCCCTAATATGAGCTCTTAAAATGGATGGACGGAGAGGATAAAGCAAATACATTATGGTGGGGCTCATAGAGCTTTTTTTGCACCTACCTATACCGTTGTAGGTACTGGCATTGTCACTACCAAATCTGAGTTTGAACGCCCTCACTCACATAGACGCAGGAGATGACCCTCACCCATCCTTGGGCTGGACTCTTTGTATGTTTTTATGGCGCTTAATCATGTTTGAATTAAGTATAGGGTTGGCTCAAATACAAAGATGTTCTTTTTTTACTTGGAGTCACCAATAGCTAAAATATGTATTCAAAATCTACGGTAGGCTATAAATGATAGAATTGCCTATAAGTCAAGCAATCACTAGATTTCTCAACTTGAGTGACTCTTATGATTGGTCTGCACCATAGATTCTAAGTAAGAGCATCGGTTACAGAAAAGAAATGGGTTAGTGTTAGTGTATTGATTTGTGCATATTGTTTATTAATCACGTGAGTCCATATGTCATGTAGTTGTTTGAGTCTTTAGAAGCTGAAAACCGAAGACCTAAGTAGTCATGAAGCATCAATGAGTAAAGAACAGGTAAATGATGTGCCTTGGTGATCCTAACCCTTAAACCCAAAACAATATTAGCCTTTGGATGATCTTGTTTTTATAGGTAAACCTTGGTAGATCATCACATAGATTTAGGAGCTAAATTGGAACATGATAATTACAGCTAAAAAAAGTAAGTATTAGGTTGCCGTAAAATCATGTCTAAAATAATAATTTTTAAGTGAATCTCAATCCCATCGATAAGTGGTCAATAGGACTTGACGGAATCCAAGTCCCACTTACCCGGTAAACAGCTAATCCCCTCCCAGTGTGTGGCACAGCACGCAATACATATCTGTCTACACCACTGCAACGTGGCATATCTTACCATGCTAATGCTAAACTAGCCGAAGAATCTTTATAGATGCGTTGGTGAGGTTGATATTTGTGTCTGATCAAAGTGAATAAAATAAGAAATTGAAATTAAAAGCCAACCTCTACACCCCATGTGTTTCGAATCAGGAGGTTTCGTTAATCCTACACACGTGTGTATCTGTATCCGCTTATGTAGCTTGGCACGTGTGAGGATTATCCATGCTGTCCGATAGATGGGGTACGTTGTGCAGATGACCTAACCCTAAAACAAGGTTGATCTACTCATCAATTTGAGCCACAGTATAAAGCAACGGACGGATGACAAGAAGTTGGACAGTGGTCCATGTTCAACACACACGTGTGGCCCACCTCAAGAATAGACTAGTTCGATTGTAATCTAGGAGGTGGGCTCCACCTGTTGGACGGCTTGGATAATCCACGATGTGGCAGGTTGGCATGTGTCAGGCCGTTTGGATTGGAGTGTGATAAAGGAAGTGGGATTCGCAAATCTGTTGAATAAGAGTACCGTGAAAAGCTCCAAAACGACAATCCGAACGCTCCAAACGCTCCAACTAATACAAATTTCGTGAAGCTAAAAAAATATTAAATAATTAAAGGGCTAGAATGCTAAAAAAGGTGGTGATTATTCAACCGTACACATGGCACTGTGGTAAGATAATACAGGGAAGGGATTGCCTGTGGCACCCGCCACTGGGATATCCCTGTGGCACGATGTGGCCCAAGCTCTGTGGGGTTCACTTTGATGTATACATTTTATCCACACTGTTCATCTACTTTGTCAGCTCATTTTAGGACGTGAGCAAAAGAATAAAACAGATCCAGAGCTCACGCAGACCACACCACAAAAAATAGTTGAAAGTGAATGGCCACCGTTGGAAACTTGTAAAGGGCTATAGAAGTTTTGGATCAACCGTATGTTTGTTTTCCCTTTATTCAGGTCTGTGTACCCTTATCAATGGGCTGGATGGCAAATAAAACATAAAGGTGGGCCTTGAGAAGTTTTTAGCGGTGGGTGTTTTATCCATGATGTGGTTGGCTTGAGCTTTGGATCTGCATCATATATTTGTGCTTCACTGTAAAATAATGAGCGGGTTAAAATAGATGGATAGCGAGGATAAAATATATAGACAACGGGGTCCGACTCTGCTGTGGTGGTAGACTTTTAGGAGTTTCAACAACAGGTCAAGGGTTCGAGTACCATAGGTGGTGAAATTCCACTACGCGTAAGTGTGTGGAACAAGGGTGCGTGGGTAAAAAATAAAAATAAAAATAAAACATGGGCTCCATGGAGCTTGGGCTGCGTTGTACCACCTTTTGTAATAGTGGCGGTATAAAATGCTGAGAACGGAGCATAAGCCAGAATTTTTAATGCTAAAGTAAAGTATCGTGGATGGTACACATCTGTACAGATAGTGCCCCCACTTTTTATGGTTTACAATGCATTATTTATATTGATACTATTTGTTTGTGAAATTCAATCATATAGTGGGCTACACATGCTAACAAGCATGTATTTAGTGTTTATATGTGATTAGAAAGTGTGCGTGTGTCATGGTGCCCTCATGCTAAGATGGATCGATTAAGACCAGCCTGTAGAATAAAATAAAATGGAAGACAAATTCCTGATCTGTGTGTAAGAACAAATAATCTAAGCAGATGGTCACTAGAATGAACTGACCATATAACCCATAACTGTTATTAACACTTGGAGCAGTAGATCATACATTCAGCTCCAGGACCGTCAGGACAATAGGTGTAAACCAGCTTGCTTTGTCAAAACTACTTAATAGTTAGTTTCTCTGCTGGGACCAGCAAGCACATCTCAATGGATGGTGAAGAGCCCTGCCACTCAATTACCATGGAAAGATAAGACCTGCAGCTCAAAGCCTCAAGTAATCCCGGCACCCTAACTCGCAAACGTGCCTAACCTGTGCTGACCCTAACTTGGCCCCATATCAGTTGAAAAAATCATAGGCAAATTCCTGCCGGTCAAAATGTAGAGAAGAACCAAAACAGAATGGTTCTGCCTACTCAAAACTCAGAGGGGGTGGTATGCCTAATTTTATCCACTAAGGAGTCATTAGTTTAGTACTATCGAGGTGAGGCCTTCATTCTCCACTCGAAACCCTTTCGGTCACTCGTATTAGGGCATTCCAATCGCTTCTCATACTACTCTCTCACCCTTGATTGGAAAGGAGATGGATCAATTTCACTGCCATCTCCAACACCGATATGCTGAATGGCGCGCTAACAATGAAATGGTTATATCATTGTTAATAAACTCTATGGAGCCAAACATCCCTTCGCTCGAGTCTCATGATTCTGAACTCGATGCAATCAGAAGGTTTGATCTTCCAAGTAAGAACTTGGTTAATCAGAGTCCAACAATGGAAGGTTGTGGATTATTATACTATTCCTACGGTATTGTTGCATTAATTAGTATTATAGACAGTAGCGATATATGCTAAGAGTAAAGTTAGGTTAGGCTATGCTAAGATAAATGTAAAGGTAGAGGTAAAGAGTAAAAATATATTGTGTGAGGCTTGGAGCATTTCATCATGTTCTCCTTTTATACCTTCTATGTGTGCAAAACCCTCGATGAGTTTCCTTATTGGTTGATCCTTTGCAGCCTTAGGATTTTATGTCATCTTCTCATAGGATCTCTGTAAATATAAAACATTTCAGATCTCCACTTTTATGAAGATTGATGCTTCGATCTAAAATTGTTTTCAGGATACTATTGAATCTAAATTTGACTCGATCAAAGCCATCTCTACCCTTCACCTATTGTGACCTTGAATATTTGTGGAACTGGTGGGACTGTATCCAACAGGTCCTGATCAGGCCCTAATATATTAGTTCCTATTCACTCAAATATTGGCCTGATTGTTGGATCTTCGTAATCTTTGTAATTGCTTGGAGAGTTCTGAATATCTCTAGGAAGATTTCCAATTTCTAAAAGATTGTAAGAGGCAGCCTTACCGAGCATATCTAGATCTGTAATAGGAACCTTATCTCAGTGGGTCTTTTATAAATGTGCCGCATATGTTTCTTTGGTCATGTGCACTACGGCTACATGTCGTTCATCGCTTCATTTCTCTAAAGGAATGCATACGGTTCCATGCCATTATATTAATGACGGGAGACATATTGCCAAAGAAAAAGTGGTAAAAAAATATCTTCAGGCGCAAGTATAATTCTGACAGTATCAAATGTGTAGTGCCGACACATGGCGGCATCTTATTGGACCATATAAGTGTGTTAAAAATGGGTGTAAACACTATTACTTGGTTAATTAATTGATAGACAATGGCCAAATCAGGTTAAAAAATAATCAACAATCAGAATTCAGAAAACAAAGTTTCATAAATCAGAAATTAAAATAATTCCAATTAGTATTTTATTCAAGTTTATAACCAATGCACAACACGTTACATCTGATGGTTTAATTTGAGCAATCGAATGGTTAGGATTGCGTGATCATCATGATTATAAAGATATCCACAAGGAGGATGAATCGCAATCATTTTCAAGATTTTGGTCAACCATCATAGGAATCTAGCCGTTCGATTAAATCATGTAACTTCATTCTGATTGGGTTTCATTTGTTACTTGCTACAAAGGTGTTGTGGGCTACACATAAACAAATGGGGAAATCTCGTAGTTCACAATCTCCTTAGTCATACAAAGGTCAGAAAAACTAGTATAAGAAAACAACATATTTTAGGGAAATCTCCCTTGGTCCATGTAAACAAATGGGAAAACCCCACACTCCACAGTCCAGTGGTGAGTTTGGGCAAGTGGGGTTTTCTTATAAAAAGACCCCAAGTAGCTGAAATCCATGTTCTACATTCTGCCCATCTTTGAATGCTGTAAAATAAGGGCAAAAAAGACAAAAGGGCAGTTTGCGAAATATCTTATTTCAGTCAAAAGTAGAATCCAATGTGCGAATTAACGTATCACAGGCATCATTCGAAATTGGAGCATTTCATTAGTTTACGCAAAGTGATTGGGAAAGTATCCAATGCTATGTGGGGCTGAAAGTTGGGCGGGATCAACCCGATGGACCCGAGATTGGGTTGGGCTCGGGCAGGATGTATCGTGTCCGGTCTCGGGCTTGGGCTATACAAACACCAACCCAATAAAACTTGGGTCAGGCCTGGGTTGCCCGATCCAACCCGAACCTGAACCCAATCGATATATAAGTTATAAATTATAACTGAGTGTGGATCGTCTGTGTTGAAGGCATAGGAAATTCCATTGCCATCGGGTCTCATTGATCCATGTCATTTCCGATGACTCAAGCTAACAAGATACGCTGGATTTCTCTCTCCCAAATAGATTGCATGCAACACAACATGACTTTTAATGGAGTAGTTGCCCTATATTTTAGCTTGTTTATTTAAAAAAAGGAAGTTCTTTACAATAAATAACTACATGTATAATTAATAAAATCATTGATAAAAAAAATAAGACTTGTATTGAAATATAATAGACTAATGTAACAACGAAAATATTAGCATGTATCCACCTGACTGAGCCCGCTTGGGTTGAGAATTCCTAACCCGAGGTTGGGTTGGGTTGGGTTGGGTTAGGGTTGGGTTGGGTTGGGTCGGGTTGAGGTATAGGAACCGGCTTTCAGCCCTATTGCTATGTAGGTTGGGAAGTTGATTGTGTGGTGTGCCACACACCACCCACCTCAGTGGTGTGTTGATGTCACCAAATGTACGAGCCGAAAAATGATGCAGATCTAAAGCTCAAATGGACCACACCACAGAAAGTAGTGGAGACAATGATGCCCGACGTTGAAACCTTCCTAGGTCCCATCATGATGTTTATTTTCCATCCAACTTGTTCATAAGATTACACAGATTTGGATGAAGGGAAAAAAACAAATATCAGCTTGATCCAAAACTTTTGTAGCCCTTGAGAAGCTTTTAATGGTTGACGTTTAATCCCCACTGCTTCTTGTGGTGTGGTCCACTTGAGCTTTTATCTATTTCATTTTTGGGCTCATTCTCACCAAATGGATGGACAATTTGGATATGATAAGGACATCATGGCGGGGGCCACAAAACTCGGTGACGCCAACACACCACTAAGGTTGGCACACCACACAATTCATTTCTAAATGCGAATGGGGCAAATCAGATCAGGCTAAGGGTTAAATGATGCAGAGATGAACGTGATGAGGTCGAGCACCGTCTCCCTCAAGAGGATAACTGTTCTGAATCCACGGAACTTCTCTGGACTCCTCATAGAGGCTTCTCAAATCCACAAGAAAGACCAAGTAAAATAGAAAATAAATTCTATAAAATTCGAAATTGATTAATGAATGAAATAAACAAAGTTCACAACCCTTTAAATAGGGATACCAAGCAATGGGAGAGAAATCAGAAGCAAACTACGACTAAAACTCCTAGAATTCACAACTTACTATTTATAGACGGTCGTGATGTCTACTAGTACGCAAGGTTTTCGGCCAAAAATAATAAGTATCCTATTTGACTTCACGAAGCTGTTCTCCTAACTTTTCTAAGCTCCTTTTGCGTTGGGCGCAACTCCTAAAGCCCAATGGATGAAGAGTTATAATCAAAGTAAAACTTACTATTTATAGTAAAAACGGAATTAAAATAAGGAAGCGACCGTCAATCCAGGGGTATTTCATAAATCTGGCTTGCATAACCCAGTGTAGCAGAGTTGTTTGGCTAAAGTAGCTCGTTCTAACCCAAAATCATATCTTTTATGCCCGATATCTCTTTTCGGATTGTGAGATACGCTTGATCTAAGGTCCGACGATCTGGATCACTTCTGTCATTGACCGGGCCTTTTCTGATCCATCTTGGCCATGAAACTGTCTGCGACCCGCTCTACATCATTAACCTAAACCCAACTCAACCTTAAGATGACTCAATCCAATTCAAGATATTCAACTCAGGCCTAGCCATAGTACTAAATGCTCAACCCTAATACAATTTAGATTTAAATTAATGCCTACTATTATGCACAACTGTCACACGTTAGGTGTGGAAGCAACCTTAAAATGAATCAAACATGCAATAGAGGAATGAAATTTCAAGAAAACACAGAGAACACAATAATTTTATATAGAAAAATATTTGCACAAAAACAAACCATGGCACCAAGCCACAAACGATCTACTATGAAAAGAGAATTACAAGTTATGGACAACTTACAGATTTGAAATCCTCACCTCTCAAGACGAATTTCCCTTTTCAAACTCTAGTTCTCTCTAGCATAATTTTTCTTAACCTTAATCCCACATAAACACGAATATATATAACCCAATTATAGAATTAGAAACAAATTGCCGACTTAGGCAGAAGTTGCACGCATCGTCGATCAAACTTTTGATCGATGGATTCTCAATTGAATTGACTCGATTCTTTTAATCGATCAATAATGCTCAGAAGTTTATAGAGAGAAAACTTGGTTTTTAGAATATTTTCGATTGATCTAGCCCTAATGTTCGATCAATCGAACATTTCCAAAATTGTATAGAGACCAAACTGATTAATTGAGAATTTTCTTGATCGATCGACCAGACAATTGATTAATTGAAGACCTTAAATTTTCCCTAGATTGAAGGCATCTTGATCAACAATTTACACCTTAGCTTCAATCTTGAGTCTCCACTGATCCAAGTTGCTATCCCAATCTCTAATCTTCAACATAACTTCATTATCACTTCATGTGCACACTGCATCTTCATTCATCCTTTGCCAAGCTTAGAGAAGTCGAGCAAAACCTGAACTTTTTTGTTGGAACCGCTTTTATAAGCATATCCACCAAATTTATACTAGTGTGAATCTTCTTAAGAGTTCTTGGCCAAATTGATTACATTGTTACTAGAGCTGGGCATTTCTGATCCGATCCAATGGATCCGACCCGATCCTACCCGATCCGACCTAATCCGAACCGAACCGAAGGCTTGGATCGGTGCGGTTCGAATTGGATCAGTCAAATCCGACCATTCATCGGATCGAGTTTGGATCATGGTCAATTGGGACCGATCCGAACCGAATGGATCCGATCCGATTTGGAGTGATTCAATGGTGGAAATCAATATTTTTACTTTTTCCTGTGGTATGGTCCACTTGAGCTTTGGATATGCATCAATTTTGGGTTTAATGACTAAAATGATCTGAAAAAATGAATGTACGGCGTGGATAAACCACATGCATTCACAGTGGGCCCCAACAGAGTTTAGTAAGAGACGTGTTGTGCACGTCAACCACTTGTGCACGTCAGTGACAGGTTGAGTAGCGAGACTAGCTACTGAAGTTACGTCAACAAGTTCCGTGGGCCCCACCATGATGTATGTTTTGTATCCACACCTTCCATTCATTTGGAGAGATCATTTTAGGGCAATATCCAAAGAACAAGTTAAATCCAAAGCTCCAGTGGACCCTAGCACAAAAAACAGTGGGACAGTGAAGGCCACCATTGAAAATTTGTAAGGGCCACAAAAGTTTTAGATCAAGCTGATATTTGTGTTTTCCTTATTTCATGTTTTTTTAAAAAACTTTTTAATGGGTTGGATTTCAAATAAACATTATGATGGAGCTTAGGATAGTTTCAATGGTGGAAATCACTCTCCCCATTGTTTTCTTTAGTGTGGTCCACTACAGATTTTTATTTACCTCATTCTTTGGTTCATGCCCTAAAATGATATCTAAAAATGGATGAACGGTGTGGATATAACACATACATCATAGTGGGGCCCACAGAACTTGGTGATGCCAACTCAACTTCTCAGTATCTAATCCACGTCCACAGGTCGTAGCCTGTCTCCATTTCATGCCCAGCACGTCAATAGGCTGGTTTAGATACGTGTCGTGCAAAGACAAGCAATGACAGGACTCGAGCTCCAAGTTGTACGAATGGCTCAAATGAGATCAAAGTTACATGGGCCCCACAGTTATGTATTTATTATATCTACAACGTTCATCCATATTTCGAGATCATTTGGGAGCATTATTAAAAAAAAAAAAGAGAATCATATCCAAAGATCAACTAGACCACACCATAAAGAGCAGCGAGAATAATGATTTTCACCATTAAAAATTTCGTAGGGCCCACCATAATGTTTATTTTCTGTCTAATCTGTTATTAAGGTTAAAAATACATGGATAAAGAGGAAAAACAAATTTCATATTAATCCAAAACTTCTATAATCTCCAAAAGGATTTCAATAGTAAACATTCAATCCCCACTGTTTTTTGCAATGTGGGCCAACTGATCTTTATATCTATCTTATTTTTCAGCTCAAGCCTTAAGACGAACTCTACAAATGGATGGATGGTTTGGATATAACACATGCCTCATAGTTTGACCCACAAATCTAACCTGATTCGAATCGTACTTAACCTGATCCGACTCGGTTTCCTTGATCGAGTCGGACTCGGTTTGGGTCAAGCCAACCGTGCATTGAATCGGTTCAAGCTAGGTGTCCCGGACTCGGTCTCGAATCGGATCAAGTTTGGATCAGTTCACGTAGATGTCGGTTCGGATCGAGTTGGACCCAATTTGATCCGACTCGGTCCAATGCCCGGCTCTAATTGTCGTTGTCATAATGCATAGGCACGACTTCCTTCTGAAGATCTAACTCATTCATCATACCTCTCAACCAAATCGCTACCTTGAATGCTTATATATCCACCATGTAGTCATCTTCAGTTGTGGAAAGAACAATAATAGACTAAAGCTTCGACATCCGACTGATTTCTTTACCCACTAACACAAATGAATAATTGGAAGTCGACCTTCTGTTATCCACTTTACCCGCATAATCGACATCCACATAGCCTACCAATTTCTTCTCAGATTTTCTAAATGACAAGACGAAGTTAGCATTACCTCTTATGTAATAAAGTAGCCATTTCATAACCTCTTAATGTTGCTCACTAGGGTTTGACATATATCGGCTCACAACACCATTACATGTGAAATATCTAGTCTAGTACAGACCATGACATACATAGGACTACCATAAGAGCTCGAATAAGGTACACGAGAAGTATATTGCTCTTCTTCATCAGACATGAGACATTATTTTTTAAAAAAAAGTGAAAGTGAGTAGCGTATATTGTGCTAATTGGTTTAACCTTATTAAGTTCGAACTTGACCAAGACCTTCTCAAGATACTCCTTCTGAGACAAGCATAGTCCTCTCTTTTCTCTGTTTCTATGTACATTAATGCCAAAAATCCTCTTCGCATCCCCCATTTTTTATTTCAAATGTCCTAGATAATCGAGCCTTTAGTATGTTGATTTTAGACATGCTATGACTAGCAATAAGTATATCATCAGTTAACATACGATATCAATATTATAAATTCCATATCACTTAGTGATTTGAAATAGACACAATGATCGAAATCACTTCTGATAAATCATTGGCTCAACATGAAAAAATCAAACAATTTATACCATTAGCTAGGCAACTATTTTATGCCATACAATGACCTCTTCAACTTGTAAAGCTTATTCTCTATTACCTTCACCTCGAACCCTTCAGGTGGCTTCATATAAATATGCTCTTGTAGTTCCCTGAGTACAAAAGTTATCTTCACATCCGGTTAATCCAATTCCAGATTGTATTGGTAAACCAACGACAATACAAATATGATAGATAATTGCTTCACAACTGGTGTCAATATTTTGAAATTGATGCATTCTTTATGAGCATAACTCTTCTCAACCAGTCTTGTCTTGTACCTATCTAGTTATATATATATATATAGAAGATCCACTTGCACTTAATCTCTTTTTACCCAATGGAAAGCTCCACCAACTCTTACATTTCATTCTTATAAAGAGAATCCATCTCATCATAGATCGTTGCTATCCACTTCTCAGCATCTGTGTCATTTAATGCTTCTTGGAAGGTGGACAGATCCTTCTAATCCGTAATGAGGGAAAACTAACATTTGAGTCATCCCTGTATCTCATTGATAATCTACGATTTCTTGAAGAGTTCCTTATAACAGGTAGTGCCACCACCTCTTCATGTACCTCTTCCTACGGCTCATCTTCTTCAGGTGTTTCATATTTGTCTATTTCAACATAAAAAACTGAATTCTTAGTTTCCTTGTATACATCATTTCGATACAAGGAGAGTTCATTGAATTGGTTTCACAACTAAATATGATTTTCCAAGAATCCTGGTTGTACAGTCTATACTCTTTCGCTCCATCACCATAGTTGTTCACACCCCAAGTGCAGGGTTGTAATGTAGTAATAAACTCGGTAAGACCGAGGTCGAATCCACAGGGACTGATACCTGTACGTTATCTGAAACCAAGTAGAACTAGAACTAGACTAAGATGTGATTTAAACCAAAGAGAATTTAAGAAATAATTGTGGAATAATTATCTAAAACTTTAAGAAATTCAGAGGAAGGAAACTAGGGATTCAGAGGATCCACTTGTAGAGATCAGGGAGATCTTATGCCTGCATCAAGGATTCAAACTGAACTTACTTGATCTGGTTTTCAAGAGATGAAAGGTATATGAATTAGAATGGATTCCATCATCCTACCATGCCCAGGAGACAAAGCAAATAACGGGATTAAACTAATTGCCAACCAATCGAAAGTACATGAAAGTTAGGAAGAGTACTATCATCCAACCATGCCCAGGAGACGATGGTGAACAACAGGGCCTCCTGACATCATAAACATCAAAAGAGAAAAAGAGATATTCAAAGCCATTGCAAACCCATTGTAATTTCAGTCACAACAGACCATTAAAGACTGAGTAAATATTCTTTTAATAATCAACTCAAAACCAAGTTCAGTTCATAAATTTAAATGAAAAGCAGGAAATAGTGTCTCCCATCTCGCTACAGGCTTCACCTCTTAGCCCTAGCTAAGAGGTTTAGCTCAACATGATCGGGCTGATTAAAACATAATAATAAAAAGGAAAAGAAAAAGAAAAGAAAAGAAGAAAATAACTTAGTCTTTATCTCTCACATTCCAGCCGCTGATGCAGCCAAGCCAAACTCCACGTCTTCTTCCTTTTACGTCTAGCAGTCCCACGATCCAGCAGAAAAAACACCTGCTGCTTCCCACGTGCAGCAGCAACCGACCTCAGCAGCAGCAAACCACGTTCAGCAGCAGCCTACCGCAAGCCTCCCTCTGACGTGCAGCAGCAGCCGAAACCGTTCCTCAAAACCGAGACCCGTTTTATTGCCTTACACTTTCTCTCTCTCTTTTTTTATAGCACTCTCGTCGGCACCCAATTTTCGTCCTCCATGCGGAAGTTTTTCGCATAAGAGACTGTGTTGGAGTCGGAATAGAAGAGCTTTCGCAGCAACTGAGTTCATTTGCGTAGTAAAAATGCAAAATGACTTGCGTTTGGAGTGTCTTTGCGGCGTGATATCGACCTTCCTGACAATTCTGAAATCTTGGCTAGGGTATTGGCCTCCCTGTAGACACATTAGATGGTCTGGATCACTCAAAATGTTAATGATCGTGACCCACTACCTCCCGTAAATCCCGGATTCCCCGAACGCGCGTAAGGCGTACGTAGAGGCGCTGACGTGTTCGGTGGGCCCCACAGAGATATTTTCGGAGAAATCCACCCCGTCCATTGGATTCAGGACGAAATTTCGGTCAAGAATGGGTGGTTTTGAACGTCCATTCATGAGGCCCAAAGAAGAAATCATGTCAAAATTCATTTTGAACGTTGCAGGAGTGCCTGTTTGTGGCCTCTGTATCGTGCACATGTGCACGCTTGGGTGTAAAATTTTATCAAGGGTTTATAGTATTTGAGGCCCTCTACACGATGGATGGCTTCGATCATCCAAAAAATTACACTGTGGGGCCCACTACCGTCCGCAAAACGGACGTCGTCCGTCCGTTACGCAGCGCGAAACGGCTGCTGCCATGTTTGGGAAGGAGACGCGGGTCAGCGCTGCTGACCCGCGTCTGTTGGCTCGGTGCGGCTCGAGTCTACGTGTGCTGTGCACACACACATCATCTACGGGCCCCACTGTGATGTGTTTCAACAATCTGATCCATCCATTCATTTTTCCATCTTATTTAAACCGTCGAGACCAAAGTTGAGGCAGTTCCAGATATCAGGTGGGCCCAGAATCAACGGTTTATGGGCTGATCTGTCAGTTGGGGTACTTTCATAGTGATCTGAGGGCTGAAATTTGATATGTACGGTTAATTTATGGCCCTCAGGCCATGTATGAAGTTTTGAGCCAATCAGATGGCAAGAACTATGTGATGTTGCATTTTTCACCAATTTCGGGCCTCTTTAACGTGAATGGCCTGCTTTCCTCGGATCCTTGATGCATAATTCCATCGATCTTCGTCTCCTGGAGTCTGTCCCTTGCCTTGGGTGTCATCAGAGCGTTAAATCCATGCTTTTAGTACCCTTTTCCAGTCCAAGCTCGTGAATACACCCTGCATCACAAACATGATTAAATCAGGCCGTTAAACAATACTATGTTTGTAAATCCAGGTAACAACTGGGTCTGATATGCAATATTTGACCCTCAACAATAGTCGACAAAGATACACTTTTTTATTATTTGGTCTAACTTATCTCTCTCAACTAATGGTACATGAGAGTAAGTATCATAACCAAATATCGATAATCCCGAGTAGTTAACTTTCTAACCACTCCATACTTCTTCTAAAATTTTATAATTAATCGGCATAGACATGAAACGATTCACTAAATAGAAATTCATGTTAATGGCCTCAACCCATAGCTTATTGCCTAACCCAACATTACTTAACATACTTTAGTCTCTTTTCAAAAGAGTCTGATTCATATGCTCCACCATACCATTTTTTTCTCTGGTGTATGCTTAACTATGTTATGCCTCACGATCCTTTTCTTCTTATAAAATTGACTAAATTATTTTAAAGTAAGCTCTCCATTATTATCAGTCCTTAGAACTTTTAGTTTTTGCCTTAACTATTTTTCAACCATAACCTTCCATTACTTGAAAGTGACAAACACACTGGATTTATGTTTTAAAAAATAAACCTGCACCTTTTTAAAGTATTTGTTAATGAATATTACAAAGAATAATGACCCTCCTATAGAAACAACGGGCGATGACCTTTACACATCAGAATGCATATATAGTCAAGCTGTCCTTTACTTATATGTTTCTTGGATTTAAATAATAATCTTAATTATTTACAATATATAATACTTAAATACATATAAATAAAAAAAATTTAAAAGTAAGAATTAAACCATGATTAAGTAGTACTTTCACACCACGCTCGCTCATGTGGCCTAGGCACGCATGTCACACATGTGCAGATGTGGATTCTAAAATGGTGTTGGTTATCTAACATGACAACACACTACGTGAAAGCTTATGAAGCTTAGAATTTTGGCTAAGTCCTAGAGGGAGGTAAATAAGCCTTTTTAAATTATTTATCAATTTATGCAATTATGCACTCTAAACGAAGAACACGGACAAATTAACATATAACTAATCGAGCACAATAGTCTTTGTGGGAGATAAATATCTTCTATGTGCATGTACAATCAACCAAGCACCTAGCATACAATTTGATTATGCATTCATATGAATTAAATCATTCAACTCACAAATACAAATAGAATAACATGCTCAAATCACAATCACAAACACAACAATATCTAATGGTTTAGATAATTGCCTACTCCACTCCCAACGGATATAATCTCTTCGAGTGTATAGGATTTCACAATCTCGGAGGTTTCCAATAGGTTCACCTCTAATATTTACAATGGTTTTATAGGTTCACCATAAACTTACATATACACACCCATGTTGATGGACCACGTACATACTCATGTTGGTGATGATCCTATACAAAGACCTACAGGTACTCACCCATGCTGGTGGAATACGTTTCCACCTATGTCGGTGGCTCTCATAAAGACTTAACTGGTTTTGTAAGCCTCGTATCCTAGACCGTACCATTCCATAAGCTTCCGCGGTCTTCCCGGTCGAATTTCGACAACCTGCGACCCTTAACCGGTATTTGCGCGCGACCCTGATTCTCATGCTGTCAACCCGAGTCGACTCAACCCAGGACTTGTACCTTAGCGACCGCATCGTCGCCGCGGTTCCGATGCCGCAACTCGCACGCCGAGGTGATCCCTGGTTGGGAGATGTGGGCCAGCGTTCGGTGCGAGAAAAATGTTGCGTGTGCTAATTTCGAGAGAATCTCTACAAGATGTCACATCAATCAATCAACCCATCAATCCCATCATGTCAAGTATACATCACCTTTCACCCTTTCCCAAGCAAGCCCCAAAGTTAAAAAGTTCTTACACAAGCCATACTTTTCTTACAACTTTTGCCATAAAAGTCAAAAAAGCCTCTTACACCCATCACCACCACATCCATCACTCCATCACCCATCACTCCCTTTCTCTCTCTCCCTTTACAAGTCTCTCTCTCTCATTTTCAAACTCTTCCAAAAGCAATAAAAAAATCCATACGTATGAGTCTCTCTAACTCTTCCAAGCTACAAGTGTGGCCCACCTTTCCAGCCCTAGATCTTCCATCCTAGCCGTCCATTTCTCATCTTCCTCCATCAAAGAGAAGCACAAGGAGCTAAGGAAGCCAGGGGAGCAAGAAGATCAAGCGGTGGGTGCTGATAGGGTAGTTTTAATATTTTTAAAATGGGTCAAGTGAGGCCAACCGATCAATGGTTGAGATCTCACTTTGAACCTTAAGATGTGGCCGATGGCCCACTTGGATCATCATGATCATTCCATGATGGGGCCATTCTCCATGGACCCCATCATGATATTTATTTTCCTTGCATATTTAGGGTCTTCTAGACCGTTTAATTTAGTAGAGAAGGGATCTCCATCGTTGGATTTTGATTTAATGGGCCTATGTGTAATAGGACCCACTTGATGTATGATTTAGTGCAAGGGAGGGCCCATAGTGCCGGGGTCCCTCCATCACGCGGGTCCCACTCTCTATCTCTCTCTCTCCCTCTCTATTTCTTTTTTTATATGTGTGATGATAATGAGGTTAGACGTTTGTTGGAAATCACAAATATCATCTTGTTTCCAAAGCTTATGGATGGCCCACTCATATGGGTCCCACCTTGATGTATATCTTCAATCCACGCCGTTCATTCCTTTGCTAACCTCATTTTAGGCATTGAACTGAAAAATGGTGTCAACCCGAGGTCCTGGCGGGCCATACCATATCAAATGGTGGTTTTCACCATTGAAACCTTCCCTGATTGTTTATATGCTGAAATATGCCCAATATTGGGCTTGTTTTGCTTATCTGGAGGCATGAAGGGCCATTGGACGGAGTGGATCCTCAAGAGGTGGACCCCACCTGCAAAATCCACAGAAAAACTAAAAATAAAAAAAATAACATCACAGCAGCTGCTGCTGCTGTGTCAAAAAGGCAGCAGGCGCTGCTTGCGCACCAACGTCAGGGTGGATGGGCGGGCGGACAGCACCCACGGCTCTAGCCGTGGGCCCCACCTTGATGTTTATTTGTCATCTAATCTGTTCAAATGGTGGGCCCTAAGGTCAGTGGACCACCCTCCAAATTCCAGGTCCATCCAAGACTCAAGTGGCCCATACCGTATGAAACAGTGGGATTGAACCTCTACCTTTGAAACCCTTTTTGGGTCCACAGAAGTTTTGGATCCAGGTGAAATTTATTTTCACCCTTCATCTAGGTCTACTTGACCTTATCAACGGGTTGGATGGGGTATAAACATTATGGTGGGCCCCACATGGAGCCCACAGTGATTTATGTGTTTTATTGCCACCGTCCAGGCAGACGGTGGGCTGCGGTGGAGCCCATTGTGAATATGTGTTGTATCCCCACCGTCTAGGGACGGTGGGTGTGTCCCTGTGCATGCATGTGTGGCTGTGTACGTGCGTGTATATATATATATATAATATTATATTGTATAATATTGTATGTATTATATATATAAATTATATATTATATTATATCTAATATACTGGTGGTAGGAGGCCATCTCAGTTTACTTGTGGCCCATGGTTGAGGCCTACTTTGATATTATGTAAGGCCCATGGGTTGAGGCCCATTTGTTTTATTAGGGGCCCATGGGTTAAGGCCCATTAAGATGTATTGGGGCCTATGGGTTGAGGCCCATTTGATGTACATATGGGGCCCAATTAGTGTGGCCCAGCTGATGTACATAAGACTCATGAGATTAGGCCCATTTGATGCATTCTAAGGCTCACGGGTTATGGCCCATTGCAATGCACATAAGGCCCATTGGTAAGGCCCATTGATGTGGCCCACTTGATGAATATGAGGCCCATATGATACGGCCCATTTGATGTATTGAAGGCCCAATGGGATATACTTAAGGTCCATTGTAATGTGCAATCCCAACATGATTTATGTAATGATGTTTACAACGGGCTATGCCTTGGGAGCAATGGCGGTTTGACGTCCCCATTGCAAGTATAGTGTTGGTTAAATATCCGCATTATGACTTCCCCTAGGGCCCATTGTTAGGCTCGTACGTTTTATGTGTAGGCCGTCTAGGCCCATCTTCGTTATGAACATCATCTATCCCATATAACATGTTTAGTTCCATGATTCATGATCATATGCATCATACGTATGCTTGATATGAGAAATGACTGATCATAGCATATGCCTTCGGGCCGATTGTTTAGGGGCTCCCGTACAGGGGGTGTTGCCCTACATGAGCGCACGATATGCGCAGGATTGCTGTATGACTGGATAGTGTGATTCATGCATTCGCATTGTGTGATATGGTTATTGTACGCCCCAGCGACATCAGGGCCGTAGCCTCCACAAACGTATCGTGGTTGGCAGGATTGGATACCAAAAATATTATTCTACATGGGGTGCTATAGATATCCTTGGGTGAAAGTCCCTAAACCCTTATGGTACCAAGAGGTTGCTCCAACGTCTGGACTGAGTGGGTGCATAAGCGTTGAGTGCCGATTACCAAACGGTTGTGCTTTCCACTGTGTGGTGGTCGTTTGGAAGGGGGTGCGGCCTTACCCGCCCGAGAGTAGGGGGCAATGCTAGGCTGAGTCTGACCAGCTCGAGGAATGGGTCCGCTATTGACGAGCCGAGCCCGATATTAGCAGGCGAATAATGAGGTCTTTTCCACTCACCTTATTGCGCGCGATAGGGCGGCAATCTGGCTTGGAGTGTACTAGAACTCAGTGATATTCTAGATTTTGAGCTGTATCGATATGTGGACTTAGATGAGGATTTGTATGCTTGAGTTGCATTTCGCATTGCATGGGCTTGGTATGACCGACATCATTCTTTGCACCGCATGACCTTGGTACGGCTAATGGTATTCTTGGCATTCATCAGCATGTTCCGCATTACTCTGATACTGCATAACTGCATTACCACCTTGAGCATACACTTTCACCACCCTCTAAGCTTTATATAAGCTTATGCATGACCGTTGCGTGCAGGTGATGTTGGATCACAGCAGCGCTGAGGCTTGGGCGCATGGCTGATCATTTTGGAGTTCTTATTCATCTTCATTGTATTTCCCTTTATGCTCATTGTACTTGTAAAGTTTTTGATCATAGTGGAAATGTGATGAAGTTTTTGGTTGTTGTTTGTGGGTTATGCCTTTGGTTATGCTTATTACGAATCAAACTGATGTTATAAAAAATCCTCCTCATAGCATCCCAGGATCGGAACCTGGCGAATGGGTGCTGGGAGCCGAGAATGGGGTTCTACAGAGGCTGTTGGCGCCGGATTCGGCGATCGAAAATTTTGTGAGCCCGGTTTCCGAGTTTGGGGCGTGACAGGTTTTCTATTGGTTAACCAATAACCTCGGTCCTAATCTAAGGACTTACATATACTCCTGTTGGAGGTGGTCCTACACAAGGAGCTACATGCTTATGCTAGTGTTAGTGGCTTAGGTACACACCTATATCCAATGGGGATACGACCCTATACAAGGACTTACATGAGTTTGGGTTGCAAACTTTATAATCAATCCTACATAAGAAAAGAGTATAAGGATTTTAAAATAACAACCTTGTCGGATTGAACCCCGTTGATGTGCTTGCTTAAGAGATTCTTTAATCTTGAATCGGCTTCTTAATTGTTCTCCTGATCTATGAAGTTGATCTTCTTCTACTACAAGAATCAACTACCTTGCAATCAATGTACCTATGTGAGGATGTCAACGTAATGGGATAGGAAAGTTAAATCTCATAGAACTAATGGATAGTTGTTTTTAAATTGGGAATTCACCTAGATGAACATTCTAAAGTGTTTAGAAAAATGATTTACTTATGAGTGTGATATTTAATCTCTAGAGAATGCAAGATATTATGTTTTTCATCAAATGGACCTTGAAATGTTCATTAGAGTGATTAATTATAATGAAGAATGTATGGATATCTTTGGAATAGAGCCTATGATGAATGAGAAGGATTGGGATACTCTAGGGTGTCTAAAACACCAAATTCTATCAACTTCATGAAGATCCAAGTGCTAGATTTATTGAGAAAATGTTCCAACGGAACTATAATAGCTAGATCATAGATCGATCGATCAAATTAATTCAATATTAGGTAGTAAGGTTGTTGGATATTTTTTCACACTTTCGATCGATCAAGTGATAAGCCTTTAATTGATCGAGTTCGATTGAAGGACTTTCGATTAGATCGAGAATCGATAAACAATTATTAAAATTTTGGTGGTTTGGATTTTTCATTCACAACAACTTCGAACATCTTTTAATCCTAACTAAATATGTTCTTTTAGGGTCTAACGCTTAGGTTAGATGAATTAAATGTTTACCCCTAGAGTGAAACATCTAAAGGTAAGTTGTTTTGAAACTTAAGGGATATAAGTGCTAGGTTTACAAAGGCACCTCAATTTACCTGTTATCTTCAGGCTTTGATACTTCAAGTCCTTAAGTCTTTAATCTTCAATGTCCTTTAATAAAAGATCATCCGACCTAAGACATCATAGCTTACGTTGTTGATAAACCGAGGTACTAACAGATTTTGTTACAGATGGTACAACTATATCTGATATAGTGCTCTTAATTAACCTGTAAAGGTTTTTGCTCCTCTGTGCCTTCATGACTATGAGTGCCCCCTTCAAAACTTTTAGGATGCCTTCATATCCGGTGAATTTGCATCCAAGTGTCTTAAAGAGCTCCTAGGGATATCATATTCTTCTTGAGGTTCAGAATCTGTCTCGTATCCGTTAGAGTACGCCCCACCACATCGAACATTCTTATACGAACCGATCTAATTCCAATAATCTTACAGGCATGATCGTTGCCTATAAGAACCAGGCTACCATCATACTACAGTACATGACAAACCAACTCTAATGATGGAACATGTAATACAATGCACACATATCTAAAATCCATGCATTATACAAGTGTCCAACCTTAAACACAGATAATACGTTGTAGCTACTCATCTCCTCATTGGATTCCGTTAAATTGGCCTCTTACAGTGAATTATTTGAATTATCATCGTTCTATGTTTTGAAACTTGGATAGTCCTTCATATATCCTGTCCTACCATAATTTCAATACTTTAACTTCCCTTTGCCCTTTGACTTGGACCTTGATTGCGACTTACCCATCTCTCTTCAGACGATCTCCCCCTTGAAACTAGTGGCCCTATAGAAGTACTTTTCCCACCATTATTCGTTCTCTATTGATTCAATTGGAGGACATAGATAACAATATCGACGTTCAAGTTATCCCTACCATGACATGAAGTATCCTCCAAATTCAGATAGAAATTTGGAAGTGACGTCAACAACATTATAGCTTTGTCTTTTTCATTGATATTCACTTCCACAGTTGTCTATTTATAAATTAGTTTGTTGAAAATGTTGATGGTTTCAAAAAGATCCAACCCTTCTGCCATCTTTAAAGTGTACAACTGTTTCCTTAGATATAGACGATTGGAGAGAAACTTTGTCATATAGATGCTCTCCATCCCACTCCATAGGCTTGCGGTAGTCATCTTATTAATTATATTATAAATGACATCATCGGCCAATCACAATTAAATTAAGCCAATATACATCTAAACAAGCCCTTAGAGCATGGTATGAAAAATCGACTATATTTTTACTTAGTCATAATTTTGTGATGGGTATTATTGACAAAACCCTGTTTATTAAGAAATATAATGATGATATCCTAGTTGTTCAAATTTATATTGATATATTATCTATGGATCTACTCATGTTAATTTTTTTTACTGAGTTTGCAAATCTTATGAAATTTAAATTTGAAATGAGTATGGTCAGTGAGCTAAACTATTTCCTTGAATTACAAGCCAAATAGCTTGAAGATGGGATATTCATTTCCCATGCCAAATATGCATTGAACCTTATAAAAGGTTTGGTTTTAAGAATTGTAGGAATTTTAACACTCCTATGAGTATAACTCTTAAATTATCAAAAGATGAATCAGGTAAGAGTGTTGACTCTCGACTTTATTGTAACATGATTGGTAGTCTACTTTATTTAACTACTAGCAGACTTGATATTTCTTTTAGTTTCGGCATTTGTGCTAAATATCACTCTAACCCTAAGAAATCTCATTTATCCACTTATAAACGGATAATTAGATATGTTGCAAGCTCTACTAACTTAGGCTTATGGTATTTACATGATACGTCTGTACAATTCATAGTATATACTGATATACACTAGGCAGGTAATGTAGATGATAAAAAATCTACAAGTGGTGGATGTTCCTATATTGGAAATTGCCCAGTATCATGACTAAGTAAGAAATTAAATTTTATATCTTTATCCACTGCAGAAGTTGAATACATTGTTGTAGGGAATGCTTGCACTCAACTTATGTGGATAAAATGATTGTTAGCAGAATATGGAATTACAAAAAATACGATGATTTATATTGTGATAACTCAAGTGCGATAAATATTTCAAAAAATCCAATTTAGCATTCTCGTACAAAAATATTGACATAAGATATCATTACATACAAGAATTAGTTGAAGATCAGACTATCATGTAGGAATACATTTAAACTGAGAAACAACTTGTAGATATTCTAAATAAGCTGCTTGATAGTGTTAAGTTTTCAAATTTAAAGCATAATATTGGATTATGTGTTGTTAAATAATTATTCTATTTTTTCTTTTTATTTTTGTTTTGAATTTGTTTATTTGTAAATAAGATATGCATGAAATTTTTTTTTAAAAATGATGAAAAATATAAAATTTGGGAATTTTCAGCTAGCCTGTAATTGACTGAGAAATTCGGCCAGCCTAGCATATCCTCGGGCTAGCCGAACCGCACGTGGAATCACAAAAAAGGCAAAAATCTATTTTCTCTCATTTTACACTTCATCTTCTTTGGTCCGCTGGTGCTTCATTCGACCAACTCATCATCCCAACTCTCTTTGTAAGTTAGTTTTTATCATTTTTCTTTTAGATTTAGATTGCCATTTCCTTGATTATCTAATTTCTGTGATCTTTCTTGATTTATGAAATGCTTTTTTTGGTGGGTTTCTTCCATAATCCAATCTACATTGTTCTTGCATTTTTTAAATGATTTTTCTTTGTACAATTTCGTGGAATCAAGAGCAAGATGGGCTGTACGTAAGGTACAAGTTGGTTCCTCTTCCCAATCGGCTCCTCTTGATGTGCGGACATCCTGAAAAATGTGTGGGATTTTCGCATTCACATTATTCGATTTGATCTTGTTGAACTCCTTTCCGAGGTTGGATGAGAAAATTTTTTACACTGGGGCGGGACGACTTATCAGTCCATTTTGCAAGGCATATATGCCTCTATTTTTGAAGTCTCTCTTGATGAATTATTTTTCAAAATTAAATTCTTAGAAGAGACTGTCACCATAACGCCTTCTACCATATCTACCTTAATGTAAATTGAAGTAACAGAAGATGGAATACCTATTGTGACTCTTTCAGAAAAAATTTCTAATTCTGTAAAACACTCACTTAAACAAGCGTTACATGGTTTGAATGCTAAATGAAGTTTTGATAACGCCTTACCTACGGATAAATTATTTCTCAAATATCGCATCCTACGTCGTATCTTCACTTCCAATGTATATCCCAGGGCAAGGAATAAGACTTATCTTACTCCCTTTATGTTTCTTGTTGTCCATGCTATTATCATTGATGTGCACATTTGTCTACCTTCTTTGATTTATTATGTAATAATTTAATTTAGATTGCATCTCAAGCATGGTTCGATTCCATTTGGACACCTTATGTCCTCTCTTACACTTCAATGTCATATCTAAATTCTTATGTTTGAAGCACCGAAATTCGAACTCCCGTTTAATAATGTTAATCTGAATATGATGCGGCTTGCTTTCCTTCCTGAGCAAAGAGAGAATCAGGAAGAACCTCAGGAAGCAAATATTAACATGGATGACATCTTTGATGACGTGAAAGGTTCAAAAGTGGCAACTGACTCTGACTATTACCCTTCTCAATTTGAGGAGATGTTATTTGCTTTAAAAGAGAAAGTAAATGCTCTACAAGTTTCCTAAGAATCATTAGTCCAAATTCAAAAATTAAATATGAAGTACATGAAAAAATACTTTCATTTGATAATTAATGATCCTCCGATACTTGCACCATCCTCCTTAGAGTTAGAGTGAGATATTTAATTTTATTGGATTTGTATTAACCTTTATATTGTTAGTTTGTTTGAATATTTTATTTTGCTACTCTGTTATCTACTCTGTTTCATACAATGTTTTTTGATTTATATGGTATTATGTTTTACCCTAATCTGTGATATTCTTGAATTCATTACATCTACATTCTCATTTCTTCCTTTATCAACTTGTGATGAAAAGGGGGAGAACTACGATATATTATCTTTCTGAAAAGTGTATGGAATTTTGACTTTTATAGAATACATGTCAATATGCATATATTTGAAATTATATTTGGATGGGCATAATACATGTTCTATTTTTTAAGGGAGCTACAAATGAAATACCACTGACTGTTGTGGAATACAGATGTTTGTTGAATCAGGGCGGCTTTAATCCTGTTGTTGGTTGAGATTATGAGAATTTATATGTGATATGTATGTATGTATGTTGTTGAATGTGTTGTGTATGTTATATATGTATTTTGTCATGAAATTGACAAAGGGAGAGATTGTAAGTGCTTATATATTAGCACACAAAAAGGGGGATAACTACGATGTTTGTCATGTTATATTTGTATACTTAGTACACTTCAGGTATGGGCTAAAAATCAAAATCAGTTAAAAATTCAGCCAACCTAACTTTATATTCGACTAGCCTAAACTTGAAGTTCGGCCAACCCGAGTGAAGTTCGGGTCAAATTCTAGTAATGCAATTCTCAAAATTTTGTGAGAGTTCGGCCAACCGAATGGGGTATTCGACCAAGCGAATTGAAAATTTGGCCAGTTGAATTTCACTTCGGGCCAACCGAATTTTATATAAATCTTATCTCGTGCAATCTGATAGTCGTCAAAATGAATTTGGTGAAATTCGGTTAACCGAATTTTCAAATCCTTTGGCTATAAATAGGGACATTCTCTCATCTAAATCACAATGAAAAATCACTGTAAACCTTCTGCAAGTGAGAGAGAAACTCAAGCCCTCGTCAAGCTAATTGTACAGTATTTACATATTTATTTTTTAAGCTTATTCAATTCCCTTTCTCAAGCTAATCTTAATTATATTCTAGAGAATAGTCTATACTCCAATTGAGAAGTAAGAGAATTGAATTTGTAGTAGTAGGGTTTTTCATTTTTTGAGATACTTTAAAACCATATACTCTTTCTGGTTGAGCGAATACTGCCTTTTCTACATTCAAGAAAGAAGATCTTTGCTAGCTTTAACTGCATCTGCATCTTCGAATCTACATTTGAAGATAAGTATATTATTTACTTTATTTCATTTAGGTTTCATGAGATAGCTTGTGAAAATTCCAGTGGGTCAATTTGTGATAGCCCGTGAAAATCATAAAGTGGGTTTTTGTTTATGATAACCCGTGAAAATCACAAAATAGGTTTGATTGTGATAGCTCGTGAATATCACAAGAATTGTATTAGGTTGTTAAGGTGAACCTGTGAAAACCTTATTATAGTGAAAGCCAAAATTATGAGAGTAATAATTTTAGGAGTGGAGTAGGTGTGGTTTGTTAAAGTACTGAACCACTATAACCCCTTGTGCCTTGTAATGATTGATTATTTCCTTTTGATTGTGTTTATTTATTTCATTCATTAGGGTGAATGCTGTATTTATTTTATCTTCTCTTGTTAGTTTGAAAGATTGATTTTAAAGACATTCATGAAATAGGTTGTCCTGCCAAATATTTTAGGTGAAGGTTGTCCTCAGAATTATTTGGAATCAATGTTTCAATACTTAGGTGATTGAGATTTTCTATTCCTTATATATTCCGCTTTTATTTCGATTATTTAAAATTATCCTATTCATCCCCCTCCAGGACATCAACAGCTCATCTTTTCACTTTATTAAATCATTTACTGCAGTTACATTGACTATTTTGACCAATAAATAATGTCGTAATTTTTTAGCCATGAAGTACAATGATAAACATAAATTTTACATGAGAGAATATTGTCTCTCGGTATCTAACATCATTCGACTAAGATAATAATCCACAGGCTCTTTCGATCATCGTCTTGTGCTAACAAAAAACCAACCGAATCTCCAGAGGCCGCGATATACAACTTGAGCGGTCAACCCTTTAATGGTGGCATTAATATTGGCGGCTTAGACAAATACTCTTTAATGCTATTGAAAGCTATCTGATGTTTTGCCTGCCATTTGAACTCATCTCCTTTTTAAAGCCTCAACAAAGGAGAAATACATTAATTTTTTTGACGTAATTGGAAATAAATTGCTACATAAATTTAACCTTGCCAAGAAACCTTTGTAACCCACTTTTGATTTTTGGTGGTCGAGTTTCTATTATTGTGCATGCCTTATGTTGATCGATCTTGATTCCTCTCTTGTGTACTATAAAATCTAAAAAAATTCTGGCCGATACATCAAAAGCACGTTTAAGGGGGTTCATTTTTAATTTATGAATCCTCATTCTCTCGAATGACTATTACAAATTATCAAGATGTTCACTCAAGTTGGCCAATTCGATCACTACGTCATTGATAAAAATTTCTATGAATAGGCTAATCATATAATGAAAAATGGCATTCATGGATCTTTGATAAGTAGCCCCTGCATTTTAAAGCCTGAACGACATTAGACCCTAATAAAACATACCTAAAGGACTAGGACATCTGAAGGTTTACTTTGAAACATCTTCAACTATAATGTTTATTTGATTATATCCTGAATGGTCATCCATAAAAGATACCATTTGATGTCCAATAGCTTGATCGATTAGCTAATCAGCCAAAGGCATAGAAAACTCATCCTTTAGTGTGGCTTGGTTTAAATTTCAAAAATTAATACATACTCTGAGCTTACCGTTCTTTTTAATAACGTGGACTATGTTCAAAATTCATTCGACATATTTAATGGGTTTAATGAAACCTGCTTTATTTGTTCCTTGATCTATTACATTATTTTGGCTTTCATTTGATTAGGCAACTGTTTATGTGGCCGATATCCCTCATTCATGGGTAACCTATGTTCAAGAAGATATTTGTCTAATATATGCAACTCATGATAATCTCAAGCAAAGCAATCGACAAACTCTTTAAGTTTATGAGTTAACATGTGTCTGCAAATCCAATAATCCACTAATGAAAATAGGCTTGTGATGTTTCTCAGTCCCCAAATTTGGCTCTATTAGTGGATTTTTAACTTGAGCTTGATAATCCTGTAATTTCTCTAGAGCTGGTTTGAAACATTTCATTTCAATAACATCTTCAATTTCTTGATTGGCCGGTAAAACTATGTCATCCATATCAATAAAATATTTATTGTCATGATTTCGCAAACTCTCGATCCTTGAGTTACTGCACTTTGGTTGTGAACTCGGCCTTGACCAATGATTGAACTATCATGAGATTTATTCAATCATACACCTTGAAGTCACACGAAAGAGAATTATAACCTTTGAAATCTCTTCACTTAATCAAATCATGGTAGCAATGTCCTTTACGACATTATTAGGGTTGAGTCTAACATTAATTTTAGTTGCTTTACCATTCTTATCTTGTACTTAAATCATATCTGTCCGATCTCATCTCTATAAAAATAAGCCTCAGCTACATTAAACATGACTACAAATAATTTATTTTAAGTCAAAACCAATTCTACTCTATCGTGATTTCAAAAAATTACAAATTACTGTAATGATGGTGGAATGCACGAGAACGAATGAATCCAATTTCATCTAAGTAAAGCATTATAATTTGATGAAGTATCAACTACAAAGGAAGTAGTTAGGACCTTCTTGGTTCCAACCATTAATTCGACTAGTAAAACTCCTCACGTTTGCATTATTCTTCTAGAAAAATTACTTATTTTGACTTCGGTCAGGATAAGATCATCTTAAGTCTTTCCTAGTTTAGCCATGATTTTGGCTAGAAGAATATTAACACTAACTTCATTATCGACCAGAACCTGAGTGATCGGACACCCTTCCAAGTGATCAGAAATATACAATGGCTTCAAGTGTTGGGTCATTGTAGGAGTCGGCCTTTCAATAATTATTTTCTCTGAAGGGGACCCTAGTTCGATCGTTATGGTCGATACCTTTTTGGTGTGCTCGGAATAAAAAAAAACTATATTAAATGATTGTCGAAGGGCCTAACTCTTCCATATATTCTTCTATCACGCTTAGTTGAGACGGCTTAACTTGGAAACTTAATGACATTGTCAGTACCATATTATAATCCAATGTAACTGGTGAAAATGATTAAATTGTATGAACAAATTCAAATATTGCCCCTCAGGTGTTTCTAAATTCAATTGATTATCCATTTTATGTGCAACATCATTGGTGGCTCTTCCATCCAGCTTAGTAGAGGATGATTCTAATGCTCTTGCTTTAGCAAGCAATTCTTTAATGACCTAAGAACTCTTCATCACTTAAATATTCGAACGATCCTTATATGTTCATTCCTACCTTATCTTAATTGTAATTTTTGACCGAGTTATGCCCCGCATAAAGTTCGGTCGATTCCTCCTTATCCATCCCTGCCTTATCAAGATTTTGATTTTTTACTAAATCATTGCCCATAAGAAGTTCAATCATATTGGCTGATATCTATTTTTCTCCTTTTGACTTTGATAACACCAACCCCGGTCAGGTTGGCGGGTACATCTAGGGTTAATCCCAAAAAAAGGCTAACTGCTTCCTCTTTGCTGCCAACCATTCCTAAATACTTTCTTGGTCGGGCCAAGGTTTAACCATTCTTGGCCTATGAATAGACCCAAGGTGATCGCTGACATGTTTGCCCTTTTGTGGGTAAAAAGTATTTTCTTCCTCATAGTTCTGATTGATTGATTATTTTGCTTGATATTTCAGTTAATAGAATCTCCCGTTTGATTGAGTCAGCTTAGTACATTTCTCACAAAGGTACCGATAATTTAATATTATTGCCCCTAAACGTGCTTCGATCTGTTAGACCACAGGTTTAGGCCTCACACTCCTCTTATCAGTTTGCTCCTTAGGTTGACCCATCTGCACTCTAAGATCAATATATATATATATATATATATATTTTACGGCTGAACCAGCCTTTGAGGATTAATGGTGACCATATTGATCTTTATATTGGATGGAAATAATCATTATCGATCAACATTGCTTCTTTTTATTTCTCAAAAAATTTCAGCAACCCTTTATCGATGTTATCCTGAATAACATTTCTAAAAATAATACACTTGTTAGTGGAATGCGATAGAGTCCCAAGCCATTTGCAGTAATTAATTTTCTTCATCTCTTCAACTGTCAGAAGCTAATGATTAATTGGAATTTTGATAAATTTGTCTGCTAATATAATGTCAAAGATTTCATCAACATAAGAAATATCAATGATTTACATTTTTGAACTTTCTAATTAAAGGATGTCATTACTACTGCTTTAACATGGGCCAAATGTTGAGGGTCAAATATTGCATATTATCCCCCATTTATATCTTGGTTTTATGAACATGATAATGCTTAATGTTATATTTTATTCATGTTTGTGTTGCAAGGAGAATTAAAGAGCTTGGAATGAAAATGATGCTAAAAGCATGGATTTGATGCTCAAGAATCACCAAGGCAAGGGATGGATCTTAGGAGACCAAGATTGAAGAATTCATATAACAAAGATCCAAGAAAACCAAGTGAGGAATAAAGAGAATTAAAGATTTGAAGTGAAGAAAAGGAATCCTGAAATCGTCCTGAAAAAGTATATTCTGAAACTCTGGGTATTTTCTGAAATTATGCAGAGTGAAGTCTATTTTGGAAAATTATGCAGAGTGAAATCTATTTTAGCAAACTGTGTAAATTTGATGCGGTTTCTAGAGTTTTCCAACTAGGTGTGAAAGTTGGAGTTCCACAATTATCAATAGGACTTCTTAGGATGTTTCTAGGCATCTTCTAAGGTTTAAGGAGTGGAGCAAAAGGGTGGAGAAGCCATCACCAAGAGTTTTTCTTCTTCTTCCTTTGTTGTTTTCATATTTTTCTTAAGAGACTTTGATCCAATCATATCTATGGTTGGCTAAACCTCTTAACTAGGGCTAAGAGGTGAAGCTTGTAGCATGATGGGATGTTTCTATTGCTTTAATTCATGTTTATGTTGAATTCCATCGATTCTAATTTGATATTTAAGGAATATTTTCAGTTTTTAATGGTTTATTATGACTCAAATTACTGTAGATCTATAATAGCTTTGAGTATCTTCTTTTCCTGATTTAAGATTGTGAAATTAGTAAGTCCTAGTTGTTCACCATCATCCCTTAGCCATGGTAGGATGATGGAATCCTTCCTAATCTTCACAATTCTCTTGCTTTGAGATTATGAGATTGTTAAATCTTGTTGTTCTATTGTCTCTTGGGCACAGTTTGGTGATGGAATTCCTGCCAATTATCATATTTCTCCTTATGTAATGACCCGAAAAATTTTTGTGCTAATCTTTCCTTAGTAGTTATTTTTGGAGTAATTAGCGCTATACTCGATTGCTTGTGAAATCTGCATCAATCACTTTAAATTGTATCTGCATGACTCTAAACTTGTAGATTAGTTAGCGCTATGTTACTCTGAAATCTGGGATCCATCGCTAAATCCAGTTGTTCTTGGGAATTTTTGGAAGTTCTGGATCGGACCTGGACCGTGCGTCGAAAGTCTGATAGCGATGATCTTAGGCTGTTGCGGTCACCATGTTGGGCTTGACCATCACCTCGAAAATTAAGTCCATGTGATGTTCTGGGTCGATTTGATTGAGTTAGGAGTGAAGAGTGTGAGAACGGTTGGAAATTTATTAAGCCTTTATGAAATCTGAGTCGTGTCGCTTACGCGATGATTTTAAGCTATCTGACCGTTGGATTCTGACTCAATTTCACCCTCTGATCAGGGAAGGTGGCCCAGGCATGTCCTTGTGCTTGTGGACCTGATCGAGATTCAGTGACCGTTGGATTGAGTGTGGTCTGCCACGGCTGATTGAAGATCCAGTTGATACGAAAACTCAGCTTGACTTAGATCCATGGTCAGTGAGCTTAAGTCTGACCTTTCGTGGTATTTGGCCCACCGGAAGTGCTTCGTTGGATCGTGAGAAGTTGGTTTTGGTTATACCCTAAGTATACCTTGGCCCTGGGGTTATTTTCATCAATAATAGGCTTATTTATAGTCCTTGAAACCCTAACTCTCTTTTCCACACGAATTTCCTAACCTTACGTAAGAAAGAGAAAGGAAAAGAGAGAGAAAGTGAGAGAGAAGTTGGTGAATTGTTCACTCCCCAAGTATAGGGTTGTGATGTAGTAATAAACTCGGTAAGACCGAGGTTGAATCCCAAGGGACTGAAACCTGTACGTAAGCTGAAACTAGGTAGAAATAGAACTAGTCTAAGATGAAATCTAAATCAAATATAAATTGATGAATAATGGTGAGAGATTAATCTAAAACTTAAGGAATTTAGAGGTAGGAAACTAGGGATTCAGAGGATCCACTTATAGAGATCAGGGAGATCTTATGCCTGTTTCAAAAATCATGAAAATCGAACTGAACTTCCTCTGATATAATTTTAAAGAGATGAAAAGTATATGAATTAGAATGGATTCCATCACCAAACCATGCCTAGGAGACAGAGTCAACAAAAGAATTAAATTAATTACCAACCAATCAGATGATTATGAAGGTTAGGAAGGGTACCGACATCCAACCATGCCCAGGAGACGATGGCGAACAACAGGGCTTCCTGACGTCATAATCAAAATAAGGAAAAAGAAATACTCAAAGCCATTGCAAACCCATTGTAATTTCAGTCACAACAGGCCATTAAAAACTAAAAATATTCCCATAATAAAATTAAATCAAAAATCAGTTCAATCTAAACAAAAGGCAGAAGCAAGAAGTCTCCCATCATCCTACAAGCTTCACCTCCTAGCCCGAGCTAAGAGGTCTAGCCTAGCATGATCATGCTAAAACCAAATAAAAACATGAAAGGAAAGAAATCAATAAAAAGAAAAAGAAAAAGGAAAAAAAAGAACCCTAGAAACCGGCTTCAAAATTCACCTCCACGGCTGCACTCCATGTCCCAGATGAATCCTCCCTTTCTCTCTTCTCTCTCCTTTTATAACCCGATGTAGGTCGGCTGGGCTATTTGTGCAGCAAGCAAGTCGGTTTTACAAAACCGACTCTGTTTCGCAGTTGGAGACGTTTTACGCAGCAGAGAAAAACAACAATTTTTCAATTTTGTTTGCACATGCAACCATGATCGAAGTTGGACAGGAAATCCACTCCGTCCACTGAGCTCACCTAGAAAAACCGGTCGTATATGGATGGTTTTGGATCGGATCTTTAGTGGTATGGAATATCTCTCTCACTGCCGTCTATCTTGCGTTTGAACGGATGAAAACATATCTCTGCTGCCTCTTGAAAATTCGTCACCTAGGTTAGGATAATAGGGAGCGTGGGCTTCTTATGGACGGTCCAGATCAGACTGTTGCTGTCCTATGGAGGCCTATAGAGATCAACCGCGAACTCTGTTTGTGAACAGAGCTTCTGCGTCCGCGCTGTGATGGATGGCGGCCCACTGATTGATGTCAGGACGAAAATCCATTCCGTACATTGGAATCTACTCAAAAAAACATTTTGGAAGGGATGTTTTTGGAGTGAAATTGGAGTGGCCCACACGATATTTTATTCCTCCGTCCATCCTATGTTTAACGGCTAGGATCTTACAATAGCTTACATGGTGGTAAAAAGACACCTAGGCGAGGGTCAACCCCAACCTCTCGTCACAATGGACGGTCCAGATCTTCATAATAGGCGATGAGTGGAGCCCATTGCTGAAAAACGGACGGACAACGTCCGTCCGCTGTTGCTACGGAAGAAGAAGACGGGTCAGCCCGTCTTTGACAGGGCTGACCGTCCGGTGCACGGCCGGTGCGTGTACACTATGTACACGCACTGTACATGTAGGGTCCACTGTGATGTTCATGAGACATCTGCTCTGTCCATTTGCTGTGTCACTCCATTTAAGGCGCTGAGAACAAAATTGAAGCATTTTCAGATACCAGGCGGGCCCCAAATCACTGATTTATGGGCTGATCTGTCCGTTGGGCCACTTTCAGAGGGATCCAATGGCTGAAATTTGACGTGTACAGTTAGTTTTTGGTCCTCGAGCCATGTATAAAGTTTCGAGCCGAACAGATGATGGAAACCCAGTGATCTTGCATTCTGACTGACTTTCAGGCCAGTTGAGCTTCAATTTCTCGATTTTCGCAGATCCCTGGCGTGTAATTCCATCGATCTTGGTCTCCTGGGGTCCGTCCCATGCTTTGGTGTCATCAGAGCATTAAATTCATGCTTTAAGCACCCTTTTTCAGTCCATGCTCGTAAATACACTCTGCATCACAAACACGATTAAATCGGGCCATTAAACGGTATCATGCTTGTAAATCCATGCAATAACTGGGTCTGATATGCAATATTTGACCCACGACAGTGCAACTTGTTGGCCATACCTCAGCTTAACCATCATGAACCTTCACTTTGAATCATTATTCTGACGATTCTGAGTTCATCTTTGGGTAAGTTAACCTAACCCTAATCTGTGTTAGAGCTTAGAATAGTCTTGGTGTTGTTGTATCTCATTTTTATTCTTACTTTAGGGTATTCTATCGCCGTTGACGATGAAAACTCGTCTAAAATCAATTCGGTGTTCTTTTCTGGCTTAAGGTGCGGACTTTAAGTGTATAGGTTATGGTTTTCAAGGCTTTCAATGCCAGTTAATGATTTATTCTTGCTATGGATGACATTTTATATGCCAAATGTTATGTTTATGTTGCGTTCCTGATATGCATGTGTTATATTGAGATTTGTGTATTCTATGTGTATGTATAAAGTACCGTATGCGTATAAAATATGCACTTGTGTTTGCCATGATTATTTGTTATGTATGTATGCTAGATGTATGTATGACAACTCCTTGGTAAAAGGAATTGTCCAAATGTGTGTATTTCAACATACGTCATATATGTTGTATTGTGTATTCTAAGTGTTTGTAAAAATGTCTGAATTATCTAAAGTGTGATGTTTCAGCCTAGTATGGGCGTTGAGAAGCGATTCTCAACTCTCCCACTAGTGTGTATGATTTCCTTCTTGCTAGTTACATTCCTTGTTGTTTAAGTTCAAGCATTGCTTATGCTTACATTTATGTTAAGTTGATATTCTTCAAATGCTTGAGTACCTCATTATTTGAGTTGTTGTTCCTTTACTGTTCTGCATTCAATCCGAATATCTGTTGTAGTGTAATGTGTGTGGGACTATGCATTAGTCCAGGAAATCGGTAATCGACCTTAAGGTTGTGGCTGAGATTGCTTTCGCCACAACGGACGTAATTAGACGAACCCGAGCCGTATTAGAGTTGGCGGCAGTGGTTTGACCACGCGGAGTGTTTGCGCACTCTATGTCGTTCTACTCAATGTGCGCTCGTGCTAGTCGAGTTCGTCAAGTAACCCGATTGTCCGATGTATGTTCACCATGTATGGACGCTACTGCTTGAATCTAGGGTACCGAATTTACCAATAAAATTCTATTAACCATGGTACCTTGATCCACTAAGACTCATGAGCCGGACATGGTGGTATGGGACACCGTCGTCGAGCTGTCGGCCTACGCTGGGGTGACGAGCCTCCCCGTAGTGACCAGTGGACAACCAAACTCGTGAGCCGATTATGGTGGTATGAGACACTATATTCGTGCTGTCGGCCTACATTGATTGGTGACGAGCCCTTTGCTATGACCTGAAACCATATGATCGTGTGAGATATTTAGGACTGACGAACCTAGAATGGATCACTGTTTGGATGGTGACATGAGGAAGGTATCTTAGCTTCCCAATCCTGCTGTATGAAAAGGACTAATAACAACTTGGTAATCATATCCATGCACCGCATTTGCATGTGCTTTGTAGATGTGGCGCACTTTGAGGTGGTGTCATGCGTAACGTAAGATGAAGACGCTAAGGGTGTACGCGCGAGGGCACGTATCATTTTGCATACATCCTTGCATTAACAAGAGTACTTAGGACTTGTTTAATTGTTCTGCTTTGTCATTACTGCTTGATTGAACTGATAACATGTTAACCTGTGCCTTATTGTTCCACTGAGTTGATCACTCACTCCCACGTTCTAGGGCGGTGTTAAACACCCACCAGACTCTGTCTTAGGTTTTGATGTTGCAGATGTTGATGCGACTTCTGAAGCAGAGCGGGAGATGGATGATGATGAGGCTGCTGTCTCTTTTATGCAGTTTTCAGACGGGTTCTAGCGAGCCTTGTTCTGATGCGTGGGATTCTGGGATTATTTTTGGGAATTAAATGATGTAATCTAATACTTGTAATTTTGATAGTAACACTTGTCAGAACGACCTGGTATGTATATGTACTTCAGGGATTTGCACTTGTACACATATATTTCTATAAGTCTTCCACTTGCTTTCTTCACTTATCCCTGAATTATATCTGTGCTTTGGCTTAATCTATTCCATGTTTTAGGCACTAATACAGACAACATACATCCATCATTAAATATGTTGCATAAGTGATGTTTTGGAACTCGGGAGCTGAGTTATGCTCGACCCCCGAATTTCAGGGCGTTACAAGTTGGTATCAGAGCATGATCTGGATTAAACCGGACCTGGGTTATGGTCACACACCGCACGTTGTCGCCACTTTAGTGTATTTGGGTGCGAGTTTATCGTAGATCGTGTGTTTGCTCTCCGTAGCTTCTATCGGCAAAAGTTTCCTGAAAACGTTCGCTGAGATCGAGTCTGTGCTCTCTCCTGATCACATACAGCGACCCGAAACCTTTCCTAGACTATCTATTAATGAGTCTAGATGGTCTATCTTCCCATTTCAACCCTTCAATCTTAAAGAAATCTTTATTTGAATCAGATTTCTGCCAGAATGGCCCGATAGGCGTCAAATCATGCAAGGGGCCGATCGGGACATTTTCAGTGGGGCCCAGGAGGGGGAACCACATCATTTTGAGCATGGGGGACCAGAAGGACCTCGCCCAAATGACGAGGCATCGCTGGCCAGTCCAGAGACCGGCGATGCCATCGCCAGTTCGGAGAGGGTTCGCCGATCAGCGGGCCAGGCCGGGCGGGCCGGCACGGGCCGACGCATTTTAGGCCTTATGTGGCCCACCCCTCCATGGTTTGCTATTTTAAATATCTTCTATACCCTACTTCCTTCATAACTCTCCCTCCCAAGCTCTCTTTTCTTTCAAGTTTCTCTCCAATCTTCTCCAAATCTTTTCCAAATCTTCTTCTTCCTCCATTTTCGTGCAAACCCCATCACCCCATCTCAAAACCCTCACCCCCATTGCCGTTTGCCCTTCCTTTCCCTCTCATTTGAGCTCTCACATTCCCTTTTGGGCTCTCAAGTGTGTGGAAGCTTCACCATCTTCCTACTTCTCTCTTTCTCTCATTTCTCATGGCCCTCTTTGAGTTTATCACGGCCATCTTTTCCATTTCCTCCCTTCTTTCTTTGATGGGGAAGAAGAGAGCGCCCGTGGATAAAGCCGGGCCTAGCCGCCCAACCCATGCACGGAGGCCGAGAGGTGACGCCGCGAGTACGTCCGCCACTCGTGAATTCCAGACCAAGCGGGACCTCGATCCTCGAGCTCCCATTGGTAGAAATTTGTTGGCGGAGTTATCGCATGGAGTCTATGAAGGCCGTAGAGTCCTTTTTGAGGCTCATGTTGATCCGCGGCTGTATGGTGAGTTTCTGTTGTTGGAGCACCTGGAAGGGGCTAGTTGGTGTCCCTTGTTTGAGGGCGAGTATCGGGCAAATGCAAGTACTGTTCGAGCTTTTTATGCCAATATTCGTGATCCTTCGCTGGAGCCTCTGCAGTTCAAGATTCCTTGTGGTAGTGGTCGGGAGACTATAGTCAATGTCGCTTTGATATCCCGACTCCTGAATGTGCCACTTGGTGAGGTGCATGCTAGCGAGGAGAATTTGAACAGTATGCGCGAGAGGGATCATCGCACCCGATCCTTGTGTGGTCATCTGGTCGAATGGCAGCCTAATAGGAGTCTTCTGGCTACTAACATGACGGATGACTTCTGTTTGCTTCACCACATGTGTACGTTCAATGTATACCCAAGATGGAGCAACGCAGCGAGTGTAAGCGCCTGATGGTGGATTTTCTATATCAGGTGGGACAAGAAGCGAAGTTGTGTGTGCCGACGTACATCTTACGCCAGATTATTCTCATCACTCGTTCGACTAGGAGACCGAATCGCTTCCTTTTGGCCGCCTCATTTGTAAGCTTGCTCATGAGTTTGGCTATCGGCTTGGAGCAGAGAAGCTGGTTCCTGTTCGTCATATTGGCTTGACGACCCTTAAGCAGATGGAGATCGGTTCTGGTCAACATGCCTCAGAGAGTGAGGATGAGTCAGAGAGCGATGATGAAGAGAGTTATGCTGAAGGTGGTGCTGAGATTGAGGAAGAAGCAAAGCAGGACGAGGAAGATGATGTGGCACAGGATACGAGTGATAGCTCTCCTCTTGTGGCGCTAGAGCAGAGCGCAGAGCAGACTGTCAGAGATGCCCGTATTGCTCGGCTTGAAGAAGGGCAGGCTGTTCTACGCCAGGATATTATGGATCTTCGAGGCCTTGTGAAGCATAAGTTTAAGAAGGTGACTCGAACTCTAAAGTCTATCCTGTGTTGCTTGCAGGATAAGGGTGCCCCGCCTCCATCCCCTGATTCCGACGAGTAGTATCGTTGTGGCCGTCCTTTGCTTTGTTTGTTGTTTTTCTTTCTGTGTGTAGCCGTTGTTGGCTTTGTAGTTGGAGTTGTTTATAGTTGTTTGTTGTTGCTTGAAGTGTTAGATGTTGTAGTTCACATGCTTTCCTAGTCGTGATTCATGTAATGCTGCACTACTTGTATTGCGACAATTTTGTTTAATGGAATGCATGTTGTTTATCTTTGGAGTTGTGCTGTGAGTGCTGTGTGGATGGATTATGTGGACGTAGAATCTGACAGGTTGCATCCTCTGTTAAATGTAGGGATGCCTCCTAAGGGTTCGAAGACTTCGGCCCGTCTCTCTTTGGTTGAGTCGTTTGCTGGGGTTCCTCCCTTGAGCGATAGCCAGATGGATCCACAGGCGGGCCCGTCTCATGCCGGTGTTGGGCCGACACCTATGGCTCCTCCAGTCATGCCCTCGGTTCCTGAGCCAAGCCGTGCACATTCGTCTGCTTCACCTACTAATAGGTTTGAGCAGATGATGCTGTTGATGCAGCAGCAGTAGGAGTTCCTCTCTTCCATGGCTGGCATCTTTGCACAGTCAGTGGGGGTGACTCCACCTATTTCACCTATGCCTCCATCTGGGAGTGCCAGTGCCAGCGGCACTTTTGAGCGATTCCAGCGCTTGCGACCTCCTACGTTTGCGGGTTCTCATAGACCCGAGGAGGCTGAGTATTGGATCGACCGCATCTCTAAGATGCTGAGACTGCTGCATTGTTCAGAGGTTGAGCAGGTTGAGCTTGCCTCCTTTATGTTTGAGAAGGAGGCCAGTCTGTGGTGGGACAGTGTTCTTCGCACTATCGAGGAAGGTTTTGTGTGGTCGTGGCAGGCGTTTGAGGCACGCTTCCACGAGAAGTTTTTCCTGGTTACGTATCGACATGAGAAGGGGAGTGAGTTCCTTCGCCTCCGCCAGGGAGGGTTGTCGGTGACGGAGTACGAGAACCGGTTCACTGAGTTGGGTCAGTATGTTCCTTTGATCCTGGGCGATCAGCCGATGAGGATGCGGCATTTTTCTAAGGGATTGAGACCTAAGATCCGATCGAAGATTTGCTGTGCTAGCATTTCTTCTTATGCGGAGCTGGTGAGCATGTCCTTGCGAGCAGAGCAGGACGAGGATAGGTCGTCCCGCATGCGAGCACCGATAGTTCCTAGGCCGCGACTGGACTTTCAGGGTGCACCTTTCCTAGGCAAGAGGCCGCGAGCAGATTCTCCTCCTAGGCATTCATCGTCGCCCACTCAGCAGTTGAGAGCTGATCTTCGCTGTTCGTATTGTGGGAAGACAGGGCATTTAGACCGTTTTTGCTTCTCTCGTATGCGAGCCGGTGGTTTTACTCCACCGCAGAGGATTAGCCGTCCGATGCCTCAGGTTATTTCTCCTCCACCTCTTCGATCAGCGCCAGCTCATCCATCCTTCAGACCTGCAATTCCTAGTTTCAGGCCACCTCAGCGGCCCATGGTTCCTCCGCCGAATCGTCAGCAGCAGGCTCGAGTTCATGGGCTTTCAGCTGAAGCGCCTATGTCTGACTTGATACCGAGATCCTTTGAGGTGACAGCGCACATTGAAGGTATTTCCGTTTCTATGTTGGGGGATACATGGTCCACTACTTCTCTTATATCTTATGCGGCAGTTAGGCGTTTGGGTTTGAGATCTGTTCCTATGAAAGGAGTGACGCTTACTACCGCTACGGGAATTTTCTCTGCTTTGGGCAAGCGTTGTATGGATTGTTTGGTAGATCTAGGGAGTGGATCGATCCGTGTTGATTTCTTAGTCGTACCCCTTTATCATTACGATGTTATTATGGGTATGGATTGGCTCACGAGGATGCGAGCTGAGATTGATTGTGAAGCTAGATCAGTGACGATTCATGGACCTGAGGGCGAGACTGTTACTTTTCCAGTTCAGGTCAGTTACCCTCTTCGTATTGATTATTATTCTTCTCTATTGAGAGTATGGCTGAATCGGCGTTAGTTAGCACGCCGGTAGTTCGGGAGTTTGAAGATGTGTTTGAGTCAATTCCTGGATTACCTCCTCAACGTGAGATTGATTTTGCTATCGACCTTATGCCTGGTGTGGCGCCCATTCCATTACCCACCTATCGTATGCCTCCGAGTGAAATGGAGGAGTTGAGGAAGCAGATAGATGGTTTGCTGGATTTGGGTTTTATTCGGCCTAGTGTGTCTCCTTGGGGAGCACCTGTTCTGTTTGTGAAAAAGAAGGATGGTTCCTTGCGATTGTGTATTGATTATCGCAGGCTGAATCTAGTAATTGTGAAGAATAAGTACCCTTTGCCCAGGATTGATGATCTGTTTGATCAGTTGAAGGGGGCACGGTGCTTTTTGAAGGTTGATTTGCAGTCAGGGTATCATCAGTTGCGCGTCAAGGATGGGGACATGTAGAAGACCGCTTTCAGGACTAACTTCGGTCATTATGAGTTCCTTGTGATGTTGTTCAGTCTTACGAATGCACCGGCCGTGTTCATGGATCTGATGAACAGGGTGTTTTGGCCATTCCTGTTCCGATTCATCATTGTCTTTATCGATGACATCTTGATATATTCGGTGAGCTGGGAAGAGCACGAGAAGCATTTAAGAGCGGTTTTGGATACTCTTAGGAAGAATCAGCTTTTCGCGCAGTTCAAGAAGTATGATTTCTAGAAAGAGAAAGTCAAGTTCCTGGGACATGTGGTGTCCAAGGAAGGGATAGCCGTCGATCTTGCCAAGGTAGCTGCAGTGCAGGACTGGAAGTAGCCTGGTTCAGTTACTGAGGTAAGGAGTTTTCTGAGTCTTGCAGGCTATTATCGATGCTTCATTCAAGACTTCTCGAAGATTGCCAGACTGTTGTCGCAGTTGACACGGAAGGATTTGAAGTTTGCTTGGAATGAGATGGCGGAGTTAGCTTTTCAGGAGCTGAAGGATAAGTTGACATCTGCCCCTGTGCTAGTATTGCCAGAGCAAGGGGTTAAGTATATTATGTATACTGACGCCTCTCGCGTTGGCCTGGGTTGTGTCCTTATGCAGAAGGACAGGGTGATTGCTTATGCTTCGCGTTAGTTAAGGAAACACGAAGAGAATTACCCTACGCACGACCTGGAGTTAGCAGCTGTCATATTCGCATTAAAGCTTTGGAGACATTACCTCTATGCTGAGGAGTTCGAGCTCTTTTGCGACCACAAGAGCCTTAAGTATATTTTCACGCAGCGTGATTTGAATATGAGGCAGCGCCGATGGATGGAAACATTGAAAGACTTTAAGTTCGATGTTTCTTACCATCCGGGCAAGGCGAACCTTGTGGCAGATGCGTTGAGTCGCAAGAAGGCTATTGAGTTTGTGGCTCCGCTGATGATAGCAGAGTGGGATATGTTGGAGTTCGTGTGAGATTTTGAGCAGAAGCTTACGGTGGTTGAGCCGTATGAGGTTATCGCACACATTCGTGTACAGCCCCTTATCGACGAGAAGATCGTTGCAGCTCAGGCAGATGATGAGCTTTTGGTGAAGATGAGGAAGCGGGTTGGTACTGATGAGAACTCCGACTGGAGTATTAGTTCTGATGGGGGCCTATGATTTCGTGGCCGGTTATGTGTTCCTGACATCCCTGACTTGAGACGGGAGGTTCTCGAGTTAGCCCATAGCTCTAAACTTGCGATGCATCCATATAGCTCGAAGATATATCAAGATATGAGGAGATCTTATTGGTGGGACAATATGAAGGTCCAGATTGCTGAATTTATTTCTCGTTGTCTCACGTGCCAGCAGGTCAAGGCAGAGCATCGCCGACCTCCTAGGTTGCTGCAGCCCATGCCCATAGCAGAATGGAAGTGGGACTTCATCTCTATGAATTTTATTTTCGGGTTGCCGAGAACGAGGAAGGAATATGACTCTATTTGGGTGATCGTCGACCGATTAACGAAGTCGGCGCATTTCTTTCTGATCAAAGTCACTAACTCTGCAGACGAGTTGGCTAGGTTGTATATCAAGGAGATAGTACGTCTGCATGGAGTTCCCCTGGAGATTGTGTCTGATAGAGACACGCATTTCACATTTATCTTCTGGACTCGTATTCAGGAAGCGATAGGTGTGAAACTGAAGTTCAGCACCGCGTTTCATCCGCAAATAGATGGGCAGACGGAGCGCGTGAATCAGGTCCTGGAAGACATGTTGCGAGCTTATGTTTTGGATTTCAAGGATAGTTGGGATAATTGTCTTCAGTATGCAGAGTTCGCGTATAATAACAGTTTCCAGGCGAGTATCGGCATGGCTCTCGATGAGGCGTTGTATGGTCGCCCGTGCAGAGCACACATTGTTGGGCAGAAATTGGCGAGCGTAGTTTGCTTGACCCAGAGTTGGTGTAGGTGACTTCAGAGAAAGTTGACATCATTCGACGTCGACTTCTGACAGCCCAGAGTAGGCAGAAGAGTTATGCTGATACGAGGCGTCGACCGCTTGAGTTTGAGGTTGGAGACCATGTTTTTCTAAAGGTCTCTCCTATGAAGAGAGTTCTGCAGTTTGGTAAGAAGGGGAAGCTGACGCCGAGATTTATTGGTCCATTTTAAATTCTGGATCGAGTGGGAGCGGTAGCATACCGCCTTGCTTTGCCCACACCTCTTGCGGGCGTGCATAACGTATTTCATGTTTCTATGCTGAAGAAGTACGTTCCTGATCCTTCGCATATTATCAGTTGGGAGCAAGTGTAGTTGAGTGAGGATGCCACTTATGTACTGCGACTGACGCGTATTCTCTACAGGAAGGAGCAGGTATTGCGTAGCAAGGTTATCCCTCTTATGAAGGTGCTATGGACGCATCATATCGAGGAAGAGGCTACTTGGGAATCTAAAGCTGAGGTCAGGAAGAGCTACCCTCAGATCCTTGAGGAATATGAGAAGGTATGAATTTCGAGGACGAAATTTTCTTTAAGGGGGGTAGATTGTAATGATCCGGAAAATTTTTGTGCTAATCTTTCCTTAGTAGTTATTTTTGGAGTAATTAGCGCTATACTCGATTGCTTGTGAAATCTGCATCAATCACTTTAAATTGTATCTGCATGACTCTAAACTTGTAGATTCATTAGCGCTATGTTGCTCTGAAATCTGGGATCCATCGCTAAATCCAGTTGTTCTTGGGAATTTTTGGAAGTTCTGGATCGGACCTGGACCGCGCATCGAAACTCCGATAGCGATGATCTTAGGCTGTTGCGGTCTCCATGTTGGGCTTGACCATCACCTCGAAAATCAAGTCCATGTGATGTTCTGGGTCGATTTGATTGAGTTCGGAGTGAAGAGTGTGAGAACGGTTAGAAATTTATTAAGCCTTTATGAAATCTGAGTGATGTCGCTTGCGCGACGATTTTAAGCTATCTGACCGTTGGATTCTGATCCAATTTCATCCTCTGATCAGGGAAAGTGGCCCAGGCATGTCCTTGTGCTTGTGGACCTGATCGAGATTCAGTGACCGTTGGATTGAGTGTGGTCCGCCACGGCTGATCTGAAGATCCGGTTGGTACGAAAACTCAGCTTGACCTAGATCCATGGTCAGTGAGCTTAAGTCCGACCTTTCGTGGTATTTGGCCCACCAGAAGTGCTTCGTTGGATCGTGAGAGGTTGGTTTTGGTTATACCCTAAGTATACCTTGGCCCTGGGGTTATTTTCATCAATAATAGGCCTATTTATAGTCCTTAAAACCCTAGCTCTCTTTTCCATACGAATTTCCTAACCTTACCTAAGAAAGAGAAAGGAAAAGAGAGAGAAAGTGAGAGAAGTTGGTGAATCATCTTAGATTCTTTCCGGTTCTTCTTCATCCTTGAACCTTCACTTTGAATCGTTATTCTGACGATTCTGAGTTCATCTTTAGGTAAGTTAACCTAACCCTAATCTGTGTTAGAGCTTAGAATAGTCTTGGTATTGTTGTATCTCATTTCTATTCTTGCTTTAGGGTATTCTATCGTCGTTGACGATGACAACTCGTCTGAAATCAATTCAGTGTTCTTTTCTGGCTTAAGGTGCAGACTTTAAGTGTATAAGTTATGGTTTTCAAGGCTTTCAATGCCAGTTAATGATTTATTCTTGCTATGGATGAGATTTTACATGCCAAATGTTATGTTTATGTTGCGTTCCTGATATGCATGTGTTATATTGAGATTTGTGTATTCTATGTGTATGTATAAAGTACCGTATGCGTATAAAATATGCACTTGTATTTGCCATGAGTATTTGTCATGTATGTATGCTAGATGTATGTATGACAATTTCTTGGTAAAAGGAATTGTCCAAATGTGTGTATTTCAACATACGTCATATATGTTGTATTGTGTATTCTAAGTGTTTGTAGAAATGTCTGAATGATCTAAAGTGTGATGTTTCAACCTAATATGGGCGTTGAGAAGCGATTCTCAACTCTCCCACTAGTGTGTATGATTTCCTTCTTGCTAGTTACATTCCTTGTTGTTTAAGTTCAAGCATTACTTATGCTTACATTTATTTTAAGTTGATATTCTTCAAATACTTGAGTACCTCATGATTTGAGTTGTTATTCCTTTACTGTTCTGCATTCAATCCGAATATCTGTTGTAGTGTAATGTGTGTGGGACTATGCATTAGTCCAGGAAATCGGTAATCGGCCTTAAGGTTGTGGCTGAGATTGCTTTCGACACAACGGACGTAATTAGACGAACCCAAGCCGTATTAGAGTTAGCGGCAGTGGTTTGACCACGCGGAGTGTTTGTGCACTCTATGTCGTTCTACTCAACGTGCGCTCGTGCTAGTCGAGTTCGTCAAGTAACCCGATTGTCCGATGTATGTTCACCATGTATGGACGCTACTGCTTGAATCTAGGGTACCGAACTTACTAATGAATTCATATTAACCATGGTACCTTGATCCGCTAAGACTCATTAGCCGGACATGGTGGTATGGGACACTGTGGTCGAGCTGTCGGCCTACGCTGGGGTGACGAGCCTCCCCGTAGTGACCAGTGAGCAACCAAACTCGTGAGCCGATTATGGTGGTATGGGACACTATATTCGTGCTGTCGGCCTACATTGATTGGTGACGAGCCCTTTGTAGTGACCTCGAGCATGCCTGGATACCGCATTGAGGTGACGAGCCTTGGTGTAATAATGATGGTATGATAGGTGTGCATTGATTGGTGACGAGCCCTTTGCTACGACCTGAAACCATATGATCGTATGAGATATCTAGGACTGACGACCCTAGAATGGATGACTGTTTGGATGGTTACATGAGGAAGGTATCTTAGCTTCCCAATTCTGCTATATGAAAAGGACTAATAACAACTTGGTAATCATATCCATGCACCGCATTTGCATGTGCTTTGTAGATGTGGCGCACTTTGAGGTGGTGTCATGCGTAACGTAAGATGAAGACGCTGAGGGTGTACGCGCGAGGGCACGCGTCATTCTGCATACATCCTTGCATTAACAAGAGTACTTAGGACTTGTTTAATTGTTCTGCTTTGTCATTACTGCTTGATTGAACTGATAACATGTTAACCTGCACCTTATTGTTCCACTGAGTTGATCACTCACTCCCACATTCTGGGGTGGTGTTAAACACCCACCAGACTCTGTCTTAGGTTCTGATGTTGCAGATGTTGATGCGACTTCTGAGGCAGAGCGGGAGATGGATGATGATGAGGTTGCTTTCTCTTTTATGCAGTTTTCAGACGGATTCTAGCGAGCCTTGTTCTGATGCGCGGGATTCTGGGATTATTTTTGGGAATTAAATGATGTAATCTAATACTTATAATTTTGATAGTAACACTTGTCAGAACAACCTGGTATGTATATGTACTTCAGGAATTTGCACTTGTACATATATATTTCTATAAGTCTTCCGCTTGCTTTCTTCACTTATCCCTGAATTATATCTGTGCTTTGGCTTAATCTATTCCATGTTTTATGCACTAATATAGACAACATACATCCATCATTAAATATGTTGCATAAGTGATGTTTTGGAACTCGGGAGCTGAGTTATGCTCGACCCCCGAATTTCAGGGCGTTACACCTTAATTGAGAATTAGGTCAATAGAAGTTCATATTTGGTTTTATTCTTACATTTTCCAATTCGATAGCATAAGACTCCAATTCTAATCGTGTTACTTGAATCAAGCAAGAGGGCTCCCTGATTACTACAAGTGGATCCTTGACACCCTAGTTCCCACCTTTAAATTTTTAGTTTTAATTACTCTATTCACAATTACTCTCTCAAATACTTCAGAATTAGTTTCACATCTTCTTCTAGTTCTACTGCTTATTAATTTCAGAAACATATAATTTTCAGTCCCTGTGGATTCGACCTTGGTCTTACTGAGATTATTACTACATCGCGACCCTACACTTGGGGTTGTGAACACTGAACATGTGAATGGTTGTTTCGTCACTAATTCAGCCACTACAACATATAATTAGGGTTATAATAATATGTTCTGGCTAATGACTTCTTTCGTCTCATTGATTCTTACGTTAAGGCCTCATACTGAGACACCTTCCTGGTAAAGTCATAAAGATCTATTAATTCCTTCCCCATAAGCTTCTTTTGAAGTTTGAATTCCAGTCCATCTTGAGCTAACTGGATAAATTATGCTTCGTCATGACTACATTGCATTGACTTTTTACCCTCTTAAACCAAGTAATATAATTTTCAATTGATTCTCCTAACAACTATTGAAAACAAGCAAGATTGGATATGAAAATTTCTCTGTCCTTATAAAAGAATTGAGTACTAAAATTTTCTTCCATTTCTTGCCAATTTTGTATGGAATTTGGTAGAAAATTGAAATAATAAGAAAAAGCTACTCCAGTGAGTGAATTACGAAATAGTTATAATTTATAATATTCATCATTAGCTAATTCTCCACATTGTACGGTAAACTAGTTTATGTGTACTACGGTCGATTGACCCATATCACCTATAAACAACTAAAGTTAGGTCGATAATTTCTCGACAATGGATATTGCTGATTGATCCAATCAGTATATGACTTATGATAAACTGGAGTAGTAGTACAACCATGAACTTGGGCCTACTACTTCCTGAACCAATTAAACAATTTGGTTACGCTCCTAGTATTGCTGTGCAACAATTGGAGGTACTTTTGGACCATCCCAATATTGTTCTTCATTGTATTGTTGATTTCTAGGCAAGGGTTGCCCATCGGGCATTCACTGATTCGCGGCTTCATGAATTACATTCATATTCTTACATTTAAGACAGCTAAAATCTATTAGTGGTAGTGAATTTCAAATGTCCTCAGCAGGAATATGTTTAGGATGTTTGAAATATACTAATATCGGTGAATTTCGCACATCTGAAATTAGACCAGGGTGGCGTATTTCACTGTAAAGAAAATATTTGTGGCACTGGCTGGACTGGTGGTATAAGTGCCCGATTCTCACTAGAACTTGTATTGGCCTGTTGATTGAAGTATAACATGTGTTGTTTCAATGAGCAAAGCCACTAATCGATTCATACTCTCGATGTAGTCGACTAACTACCTATTAAAGTCCTCGGCTTAGACTCGTTAGTGTTTAGCCTGAACTCGCGATAACTCTATAATGTGTTAAATCCACATTTGCATATAAACCACCCCGGTTGACATAATCTAAAGTGGTTCAACCCGATATGTTGATAGTCTATTTGAATTTAGTGTGACAAGAACCATACTGGGTGGTGGATTTCCTTATTCAAGCACCAATTGAACTTTCAATTCCTCATTGTGAGTAGAAGGTTTGTTAGCTACAATAATGGTTGTTGAAGTATTATGATCACCTCTTCAGCTAACGATTTCGTGAAATTACTACGCCAATAAGTATACTGGTGTCAAAAGTGTTTATTTTGCACAATTGGTGCAAATAGAATATTAATGAAGACCAAATGTTTTATCTTATCTCACCAGGCATGACAAAAAATGTTGACACTTTAGTTTTCCTTCTATCACGTGTAGTACACATGGGTGTGCCAAAATCAATATAGTGGCTCAATCCAAACTGATCAACTTCGACCCTAAGCGCCGAAATAAGTATATACGTCCAATATGAATGTATATGACCAGATTCTAAGAGGATTAGTTGCTTACTCAGCTACTTACAAAATTTGATAATGATTAGGTGATAATTAGAGGGTGGGGTTCTTCCTCCGAAGATGAGTTACTTTGTGTCTTTCACAAGGACTTTCAAAATACTAGTGCAATAAAAAAAGAAGAAAAACTTACAATCAATCATTAGGAGCAACTGCAAAAATGTGTTTCTTGAAAGAACTGCGTGATATATAATAAGGAATACATCCATTATATGAGCGTAGATTTTGATTACAACTAAAGAGTATAGCCAAGAATTACTGCTACTAGATTATTGTTATTCTTAAGATAAGTTAAGATGAAAGATAAATTGATATATTTGGTTTGATTAGTTATTGTGTTGGGTTGGTTGTTATTTTTTCTGTTGAATTCCTTTGCTATATATGGAGTTTTATTGCAACTTATTTTTTTGGATTATTCTTCTATTACTACAACGGTTATTGCAGTAAAAGAAAAATCTTTCTAGATCCTTCTTTTGTTACATTTCTTTTGAAGACAATTCCTCTTCTGTTGGTTAAGACTTTGTTTGACCGCCTTTGTATCTTGAACAGCTCGATCACATTTGTCTCTTTACTTAAAACTCGACTGCGACACTCCATTGACCATCCCCTAATGTGTAAAATTGGATTTCGTTGATTATAATTCTGCAAAAGCACTCAAAGTATCTTGAAGATCTTTCCATCAACTTCCTATTTTTCATGTGATGCCACATCTCACCCTCTTATTTGCTTTCCCAGAATGGCTAGAAATAAGGTACAACATAAATTCAACGTTGGTATCATTTGAACCGTCAATTAACAAGAGGAAAATAAATTATCTACAACCGTAGGAAATGATGGTTAGGGTCATATGTTCACTCTGAGCTTTAAATTATGCTCCATCCAAGGTAACAATGAGCAGATGGACAGTTCCCATCAATCCATTGTCTCTCCATGTGGGCCCATAGAGGCAATGCATGCTGATGGAACATGACTCAGAGCAAAAGCATATCCAAATATTCTAAAAGTTGGTGTTTCGGTTGGACTTGATGTTACCAAATCCCTTAATGAACCAACCAATACACTTTGTCTTGCTCCAACTGACAACAAGCTCGGTTTGTCCAGGCCTGCGGCCAGAGGGGCCCAACTTCTCATAAGCTGCGCAAGCTCCAGTTGTTTTCCAGGGAGGTCGATTGGTGCCACCAAAGTGTAAACTGATATGATATAAATGGCAACTGTGCACCAAAGAGGGCAGGGTCACTATCTAATACTCACTCAAAAGACGAATTCAAATTCTCAACTCGCCACAAGCAGAAAAATTATGCTTTCCTGTATCGTGACTGGTCTACATTATCACTGACATTGTCAGCACTACTGTATTAAATGTTGTGTGATGATGAGATCCAATTAGATTGCAACAAACAGGATTTTACTGCTTGTGACAAGCAGAGGATCCCAATTCGGTGCTTCTTGATCCGGTTTGGTACAATGAGTCACCTTACTTGGGATATTCAGCCGATGCTAACACAGGCAATTTGTGACTTGATTCTAAGCCAATCCAGTCCATCCAAGTTGCCAAATTTAAAAACTTTGATACCAATCTATATATGGATCCACAGAAGAGAAAAACATTACTTTAAAACTCATAATACTGATTCTATTTACAATTACTCTTCTTCTCACTTCACAGGGGAGTTCATTCAAGGATTGGAAAATGAAATTAGGGCGCACCCGCATTTCTGGTCTTAGCAATCCAATCCGCCACCTCATCACTTTCAATGTATAAGTGACCCATGTTCGAATTCAACTCCTGTCAGCTTTCAAAACACTGATTTCAGTCCAAAAAATCAATATACTAACATGAATTAATTAATCAACTGAGCCAACTTGGACTAAAAGCCAAACCATCCATCTCATGACTCAGACCGAGTTCAGGTCTGACTCAGTATGGCCACTATGGTACATGTGTTAAGGTATTTTCCTAGAAGACGATTGGGGTCTACTATGCACTGGAAAGTTAGCCAAACCTAGCTAAAAAGTAGCAAACCCAGCTAAATTTAGAGGTATCATAGATTTAAAAAAACATTGTAGTAAGGTGTCTGATTTGACGTCACGTGCCTAGTCACATGACTCCTATAAAGTAATACACGAGGTGTGCAAGGAAGTCAGGGAAATATAGGTTAGTCAAAGCAATATCACATGATCAGCTGCTTCCAAGTTCCAACCTCTTACTAAAATGGAAGATTAATGATATAATTTTCATTTTCCATCTTGGGATGGAGAAAACCATCAAAGAATATGATTATAATTAATCCAAGCGGGGTTTTGGACAATGTTTTGCTAAAAATATCGGTAATGCCACTGTGATGAGCATGTGGTGCACATATGCCTTGGATTAGCTGGACCCGGATCCAGCATTGTGGGTGCAACCTTGACTATGGGGCCCACCTTGATGTATGCATTATATATCCATGCCGTCTATCTGTTTTACCAGATTATTTTAGGGCATGGTGCAAGAAAATGAAGCAGATATAAATCTCAGGTGGACCGCACCATAGGAAAGAGTGGTCACTGAACATCCACCATTAAAAACTTCCTAGGGTCCACCATAATGCTTATTTTCTTTCGATGAGGTCACACAGACCTGGATGATGGGAAAATACAGATAGCGACTTGAACCATGACTTTTGTGGGCCCCAAGAAGCTTTTACCGTCGAGAATTCAATCCCTGCTGTGTGGTCCACCTGAGATTGCTTCATTTTTGGAGCATGCCTTAGAATAAGTTGTCCAAATGGATGGATGGCATGGATATACAATGCATACATATAGGTGGGTCCCACGGTTAGGGTTGCACCCACCTGGCTGGATTTGTGACACAGAGAGATAGAAATAGTATTGGAAATTAATTCAAAAATGTTTTTTTTTATTTCCCTTATTGAATGTATGTATAATTTTTGGGAGGTTTATTAGTCTATATGATGCATAAGGTGGGCCCCCACTATGAAGATGACCATATGCGAAAAATGGGGCTGGGTCCGATCACCAGACGAGCAACATGCATCCATCGAATGCGGACTGTCGGCACATATATATGCATAATGATCTGAACCACGCATCCCACAGGCTCAGTACTCTTCGATTGGCTGTTGATCGAAAGCTTCTTTCATACGATGATCTGACCATCTGGTCTTTCATGGTCTATTTGTGCACCCTCGATCAAAGGATTAGTGATCCGTTCGATTTTGTTCTGTGGACCATCCATCATTGGACCCATTGAATGATCGGTTCTGGTCCAGTCCATTCATGCCGCACGTGCAGCAATGACATGGAGGCATGGCCATCCTTCGAAGAAGTAACTTGCAAGGATTAATGGGACGCGGTTTGGCTAGTGACCGAACACAAGCCAGCTAGCTGATGTCAAAGCTCTGTGGGCCCCACCATGATGTTTGTGTTTTATCCACGCCGTCCATCCATTTTTCCTGCTCACTTTAGGCGTCGGATAAAAAGGTGGAATATATCCGTGGCTCAAGTAGACCACACCGCAGGAAACAGTGGAGAAAATGATGTCAACCGTTGAAACCTTCCTAGAACACACATTAATGCTTATTTGTCATCCAACCTGTTCATAAAGTCACAAAGACTAATGTTTATTTGTTGTTACTTGGATGAAGGGAAAACACAAATATCAGCTTGATCCAAAACTTTCGTGGGCCTAAGATGTTTTCAACAGTAAGCATTCACTACCGACTGTTTCCTGTAGTGTGGTGCACTTGAGCTTTAGATCTATTTATTTTCGTGATCATGCCCTTAAATTATCACTTAAAATGGATGGACGGCATGGATAAAATACATACATCATAGTAGGGCCCACAGAGCTTTGACACCAGCCAGGTGGCTGGCCATCAGTTCACCAGCCATACCCCATCCGGATTAATGGCATAACTGTATATATCAATAAAACAGTACCCAAAAAGGAAATCCTAGGTTAGCACATGACACACATACCATCCTTTTTAAAATATGACATCACATATACCCATGCACATATCTTACTAGTAAAACAACTTTCAAAGATCCCCATAAATATCAAACTCCACCACCCTTCTTTTTTACTATCTCTTTCTATTCCTTTTCACTCATAACAATGCAAACTTCTTCCAAAACTACAGCTTTTTCTCTTTTGGCTTTGATCGTAATACTCTTTCTTCTATTTTTTCAATCATCTCCACTCCATGAAAGAAGAGAAAGACGATCAATCCTACCAAGGAGATTGCTTTTGTCTCTGACTTCAACTTCTACAAGTCTCAGGAACTCTCATGGAAAGGCGAAAGAATCCAAGAAAGCCGTCGAATCCAGCTTCCGAAAGGTCCCACCGAGCGTGCGGAATCCGATCCAGAACAAATGAGATTGGTTTCTTCTTCTTGGCCATTTGAGATTTGTAGTGAGTGATTTTTTCTTTCTTTTTTTAAAAACTTTTTAGTCCATGGTAGGAGGATAAGAGAGAAATGTGTATTTATAACATTTTATAGAAAATAATGATATAATTACACTGGTTTTGTAGCAAGACTCAATTATCTTGAATTAATGGAGATGAGGTTATTTGCTTGGATTGTTTGATTGAGGTGCTTATGTATGTTGATCCAAACCGTTGATTTGTGTGGCCACCTTATGGGTGGGCCAAATCTCGTAAAGGAGTGGGATTGGACTCGGGATGAGTTCTGATCAGTGGCCATAAGAAGGAATGATCCACCCACTCGAAATGGGAGAACTCATAAGAATAAGATGGTCAGTGCATGCCCATACACTTGGTGGCCCAAAAGATCTATGGTCCTGATCAGCACAAATGGTTGCCACGTGTAGGGGCATAGAACTCTTCTTTAGTAGGTAGAGATGTGTCAACTGTTTGAATCATCCATCTCAATGGACTGCTCAGATGTTGGAGGCTTTTTTTTTTTTTTTTGTACACTGTGGTTCACTGGATGAGTCGAACAGTATGATTTTATGGAATATGAAACCTACATTGGGGGCACTACTTGATGGATGGTTCGGATGTTCCACACGTGCCACGTGGGCATGCAGGATTAGCAAACCTATTCTCTCTTTACTTCACGCGCGCGCCAGCATAAACAAAGCAGACGGTGCTGAGTTGCCAGTACATACATACAGTACGAAGCGCATTATTTCATTGACAAAAGCTTTGATACTCTTGCAGAGTGTAATGGATGATACACAGGTACTTTAGCAATTGCACACGTGGCATACTATTATTCAAATTAAACTGTCAAAATTATGGTAAATAGTGTATATGTATATAAGCCAAAATTTAAGCTTATTTAGCTATCTGAATATCTGATTGGTGGACAGTTACTGGATGTAAAAGTGAAAAATATCCAATGGTCCTATTTTCAAGAACAAGTGTCCGGGAATCAGAGGATAGGATTATTCAACTAATCTGATCTTAAGATTTTAAGTTTTTCCCAGTGCGCTGCACAATCTAGTCGGTTTTATTAGTAAATATACCCCAAGTATTCAATTTCGGAGTGCCTGCGTATCAAGATCCACACCACCCTGAGTATCATGCAACTCTCTATTTCATTCAAAACTGAACAGAACAGTTCCAACTCCACTCTGTCATTGGCATTTTGAATTGTCTCTCTGACGTGTACAATCTGGTTCCCACGTGCATTGCACGTGCATTCTGAATAAGCATGCTGCTCTTGTCACGTGAATTTCACGTGATTGCGCCCTCAAGGAATGGATGCATCCTTACGCGGGAGGGTGAGGAGTGACGACTGAGGATGGGTGCAATTTGGAAATTTAGTAATGAGTTGGGGAGCTCTCAAGTCCAACCGGTTGTACCATACGTTACTGTCCATGGCAGATAATTTCTAATCTTTAAAAGCGAGTCTAGCATCCAACCCGTCCGATAGGTTGGCCCCACAATTTTGATTATCTTGTGCAAAAATCAGCCCCATCCAACCATCTGGTGAGCCATAGCACAGAAAATAATTCTTAACCATTGATAATTAATAAAATACAAATGTAGTCCACAGGATGAGTGGATGTGAATGTTTTTTTCACGAAATATTCCTCATGATAGGCTAACCCATTGAGCGGGTTAGATGTCGCACGGATATGATACGTTGGATGTTGTCCACTGATTGGATGGGCTTATATCATCCAAACGGTTGAAATTTGGGCTGGACCATCCAAATTGTGGATTGCGTTGCGGATGGAGCGAACCTCAAAAATCATACTTACAGTTACTGGAAGATCTTAAATATCTAATTTTGACCGTTGAGTTTGAACCACTGAAAAATTTCTTTTTAACCGTCTTTTTCATGCTGACCAAACTGGTGATTGAAGCCCGATCGGTGTGATTTTTGGGCTATGCTCCATCCGCACTGGGTCTCATGATTTGGATGGTCCGGATTGGCATACACGTATGCCATGTGTGTGGTGGATGAGTGACCCTTATTTATAAAAGTTGGGTAAAACATATCCAGCATGACTCAAAAATCACTTGCTAGCGCTGCTCTTACGTGGCGACGACTTGTGCAGTGTTGCACATCTCTTTGCTATTTTGAGACATGTCCCGTGCATGTGATGACACATCTGATCAACGGTTTGGATTACGTATGCGGCCACCACATGCACGGTGGAGATTCTAGAGATGATGGATACATAAATTAAGTGCATTGTATAGCCCTGTCGATCTACATAAGAGTGCATGTGCCAATATCGTACACCTGCAAAATCCAAGCAGTCCATGAAGTGGGCCACACCATGCAAACTAGTGGCCCAAAAATTGGGCCAGCTCGCCCACTAGGTGGGGTCATAGTGTTTAGTAAACTTGCCTGACTTTAGGGCTAGACCATCTAACTGTGTGGCTCACCCAACAGACTCAGATCTTCCACGTGTGTTCTTTTAAGATTTTGCATCTTAGGTCATGAATTGAATAAGTATTGGATCTTACGGTTCTTTGAAGATCTGCCAAACTGAACCGAAATTACAACTGTTCTATAGCTCTTTTTTGAACCAAATAACTTGATATATGGGTCCAAAATAGTGTGAGGAAATATGTGGTGCCAGTTTGGGAGCTGGAGACAATTCTGTGGAAATGGGGACGCCGTTTGGCTAGTAACGCTAGCACTAGCCATCGATGCTATGTGGACCCACCATATTTTTTTTTATTGTTTGTTTGTTGCATGTATGCTATTCATCTATTTTTCCAGCTCATTTTATGGTATGAGCCTAAAAATGAGGTAATTTCAAATCTCAAATGGACAACATCACATGAATTAATGACTACTATTAAACTCTTCTCAGGGGCACAAAAGTTTTAGATCAAGCTGATATTTGTTTTTTACCTTACCTTAGGAGGTTTTTAATGATAGACATCCTGTGGTGTGGTCGACCTGAGATTTAAATCTATATCATTTTTGGGATCAAGCACTTAAATGATCTGGAAAAATGGATGGACGGCAATGATAAAACACATATATCATGGTGGGGCCAATAGAGCGCCGACCACTAGCCACCTGGACAGTGGCAGGGTAAGTAGCCAAACTGCTTCTTGGAAATGCATGCTTTCTAGAAATTAAAATGACTATGGAATTTTTGCATCCATTTCCTTAGAAATTATGGTTTTAACAAAAAATGTATGCTTTTTAGTAGTTAAAATGTCTTCGTTCACTTTTTCTTCCATAGAGCGGGGCAGTTCAGGACTGGGGGGGATCACGTGTTGTCGTTTGTGTGATATCCAACCCTTCTAACAGTTGGCCCCATCCATTATAATGATCAAATAAACAAAAAGTCAAGTATTGCTTGGGATGCAGGTGTAATTAAGGGCTGAAAATTCATCAAGCATGGGCTATGATTCGTAGGTCCTCATTGACATCGAATTTTAACCTTTACTGCCCTTCTTGTATTTTCTTTCTTCTCTCTTGTTCTTTCTATTTTCTACCTATTTGCCAGTTGTTAAGGTAAACCAACATTGGTTGATGATTCAGATTAGAGATGGGAGTTTTAGTTAGATCCGTAGCTGTAAATTTTAATAAGTGCAGATCTTAAGACAACGAATGAATTGAGTTTATGTTTTATATGCTTGAAGCGTTCCTACATTTTTCTAGGCATACGTGTTGAGGGAGCTCAATTACATCGTAATTAAGCCATCCGTTGATCACTTTGTTCATGACCTTTTGGATTCTGATTGCTTGAGTTGCTTACAAGGTGTTCAAGGATTATATATTACACATATTTCTTGAGATATCTTGTTGAGAATCATTATCTTGTTAAGAATTATTTCCAAGTTCTAATTTAACCAGGTACTTACTAAGCAAGCTTTGGTTGGGTCAATTTAGAAAAGTAGTTAGTTAAAAAGTTTTATTCTTAAAGTTGTAGTGTTAGTAGAATTAGAAAATAAGAAGTCATCTTATATAAAAGTGAGTTACAATGTACACATACATATGTAAGAATTCTACCTCTTCTCACTACAAGGAAAATAGGCATTACCGGCGGTCAAAACCGCCCCTAACAGTCCAAAAACCGCCGGTATAATAATTACCGGCGGTCGGGCGTCGCTGTATAAATTACCGGCGTTCGTTCAATTTTAACGGCGCTTTTGGCGGCCGCCGCTAGTAATTTACCAGCGCTTATTATCATTTGCCGGCGACTCTGCTGACTGCCGATAAACTTAAAAGCGCCGGTAGAAACCACGAAAGCGCCGCTAAAAAGGTATATAGAGCCAGAAAACTGTACGAAACGCCGCTAAAAACTTTAAAAAGCTGGTAAAGTTACGAGGAACAAAGGTAAATTTTGCAGCAAATGCCGCTAAAAATGTAACAAATGCTAATGAGAGATTAAAAACGCCGCTAAAATCTGTTTAAAACGCCGGTATATCATTTATGTTGTAAAAGAAAAAATAATAGAAACAATTAAAAATTCTGCTAGCTTGAATCTTTTAAATCAAAAGAGCTTTACAAGCTTAAATTAGCATTCAAACACAACCTATAAATCATTTACAACCAGCCTCATTTACAGGGGCCTGAGAATGAAAGGTTACATAATGGACAGAAAATTTACAGATTAAGACACAAGGAAAAGCAGAAGGAAAAAAATAAAAATCAACGGACTTCAACGACGCCCGAGGCGAGACTTCTCAAATGCACCCCAAGAACCAGAACTTATGTCATATAGAGGACCTTTGTCAGCACCACCCTGCCATGCATAGAGGTCAGGTAATAAAACAGTATGTACACTCATAATCTGAGTTACACTATCTAAAATTAAATTTTTAGTCATAAACATTTCCTGCAAAAATAACCATACCGAATGAAGTCCATATCAATCCCTATATGAAGCAGCAAAGCCCCCCTATGTTACCAATGCTCCACCTTCAGTTACCAATGCAAAGACAAAAGTTTACAAAATAAAATAACCAAAAAACAAATTTGATATAAAATAAAAGGAACCAATAAATACGTGTAACTAGTAGATGGAGGAGAATAGCTATAGAATTTTTTTTATAAATATGTGGATAGATTTTTCTTCCTTTTTTCTTCAAGGATAAAACTGCATCATAAGCATCATAGCATGCAACTCAATATGAGCCTTTTTATAGAAGCATTAACTAGCATGCAACTCAATATGGATGGAGCTGAATTCAGCACAAGGAAAGCCATATAGTGGCTTGTACCTGATGAGCAGCTTTGATCATGCATCCATGTAAGCATTGTGGACCCCTGAGTCTACACTCTATATAGTTACTTCCACTTTGAATAAACATCTTACAACCAAAGATAAATACATTATACAAGTCAAACATTATGGAAACCCTTCGTTATATTGAAACAATGAAGATTGGTAAGAAAAATAAAAATAATAATAATAAGCCAAGGGTGTGGGGCCCTTGCTTTTGGTGATCCTTACATGGAGTGGACTTGCCTGATTTTTGGACCTTGGCATCAAGAAGTGGGGAACCACTTGATGGAAAGCTTGGATATTGCACACCTTCTATCCAGGCCTGTGTTGGATTGTAAGAGAGCTAGGTTGCACAAGCTCGAAGCTTTCCGACTTTAATGCATCTGTGTAAGCATTCGATATAAAGATAATTAGTGGTTGAGGTCCATTTCTTGGCTCAAGCAATTATGGACAAGCCAAGCACACATGATTGTATATTTTGATGATCTAAAACATCCCTCTGATGGATCCTTATGTATCTGGACAGACTGAAAATTACTTTGGCAATTGCATTTTTATCATCAGAATAGTATCCCTCAAACAGGGTTAAAAGCAAAAATGGTTAAAGTTCATCAAATCTATAAGGTGTAAAAACACATAATGATGAAAGAAAAGTTTAAATGGTTAGACCAGCTCTACTTTTATCCAAAGGGGCATCAATGGTATAGTCTTCAACCATACATCCACGTGTGCCCATTCATCGATAGAGAAAGATGGTCCCACAAGTGAGATCCACACAAAACGTTCTTTATTGAGGTAATTCATCCAACAGTTGGTATGCATGATGTACAACATGTATTATACATTGTTCTATCTGAAGGATTACAGAGTACTATTTCGATTTTCAGTTTGTACAAGTGAGCCCATTGGTCAGTGACCAAAAATGTCACTAGCAAGATTTGGTATAACAGACAAATTCCCAACAAACAAAGGACAAAAAGGACAAAAGAAATTTGGACCATGCACGTGTGCCAACTCTACACATGTGAATGACCATGGATGCAAGTCCAAGAGTAGCATTCCTTCAGATAAAGTTGTCTAACACCCCTAGTGAAGTACTCCCAAGTACAAAACCTACTACAAGCACATGCATACACTCATAAAGGTAAAGGATTTATAGAACTTCGCTTGATCCACATCAAGAGATTTGTCAAAACCCCGTACAAATAAATAAATTATTGCTTTGCAATTGATATTTATACTCACCCTGTTTGGTAGACAGCTTTTTTTTTCTACTTTCGGAAATAGAATAGTACAACTCTATAGTCTTCAAAGGTTGGGCTAGCTTTGAGGACTTTTTACTGGGATTTGGCAATATGAAGCCTGGTCCCTTGACAGCCTATCCAATAGATCACCACCAGGCCATTCCTTATAGCCCATGGTGAGTTCACATGGCTCCAGCCTAGCTCATTGACAATATTTCTAGGGATGTCAAGAGACCAGACCTATTCAAAATTTTGATTTCACATGGCTCCAGCCTGGCTCATTGACAGCCCCAACCATTTCTAGCTCTCTCTTAAAAGTTAAAACTGGAGGTCACTTCAGAATTAACCAAGCAGTATGGTTTTCTTAGCTTTAACTTTTCAGAAAGCAAGGATCTTACAGTAGTTTTCGAAGAATGAAGAGGTTATTCATAAAATATTTTGGCTGTCTGGTTGTTGCCTGAAATGAGTTCATCTCATTTTTAATTAACTGTAAATTTTTTATTTTTTATTAGACATATGGTGCTCTAATACATAGTGAGTTCATGTTAACAATAATTCTGTATTAGAGTTCCTAATCTCTAAAATATAATTACTGTTAATGAAATGAGATGAAATCATTTTTAGGCATGTAGCAAACAGGGTTGAAACTGTTAACAGAATCCATGGCCATAGATCAATCGACTTAACAGCCACCAATCTCAAATTTTCAGATTTTAGAATTCATTAAACTACACGATAGTCCATTTCAAAAGCTTCAGGATTGATTCTTTTGAGTTCATGTTTGAATGCAATGAAACCATGATGACAGAACTTAATAAACGTAATCAACAAAGAATCACCTGAAAAGTATTCTAAACTACCATCTTTAATTTACCCAATTCATTTATCAGATCTCAAATACCCACACAAAAAATCTGTTGTGCCCGAATGATGAGCATGTGCCTATGTACAAGTTTCTACAGTTCAATCGAGCAGAAATGTGTACTGTGAATGGTGGAGATTGATTAAAATCTACAATGAAATACCAAGGAAACTCTTATTTTTCACTACATCAATGAAGTTTAAAGCATAACATATCATCCATAACTAACCGTCCTGACTGGGAATAGAAACAACCTGCCATTGGAAGCATAAAAACCTCAAATGTTTTTATGGATGGCGTCATAAAAGGTTCCTACTTACCTTGGCTGTCCAACATAAAAAATCCTTCTATGCACTTCAATTACGCCCTGCAAAAACCAAAACAAGCTTAATCAAAACAAGTATATTGTGCAGTTCACTACTGCCAAGTCACAATCCCAAGATTAGATTGGCTGAACAATCCTAATCTCTGATTCACAGACATTTGTTTGCCAAAATAGGACAGTTGGAGATTTTCCATTTTCACACCAATACTCCCTGGTCAGTCACTAATCTTTGTTTGAATTTCTTTTTCTTTATTTATTTACATCACCATCACCATCATCCTAGCCTCATCCCACCACAGAAATAACAGGAAAATAGATGAAATACCCCAAGCTTATGAACTCCGTAATGTTGACATCAGGTGCAAGAACAAGCTATCATGAGGTGGGTCCAATTGCACAGTTGCTCTAGCCTAAAATCAGGCTGGTCAGCTCATCAGGTGCGTCAAAATGTTAGAAACAGGTAGTCTTCTTGGGAATATATAGGCTTAGAGAAAAGAAACTCAAGGCTGGAGATTTTCTAGCCTTGAAGAGGTAAGGCTTACAAAGTTGAGCAAGAATACCAATGGCTACCAGAAAACATCCACCAACAAATGTAATAGATAGCATTCACAACAATGAAGAGCTCCTCTGCCACAAAATAAAACAGCCATCTAAAGATTAGATGCTGATGTTAACAATGCATATTTTTTCAATGTCATTATACAGGTTCCACTCATCACTCAATGCTCAGACCTTAAGAAGAAGAAGAAGAAGGGAACTTCAATACCTTACTCTTTGATAATTTTGAAATTTCTGAAACCAACCCAGATGAGAGTTGTTTGTTAGGGAGGGTGTACAGATCTTCATAATATAAATCCAGAATTTTAGCCAATCCAACCTGCAAAAATCATGAGTTAGCATTAAATCCAACAAACAACACATTAAGCTTTCATGAGACTTCAATCTTTTGAAATAGCATTTTATTTGCAAAAGAACCATGCAAAAGTTTATAAACTGAGCTGAAGTCTCTCATCAACACTTGTTCAAAATTCACAACATGATGCATAGCAGACAACAAATTTTCACCTTTGACCACTAAAAAGACAATGCTAGAATTCTTTTTTATAGGTTAAAAAAAATGCCAACATTCTCTTGAATAGTTGCACAGTGCATGAAGCAAAGCAACAACAGACTTAGGTGTGGGAGTCAGGAAGTGTCTACTTCAAAATGTTATCAAGTATCAGCATCTAGGAAGTGGGAGCAGGAGCAGGAATTTGAAGCGTGACTCAAAGTGGGAAGAGCACCTGGTTAGAACTCAGAAGAATTGTGTGGATGTGACCATACCAAAAGAAGAACAGAGTAAAGGGAACTGCAGAAATAATCAACCATGCTTTTGGAATGAGACGGCCCTTGGATTCATCCTTCATGTCAAATACAGACATCAAAATCCCTACTCATGATGGAAAAATAGATTATTATTATTTTTCAATAAAGATCGACACAAATTTGGTGCTACAGGCAGATTACAATACACATCAGATGACCCATTTCTTTTTGACAGTCCAACCTTTTTTTTTTCTTTTTAAAGTACATCAGGACAACAAACTCAACTGATTTTCTGCTCCCACTTAAAAGTTAGACAGTTCTTTAAAACTAGTAAAATCTGATAAGGATACAGAAAAACATATATGAAGTTACTAGTGCAAAAGTCTACCTAAAGAGAAAACCAATTCACTGAACGCAATAGCTAAGCTATTGCAGTTGCATCCACCAGTCTTGGGTTTGAGTCACTTGACCAGTACTAATGCCCATTTCAGAGTTATCTTAGTTTTCAATGTCTTTCTAAGAACTGAAATAGCACACTACAGAAAATGTGAATGTCACAATTTGGTGAATCCTGGAGGGAGAAACATCACAGTTGAATGCACTTACAGACTCGGTATTGATGATTTGAGTATTTTTATATTACTATTAGCTATTCTTGGTTAGGAGGAATGGATGTTTTGAAGACCAAGGATATTGCTAGATTGCACGAGTTAATCTAAGAGCCTAGCAAGTGACAAAAAGAGCTCCAGTAATGGGTTCTCTGATAAAATGGCAAATTCAACTCCTATAACAAGACTTGGAGAGATGTTTTGTTTTTTTTTGTTTGTTTTTCTTTTTCTTTCTTTCTTTCTTTTTTTTAAGGGGCTCCGTGCAAAGGAGTGAGTATTAGGTTTCCATTTAACAACCTCCATAAGGCCTCATGAGCCTTATGTAATCACAAAGAGAGAGACAGGAGACTTGGATTGAGTAGTGAAGCACAAAGTAGAGCAGAGATGTCGACAACATACGGTGTTGGAAAAGCTATGTGAACCCCACTAGGATGTATGTGTTTAATCCAATTTCATCATTTTGTCAGCTCATTTTAGAGGCATGGGCTAAAAAATAAAGGAAATTCAAATCTCAGATAGACTACGTTATAGGAAACAAATTTGAATGAAATAAAAACACAAATTTTAACTCGATCCAAAACTTTTGTAGCCCTTACGTTTTTAAGGACGGATGAACGGAAAAAACAAATATCAACTTGATCCAAAACTTTTGTAGGCCCAAGAGAAGTTTAATAGTGAGCTGCATTTACCATTGTTTCATATGGTGTGGTCTATTTGAGAATTGGACCTGCCTATATTTAGGTTATGTCCTAAAATGAGCTAGTAAAATGGATGAATGGAGTGGATAAAACATGTACATCATGGCCGGGCTACAGAACTTTTCCAGCACCGACCAGTGCCCAAATCAGTGCTGTGTTCCGTAGATAGGAAGAATAACATGTGGTATGAGCTGAAAAGCCATAGAAACTTTCAAACAACCCAATTAATTAATCTTTTACTTAAGAGTTGGGTATGAGCTGAAAAGCCATAGAAACTTTTGATCAAGCATTCTTTCTTACTCGGCTTCTGCAAGTCTTGCATGTATTGATTCTGGACTTGAAATCTTATTGACGCTGTCAACACAAACAACACAACCAAAAGATGATATTTATTACTATGAACAGTATATAACTAGATAGGACTGTAAATCAGTCATACTTGCTCAAAATGATTCAAGTCTTCACATAAATATTCTGGCATTATTTCGCAGTTATGTGGTTGAACACAGACACCAACTGGTAAAACTGGCAACTGCAATGCACATAGAGAGGGAGAAGTTGTGAAAGGTAGGTCTCTTTTGTTGGAAGGAAGACAATGATGCAGCTTTGTCATACAGTACCTAAATGCACTTTCAATTGCTTAAAGACCCATTTCATGCCCTTCCATATTACATGGTTTAATATTTAGTAATGTCTCAACCCTAACCAACCAGTAAGATAGCTTCCAAACTCCAGTGGATTGTTTCCAACCTGTAATCTGCATGTGACATCCAAACTGTACAATAGGTTGGCCACACCTCAGGATCCCCTTGTGAAAAAGAAAAAAAAAAAATCAGCCCCATCCGCTCATTAGGAGGTCCAGATTTGTATTGTTGCTATTTATCAACAGCTGTACTTTGCTTTCTATGGCATGGCCCGCCAAATGCTATTTCCAAGATGTTTCGATTCGTTTCACCAAATCCCTCTCAATCTTGGCTTTGATCCTCAAAATAGGCCCAGATCTAGTAAAAATTAGCTTCCAAGCTTCTTCCATTGTTGATATGAAGAAGGGTGGAGAGACAGATATTGAAAGTAAGAAGTTCCAAACACGACCTTTATGGCCATATTTTGGTACCAATACAGGCAGTGTCAGCTTGTATATATGGGCCATTTTCTCCCCTGTGACCAGTTTATCCATGTATCATGTGTTGGGACGAACGATACGAACACGATGCATCCATATTGTAACCATTTTTAATAAGCTCGATCATGGGTTAAAAGCATTTCTCGGTCAATGGCATATCATACCATTCTTTAGATAACCAAATAGGAGTAATTTTTTGTTTATGATACATCTAACCAGATTTGGACAGTTTAGTATGAATCACTTGTATGTCATGCATGCAATTTCTCAGTAATTTCTTAACTGCCTGCATATCATCCATCACTCTATGAGATAGTATCAAAGTATTTCTCAAAGCTATAATGATATATTGAGCGCACATCGAATTCATAACATGCAATCATAAGAATTAAAAATTCGAATAGATTGAGATACATTGTACTTCAATCCACATAAAACGCAGAGAAATTATAATTAAAAAGTACCTCAGGGTGTGCATTGCAGAAATCCAAAAGGCGGGCACGGAACATCTTCCTCAAAAAAGCGTAGCCACTTCCTGATTTACGGTTACCACCATTTTCGAATGCATCCAGTTGTAGGTTGATTTGAAGCTCGGGCTTCATACAAAGTGTCCTCTCATCATGCACAAGGATCTTCTTTATACTAATCGCCTTGGGTAAGATGTACTTCAATTGTGCTAAATGACGATGTGAAAACCTCCTAAACAACATTTAAAAATTAAAAAACATAAAAAATAAAAAAACCTCCTAAACAACATTTAAAAAAAAATATATAAATAAATAAAATAAGGGAAGGTGATTTATACACAATGCTTGGCCAATCAACTGGCCAGATGGATACCACCTTTGGGCAATGCAGACCATTTATCTGGTGATCCCAAATAACAGAACAGCAATGCCGAAAAACTTCCTCCATTGAACAATCATAACTGTGCAATTGGTAGCCTGCAGGATGATGATTTTGACAGCATACTGCATTTAAGAGGTAAGAAAGAGGCTTGAGACATGAACTTTCTAACAAAGATTGCTTATTTATCAAAGAAAAAAGATAGTATCATCAGCGAAATAGACTGTAACATGTCCAACTCCCCTAGTACAAATTAGCATGAATTTTACCAAAGACTTTTTTTCTAATGCCTCTACTCAGAACCTCTTCAGCTATGATGGAGAACAATGGGTATGATGCATCCGCTTGACAAATACCTTCAGTAAATTTGAAATATTCACATAGGTCACCATTCACCACCACTGAAAAGAAGCAGTTGACAACCACTTTATAGATTAGGCCAGCCAACTTGACAGAACCAAACTCCCTCATGATCGTAAAGTGCATCCAAACAGTCATAAGGTTTTGCCTTATCATGTTTAATAATGACATTTCCAATGCTAGAACGCTTATTCCAGACTTTAAAAAATAATAATAATAAATGTTTGTCCTATACTAGTTTGGAATACTTGCACCCAACATGTTAGTCAACAAAATTACAAAGACTAATAGTGTGAAATTTCCTAAAATCTGGCGAGCAATTATATTTTGGAATAAGAGCAACAAGAGGAGGTAAACACGAACCTCCATGGAAAATTTCCCAAACCATATTGAAAACATCCATTTTAATGATATTCCCACAACTCAGAAAAGAATCCGCCAGAATGATGGCCATCTGGACCCAGAGCACTATTCCTATCCAAACTAAAAACAACTTCATGAACTCATTCTTACACTAAGACATTCATAGATGAAGGCCAACCGCCAACAGTAAATAATTCTAGTTCATTTGCTAAATCTCATCTAGAGATTTCAAACAGATCTTTCCCATTAGCAACCAAATTATTGCATCACAAATATGCAACTCGACACAAGTAGTTTAGCCTCCAAATATCAAATCCCTGAAAGTCAAATAACATTGGAAACAGAAAGTGGCAAAAGTCCAAATTCAACCACAAAAGGGCCACATGCCCACCGATCAAATGGTTAGGACGGTACATACCTGGATCATGGTATGTCCATGGAGACCACCAGATCAATGGTCCAGGCCATTTAGCCGTGAAACAATATGTACAATGGTGAAGGACAGCAAACTTATCTCATCCTGTCTCATGTGAGACCCAAAACAAGCTCATGTTTTAAGTGTCACACACTAGCCTTCCCTTTCGGTTTACACATATGCATTCCTTACGCTTACAGAATTCTTTTTTTTTTTTCCAAGACAGTTGCATGGAACTCTAAAAATAGAAAATGTAAGGACACTGACACAGGTTTTGATCTGAAAAGTGTTGTTCGACTTCTCTTTCAGTTGACACAATCATACAGCCCCAATATTGTGACATTTTTTACAGATAAACCAAAAATCATTAAGAAAAACCAGGACAAAAAGAAAAGAAAAGAAAGATAATCCTAGCCCCTATGGCACTAAGGAGATCCTCTTTCGCCTGTCTTATATTACTCGATCGACCATGATAATCGAACCGTAATGCAACCAATTAAGGATAAGATAATATTTATGCCTTCGTCAAGGACGATTGAAAGATAATCCTGGCCCCTATGGCACCAAAGAACCACTCCGAAGCTTCTAAAGTGGAGGGGAGCTCTCTCTTAACCACTCAGGATTCTGTGGAGGAATTCAAGGAAACCAACGAGGTGTACATGTGGTAGTAAAGGGTGAGGAATCAGAGCCCTTAGACATTCCTCTGAGTTTAAGGCAGTTGCTGAACGAATTCAAAGAAATCTGGCACAGAGAGTTACCCGATGGATTTCTTCCCATGCAGGACATCTAACATCACATAAACATCATCCATGGGGCTAGCTTGCCCAACCGCCCTTACTATCAGATGAGTCCAGAAGAGTGTGAGATACTTCATAGGTAGGTGGAGGAATTGATCCATAAAGGCCTTTTGAGAAAGGGAACATGAGCCCATATGTTGTGCCAACGTTGTTAACGCATAATAAAGATGGGAGTCGGTGCATATGTGTCTACAGTTTGGCAATTAACAATATTACCATTAAATATTGGTTTCCAACTGTGTTCTCTAAAATAGATTTGATGAGCGGGAACCATCAGATTCGTATCTAGCCCAGTGATGTGTAAAAAACGACATTTAAGACCAAGAAAGGGTTGTATAGGTGGCTGGTATGCCCTTCGATCCATCGAATGCACCAAAAACTTTTTTGCGTCTGATTAATTACGTATTGAAGTTGTTCATTAGCCATTTTATGATAGTATATTTTAATGACATCCTGATATATAGCTAGAGTGAGACAGAGCACCTGGAACATCTCAGGTAGGTATTACAGGTCCTGGTAGTTAACAAGTTGTACCTCAATTTAAAAAAGTGCAGTTTCTTAATGGACAGCCTGTTGTTTTTAGGTTTATTGTGACATTCACGGGCATTCGTGTAGATGATGAAAATTTGCGACCCATTCCACAAGAATCGACAAACATTCATGAAATAAGGAGTTTCCATGAGTTGGCGACCTTCTATCGTTGATTCTTGCAGAATTTCAACACTATAGTCCCACATATTACAGATTGCATAAAAAATCAGTAGACTGATAAGGCTAACAAGAGTCTTGCTAAAATCAAGCATTGATTGTCCACAATACCGGTCTTGGTTCTTCCCAATTTCAACAAGTTGTTTGAGGTTGAGTGTAACGCCTTATATGTCATAATTGGAGGAATCTTATCACAGGAAGGCAGGACAGTAGCCTTTTATAGTGAAAAGTTCAATGAAGCCTAAAAGAAGTAGTCGATATATGAGCTTGAGCTGTACGCAGTTGTTCAAGCACTGCGACATTAACGGCATTATCTAATTCAAAGAGAATTTATTCTTTACACTGACCATCATCAAACCTTCAATTCTATTAATAGTCAGGTTAATGTGAATCATGTGCATGCTATATGGGTTACATTTTTGTAGGAATTCACATTTGTTTTAAAGCACAAATTAAGGAAGCAGAACAAGGTGGTTGATGCACCTAGTCGTCATGCATCACTACTTATTACAATGAACAATAAAGTAGTTGGCTTTGACTATTTCAAGGAACTGTATGCCAAAGACAAGGACTTCAAGGATGCATGGATGAGGTGCCAAGAGGGTCATCCTGGTGACCTATATATGAAAGATAGTTTTCTCTTCAAAGGGAATCAATTGTGTATCTCCTAAAGTTCTCTTAGGAAGAAGATTATTCAAGAGCTACATGGAGGTAGCCTTGATAAACACATTAAGAGAGATAAAATGCGGGCTCTTGTTAATGAGCGGTATTACTAGCTACAATTGGTATGTGACGTGGGTAAAGTAGTGTAGTGTTGTTGTGTTTGTCAGACCTCCATGGGTTAGTCACAAAATATGTACCTCTACACCTTGTTACCTGTGTCTGACGACCATTGGGAGGACGTATATATGGACTTCGTGCTTGGTCTCGCATGAACACAGCGCGGCATGAATTTGGTGTTCGTGGTTATAAACGTTTCTCAAAGATGTCGCACTTTATCCCATGTAAGAAGACCATCGATGCAATACACATAGCGAATCTATTCTTCTGAGAGGTCATACGACTACATGGGGTTCCCAAGACCATTACTTTTGACTGTGACATTAAGTTCATTAGCTACTTCTAGAAGACTTTATGAAATTGATTTAGAACACAACTTCAAGTTCAGTAGTGCCTACCACCCATATACTGATGGGCAAACCGAAGTTGTGAATCGCAAGTTAGGAAACCTCAGTCGATGTATTTTAGGTATCAAATTGAAGTAATGAGATTTGGTCTTGTCTCAAGCGAAGTTTACATTTAACAATATAGTGAACCGCTTGACAGAGAAGTCCCTGTTCTAGATTGTTTATGGTCGAGTGCCCCGCCACACACTTGACTTAGTTCCTTTACTAAAGCTCCCGGTCATAAGCATCACAGCAGAACATATGGTGGGCCAAATTATAAGCATTCATGCAGATGTACAAGCCAAGTTGCATGCCTCGAACAACAAGTACAATGAGCACGCCGACAAGCGTCGATGATAAAAAGTGTTCGAGGTGGGCAACCATGTTATGGTCCATCTATGTAAGGAAAGATTTCCAACCAAGACCTAAAACAAGTTGAAGAATAAGAAGATTGGACAGATAACGATCCTCGTAAAGATCAACGATAATGCTTAAGTTGTTGATCCTCTGGATGATATGAAGATCTTGCGTACTTTCAACGTCACGAATCTGACCGAGTATCATGAACCAAAGTGGGACAAGAACTCGAGGATGAGTTCTTTTGAAGTGTAGAGGATTGATGTAGAACAGGTCACAGATACTTTCATGGCCAAGATGGACCAAAGAAGGCATGATTGGAGGCGAAAGTGATCAGGACCATCATAACCTTAAAAAAATCGTATCTCGCAAATCAGAATGAGTTTTTTAATATGTCATATATGATTTTGTGGTAGGAGAGGCTACTTTAGCCAACCAACCTACTATGCCAGGTTGCACCATGCCAAATTTGTGAGATTCCATCGTATCAACAGTTGAAAGTCCCTTTTAATTTCATTTTTATTATAAATAGTTACTTTTAGTTCAATCATAACTCTTGATCCTTTGAGTTTTAGGAGTCATGCTCAACATGAAAAGGGCTTAGAAAAATTAGGAGAATAACATGGTTAGGCTAAATTGGACATTTACTATTTTTGGCCGAAAACCATGAAGTCTAGTGGAAATCATGACCGTCTAAAAATAATAAGTTTACTATTTATAGTAAGTTTATTATTTATAGTAAGTCACGTTTTCCGAGAGTTTGGGTCTAAAATTTCATGTTAAGTTTAAGTTTATTACATACAGGATTACAATTCATTTTTTTATATATCATCAACCAAATTATGTTAAATTATTAGAAATTACTTCTGTTTTCATCCCGGATGGATTCAAAGAATCTATGTGAAGAGTTCAGAGAATCCTTCGATTCAAAGTTGTTATCCTTGAGGATAACCGTGTTGGACCACCGCATCACGTCCTTCCCAATGTCACGGTGGGCCCATAAAGATCCTGACAGGACCGTCCATCTCTATCTAGGTCCTGGTGGAGTAGTATCCAATCCGCGTCCCTCGAATTGGATAGTGACCCCAACATCACCCAAATATGGATAAAGACACCCACTGTTCAAATGCTTTCTAGGCCACGATCATGATGTTAATTTATTTGCAATCCAACATATTTATAAAGTTCATATAGACTGAATGAAGGGAAAACATAAATATTAGGATACAAACTTGGACGAAGTAAAAACATAAATATTAGTTGGATCCAAAACTTCTGCACTCAAAAGAAGATTTCAACAGTAAGCCTTCAATCCCCACTGTTTCGTGTGGTGCGGTCCACCTGAACTTTTGATCTGCCTTAATCCTAAAATGGGCTGGAAAATGGATAGGCAGTGTGGATAAAATACGTATATCATGATCAGGCCCACGGAGTTAATTTTCTATCAGCGAGTCGGCTGATGTTGGTTTCACCACCTAATCTGAGTCCGTTGACTTCCTATAAGATCAACGACTCCAAAGAGCGGTTTACCAATTCCAGAATAGAAAATATTCAATAATGCTCTGGCAAAGCGTGATGGATAATACGCACGCTGTTTAGTATTTAGAAATTGCAAGCGGCGTATATAATTGAGCTTAGTTAAGTTGTCCACCTAAGAGTCCCAGTTAAGATTTGCAATTACCAAAATATATTCTTATAAGTTAACTATGGGATTGATGGACATTTAGTTGGACGGTTGAAAATGAAACACATGCATCATGATGGGCCCACAGAGCACCCCCAAAACAGATTGGCTACCCCCACCCCCAGCAGCAGCCAATGGCTGGTGGTTGGTGCTCTGTGGACCCTACCATGATGTATGTGTTTCATCCATGCCGTCCATTTATTTTTCTAGATCATTTTATGATGTGATACCAAAAATGAGGTATATCCTAATCTCAAATGTACCACATTACAGGAAAGAGTGTTGAATGAACGTCGACCATTAAAAACTTTTTGGGGGCGATAAAAGTTTTGGATCAAGCTGATATTTGTTTTTTCCCTTCCTCTGGGTCTGTATGACCTAATAAAAAGATTGGATATAAAATAAACGGTACAGTGGGCCTTGGGAGGATTTTAATGGTAGATATCCAATCAATATTGTTTTCCTGTGATGTGTTCCACCAGAGACTTATATACCTCTCATTTTTAGGATCAAACCCTAAAATGATCTTTTAAAAATGGATGAAACAAATAGATGAAACACATACATCATGGTGGGCCCACAGAGCACCGACCACCAGACACCGGCCTGGTGGCAGGGGGAGTAACCAATCCGTTTCCTCAGCCACGGGGCTGGTGGCAGGTGAGTAGCCAATCCGTTTCCGCGAAGACAACGCTGCCGTTCCCCGATCTCCTAGTTGTACGAACGGTTCAAAGGAGATCAAAGTTACATAGGCCCCAAAAATGATGTATTTATTATATCCACACTGTTCATCCATTTTCCAATATAATTTTACTCCATGATACCAAAAATGATTTATATCCAAATCTTAAGTGGACCACACCACAAATCAAAGTGGGAGAATGATTCTAACAGTTAAAACATTCATAGGCCCACCATATCGTTTATTTTCCATATATTCTACTCATAAGATCACCAAGACCTGGATGAAGAGGAAAAACAAATATCATATTGATCCAAAACTTCTGTGACCCCAAAAGGGTTTCAATGGTAGACGTTCAATCCCCCACTTCTTTTAACAAGTGTGGTCCATTTGATCATTGGATCTGTCTTATTTTTTGGCTCAAGCCTTATGACGAGATCAAAAAATAGAAGGATGGTTGGGATATAACACATACCTTATGATGGGACCCTCCGAACTTGGTGACGTCAACACACCTCAGGTGGGCAGTGCGTAGTACACCAGCCAATCCGCATCCGGAAACTCTAGTATGTTTGGACGCGTATTTCCCGTGAAAGCATTTATGCCGGAAGTTGCTGCGTCCAAATCCTAACTGGGTTTTTTAGAAATCAAATCCATCGATTGATTTTCTGAGCTCATTTAAAGACATGTGACTAAAAGTGAGCATATCCAAGACTCAAGAGGGCTTCAGTAAAGAAAAAAGTGAGAATAAAAAGTCAAACTTCCTTGGGTCGACAGTGATGTTTACATTCCATTCATACCGTTCATAACGCTATTCCTACTGGGATGGATAGAAGACACAAATATTATACTTATTCAAAACTTCTGTGGCCTCACAAATATTTCAACTGTGAACTATCAATACTCACGTTTTCAATTTCAGGTCACTTGAGGATTAGATCTGGGTCAGTTTAGCCTCTTATCCTAAAACGATCTCACAAAACGGGTGAACGGGGTTGATTCCTCACAAACATCACGGTGTGCCCCAGCCAAGTTTACAATGCAGTAACTTCTTACCCAGGAAACATCGCTTAACTTTCCCACCCACCTTTTCCAGTGCCGTCCACTTGAGTCTTGGATGCTGCTCCATTTTTGTTTTATGTCTTGAAATAATCTCAAAAAACGGATGTACAGGTTTGATTTCTCAAAAACATACGGTGGGCCCAATTAGGTTTTCAGCATAAGAACTTCTTGCGAAAGGCTTTTGCAAGGAATCCGCGTCCAGTAGTGGGCTTTATCTTGCATGACCAGAGAGAGAGAGAGGGAGAGAGAGAGAGAGAGAGAGAGAGAGAGAGAGAGAAATTCATTGATACTCTGATAGGTATGATGGAGGATACTCGCAAGCAGTTAGATACTGTCTAGAAATTAAATACTGTACTAATTAATTCAAACTAACCATCCAAATTAAGGGCAGACATTTAGATTCCCAAAAAAAAAAAAAAAAATTCTAATATCTTGCTATTTAACTTTACTAGATTGCAGGACATATATTGGACGGTTAAAAATGAAAAGTATCTAATGGTCTTATTTCAAACAACGTGTCCCTGAATAGAGTGGTTCGCCCAATATCATTTTTAGAATATAGCTTACCAACAGTGGGTTACACAATTTAGTCGGTTTAATTTCAGTTAATAGAGCGGTGTGCATCATTTCTATGTGCATGTGTGTCAAGCATCATCAGCAGCCAGAGTATTAATCAACTCCTCAAGATAAGTCGTCCACGAAACTTAGCATAGAAGAAACCCATTCCATGATATTTAATGACAAATGCTCCAGTGCTCTGTGAGACTTATAAGTTATAGTGCTACTAGTTCTACTGGGATAGTTGGACAGTACAAACCATTGATCCGGGCTGTTCATTAGGTCCACATCACATTTCATTAGCTATCATTCAAACGTTATAGTGATCAGACAAACCTAGCTAGCCATTTGATCAATTCTTTTAATGTGGACGTATGGTCAAGATCATTCACAATTCGATCCATCTATTTGTTAGGAACCATCATGGAATGCTTATAATTCTAAAGAATCACTTTCCTTAGGCAATTTTATCCATCCCAACCTTGGCTTGGAAAATAGATGGCTATAAAAGTAAGTCCAAATCAAGGATAGATTGGATCATTCAATCAGTGAGATTTTTTGCACTGTAACTTATGGAAAGAAGACACAAATATTATACTGATTCAAAACCTCTGTGGCTCCACAATATTTCAACTATGAACGTTCAATACTCAGGTTTTCAATTTCAGGTCACTTGAGGATTAGATCTGGGTCATTTTCGGCCTCCTGTCGTAAAATGATCTCACAAAATGGATGAATGGGGTTGATTCCTCACAAACATCACGGTGTGCCTCAGCCAAGTTTACAACGCAGTAACTTCCTTCCCAGGAAACACCACTTAACTTTCCCACCCACCTTTTCCAGTGCTACCCACTTGAGTCTTTGGATCCTCCTCATTTTTTGTTTCATGTCTTGAAATAATCTCAAAAAATGGTTGTATGGGTTTGATTTCTGAAAAATATCACGGTGGGCCCAATTAGGTTTTCAGCACAGGAACTTCCTGCGAAAGGCTTTTGCAAGGAATCCGCATCCAGTATTTGGCGGACACGGATTTCCTGTGAAAGGCTTCCTGCGCTGGAAACCTAGGTGGGGCTCAACATGATGTTTTTGAGAAATCCACCCCAGCCATCCATTTTCTGAGATATTTTTAAGATTACAGGCCAAAAATGAGCCATAACTAATACTCAAATGAACCTAAAATGTGAGTATTGAACGTACACAGTTGAAATATTCGTGGGCCACAGAAGTTTTGAATCAGGCTAATATTTGTGTTTTCAGTTCATCCAAGTAAGAATAACGTTATTAACGGTATGGATGTCATGTAAACATCACTTTCTACCATGGAAAGTTTTCAACGGTAAGAATTTTCCAACCCACCTTTTACTCTAATGCGCCCCACTTGAGTCTTGGATCCTTCTCCGTTTTGGTCCTTAGATCCTTCTCAGTTTTGGTCTCAAGTCCTAAAATGAGCTCATTTTATGGATGTACAGCGTGGATTTCTTAAAAATATCACATTGCCCCAACCAGTTTTCCAACGCAGGAACTTCCTGCGACAGGCTTTCGCAGGAAATCCGCGTACGTAGTTGGAATCCGCGTACGTAGTTGGCTTTATCTTGCATAGAGAGAGAGAGAGATTGATACTCTCATAGGTTTGATGGAAGATACACGCAAGCAGTTAGACACTATCTAGAAATTAAATACTGGCGTACTAATTAATTCAAACTAATATCTTGCTATTTACTTTACTAGATTGTTGGACATATATTGGACGGTTAAAAATGAAAAGTATCTAATGGTCTTATTTCAAACAACGTGTCCATGAATAGATTGGTTCGCCCAATATGATCATTTTTAGAATATAGCTTACCAACGGTGGGTTACACAATTTAGTCGGTTTAATTTCAGTTAATAGAGCCGTGTGTATCATTTCTATGTGCATGTGTGTCAAGCATCATAAGCAGCCAGAGTATTAATCAACTCCTCAAGATAAGTCTTCCACGAAACTTAGCATAGAAGAAACCCATTCCATGATATTTAATGACAAATGCTCCAGTGTTCTATGAGACTTACAAGTTATAGTGCTACTAGTTCTATTGGGATAGTTGGACAGTACAAACCATTGATCCGGGCTGTTCATTAGGTCCATATCACATTTCATTAGATTCAAACGTTATATGTATTGATCGGACAAACCTAGCCATTTGATCAATTCCTTTAATGTGGACATATGGTCAAGATCATTCACAATTCGATCCATCTATTTGTTAGGAACCATCATGGAATGCTTATAATTCTAAAGAATCACTTTCCTTAGGCAATTTTATCCATGCCAACCTTGGCTTGGAAAATGGATGGCTATAAAAGTAAGTCCAAATCAAGGATAGATTGGATCATTCAATCAGTGAGATTTTTTGTATCATAGCCCACGAAATGTGTTCTAGACTTAATTGATGGTTCAGATCGATTGATTGGACTTTCAAGCAAGAAATCCAACTAGGAGCACTATAACTTATGGTGCTCTCAGAACACCAGAGCCTTGCTCCTATCCAATGAGAAATTTACGACTGTGGACCCTACCTTTTATCCATCGGATATCTTGAAACACTACAAACTTAACATACGCAGTTGGACCTCTGCGTACGGACGACAAATTCCAGGACGAAAATACCCCTCCTTTTCACGGAAACGGATTGGGTACGCCTCCTGCCACCCGCCCATGGCGGATAGTCAGTGGTATATGGGCCTCTCCATGATGTTTTCTTTTCATCCATGCCGTTCATATATTTTTTCAGATCATTTTATGGTATGAGACCGAAAATGAGGTATATCCAAGTCTCAAGTGTACAACATTACAGGAAACAAGGTTGAATGAGCATCAACCATTAGAAACTCAGGTGGAGCCCACTACGATGTTTGCGAGAAATCCTCCCCATCTAAGTTCATTCATAGGGTCACAAAGACCTGGATGAAGAGGAAAAACCAATTTCATAATGATCAAAAACTTTTGTAACCCCTGAAAGGGTTTCAATGGTAGATGTTGAATTCCCCGCTGCCTTTTACAGTGTGGTCCACTTGATAGCTAGATCTATCTTATTTTTCGTCTCAAGCCTTAATATGAGCTCGCCAAATAGATGAACGGTTTGGATATAACACAAACCTCATGATAGGACCCACACATGCAATACAGTAAAAAAAAAAAAAAAAAAAAAAAAGCTACAGACTGCCGCGGCAGTCCAGCAGTTCTTTTTTTCTTTTTTTTAAAAAAAAAAAATTATTGAGAGAACTTTTTCTCCCTTGCATTTTTCTCTAATACATAATTATATAAATATGTATATATAAGCATATAAAAATATTTTTTATCTTTTAATTCATTTCTTTATTCATGTATTCAACAAGCATATCTCCTAAATTAAAATGATTTGTTTTTTTTTTTTTTACACACGCACACACACACCCACACACTCACACTAGTGGAATTTCACCACCTATGGATACTCAAACGCTTGACCGGGTGTTGAAACTCCTAAGAGTCTACCACCCGAGGGAGAGTAAGGATCCAAACTAGAATGATTTGCTTGGGCAAGCATGAAATTCAACGAGGCAAACATGAAATTCAACGGGGCAAACATGAAAATGAGAGAGCAAGCATGAAAATTAGCGGGGCAAAAATGAAAATGAGAGGGCCAAACATAAAAATGAGCGAGGCAAGCATGAAAAAGAGCAGGGCAAACATGAAAAAGAGCAGGGTAAACTAGAAAATCAGCGAGGAAAACATGAAAGCAGCGGGGCAAATTAGAAAAACAGCGGGGCAAACTAGAATATGAGCGGGGCAAACTAGAAAATCAGTGGGGAAAACATGAAAATCAGCGGGGGAAACATGAAATGCAACGGGGCAAACTAGAAAATCAGCGGGGGAAACATAAAAAGCAGCGGGGCAAACTAGAAAATCAATGGGAAAAAACAAAACAATGGGCAAACTAGAAAAGCAATGGGCAAACTAGAAAATCATGGGGAAACATGAAAAGTAGCGGGGCAAACTAGAAAATCAATGGGAAACATGAAAAGCAATGGGGCAAACTAGAAAAAATGGGCAAATGAAATATGAGCGAGGCAAACTAGAAAATCACGGGGAAACATGAAAATCTGGGGAAACATGAAAAGTAAGCGGGCAAACTAAAAATCAGGGGAAACATGAAAATCAATGGGAAACATAAAAAGCAATGGGCAACTAGAAAATCGAGGAAACATGAAACGCAATGGGCAAATCAAATATGAGCGGGCAAACTAGAAAATCAACGGGGGAAACATGAAAATCAGTGGGGGAAACATAAATAGTAGTGGGGCAAACTAAAAAATCAGCAGGGGAAACATGAAAATCAGCGGGGGAAACATAAAAAGCAGCGGGGCAACTAGAAAATCAGCGAGGGAAACATGAAACGCAGCGGGGCAAACTGAAATATGAGCGGGGCAAACTAGAAAATAAACGGGGAAAACATGAAAATCAGTGGGGGAAACATGAAAAGTAGCGGGGCAAACTAAAAAATCAGCAGGGGAAACATGAAAATCAGCGGGGGAAACATAAAAAGCAGCGGGGCAACTAGAAAATCAGCGAGGGAAACATGAAACGCAGCGGGGCAAACTGAAATATGAGCGGGGTAAACTAGAAAATCAGTGGATTGTTTGTGTAGAACGTATACTAGTGACGTTGAGTCTCATTTGTCCACATCATTTCCAAGGACTCAAGCTAACAAGATATGTCGGATTTCTCTCTCCCAAATAGAATGCGTGCTATGCTACATGACTTTTTAAAGGGGTAGTCCTATATTTTAGCTTGGTTTTTTAAAGAAAAAAAAATGAAGTTCTTTATGATGAATAATCACGTATATAATTAATAAAATCATAGATACAAAAAATAAGTCTTATATTGAAATATAATAAACTAATATAATAATGAAAATATTAGCATGCATACACCCGACCAACCCAATCAACCCGTCGAGCCCTCTTGTATTGGGCTTGGGTTGAGAATTCCCAACCTAAGATTGGGTTGGGTTAGGTCAAGGTTTAGGTATAGGAACCTTGGGTTGGGTTAGGGTTGAGCACCAACTGGAACCAACCGGCCTGACTTTCAGCCCTAATTTCATGTTTGCCCTACTCAATTTCATGTTTTACCCGCTAAATTTCTAGTTTTCATGTTTGCCTCACTTAATTTCATGTTTGCCCCGTTGAATTTCCAGTTTGACCGCGAAGTGATTGAAATTGACCACGAACTGAATGAAATGGATTTTCGACCATCGACCAGATGGAATTTTGGAAAATAACTAGGTTGGTTGGCTAAATTAGCTTCTCCTACCCCAAAATCATATGTGGTACGTTAAGTAAATCATTCTAGTTTAGGAGATATGCTTGTTAAATAAATAGACAAAGAAATGAATTGAAAGATAGAAAAATATTTTTATATACTTATATATACATATTTACTTAATTATGTATTAGAAAAAAATGTAAGGGAGAAAAAGTTCTCCATGTAAAAAAAAAAAAAAAAAAGGTCGGACTGTCGCGGCACTCCCCTGTCAAACTCTACGCATTGAATCGTGAGAAATTTACGACTGTGGACCCCACCTTTTAGGAAAACAACCTGTACACTACACATGAGAGGATCTAACAGAGCCTAGCCATCAACGTTTAACTTCAACATAGGCTCTCCATTGAAAAGGACTGAGAACCAGCAATTTTCTCAGCATGCCTCCATCAAGGAAATCCATCTGTCACTAAAACCAAATCACATCATTACCTTCTTGAGAAAAACCCAATCCACCCTATCATAGGCTTTCTCAAGGTCAAGCTTGAGAATGAGATTGCCGCCTCTAGCTTTCCTGTCAATGTTGCGCACTGCCTCAAGCGTCATTTTCATGTTTCCCCCGCTGATTTTCTAGTTTGCCTCGCTCATTTTTATGTTTCCCCCGTACGGACAAAAAATTCCAGGATGAAAATACCCCTCCTTTTCACAGAAATAAATTCGCTACTCCGCCTGCCACCCGCCAATGGCGGATCTTCGGTGGTCTGTGGGCCCCACCATGATGTATGCTTTTCATCCATGCCATCCATATATTTTTACGGATCATTTTATGGTATGAGACAAAAAATGAGTATATCCAAATCTTAGTGTACCACATTACTAGAAACAGTGTTGAATGAGCGTCAAACATTAGAAATCCTCCCCCGTCTAAGTTGGGGCCCACTGTGATGTTTGTGAGAAATCCTCCCCGTCTAAGTTCATTCATAGGGTCACAAAGACTTGGATGAAGAAGAAAAACAAATTTCATAATGATCCAAAACTTTTGTAACCCCTAAAAGGGTTTCAATGGTAAACGTTCAATTCCCCACTGCCTTTTAGAGTGTGGTCCACTGGATAGTTAGATCTATCTTATTTTTCGTCTTAATCCTTAATATGAGCTCGCCAAATAGATGGACGGTTTGGATATAACACAGACCTTATGATGGGACCCATAAAAGCATTAAAAAAAAAAAACAAACATATAGGCAGCCACGGCAGTGCCACCGAACCGACGGCAGTGCTGGAGAAGTCTGGCAAATTTATTTATTTTTTTGGAGGAGAACTTTTTCTCCTTTACATTTTTCTCTAATACATAATTATGTAAATATGTATATAAGTATATAAAAATATTTTTCTATCTTTTAATTCATTTCTTTATCTATGTATTTAACAAGCATATCTCCTAAATTAGAATGATTTTTTTTTACACATGCACACACACCCCCACACACTCACACTAGTGGAATTTCACCACCTATGGATACTCAAACGCTTGACCGGGTGTTGAAACTCGTAAGAGTCTACCACTTGAGCAAGAGTAAGGATCCAAACTAGAATGATTTACTTAACGTACCACATATGATTTTGGGGTAGGAGAAGCTAATTTAGCCAACCAACCTAGTTATTTTCCAAGATTTCCTCGGGTCGATGGTTGAAAATCTAGCGGGGCAAACTAGAAAAACAACGGGGCAAATAAGAAAAATAGCGGGGCAAACTGAAATATGAGCGGGGCAAAGTAGAAAAACAGTGGGGCAAACTAAAATATGAGCAGGGCAAACAAGAAAAACAGCAGGGTAAACTGAAATATGAGTGGGGCAAACTACAAAAACAGCGGGGCAAACTAAAATAGGCCTACACTCATGGGCTATATAGCCCACTATGCAGTATGTGTGAAACCACCTCCCTCTATCAGGTTAAAACACTTATTTTCACCATTAGTTATAGGGTCCCACTGACCCTAATTCACTAGCTTCTTTTTCTTTTTCTTTTTTCGTTATAATTCCTACGGCATTTTGTGGGTCCCATTATAAGGTATGTGTTATATCCAAACCGTCCATCTATTTGACGAGCTCGTATTAAGGCTTGAGACGAAAAATAAGACAGATCTAGCTATCACCTAGATCCATAGCTCAACTGGCAGACTGAGTGGAAATACCTCGTTTTAACGCTTGAGGTCTTGGTATCGATCCTAAGAGCGGGGCAAGCATGAAAAAGAGCGGGGTAAACATGAAAATGAGCAAGGTAAGCATGAAATATGAGTGGGGCAAGCTAGAAAAACAGCAGGGCAAACTGAAGTATGAGCGGGGCAAACTAGAAAAACAGTAGGGCAAACTAGAAAAGTAGCGGGGGAAACATGAAAAACAGCGGGGCAAACTAGAAAAACAGCGAGGGAAACATGAAAAACAGCGGGACAAACTAAAAAAATAGCGGGAGAAACATGAAAAACAGCGAGGCAAACTAGAAAAACAGCGGGGGAAACATGAAAAACAGCGGGAAAAACATAAAAAACATGAAAAATAGTGGGGGAAACATGAAAAACAACGGGGGAAACATGAAAAATAGCGGAGCTCATGTTTCCAACTCCTAGTAAAAATAAATCCTAGAAACTAGAACTATCAATAATAATAGTCCAACACTATCGTCTCCTTTCAAAATAATAACATCATTCTCAATAAATTCTTCTCCTAAAACCTAGGACCACAACTACCTACTTTATTGCTAATTAAGTTCTCAAAAAATTAAATTCTAAGCCTTATTTTTATGACTTGCCTAAGGCCCCCAAAAATGTTGAGCTGCACTTGTTTAAACCTGCATCACTTTCGTGCTCATACTCTAAAATGAGCTGGTAAAATGGACAGCCACCTAGCATGGATAAAACACATCTATCATGATGGGCCCATAGAGTTTTTCATGTTTCTCCCGCTGTTTTTCATGTTTCCCTTACTGTTTTTCTAGTTTCCCCCGCTGTTTTTCATATTTCCCCCATTATTTTTCTTATTTTTCATGTTTTTCATATTTTTTCCACTGTTTTTCATGTTTCCCTTGCTGTTTTTCTTATTTTTTCCGCTGTTTTTTATGTTTCCCCCGCTGTTTTTCTAGTTTGGCCCGCTGTTTTTCATGTTTCTCCCGCTGTTTTTCATGTTTTCCCCGCTGTTTTTCTAATTTGCCCCGCTGTTTTTTATGTTTCCCCCGTTGTTTTTTGCCTACTATTTTTAGAGATTTGATTGTTTTTCATGTTTGTTTTTTCTGCTGTTTTTCATGTTTGCCCCGCTATTTTTCATGTTTCCCCCACTACTTTTCTAGTTTGCCCCACTGTTTTTCTAGTTTGCCCCGCTCATACTTCAGTTTGCCCTGCTGTTTTTCTAGCTTGCCCCACTCATATTTCAGTTTGCCCCGCCATTTTTCTAGTTTGCCCCGCTGTTTTTCACGAAAATACCCCTCCTTTTCACAGAAACGGATTGGGTACTCCTCCTGCCACCCGCCAATGGCGGATCGTCGCTGGTTTATGGGCCCCATCATGATGTATGATTTTCATCCATGCCGTCCATATATTTTTCCAGATCATTTTATGGTATGATACCAAAAATGAGGTATATCCAAATCTCAACTATACCACATTACAGGAAACAGTGTTGAATGAGCGTCAACCATTAGAAACTCAGGTGGGGCCAACTGTGATGTTTGTGAGAAATCCTCCTCATCTGAGTTCATTCATAGGGTCGCAAAGACCTGACGAAGAGGAAAAACAAATTTCATAATGATACAAAACTTCTATAACCCCTAAAAGGGTTTCAATGGTAGATGTTCAATTCCCCACTGCATTGGGTTGGGCTTGGGTAGGATATATCGGGTTTGATCTTAAGCTTGGGCTATACAAACACCAACCCGATAAAACTTAGGTTGGGCTTGGGTTGAGGTCTCAGGTTATCCGACCTAACCCGAACTCGATCAATATATTAGTTACTTATAAATTATAATTGAGTGTGGATTGTTTGTGTAGAAGGTACACTAGTGATGTCGGGTCTCATTTGTCCACGTCATTTCCAAGGGATCACACCACGGGAAACAATGGGCATAATGATTTCCACCGTTGAAACCATAATGGGCCCAATAGTGATGTTTGTTTGTTATCAAACCTATTCATAAGATCATACAGACATGGATTAATAGAAAAAAACAATTATAAGCTTGATCCAAAACTTCTATAACCTTTAAGAAATGATCAACAATAGAAGTTCAATTAAAAATTTCATTTGGTGTGGTCCATTTGAACATTGAATAAGTTTAGATTTATCGGCTTAAGCAATGAAAATATCTATTAAGTTCGCCCTGCTAATTGTCTAGTTTGTCCCGTTGAATTTCATGTTTGCCCTGCTCAATTTCATGTTTGCCCCGTTGATTTCCTAGTTTGCCTCGCTGATTTTGTAGTTTGCCCCGCTGATTTTGTAGTTTGCCCTGCTGATTTTCTAGTTTACCTCGTTGATTTCATAGTTTGCCCCGCTGATTTTCTAGTTTGCCCCGCTGATTTTCATGTTTGCCTCGCTGATTTTCTAGTTTGCCCCGCTGATTTCATAGTTTGCCCCGCTGATTTTCTAGTTTGCGTCGCTAATTTCATAGTTTGCCCCGCTGATTTTCTAGTTTGCCCCGCTGATTTTCATGTTTGCTCGCTAATTTTCTAGTTTGTCCCGCTGATTTTCTAGTTTGCCCCGCTGATTTCATAGTTTGCCCCGCTGATTTTCTAGTTTGCCCCGCTGATTATATAGTTTCCTCCGCTCAATTTCATGTTTGCCCCCCTCAATTTCATCTACGACTGAAAGTTGGGCGGGTTCAACTCGAACGACCTGTGACCGACTCGACATTAGGTTAGGCTCAGGCAGGATATATCAGGTCCGATCTCAAGATTGGGCTATACAAACACCAACCCGATAAAACTTAGGTTGGGTTTGGGTTGAGGTCTCAGGTTGCCTGACCCAACTCGAACCCAATCAATATATTAGTTACTTATAAATTATAATTGAGTGTGGATTGTATGTGTAGAAGGTACACTAGTGATGTCGGGTCTTATTTGTCCACGTCATTTCCAAGGACTTAAGCTAATAAGATATATCGGATTTCTCTCTCCCAAATAGACATGTATACACTCGACCAACCTAATCAACCCGTCGAGCTCTCTTGGGTTCAGCTTGGGTTGAGAATTCCCAACCCAGTTAAGGTTTAGGTATAGGAACCTTGGGTTGGGTTAGGGTTGAGCACCAACCCGAACCAACCGGCCCAACTTTCAGCCCTAATTTCATGTTTGCCTTACTTAATTTCATATTTTACCCGCTAAATTTTTAGTTTTCCCCACTCAATTTCTTGTTTGCTTCACTTAATTTCATGTTTGCCCCGCTGAATTTCCAGTTTGACCGCAAAGTGATTGAAATTGACTACAAACTGAATGAAATGGATTTTCGACCATCGACCCGATGGAATCTTGGAAAGTAACTAAGTTGGTTGGCTTAATTAGCTTCTCCTACCCCAAAATCATATGTGGTACATTAAGTAAATCATTCTAGTTTAGGAGATATGCTTGTTAAATAAATAGACAAAGAAATGAATTGAAAGACAAAAAAAATATTTTTATACACTTATATATACATATTTACTTAATTATGTATTAGAGAAAAATGTAAGGGAGAAAAAGTTCTCCATGTAAAAAAAAAAAAAAAAAAAAAAGTCAAACTGCCGCGACACTACCGCCTATCCGGCGGCACTGCCGCCGATCCTGCCGCCAAACCGGCGGTAGTGCTGCCGGCCATCTGTGATGTTTTTTTTTTTTTTTTTTTTATACAATGTTACTTTTGTAGGTCCCATCATGAGGTCTGTGTTATATCCAAACCATCCATCTATTTGGCAAGCTCATATTAAAGCTTGAGATGAAAAATAAGATAGATCTAACTATCAAGTGGACCACACTGTAAAAAGCAGTGGGGAATTGAACGTCTACCATTGAAACACTTTTCAGGGTTACAGAATTTTGGATCATTATGAAATTTGTTTTAGCACTTCATAAAGACCTTTGTGGCCTTATGAATAGATTGGATGGAAAATAAATGTCATGGTGGGCCCTACAAAATTTTTAACGGTGAAAATCAATTTCCCCGCTGCTCTCTGTGGTGTGGAACAGTTGATCTTTGGATATGATTTTTTTTTTTTGGGATAATGCTCCGAAATGATCTCGAAATATGGATGAACGTTGTGGATATAATAAATACATGGCTGTGGGGCCATGTTACTTTGATCTCTTTTGAGCCGTTCGTACAACTCTCGGTTGGAGGAGCGTCAGCGCTCGTCTTCGAAAGGAAGGTGGGGGTATTTTCGTCCTGAAATTCCGACTCCGTACGAGGAGGTCCAACTGCGTATTCTAAGTTTGTATTGCTTCAAAAAAACCACTGGATAAAAGGTGGGGTCCACAGTCGTAAATTTCTCCTATCCAATTCCTCTATAAAATGCACCATCTTCTAGGAGAAAAAGAACACACTAAAATAACATCATTTTTTGAGTGAGTGCAAAGGAGCAATGGCTGAGGTAGCATTGAAGGTGTTTGGTAACTGGGGGAGCCCTTTTAGTCGTAGAGTAGTGCTAGCTCTCAAGTTCAAAGGCATTGAGTACGAGTACATTGAAGAAGATCTCTCGAACAAGAGCCCATTGCTTCTACAATACAACCCTGTGCACAAGAAGGTTCCCGTGCTCTTGCACAACGGAAAACCGATCGCTGAGTCGCTTGTGATCCTTGAATACATTGATGAAATATGGAAGGAGTATCCAATACTGCCGGAAAATCCTTTAGAGAGAGCGACGGCACGGTTTTGGGCCAAGTTCGTCGATGAGAAGGTACGAAGGATTTAACACCAATACTGGTAGTTTGTTGCTGGTGAATGTTAGCAGCGTCAGATCATTTCTAGACACTCATAATGTTCACCAACAACCAAGCTTCCCTGCTAGTTTCCAATTTATTTATGGTTTTTGTTTTTGGAGAAATGTTCACTTACAATGTTGTATGTGAACTTTCACATGCAATTCTTTATTTCCAGCTTATGTGGTAATTGGTGTAGAACATCTAATCCATGCTAAATATTAAACACATGGTAAAGATCACCTTAGGAATCGAATCAATACAATCATTATGTGGACAGTATGGTAGAACGAATCAGACCGTTGGCTATGTGTTGATTGGGACGAAGTACGCCACCTGATGATTGGACCATTTTCCAATTGGACCATTCTCCACACACACACATACGCACACCACAGTGGAATTTCACCACAATTGGCACTGGAACCCATGACTTCGAGTTGAAATTGTTGTGAGTCTGCTACTGAGGCATGAGTAAGGACCCAAGAATCCATAATCTAAAAATAAGTTATACGTAAGTCATGCATAATATATGATTGGATTGGTGAGTTCTATATATATGCTGCCCTGGACCTTTTGCTATGATACTATATCAAATAACCATTTGCTCTAAAAGCTCGAGCCAAATATTTTTGTTGGAGACAAACTGTTGCATGGTTTGGGTATTCCATATCAGTAAGTAGACGTGAAAATTCACATACAATGTTAAATGTTAATAACTTTTTATATCTAGGTTTTATTTGGGATTAGCGAAATGAGACTATGGATTTGATAAATTGGCCAACTTGCCACTGATTTTGCATTGAATATAGATTTGGCAAATTTCAATTTCTGTTGTTTAGTAACTAAGCTACAAATGCCTGGATTTCGAAGCCTTTGTAGTATGTCGGGATATTCATTGTAATGGAATAACTTTTCTTTTTTACTTTTAAGCTCCTTTGTGTATTTCCAAAGTCTTAGTTATTTGGGGAATTTAGATTTGCCCCAAATCCATGAATCTAAGGGCTGCGGATTTGGGATTTGTGAAATCCACAAATTTGACAAATGCTCAAAGAAAAAAGAAAAAGAAAAATGAGAAATGAAAATTAAATCTATGGATTTCACAAATTCCTGCCTCAAATCCTCACCCCAAACAACCCTTAGAAGTTAAGGGAAACAAACATAGTGATCCAATGTTCGATTGCATGGTATCAAAATGATTCTAATGATCCATGGTCGACCATAGGTGGGACCCCACAAATGAATGGTCAAGATACAATATACAGATAGGTGGACCATAAATTGGATGGTTATGATTGCCTAATTGTTGTGATTTTTAGCATGTAAGTAAGACCACAATATGGGGGTAGACAGTGCGTTTCAACAATGAGGTTATGGGTTCGACTGCCCATGTGGTTTAGGTGTATTTTAACAAATTCCATTATTTTATGTATTATCTACAATCTTCAAACACCATGTTTGTTATGATTCTGGCAGTGCATGTTGGCAACATGGATGGCTTGTTGGAGTGAAGGGAAGGAGCAAGAGAAGTTCATTGAAGAGTCCTTGGAGAACTTAAAGACCTTAGAGTCTGCTCTTAATGGGAAGTTTTTTGGAGGAGATTCAATAGGATTGGTTGACATTACTGCTTGCTACATAGCTCATTGGCTTGGAGTACTTCAAGAAGTAGTAGGACTCACATTGGTGGATGTAGAGAAGTTTCCCATCTTATGCAAATGGATTGAAGATTTCATGAGCGATAGTGTGGTGAAAGAAAGCATGCCCCCTAGAGAAAAGTTACTTGCATTCTTCAAAGCTCGTAAAGAAGCTATCTTTGCAGCCAAAGCACCTGTCTACTGATGTTGCCTACAATGGACGGTTGATGCATCATCCTAGTTAGTGATGTGTGAAATAAATAGAATAAAGGGGTAAGCTACAATGTAGGTATGTCAGAATTAAATTATGGTAAATCATACATGTAGACAGATCCAGGCCGTCTAAATCATGTGGACGTAGTGGATGGAGCATATATATATATATTATTTTATTTTTAAAATGTGGATTGGATAATCCTAATGTTCCGATTGGTGTCGGATGGGTTGTTAGTACGAAGATAGCCACTGATCCAAATTCAATGGGTGAAATTAGGGAGGAAAGATTGGATCATCATTATGGATTTTGGGCTATGCTCCGTCCACAATAGGGCCCACAATTTAGAAGGTCTGGATCAGCATGCCCTCTCTTTGTATTTTGTTGCTTGCATTTTTGCAATGAATGTAATGTGTTTCTTGGATTTTGTAATCTATTGAAGTCTTTGAAGACTGATGATGGATGACAGCTACCGACTTCTGATATTAAATTACTTAAATTATCTAGAAGTCTAAGTTGACTAGCAATAGGAAGTAGACCTCACAAGCTGATATAGTTTTAAATCAGAAATACTTTGATAATCTGGCCCAGTGTGATAGATGATAAGCAGGCAGTTGGAAATTACACGGAAAGCTCTTCCATGGTATACAAATAATTCAAATAAAACCTTCTAAACTATGGGCACACTTTTCTTTTTATCATGAACAAAAAATTAAACATTAGATTACTGGACATTTAACGAATGTTTAGAAATGAAAAAAATATCTAAGGGTCATATTTAAAAAACAAGCCAAATAGGGTTTAAGATCGTTCAACCAACCTTATTTTTATACTACAACTTAATAACTATGGGTTTGAAATTTTAAGCGGTTCTTGGCTTAGTATTTGCATTGCATACCATTTGCAAGTGCATGAGTATCAAGTGCCATAGGCAGCCAGAGTATGAAAAAAGCACCCCGTCAGCACATCGTAAATAGAGATTTTAGTCCGTTTGGTTGAAAGGAGAAATCAGAACTTTTAAATTTCGGATGTCTATATTCATAGAATAAACCGGCAAATTTTGGGTCTTTAACGCATTTGTCTTTTAAGATGAAATTCAGAAAAGGAGAATGATCACGTACCTGTTGTACCTTATTTTGTACGGTTTCGGAAAAAGCTAATAGAATAGTGACATATGGCATTAGACTAGAGATAAGTTTTTTAAAAGATTTTATAAGATATTTAGAGTAATTTCCGCAGAATCATAACTACATCAATTTAATGCTACATGTCATTAGGTGACCGGAAAATAGTGTAGCCAAGGCATCGAGGAGTGGAATGTAGTCAAAGAGCAAGAAGTGATTGAGAGGAACATCACTTGGTAGAGAGAAGAGAACAATAAAAAATAAAAATGTAACAAGAGAGAGATATGGATGTTACACCCGGTGAGACTCAAACAAGTACTTGGCTATCATAAATATTCATTTTGCACCGGCCGTACAAAAAGACAAATTTTGATACAATGGTAGGGCAATGATTATACTTACCAGTGTAAAAGTTATGTGGAATCATGTGCCGACAAGGTGGTCGAAATGCTTCTTTAGCAAGTAATGCTACAGCTAATGAATATCATGTTTGTAAGGTAGTCGTAGATTTAGCAAGCACTCGAGCAAGTGAATCCATCACCCAGTCTAGTGCTTATTCTACCAAATCCAGATAGATCATTGACATCTTGTGTTGAACCCTTTGAGATTCTGTCAGCCAAGATGGTCAACATGTAAAGGAGAATTCAGCACACCGCGGAATTCACATATTAAGAATGAAACCTTTAATAGATGGATGGGTAGCCATGCCAAAAGCATGAATCGATTGATGGCTATGTTTGCTAAAATAGCACTTATCGCACCTGACCAATAAGTTGACACTAGTTCAGTTGGAAATCTGGCACTACTACCTCCGGTATAGCCAATACTACAGGCACCTACTCTACAATGAAATGCACATCCTACCCTTATTTCAGTTCAAGACGTGCGAAATACACCACTACTTCTGGATTTCAGGCAATCTGAATATGATAATAAGAATTTTGTCCCCAATGCTAGGAATCAACGGATACTTGAGGAGCAACATTTGCCCAGAAATTAACCTTATAATGAGGAGCAGTACCCGATTAGTTTAAAGTCACCTCTAATGAGTGGGCAACAACATTAGAACCGTAATCAAATTGTGTAGCTGGTCTAGGAGGTTGCAGGCCAGGTTCTTTACTGAACTACTAATCCAATTTATCATAAGCCTTATCCTGATTGGGTCGACCAACAATATCCATTGTCGAGGAATTATCAATACGATTTTACACTATTTACATGTGATACTAGTCAGTCGATCATAGAACATATAGGTCACTTGACTATACAGTGTATGGAACTGGTAAATAATAGTTAATATAATTTACAATTATTCGACCATTCACTAACTAGGGTAACATTTACTTGGTATTCTAATTTATTACAAATTAGATCCAAACTTGGCAAGAAATGGAAGAAAAGTTTCATGCCCGATTCTTTTATAAGGACAGGAAAATTTTTATGCCTGAACTTGCACGATTTTGTCAATTTTCAGGAGAATCGATTGAAAATTATATTGTTCAGTTTAAAAGAGCAAAAATTCGATGCAAAGTAGTTACGACCGAGGTAGAATTTAATCAATTGGCCGAGGATAGTCTAGAGTTTAAACTTCGACAAAGAAGTTTATTAGAACATAATTCACAAATCTTTACGATCTAACTAAGAAAGTATCTCAATATGAGGCTCTACCTCAAGACACGACACAGAAAAAGAATTGTTTAGTAGGAACATGTGGACATAATGGATGGAGCATAGATTAAAAAAAATATATGTGGATTGGATAATCCTAATGTTCCGCTTGGTTGTCGTCGGATGGGTTATTAGTACGAAGATAGCCACTCATCTAAATTCGATGGGTGAGATCAAGTAGGAAAGATTGGATCATCATTATGGATTTTAGGCTATGCTCCGTCCACAATAGGGGCCACAAGTTGGAAGGTCGAGATCAACATGCCCTCTCTTCGTATTTCGTTGCTTGCATTTTTAATGAATGTAATGAGTTTCTTTCGTTTGATAATCTATTGAAGTCTTTGAAGGATGATGATGGATGACAAGTACCAACTTCTGATATTAAATGACTAAATTATCTAGAAGTCTAAGTTGACTAGCAATGGGAAGTTAACAAGCTAATATAGTTCTAAATCAGAAATACTTTGATAATCTGGCCGAGTGTGATAGATGATAAGCAAGTAGATTGAAATTACACGGAAATTTCTTCCATGGCATAGAAATAATTCAAATTAAACCTTCCAATTTCTTTTTATCATGAACAAAAAATTAAATATTAGATTACTGGACATTTACCAAATATTTATAAACAAAAAAAGTATCCAATGGTTATATTTTAAAAACAAGCTAGTTAGAGCTTAGGATTGTTCAACCAACCTTATTTTTATACTACAACTTAACAATTTAACAATTATAGGTTTGAAAATTTAGCCGGTTCATGGCTTAATATTTGAAATGCATACCATTTCTAAGTGCATGAGTATTAAGAGCCATAGCCAGCGAGTATGAATGTAACACCCTGGTTCTCATGGCTCGAGGGTGATCGCTCCTTGTTGAGAACCCGAGTATTACATTATGAAGTCTACTACAATACATCTTATTTATAGAAGGTCCCATGATATAATGTAAGACAATTACCATACAAGCCATAGATTTTAAGAGCATTAAAAAGGAAGTTTAACACATGTAAATGTTAGCAAATGAAATCCCTCAGTCGAGGAACTTAATTACAAATCGTGAAATTAAAAGTATAAAGTTTTAATGACGAAAGCATGTAAATCATAGACTACTAGTTGAGCTCAAACGGCTCAACCACATTGTCATAGTATCCTTCCTCGCCAAACTTCTCTCCAGTCTCGTCTGGGATCCCAACTGAGGGGTCTTCCTCCAACACTAAACCTGCATTTGTTTAGTGCAACCACACGATAAGGTGAGTGATAACTCGATGGGAATTTTGCTCTAAGATTTCGTGCATATCATAGCATTCCAAGATAGTTTTGAATCAAGTTAATAATTTATAAAGAGACCAATTTATTTATTCTGTATATGGATGTATGGGTGCATGGTCATGATCAGTCCGGGGGTAAGAGATCAACCCAAGTAGATTTGCTACTTGGAAGAAAGATCACATGGTGAGTGCGCCCAAGGTAATTTTAGTCCCCTGGAAAAGCATTCAAGATACACTTGAGGAGGACCAAAATACCTGGAAAAGCCTCATGCAATGAGAGTGGCCCATAGTGATATGAATGCACTTAAATCTGAGGGTTTGTTCACAACCCCAAGTGTAGAGTCGCGATGTAGTAATAACTCAATAAGACTAAGGTCGAATCTACAAGGACTAAACTTGTACGTATTTTGAAAATAACTAGAACTAGAACTAGAAAAAGATTTAAATTGAAATCTGAATAATTGAGAGTAATGATGAATAATGTTGATTAAAACTTATGAATTTAAAGGTGAGAACTAGGGTGCTAAGGATCCACTTGTAGCTATCAAGATGCTACCTTACTTGATTCAAGGAACACAATTGGAATTGGAGTCTTATCCTATCCAATTGAAAGATAAAGCAATTTAAATCTAATTTGAACTTTTCATTGACCTAATTCTCAATGGAGGAGAATTGTAATGATTGGAAGGGATTCCATCACCCTACCATGCCCAGGAGAATGGTGAATAACAGAATTTACCAATCTCACAATCTTAAAATAGAAAAAGAAAATATCCAAAGCTATCACAACATCTATTATAATTTGAGTCATAATAAATCATAGAAAACTGAAAATATTCCTTTAATATCAAACTAGAAATCAATGAGGTCCAATAAGAACATGAATCAAAGCAATATAATCATCCAAATACGCTACGAGCTTCACCTCTTAGCCCTAGCTAAGAGGTTTAGCCAACTACAGACATGATTGAAACCAAATCTCTTAAACAAAGCATGAAAAATTAACTAGAGAAGAAGAAAAACTCTTTGGCAGCTGCTCAACCCTTGTGTTATGCTCCTCGAGACCTTTCCAAACCCTAGAAGATGCTTTGGAGCATCTTAGGGAGTCCTATTTATAGTTGTGGAACTCCAACTTTCACACTGAGTTGGAAAAATCTAGAAACCGCTTCAAATTTACACACTCTGCACAGTTTTTCAAAATAGACTTTCAGAACTTTCCTTTTTTAGACTCGAAATTTCAGAATATGTTTTTTTCCAAGATAATTTTCAGGAATATGCTTTTTAAAGACAAATTTAAGGATTCATTTTCTTTTTCTTCACTTCAAATCTTCGATTCTCTTCATTCCTCACTTGGTTTCCTTGGATCTTTGACATTTGAATTCTTTATTAATGACTTCCAAATCTTCAAATCTTCATTTAGTAATCTTTTGAGCATAAATCTTTATTTTCGCATCAATTTCACTTTAAGCTCTCAAAATATCCTGGCACATAAAAACATGTATAATTAGATCAATTAAGCACTATCATGTTTATAAAACCAAGGTATAAATTAGAAAAAATATGCAATATTTCACACTCAATAGAGTTACATTAGAATAATTCTTCCAAATAAAGTTCTTAGTAGACCCAACAGGATGTGTCTTACATCAACCACCCGGTAAAGCTCAGATGTTATGTATGGATGTTATGAGTAATGACTCTTATGCACAAACATTAGATTTGTGTTAATGTTTCTTATTTAATGGTCATCATCCAATTGTAAAGTTCTTAGTAAGATCTTCAACATCCAGCCATAAGTCTTAATTCGGTTTCAATGTAACTCTTTACAATCCCCCATTCTTAGATTGGATAGGCACTTATAAGTAAAGAATGTCAATAATCTATGTAAAATTTATAAGACAGTTCCAAATTCCCTAAAAGGATGAGAATGTTACAATATTATCATTCTCACAAGATTGTCATATGGAGTAAGACTTTAGAAGAATAAGTATGTCTTCAAGACTCACTATCAAGAATATAAGAAGTAGATTTATGCTCACAAGGTTCATCAATAAGAAGAGAGGGTAATAAGAGCATAATCATGTTTACAAGATTCATCAACATGAATCAAGAGTAGTATGAGTATGTTCACAAGATTCATCAACATGAAGTTAGAATAGTAAGAATATAACTATGTTCACAAGATTCATCAACATGAAGTAAGATTGGTAAGAGTATAATCGTGTTCATAAGGTCTTATGGTTTGCTAAGTCTATACTAATTATATTCTAAAATTTAACTCACTTATCAGGTGAGGCTATAATGGAATTCAATGAATGTAGAAAGCAAAGAAGGCGACTCCTCACCTTGTGTGGATGTCCTCCTTCTATGAAAGTTCTTACGAAATGAGCTCAAGAGTCCTAGAATCAAAGTAATAGTCCTTAAACTCACATTTGGACCAGTGACTAGGTAGATTTTGTCAACTACTCACTTGATTCAATCTTGGTTGGGGGAAGGGTTATCCTTCAAGATAGACAGCGGTGGGTAATACCTGGATGAATCATTTCAACATTTCAGTGAGTTACAACTGAGTCAACTCAGTTGAGATTTCTATTCAATAGACTAACTTAATCAGAGTTGAGGAAAATACTTGTTGTGGTTATACAATTACTCGATTCTTGAATTCGATGTGGGTTCTCAAATTCCCTTCAAGTAATCCTTGACACTAGAATTTGGAGTAAAATAAGCCTAACTCAGTAGAGTATGGGCCGAGTTAACTCGCCAGGGTAGTGTAAATTGCTTGATGAACAGAGTTTAACGAAATACCTAAATGGGAGTTGTCCCTTGAGGAGGGTGATTCAAGCAAGGCTTTCACCAACTCTGACCAAGTCAGGAAGTTGGCTCCATGACTTAACTAAGCAGCTGAGTCAACTTTCAGTGACTCGGATTGAACCGAAATCGGCTGCATCGAGGGGAAAGTTGGGTGGAGACTTGGTGAGTCAGCCTCTGCGGTTTGTTGGTTGGTCGAGATGCCCTGACCCCAACCTGATGATGATGGAAATCGAGCCATTACCGAGTCTGGCTTGGGAACAAGTCAAGTGACTCAGATTCGAGCTCTTTTAAAAAAGAAAGGGGGTTATGGTATTACCTCCTGCTGATTAAGAGAAAGGAGTTCCAATTCTCTTTCTAATGACTCTGTTGCAAATAGAAAATCTGTTGCACATAAATCTATTGAGATCGTTCAACTCGGCAGGGGCACGTTGGCGAGTTAACATTGGTCAATCGAGTCGACTGATCTTGGCACAGAACGTTGAGGGAGTCGAGTCAGCGTCGAGTCTTCTCTACCAGAGGGAACGTTTCTGGACTCAGTAATGGCTGGGTCGATTCCTGGTGACCCGGATTGAGTTCGATCTAAATGGGGATGGTGGAAATGTGGTAGGGTAGTAGGTTATGGTCGAATGACAGAGCAGAAGTGGAGGATCTCTTTCTTCCTTTCTTCTCCGTTCTCTCAACTTCCTTTCTCTGCTAACGAGCAGAGCCAGTTTCAACCCTGACTCATTTAACTCGGTGATTTGAGCCAAGTCGGGGTGCAGTCGTTTTCTTCGTGAACATGGGACTCTCTCTCTCTCTCTCTCTCTCTCTCTCTCTCTCTATTCCTTACTTACACTTTCTTGAAAGTTTCCCTAAAAACAGGCTATATAAAGGCCCCAACCCGCTTCTAGATATTTCTAGACTAATCATGGATTAGCCATGTTATTAGTGGTGGAAGAATCGAGAATCCTAGCTTAGGAGTCTTTAAGTTAGGTTTGATGATTGCATGGGTTCTAATGATTGTTCTTAATGAATTTATGACTGGATAGGCCACGCGATGAACGACTCGGATTGGCGAATGGGTCGTTCTTAAGGGAAATGGGTTCTACGACTATCTTGGAGGAGATGACCCACTGGTCATGGCGTTTTTGCATTGGTCGTTTGATCCAATGATCCAGGACATTTAGATGGTCCGGATGCCGCTCAGGAGGCTCATGGGTCCCTATTTATGGTGAAGCAGGGACCGTTGATCACAACATTTCTTCTATAACGGGAACGACTCGCGCCGTGGCAAAATCTCACCAAAATCCCAGTTCGCCACGGTATTTTTGGGCAGCCCTAGACTCAGCGTTCCAGATTGCTTATGGGAGGCTTCTAGAAGATGGAGAATGGCTAGGATTTTACTAGCTCACGGAATGGAAAGATTCCTTCCGCGTTTCAGCTAATGGTGGAAGTATTTCCTAAAATGGGGGTGGTGATTCGGATTATACGATACATGTGGCCAGAATTTTGGAAAAGCCTGGCCGATTGGATTTGCCAACGAGGCAGGGAATCATGGAATCTTACATAGACTTGAATCGATGGGTGGTTTCTTATTTCGTGTGCATGTATGTGCTTTATAACATGAGACTGAATCTGAAATCTAAAGTCAAAAATCTTGTTTGATAATTATGGTTGAATTCTAAAAATTAAATACTGAATTTGAAACAGCATGTTTGTTAACAAACATGTTAATGTCTGAAATATATCAATTTGACGCATTTGTCCCCATCTCCCGTTTGGAAATGTTTTACATTGTAAAGAAATTATTTTTTATAAATAAAAATAAAATTATTATATTTAATTCAAATAAACTAAAATACTTAATAGAAAACTAAAATATCATTATTCATAAGACCCTTAATTCCTCTAAATAGGAAGATTGTTACTATGTGTCATGTAGGCTTGAGCACCATTACCAACAACAAAACCTTCAAATTGAACATGACCACCACTAACACTCTTGTATCTCATTGCACTTTGATATGTTGGGTATTGCGTGGTCCACTATAATGTATTTATTTTATATCCACTCCATCCATCCCCTTTGCCATCTCATTTTAATGCATAGGCCCAAAAATGAAGTAGACCCTAATCTCTGGTGGACCACACCATCAGAACTGGTGAAACAATGGTGCCCACCTCGGGTACATCCGGATGCATGCGGATTGGGTAGGAGGCGGATTTCCTGGGAAAGGCCTTCACGGGAAGCTCCTGCGTTGGGAACCTATGTGGGGCCCACCATGATGTTTTTGATAAATCCACCACATCCATCCGTTTTGTGAGTTCATTTTAGAAGAAGAGGCTAAAAATGAGCTAGATCCAATACTCAACTGGGCCAAAAATGTGAGAATTGAACGTCCATAGTTGAAATATTCATGGGCCATAGAAGTTTTAAATCATACTAGTATATTTGTTTTCAGTTCATCCCAATAGGTATGACGTTGTGAACGGTATGGATATCATGTAAGCATCATTGTCAACCCTGGGGAGGTTTCAACGGTAGGAATTTCCCTACCCACCTTTTCCTTTATTGTGGCCCACTTGAGTCTTGGATCTAGCTTATTTTTGGGCTTTTTCTTAAAATGAGCTCAAAAAATGGATGGACGTTGTGGATTTATTAAAAACATCTTAGTGGGCCCCATAATGGTTCCTAGCATAGGAACTTCCTGCGAAAGCCTGAAATCCGCGTCCAATTGGGTACTACTTAACAGAGGCGCCGGGGGGGGGGTGGACACGGATTTCCTGCGAGAGCCTTTAGCATGAAGTTCATGTGCTGGGAACCTAGGTGGGGCTCACCGTGATGTTAATGAGAGATCCACCAAGTCCATCCGTTTTTTGAGATCATTTTAGGACATAAGGCCAAAAATGATCCGAATCCAATACTCAAGTGGACCGTACTAAAGGAAAATATGAGTAGGGAAATTCTTACCGTTGAAATCTCTCCAGGGTCAACAGTGATGTTTTCATGCCATCCATACCATTCATAATGTCATTACTACTTGGATAAACTGAAAACACAAATATCACCTAATTCAAAACTTTTTTGGCCCCACAAATATTTCGAGTGTGGAAGTTAAATCCTCACTTTTGCTGTCCACTTGCGTATTGGACCCGGCTCATTTTTGGCCTTATGTCCTAAAATGATCTCAAAAAATATATGGACGTGATGGATCTCTCATAAACATCACGGTGGGCCTCACCTAGGTTCCCAGTGCAGGAACTTTCTGCTAAAGGCTATCGCAGGAAATCCGTGTACAGATTAGGTACTACTAGAGGTGGGCATGTTTGACCCGATCCGGTGGATCCGACCCAATCTGACCTGACTCGGTACCGTTCGGAACAGAACCGATGGCTTAAATCAACCTGATCGAGTTTATCCACCCAGATCCGATCGTCTTTCGGGTCGGATCCGGATAAGACCGATCCGACCCGAATACCTGAACCGAAAGGATCCAGCCCGAACTAACTCGACCCAGCTCGGAGCAGGTAGTATAAATATTGTTTTTAATTTTTTACCCTAGCTCGTTTACACCCCTCCCCTCTTTTCTTACCCTACCGAACGAACGAGCCTCTTCTTCTTCCTCCTCCTCTCCACTCTCCAGTCTCCAACCTTCCCTTCTCGATCTTCTTCCTCTCCAGTCTTCTCTTCTTCTTCAGCGCCCGACGCCCGTACTATCAGGCAGCCACGCGTCTCGCTCGCTCCGTGACGTTTGTTGGTTATTAAAAGTCGAGTGGCGTCCACATGCGCCTTCTTGCAAAAGCGCTCATCTCCAAAGCCTCTCTCTGTAGAAATTCTGCTTGGAGACGGCTTCCAGGAAAGGCTTCCAGCAACATTTCAAGGTATGCTCAATCTCCTCTCTCTCTCTCTCTCTCTCTCTCTCTCTCAACCCTAGATTTCTCTCTCAGTTTTCTATAGACTTTTGAATTCTGTTTTCGATGGGTTTGGGTGTTCTTGATTCAGAATTGTTAGGGTTTGTGTTTGGATTTTATTCTTGGATCCAACGTGGCTTTTGATTTCTTTTTTCTTTGGATTTTGAGTTTAATTGAGATTTTTATGTTGCACACATGTTAAATTGACACCCGTTTGAAATATCAGGGCCGTTCATAGGAAGGCTTTCTTATGTATGTGCCCTGGTTCGAATTCCGGTTTGTCTGCTATGCAGTAGACCATGGGTACTAAAAAAATGAACGGCTAGAAAATACCGACTGATGTTTCAGGTCTAACGTGCACGTATGGCCCTTGTGATGAGTAGAGTGACCTGAATTTTTGACCGAATAACATACTTGGTGTGGCCTTCCTGTAGAACAGTTCTGATCTGGCATGCTTGAGCTTTGTGGCATGTGTGGGGTGAGTCCTCATGTGAGAGCATCATTTGGATGTCCTTTTTTCTAAAGTATGAGAATCTAGCTTGGTTTCTACTTGCATTTGGTGTTCTTGATTTGGGATTATTGCTCTTAGAAGGATTTTTCGGGATCATATTGGCAATGTTAGATTCATGGTTGATGTAAAGGAGGAAAAGGGGGGAATATAATGGATTCTGAAAGTATTCGGCCATGATCGGCACAAGTTTATTGAAATTATCACTTGCTATTGATAAAGAACCGATCCGAACTTTGCCCAATCCGATCTGACTCGGTTTTCATGACCGAATCAGACTCGGATCGACTCAGGACAACAGGGGTTCGGGTCGGTCCGAGTCAGATGACCTGGACTCGGTCCTGGATTAGTCCGAGTTCAAGTTGGCCCATGTAGAATCCAAACCGAGTCAAGTTGGACCCAATCCGATCCGACTCTATCGGTCCGATGCCCAGCTCTAGGTACTACCCTACAGTATCGTACTGAGTAAACTCAATTTGGCCCACCTTAAATGTATGTGGTTTATCCACGCCATCCATCCATTTTTTCAACTCATTTAAGGGGTTGAGCCCAAAATCTAATCATAAAGCTTAAGTGGATCATACCACAGGAAACAGTGGGAATAATGATTTCCACCGTCGAAACATTTATGGCCCCACATTGATGTTTACTTATCATCCAACCTGTTAGAAAGATCATACAGATATGGATAAAGGAAAGCACAAATATAAGCTTGATCCAAAACTTTTGTGGCCCGAAGAATTTTTCAATGGTAGACATTCAATTCACACGGTTTACTGTGATGTGGTCCATTTAAGCTTTGGATATGATTAATTTTTCAGCTCAAGCACTAAAATTATTGATAAAATAGATGAAAATAGGGGATAAATTACATAAATCATGGTGGACCTCACAAAGTTTACTCAATACGGTAAGCGTACTGAGTTACTCAATACACAATCTGCTTCTAGCGGAAACGAATTGGCTACTCCCCTGCCACCAGCCAATGGCCAGTGGTTAGTGCTATGTCGGCCCACCATGATGTATTTATTTCATCCATGCGGTCCATTTATATTTCTAGATTACTTTATAGTATGAGACCAAAAATGAGGTATATCCCAATCTCAAGTGGACCACATTATAAGAAACAGTGTTGAATGAACATCGACCATTAAAAACTTTTTAAGGGCTATAAAATCTTTGGATCAAGCTGATCTTTGTTTTTTTCCATTCATCTGGGTCTATATGACCTAATCAACAGATTGGATGTCAAATAAACAGTACATTGGTCCTTAGGAGAATTTTAATGGTGGATATCCACTCACTATTATTTTCCTGTGGTGGCCACATAGTTGGGATTAAATCCCTACCATTGGAAAATTCTTAGGGACCATAGAAGTTTCGGATCAAGATGATATTTGTTTGTTCACTTCATCTGGGTTTATATGACCATATCAAGGTGTTGGATGGAAAATAAATTACACAATGAGCCCTAAGAAGGTTTTAACGGTGGGCATCCTTAGCACTGTTGCTTCCTATGGTGTGGTCCACTTGAGTTTTACATGTGCCTCATTTTTGGGCTCATGCTCTAGAATGATATGAAAAAGTTAATAGATGGTGTGGATCTAACAAATAAATCATGATGGGCTTAGAGAAGTGCCCCATGTTAAAAGTTGGGATGTGTATAACGCAAGGGAGAAAATCTCTCTCGTAAAGGACAATTTTGGATTAAAATAATAAAAAAATCACGGAGTGCATTCTTGATTCCCCATTAAGCTAGACTCCCATCATGGAAAAATTTCAACATAAAATGGTGGAGCATTTTCCTTCTTCCGCGTTAACAAACACCACTAAACATGGAACATTTTCCAAATTCCACGTTAACAAATAGGCCCTTCATATTGGGTGGGTTCAGGTCAAAGTCATTTGACCCCACTTACAGTCTTGGTGATCCGTGGCTAGATGTCACGTGTACACTCGGTCTTCCTGTGGGGTCCACCGTTGGTGATTGTGAGGATCCGGACCATTCATCAGTTGTACATTTCCTAGGACATGTTATTCCAAGGAATCGGTAGATCTAAAGACTAGGTGGGTCACATTTCGATGGTTAGTAAGACTAACTCCCAAAGTTTTAATGGTTACACGAAGTCAAAATCCGACTTCTACGGCCCTAAGGTTTTCTAGTAGGTTTGGTATTAATTATTCCTAAGGGTTTAGTCTAGTACAGTTAGTGAGTAGGGAAATTTCCAAGTGACTCATTCTAGGAGGTACACCATTGTTGGTGGCTTTTTTGATAATGGTTTATTAAGTGTTTGTGAGTCTAATTAAAGATTTTTGGGGTTTTATCATGCTTTATTTAATATAGGCCTCTTTGGGGAGTTATAATTGATGACGATAATGGGGGAAAGAAATGTGTTAATCTCATTTGGAATCTTAAATTTGGGGTTGAATTGACGGGGTGTTACATTATACCTCACTGCAATAGTCATTGATGCTATCAAACCATATTTAGTGTGCAGGAGGCATAGATGATACACATGCTGTGTTCATGTGGAATATGAGGAGTCAGATGACCTTACAACTCTAGATTGTAGATTTATTTATATTTAAATGTATTCTTATGTATTTGTAAAGACTTAAGACATTGGTTTATATAAGCTCTCGGGTAGCCACTTGATTATTTGGCTATGTATATTTAGACTCCCTCTTATACTTGATCTATTTCTATTCTGTTAAATTGCTTACTTTGATAAACAAAAAAAAAAAATGTACGTGAAATTTGGGCTATATTTAAAGGTTAACACTCAGGTTTTTGGAAAACGAATAGTGTACTCGAATTTCGGGAACCAGGGTGTTACAGATGATATCAGAGCGGAGTTCAGACAAACCAGGCCTTTGGGAAAGGAACTAATACAAACCATGAATGTCTCAACTAGGATATTAGAATTAGAAATTTAACCCTAAGCAAATTTCCCCTAGACTTAGAAAAATTTTGAGAATGTAGAGACACAGACTTAGGTCCCTATTATAAACTTTTAACTATTTAGACTTAGAAACCAAACCTAGGTTCCCTTGGGAATTATTAGGAATGCCATTCGAACTTGTATGGAATCCCCTTAGAATTAGGAGAAATTGAGAATATGAAGTATCAAGATTTTAGGTTCCCAAGAAAATTGTATGTATAATCGTAGAACTTCGTAACAAAACCTAGGTTCCCATTATAAACTATCAGGACAGTTGTTTGGACTTAGAAATAAACTTAGGCACCATGGGAGGAGAAATACCCACTATGATCAAACAAAAACATTCCTTAAACTAGACTCCCAATGAACATTTTTGAAATTTTAGGATTTGAACTTTATCCATAATCTTCCTCAGTTAAAAATAACATCGTCACAACACTCAGCAAGTAAAACGAACTCAATGATTGTAGGAAAATCCCTACCCATTATATTGTACAATAGATCGAACATAATCACTTCCTAAATTTAAGGAACTATACTAGGAGTTTCAATTTGAATTTCCTAATGCATCTCTTAAATTAGAATTTCTCACAAGTTCCAGCAATCAGAAATAATTAGGCGTGAAGTTACAAATTTGGGTAAATTTTCAACCCTATACGAGGTATATTGGGACTAGATTCAAGAATCTTAATGAAAGTAGTAACTTTCAAATTCAAATTCTGTGTAGAAATTCTATTCTTGGAATTGTCAAGTAGTGCACGAGGAAATTAGAAATGTATAGAAAAAATATAATGGTCATTTGAGTCTGTCTCTTAGAGGACTCAGACACTTTCTGTGAAAGTAGAAAATTTTATAATAATTCAGGGGTCTGGAATAATCGAGATCACTGACCGATGGAACCATATTTAAGTGAAGTGTATGTGATTTGCTCTAAATTCTAAATCCTAGCAAATTTCAATGATCTTAAGGCCCTGATCAAGCCAGAAGATCGAGAATTGTTAGGATTAGAAATTGATGTTAACAAATCCACTATTTCTGCAGACAGAGGATCGATGTATCAGGTTCAAACTCACTACGACCATCCGTTTGTGTTAGCTCAAACATGAAAACAAAAAATTGAATTGTATTTAGATAATGGGGAACTATCATATTATGGTTAGTTATCGCCTAAATGAACTTATAATCCTAATAAATACTATGTGATATTGCAGTGTGTTAGGTATCTAAATATGCCTCTAGTTTTGGAAGACCCTTAAAAAATAAAATTAAAAAAAAAAAAGAAACAAACAAAAAAAAAAGGAAATTCTAAATTTTTATAAGACCCATATACATTAGTCGATTGGTTAGCCTATTGACCTAAGGGTTGTGGTAGACTTGTATATGTCTTGTAAAGGACACAGGTGGTGATTTCGCAAGATAAGGTGCATCATTAGGATGATTTTATAACTTGTAATGTTATTAAACGAAAAATATGTCATCAAATCTCGAGGGCAAGATTTTCTTTAAGGGAAGTAGATAGTAACGACCCAAGTTTTGGTAGTCAGTTGTATGCGCCCGAACTTACGAGCATACTCCTTGGGGAAAGTAATGAGTGCATAGAAACACTGTAAAATAGGTTATCATTATTCCCATTAATGGTAAAAGCATTGAATTTCGAGGTCGAAATTCTCTTTAACGAGGGAAGATTGTAACACCCCATACTTTTTCGTACTCGGGTGTTACAATGGAAATCTAATGCAGTGTTCATGCGTGAGGGATTTCATTTACCTTATGATTAATAATTGAAAATGTACACGTGAAAGTAGATTTTTGTAGAATTTCAATCATCATGATATTTCATAGAACGCCTCATTAGGAAAATTAAACCACTCATGATCAATATCGGGACCCAATTCACCAATCCACGCCATATGTGGGATGACCTAACCGATAATTGTACAAATCTAATCATTTATTCGAAGGATTAGTCCTTATACATGACAGTTAAATGTCGTTCAATAGTCACAAGATTTCAAATCAAAATATCTAACCATAGGATGACCATTGGACATGGGAGAATTGGGTTGTTAAATGGAAACTCGGAACATTTGACCATTAAACCGACCATCAAGATCGTTCAGTGTGGACTATGGAAGGCCCTAACCTTGAACCATCTCAAAATTTGGGACCCAATACATCAGATCCACCATTTAATAGGCCCACAACACTCAAATTCACAATTCACTACGTGATCATCATTATCCCAGCTTTTGATAGTTGAATCTGCCATTGAAATTCACTTAAACAGGCCTAGGGACCTTTAGAAAGCCGCTGATCAAATGGAGTAACAATCTGACCATTAGATTGCTAATAATCAACACGTAAGACAAGATCACTTGGTGTGACCTACCTGAGTTTTAGATCAGCCCCATCCTTGGACCCATGGCCCAAAATGGGGGGAGTAAAGAGATGAAGGGAGTGGAGTTTTCCAACATCACGGTGGACCCCACTCTCGGGGTTGCATGTAGACACAATCAACATGCACCAGCTGGGTCACCAACCTGGGTCAAACCAGGATTAACCCGGCAAAAACCAAAAAAAGGGGGGGAAGAGAATCTCTCCTCTTTCCTCGCACGGCTGTAGTTTAAACGGAGGACGTCCGTTTGCAACAGTTATGACCTACCATCAGAGATCAAACCAATGATCTGAGCCATCCATATGATAGAACACCCAAGGCCTGCCAAAACCCTGTAAGTTTTACACGTTGGGATGCACGTACATGGACACCAGATCCAAAGCAGTCAAGTGTTGTGTGCACGACTCATTTTCAAAATGGAAATCCGTTTCAAACCTACTAGTTAGCAATCCACGTGTGCCTGTTTTCCTCGCAATCCTAGCCGTGCATTTGGAAAGATCCAGCCCTCCATTTTCGCACTGTTTTAGGGATTGCTTGGCAGTGTAAAAAGGCAGAGAGAATATTCAAATTTTATTAGGCTAGTGTAATCCCAACCATTCATTCTCTTTAAAGATATCTTGGGATCATCCCAGACATCGAGGTTAGGACTTTACAGAGCCCCTCTCGCATTCAAGTTTGAGATCTCACATGAGATCTCATTGTTTATGAGAAAATCGGCCGCAACTCATAGCCTCGAAACCCACCAAGATTTCAGAGTTTGATCACTTCCAAATGGTGGGTCCCACAAGGTCTTTATAACCCATCTGAACCATCCAAACATTGTTGATCATCAGATCAACCATCCGTAGGATATCCGCCATTAATAGCAGAGCCATCTTCACCGCTTATCCGAAAAACTCAACATCAAAAAGTGGGCCCCAATGGCCGATATGAGGCAGCCATCCCGTGGACCCTGTTGCCAGAAGTCTATCCCAAACATCGGATTTCCTCCATGCAAACAGATCTAAGATCCATCACCTCGATTATTGAACGGTTGAAAGGAAAAATACCATAACTAATCCTCTTATTAGTTGATACCGAAAGTTCTGGAAAGACTTTCGAGAGCTATAAAAGCTCTCCTTCTATTTTGGCAGGCCGGCCCTAAAAATCCAGAAAAGAGAAAGAGAGAGTGAATTGTGGGTGTGTGCGGGCGAGTCTCGAGTTGAGATACTGAGTTTTCTAAGTCGCAGGATGAGTCAGACAAGGTTCTATGCGAGTTAGACCATCCCTGACATACATGGCAAGATGTTGTAGCAGAGAGGAGGAAAAGAAGAAATGGGAGAGAGTTCGGAAGTCAGGGACGCGGTCTGAGATTGGTACGAGTTGTTGATGGTCTATGTTGCTGGTTGAGTTGTGGACTCAACTCGATGAGTCATGGTCCGAGTTTAAGTGCAAGTTGAATAGGGGTTTGGTCGAGTTCATAAGTGCCTAATAAGAGAAAGATATAGAAAGAGGAGATGCACAGTTGTTGACAAGTCGGGCGGGTCATTAACTCATTGAACCGAGTCAGGACCGAGTTCAGAGCCTACAAATGCCCAGAGAAAGGGGGAGAAAGAGAAGGGAAGTAAGTAGTTAGAGGTGGGCATGTCGGGTCCGATCGGGTGGATCCATCCCAATCAGGCTCGATCTGACCTGTTCCAAACTGAACCGACGGTCTAGATTTGTGCGAATCAAGTTCGTCCATCCAAATCCGATTGTATTTCAAGTCAGGTTCGAATAGTGGTCTATCCGGACCGATCCGATCCAAAAACCCGAACCGAAAGGATCTGGACCGATCTGACCCTGCCCGTTCCGGAGCGGGTAGTCGGGAAGTATAAATACCCTTTTTTTTAACCCTAAAACATTTACCCTCTTTTCTTACCCTACCAAACGAACACCGTTGCCTACCCAAATCCCAATCTTCTTCCTCTCTTATTCTTCTTGAAAGCTCGATCCGAAGATCCTGATTCCCAATCTTCTTCCTCTCCTATCCGATTTCCATCTCTTTTGTATGGAGAACGGTGTTTGTATGAGATTGATTGAGAGAAAAACAATTCTCATGATAGTGGGTTTTTGGTGGGAAGTGGTTTGGAGTGAGGCAGAAAAGAATTAGAGGATTTGGTGATGTAGATTCTGTTTGTCTTTTCCTTTTTTATCATTTTTATTTGGGGAAATGGAGATGGGTCCTGTTGTGCAGTAGAGAAGGGTACTTGTAACTATTTATATAGATAAGCATGTCTTCTGTTCAAGAGAACTGCGTTAAAAGCAGTGGCTTGAGAACTGGTGGAACTTTTCTTAAGGAGATGAAGATCTTGGGGGAGCTTCAGTCTTAGTCAGGTTAGTATTTACTTATTTATTTATTTTTTTAATTTAAATAGAGTTTGTGAAGTTTGTGCCTTTCAAAAAAAGAAAAAAAAGAAAAGATAAGATGCTTCTGATTGCAGTTGTTGATCTAGTAGAAGCGTTTTCCTTTGGATGGTGTAGATAAAACACAAACATCATGGTGTAGATGGACGGTGTAGATAAAACACAAAACACAAACATCATGGTGTAGATGGACGGTGTAGATAAAACACAAACATCATGGTGGGGGGCACATAGCTTTGACAGCAGCTAATTGGCTGGTGTTGGGGTCCTCAGCCAAACCACGTCCTGGAACCTGGCATATCTGTTGAATATAGGCCGTTGCTAACTATCCACCTTTATTGTAGGTTCGTGGCCCAGTTGATGAGTGGATCTGACTGATTTGTGTCATGGAATACTCGTCCGTGCATCACGTATGTTGCGATTCTCTCCTGTGCGAAGCGCGGTTGCATTCTCAATTGAGTTTGGATAAGTAGGGGCCATGCATCGTTGATCTAGGTTGTTGGTGTGATGGACCCAACCATGGATGGAGATTTTTTAAAAAAGGATCCTGATTTAAAAATCCTGACCAATCAATAGATGGCGTGTAAATTAAGAATAAAATATAGCAACAGTCCACATTTTCCTTTAAAATTCCATGTATTTAATGGTTGTGAGCCTTCGATCTAAAAATTTTTTGGTCTATAACCTATCTATGAATATACCCGTTGGATCAACGGTCTGGATCAACATATACGGGGCCTCCTTGCCTGTACTCGGGTCAAGAGGATATTATCGATGATACTCCGGTCGAGGTTCGTTTGATCCATCAACGTAACAATGGATTAGATGGAACGGCGGATTCAGTGCCTCTCGAGGCACGGTATTTTTCTTGCCTCCATGTCATTCTGAACACGTGGCAAACATGAATGAGATCCCGACTGTCAATTTCATGATTTCAATAGTTTTTGGTTCATGGTCTAAAAATAATAATGATTGGATGATTCTAAAATTTTACTTGGTTGAATACAAATGAACAGTAAAAGACAAAAATCAGCAACGGCACTCATTTAATCATATAAGGACCGTTTATCATACGGTTACGATGTTTCAATAAAATTAAAATTTACCAATATAGAAGAATAAATGATAGAATATTTTGAATGGTTCGGATCATCATAAACATGTGGCACGTGTGTGATATACGATTAGGCACGAACCTGATGTGCCTTCAGATGCAGGTAAGCGGAATTTGATGGGGTATTGAATGCTGATGGGCTAATAAAATTACAACCTGTCAACTATGTACGAATGGATTTAATTGATAAAATAGAAACATAGATACTCTGAGTATGAATATTTGTACTCGTGCAAGACGGCACTGTACACATAGCATTCATAAGCATTAACGTTGAACCTCCAAAAATATGGGCGCTAGCATAGATTTATCTACACCGTCCAGAAATGGGTGAGGCCAGGTGCACAACTGATCTGAACCTGGCCAAATCCGATCCCACTTGATTTTCCTGACCGAGTCGGACTCGGATCGGTTCATGCCTGTAAGTGTTAGGATCGGATCGAGTCAGATGACCCGGACTTGGTCCCGGATCGGACCGAGTTCGGGTTAGGCCATGCAAAACTCGGACCAAGTTCGGGTTGGACTCAATCCGATTTGACTCGATCCGATGCCCAACTCTATAAGTAGTAGAAGAAGAAGAAGATGATGATGGAGGAAGAAGGAGAAAGTGAAGAAGAGGAGAGGCGATGGCTATTTCTGTTCCACCGAGTCGACTCGGTTGGTCCAGCTGAGTCTAGCCTATTTTCTGGGTGGCCAGTAAGGAGAAGCATGGAGAAAAGCAAAAGGAATGAGGAAGAAGAAGAAAAAAAAAAAGGCTGAAGATAGAAAAAGAAGAAAAGAAAGGGAGAAAAGAGTGCTGTTGGCAAGTCCAAACGAGTTGACTCAATTACTCGCTGTGCTAAATTAGGTCAAGCATATCAGTTGCACTCGGGGTTGTTGCAGGCTCCTACACTTTTAACATACCATGGGGACTCAGTTTGGGGGCTAAGTAGTGTTGAGTCAATTTGGGTCAAGCTTCACAACCCGATTTGATCTTAAAGTTTGTGCACAAATTCTGACAAGCATTTAAAGGTGGACCCAACTTGAGAGGTGAGGATCACCCTTCAAGCTTTTCTACATCATGATAATTAGCATTGTTTATTTTTATTCATTCATGTTATTGATTTCTTAATACAAATCATATGGAAATGATGATAAATGTTAGTTCTAATTGAGTAATTTTTTATAAATAATTGATGAATGGATTAAATTCAATGATTGAACATGTTATAGATCGCAAATATCCTTATTTTGGTTTTAAGCGTACATTTTATATGTGTGGATGCTATTGATATTTCTTGTTTTACTACTTGTGATAACTCGACAGTGTTTATGGAGGTCCTCGAACTAGTGGTCATTCTGTCTAATAAATTAAATCGAAGTTTGTTGTGGACTTACCATATAATGAATTGTTGTGCCTTTGTCGCTTTTGAGGTTAATTCCTTTCACCATATCCTAGAATTGTTTACTATATATGGCTTCGATTGGATAGTTATCCTATGTGACTTTGATTGTATGTTTGCCCTTTGTGGCTTTGATGGAATAATTGCCTTAAGTAGCTTTTATGAATTATTTTCGTACAACCTTGCGATGGTAGGGTCCACTTGTTTAATTAGGACGGGCTATTAGTTAAAGAAGTTACTTTTAAACCATCATATTTGTTAGTTTCATGAACCAGGGATGATAGTATGGGACACTATGTCCGAGCTGTCGGCCTATGCTAGGTGATGAGCCCCCCATAGTGACCTTTGAACTTTCTTAAAATGACTATTTGAAATTGGAATAATAATGGTTGAACTAATCATGCATTTAATGGTATGTGGACTTTACCGGGTGGTCGATGTAAGACACGGGATTTGTTGGGTCATTATGGGTTGTACCATAAGATATTTTACCGAGTGATCAAAAGTTATTATCGCGTGCATTCGAACCACTATGGGTTGTCCTTGTCGCATGGACTTTTCCAGGTGCCTAGACCTCCTTAGGGTGTACCTTTGAGTACTTTTTGGAGAGACTAGTTTACCTTAGGTGTCCTTGTTGCATAGTCTTTTCTGGGTGGGTAGCTCTCCATAGAGCATACTTTTGTGTACTTTTCCAGGTGACTAGTTCTCCTTGGGCGACCTTTTTGCCAGCTGGATGTGCATCCCCAAGACTGTGAGCATGTGCATGCATCCATACATTTAAACAAGAATACAATTGTGAAATCTATTTTATGTTTGCGCATCTGATGGATGTTGTCTCATTATTATGATGGTTACTGTGAAATATTTATTATAGACTGTTCCTGATAAACTTTGCTTAATTATCTTGATGCTTCCATAAATCTTGGGGGTTATACCTCATCGTGATTTCCATTGATGCTATCAAACCATATTGAGTGTGCAGGAGACATAAATGATGCGCATGCTGGTGTTCATGTTGAATATGAGGAGTTAATAACCTTGCAACTCTAGATTGTAGATTCATTTATATTTAATTGTATTCTTATATATTTGTAAAGAATTAAGACATTGGTTTGTATAAGCTCTCGGGTAGCCACTCAAATATTTGGTTATGTATATTCGGACTCCCTCTTATACTTGATTTGTTTCTATTCGGCTAAATTGTTAATTCTGATAAAGAAAAAAAAAATGTACATGAAATATATATATATATATATATATATATATATATATATATATATATATGAGGCGTGACTCTTATTTTTTCCGGGGCCCACCGCGATGTTTATGTAATATCCACTATAACCATTAGCTATTAAGTCTCATATTGAGCCTAGAGATATGCACTAAAGGAAGTAGTTGGGAGAGAGATGTCTACCCTTTATTTTAAAGGGTCAAACATTATACTTACATCAAAATCCACTTCAACAACTGGATTATTAAAATTAAAATATAAAAAAAAATCATTTTGCCAAAAATCATACTGATACATGAATCACTTGGGCCAAACTAATAGAATCAATTTAGAAGGCAAAGATTGCGTATACACTGTTCACAATCATATGGTCAACCTGAATTATAGATAGAACTGATTTTTTCAACATGTGGCCTAAATTGGGGTGACACACCTAGTGGTCCAGGTTGATTTTCCAGAAAATATAAGAGTATGGCCCACCTGAGCCACTAACTATTTACTCATACAAGTGGCTTTAACAAAGGGGACATTGGTAGCATATACCACCAACTGTAGTATTTTGTGTTATTGGAAAAGCTCTATTAGCTCCACCATGATGTATGTATTCTATCCACGTCATCTATCAATTTTCACAAATCATCGTAGTTCATGAGCACAAAATTAAGGAAGATCCAAATCTCAGGTGGTCCACACCACAAGAAACATGGGCGATTAGAAGGTTAAAAACTTATTGGGAGCTATAAAAGTTTTGGATCAATCTGATATTTGTATTTTCTCTTCGTCCATGTCTTTGTGATGTTATCAATTGGTTGGATGGAAAGTAAACATTACATTGGGCTCTATGAAGTTTATAATGGTATGTGTTCAATCACCACTTTCCCTATAGTGTGGTCCACTTGAGATATCAATCTATCGATTATTAGACTCATGCCCCGATTTAAGAGGGCAAAATGGATAAACAGTGTGGATAAAAAAAAACCATCATGGTTAGAGGTGGGCATTGAGTCGATTCGGATCGAGTTAGGGCTAACCCGACTCGATTCGATTTTGAAATAGGCCTGACCCGAACTCAACCTAACTCGGTACCGAGTCCAGCATGCCTAACCCAATCTGAGTCTGGGTCTAGCCTGGATTAATCTGGACTAAGTCCGTCCCTATAACAAGTACCGATTCAGGTTGAGTCGAACCGAGTTGGGTCGGGTGCAGTGGGTATCCACGTGCTGAAATCACAAATCAAAATCGAGATTCACTTGCTAGAATTGCAGCCTCTCCATAGCTACATGGCATCTCAAATTTGAAACGTCATGTCTAAGTTTTTTTTAATATATATACGAGTCGAGTTTCAGATCAAGCCGAGTGAGTACCGAGTTAGATTTTGGGTCGAGTCAAGTCGAGTTACTAGGTGACTCGAACTCAACTCGTTTTGAGTTTGGATTGGACGAAATCAACTCGATTAGGATCGACTCACCCACTCCATTCGTATCGAGTCGGACGAGTCAATTTTACTGAGTCATTGCTTGCCCATCCCTAATCATGGTGAAGCCCATAGAGGTTTTTTAATTTTTAGTAGCACACAGTACCAACATTGGTGTTATGTATTATGCTTGACTATAAAAGAAAGAACCTGACAACTCTGAATCCCCCAATGTGAGTGGGATCCATCTAATTGTATACATTGAATATTTATGCCATCTATCCAATCTGCGAGCTCATTTTACAGAGTAGGCCAAAAAGTGAAACCTATTTAAATCTCAAGTTGACCACACTACAAGAAACTATAGTAATTGATTATTAAAACCTATTTGTGGGACACAAATGGTTTTAGATCAAGCTGCTATTTGTGTTTTTCCTTCATCTGAGTTGTGTGACCTTATCAACAACAGATTGGATGGCAACTAAACATTACAGTGGACAATGAAGTTTTTAATGGTCGGCATTCAATGACCACGGTTTCCTATAGTGTATGTTGAGACTCAAATATTGCATATTTAATCCTTCAATTACATTAGTTTTCCTAGCATTTAATTGATAATTTTATTTAATTATATACGGATTTGTCATGCGAAATGATTCGGAAACTTATGATGAATATGAGCTTAAAAGGATGGATTTAAACCTTAAAAGAAGATAAATAAATAATTGAAAATTTGGAAGTCATTAATGAAGAATTCACATGCCAAAGATCCAAGGAAACTAAGTGAAGAATGAAGAGAATCGAAGGTTTGAAGTGAAGAAAGGGAATCCTGAAAATTAGCCAGAAAAATGATATTCTGAAACTCTGAGCCTAAAAGAGAAATTCCTGAAATAATTTCCAAAATAAACTTCGATGGCATCGAATTGACTTTGATGACATCGACAATTTTATGAATTTTGGATCAACTCACTTGACAGTTCTAGACGATTTTTTATGACATCGAAGGTCTTCGACGACATCGAAGTTTATCATTGAAGATACGCAGAGTACGTAAATTTGAGGCAATTTGTGAACTTTTCTAAGGCAGTATAAAAGTTTGAGTTGCAAAATTATTTAATTGAGTCCTTAGGCTACTCCAAATAATCTTCTAGGGTTTGAAAAGGGAGAGAAGTCTTAGGCGGAGCACTGACAACGTTCTTATACTTCGATTTCTTCATTATTCTAGTAGATCTTTTAGTTTTTCTTTTATTTTTGAGTTAACTATGACTAGTTAATATCTTGGTTATGGCTAAGAGATAGAGTTGTAGTTTATTTTGATGTTTAGTTTACTTTGATTCAAGTTTATGGTTGAACTTCCATTGATTTATAGTTTGAATAAATGAATATTTCTAGTTTTTTGTGGTTTATTGTGACTCCAATTACAGTAGATTCTTAGAAAGCTTTTGATATATTCTGTAAAACCCTTAACCTTAGTATTCATTTTGTTCCGTTAGGTTCCGTGGTCCTACCGGTCAAATTCCGGCGACCTGCGACCTATAAATTTGGTTTGCGATCATCTTTAAGTCCCATCATGTAAACCCGACCCGGATCGAGCCGAGACCTATACCGTTGCAACCGCATCGACGCCGCAATTCCAACGCCGCGTCTCGTGCGTGAATCTAATGTGTACATCAAAAGATATAGGTCGCACCCTATTTGGACCATTAATTGTGTTTTGGTGGGACCCGCCTATCACAATGGCACTTTCCCCAAGGTTAGGGTGACATCAACCTAAGCCATCCATAATTACTAGTCAAAGCAATAATGACCCTAGCCCATAATTACTCCCTTTTCCCCAAAACACTTATTACCTAGCTAAGAGAGAGAGAGAGCTATCATCATTACTCTCTCTCCTTCATCTCTCTTCCCTTTTTCATTCTCCATTCCACCATTGTAGCAAGACTTGGGACGTCCCAAGCTCTCGAAGATTCCCAGCCCTCTTCCACCTTAGATCTTCACTGATCCCACCCTTGGATCCTCATCTCCACTATTGAAGGAGTGCTTTAGGAGCATTAGTAGAAGGCTAGAGAAGAAGAATAGGTGGGTGCCTCTCTCTCTTCTTCTCTTCCTTTCTATATCTACTCTTCCCCCTTTTTCCCTGATGAACGTGGTCCACCTGATGATGCATGTATTATATCTAGACTGTCCATCTAGTGGGACGCCTACCATCTAGTGAACAGCCCCATTACTGCCCGTTTGTGGGCTTGTGTGGCCAGTTGGTCACACAGGTTCGGATGGAGAGGAAAACACAAATATTAGCCTGATTTTCAAACGCAGTGGGCCACTGCGTGGACCCCACTTTGATATATATATATATTTCATCCACAAAGCCCAGCAAGTAGACTATGTTGCTGACCGTGTGGGCCTGCATGACCGGTTGGTCATGTAAGGCCGTTTGGATATACGAAAATCGCAAACATCAGTTTGATTTTCTTACTAGCGTGGGGTGGCCCACCCTCGTGGACCCCACCTTGATGTAAGTACTCTATACTCTCACCGTCCATTTGGAGAGATCATCTTAGGACGTGAGCCCAAGATGGGCCAGATCCAGCAGCAGGTTGCTCTCTTGCTACAGGCCACCATGATATATAAGTTTTATCCACTCCAGCCGTCCATTTTCAAGGCCTGCCTGGGCGTGTCCCACCATTATTGTGGGCCGTCTATGGATGGGGCCCACCATGAATATGTATTTTATCCATGCTGCTCGTCCAACAGGGGTACCCTGCTGTCCGTCCTGGGCAGGCCCTGTTTGAAAGTAAAACACAAATATCAGCTATATTCAAAACCGGTAGGTCCCACTGGCATGGACCCCACCTTGCTGTATAGGTATGGGGACGTAGCCACACCGTCCATCTGTTGATCGTCCTGACCGTGAGGCCTGGATAGGTACAGCTGGGCAGAAATCTGTCTAGCAGCATGCTCTGTTATTGAAGGCAAAACACAGATATTGGCCTTGATCTAAAGCTGGTGGGCTACGCTGACATGGACCCACCTTGATATGTCTGTTCCACCCTTACCGTCCATCTGCAACAGTGCAGATCCATTGTTGTCATGGGCCTCACCATAGTAGCAGCAGACTGTCTGTGCTGCTGCCGTGAATGAAAGGAAAACACAAACATCCTCTTGAACTAGACGCTGGTGGGCCATATGCGTGGACCCCACCTTGTTACCCCTTGATGTATGTGCATTATATTTACACCGTCCATCATCTGGCCATCCAACCATGGGCCAGATGGGTCATTAACAGTTGGACCTGTTGCTATCCAGTAGCAGGCGTTGATGAAGGAAAACACAAATAGCAGTTTGATTCAAACTGGTGGGTCACACTGACGTGGACTCCACCTGCTGTATGTACCTTGCCCACACCGTCTAGCCCAAACTGGGCCACCACGTGGACCCCATCCCTCACCGTCCAGCATGGGACGGTGAGGCCTGCCTTGGTATGAGGTGTATTCTCACCGTCCAGGGCAACTATGATGTAAGTGTGTATTCACACCTCTGTCCGTTTTGCTTAACGTAGGGCCCCACTTTGATGTTTATTATATCTTCATTGTCCATCCAATTTCTCAACTCATTTTAGGCATTGGGCCGAAAAATGAAGCTAAACCGAGTCTCTGACGGGTCACGCTATAGGAAACAATAGTTTTGGGTATATGAATTGTCAGGACCCACTGTGATGTTTCTATACACTAAAATACAACAAATATTGAGCTTTTATATCTGTCACGAGTCTGGGAACCCAGTAGACGGAGTAGATCGTCATGATGTAGGCCTAGGGATGTACACAAACCGGGCTAGCCTGGTTAACTCGCTCAACTCGGCCCGACCCGGAACTGAGTTCGGGTCAGGACGGGCTAGTTTCTGCAGCCCGAAACTGAGTTCGGGCTGAGTTCGGATACGTCCAAGTTCGGCCCGACCCATCCCGACTTGCCATATTATATATACCCCTTTTAAAAAGAAAACCCTAGGTCGCTTTCCCCTTTCCCTTTTGAGAAAACGCCCGACCCCAGCCGTCCCTACTAAACCCTCTCCCCTGCTCGCTCTCTCCCTGCCCGACCCCACCAAATCTCTCTCTCTCTCTCTCGTCCGACCAGCAGAGGCCGTCCGCCTCTCTCTGCTCGTCCGTCCGTCCAACCACCAGAGGTCGTCCGCCTCTCTCTGCTCATCCGTCCGTCCAACTATCAGAGGACCTCCGCCTCTCTCTGCTCATCCGTCCGTCCAACCACCAGAGGCGTCCGTCCGTCCAACCACCAGAGGACCTCCGCCTCTCTACTCTTCTGGTTGTCCGTCCAACAGAGCTTGCTCGTCTTTCCGTCCAACCGCAACGAGTATGATTTCTCTCTCTCTCTCTCTCTCTCTCTCTCTCTCAGTGTGAATTCCTAATCTCTCTCTTTTTGGTGTTTATGCTCTGAACAACTGCGTGCTCATGATTTTTATGGAAAATCTGAAGTGGGTTTTATTTGGGTAGAGAAGAGCTTCAATCGTCCATTCTGTAGACACCAATCTGATGTTGATGATCACTCTATCATGTCATTTTAGGGTCACAATCCATCCACAATGGGGTAGCACACATGTCCGTGCTTGTGCTATGGATATGTTGTTGATGCTCCTTTATGGCATAGAAGTCACACGGTTATCTACTCTTTGTCCTATTAGTGCAAATGCCAATTCTATAATAGCGATGCGTTGGGTTTCTTCTTTCTTTGATCATTAATCTGACATTGTTTCTCTAGATATTCTTTTTGTAGTTATGCTTTATTTGTTATCTTGATATTATTTTTGTGGATATGCATTATTTATTCTTTACGCACTTAAATGCCTGTGTTAACCTTTGCCTACTAGCTTTTGATAACACTTCCTGTTTTTATTAGAGTGTCTGTCGAGGTGGCTTAAGAGTTTTTCTTTTTGCTAGTTAAATATACTTGTCTAGTATTGTGATGCTTTGAGATTTTAGTAAATGTTTGTTTCTACTATAATTTAGACACTATTATTTAATTGTTATATTTTATTACAGGTTTGAGATAATTCAGATAAGTTGATATGCCTTTAGCTTGGCTTCCTTTTGCTTTTAAATAGGACTTCATGTATGAGTATATAGTATATACTAGAAAGTTCCACATGGAATCTTTTATCACAAATGTTTTCTGTTTTTGTTAGTTAGTCTTAATCTATGCTTATACCAATTGCCTATTAGATATATTTTTATTTTTTTGTTCTTGTTGTTGTAGTATAGGATAATCAGTTGTCCATTTGAGGATTTCTATGTTGCCAGACATAGATTGAGTATGTTCATGTATGCATAGAAATTCTCAAATTGTCCATTTTTGGACAGTTCAATGTTGGATAGATAGTAATGTTTTCATTTATTCTAATTTAAATGCACATGCTTGTTTCGGTTCGTCTCTCCTAATTCTCTCTGAATATATTTCTTACATTTACTTCCTCATCAAATATCCACACTGTGTGGATAGTTGACGTGTGAATCAAATCCAAGATTAATATATTCTGGAGAGATAAGGGGAGATGTTACCGAAATTTTGGCGTGACATTTAAATTGAATAATGAAAGCATTACTATCTATTCAACATTGAATGGGTAACCGATTTAATTATTTTTTATGTTTTTGTTGTAGTATAGGATAATCAGTTACCCATTTGAGGATTTCTATGTTGCCAAACATAGACTGAGTGTGTTCATGGATGCATAGAAATTATCAAATTGTTCATTTTTGGACAGTTCAATATTAGATAGATATTAATGTTTTCATTTATTCTAATTTAAATGCACATACTTGTTTCTGTTCGTCTCTCCTAATTCTCTCTGGATATATTTCTTGCATTTACTTCCTCATCAAAAATCCACACTTTGTGTGGATAGTAGATGTGTGAATCAAATCCAAGATTAATATATTCTAGAGAGATAAGGGGAGATGCTGCCGAAATTTTGGCGTGGCATTTAAATTGAATAATGAAAGCATTACTATCTATCCAGCATTGAATGGGTAACTGATTTATCCACTTAGAAAATTCTTTACTTAGGTCCAAGGATAAATGAAATTGTTTTATATATTTAGATATGGCTAGTGAGGATGAAGTCCCACCTAACCCTAGTGCCGGTGCCGGTGCGTCAGCCATCTCACCACTTGTTGTTGAGGGAGAGGAGTCTTCAACTGCAAACAAAGGAAAGAAACGGTCAGCTGTCTGGGATGATTTTGAAGAAGTAGTAGTTAACAATGTCCCCAAGATCAGATGTATGCACTGCGAAAGTATATACACCAAAAGTGTCAGGGGTCGACGTCTCATTTAAATAGACATAGACAAAGTTGTGCAAGGAGACCTAAACTTCCACGTTTAGGCCAACAATTGCTATCGTTTACAAAGTCCGAAGGATCTGCTTCTGAAGGTACACTTACCACTGATAAGTTTGAAAAAGGGAAGCTGAAGAAGTAGTTTCCAAAGCTTATTATCATTGATGAGCAGCCATTTAAGATGGTAGAGAGTGAAATATTTATGGGATATAGTAAATAACTTAATCCTTAGTTTGAGAAGGTCTCCCGTGTTATTGTGAAGAGGGAGTGCATGAAGATGTATGCCAGTGAGAAAATGAAGCTGAAAGCAGTTTTAGATTCGGTTTTAAGGGTAAGTTTGACGTCTGATATGTGAACGGCGCAAAATTAAAGAAAGGGTTATATTTCATTGACTACACACTATGTTGATGAAAATTGAAAACTCTGCAAGAAAATATTAAACTTTTGCCACCTTCCACCTCCCCATTCCGGTCTGGTTATTTCAGATTACATTTACAACTGTCTACGAGATTGGGGCATTGAAAAAAAAGTCAGTTCATTAACTTTAGATAATGCTTCGACAAATGACAGTGTCATATAATTCTTACGTAACTAGTTCAAGGCAACCGACAGTGTCATATAATTCTTACGTAACTAGTTCAAGGCAACCGACAGTTTATTTTTTGAGGGAAAAATATTTTATGTTCGGTATTGTACACGTATTCTCAACTTAATTGTACAAGAAGGGTTGAAATCAATTGACCAAACTATAGAGAATGTGAGGAAGATTGTGAAGTACATAAGAGGCTCGCCGTCAAGATTGAGTATATGGAATGACATCGTCCAACGTTTGAATTTAACGTCTCCAAAAACGTTGAAGCTAGATGTATGTATACGTTGGAATTCCACTTTTGAGATGTTGGATTCAGCCTTGGAATTGGAACATGCCTTTCCAGAATATGCAGTGCGTGATAGAACATATGCTTGGTTGTCTACTGATGATGATTGCAGCAAAGCGGAAGAAGTTCATAAATTTTTGAAGGTTTTTTATGACTGTACGAAAATATTTTCTGGCAATAAGTTTCCTATAGCAAATATGTTTCTTCCATCTGTGTGGAAGATCAAGGATGCCCTGAAGAAAGTTGCTGATGACGGTCCATTTTTTCTCAAAATCATGATAGGTGGTATGCAAATGAAGTTCGATAAGTATTGGGATAATTGTCATCTGATAATATCCTTAGCTGTTGTTCTTGATCCTCGGCGCAAGATAAGTTATGTTAAGTACATCTTCACGAGGATTTATCCTACTGAAAAGGCAATATCTGAAACCTCGAAGGTTCGTGATGTAATCAAAGCATTGTACAACACGTACACAACCACAGTGTCCATACCCAGTGCTTCTGAAGTTAGATCGCAAGTTGCTTCAAGTTTCGACGATGCTGATTTCATGTCTTTCTTAACAAAAGAAAATACAGACACAGACATGAACGAATCAGAGTTAGACATGTATCTCAAAGAGTCAGTCGTACTACGGCAGGATTCAGAGTTCAATGTTTTGGAGTGCTGAAAATTGTAAGTTAGTGAAGGAAAATATCTTACACTATCGACGATGGCATGAGATATTTTATCAATTCATATTTCAACAGTGGCATCGGAATCTGCATTTAGCACATGGAGTAGGATCGTGAGCAAGACTAGAAGTTCCCTTGCACCAGATACAGTGGAAGCATTTATTTGTACACAAGATTGGTTGCGTCTGAGTCTAGGAGGTGATCTTAATGAGGAAGAGGAGGGGAATGTGAATGAAGCCGTAACACATGAAACAACAACAATATGATGGATGTTTGGAATAGATGTTATAATCTTGTTAGTTTATTTGAATTTGCTTTAATGGGTACTCTTTTGACTTTTATTTTTATTTATCTGTTATGTTGATAGATGTTTTGCAAGCTGGGCAATGCATTTCTACATCTATTTGCTGACTTTTATTTTTATTTATCTGTTATGTTGATGGATGTTATGCAAGCTGCACAATGCATTTCTACATCTGTTTGCTGACTTTTATTTTTATTTATCAATTATGTTGACTTTTATTATTTTTTAATCCAAAAATTACTTTTATCTTATGGCGGTATTTCATTATTGTTAAAAAGCCTAAAATACTTTTCCAACACAATATGTAGATATGTCTTCAAGCGAACTATCGGTTAACGTTTGGGACTATGGTTCCTTAGTCCATTCTCCAAAGTCTGGAAAGTTCAAGATTTTGTGTAATTTATGTGGAGCCAAGTTTGTTAACAAGACTAATCAACTCAGATTACACTTATCTTGTCGGGGTGGAGATGCAAGACCATATCCTAAAGCCTCAAAAGAAATCCAAGTTCTTTTCCAAGCAGTTCTTGATTCAAACAAAAAAGCTTTCACTCTCCAATCCAAACTTTCTGAGGCAGAGAAGGAAACTAAATTATTAACATTGGAAGAAGAACAATTTCAACTCGCCTTAAAGCGCAGTATGGAAGAGGCTTCTACATATCAGCGATGTCCTTCAAGACCATATGATATCGAAGCAAGTTCAAGTTACACGGGTAAAAAGAAAAATAGTAAGAATTCAGCTAAGTTTCTCTCCAGTTTGGGTGTATGACTATATTCAGTTTGTATAAAATATTTTATTTTATGCTTTGTCAAATATATGTAAATGTAGTAAAATTATAATATATCCTCTCTCTCTCTCTCATGAACTTGTAAATTGTAATGGGACGTGGATTACATGTCAAAGCCCTTCCCATAAACTTGCCGTAAGGTTCGAAACTGGCCCGAACTTGAAGGTTCGAAACTAGCCCGAACTAAGAAAAACCATAAAAAAATTATATATATATATATATATATATATATATATATAATAGCAAGACGTTGTTGCTGCCACCGTCCCTACCGTTTGGAATAGAGGTCGGGTCCGTGGGTCCCACCACAGGCCCCGCTATGATGTATATTGGACATTAACATCGTGCATTTGATGGGTCCCCTTTAAATGCAGGGTTATGCCAAAAATCAGCTATACGTGGAACTCAGGTGGCCCACACCATCTAAAATCATGTGAAGACATGCTAAATCATATAAAAGCACTTGTTGGGGTCCATCTGAGATTTGGATGCAGCTGAAACTTGGTCTGACCTCTTAACCTAGTGGGGCACACATAATGGATGGGCTGGATTTGTGAACCACGACTTGGTGGGCCTAACAAATGATTATGAATCCTTTAATAGACGGTAAACCTCTCAACTGTTGTGCATGGTGTGGTCCACACAAGCCATAGATTGGCCCCACGATGGCGTATGTATTATACTAACTCTGTTCAGCTATTTTTCCAAGGCCGTAGGCCCCGTTGCATTGTATGGCTCGTCATGATGTGTGTAATATATACTCACTTTTTATCTATTTTATTTTTGGACCGTGGGCTGTCAGATGAGGCCACCTTGTCATAGGTGCTATATACATGCCGTCCATTCCTTTTCCCAGGGCTGTGGGCCCCATTACTCTGAGAGACCCACTTTGAGTTACGAATTATATGCCCACCATGGGGTTGCCTTATGAGATCCATCTTGCAGGTCCACCTGATGTACAAGAAGCCCACCATGATGTATATGAATGTATACATATTGCTCATCTATTTTTCTGAGCCATGAGGGCCTGTTATAATGCATGTGTTGTACATGCTGCTCATCTATTTTGTTGGATCATATGGGTTGCCCCAAAAGGCCCACCATGATGAATAAGGCTTATGGACTACCTCTATGTAGCTCACCTTGATGTATATAGACCATGAGTCATCCCTTGAAGCCCAACATGATGTATGAGATAATATGAATGCTGGCCATTGGTTTTCTAGCTATTGTGAGGGCCATAGGCTACCTTATGAGGCCTAATATGATGAATATATTATATCCATACTATTCACCCATCTGAGGGCAGTGGGCCGCCTTGTGAGGCCCACCATATATAAGTAGTATGCACATGCTGTCCATCCTTTTTCCCAGATTGTGTATGAACCATAGACCCCATTACAAATTAAATTCCATATTCCAAATGGGTCGTACCATATTGTATGTACCATATCCATGATGGCCACCTTTTGGTGAGGCTCATTTATGATGTACAAGGGCCTCATTTGTTGTATGATCGGCTGCCCACGGTACAGTTTGTGAGGCCCACCTGGATGTGTGTATTGGAAGCACACTGTCTATCTGTTTTCTGGGCCACGGGCTGCCTCATGAGGGCCTGTTATGATGTATGTGTTGCACATGCTGCCCATCTATTTTGTTAGATTTTATGGAGTGCCCTATAAGGGCCCAATATGATATATGTGATTGAATCTTTGCCACCCAACTTGCCTAGTTTAGGCTGAATTGTAAAGCACACATTGGTGGATGTTGGTTACACCTTGGCTATTTTATTAGGGCATGTGGGTTGCCCATGAAGTCCAACATAATGCATGAGTAGGATGTTTTTCTTGGCCATGGGCTGCCCCTCATGAAGCCCATCTAATGTATTTAGGCCTTGGGTCATTACTTGGAGCCCAACACAGTGTGTAGAATATTGTGGCTAATGCCCATTTATTTTCCAGCTATTGTGTGGGCCATGGGTTGTTTCATAAGAACCTTGTATGAAGCCCATGGTATGTGGCTCAAATGTGATGCGTATGAGGCCCTTGAGCAAGGCCCAATATGATATGTTTATGGCCCTTGTGTGAGGCCCAACATAATATGTTTATGGCCCTTGAGCAAGGCCCAATATGACATGTTTATGGCCCTTGTGTGAGGCCCAACATAATATGTTTATGGCCCTTGAGCAAGGCCCAATATGTTATATGAGAGGCCCATGTGATGAGGCCATTGTAATGCGTAGGTCCACTATAATTATGTTTGCCCAATCATTTTCTTGGTTAGTATAAGCCTTGAGCCCCATCATAAGATAGATTCTATAGGTTATGCCTTAAGAGCAATGGTGGTTAAATGTCCATCTTGTGATCCTCCCTAGGGCCCGTGAATTAGGCCCGTTCTCATTCCTCCTTAGCGGGCTAGCCGAAATGAATGGGCCCCCACATTATTAGTATGATTCATCCCACCTTATTGGGCTATCCCAATCTTTTGGTCCCCATTGATGCTAGTAGAAGTACCCAAACCTAGAAGCCCATTATTAGGCCCATGAGTAGGCCATCTAGATCTACCCTTGTTGTGAGGCCACTACATCATCACTGTAGATGGTAGGATTAGCGATATTGGATTTAGTATATTCAGTGTTGAGGACTGATCCTCATGTTACGAATTAGATCTCCTGCCCTTATAGGGACCCCGCCGTATATAGGCCGATTATTGATTTCCGACTATGTTAGTATATGCACTGGATATGTGTTAACATAGCATTATTTTTGCATGAGGCCCATGAGATTAGGCCCATTGCTTGTGTGAGGACCATTGTGTTGTGATGATGTGAGGTCCATTGTGATGTGTGAAGACTATTGTGTTGTAATGGTATGAGGTGTATTGCGAATATATGAGTACGAGGCTCGTTGTGATTACTTGAAGCTCATTGTAACCATGTGAGGCACATTATGACTATATGAGGCCCATTGTGATTGTATGAGGCCCACCGTAACTATGTGAGGCCCATTGTGCTTGTATGAGGCCTATGGCGCGAGACTCGATATGATTGGGTGAGGCCCATTGTGACTAGATAAGGCCCATTGTGATGTGAGAGGCCCATTCTGATTGTGTGAACGATCATTGTTAAGTTTGATAATCATGCATAGCTTCATGTTACACGCCATTAGGTAGATTATTGCACGACTGGGTGATATGACATATATATTTCAGCACTTTGTGATATGATTACCGTACGCCCTAGTGACATCAAGGTCGTGGCCTCCACAAACATGTTGTGGATGACCAGTTGGGACACCGAAAATGTTATTGAGCATATAGGGCACTTAGGATGTCCTTGGGTGAAAGACCCTAAACCTCCATGGTACCACGAGATGCCCCAATGCCGAGACCGAGTGGAAAACATGAGCGCCCGAATGCCTTTACCTTTAGGCTGCGTCTCCCACTATAGCATGGTCAGTTGGGAGGGGGTGTGGCCTTACTCACCTGAGTGAGGGGGCATAGCTAGGCTGAGTTTGACCAGCTCGTAAATGGGTCCGCTACCGTCAAGCCTTGTTGGTGATTGGTTATCCACAGGCGGGTAATGAGGTCTCTTATGCTCGCTAGGCTGTGCGGCTTAGAGAGCGGCAGTCAGCAGGTAGTGTACTAGACCCTGGTGGTGATCCCAGAGATGTGCGGTTATAGATATTGTGATGAATCGTCACTGTCACACATATGGACGGACGCTAATGTGGGCGGAGCCTAAGGGCCTGGGCGAGCTACCAACGGTTGGCAAGCTACTGTGTTGGCAGGCTACTGCGTAGGGGTTTGCATACTCGGCATTTGATCATTCATTTATTCATCCACTATCCACTCGGGCTGGTGGTGTGCAATTAAATCATTACGCATACCTTCGCAATGGCCGGGACTTCGGTTGAGGCGCGCGACCAGTTTGAGATCAGGAGTTTACCACATTGAGTTTGGCTATCTAAATTTAGATATGGGACTGGTTTGGATAGAAGTCCCTTGCGATGAACCCCACAGCTTGCAATACCACGTACTATCATCTCGACTACACACTATAACTTCGTTATTCCTTCGCATTGCATTGCACCCTTGATATATGACATTTGAGTTGTTATGGTTCTACATTACATGGTATTTATGGACTTACCAGAATACTTCCGTATTACTTTAATATTGCATCTTGAGCACGCTTATATTGCGCACACACTTGCACCCTCTAAGCTTTCTATAAACTTATGTACGATAGATGCGTGCAGGAGTCGATAGGATGCAGCCGAGTTGAGCAGGAGTGTGCAGTAGAGCTTTCCTTTGGGGTTGTGATTATTAGTCATTGTATCTTTCTTTATTTTGAACCATGTATTGTAAAAAGTTTTTATTCTTAGTGGGTTTGTAATGGTGATCTTGTAATTATTCTCTTTGGTTATGATCTTGGTTATGCTGATTATGAAATAGACTCATGATGTAGAAATCCTCCTTGTAGGATACCAGGATCAGAACCTGGTGAATGGGCACCAGGAGCCGAGAGTGGGGCACTGCGGAGGCTGCCTGCACCAGATTCGGCGATCGGGAGTTTTGTGAGCCCGGTTTCCGAGTTCAGAGCGTGACATATTCTTATCTATTTTACAATTATGTGATCTATAAAATTTGTGATTTACCATTGTCTCCAAGGCATGGTGAATGGTTGAATTCCGCACGATCAGCACATTAATGATTCATGAGAGAACTAATCCAATGAAAGTTCAGATTCTGTTTTAAATGCTTCATCATCTGATTGGATAAGATAGGACTTTGATTCCAATCAAGTTATCATTAAATCAAGTAGATTGAATATTGAAATTGCTATAGGTGGATTCTTGTATCCTTAGTCCATTTATGTTTATTAATTGAAACATTTTTCTTCATCGCCAGATTAAAAACCTAGACAACCAAGTTAGATTTATATTAGTTCTAGACCGTGTTCCTCATTCCATGTGGATTCGACCTCGGTCTCCTCGAGTTATTACTACATTGCGACCCTGCATTTGGGGTTATAAGCAAGTTTTTGGCATCGTTGCTGGGGAGTGGCGTTGAACATGATTAGGTTTAGGTTTTTTAGGTTTGATTTTTGTTTTAGGTTAGATTTTTCTTTTTTTCTAAATTTTTCTAATCTAAGGTTTTTGTAGGACTTTTTAATTTTCGAAATTTGGTTTTTAGGATGTCTTTTTTTTTTTTCTAATATTACTAACATCAGTTGATTATTTTTGTTTGTAAGATCTTCTATTCTACTTCTCTTCTGGTAATATCCTTCCCCTCTTAAATTTGCATTTCTTATCACTGTAGGATTTTTCTATAAAAATTCTTTTAAGGTTTCACGATGAACATGCAAGAGTGGACGCATAAATATACTAATATACTTCTAGAAGACGAGAGATACCATGAAGGGTTATCAAATGATTATGTTAGGAAACAACCTATGTCTCAAGAATTTACTGAAACCATGATCGAGAACCAACCAGGATTTGATATTCCACCAGTTAAGAAGTTCATACGCGATCATATGAGGGAGAACAATTATCATCCACTAGTAAAGAAAAAGACAATGCACGATTATATTATAGGTAATAACACTTACCGACAACCATCAAATACTCATACATACGACTTGTGTGATGACTACGATTGGTGGAAGCATCGGAGTTTAGATTGGAGAGGAGTGTCAATCATGGCTTCTAGTGATTATCCTCTTGAATCCTCTACTAACGAGATCTAACCAAAAACAATCTAAGAGGAGTCCATTCAGAAATTCATGAATGCTCAAGAACAATTCAACCAATTCGTCATAGACATTAGAAAATCATTAGAAGCGATTGAATCGCACCTCAATGAGGAGGAAGAGGCTAGTTTATCCTAGCATCAACCCAATCTAGAAACACAATGTGAAGAGAGTGATTCCAACTCACTTGTGAAATATACTGAATTTGAGAATGAAGAGTTGGATTATGTTCATGAGTATATGGTTCAGTTTTTCGAAGAGTCAATCTCAATGACAGTCCAATTTAATGATCAAGGGACATGGCAAACATATTAATGTTGACCTACTCCACCTACATAACACGCTTGATTCCAATGTGAAGGATGAGACCCTTTCAAGTGAACCTTACAACTTTTTTGAGGCGTGCTCGGCCCGCTCCCCTGATTTAGATTATGATATGATTAGAGAGATGAGCAACTTGCTTAATATGACTCTAGCATTTGAAACTACCCAGTGGAGGTGACCATTTGAGCAGTTACCTATTGACGATACAAGAATCTACTGATTAATATCAAGGAATCGAGTCATCACATTAAATCTTCACTTATTAATCCTCAATCTATCTATGCAGGGCAAGGTGAAATGTATCCAGTGAAGATTTATTCTCATCGAGATGAAGAGCAAGAGACTATACTTCCCTCTATTCTCAAAGACGGAGTCCTTAGGCATATCATCACAGCCTCAATGCGAAGAATGAGCCCCTCTCAGCTAAATCTTTCTACTCTTTAAGAGTTTACTTGGCACACTTTGAGGATCATAATGGTAATTACTACTAAAAAGCAGGGAAACGCTGACGGCTAAAAACCGTCGGCAATAACCTTCCCCGACAGCTTTCAACCGTCGGACGGGCCGTCGGGAGAAGACGTCAATGTTGTTCGCCTACGGTTTTAGCTCGCCTACGGTTTTAGCCATCCGCATTTCTCTACGTGTAAAAATTACGAAATTGGATTGCTTAATCAGTACACATCCCAAACCATCTTAATACCCATTTCAGAAACGTTCTCCAAAGCTCCAAATCAACCAACCTATTTGAAAAGTTAAGTCAAAACATAAGAAAATGAAGAAATTAGAATTGAAATCAAAATCAAAATCAGACAATCTGTATATACAAAAAAAAATTGATTGCATATATGATACCCAATCCCAAGTTGCCACCTGGCCATGGCGGATCATAGCAACTCCATCTAGAAGCAATCTTAGAAAGAATGTTGATACAATAATTAAATCGATGCTAACAAAAAATATATATCCCAATTCTCACAAATCATTGCTGAACCAAAATGCACTAGTTTCTTAAACACAACATAGATTGAACGAGCAAACACCTAAAAAGACAAGAATATTGAAATTAAAGAAAAAAAAGAAAAAGAAAAGAAAGACATGCCCCACTGATCTCTAATACTAAGTTCAAAAGAAAATTACAGGAAGCTGGCAGCTGTACCAATAAAGCTATTATAGTAAATTTACAACTGAAGACGAAAACAGCAAACTATAATTCATGTTATACCTGAAGTAAATATAATCATAAAGAACTGTTGGAAAACCATCAACAGTGCAGTGGCGAAACTGGAGGAAAAGTCATGGTGGCCTTTATTGAAGTTTACCTGCCAAAATATAAGACAATAAGCCATTTTCCTTATTACGGCAGAACATGCATAGTTAAAATTAAAGACTGGTAATAGCTAGAATATGAAACTACCAAAACTAGAATCATGTGGAAGCTTTAGAAAGGCATTAATATAATGCCAGTTGGGAGGGTAAGCCTCTTTGCTCCTGAATCTAACTAGTGCAGATGAATTTGTGCAGCAGTATTCCCATACGCTTAGTCCACTAGAACAGTACCCTTATTATAAAACATGTGTAAAGATGTTTTATGCTCTTGCTTGTTTTAGTGTCACTCAATTCATATGGTGTGTGGTCCGCTTGACCCAGCTGATTTTTGGAGTTTCTGTTCATATTGTTGAGGCATACCTGATGAACAGGTTTGACGGAATAAAAACACTATAATGCAAAAGAATATGCAAAAGAATGGGTATCTACAGGATGGTAACAAAGGTAAATCAAAATGAAAATTTCTGAAGAAACAATGGTTTCCCATGCAAGTAAAACACACTATAGAAGAATGCGAAGAATAAAATTAAAATGTTCACTTGGAGTGGTTGTCATAATCACCAAATTCACTTAACAAAGACAGCCAATGTGAATATAAATAAGAATTCATAAGCAAAAAATGGGTGTCAGCTAAAACCCTCATCTTTTAATGGTAGGTGTCAGTGAACTTCAAGATGACAAATGCATAAAAGATAAAGAGAGGAAAGGAGATTCCACCTCGCTTTCAAGATGGCAACAATGCCCCACAATCAAATGATGCAAAAATATGTCTGTTTCAACATGATCAAACTTAGAGAATGGCTTGGCTACTTTTGACCTGAAATGGCGACAATTACCGAAAGGAAGCCACTAAAAACTCTTTTATCTGTTATTCTCCCAATCCGAATTTGAACGTAGTTGTACACTTTCAACCAAAAACTCTTTTATATCTGTTATCTTCCATGGAACCTTACCTGTGAGAACCATCTATCGTCAATGGTAGGAAATAGAAAAAATAAGCAACACTTCCGGAAAACCTGGCATTCTTCTAATGCACCAATATGCTTAATCAGTCAGCCTACCAAACGATTGTGAATCGGGACTCAAGATTCATTGACCGTCTTTTGTAAAATGGGGTGGGAATATTATCAACTTCAGCGGCAGTACACAACTCCTACAAACGGACAATGCTCTAATGAATGAAGATTTTTGCAGGAAATTCTGCTTGTAAGCAAATGTACTATTTGCTGAAATGCAGGATTTTGCATGTGGGGGACCTGTTTCAATGATCCAAACTGTCTATAGGATGGGCCTTATCATGGATGGTTAGGATCAACAAGCTATAGTCCATATGTTTGAAAGAACCATCAGCTGTATGTTGGATAATGAGCATGGCCCTATAATTGGTTCCCAAATGTATGAAATCACAAGCATCAGCTGTTGGACAGAACAAAATCAAACCACCTCTTCAGGATTAGTGTTGGTATAGTACGTTTCCGCTAGGCTACGGACTTCCTTTTCCTCATTTTAGTACTCATGGACCAGCACAACACATAATTAAAAACAACACAAAAACTATAACATAGAATCCCCTTGTTTATTTTCTTTTCTTTTCTCAAAGTGGGATTGTGTATTTGATTTACATGGTGCATCCAGGGAACTTCCTGAAGCCACAAGAGACAGTAAATCCAATTTTCACCCATGGCATAGAATTGCAAGTGTTCCCTACACTTGTTCAAATTAAATGACACTAGCAGTGCCACCAGTCCTTGGGCCAAGACATGACCCTGATTGCTTATTGAGTGGACTGCTACTGAATTAGTTTAGTGGGCGTTTGGTTGCACAAAATTTGAAAATTCACACAAAATTATGCTGATTAATGAAGCAATTTCATGATATTTGGTGCAACCAAATGCACCATTACCCAAAAACAAACACCAATTGGATTATCCTAATAATCCATATTATAGGCTGAAAATGGATATTTAAAAACAAAAATTAGTGGCACATATATAGCAAATAAGAAGGAAAAAAAAAAACTCTGATATAGTCAGGATTGTTTGATCAGAGTAGCTTCTGTAGCTAATCCACAATGAGACCCACCAAAAAAAATGGTTGGAATTACAAGGCAACTCATGTCCAATCAAATCATTTCCCATACACAATATAAGGATAAAAGAAACATGAACTCTGTTGCAAGACTTTGGCCAAAATAACCGGTCCCTAGTGTTCGTGTTAGAAAGAAGAGACGGCATTGAAATCTAGTTTCACATCATAAAGAAATTCAGCTATTAAACAACTTACTTGAAAATCTCGAAATCATTTCCACAGTTTGGACACTGCACATACACCACAGAGAGTAAAGAAAACTAATCAATCAATCTATGATGATCACGAGGATGAAACTAAGTGCTACCATCACTAATATACCATACAATAGGTAAATGTCTGAGGTATGAGCACATGCTTACATCTAAGATATGTAATTGCCCATTTGACACCTGCATGAAACTCCCAAGTTCCAAAAGAACCACTACTGATACCATTTACTAGAAATCAATAGAACCTTCAAAAATGTTAGTTGTGAATTGTGAATGAACCATGACTAGATAAAGCAAAAGAAGTGATAATTTACAAAGTTGTAAGTTATTATGGACCCAGACGGATACGGAACTAACAGTGCAGGTCTTGTAATCTCGATGATGGTTGTTTAGGTTCCATTAATTAGAGTCCTTAAGATGGGAAGTGTTTAGTCACCATGCATCCTCATGTAGATGGATATACACAAGCATCCCTATATTTCACTTAAGAAATCATTAAAATTTGAATGTTCTCAATGATTTTTTAGGGGTAATTTTTCGAAATGAGTTCTGCCCTCTTAGGAGAAACACATTTACACATGTAAATCTAGAAAACATATCTATGTCAGACACGTATATGCATGATCGAACACCTTTTATCAGTGCAACAAGTACGCGCGATACATTGAGAGAGGTACATAAATAGTCATATAAGGAAAGCAAGGCATAGAAATCATGTGCACCAAACTGTACTTTAAATGGTGAACTACAATTCTATGGTTGGCTGATATAAATGTAAAAATAAAATAAAATAAAGTATAAAATAGAATAATTCATGGATCTTAATCACATGCATTGAGCATCCTTGAAGTGCTAAGAGAGAGCAACAACAAAATGAGTCCTTGCAAGAGAAAAATAAAAATAAAAAGACGAAAGAGTCCTTACACTTCCTTGAACAATATCTCGTCCCGTAAACCACAAGAAAGCACCCAACCCTGCAATCGGTAGAAGGAATGCAAGAAGTTGTTTGCATATGACATGTAAGTAATCAGGCAAGCTTGGATACCAATGTATTAAAAATTCACATCAAATTCAAGAGTTTAATGAGTCAACATTGGCTATATATATATATAATGGGACTCAGTTGAAGAAGGAAACACTAATATTTGTTTGGGTGTTACTTCCATGAAAGAAAAACAACCATGAGATATAGTCATGTACATGGTATATGAATCACACGAAGAAAAAAAATAAAGGAGAAGGCATGCAACTTTATCCAGAAGCAAGCACAAAATCAAGCATTTATCACTGAAATAAAAAATAAAAAATAAAAAATAAACCATTGATTTGGTTTTAAAAAGGCTAGGGATTTGATCGGAACAAGCATAACTAGCAGCAAATCAAGAGCAATGACTACAAGAAGTGGTAGCTACTATTTGTGCGCACCCTTACTACTACATGATCTCTACTCTTGGTACTACATTTGTATAAAGTTGTGCTGTTGTATTCCCAAAAGTAGAATGGATGGGGAAAAAAGATATCCATAAGGGTGGGTGCAAACATCAATTCTCGGTAAAGAACACATTACAAAACATATAGAAAAAGAGGTGTACATCTATGTGCAGAATAAGAACTTGAAGAAGAAAATCTGTTGTACGTGCAGGAAAAGGCGTATCCAAATTATGTATTGCAATACAAGAAGAAAGACATTAAAAGAAGAAGAATCTAATATCCAATATATGAATAACAACAAGAAATATCTATCAAATCTATAACGGTGCATTTGGATGCACATGAAATTGCATTGTTGGCATTCAGTCCAATCAAGGGGAAGTGACAGGAATACTGACATTTCCTGGTATTCATAAAGAGGAAGCAATCCTCGAATTGCAGATGCATTCCTTTCAAGTCTGACTTGACAGAATGTAATTTCAATTTGAATCTCAGTACCTCAACATGGATACTAGCAAAGGTAATCACAATTTGGCCAGCGCCTCTTCATTAGACTAATAAATTGCAATTCTATTCAATCGTACATCCAAAAAAAAAAAAAAAAACAGATACATATTTAAAAACTCATCATACCATCATACCAAACAGAAAAGGGTGATACCCTCTCTTTATATGCAAATAACCCTTCCTTTTAGTTTTGGTATAATTAGAGCACAGCAAATCTTTCTGATACCATCATACCAAAAGGTAGAAAAAGAAGCCTGTACCCAAAAAAAAAAAAAAAACAGGGGTGTACATATCATTTCCCTAGAGAAAAGCCTACTCAAATAAAAACAATTGCATCCAAAACCCAACCAAGCTGCCTTGTCATTGAAAGATAGGTATGCCCAATAGCCAAAGCAAGATTCCCCAACATCCTTGCAGCGTTGCTGTTATCTCTCCCACCACCACCACCACTACCATTAAATCCAAACCCTTTGTTTACTCTAACCAAAACCACCCTCTTCCGATTTTTCTCCTTCCTCATCAAAAACCCATCTTTCTCAATGTTCTCCCTCCAAAAAGACCATCTTTCTCCTAAAGCTTTCAACTTGATTATGCTTCCATTACGAATAGGTGTTGATTAAACAAGTACCAAAAAAACCCTAATTTCATCAGATTCGAGCAATAAACCCTAGAACTCAGCTACGAACGGCACAAAAATCCGAATTATCCAATAGATGAATCCAAACGAAAGCACAATCTACAATATAAAAAATGGGATTAGGATTTTCGGAACTTACATTGACAGATCTTGAAGATTGGGAGATTCTTCAATTGGTGGAGAGAGACGGGGAGAGGCAGGCAAAGTGAGAGTGCGAGCGAGAGGGAGAGGGAGAGGGAGAGAGAGATCGAGTTCGGGATTGGGAGAGTGAAAGAGAGGAAAGGAGTTTCGAGGGGTTCGAGGAAAAAAGGGTTCTGAGAGAGAGATGAGACGAGAATCGGATTGCGTACCGAGTAAGCCCCCATTTATTTATATATTTCATCCACTCCGTCCGTCCATTTTAAAAGATAATTTTAGGGCTTCGGCCCCAAAAATGAACCATATCCAAGTCTCAAGTGGACCACGCCACAAGAAACGGTGTGAATTGAACGTCTACCGTTGAAAATTTATTGGAGGCCACGAAAGTTTTAGATCAAGCTGATATTTGTGTTTTCTCTTCATCCATGCCTTTGTGATCTCATGAACAGGTTGGATGATAAATAAACATCACCGTGGGCTCTGGGAAGGTTTCTTCGGTGGAAATCAGTATTCCCACTTTTTCATGTGACATGGTCCCTTTGAAATTACTTTAGTGTTGGGCTGAACCCCTGAAAGTAAGGGGAAAAATGGATGGACGGTGTAGATGAACCAAATACGTTCACAATAGGCCCAAAGTGAGTTTACTCGGTACAATAAAAGCTTTTATGAAGTAACTCGGTACGCAATTCCATTTGGAACGGCATAAACCATTCATGCTTAGCTAATGTTCGGTGCTTTGTGGGCTCCACCATGATGTGTGTGTATTATCCATGTTGTCCATCCATTTCTTAATATCATTTCAGTGCTTGATCTAAAAAAATGAGCCCGAAGTAAATATCATATGGACCACACAATAGGAAATAATAGTTACTGAATGTCCACCATTAAAAACTTATTTGCGTGTGGAATGGGTTATTGTAGTTCGCTGACAGCTTTTGGCCGTTGGCATTGCCAACAACAAAAACCTATCAAGGAAGCCCCAAACGACCGTCAACTTTGGTCATTTTTTGGTAGTGAATACGATAAAAGAAATAATGGATGCCTTTTAAAATAATACCTCGATAGTTGTTACTGACTGAGGGAATCATTATTCTAAAAAACCTCATTCCATGGATACTGAATGTTTACTATTAAAGGAGGATGAACTGAAAATTGAACCGAAGTCTGAAACTTCAGAATATGTTGAGACTACACTACTTAATGAGAATTTTTCTGAATTTCATCTACTTATAGTGTGTAATTCACCGTGGTGTACTAACATTGAAACTTTTTCTATTATAGGTGAATTGTATATTCCCTGGAAAGCTCAGAATTTGGATCAAAAATATGTTGCTAAGGTTCATAAATTTCTTTGGACATTCATGCTCTAGGGCTTCCAAGCCTATTGCAAAAAAGGTTCTTATATGATCTTGTTGAGAAATCTACTAAAAAATTTATTGAGATATTCGCTGGAAGAGGAACCTTGCTACATGATTGAGTAGTTTTCTCTTGCTTTCATAGTTCAAGATTAGGTGATTTTTTTATTTTTTTTATATAATTATTTTTCTTTTTGTAGTTTAGTTTAGTCACTAGAACCACATTTTATTAGAAGATTGTATTCACTTCACAAGTACTCTTCATGTACTTCCCTTTATTTTCATTGTTCTCAATTTTGCTTTTATTGTATATGTTTATACATTGAGGACAATGTAAATTTTAGGTTGGGGGGATTGGTTTCCCTTAAAAATTCTTCAGATTTGAGTAAATGTGTTAAAATTTTGAGTTATAAAATTTTTCAAAATTTTTGAAAATTGCAGTGAAATTAGAATGATAAGATATTTATTATTGAGGATTGTTGAAATCTAGATTTTAGTTACTTGGTAGATTTCAAAGTCAAGTTTAAATTTTTAATTCATAATTAGAAGTTTTAAACATTGATTGAGTTATGATTTCACATATCACATCTAGCTTACACATTAAAGTTTAAGTTTAATATTGAATTATTATTTTAATGATTATTAAGAATGATATGAACCAAACTAGGGAAATTTGTCCATCATGTTCAATGAGAAGAATTGAAAAGAAAGAAAGATAAAAAGAAAATCCCAGTAAAAAAATAGTTTTCGTCAAAAAGAGGTACTATTAAAGTTCATTAAAAACTGTTGAAAAGAAGAAAAAAGTGAAATAGTGTTAAAGTCATTGATGGAAAAATCAAAAGTTGGAAGAATAGAGTGTTGAACTATAAGGCAAGTTTTGTTTTAGATTTTTCTTATCTTGAACTTTTTTTATTATCAATTTTATCATGAAAATCGAGAATGAACCTTTAGTTGTCATAAGTCTAGACTTCACTATGCACCCATGGAACTCAATGTTTAAAATTGTTCTAATTAAAGGGTTAATACTTTGAACTTGACTAGGAAATTTACAAATTACTAGAGTTTAGGGGAAAATAGTGCTTAACATTAATGTATTTTATATATTTTGTAATTTGGATTGCTTTTAGAATTGGTTGAGCTTATGAAAATTATACATTGGTTTTCAGAATATTATTCGCATGTTTTACTCAGGACTAGCAAAATGTTAGTCGGAGGGTGTGTTGAGACTCAAATATTGCATATTTAACCCTTCAATTACATTAGTTTTCCTAGCATTTAATTGATAATTTGATTTAATTATATACATCATGCGAGGTGATTCAGAAGCTTATAATGAATATGTGCTTAAAATAATGAATTTAGAGCTCAAAAGAAGATAATAAAGAATTGGAGATTTAGAAGTCATAAATGAAGAATTCATATATCAAAGATCTAAGGAAACCAAGTGAGGAATGAAAAGAATCGATGGTTTGAAGTGTAGAAAATGAATCTTGAAAATTGATCAAAAAATGACATTCTAAAACTCCAAATTTAAAAGAGAAATTCCTGAAATAATTTTCAAAATAAACTTCGATGACATTGACAATTTCGTGAATTTTGGCTCGACTCGTTGTATAGTTTTAGACGATTTTCAATAACATCGAAGCTAGTTTGATGATATCGAAATTTGTCATTGAAGATGCGCAGAGTGCATAAATTTGAGGTGGTTTGCAAACTTTTCTGAAGCGGTACTAAAGTTTGAGTTGCAAAACTATTTAAATGGGTTCCTAGGCTACTCCAAATTATTTTGTAGGGTTTGGAAAGGGAGAAAAGGCCTAGGTAGAGCGCCGACAACGTTCTTCCACTTCGATTTCTTCATGATTCTAGTAGATCTTTTTTATTTATTTATTTATTTATTTTTTTTGTTTTTTGAGTTAGCTATGACTAGCTAATCTCTTAGCTATTGCTAAGAGGTGGAGCTGTAGTTTATTTTGATGTTTAGTTTGCTTTAATTTAAGTTTATGGTTGAACTTTCATTAATTTCTAGTTTGATAAAGGAATATTTGTAGTTTTATGTTAGTTTATTATGACTCCAATTACAGTAGATGCTTCGAAAGCTTTTGATATTTGTAATCTATAAAATTTATGATTTATCATTATATCATGGGCATGATGGATGGCTGAATTCCCTGCGATCATCACGTTGTTGCTTCATGAGAGAATTAATCCAATGAAAGTTTAAATTCTGTTTTAACTGTTTCATCATCTAATTGGATATAATAAGACTTCGATTCCAATCCAATTATCATTGAATCAAGTAGATTGAATATCGAAATTGCTATAGATAGATTCTTGAATCCTTAGTCCTTTTATCTTTATTAATTGAAACATTTTTCTTCATTGTTGGATTAAAGACTCAGACAACAAAGTTAGATTTAGATTAGTTCTAGACCGTGCTTCTCATTCCCTCTGGATTCGACCTCGGTCTCACCGAGTCAATACTACATCGCGACCTTGCACTTGGAGTTGTAAATATTGTGGTCCACTTGAGAGTTGTATCTGCTTCATTTTTTATACAATTCTCTAAAATAATATGAGAAAACGGATGGATGGGATAGATATACAACGCATAAATCAAGGTGGGCCTACAATGAGGATCCTATAGACATCACTCATCCTGGGTCGCAGCTAATATTCTTTGCTAATTAGATAGATTTTTTAAATATATTTTTTTTATCTTATAAAATTGTTGTGAGATGATGTGGCCTAATTAAATTTCAGAAGAAAGAAATTGGAGGCAGATTAGCTATTGATAGGTTGAGTAGCTGGACTCGCCACTGAAGTGATGCCACCAAGTTCTGTGGGGCCCACTATAATGTATGTGTTGTATTTGCACTTTCCATCCATTTGGAGAGATCATTTTAGGGCATTATCAGAAGAATGAGGCAGATCCAAAGCTGGAGTGGAGCCCACCACAGAAAACGGTGAGGAGAGTGACATCCACCGTTGAAGCCTTCCTAAGGTTCACTATGATTTTTATTTGAGATCAACCTATTCATAAGTTAACACAGACATTAAAGAAGGGAAAACACAAATATCAGCTTGATCGAAAACTTTTGTGCCCATTAGAAGTTTTTAATAATTGGCGTGACTCTCTCCTCTATTTTCTATGGTGGGATCCACTCGAGGTTTGATATGATTCATTCTTTGGCTCATGCCCTCAAATGATCTCTCCAAATGGATGGACGGTGTGGATACAATACATTCATCATGGTGGGACCCACATAACTAGCTGACGTCACTTCAGTAACGAGTCTTGCTACTCAAACCCATGCACTGAATCTCCAAATGGAAACCGTTTAACATTTCCTTTAGGCTTTTTCTGAAATGTAATTTTTTTAAAATATATTTAAAAAACTGGTAATGTGGCGATACACTGACGTGGACCAATAATAAAGGTGGAATCAGCTGCTCACTTTTTCCATGAAACAGAGGATTCACATTCTCTCTCCTCACATGGATCCACTACATGAATTTGTGACTGATTTTCTCAAGAGGTGGACCATATTTTTTCCAAATCCCTTGTAAAATCCTTTTCTCTACCAAAGATTACAGTGCAATGGTCAGCATTGGTGATGGTTTTAACCTCTGCATGTGGAACCTTCACCTTCGCATTGTAGCTGCACTTCAATGGTACCACTTGATCTTTGTCACCATGAATTAGTGTAATCATGACCCTTGATTTATTCAAAATTTCCAAGTAATCATCCATCAATCTGGCCCCGCCGCATATGACGTTGTGCATGGTATGCCAGGCTGAATGATGAGTATGTCTGGGCAAGTCTACGATCGTGAAGCGGAGATCCCTGCAACAACACTAACCGTATCAAATGGATATTTCTTGAAATGTAATTTGGTAGTGTTTGGCCACACCTTATATCAATCTTTTAGGATTTTGTTTGTCTTCTCTTGAACCCAAGTGGGGTTTGGTTTTCATTATGGATACAAATGGTAGCCTGATGGATTGCAATTCACTTCAATAGAGAATCCAAACACCCTTACTGAGCCAAAAACATAAATTCATTACCTCTTCCTAGTAAGTAGTTGGAGAATCCATTCCCAAGTCCTGTGGTTTCTGCAAACAAGGAAGCAAATGCTTCTTCCCAAATGTTCATACCATGACATAATAGATGAACCAAACAGCAATGGTGGCCACACTCTCCTTTCAGCCAATCGGTTGAGTGCCGTCTGACTCGCTTTCTCTTTCGACGAAGGGAAGTATGGCTGAAAAAGGTAAGCCTCCATCAAAAATACATTTTAATTACTACAATGTGTGAAATCCAGGCCTTCCATAAGGTGGACCACCATGCACACACATGACCCACCTGACAATCAGACTGGCATGACATCAGGATGCAGCCAATAATTGTGGGGCCCACCTAATGAATGATCCATATCTCATACATTCGGGGAGAAATAATTCTACCACATTCTTACCCAAAGCAAAGCTCAAATCACAAACATGTAAGAATGCTCACCAGTGCAGTTAGTGTGATTGATTTCACTGAATTTTGATGCTTCACAGCTAAGGCCAGGGCGATAATACACCCCATCGAATGCGCTACCAGATGGAAAGAATTCAATTGAAATGGTTCAATTATGGTTTTCTCTATCATTCTTAAGTGGTCATCTAGTGTGTACAAACAGTCCCTAGGCTTTGGGCTTCTACCGAAACCCAAAAGATCGACGGTAAAAAACCTGTAATTTAGCTTTGTGGAATCTGATAGATTTGGGAACACTGTCTCTATCCAAAACGATGAAGATGAAATGAACCCATGTAAGAAGATCACATTTTCAGCTGAATTTTCTTTGCCATCCTCGTTTGCAGCTGAAAAAAATCCAAAAAAAAAAAACTATCAATCTTCTTTTCAACAACTCTCCAGCAAGTCTTGATTTTTACAGTTACCAAGAACTGATATCCAATACATCTTTTCATCCACATACCATTTCTGTAATTTGGTATTAGAATAGAAAAACAAATTGCATGAAATGTACTAAACAATGGATGGTTTAGAAGAACTGACGACAGTCCACATTTATATTTACATGTGCGGCCGGCCTGATTAAGGACTGGGATACTGTTTTGGGCCAAAAGGAATTTCTAGCTCTTTGAGATGCATTTGGAGGATCAGAAAGAACTAGGGCTGTACACGAGCCAAGCTAGCTCAGAAAACTCACTCGGCTTGGCTCGATCTAGCTCGGCTTGAAGGACGACTTGAGGTGAGCCAAACTTCATATGACCGAGCTTGTTTTGAAAACGACCCAAGGTCGAATATAGTGCAGTTTGATGCAACTCACTCGAACTCGGCTCAGCTTGAAGCTCGAGCTTGGCTCAGCTCGACTCGACTCGACTCGGCTCAGCTCGATCTACAGCCCTAGACAGAATAACAGTACGGCCCACCTGATGAGCAGACTGTCCTGATTTTTGTAGTCCTAGTAGATCTTCACGGTGGGGCCTTCTGTTTGCATGGCATGGATTTCCTACACAGGTGGCACGTAGTGGGAAATAACTGTTTGGATGACAAGTTATTGTACTCACTTCGAATAAAGAGAAGTAATTTAATTTTCATGACAAGAACCAAGATAGGAAGTCCTAAAACCCAAGATCCATTAAGTACTTAATCAACCCAAAAAAAATGAAATAAGTAAATAACTAAAGCTAAGCTATTTATATAGTGGAGTTATTTAATACTCTGCTTACATACTATGCTTGATAAACAGGCACTCTGAAATTATACAAGCAGCATAACTCAAATAGACAAAACTTTGGAACTCACTGTTCCTCTGTCTCCATCCTAAAAGTGGATTGGGTAAACAATCCTAACCTCTGATTTGTTAGACACTCATTTATTCAAATATAAATATCCAAATATTTTTCATTTTTTAGCCGTCCAATAAATGTCCACCAATCCACGTAATTTTTGGACAGTTTTGTTTGGATTAGTATGCAATTTTTAATTACTTTATGAGTTAGCATGCATCTTCCTTCACGCTTTGCCATTGTATCAAAGTTTCTCATTTTGTTACTTTATGATGGATTCATGACAATGATGGCCCACTTCATTAGAAAAACAAAAAAAAAAAAAAAAACAAAAAAAAAATTAGTCTTGATTAGCACATTTCATACTGCCGGCCCAAGATCCAGACTGGTCATTGAATGGGCCCCATCATAGACTAAACCTAGTGCAAAAGTCACTTCGATGAGATGATCCTAACCATTCATCTAGACGTAGTGTAGATAATTAATAGTCCTGGACCACACAAATGAATGAACGGTCTGATCATTGACAACTAGTCTCACTATGTTATATTAATGTAAATCAAATGAACTAACATAGAATACCTTGGTTTGGTTCTTGTACAACGAAATGAAGCTTCTCTGCCTTCCCATGCCATGAGACACATGACTCACAGCTACAGTCCGACCATCTCACCGCCGTTGAACTTCTGTTTTTCCGGCCACCTTCTCTTTCTCTACTCATTTCAAGGACACCCAAATCCCGGAAAACGTTTTTCCTCACGTACAAAGTTTCCGAGACTCCACTCTCTCTCTCATCTTCCTCTGTTTTCCCCTGTTTTTCAATGCTTTGACAGTAACATGTAGAGGTGTTTCCCTCCATGAACTCATCAGCCCACCTGTAGAAAATGCACAAAATACAATCTAACAAATCCAAGAATGCAAAAACAAGGAAGCTGATTGCTGAAACGAGAGAATTTGCAGATTTCTCCATCCATCTTCTGGCAGAAATGGATTGGATTCCAAGCATTGTTTTTTTCGGTGGAAAGAAAGATGAGGCTTTGGATTTTGTAGCGAGAGGTTGCGTCCGTCGTTGGTCCACGTATTATATTCCTGAAAGGAAGAGAATTACAAAAATGCCAATTTTTTTTTTCCCGTAATGCCCCCAAGGTTTTTTAAGGCAAGATGCTTCGGTACCTCGCGTAAGGGCTGCAAGTTGGGTTCGCGTCCGGGCTGGGTTTGGTTAGTGACGCTGCCATCAGCCAGGTGACTAGTGGTCGGTGCTATGTGGACCCTACCATGATTTATGTCTTTTATCCACGCCGTCCATCCATTTTGAAAGATAATTTTACGGCTTGACCCGAAAAATTAGTTAGATCTAAATCACAGGTGGACCACACCATGGGAAAATAGTAGTGACTGAATGTCCACCATTAAAAACCTCCTAGGGTCCACTGTAATGGTTATTTGACATCCAACCTGTTCATTAAGTTATACAGACTTGGATGAATGAAAAAATATATATATCAGCTTGATCCAAAACTTTTGTGGCCCCCGAGAAGTTTTTAATGGTGGGCATTCAATCAACACCGTGCAGTACACTTGAGATTTGGATCAACTTCATTTTTGGGCCAGTATCATAAAATGATCTGGAAGAATGGATGGACGGCATGGATGAAACACATATATCATGGTGGGGCCCACAGAGCACCGACCACTAGCCATTGGCTAGTGGCAGGGTCAATAGCCAATCCGCTTCCATTTGAAACGGGGTTAAGTGAGCATTGACAAAACTCGGGTTGGGTTAGGTCAGGTTAGAAATAATCACAATTTCTTTTGTTGGATTAGGTCAGCTGAGGGTTGAGTACAGAGGAAGTCTGGTTAGGTTTGTGTTAGGTGTCTCTGGGTTTGTAATACGGGGTCCAATTGAGGTCTTCGCTGGACACAAGGATTGCATGGTGACCAGTGGTGGAACTTTGTGGGGCCCACAGTGATCTATGTGTTTTATACATGCTGTCCATACTTTGAAGGGAAAACACAAATATCAGCATGATCTAAAACTTTTGTGGCCCTTCAAAAGTTTTCAACGGTTTGGGTTTCATGGGGGCCACTGAAATTTTGGATTGTGCTGATATTTGTGTTTTCTTTCATCTAGGCCAGTGTGACTTTATGAACAGGTTGGATGACTGATAAACATTAATGCGAGCCTTAGGAAAGTTTCAATGGTGGACATCATTATTCTATTGTTTTCGGTGGTGTGGTACACTTGAGCTTTGCTATGCTTCAATTTTGAGATTATCACCTAAAATGAGGTGAAAAAAATGGATGGACAGTGTGGATTAAAAACATATATCATGGTTGGGTCCACGCAGTTCTGCTTCAGTGGGTGCAAGGTCACCATGCAATCCGATTCCCTGTAGGCTGGGTTGTCTTCAGGCTGCAGCCAGCAGGAGTTGCACAATTATCTAACGACAGATAACTGGCGGGGTTAGCTCCTCTAACGTTTGTAACTGGCATAAAATTCTCAATGTTAGTTAGCTGCATTTCCCATTTGTTTACTCTTGATTCTTAAAGTAAGAATGATCCAATACTGAAATGGGCCGCTGCATAAAATTATACCTAAAATATCTCTAAATTCACATCTTATAGCCAACATGAGTTTTTTTAGTACTGTGATTTTTGGCTACTTATTATTATTATTATTATTTAAAGTGATGAGTCACATCAGACCATCAATTGACTAACATATAAACACCACAGTGGCCCTACATAAATTTAATGGTTTCAACTTTTCCTAGGTTGTGGTTTCACTAGTGAAGTGGACTATCAACCTCAATGGTGTGTTGATCTCACCAAGTTTTGTGGACGTACCATGATATATATATATATATATATATATATATATATATATTATATCCACATTATCCATCTATTTTGGCAAATCATTTTAGGTCATGAGCTCAAAAAATGAGGCAAATCTAAACCTCAAGTGGACTACACTAAAGAAAGGGCATTGGAAAAATGACTCCCACCATTAAAACTTTCCTAGGGCCAATCATAATGTTTATATGCCATCGAACCTGTTCATAAGTTCACACGGGCCCGAATGAAGGGAAAACACAAATATCAACTTGATCTGAAACTTTTGTAGCCCTAAGAAGTTTTCAATAGTAGGCATTCAATCTTCACAGTTTTTAAGGCGTGGTTCGCTTCAGGATTGGATCTACCTCATTTTGAGTTCCTGTCTTCAAATGATCTTGCAAAATGGATGGATGCATTACAAGAAAATTGGGCTTTACTCGTGGCCAAAATTGCCCCTAAAAGTTCAAAAAATTACCGGTAAAGGAATTATTGGCGGTCGTACTCAAGCCGCTAAAGGGGAGCGTCGCTGTATCTTTTACCGGCAGTCGCACATCTTTATTGGCGTTTTTTATAATCGCCGCTAAAATAGACTTTTACCAGCGCTTATTATCCTTTAGTGGCACTTCTGGGACTGCTAGTAAAAACCATACGAAGCGCCGGTAAAAACTATAAAGCGCCGATTAAAGCCGAAAAAAAGACTGTAAAAGTTATAAGAAACGCCGGTAAAATCTGTAACAAATGACGGTAAAATCCGTAATAAACGCCACTAAAAGCTATAACAAGTGCCGGTAAGAGATGAAAGAGCGCCGGTAAAAGCTATAACAAGTGCCGCTAAAACTTGGAAAAAGCACCGCAAAAGGTTGCCACAATGCCGGGAAAAATATGTTAAAACGCTGGTAAAGGTTTGACAAAAAGTCATTTAGACATCAAAGTGCCGGTAAAAGTATTTTTGACCGCCGCAATAAGGTTGCCAAAACACCGGGAAAGATATGCCAAAATGCCAAAAAAGGCATACCGAAGTGTCGTATAAACATATCAAAGCGACGGTATACGTTGGTGTAAATCTACGATGACATCAGTAAAAGGCTCCCGACAAGTCAGACATAATTCAAATGTCATGAAATGCTGACATATGCCATGGAAAACCTTTAGATATGCACAAGTAAATACTGCTGACTGCTTGTAAAAGCGTTTATCATGAGTTAATTTTTTTCTTAATCCATTTGATTGTTTATATTTAATTGGAAACTATATTGTTTTTAAATATTTAGAACCTAAAAAATGTTACACAAAACAATTAAAATAAATAATAAATTGTATTACTTTACAATGAAAAACATATAATATTTACAATAATGTGTTGAAAATGTTTTGAATACATATAAAAGAAATCCCTCTATCCAGCCATATATCATCTGTTTGGGCCTGCAACCTGCAAGACAAAATAATAAAAATAAATTAATTATATTTCAACCATTTTATGTGATTTGGATATTAGCATATCCTATGACAATCAATGCCCTAATAAGAACGCGCTCCTTCCCATACAAGTCAATGAAAGGAAGGACCCATTCACTATAAGCAATATGGTCAAATTCCAATCCAAAACTTACACGGGCCATATCCGGTGACTTTCAATGGCCAATCCAATCTATGGTATGGATTGATTCATGGGAAGATGAAGCTGCAATAACCTAAAACAAACAAATAAATGGAAAAAAAAAAAAAAAAAAAACAGGAAAAAAAAACATTGCAACAACCTATCAAATAAAAAAATTTATAATAATGATGTCTCTTACCATTGCTGCCTTGATGAATAAACTCTTCTAAGCCACTGCCTATTTTTACACCACTCCTACACTCTTTGTCCTTCATATACCACCATTAAAACAAAACCGTTATAATAAAAGGGAAAAAAAAAATCGACACGTCCAGTCAAGTGTTGGAAAATGTGGCAATAAAAGCCCTAATTTTTTTTAGAGATCCAAATGTTAGGTGAATCACACCACATGAACCAATAGTGAATAAGTGCTCACCGTTAAAAGCTTCCTGGGAGCCACAAAAGTACTTGTGGATCAAGCTGATATTTGTGTTTTGCCTTCATCAAGGTCTATATATGTGAGCTAATTAACTGACAATGGGCTTTATGAAGTTTTTAATGGTGCATGTTCAATCATCACTCTTTCCTGCGGTGTGGTCCACTTAAGATTTGAATCTGCCTTCTTTTTGGGCTCATGCCCCAAAATGAGTTAGCAAAATGGATGGATGGCATGGTAGAACACATACATCATAGTAGGGCCCATAAGTATTTTCCAGCACTGATGTTGGTGCCCAGGGGTTGCTACAGAATCCAAGTCCCTATTCCAATGCGTGAAACATTTTCCAATACCTATTTTGCCTGCATTCACAACTGACACATATCAACAAATGGTGTTTTACAGCCTGTTTGGACAGGTGAAATTGGAGGGAAAAGAAATGTTCTCTTTTGATTTAAAGATTTTTGTTGTTTGGATTGCATGAAAAAAGAAAGATTCCTCAAAGTAGTTATTGGATTTATCCATCATGGAAATTCTCCAGTGGAAGACATGAGCTGACTTTGACATGGATTCCTCGAAGTAGCCAACTATCTCATTAATCTGAAAATTTCACTTGTGAAATGAACAAGACATGACACAATGGAATCTATTTTTCAATAGTAATAATTAAATAATTATTATTTTTACATGTTCATAACTTGAATTCCGCCTCTCTAAATATCTATTGAAAGATCATATGTGGCATGGACCATCTCACCAGGTCATGCAACCATGGAAAGTTATTGTGAATGTAGGTGGGGTTGGTTGGCTAAAGTAGCTTCTCTTACCCAAAATCATATATGATATGTAGAAAAACTTATTATGGTTTGCAAAATACAATTGTTTTAAGGTTCTAACGGTCCTAATCATTTCTGTCTCTAATCAGACCTCCTCTAGTCCATCTTTACCATGAAAGTGATCGTTACCCGCTCTACATCAGCTAATCACCTAAAAGTGCTCACACCATAACAAGTGGTACATGTCGTTTTAAGCCCTTGAATGTGTTAGCTGAAAATGCCATGTACAACTCCTAGTAAACTTGTAAGCAGTCCGTTCTCTTTTATTAGAGGTCACACATTGATTGTATGAAGCCTTGGAAGGATGCCAAGATTATTAGTGCAGTAAGAAATATGAAGTGCTTCAGATGCACTGATTGTAATAAGACTTGAAGGATGTGGACAGCAACATACATCAGGGTGGGTCCACGAGTGTGGCCCCACCAGCTTTGGATCAATGCTGATGTTTATGTTTTCCCTACATTTAGGCGGTCAGCAGGGGATGGCGTTGCTGCTGCTGCAGTGTAGCCCACAACCTGCTAAGATCTGAACCGCTGAAGCTGAACGGTGGGAATAAAACCTATACATCACAGTGGGGTTCACCAGGGTGGGCCTCACAGTCTTAGATCGAGATGATATTTATGTTTGCCCTTCATATGGGCCTGCCACAATGGGACAGCAGGCTGTCCCACCTGCTGGATGGTTTGGATCATCATACCCACATCAAGTGGGCCACAAATCAGGGAAAAAGAGGAGAGAAGAGAGAGAGAGAGAGAGAGAGAGAGAGAGAGAGAGAGAAGGGGAGGGACCCCGCCACTACGGGCCCTCCCTAAATAGTGAATGCATCATGATGGGTCCCACAACAAGTAGTCCTTAAAAAAAAAGAAATTCAATGGTCGATCACCCACTGTTCTTGCTTCTTTTAGACTCCTTAGACCTTTTAGCTCCAAAGCTCTAACATTGATGGAGGACGATGGAGGTTAGACGATAGAGATAAGAGGTGAGGAGGGTAGGAAGGTGGGCCACACCAAGGTCTCTCATGGAGCTTGGATGTGGGTTGCTTGTAGAATGAGGAAGAGAGAGATGAGAGAGAGAGGGATGGGTGAGTGATGGGTGAAAGATGGGTGATGGGTGATGGATGTGTACTTGAAAAGGGATGGGTGGAGAGAGAGAGAGAGAGAGTTGACTTTAGGATTGCTTTTGGGTGATGCAACATGTACTTGATTGATTTGACATGTTGTAGAGATTCTCTAAGAGTTGCAAGGCACGACATTTTCTCGAACTGAACACTGGCCACATCTCCTGGTTTGGGTATCACATCGGTGCGCGAGACGCGGCATCGGAACCGCGGTGACGGCGCGGTCGCAAGGGTACAAGTCTCGAGTCGAGCCGACTCTGGAATACGGAACATGACTCAGGATCACGTGCAAATGTCGGATACAGGTTGCGGGTTGCCGAAATTCGACCGAGAGGACCGCGAAAGCGTACGAAACGGTACGGGATAGAATACGGGCCTCGCAGCTCTCCCCTCCTAATAAAAATTTCATCATCAAAATTTGCAGAACAGACGAGGGAAGAGGAAACATTATCGAGTATATATGTGAAGGCACAATCAATATAGAAAAAGATGAAGATAACGCTCTCTAACATCAACCTCGCCCTCCCAAGACACATCATGAACACTATGGTGACCCTACTAATCTTTGGATCCCAAATCAGAGATGATCGAAATTGGAATATTATGTAGCCTCACAATCTCAACGGTAGGAGGCTATATCAGAAAATCTCTAAGCTATTCGAACTCGGGGGGTCTAATCATTCTAAGTTATCAACAATCATAAAGTGCAGGGTAACTATCAGCAGATATGTGATGTTATTTTCAGGTATTCTCAAGTTATACTCTGATACCATCTTCTGTCACGCCCCAAACCCGGATCGGACTCACAGAAATTTCGATCGTCGAATCTGGTGTCGACAGCCTCCGTAGTACCCCATTCTCGGCTCCTAGCGTCTATATGCCAAATTCCAATCTTGGAATGTACATTTTTCTCGTAAGAAGCATAACCACAAGTTTTCCCAAATCATAAAGGCAATATCATCATCACATATCCACTAATATAATCATTTGAATACAACGCTGAAAGGAAAATACACATCGAAAATCAAAGCCCTAGAGGTCCGCTGCATGCTCCAAGCTCCACGCTGCTGAAACCTAACGCCACCTGCATGCATCTATCGTGCATATGCTTATAGAAAGCTTAGTGGGTGGTGAAAGTGTGTGAGCAGAATATGTGTCCTCAGAATTGTAGTACCAGAGTAAACGAAAATACTGGTAAGTCCACGAATCATACAATATCAGAGTTAGTAGAAATACTGACAAGTCCATAAAAATACCGAGGATGAAAAGACACAGCAAGCCAATGTCATATACTAAGAAAGTAATGTAAGTCAGCTATGTAATGCGGAAACATAATGATCCAAATATTAAATACCGAGGATGAAATACAATATGGAATTCGGAAGAACTATGAATATCATCAGCCTCATTTAAGTTATATAAATGTAGAAACATAGCAACCTAAAATGCCATATGCTGAGGACATAATGTAATATGCAATATGCGATGCGAATGAAATGACCAAGCTGGAGTGAAGTCGGGATGATAGTACGTAGCATCGCAGGTTATGGGGTCTATCACAAGGGAATTCTATCCAAACCAGTCCCATACCTAAATTTGGATAGTCAGACATAATGTGATAAACTCCTGATCTCAGGTTAGTCGCGCGCCCTAACCGAAATCCTGGCCATTACAAAGGTACACATAACGAATAGTTGCGCACCACCAGCTCGAGTGGATAGTGAATGAATGAATGAATATGCAACTCTTGCTCAATAAGTCCACATATCAGTACTATTCATCTCTGGATCATCACTGGGGTCTATTACACTCTACACCAGCTTGCCGCCCTTATCCGAGCGCACAACTGGGTAAGTAGAAGATACATCACTATCCACCTGCTAATATCGGGCCCGGTTCGTCGATAGCGGACCCATTCCTCAAGCTGGTCAAACTCAACCAGATATTGCTCCCTCACTCAGGCGAGTAAGGTCACACCCCCTCCTAACCGACCACAACATAGTGGGAGATGCGGCCTACTGGTATACGGCCCTCATGCGCTCATATATATCCACTTGGTCTCGACGTTGGGGTGTCCTCTAGTACCAAGAGGGTTTAGAAATTTTCATCTAGGGCCATCTATAGCAGCCCAATGCTAGTAACAGATTTTCGGTGTCCCATCTGGCCATCCACGATATGCCTGTGGAGGCTACGGCCCTGATGTCGCTAAGGCGTATAGTAATCACAACACACAATGCAATATGCATGAGTCATACAATCCAGTCATGCATCAATCCTGCGCATACCGTGCAATCATGTAAGACAATTTCTGCTTATCAAGGAGTCTCATAACAACCTGCTCAATGTTATATGCAATGGTCAACCACATCTCATAACAAACATGCAGATGATGTGTATGGGCATGTATTATGATACTATGCTGTCACATACTCATAATCAGTATCAGTAACCGGCATCCATAGTCGACCTCAACAACGTGGACATTTAACCAACATTACCCCTAAAGAATGACCTACATAGAGCCTAACATATAGTGGACCCATGGCCTCACATGAGGGCAAAAAATACAACACCATGGGCCCCACTCAAGAGCTTAATACACATCATGATGGGCCTTTCATATGGGCCTAACATACATCGCAATGGGCTCTATAACCTGGCCTCAAATGCACCACAATGGGCCTCATACAATCATAATGGGCTATGTCACATGGGCCTAATACACATTACATGGGCTGCATCACATGGGCCAATATACATCGGATGGGCCACGTCTCATGGGCCCCGAATACATCACAATGGGCCACAACCCATGGGCTACAAGCATATCGCAATGAGCCTCTCACACGGGTCCATTATGCATCACATGGGCCTATATACATTGGATGGGCCACGTCTCATGGGCCTCGAATACATCACAATGGCCACAACCCATGGGCCCCAAGCACATCGCAATGGGCCTCTCACACAGGTCCATTATGCATCACATCAAGGTGGGCCTCAATGGATGGTCATAAATATGTCACATTGGGCCTTATATACATCAAGTGGGCCGCATCACATGGGCCACACATTCATCACATTAGGCCTTAAACACGGGTTGAATACACATTACAATGTGCCTCAATTACGGGCCGCATATACATTACATGGGACCTGATATCTGGTCCTCAAATACATCACAATGGGCCTCGTGTAAATCAAGTGAGCCGCATCACATAGGCCTTAAATACATTGCATTAGGCCTCACCATCTGGGCCTCGAATACATCACAATGGGCCACAACCCATGGGCCTAATACGCATCACGATGGGTGTTCACTCCCCAAGTATAGGGTTGTGATGTAGTAATAAACTCGGTAAGACCGAGGTCGAATCCACAGGGACTGAAACTTGTACGTTTCCTGAAACCAAGTAGAACTAGAATTAGTCTAAGATGCGATCTAAAACAAATAAAATTTAGGGAATAATTGCGGAATAATTATCTAAAACTTAAGTAATTCAGAGGAAGGAAACTAGGGATTCAGAGGATCCACTTGTAGAGATCAGGGAGATCTTATGCCTGCATCAAGGATTCAAACTGAACTTACTTGATCTGGTTTTCAAGAGATGAAATGTATATGAATTAGAATGGATTCCATCATCCTACCATGCCCAGGAGACAAAACAAATAACAGGATTAAACTAATTGCCAACCAATCGAAAGTACATGAAAGTTAGGAAGAGTACTATCATCCAACCATGCCCAGGAGACGATGGTGAACAACAGGGCCTCCTGACGTCATAAACATCAAAAGAGAAAAAAAGAGATATTCAAAGCCATTGCAAACCCATTGTAATTTCAGTCACAACAGACCATTAAAGACTGAGTAAATATTCTTTTAATAATCAACTCGAAACCAAGTTCAGTTCATAAATTTAAATGAAAAGTAGGAAATAGTGTCTCCCATCTCGCTACAGGCTTCACCTCTTAGCCCTAGCTAAGTGGTTTAGCCACACATGAAATGGGCTAAATTCCAATTAAAAGAAAGCAGAAGAAGAAGAAGAAGAAGAAGAGGAAGAAGGAGAACCGGATCAGCCGTTGTTCCTCTCTCTCTCACACGTCCACCTGCCTCCAGCCACACACGCTCCAGCAGCCAATCCGTTTTCCTTCCCACGTTCCCAACAGCAGCCAAACTCCCTCCTCTCTCCCTGACGTGCAGCAACTACGTCCAGCCTACGTTCAGCAGCCAAACTCCTCCAAAAAAAACACGGTCCCTGCTCTCTTTCTCTCTCCATTTTTTCTTCCTTCAATCCTCCTCTTTCATGTTCCAGCCGTCCCCTGTTTATAGAGCTGTCCTCCGAGAGCTCCTGCAGAGTCCTACCAGAAACAGGTTGCGGCGACAGTCCTCTCGCGGCTAGCTATTCAAACCGCGTTCGTATGCGTAGTGAAACGCAAAACGTCTTGTGTTTGGATCGAGATTTTGGACGACTGATCGTCCAAAATCAGAATCGGACTCCTTGGAGGTGGTCACGGCTCCCTGTTGATGAGAATGAACGATTTGGATTGCCGATCCGATCATCGTCCTGATCACAGAACGGCGTGGAAGTCCCGGTTGCGCATAATAGGGCATACGCGGTTCTTGCGCTGGGATGTTGGTGGAGGCCATGAACGATGCTGGAGAGGAAATCCACTCCGTCAGTTGGATTCGCCTCGGAATTCCGGTTGGAGATGGACGGTTTTGGTTGTCCGTTGATGTGGCCCATTGAATTGCAACTCAGCCGTCCATCCTGCGTTTAAACAGAGACCCACGCACATATGCGTGTATGGGTTTGAAGAGACCCCTCTTGTACGGTCGGTTGGCTCCTCTGGAATGACTAGACGGTCCGGATTGTCGAAATGAGGCGCGAGTGGGGCCCACATCGAGCGCCCGTCGAAACAGCGTCGGTCGCTATTTCCTTGTTAAGGACGGACTTCGGGTCAGCACGATTTTTGACGGGACTCTCCATCCGGTGCATTGCTCGTGCACATGTACCCTATGTACATGCAATGTACATATGGGTCCATCGTAATGTTTGAGAGAAATCTGTGCCGTCCATCCATTCTGTCATATCTTATAAATCGTCCATACCAATTTTGAAGTATATCCAGATATCAGGCGGGCCCCACATAATGATTAAAGGGGCTGATCTGTCCGTTGGGCCACTTCCACAATGATCCAGGAGCTGGAATTTTACGTGTACGGTTCATTTATGGTCCTCAGGCCACGTATGGAGTTTTGAACTGATCGGATGGTGGGAACCCTATGATCTTGCATTCTGGATATTTTTCAGGCCACTTGAGCTTCAATTCCTTGATTTCCTTGGGTCCCTGGCATGCAAATCTGTCGATCTTGGTCTCATAGGGTCCGTCGCTTGCCTTGGTGACTTTAGACTGTTAAATCCATGCCTTTAGTACCCTTTTCCAGCCCAAGCTCGTGAATACGCCCTGCATCACAAACACGATTAAATCAAGCCATTAAGCGGTATCTTGCTTGTAAATCTATGCAGCAACTGGGTCTGATATGCCATATTTGACCCTCAACACAACCCCCAACCAGCATTTTGCTAGTCCCGAGCAAAGTATGCAAAAAATAAATTGAGAATTACAGAACAATTTCTATAAAATTGAATGATTTTTGAAAAATAATCCAGATCCTAGAATTCTATGATTCATGAATGTTGGGTTTACTTTCTCCTGAAATCAAGTTCACAGTAACCTTCATAATCAAGCTCAAATATTAATCCATTAATTTGAACGATTTTAAATATTGAGTTCCATGAGTGTATAGTCCAATCTCGACTTGTCAACATTAAGATTCATCTTGATATTTAAGGATATTATCGGTAACAAATAAGAGAAATCACGATAACCCAACTTGGCTTACACCTATTTTTTTTTTATTCTCTTAATTTTTGACTTTTTTTTTTCATTAGGAGTAACGCCAAGAAGAGGGATCAAATCCTCACCTACAGGGAGCAAACCTAAGATAAAGACTGTATACCCAACTTTTTCACATATCATTCATGGGGAATCGAGTCCTCACTTATAGGGAGCAATCCTATGGTAAAGACTGTTCGCCCAATCCTTTTAATTTTCTCAGGCCGGTTCTGTTCATGCTTAGTGATTACCACGTTAATCCTTCAGTATCAGACTGAAACCTTAACATGCAAGCGAGATGTGTCTTGCGAATTCATGACTCAATCAATATTTACAAATTCTAAAAATGGATTAACAATTCAAACTTAGCTGTGAAATTTAATAGATAACTGAATCCAAGAGTCATGAAGTACCAACATCACGCATTTTGAAATTCTAAGTACCCTGGATGGCCATCAAAATCACTTTGAATTCATCAGAAATCCTGAAAAATTAAAAATTATCACCACTTTTGCTTAAGACCAAGAAAACACTGATTAGGAAACCTAATCTCCCACCCCCAACCAAAAATCTACATTGTCCTCAATGTAAAAAGAAATAGACATGCAATGCACATGAGACAACGGAAAAATAGGAGTGATGGAAAGATAGTACCTGGACGAAAGAATCAAGAGACTTTTCAAAGATATTTACGTAAGAGCGGGTCAGCACAAGAGAGAGACCAAATAAAATAAAATAAAAAAATAACAAAAATGAAATACTACCTACACCACTTTCGTAGGTGCTCTCGATTGCATTTAGCGTATGCAATAAGCCTTTAAACCCCTAGGTTACCCCTAGTGGACGAGTTGTAGTCTCGTGAGGGTTTGCAGTAATGTTACCCACAAACATTGAACTAACTAATGATATAAACGAAATGAAATGAAGAGCTGGGCTGCCTCCCAGGAGCGTTAAGTTTACTGTCTTCAGCCAGACAAATAAAGCAACTACCTTAGTCCTAAGAAAGCAGGAAACCTACCTATATCTCCATCAGACTAGGAGATCAATCCTGGTAAACAGGATCAGTCAGAGGCATGGACATGTCCTCTGAATCAAATTTCTCGACAAATGGTTTCAATCGATGTCCATTGACTTTAAACTCCTTGCCATTGTCAGGATCTCTTATCTCAACGGCCCCATGCGGAAAAATAGTGACAACAATGTAAGGGCCGGTCCAACGAGATCGAAGCATACCCGGAAAGAGATGTAATCGAGAATTGTACAAAAGGACCTTCTGACCAGGCGTGAATGATTTTCGCAAAATGTGTTGGTCATGAAATGCTTTCATCTTGTCCTTGTAAATTCTTGCATTATCGTATGCATCATTCCGGATTTCCTCAAGTTCATTCAATTAAAGTTTGCGTAGCGGGCCAGCGTTGTCAAGATTGAAATTAAGATTTTTGATCGCCCAGTACACTTTATGTTCCAGCTCCACAGGCAAGTGACAAGCTTTCCCATAGACAAGTCTAAAGGGAGACATTCCAATAGGGGTTTTAAAGGCAGTACGGTATGCCCATAAGGCATCGGTCAATCGGATTGACCAATCCTTACGGTCAGGGTTAACCATTTTCTCCAAAATGTGTTTAATTTCCCTATTAGAAATCTCGACTTGCCCACTTGTTTGTGGATGGTACGGGGTGCTCACCTTATGAGAGATACCGTATTTCTTTATTAAGCTCTCGAATGGTCTATTACAAAAGTGTGAGCCCCCATCACTAATGATGGCTCGAGGCGTTCCGAATCGAGAAAGGATGTTTTCTTTTAGGAATTTAATGACCGTGCGATGGTCATTCTTTCGACACGGAATCGCTTCGACCCATTTAGTGACATAATCCACGACGAGCAAAATATACAGATTCCCAAACGATTGGGGGAATGGTCCCATGAAATCGATGCCCCAGCAATCAAATGCTTCAATGATAAGAATGGGATTCAAAGGCATCATATTTCGACGGGACAATGCTCCCAATTTCTGACAACGCTCACAAGCTTTGTAAAACTAATGAGTGTCCCTAAACATAATGGGCCAGTAAAAGCTACACTGCAGAATCTTGGCCGTGGTCTTTTTAGCAGAAAAGTGATCACCACAGGCCTCTGAGTGACAGAAGGAGATGACGCTCTGATGCTCATCGTCTGGTACACATCTCCTTAGAATTTGATCTGGGCAATATTTAAATAAGGATCATCCCAGAAAAAGTTGCGCACCTCGGTGAAAAATTTCTTCTTATCTTGCGCAGTCCACTGTGTTAGTATAGAACCTGTGATAAGAAAATTAGCAATATTAGCGAACCAAGGTGAATGGGAGACTCTAAACAATTGTTCCTCAGGGAACATGTCATTGATATGGGTTGTCTCAAGGGAATCAGAGGTATTAAGGCGAGAAAGGTGATCGGCCACTACGTTCTCTACTCCCTTTTTATCTTTAATTTCCAAATCAAATTCTTGGAGTAGAAGGATCCATCGTATCAAACGGGGCTTAGAATCATTCTTAGAAAGAAGATACTTAAGTGCCGCATGATCTGTGTAGATAATGATTTTGGATCCGATCAAGTAGGACCTAAATTTGTCCAAGGCGAACACTACAGCTAAGAGTTCCTTTTCCGTAGTCGAGTAGTTTACCTGGCCGAATTTAAAGTTCTACTTGCGTAATGAATGACGTGGGGCCGCCTATCTTTTCTCGGCCTAAGACCGCTCCAAGAGCATAATCAAGCGTCGCACATAAGCTCAAAAGGAAGGCTCCAATCGGGTGGCCGCATGATAGGTGCGATGGTTAACGTGCCCTTAAGCTTGGTGAAAGCTTCTTGGCACTGCTCTCCACTCGAGCATCCTTTTGAAGAAGATTACATAAAGGACGAGAGAGAAGACTAAAGTCCTTTATGAATCGCCTGTAAAATCCTGCGTGTCCTAAGAAGGATCGCACGTCTCTGATGTTCTTGGGTGGAGGTAGGTTAGAGATAAGATCGATTTTTGCCTTATCTACCTCGATTCCTTTGGACGAGATGATATGCCCAAGGACAATTCCCTTCTAAACCATGAAATGGCACTTCTCCCAATTAAGTACCAAGTTCTTTTCTTCACATCTTTTCAGCACACATTTAAGACTTTCCAAACACTTGCTGAAAGATGGACCGTAAACAGAGAAATCGTCCATGAAGACCTCTAGATATTGCCCCACCATATCAGAAAAGATACTAAGCATACATCGCTGAAAGGTGGCAGGGGCATTACATAGTCCGAATGGCATCCTTCGATAGGCAAAGGTGCCGTAGGGACATGTAAATGTGGTCTTTTCCTGGTCTTCAGGGGCTATCTCTATCTGGTTGTAGCCCGAATACCCGTCAAGGAAACTGTAATAGGAATGACCAGCTAACCTTTCAAGGATCTGATCAATGAATGGTAAAGGAAAGTGGTCTTTCCTTGTGACGGTATTCAATTTCCTGTAGTCAATGCACATTCTCCAACCAGTAGTGACTCTAGTTGGCACGAGTTCATTATTAGCATTGGCTACGATGGTGATTCCGGACTTCTTAGGGACCACTTGAGTTGGACTCACCCATTGACTATCAGATATAGGGTATATGATACCCACGTCCAATAATTTAAGAACCTCGGCGGCCTTAACCACTTCCTTCATGTTTGGATTTAGTCTACTTGGTGGTTGCCGAGCAGTTTTTTTAATTATCCTCAAGATATATGTGGTGAGTACAAATCGAGGGATCGATTCCCTTGAGGTCCGCTATCGTCCATCCCAGGGCTCCTTTATGCTCAATGAGAGTAGATATGAGCGTACTCTCCTGTTCTTTCTCCAGGTGGGCAGAGATCACCACCGGGTATGTCTCATCTTGACCTAAATAGGCATATTTCAAATCAGAGGGCAAAGGTTTTAGGTCAAGCTTCGGCGGCTTGAGGTTAGACGGTAGAGGCACTACATCGGTTTGTGGCAATTCTTCAAATTGTGGCCTCCACCGGTTAACTTCAAGTACCGGTGCAGTATCAAGTAAGGCACACGTCTCCCTAATCATGTCATCATCAAAATCATGGGAGTGGGCCAGGCACGTCTCCAGATGGTCTGAGGTCAGCGGTGTCGTATCTTCCACGAAAGAGTCAATCATATTAATGTCGTGGAAATCGTCATCATCCTCTGAGTTGCTGCCGTTATTGAAAAAAATGTTTGACTCCAATGTCAAATTTCCAAAAGACATAGTCATGATACCATTCCTGCAATTGATAATTGCATTTGATGTGGCAAGGAATGGGCAACCAAGAATGACAGGAATCTGAATGCTCATGTTATTGATGGGTTCGGTGTCCAGGATGATAAAATCTACAGGGTAGTAAAATCTATCGACCTGGACTAAAACATCCTCAATTATCCCTCTTGGTACACGAACAGAGCGATCAAGAAGTTGTAGTGTGGTTAGAGTGGGTTTTAATTCACCCAAACCTAACTGTTTGTATACCGAGTAGGGAATCAGATTGACGCTCGCTCCTAAGTCAAGAAGTGCGTGATCAATTCGATGGTTCCCGATTACACATGATATGGTTGGGCTACCGGGATCCTTGAATTTCTGTGGCACGTCTTGCTTCAGGATGACACTCACTTTCTCAGTCAAGAAGATTTTCTTTTGAATAATTTTCCATCTTTTGGTCGTGCATAAGTCTTTCAGGAATTTGGCATATGAAAGTATCTGTTTAACGACATCAAGTAGAGGAATGTTGACTTTCACCTGTTTCAACACCTCTAGGATATCCTGAGAGTTAGAGAGAGGTTTTGGTGAAACCAACCGTTGGGGGAATGGAGCAACTGGCTTCTCTAGAAGTTCCGGTTCTACTTTTTGTGGGGCATCACTGGATCCATCATTGTTGTCCTCTTTTGGTTCTTGAGGCTTTTCGGGCCTAACCGGAAGAGTTTTATCAATGATCTTCCCACTCCTAAGAGTGGTGATGGATTTAGCATGCCCCATCTGATTTGAAGAGCTGGGATCATTATTCTCGTACTACGGTTTAGGATTGGGGAGAGGTTGTGCAGGAAGCATCTCCTTTTCTATAACCGTCATACGAGAATCTATCTTTTGCATAAAATCTGTGATTCCCCGCATTGCCTGAGCCAGCTCTTGTATGGGATTTTGAACCAGTTCCTCTTGAGGTTTCACTTGATTTGGATTTTGATTGAAGAAACCTGGAGGAGTCGCCGTTTGTCCATTCCTCCAACTAAAGTTTGGATGATTTTTCCAGCCAGGATTGTATGTGTTGGAGTTAGGTCCAGTAAAAGGTCTTTGATAGTTGTTTACGGCATTGGCTTGTTCATTCAACACTCCTCGAAAGGCGGGTATTGTAGGACAGTTTTCAGTTGTGTGAATGTTGCAATCACAGATGCCGCAAACAATTTCATTGACCTTATCCTTCTTTCCTTCCATGGCCTCAACTTTCCTTATGAGCGTAGTCACTTTACACTTGAGATCATCCTCTTCTTTCAAGAGATATAATCCACCTTTCTCCTTTAATTGAGTCGGCCTAGACGTGGTGTTCGCCATTGGGTAATAGTCCCATGATTGTGTTTTTCAGAGACTATCGAGGTAATCCCATACCTCGTCAACATCTTTGTTGATGAACTCTCCATTACACATTGTCTCGACCATTTGGCGCATGGAAGATGTCAATCCATCATAGAAAAAATTTGTAATGCGCCACGTTTCAAATCCGTGTTGTGGGCATGAACTGACCAAATCTTTGAACCTTTCCCAACATTGGAAGAATGTTTCATCTTCCTTTTGGGCAAAGTTCATGATCGCTTTCCTGAGGGTAATCGTCTTATGATGTGGGAAGAATTTTTTCATGAATTCCCTCTGCATATCGTTCCACGTGCCAATGGATCTAGGACGCAGTGAATGTAACCACGTCTTAGCTTTCTCTTTTAAGGAAAAAGGAAAGAGTTTCAGCCTAATTGTATCCTCAGATACATTAGGAAAACATAATGTAGCTATAATCTTATCGAACTCTTTCAAATGTAAATATGGACTTTCTGATTCAAGTCCATGGAATTTGGGAAGGAGTTGGATAACTCCTGGCTTGATGTCCATTTGTCCTGTATTTTTAGGAAAAATCATGCATGAGGGCATACTCACTCCCGCCGGTTGTAAATAATCTCGTAAAGTACGAGGCGGGGGTGCCTGTTGCACCTCATTTTCATCTTGGGTATCCTCCACCCTGGGTGGAAGTAGAGGAGGTTGGTCTTCAGCCATAACCTCAGTTAACTCAGGGAATTTCGAGCGGTGTCTAATCCTGCGATGGATAGTCAACCCCTCAACCAATCCTCCTTCAGTCAAGAGACGTCGAGTGTTGTCACGGGCCCACTTGGGCATGAAAACACTCGCAGCCCTCAATTAAAAACCTAATCCTAAGAAAGGAAAAGAAAATCTAAAAAGAAAGAGAGGGAGAGTTGGAAAGGAATTACCAAATTGAAGCTCCTAAGTTAAGGACCTGCAAAATAAAACAAAAATAAGTTAGATTCTAAAAAGAGAAGAATGATCCTTTAAAAGAAAAATAACAGTAAATTAATTTCTAAAAGAAGGTATTCTTAAAAGAAAGTGGAAATTTCTAAAGTAAATTAGGGAAAATCTAAACTAGAAAGTAAATTATTAAAAGAGAACTGAAAAATAGAAAGTAGGGAAGGAGCTTACCGAATTAAAAATTTCTATCTTAGAGGCCTACAAAATAGGAAGGTTAGTTTCTAAACAAAAATTCTAAAAATAAATTAGGAAACAAATTAGATTCTAAGAGAGTTAGAATTAGAAAGTTATTAAAATAAAAATAGCAAGTTAATTTCTAAAGAGGGAAGGAAATAACCTAATTTCTAAAAATAAACTATTTCCTACAGAAGGGAGGATACTAGAATTAGAAAATTTCTAAAATTTAAACCCTAATTCTAAAAACAGAAAAAGTAGAGAATTTAGGAAGGGATTACCAATTTAAGAGCTTATGTCAGGATCTTACAAAACAGGAAAACAGGTTAGTTTTGAACTCAAATAAAAATAAATAAACAAACTGAGGTTAGTAAAATCCTAATCTTAAACTAATCCTAAAACCAATTAATTTCAGAGAATCGTAACCATCAGTCCCCGGCAACGGCGCCAAAAACTTGTTCACTCCCCAAGTATAGGGTTGTGATGTAGTAAAAAACTCGGTAAGACCGAGGTCGAATCCACAGGGACTGAAACTTGTACGTTTCCTGAAACCAAGTAGAACTAGAATTAGTCTAAGATGCGATCTAAAACAAATAGAATTTAGGGAATAATTGCGGAATAATTATCTAAAACTTAAGTAATTCAGAGGAAGGAAACTAGGGATTCAGAGGATCCACTTGTAGAGATCAGGGAGATCTTATGCCTGCATCAAGGATTCAAACTGAACTTACTTGATCTGGTTTTCAAGAGATGAAAGGTATATGAATTAGAATGGATTCCATCATCCTACCATGCCCAGGAGACAAAGCAAATAACAGGATTAAACTAATTGCCAACCAATCGAAAGTACATGAAAGTTAGGAAGAGTACTATCATCCAACCATGCCCAGGAGACGATGGTGAACAACAGGGCCTCCTGACGTCATAAACATCAAAAGAGAAAAAAAGAGATATTCAAAGCCATTGCAAACCCATTGTAATTTCAGTCACAACAGACCATTAAAGACTGAGTAAATATTCTTTTAATAATTAACTCGAAACCAAGTTCAGTTCATAAATTTAAATGAAAAGCAGGAAATAGTGTCTCCCATCTCGCTACAGGCTTCACCTCTTAGCCCTAGCTAAGTGGTTTAGCCACACATGATATGGGCTAAATTCCAATTAAAAGAAAGAAGAAGAAGAAGAAGAAGAAGAGGAAGAAGGAGAACCGGTTCAGCCGTTGTTCCTCTCTCTCTCACACGTCCACCTGCCTCCAGCCACACACGCTCCAGCAGCCAATCCGTTTTCCTTCCCACGTTCCCAACAGCAGCCAAACTCCCTCCTCTCTCCCTGACGTGCAGCAGCTACGTCCAGCCTACGTCCAGCAGCCAAACTCCTCCAAAAAAAACACGGTCCCTGCTCTCTTTCTCTCTCCATTTTTTTCTTCCTTGAATCCTCCCCTTTCATATTCCAGCCGTCCCCTGTTTATAGAGCTGTCCTCCGAGAGCTCCTGCAGAGTCCTACCAGAAACAGGTTGCAGCGATAGTCCTCTCGCGGCCAGCTATTCAAACCGCGTTCGTATGCGTAGTGAAACGCAAAACATCTTGTGTTTGGATCGAGATTTTGGACGACTGATCGTCCAAAATCAGAATCGGACTCCTTGGAGGTGGTCACGGCAACTTGTTTATGAGAATGAACGATTTGGATTGCTGATCCGATCACCGTCCTGATCACAGAACGGCCTGGAAGTCCCGGTTGCGCATAACAGGGCATGCGCGGTTCTTGCGCTGGGATGTTGGTGGAGGCCATGAACGATGCTGGAGAGGAAATCCACTCCGTCAGTTGGATTCGCCTCGGAATTCCGGTTGGAGATGGACGGTTTTGGTTGTCCGTTGATGCGGCCCATTGAATTGCAACTCAGCCGTCCATCCTGTGTTTAAACAGAGACCCACGCACATATGCGTGTATGGGTTTGAAGAAACCCCTCTTGTACGGTCGGTTGGCTCCTCTGGAATGACTGGACGGTCCGGATTGTCGAAATGAGGCGCGAGTGGGGTCCACATCGAGCGCCCGTCGAAACAGCGTCGGTCGCTGTTTCCTTGTTAAGGACGGACTTCGGGTCAGCACGATTTTTGACCGGACTCTCCATCCGGTGCATTGCTCGTGCACATGTACCCTATGTACATGCAATGTACATATGGGTCCATCGTAATGTTTGAAGAAATCTGTGCCGTCCATCCATTCTGTCATATCTTATAAATCGTCCATACCAATTTTGAAGTATATCCAGATATCAGGCAGGCCCCACATAATGATTAAAGGGGTTGATCTATCCGTTGGGCCACTTCCACAATGATCCAGGAGCTGAAATTTTACATGTACGGTTCATTTATGGTCCTCAGGCCACGTATGGAGTTTCGAACTGATCGAATGGTGGGAACCCTATGATCTTGCATTCTGGACACTTTTCAGGCCACTTGAGCTTCAATTCCTCGATTTCCTTGGGTCCCTGGCATGCAAATCTGTCGATCTTGGTCTCATAGGGTCCGTCGCTTGCCTTGGTGACTTTAGACTGTTAAATCCATGCCTTTAGTACCCTTTTCCAGCCCAAGCTCGTGAATACGCCCTGCATCACAAACACGATTAAATCAGGCCATTAAGCGGTATCATGCTTGTAAATCTATGCAGCAACTGGGTCTGATATGCCATATTTGACCCTCAAGAATGGGCCTCATATCTAGGTCGCATATGGATCACATTGGTCCTCAAACACGGTCCGAATACACATCACATTGGGCCTCAAGCACAGACCGAATACACATCCCAATGGGCCTCAATTATGGGCCGGATATATATTAGATTGGGTCTCGACAATCAGCCTCAACAATTGGCCTTGACAATCAGAATCGACCTCAATACTTAGCCTCGACAATCGAAACCGGCCTCGATACTCGGCCTTGACAATCGGAATAGGCTTATACAATTGGCCTTGATAAATCGGAATCGGCCTATACAATCGGCCTCGACAAATCAAAATTGGCGCAAGGTAGGGTCCATAGATGGACGACCGTTGATGAATCAAGTAATATCAATGGGCCCCAATAATTTGGGTTAACCCACTAGAGAATGATGGGAATGGGCCTAACTAGGCCTAAGGGAAGGTCACAATATGGACATTTAACCATCATTGCCTATAAATGTGGACATTCAACCAACATTGCTCCCAAGGAGTGACCCACATAGGGCAAACGTACAGTGGGCCCACGGCCACACACAAGTGCCTAACATACATCATCATGGGCCTCGGTTATGGGGCATATACGCATCACATTGGGCCTCACTCATGGGCCAATATATATATCACATCGGGCCGTATTAAATGGGCTGAATCAAATGGGCCGAATCAAATGGGCCGAATCAATGGGCCAAGTCGAATGGGCCGAATCAATGGGTTAAGTTGGATGGGTCGAATCAAATGGGCAAAGTCGGATGGGCCGAATCAAATGGGCCAAGTCGGATGGGCCAAATCAATGGGCCAAGTTGGATGGGCCGAATCAAATGGTCAAGTCAGATGGGCCGAGTCAATGGGCCAAGTCGGATGGGTCGAATCAAATGGGCCAAGTTGGATAGGCCGAATCAAATGCGCCGAATCAATGGGCCGAGTTGAATGGGCTGAGTTGAATGGGCCGATTAAATGGGCCGAGTCAAGTGGGCTGAGTTGAATGGGCCGAGTCAAGTGGGTCGTTCATCCAATGAATCATATCCAACGATCATATGGACCATACCAAAAATGGCAGTGATGATAATGATTCCCACGGTTAAAAAAATTTAGAGGGCCCACCGTAGCATTTATTTCCCATCCAGACTGATCTTAAGGTCTCAAAGACCTGAACAGTGAGGGAAGACAAATATCGTATTAGTTCAAAACTTTTGTAACCCAAAAAGGGTTTCAATGGTGGACATTCAACACCACTATTTTCTGTAGTGTGGTCCATCTGATGCCTGGATCTGTCTCATTTCGGTCTCAAGCTAGAGACGAATTAGACAAATGAATGGACGGCTGGGTGTAGCACATCCCTCAAGCAGTGGGTCCCACCCATCTAGCATGCTGGACAAATGTGGCAAAACCCATACGTCACAGTGGCCCACATAATAGATGGACAGTAGGGATACAACTCATGCATCACGATGAGGATCCAAGACCATGTCCATTGGATGGACGGTTATGATTACATACCTGCTGCACTGTCCAGCAACTGGACGGTGCAAGTAAAATCATACATCATGGTGCGGTCCACGTAGTGGCCCACCTTTAGTATAATATATATTATATAGTTAAATATAATATAATATATAATATATATGAATATACATTTCATACACAGAGAGGAAGTGGCTGCCCACCGTCCAGATCCATCTAGACAGTGCAGATCACCTACGTTAAAGGTGGGTCCCACGTAGAAGTGGCCCACCATAATATATACATTAATATAATATTAGTGTATTATATATTATATACTAAAATATATTATATATATATATATATAGACACACACACACACACACACTCCAGATCCACTGTCCAGATATATCTGGACAGTGCAGATAACATAAATTGAAGGTGGGTCCCACGTGGGCCAACAATCCCATATATACATAATATGAATATTATATTATATAATATATAATATTTTCCTTCTCTGTTTTTTTTTTTTTTTTGAAAAGAACAACGTCCAGACATCCAGATCCAGGCCTGAGGGATGGCCTGGATGTAAACATATATATCAAGGTGGCCCTCACCGTCCAGGCCATGGACGACATGGATATACCTCATGTGTGAGTCTCACATGGATGGATGACCTGGATGAAAATACATACACGCAAGGTGGGCTCCACATGAATGAATGGTCTAGATCATTAGACCCTGCTGGTGTGAGGGTCATTGGCCCAATAGCGCTACTGAATCAAGCAGACGTCTGTGTTTTCTCCACTGTCCAGACCTACTGGATGGTGGAGAGTAACATACATCAGGGTGGGGTCCACGGGTGTGGCCCCACCAGCTTTGGATCAATGCCGATGTTTGTGTTTTCCCTACATCTAGGCGGTCAGCAGGGGACGGTGTTGCTGCTGCTGCAGTGTAGCCCACAACCTGCTGAGATCTGGACTGTTGAAGCTGAATGGTGGAAATAAAACTCATACATCACAGTGGGGTTCACCAGGGTGGGCCTCACAGTCTTAGATCGAGCCCATATTTATGTTGCCCTTCATATGGGCCTACCACTATGGGATAACAGGCCGTCCCACCTGCTGGATGGTCTGGATCATCATACCCACATCAAGTGGGCCACAAATCAGGGAAAAAGAGGAGAGAGAGAGAGGTGAGAAGGGGAGGGACTCCGCCACTACTGGTCCTCCTTAAACAGTGAATGCATCATGATGGGTCCCACGACAAGTAGTCCCTAAAAGAAAAGAAATCCAATGGTCGATCACTCACCATTCTTGCTTCTTTTAGACTCCTTGAACCCTTTAGCTCCAAGGCTCCAACATTAATGGAGGATGATGGAGATTAGACGGTGGAGATGAGAGGTGAGGAGGGTAAGAAGGTGGGCAACACCAAGCTCTCTCATGGAGCTTGGACGTGGGTTGCTTGGAGAATGAGGAAAAGAGAGATGAGAGAGAGAGGTGTAAGAGAGAGAGAGGGATGGGTGAGTGATGGGGTGTGATGGGTGATGGGTGATGGATGTGTACTTGAAAAGGGATGGGTGGAGAGAGAGAGAGAGAGAGAGAGAGAGAGAGAGAGAGAGAGAGAGAGAGAGAGTTGACTTTGGGATTGCTTTTGGGTGATGCAACATGTACTTGATTGATTTGACATGTTGTAGAGATTCTCTCAGAGTTACAACATGCGGCATTTTCTCGAACTGAACGCGGGCCCACATCTCCTGGCTCGGGTATCGCATCGGTGCGCGAGACGAGGTGTCGGAACCGCGGCAACGGCGCAGTCACAAGGGTACAAGTCTCGGGTCGAACTGACTCTGGAATACGGGACATGATTCAGGATTGCACGAAAATGTCGGATATGGGTCACGGGTTGTCGAAATTCGACGGGGAGGACCGCGAAAGCCTACGAAAGGGTACGGGCTAGGATATGGGCCTCACATGCGGTGCACAACCTATTCACCACACAATGTCCTCCATGAGATTTGCGACAGAGCCTTCTATGGGATTTGCGCACAATGCAGTTCAAAAGGATTTTGTCCTAATGCCACCTCTTTCTCTCATGTCCTGAAGAAAACTCCATTGTGCGCCACTCTAAAAGGATGTTGTCCTAACTCCTTCCTTTGTGTGCCACTTTGAGTGGCTTGATATCTTAAGAAGAATTGCATTGTGCGCCATTCCTTATTGTGTGCCAATCCCCACTGTGAAAATTTGAATGGGAAGAGAATTGTATTGCGCACAACACCTCTTCCTCCCTTGTCTTAATCCAGCGCACAACACCACTCTTTTCTCTCTCCCTTGTCCTGATACTTGCGCACAAGGCCACTTTGGCCTCCATGCGCTACTTACAAAGGAGCTTTGTGCACTCCTTTGTGCTTTGTCCTGGAGATATTCCTCCATACGCCACTTCATGTGGAATGTTGTCCTGAAGACAGGCTTTTCATGTCTTAATGGAAGCCTCCATGTGTCACTCCTTGTGGAGATTGTCTTAATGCAAGGCTTTTCATGTCTTAATGGAAGCCTCCATGCACCACTCCTTGTGGAGATTGTCTTAATACAAGGCTTTTCATGTCCTAATGCATGGCTTCTGCACCATATTCCATGCTTTCTTATCCACATTTCAAGGGTTGTACAATCCACATTTCAAGGGTTGTGCGCTCCACATTTCAGGGGTGTGCGCTCCACATTTCAAGGGTGTGCGCTTCACATTTTGAGAGTTGTGCGCTCCACATTTTGAGGGTTGTGCGCTCCACATTTTAAGAGTTGTGCGCTCCACATTTCAAGGGTTGTGCGCTCTACATTTCAAGAGTTGTGCGCTCCACATTTTAAGGGTGTGTGCTCCATGTTTCAAGGGTTGTGTGCTCCATGTTTCAAGGGTGTACGCTCCACATTTCAAGGGTTGTGTACTCCACATTTCGAGAGTTGTGCGCTCCACGTTTCAAGGGTGTGCGCTTCACGTTTCAAGGGTTGTGCGCTCCACATTTCAAGGGTTATGCGCTCCACGTTTCAAGGGTGTGTGCTCCACGTTTCAAGGGTTGTGACCTCCACGTTTCAAAGGTGTGCGCTCCACATTTCCAGGGTTGTGCGCTCCATGTTTCAAGCGTGTGTGCTCTATATTTCAAGGATTATGCGCTCTACGTTTCAAGGGTTGTGCGCTCCACCTTCAGAGGAAAATGAAGGAAATGTGAAGACGATCAACATCTATCATACAACCAAATCAAGGGTTTCAAGTCCGTACAACTCATCTGCCTTTGCCACAAACATCAAAAGCGTTAAAATACTGCCAAAATCGCCATAAGACTGCCTACTATTTCATTCATTGCGTTGCATTGATTGTACTTTATTTTCAGAATCAAGAGAATCCGAGGATGTAAATGAACTCAGAATAAGATATCTTGTGGTCATTGTTCTCTCATCTAATTCTTTGTTTGTCATTGAATAATTCCCCCAAATCAAACGCAATCATTTCTTGTCGAAACAGTTATACATTTTGGATTCTGTAAGAAAATCTCGTACTTGAAATATTGTATACTAGGATTTCGCCATGTCCACAATTCATATAGAGTTTTAGATGCAACCTTATCTGGGACCCTATTTAAGATATGCACAGTTGTACATGTACTTATAACAAAAGTAGCTATCTACAAAGTAATAAAATATTTTTTTTTCTCATTCTAAGATGCAGTAGGGATTGATTCACAGATGTTTGTATATATCACTTTTAAGAGTCCTATGTTCCTAGTGGTACCATTTTTCCTAATTTTAGTTTGTTTACTTTTAATGTAAACTATACAAACCCTAAGGTTTAAGAAGTCTAGAGAGTGAATAGTCTCTGCATGCACAAGCCTTCTCAATTTCTCACAAGAGATGTGGTCTAATCGCCTATGCTACAGAATCAAGGAATTTCAATATAAACTTTACTTAATACTTTTACTATTTTCATGCAAAAAGTTAGTGTTACAAACATGTGAAACATTCAAATTTATCTCATAAAGGCTATTAACTAAAGTGTTAAAACCAATCACAACTAAATCATAGCAAAAACTTAATTTTTTTATTCCTAAATTTAAACACATAACCACACTTGTCTAAATGGGAAACGTAAATAAAATTGTGTCATATAAAAGGAACAAAAACAATATATACTAGATTTAGAAAGTGTACTGATAATAACCTCAGCTTACAAACTCTAATGACTTTCATGTCTGCCCTTACGTCATCCTTATATATGTTGATCCATCAACATCTATTAGTGACCGACTCTGCAACATATATTGTATGGAATTACGTATGTGAATAGTTACACTAGAATCTATCCACTAGGAGTTTGTGGAGATATCAATTAAATTATATTCAAAACAGACTATAACTAGGTTCTTACCTTTTTTTGTTCTTACCTTTTTTTAACGACTCATTCTTTAAACTCTATGCAACCCTTCTTTTGATGGCTTGACTTATTATAGAAGAAGAAATCTTCATTAGGATCTTACTTTCTTTATGATTTTCTGTCAGATCGTAGCTAATTGCCATCTGAAAGACCCATGGAACTTTTTTTAAATGGTGCTCTCTTTTTTCTTTTCTTTTTTCATCCTTGACCAGATGTTACTAGGTGTGCACTTTGTCTTACCGAACCTTTTAATTCTTTATTCCTCCTGAATGCACCGAGTTATCAGTTTATTCGATGTCTACTTTTTTCATTTGGGATCATAATTGAATTGAAATTGACCAAACCTTGAAGAGAGAGAGTTCAGAACTAAGAAAAATCAAGAGTTTATCCTAAATCATAAAACCCAATGCGTTATTTTTAATAACCACATTGGATAATTCACCAATGTACTTCCTGATATTTCCCTAACCATTATAGGAGGCTCAAGTCAGCTTATGTAGAAATAAACTCAACCCAGCCTTATCTAACTTCTAGAATCAGTTCCTTATTCTGATCAAGAACTCTTTGGCTTTCCCGGTGTTAAGCATGATACCCGACATGGTCTTAGAGATCAAGTTCTTTATGATCTTAAGACACATATGATTTGATTTCGTTCAAGCCATGTAATACACTTATTTGATTGCATACTAGAGTCAGAAGGTTTTGGATGTTATACTTCATCTAGGGAAAGATCCAAGTCCATGCAACGAAGGACTATTTCAAGGGATGACTTTCATTAAGGATAATTAGATCCAGTAAGCAAAGGTATATAACTGCATTAGATTGGAACGTTGAAAATATTCATATGTAGACATACAAAACATAACACTCACATTAAGGAATAAATAAGTTCCTTTTAACACAACATGAATATAAACTTCAAACATCATGCATATACTCAAATTTGATTGATTGTGGCCTTCAATCAAATAACTTAAAATGATGATGAACCAAAATAATCAAAATTTGACAAGAGCCCGACTTATCATCACGATTCATCCTTTGAGTGCAATTATGACATACAGGAGCCTTCTTAAACATGAAGTTGACCAATGCTAATAAAATAAACCTAAGACACCCATCAACTTTTGGTGAAATGAATCTCTCAAACTTATATCACCATCACTAATCACTTCATCCCGCTCACTTCCTGCCAAGCGATGATGCCTCTTTGTTCTTACAACCACCAGCAATGGATACGAATGCAACAAAATGCAATCCCATAATGAAGAGTCACAAAATTTCATGTACAAAAGTTTAAAAATAAATATATTCACCTATTAAGGCCACTTTGGTGGCTAACATAACTAGCTCCAATCCCTGCTCCCATACTCAAGGATCTCTACAAGGTCCTGCTTTGTATGGACCATTCTATAAGAGTTCTAATTCAGCCTAAAATACACATGATGTTGACCACTCGTAAGCTAAAACACCCTTAACTAAATGATGGTTGGATTACAATGAATAGTCAACTCTGAATATCAGCTAAGAAGAATGTGTAATGCCCTATTTCAGGCCAGATTAGAACTCACTTTTAGTTCTCCAAGAACATTAAATAACCCAAAGCCATCAATTAACTTAAATTTAATTTTCTATTAGCTAACCAATAACCTTGGTCCTAATCTAAACATCCACGTTTACTCCTACCGGAGGCTCCCACGATGATTAACACATACACACTCGTTGTAGTGAATTCAGCCCTACACAAGATCCTAGGTCCTACATAAGAACCTATTCGAGTCTAGGTTACAAACTCTTACACTTAATCATATACAAGGAAAGAGTGTATGGACTCACACTTGACACTTATCTAATTGAGACCCTTTGTAGCTCCTTGCTTGAGTTGCTTGATCGATAATCTCTCGTGCTTCAATCAGCTCCCATTGTGCTCCCCCGCTCTTTTATGCAAATGCTTCAACTCATTCAATTGACTACCTTGCATACAATGCTCAAATGAGGTTACCATGGTAAAGGGAGTGATTTGGTTGAATCCTACAACTAAAGGCTTAGTTGGTTTCTAAATAGGGATTCACTTAGATGGACATTTTAGAGGTATGAAAAACAGACGGTTTTCCTATTAGGTTGGTGTCTATCCTTGTTGAGGGTAAAATATTGCATATTTCTTCCTATTTATACCTTTGTTTTATAAACATGATAGTGCTTAATCGATTTAATTATGCATATTTTCACGTGCGAGGTGATTTCGAGAGCTTAAGGTGAAATTAATGTCAAATGAAAGATTTATGCTTAAAAGATTACTAAATAAAGATTTAGAGATTTGAAAGTCATTAATGAAGAATTCACATGCCAAAGATCTAAGAAAATCAAGTGAGGAATGAAGAGAATCAAAGATTTGAAGTGAAGAAAAGGAATCCTGAAATTATCTTGAAAACAAACATATTCCTGAAATTGTCCTGAAAAAACATATTTTAAAACTCCGACTCTATTTTAGGAAATTACGCAGAGTGCATAAATTTGAGGCGGTTTAAACTCCGAGCCTATTTTGGAAAACTGTGCAGAGTGCGTAAATTTGAGGTGGTTTCTAGATTTTTTCAACTCAGTATGAAAGTTGGAGTTCTACAACTATAAATAAGACTCCTTAGGATGCTCCAAAGTATCTTTTAGGATTTGAAAAGGTTCCAAGGAGCATACACAAGGGTGGAGCAGCTACTAAAGAGTTTTTCTTCTTCCATATTTTATTTTCCATGCTTTGTTTAAGAGGTTTGGTTTCAATCATGTCTATGGTTGGCTAAACCTCTTAGCTAGGGCTAAGATGTGAAGGTTGTAGCGTGTTTGAATGTTTATTTTTCTTTGATTTTTGTTCTTATTGAATTTTATTCATTTCTAGTTTGATATTAAGGAAATATTTTCAGTTTTCTATAATTTATTGTGACTCAAATTACAATAGATGTTGTGATAGCTTTAGATATATTCTTTTCCTATTTTGAGATAGTGAAATTGGTAAATTCTATTGTTCACCATCATCTCCTAGGCATGATAGGGTTATGGAATCCCTTCCAATCATCATAATTCTCTTACATTGAGAATTAGGTTAATGAAAAATTTAGATTTAATATAATTGTTTTATCTTCCAATTGGATAGGATAGAACTCCAATTACAATTGTGTTCCTTGAATCAAGTAAGGTAGTATCTTGATAGTTACAAGTGGATCCTTGGTACCCTAGTTTCCACCTTTAAATTCATAAGTTTTAATCAACATTATTCACCATTACTCTCAATTATTCAGATTTCAATTTAGATATTTTTCTATTTCTAGTTCTAGTTATTTTCAGAATACGTACAAGTTTAGTCCCTGTGGATTCGACGTCGATCTTACCGAGTTATTACTACATTGCGACCCTACACTTGGGGTTGTGAACAATTTTTTAGCACTGTTGTAGGGCACTACGGTTGCGTTTTTTCTGAGATTAATTAGTTTTGGAATTGTTTTAAAATTAGGATTAGTTCTTCTTTTGTGTTTCTAGGTTAGAATTTTATGAATTTATTTCTAGAACTAACTTTGATTTCTGTTTTGTACAACCCTAGCATAACAATCTTAATCGGGTAACTTCTCTCCAACTCTCTCTTATCTTTTCTAAATTTCTTATTTGCTTTATTTAGTTTTTTTTTCTAAATTTGTTTAGTTGTTTAAGGGCTGTGAGTGTTTTATACCTAAGTAAGTTCATGACAACACTCAACGTCTCTTAAGTGAAGGAGGATTAATCGAAGGGTTGCCTATCCATCATCGATTTAGACACCACTTGAGATCCTTTGAGTCAATTTAAGTAATGACTGCAAATCAACCTGCAAATCAACCTCAACCTCCAGTAGAGGAAATCCAAGATGAAAACGAGGTGCACAATGCACCCCTGCCTCATACTCTACGAGATTATTTACAACCAATGGAGGTGAGTACGCATTCCTGCAAGTTTTTTTCACTTAATGCAGGAAACGTGGACATCAAACTTGGAGTGATTACAACTCCTTCCCAAGTTTCATGGACTAGATTCTGAAAGTCCATACCTACACATCAAAGAGTTTGATGAAATAGTCGCAACATTACACTTCCCAAACGTGTCTGAGGACACAGTGTGATTCATTGAAAGAGAATTCTAAGACATAGATGCACTCCTTAAAGCCAAGATCCATCGGTACATGGATCGAGATGACCCAAGAATTTCTCAAAAACTTTTTCCCGTTTCATAAAACTAACACTTTAAGGAAGGCAATCATGAACTTTGCTTAGAAAGAGGAAGAGACCCTCTTCCAATGCTGGGAAAAGTCTAAAGATCTTACGAATTCCTGTCCATATCATGGCTATGAAATATGGTGAACAATAAGTTTTTTCTATAACGGATTAACTTCACCAATGTGTCAGCTCGTAAAGATGATGTGTAATGGTGAATTCATGAATAAAGAGGCCGATGACGCGTAGGATTACCTTTATCAATTGGCAAAAAATGTGCAATCATGGGACACATTTCCAAGACTCACCACTTCTAAACTTACTCAATCAAAGGAAATGGGTGGAATTTATGTCTTAAAAGAGGAAGACGATATGAGTACAAGAGTGGCCAATCTCACAAGAAAAGTCAAGGCCATAGAACTTAAGAAGGTAGAACCCGAAAAGGCTGCGGAAGTTGTTTGTGGTATTTGTTCTTGTAACATACATACAACTGAGAATTGTCCAAAAATTCCTACTTTTCAAGAAATATTGAACAAGCAATCAAATGCTGTAAACAACTACCCAAGACCTTTCAGAGGACTCACCTCAAATACATACAATTTCAGATGAAGAAACCATATAAATTTTAATTGGAGGAATGGACAAACGGCTAACTGTAACGTCTTGGAAAAATCCGTACAAAGACCCAAGCACCTTAGGCAGAAATCACTAAGGATCAAATTATATAGAAATTAGATGAAAATTAACTAAGTACTAAACTAAATTAATTAGTACATTAGCTTGAACCGCTTTCTATACGAACTGCAAGACCCAAACCCAGTAGAATCGCTAACTCTATATTACTTAGAAACCTAGGATCAATCTCAAAACACAATTGCTCTCGGGAGCACACTGAAACTCTGTATCAGATCAGGACTATGCGTTGAAAGTCCAATTACCACAAAACTATACGATTATGACCGCCTTACTGGGCTTGACAATCATCGCGGGAATCAAGTCCAAATAGTATCCAGAATGCACAACTTGAGCCCGGATCTAAGTGTGTGGGAAACGCGAATATCTTTAAAAAGTGAATTTGAGCCCTGAGCGAAGTGTGTGGAAAACGCTGAGGGAGTGCAGGCGAGGGCATGTATCATTACAACATATCATTCCTGCATTAACAAGAGTATTTAGGACATGGTTGTTGTATTGCTTTATCATTTCTGCTTGATTGAATTAATAACATGTTAACCTTTGCCTTATAGCTCCACTGAGTTGATCACTCACTCCCACTCTGGGATGGTGTTTTAAAACACCAACCAGACTCTGTTGTAGCTTTAGGTGATGGCGATGCTTACGAGGTGGATCGTGACTTTTATGATGACGAGGAGTTCTCCTATATGCAACTCTCGGGTGGGTCTATGTAGACCTGGAGTTGCATCGACGGGATTATAGGGATACAGTCTAGATGCCACTACATTGTAAATTTTGGAACTACACATGTAATTATTTAACCTGGTGACATGTTCATACTCTGAGAACTTACAATCACTTATATGCTTTAGATATCTATCACAGTCTTTCGCTTGCGTAATCAAATTATTTCTGGAGTATGATATGCTACTTTAGTGTATCCCATTCATGTTTAATGCACTAATATGGACAACATTCAATCATCACTATCTATGTTGCATAAGTGATGCATCGGAACTCGGGAGTTGAGCTTGCGCTCGACCCCCGATTTTCGGGGCGTTACAAGTTGGTATTAGAGTATGATTTGGATTAAACTGGACCTGGGTTATGGTAACACGATGCATACTGACGTACTTTGACTTAAGAGGGATCGATAAAATGTAGAAACGAACGTAAGATTCCAAGTTTCGCCAATGGGCGAAACTAACCATAGAAATGGGACCCGTATGTATCTATGATTATGCAAGATGACCCCAATTCCCTTCCAGACCATCAATCGACGGGTTTTTAGATGATCATTCAGCCTATTCCACACTCAAATGACCGGAACGCATGAATATGCGCAAGATGGGACCCGAAATGTCTTAAACGAACTCGGGGGGCCAAACGATGCAAATCGGGGGGGGGGGGGGGGGGGATGCCAACGCCCTAGGTCGAGGCCTCGCGGTCCACCTTCAGCAGGCCTGTTAGACCGGAACGGGACGGGTGGCCTGATCATTGTACACGCACGTGGGGCCCATGAAATTATGTGGGACCCCTTATATCATCCCTTTTTATTTCATTTCACCCCCACCTAGCCTCTATACCCTTCCAACCCCTCCAAAACTTTGATTTTTCATCTCAAATCTTCCCCTCCAATCTCATCTTCTTCCTTTTCTTGCACCCACCTCCACCATTCTCTCAAACCCATCTTCTACAACCACCTATCCCCCTTAATCCCTCTCATTTGAGCACACCAAGATATCTTTATGTCTCATACACCTCCAAATCCACCAATCCATTCCATCTTGCAAGCTCCCTTGACTTCATAGCTCTTTTTGAGCTCGTGGCTACTATTTTCTCTCTCCACACTTCTTTCCCTCATGGGAAAGAAGAGGGCTTCCATAGATGAAGCTGGGCCTAGCCGCCCAATTCGTCCAAGGAAGAAATCGAGTGCCAAAGCAAGTACAAGCACCGCATGAGAGCTAAAGACAAAGTGGGATCTCGATCCCCAGATTCCTCTCGAGAGGGTTCTACAGGAGGACATGGGACATGGCAAGTTTCAAGGCCGTAGAGTCATCTTTGAAGCACACGTGGACGAAAATCTATTCAGGCTTTATCTGGCAATGGACCTCCTGTTAGACGCTGGGTGAGGACCCATATTTGAGGGCAAGTCGCGTGCAAATGAGAGCACTATCCGAGCCTTTTACGCCCGACCCACTACTGGAGCTTCTGCAGTTCTCTATCCCCATGGGAAGATGGGAAGCCATTGTCAATGTAGACTTGATACCCCAAATCATGGGGATTCCATGTGGAGAGGTTCATACTAGTGAGAGGAATCTCAGGAGTGTGTGTGAAAGAGATCGCCGTACGTGATTTCTTTGTAAAAGATTAATCCACTGGAATCGAGGCAACTGTCTCCCAGCGACCAAGATGACCAATGACTTCCGCCTACTCTACCACATCTTCACACATAACGTGTATCCCAGGTGGAACAATCGCAGCGAATGCTCACGTCTGATGGTAGACTTCCTATACAGAGCTTGGCAAGGAGACAAGCTGTGCCTGCCTACGTACATACTACTATAGATAGTTCAGACTGCACGCTCTCCTAGGACAGACATTTCACTCCCATTCGGCTGACTCATATGTAAGCTTGCTCGTGAATTCGACTACAGACTTGGCTCAGAAAATCTTGCATTGATCTACTTTATTAATGACACTACGCTTAACAACATGGGTATAGGGCCACGACAACGTCAAGCTCGACTCGATGAGAGTGAGGATGAGACGGGAAGTGAAGAGGAAGAAAGTGATGAAGAAGAGGATGGAAATGAAATAGAGGAAGGAAGCGAGGAAGAAGGAAAGCAGGAAGAGGAAGAAGATGAGGCCCAAGACTCTAATGAGGGCTCTCCACCTGCTACACATGAGCACCACCGTAATTGGGCTGCTTTAGAAGCCCGCTTGGCTCAGATTGAGGAGGGCTAAGTTGCCCTGAGACAAGAGGTCAGAGAGACCCGGGCCGAACTTGAAGAGAATAGGGCCTTCATGAAATAGAAATTTAAGAAGGTGTCTCACACCTTGAAGGCTCTCATGTGCTGTCTGAAGGATAAAGGCGCTCCTCCACCATCACTAGATTCAGACGACTAGTCCTATATTGTAGTCGTCATTGGGCCTTTTCTTTCCTCGCTCTTCTTGCTTCCTATGTTACAGCCTTGATAGGCCTAGTAGTAGGGTAGAGTTGTTGGTGTGTTTTGGTGTTTAAAGCCTTGATTAGATTAGCTCACATGCATCTTCTATCATGATCCATGTAATACTACATCTCATGTATTGTGACAATTTTGGTTAAATGAAATGCATGAAGCTCATTTTTCTATGAAATGTTTAGAATGCTTAAGAAATTGAGTGTTTTTATGCAAAATCTTACACATGTTGTACCTTATGTTGTGTATAGGGAATGCCTCTGAAAGTCACTCGAACTATAACACTCTTGCACTTGGTGGATCGTTTAACGGGGCACCTCCTCTAAGCGATAGCCACACGGACCCCAGTTTGGGCCCTGACAGTGACACTATGCCGGATCCTCAGCCAGCCACTGGCCCCATAAATGGGCTAACACCTACTGCACCACCGATTCCAAAGCAGAACCATCCGTCTTCATCGATGCCCCACATGCATCAAGCTCCTCTTCCTGATAGGTTGGAGCAGATGATGCTCCTTATGCAGTAGCAGCAAATTTGGACCACCATCGCTGGGGCCTTTGCCCATAACATAAATGTGGTTCCACCCTCACCACCTGTGCACCCTACTGGGAACCTGAGTGCCAGCAGCTTATTTGAGCGATTCCAGTGCTTTCGACCTCCCACTTTTGAGGGTACTCACAGACCCGAGGAGGTTGAATATTGGTTTGACCACATCTCTAAGATGCTGAAGCTGTTGCACTGCATTGAGGCAGAGTAAGTTGAGTTGGTCACATACATGTTTGAGGAGGCTAGTCTCTGGTGGGACAGCATCTTACGGACAGTTCCTGCTGAGTATATATGGACATGGGAAGCTTTTGATATCCGCTTTCATGAGAAGTACTTTCCCCTCACGTACTGTAATGAGAAGGAGAGTGACTTCCTTCGCCTCCGTCAGGGAGGAATGATTGTGGCCGAGTATGAAAATAAGTTCACAGAGCTGGCCAGATACACTCCCTTGATATTGGTAGACGAGCCGATACGACTGCGGCGATTTTCTGAGGGTCTGCGACCTGAGATACGTACAAAGATGTGTTGCGCTAGCATTCTCAACTATATTGAACTAGTGAACATGTCTCTGCGAGCTGAGCAGGATGAGGATAAACTATCCTATTCACACGTACTCGTGGGCCCAAGGCCTCGACCAGATTTACCGAGCAGACCATTCCTCGACAAGAGGCCATGCGCAGATTCGCCTCCCAGACTTACGGCTCCACTGACTCAGTTGTGGTAAGCAGACTTGTGGTGTACTTACTACAAGAGGTCGGGCCACACTGACACTTACTGTTTCACCAAGATGAGGGACATCGGCTTCGCGCTTCCTCAAAAGATCAACTGTCAGTTACCTCAGGCCATCTCAGCTCTACCTTTACGATCAGCACCACCTGCACCTCGATTTAGGCCACCTCAACGGCCTATGGCACTGCAGCTGAACCATATTCAACAGGCGTGAGTACATGCGCTTGCAGCTGAAGCGTCTGAGTCAGCAACTATAGTGCCTTTAGCCTTCGAGGTCACTGCCCACATCCAAGGTACACCTGTATTCCTATTAGTGGACACTGAGTCCACTATTTCGATGATATCATGTTTTACAGTCAAAGCTTAGGGTTGAATACGACCCCTATGGTTGGGGTGAGAGTTATTGCAGCAGCAGGAACTTTTACAGATGCCACTAAGTTATGTGAGGGTTGCTTGATAGATTTAGGGAGTAGGACGATATGTATTGACCTGATTGTCACCACGATATACCATTATGACGCCATCCTCGGCGTGGATTGGCTTACTGAAATGAGGGCTGAAATCGATTGCGAGACCCGACTGGTGATGGCACACGGACCCGAAAACACGACCTTCTTGTTCCCCGTTTAGGTCAGTTGCCCCTTCCGGGTTCTTTACTATTCTGCCCTGTTGAAATATCATAATGGTCCGACACTTGAAAACATGCCTGTGGTCCCAGACTTCTGAGAAGTGTTTAAGACAATACCCGAATTACCTCCCCGGTGCGAGATAGACTTTACTATCGACCTTATGACTGGTGCGACACTCATTTCCTTACCCACGTATCGCATGCCTCCATGTGAGATGGAGGAATTGAGGAGACAGATTGATGACCTGTTGGATTCAGGTTTCATACGGCCTAGCATGTCTCCTTGGGGAGCACCTGTGTTGTTCGTGAAGAAGAAAGATGGTTCGCTGCATTTTTATATTGACTATCGCAGGTTGAACTAAGTGACAGTGAAGAACAAATATCCTTTGGCCAAGATAGATGATCTGTTCGATCAGTTGAAAGGGGCACAATATTTCTCAAAGATCGACTTGCAGTCAGGGTATCACCAGTTGCGCGTAAGGGATGAAGACGTGCAGAAGACAGCGTTCAGAACCAACTTTGGGTACTACGAGTTCCTGGTGATGTCATTTGGACTCACAAACGCACTCGCCATGTTCATAGACCTGATGAACTGGGTGTTTCAGCCGTATCTGTACCGATTCGTCATCGTATTTATAGATGGCATCCTGATATACTCCAAGAGTGGGGAAGATCATGAGGAGCACCTGCAAGTAGTTTTTGATATGCTCAGGAAGAACCAGTTATTTGCCCAGTACAAGAAGTGTGACTTCTGAAAAGAAGAGGACCTTGCTAAGGTGACCGCAGTTCAAGACTGGGAGCAGCCCGGTTTAGTTACTGAAGTGAGGAGTTTCCTTGGCCTAGCAGGTTGCTATCATCATTTCATTAGAGACTTTTCCAAGATAGCTAGACCGTTGTCTTAGCTCACTCAAAAAGATCTCAAGTTTGCCTGGAATGAGAAGGTAGAAGTAGCCTTTCAGGAACTGAAGGATAAGTTGACATCTGCACCCGTGCTAGTATTGCCAAAGCAGGGGGTCAAATATACCATTTACACCGATGCCTCTTGCGTTAGTTTGGGTTGTGTTCTGATGCAGAAGGACAGAGTGATTGCATATGCATCGCGATAGTTGAGGAAGCACGAGGAAAACTACCTTACGCACGACTTAGAGTTAACGACCGTCATCTTTGCATTAAAGCTCTGGAGACGTTACCTCTATGGAGTGAAGTTCGAGCTCTTTTGCGACTACAAGAGCCTCAGATATATATTCACACAGTGAGACTTGATTATGAGGCAGCGACGGTAGATGGAAACCTTAAAGGACTTCAAGTTTGAGGTTTCCTACCATCCCAGCAAGGCCAACCTTGTGGCAGACGCGTTGAGCTGCAAGAAAATGATAGCATGTACAGCTACCCTGATGATGGATAAATGGAACATGGTGGAGTTTGTGTGAGACTTTGAGCAGAAACTTACGGTAGAGGAGCCGTTCAAGAGCGTCACACATATTCGTGTACAACCACTTATCGATGACCGAATCATAGTGGCTCAGGGGAAAGATGAATGGTTAGTAGAGTTAAGAAAGCGATCGAGTGACGATGAGGACTCTGAATGGAGAGTTGGTACGGATGGGGGTTTACGTTATCGTGGTTGCCTATGCGTCCCAAATCTTCATGACTTGAGAAGGGAAGTTCTCGAAGCTGCTCACAATTCGAAGATGACGATGCATCCTGGTAGTACGAAGATGTATCGAGATATGAATCACTTGTACTGGTGGGACAACATGAAGGCCCACATAGCCGACTATGTATCCCGTTGTCTCACGTGCCAAAGGTCAAGGCTGAACATCGCCGACCTCTTGGTTTACTTCAGCCCATACCCATAGCTAAATGGAAATGAGATTTTATCTCTATCGATTTCATTTTAGGGTTACCAAAGACGAGGAGGGGACATGATTCCATTTGGGTGATTGTGGACCTGTTGAAGAAATCGGGTCATTTTCTCCCAATTAAAGTTTCGAACTCTGCAGATGATTTGGCCAGACTGTACATCAAGGAGATAGTACGTCTGCATGGAGTGCCGATGGAGATCGTGTCGAACTGAGACACGCGATTCACATCTATTTACTGGACTCATATCCGGGAAGCAATGAGTGTGAAATTAAAGATTAGTACCGCGTTCCACCCACAGATGGATGGGCAGACGGAATGGGTGAATCAGGTGTTGGAAGATATGCTGCGCGCTTATGTGCTTGATTCCAAAGACAGTTGGGATGACTGTCTTCCTTATGCTGAGTTTGCTTATAATAATAGCTTTTAGGAGAGTATTGGTATGGCCCCCTACGTGGCCTTGTATAGGCGCCCATGTCAAGCACCACATTACTGGGTAGAGGTTGGCGAGAAGAGTTTGATTGGCCTGGAGTTAGTGTAGGCGACCTTAGAGAAGATTGACATTATCAGGCGTCGACTTCTGGCAGCACAGAGCAGAAAGAAGAGTTACGCCAATACAAGACGACGACCGCTAGAGTTTGAGGTTGGGAACCATGTGTTTCTGAAGGTTTCTCCAATGAAGGGAGTCTCACGCCGAGATTCATTGGCCCATTCTAAATACTAAACCGAGTGGGTGTGGTAACGTACCGCCTTACTTTGCCCACACCACTCACAGGCGTGCACAACGTATTTCATGTATCGATGCTAAAGAAATACATTCCTGATCCTTCCCACATTATCAAATGAGAGCAGGTACAGTTGAGTGAAGATGCTACTTATGTACTACGACCAACACGTATCTTAGACAGGAAGGAACAGGTGTTACGTAGTAAAGTTATCCTGCTTGTGAAAGTACTGTGGACGCATCACACTGAGGTAAAAGCTACTTGGGAAACAGAAGTCGAGGTCCGCAAGAACTACCCTCAGATTCTTAAGGAGTACGAAAAGGTACTAATTTCAAGGATGAAATTTTTCTTTAAGGGGGGTAGATTTTAACGTCTCGAAAAAATCTGTATAAAGATTCGAGAATCACCTCAGGTAGAAATCGCTAAGGATTAAATTATGTAGAAATTAGACAAAAATTAACTAAGTATTAAACTAAATTAATTAGTACATTAGCTTGAACCGCTTTCTATACGAACTGTAAGACCCAAACCTAGTTGAATCGCTAACTCTACATTACCTAGAAACCTAGGATCAATCTCAAAACCCAGTTGCTCTTGGGAACAAACTGAAACTCTGTATCAGACCAAGACTGTGCGTCAAAGGTCCGATTACCGTGAAACTATATGATTATGACCGCCTTACTGGGCTTGACAACCATCGCTGGAATCAAGTCCAAATAGTATCTAAAAATGCACAACTTGAGCCCGGAGCAAAGTGTGTGGGAAACGCGAATATCTTTAGAAAGTGAACTCAAACTTAAGTAATTTGGGTCGTTCACTTGCAAGCCAAATTTAAGATTTCAGACTATCAGATTCTGACCCAACTACACCCTTGGATCAAGGAAATTTTCCAACACATGTTAGTGCACTTGTGGCCCTAATCAAGTGACGATGGCCGTTGAACTGAAACTAGTCCTCCACGGTCGATCTACAAATTCAATCGGACCAAAACTTTAACCTGGCATAGATCCATTGTCATCAAATTTTTTTCGGACCGTATCCAGGAAAGGGACCTCTAGATGAGCTCCGTTGCCCCGAAACAGCCACTCTTTAGTTATAACCTAAGTATACCATGGCCCTGGGGCCATTGACATCATTTCTGAGCCTATATAAGGGCCTTAACCGACCCCTCTCTCATTTCTACGAATTTTCTAACCCTGGGAGAGAGAAGAGAGAAAGGAGAATGAAAGAGTGAGGAGAAGAGAGAGAGAGAGAGAGAGAGAGAGAGAGAGAGAGAGTTGCTGGGATTCGTTCCCACCGCTCCATGTGCTGAATCAACCCTCCTATATCACTACACCATCGAATCTGAATCCATTTTTGGATAAGAAATCCTAACCCTAATCTGTTTTAGGAATCCAAATAGAGGAATCGGTGAAATAGCTAACCTATTTCATGATTTAGGTAGTCGTTGTGCCATAGACAAAGGCGTAATGTACGAACCGAGTTCGTAATCGGCGTACCGACGGAAGGTGTGGACTATAAATGTTTAGGTTATGGTTTTGAAGGCTTTCAATGTCAGTAATGGTTTATATCTGACTTGATTGCTACCATATGATCGTAGTTACGGTGTATTCGATAAACTATACATGTGCATGAATTATGTGAATATAAAATGCATTCCATGTGTTTGTTAAAATGTTTGAATGAAGGTGAAATTGTGATTTATGCTTGCCATGATTATTAACCTAGAATACATGTGTTGTGTGTATGACAACTCCTTGGTGAAAGGATTTACCAAAATATGTACTATAACTAATTTAGTTTGTGTATATAGTATTATGTATTCTAAGTGTTTGATAAAATGTCTGAATGAGATTTGGTGGATGGAATGTACTTATTAAGTATATTAAGACTGGATTCTTAGTCTCCTTTTTCATATGAATAGTTTTCTCATGTAATACAAATTGCTACTACGTGATTTATGGCTAAAATGCATATGTATAACTATATGTTCAATATGTTCGATAAAATGCTCAATAGGAATTATGCTTGAATTATTCATCAAATGCTATTATGATTAATATATGTGACTGACTGCCTATTACATTTGAGTATAATTGGGACTACTACGTAGTCTAGGCAATCGGTAACGGTTCCCGATGAAGTGGCAGAACCAATCTCGCCACATTGGATAATTTGATGAATCCGGGTCGCACGATGATTGTCGATAGTGGTTAGGCCACGTGGAGTGCTTATGCGCTCCATGTTGACTAATTTAACATATGCTTGTACCAGTCGAGCTTGTCAAGTAACCCGATTGGCCTAATGTATGTTCGTCATGTATAGACGCAACTGCTTAAATCTAAGGTACCACTTACCACTGAAAAGCCCGTTTAACCTTGGTACCACGATCTGCTAAGACTCATGAGCTGGGCATAGTGGTATGGGACACCGTGGTCGAGCTGTCGGCCTACACTGGGGTAACGAGCCTCCCGTAGTATCCATTTAGCAACCCAAACTCGTGAGCTGAATATGGTGGTATAGGACATGTATTCGAGCTGTCGGCCTATGTTAAGGTAACGAGCCTTTCCCGTAGTGACCTTGAGTATAAACTAGGTATACGCTGAGGTGACGAGCCTCTCATAGCGACCTGAACTTGCTTATCCACCATTTTTTTTAATTAGGGGTGACGTTGCCCTATAACTTGCCTATCGTATGTGATTAACTAGGATTGACGACCCTAGATGGACCATTGTTTGGGTAAATGATATAAAGGGAGGTACCTTAGCATCCCGAACTGGTTATATGAATAAACCTAATTAAGTATTGGCTAACACGATCATGCACCGCATTGCATGTGCTTTGGTGAGGAAGTGCATGTGTCCGCAGTGGTGCATGTCGCGATCGTGAGATGATGTCGCTGAGGGAGTGCAGGAGAAGGCATGCATCATTACAGCATATCATTCCTGCATTAAAAAGGGTATTTAAGACATGATTGTTGTACTACTTTATCATTACTGCTTGATTGAATTGATAACATGTTAACCTTTGTCTTATAGCTCCACTGAGTTGATCACTCACTCTCGCTCTAGGACGGTGTTTTAAAACACCAACTAGACTCTATTGTAGCTTCAGGTGATAACGATGCTTATGAGGCGGAGCCTGACTTTTATGATGACGAGGAGGAGTTCTCCTATATGCAACTCTCGGGCGGGTCTATGTAGACCTAGAGTTACGTTGACGGGGTTACAGGGATACAGACTAGATGCCACTACATTGTATCATTTTGTAAATTTTGGAACTACACATGTAATTATTTAACCTGGTGACATGTTCATACTTTGGGAACTTATAATCACTTATATGCTTTATATATCTATCACAGTCTTCCGCTTGCGTAATCAAATTATTTCTGGAGTATGATATGCTGCTTTAGTGTATCCCATTCATGTTTAATGCACTAATACGGACAACATTCAAACATCACTATCTATATTGCATAAGTGATGCATCAGAACTCGGGAGTTGAGCCTGCGCTCGACCCTCGATTTTCGGGGTGTTACACTAACCCACAAGAGGCCTTTACTCAATTTTTAAATAAAAAAAGACCTCAAGAGGATACGATTTAAAAATTTAAAACCAAGAGCTATTCAACCAAAATACTGTATAAGCATTCTAGGATATCAAAAATGATAATGAGAGTGTTTGCATCGTCCATTCAAAGATTGAGTCACACTTAGCAAGTGGGGAGAAAGGGATGCTTTCAGCCCAACCTCTCCCTAATTCAAAACCACAATGTGAAATAAGTGACCTAAGCTCTTCAAATCAGATGGAATATGCTAAGTCTATCACTACTCTTATGAGTGGGAAGACAATTGACCAAGCTATTCTAGTAAGAGCTGAAAAGCCTAAGGACCCAGAAATAGATGAGAATGATAGACCTAGCAATGCTCCACATGGATTAGAACCGGAACCTCAGAGTATGCTGATTGCGCCATTCCCTCAACTGTTGATTGCACCAAAACCTCTCTCTAACTCTTAACATATTCTAGAGGTGCTTAAGTAACTGAAGGTTAATATTCCTCTACTGGATGTCATGAAACAAATACCTTCATATGTCAAATTTCTAAAAGATCTATACACTACCAAAAAATGACAAAACATTCAAAAGAAATTTTTTCTGATAGAAAAAGTGAGTGCCATCCTCAGGCAAAATTTGCCACAAAAAATATAAAGATCCTAGTAGCCCAACTATCACTTGTATAATAGGGAATCACAAGATTGAGCACGCACTTCTTGACTTACTAGCAAGTGTTAATTTAATTTCTTTTTCGGTATACAAACAATTGGGTCTAAGTGAATTAAAACCCACCAGGACCACATTACAACTTACATATTGCTTAGTCTGTTTACCGAGATGGATGATTGAGGATGTGTTGGTCCAGGTTGATAAATTTTACTATCCAGTAGACTTTATTATCTTGGATACTCAACCCATCATAGATATGAGCACCCAAATTCTCGTCATTCTTGGTCGCTCATTCCTTACTACATCAAATGCTATCATTAATTGTAGAAATGGAATTATGAATTTATCTTTCGTAAATATAACATTGGAGCTCAATATTTTTTTTCAACACGAGCAAACAATCAGAGGATGTTGATGATATCTACAACATTAATTTGATAGATTCTTTCGTGGAAGATAGAGCACTTTTGACTCTATAATCTAACCCTCTAGAAACATGCTTGGCCCACTCCCCACTCCCCTGATTTAGATGATGACATGATTAGGGAGATGGATGTCGTGCTTGATGCTACGCCAGTACTTGAAGTTAACCGGTGGATGCCACAATTTAAAGAATTACCTCAAACCGATGTAGTACCTCTAACGTCCAGCCTCAAAGTACCAAAGCTACCTAAAACCTTTGCCCTCTAATCTTAAATATGTCTTTTTAAGTCAAGATGAGACATACCCGATGGTAATTTCTTCTCACCTTAAGAAAGAACAAGAGAGTGTCCTTATCTCCACTCTCATTGAGCATAAATGAGCCCTTGGATGGTCTATTGTGGACCTTAAGAGAATTGACCCTTTAATTTGTACTCACCGTATTCATCTCGAGGATAATACAAAAACCTTCCGACAACCACAACGTCGAATCAATCCAAATATGAAAGAAGTGGTTAAGGCTGAGGTGCTTAAGTTGTTGGATGTGAGTATCATATACCCTATATCCGATAGTTAATGGGTGAGTCCAACTTAGGTGGTTCCTAAGAAGTCTAGAATCACTATCGTAGCCAATGCCGATAATGAACTCATGCCAACTAGAGTCATTACTGCTTGAAAAATGTGCATTGACTATAGAAAATTAAATACCATCACATGGAAGGACCACTTTCCTTTGCCCTTCATTGATCAAATTTTAAAAAGGCTAGCTGGTCATTCTTACTGCTGCTTCCTTGATGGATATTCGGGATACAACCAGATAGAGATAACCCTTGAAGATCAAGAAAAGACAACATTCACACGTCCCTTTAGCACATTTGCTTACCGAAGGATGCCATTCGATCTGTGTAATGCCCCCGTCACTTTTCAGTGATGCATATTGAGTATTTTTTCTGATATGGTGGGGCAATATTTAGAGGTCTTCATAGATGACTTCTTTGTTTTTGGTACATCCTTTAGCGAATGTCTAGAAAATCTGAAAAATGTGCTGAATCGATGTGAGAAAAAAATTTGATTATGAATTAGGAGAAGTGTCATTTCTGAGTTCCTAAGAGAATTGTTCTTGGACACATAATTTCTTACAAGGGAATTGAGGTAGACAAGGCTAAAATTGACCTTATCTCTAACCTGCCTCCACCAAAGAACAAATGTGACGTGCGATCCTTCTTAGGGCACGTTGAATTTTATAGACGATTCATAAATGACTTTAGTTATCTTTCTCATCCTTTATGTAATCTTTTCCGAAAGGATACCCCATTCGAGTGGAGTGAAGAATGTCAGAAAGCTTTTTCTAAGCTCAAGGGCATGTTAACTATTGCTTTTATAATGCAGCCACCTGGCTGGAGCATACCTTTTGAGATTATGTGTGCTGCGTTTGAATATGCTATTTGGGTGGTGTTAGGCCAGAGAAAAGAGAAGAAGCCCTATATTATTCACTATGCAAGTAGAACTCTAAATTTTACCCAAGCAAACTACTCTACTACGGAGAAGGAACTTTTAGTCGTAGTGTTCGTTGTGGACAAATTTAGGTCTTATTTGATTTGATCCAAGATCATTATCTACACTGATCATGCAGCACTAAAGTACCTTCTTTCTAAGAATAATGGTAAGCCTCGCTTGTTAAGATAAATCCTCCTACTTCAGGAATTCGACTTAGAAATACGAAATAAAAAGGGAATAGAAAACGTAGTGGCTGACCATCTCTCGAGACTTGATCTTCCCGATCCCCTTGAGACAACACTTATAAACGATATGTTCCCTGACGAACAACTATTTAAACTCTCCCAACTACCTTGGTTTGTTGACATTACAAATTATCTTGCCACAAGTTTCACGCCGACACATTGGACTGCCCAAGATAAGAAAAAATTCTTCGCTGAGATACGTAAGTTCTTCTGGGATGATCCTTATTTGTTTAAATATTATACAGACCAAATTCTAAGGAGATGTGCTAGACAAGGAATATTAGAGTGTCATGTCCTTTTGTCATTCTCAGGCCCGTGACGATCACTTTTTTGCTAAAAAGACCACAACCAAAATTCTGTAGTGCGGCTTTTACTTGCCCACGATGTTCAAAGATACTCATGAGTTTTGCAAAGCTTGTGGGCGTTGTCAAAAATAGAGAGGTTTGTCTCGTCAAAATATGATGTCACTAAACCCAATTCTTATCATTGAGGCATTCATTTGTTGTTGCATTGATTTCATGAGGCCATTCCCCCAATCCTTAGGAAATATTTACATATTGTTAATAGTAGACTATGTCACTAAATGGGTCGAAGTGATCCCGAGCCGGAACAATGATCATAAAATGGTGATTAGATTCTTAAAAGAAAATATCATTTTCCATTTCGGAACGCCCGAGCCATCATTAGTGATGGAGGTTCACACTTTTGTAATAGGCCATTTGAGAACTTAATGAAAAAATATATAATCTCTCATAAAGTGAGTATTCTATACCACTCGGAAACAAGCGGGCAAGCTGAGATTTCCAATAGGGAAATTAAATAAATTCTAGAAAAAATGGTTAACCTTGACTATAAAGATTGGTCAATTCGCTTGACCGATGCCTTATGGGTTTGCCGTACATCTTTTAAGACCCCTATTGGAATGTCTCCCTTTGGACTCATTTATGGGAAAGCTTGCCACCTACCTGTGGAGCTGGAGCATAAAGCCTACTAGGCTATCAAAACTTTGAACTTTAATTTGGACAACATTGGCTCACTGTGCAAACTTTAATTGAATGAACTTGAAGAAGTCTAGAATGATGCTTATGAGAACTAGAGAATTTACAAGGACAGGATGATGGTGTTCCATGACAGGAACATCCTTTGAAAATCATTCATAGCCGGTTAAAAAGTCCTTCTGTATAATTCTCGGTTACATTTTTTTTCAAAAAAACTTTGATCTCTTTAGATCGGCCCTTTCACTATTATTAATGTCTATCCTCATGGGGCCGTCGAGATAAAGAATCTGACAAATGACAATGTTTTCAAAGTGAATGGACATCATCTCAAGCCATTTGTTGAGAAGTTTGATTTAGAGGACATGACCATGCCTCTGACTGATCCTGTGTACTAGGATTGACCTCCTAGTTTGATGGAGGTGTAGTTAAGTTAATTACTTTCATAAGATTTATGGTTAGGATAGTTTGATTTTAGTTTGTTTAGTCTTCATGCTAACCCATTTACATGTTAAGAACCTTGGAAAACCTTCAATTCTCCTTCTTAAGGTATTATCTTCCCATTTCTTTTCGTTGTCTCATGTGTATTACATGCTCATATATTTTACATTGAGGACAATGTAGGTTTTAGGTTGGGGGTGTGGCTTAGGTAAATTAATCAGTGTTTTCTTAATTTTGAGTAAAATTTGTGAAAATTTTTATTTTTTCAAGCTAAAAATATGTTTAGGAAATGATAATTTATGGAATTAAGAATGCTTTGAGTATGATGATAAGATAAGAGATTGAATTTAAAATTTTTGGAGTTCGATCAACTGACTAAGACTATCACTTAAGTTCTTTCATTTAATCGATTAAGAAGATGTTTAAATATCATGTTAATCTAAGTCATAAGACACATTCAATTTGCTTTCTGTGAATAGTACTAGAATTTAATTGTTAGTATGTATATCATTGAAAGATATTGAGAATTAAGTGCAGAGAATTTTATTCACTTTAAAAAGATGAAAAGAACCAGTTAAAAACAAAGAGATCGATAAAAATGTCATATATGATTAAAAGATTAGAAAGGAATGAAAAGTCTGAAAATAATGAATAAATAAAAGGAATCGTCGATATAAAATAAAAAACTAGAAAAAGAAGGAAAATGTGATAAGTTCGGAATCAATACTTTATTATTCAATAAAACTTGAGGTGATGAGCATGGCTAATATTATGAAATAATAGTATGTTATGAAAAATAAATAGAATTCACTAAATACATTGGAAAATTTTGATATATGAACTTATGCTTTTAAATGATTGATAAAGAAACTTTTTAATTTATTGCATGTGTAATTCGACTTTAGGCTTTCAAAAGTGCTCTCTTGCTTATTTAGATTATATTCATTCATACTTGATTGCACAAAAGATTGTTTTCTGAAAGTGATTTGAACATTAAAGATCGAATATCAATTCACGCATGTTTTGCTCGAGACTAGCAAAATGCTGATTGGGGAGTGTGTTAATTAAGTGTGAAATATTATATATTTTTCCTATTTATACCTTAGTTTTATAAACATAATAGTACTTAATCGATTTAATTATGCATGTTTTCATGTGCGAGGTGATTTCGAGAGTTTAACGTGAAATTGATACTAAAACGAAGATTTATGCTCAAAAGATTACTAAATGAAGATTTAGAGATTTGAAAGTTATTAATGAAGAATTCATATGGAAAAGATCTAAGAAAACTAAGTAAGAAATGAAGAGAATCAAAGATTTGAAGTGAAGAAAATGAATCTTGAAATTGTCCTGAAAACAAACATATTCCTGAAATTGTCCTAAAAAAACATATTCCAAAACTTTGACTCTATTTTGGGAAATTGCGCAGTGCGTAAATTTGAGGCGGTTTAAACTCCGAGCTTATTTTTAGAAACTGTGCAGAGTGCATAAATTTAAGGTGATTTCTAGATTTTTCCAACTCAGTGTGAAAGTTGAAGTTCCACAACTATAAATAGGATTAGAGATACACGAGCAGACTTAGCTCGGTAACTCGCTTTACTCAGCTCAAAAAAGCTCGACTCGACTCGGAACAAAACTCTGTTCGCACCGAGTCAAGCCATATTTTAGGAGCTCAGAACATTTCGAGTTGAGTCCGAGCTGGACCTAGCTGACTCGGTATTGAGCTCGACTTGACTCGACTTGGCTCAACTCGACTCAGATTGAGTTTAAGTGAGTATATAAGGGGTTTTTTTTTTTAAAAAAAACCCTTTACGCCCGACCTTACCCATTTCGTCCAACAACAACCCTAACCCCATTTCTCCCTCCAAATTGCCCAAATTGGCCATCTGTTCGCCCAATACTCTCGGATGATCTCCTCTGCCGGTGATATTCCTTCCAATGTCTGTCCGGACGAAGTCTACTCTCGGACGATCTCCTCTTCTAGCGATATTCCTCTCCTAAAGTGAGTCATCTCCTGCACTCACTCCATTTTTTTTGGCAAGCAGCGTTCGTCCGAGTAGTGGAACTCATCCAACCAGCGACCACTGGCTGGACAAACCCATCTGACCAGCGACCACTAGGCGGACGAACATCTGGTACAATCTGAACCCATCGACCAGCGACCACTAGTCAGACAAATCTCAGGACCTCGGTACAGTCGGACGATATCTCTGGTACAGTCGGACGCCATAGTCTTGAACTCGAACTCGACTCGAAAACTCAGCTCGAACTGGATTGAGCTACTGGCCGAGCCAAGCACGAGATGCTGTTCCAAGCTTGAAGGTCAAGCCAAGCCGAGCCCGAGCTGAGCGTCAAGCTGTTCGAGCCAAGCACGAGCTAGGCAAAGCTCGGCTCGGCTCGGCTCGGCTCGTGTACACTTCTAAATAGGACTCCCTAGGATGCTCTAAAGCTTCTAGGGTTTGGAAAGGTCTTAAGGTGCATATACAAGGGTGGAGTAGCTGTTAAAGAGTTTTTCTTCCCTAGTTTATTTTTAATGCATTGTTTAAGAGATTTGGTTTCAATCATGTATATGGTTGGCTATACCTCTTAGCTAGGGCTAAGAGATCACTACAGCAAAATTGTGAATTTGCGACGGACCAGATCCGTCACAAAACCAAATAAACAACGGATTTTGTCCGTCGCTTGGTCTATGGCTATTTGCTGGGTCATAATTTTTTGCAACGGATCTTATCAGCTGCAAAAATTAAAATCTGTCGCTAACTAATATGAAGAAGATACGGACCTCAAATCCATCCATTGTCTAGTTCAGAAATTAGCGACGGATTTGGTCCGTCGCTTAAATATCTGCAAACAAAAAAAAAATGTCAATTTTATTTTTATTTTGAATCTTACACCTGATAGTCATTCAAAAAGTAACTCACATGATTGTTTAATAAGAATCGCATTAACAAAATTCAAAAAATTTGGCTGAATACGAAACTGGACTAAATATCAATGTGTTTGGATTCTTTGTAGGCCTTAATAAGAAACTGAACTAAATATATGGTAATAGCCAAAATTAGGTCAGCTACTAATGAAATAAGGTAATGTAAAGAATATCATTTGTCTTGAAAACTAAATAAATGATCATCATAATTATGTACCATCAATTAAAATACAAACCCAAGAGATACTTTTATTCTCAATATTTGTACAAGCATCTAAATATAACATAACACGCTTGAAACAAAAGAGAAATGGTAAAGATGACATATAGAACCTATAAGTTGCTTCCATTGATGTTGCATGTCTGAAAATTCCATGGTATTTTGGCAATCCAATTCCATGGCAAGGCTGCAACTTCAAATAACAAGGGATTACAAATAAAAACACACCTGGGTCAGCAACTGGAAGAAGATAAGACTCCACAAACCTTTGTCCCAGAAGCGTCAATGTGTTGCACACCTCCAATCAATGTTAACGCCATTGATCCATTACAACAAAAAAGGTCTTTAGCCTCAGTTCAAAACTGTAACTAAAAAGGATAAAAACTGAGGCTAAAGCCTTTAGCCTCAGTTTTGCCTCAATTGATCAACAATTTGGAAGAGAAAAAAGGCAGTGAAATCTAAATCTTGCAACAGAAACATATTGGAAGATTGGAAAACCACCTTGTAGTGTTGTCCATTGATTTTGGCTGTGGGGCATGGTCAAAGAGTGGACTAGCCTTATTTTATTTCCAAGTGATCGTCATGGTGAAGCCCACCTTGTGCATTGGCCCATTAAAAGACTCCCTTTCTTAGATGAAACAAGGTGGTGGTTGAATATCTTTTGCAATCAACAACCCTGAGCAGATCTTGTTAAAAAGGACAAATATTCTTCCTCCAATGGAACCCACATCAAATCTGCCACAACATCATTGAAAGAAAAACTACATAACATAAACGAAGCAATGAAAGAGAGAAAGACGAGTGCCCCATAAACAACTCCCAAAATACATTTAAAAACAAAATAAAAATAAAAATAATTTAAAAAAAAAAAAAAAAAAAACACAAATAAGAGATTTTCTTTGGGATAACTAGTTTTGGGCTAGTGGATTGTTAGGATAACTCCCACAATCTTAGAAATTTTCCTTTCCACTTTCTTGTGATTACTTTCACAGCAATTTCAAATCTAAATTTGTAGAAGATAGTGACTAGAATCAGCCCAGAATTCATCTGTTTGCATCAATTCCCCAAGAAAAACTCTAGACTTCACTTGTGTTTCATACTCTAGCCGGACTAGTTATTTAGAATCTAAAAAGAGAGATTATAATTATTTAGAAAATAAAAATACCGAAAAAAAAAAGAAAAGAAAAAGATAAAAAGATAAAAAAAGAAAAAAAAGAAAAAAGATCAAGGTCCTATGTGGGGCCGCGCTGGTGGGGCTGCAGGCAAAAATTGTAGTGATTGGACATCTCTGAGCATCTAGTTTTGATTGTTGTTGGATGAACTGAAGCTTAACCGTTCCATTCAGACATCATTGATGGGATGACTACTACATTCCAATCTGTTGCTTTTAGGATATTATGATGGGTCTCCGATATGGTGGCTCACCAGATCTTAAATCCAAATCATTACTACTGTTTTCTAACTCTGTCATCTTGGAAAAACAAAAGGAAAGGAGCATATCAATCTATGCTTATGTTTCTATGCTCATTGCATCTCAAAGCAACCAAATTCAAATTGGACAAGTATGGTGAGAAACATTGCATCTTTATGCTCAGTCACTATAAAAAGAACGAAAGAAATCAAAGCCTTTGGATCATACGCTTGTGTTGAACAGACCTCTTCGCTAGGAATCTTCATAATGGAGGTTTTGAAGTTCTTTTCTGCAATTTGGTTTCTCCTGTTCCTAAACTTGTGGGATGCTAGAAATCCCATCCAAGTTCCTTAAATCTAATGGGTGTAGTTTATCAATTACAGGTAGCAGTTCATCTGCTGACGAAATAAATAGATAAAGGATACACCTGAAAATACATACACCTAACCAGTTTTTCTGCAACAATGAGATTACATCACTCAATTGGAATGCAATTTCTGTTCATTTTTCATGAGGAAATGCATGCCCCATGGTTGCTTCTTCGAGTCTATCTGAAGGCATGTTCTGATCTTCCGTAATTTGGAAAATCTCCTCTTTCTTACTGAGACAAAATTGAACCTTGTCATCTTTGAGCTTCAGAGATTCTGATAGATTGGTATCAGTCCCTGCAGTGTATCAATGTTATTAGAGTTGTATTTTGTTGTTGAGAATTGAAATGGACAGATGTGAAATCCAGCAGAAGCAAGAAATAAAAAAAGAGTGAGTAGATTGACCGAAGAACTGGGGAAAACAGAAAAGTTATTGCTAACTTACAGTACTAGCATTGCAGTCCACGCCAATGCAAAGCTATCATCAATGGTATCAACATAAGTGGAGAGGACAATAGAAGCTTCAAACAACTCCCTTGGATTATCTAGTTTTTTTTTTCCATTGTCACTTGTATGTTCTTGCTACCATCTCAAACAATGGAGATGTATTAAGGTATATCAGGGAATAATTTTGACTACTGAAATAGAATATACAGTGCTAGGAAGAATTTCAGAAATTCCAGAAAGGGATTGAAGGCACTGCAACTGACAGACAATCCTATGTTTCTCCAAACATACATGGAATGCAAAAAATAAATAAATAAATAAATAATAAAAATAAAAATCAAATTGAACTGTCCAAATTCTAGGGTCATCAACCAAATATCACACTCATTTTATTAGCTCATTGTCTGATTGACTGACATTTATTGGACAATTAAAATAGAAAATATCCAAACCATCCTTGTTCAACAAACAAGAACCTGCAAATCAGAGGTTAGAAATATTTGGAACTGTGACTTAGTGATGGTCAATCCCACAATCTATTCAGTTTAATTTGAATTAATGTGAGCCTTAAATACAGTTTGAGTGCCTGTGTATCAAGTGTCACGCATAGCAAGAGATGTATCAGATGAACCATCTGATCTGTCGACTGGCTGGACATTGGTGGTAATGAGCATTCAACAATAGAAGCAAACCAAATATCACAAAGCAGAGAGAATCCCTAATCGATTACAAAATTTCAAACCCATTAATAAAAGGACACAACTAGAGTTGAAGAATGTAAACAAATTAATAAACCCATTAATAAAAGGGCGCACAACCAAAGGGCTCATGACCCAATGTTGCCCAAGGCATAGTGTTTAAAATCCACCAAACCTGCCAGCATTATATATTGAGATCTGATGGCAAAACGGTGTAGGCTAGCGATCAATGTACACCAATTTCCCACTGTTCATTGTGATGAGAGGGAATCCCAACACATCTCAAATTCCATTTTTAAATGCATTTTTGAGATTCCCATCAGACATCAATGGACAACAGGAGATTGATGTAACCGACTCCTGGCTTACACCAAAGTCAAGATCCTGTTAAAACCAGAGGTGCACATCTTTTCAGTTTTTAAACGTCTCCTACAAAATTACCATGTGCCAACCACTCATGCTGGACAAACATGCACCAGAAGAAGCACAAATAGGCCTGACATTGGGAAAACAAGCAGTAAATAAAATGGTGATGATCTAGAATAAAGGTGAGAAGCCCATACCTGCTTTGCAATAAATTCCTTAACATGTTCTTCAGTCAGTGAGCTCTTGGGTGAGCGGATGACATACACGACAGGAACCTCACCCGCTTCAGCATCAGGAAACCTAAAAGGATTAAAAAACATGCAGAAAAATTTTCAGTGGATGGGCTTTGTCCCTTAATTAGACTCTTAAACAGTAAATGATAGACATTTTTTCTGCCTTTTCTGTTTTCAGTTATCTGGAGAAGAATACATATATACTACATACATACGTACATACATACATACATTTATGGAGAGAAACAGAGATGAACAAGATCGATGCATTGCAGTCCAATTCAGGAATCTTCAATCGAACTGATAATACCATACACATTTGTTTCAGGAATTTCATCAAACACTTGACATGCTTGTTGCTCACTAGAATTCCATTAAACAAAAGAGAAGGGCCTCACATACTTTGAGATTTATCAAAACCTTCCAGGTGTGAAGCTCCTCTGAAGTGAAGTCAGCCCAGTGCATTTAAAAATGGAGGCAGAATTATTAGTTTTGTAATCCAAACCCAATGCCATAAAGTCCAAATGGACTCTTACATTGTCATCAACAAGATCGGGTTGGTAATATGTATTTTAAATAAAAAATGAGAAACAAAGAAGGAAATCAGACCTAAAGGGTTTCATCTTAGGAACAGTGTTTTAAATAGCAGTAGCGTGTTGCGTAGCGTTCAACTCTCTATAGCGTGTAGCGTAAGCTACACAATACTACTATTTATTATTATTATTATTTTTTTAAAAGAAAAATATGATAAATATTAAATAGTAAGAAAAAAGCAAAATATATAGATGTCACATTCTTCAAAATAAAAATCCCAAAGTTAAGAGCATTAAGTATATTATAGCCACACATACGCACACCACAGTGGGCCCCACATGGGCTACAACATAGAAAATAATGCAAATCCACCCCTTCAAGTACCTCAGTGGGCCTTACGTGGGCCATACCAAAGAAAATAATGCAAATCCACCCCTTCACGCACCTCAGTGGGCCCGGCGTGGGCCATACCACAAAAAAAAATCAATATCTATAGAGATTGAAAAAGAAATAGAAAAAATTATAAAGAACAAAAAAACACACAGTAACTGGCATTTTAAAAGGTAAAAAAATGAGAAAAAACTCAAAATATGAAGTTATTTTCATTGTACATCGAAAAAAATTCAAAAAAAAGGAGCGTGCTTACCTATTTTTGTCTCAAGATGCGATTGAATTAATGAAATATGCAAAAGTTGAAGCTCCATAGCCGATCGCAACTGGAATAGGGAAAATCCGATTTCTCCGTCATTTCTTCCATTGTTAATGAAACTACACCAAATGGAGCTTCTTGTAGTCTCCAATAATCAGCCAAAGAAGCCCCTTTGAAGGGCCTTTCGATCGCAAGATTGAAGAGGGGGGAGAGGAAGCAGCGTTAGTTTGGGGCTGGCTGTCGAATACACTGTTCGCAAAGGCCTGAGGGGTTTTTTTTTTTTTTTACTTACTGCTTGTGGTGTGAGTTCACCACTATTTACAGCCGTGAAAAAAAAAATTACAACAGGTAGCGCACGCTACCTGCGATACACGCTACGTGTCCGTAGCATACGCTACGAACTCTATGCTACAAGGGATTTACGCTACTAAATGCTCTATGTAGCGTAGCAATTTTGGAATGCTACGATACGTAGCGTACGCTACCGCTATGCTACTCAAAACATTGCTTAGGAAATTTGAATAGAGTTGGAAGTGGATGGACAGTAGATTCCACATGTGATGGAGCAACCAATTTCCATGAGGCCATGTGGCCCTCCGTGAAAATCGAACCGTGGATATAAAGGCTGTAGGAAATAAAAATTCCAACAAAATTCAAAATCTTCCATCAAAATTGTGTTAATTAGGACAGCATTTGGAAGCACTACCTGGATCAAATTGCAATAGTTTCGTAGAAAAGAATTGAGAAATTTGTAACTAATTTATAGGAACTCTTTCTTGAGGAAGTAGCCTTTAAATTGCAGTCTCATCATCTCCAAGTGTCTGACCATTCACTTGAACGTAGTTACCAATAAAAATCAGAGCTTTTTAAAATACAAAATCAATATAAAAGAGAAGTTACCAATAATAAAATAAAATAAAAAAAATAAAATAAAATAAAATAAAATAAAAGAAGAAGGAAAAACAAACCTGATAGCCAGACTAACGAGCTTCACAGCATACCATATGTGCAATTAATCTATTCTAATGCACATATGGTATGTCATTGAGGCTCATTCACATTAATCTGAAAGTGTAAGAAAGTGCTGCCCATTCAATAATACTGCTACATTTGACTACAACAGTGCCTATACAAGTGAAATAATAAATATCAATAATTAAAAAAAAAAAAGGGATGATTCACATTGAACAAGCCCAGGAAGCAATTTGCAGCAGAAAATGGTCATGAACTCAGATAATAATGGTCATTGGGAACTTAGAATAAAAGCTCTAAGGCAAGCAATTCGATGCTCATCTGGAAGATCTCAGTACCCAAGATCAACATGATTTGCTAACACCAAAGGCAAATAAGATACTTGCACTAACTGCTAGGGATCAACATGAACAAACAAGACCAACTTGCTCAATACTTGAACTGATGGGAGCATTTTTCGGAATTGATAGGTATGTAAATAGGAATAGTAGCACACTCTGCAATCCATCACGATCTGTAACTATGCTAGCAACAGGGAGCACAGACCAATCAAAGGCATGGTGGGCATATCAATCACATCTTCTTGAACACGGCAATGCAATGTGGATGCATCGCATCACTTCGCTGGTTGAGAAAGATTCACTTATAGTTGGATCAATCAGCTCTAAAACTGTGCTATTTTTCCAGTGCTTCCGTACCTACAAAAAGTGCCCCATTACAGAAAACAAGCTTTTAGAATGGAAGTATTGATGTGATGGATTCATAACAAGAGGAATGCTGTCCTACTCATTTGCAGGATCCATCCAAATTCTAATCTCCCCAAAGTGCAAGATCCAAGCCATTCATCAGGTGGGGCCACTTTGAATCTAATGGTAATTAAGAAAATTAATAACCAACAGTATATACTCAATGAGCAAACATGGGTCCTGATTTTTGGATGAGCATGTTTATGGTAGCCCTCACAATGGATGGAACTCACCTTGCACATGTGTGCCATGTTGACAAGTGTGCAGGGAACGAAACCCTGGCTTCTCATTCGAGAGTAGCCACAACATTCTCTCAACCATTTTACAAATTTCAATTCAAATTGTTGATAAAAAATCATCAAGACATTCTACTTACATAGCTGGGAAGATCCTCGGAGTGGTCTGACTGGTAGAAATCACGGCTCTTCTGACCGGTCACGATCTCTAGAAGTAAAACACCGAAGCTGAATTCATCTGATTTAACAGAGAATTGTCCGTGCATGGCATACTTTGGGGCCATGTATCCACTTCAAAAGATAATCACCAATATCACCAGATGTTTGATACATTAGTAGAGAACATTTGATTTTAAACAAGCTAGATTTTAATTATTAGAGAGAGAGAGAGAGAGAGAGAGAGAGAGAGAGAGAGAGAGAGAGAGAGAGAGAGAGAGAGAGAGAGAGAGAGAGAAGAGATTGGAAAACATTTACACGATCAGGAATGCATATCTGGATGTCCCAACTGTCTGTGGGACATAGCCAAAAATCAGGCAGATTAGATGATCCCAATTGCTCAATCATTTTTTTACCATTCCATTCCTGTTTGCTTCTGCAATGTACACGAAGGAGCCCTGATTCAGGAATCCCGACCCTTGATCTAAAGGAATCCAGAATAGATGCGTGATTAGATTATTATAACCCTTGGATTATTGGCCCATCTAAATGGTTTGAGAAAAAACATTTAGAATCCCATGAGGATCAGACTCAGTCAGATTGGTCCGGTTGGCCAGCAATGCACATAAACAGGGGCCCCACACATCAGGCCTTACATCAAATCAAATAAAAATAATTTAAAAAAAAAAAAAAAAAAAAAAAAAAGAATGGGGGAGAAGGAAGAAGGAAACAAGGGGCGTGGACTCACTTCGGCCGGTGGAAGGTTGGATGGCTGGATGGGCTGGCCTCTTCTCGTTGAGGTCCTCTCCACGTCTCTCCCTCTATCTATATGAGAATGGAAGGAGAATGGAAAAATGGAAGGAGGATGGAAGAAGGGGAGGAGGTAGGATGGTATGAGAGAGAGAGAGAGAGAGAGAGAGAGAGAGAGAGAGGAAGGGGTGCACACAATTTGGTTTGGTCCGGTTATGGGTTGAAACCGGAACCGAACCGTTCTTTACGGTTTTAGGATTTTCAGAATCGGAACCAGACCGTTAGCACCTTAGAACCAAACCAGAACAGGACCGTGAAAACTGATTCGGTTCCACGGTTCTAGGCTTTTTATAATCCAGCCCAATTGCATGTTCTATTTTATAATTTAGCCCATGTTGATTCATGTTGTGATCCAGTTGAGTAATGGTTTAGATATTGCATATGGCGTAAAAAAATACATTTATGAAAACAATCAAAAGGTGCATTGTAAACCATAAATCATGAGTCAAATATATAACTAAAATATATTGTAAAATCACGGTTTCAAATTTGGTTCCACGGTTCGGTTTCAAGTTCGGTTCTAAGTTCAGTTCCAAGGTTCGGATTCACAGTTCAGATCCATAGTTCGGATTCACGATTTGGTTTTAATTCTACATACCCTGAACCGGAACCGAACCGAACTATACAATTCTTTAATTTTTGGAACCAGAACCAAACTAAACAATTCTTTAATTTTTGGAACCAGAATCGCAACCGGTGCACTCTAGAACCGGACCAAACTGGACCGTTTGGTCGGTTCCGATCCGGTTCCATGGTTCTACCGGTTCCATGTGCAGAACGCTTTTATCGTACTGAGTAAACTCAGTTGGGCCCACTGTGAATGTATGTGGTTTATCCACACCGTCCATCCATTTTTCCTGCTAATCTCAGGGGTTAATCCCAAATTGAAGTAAATCCAAAGCTCAAGTGTACCATGCCATTGGAAGCAGTGTGGAATAATGATTTACACTGTTGAAACCTTTCTAGGGCCCATGGTAATGTTTATTTGTCATCCAACCTGTTAATAAGATCACAAAGACATGGATGAAGAGAAACCACAAACATCAGCATGATCAAAAACTTCCGTGGCTTCCAAGAAATTTTCAATGGTAGAGGTTTAATTACATTGTTTCCTGTGGTGTGGTACACTTTAGCTATCGATATGCTTCCGTTTTGGGTTCAAGCACTAAAATTATATGTTAACATGGATGAATCGGAGTGGATAAAATAAATAAATAACGGTGGACCCCACAGAGTTTACACAGTACGCTGAGGGTACTGAGTTATTCGGTACGCAATCCGCTTCCAGAGTTAAGTTACTCAGTATGCTCTTATCATACTGACTAAACTCATTTGGGCCCACCTTGAATGTATGTAGTCTATCCATGCCGTCCATCCATTTTTCCATATAATTTAAGGGGTTGAGCCCAAAATTGAAGCATATCCAATGATCAAGTGGATCATACCACAGGAAACAGTGGGGTAATGATTTCCACCGTTGAAACCTTGCTAGGCCCCACAGTGATGTTTATTTGTCATCCAACCTGTTCATAAGATCAGACAGAAATGGATGAAGGGAAAACAAAAAATAATATTGAGCCAAAACCTCACTAGGCCCCCAAGAAATTTTCAACAGTAAACGTTCAATTCATCTGTTACCTGTGGTGTGGTCCATTTGAACATTTTATATATTTCATTTTTGGGCTACTAAAATTATCTGGTAAAATGAATGGACGGAGCGGATAGAATACATAAATTATGGTGTACCTCATAGAGTTTACTCCGTACCATAAGCATAATGAGTTACCATGCAATCTGCTCAGGCGCATCTCAACATTTGGCTTGTAAACCAAGCCTCTAAGTACGCATGGCATACTAAGTAAACTCTGTGGGGCCCACCATGAATACTTCGGGTTTATCCACTCCATCCATCCACTTTACCACATAATTTTAGAGCGTGAGTCAAAATATGAGGCAGATCCAATGTTCGAGTGGACCCCATCCATTAAAAACTTCTTTGGGCCATAGAAGTTTTTGATCACTTTCTCACTCTTTTCTATGGTGGGGTCCACTTGAAATTTGGATCTGCCCCATCAGTCAGATGTACCATTCCATGGTTGGAAATGGGCTAAAAAATAAAGTCATTCCAAGAATTACGTGGGCCACACCATATACTTTAGCTGAGAGAGGTTACACTCCCAATAAAATATTAGTAATCATATATTGGGCCCTCCTAGATGTAATTCAAGGATCCAGCGCATTATTTATGTGTTTACCACTTAGATGAGCGGTCCGACCAAGTTTCAGCCGCATTCAAAACTCATGTGGGCCCTACCAAATACTTTTATATATTTTAGGATGCCATCACATAGTTTTAGATGCTATGGCTCACCTAAGCTTCAGATATGGCTGATTTTTGAGAGATCGTATGGCCTAAATGGGATATCAAATGCATGGTGTTGATGTTCTACACACATCATGGTGGGACCCACACAGCTTGACCTTACTTGAAGTTTCATGAGGTCACCTTATAGTACCATTTTCCTATTTAGTTAACTCCTGGAAGGGTGTTACCCTCACGTGTAAGGCCCACCTTTATATATTTTCTATATATCCACACCGTCCATATTTTCCATGTGTTACCTTGGACTTGCGCCTAGTTGTAATGGGCTGAATTTTGTAGCATATCCCAATTAGCACATTATGAACACATTTGACGGGTTTGCTCAGATCAACTTTAGAATGACTTTATCATAGAATTAGATCAATCTCATCATTATAAGTTATTCTTGCCATTACAATTCATTACAAGTTATTCTTGCAAAATCTCTTTTTTTTTTTTTTTACCAAACTTTTCAATTATCTTCGAAATACAAATCATTTTATTTTTTTTCCTTTTCAAAATCACTTCATTATTTTTCTAAAATCTCATATTTTCTTAAACATTTTCAAATTAAAATAAAAATTTTGAACTTTTTTTTTTCAATAATCACAATTTTATTTTTAAAACTTCCCAATTTCCATTTTCAAAATGTAAATTTTTGCCAAAAATCTCAATCTTTTTTAAATCTCATTTTCTTTTTCAAAATCTGAATCTTTCTCAATCATTATTATTATTATTATTTTTCAAAATTTTAATTTTTTTTTCAAAATCTATCATTGTTTTCGAACTTCTCAAATTTTTTATTTTCAAAACCTCATTTTCTTTTATAACACCTCTTAATTTATTTCAAAATACAAAATCTCAATTTTTGTATAAAATTCTCAAAAATTTTCAAACTTATTAATTTTATTGAAACTTCTCAATTTTTTTATATTCAAACTTCAATTTAATTAGTTACTACACCAAAATCGTCATTTAGGAACGGTTTAAAACCGTTCCTAAATGCTTCAGGAACGGTTTAAAACCGTTCCTAAATGCTTCAGGAACGGTTTCAAACCGTACCTAAATGAGGCGTCGCAGAAAAACAGGAACGGTTCAGAATCGTTTTGGGTACCGTTTCAATTTTTAGAAGCAGAATTTTAGGAACGGTTTTAAACCGTTCTGGTACCAATGGTCACATTTCAGGCGCACAATTTTAGAAACGTTTTTGAACGCCTACTAATGTTGCCAACGATCAAATTTTAGGACGGAATTTTAAGAACAACTTAAAACCCTGTTAAACACACAAAATTTAGGGTCAAGGGAAATAAATTAACAGAAGTTTATTACATTCCATCAAATTAGAGATTAATCCAAATAAAAACATAAGAAAATAATGTGCTCAAATATGTTTCATTGTAAAATCAAATTTACAAAATAAGCTACACTTTAAATTATAGCTTTGCGGAGATGACATGTGAAGCTCCCTCCTCAATGCATTGATCATCATCTCCTAGACCCACAGGAACAAGGCACTTCCCACCTAAGAAAATAAATAACTATAGAAATTGAAGTTAATTGGTAATTGAGTGAAAAAGAATTCTCCTCACTAATGATCAAGATCGAAGAATGAGAGCATACTACAAAAGACTAGAAACACAAACACACATCTGGAACCCCTCGGTGCCTAGGCCAATTAACCCTGCTTGATATGACATATAGGATTATGATGCAAAATGCACATGCATCATGTTTATCAAAATATCCCAAATATCACAAATCATATAAGATTCCAAACAATTTAGAATCAACCAATCGCTGTGAAATGCCAAGTTATTTACCCAAGGTGCACACGATCCATATAGAGCAAATGTCTTGAATGTCTATTGATATTTGATAGTGGTGGTGCAACTAAAGTGAATTTAGTATCATTTCATATTTTTAATTCATGTCCATTTAGTTTGCTTTGGGTACTAGTTCAGGTACCACCAATGGTTACAAAAGCAGATGCAACAGAGTCTGAAGTACTTGAATCTAAGGCCACCACCTAATCGATTTCCATACAATGGATCAATCAACTATGAATCTCATTTTACAGATGGACCTGGATGTTAAAAGAATGTTGAGTGCCTGTTGTAGTTCTCTACCTTTCCAGTCTGCCTGCACATGAATCACCTTAGTATTTCTCTGTAGTTTTAGTTGGACATGGTAGAAAACATCTGTAAAATAGGCCTTGCCAGAAGACTGCCTTCCAGCAGACATAACAGAACCTGGGAAGCTTGATGAGATTTTTGACCGGATGGATGGCAATAGTGATGGAAAGGTCACATACGATGAGTTCATGCAATGTTGTAGGATAACCTAGCCATTCATCAAGATGCAAACAATCAACTGACCTGGCCCAATAAATTAGGCTAATTAACTCATCGGATGTGCCCCATTTGCATGGAAAGTAATGGATAGCCATTAAAAATTTCATCAATGGTCCATGCGGCGTACGCATGTGAGACCCATGCATGTTATTCAAATAGAACATACCATGGATTCATTGTACCCCTGAGTTAACTCAGTTGAATTAGCATTTTGCATTCTTGGAACTTATTATTTTTAAGGGATGGTATTAGTGATACCTTCACTTAGATCACATGTGGCATAGTCAGCATTTCAGTTCAAATGCAGTTTACATACCTGGCCAAGACTGGCTTTGGAGTAAGTCTGTCCTCTGGATCACTAAAAAGACACAATAAAGAAATAACTAACTGTCAGCTAATAACCAGCAACCTTTATTCTTTGATCTACTAAAATAAAACACTGCTATCACCTCTGCACACAAATGACAACATCTACAATATTTGCTTTCAGCATTTCCACTGCAATGGTTGTTACAATTCCTGTCCATTGTGCTCCTACAGCGAAAACAGAATCAACAACATTAAATAATACGAAATGAAAATTTTAACAGAATTTCATTAAAACATACTCAGATGATACCTGCTTCTTCTTTTTCAGTAACTGCTAGAGTAACTCCTGAAAAGTAATCTCCAGGAAGAAAGTGTCATTATTGATACATATTCTTTTTCTTTTTCTTTTTTTTTTTCCTTTTTTTCTTCATAGGTAAAGAATTTCATTGCTAAGAGGAAAAAACAAATAGAGACAAGCAGCTACGGCCATAAAAAAGAGTGTCATTACTCATACATATTCTTGAAAGATTGAAGTTACAAGTCATGATAGAAAACCATTTAACACATGAACAAGTAAGAGACTTACCTTCAGCCGTGTTGGACAGAAACCAGCATCAGTTTCTGCAACCACAATGAAGTTTATTGAAGCATGCTTTTAAGAAAGAAAAAGGACTAAAGAAAAATGTGTAACACAAACCAAGCAAAAATGAGTTTATTCTTGACAAAAAAAAAAAAACCACTTTACCCACAAAACATTTAACTCTATAGCAACACCTCTTCAATACTTGGGCTTTATCCACCTTTCGTCTTGGTTCCATAAAAGGAAGCCTTCCCTGCAGTAACCCACAAAGCAACCCCTTAATTAACAGGGGGAATTAGAAACAAAGTAATAGATGTTCTATACTAAAATATGGTATCGATCATGCAAACGCTCATTTGGATACAAGTACATGAACTTCGATGATTAAGGCTTCTTTCACTTCAGTCCTAACAAATCTTTCACAAGGAAAACCATTGAAATGCCAGCCAAATCTTTCACAAATCTTGCTGTTAAGGGCACGTGTGTCAGTGAGTTTAAGAGTTGGCAATTATCATTAGTTTGGTTTCTAGGAAGCTTTGTCAAAGAAATGTACTTACCAAAGATCACATGAGTCACAAGCAATTAATGTGTCAAGAGTTAAACCTTCCTCAATTTTCACCAGTCCACTTCTTAACTTGCAACCATCACCATCCAAACAGATAACTGCCTACAAGTTAATAGTTATACAAAAATCAGTGGTAGACAATCATTTTCCATTCTGGATAGCTCCACCGAATCGAGTATTGGGAATAGTCAGCCGTATCTCCATCCAATATCAGGCTCTCCCTCTTACTCCTAGTATGTTTTACCTGCAAAAGAACATTATGTTAGCAAAATCAGGGTACTACATCAAAATTATTATTTTTTCACATTTATTAATTATTTATTAAATAATTAATAAGACCTGAAAATTTTTATTAAATAAATTTATAATTATATATTTATAAATTTATACTCATCAAACACCTTTTAATCTAAAAAAAAATGTAGCAAATTTACCATTGGTAGAATTTATTTATTTTTAATAATAATTTTATTTCTTTATTTTTTTTTAAAATTTAAATTTAATTAAAAATATTATTTAATTCTGAAAGCATTAAAAATAAAATAAAATACATGACCTAGGAGATCATGCCTCCTACATGTTTGATTTCATGTTTGAAGTGTAAGATTGCAACGACTTTGTGAAATTTTGAATTATCCCCAATTTTCTCCAAATCGGACCTACCTTCAAATCTTGAAATTAGAGTGTATGTGATGATCATTTCATCAAACACTCCTCATACTATGAAATTGTACTCAATTGACCACTGCTAGGAGTGAAATTTTGAATATATATATATATATATATATATATATATATATATATATATATATATATATATATATATATATATAAATTAATTAATTAATTAATTTTTTTTTTTTTTTGAAATTTCACAGAAACTTCATAAATCAGTAGATTAAGCCTCGTATATGTTTGATTCCATGTTTGGAGTGTAAGATTAAAAGAAATTTGGGAGATATTGGGGAAATTTTGAATTTTCCCTACTTTTCCCCAAATCGGATAACTTACCCTCAAATCTCGAAATCGAAGGTTGAAATCCTTCATTCTCAATCAACGATTTTAAACATTTTCTCTCTGTTTTTTATATGATTTAAACACAGAGAAATGGATCGAAATGATAAAAACCTCACCGATTGAGAAACGATCCCAAATTTGAGAAAATGTTGAATCGATTTGAAATGTTGGTTTTTCTCCCAAATCCTTGCAAAGGATGGACCGAAATCCACCCACAAGCTGCTCAGAAGAGAGAAATTTGAAGATCTATCAATATATACTATTTCTTCTGAAATCATCTCAGGTTATAGCTCATCACTCTGCATCAAAACTACAACCATTCTCAGGTTATACCTCATCACTCTGCATCAAAACTTCGCAACCTTGTTGCCTAGTATGAAAGAAACCCTAAATGAATCATTAGAGGGCAGAAAATTGGGGAAAAGAAAGACATATAGATGCAACAAGCAAGGAGAGACATTCCAAAATCATGGAAGAAAGATCTCATTTCTTCAAAGGAAGTTGAGATTTTCAATTGGAATCGTAGAAAAGAGAATGAGAAATTGCTCACCTTTCCAACTTTGGAGAGAGAGAGAGAGAGAGAGAGAGAGAGAGAGAGAGAGAGAGAGCTAGGGCTTTGAAATTTCTCCATTGCAATTCAAAGACCGAAATGAGATGTGAGAGAGAGAGAGAAGAAGTTTCAGTGTTGAGGGTGTAGAGAAGAAGAAGAGCAGAGAGAGAGAGAGAGAGAGAGAGAGAGAGAGAGAGAGAGAGAGAGAGAGAGAGAGAGAGAGAGAGAGAGAGATGTGAGACGAGAGATTGAAGAAAAGGGGAACGCAAAGAGCCCTAACAACGCATGTGGAAAGAGGGTTGCATTCAGAAACGGTTTAGAACCGTGTTGAATAAGAAACAACTTAATAACGTTTCTGAACCAAAGCACTAGCCGTACCTGATAACCAATTTTGGTGTAGTGTCGCCACGATCGGGTTTTGGATGAGAAAGATATTGGGTAGACAAGATTGTTCAACAATATGATGGTCCATATCTTGCGATCCAATGGTTAGATTTGAGTTTAAGGTCAGTTCAGATTGTTCAAAATTAGTCTAGACCTAGACAAACTGATCATGCCCATTTAAAGAGTGTTTGGATGGATCTAATTTGTTTCAAGTCATATTGAACTGATTTTTGTTCTCTATCCTAAATAGCATGCACGTTTCAAACATACTTGACCGTTCAGATCAACCTTAGCATGTCCCAATTACACTTTATTATACTTGGGCTATTATTTTTTCACAAGTAAATCTTCGTGTGCATAAACGGTTAAAGGGTCAATTAGTGGATGTGCCTAGTAATTTAGTAAAAAAATCTTATATTTTTTTCACAAATAAATCTTAATTTCCATTTAAAAATCACATTTTTTTTTTCTTCAAAACTTATATTTTTTAAATCTTAATTTTTCTTTCAAAACTTTTAACAAAATCTCATTTTTATTATCAAACTTTACAAAAAATTTTAAAATACAAATTTTGAATTTTTATTTTCAAAATCTTAAAATTTTTCCCAAAATCTATTTTTTTTCTTAAAAACTTCAAGATGCAGATTTTTTTTCTTCAAAAGCACGATTTTGTTTTCAACTTTTCAATTATCTTTTTCAAAATGATATTTAAAAAAAAAAACTATGTTTTTATAAATCACTTTCTTTTAACTTCAATTTTCAAACATTTTCACTTATTTTTCAATGTCCCAAAAATTTTCAACTTCTTTATTTTCCTTTTCAAAATGTTAATTTTTTGTTAAAGTATCAATTTTTTAATATCGTTTTATCTTGAAAATTTCAATTCTTTTAAACTTCTCCATTTTTAAAAAAAGTATTTTTTATTGAACTTCTCAATTTTATTTTATTTTTCCAAAATACAAACTCTCATTTTCATTTTCAAAATATTTTCATTTTTCGTAGTTGTCAAAATTTTCACATTTTTTTAAAATTTTTTTAATCTTCTTTTTCAGGATATCATTTTTTTTCTCAAAATCAAATTCTTTTTTTTTTTCAAAATTATCAACTTTATTTAATATTCTTTTTTTTCCCCCCTAAAAAATAGATTTTTTAAAATCACGGTTTTTCTTTTTGAAAATCTCAAATTTTCTCAAACATTGTCAAAAATTTTAATTTTCTCAATGTTCTTTTTCATGTGATATTACAAATCATTTAAATATTAGTTTTAAAGAAAAAAAATTAATAATAATTTCCACATTTGATATAAAAACAAAATAAAAAATTCTTTGCACTTATTTGATATAATTAAACTACTGAAATTTTGTTAAAAAACAATTCTTATACTACAATAAAACATAATTTTTCACCATGTTCTAATAAATAAATAAATAAATAAATAACCAAGAGAGACTATTGAAGGCAAAAGTCATTTTACGACAGACCATGATCAGTCGCAAAAGCAACTAAAATCCGTCGCTAAGTATTATTTTGGGCAGTAATTTGCGATGGGTAAAAATCTATCGCAAAATCAAAATCTTCATTGGATTAAATCCGTTGCAAATTTGTAACGGACCAAAATCTGTCGTAAATCCGATTTTAGCGACGGATTTTAGTCTGTCGCTAAATTCCGCAACTTAATGACTTAAGGATTTTCACGAGAATTCGTGTGGGCGACGGACATTTTCCATTAGCGACGGATTAAATCTGTCATTAAACCATGCCATTTGTGCGATGGACCAAATCCGTCACAAATTTGCGATTTTGGCATAGTAGGTGAAGCTTGTAGCGTGTTTGGATGTTTATTTTTCTTTGATTCTTGTTCTTATTGAACTTCATTGATTTCTTGTTTGATATTAATGGAATATTTTTAGTTTTTTATGATTTATTACGACTCAAATTAAAATAAATGCTGTGATAGCTTTGGATATCTTTTTTTCCTGTTTTGAGATAGTGAGATTGGTAAATCTCATTGTTCACCAATGCACCTCATTTACCTATTCTTCACTCCTTGATGCTACATGTCATCTCGTGTCTTTTGTCTTCAGGATTCATGGACTCAACCGATTACATGATACATGAACTCACGTGTTTGACAAACAAGATGTACGAATAAGTGCACAATTTTATTTTTTATTTTATTATTATTATTATTTTTTTTAAAAGGCTCACTAAATGGCTTAAATCTTCATTACAGGACAATAGCCCCCAAAAGGTCCAAAGAATGAATATAACATTAGCCCTAAGGTTGGGCCTATAATGAGTACCAAATATGCACCAAATATGGGCCTAAATTAATCATAATGCAGAACCCAAATCAAGATCGAAAGATAATAAAACAATTTGATGAAATAAAATAGGACTAGGACTAGGCCCAAGGGCTGACCCATTAAAAAACAACCAACAAGCCCAAAAGGCTTGACCGAATTACAACTTACAACATATCTATCATATGAGACGAATTGAAAAAAAGAAAAAGAAAAAGAAAAAAAAAAGGCCTAATTCATAGCCCATGCTCGACCATTCAAGGGGGGCCATTGTCAGGGACAACACAATGGCCCAAATATATACAAAACAGGGTTAGGAAATATGCCTTGAATGAAATGAGATGAGCCCTTGACCAGCATGGGGTGGGCCTAAAACTATGCCTAAAAGGGCACAACAAGCAAGCCCAAAGGGGCCTATTGGAGGGTCCAAAAAACCATACCTAATGTGTACAGGCCCAATACCAAAGCTCAGCATAGGCCCAAAATGCAAACCACCCCACTTGCCTAAAACCCTTGCTGCTCTTCCCTGGCCCAAAAACCTTAGCCATTTCTACTCTTTTACAGGTCAAAAAAAACCATGGCCTCCACAAGCCCTCACCACATTCGGCTGAGACTTAAGCCCCTGTCATCTTCCTCAGTGCCGATGGCAATGCCATTTTAGAACTGCGAGATTCAGTCGTCAATAATGCCTACCTCTTGCCAATTAACTGATATTATCTGTTTGTGTAAGATAGTGAGAATGCGTCATCTGAATGTGGGTATCCTCTTGGGCATCAACCATTAATGGCAATGTAGAGCTTCTCTGCTTCTTCTCCCTCCAATCTATCGACCACCATCGATGCTAAGCTCGTACCGACATCAATGGCTCCAATGGAGCTCACCCGCAACGATGAAGAAAAGTGGTTTTTTTAATTGCTTAATGCCATCGATAATGGCTATTGTGGCCCCTTACTATTATTGCAGCTGATGCTGATGATATTCAGAAGAATAGGTGGGTTCGACACCGGGCTATGGCTATGATCGGCTGTCTTTGAATGGAGATGACAACCATGGATTTCTTCCAGTTGTCAACCAGCAACGATGCCAGAGTCCCTGGTTTCCCTAATCACAACATTGATTTTCTTCTCCACACATAGCTATGGCTATCAGGGTGTGATAGGATACTTTATTTTTATTTTTACAATTGGTGATGAATCTGCATGCTCCTCCCCGACGACTGCAAACCCTTCTAACTGTGTTTGATTCTTAGTGGATTTCACATCTATTAGTTATGGTTGTCGGAACAAGTCACAACCCTAGGTTTGTGAACATGGCTATAATTAACATGCTATATATAGGTGGCAAGCGTGTGCTCGTCACAATACCATACCAATTTGCCGATAGATCCCAATATTTGGAAATCATCAATGGAGAAGACCCAAAATCACCGAACCAAATAGGTATTCAAAATCCCAACTATAAGGTGAGAAATTCTCCGAATCCACCATATTTATGCATAGGTCACTCTGATACCAATTTATATGAATAGCGGAATAAACAGATCGTATATGCATTAATAATGGAGATCCTATACTGTAAGCTTAAACGTATACCTTGTTGAGAAGTCATTCCCAAAGTCGTGATGTTGTCGAGAGATGATGCCTAGCCTTCCGCACCTTACACCCTTAATAAAACCTCTCAATGGAACTAGAATTTTTCCTGTGTGGGTGAGGAGATCAAGACATATTTATAAATAAAGAGGGTTGGACAAGCTTTCCCATCACACTTCTCCCCTTTGGGGTCTCCACACGGTAGGTTTCCTTATCTATATTATAACCATGTATAGGGACCACGGTTCAAGCATCCCGCCCGAAAACCTATCTGTAATGACTATAGTGGGGTCCACTGAATCACTCAATTTGAATAATCCAATGGTTAGATAAAAAAAAATAATGATCATGTCCGACCCACCTAATGGAGTTTTACAAGTCATACTACTACCTCACCCTGCCTTCGTAAGTGGTCCGTTGCACTCTTCAATTCACTATGCTCACTCACCAAGCCTTAATCAACGGAGGTTCAAATGGGACCAATTTGGGGGTTAGGGACTTTCAACATAGGGGTCCCAATTGCCCCACCATTTTTTGCTTTAGGGACTTTCAACCTAGGAGACTCAATTACCCCACATATTTTTTGATGTTTTAATTCAGTTTTCAGGTCATGTGAACATGAAAATATAACTTTCATAAAATTCAATTTTCTAATTATTTTAGGATCAACATCATTTTTGACATTCAAAATCAACCAATGCCATATATAATATCACTATCCTTTTTCATTGATAACCAAAAAATGCTCTCGTGACTTATACATCATTTTTCAAATTAATGAATATAGAAAACAAGTTGTTTTCATTTGATCTAGGACATGCTTGCATGACATTTTCATACTACAACAAGGCCTTTTATACACAAATCCATAACTATTCTTGAAACCAAACTAGTGACAAAACAATGGACCTTACATAACAATAATCATGGCTGGAATTGAACAAGTAGACCAAATAAATATAAACAGTGTATGAAAGAGATTTCAAGTTCTAAAAAATGTAGTAGTTTATGGACCATAGATTAGTTCCCAATTGGTTAGATTTGGATTTATTCAAAGGTCAATTTGAGGTCCAATTTGTTATCCCGTAATGGTACGGGTCAAGGGTGTGTAATGATCCATTTCTTGGGCTGTTCTCTGGACCATAAATGTTAATTCAATAATAATTTTGCAATGGGTCAATGCATGGCCATGTATAAGATGGTGAAATTGGGCCCTTTATTGTACATCAACAGGTTGGTTTTGGGCTTGTTTATATATACCAAGGGCCGACCTGTGCTGAGCCCGTTATTTGTACAATTAAATGGTAGGATCTTAAGACCTTTCATGTTTCCAATCATGTATTAATATGCAACTAAATAAGCTACCCAAACTAAGGAATTTTTAAAGTTCAAACAGACTGCATATTTAAATAATTTTTAGCACCAATCAAGTTGTTCAAATTTCGTCAATTTGGACCCCCACCAAGCTGTCTATTTTTAGGTCAGAATTGACCCCAAGTACTGTATACGTTTGGACAAATTTGGGTGACCTTAGATCACTCCTAACTCAACTCATCTATAGGCAATCTAAGGAGCAAGCAAGCCTTTTACTTTTGTCGATGGAAATGAGCTTCATGGAAGCTTGTCTTGGGTTTTTATGCACACGTGTGGTGTGTGCACACATGTGAGGTGTGTGTGTTGCATGTAAGGTGTGCATGTGTGTTTGTAGAATTGTGTATGTAGTGAGCATATATGTGTGTGTGTGTGTGTGTGTGTGTGAGAGAGAGAGAGAGAGAGAGAGAGAGAGAGAGATACATAAACACGTGGTGGAATGTGTATGATCACAAGTATACAATGAAAGGGTTGATCATACTTGAAGTCACTCATCAATTTACGTGCATAGCTTAAGCTATATTTATTGGTTGAATTGCGAATTAAAAGGATGGTTTTACTGATATAATGAATGATTGATCAATGAGACTAATGAATGAATGTATGTATAGTTAGACAACAGATGGATGCTTAGATGCACAGTTGGAGTTAATTGAATGTGATTGATAAATGAACGGATGGATCATTTGATAATCAGATGAATAACTAAATTGACAATTACATTTGTTGAATGAATGGGTGGTTTGACATAGGAAATGTATGATCATAATAATCGATGGATGGATGGATGGATGGATGCCTGGATGTATGGATGTACTAGTAAATATATGCATCAATGGATAATCTAATGGTTAAATGCCATGATTAATGTATGGATGATGCATTGATTAAGGATTTAATAGTTGTATGATCCTATGCATATATAGTCGGATCTATAAATGGGTAGACCAAATTTCTAAAAGAAATTTTTATAACTCTAAAATTCACTAGGGTATTACATTCTACTCTCCAGAAAAAAAAATTATCCACCAAATTTAACATACGTAATGGGTGAATAGGTGTAGATATTTCTCCTTGATATTGGCTCCACGCTCCTAGAACACATCTTCTCCATGGTGTCTCCACTAGACCTTTTCTAATGGTATGACTTTGGACTTGAGAATTTGCTCCTTCCAATCAATAATGAGTACAGGTTGCTCCATATAAGAAGCATCTTCTTTCATCTCTAACGGCTGTCAATTTATCACGTTGTAGATAGTTCATTCATATTTTCTCAACATAGACATATCAAAGATGTTGTGAACGCTGGCCAACTAATGTAACAATGTGAATCTCTATGCTACAAATCTAACCCTTTGTATGATCTTAAATGATCTGATAAATCTTGGTGCCAGCTAATTTTCTTTCTTGCCAAACCTCATGACACCCTTCATTGGAGACAATTTCAAGAATACATAAGCACCAACTTCGAACGTCGGGCTCCTTTTTCGTTGATAATCATGGTTTTTCTAGTGGCTCTAAGTTGTGCACAGATGATCTCTGATGATGGCCATCTTTTCTACCATTTCATGCAACGACTCAGGCCTAAGCAAGCTACTTTCTCAACTTCTGTCCAACAATTCAGGGACCAACAAGGTCTTTCATATAGAGCCTCATAGGGTGTCACCAATGCTCACTTGATAATTATTGTTGTAAGTAAACTCGATCAGGAAAAAATGGTTATCATAGCTTCCCTTAAAATCCAATACACAAGCACATGTCATATATTTGAGAATCTGGTTAACTCTCCCAAACTGCCCATCAGTCTATGGGTCAAAGGCGGTGCTGAAATCCTAAAAATTACCCATCGCCTTCTCAAAGATTCTCCAGAATCATGATGTAAACCTAGAGTTTCGATTTAAGAATCCGTGGATTCTGCTACTAAGCCTCTAGCACCGTTAATCAGGGTAGGCTAAACTACTAAGCTAGAGAGACGTGCTCTATGGAAGTCTGCGATCTTAGCTGGATGTTGAGGTCCTTAAGAGTATCTAACCAGTAAGATGGTTGGTGTTGAACAAGTGGGGGAAATAAATATAAAGGGCGTGTATGAAAGAATTTTCAAGTTCAAAAAAAATGTAGTGACTTATGGTTGGTTAGATTCGGGTTTGTTTAAAGATCCATAATTGGACCGATTTGAGGCTCCATCGTTGGCCTACAATGGTGCGATTAAAGGGCATGTAATGATCAATTTCTTGGGTCGTTCTCTAGACAATAAAGGTTCTTCTAATTCAAAAATAATTTTATACAACCAGAGGACCTAAATGGATTAATACATAGGCATGTACAAGATGGTGAAAGTGGGCTCGTATTGTACATCAACTAGTTAGTTTTGGGCCTGTTTGTACACAAGGGTGACTTGTATTGGGCACTTTTTGGTACAATCAAATGGTGGGATCTTAAAGACCTTTCATGTGTCCAATTCGTTTGTTGATGTATAACTAAATAAGCTACCTAAATTAAGGATTTTTTAAAAGCTCAAACGGGTTGCACATTTAGATGGTTTTTAACCCTAAACAAGTCCTCCTACCAACTGTCTAAGAAGCTAGCAAGCCTCAAGTTTTGTGGCTGGAGAAAAGCTTCATGGAAGCATCCTTTTAGTTTTAGGCACGTGCTGCACACGTGTGAGGTGTACGTGTTGCATGTAGCATGTACATGTGTGTTTAGAATTGTATTTGTAGTGAGCATAACATGTATACATAAATGTGTGTAGTACATGTGTGATGTATGTGCACATGTGACGGAATGTGTGTGATCACAAGTATATGATGAACAGGTTGATCATGCTCGATGTCACTTATCTATGTACATGTATATAAGGTTTAAAACTATTTATCGGTTGGATTGTAAATTAAAATGATGGTTTAATAATCTAATAGATGAACGGTCAATTAGACTAATGAATGAATGTATGGATAGATAAATGAATGGATGGTTAGATGCATGATTGGATAGGCAATCGAATGGGGTGGATTGATAAATGAAGGGATGAATAATCCGATAATTAGATAAATAACTACATGGATGGTTAGATTTGCTAAATGAATGGATGGTTTGATATAGAAATGCATGATCATATTAATCGATGGTTAGATACCTAAATGTGAGGGTGTTCGATTATATATATGCATTAACGAATAATCCAGCGGTTTGATGTCATGATTAATGGATGGATGATGTATGGATCAAAGATCTAATAATTGTGTGATCCTATACATTTATGGGTGGATGGATGAAGGTTAGATATATAAATGGACTAACCAAATTTCTAGAAAAAATAAATTATATCACTAAAATTCACTAGGGTCATTACATCTGATCCAGTAGTGCAGCCAAAGTCAGAGTTAAACTTTCATGGTGGGCTTATTGATCCTGAAATTTTCTTTTGAGTGCTAAAAATAATGGGCTATTTAGTACTTGTAAGTGTAATTTTTTACTGTCATTTCCACAAAATTGAACAAATTATTACAATTCAAATCAATAGAGCATCCAAATGGAGCCTGATTTGCACTCCTGCCACTCTTTTCTCATAATTTTGAGTTAGATGCTATTTCAAATTGCAATCTTTCTTATTGTGAAATTTTCCTGCAATTGCTTGTTATATTTACTTTGATGTTATAGCTGGGTTTGAGAACTCGAAAAAATAAAAAATAATAAAATAAAATAATAATAATAATTATACCTCAAATGGGCGTAACACAGTAGGCCCAACCCCAAAAATATTTCTCAGGCCAGGGCTGACGATCTTGCCTGGCCCATTCCAGTCCTAAAATTGATAAAGCCTTTATTTCTGACTTGCCTGTTCCTATTCTATTAACACTTGTCCATATAAAGTTGGGTTGAGCCAGGCTGGGCTGGTCTGGGCCTGTTAAGGCCGGTCTAAAATGAGAGCCAAGATTAACCCGAATATTGACCAGGCCATACATGCAAAGGCTAAGCCCAGTCCACAGGCCAAGCCAGTAGGTTCGATTGCAACCCAATGCCGGGTTTCGCTCATCGGGTCTGGTTTAGACCCAGGGCCCATTGCCTTGCGAGTACTGATTTCTGTGCCAGGTGATATTCACGTAGCGGCCACCTTATGCACGGAAGCGGATTGGCTGGTGTACCACACACCGCCGACCTGGCTAATGTGTGTACGTGTCGTGCAGAGACGAGCGCTGACGCTTATCAAGCTCTGAGCTGTACGAACCGTTCAAAGGAGATCAAAGTTTTATGGGCCCCACAATGATGTATTTATTATATCTACACCGTTCATCCATTTGGCGAGTTCATTTTAGAACATCACCCCAAAAATGCGTCATATCCAAAGCTCGAATGGACCACACCACAAATAGCAGTGGATATAGTGATTCTTACCGTTAAAACATTCATAGGGCCCACCATAACGTTTATTTTCCATCCAATCCGTTCATAAGATCACACAGATCTGGATGAAGAGGAAAATAAAATAAAATATCATGTTGATCCAAAACTTCTGTGACCCTAGTTTCAATGGTAGACGTTCAATCTCCCGTTGCTTTTGTAGTGTGGTCTACCTGCTCTTTGGATCTGTCTTATTTTTTATCTCAAGGCTTACAACGAGCTCGCTATATAACAAATATCTCATGGTGGGACCCACAGAACTTGGTAGCCTCAGTACACCAACCAATCAGCTTCCTGTCTGTACATCCTACTGTACATTTTGCTCTTCACGTCGTTGCATGAACAGTCTACAATTGCATGCACTGAAGTTCTAGGTTAGAATTCAAACCCAACATGCAAAGCATATTTCAGCTTGTACACATTTAATTCTTGGATTGAAGGTTGCAACAGAACTGAGCCTGCCTCAAGTTTTTTCGAGCAATACGGTAACACACCACCTATAACTTTTTAATTCAGAACACTACCGAAAAAAGAAACGTGCCAGGCCTATCCTAGCCTAGACTCTTTAACACTCTAGGGGTGGGCCCGATAAAGAATCCGGGCCACTCCAAGATAAAGAAACTATACAAAATAGAGAAATTGGACTAGAGCATAGGTAGACAGCCCGAAACTAGGAGCCCAAAGGGACAACAAGGATCCCCTCATAACTCAAGGAGCTGATGCTGTAGCAAAGTGCCACAGCATCAGATAAGAGATAATGATGCCCGAAGACTGACTGACTTCCAAACCAGAGCTTGGAGGAGTTTTGCTACAAGGGAGGGTGTCAAAACGTCTAGTCTGGCCCATGTTGGGCTTCATTTGAGATGAAACTATGGGCCCATGGGTCCAGTGTAAGCCCAGATTTCACGCCCAATAACTAATTAGTCTATTCATGAGTTGGGTCTATGTAAAAGCTCAATTGAGAAACTTAAATACCACTGTATTTGCTTAATTGGCCAAGCATGGCCGAACGCAGGTTTTTTTTTTTTCGTTATCTCACTTATCAGGTGGCCCGAGCCTCACCTGGATCAGTAGCAGCCCACCTTTGAGGTTGTCTCAGTGCTTCAGAAGGCATGAAGCTTATGCAGTCTACATCATCTACACTGCAGGCAGGGAAGTAAACTGGGCCATACATTCTGCAAGTTCAATTGCTAAATGGGCCGTAACCGACAATTAAACTATTGGATGATCCTAACCATTTAATTGGTGTTGTGCAAATGGAGAATTAAAAGACAGATTAGCAATGTATCGCTTTAACTTGGAAAGCTTCCTGCTAATAATGAGCTGGGATGACCCTTGTAAAGGGAAGTGAATCACCCAAAATCACACCTATTCGCATTGATTTGCATATACCCATTTTAAGAGAATTGATATTTACAGTCACTTTCATTGATTTGCATACAACCATGTGTATGCAATCAATCAAGGTGAGTGCAAATGAGAATCCCATTTAAAATATGTTCACAGTTTTTTCAAGTATTTTCACTGATTTATAAATGGAGTTGGATACCCTATTTTATCTTTTGTGCATCAAAATAGAGTTTTTTCATTATTCCATGGAAGTGGGCCATCTGGTTATTCTTTTCCAAGGTCTCTCTTTTTTCTTTTTTTCTTTTTAATTTTTTTTTTTTAAAACACACACACCCCCACACATTCACACCATAGTGGGATTTCACCACCTATATATGGATGCTCGAAGCCTTGACCGGGTGTTGAAACTCCTGAGAGTCTACCACCCGAGCAAGAGTAAGGTCCCCTTTGTTTTAACGAGGACTAGGGACAAGTGGAAGGTTGTATAGTAGCCAAAGAGTGTTCAAGGGTGCCACTATGGCCGGATTGACTATGCCTTTAAGGGTTTAAAGGCAATGACGTGATGATGATAATGATGAGGATAAGTAGCCAAAGAATATCAAAGATATGGTTGAGAGCTTTAAACTCGTCAAAGATGAAATTGAATGGCACTAATATCTAAGATTTATTTAATATTAAGGTCATGTTTTAGGTTTTTTGTCAGTTTCATGTTCATGTCCACCATTAAGTATATTGTTTAACTTTAGTAAATACGTACAATATCATAATCTCATTAAATAATAATTTCACAAACTAAAAATTAAAATTTTTAACTAAAATTATAGATGGCCTTCTCTTAGTGTAATATAATAGGTGGTCCTACCCTGAGCAAAGGAGGTTGATGTCAAGTGGATATCTGGTTTTCGAAGTTTAGGTGGTTATTTAGTTAGGGGTGGAGTATGTGTTGGAGACTTGACTAAATGACGACCCATGATACAGTCATATAGTGGGCGCTATGAACCTGCATACACCAAATTAAGGTTGTAGTCTTATCACTTTCGGGCACACATGGACGTTAAATTCTGATTTTGAGCTTTACTCAAGAATTGCTTATTTTTATCATACAAATTTCACTTGCCTGATAGGTGGACCCACACATGTTTGGTCCATTGGATGTTCACATGTTTATGATCACACTGCCTAATGAATGGCTCAGATTTCTAACTTGTGTGTTGTACGCCTAGATCTCTATTAACACTTGTTTTGTGCCCCTCACCTGATGATATCCTCATTGAATCACACCCCTTGAATTTCTACTATATAATCATGATATTTAAGCCAACCCCACATAGCAGTGACAAGGATGATGATGATGACAAAGACAACAAAAATGGTAATGGCCAAATTAGAACTATAAGCTCAACTACTGATAGCCTTTAAAAGACAGAGAAAAGATACAGTGTTTATTTCAACCAACGAAAATTAATATTTCATTATTTACAAATGAAACAACCATCATATGCTATAGCCCTGAGGATGGAAGTTTCATATAAGTTTGAAAGATTCCCACCAACACTCACAAGCCTTTCTTGAAATAAAAGGAAGGAGAATTTGATATTTTATAAGACACCCAACTACTTTCTAAATGTAACATGCCTAACAAAGGAATTGAAATCCAAATTAGCGATGATAGACAAAGCTATCAAGAGAAATGCCCTAAGTGCTCTATAAGTTATAGGGCTCCTAAATGCATTGGTTTACTTCGACAGTATTGCACTGGTTAGATGGTACAATCCAACCTTGATTTGGTCTTTTTCTATAAAATCCTTTTTTCTAATCCATAAATAAGATTGTTATGAATGCCAAATAAAACAAAAGTGATTAATTCTATAGAATCATAAGCAATCAATGATGGGACCTAAAATACGTATGCATCAAATTGTTAATTAGGCCTAATTTTATGTAATTGGTCGTGATAATCCATATTAAAGACAATTGATCAAATGGTCAATATTTGTCAAATCATTATGATGTTTGCATGTTAGCCCATGAAAGGTACACTCAACCTAACAAAGTACAGTCGGTGGGTTGGACTGTCCAAATGTCATTGTGCAACTAGGAGCACTTATAGTGCTATAGGGCGTTAGAGCACTTTAAAGATATCAAAACCTATTACTCGAATATTACCAAGAACAATGTGGTTTCCACTTGCCAACAACCAAAATATAAAACCTAATTGAAGTTCCAAGACAGGTAAGATCATGATAAAAGGTCACTACAATTTTCATGGAAATGCAGACTTCCTGGTGTGTTGATGTCACCAAGTTCTGTGGGCCCCACCATGATGTATGTGTTATATCCACACTGTCCATCCATTTTATGAGATCATTCTAAGGCATGGGCCCCAAATTGAGGCAGATCCAAAACTCAAGTGGACCACACCACGGAAAGTAGTGGGAATTGAATATCTACCATTGAAAACTTCCCGGGGACACAGAAGTTTTGGATCAATCTGATTTTTATTTTATTTTTCTTTTAAAACCTTCATCCAGGCCTGTGTGACCTCATGAACAGGTTGGATGACAAATAGACATCACGGTGGCCCTAGGAAGGTTTCAATGTTAGGAATCATGGTCCCCCTAGATTTTTATGGTATGGTCCACTTGAGATTTGGATTTCTTATTGTCAGGCTCATGACATAAAATGATCTTTCCAAATGGATGGATGGGGCGAATATAATACATACACCATGGCGGGGCCCATGGAACTTGGTGACATCCACACAATCCACTTCCAATTTTCATGGCATGCAACCGAGTCCAAGACATGCAAATGACTCGAATGCATGAAACACAAACCCATACCGACTTGACCCAACTCAACAAAAGTTCCTGAATGTATCAAGTCCTACAAACCACACATTATTTCATGGATTAAACTACTTGCTCTGCATTGTGTGTTTGTTTTAAAGACCATAGTTTGAAATTGAAAAAATAATAAATAAATAAATAAAATCAACCAACTCAACCCAAGAACTATACTTAATTTCATCACCACCGGAGAAGAGCTCAATTTATGCAGGACTCAAGAGAAAACTCAGAATTGAAAATAAATAAATAAAAATAAAAATAAAAATAAAATCTCAAAGGAACTATACACTGAACTCACCAAGGTCCATAAACATGCAAGAATTCTTTTATTTAAAATATTAAATATTATTAACAAAAAAACGTCACCCTTAGCTAGAGAGACCTTTTTCTAGCTAGGTTTTCTAACTTTAGTTAACATCAACGGTTCAAGCAGTCCCCACAAGTATGGACGCATGCATGTTCATGATCAATTAAACATGTTAATATCAACCATTCTTCGTTTTCATCATCATTATTGTTAGTCTTTACACATGATGCATATTACTATATACTATTGCTTTCGAAATCCAACGTGTCACATCTTTAAAGGGTACTTTTCTCGAAAAAAAAAAAGATAAAAAAGAAGGGAAAGAACAAAATAACTACTCTGCCTTGCTGGCAGTTCATGACATTTTCTTAGCCTAAATCATGACTTATCATCATCATCACCACCCACCATCATCTCCGATGTTTAACGAGAAATGCTCGAGCATTGTTAGTGCTATAGTTCTATAAGGACATATCTAACCATCTAATCATCAATATAAAGTGCTCATTAGGTAAAACCCATGCTACAAAGAACCATATCTCATCATGGCGAAACATTCGTGGAATCCACCCGGTCCATTGGATATAATTCCTCTTATTTACCTCGGACCCAAGAAAATCATGACCATCCAAAACTCAAGTTGGCAACACATTAATAAAAGAGTTGATGTGGGGCACCCACCACTAATTTTGTGTAGAACCCACCATGGTGTTGATATGTCATACCATCTATTCATCCAATTTCCATCATCTGAATGAAAAAAACTACCATAAAATCACAATATTCAAAACTCAAGTGGGCGTACCATGTGAATTTAGATGTTTTTAGGTACAAAGCTGGATTTGTGTGATTATGAAGGCTAAACAAGGAGTGATGAAACTGATGAACTGGGTGAGTTTCATGCATGTTAAGTGATTTTCCACACATTAATCTGATTATCTTGTCCATGAAAAAATGTAATTTTATAGACATACATTTTCCAATTTCATATCCATGGATAGGATGATTAGGATCATAATGATCAAACTAATTCTTCTAAATCATAGGACATCAATGAAAGCCCCCACCAAATGGATGGTTCAGATTGTTAATTTAGGCCTATTTTCAATATAATATTCCTGGCCATCCATTTTTATAGACTATTGATCTGATGCTATGAATCTTCCACCAGCGTGCTTCATGAAGTGTGTAGTTCGACAGTCCACGTCCCTTGATTGCAGATGTACCTATGCCACTAGGTGCACCGTCAGCTATAGTCCCAACGAGCAATGGATCATTTCTCGAACGTTAGATGCATGATTTTCTTTTGGCCTTTGTGCATGTCACTTTGACATATCCCCATAAAAGAATGATTTTCATCATATTCGTCGCTATCGAACTAAGCATTCGGTAGGCCATGCATTAACTTTTGGAACTCTATAAAGACCCAAGGCAATGTATCTACATATGACACTACTTATTATGCCATCAAGGCACATGGTATGAGATCCAAGCCATCTATCATGTGGGTCCCATTATGCAGATGTGGTGGGCCAAATATCAGAACCGTCCAACTCATCAGCTGGGCTACAGTTTACGAAGCAAATGTGTGGCCTTGAAATATCCACCCGTTTCTGATAGTCTAGCACACCTGATGTGCCTGATGTGTGGACAAGGATGATTTTTCTTTGTGTCAGATAGACGACATGGTGTCACCCACCTGATATACGGCTTGGATCTTGCACCTCAGTGCCATGGTAGCACATGTGGTGATGTGGGACGAAATGGTACGTACATGTATGTAGCCTGAGCGAATCAATTTTTTATTAAATCATCTGGTGAATTAAAGCAACCGTGACTATAGGGTCATGCACATGATGGTCCACGGATGTGGCCCCAATTAGTGGTTTTTAGACAAAATTATTGAGGAGATGACGTTTTGATCTTCTAACGGCTGCAAAGGAACTCTATCATATCTTACACAGACCCCACCTGTGCTCCCTATGCCTAGGCCCCTTTCATAAGTGATTTATCGGTCCTGATCACCTAGGACCTTAGTAGATGTCCTGATATATACGTAAGCATAAAATCCAGACCATGGTTCAATCATCCAACCCGTTGATCTGATGGGCCACACCGTGGACGGTTGATTAATTACTCAAAATTCATCCTGTATGAGAGTTCCCACTATCCGTTCTGTGGTCATTTTTCTGATCATTCATATGTATTACAGCCGTCTATTTACAGGCCATCCATTGAATAGTTGGGATGTTCCAATGATGAAAGTTTTGGGACATATCCCATCTGTGGTGGGACCCATTGAACCAATAGTATGGATCACGAGCCCACGTGCCACACGTGTAAGTAATCCACACTTCCTCATCTATCACCACCATGCATTAGGGCAAGATGATCGCTCTTTCTTAATGATACACATAAAGATTCTAAAGCACCTAATAATGATAATGTGCTCCTTAATTAAAATCCAAAAGCAACTGACCGATCAATTTCAACGGACGATATTGGTTGTCGACTTCACTTACCACTACCCAAGTTATAATGATGTGTCATTACACAAAAAAACAAAGTAAGAAAAAGCACATGGAATGGTAATAGGGTAGGGTTTGAGGCTTTATCTACGTTATTATCAGAGATTGACAAGACCAAGAAAAGCATATCCTCTCCTAATTCTGTTTTACTTTTATAATTAGTGAGTGCTTAGCATTGGGTCATTGCATACCATTTCATGATCAATACAGCGGTCCACTCATTAAGTCAAAAAAGGCTGCCCTTTTATGTTTATTATATGAATAAATTAATAAAGAAAGCTAATCCCTAACTAGAGGATCCGATACCTCTCATTGTCATCTAATACGACATCAAATCATCTAATAGGTGTGTGTTAGAGTACGTTAAGAGTAGAGATAATGACGATTCTATGCTGTGTGTGGAAAACACAGGCCTTTAAACACTAATACTATGGACAGTGTAAAGATCAATGTTGGAAATTGACTTGTACCAAATGCTGCCTACACCAATAGGACAGGTATTATAAATATATATATATATATATAGTAATGGTCTCCTGCGAACCATCTCGCAGGTTACTTGGGGCGGTCCAATTCCCACGGCAAAGAGGAAATCGGATTGCGTACTGAGTAAACTCTATTGGGCCCACTATGAATGGATGTGGTCTATCCATGCCGTCCATCCGTTTTTCAAGCGCATTTTAATGGTTGAGACCAAAATTGAATTATTTCCAATGCTCAAGTGGACTATAGAATAGGAAACATTGGAAATAATAAACCTTTCCAGGGTCTACAGTGATGCTTATTTGTCATCCGACCCGTTCATAAGATCACACAGATATGGATGAAAGGAAATCACAAGTATCAGATTGATCTAAAACTTGTGGATCCCAAGAAAATTTTCAACGATTGACCTTCAATTCACACTGTTTCCTGTGGTGTGGCCCACTTGAGTTTTGCATATACTTTATTTTTGGGTTTAAGCCTTAAAATTATCTATTAAAATGGATGTAAGGAGTGGATGGAATATATAAATCATGGTGGGCTCCACAGAGTTTACTTAGTACGCAATTCCTTCCCTGTAGGAGACCTGGGCACGAATGGGTTATCGACATGTTGAGAAGTGACGTCACCAAAATTTGTGGCCCCACCATGATATATGTTTTGTATCCACGCCGTCCATCCATCTGAAGAGATCATTAAAGGATAATATCCAAAGAATGAGTCACATCCAAAGCTCAAGTGGACCCCACCACAGAAAACAGTGGGGAGAGTGACACCACCATTAAGTAGGGATTAGATACTAACAGGTTGAGTAGGGAGACTGGTTACTAAAGTGACGTCACCAAGTTCTATGGACCCCACTATGATGTATGTGTGGACCCCACTATGATGTATGTGTTGTATCTACAATGTCCATCCATTTGGAGATATTATTTTAAGCCATGAGCCAGAGAATGAGGCAGATCCAAAGCTTTAGTGGACCCCACCACAGAAAATAACGGGAAGATTGATACCCACCGTTGAAACCTTTATAAGGCCCACCATGATGTTTTTTTGAAATCCAACCTATTCAAAAGTTAACAAAGACATTAAAGAAAAGGGAAAATACAAATATAAGGTCGATCGAAAACTTTTGTGGCCTTTAGAAGTTTTTAATGGTGGCGACACTCTCCCCACTGTTTTCTGTGGTGGGGTCCATTGGAGCTTTGGATGTGACTCAAAATGATCTCTCCAGATGGATGGATGGCGTGGATACAAAACATATATCATGGTGGGGCCACAAAATTTGGTGACATCACTTCTCAACATGTTAATAGCCAATCCGCGCCCAGGTCTCCCGCAGGGAAAGAATTGCATACTGAGTAAACTCTGTGGGACTCGCCATGATTTATATATCCCATTCACTCTTTACATCCATTTCAATAGATAATTTTAAGGCTTAAACCCAAAAATGAAGTATATCCAAAGCTCAAGTGGGCCACACCAAAGGAAACAGTGTGAATTGAATGTCAATCGTTGAAAATTTTCTTGGGGTCCACAAGTTTTGGATCAATCTGATACTTGTGTTTTCCTTTCATCCATATCTATGTGATCTCATGAACGGGTCGGATGACAAATAAGCATCACTGTAGACCCTAGAAAGGTTTCAACGGTGGAAATTATTATTCCCAATGTTTCCTGTTCTATGGTCCACTTGAGCATTAGAAATGATTCAATTTTGGTATCAACCATTAAAATGCGCTTGAAAAACGGATGGACGACATGGATAGACCACATCCATTCACAGTGGACCCAACAGAGTTTACTCAGTACTCAACTCGATTTCCTCTTTGCGGTGGGAATTGGACCGCACCAAGTAGCCTGCGGGATGGTTTGCAAGAGACTATTACTACACACACACACACACATACACACACACACACACTATGTGGGCCCCACCATGATGTATGTCGAACATCAACACCGTACATTGATAGGTCCCCTTTAAATTATGAGATATAACAAAAATCAGGCGTATACGGAACTCAAGTGGGCCATACCATCTAAACTCATGTGAAGATATGCCTAAAACATATAAAAGCACTTGGTGGGCCCACCTGAAATTTGGATGCGTCTGAAACTTGGTCTGACCTCTCATCCATGAGCTCGACCTTATAGAACCTTTTCCACACACACACACACACACACACACACACATATATATATATATATATATATATTGAGATGCCCTAAAAATCAGGCTAATTGAATCATAAGCAGGGCCATGATAGAAAACAACCGAAAACTGCCTCAAAACCTGAAGTATAGGTATGGCCCTCCTGATGGAGGGTAACTTGGCTACAACCTGGGAACAGTGATGTAGGTGTGGAACACTAACAGTACGGCCCACCTTGATGTATGCAATGTATATCCACGCTGTTCATTTGTTTCTCCAGCTTATTTTAGGGCATGCCCCAAAAATGAGGCAGGTGGACCACACAACAGGAAATAGTGGTCATTGTACACCCACCATTGAAAACTTCCTAGGGTCCACCATAATGTTTATTGACCACCCAACCTGTTGATACGGGCATACAGATCTGGATGAAAGGAAAAAAAATGGATATCAGCTTGATCCAAAACTTTTGTGGCCCACAAAAGGTTTTTAGTGGTCAATAATTACTTTTCTTGTGGTCTAGTACACCTGAAATTTGTAACTACATTTTTTGGATCACGCTGTAAAATAAATTGGAAAAATATATGCATGGCATGGATACAATGCATACATTGAGGTGGGCTCTATGGTTAGAATCCCACTCACATCATTGGTTTCGAGGTCACAGCCAAATCATGATCCTCTTTATGCTTGCATTGACCTGATTCTCGGGGCATTTGATTTCATGGTAGGCCTGAACTCTCTCTCTCTCTCTCTCTCTCTCTCTCTCTCTCTCTCTCACTCTCTTTTCTTTCTTTTATTTTTGTTCCAATCAATATGTATCATGAAAAGGAGAAGAATTTAAGGGGTTTTTTAAACCAATTGTTAATCTTAACCTAAGGATCTCTATTTTGATGCAAGCTATATTTCTAGAAATGCAAAAAATCATAATTTCAATTCATAATTGAATATAGAAATACGTTTATTTTTGTTGTTGTCATTCTTTCAATGGAGGAAATCTCTCACCGATCTATCACAAGTGAAGGAGAGTGAATAACCACGTTAAGACCTCTAGCAGAGGCTAAGGGCTAACTTGAGCCATCCACGAAGTAGACCTCACACACACCCTAGACATGCGAACGCAAGTGTGGAGAATTGGGTATGAATTGGCTCTCTCTCTCTCTCTCTGCTCTATGAGTTGATGCCCAAAAGGGGTTTGGTCATCTAAGCTCTCTCTCTATGATAGCTCTTCCTTCTAAGATATAGATTCTATATACAACAAGTACATCAGGGAATTAAGAGGAGGTCCACCAGTTATGGTGTTCCACTAACTGATAGACTTCATTATATCCCACTGTGAAGGAAGTCTATTTAGTTACCTTTTCATGCACCCTAATTGTTCAAATCTCTCCACATTATATGATCACCATACTTAGCCAATACTTATGTTAGCCCAAGGAATTAATTAAATAAATCTCAACCATTAAACATCCATCAAGTAGGATTTAAAATAAATCAATGACTAAAACTAAAATTCAGATTTAAACAATTAAAAACCTTAAAGGTGTCGGTCAGCTTTTAAAACAATTGAAAGATGTTTCAAATCATAAAATCATCCCACTAATCAAGTCTTAGGTAAAGCAAGTGGACCCCTTATTGAATATATGCACTTCAAAATTTTAGTGAAAGCATCCAGCCACACCCTCTTTTATTGGCCACGTGGTCCCCTCATAAAATGAGACAAAATATGATTAGTCAAGACCTCTCCATCTATTTAACATTGAGGCCTCTGTATCGATTCCCGAGTGGGGTGAGGCTAATAGTGGGATGTGTGTACTAACATGCTAACAAAAAAAAGTCATCTCCATCCACACATCCTTAGGTTGAGGGAAGTGATGAAGCTAGTTCATCTGCAATTCTTTCTACTTTGAGTTTGAAGTGCATTTGACACAAGGAAGAGCATGGGAAAGTGATGAGGAAGATCACCATTTTCCTCGAGTGATTAAAACCTCAAATCCACAAGGGTATCTTCTTGAATTTTTTTAAAAAAAAAAAAAAAGAAAAAAAAAAAAGAAGAAGATAAAACTCGAGTTTTTTTTTTTAAAATTAAATAACGTCGATTGTGCATCTTTCTCAATTAAACCATTAATAATAATAATATATATATATATATATATATTGTAATTACTAAAATAGTGAAATTCTAACCCTTGTAAAAGTCTTAATTCTAGTAAAAAATTTCTAAAGCCTAATTCTAAAAATAAAAAATTTAGATAAACTTTTACTAAAAGAGTCTTAGTATGATTACAAGTAATTTCTAAACAAAGATGCAAAGGTAAAACTCTAAAAATAAGAAAATACCACAAAAAATAAAAAAAAAAAAAAAAAAAAAAAATTTTCTAAAATTTCATTTTTGAGTTGGAACTAGATGTTTTCTTGCGAAATGGATAGAAGTGACTCACTTTATGGTTTGGTTGGCCTCAAATGGCTTGTTAAATTCAAAATTAATATTTTGTGCATCCTGCAAGGATATTCAAACAAAAGTTATGGCTGATTTATGGTTTGCGTTTGAATGATAATTTTTCTTTATCCAGAATGAATTTCTTCGATCAAATGTACCTAGGGCCTAGTTATGTCATGCTCGACATAGGACTGGGCCCTAATCTGATGGATTATGTTTGCTTCTGTTCGGGGTTCTCTCGGCCCATCTATGCCATGAATAGGTATGTGGTCTGCTCTACATCAGTCCCCTCTACTTGAAAAGATATCCCCGAGTTATCCATTGGACTAAGCTCATGATATTCTTATAAATCTTCCACAATAAAAGTCCATGTCACCTCCACATCCTTATTCGATCTTCTTATTCCATTATTTTTTATGTCCCAATTGGAAAACTCTCCTTGTGCAAGTGAACTAATACATTATCATCCACTTCAAACACCTTCTGGCGACGATGTTTATCAACATCTTCCTTTGCATTAGACTCCTATAACGTTTTAGGGTCAACGAGTGTCACGCCCCAAACTTAGAAACCGCGCTTACAAAATTCTTGATCGCTGAATCCGGTGCCGACAGTCTCCGTAGTACCCCATTCTTGGCTCCCAGTGTCTATACGCCAGATTCCGATCCTGGAATCCTACAATGAGGATTTTCCAATGTGTATTTAACTCGTAATAAGCATAATCACAAGTTTACCCAAATCACAAAGGCAACATCATCATCACATATCCACTAATATAAACATTTGAATACAGTGCTGAAAGGGAAATACATATGATAAAATCAAAGCTCCAGAAGACCGCTGCACACTCCATGCTCAACTCTGTTACAACCTAACGCCACCTGCACGCATCTATTGTGCATAAGCTTAGAGAAAGCTTAGAGGGTGGTGTAGGTGTGTGCGATGCACGTGCCAAGTATATAAGCGAAAATATTGACAAGATCATGAATCATACGATATCAGAGTAATCGGAAATACTAAAAAGATTATGAATCATACGATGTCAGAGTAAGCGAAAATACTAACATGATCATGAATCATACAATATCAAAGTAAGCGGAAATACTAACATAATCAAAAATCATACGATATCCGAGTAAGGGGAAATATACTGGTAAGTCCATGAGTGTCATCAGTCGTACCAAGGCTATGCGATGCAAGACATAAATGCTAACGGCCATATCAATGCAGAAACATGACAACCCAAAATGCTCAATGATGTGAATGCAATGCAATATATGGTGTGAATGAAATGACCAAGCTGGAGTGAAGTCGGGATGACGGTACGCAGTATCGTAGGCTATGGGGTCCATTACAAGGGACTTTTATTCAAACCAGTCTCATACCTAAATTTGGATAGCTAGACTCAATGTAGTAGACTCCTAATCTCAGGTTAGTCGCACGCCCAACCGAAATCCTGGCCATGTGAAGGTACACGTAATAAATAGTTGCACACCACCAACCCGAGTGGATAGTGAATGAATGAATGAATGAGTATGCAATTCCTTCTCAATAAGTTTACATATCAGTACAGTTCTTCTCTGAGGAATCACCGGGGTCTATTACACTCCAAATCAAATTGCCGCTCTATCGCGCGCAACAAGGTAAGTGGAAGAGGCCTCACTATCCGCCTGTCAATATCGGGCCCGGCCATCGATAGCGGACCCATTCCTTGAGCTGGTCAGACTCAGCCTAGCATTGCCCCCTCCTCTCGGGCAGGTAAGGCCGTACCCCCTTTCAACCGACCATAACACAGTAGGAGATGCGACCTAACGGTATACGGCCCTCATACGCTCGCGCATCCACTTGGTCTAGATGTTAGAGTAACCTCTAGAACCAAGAAGGTTCTGAGACTTTCACCCAGTGATATCTATAGCACCCTATATAGAACAGATTTTTAGTGTCCCATCTGGCCATCCATGATATGCCTGTGGAGGCTACGACCCTGATGTCACTAGGGCGTACGGTGGTCATATCATAAAATGCGAGATGCATGAGTCATACCATCCAGTCTACATCAAACCTACATGTGGGGCAACTCCGCTTATTAGGGAGTCCCATAAACAACCTACCCTATGGCATATGTAATGGTTAACCACACCTCATAACAAACATGCAGATGATGCGTATGGGCATGTATCATGATGCTATGCTATCACATACTCATAATCGATATCGATAACTGGCACTGATAATCGACCTCGACAATCGGCCTCGATAATCGGAATCGACCTTGACAATCGGAATCGGATTCGAAAATCGGCCTCGACAATCGAAATCGACCTCGACAATCGAAATTGGTCTTGACAATCGGCCTCCCCAATCAGAATCGGCCTATCAAAGGGCCTAAGGGAAGGTCACAATGTGAACATTTAACCATTATTGCTCATCAACGTGGACATTTAACCAACATTGCTCCTAAGGAGTGGCCCACATAGAGCTAAACATATAGTGGGGCCCATGGCCTCACATACGATCACAATGGGCCACATACAATCTCGATGGGCCTCATATAATCACACATACAACCACAATGGGCTACATACAATCTCAATGGGCCTTACATTACACTGGCCTAATATACACCACAATGGGCCACATGACATGGGCCTAATACACATCACAATGGGTCGCATGATATGGGCCTCAAATACATCATATTGGGCCGCATGACATGGGCCACAATATATATCACAATGGGCCACGACATATGGGTCAGAAATATATCTCAATGGGCTACGACCCATGGGCCTCAGTACATCACAATGGGCCATACCCATGGGCCTTGAATACAACAAGTGGAACGCATCAATGGGCCACACCAATGGGCCACATATACACTACAAAGGGCCTCTAGTACATCACATGGGCCTCATCACATGGGCCTCAAATACATAACAGGTGAGCTTTACACCTGGGCCTCAAATACATCACATGGGCCTCAAATACACAACAGGTGGGCCCTATGGCATTTTAATGATGATCAGCACCGCCCAAACATTGCCCATGTAAATCAGCACTGTCCAAACATTGTCCATCACCGTTAGCACCTGTCCAACTGCTGGACAGCGTGTACAATACACGTACATCATGGCCAGGCCCACACAGATGGGCGGTGTGGATCAAAACATACATTACGATGGTCCCATGCTGGCAAAACAGATGGACGGCTTGAATAGATGTAATGCCCTGGAATTCGGGGGTCGCGCATGCCCTCAACTCCCGAGTTCCTGAAAGTCACTTATAACCGACTTTCATTAATGAGCATTTAATCCGGTTTAATTGCGCAGCCTGGAATCTCTTGGAAACATGAACGTAACCACACAAGTCTACTGAGATGTAAGAGATCTATTATAAATACAGGTCCAAAATATATATGGGTCGCACAAGCGTTGCCCAACCAAAACAACAAAGAATACTATGCCCAAAAATGATACGGCTGAGCCCACAGCCCAGAAATCACAATCCTGCCTATCAAGCTGATGGAGAGCCGTCCATCAACTGGAAATAAGATAGCTCGTCCTTCTCGTTGACGCTCACCTCACTAGGCTCCTTCAGTCCTGAGTCACCCGCATCTATGAATGGGTCTGTTTGGTATTTTAAAACACCGTCACAAAGTGGGAGTGAGTGATCAACTTAGTGGGTGTTATTAATCTTAAGTTATCGCAAGCATAAATTATAATATGATTTTAATGAAAAGCAGTCAATCATAAACATCTAACTAGTCTTATTAATGCGCATGTATGCAGGATGATATGATATATGCCCTCACTACAACGCTCTGTCGAGCGACTTCATCTAACGATCGCGTATGACAACACTCCCTCAGTGCGACCTCGATTGCCGAGTCGCCACCCTAGCTAATGCGATGTCATGCGATCGTGCTAACCGAGTTGTTAGTTAGGTCCTTTCATCCAACAGGTTGGGGATTTTGGTACACCCCACGTATCAACGCCCTAAACTGAGTGCGAGGCCAAGACCCCCCAATGCGTGAGGCCGAGGCCCCGCGGTCCGTGATCCCGTCGGGTTCCTCATCCCCAATTTCAAGCATATGAGGAGTGCCGAGAGAAAAGGGATCGCTTGCGGTCACAACGGAGAGGCGCGGTACCCCAGCTAGGTCGACAGCTCGGACACAGTGTCTCATTCCACCATGCCCGGCTCACGAGGCTGTAGACCACTTTTAGGTGGGTTACTCATGAGCTACAACGGTTGTGGAGTGTTGCAGGTTCCATACATGTGTGAGCAAACAGGATTAACAAACAAGGTTGGTCAGACAGTAGGCTAGATCGCACGAGTCGGGCGAGCGTAAGGCGAGTAACTTCGGTCACAAGGGACCTATGTAGTCGAACTACAGTCACCCCAACACACTCGTCCAAACCCACGGGTCAAGCCATAGCATAGTCCAACCGATGGGACTACCGTCTCTTCTCAAATTCCTGACCAACCCAAGGAGGGTGAGGGGATCCATGGCATAACAACTACCCAAGTATCGTCAAGCATAATAATATCATATTCTCATGCGTTCCAATCATACAAAAACGGATATTCTTACAAGCAAATAAACAATTGTCAATAACTAAGGTGCGTGTGAATGTGTGGGTTTGTGAGGAAGTTAAACACTTCCTCCATCTTAAGAAATCATGTGCACAAGGGTAATAAATCATACACACAATGAAACACCACATGTGAGGGAAAGAATCAAGCAAACATGGGCATACTATCATCCATACATCAAATCATGGGAGAGACAAGATCAACACCAATTTGAGAGCTAACATACACATCCATACAAATTTAACGAACATATAACTCCTAGGGTTTTCTCTAGAGTTTCAAATACAACATTCAAGCAATCAAAATCATTAAGCTCGTACTAAAATTGGTGCTAGGCCACCTAAGAACAATAGTCCGCACCTTCGGATTCGTTAGAGGCTTGGGAACGACCTAGGAGTGGGGATTTTGGGATCGAATCGCCGGAATCCCTAAAGCATACATTTGTATGTTAGAATCCCATGTATGTCTCTCCTCTACACAAGGGTTTCAAGCAAAAAGGGATGAAGGATTACCTAGACGATCAACAGACGATTCTTGGGGTTGTAGTGTTGGGTTTTTCCTTTAGGAAAGGATAAGGAGATGCAAGATCAGCTTCCTTAAACCCCACCTCGATCTAGGGTCCACCTTGAATCTCTCTCCCTCTATCTTTCTTCCCTTCACTCTCCTTCACTCTCTTTCTCTCTTGGTGGTTGTAGCAATTGAGAGAGAGTTATGGGAGTTAGAGTTTATTCCCTAGACTTAGGCCTTTTGGCCTTCAGTTTCCTCAAAATTTCAAAATAGCCTACTATGACTCACTTTTAGAGTTGGAGTCGCCCTAATACTTCTTTGGCCACCAAATTTGGTGGGTAGGTCCCCTATGGCCCGATTAGGGCCCGTGTAAAATTTGAGAACAAAGGGATGGACGATTGTGGGCTTTGAGTCAAGGGTTCTGATCTTTAAACGGCCCTAAGGGGTCTATTTTGGTGATTGAAGTGGTTCTGGTGGCCCTCTGACTATAAAATTTCTAGGATAGATGCTTCATGGTCCGATGAAGGGCCATGCAAAATTTGGGGACGATCGGATCTGGGGTTTGATCGTACGGGTCCGATTTGTGATCGATGGTCACCGTTCCACGATCGGGTCCCAGAGTTGGTGGACGGGTGTAGGAAAATTCATTAGACCTCCGCCGTAAATGTGGAAGAGATCCAATGGTTGGATAACCTGGTATCTCGATTTCATTTGCAAGCGCCAGATTTCGGTCCTGGCATTGGTGGGGTGCATTTAGTCATTGCTAGATCCCACTTCTGGGTGTCCGATGGGTCCATGGTCTGCGATGGTCCATAAGCCCAGTGAGATTTATGGTTCCCTTTATTTTTAAAATTTTCTGACCTTCCTGTGTCACGGTGTAGCCCATACGGGCTGTCGCTAAGGGCAAATGAGCCATCTGGCTTCATGGCCCGCACCAGATCCTGTCATGACCCGACCGGTTTATTCTAATGGGCTAATCCTAAGTTGATTTGCTTGTGGTACCTCACCGCGCATGGTTTAAATGATCGGTCCTGCGAAAAATCCTACGTGGACGCCCCAGGACACTGTACTGGTTGGACGGGTTGTTACAATAGATCACATACATTTGAGGTGGTTCCCAGCAAATCAGATGGACGACGTGGATATAAAACATTACATCAAGGTGGGCCTCATGGATGGGCCGCACCAATGGGCCTCATACATCAAGTGGGCCGCAACCAAGGGCTGTACAAATGGGCCTCACACATTCCAAAAATGAATCATATGGAAAGATCATCTGAACCACACCCTAAATAGCGGTGGAGATGATGATTGGAAAATCATCTGGACCATACCACAAATAGCAGTGAAGATAATGATTCTCACTGTTAAGCAAATCACAGGGCCCACCATAAAGTTTATTCCCCATCCAATCTGATCATAAGGTCACAAAGACCTAGATTAAGAGGGAAAACAAATTTCATATAGATCTAAAACTTCAGTGACCCAAAAAGGGTTTCAATGGTGGACGTTCAATCTCCACTGATTTCTGTAGTGTGGTCCACCTGATAGATCTGCCTCAATATTAGTCTCAGGCCTTGAGACAAGCTCACCGTTTGGATGGATGGTTTGGATGTAACACATATATCAAGGTGGCCCACCGTCCAAGCAATGGACGGTGGATATAACACCTACATCATGCAGGGCCCCAGAACTCGCTGGCGTCATCACAACAGCTACATGCTGCTAGGGCCCATAGAACTTGCTGGCGTTAAAGTACTAGCCACATGTTGGTGTGAGGTACCCTAGCCAATCCATCCAACAGTGGGTCCCACATGGGCCCACTACACACACATATAATATAAATTTATATTTTATTATTTTTGAAAGAGGTCCAGTTACCAGACCCTGGATGTTGGACGATGTGTATAAAACACATACTTCATCATGGGTGGGTCCACGCACGTGACCCACCAGAGATTGAATCTACCTCATTTTGGGGATGGACGGTGTGGATAAGAGGTGGGTCCACACGTGTGGGGCCCACCAGATCAGCACCAAGCTGATGGTTGTGTTTTCCTCATTGTCCAGGCCCGCTGGATGGCATGGATAAAATAGATGGACGGCGTTGATAAAATACATAATTCATGGTGGGTGGATCTCCACCGTCCAGATCTGCTGGACAGTGCAGATATAATAAATACATCATGGTGGGTCCCATCCATCCAGAATGGACGGACGGCTGGGAGAAACGCATTCATCATGGTGCATCCCACACCATGGCTCACAGAACTTGTTGACACCATCTGCAGCAGCAAGCTGCTGGCCGTCCAATAGATGGACGGTCCAGATATAGGACACATGCATGAGGTGGGTCCACATGTGTGGCCCACCTCAACAAAGCTGATATTTGCATCGTCCCCTCATCCAGGGCCTATCCAGGAAGGACGGCCTGGATAAAACATATACACTAGGCGGGTCTCACCGTCCAGTTTTTTTTGTTGGATGGTGTTGATCTTACATTAAGGTGGGCCATGTCCATGCCTCAGACGGCCCGGCCCCCAACACGTCATCAGGTGGGCCACAAGCATCATCAACATCAAAAAAAAGAGAAAAAGGGAGAGAGAGAGAGAGAGAAGAAGAGAGATCGGACGGTGGAGGGACCCCGCCATTATGGACCCCTCTAGGATCTACATCACATACATTAAAATGGGTCTCACTAGGATCCAAAGGTCAAGATCTACTCTAAAAACACCCACCTACGATCTTCTCCTCCTTCTTCCGCCAAAGCATCCTAGAGCTCCAATGCACGAACTTCAATAGTTGAGATGGACTTTGGATGGTGGGATTGGGTGGTAGGAAGGTGGGTCACACTAACTTCTTCCTCTCCTTGGAAAAAACATGGACAATGCTTGCTTGGGAGAAAATGAGATAGAGATGAGAGAGGGATGGGTGTGAGTGATGGAGTGATGGGGAGTGAGTGATGGGTGATGGGTATGTGCTTGACATATATAGGTGTGTAAGAGAGAAAGTTGACTTTGGGGTTGCTCTTATACTTGACATAAGGTGATTGATGTGCACTTGATTGATGGGACATATTGTAGAGATTCTCTTGGGATTACAAACACGTGGCGTTTTCTCGAACTGAACGCGGGCCCACATTTCCTGGTCTAGGTATTGCCTCAACACACAAGACGCGACATCAGAATCGCGGCGACGGTGCAGTCACTAGGGTTGAGCCAATTCTGAAATACGGGATATGACTCAGGGTTACGAGCAAATGCCGATAACAGATTGGGAGTTGTCTGAATTTGACCGGAGGACCGCAAAAGCCTACGGAATGGTACGGGTTAGGATACTGGCCTTACAACGAGGCTAGCACAACATACAAACTCATGTTATCCTCCATTAGACCCTTATGAATTAGTTTTTCCACTTATTCCTTTAAGATCTCACATTCTTTCGAACTAATCTGATAATGTGGGAGATTAGGAAAACTTTCTCCTAGAAAAATATCAATGTGGTATTGTATATCCCACATGGAGAATAATCCATTGGGAAGTTCATTGAACATGATTTCCTTGAATTCTTGCAGCGCTGGCTTTAACTTCTCTAGAATATTCGATGACTCTACTTCTTTTTCCTTTTTCAACTAATACATTGACCTCCCTCATCTCCTTGGATTCTTTAATGATCTCTGGGATTTTAAAGTTTTTCTTCTTTTCCATTTATAAGTAATGCATTGATCTCCCCTATCTCCTTAGATTTTTTGACAAAATTTGGCATGGTTATGAGATACCACCTCTCCACTTTAGAAGTCTAAGGTTGGTTCTCCATGCTCATAGGGGCGAGGATAATCTTTCCAACATCTTTAATAAATATAAATATGTTATTCCAGCCTTTATGCATAACATCAACATTATTCACGACGTCTACTTCTTTTTCCTTTTCAATTAATACATTGATCTCCCTCATCTCCTCAAATTCTTTAATGATCTCTGGAATGTTTAATTTATACATCTTTTCCATTTATAAGTAATGCATTGATCTCCCATGTCTCTTCAGATTTTTGACAAACTCTAGCATGGTTATAAGAGACTACCGCTCCACTTTAGAAATCTTTGGTTGGTTCTCCATGCTCATAAGGGCAATGATAATCTTTCCACCGACTTTAATAAATATAAATATATTATCATGGTCTCTATGTATAACATCAACATTACACTTCCATGGTCAACTAAGTAACATATGACAAGCTTTAGTGATAACTACATCACACATTACTTTGTCCTTATAATATTTACCAATCGAGAATGGAATACGATATTATTCTGTTACCTTTGTTTTGTTAACCTCTTTGATCCATCTAATCGTATACGGAGAGGGGTGATTTTTTGTCTTCAGTTGTAGCATTTTCATCATTATTTTTGACACGAGATTCTTACTGCTCCTAACATTGATAATTATATTATAGAAATTTTAGCTTATATTGCATCTCATTTGGAAAATGTTGTGCCATTGTAAATCTATTTCCACATTTGGCGTGTACAACAACTTCCTCGTAATCAGAGTAGTGGTCTATGATTCACCATCATCAGGTGGTTACCTACAATTCATCATCAGTGTCACACCACAAACATGAATGGCTGCAAGCTCCATCTCCAATCTCATGTTTCTCATCATTATGAATACATGTTTGTACTACACTTTCGTCAAAAGATTGATTTATGCCTACAGTCCTTGTATGTCATGATGATTCTTCTGCTGAAAAGCTTCAAACAACATTGATATCATATGATTGTTCCCTGGATACTATCGAAAAAAGGAGCAAAGGCTACGGACTATGAGGGTTATTGGCTACAAATATAAACCGTAGCTAATTCACGAAAATTAAATCTGTAGCTAAAAGTTACTACCCCACCAAGACATAGTTAGAAACTAACAATCCCATATGGGTCTATATGGGATCCACCATAATGTATGTATTTTATCTAAGCCGTCCACTCATTTTGAAAGCTCATTTTAGGGCCTGAACCCAAAAAAGGAGGCATATTGAAGGCTCAAGTGGACAACACCATAGGAAATAATAGAGATTAAACCATAGAACTATTGTATTAACTTGATCTTGAATATTTGATTGAAAACTATGAAACATTTCCTCGGAACTGAAATTCCCAAACCCAAGTATCAATTCAATTTGGAATGTTGATGTTAGATGAGTGCTTATCTATTATGCAAGTCACTAAGAAGCACCTGATAATACCACTGCAGAGGTGTGTGTGTGTGTGTGTGTGTAAGCTTTTTAAAGAGGGTAATGGTTCTTATGTATGCCATGGAGGCACACTCTGCAACACCTAAGATTCCGCTTCTCCTTGGAGCAGCAATGTTGGCTGAGATATAGATATTCTTATGCAGTAAGTTTCACATGGGACTTTTTCTTCCATTGATTTTTTTTTTTTTTTTCCTTTTGGTCATGTTTAGTTGTATTAGTTTAGATGAGTAGATGGGTTTGTAAGCCATGAGGTCTTTATCTATATTAGCCTAGATGAGTTGATCTATCAGGGCATGTAGTAGCAATGGTAAGAGACACCATTATTATAATATCTTTTTTTTAAGGCGGTAGCTACGGATATTAGCCGTAACCCTAGTTTTGGAAACCGTAGCTATTGCTAACTTCAACCTATTTCTATGGATCTCATTCCACTTTTAGCTACAAATATTATTTGTAGCTTTATGTGTATTTGGTTACAGAAAGTATGGCTATAGATTAGATAAATAGGCATGGCTTATGTGGTTACGGATTAGATAAAAAGGCATTGCTTTTATAGCTACGGATTTAATTCGTAGCTATTAGTTTGAAAGCAATGGCTATGTGCCAATAGGTACGGTCTTGCTACAAACTAAACAGTAGCCAGACATCTTTAGCTACCGATTTTATCCATAGCTTCTAACCCTTTTTAGTAGTGAAACAAATCATATTGACTTTAATTATCAGTTTGCTATCAAGAAGCTGGCATTATGTGTCATCTGCAGTCCTTATTTTTGTTCATTTAATTCTTAGTTAGCGGATGTCTTCATTAAGGTTATTCATTATTCTCATTTAACTGACATTATGTCCAAATTGAGCATGATTGATATAAATGCTCCCACTTGAGGAGGGTGTTAGTAGCAATATACCATATTAGTGCAGTCCTTTGGATCACCGTATGTTTTTTATGTCAATAACTGGAAGAGAGGAGAGGAAATCTGAATTTTCACACCATAGATGTCTCACTAAAAATATGCAGGGTGGTGTATAGTGTTGTTGTACAGTCAAAATGAGGCAACTAGGGCCTATTTGGATAAACCCCCATAAGTAACTTGCTTCTTTTTTTCTTTTTATTTTTCCCTTCTTTTTTTTTTTTCTACTTAGGGTAGTAAATAAGCTTTAAAAAAAAAAAAAAAAAAAAAAAAGAAGTTGTCTTCGTAACCACTTTTATTTAATAAAAGTTGGTTTGGTAACCACTTTTATAAAAGTAGCTTATTAGCGTTAACTTAACATCATAAGCATAAAAAAAATTACTTTTTTACTCTCTGCTTTAACTTACCATCATAAGAATAAAAAATGAAAAAAAAATTCTTTGTTTACTTTTACTTTTTACACACACACACACACACACACACACACTCTCTCTCTCTCTCTCTCTCTCTCTCTCTCTCTCTCTCTCCACAAGTGATGGATGGTCCATATCAAAGGTGGCCCACATAATGGATGGTCTACATTAGAGGTCAGCTCCCAATAGTAAACGGCCCATTTCCAAGGCACGCCGCACATCATGGATGTCAAATTTCGAAGGTGGAGCCCACGATGAACGGTTAACATCAAAGGTGCGGCCACATGATGGGCAGTGGATGTTAAAGATGGGCTCCATATGATGGATAATTAACATTGATAGTGGACCCCATATGATGGATGACACACATCAAGGTTGCCCCATGTAATGAATGGCCTACATCTAAGGTAGTCCCGGCATGTGGAGGCCCACTTCAAAGTTAGGTCCCCCTTGATGAACCATCCACATTAAAGATGGGCCCCACATGATAGATTATCCACATCCAATATCCAACATAATGGATAACCCACATTCAAGGTGGCCTTGCATGATAAATAGCCTAGACAGTCCATATTGAAGGTCGGCTCACAATGGGCAGTTCACATTGGAGGCAGAGCCAAGGTAAGACCAACATAATGAAAGGGCCACCTCAAAAGTTCATAACGTGTAGTGGATATTAAAGGTGAATCTCACATGTATGAGAAAAAATTTTGAAAGAGAATTTAGTGGAACGTATTAGAGAGAAAAAAAAAAAAAAGAGATGAGAAAGCATAGAAAGATTAGTGGAAGAGATTTTAAAAATAAAGTAATGTTGTAAGATAAAAATAAAAATTATCCTGGTAAGTATGTTATTTACCAAACATATCTATTGGCTGAATGAAACCAAGATAGGCTACCTCAGACATAAGTGGGTTAAGCAAAATAGCTTATGATCCAAACGTGCCCTTAACTGCATTACCTCAAAAATCTGACCATCCATCTGGTGATCCCAATGGAACATTGAACACATCAAGGGGCATTGTTTGACATCTAATCTCCCCCCTTGAATATCAAAGAAGGAATATCTTTTGTCACATTAACAATCTGTTTAGGGTCATGAATTGATGGATTGTTTGTCTAACCGAAAATAATAATAATAATAATAATAATAATAATAATAATAATAATAACAACCACTGTCATCTTGCCCCTTAGCCAGGTTTACAATAGATTCAAGTAGCTTATCTAAGAACTGTTCGCACAAAGTAGGTATCAGAAAAAGCTGGGCCCGTACCTGGTCAAGGCCAGTCGAGTCCATCCACATTATTGCTTGGGTAGCCCGGTTCCAGTCCTTTCAATAATTAGGCCTCTTATTTCAGGCCGAACCCAGCCAAATACATCATATGGCCTCTACGACCTTAATAGAAACTTCTGCAAAATCTAGTTTGGGCTCAGCCCTTCAATATCACAGTAACATTGACCTGCGGGCCTCTACCATAGACCCATCGGCCAGCCCAGCTCGTTTCCACCCCTTGGCATATCAGAGCACTGTAAGTTACAGTACTTCTAATTGCAATGGGATACTTGAAAGTCCAATCAATTGATCCAGACCGTCTATTACGTTCATCATACATTTCTTGGGCTATCATGTGAAAATAATAATGATCCTATGATCTAATTTATTTATAATTTGAACTCTTATGTGTGCCATGATGGAATGGATAAGATTATTTTTATGAAAGTGATTCTTTGCACCATAAGCAATCAATGATGGATCCCAACATACATATATATGGCTCAATTTATTGATTAGATCTATTTTCATGTAATATTGACCGTCCATCCTATAGGCAATTGATCAGATGGTAAGAGGTGTCATATTAGTGTGATTTTTAGTTGATAGCCTACGAAATGCATTCTAGACCTAGTGGACAGCTCAGATCTATTGGTCGAAGTATCCAAATATCCTGATGCAAATAGGAGCACTATATCTTAAAGTATTCTGAGAGCATTGGATCACTTCTCTAATTCAAATACTAGTATTTTAAGCTTCTTTCTTTTCCATTAATTATTTGGGTTTAGAAAGGAAAAAGATACGGGACAATGCACCAAAAATGCCCCACATTTGAAGGTCCTAAAAGCCAATATTAGAACCTTTTGTAATTGAATGTGCACGGTTGCTTCATACAGACGGTTGGGATTGTCCTATTCAGAGCATTTTTAGCTATATATAGTCCCTTTCCATTGTGAAAAATATCACTGATATTTTGAAATTCTTGCATATTTCGGCATAAAATTGTCAACACGATATTAGTGAAATAATATTGTGATATTATCAAAATCCCACCAGTTTTTTTTTTTTTTTCCACGATTTTATCCAGAATTTAAACCGTATTGCTTCATATCAGACGGTTGGGGTTGTTCTATTATGAGCATTTTTTAGCTATAGTCCCTCTCCGTTGTGACAAATATCACTGATATTTTGAAATTCTTGGATATTTTTGCATAAATTGTGAACATGATATTAGCAAAATAATATTGTGATATTTTCAAAATCCCACCAGTTTTTGTATTACGATTTTATCAAGAATTTAACACAAAAAGAATATTTAAATGTTTTTAAAAAAAAATCATTTTGCACTTATACAATTTGAATATGAAAATTATTTATTAATTAATAATAAATAATTTGGTTATTTTATTTTTGGTGAGATTTTCTCAATAAGTTCAATTAGTTACAAGAAAAACATCCAAATCTTAAGTTCTCTGCAGAAAATCCCATTATGAGTTTTGTTAAGAGCAAGATTTATTATTATGGTCCATTTGCCTTCAGGCATAAGTCAATGACCTAGTTGATTGTGTTGGGAATTCGCAAAAGTAAATCTCCAATTCATATTACACGAGATTAAACAAATGTAAATAAAGTAATCACAAGTACACAGATTTTACGTGAAAAAATCTCTGTGGGAAAAAAAAATCATGGCACAAAGAGACAACAAATTGCTAAGAAAACAAAAGTATAAGAGATTGAATCACTTATAAAGCTTGAAAAACCCTCATTTTTACCTCCTCAAACCCTAAAAACATTTTGCCCTCGATTAGAATCTAATTGGAATACCCTAAATCTCATGTGTGTGTGTGTGTGCGCGCGCGCGTGTGTGTGTAGTGCCACACCCGAAATAGAAAACAATTTGCACAATTCTGTAAAATCGTGCGTGTCATCGATCGATCAAGTCAGCGCGTTCAATTAAACACGCCTAAGAGAGTCTAGAGAGTTTAGAGATATTTCCAATTTTATTTTGATCAATCGATCAAGGATGTCCAAAAATGTCAAGAGACCAATCTACATAATTCGGAGTTCCCTCGATTGATTGGCCGGGGTGATTGATAGATCAAACCCCTGTTTCATATACAGATTTAAGATATCTAATAGAAATATCCACCATGGCTTCAATCTTCCTTCATGAGTCATAGGTCCAAGCTTCATCCTTCATCTTTAATTGGCTCTATTATAGCTTCATTGTCATCACTTCTCACGCACACTATGTCTTCAACCTTTCATTAGACTTGGAGAATCCAAACATAATCGACGACATTTATAAGCATGTCTGTCGAATTCATGTTCATATGAATCTTACTAAGAGTCATATTGCCTTCCTCAAGAACCTATCAGATAAAATGATGACGAATATTAATATGTTTAGCATGAGAATGGTAAACTGAACTCTTCATCAAATTGATCACAATTTCATTGTCACAATAAATTGGCACGACCTCCTTCCAAAGCCCAAGTTTGTTTATCATTCCTCGCAACGAAACGCCTTCCTTAAATACTTTTATCACTATCATATACTCAACTTTTGTTGTAGAAAGAGTAACTACAAACTAAAGCTTCGACATCCAACTTATCACTCCACTCGCTAATACAAATGAATAATAGAAACTCGCCTTCATGTTGTCCACATTCCTTGCATAATCTGAATTCACGTAGTCTACCAACTTTTCCTCTAATTTTTGAAATGTCAAGACATAGTTCACTATACCCCTAGATACCGAAGTACCCATTTCATTGCCTCTAATTGTTGTGTGCAAGGGTTCGATATATATCTACTTACAACACTGACTACATATGAAATATCCAGTCTCGTAGAGACCATCACATACATTAAACTGTCAACCACGCTTGAACATGGCACATGAGACATAAGCTAGTTTTGCTTCATCTATAATGGGACATTATTATGAAAAAAGCTTACAATGAGCAGCATGGGGTGTGCTAACTGAATTTGCCTTGTCCATCCCAAACCTCATCAACACCTTCGTAAGATATTTTGACTGAGATAATTGTAACATGCTCCTCTCTCTATTTCTCTATATGTCTATAATAAGAATCTTCTTTATAGCCCTCAGATCTTTCATTTCAAATATCCCTAACAAATAAGTCTTTAATATATTGATCTCAAACGCGATTTGGTTGACGGTAAGCATGTCATCAATATATAATGCAAATAGAATGAATCCTTTATCACTTAATGTTTTAAAGTAAACATAGTGACTATATTAACTCCTAGTAAATTGCTATCTCACCATGAAAGTGTCAAAATTTTTATACCACTGCGTAAGCAATTGTTTCAGGCTGTACAACAACCTCCTTAACATGCAAACCTCATTGTATAACTCTTTTCTTCAAACTCATCAGATTGCTTCATGTAGATCTACTCTTCCAATCCCCCATATGGGAAAACAGTCTTCACATCCATCTATTTTAGCTCAAGGTTATATTATGCAATCGATGCCAACACAAACCTTATCAAAACAGTCTTCACGTCTTATTTTTATACAGAGAGTCCAACTCAACATGCATCGCCGTCATCCACTTCTCGGCATCTAAATCATTTACTCCCCCCCCCCCCCCCCCCCCAAAAAAAAAAAAAATATCTGTTATAAGGGTGAATGTAATATTTGAGTCATAACTTTATTTCATTGGTAATCTCCAATCTTTAGGCGTATTTCTCCTCATAGATGGTAGCTCCACCTTCTCTTATACCTCTTGCTGCTACTCAACTTCAACCTGTGTTTCACCCTTATCAATTACAGCATCCGACACCGCTAATTTTTTTGATTCCTCATGTTTTTCATTACAAAACAAACAATCCTCATCAAACCTAACGTCATGGCTAATCGTGATCTTATATGTGATCCGATCATATAAAATGTATTCTTTCATACCATTAACATAGCCAACAAAGATACACTTCTTAACCCTTTGGTTTAGCTTGTCTCTCTTAATTGACAGTACATGAGAGTCACTGTTCACACCCCAAGTGCAGGGTTGTGATGTAGTAATAAACTCGGTAAGACCGAGGTCGAATCCACAGGGACTGATACCTGTACGTTTCCTGAAACTAGGTAGAAATAGAACTAGTCTAAGATGTGATCTAAACCAAATAGAATTTAAGAAATAATTGTAAAATAATCATCTAAAACTTTAAGGAATTCAGAGGAAGGAAACTAGGGATTCAGAGGATTCACTTGTAGGAATCAGGGAGATCTTTTGCCTGCATCAAGAATCACGGAAATCAAACTGAACCTACTTGATCTAGTCTTCACAAGATGAAAGGTATATGAATTAGAATGGATTCCATCATCAAACCATGCCCAGGAGACAAAGCAAACAATAGAATTAAACTAATTACCAACCAATCAACAATGCATGAAACTTAGGAAAGATACTGTCATCCAACCATGCCCATGAGACGATGGTGAACAACAGGGCTTCCTGACGTCATAAACATCAAAAGGAAGAAGAAATACTCAAAGCCATCGCAGATCTATTGTAATTTCAGTCACAACAAACCATTAAATAAAACTGAAAGTATTCCTTTTAATTGGACTAAAAATCAATGTCAGTAAAGCTAAACAATGGGGCACAAGCAAAGTCTCTCCCATCAGACTACAAGCTTCACCTCTTAGCCCTAGCTAAGAGGTTTAGCCTAACATAATTATGATTAGGCTAAATCTCAAAAAGAAAAGAAAAGAAGAAGAAGAAAACAAAAAAAAAAACTAAAGAGAACAAACAAACTCTCTCTCCCGTGAAGGCTTCACGTTCTCGCTTTCCATTCCTCAGCTTTTTCTTCTTTTCTTCTTTTTTTTTCTTCCGTTCCTTCAAAGCTAACCCAGACGTCCAACCCAAACCACCCCTTGACAGCAGCCAAAACCGAGCCCTCCTGCTCCAGCGCTCAGCAGCAGCCAAGATGCCTCCACGGCTGCCCTTCCTCTCCCCGTTTCTCTTCCTTCCTTCCCTTTTTTCCAAAACTCCTCCCCACTCAAAACCGTCCCTCCTTTGTTTCTCTCTTCTTCTTTTATAGACAACAGAGATGGCCGTGGGTGCATGCTGGAGTCGGTGCGTAAGTTGGTTAGAAGAGAACAAGGAGTCACGCACTCCTCTTTCGCAGCGAAACCGCAAACAGCCTGATTTTTGGAGTGATTTCTGGAACAACGAACCTCCTCACCTTGGAATCTGACTGCATGGTGAGGTTGAAGGCCCAGCTTTGTAGTGTTTGGACGGTTCGGATTGGCCATCCGACCCTCTCTATGGATACACAATAGCTCGGAAAATCCGGGTTTTTCCGGACTGCGTAAACAGGGCTTGCGTAATCTTTACGCTGTGACAATGGTGGGGTCCAAAATAAGTTTCAAATGAGAAATCCAAGCCATCCACCAGATTCCTCTCGGAATTTCGGTCGGGAAAGAGTGGTTTTTGCCGTCCGTTGATGCGGTCCACTGAATTTCCCAATTTACCGTCCATCTTCCGTTCTGCTGAGATCTCCACACAACTGCTTGTAAGGTGACAAACGGACACCTATACGTTGGTCTTGGCCGTCCAAAGGATCGAATAGACGGTCCAGATCTGCATTTTGAACGATGTATGGGCCCCACAACTTAAAATCGGATGGCCGCTGTCCGTCCGCTGGCTATCTTACGGAGAGACGGGTCAGCGCCCGTTTTGACCGGGCGGCCAGCCTGGTGTGTTGTGGGAGTGCACCGCCTGTGCACTCCCACATGTACACGTGGGGTCCACTATGATGTATGTGAAAAATCCACCCCGTCCATCTCATTTTAACCGTGGGGACCAAATTTGAAGCGTATCCTGATAGCAGGTGGGCCCCAAATCAAGATTTTATGGACTGATCTGTTAGTTCAGCCACTTTCACGAGGATCCAATGGCTGAAATTTGACGTGTACGGTTAGTTTTTGGTCCTCGAGCCATGTATAAAGTTTCGAGCCAAACAGATGATGGAAACCTAGTGATCTTGCATTCTGGCTGACTTTCAGGCCGCTTGAGCTTCAGTTTCTCACTTTTTGCGGATCCCTGGCGTGTAATTCCGTCGATCTTGGTCCCTTGGAGTCCGTCCCTTGCCTTGGTGCATTCTGAACGTTAAATCCGTGCTTTTAGCATCCTTTTTGGTCCAGGCTCGTACATACACTCTGCATTATAAACACGATTAATCAGGCCATTAAGCAGTATCATGCGTGTAAATCTATGCAATAAATGGGTCTGATATGCAATATTTGACCCTCAACAGTCACTACCACAACTAAATACTCTCAACGCCGAGTATTCAATATCATGAACACTTCACACTTCTTCTATAATTTTACATATAATCGCCATAGATGGGAACCAATTCAATAAGTAACAAGCTGTACTAATGGCCTCAGTCCATAACTTTTTACTTAACATAGCATTACTCAACGTGCTTCAGACTCTCTCCAAGAGTGTCTAATTCATCCATTCTGCTACCCTGTTTTTTTTTAGTGTATGCCTGACTATATTTTGATGTACGATCCCTTCATCTTTATAAAATTAGTTAAATTTATTCAAAGTAAATTCACTGCCATTATCTTCCCTAAGAATTTTTTACTTTTACCCTGACTATTTCTCTATCATCGCTTTCCACACTTTAAAGGTGGCAAAAACATATGACCTGTACTTTATAAAGTATACCCAAACTTTTATAGAGTAGTCATTTATGAATGATATAAAGAATAATAAACCCCTTTCAGAAATTACAAGCGACGACCATATACATATGATGCACATAATCTAAAGTACATGTACTAATATGCTTTCCAGATTTAAAAGATAACCTTAATTATTTACCATATATACAATGTTCACATATATCAAAATCAACACTTTTAAATGTAGGAATCGATAAACAATTAGAAAATACAATAATGTCATGCTTGTTCATTTAGCCAGACGTACATGCCATAAATATGCTGACATAGGTTTCGTTATAGACATTGCAGTTCCACCCAATACGGTATTCACAATCAACATGTAAAGGTTACCATTCCACTATGATTTTATCACTATGAGTGTCACCTTTAAAACCTTGAGGAAACAATCAAAATCGGTAAACTTGCACCCAATTGCCTCAAGAGCTCCCAGATATATCAGATTCTTCCATATGTTAGGGGCATGTCTCACATCTTTCAGTTAAACATCTTGATGTGCACCGATCCGACACCAACAACATTACAGACAAAATCATTACATATAAACACCTGGCTACCATCACGCTCACTATATGTGGTGAACTAATCTCAATGTGATGTCATATTGTATAACACACCCATATCTACAATCCACTTATTACTGAGATAGATGGATTTGGATGCGGTTAGAACATCACTAGTGTCCACGTCCTCACTCGATTATATTGTAATAGCTTCCTTCATCGCTTCATCTGCCTTATTTTCCTTTTGAGCTTTAAGATTCTGACCATCCTTTTTCATACGTCACTGTCTTCCACAGTTCCAACACTTCATCTTTTACTTGCTCTTAGACTTGGACCATGAACACGATGAATTTTTATTTTTCCTCTCTGAATTCCTTCTCCTAGCTACTAACACATCCATAGTACAACATATGTCTATGTCATTCTTTCTCAACACCCTCGACTGAAAGGCTGAGATGACAATCTCAACAACAATGGTCTCTCTATCATGGCACACAGTGTTTACAAAGCTATCATAAGACTCTGAAAGAGAGTTCAACAGAATTAGGACTTGATCTTCCTCGCCCATCTTCATTTTCACGCTCTTTAATTTGTAAATGATATGATTAAATGTACTGATATGTTCATTAAGATGTGACCCTTCCATCATATTCAGGTTATAGAATTATTTTTTCAATTACAGATGATTCGACAATGATTTCGTCATGTACAAAGTATCTAAGTTCTTCCAAAGTCCCGCAGTGATCTTTTGATCATGGACATTGTAAATGACATCATCCGTAAAAACTAATTGGACTGAGGTTTTCGCTCTTTCATCCAACCCTTCCCACTCTTCATCGTTAATAGACGTTAGACACTTCTCAACACCAAGGAGTGCATGTGACAGCCCTTGTTAAACTAGAAAGCCTCTCATCTTCACCTTTCGTAGTTTGAAGTTATTTTTCCTACTGAACTTTTTTGTTTCATACTTCACTTTTGATCCCTTAATCGTCATAATGTCAATCTAAACTCGAACCCAATGTTTTCTTTGATACAACCTATTGGTAATCCACATAAGTAAACCTCAAATTCGGATCACACGAGATTAAACAAACGTAAACAAAATAATTGCAGAGGAGCTCTAGTCCTAAATAACACAGGCCTAGGCTCCATGAGAAGACCTTAATCCGGTTGTATATGGGTTGTAATTATCTGCTTTGAGGCCTCTTAGAGCCTTATTTTTCTCTTGCTTTTGTCTCTAGAGGGGTAACACGATAGGAGAGGTCCATGGTCTTTTTGTTCGAACCCTCCCGAAAGCATGTATACTTCTCAAATCAATGAAATTTTAGTGGCATGTGCCCACTTTCCCAAAATAATAATAATAATAATTACAAGGACGCACGAATTTTATGTAAAAAAAACCATTGCGGGAAAAACCACAGCACAAAACGATAACGAATCAATATAAAATCAAAAGTACAAGAAATAGAATCACTTACAAAGCTCGAAAAGCCTTCATTTTCACCTCCTTAAACCTAGAAACCTTTAGCCCTCGATTAAAATCTAATTAGAATACCCCTAATCCGGTTCTCACACACACACACACACACACACACACACACACACAAATATAATGTCACACTCGAAATAGGAAACAATCAATGCAATTTTGCAAAATCACGTACGCCATCGATCAAAGCATTGATCGATCTACACCGATCAAGCCAACTTGTTCAAGCGATCGAACATGCTCAAAAGTGTCCAGAGACTTTAGAGGTATTTTCCAATTTCTGTCAATCAATCGAACTATCGAGCCGATTGATCGAGGATGTCCAAAACTGTTCAAATACCAATCTACATAATTCGGAGTTCACTCGATTGATCGATCGGGGTGATCAATCGATCGAACCCTTATTTCATGTACAGATTTAAGACATCTCATTATAGATTGAACCATGGCTCCATTTTTCAAAAGTGAAAACCTAACTTTTGTTATTCAAAGATTTTGGCCACTGTCATTTAATTGGTTTCTATCAATGTGGAGTTTTTCTTGATTTTGCGATCTATTATTTTGCCTTCTTCTGAAGTGTAATAGATCCACACCAATGACCAATCAATAACATCTGTTATAAATTCAATAAGGGTATGTTTAGATGTAGGGAAAACATAGGAAAGAAAATAATATTTCTCAATAAACCTTGTTTCCAAAAACTTATAGGAATGAAAACATTATTTTACTTATTTGTCTTTCAACAAGTTTTTTTTATTTAGAATTTATTTTCAAATTTATTGTTTGGCAACAAAAAAATATTGAGAAAATTTTATATGTAATAATTGGAATGTCTAGATTAGCCCATGTTACACATGAGGGATGCTTAAAGATGGATATGATCATGTGACATACGGGGCATATGTGAGTGCTTGAGGTTGAATTGTCATACACGTGGCACACGTGAGGTACTCGTAGTAGTACAGTGCCATGTAACACAAGTCATTGATTGATACATTTGATACATGAAGGCACTTGAAGCTAGATATCAGACCTTGTGCACATGGCACACGTAGCATATTTGGATCTATTAATGTTGAATTGTCCCACACATGACACATGTGAGGTACTTGAGGTTGTACAGTGGAACACATTTACCACGTATGATGACAGAACTTGTGCACATTAACCCAATTTGCATATATGGCATATTTGGAGAGATGGAAGATGGACAACGACATACATAGCACATGAGTACATGCGTGGTGCTTTGCACATGTGTGGGGTAAGAGAAGATAAATAGCACATGCGGCACATTATCACATATCTCATGGAATGGAAAATGAACGGTGACACATGTGGCACAATATCAAATGTAGAACGTGAGCCCAAGAGAAGATGAATAGGGGACGTGGGATAGTGATACGTGTGGAGCACAAGGAAACATTATTTCCTTTCCTTTCCTTTCCTTACCATGAATTTAAGCTGGCCCTAAAAAGATTTAAGATTTTGTGTTTTGGTGCCGGGCCCCACATTTGGTGGGCCATAAGCCAGAAATCACATTGAACCGATGTCCTAATTTGATAGTTAAAAGACATATTGGATGTTTGAGTAGAGGTGAGGATCCGTCTAGTTTTGGGGCTATTGCCTAATCCCTATCCGTACATATCACACGTGTGCAGCCAAATAATACATATATTTACATAATACCACATCACACGTGCATCTGATATACACAAATAAGTTACACGTATTCCACGTGTACATTCGATGAGTGCATGCATCACCCGCACGTACGGACAAAGTGTCAAATGATTCTTGTTCAAAGATTCAACCCTCGTGCATTCAACAAGTGGAGTGTGGCCCACTTCAACTTCCGGTGGGCTGCATCCAAGAGAGAAAAAGAGCGTCCTTCTTCCTTTGTTTTATATTATGAGAACTGATTACCTGCATGTAGGCAACATCACCACATGTACTGAGTGGTACTGTTGCCACCATCTTTCCCAGCTGGTACTCCGCTTGTGTAGGATATCAATACCATGAAAATAGTGGACTCAACAATGCAATCACCCTTTTAAAAAATCAGGTTAATCCACTTATGTTGAGTTAGATTTCTAGTTGTCCATCGATTCCAATAGTGTGACCCATTTGACGGGCTGAACCATCCGGTCTTCACTGTAGGGCTTGGCCTTTTTCACAGTACCAACGGGAAAGATGAGGAGGGTTCCCATGAGGAGGGTTGACAAGCTACGGAGCCATTCACAGTTATAAGATGAGTCTCATTTCCAACTCGGCTTGTACTAAGTCCGACCTATCTGGCTAGGTACCACGGCGATGCAGCACCCTATGAAATCTCTAGGGCCCAACTTTTATCTTGATCCACAGCTTTGGTGGGCCATGGCAAAAGGAAACAGTTTTATTCCCTTGATTTGCCTCTCTCTTTGCTATGGCCCACTAAAGTCTTGGATCAGATTAAAAGTTGGGCCCTGTGGTTTCATGGAGTGCCTCATCCCATGGACTGTTTGAATTTTAGGCCCACAACACGTGCAAAAGTGTGAAAGTGTGCAGGTGCCCAGAATATATATATAAATATATATATATATATATATATATATATATATAGGGAAAAGGTACTATGCGCTCGGCCTCACGAGTCCGTCCCATGAGGTCGAGCTGTGTGGGCCCCACCGTGATGCGTTTTGAACATCTACCCCATCAGTCAGATGCACCATTCCATCGTGGGGCTAGATCTCAAAAATCAAGTCAATCTGTGACTTGTGTGGGCCACACCACATACAGAAGTGGGGAGGGGCCGTGCACTATTAAAACATTCATAATCATTTTTTGGGCCCACCGAGATGTGCTTTACAAATCCAGCCCATCCATTATGTGTGTCCCACTTGGATGAGGGTTCAGACCAAGTTTCAGTAGTATTCAAAACTCAGGTGGGCCCCACCAAGTGCTTTTATATGTTTTAACGGTGTCTTCACATGATTTTAGATGGTATGGCCTACCTGAGTTCTGTATACGGCTGATTTTTGGGATATCCCATAATTTAAAGGGGACCCATCAAATGCACAGTGTTGATGGTTGACACGCATCACGGTGGGGCCCACACAGCTTGACCTCACAGGAGCTTATCGTGAGGTCGAGCGCATAGTACCTTTTCCCATATATATATATATATATATATATATATATATATATTCCTAGATAATGCTCACCAATGTACCTTCTTACGTGAGCATGCAGTCTTACATACAAAATCTGAACGGTTCACATGATGCGGCACCCATTGAAACCTCACAGCTCCAACTTTCAGCTTGATACAAATCTCTGGTGGGCCATGAAAAAAGGAAATGTTTCATCCCTTGATTTGCATTTTTCTTAACTATGGCCCACTAGAGTTTTGCATCAGGCTGAAAATTGGGGCCAAACAAGTGGAGATTTTGTGCCTAAGATACATGTGCAAAGGTGTGCACGGGTACTCACATGAGAAGGTGCATAGGTGAGCATTCCTCTCTCTCTCTTTCTTTACACGCGCCCACACACACACACACACACACACACACACACACACATATATATATGGGAATAATTGTTGGGGATTTGAGTCCTGCGGAACCACACAGATCTAGATCTAGGATAGCAATTCAATACTAACAAGCAATCACAGAAGAACACAGAGTTTTAACGTGGAAAATCCTTGCGGAAAAAAAAACCACGGCATAAAGCGACAGAAAATCCACTATGAAAAGAAACTTACAAGAGATAGGACTTACCTGATTCGAACAACCTCGAATCTCACCCTTACTACACCCTTTGATTTCCCTAGAACCCCTTTAGAAAGCTTTAGAATTATTTCTCATTATATTAGAAAAGCCCTAGGAACACCTATTTATAGTTTAGGCAACTTTCCTTTCACACCCTTGCGAAAGGCGACTTAAATTTCCGCAGTCCGCATCAGATTTGAAAACGAATCTGCGTAACTACGACTGGTCGAGCTGAGGTTACGACTGGTTGTGGGACCCCCTCAACCGGTCGAGCATCCCGGACATCAAAAGACCCAAGTTGCTGGACTTTGAGTCGAGCAAGCTACGACTGGTCGTGTAACTCCCACGATCGATCGTAACAGTCTCACGACCGATCATATACGGTAATTTTCAGATTTAAGACATCTGACGACAATAATCACATACATTGAAATGTATGATAATAATCTTAGGTTTAAGGTTGTGTGAGGCCCATCTTAATGTCCAAATACAATCTAATACATTCATTAGTGTGCACCAGTCATGTTAGGCCCAGATCCTAAAATTCAGCTTGATTCCCAAAACAAGTGCGCCACACCAAAAAAAGAAATGACGAGGACACTGGTGTGCGATGCTCACAATAGAAACTTACAAATACAATGTGGTCCTGCCGTTCTGTGAACACTAGGCCCACATTCTGAGTAAGCAGGTGCACTTTCCCAGGACGAAGGGACACTACAGCACAAGTCATTCCACGGGTGGACTGTACTCTGTAGTTGTAAGGGATGATGGTACATTGACCGCTGTGGTGTCACAGACAAGTTTCGGATAATTCTAGAGTGTGCCAGTTACCACTTTGGTGAATTCCTTACTGTGCGGTCCACTGATGTAATTTTTTTATATCCATGCAGTAAATATACCTTTTACCAGCTTATTTTAGTATATGATTCCAAAAATGCTGCAAATCTAAATCTCAGGTGAACCACACCATAGGAAGCAGTGGTGATTGAATGTCCACCATTAAAAACTTTCCAAGGCCTACAATAATTTTTATTTTCCATCCAACCTGTTGATGAGGTCAAAAAGACCTAGATGAAATGACCATATAAATATCAGCTTGATCCAAAAATTTTATGGCCCACAAGAAGGGTTTAATGGTTACTCACTACTGTTTCCTATAGTGTGGTCCTCCTGAGATTTGGATCTACTGTGTTTTTGGGTAAATGCTTTAAAATGAGCTGAAAAAACCGATGGACAGAATGCATATAAGAAAAATACATCAAGGTGGACCCAGAGTCGGTAAACATGGATAACCATTGGCTTCACAGTTTCAATTCCACATAAATATCACAGGTGGGCCCTGCACAGCTCAAACGTGTGGTACGTATTCTACCAGTCTAGTGTATGTGATTATTCCCTAAATATTATAGTCCTTTTGATAAGTACCTTTTGGATGGTAATATCGGATGGTGGGGCACAATCATACTAACCAACGGGTCAAATAAATCCGCCGTGTTTTGGTTGCATGCTGCGACCATGTGTTTAGGCTTTTGGAAAGGTGGGCATCTACCACGTGCTTTGGAACGTGGAAAGAAAGGTTTTATTACTATAAAAGGTTTAATCATGCCATTTCAACGTATCTCGGCCTCATATATAGAATGTATCAGGGCACATTCTCGATATGATTTGATACGCTGGGCCATGGTTCAAAGACTTGAAGAAGACTCTGCTGGATGCTAACTGGATCAGGTGAACTTAAAAAACTTGGACAGGTCTTTCCTTGACTCAGACTCAATATTTACTGTTTATAAATATTTTAAATAATTGTATGTAGATAGAAATAATAAAAATGTAAAAGGATGTACAGGTACACGAGTCATGCTAAGTTGAGGCTGAGTCATGATTACAACCTAATTTCAAGGTGACTCAAGCTTGATAGTCAAGTTGAGTCAGCTAAGTTTCAGGCCACCAGGTTTTATAACTATAAGTTTTGATGAAAGCTTGTCAGATACTTTTTAATTTAGTTGGGTGGAATTTTTTGCTTCTTTCGAACAATCGGCAAGTTAAGTCAATTGATTGAAACAAATTCAATTTTATGGTTTTATTCTTTCAACGTTTTTCGCTCTTCTGATTGATCGATTGACCTATAGATTGGTGGAATACATATATTTGGGCATTTTTAAGTTTCTATTTTCTTTTTTGTTTGGGTATTTTTTAATTGCTTCTTAGGACTTGTTTAGGGTTATTTAAGAATTTGAACTTGTTTATTTTGATAACTTTTAATAATATTTTAAAATTTTCTTTTTATTTTTATCGTGGATTCAAAATTTTTCTCTTGTGGATTCAAAGTGTTTGTCGTTCGAGAAAGATTGTAATTGACCTCATCACACCTACTCCTGCATCAGTTTGGTATCAGAGTGAGGTTTTTCCTCGGATCGATGTCTTCTAATAATGGATCGGGTAACAATCCCATGGATGGTGCTCCGGACTTTCGAGGTGGTACAACGAGAGAATTAACAAGTCATGCAAGGGTTGTATGCTGCTTTTGATTGCATGATGGAAGCCCTAGAGCAGCTCTATATTCGTGGTGATAATCCGCCTCCCATAGGCGTTGGATTTTGTAATTGTGCTGATCGCAGGGTGATGCCCCCAAGGAATCATTGGATCATTCTTAAGAATGTATGATCTAGCAACGAGAAGATTGACGACATGATCCTCCAACACCCTGGTCGAGGTGGCGATCGGGTACATCAGACAGATAGAGAATTCAATATGAAAGTCGATCTTCCCAGTTTCAATGTCCAACTCCACATCGAGGACTTTTTCGATTGGCTTCTTGAAGTCGAGTTTATCTTCGACTACATGAAAATTTCTAAAGAGAATTAGGTTAAATTAGTTGCTTACAAGTTGAAGGGCAAAGCTTTAGCTTGGTGGGAAAAACTTTAGCTTACACGGACGAGACAGATGAACGCACCAATCCATGCATAATAGCGGAAGAAACAACTAATGCGCATATGATTCCTCCCTAGCAACTACGATTAGGTATTTTTCCAATAATACCAAAATTGTCAGCAGGATAGTCAAACAATGAGAGATTATGCAGATAAGTTCTACTGTTTGATGATGTAGAACGATTTAGTTGAGACTGAATCACAACAAGTTGCTCGATTCAACAGCGGGTTGCGTGTTGTGATGGAAGATCAAATTCAGATGCAACCTGTTTGGACGATGAATGAAGTGATTAAGCTAGCTAGTTAAGTAGAAGCGCACGGGCCTACCTTGGTAATAGGGTATCCATTGCAAGTTGTTCGCAGGGAGCCTCACGGTCCAAGGAAAAAGAACTTGTAAGGGGCGCCTTCAACCTCCTATACCCACAAACCGAGAGTTAGGAAGAGGCAAGTAAGACTCCAAAGGGGCGCAACCACTATTGCCGGTCTGAGCAGGATCCCTAACCCCTACAGTCGGCTAAGGTCAAACCATTGTTATCGATGTGGCCAACCAGGTCACCTATTAAACACTTGCCCCCAACGGCAAGTGACTAACCTCATCATTAATGATAGAAGCACTGAAAACGCAGAGGAAGACTCAAAAGTTGATGAAGTGGATCACGCCACATAAGATGAACCAGATGAGGCAGATTAGGTTCCACAAGATCATGGTGAGTCCTTAATAGTGAGTCAGCTATTGTATTGGCCAAAGAGAGAGGCACACCCGCAACGACATAACATCTTTCGAACAAGGTATATGGTGAACCCAAAAGTTTTTTATGTGATCATAAACAATAGGAGTAACGAGAACATCATATCCAAGGTCATAGTGGAGAAGTTGCAGCTAAAAATGAAAAGACATCCCTCCCCATATACAATCAGCCAGATTAAGAATGTCAGCAAGACGTACATAATTGAACAATGCACTATATCTCTTTTAATTGGTAAACATTATAAGGACCAAGTAGTTTGTGACGTAGTTGACATGGAGGCCTATCATATATTACTCGGCTAGTCATGACAATCAGATCATGACGTCATTGATAGAGGACGAGATAATATATATATATATATATATATATATATATATATATATTCATCAAGGATGGCCAAAAAACTATGCTCACCCCTATGGACCCAAATGAGCCACTCGAAGCTTTTAAAGTAAAGGGCGTTCTCTCCTAACCATACAAGACTTTGTGAATGAATTTAAGGAGACGGGATAAGTCTGTACATTGATTATAAAAGACAAAGAGATAGAGTCCATAATTATTCCCGAGAAACTAAAACTGTTGTTATAAGAATTTAAAGTAATTTGGCCAAATGAAATTCCCGACGGGTTGCTTCCCATGTGAAATATTCAACACCATATTGATCTTGTCATATGGACTAGCTTGCCCAATCACCCTCATTATCGGATGAGTCAGTAAGAGTGCGATATTCTGTAGAGACAAGTGGATCAATTGATTTATAAGGGTCTAGTGCGAGAGACCATGAGCCCATGCGACGTGCCAGCTCTATTGGTGCCTAAGAAGGATGGGAGTTGCATGTGTGTTGACAGCCGACTCATAAATAAAATCATTGTGAAGTACATATTTTCTATACGTCTGCTAGATGATATATTAGACAGGTTATATGGGGCAAAAATATTTTCCAAAGTAGATTTGAGAAGCAGTTACCATCAGGTCCAAATTGGCCAGATAATAAGTGGAAGACAACATTTAAGACCAATGAGGATTTGTATGAATGGTTGCTCATGCCTTTTGGGCTCTTGAATGCATGTGATACATTTATGAGGATGATGAAGCACGTGTTGAAACCATTCATTGGTTGATTCATGGTAGTTTATTTTGATGACATCTTGATATACAGTGCAGACAAAGCAAACCATATGAAAGATGTCAAATATGTGCTCCAAGTGCTCGCCGAAAGCAAGTTGTACCTCAATCTAAAGAAGTGTAAATTTATTTATTTTTAATGGAGTGCCTATAGCTTTTTGTCTTTATCGTGACATCCACTGGCATTCGTGTGGACGACGAGAAGGTAAGGGCTATCGGAGAATGGCCGGTTCTGAATAACATTCATGAAGTGCGAAATCTTCAAGATTGGCGACATTCTATTATCGGTTCGTAAAGAACATCAGTACCATCGTGCCACCAATCACCGTCTACATGAATAAAGGACATGTTCAATGGACTAACAAGACCGATAGAAGTTTTTCTGTAATTAAGTAGAGGTTTTCCACCACTTCGGTCCTCGTACTTTCCAACTTTGATAAATTATTTGAAGCTAAGTGCAATGCTTCGTATGTTGGCATTGAGAGTGTGTTATCTCAAGAGCACCAACCAGTGGCCTTACGGCAAGAAACTTGGCGATGCCAATAAGAAATGGTCAATGTATGAGTTAGAATTGTACACAGTGGTTCAGGCTTTGCGACATTAGATGCATTACTTAATTCAATGGGAGCTTGTGCTCTATAGGGACCATCAAGCCCCCAAGTTTATTAACAGTCATGTTAACATTAAACACGTACATGTTGGGTGGATTTGTTTCTTGCAGGAATTTATATTTGCGCTGAAGCATAAGGTCAGGCAAAAAAAAAAAGAAGATGGTTGATGCATTTAACTGACTTACAACCTTGTTGGTTACCATAAGCAACAAAGTTATCGACTTTGAGTACCTCAAAGACCTATATGTCGAAAATGATAACTTCAAGGATGCATAGGTTAGATGCCAAGAGGGTCAGTCCAGTGACCTCCATATTCATGATGGTTTTCTTTTCAAAGGAAATTAGTTGTGCATTCCACCGAATTCGTTGCGAGGCCGTGTCATCCAAGGCCTATATGGTCATGGCTTTGGCGGTCACCTAAGGCAAGACAAGACCAACTCTTGGAGGAATGTTACTATTGGCCATAGCTAAAATGAGATGTGGGAAAAGCAATGCAATGGTTTCATACATATCAGGCATGTAAACGTCGGTCAAAGAACACATGCCTATACACTCCATTACATATCCCTAACAGTCCTTAAGAGGATTTATCTATAAACTATGTGCTAGGTTTCCCAATGACCCAGCATGGAATGGACTCAAGTCGTAGTTGATAGATTTTCCAAGATTTCTCATTTCATATCGTGCGAGAAGACGCTTAACGCTACACATGTTGTAAATTTATTGTTTTGAGAGGTTGTTCGGCTATCGTGAAGTTCATCAACCACTTTTGAAGGACTTTGTGGAGGCGATTTGACACCAAGCTACAGTTCAAAAGTGTATATCATCCGCAAATAGATGGAAAAACCAAGGTGGTGAATTGTGCACTCGGGAACCTTATATGATGTATCTCGAGTGATAAGCCCAACAGTGGGATTTTGCCTTGGCTCAATCGGAATTTGCGTTCAACAATATACAGAATGGCTCCACTAGCAAATTCCCATTTGAAGTTGTGTACAAACGAGTGCCTAAATATACTCTTGATTTGGTTCCATTGCCCAAGCTACTAGGTGTGAGCATTGTTATAGAACATATGGCGAACCAAATCATAAGTGTGCACGCTAATGTACAGGCTTAATTGAAAGCATCAAACGATAAGTATAAGGAAAGGTCTGACACACATCAGCATTTAAAGGTGTTAAATGTGGGCAACAATGTTATGGTTTACCTACGTAAAGAGAGGTTTCTAACTGGGACGTACAACAAGTTGAAGAATAGGAAGATCGGATCGGTACCTATACTTTGCAAGATCAATGACAATGTTGTTGTCATTGATATTCTTGACGACGTGGGGATCTCTAACACATTCAACATGACAAACCTACGAGTATTATGAACTCGAATCAGAATCAGAGGATAACTCGAGGATGAGGTTTTTTTTTTTTTTCCTTCAAGTGAAGGGGATCTAATGTAGGACATGAAGCAAGCACATGCTGATAAAAAATGGACTAGAAGAAGTCCAAGAAGGAAATCAACAAAATTCAGCATAATTCGATCGATCGATGGAAATTAAAGTTTAAATGAAAAGCTTGTTGGACACTTTTGTGCTTAGTTCGGTTGATCGACAGGTTGGGTCGGTCGATCAAAACAAATTCGATTTTATATATTACCTCTGGGCATTTTTGCACCCTTCTAATTGATTAACAGAATGCAGAAATTTGTGCATTTTTTAATTTTTATTTTCTTATTTGTTTAGGTCTCTTCCAATTTCATCTTAAGACTTATTTAGGATTATTTAAGGATGCAAACTCATTTATTTTGATAGTTTTTAATAATATTTTTTAATTTTTTTTTTATTTCACTTGTACATTCGAGATTAACCTTATAAATTTAAGGTGCTTATCATTCCCGAAAGACAGTGATCTACCTCATCATGCCTACCCTTGTGTCAAGAACCCAGCACTCCTTGGGTCCACCAACCTGTTTGTATGGTATCCACCCCGTGCCATGGATCAAACATAATTAGCATGATCCAAAGCTTGAATGGCTACACCACAGGAAACAATGGACACATGAACACATGCCATGAAAACTTTTCAGATGACATGTGGATCCACCGTAGAATACATGTAGCGTCCGGCTTATTCGGTATGAATAACCAGGACAAGCGACAACATTCCAAAAAAATCATCGTAATTCGTACCTGAGGTGTGCAACACGATGAATTTAGAGGTATTAAGCCTGATTTTACATTATTTTTCACAGTACACCGCACTTCAATTTTCATCATGCTTAGATTTTTGGCTCCATGGTAAATATAAAGGTCACATGCAATAAACTAATTGGATACCGCGCAACTAAGTGCCTAAGAGCTCGAGTATTGCAACTATTGTTGTGTTTTCATAATAAAAATAAATTTAAATATAAAATATTTTTAAAAAAATAAATAAATATATTATATACGAAAGCTTTATTAAAAGTACTAATACAAATTAGTGGTAAGATGAGTTTTTACCATAAAAATAAAAATATGTGTTCAAATCTCCATATGAACGGACTATTGAGCATGCTATTTTTGACGTGTCATCATAAGGAACCTGATTGTTTTGGCACTTGGTCATGAGCCATGTTCAATTAGTGTACGGTGAAGACAATTTGTAACTTTCTTTCTTTTGAACTTGTTAGAAGCCTGATTGTTTAATTTTAGAACTTGGACAGGAGCCATGTTCAATGTATGGTGAAGACAATTTGTCACCTTCAATTTTCTTTTGGCTTACTAGATTATATAGAAATGGCAGTAAATCTCTTACATATTAACTATTTAAGTCAAGACCAAATCTAATATATTCATCTCAGACTTGATCATTTCTTTCATTATGTATTTTCTATTTATTTATTTTTTTTCCAACCACTACATGACGTGATAAAGTTGCTTAAAGGAATTTGTTTCCTAAGGAAACAAAATTGTTATCACCTACAAGCCCCAACACCTTAATTTATGATACAGGCTAATCTTTTTTTCTTTTTTCTTTTTTCTTTTTTTTTTAAATACCACTTGTGTAAGACATCTATACCATGCAAATGGCATGCCCATCGTGAAGATGAGCCTGTTACACTCATTAGGTGGGCCACTCCGTTAGAATCAACGGACCGCCAAAAGTCTAACTGGCCCGTTTCCATGGTACTAATATCCTGCCAAAGTGTGGCATGTTGATGCAGAGTGGGTCACGGACACTTTCATGGCGAAGATGGACCAAACAAGGCCTGATCGGAGGCGGAAATGATCCGAACCAGCAAAATCTTAAAATAGTATCTCGCAAATTGAAATAAGTTTTTCAACATATCATATTATTTTGGGGTAGGAGAAGATACTTTACCAAACCAATCCCACTACGCTGGGTTACCCACACTGGATTTGCAAGATTTTATCAGATCGATGGTCAAAGGTTCATTTTGTTTTTATTTTTATTATAAATAGTAAGTTTTAATTCCATCCTTTGAGTTGTAGGAGTCATGCCGGCTAATATGATAAGGGCTTAGAAAAATTAGGAGATTAACATGGTTGGGCTAAACTGGGCACGTATTATTTTTGGTCAAAAAACATGAAATATGGTAGGAATAATGACAGTCTATAAATATTAAGTTAACTGTGTATGGTAAGTCACATTTTTAGGGAGTTTAAGTCTAAAACTCTGTCCTAGTTTTGATCTCATTATATAAATTATTATAATTTTGTTTTTTTATCATTAATGAATTAATTTTCAAATTTATTAAAAAATTATTTTTATTTTACCCATCTTGGATTTAAGGAAACTCTCCAACCAGTTCAAAGAGTTCAGTTGATTCAGAGTAATTATCATCCAGGCTGATGATCGGCCCCATTACGTTCTTCCCTACGTCATATGTTGATAAGAATATACGTCCGCGTGTGAAGTTACAGAGCTTGTAAGGATTTTATAAGAATGCATTCGACTTTATCAGATTGGATGGGCCATACTTTCTAATGCGTTGTCCTATCTTAACCTAAGAACGCATAGGAGAACGCCTACTTGGCACTTGCAATGGGACCTACCTATTGGAGCATCCATGGCATTCAATTCATCCGGTAGATTTCCACTCCCATGATATACACTTAGCGCTTAAATAAGGCCAATCACATAATCAGGTGGGCCGTTGCATTGTTTACCCAACCGATCGGGGAAATCCACCGTAATGATGGGACATCTCAAAAATCAGGCAACTTAATTATTAGGTGGGCCTCACGAATTGGAGATTTTTGGGACGTTGGTTTCTATAGGGTGGCCCATTGATGGTTGGATCGGTCTAATTTTTCATGTGGCAATCCATGATGGTGGGTAGAGGTGGGCACCGGACGACACGATCCGGCTAACTCTACTCATTCAACTCGTTCCAATACAACTCAACCCGAACCGAATGGGTGAGTTGGGTCCGAACCGAGTAGATTTCTCCCAATCTGAACTCAAACCGAGTCAAGTTCAAGTTACATAGTAACTCGACCTGAAACTCAATCTGGTTAGACCTAACTTGATCCGAAACCTAACTCTCTAATCCTACCCGCCGCACCCTATCCCGATCCAATCCTAAAATCTCTCTCTCTCTCTATCTCTCTCTCTCTCTCATCCTCCTCATCTTCCAAGCCCGACCTCTCTTTCTCTCTCCCTCCCTCATCCTCCTCATCCTCTTCATCCTCCAAGCCCATCTACCACCCACTACATCACCCTCCTCCTCACCACCTCTCTCCTCTCCACTCTCTCGGTCTCTCCCTCCCTCATCTCTTAATCCGACTCGGTGCCAACTTGACTTGACTCGATACTTCTGATTGGTTCAGACTCGATCTGGATCAATCGAGGCCAGATCGGACTTAGATCAAGTCAAGCACGCTGGACTCGATATCGAGTTGGATCGAGTTCGGATCAAGCCTATTTCAAAACCAGATAAAGTCGAGTTAGCCCTGCCCGACTCGGTTGGACTCGACTCAATGCCCAGCTCTAATGGTGGGGCACATCTAATGGGTTGGACCAAATGCAGCTACAACATGGACCCCACAATTGCTAGGTACCACCTTTAATTGTGGCTGTACTAGTACAAAGGGAGTGCACCAATTATCACGAGAACCAATGGTACCGGCCGGATGTGGGCCCCAGTAATGTGTTGACGAAATTCAACCCATTCATCGGATGCTTTTCCTGAAAAACGTCAGCCCCGACAATCAGCCTATCCAAAAGTCATGTGGACCATAGCACGTGAAACATGTTGAGAGGTAACAGCCACCGTTGATTACAGTGTGGCCCTACTGTGTTTTATACATCGAATCCAGTCTGCTCAGATTCTTCAACTATGACAGATGAACGACTCAGATGCGCATCTATTAAATTCAACGGTAGGCATGCACTCCCAGCTTGTTTCCTTTGCTATGACCCACTTCAGTTTTGGGTCAGGACGAGTATTGGGTCTCAGGGGTTTTATAAGGTGACGCATCCGATGGATGGATTGGATGGTATGAATTAACTACGTGGGTCCCACATCTAGCAGGTACCACCGTACCCTTACGATGGTACCGGTACCACAGGAGGGTGCTTGAACCTTAAATGACGACGGATTGGCTACTCCCTCTGCCACCAGCAAATGGCTGTGCTCGGTGCTCTGTGGGCTCCACCATGAAGTACGTGTTTCATCCATGCCGTCCATTTATTTTTCTAGATCATTTTAGACAAGAGACCAAAACTTAGTTATATAAAATTCTCAATTCGACCACATTACAGGAAACAATGTTGAATGAACGTCGACCATTAAAAACATTTTAGGGGACATAAAAGTTTTGGATCAAGCTGATCTTTGTTTTTTTCCCTTCATCTATGACTGTATGACCTAATCAACAGATTGGATGTCAAATAAACAGTACATTGGGCCTCAGGAGGATTTTAACGGTGGATATCCAATCACTATTGTTTTCCTGTAGTGTGGTCCACCTGAGATTTATATACCTATCATTTTTGGGATCAAGCCACAAAATGATCTGTAAAAATGGATGAACAGGATGGATGAAACACATATATCATGGTGGGGCCCACAGAGCACCGACCATCAGCCACCAGGCTAGTGGCAGGGGGAGTAGCCAATCCGTTTCCATGACCGTTCCACAAAACACGTGGCATGCGTTCGGCTCTGGATAAACATTACACGTACAAGTGGCATTTTGGAAGTCAATCAAAGCGGTCAATTTTATGGTCCTGCGTATCAAAGATTCATCTGATTTGTTTGATTTTTGGAACATGCACCACAAGGAACTAGCTCGCAATCTGAACGGCATGGATTGATTTGCACGTATGTCAGATAGCCAAGCACATGTGCAAATACTTCCATCACATGCGTAGAGCGACATCCATGCAAAGCAATCGGGACAGTCCAAATGTTGAGCCTGATTGGTAGATGAACCGTGACGATTGTGAGATTTTTATAAGGATATGCTCCTTCCACATGCATGCATGATCGGTCATGCATGTATGCCACGTGTACGGTAATGAGTTGCCACACAGGGTGACTCGTCTCAAACTCGTGCAACCCAAAGCATTTTGACGGTCAAAGATCGTTACAAATCGTTAGTAATTTTCTAACCGTTCCCTTCTTCCTACCACACACGTTTCAACGGCCCACGTGATTCTAGATAAGCAGTTTCAAAAGCACCCAAAAAGAAAAGACAGTGAGATATGGAAGCTTTGGATTGAATGAGGAGAGAGAGAGGGGGGGAGATTCAAAATCCCATGCATGCATTAACACGTGCCAAACATCTTTTTGTTTTCCTTGCAATCGATGTAATGAGATTCTCTCCCATCAACACCCAAATCTGTCGTTGATGTTTTCGTGACTGACAGAGAGAGATGTCATGGGCCTTATGGCTCCTCGCGTGGGAAATAGATCTGAACCGTTCATGGGTGGACTCCGCTTGGAATGTATATCAGGGATTAGATAATCAGGCTAGCAAGAACATCGAGTGGCCCACTCTTTTACTTTCAGTGGGTACCATCGATCAACAATATTCCACGCATTTGGTGCTGACGGTTTGGATCAGCCAGCTAACTGGTGCCACAGCTTTATGGCCACGCCATGATGTATGTGTTTTATCCCCGCCGTCCATCCATTTTTTCAGCTCATTTTAGGGCATGAGCCCAAAGATGAAGTAGATCCAAAGATCAAGGAGTCCGCACCACATGAAACAGTGGGGATTGAATGTTTACCGTTGAAAATTTCTTGAAGGCCCATCACAATGTTTATTTACCATCCAAACTGTTCATAAAGTCACATAAACCCAGATAAAGGGAAAACATAAATATCAGCTTGATCCAAAACTTCTGTGGCCCTTAGGAAGGTTTCAACGGTAACCGTTCATCCCAATGTTTAATGTGGTGTGGTCCACTTGACATTTGAAACTACCTCATTTTTTAGATTATGTAATAAGATGATCTGGAAAATAGACGGAAAGCGTGGATAAAACACATACATCATGGTGGGCCCACAGAGCTTTGACACATACATCACAGGGTTCATGAGTGGGTCCCAGTACTGGACATGTGTGGTCAGTCATCAGGGCCACACACAATGACTTCTTTATAATTTAATGGCCCACTAACTTCAACGTGGAACGATAAAGCTCACCAGATGAACGATTGAGATCTAACACACATCTGCCACGTTGGAAAAACTGGGAGTGTAGGATAAAAGGCTACTCCCGCGACCATGTCTCTCTTCTCACTCTATCCCATTTATTCAGGAAACAAACAGTGGATACTGCTGTCTCATCTGCCACCCACAATTTCCAGACAGAGGTATGTGATTTCATGGGCATTGAAGCCTCTGATGCTTTGAAACTCAGTCAAACAAGCAACTACAACAATGCCATTGAAGAGAAACCCATTTCCAAAATCCTTCTCAACTCAGCCGAATTTCACAGACGGCATCTATTTTCTTTCCTTTCCTCCTCTCTCTCTCTCTCCGAAATTCATCTTCTCTTCCTTTATGTCTTGATATAACTAGTCACAGCCATGATTGAGGTAGTCAGGCCTGCAACACACACACTCTTACTTGCGATGCCTTCTCAGTTTTTCTTTTTTCCTATTTTTAGGCCAAAGGAATCATGGCCCATCTACAGAAACCGCTGCGCCACGTCAGCAGGCCTCAGAACAGTTATTACTGTCCAGAAAGGCCTATGGCTTAGGGCATGATGGTTTTGCTTGGCTGCCACCCCTAGCTAGCTTATTTATGGGTCCATGATTTTTTCTTTTATTTTTTAATCTTTAAATTGAAGAAATAAATTATGGGCATTTTAGTCATTTACGAAAGGGCATTTTTGGAATTGCACATTCAAGGCTTCCAAGTCACTAGTGTTAAACATCACATTCTCCTCTAAATTTGGGTCTAGAAATTTTAGACTCCCAATTTTAGGGCTTTTGGTCGATGAGAGAGGGTTGTAATTAATGTTAAATAGTATCAATGTGAAATGTAATTTGGCAGAATTATGTGAATTAAAATCCTCTCAAAATGCTAAGGGCCTGTTTGGGTGCGTGGATTTGGAACCTCTTAGATTTGAAATCCTCCCTTTGTGTTTGGCACTATAGAATATGAATCAACTTTAATCCAAAAGTAGCTTAGCATGGTGTATTTATATGGGTTTGAATTTAATTACTAAATCAACTTTAATATCTCTAATTAGTGAGATATGTAATTTTTAACATATTAGTTGTGATAAGCTTGCTGAAAATATATACTTTGCACCAAAATTATGAAATTCCAAGTCTCATATGGGCCACAAGCACAAGATTATGTCTGAGCGACTTACCAATGATTTTTAATCATTGATTTGCATGGACAATGCTTGGACGGTGCCGATTTACATGGACAAAGTTGGATAGTGCTAATCATCATCAGTGGGTCATATGTCCAATAGAATGATAGTGTAGTGACACATATGTTACATCTGCAACTATTGAAATGATTTTAGGTGTAATCCTAGCTGTCACCATAGATTTAAAGCCCCTTCGAAGAGGGGATTTGAAACCCCCAAATCTCCTCCAATCCATGGTGTCAAACGACCCCTAAGGCTCAAGGAAATGGAAACAGTTGGATTTTTAAAAGTAGGCCCACTCTAATAGCCCACGTTTCTTTATTTTCTGATAGAGTATATATTTCAATGGATTTATTGTAACTATTACGTCAAATGCTACATATACTAATTTAGGGCATTAAAATTAATTTACTTGATGCATTCCAATTGTGGGTATCCAAACATAAATTTTGAATTCTAGTATATTCTAATTATAAACATCCAAACATAATCGTGGATTCTGATTTGTATCCATTTGATTTATCATGTGATTTGGATTTCAGTGTAATCCAATGACAATCATCCAAATGAGCCCAAATGAGGAGTTTTACTATAATACATCCTAAATTATTGCAACGGATGCGTCAAGATTATAGTTGTTGCACCCGGGTCACGTCAGGTGATTTAAACGGTTTAAAAGATTGGCCTTAATGTCAATGTAGAATATCCAATAAAGAGATCTCTAATTGGAATACTTTAGCACTTTAATTATTTAGCTTTATCCTTTGAATATGGATTATATGCTGACCTTTGTATTTGTGGATTATTGACTCGAAAGTCTTGGATTTCGGATCTTTGAAGTTGTGTGGCAACTACCTACATAGTTCTATATTTTTAGATCAGCAGGTTAGATCAATGAATCTGGCCCAGACCCAACAGCTATAGTCCCAACTTATTTTATAGTATTGCATGGGAATATTTCCTAGCAAACCTCTGACTTCCGAGTGCAAGTTATTAGGGCCGTCAACAAGGGACTGAGATTGCATCTTGCCATTACTAGGACAAACTCGGTCCTGGCAAGGGCTCTGTGGGGACTATCACGATGTATGTGTTTTATTAACGGTGTCAATCCACTTTGACATATTTTTTAAAGGGCTTGTTTGAATTTTTATTTCAGTGGTAATAATTATTTCATCTTGTATATACAGCACTTTCCTGTGCTTATTTGACTAGCTGCTCCTTATATGCAAAAACCGAGAAGGTCATAAAATATTTGTAGGTCCCACCATGATGGATATTGCTTATCTAGACTGTTCATCCATTATGCCAGCTGAATTTATGGCATGACTCAAAAAAGGAGGCATATCCAAACCTCAAGTGGACCACGCCATGGGAAAAAGTAAATCGAACACTTACAGTTAAAAATCTCTTGGAGCCACTTTTTCTTTTGGTTTGGGCCATTTGAGTGTTGGATGTGTCTCATCTTTCGGATGATGCCTCAAAATATTGTGGTAATACAGATGGACGGAATGGATATATAATATACATCACATTGGGGTCCACAATTTTAAATTAACTCTTTTGAACCGATTTCCAAGGCAAAAATTCATTTGATTTTCAAAATGGGTGAAATGGTAATAATTACTCATTTACATGGATAATTACACAAGCTTTTAAAAATCAAACTGGCCCTAACACATGAGCCAAAAAGAAGATAGATCTAAGGCTCAAGTGGACCACGACGCAAGAAGTAGTCATGATAATGAGACCCGTTGTTGCAACCTTCCATACTCCACCATGATGCTTATTTGCCATCCAACATGTTCATGAAGTCACGTTGACATTAATGAAGAAAAACATAAATATCAGCTTGATCAAAACTTTTGCTGCTCCAAGAAGTTTTTAATAGATCTACCTTATTTTTTGGCTTATACCCTACAATGATTCCTCAAAATAAATGGGTCAAGTGGATAAAATGCAAACATCATGGTGGGGCCCTTAGAGCCCCTTTCAGCCAAGGCAGGACGCAATCGCATAGTCAACAAATGAGATGAGTTTATGTAACCAAAGATATTATTGAGATGCTCGTTGGAATGTCAGTCAGAATGTCAACCTGAATAGGACAAAACCACACTTAGGCCATAGATCACAAAGTGATGTTAGGATTTTAAACGAACAATAACTAAGCCAGCTTTGCCTTGTGTTTCATAAATCATGCCTTTTAATTTAACTCCTTGGATCTTTGCATTACACACTAGGAGAAGACATGGACTATATGAGAATTTCATCCACACACCTGCACAACCCATTATTAAGCCTATCTAGAAATGAGGTGCCCATCCCAACCCCAATAAGATTAATCAAGTCATTGCATCCTATTTGGATCTGACTTCCAGCACAAATTAAGATTTGGAATGAAAGTTAGGATTTTTCACAATTAGGTCTATATTCAGGCCTGTATTCAGATTCAATCTAAGTTACAATCATGATTCTCTTTAGTTTTAAAGAATAAATATAATTAAATAAATTATTTAATTACATAATATATAAACTTAGAGTAGCTAAACCAACCTGGGTTTTAATCAATTGAACTGTGGACATAAAACCAACCGTTTTATTAATCAGGCCCAAAATCTGAATTCAGATCCCATACATGCTTGGGTGCCATTAAAAATGTTTTTTAATGCATTTTTTTTCTCCTGGCGGTGACAAAAGGTTTTAACACCTGTTGAAAATATATATACCTAGGATGAACTCTCAAGATTTTGACCCATCTAAGTATCCAACCTGCCTGAAATTTCATTAGGGAATCTCTTTTTCGTTTTTTTCCTTTTTTTCATGATGGGGATTTTGATGCCAGACATGGTCAATCAATCCCTCACTAGCCACATTAAAAGAAAGAAAGATAGGGAGGGGGTAGCTTTCTTAACAAATGCAAGTCCATTGCAGATTAAATAAAAGAAAATGTAAAATGGGTGGCATCCATACATGCCCATGTTTACTGCACACTTTAGAAATTCCATACTATTCATTACAATTTTCAAATTGACATCTTAAACGATCCATTTGTTTGTTGGTCCTTATTGCAAGCACAAGCATACCCCCATAATTATCTTAGATCCATTTGTCTTATCAGCCAATAGATGATAGAAAAGGACATTTTCACAAAATCACTCTGACAAATGAATATGCCGTATATCATATTCAATAATCATCGTCTGAGGACTATGGTTCATCATAGTCGGCATCTTAGCCACTCAAAAAAATCAAGGGCCAGCTTTTAAATGATAGATGGAAAAGTTTTCATCATCGACTCCCCACCAAACATTAACCTTCCCCTTGTAGATGGACTTCCTCATGGCCTAAGATTACAAATCTTAATTTATGGTCATGCACTTGAATGTTATCATCATTACATTGAATCTAACCTAGATCCGTTATGGCAAAATTTCCAGATTACAATATCCACAAGTCAATTGATCACATGTATTAAATGTGAAATGCTAGAAATTGATGTGTGATTACCACAAAGCAGGTAGTCAATTTGCTCATTTGGGGTTTACTACGCAAAGATGGTCAATTTTGTCAATATAAGCTTCATTAGCGATGAAAACGAAAAATGAATTTTATAATAGATGGTCAAATATGAGGGAGTGTCAAGAATTATTCCTTAGCATGATAAAATTCTAGATTCCCAACGGTTTAACCTAAACAAAGTCATCTTAGTAATTGCGTGATAAACTAATTTTGCCTGATTAATATGCGGATTTAGGCTTATCAATGTGAAGATGGCCAATTTGTCAAGATAAGCTTGCTTACTTTCTAAACCAAGAGATGGAATTTATAATGAATGGTCAAAGATAAGGTTAGGGTCGAGAATCATTGCCAAGTTTTGATAAGAATCTTATTTTGGCACAATTTAAGCTAAATAAGTGAACAATTTTGGCCACTTGGATAACAATTACCTTAGTGGGAATCTATTGTGTGATAGTTATGCTATTTGACAATGGTTGGAAGTTTGATAGAGATGGATGGATTTAGGGCCTATTTGATTTTTCATGATACATGTAAATGCCTAATTATTTAAATTTCATCTTGTTTGAAAATGGGTGAGTAATTCCATCTCCAAAACTAGTCCAAAAGTGTTGACTTAAATCCGTATGCCCCACTGTAATGTATATATTATATCCGTCCTGTCTATCTATTTTATCATAACATTTTAGAGCATGAACCAAAAAATCAGGCAGATTCAATGCTCAAATGACCCACACGAAAGAAAACAATGGCCTTAATTCATCCACCATTGAAAGTTGTTTCCTTCATTTGGTCCACATTGAGGTTTACTCATCATCTAACCAATTCATAAGGTCACACAAACATGGATAAGAGGAAACACATAAATATCATCTTGATCTAAAACTTCTAGGGCTCAAGAAGTTTTTAACAGTAAGCATTCAAATCCCACTGTTTCATATGGTATGCTCCACTTGAGCTTTGGATCTGCCTCATTTTTGGGCTCGTGCCCTAAGTCCATATGGCATAATGAATGGGGGGTGTGGATAAGCCACATAAATCACAGTGGGCTGCACATTTATTTCACAATTTTTTTTTTTTAATTTTTATTTTAGTGTTAAAAAAGTGTCTGCATAGGGAAAAATACAGTAATTACCTAGGTGAATAAATATTACCCATTTACAAAGTAATTACATTTGAGCCTAAAAATCAAACAGACCCTTTTGGTAACTTTGATTTTTTATTAATTACTGCTCCCAAGGCACTATAAGCTACAATGCTCATAGTTGCAGATGGACAAATGTGGACAGTCCAATCAATTAATTTGGACAAGCTATTTAGTCCAACCATACTTCATTAACCATCATGCAAAAAAAAAAAACTACTTCAGTAGGTCAAATTATAACAAGTACTTGAACCATCCATTAGTGTTGTCATCATGGATTGCTCCTGGTTCTAAATATCACTTCATCAAATCCTCTTAAGATTTCTAGCAGCTGGCCAAATGACAGTGGATAGAATCATCCAACCATTTTGATTTAGTTCACGACGTGTATGTAGTTGGAATAAATCTATTGAAGTATATATTGGTTGTACTACATGACCTGGCTTCTCATATACCGTATTTGTACTCTTACCGAATTTGCTTGTTTACACACCATACTTATACTATTCTTTATAAATTAATGAAAATTGGGAAGAGACAAGCAATCACAAATTTTGTGAGATTACAATTTTGTGAGTTTACATGGTATCAGAGCCACCTAATATGAGTTATTGAATCAAACGGGTTTTCATACATCACATATCCAAACATTCCACATTTGTCCTTGAGCCCCTAGGAAACTTAGGCCCAGCAATTGCTACCACTGCCCCTCCTGATATCTCTATATATAGCTTGGGACCTTCCTATGTCTTACTCTAGCTTGCCCCATCCCGTGCCCTAAAGATGCATGTTAAATGTAATGTAGCACTACTGGACTATAGCATAAACAAAAATTAACAATCATAGACTGGGTCTCCTATGTGGTTTTTTTTTTTTTTTTTTTTTTCCATCATTCAAACATATTTGGGGAATTATTTCAGAGGTGATTGTGCATGGGCCGAGAGACAAGTGCTTACATGATATCTTTCTCAGTATCTTTAAAATTATTATGGCTTACATTTCAGGTGTCATCATTAAAGAAGCTCTCTCTGCTATTTTTGAGCCAACCTCTTTGACGTGGGAGATGTACTTTTTGCCCACATTGTGCACTCTTTCATCTCCCACTTCAAGTGTCGAGCCTAATTAACTCATCAATGCTCCTCGAAAGCACGTCATTGTGAAGGTTGTTGATGGACTTATGCAAGTCCCCAATCAAATTGATGTAGAGCGGGTCGCGGACAGTTTCATGGCTAAGATGGATCAGAAAAGGCCCGGTCGACGACAGAAGTGATCCGGACCATCGGACCTTAGATCGGGCGTATCTCGCAATCCGGAATGAGTTAGCTGACGTAAAATATATGATTTTGGGGTAGAACGAGCTACTTTAGCCAACCAACCCCGCTACGCCGGGTTGCGCCGCCCGGAATTGCGAAAAACCCCTTGATTGACGGTCGTTTCCCTGTTTTAATTTCGTTTTTACTATAAATAGTAAGTTTTAGTTTGATTATAACTCTTCATCCGTTGGGCTTTAGGAGTTGCGCCCAACATGAAAAGAGCTTAGAATAATTAGGGGAACGGTTTGGTGAAGCCAAATAGGACACTTACTATTTTTGTCCGAAAACCTTGCGCACTAGTAGACATCACGACCGTCTATAAATAGTAAGTTTACTATTTATAGTAAGTCGCGGATTCTAGGAGTTTGAGTTGTAGTTTGATTATGATTTCTTTCCCATTGCTTGATACCCTTATTTAAAGGGTTGTGAACTCGATTTTATTCATTCATCAATCAATTTCGAATTTATTAGAATTTATTTCTATTTTTCTCGCTTTCTTTTCTCGTGGATTCGAGAAGTCTCGTGAGGAGTCCAGAGAAGTTCCGTGGATTCGGAATAGTTATCCTCTTGAGGAAGACGGTGCTCGACCTCACGTCCTCCCCTGCGTCAGTTTGGTATCAAAGCAAGGTTTCTCCTCGGATTGATGGCTTCTAACGACGGGTCGGGCAACAATCCCATGGGCGGTGCTCCAGGGAATTTACCTTTAACGGCGGCAGCTTTCGAAGTAGCGCAACGAGAGAATCAGCAAGCCATGCAAGGGCTGCAGGCTTCCATCGACCGCATAGCGGATCTCTTGGCGGAAAACCTAAGGCAACTCCGTGTTCCTGGTGGCAATCCTCCACCTCCAATTAATCGCCCTGATCGCAGGATAGTACCGACAGTGCATCCAAGGGTCATTCCTGAGGAAGGGGGCTCCAGTGAGGAGGAAATCGACGACATACTCTTCCAACACCCCAGACATGCAGACATGGCGGCGATCGAGTAGATCGAACGGATCGAGAATTCAAGATGAGAGTTGATATTCCTAGCTTCAATGGCCAATTACACATTGAGGATTTTCTCGATTGGCTTTCTGAAGTTGAGCGATTTTTTGACTATATGGACATCCCTGAAGTAAAGAAGGTCAAGCTTGTGGCCTACAAGTTGAAAGGAGGAGCTTCAGCTTGGTGGGAACAACTGCAACTCGCGCGAACCAGGCAGACGAAAGCACCAATCCGCACCTGGCAGCGGATGAAGCAGCTACTACGTGCCCGATTCCTCCCTAGCGATTACGATCAGGTATTATTCCAACAATACCAAAATTGTCGACAGGGTAGTCGGTCGGTGAGAGAATACGCAGAAGAATTTTACTGCCTGGCGGCGCGTAACGATTTGGTCGAGACTGAATCGCAGCAAGTCGCCCGATTCAACGGTGGATTGCGTATGGCTATCCAGGATCGGGTCCAGATGCAATCCGTCTGGACGATGAATGATGCGATCAAGTTGGCTACTCGTGCAGAAGTACAACTTGAACGTCCTAACACACGGACCTATCCTACTGCAAGGATCCCTGTGGCAAGTCTGCCCCCGGGGACTGCACAGTCTAAGGGGAAGGAGCCCGTAGGAGCACGCACTCAACCTCCTACGTTTGAGAACCGAGATCAGGGAAGCGGGCAAGCTAGACCCCAAAGGGGCGTATCGACTGCTGCTGGTCCAAGTAGAATCCCAAACCCCTATGCTTGGCTAAGGCCCAATAACTGCTATCGTTGTGGCCAACCGGGTCACCTATCAAATACTTGTCCCCAGTGAAAAGTGGCAAACCTCGCCATTAATGATGGTAGTACTGATAATGCTTATGAAGGTCCAGATATTGAAGAACAAGAGCATACCACCGAGGACGAGGCAGATGATTCAGGTTGGATTCAGCAAGATCACGGCGAGTCGCTCATCGTGAGGCGACTATTATATGCACCAAGAAAAGAAGTGCATCCACATCGACATAACATCTTTCACACTAGGTGTACGGTGAATCGAAAGGTTTGTGACGTGATCATTGATAGTGGGAGCAGCGAGAACATCGTCTCCAAGGTCATGGTAGAAAAATTGCAATTGAAAACGGAGCGTCATCCCTCTCCATATACAATCGGTTGGATCAAGAAGGTCGGCGAAACAAAAAACTGAACGGTGCACCAGATCCTTTTCAATTGGCAAACATTATAAGGATGAAGTAGTATGTGATGTGGTCGACATGGAAGCATGTCACATACTACTCGGTCGGCCCTGGCAATCCGACCGTGATGCCACTCATAAAGGGCGAGATAATATATATATCTTCGTCAAGGACGGCCGAAAACCATATTGGCCCCTATGGATCCGGAGGTTTCACGAAACTTCTAAAGTGGAGGGTCGTTTTCTCTTAACCATACGGACTTCGTGGAAGAATCAAAGGAAACAGTGACTTATGCATTAATTGTAAAAGGGGAAGAACTCGAGCCTACCAACATCCCCGAAAGACTAAGGCCCCTCCTACATGAATTCAAAGAAATCGCCCGATGACCTTCCCGATGGGTTACCCCCATGCGGATATCCAACACCATATCGACTTTGTCCCTGGGTCCAGTTTACCGAATCGTCCCCATTATCGAATGAGTCCGAATGAGTGCGAGATTCTGCAGGGACAAGTAGAGGAGTTAATCCGTAAGGGTCTTATTCGAGAGAGCATGAGTCCATGTGCTGTACTAGCTCTATTAACTCCAAAGAAAGATGGGAGTTGGCGCATGTGTGTCGACAGCCGAGCCATCAACAAAATCACCATAAAATACAGGTTTCCTATACCCCGGTTGGACGATATGCTCGACATGCTAGAGGGTGCAAAAATATTCTCTAAATTGGACCTAAGGAGCGGATACCATTAGATTCGAATACGGTTGGGTGATGAGTGGAAAACAGCCTTTAAGACCAAGGAAGGATTATATGAATGGATGGTCATGCCCTTCGTTCTTTCGAATGCGCCTAGCACATTTATGAGATTGATGAACCAAGTTCTGAAACCTTTTATTAAGCGATTCGTTGTGGTTTACTTCGATGATATTTTGATATACAGTCAAGACGAAACCACCCATACGGAACACCTCAAGAAGGTCCTTCAAGTGCTCACTAAAAATAAACCGTACCTCAATTTAAAAAAGTGCAGCTTCATGACTGATAGCCTATTGTTCCTGGGTTTTGTCGTCACATCCACGGGCCTTTGGGTGGATGAGGAAAAGGTGAAGGCAATCAGAGAATGGCCGGTCCCTACAAATATTCACGAAGGGCGAAGTTTTCATGGACTAGCGACATTCTATCGTCGGTTTGTGAAAAATTTCAGTACCATTGTGTCACCAATCACAGATTGCATGAAGAAAGGGCAGTTTCAGTGGACTGACGAAGCCGACAGGAGCTTTGCTAAAATCAAGCGTAGATTATCCACGACCCCGGTTCTTATACTTCCCAACTTCGACAAACTGTTTGAAGTCGAATGTGATGCCTCATATGTTGGAATTGGGGGAGTTTTGTCTCAAGAAGGTAGGCCGGTAGCCTTCTACAGCGAGAAACTTAGCGATGCACGTAAGAAGTGGTCTACATATGAGATCGAGTTATACGCGGTGGTCCAGGCACTGCGGCACTGGCGACATTATTTGATTCAAAGGGAATTCATACTTTACATGGACCATCAAGCTCTCAAATTCATTAATAGTCAAGCTAACATTAACCGTGTGCATGATAAATGGATCTCGTTTTTGCAGGAATTTACATTCATACTAAAACATAAGTCAGGGCAACAGAACAAAGTAGCTGATACATTGAGTCGCCGTGCAACTTTGTTAGTCACTATGAGCAATGAGGTTGTCGGGTTCGAGCGCCTCAAAGACATATATGCCGATGACGACGACTTTAAGGACGCATGGATTAGATGCCAAGAAGGTCACCCCAGCGACTTACATATGCAAGACGGGTTCCTTTTCAAGGAAAATAGATTGTACATCCCCAACAGTTCGCTAAGGGAACAGATAATCCAAGAGCTACATGGATGTAGCCTTAGTGGACATCTTGGGCGAGACAAGATATGAGCTCTTGTGGAAGAACAGTATTATTGGCCACAATTGGTATGTGATGTGGGAAAGGCAATGTAACGTTGTTATATTTGTCAGACCTCCAAGGGGCAATCTCATAATACGAGCCTCTATACCCCGTTACCCGTGCCTGACAGCCCTTGGAAAGATTTATCTATACACTTCATGCTTGGTCTCCCATGAACACAACACGGCATGGATTTGGTGTTCGTGGTAGTAGATCGTTTCTCCAAGATGGCTTACTTTATTCCATATAAGAAGACTCTCGATGCAACACATGTGGCGAATTTATTCTTCAAAGAAATTGTGCGGCTACACAGGGTTCCCAAGACCATTACTTCTGACCATGACACGAAGTTCATAAGCCACTTTTGGCGGACTTTGTGGACTCAATTCGATACACGACTTCAGTTCAGTAGCGCCTACCACCCGTAGACTGACGGGTAAATCGAGGTTGTGAATCACAGTTGGCAAAACCTCCTTCAATGTATTTTTGGTGAAAAACTGAAGAAATGAGATTTTACCTTATCTCAAGTGGAGTTTGCATTCAACAACATGGTGAACCGCTCGACAAGAAAATCTCTGTTCCAGGTTATTTATAGACGAGTACCTCGCCACACACTAGACTTGGTCCCTCTGCTCAAGCTCCCAGGCATGAGCATTGCAGCAGAACATATGGCAGACAGGATCATGGCCATTCATGCGGAGCTACAGACCAAGCTACATGCCTCAAACGAAAAGTAAAAGGAACAAGCGGATAAGCATCAGTGACAAAAGGTGTTTGAGGTGGGCAACCAAGTAATGGTCCATCTGCACAAAGAAATATTTTCAATCGGAACATACAACAAGTTGAAGAATAAAAAGATTGGACCGGTATCAATCATCCGAAGATCAATGACAACGCTTATGTTGTTGATCTTCCAGATGACATGGCGATCTCACGGACTTTCAACGTCGCGGACTTGTTCGAGTATCATGAACCAGGAGCATGATGAGAACTCGAGGACGAGTTCTTTTGAAGTGGAGGGGACTGATGTAGAGCGGGGCGGAAAGTTTCATGGCCAAGATGGATCAGAAAAAGCTCGGTCGACAACATAAGTGATCCGGACCATCGGACCTTAGATCGAGCATATCTCACAATCCGGAATGAGTTATTGGGCATAAAATATATAATTTTGGGGGAGGATGAGCTACTTTAGCCAACCAACCCCGCTACGCCGGGTTGCGCAGCCCGAATTGCAAAAAGCCCCTGGATCGACGGTCATTTCCCTGTTTTAATTTCATTTTTACTATAAATAGTAAGTTTTAGTTTGATTATAACTCTTCATACGTCGGGCTTTAGGAGTTGCGCCCAACGTGAAAAGAGCTTAGAATAATTAGGGGAACGGTTTGGTGAAGCCAAATAGGACACTTACTATTTTTGTCCGAAAACCTTGCGCACTAGTAGACATCACGACCGTCTATAAATAGTAAGTTTACTATTTATAGTAAGTCGCGGATTCTAGGAGTTTGAGTTGTAGTTTGATTATGATTTCTTTCCCATTGCTTGATACCCTTATTTAAAGGGTTGTGAACTCGATTTTATTCATTCATCAATCAATTTCGAATTTATTAGAATTTATTTCTATTTTCTGCTTTCTTTTCTCGTGGATTCGAGAAGTCTCTGTGAGGAGTCCAGAGAAGTTCCGTTGCTCCTCGAAAGCACGTCATTGTGAAGGTTGTTGATGGACTTATGCAAGTCCCCAATCAAATAGTCTCTATTAGTGAGTTAGCTAATATATTATACTTCCTCCTAATTAGGGTGTTGTTCTCTCCTATGGTGTGGGGTCATTATTTTGCTTGACCTCGGGTGTGGGTTTTCTCCAATACTGGGTGAGGGCCTCTTTCTCTTTCTTGTACTTTTTTATTTGGTGTTCCTGACTTAGAGTGTGGGCTTTTTATCTGTCTTTTTCTTTTTTCTCTCTTTCTTCTCTTCTTTTAGCCTCAAGACTCCTCCTCCATTTTAAGTTATACTCTTTGATCTATTCCTTAGGTTAGTAATAATAGAGTTAGTCATTTCTTACTTTTTTTAAAAGAAGAGGGACTTCTATCCCAATTATTATAGTGTATATTGATAATATTGTGGTGATTGGAAGTAATTCTAATGATATATATTGCCTCAATTAATAAATTTCCTACTTATTCCTGAGGTTACTTAGTATACCCTGAGAATCTTCATATATCAAAAGAAATCTTCATATCTTAAAAGAATTACACATTTAATCTTCTCGATAGCATTGATATGTTGGGTTATCATCCCTTGGATACATCAATCGAAGCTAATTATTAGTTGTTTGCTATTTAGTCCTCTCCTCTTGATGATGCATATCTTTATAATCATCTAGTTGGCAAGCTTATCTATTTGTCTATTAGTCACCCAAACATTGTTTATGCTATTAGTATTGTTAATTAGTCAATTAATGTAATGCCCTCACCACATTGAAGCAATTTACCACATTCTTCGCTATCTCATGTGAGCTCCTGGGAGAAAATTTTATATTCTAATCATGGTCATTTTAACATTCATGTTTATTATGATGGTAATTGAGTTGATTGTTCTACTGATTAATGGTCCATATGTAGCTTTTCTACTTTTGTAGGAAACAATCTAGTCGCATGGAAAAATAAGAACATTTCGTCGTTGCATGTTCATCTGCTGAAATTGACTATAGATCCATGCGACATGACACAGGTGAGATCTTCTTGCTTCATTCATTTCCTTCGTCTTAGCAGTGACATTTCAATTTATCCCTTTATTTTGTGACAATCAAGCGGCCATCCATGATGCATCTAATTCAGTCTTTCATGCATAAACCAAGTATATTAAGGTTATTTGTTACTTCTTATGAGAAACTTTATCGAATGGTATTTATTACAATCCTTACATTGTCGAGATGTGGAGCCACATCTGGACTGGGCCGCTCGACCAGTCGAGTGCCCTGCTCGACCGGTCGAGTAGCCCACTCGACCAGTCGAGGGCTAGCTTGACTCAAAGTCCAACAAGCATTGGTTTTTTGGTTCCACGGTGCTCAATCGGTCGAGGCCCCTGCTCAACCAGTAGAAGGTCTGCTTAATCAGTCGAACAATCTGCTCGACCAGTCGAGGTTATGCAGATTCATTTTGCGGATTTGATACGGACTGCGGAAATTTAAGTCGGTTTCGGAAGGGTGCGAAAGAAAAGTTGCCTAGACTATAAATGGGGGTCTTAAGGTTTATTATAGGGTATGCAAAAGGTATTCTAAGGTGTGGGCAAAGGGTTTTCTCTATACATCTAAAGGGAAAAGGTTAGTAGATTGTTTGTAATCTTGTTTTCTTTATAGTGAAAGTTTGCATCCGTGGTTTTTTACCCTTGTTAGGGGTTTTTCCACATATATCTTGTCTTGTAGTTTGTTTAGTATGTTTTGATTCTACTTCTAAATTATATTTCTTTCTGTTTATCGTTTGTGGGTGAGACCGGAGATTGAATCTCGGTTCACTGCGTTGCTAGCGTGCTGTGCAACAACTGGTATCAGAGCTATTGGTTTAGTTCTATTGAGAGCGATGACGGAAGAAGGGAAGACTAGAATTGAGAAGTTTGATGATTCAAACTTTGCCTTCTAGAAGATGTAGATGGAAAATTATCTTTATCAGAAGGACCTCTATATTCCTTTAGAGGAAAAGAGAAGAAACCAAAAAAGATGACAGATGATGAATGGTCTTTATTAGATCGGAAGGCTTTAAGAACGATCCGACTCTCTTTGTCTAAGAGTATCTCCTTCAATATATCCACGGTAAAGATCACAAAAGAATTAATGGAAGCCCTAACTACAATGTATGAAAAACCCTCAGCATCCAATAAGGTTCATCTTACGAAACAGCTATTCAACATGAAGATGTTAGATGGTGAGAGCGTGGTTGAACATCTAAACGAGTTCAATATAGTCACAAGTCAGTTGGAATCCAATGACATTGTTTTTTAGGACGAGGTCAGGGCATTATTGATCTTGTCCAGTTTGCTAGACAGTTGGGATAGTTTGGTGATTACTGTGAGCAATTCTTCAGGGTTGACAAAGCTGAAATTTGATGATGTGGTCAGTCTAATTCTCAGCGAAGAATCTAGAAGAAAGGCATCAAGAGTTTCAGGGGATTCAGGGAATGCTCTAAACGCTGAAGGAAGAGGAAGATCGCTGAACAATTGAGATAATAAACACAGACGTTCTAAGTCGAGGAAGAAGTCCAAGGGATTGAAAGACAAAAACGGGTGTTAGCATTGCGGCAAGAAGGGTCATATGAAACGTGATTATAGGGCGCTTAAGAAATAAGAAGGAAGCTCTCAATGCAGGAAGGATTCAGTGAATCTATCTGAGGAGAGTGACATAGAAGCGTTGATCTTATCTCTTGATGCGAGGAATGAGTCTTGTGTCATAGACTTGGGTGCTTCATTTTATGCCACTTCGTGTAAGGAAGTTCTGCGTGATTATGTGTCAGGTGACTTCGGGAGAGTCTACCTGGGTGATGATGAATCGTGTAGTATTATTGGAAAGGGAGACGTTTATATAAATTAGCAAGACGGAATGACTTTGAAATTGAAGGATGTCAGACATATACTGAGTTTAAAACGGAATTTGATGTCAGTAGGATAGTTAGTAGATACCGGATATGTAACGACATTCACTAGTGATTCCTGGAAGATCACAAAAGGTACTTTGGTGATATGTCGAGGCAATAAGGAAGGTACTTTGTACGTGACTTTAGGATCGTATAGTTCACTTGCAGTCGCATCAACTGGAGTGAACGGGCAGTTATGGCATCAAAGGTTGGGACATATGAATGAGAAAGGGATGAAAGTGTTATTGTCAAAAGGGAAGCTACCAGGGCTGAAGTCTATTGACTTGAAATTCTGCGAGGACTGCGTGTATGGCAAGCAGAAGAGGGTAAGTTTCAAGAAAACGGGACACGCTCCAAAGACACATCTATTAGAGCTTGTATACACTGATGTGTGGGGACCGGCACAGGTATTATCTCTAAGTGGCTCACGTTATTTTGTTTCTTTTATTGATGATGCTAGTAGAAAACTGTAGGTCTATTTCTTAAAGCATAAATCTGATATATTTGATGTATTTAAGAAGTAGAAAGTAATGGTAGAAAACGATATAAGTAAAATAGTAAAATGTCTCAGATCAGATAATGGAGGAGAGTACTGTAATAAGAGGTTTGAGGAGTATTGTGTAATAAATGGAATCAAACATTAGAAAATGATTCTAGGGACACCTCAATAAAATGGTGCGGTTGAGCGCATTAACAGGACCATCCTTGAGCGTGCCAGGAGTATGAGGTTACATGCAGGGTTGTCGAAGATGTTTTAGGCAGATGTTGTGAATACTGCCGCATATCTCATCAATAAAAGTCCCTCAGCACCATTGGATGGTAGGCTACTAGAAGAAATGTGGACTAGGAAAGAAGTGAACCTTGCATATCTCAGAGTATTCGGTTGCGCTTCATATGTTCACATTAATGTAAAGCATAGAAACAAGCTGGATACGAAGTCCAGGAGGTGCACGTTTATAGGCTACTGGCAGCATAATTTTGGCTAAAAGTTTTGGGATATAGAAAACAGAAAAATCATCAGAAGCAAAGATGTAGTCTTCAATGAAAAAGTGATACATAAGGATAGTGTGCAGTAAAATAAGGCCGAGGAGAAAGAATTCGTAGGGTTGGAAGAATTACTGGACACAGGTGTTACAGCGTCACAGGATGATCATCCACAAGAGCATTATGAGGCAGAGACACAGACACCGATTGTGAGGAGGTCTATTTGGGAGAGGAGACTCACGGTCCGATACTCACCCTCCTTACATTATCTACTGCTAACAGATAATGGTGAACCAGAGTGTTTTGAAGAGACATATAGTCAGATACACGGATTAAGTGGGAGCAAGCCATGGATGATGAGATAGACTCTCTTGAGTCTAATCATACATGGGAACTAGTCACTCTACCTAAGGGTAAGAAAGCTCTTCATAACAAGTGAGTTTACAGACTGAAGGAGAAGCATGATGGTTCGAAATGGTATAAGGGTAGATTAGTTGTGAAAAGGTTTCAACAAAAGGCAGGTATCGACTTCACTGAAATATTTTCACTAGTGGTGAAAATGTCTACGATTCGTATGGTCTTGAGTATAGTGGCTACAGAGGACTTACGTGTAAAGCAGCTAGATGTTAAGACAATCTTTCTTCATGGGAACCTTGAAGAAGAGATATATATGCATCAGCTGATAGGATACGTGGCACCAGAAAATGAGAACAAGGTGTGTAAACTTAAGAAGAGTCTATATGGCCTGAAGTAGGCCCCGAGGCAGTGGTACAAGAAGTTCGACAGTTTCATGTTGGGAAATGGTTTGAGGAGATGTCATACAGACCATTGTTGCTATTTGAAGAAGTTTGATACATCGTACATCATCCTTCTTCTATACGTTGATGATATGCTTATGACTGATTTAAGTATGAAGGACATCTTATAGCTCAAAAGACAACTGTCTAGAGAATTTGTCATGAAGGATTTATGAGCTACGAAACAAATCTTAGGCATAAAGATAAAGCGTGACAAGGAAAATAAGAAACTAGTTTTATCACAGGCAGAGTACATAGCCAAGGTACTTGATCGATTCAATATGCGAGGTGCTAAGCCGGTTAGTACTCCATTAGCCAACCACTTCAAGATTTCTAAGAAGCAAAGTGCAAAGACGCAGGAGGACGAGACTACATGGCTAAAGTCTCATACATGTTAGCTATTAAGAGTCTTACGTATGCTATGGTGAGCACAAGGCCAGACATTGCTTAAGCAGTGGGATTTGTTAGTATTGAGACTCAAATATTGCATAATTTTTCCCATTTACATCTTGATTTTATGAACATAATTCAACTTAATGTTGTATTTTACTCATGTATGTATTGCAAGGTGAATTTAAGAGCTTAATTGAAAAAAGGTGCTAAAAAGCATGGATTTGATGCTCAAAAATCACCAAGTCAAGGGATGGATCTTAGGAGACCAAGATTGAAGAATTCACATGCCAAAGATCTAAAAAAGCCAAGTGAAGAATGAAGAAAATCAAAGATTTGAAGGGAAGAATCCTGAATCGTCCTGAAAAATGTATTCTGAAGCTTTGAGGTCTATTTTGGAAAACTGCGCAGGAGGAAATCTATTTTAAACAACTGTGCAGCGATAAGTCTATTTTGGAAAACTGCATATATTTGAGGTGGTTTCTAAGGTTTTTAAACTTTGTACGAAAATTGGAGTTTCCTACTTATAAATAGGGCTTCCTAGGGCATTCCTAAACATCATTAAAGGCATTCCAAAGCAAAATTTAGGATTTTTAAAGAGTTTTTAATTTTATTAGAGTTTTATAAGTTTTTTTTTTTTAGATCTTTTATATTTGCATTTATTTCTTTTTTCTTATTTTTTTCTCTTTCTTATTTTAATTATGTTTTTCTAGCCCAAGCCAGAAGAGAAGCACATGGGTTTAATAATTCTTTAAGATTATGATGATTGATTGTTTTAATGATGAGAAGAATGGTGTATGCATGTTATCTATTATTTAAGTTTTATTTTTATCCTCTTGGGAGGTCCATATGTTTCCATCATATGAGATCTACATTGATGGATAGGCTTACCTTAAATCAATTAGATTTACTAGATAGGAGAGGTTCTCAACCTATTATATTTCTTTGATTTTCATTATCTCGTTGATATTGAATTCTTAAAATCATTGACGCTTGAGAATATATATCAATACTGCAAATTCATGATTTTCTAATATTTTATATCACTTATTAAAATATTTAAACTGTTTTATTTTTTGATTAGGCTGACCATAGTGCTCAGATCCTAGTTGTGTTATCCAAGTCATCATGATTTTGGAACATTAACCTATGTGTGGAACTTTGAAGCTTATGTGTTATTTTATTCAGTTGAATTATATCCATTCAAAAATTCCAAAATCAAATCATCAGTTTAGTTTTTATTACTTAGTTTGTTTTGCATTTGTTTTTTTCCTTCTCGCAATTCATCTCCCTGTGGGATCGACCCTGTATTCAGAGGATATTACTTACAAACCTCTGCACTTGGAGGCAAGCAATCAAGTTTTTGGCGCCATTGCCGAGGAGAGACTAAGATAGATCAAATCTGTGCAAGATAGCTAAGGTAAGTTTTCTTCTAAGGTAAGTTCTCTTCTAAACCCTCCAAATTTTCTTTATATTTTTTTTTCTTTTTCTTTAAAAGTAAATTCAGTTGGGTCTTTCAAGTACTAACTATGAAATAAGGTTGCCCTATTTGGGATTTTATCACCCAAGTGCTATGGTTGTCCTACAGTTGCTGTTTGATCACAAAGATCATCCACTGAATCTATTTTCCAAATTAGCATAGTTTAATTTCTGCATTAGTTTTACTTTTGTTAATTAATTAATTAATTTATTTATTATTATTTTCATGGATTGAACCCTCATGGTCGGCCCTGCCACATGGGTTGTTGATTTATTTTTGCTTTGTGGACTGAACCCTCATGGTCGGCCCTGCCGCCTGGGTTATTGATTTATTTTTACTTTATGGACTGAAACCTCATGGTCGGCCCTGCTGCCTGGGTTGTTGATTTATTTTTACTTTGTGGACTAAACCCTCATGGTCGGCCCTACCGCTTATGTTGTTGATTTATTTTTACTTTGTGGACTGAACCCTCATGGTCAGCCCTGCCGCCTGGGTTGTTGATTTATTTTTACTTTATGGACTGAACCCTCGTAGTCGGCTCTACCGCTTGGGTTGTTAATTTATTTTTGCTTTCTGGACTGAACCCTCATGGTTGGCCCTGTCGCCTAGGTTGTTAGTTAAGTTTTTATTTTTATTTTAGGTATCATGTTTGCTCTTTGAATTAGTGATATTTGTTATGTAGTGTGGATGGTTTATGTCCCGTTGGAGTATGGATCAAAACAATCGACTCTCTTCCGAAGGCGGACTAGTTCCAGGCCTTGATCATTCACTTAGAAGAGGCACTCAACATCACTTGGATTCCATGGCAGACCCAGTTAATAATTCAAATCCAAATCTGCCAAATCCAACTATAAATCAAAACAGAGAAAATCAACCTAATCCTCCTCTTAAGGATGAAAATGAAGTTCATAGGAATATGTTAAACCAACCACGGACTTTACGTGAACATTTACACCCTAAGAGATTAATTTTACTATCTTGCATAATGTTCCCTGCTCACACAGGGAACATTAATTTTAAACCAGGTGTGATTCAATTAATTCATAAATTTCATGGCTTGGATTCTGAAAGCCCCTACTTGCACCTCAAGGACTTTAATGAAGTTATTGCAACGTTACAAGTAAATAATGACAATAGGGATGTACTTAAACTTAGGTTATTCTCATTTTCTCTAAAGGATCAGGCCAAAGCATGGCTCAACTCTCTAAGACTTAATACCATCACTTCATGGCAAGCCTTAAGTAGAGAGTTTTTGAAAAAGTTCTTTCCCGAGCACAAAATAAATGCACTAAAATAAGAAATCATGTCATTCTCCCAAAAGGGGAATGAACTATTTTTTCAAGCTTAGGAGTGCTTCAAAGACATTCTAATTACTTGTCTACATCATGGTTATGAACCATGGTACGTGATTAATGCTTTCCGAAAGGGGCTCACCATGGATACCCGTCAGTTCATAGAGATGATGTGTGGTGGAACCTTTTTTGACAAAGATCATAATGAGGCTTGAGATTTTTTAGATATGTTAGCAGAAAATACATAGACATGGGATGTCTCTACTAAATCAGACCAAACTAGACCCATTCCTAGAGAGAAAGTGGAGATGTATGTCCTAAGAGAAGAAGACGGCCTTAAAGCAAAATTCGCTGCATTGGCTAGAAAGGTCAAAGCCTTAGAAATTAGGAAGGTTAATATGGTTAAAGCAAACACTTCCTTAGGTAATTTTTGTAGCATTTGTGGTGGTACAAACCATGACACAAAGGATTGTCCAATAATTTCAGTTGTACAAAATATCACGCATGAGCATGATCAAGCAAATGCTATAAATAACTACCAAAGGTCAATTATGCAACCAATGGGAAACACGTATAATCTAAATTTGCGTAACCATCCTAATCTTAGTTGGAGGAATAAACCATAAATTAATACACCCAATACACCTCAAAATGCCTCCACAAAACAACTTCTTTGGGGCACCTAACAATGCACCCTATGTGCCCCCACCAAAGTGATCATCTGTGGAGGATGCGTTGACTGCATTTATGAACTCTCAAACTCAAATGAATCAGTCTCTAATCCAATCAAATCAGGAATTAAAGACAGTTGTGGCTAGGATTGAGACTCAACTAAATGCTAGGAAAAAAGGTACCCTTCCTTCTCAACCCGTGTCAAACCCTAGAAACACACATTTCATTGGAGACTCAAATCCAAGTGAGCAACATCATGAACAAGTTAAGGCCATCATTACCTTGAGAAGTGGAAAAAGGGTCGATAACAAGATAATGCAACTGGTAGAAATACCAGAGGATGAGCCAATATCTCAAGAGAATGATAAACCAGTTATGGTTCAAAAGCCACAACAACAAAAGGATAAAAGACTAAGTCATATGAGCCCCCAGTTCCATTCCCATCTGGACTTCGGAATCCAACTGTCCCCATGAAATATCAAGAAGTATTGGATGTACTTCAAAAGGTTACTGTCAATATTCATCTACTTGATGCCATTAGACAAATTTCATCATATGCTAAATATCTCAAGGACTTGTGCACTATAAAGAGAAAATTAAATGTGCATAAAAAGGTCTTCCTTACTGAGAAAGTGAGCATTATCATTCAACAAAGGGTTGTACCCAAATACAAAGACCCGAGATGTAACATCCCGTCCAACCAGCACAATGTCCTGGGGCGTTCACGTAAGATCTTCCACAGGACCATTCGTTTAAACCATTCGCGGTGGGGTACCACAAGCTAATTAATATAGGATTAGCCCATTTGAATAAACCAAACGGGCCATGACAAGACCAAGTGTGGGCCGCCAAGGCAAATGACCATTTACGCTTAGCAACAGCCCGTGTGGGCTATACCGCGACGAGGGAAGGTCAAAAAAATCTAAAAATTTAGAGAACCATAGAACTCACTGGGCTTGTGGACCATCGTGGACCACGGACCCAGCGGACACCCAGAAGTGGGATTTGACACTGACTAAATGCACCCCACTAATGCTAGGACCGGAATCTGGTGCTTGCAAATGAAACAGAGATACCAGGCTATCCAACCGTCGGATCTCTTCTACATTTATGGTGGAGGTCTAATGAATTTTTCTACACCCATCCAAAAATTCTAGGACCCAGTCGTGGAACGGTGACCGTTGATCGTAATTCGGGCCTGTGCGACCAAACCCTAGATCCGATCGTCCTTAAATTTTGCATGGCCCTTCATCGAGCCATGGAGCAACTATTCTATGAATTTCATAGCTAGAGGGCCACCAGAACCACTCCAATTACTGGAATGGACCCCACAGGGCCATTTAAAGATCGAAACCGTTGACTCAAACCTCATAACCGTTCATCCGTTTGTTTTCAAATTTTATATGACCCCTCATTGGGCCATAAGGCACCTACCCACCAAATTTGATAGCCAGAGGAGTGTTAGGGCTGCCCCAAGACCAATAGGGAGCCCTAAAGGGCCATTGTAGGCATTTAACGAAACTTAAGGCCAAAGGGCCCAAGTCTAGGAAACAAAACCCTAGCTCTCTCATAACTTCCTCCCTTACTACCACCAACAATGAGTAAAGAGAGAGAGCAAAGGAGCATAAGAGAGAGAAGAGAGTGTGAAGGAGCGCTAGGAGGACCCTAAATCAAGGTGGGGCCAAACGAAATCAACCCCGCAACTCCCTATATCTTCTCCAACAAGTACCCATCATCCTCGGCCACCATTTTCACTCCGTTGATCATCTAAATAAGACCCATCCCCCATTTTTGTTGAAACCCATATGAATGAGAAGGGATTTGCTTGGATTCTAACATACAAATAGGTTGTAGGGACTCCGACCGATCAAACTCCCAAAATCCACCCTCCTAGGTCGATCCCATGCCTTCTACAAATCCGAAGGTGCAGACTATTATTCTTAGGTGGCCTAGCACCAATTTTAGTATAAGCTTAATGATTTTGATCGTTTGGATGCAATATTTAAAATTCTGGAGAAAACCCTAGGAAGTATATGTTTGTGAAATTGTATGGATTTGCATGTTTGGCTCTCTTGATGTCGTTCTTACCTCTCACATGATTTTTGTGTATGTATGATTACATGATTATGCCTTGTTTGATTTCGTCATGTATTGTGCCTCATACTATATATGATGTCATTTCGCTTGTGCACATGATTTCGTAATATGGGGGAAGTGCTTAACTTCCTCATAGGCCCACACAACTCACATGCACTTTTTCATGATAGCGATAACTTGCTCGTTGAGAATATATGATTTGTATGATTGAGATGCATGAAAACATGATGTGATATATTAGTTGATAACTTGGATTGTCAGTATGTCATGGATCACCAAAACACTATTGGGTTAGTCAGGAACAGGATAAGAGACGGTAGTCTCATCGGTAGGACTATGCTATGGTAAGACCAGTGGATTTGGGCGGTTCGCCTGACTCACGTGGTGTAGCCTACTGTCTGACCAACCTTGTTTATTAACCCTGTTTGCTCACACATGTATGGAACCTGAAACACCCTACAATCGTCGTAGCTCATCAATAACCCACTTGAAATTGGTCCACAGCCTCGTGAGCCGGGCCTGGTGGAATGAGACACTGTGTCCGAGCTGTCAGCCTACATTGGGGTACTGCGCCTCCCCGTAGTAACCACGAGCAATCCCTTTTTCTCAGCACTCCTCATGTGCCTGAAGTCAGGGATGAGGAACAAGACGGGATCACGGACCGCGGGGTCTCGGCCTCACGCATTGGGGGGTCTTGGCCTCGCACCCAGTTTAGGGCATTAATATGTGGGGTGTACCAGATTCCCCAATCTTCTGGATGAAAAGACCTAACTAACAACTCAGTTAACGCGATCGCATTGCATCACACTAGTTAGGGTGGTGACTTGGCAATCGAGGTTGCACTGAGGGAGTATTGTCATACGCGATCGTTAGATGGAGTCGCTCGAGGGAGCGTTATGGCGAAGGCATGCATCATATCATCCTGCATGCATACGTATTAATAAGACTAGTTATGTATTTATGATTGACTGCTTTTCATTAAGATCATATTATAATTGATGTCTGTGATAACTTGAGACTAATACCACCCAGAGTTGATCACTCACTCCCACTCTGGGATGGTGTTTTAAAATACCAACTAGACCCGTTCATAGATGCAGGTGACTCAGGACTGGAGGAGCCTGACGAGGCGATCTTCGACGAGGAGGATGAGCTATCTTACTTCTAGTTGATGGACGGCTCTCCATCGGTTTGAGGGGTAAGATTGGGATTGCTGGCTGTGGGCTCAGCCATGTTATTTTTTTGGGACATAGTATTCTTTTGTTGTTTTGGTTGGGCAACGCCTTGCACGACCCATTTATATTTTTGGGCTGGTATGTATGATAGACCTCTTTTATTTCAGTAGACTTGTGTAGTTATATTCATGTTCCAGGAAGTTCCAGGTTGCGCAATTAGACCGGACTAAATGTACTTTAATGAAAACCGATTATAAGTGACTTTCGGGAACTCGGGAGTTGAGCGTATGCGCGACCCTCGAATTCCAAGGCGTTACAAGTTGGTATCAGAGCATGGTTTGAAATTGATTGGGCCATGAGTCATGAACCCACTAACGCATTCGCTGACTTGAGAGGTTACGCAATAGAAACTACGAAACCCTAAGAACCACCCCACTCCTGGACAAGGAATAGAGAATTTGACGGTGCGGCTAGATTCGATTAACTAGGAAGTTTGGTGTCTTCCTCTCTTGTTAAACTTAGAAGTTCACCATCATGGGATTGGAAATCCCATACTACATCTTCCAAAACGATGCTCGTTTAGTAAGCCGATAAAATAAATATGGAAATCCCGCCCCATTCATTTCGGGCACAGCAGTCCTAACCTTGAGTTGGGATTAACCTTGCAACCCTAATTCATATAACTTAATGCCGCTAGCCAAGTAGGTCAAGGATTGAAATTCCCTTTTCCCAATATATCTTTTTAGGTATTCACCTGTTCTTGCTCTATTTTCGAACTTTCCCCATATACTGATAGAGACGAGCCATAGACTGAACGATTGGGTAGCAGGAGCCCTCGTCCAAGTCCAAATGAGCACATACTAGGCCGGACATGTTAGTTCGACCTGTTCAGGGGTTATTAGGTAGGGGTAAGCGAAATTTTACCAGAAACAGAGAGAATCGACAAAAAAGGGGTTTCAAACACTAACCAGGAAGAATTTCTCGAAATGAACAAGCCCACTGCGTAGATCAGCTCCTCCTACCCCAAGTCCATATATAGAACTTCCCCGGGGGCCTTACCGGTGCCCGGGAAACGGCGACGCAAGTGGACCCCGCTGACTACACTCTGCCCGCGCGCGCGCCACCCGCGCACCCCGCCTGCCGAGCGCACACCGCCCGCGCACCCTGACTGCCCCCGCGCACCTCGTCTAGCTACCTGCGCGACCCCGCCTGCCTGGTGCGCACCCCGCCTGCCTCTCTAGCCTCTACGCGGGATCCCGCCCACCATGCGTGGCCCCCGCCTAGAGGTACAGCGGCTCCGCGAGACCCCGCTCGACCGGCGTGGGCCCCGCCCGGATGACCAATGTGGTCCCACTTCCTTCCTTCAATGAGATTTCATGTGGGGCCACTCTCCTTACTAGTGGGGACTAGTTAGAGTCCCTGAAAATCTCTTTCTACCCCTTTCATTACCCACATCCCTTTCAAAACCTCATCACACCTTCCCCTCTTCTATCTTCAAGCCATTTCTCCAAGGAAAACCCACCTTCACCCTTCCACCTTTCCCATCTTCTTCTCCTTTACATTTCCATCTCAAACTCCCATTTTCAAACTCCATTTTTTCCCAAAAACCCATCCCATTCTCAAGACCAAACATAACAACCCCTTCAACAAATCCATCTCAAACCCAACATTAAACCCACTCCTAGCTCTATCCTCAAGCCTTTCCTAAGACCATTCCCTCCAACAATCCAACCACATTTCTCACGCCCGAAATCCATCTTAGCCAAAGGAAATGGCTATTCTAGCAACCGTTATCTCTCTCTTCTCCATCCTGATGATCCTATCACTCATGGGTAAGAAGAGATCGGCTCCCGTCGAGCCTAGACCGAGCCGGGAAAGGCGAAGCAAGCAAAGGGTCGATCTGAAGGGGAAGCAAATCGCGGAAGTTCAATCTAAGCGGAGGAATGACTCTCAAAGGGCTCTCGCGATTCAGGCGTCCCAACCACCCATTGAAGATGTGAGAAATTTTTAAGTACGCAACATCGCCTTCGAAGCCTCCGTAGAGGAGCACTTGTTCAATGATATCGCCCTACTCGGTCGGTTCATGGAAAATGGATGGGGCCAGATATTCTATGGAGACTCCCAGGTGGATGAAGGATAGGCTAAAAGTCTTCTACGTGTGGATCAAAAACCCTAAATTCAAGCCCTTAGGTTTTGATCCTGTGATGGGAAGCAAGAAGTTCCCGTTCGGGGTGGCGGACATTGCGGATGTACTTAGCGTGCCACTGGGGGAGGTGCAGATTGAGGAAGGAAACTTGGATACGAGTCAGGCCCGCAACAAGCGGGCATGCTTTTTGTGCGGACAGGTTGTCCAATGAAGGCAAGAAGTCAGCTTGGGCGCGTCCAGCTTGACCCCAGAATACCGTGTGCTTCACAGTATTGGCACCTACAATATCAATCCAAGGTTGAATAACCATACCGAGTGCACCCACTATATGGTAGAGTTCTTATACCAGATAGGCCAGGGAGCAGACGTATGCCTCCCCAGCGTGGTACTCCATCAGATCGTGAGGGCCGCAAGGGGGACTCGGAAAGACGTATGCCTCCCATTCGGCCGTCTAGTTTGTCAGCTGGCTCAGTAGTATGGTGTGAGCGGATCAGATGAAAATTATATACCGACGCTGATCTTGGGAGACGATATGTTGAACAATATGAAGATAGGCCCAAAGCAGCAATAGGCCCACATCGATTGATACGGGGATTCGATCGAAGAAGAAGAGGATAGCGATGGAAGCGAGGAGGATGAGGATGAGGAAGAAGCTGACGAGGTCGAAGAAGCTGGCAGGGAGCCACTTACCATCCCAAACATATGTGAGCGCTTGGATGTGCTCAAGGCAAAGGTAGCAGAGATCAAGGAAACCCAAGCAAGGAACCAAGCGAAGCAAGAGAAATGGAACAAAAAAATGTACCGAGCCATAAAGGCCCTGATTTGCTGTAACAAAGGGGAAGAAGTACCCCCGCTTTCGCCCGACTCAGACAAGTAGCAGCACCACCTTACTGCCGATTAGTAGTTTGCTCTAAGTTGTTTAAGACTAATTCCATGTACTGAAGAATGCTTAGGACTTTTGTTTAACTAGCTTGTATTTCCTTTTCTTTTAACATATCCAGTAATCTATGTAATCCATGTTGCAGCATGTAACTGGCCATGTTAACAGCATTTTGAAATTAATGCTACTATATGGATCGTCATGAAGTTCTCTTCGCTAGAAATGTGCTTGCCTGTGTTGCTGTTATAGTCATGAATAACAAGCTATAGGTCTGGTATGCCTGGTGTACGCGATGTTCTAGTGACTAATACTCAAAAAAAAATCTGTCCAGGAAATGCCTCCACGACCGGAGGGTCGATACGTCCGCCTTCCTCACGGTGGCCTAGTCGATAGGGATCTCCTCCCCGACAATCAACAAGGCCCCCTAAGTGGGAATGGATCCCAGAATACGGGTAGCACTACCCAAGAGGTGGCCCCAAGTGCTCCGCCACTGCAAGCCGTAACACCCGTACCTCCTCGCCGCAAGCTATGGATCGAGTAGACCAGATGTTGCTTCTCATGCAACAATAACAATAGATCATAGTCACTAATACGTAACAACAACAGCAGATGATGGCCACTATGATGGGGGCCATGGCCCAAAACTTGGGCATGCCACAACCTGAAGCGCCCAGCTTAACCACGCCCGCGACCAATACGAACAACCTATATGAGCGGTTCCAGAGGCATAGGTCGCCTACTTTTGCCTGCACCCATCACCCAGAGGAAGCGGAATACTAGCTCAACAGGGTCATCAAGTTGCTGCAACCTCTTGACTGTTCTAAGGTGAAGAATGTCGAGCTCGTCTCATATCTTTTTGAGAAGGAGGCAGACCTATGGTGGGAGAGTGTCCTTCGATCCATTCCCGAGAACCACATATGGACATGAGAGGCATTCGAGGCTCACTTCAATGAGAAATATATCCCTCAATCGTATCAGCATGAGAGGGAGAATGAATTTCTCCGCCTCCAACAAGGGGGGATGAGCGTGGCTCAATATGAGAATCGCTTTACGGAACTCTCCCATTACGCTTCCGAGATGATCGCCAATGAAGCGATCAAGATGAGATGGTTCACGGCAATGTTAAGGAGCGACATCCGCTTGAAGATATGTTGTACAAACCTTAGGACCTACGCCAAGCTTGTTGGGATGTCTATACGGGTGGAACAAGATGAGGAGTGAGTTGCGCAGACCCGTCTGCAGTTAGGGCCCCGGAGTATGATGGAGGGACTATCCTCTTCTTTTACCGAAAAGCGTCCGCACCTGAATTCACTGCCTAGGCTTACGGTCGCACCGGCTCCTTCTACACGACCTACACAGATATGCAGCTATTGTAGGAGGGCTAGCCACTCTGAGCCCTACTGTTTTACGAGGATGAGAGACCTCGGATTCATACCGCCACAGCGTAACCATAGGCCCCCACAGCAGGCCTTGCAGATTCCGCCCCTACGGGCAATGGGACTAGACAACAGTTTCGCTATCCACCCCTGCCTCAGGTTAGACCGCCACAATGGCCCATACAGCGGTCGAACTTCCCGCAACAGGCTCGGGTGCACGCCTTGGCGGTTGAGGGCTAAGATGTGGCAGTCCCTACTCCTACGACCTTTGAGGTGACGGCCCACATTCAAGGTACTCCCATATTTCTTTTCGTGGACACCAGTCCACTGCTTCTCTTATATCTCATGCAACTGTCAAGCATTTGAGGCTACACCCTAGCCCCTTCGTAGGGGTAAAGATCATTGTAACCACCGGTACTTTCTCAGAAGCGACGAGATATGTCATGATTGTCCCATCGACTTGGGATGCAAGGTGGCACTTGTGGATTTGATAGTGACCAAAATCTTCCATTATGACATCATCCTGGGTATGGACTGGTTGATAGTGATGAAAGCAGAAATCGATTGTGACACAATGATAGTGAAGATACACGAGGACGACGACACTTCCCTCACATTTTCAGTCCAGGTCAGCTACAAACGCAGGATTTTGTGTTATGCTTTATTGGAGGATGTATATAATGGACCCTCGGTAACATTCATACCCGTGGTATGAGATTTTGAGGACATATTTAAAGCTATACCTGGGCTTCCTCCTCGACGTGAGATAGACTTCACGATCGATCTAACTCCGGGTGCCAAAGCCATCTCATTGCCTACTTATTGCATGCCCCCATGTGAGATGGAAGAGTTGCGGTCTCAGATAGACGATTTACTGGGGTCAGGCTTCATCCGACCCAGTTTATCGCCGTGGGGAGCCCCAGTCCTATTTGTAAAGAAAAAGGATGGCTCTTTACGACTATGTGTGGATTACAGAAGATTGAACCAAGTGACGGTTCGGAACAAATATCCGCTGCCCATAATCGATGATCTATTTGACCAGCTGAGGGGTGCTCAATACTTCTCAAAGATCGATCTACAATCAGGGTACTATCAGCTGCGAGTGAGGGACGAGGATATATAGAAAACGGCTTTCAGAACCTGATTTGGCCATTATGAATTCCTAGTTATATCGTTCGGGCTCACTAATGCCCCAACAGTATTCATGGATCTCATAAATAGGGTCTTCAGGCCGTTCTTATACAGATTCATCATCGTATTCATTGATGACATACTGATCTATTCTAAGAACTGTGAAGAACATGAAGAGCATTTGAGAGTGGTCCTGGAAACACTTAGGAAGCATCGACTGTATGCGCAATTCAGGAAATACGACTTCTAGAAGGAGGAGGTCAAATTTTTAGGACATATAGTGTCCAAAGAAGGAATATCTGTATATCTTGCCAAGGTGGCGGCCGTGCAAGATTGGAAGCAACCGTAGTCGGTTACGGAAGTGCAAAGTTTTCTCGGTCTCGCTGGCTATTATCGAAGGTTCATTAAGGACTTTTCGAAGATAGCCCAATCTTTATCCCAGCTTACGCGAAAGGACCTTAAATTTGCCTAGAATGAGAAGGCGGAGGCGGCCTTCCAAGAGTTGAAGGATAAACTAACGTCGGCACCAGTTCTCGTGTTACCTGAGCAGGGGGTCAAGTACACCGTATATACCGATGCCTCTCGCATGGGCTTAGGTTGTGTACTCATGCGAAAGGACCAGGCAATTGCTTATGCTTCTCGACAGCTAAGGAAGCATGAGGAGAACTACCCCACTCATGACCTCGAACTCGCGGCGATAGTCTTCGCATTAAAGATATGGCGACACTATCTTTATGGTGAGGAGTTTGATATCTTTTCTGATCATAAGAGCCTCAAATACATCTTCACCTAGAATGACCTGAACATGAGACAGCGTCGTTAGATGGAAACATTGAAGGACTTCAAGTTCGATGTCTCATATCACCCTGGTAAGGCCAATCTAGTGGCGAATGCCTTGAGTGGCAAAATGACAATCGAATTTGTGGCCCTGCTAATAGTGAGAGAGTGGGATATGGTGAAGTTCGTTCGGGACTTCGACATGAAGCTAACAGTGGAGGAACCATACGAGTTCATAGCCCACATTCAAGCCTAGCCAATGATTGACAACAAAATCATTGAAGCCCAGGAGGGCGATGAGCTATTGAAGAAAATGAGGAAAAAAACAAAGAATGATGGGAAGTCCGAGTGGAGAGTCGGCGCCGATGTGGGATTACGGTACCAAGGCCGCCTTTGTGTCCCAAGCCTTCAAGGACTACGAGAAGAAGTCTTGAATGCTGCTCACAACTCCAAGTTAGCGATGCATTCTGGTAGTACAAAAATGTACCGGGATCTAAAGCAAACCTATTGGTGGGATAACATGAAGAAGGAAATAGCGAAGTATATGTCCCGATGCCTCACCTGTCAACAAGTCAAGGCTGAACACCACCGACCACCAGGCCTGTTGCAGCCCATGCCTATTATAAAGTGGAAGTGGGACTTCATATCCATGGACTTCATTGCCGACTTGCCCAAGACAAGGAAGGGGCATGACTTGATATGGGTGATTGTGGACAGACTAACCAAATCAGCCCACTTTCTGTCAATTAAGACATCTAGCTCCGCCAATGATTTGGCCAAGCTGTATATCAAGAAAATCGTGCGACTCCATGGTGTCCCATTGGAAATTGTGTTGGACCGGGACACACGATTCACGTCGATCTTCTGGACCTGCATCCAAGAGGTCATGGGAGTGAAGTTGAAGTTTAGCAGCACCTTCCACCCGCGGACAAATGGGCAAACCGAGCATGTGAACCGAATTTTGGAAGACATGTTGCGGGCTTGTGTCCTGGACTTTCAGGAGAGTTGGGATGATTGTCTCTCATATGCCGAGTTCGCCTACAACAATAGCTTCCAGGCTAGTATCAGTATGGCGCCTTACGAGGCTTTGTATGGGCGTCCGTGTCGAGCCCTCAATTGTTGAGAGGAAATCGGCGAGAAGAGTTTGCTGGGACCAGATTCGGTGTGGATCACAACCAAGAAGATTGAAATTACCTAGCGTCGTCTCTTGATGGCTCAAAGCAGGCAAAAGAGCTATGCCGACACAAGGCGAAGGGACTTGAAATTTGAAGCTGGGGACCACATATTTCTCAAGATCTCCCCAATGAAGGGCGTTTTATGCTTCGGCAAGAAGGGAAAGCTCGCACCATGGTTCATCGGGCCATTTCAGATTTTGGACCGTGTGGGTGCGGTTGCCTATCGCTTGGCCCTAACCACACCTCTCGCCGAAGTGCATAACATCTTCCACGTATCGATGTTGAAGAAGTATGTCCCCGATCCCTCGCATATCATCAAGTGGGAGTATGTGGAACTCAAGGAAAATGTCACCTATATTCTCCGACCCACTCAAATACTTGATAGGAAGGAGCAAGTCTTACGAAACAAGGCCATCCCATTGGTCAACTACTATGGACCCATCTTGATGAAGAAGAGGCCACTTAGGAGACGGAAGCATAAGTCCACAAGCATTACCTAACCCTACTTTAGTAATACGAATACGTACAAATTTCGAGGATGAAATTTATTTATAAGGGGGATAGATTGTAACATCCCGTCCAACCAGCACAATATCCTGGGGCGTCCACGTAGGATCTTCCGCAGGACCATTCATTTAAACCATTCGTGGTGGGGTACCATAAGCTAATTAACCTAAGATTAGCCCATCTGAATAAACCAAACGGGCCATGACAAGACCAAGTGTGGGCCGCCAAGCCGAATAACCATTTACACTTAGCAACAGCCCGTGTGGGCTATATCGCGACGAGGGAAGGTCAGAAAAATCTAAAAATTTAGGAAACCATAGAACTCACTGGGCTTATGGACCATCGTGGACTACAAACCCAACGTACACCCAAAAGTGGGATCTGGCACTGACTAAATGCACCCACCAATGCCAAGACCAGAATCTGGCGCTTATAAATGAAACCGAGATACCAGGTTATCCAACCGTCGGATCTCTTTTACATTTACGATGGAGGTCTAATGAATTTTTCTACACCCATCCACAAACTCTAGGACCCAGTCATGGAACGGTGACCATTGATCACAATTCGGGCCCATGCGACCAAACCCAAGATCCGATCGTCCCTAAATTTTGCATGGCCCTTCATCGGGTCATGGAGCAACTATCCTATGAATTTCATAGCCAAAGGACTACCAGAACCACTCCAATCACTAGAATGGACCCCACAGGGCCATTTAAAGATCAGAACCGTTGACTCAAACCCCATAACCGTTCATCCGTTTATTTTTAAATTTTATATGGCCCCTCATTGGGCCATAAGGCACCTACCCATAAAATTTGGTGACCGGAGGAGTGTTAGGGCTGCTCCTAGACCAATAGGGAGCCCTAGAGGGCCATTGTAGGCATTTAACGAAACTTAAGGCCAAAGGGCCCAAGTCTAGGAAACAAAACCTTAGCTCTCTCATAACTTCCTCTGTTACTACCACCACCAAGGAGTAAAGAGAGAGAAAAGGAGCATAGGAGAGAGAAGAGAGTGTGAAGGAGAGCTAGGAGGACCCTAAATCAAGGTGGGGCCCAACGAAATTAACCCCGCAACTCCCTATACCTTCTCCAACAAGTACCTATCATCCTTGGCTGCCCTTTTCACTCTGTTGATCATCTAGGTAAGACCCATCCCCCATTTTTGTTGAAACTCATATGAATGAGAAAGGATTTCCTTGGATTCTAACATACAAATAGGTTGTAGGGACTCCGGCCGATCAAACCCCCAAAATCCACCCTCCTAGGTCGATCACACGCCTTCTACATATTCGAAGGTGCAGACTATTATTCTTAGGTAGCCTAGCACCAATTTTAGTATAAGCTTAATGATTTTGATCGTTTGGATGTAATATTTGAAATTCTAGAAAAAACCCTAGGAAGTATTTGTTTGTGAAATTGTATGGATTTACATGTTTGGCTCTCTTGATGTTGTTCTTGTCTCTCGCATGATTTTTGTGTATGTATGATTATATGATTATGCCTTGTTTGATTTCTTCATGTATTGTGCCTCATAGTATATATGATGTCATTTCGCTTGTGCACATGATTTCGTAATATGGGGGAAGTGCTTAACTTCCTCATAGGCCCACACAACTCACATGCACTTGTTCATGATAGCGATAACTTGCTCGTTGAGAATATGTGATTTGTATGATTGAGATGCATGAAAACATGATGTGATATGTTAGTTGATAACTTTGATTATCGGTATGTCATGGATCACCAACACAGTATTGGGTTGGTCAAGAACAGGATGAGAGATGGTAGTCCTATCGGTAGGACTATACTATGGCAAGACCCGTCAGTTTGGGCGAGTGTGTTCGGGTGGCTGTAGTTCGACTATATGGGTCTCTTATGCCCGATGTCACTCGTCCCATATTCACTTGACTCACGTGGTCTAGCCTACTGTCTGACCAACCTTGTTTGTTAACCCCGTTTGCTCACACATGTATGGAACTTGGAACACCCTATAACTATCGTAGCTCATCAATAACTCACTTGAAATTGGTCCACAACCTCGTGAGCCGAGCATGGTGGAATGGGACACTGTGTTTTAGCTGTCGGCCTATGATGGGGTACCGCGACTCCCCGCAGTGACAATGCGTGATCCCTTTCTCTTAGCACTCCTCATGTCCTGAAGTTGGGGATGAGGAACCCAACGGGATCACGGACCGCGGGGTCTCGGTCTCACGCATTGGGGGGTCTTGGCCTCGCACCCAATTTAGGGCATTAATATGTGAAGTGTACCAGATTCCCCAATCTGCTGGATGAAAAGACTTAACTAACAACTCGGTTAACGCGATCACATTGCATCGCACTAGTTAGGGTGGCGACTCGGCAGTCGAGGTTGCACTAAGGGAGTATTGTCATACGCGATCGTTAGATGGAGTCGCTCGAGGGAGCGTTGTGCCGAGGGCATGCATCATATCATCCTGCATGCATGCGCATTAATAAGACGAGTTAGGTGTTTATAATTGACTGTTTTTCATTAAGATCATATTATAATTGATGCCTGTGATAACTTGAGACTAATAGCACCCACTGAGTTGATCACTCACTCCCACTCTGGGACGGTGTTTTAAAACACCAACTAGACCCGTTCATAGATGTAGGTGACTCAGGACTGGAGGAGCCTGGCGAGGCGATCTTCAACGAGGAGGATGAGCTATCTTACTTCCAGTTGATGGACGGCTCTCCATCGGCTTGAGGGGCAGGATTGGGATTGCTAGCTGTGGGCTCAGCCATGTTATTTTTTTGGGACATAGCATTCTTTTGTTGTTTTGGTTGGGCAACGCCTTGCGTGACCCATTTATTTTTTTGGACTGGTATGTTGATAGACCTCTTTCATTTCAGTAGACTTGTGTGGTTATGTTCATGTTCCAGGAAGTTCCATGCTGCGCAATTAGACCGGACTAAATATACTTTAATGAAAACTGGTTATAAGTGACTCTTGGGAACTTGGGAGTTGAGCATATGCGCGACCCCCGAATTCCAGGGCATTACACGGGAAGTCCCATTATTCCTTGTATTATTGAAAATTTTCAAATTGAGCATGCTTTGCTAGATTTAGGTGGAAGTGTCGACTTAATACCATATTCAGTTTACAAACAAATGGGGTTAGGCGAGCTTAAACCAACCATGCTTACACTCCAACTCGATGACCGCTAGATTAAGGTACCAAGGGAAATTTTAGAGGACGTGCTAGTCCAAGTGGAGAAATTCTACTTCCCCGTGGATTTTATTATACTAGACACTGAACCATGTGTAAACGCTAGCACTCAAGTTCCCATCATTTTAGGTCTCCCATTCCTAGTAACTTCAAATGCAATCATAAATTGCAGGAATGGAATGATAAACTTATTTTTTGGTAACATGACTCTAAAGCTAAATATTTTCAATCTATGTAAGCAGCCCATTAATAATAATGAAATCCATGAGCTAAATTTCATGGATTGCTTGATAGAAGAAGAGGAATTGGAACCTAGTCTGACTGAGGAATTGATTCAAGTCATTGGGGACTTAAAAAATTCTGATTTTGAAATAGTGTTTGCTAAAATTTATGATGATAATGAGATCACTACCACCCAGGACATTGGTATGTACCAATGGAGACCGCGCACTCAAATCCTATCCCTCGAGGACTCGCGACATCTGCTATCACCAACCAATGTTCCAAAGCTTGATTTAGAACCACTACCAAATGAGCTTAAGTATGTATACTTAGGTAAAAATAAAACTTATCTTGTGGTGATCTCTTCATTTTTAGAAAATGATCAAGAGATTAAATTGTTGAAAGTTCTAAGGGACCGCAAAGGAGATTTGGGCTGGACCATTTCTGACATCAAGGGTATAAGCCCTTCCATATGCACCCATCGGATCCACCTCAATGAGGATGCTAAACCAATTAGACAACCTTAAAAGCGTCTCAATCCAAACATGATGGAAGTTGTAAAAAATGAGGTGATCAAATTATTGGATGTGGGAATCATCTACCCAATATCTGATAGTGTTTGGGTGAGTCCAACTCAAGTAGTCCCAAAGAAATTCGGAATAACTATTGTGCGGGATTCTAATAATGAACACATACCAACACATGTCACCACTAGTTGGCGTGTTTGCATTGACTATAGAAAATTGAACCAGGTCACAAAGAATGACCATTTCCCTCTACCATTCATTGATCAAGTTTTAGAGACGATAGCAGGTCACTCCTTCTATAGTTTTTTTTTATGAATATTCTGGATATAACCAAATAGAGATAGCACTGGAAGACCAAGAGAAAACCACGTTCACTTGTCCATTTGGCACGTTTGCTTTCAAACGGATGCCATTTGGATTGTGTAACGCCCCAGTAACTTTCCAACAGTGTATGTTAAGTATTTTTTCAAATATGGTTGGAAAGTTTCTTGAGGTTTTCATAGACGACTTCTCTATATTTGGGAGTAGTTTTGAGGAATGCCTCAACAATTTATCTCTTGTCTTGTCTAGGTGTGAAGAGAAACACCTTGTCTTAAATTGGGAGAAATGTCATTTCATGGTTCAAAAGAAAATTATTTTGGGTTATGTTATCTCCAAAAATGAAATCGAGGTAGATCACTCAAAACTCGACATTATAGCTAATCTACTATCCCCCGAACTATTAGAGATATTAGAACACTTATAGGGCATGCTAGTTTTTATAGAAGATTCATCAAGGACTTTAGTGCAATTACTATAACCTTAACTAATCTTCTTCAAAAGGATGTTCCATTTAAGTGGACAGATGAGTGTGCAAGTGCCTTTAATAAAATTAAATCATCCCTTACCACTACACCTATTATGCGTCCAACAGATTGAACACTTCCTTTTGAACTAATGTGCGATGCAAGTGATTATGTCATAGGGGCTGTTTTGGGCCAAAGAAAAGATAAACGACCCTACGTTATTCACTATGCGAGTAGAACTCTAAACTCGGCCCAAGTGAACTACTCAACAACTGAAAAAGAGTTACTTGCAGTAGTTTTTGTTTTGGATAAGTTTATGTCCTACTTGTTAGGATCTAAAGTGGTCATTTTCACGGATCACTCGGCTTTGAAATATTTGCTATCTAAGAAGGATGCAAAGCCGAGACTTCTGAGATGGATCTTCCTAATCCAAGAATTTGACTTTGAGATAAAAGATAATAAATGAGTAGAAAACGTAGTGGCTGATCACCTTTCTAGATTGGTGTTAGATGATTCCACTGAGGAGATGCATATCCAGGACACTTTCCCTGATGAACAATTATTTGTGATCTCCAAATTGTCTTGGTATGCGAATATAGTGAACTATCTTGTAATGGAAAAAATGTCATATCATTGGAAGTCACAAAATAGGAAGCGTTTTGAAACCGAAGTTAGGAACTTCTTCTGGGATGACCCGTATTTATATAAATATGGGACTGATCAGATTTTTAGACATTGTGTCCTAAAGGATGAAGTTCAGAGTGTTGTTTCCTTTTGTCATATGGAAGCATGTGGTGGCCATTTTTTACTAAGAAAACCACTGCAAAAATCCTGCAGTGTGGTTTTATTGTTAGGGTATTGATTTTATGGGCCCATTCCATCTTCTTTTGGATTTCTTTATATATTAGTTGGTATGGATTATGTTTCAAAGTGGATTGAGGTAGTTCCAAGTAGGACCAATGACAACAAAGTGGTCATACGATTTCTCAAGGAAAATATTTTTTCTAGATTTGGAACTCCAAAGGCCATCATTAGTGATGGCGGATTTTACTTTTGCAATAGGATATTTGAGACTTTGATGAAGAAATATGGCATTAAGCATGAAGTGAGCACCCCGTACCACCTACAAATGAGTGGGCAAGCTGAGATTTCTAATCAGGAAATCAAACACATTTTAGAGAAAACTATAAGGCCAGATAGGAAGGATTAGTCCCTCAAACTATCCGACACTTTATGGGCTTATAGGACTAATTATAAGACCCCGATTGGAATGTGTCCATACAGATTGGTGTATGGGAAGGCTTGCTACTTGCCTGTGGAATTGGAACATAGAGCCTACTGGGCAATAAAGAAATTAAACTTTGATATCGACCAAGCAAGTGGACAAAGGAAATTAGAGTTGAATGAATTAGAGGAGCTGAGGAGAGATTCCTATGAAAATTCTAAAATCTACAAAGAGAGGACCAAAGCTTTTCATGACAAAAATATCCTGATGAAGAATTTTACTCCTCAGCAAAAGGTCCTATTGTACAATTCCCGTCTCTAGTTCTTTCTGGGAAAGTTAAGATCAAGATAGACAAGCCTCTTCATTGTGAAGAATGTTTATACTCATGGGGCTGTTGAAATTGAGAATCCACGTAATGGCAATGTGTACAAGGTTAATGGTCAGAGATTGAAGCCTTATATGGAAAACTTTCATTTGGGAGAGGAGTCTTTCCCTCTTCATGAACTAGAATATTCAGAATGATGCTCCTAGTCTGACGGAGCATTTCTGTAAGATTTGTATCATATTCAATTCTTTTTAGTATCATATAGCAGGTGAGTTTTTCATGGTAGGTACTATCCACCATTTCTTTTATTTTTATTGTTCTCTACATTATATTATCATTACATTGGGGACAATGTAGATTTTAGGTTGGGGGTGTGGATAGTCATTCATGTGAAGGGTTTTTTTTTGGAGTTTCAGTTTATTTTATTATTATTTTTATTATTTTTAGGTTTCAGCTAGATTTAAGTTTATTTTTTTAGGTTTATAGGAAAAAAATTTCAACATTTGTAAAATAATATTTTTATATACAAGAATGTGAACATGATATTTTGCGAATTCTAAAGGCAAAGTTAATACTTGATGTACTAAAAATTATATATTTGAGTTCAATTATCTAATCACTAGTTTAAAGTGAGTTGTAATTTGATGTACTGAATTCACAATATACCCTAGCTAACTAAGTGAGGAATATGATATGTGAACTAGAATACCAAATTTTGATCCAAATAAGGTTGAATGAACTAGTACCATTGATATATGCTTAAAAGAGAGAATATTGAAGAAAAAAATGATGGAAAAAGAAAAGCATGAATGTAATTACCATAGCAATCGGAGTAAGAATACCTAAGTATCCATTACTCTTACCATTACAAATAAGATACCTTATGTTATGAAGCAAACCCGATGGGAATCTCCATCTAAGAGTGGTCTATAATAATGAGGATATGATGATAAAAGAAAAAATATCATGAAGAAAATGAGATAACTAGAGATTTCATATTCTTGGGATGAATGAAAGGATTTAGGATAGGGAACATGTATATTTCTCAAAGTTAGACTAATGTCATGGAGCACCTAAGGATATTGGATCATAACTATTCTAAATTTTGATTAGGTCTCTGAACTTAACGATGTAATGGATTATAAAATTGAGATTCTAACTAACTTCAGACTTAGGATAAGTATTGTTTTGTTTTGGAATTCATATGATAAATGGAGGCATAATTGTATAAATTTCTGAGTGTTGAACTATTTCTCATATTTTCAATGTTTGTGGGTAATATTTCTGAAAACCCTCACAAGACTATAACTCGTCCACTAGGGAAAACCTAGGGGTTTAAAGGCTTGTTACATTTGCTAAATGCAATCGAGATTACCTGTGAAAGTGGTGTAGTTAGAATTTTATTTTCATTTTAATTTTATTTCTAAAATTAATTTTTATTCTTATTTTTATTTTTCTTCAATTATTTTGCTCGGGACTAGCAAAATGCTGGTTGATGAGTGTGTTGAGACTCAAATATTGCATAATTTTTTCTATTTACATCTTTATTTTAAGAACAAGAATCAACTTAATGTTCTATTTTACTCATGTATGTGTTGCAAGGTGAATTTAAGAGCTTGGATTGAAAAAAGGTGTAAAAAAGCATGGATTTGATGCTCAAAAATAACCAAAGCAAATGATGGATCTTAAGAGACCTAGATTGAAAAATTCACATGCCAAAGATCCAAGAAAACTAAGTAAAGAATGAAGAAAATCAAAGATTTGAAATGAAGAATCCTAAAATTGTCCTTAAAAGTGTATTCTGAAGCTCTGAGGTCTATTTTGAAAAACTGCGCAACAGGAAATCTATTTTAAACAAACTGTGCAGTGATAAGTCTATTTTGGAAAACTGCGTATATTTGAGACGGTTTCTAGGATTTTGCAACTTTGTACGAAAATTGGAGTTCCTTACTTATAAATAAGGCTTCCTAGGACATTCCTAAACATCATTAAAGGCATCCCAAAGCAAAATTTAAGATTTTTAAAGAGTTTTTAATTATTAGTGTTTTATAAGTTATTTTTTTTTAGATCTTTTCTATTTGCATTTATTTCTTTCTTCTTATTTTTTTCTCTTTCTTATTTTAATTATGTTTTTCTAAGTTCCTTCTAGCCCAAGCTAGAAGGGAAGCACATGGGTTTAATAATTATTTAAGATTATGAAGATTGATTATTTTAATGATGAGAAGAATGGTGTATGCATGTTATCTATTATTTAAGTTTTATTTTTTATCCTCTTATGAGGTCCATATGTTTCCATCATATGAGATCTACATTGATGGATAGGCTTACCTTAAATCAATTAGATTTACTAGATAAGAGAGGTTCTCAACCTATTATATTTCTTTGGTTTTCATTATCTCATTGATATTGAATTCTTAAAATCACTGACGCTTGAGAATATATATCAATAGTGCAAATCCATAATTTTTTAATATTTTATATCACTTATTAAAATATTTAAACTATTTTATTTTCCGATTAGGCTGACCATAGTGCTCAGATCCTAGTTGTGTTATCCAAGTCATCATGATTTTGGAACATTAACCTATGTGTGGAACTTTAAAGCTTGGGTGTTATTTTATTCAGTTGAATTACATCCATTCAAAAATTCTAAAATCAAATCATCAGTTTAGTTTTTATTACTTAGTTTGTTTTGCATTTGATTTTTTTCCTTCTCGTAATTCATCTCCCTGTGGGATCAACCCTATATTCACAGGATATTACTTATGAACTTTTGCACTTGGAGGCAGGCAATCAGTTAGTAGGTTCATGAACAACCCCCGAAAGGAACATTGAGAAGCTGTGAAGTGGATCCTCAAATACCTGGTAGGTATTATGGATATAAGGTTGTGATATGGTGGATCGGAAATCAAGCTATAAGGCTATATAGATTCAGATTTGGCAAGAGATATCGACAGCGGAAGATGCACTGCAGGTTATGTCTTTACTTTGGGTAGTGCTGCAGTTAGTTGGGTCTCTCAGTTACAGAAGATAGTATCTATTAGTACAACGGAAGCAGAATATGTTGCAGCTACAGAAGCGTGTAAAGAGATGATGTGGATGCAAGGTTTCATGGAAGAGTTGGGTAAGAAGCAAGCCGATTACAAGCTGTACAGTGACAGTCAGAGTGCAATACACTTGGCTAAGAATTTACCCTTTCATTCAAGGACCAACCATATTGATATTAGGTATCACTTCATACATTCGTTACTGGAAGATGGATCGATTGCTCTAAAGAAGATTCATACAAGTGAGAATCATGCGGATATGCTGACCAAGGCGATCACACGGGAGAAGCTGAAGCTCTATTCAGCTTTAATTGGTCTTCAAGCTTGAAGACGGGGAGGTGATGCACTCCGGATGTAGAAGACGAAAGTTTATGGTGATGTGTCTCTAAGTGGGAGATTGTTGAGATGTGGAGCCACATCTGAATAGGGCTGTTCGACCAGTTAAGGGCTGGTTCGACTCAAAGTCCAGCGAGCATCAGTTTTTTGGTTCCGCGATACTTGACCAGTTAAGCCCCTGCTCGACTAGTCGAGGGTCCGCTCAACCAGTCGAGGTTATGCAGATTCGTTTTGCGGATTTGATATGAACTACGAAAATTTGAGTCGGTTTCGCAAGGGTGTGAAAGGGAAGTTGCCTAAACTATAAATAGGGGTCATAGGGTTTATTATAAGGTATCCAAAAGGTATTCTAAGGTATGGGCAAAAGGTTTTCTCGATACATCTAAAGGAAAAAGGTTAGTAGATTGCTTGTAATCTCGTTTTCTTCATAGTAGAAGTTTGCACCCATAGTTTTTTACCCTTGTTTGAAGTTTTTCCATGTATATCTTGTCTTGTGGTTTGTTTGATATGCTTTGATTATACTTGTAGATTATATTTCTTTCTGTTTATCGTTTGTGAGCGAGACCGGAGATTGGATCTCGGTTCACTACATTGTTGGTGTGCTGCGCAACATACATATCATTCCATGAACAACTCACCAACATTGCATCCCGTTGGGGAATGATTGGCATTCATAATCTATCTTGAATGGTAGTGTTAATGTACATATTGTTGATCCTATGGACTACTGTAGGATTCATATACCATGCTTGTATACTTACGTTATTGGTTTCTTTACATACCATATTTGTACTCTACTCTCCTTTATAAATTAATAGAAACGGGAAAAAAATTAATTCTAATTACCTATGAGAATACATTTATGTGATCGTTTATAGAATGGAATGGACAATTAATATCAATTGACGAAACTGTGATTCTAATCATGTTTATCTTCACGCGTGGGGTAAAGCAGAAAAATAGGTGGGCCATGATGAAAAGGACTGTCGCTTCCTTCACTTACCTGAATTCCTCAACTAACCTGGTCATGTATCCTGGTTGAATACATAGAAAAGAGGACCAAACCAAAGAAATTCGCAGTGCTATATAAACTTGTCCTTTTCTTCCTTTTTATCTTTACCTAAAATGTCCACTCTTTTCTTTTCTCCTCCTTTTCTAGAATGGTAGGCACCTTAATCACGTCTCTTAAAATTACTTTGGAGATTGTGAATTTACACATGCAAACACAATGGCATGACTTTCATGTGATGAATTGAATCCACAATTTCAAAGGTAATTAAAGTTCCATCCAACATCAAGAAAGGAATTTTTAGAACATTTTTTATTTTTAATATTCCAAAGTTCTTGAAAATGCCTTTTGATTTTTGTTGGGAGGTCTATTTTTCCTGGCATTTAGTACATGGGTTTTCTAGAATTGACACATTTCATTGCGATGCTCGCAAAAACTGAACTGTCACATTTGTTTTCTTTTTTTCTTTTTTCTTTTTTAGATAAAATGAAAGAGATGTTGACAGAACATGAACACATGAGCCGGAGTTAAAGAGTCGTCGCTATTTTATTTTTATTTTTTTTTTAATCCATAGGACTGTTATGGTTTGACCAACTGTCCATTAACCCATCGAAGAGCTGAGATTCAAGACACTTATTGGTGGCATATGGTCAAGCCAATTGGCACGGTCAGTCAGTTCATGCATGTTTTAATAACTCTCACTCAGAAAAAAAAAACCCCTCGATCGAGAAGTTATGCTCTGTATGGGTTCACACTTGTTGGTTGCATGCAGCCAAACTGATCAACGTAGTCAATCAGTTCATGCATGCTCCAACAATCCTTAAAAGAAAATGATATGCCTATTTATTAAGGGGTCGTTTGGCACTTTGGATTTGAAAGGTTTTGAGAGGATTTGAGGGGATTTCAAATCCCTTAAGGGCCTGTTTGGCCGGGCAGATTGGATAGGATTGGAAGGGATTGGAAGATAGATCCCAGGATTGGCCAGGCGTGCCAAACAGATACGGGATCCTGATCCCGAGATATAGCAATCCCATGGATCTTAAGACAATCCACTGACATCACCATCATTACCTTTAAATCCCATCCAATCCCTTCAAAATTGCCTGGGATGTATTTGGTTCGAGGGATTGAAAGGGATTGAAAGGTTTAATCCGAGGATTGGCTGGGCGTGCCTAATAGATCCGATATAGCAATCCCATAGATCTTGCACCAATCCACTGATGCAGCTATCATTACCTTGAAATCTTTGCAATCCACTCTAATACCACCTAATCTGTCCGGCCAAACTAGCCTTAAGGGATCGTTTGGCACCATGGATTTGAGGGGATTTCAAATCCCTTGGTTATTTAGCATCATGAAGTAACTGGGGGTTTCAAATCCCCTCTTTAAAGTCCATGGTGAAACCTGGCGCATGGAATTAGATGGTATTAAGTGGGATGGAATTGCTTTTTTGCAATAAATGCACTTGTCGGTGGATTGTCTGTTAATGCAATGGGAGTGAGCTATTCACTTTGGTGCTTAGATCATGTATGATATAGGGCTTAAATACATGCTTTGATTCATGTAGTGTTTGGTTGTACATGAAAAACAACTGTCAATCTCGAAAATCGTGTTTGAAAACTACAGTGAGAAGTAAGGTGGGGCCCACCTTGATGTTTGTGAATAATTTACCTCGTCCGTCCGTTTTGTGAGATCATTTTAGTACATCTATCAAAAGTCAAACAAGATCCAAAACTCAACTGGGCCATATGAGAGGAAAGAGCGGGGAGAGAATTTCTTACCGTTGAAACCTTCTCGAGCTCCACCTTGATGTTTATATGTCATCCCAACTGTTTCTAAGTTCATTCCTGCTGGGATGAACTGATAACATAGAAAACTTTATTGTGATATAAAACTTTTGTGGCCATATGAATGTTTCAATGGTGGTCACTTAATCCCCACTGTTTTCTCTTATGTGGCCCACTTAAGTTTTAAATCTACCTCATTTTCAGTCACTTACCCTAAAATGATATTGTAAAATAGATGGATGTGGTGGATTCCTCACAAATATCAAGGTGGGCCCTACCTCCCTTCGAGCATAAGAACTTCCTAGCTCATGCTTTTAGGAGGAAATCTCATGGATTTCGCAAATCCTGTTGAATTCGGAAAGGCCTCCCTAACCCTCCCTACTCCATGCACATGATCCATTTTAGAAACCTACTAAGAACTAAACAGGAATGATTTTTCAAACTAAGGAATTTAAAATTTCATCCCACTTAATATCATTTAATTCCATGCACCAAACACCCCCTTGGATTACATCTAAAATCCTTCCAAGAGTTACATGTGTAACTTATGTGTCACTAGACTATTAATCTATTGGACACGTGGCCCACTAATGATACCCCAAAATAATTAGATTATCAATTGCATCACTATAATTACTTTAATATGATGATCAGCGCCATCCAAACATTGTCCATATAAATTAATGGTTAAAATCGTTGGTTACATGATCTTGTGCTTGTGGGCTATTCGAGACTTGGAAATACATTATTTGCGGGGAAAGTATATATTTCAGCGGGCTTATTATATCCATTGTGTCAAACATTACATATATTCACTAATTAGAGATATTAAAGGTGATTTAATGATTAAATTCAAATGTCTATAAATATACTATGCATAGCTGCTTTTGAATTAAAGTTGATTTTGAATCGTAGGTGCCAAACACAACAAGAGGATTTCAAATCCAGGCGGTTCCTAGAATCCAGGGGTTTCCAAATCTACGCTCCCAAACCGGCCCTAAAGTAACTAAAGGTTTCAAATCTAAGGGGTTTCAAATCTAGGGTGAAAACTTAAATTACATGTAAAATCCTTTCAAGAGTTGCATGTGTGACATGTCACTAGACTATTAATTTATTAGGCACATGGCCCATTGATGATATCATTGATTAATACAATGACCTGCGTTGTTCAAACATTGTCCATGTAAATGAACCATTAAAAATCGTTGATTAGTCACTGGGATGTAATCTTGTGCCTGTGGCCCTTATGGGATTTGAAATTTCATCATTTTTGAGCAAAGTATATATTCCGACGGGCTTATAAGTACCATTGTGTCAAACATTGCATCAGTACACTAATTAGAGATATTAAAGTTGATTTAACAATTACATTCAAACCCCTTGGAAATATACCATGCATAGCTACTTTTGGACTACAGGATTCTGAATCCTGGGTGCCAAACACAATAGGAGGATTTCAAATCCAAGGGGTTTCAAATCCATGAGGTTCAGAATCCTCACTCCCAAACAGTCCCTAAGATGCATAAAGGATTCATTAGTTTGAAATCCAAGGTCAAGCAGCAGACCCACTGTTTTAGTTGGATTTTCTGATGCAAATTACATAGGATTTTCTGCAAGGCCATTAATAGATGGAGATTGGAGCATTTTCAAATATCAACGAATTGAGAGTCTTTCAAGTCGGGAGAGTGATGTTTGGACATTACATTTTCAAATGCAAGTGTCAAAGGCCCTGTTTGGCAATACCCAAAACAAAATGATGTTTGGAATGAGACCCCAACAAGTGGTGGCATTTTGGATTCTGCAAGTAAGCCCTGGGAAGGAGGATTGCCTTGCACTTTGTCATGCAATGAAGAATACCCAAATTCCAAAATAACCTGCCATGATGAGATCCTTCAATTCACATTTTAGGCAGGGCCTCATCCAAACACGCCATGATCTTAGTTCTAACCTCAATTCAATCAAAACAAATCCAGTTACAATGACAGCTCTTGTGATCTTCTCCCCAAGGAAAAATGTGTGATTAAAGATTGAAATTAAGTGATATCGGAGGAGATCAGCATCTGTAATCAAAATAGTGTTATTTAACTATCTTCTGCTTTTCATCAGTGGAGTAGTTATTCCAATGTAACAGATTAGAAAGAAGCAAATGATCTGAACTCTGTGAAAAGATATCAGCCTCATTATCAGCACCAGATCAAAAATAAGAAAGAGAAAGGCCATACAAAAGAGATTTTCAGATTATTGCAGCAAAAATACATATATATTTTCCCGTTGCATTGCTGTTTTCTTGCTGATGAAACAAAAATTCTCTCCAACCTGTTACTGACTTCTTTTGCTTTTCCTTTTTTTCCTTTTCTTTTGCCTCTACTACCTTTCTTTTCTTTTTTTCCTTTCTGAAAACTACCTGTACATGCACTGTAAACAGCCCCTTTTTTTCCTCTCACCATATAAAAAAGCTACAATGGAAATCTCCCTTTTTCTCACTCCAATCCTCTCTTTCTCTATGTGGCTCCAACACCAAGGAAATCAATGAAAGGCATGCTGATCTTCTCTCTCTCATGATCAGTCTCCCCATGCAAATAGAGCCTGTTTCTGTTGTGGGCCATCATTGATTCAACGGCAGAAACTGATACTTCAGAATTAGAATCTGAATGGCCTGATTGATCAACACCACCCATCATCACCATCACTGGACCACCATGATAGAAACCATTGCTTGAATCACCAAACTTCTCATAACATCCATTGCTGAAAGGTACCACCTTTTCATTAGTGCCTGCACAACAAAAGGAAAATAAAAAAGGAGAAAATCATTCAACAAGCAAGTACAATAATTTTTTTGAAAAAAAAAAAAAAAAGGAAAAAAGCCATGAAAAATAAATCAAAACAAGAAATCAAATGCAATTTCACAAAAGCAAACATACCCATGAGAAATTGAAAGGGCTGATGTTGTTGGGACGGGTTTAATCTGGTAAAACCCCCAACAACCATCCTGTTTGATGGTGAATTTAGGGAGAGATCAGTGCAGGTGGATGCAGACTCATCCCTATTGCTGCTGTTGGTAGAATCACTACATGCATTTTTGCTGTTCGTCTCCAACCTCTTGTTCAAGGCCTGAGAAGAAGAGGGCTTCCTCCTTCTGTAAGCACTAGATTGCTCTCTATGCTTCCTGGCCATGATCACATGCCAATGGTTCTTCACTGCATTATCAGTCCTCCCAGGAAAGAGCCTGGCTATCATAGCCCACTTGTTCCCATACAGCCTATGAGCAGCCAAGAGCCTGTCCTCTTCTTCCTCAGTGAAAGCTCTCCTGTTTATCCTTGGATCCAGCTGATTAAACCATCTCAGCCTGCAGCTCTTTCCTGTTCAAACAAAGCACAGATTCCATGAAAATCAAACATCAAGATCTCTACTTGGTTGGATCCAAAAACATTCCAAAAAAAATCATCAAAATCCAAAATGATAAAATTTAAAGAAACATCCTCTTTTTTTTTTACCCCATATATACCATAGCAATGACATTAAGAAAACCATAAAAAGATTCAAAATCAAAAATTATTTTCTTAGGCTTTTTTTTTTTTTTTTCACCTGATCTTCCTTCGAGTTTCTCAGCAATGAGATTCCAGTTCTGAGGGCCATATTGAGCAACAAGCTCTTTGAGCTTGGCATCTTCGGCTGGCCTCCAATGGCCTCTAGCACAGAGCTTGGACTGCTGCTGCCCATTGCTGTCATGCTCTTTCCCAGCTACAACAAAACTCTCCCCCTCTTCCACCTCTTCCTCTTCCATCTCATTTCTCCCATTCCCAAACCCTTCACACCCATCATCATTCCCCTTAAATGACTGAAAGCTCCAACCTTTCGTCTCTTCTTGAAAACCCATCTCTCTGCTTTTGTATTCTCTCTCTCCAGAAGAACCAAACACCCCAAAGGCAGGAGGTGGAGGGAGAAAGCTCACCACCCCATTATACTTCCTGAAACCGTCCCCATCTCTCATCTGACAGTCAGTTGATTGAAACTGTTGCAGCTGCAGGCTCATTCTCACCAAAAACTCGCAAAAATGCAGAGACCCAAATGGGATTCTCCTGAAACCTGTTACAGCTGAAGAAGAAGAAGAAGAAAAAAGATATTTTTCTCAAAAATCTCTAGAGGGTTTTGCCTATTTTCTCTCAAAACCCGTTACAGAAGCAGAAAGATGGGATTTTGAGCTCTTGGCATGTTTACTTTGTGGGTTTCTCTTAGATCATGAAAAGAAACGATTTTGATGAAGAAACGATCAGATTTTTCTTTTTCTCTTGTGGGTCTGTTATTTGAGAGAAGAAAGATGAAAAATGAAATCTTTTGAAGGAAAAAAAAAAATGCTAGATTGAGAAAAAACCAGTCGATTTTATTTCTTCCAACCTCTCTTTCAAGTCAGAAATCTCTCTCTCTCTCTCTCTCTCTCTCTCTCTCAAGTCAGAAATCTCTCTCTCTCTCCACCTTGCATGCAAATCAAGAACCGCTCGTGTGGGGGTGTGAGTCTCCTTATATGGGCATTGTGTTGCAGCCCTGTCTCTCTCGACCTTGACAAAGCAACCAGAACTTTGATTGTCTGTTCCAAACTCCTTTTTTTATCTCTTGTTTTTTAATAGAAAATTTTGACATTTACACCCAACTAATTTGTTAAATACACCTTTTTCTCTCAATGGTTAGTGATACTAAAGTGCTTTTTTTATAGTACTATCATCTTATGAGAAGTAGTAAAGAAATACTAAAATGATAAGTACACCCTTTTCTTTTGATCAGTACACCAGGTTTTCTGCTTTTGTATTTGGAGCAGTCCATTTCTGGCACTGCTATACCAGAAGTAGCAAAACAGGGCGGGTTTATCAAAAATATAGTATCATGTACGATTTCTAGGGAATTGGTTTACACCCATCGAATTGATAGTTTCAACCTCGATTTTGTAATTTTGGTCAGAGAAAGTTATGTTTTTCACAGTCTGCTTTAGATACAGTGATTTGGAGGGGTTGGAATAGTTATTTTAAGGGGTGAAAATGTTAACTACTCTTCTCATCTTCGATTTCAAGTGGATGTTTGCTAAGCCCACGTGAGAATTAGGAATTTGAGTTCTCAGGTGGTCCACTCGGATGTTTTGGATATCTTATTTTAGCCGTCCATTTTATTTTATTTTTCAGGGGATCAAAGATCTAATCAGTGTGACCCACCTGATAGAAGCCGCAGATCTCACACGTACGTTGCATATTGCTGCTTGTGTATATGCTGGGCTCTACACGCGCGTTTATTCCTTCCACCATGTGCTGGGCCAAAAACAAATTCATCGATGATCTTAGCCTACCAATCCTTGGAGCCGTTGTGGGACAGATTGGATTGATGGCCTGGATCAGCAAACAATGATAGCTACTGTCACAGAAAAAACATAGACGATCTTACTATAAATTGAATCGGAGCCGTTCATCGTTTAATTTCTCAATATCAAATGCCTACATGCAATGGCCCTGAAGTTGTTATCTCTTTGACGTCCATTTGATAGACTCCAAATTGGACGGTTCTGATTATCCACCAGTGCCGTTTAAATAGATGCATGATCTGGACAGGGATTGGGTACATAGTAACTCACTACGCTATAGCGTACTGACTAAACTCCATGCGGTCTTCTGTGATGTATATGTCTTATCCATGCCGTCCATCAATATTTTCAGATTATTTTAAGACAGGATCCAAAAATTGAAGTATATACAATACTCATGTGGGCCACATCAGAGGAAACAGTGGGAATTCAACTCCAACGGTTGAAAACTTCCTGAGGTCAAGGAAGTTTCAGATCAAGCTGATATTTGTGTTTTCCCTTCGATCCATGTCTGTGTGACCATACGAACAGGTTGGGTGACAAATAAACATCGCTCTAGGTTCTCTGAAGGTTTCAACGGTGGATGTCATTTTTCCCACTGTTTCCTGTGGTGTAGTGAATTTGAACTTCGGATATTCTTCGATTTTGGGCTGATGTAATAAAATGAGCTGATAAAATGGATGTACGGCATGGATAATAAAAAAACATCATGGTAGGCCCCACATAGTTTACTCGGTACAGTACGAAGTCCGCATCCGCTTGATCGACAATCAGTCTCCTAGCCAGTCTTGATTGGCGTCCGTGTATTCGACATGTATAGAGGATGATCCACCACAGTTTAAAAAGTGGTGAGAAACTCACACCATGGTTGTCAGTGTATGACTGTGACTTTCTTTCCATCAGTTTATCAGGAACTCTCTTTTCGGATCATCATGTATGCATTCACTTGAGTGGGCCGTGTACCAAATTTCACAATGAACGGACAGTCCTGACCGTCGGATTATTTGTATTCTCGGGAACCTTTGATTATTTGTATTCTTGTGAAATTGATAAACGGCCAAAGTAATGTTATTTAAATTCTATTTTTCTTTTCCCAAATGCATTTTAATTAGGATTGCCAAACGTGTAATTTATGGGCGTGGATTAAGAGAGTCCAGGGTAACAGCTTAGTGGGGACTCCCTTATTGCTACGGGCCACCTTAATATATGTGTTGTATATCCCTCCACCCATCAGTTTTTACATCTCATTTTACGCATGATCAAAATCCAAGCACATCCAAATCTCAAGTAGACAACATCAGAGGAAACATTGGTCATCATTCCACAACGAAAAAAAATCCTAGGGCCTATAATAATGTTTATTTTCCATCCAGATTGTTAATATCATTACAAGGATTGTTTATTTTCGGTGCAACCTTATTTAGGTTATCTGGATGGAAAATAAACGTTATGGTGGGCTCTAGGAATTTTTTTTCACGGTGGACGTTCATGACCACGTTTCCCCTAATGGTCTACATGAGATTTGGATTTGTATCAATTTTTGGATCAGGCCCTAACATGAGAAAGAAAAGAACTGATGAATAAAGGAGATATACAACACATTCATCAAGGTGGGCCCCACCATCAGGGAGTCACTCAGCTAAATGCTAGACCCGAATTGCCTATTTACATAGCTACTGGATGGTGGTCTGTGGGCCCCACCATAATGTATGTGTTTTATCATTTTTAGATCATTTTAAAGCATGATCTCAAAAACTTGAGGCAGCTCCAAATCTCATGTTTTCCACACCACAAGAAACGTAGGTGATTGAAGGCCCACCATTAAAAACTTATTGGAGGTTATAAAAGTTTTGAATAAAGATGATATTTGTGTTTTCCCTTAATCTAGAACTTTGTGACCTAATCAACATGTTGGATTGCAAATAAACATTGCAATGAGCCTTAGGAAGTTTTTAATGATGGTCATTCAATTATTTGTCTTCTTGTTGTGTGGTCTACTTAGAGATTTGGATCTGTCTCATTTTTGGGCTCATGCCCTAAAATGATTTAGAAAAATAGATGGGTAGCATAAATAAAACACATATATCCTAATGGGCCATACAAAGCACCGACCAAAAGACAAACTTGCTACTAGTGGCGTCAGTAGGCAATCCGCATCCTTACCCCGGACTCACCCAATCCCAATCCACCAACTTGATTTATGGGCCACACAATGTATAACTAATCCAGTGAAGGTCGGTTGAACCCAGTTTCACTTTTCACAAGCTTCCTTGAAAACAAATCATATTGATTGGATCACCCAAAACCATAAACTCAGTAGCATGTAGAAATGGATAGACAAGATTGATAGCAAAACATAGACCCACTCACGGATAAGGACATGTTTGGCTCTGTTATATTATGTTTCTATTCATTCCTTCAAGAACCAATTAGAGGGAGATACAAGTAATGTTGCCAAAGATGCATAGTATCTCTAAGATATATTGAGATATCCAGAGAGAATTTCACATGTATACAGTTGACATTTATCAAATGGTGTCACATCATCCATAAAGCATTTGTGATAGAGCACAACATGTCAAGTCAGCAAGGAGGCTTGAAGCCATTATCGATACAGGTGGTAGGATTAAAAAAATGGTCAGTAATACTAAAACGGTTATAACAAATATCAGAATATGTAAAGCATCCAAATGCTCGGTTTTCGGCTATAGCAAAGAAATTCAATAAGAAAAATAGTCTAGTAATAAACAAAATCAAACCAAACTAAATCAAATCTATCTTTTAGTTATCCTTTCAATTATCTATCATTTACATTTATTGGTGTAATCATTATTTCTATTAGTCATTCGCATTTCATAGTGTAATAATTTACCTTTACCTTTTATTTACATTTCTTAGTACAAACCATAATAGTAATCAAAGTAGTTGTTAACTTTAGCAGTAATCAGAGTCTACACTTATACATTGGATTCAGTTCGAACATTGGACAAAGTTCTCCATCCAGAGAAGCATTTCACAGTTGTTCTCCGTGGCCGACTGAAAGAATTTCCTTTTCATTTTATCTATACTGAAAAGAAAAAAGTCTTTTTGTATAGAAGATAGATGTGTGACCCATTTTCAAAGGACGAACCTCACTTTTTTAACTATCACTTGATCATCAAAATCAACACTATGCAAGTGATTGAATATGCTACCAATCTTATTAGAACTCGATCATATCTGGTCGATTTTTAACATATATGCCTATCTTGGCGCTTGGGATTGTAGTAATTTGATTTGAATTAGTCATACATTCAACTCTAGCATGCCTGTGTTAAACACATGACCAAATTTGAAATGGAACTATAAGAAGACCATATGATTAAATGGTATGAAATTGCATTAGATGGGATTAACACTATTATTGCACAATGCTTCCATGTATGGAAATACCATGGTATTTTGGTCATCCAATCCAATATTCGAAATAAAATTCTTTCAATGAGAAAAACATTGGATTAAGCAAAACTATATTCAGTGGACCATGAAATTGTAATCAACAAATCAACTTCACAATGGATGCTATAACTTGTACACATATATAACTAAAATGTCACTGGATAGATGGCATGGATAAAACACGTGTATTAATTCGGGCAGTGCGTTTTATTTTATTTTTTGCTAAAAATAAAGCATGGGACCAATTCCAATTCCATCCTAATCCTAATCTTTCTTGGTCCTCCCCAACCGTGAGATGAAAATTGGATGATATCAAATGCAATTCCATCCCACGATAACACCATACCTTCAGGGCTTGTTTGGCTAGATAGAACCATGGGATCTGGAGGGATGGGATGGATTTTAAGGTAATGATGGTGGTGTTAGTGGATTGGTTTAAAATCCATGGGATTGCTATATCCCGGGACAAGTTCATTGAGTCTGTTTGGCACGCCCGGCATATCCTGGGATTTTACCTTCTAATCCCTTCCAATCCGTCCAACCAAACATGCCCCGGGCGCGATTGAACGGGATTAGGAGGGATGAGATCAATTTTAAGGTAATGATGGTGATGTAAGTGGATTGGTTTAAGATCCATAGGTTTGCTATATCCCGGGACAAGTTCTTCAGGTCTATTCGGCTCATCTGGCATATCCGGGACAAGTTCATCTAGTCTGTTTGGCTCGTTTGGCATATCCTGAGATTTTTCCATCCCATCCCTCTTAATTCGCCTGGCCAAACAGGCTCTCAGGTTAATGTGAGTTCTGTCGAGTGGGGGACAAACCGTGGATTGAATCTAATGGACGGTGTAGATAGGTGATGTCCAAATGCAACCAGTTGCATCCGACGGTTTCCATACACGGATCCCATCTCTGACCAAGTAGAAGGACTTATATAGAGTAAGAGTTTACCACCGTGTCCTAAGTTACCGTGAAACATCCACTGGTCATGCATGTTGATCCGGCAGTCAAAACGAGGCCCATCCTGGGATGTCCTAAAAGTGATTTTAAAAACAATCCGAACCATCCAATTGACTGCTATAAATTCAACTGTCCAGGAACAAAAATCGATTAGTACGAACTTCATTCATAACAGGCCCCACTATTTCCATAGTTATGGACTTCCAAACATTAAAGCCACGAATCACCACAGCTTAGAAAGGAGTATTTGACTTTCACCGTGGGGCCGCGCCTAGCGAGAAGCATATTGCGACCCACCCCAAATCGGTCCAGGCAGAGGCTGTACGGGGCCCACCGTGATATATATATATATAAGTTTTATCCACTCCACTCATCTATGTTTCTGTATCATTTTAATTATGAACCCAAACAAAGCAGTAGATCCAAGGCTCAAGTCTACCACACCAAAGGAAGCAGCGGTGATAATGATGCTTACCGTTGAAACTTTCCTAGGCCCACCATGAAGTTTATTTTCCATCCAATTCGTTCATAAGGTCCACAAAACCTGGATTAAAGGAAGAAAAAAAATAATCAGCTGACCACAAAGAAGTTTTCAATTGTGGTCATTCAATTCCCATTGTGTGGTCCACTTAGCCCTTAGATTTGCCTCATTTTCGGTTCATGTCTTAAAATAATCTGTAAAAAAGGATTAACAGCATGGATGAAACAGATACATCACGGTGGGTCCCACATAGGCCCTGCCCGGACCCATTCGTCAAGGGGCCAGGGCGCCGATATGTGTTTTATCCAATGTCATCCATCCATTTCTCCTTTCTATTTTAGGGTATGAACTAAAAAATAGGCAGATCCAAAGTTCAAGTGAACCACACATGGGTATTAAATGTACACCATTAAAAACTTAGGTGGAACTTCAAAAGTTTTGGATAAAGCTGGTATTTGTATTTTCCCATCATTTATGTCTGCGTGACTTTATTAAGGCCTATTTGGCCAGGCAAATCCCATGGGATTAGGAGGGATGTGATGAATTTTAAGGTAATAATGGTGGTTTCAGTGGATTGGTTTAAGATCTCTGGGATTGATATATCCCGGCACAAGTTCAGGGTCTATTTGGCTCGTCATGCATATCTCAGGATATCGCGGGATTTTACCTTTGAATCCCGGCACAAGTTCAGGGTCTATTTGGCTCGTCAGTGGATTGGTTTAAGATCCCTGGGATTGATATATCCCGGCCCAGCGAATCCCGGGATTTTACCTTTCAATCCTGGCACAAGTTCAGGGTTTATTTGGCTCGTCATGCATATCTCAGGATATCCCGATCCCACCTCTCCTTATAACGTGGGATCAGTCAGGCCAAACAGGCCCCTAAAGATGGAAAATAAACCTCAATGTAGGCTGCAGGAAGGTTTCAATAATTAATACTATTTATCATAGTATGGCCCACTTGAGAATTAGATCTACCTACTTATTGGATTCATATTCTAAATTAGTTTAGAAAAATTGATGGATTGTGGGGGATAAAACGCATATATCATGGTGGGCCCGACAGAGAACCTGCGTGGAGGGAGTTCATGGCAGGGATGGGACGAAAATCCGCGTCCGTTTCGTTGCGAGCATTAAACCAAGTAACCATCTGTTGAAAACAATAGAGAAACGGCTAAGGGTCTGCATTTATAGACTCTCTCTCTCACACGCACACACGTGTCACTTGCTTGTAGACACATTGCCTACATGTATAAAGGGAAAAGCAAGAGCCGGTTTCACACACGGTCATTTAAAAATGGTGGTGACTCTTCAAGCATAGACATGGCATAGTCGAAGAGAAATCCAAACCGTCCAAACCTTTGAACCAATTCTCGATGGAGAACTAGAACGAAAATCATACTGGATTTTCCTTTGAAAGCTAGACCATTCAGTATTTTACTTTCAACCATTCATTCAAATGCCTGTCAATTGAATGGGTGGGATTGCCTGTTCAGTTTTGTTTAGAGATGCACTCCATCCATAGGTTTTCCTCAGAAATTTGATGGTCTGGATAGCCGAAAATAAAGGACACGTGTGACTGAGGAGGAATCACCACCATTTTAAATGGTGGAAAACTATGAAGCATTCTTGTTTTTATACCGTTAATGTGAAGATCACTTATCAAGTGAGTGGGACCATATGATCTAGATGGATTTTGGATTATTTTCCATCCACATCAAGGGCAACAAAATGGACGGCCAAAATGATAAGCTGCCCACTATATGCACTGTCGGTAGATGGCTCCATGACATTTCTAGTTTTCACGCTCTATCACGAAAGGGACGGTTCCAACCATAGTAACTGTCAGCATGTGGGCTCCAGTGGGCCACAGCACAAATTGGATCAAGCCCTCGGGTTTTGACTCTGCCTAGGCTCCGGATTTAGGAAACGGATTGGCTACTCCCCCTGGTGGCAGTAAATGGCTGGTGGTCGGTGCTATTTGCTTTGTGCTCTGTGGGGTCCACCATGATGTATGTGTTTCATCCATGCCGTCCATCTATTTTTATAGATCATTTTATGGTATGAGACCAAAAATGAGGTATATTCCAATCTCAAGTGGACCACATTACAGGAAACAGTGTTGAATGAATTTCGACCATTAAAAACTATTTAGGGCCAATAAAAGTTTTGGATCAATCTGATATGTATGATCTAATCAACAGATTGGATGTCAAATAAACAGTACATTCGGCCTTAGGAGGATTTTAATGGTGGATATCCAATCACCATTGTTTCCTGCGATGTGGTCGATGTGAGATTTATATCCATCTCATTTTTAGGATCAAGCCTAAAATGATCCGTAAAAATGGATGAAACACATGCATCATTCTGATGTCCACAGAGCACCGGGCTGGTGGCAAGGGGAGTAGTCAATCCGTTTCTCCACTAGAGCAGCTTAACTGTTGGTATGCCTCTACCCACATAAGTGCATGTGCCATGTGCTATGGATATGGGATTTTGGAGTGGACCTTTAAATACTTATATTGATGTAATCGAAATTTAGTTACAAGCATGGGGCCCATTAGTTAGATAAATGTAGTCGGAATTTGATTTTACATGAAAATGACTAATTCTTAAATAAGAGAAGTTAAGGGCATGATTTTAATTAGTCATTTTTTCCTTTTCTAATGAGGTAATGCTACCTTGTAAAAGTTAGCCTTGTTGAGTACTTCTATCAAGGTTTGGTAGCTCTCGCTTAGGCCAATAAAAAATTCGTCATGTTTATTTAGAGACATTTATAAGTAGATTTGATTAGACCAGACCCATTAAGTGATTTTATTGTTACGCTCACGCTTGAAAGGTTTTTAACCGTTTCTCAAAGGTTTTCAGCCATTAAAATATTTTCAATTGCACTTGTTGATAATTTTATGGTCGAAATTTGTACACTATTTGATTAACATGGGATATAGATCTCTGTTGGATGGCTATGACAATGGTAGGATTCAACTATAAAAGATAAATTAATGAAATCTTTCACGATAAGATATAAAAGTTTGGGGGGGTAGCAGAGCACCATACCAAGGTGTAGCATTAAATCCAACCTCCATATATATACATGATCTTATCCAAGGGAAGAGGAAGCAAATAGGAGAGCCCATCACATCCCCCTTAAGTGTTAATGCATGCATGATTATAACTCCAGCATTCCCACCATAATAGGATGGTTCAATGGTTCTAAATGCAGTGGGGTAATTGGGCGAAGCCGAATGGATGGAATTTTTTTTCTTTTAATTTAGGGAATAGACTGATGGCAGAAATTTGTTATGTGTTGTGTTATGTGATTGAAGATTTGGTGATGTTGGGAGGAACGTGAAACAATAAGAGAGATCACCGCCTTCCTCAAGTAATTAAACCTTAAATCTGCAAGGAGAGTCATTGATTCCACAGAAAAAAAAAAAAAAAAAAGGATAAAAAATTCACGTATTTTATTGAATAATGTGGGTATGATTTCTCGATTACACCATTAATAAAGAAAACCCAACCCTAATTTAAATTTACCCAAAACTCATAATTATAAAAAATAGTAAAACTCTTCTAAAACCTAATTTTGCCAAAAATAGAAAGTCAAGAAAAACCTTATCAGAAGATTCCTAACATGATTGCAAGTAATTTCTAAAAAAATGAAAATCCTAAAATTCTAAAAATAATGTACGAAATACAACAAAAATCGAAATGACTAAAAATAATATTTTTTCCTAAAACTGTAATTTTGAACCAAAAGGACGTGTTTTCTCGTGAAATAGATAGACATAACCCGCTTCGCTTGTCTATTGACCCTAGAATCATTGTTACATAAAAATTGACAAGCTATGCATTTTATGACAATGCATGAATCAAAAGTTACGACTAATTTACAATCCATGCTTCAAACAACAAATTTTCTCCATCCATAATGAATTTCTTTGAATCAAACATGCTTGGGACCTAGTTATGTCATGCCTTATAAAGGACTAGGTCTAGTTCTTATGGATTACTTCCACTTTCGCTTGGGCTTCTTTTGGTCCAACTGTGCTTAGAATTCATCTATGGCATGTCCTACATAATTAGTCCACTCCACTTGAAAAGAATGTCCTCGAGTTATTCAACAGACTCGGCTCATGATACTTATAAAAGTCTGTCACATTGAAAGTCCGTGAGATCTTGTTGATTGTGAAATATTGCACAATTCCCCCTGTTGTAACTTGGTTTTACGAGAATTAATATGCATAATTGAACTTATTACGTGTATTCTCTCTTGCGAGGTGATTTCGAGAGCTTAAGGTGAAACACATGCTAAAAGAATGGATTTGATGCTCAAGAATTACCAAGGTAAGGATTGTATCTTTGGTGACCAAGATTGAAGACTTCAAGAGTCTAAGATCCAAGAAAACTAAGTAAAGAAGGAAGGAAATTGAGATTGCAAAGTGCAAAAACCTGGAACTATTGAACTTGACAGTTCGATGACATTGAACACAACTTCAATACTATCGAAGTAAGTGTTCGATGCCATTGAAGGAGGCTCGATCCTATTGGAAATTCAAAGAAAGTCAAGTTTGGTTGCTGGACAAAAAAAATGCAATTTTTGATTCCATCGAAGACCCCTTCGATCCCCAAGTTTGGTTGCTATACAAAAAATACGATTCTTGATTCCATCGAAGACCCTTTCGATCCCATCGAAGAGACGCTCGATGCCATCGAAGGTCGAGCGATCTCATCGAAGGACTTACGCAGACAGTTACTGTTAGTTTTCAAATTTGAATCAAACTCGAAGACAAGGCTTCAATGTCATTGATGTCCCATCGAATGTGCCATCGAAGTTGCGTAAATTGATGTCAATTCTGAAGTCGGTTGGAATATTGTCTATAAATATTGGTTTTTTAGGTCATCCTAAGCACAAATTAAGGTTGGAAGAGTATAACAAAGAGTGATGCTCCCTCCAAGGAGTTCTTCTTCCTTTTCTAGTTAGTTTTTCATGTTTTCTTTTGAGAGTTTTAGTTCAATCATGTCTTTAGTTGTTTAATCTCTTGGTTAGAGCTAAGAGGTGAAGCCTGTAGTTTATTTTGATCCTTATTTTACTTTAATTCAAGTTTATGATGAACTTCTATTTTTTTTTTAATGAAAAAATATTTTCAGTTTTTTATGATTTATTGTGATTGCAATTACAGTAGATACTTGGAAAACTACAGATATATTCTTACCTGTTTTGTAATTGTGCAATCTGTAAAATTTGTGATCCATCATTGTCTATGGGCATGGTAGATGCTTGAATTTCTTCCAATCATTGCATTAATATTTCATGAGAGAACTAAACTAGTTAAAGTTCAGATTTTATTTTAACTGCTCCATCATCCAATTGAATAGGGTGAGACTCCAATTCTAGTTGTGTGTTCACACCCTAAGTATAAGGTTGCGATGTAGTAATAATCTCGGTAAGACCGAGGTCGAATCCACAGGGACTGAACCTTGTATGTACTCTGAAAGTAACCAGAACTAGAACTAGAAGAAGATGAAATCTAAATCAAGTAAATATGAGGGAATAATAGTGAAATATTAATCTAAAACTTGTAGATTTGAAGGTAGGAAACTAGGGTACCAAGGATTCACTTGTAGAGATCAGGGAGATCTACGCTTGGTTCATGAACTCAACTGGACTTCAAGTTTCATATTCATCCATTGGAAGATATATCATTAAAACTCAATCTGAACTTCCTTTGATCTAGTTTTCAAGAGATGAGAATGATGAGAATTAAAATTGATTCCATCACAAAACCATGACCATGAGATAAAGCAAACAACAGAATTTAACCAATCCACAACCAATCTGAGAGGTATATGAATGTTAGGAAGGATTCCATCATCTAACCATGTTCACGGGGCAATGGTGAACAACAGAGCTTTCTAACTTCACAATCAAAATAATAAAAAGGAAATACTTAAGCCATTGCAGATCTATTATAATTTAAATCACAACAAATCATTAAAAACTAAAGTTACTCCTCATAATCAAACTAGAATTAAAGTCAATTCGTAAACATGAATCATAGCTATAAAAATCTACCCATCACGCCACAAGCTTCACCTCTTAGCCCTAGCTAAGAGGTTTAACCTGACATGATTAGGCTAACTCTCCAAAATTCATCAGAAAAACACTAAAACAAGAAACAAAATTCTACTATCTCTCCCTTTCTCTCTCTTGTGCACCCACGTCCAAGGCTAAGATGATCGATGCTTTGATCTCTCTCTTCTCTTTCTTTTATAAGAGTGGTGAGGCGGTGGAGAGCTTTCACGCACAAGAGCTGGTGTGTGCTGAAGTCGGTGGAAGTCTACGCAGCAACAAGCAGTTTGCGCAGGCCCTGTTTACGCAGCCAAAATGACCGCTTCCCAACTCTCACTTCCCTTGCTTTCTTTCCAAAGAAACAACGTCTCCTGGGATGTTTTGGGATGGCATACATGATGGACGGTCCAGATCGGCCATCCGATCATTCCCTTGATCGCACAACTGCCGCAAAAATTGGGTAGCGTCCGGACGCCGTTCCTTGTGTATTGAACTCTCTGTTGGAGACGGTGTGCCAATGGGGTCTATGATCGAGTCTGTCCCGGAAATCCACTCCGTCCATTAAACTTGTAACGAAAATTCAGTTGGATAGGGCCGGTTTTGGAATGTTATTGATGCGGCCGAAGGAAGTAATCATGCTACAATCGGTGCAGGGCAATCTGTTTGTGACCGTTGAAAATAGCACATGTGTTCATGAGTGCATAAGGTCAACTTTTTTTTGACTATATCGAGCCCCTCTGCATGATGGACGGTTCGGATTGGGCGTTTGAACCATGATGATGGCCCATTGAATTTCATCTGCACCCCCTGTTTCACATTTTGCAGACGGAAATAGAGGTTTCCAATTTGAGTCGTTCAACAATTTGTTGATCGACTTCACTGACTCGGTGCACCTCGAGAGCTCGTGCATGGTGCGCACATGCCCTCCCAGATGGGACTCACTGAGATGTATTTTGGGAGATCTGCTTCGTTCATCCATTTTTTCACCTCATACAAGGGGTTGATACCACATTTTAAGCATATCCAGATAGCAGGTGGGCCCAAGGTTGATGATTCATGGGCTGATCTAATTATTGGGATACTTTCATGGATGATCAAGGGCTGAAATTTGATATGTACGGTTAATTTAGGGTTCTCAGGTCAGATATAAAGTTTTGAGCCAAACGGATTATGGAAACCTTGTGATCTTGCATTCAGGATGACTTTCAGGCCCCTTTGGACCCAACCACTTGATTTTCTTGGTGATTCTTAAGCATTAAATTTATGCTTTTAGTACCATTTTTCAGTCCAGGCTCCTAAATACACCTTGCACCACAAACACGATTAAAATGATCGTGAAACAGTATCATGTTCGTAAATTCAAATAATAACTGGGGTCTAATATATAATATTTGACCCTCAATATTGTGTTCAATTGAATCAAGTAAGGTAGCATCATAATAACTACAAGTGGACCCTTGACTCTCTAATTTCCCATTATTATTGATAGTTTCTTACCATTGATCTCTCCTATTTCAGATTTCAGTCTACCTTAGATTCTAGTTCTAATCCTAGTTTATTTCAGAAAACACGTATATAATAAGTCCTTATGGATATGACGTCGGTCTCACTGAGATTATTACTACAATGTAACCCTGCACTTGGGGTTGCCAACAAATCTCATACCCTTAGAAAAATTAATAACATAGGAGTTATCATTGAGTTTCTTGAGGATTAGAATATGACCAATATTCTTATTCATCAACTTCTTATAAGTCCCTGTTGAAAACCTTTCCTAAGTAAACTAGTACGTTATCACCTACTTTAAACACTTTGTAGAGCTGATGTTTATTAGTGGCCCCTTTCTCATACGTCATATTAGACTCATATAAGTTCTAAGGCATCAATGGAGCTGGCACATCACACAGACTCATTCTCTCCTTCACTAGACTCTTATAGATTAGTTCCTCCACTTATTCTTACAAGATCTCTCATTCATTCAGACTTATCCAATAATGTAGGCTATTACACATGCATACTTGCCCCTAGAATAAGATCAATATGGCACTGGATAATATGTATGGGGGAAACTCATAGGAAAGTACATTGGGCATAATCCATTTAAACTCCTTCAATACTAGTTTTAACTTCTTTTCCCTTTACAACTAATGTATTGATTTCTCTCGTCTCCTTAGATTCTTTAACGAAATCTCATACAATTATGAGAGACCGCCCTTCCACTTTAGAAGTCTTATATTGGTTCTCCATTCTTATAAGGGCGATGCTAATCATTCTATTATCTTTAACAAAGAACAAATATATTATACCGGCATCTATGTTGGTCGTAATATAGTACTGGCATGTTTGGCCGAGTAGCATGTGACAAGCTTTCATATCAACCACGTCACACATTACTTCGTCCTATAATATTTACCATTGTAGAAGGGAATACGACATTGTTCAATTACATTTGTTTTGTTCACTTTTTTAATTCATCCAAACTTGTATGGAGATGGGTACTTTTTGTCTTTAATTATAACTTTTTCACCATAGTCATTGATACAATATTCTCACTACTCTCGAAATCTATGATAAAATTACGTATGTCATGCCACAAATTTTAGGTACCCGAATAGTTTAACTCGAGACCTAAGTCCTAGGCCTGTGTACTAAATATTTTGAATTTTAGTGCAAAAATGCGTCATTCCATTCCACGCACTTTCACATTTCATTAATATTTTGTAAATTAAAACCAATCATCCACTATTATGAAATAACTCCAAATTCTCTATTGCATCCACTCCCAACATCAATTAAAATTTGAAAGTAAAAGTATTATAATCAAAGTATGAAAAATCCCATTACATGAAATAAAATAAGAAAATTCAACCATTAATCCCTAAACATAAAAAAATTCTATATGCAACCAACCATGCCTAATGTTCTGCAACACTAACAATTGTAATTGTCATTCTCGCAATACTCCAATCCTGTACCTAAAATGTTTATTAAAAAAAGCTCAACAGCTCGTAGGGTCACTTCCTACCCACGAGTTGGGAAGTTCCTAGTTTACATGACAGTCTAACATATAATCACAGTTAACAAATTTATAAGAAAAAGTTAGGTAACTATAAATAATATGAACTACCATATGCACTTCAAATTCTAATATGCATGTCTTACAATCAACGAGTAACAGTAAGATCCTTTGGGATGAATGTAAGTAATTCTACTATTTCAATCCTTTTAGGGGATAACCTAGGGTAGAGAAGCCATGCTGACTATTTTAGGGAATGACCCAAGGTAGAGTAGCCGTGTTGATTGTTTTAAGGAATAACTAAGGGCAGAGCACTCGTGCAACCATTTTAGGTATTAACCCAAGATAGTGCACCATGACCATTTTGGATCTCCTATGATAGGGCACTATGCATTAGAATTTTTAGGAAGTCTAGGCAAATCACCCAAGTAAACATCCTTTCGAAAATGACCCTTCATAGAGCATCCATACAACCGTTTAAGAGAAAACCCAGGACAGAGCACTCGTGAACATCATTTTAGGAATGACCCTAGGTAGGGCACCCTTGTGAATGTATGTATTTTATCTCGAACTATTTACCACCCTTAAACAAGAAATCACAATCAATCTGCCATATAATAAAGTCTAATGATCAATTTAAAATCATATGTGGAAACTTAATTTATATCACCTTTTAAATGTGTGATATACTATAATATACTCCAGATTTGTCACACGTGATATCACACCCATACATGGCACATATATATCAAAATCCAACAAGCATGATATGATAGTATCTAGCACAGATCTAAATTCCATACGTTTACAACATGTTTAGGTAGTTCACAGATTTAATTAACTACAAGTACAATATGTATAAAAAAAATTACAGATTCAAATTCAATACACATACTATGATGTAACATGAGTCCAGATTTAGACAAGTTCATACATGCTAAGATATAATTTGAAAAAAATAATAATGTAAATAATCAGTAATTAGGACATCTCTTTAAACAATCCGTAAAAATAAAAGCTACCAACATGGCAGGATTATCTATCATTTACACCTAAGAAATCTTATGTGAATTTTGAATTTCATGAGAATGGTTCTAGAGATTAACCTGGCTTCAACTCAGTTTGATCTGGTTGATCAAAATGAAACGAGAAGTATTCAGTTGAGTTAAAAGTGAGTATTGACACTTTTGTAGAGTAAACCATCCAACAGTTAACTATTTATTCCATAGGGTGTTCTATTCTAAGGGATAAGATTTAGATTGAATAGCCCACTTGCTAAGTTGACTATATGGGTTACTTGCTAGAGATGCGACATGAACATCATACTACATGATTGCTAATAGAAATGGGTTTATTAACATATCAACCCTCTAGTTGGCCCAAAGGAAATTAACTCGGCCTAAGATTAGACGATCAGAGAGCGCTTTCGAGGTTTGATAGTCGAGTCGACTCGGAAGATGGTCGAATCTCCAATCTCTCCTTCTCCTGTTCCTACTTCTTATTCTCTTCTATTTTTCATTTCTTTGTTATTCTCCTTCTTTTCTTCCCCTCTTCTGTTTTTCTTTTCTAAATCAGAACGTCTATCACAAATAGGGAAATAATGGCTCTAGGGAGTTGGTGATCCACTTATTCACTTTCTTCAATTCATTTCTCGAACTCACTTCTCTAGTAGCTATTCTATTTTAGTTTATAATTTCCCTCTAATGTTTGGGGAGTTTTATAGTCTTTAAATCCCTTATCTCGGTTTGGAGTTGGCAATGCACAAGGGTGTTTGAAGGCAACATGTTAGGGTTTCCACAGCTAGTTACCGAACGTGGTTTTGTATGCATGATTCTATTTGTTACAAGTCATTGAGCATATATGGTAAAAAACTTGGTGATTGAGTGTTTATCAGGGGGCTTTATAATGGACGGATTGGATATGGGAATCAGGGCATTTATTAGATCAGTGGTGGTTGTTTCGCGATGAAGAAGATGGGTGGCGGTAATGGCATATTCTCATTCCAGGCATATGTCAACAAGATGCTTCTTTTGGACGGTGTAGATAGGTCTAAAAGAGTTTGCCGAAGTAAGAAATCAAAGCTTCGACGTTGTTTTGTTGGTGGGTTTGCAAGAATTCTATTGCGTTGCTAGTTGTGTGAAAAGGAGAAAAATGAGGAAACATGTGTTGTGGGGAGTCCTCTGATTGGCAGTTGGGAAGGAGTTTTGTTGGAAGGAGAAGAACTGTTGATTAAAGTTAGTTGTAGAGTGTTTAGACAACGTGATTAGCTGGGGAGGTTTTACACGGATTGACGACACAAAAGTCAAATTCGGCTGTGCCAGTAGTGCAGAGATAAAAAAGGAGTCCCGTTTCGAACGTACTCTTTGTTAAAGATGATGAGTGGGTCTACCTTGATTATTTAGTCAAATCCAAAATGTTATTTAGATTCTATAGCTCTGAGTTGGTTGGTATTTAAAAAATGAGGCATATCTATCGATCATGTGGGGCACATCAGGAGGATCTTGGGGAGAGCTTTCTACTACCAGAAACATGATAGGGTTCAGTTCTGATGGACCAATCGGATTAGGTCCTACCATGATGGACAATCAACCACATATGGTGCGGGCAATTGTGGTAGCTTTTTCAAACAAAACGATTAGGAAGAAGAGATGGATTCGGGTTAGGTCTTCGGGTCAATGCTGGTCAATAGCACTACCTTCTATGAGACCTACTTGTGATGTGAAGTGGGGCATCTACACTGTTCATAAGTTACGTTGAGTCATAGGAGGATGTGGGTCCAAAAATGAAGTAGATCTGAAACTCAAGTGGATGGTTCCAATTTAACTATTGTCTAGTTTATCATAATGTATCCCTTATGAAATCGGATGGTTGGATCACTTAGATGGTTCTTAAGGAGTATAATTGATGGTTTAGATTGAGGGTAGATCAAGCGTATAGGGTTCGAGATGCATGCCAAGGTGTGTATGAGAGTCTATGTGTATATTCGTGCACGGAAGTTCAAGTGTCATTTTAAAAAAAATACGAGTTCCAAATGGGATATACATAAGGTTAATTTATCATGTACATACACGAGCACAAAAAAATAAAGTATTACATTCTACTCTCTTTAACAAAATTTCTTCCTAAAATTTATTACATGCATAACTATACTCAAATTCGAGTAGCACATTTGTGAAGGTGTGATGTTGCGTTTCTAGGTGTTGAAGCTTTCTCTTACACTAGTAATGCAGATGTATTTTTAAACTAACAGACGCAGTGGTTGGCTTTTCTCTTTTGCTACTTCCATCTCTTCCTGAAATCCTCATGGACATCCATTAGTATGATTATGAAATTAACTATTTGAGTTGTATATTCTCTTTTACGATAGGTAGGGTTCGTATATCTAACCTAAGTCGATAAATCTACTAGCTTTCATCATGTGATAGACCTACAATACATTTCATATAGTAGAAATTACCACCATGATAAGGATGCAAGTTAACACTAGTACCTTCTGAACCCTTAACATCTATTGGTGGAGCATAATCTGTTGGTGGTATTGGGTCATTGTATAGTGGTGCGGTGACTTTATATGCCTGCGTTGCATGATCATGTGGTAGTGTTGGCTCGCCATACCCACGAGTTGGGTCTTTGTACTCCTAAGGTGCATGCTCTTGAGGTTGGACCGGATCGACTACAGATGATGTTAAGGTGTAGACACGTCCTTGAGCTTGTGGTGCCTGACTTCCTAGCCTTAGCTACTAGAACAGGGGAGGCTTGACTTGCTGTTGTGGTTGTTGAGGCTGCTTCAGATAAGCCATGGGCAGTCCTTGTTGCTATAGTCTCGGACATAGCTGAGATGCCCTTTGAGGATAAGGTTGTGGTGGCCTCGAATTTGATAGTGTCACTAGAGGAAGTGGCAGAGGTCTCTTATAAGTGTTGATAATGGCATTTTCAAGCGGGGTGACCTAAAATTCTATAGTTATGACAAATCCCCATGAATGGTGCTAGAGGTTGCGTATTAGTCGTTTGGTCATCTATGTTGTCATCATCCTTTACCTCTTAGCTACTTCATATTCGGTAGGTGGGGCATGGGATGCGATCCGGACACCACTCTTCATACTTTTTTTGGGCTCGTGGTTCTTCCAATATTCATTCGTATAAGCATTTCTCTCCCACTCGGCTGACTTATATGTAAGCTTTCTCATGAATTTGGTTACAGGCTTGGCGTAAAAATTTCTACGCCGATCCATTTCATCAACGACACCACTCTCAACAACATGAATATTAGGCCATGACAATGTCAAGTTCAACTTGATGAGAGTGAGGATGAGACGAAAAGTGAACAAGAAGAGAGTGATGGAGAAGGTAGAGATGAGATAGAGGAAAAAAATGAAGAAGAGGAAGGGCAGGAAGAGGAAGAAGAGGAGGCCCAAGACACTGATGAGGGCTCTCCTCCTGCTACACATGAGCACGACAGTGATCAGGCTACTATAGAAGCCCGCTTGGGGCAGCTTGAGGATGCTAGGTCGCCCTGTGACAGGAGGTTAGTGAGACCCGGGCCTTCGTGAAATAAAAATTTAAGAAGGTGTTTCGCACCTTAAAGGCTATCCTGTGTTATCTGCAGGACAAGGGTGTCCCTCCGCCATCACCAGATTCAGACAACTAGTTCTACATACAGTCGCCTTTTAGCTTGCTTTGTTGCTTATTTTCTTGTTTCTGTGTATAGCCTTGACAGGGTTAGTAATATCATAGTTTGGAATCCTTGCTTAGATTAGTTCACCTGCATTTTCTGTCATGATCCATGTAATGCTACATCTCATGTATTGTGACAATTTTGGCTAAACGAAATGCATGTGGCTTCTTTTGTTATGAAATGTGTAAAATGCTTGAGAAGTTGAGTGTGGTATGGTAAATCTCACATGGGTTGCACCCTATGCTGTATATAGGGAATGCCACCTAAGACCACATAGAGTACGACACGTCTCACACTCGGTAACTCGATTGATGGGACACCTCCCCTAAGCGATAGCCATATGGACCCCAGTTTAGACCCGATCTACGAGACTGAGGAATTCTCAGCTGGCCACTAACCCACTAATGGGCCGGAACTTGTTGCGATACCTATTACACCACCTGTGGCACACCTGTTCCTGAACAGAACCGCGCGTCTACCTCGATATCGCACGTGCCTTAGCCGGCTCCTCCTCTCGATAGGTTGGAGCAGATGATACTCTTGATACAGCAGCAACAGTTTTTGGCCACCATTGCGGGGGCCATTACTCTGAATATACACACCGTCCCGCTTACACCGGCAGTGCAGCCTACTGGAAATATGAGTAACAGCGGCTTATTCGAGCAATTTCAGTGCTTCCGACCTCCTACTTTTGCGAGTACTCATAGACTCGAGGAGGCTGAGTATTGGCTTAACCATATCTCCAAGATGCTGAAGCCGCTGCACTACACTAAGGCAGAGTAAGTGGAGCTAGTCACCTATATGTTCGAAAGGAGTCCAGTCTCTGGTGGGATAGCGTCCTTCGGACTATTGCTGTTGGCTACGTATGGACGTGGGCGGCGTTTGAGACATGCTTCCATGAGAAGTACTATCCCCTCACATATCGTCATGAGAAGGAAAGTGAATTTTTTCACCTTCGTCAGGGAGCGATGACTGTGGCAGAGTACAAGAACAGGTTCCGGAGCTACTCAGGTATGCTCCCCTGATTTTAGCAGACCAACCGATGTGGATGCGGCGGTTTTCTAAGGGTCTGCGACTTTAGATATGCTCGAAGATGTCTTGTGTTAGCATATCTAACTATGTTGAGCTAGTGGGCATGCCTCTATGAGCTGAGCAGAATGGGGATAGGCTATCCAGTACACGTGTGCCTATGGTTCCTAGGCTTCGATCGGATTTGCCGAGCAGGACGTTCCTCAGCAAGAGGCCTCGTGCAAACTTGCCTCCCAAGCTTGCGGCTCCACCGACTCAGCTGAGGTGAGCGGATTTGTGGTGCACTTACTACAAGAGGTCTGGCCACATTAATATGTATTGTTTCACCAAGATGAGGGACAACAACTTCTCACCGCGTTCTCGCCGCCTCAGAGGATCGACCGTCAGCTTCCTCAAGTTATTGCAACCCCATCTCTATGGTCAGCACCAGCACATCCATCTTTTCGGCTGCCTGCACCTTGATTTAGGCTGCCTCAGTGACCTATGGTACTACAGCCCAACTGTTCTCAGCAGGCGGGAGTACATGCTCTTGCAGCTGAAGCTTCTGATTCAGCAGCTACAGTGCCCTTAGCTTTTGAGGTCATTGCCCACATCCCAGGTACACCCGTATTTCTATTGGTGGACACTGGGTCCACTATTTTGGTGATATCAGGTTCTCCAGTCAAGCACTTAGGGCTGAATACGACCCCGATGGTTGGGGTGGGAGTTATCGCGGCACCAGGACCTTTTACAGATTCACCAAGTTGTGTGAGGGTTGCTTGATAGATTTAAGGAGCAGGACGATATGCATTGACCTGATTGTCACCACGATATACCATTTCGATGTCATCCTTAGTATGGATTGACTTACTGAACTGAGCGCCGAGATTGATTGCGAGACCCGACTAGTGACGGCGCACAGGCCCGAAAACACGACCTTCACTTTCCCCGTTGAGGTCAGTTGCCCTTTCCGGGTTCTTTGTTATGCTGCCCTATTGAAGGATCATAGCGGTCCGACACTTGAAAATACGCCAGTCGTTCGAGATTTTGAAGATGTGTTAAGAAAGATACCTGGATTAGCTCCTTAGCGTGAGATCAATTTTACCATTGATTTAGTGTCTGGTGCGACACCCATTTCATTACCGACTTATTGCATGCCTCTGTGTGGGATGGAGGAACTGAGGAAACAGATCGATGATCTGTTGGATGCTGGCTTCATATGACCGAGTGTATCTCTTCGGGGAACACTTGTGTTGTTTGTGAAGAAGAAAGATGGATCACTGTGATTGTGTATTGATTACCGCAGGTTGAACTACGTGACGGTAAAGAACAAGTATCCTTTACCTAGGATAGATGATCTATTTGATCAGTTGAAGGGGGCGCAATATTTCACGAAGATCGACTTATAGTCAGGGTATCACCAGTTGCGCGTCAGGGATGAGGACGTGTAGAAGATAACTTTCAGGACCAATTTTGGGCACTATGAGTTCCTTGTGATATCGTTTGGACTCACAAACGTACCAGCCGTATTCATGGATCTAATGAACCGGGTGTTTCAGTTGTATCTATTCCGATTTATCATTATATTTATAAATGACATCCTGATATACTCCAAGAGTCGGGAAGATCACGAGGAGCATCTGCGAGCAGTCTTTGATACTCTTAAGAAGAACCAGTTGTTCGCTCAATACAAGAAGTGCGACTTTTGGAAGGAAGAAGTGAAGTTCCTGGGATATGTGGTATCCAAGGAAGGCATAGCTGTGGACCTTGCTAAAGTAGCCGCAGTTCAAGACTGGGAGCAACACGGTTCGGCTATAGAAGTTAGGAGTTTTCTTGGCCTGACAGGCTACTACCGTTGATTTATTAGGAACTTTTCTAAGATAGTCAGACCGTTGTCTCAGCTAACTTGGAAGGATCTTAAGTTTGCTTGGAATGAGAAGGTAGAAGCAGCTTTTCAGGAACTGAAGGACAAGTTAACATCCGTCCCTGTACTAGTATTGCCAGATCAAGGGGTTAAGTATACAATATATACCGACGCCTCTTGTGTAGGTTTGGTTTGTGTTCTGATGCAGAAGGATAAGGTTATCATCTATGCATCGCGATAGTTGAGGAAACACGAGGAGAACTACCCTACGCACGACTTGGAGTTGGCAGCAGTCATCTTTGCATTAAAGCTCTAGAGACATTACTTCTATGGAGAGGAGTTCGGGCTCTTTTGTGACCATAAGAGCCTCAGGTACATATTTACGCAGAGGGACCTGAATATGAGGGAGCGGCAATGGATGGAAACCTTGAAGGACTTCAAGTTCGAGGTCTCCTACCATCCTAGCAAGGCTAACCTTATAGCAGACGTGTTGAGCCAAAAGAAGACAATAGCATTTGCGGCTCCACTGATGATAGTATAATGGGATATGGTAGAGTTTATGTGAGACTTTGAGCAGAAACTTACTGTAGAGGCCGTTCGAGAGCATCACACATATTCAGGTTCAGCCACTTATCGATAACCGAATCATTGTGGTTCAGGAGGAAGATGAAGGGTTGGCAGAGTTGAGGAAGCGGGTTAGTGATGATGAAGACTCAGAATAGAGAGTTGGTACGGATGGGGTTTACGTTATCATGGCCGCCTGTGCGTCCCAAACCTTTATGACCTGAGAAAGTTCTCGAAGCTGCATACAATCCAAGGATGACAATGCATCTTGGCAGTACAAAGATGTACCAAGACATGAAGCGCTCGTACTGGTGGGACAACATGAAGGCCTACATAGCAGATTATGTGTCCCGTTGTCTCATGTGCCAGTAGGTTAAGGTAGAGCATCGCCGACCTCCTGGACTGCTTCAGCCCATGCCCATAGCTGAATGGAAATGAGATTTCATCTCTATGGATTTTATCTCAGGACTACCGAAGACAAGGAAGGGGCATGATTCCATATATGTGATTGTGGACCGATTAATGAAATTGGCTCATTTTCTCCCTATCAGAGTCTCTAACTTAGCAGACGATTTGGCCAGGTTGTATATCAAGGAGATAGTACGTCTACATGGAGTTCCTATGGAGATCGTGTTGGATCGAGACACGCGATTCACATCTATCTTTTGGACTCGTATCCAGGAAGCAATGGGTGTGAAACTGAAGTTCAGTACCGTGTTCCACCCACAGACTGACGGGTAGACGGAACGGATAAATCAGGTGTTGAAAGATATGCTGTGAGCTTGTGTGCTTGATTTCAAGGATAGTTAGGATGACTATCTTCCTTATGCAGAGTTCGCTTATAATAAAAACTTTTAGATGAGTATTGACGTGGCTCCCTATGAGGCCTTGTATGGGTGCCCCTATCGAGACCGCATTGCCGGGCAGAGATTAGCGAGAAGAGCTTGATTGGCCTAGAGTTACTACAGGTGACTTCAAAGAAGATCGACATTATTAGGCGTCGACTTCTGGCAGCACAGAGCAGACAGAAGAGCTATGCCGATACAAGGCGGCGACCGTTAGAGTTTGAGGTTGGAGACCACATGTTCTTGAAGGTTTCCCCTATGAAAGGAGTTCTTCGGTTTGGAAAGAAAGGGAAGCTCACGCTGAGATTTATTGGCCCATTCTAGATACTAGATCGAGTGGGTGTAGTAGCTTATCGCCTTACCTTGCCCACACCACACGTAGGGGTGCACAACGTATTTCACATTTCGATGCTGAAGAAATACGTTCCTGATCCTTCCCACATTATCAAATGGGAGCAGGTATAGTTGAGCAAGGATGCTACTTATGTACTACGACCGACACGTATTATAGACTGGAAGGAGCAAGTACTGTGTAGTAAAGTGATTCCACTTATGAAGGTACTATGGACATATCATACTGAGGAAGAGGATACTTGGGAAACATAAGCCAAGGTTCGCGAGAACTACCCTCAGATTCTCGAGGAGTACGAAAATGTACTAATTTCGAAGACGAAATTTTTCTCTAAGGGGGGTAAATTGTAACGTCTTGAAAAAATTCGTACAAAGACCCGAGTACTACCTTAGGCAGAAATCACTAAGGACCAAATTCTTTAGGAATTAAATGTAAATTAATTAAGTACTAAACTGAATTAATAAGCAGATTAGCTTGAACAGCTTTCTCTACGAACTGTAAGACCTAAAACTAGTAGAATCGCTAGTGCTATATTACCCAAGAACGTAGGGTCAATTTCAAAACCCGGTTGCTCTCTGGAGCATCGCGAAACTCCGTATCGGACCTGGACCGCGCGTCGAAAGTTCGATTACTGTGAAACTATATGCTTATGACCGCCTTACTGGGCTTGACAACCATCTCAGAAATCAAGTCCTAATAGCATCCGGAAACGCACAACTTGAGCCCGGAGTGGAGTGTGTGAGAAACGCGAATATCTTTGGAAAATGAACTCAAACTTAAGTAAATTGGGCCTTTCACTTGTTGGCCAAATTTAAGGGTTCAGACCGTCGGATTTCGACCCAACTACACCATCGGATTAGGAAAAATTTCCAACACATGTGAGTGTACTTATGGCCCTGATCAAGTAACGATGACCGTTGAACTGAAACAGGTCCCCCACGATAGATCCACTGATCCGATCGGGCCGAAGACTTAACCTGATATAGATCCATTGTCAGGGAACTCTCTCTAGACCGTATGCAAAAAATGGGCCTCCAAATGAGCTCCGTTGCCCGAAACAGCCACTCCTTGGCTATAACCTAAGTATATCATGGCCCTGGGGCCATTTTCATTAGTTCTGGGCCTATATAAGGACCTTTACCCACCCCTCTCATTCCATTCGAAAATCCTAAAACCTAGGATAGAGAAGAGAGAAAAGAGAAGGAAAGAGTGAGGAGAAGTGAGAGAAAGTGAGAGAGAGTTCTTAGGATTCGATCCTACCGCTCTACGTGTTGAATCACCTCTCCCGTGTCACTACATCGGCGATTCTGAATCCGTATTTGGGTAAGAAATCCTAACCCTAATCTGATTTAGGTATCCAAATAGTAGAATCGGTGAAATAGTTAACCTATTTCATGATTTAGGTTGTCATTGTGCCGTAAACAAAGACTTAGTGTACAAACTAAGTTCGATACGAGTCTACCAGCAAAAGGTGCGGATTATAAACATTTAGGTTATGGTTTTCAAGGCTTTCAATGTCAGTTAATGATTTATGACTGACTTGATTGCTATCACATATGCCTAGATCCAAGGTTTTCCATATATTACATATATACGTAAACTAGGTTGATTTAAATGCATTCTATGTGTTTGTTGAAATGTCTGAATGATTATGGAGTTATGATTTGTACTTGTTATGATTGATGTTTGGGAATACATGATTTTTGGTCTTGTGACAATTCCTGTGTAGAAGAATTTGTTATAACATGTGTTTTAACTAATTTATTACATGTATATAATATGTATAGTCTAAGTGTTTGATAAAATGCCTGAATGAGAACATGCTTGTTGTAATGCATTTAATGAGGGTGTTGAGATAAGATTCTCGATCCCCTTATTTATAATTACAAATTCCTTTATGTAACCTATCTTATCACTACGTGATTTATGGATGAAATGCCTATGTATGATAACATGTATATTATGTGTTTGTTAAAATCCTCAAATAAGGTTTATATTTAGATTTGGTTGTCACTTGCTGTCTTTGGTTATCACATGCGAATGCTATTGTTTGGAATGCGATTAGGGCTACGATGTAGTCCAGGCAGTCACAAATGGTTTACAATCAGTGGCCAAATTATTTTTAGCCACGACGGATGCGTTCGAGGAATTCGAGTCGTACAGAGATTGTCGACAGTGGTTACACCACGAGGAGTGAATATGCACTCCATGTCGATTAGATTAACGTGCGCTCGTACCAATCGAGCTTGTCAAGTAATCTGATTGGCCTAAATGTGTGTTTACCATGTATGGACGCAATTGCTTGAACCTAAGGTACCACTTACCAATGAAAACCAGTTTAACCTTGGTACTACGATCCGCTAAGACTCATGAGCTAGGCATGGTGGTATGAGATACCGTGGTCGAGCTGTCGGCCTACGCTGGGGTGACGAGCCTCTCCGTAGTGTCTAATGAGCAACCCAAACTCGTGATCCAAATACAGTGGTATGGGACACTGTATTCGAGCTGTCGGCATATGCTAAGGTGACGAGCCTTTCCCGTAGTGACCTCGTGTATACACTCGGACTACGTTAAGGTGATGAGCCTTTCCATAGTAACCTTGAGTATAAACCAGGAATGCGTTAAGGTGACGAGCCTCTCCGTAGCGACTTGGAACTATCTATCGTATGTGACTAACTAGGATTGACGACCCTAGATGGATAATTGTTTGGGTAAGTGATAAAAAAGGGAGGTACCTTAGCTTCTCGAATATGCTATTTAAATAAACCTAATTAAGAATTTGGTTAACACGATCTTGCATCCGCATTGCACGGTGCTTTGGCGAGGAAGTGCACGTGTCCGGAGTGGTGTATGCTGCGATCGTGAGATGATGTCGCTGATGGAGTGTAGCGAGGGCATACATCATTATCGCATACCTTTTCCGCATTAACAAGAGTACTTAGGCTATGATTGTTGCACTGCTTTATCATTACTGCTTGATTGAGTTGATAACGTGTTAACCTTTGTCTTAAAGCTCCACTGAGTTGATCACTCACTCTCACTCTGAGACGGTGTTTGAAAACACTAACCAGACCCTGTTATAGTTGCAGATGATGACGAGGCTTTTGTGACGGAGCCTGACTTCTATGATGACGAGGAGGAGTTCTCCTATATGCAACTATCAGGCGGGTCTATGTAGACCATGTTTTGATCGACGGGGTTCCAGGGATGCTGACTAGATGCCAATACACTTTACCATTTTGGATTTTGGGAACACACATGTATATTCATTTTGGATATTTTGGGAATTGTACATGTATATATTCAACTTAGTAACATGTTCACACTCTGGAGACCTACAATAGTTTATATGTTTTATATATCTATCACAGTCTTCCACTTGCTTAAACTTAATCGTCTCTAGAGTATAATATGCTGATTTAGCTTAATCCCATTCATGTTTAAATGCACTAACACGGATAACATTAAATCATCATTTTCTATGTTGTATAAGTGATATGTCAGGACTCGGTTGTTGAGCTGCTGCTCGACCCCCGATTTTCAAGGCGTTACAATGGCCGACTCATCTTTTCTCTATTATTCTCAATCTCTTCTTCCTCTCTTCTGATTTTCTTTTCTAATTGAAAATGTCTCTCAAAAATAGTGGAACAAGGACTTCAAAGAATCAATGACTCACTGATTCACTTTGTTCTCTTGATCTCTTGATCTCGCTTCTTTGCTTGTTGTTCTATTTCAATTTACAATTTCACTTTAATGTTTAGGGAGTTTTATAGTCTTCAGATCCCTTATCCCGGTTCTGAAGTTGGTAATGCACAAGGGTGTTTGAAGGCAACACATTAGGGTTTCCGTAACAGGTTATCGAGTTTAGTTTTGTATGCATGATGTTATCTATTACAAGTCATTGAGTGGATTTAGATAAGAACTTGGTGATTGAGTGTCTATCGACGGATAATGGATAGATTGGATTTGGAAATTAGTGCCTTTATTATATCAGCGATGGTTGTTTTGGGGTGGGGAAGACATGTGGCTATAATAGCAGATTCTCATTTTGGGCAGATCTTCACAAGATGTTTCTTTTGAATGGTGTAGATAGGTCTAGAGGAGCTTGCTGAAGTAAGAAATCAAAGTTCTAGAGTTTTTTGCCTGTGGGTTCATGAGAAAACTATTGCCACTACAAGATAAGGGGCCTAAGTCGACCGATGGCCCAACCCTTTACCCGCAGCTAGTTTTATCGACTGCGGGCAAAGGGACGCCCTATAAAATCAAAAAAACAAAGCCCTAATCGCTATTTGAGTGCCGACTCTCTCTGCCTCTCCCTCTCGCTCTCCCTCTCTCTCGTGATCTCCCTCCCTCTCTCTGCCTCTCCCTCTCCCTCTCGCGTGCTCTCCTTCTCCCTCTCTCTCCGTCTCTCTCCCTCTCGCGTGCTCTCCCTCTCCCTCTCCCTCCCTCCCTCTGCCTCTCCCTCTCCCCTTCGCACGCTCTCCCTCTCCCTCTCCCTCTGCCTCTCCCTCTCGCTCTCCTCTCACTCTCACTCTCCCTATCTATCTCTCTCTGAAAACCCTATTCCTCTCTCTCTCTCTCTATCTCCTCGGCCCTCTGCTACAGTTCGGTCTTCTACTGCTCGTGGATCTCGGATTCTCATCCATCTCAGGTATGCTTTGTCGAATACAAATCCCTAATTAGGGATTTGCATTGTCGAATCCATTTTTAGGAATTTGCATTGTCGATTTTCCGTCTTCTTTTTTTTTCCAGCTCATTTATTTCACACATCAGTTACTGATTTCTTGTCTTGTGTTAGGTTGATTTGGCTCCTAGAAAGTAGCCCTAATCGAAATGGAATCCATTAGCAAGGGCTGCTGCACATGTTTGGCTTTCATGTTTTGGGGTCATTTTCCTTCATAAAAGTTGGGGGGCAAATTTTTGGAGATATCATTGGTCCTATTCTTGAAATGTTTATGTAGCTAGCATTGAGATCTCATCAATGATGTTACATAGTTGCGGTTCATTTTCACTGTTTTTAGCTCAGCCGCCAACTCATAATGAGATATGATAATGCTGAATAAAAGGACAAGATTTTTGAACTATGAAAATGTAGAAGGAAATTGGAAAGTAAAACTACAACACAAAAGGAAAAAACAAAAAAATAAAAAAAAAGAAAAAGAAAAAAAGAAAAGATAATGAAAAAGGAACAACTGTAGGGAGGAAAAGGGGGCATTAGCTTTGAAAATTTAGATTAATTCCAGTAAAGAAAAACAATTTCCAAGATCTAAAAATGATGGGCTATTTTTTTGGATCAGCCTATTTTTTTGTCCTCATCCTAACACTACCTGGTGCAAATGATGGGTCGAGTAGATGTCACATACACAGCACAGTAGGCTCCACAGAGCGTATCACTTAAAGTTTTAAGCTTTGAATTCTTGAAGTTTTAAGCTTAATGCTGAGAAGTTTATGGGAGTAAGACACTATCTGTTTATTACAGATGCTTACCTGGCCCATTTGTATGTTTGCGTGATGGAGCCCGATTTACCATCACATCCATCTGTTTGGGCCCCTTTTTCACCAACATTTTTTCAACTGAATACCAAATGAAAATAATGAGAACACTTTTGACTGGAATGCAATTCATATAATCATTCAGTAAGTAACAGTAAAATTGTATGATGGCGGCGATGTATTTCAGATATAACCTTAAATTAGACTCATGCTTGTTGAGCTGCCCACAATCTGCCCATGAACAAGTTCATGAGATCTAAGCCATTCATTATCTAGTTCCAAATGAAGTGCATTTTGGAACCTAAAGGATTTAAATCCTTTTAAATCTGATGATTGTAAACTGATCCTTAACAATTAAACAATAAGATCAAGTTGATGCTGTAGGTTTTTTCAAGGTCCTGATACAGATCAAGGAACTGTCTCTAAAATTAGAGAGGCTATCAAAGAACAGAAGGAAATCACCGTTCAGCTGATCAACTACACAAAGAGTGGTAAGTTGCTAATATCAGTACCATGGGGTGCCTAATCATGGATTTGAACCATTCATTCATTCATACAACTAGGAGCATGCCATGTTGCAAAAGCCACGCCAATTGGATGATCCTAAAAGCCAATCAATAGCATGAAAAATGGACAGTTGAGATTGAATGGAGAAACAAAATAGATCCAATCATCATCTTGAAAGTTGAAACATCTAGTAGATAGATCCCACTTTGTATTACTTAAGATTTAGGTTCCAGCCTCACACTATTCTGCATATCTGCTCCATTTTAAGCTGTTGTGATCCATTTGTTACGTAAGCCATCCTAAGCTCGTTGTCATGAATATTGAGCACTTCTGTTGGTTGTCTGAATTGATCTTGTGGTTATTTATTTCATCTCGCTTTTACAACCTGGACTAGGCACTAAAGTCTTATTGTTTTGCTACATTCACAACTTATTGGAATGATGAGAAAGGAGAGGCCACCTTGTGCGATTCTATCGATATATCTGTTGCAGTGGCTACTGAAAAGGCACTTTTGCTGGTAACTTGTCCAAATACTGGTATGAAAACACAGGAAGCCTATGGTTTTATCACCTATATTTGATGACTTATCAAGTATACGTATCCATAGATTCCATACATGTGCAACACATATGGGACTGCTACTCTGTCTGTTAGGACCTACCGTGAATGGGGCATACCCCAAAATCAAACCATTTGCACGATCATAACCATTCTTCTTATATTTATGTATTAATTAGTGAAAGTGTGTTTATTGATGATATGGCCTACTGCAATTATGTTAATTTCTAGTTAGACAATAACAATAATTGAAATTTAAGGGTTACTATCTTCTTGATTAAACATGATATTTGCAGCTCTATTTACGAGTACATCTGAAGATTCTGAACAACCTCATTTTGGTGCGCAAGTCATCTAAGTCCAAAATAGATAAGGTTAGGTGACTTTCCATTAATATATGATATTCCTCATTAGTTTTCGGAAAGGTAGTGCCTACAGTTTCACCCAACAAAAGGTAAACCGCAACACATGTAACAGACTGTAACTTCCTATTCACATTATTCTCTTTGCTATATTTGAAAATTTTTATGTTTATTTTTTCATTGATTAGCTGCTTTTATAGCTTTTTAATTTTTTAATTTTTAATTTCTAATCAATATGCAATCTTTTATTGTTTGCTATTGTCATGGATATGCTTAGATACTTAGCTTACTCCTGACTTGTAACAGATCATTCTCCTTTCCCACAATTTCCTGGAACTTGTAACAGATCATTCTTTAGTAAGAGTCTTGTCTCAACCCATCTAATGATTTTATTAACTTGTAACAAATCATTCTTTAGTAAGAGTGTTGTCTTAACCCACCAAGTACATTGGACGGTTTCCTTTATCTGGCTACAGTCCCTGTTAGACCAGAACTCCCTATTTGTTTAAGACAAATACATTTACAGCACAAGTAAGATGCAATAGATACAAATTCCTTCATTTTGATGGAAGCAAACCTGCTCTTTACTTTACCAGGAAACTTCAAATGACATTTGTTGCTAATCTTGATAACCATATGATATATGCTTTGTATGTTTATTCAGAGTTGTTATATATGAGAATGAAGTTGCTAATCTTGATAACCATATGATATATGCTTTGTATGTTTATTGAGTTGACTTGTATTGCAAGGTCATATCAAAATTTATGCAAATCCAGTGCTCATGTGAGTCACAATAGGAAAATACAAATTTGGGCAGTATGCTTTATATGTATTACATTTTTTTTTCTTAAATTATTATTGTGACTTGTGATTGTGATTTGTAAGTTAGATAATTAGTTACTCGTTTGACGATTTCTAAGTGGCCATACATAGATATGGTGTGTTTTTGGTGGCATACAAATCACTCAAATTGTCCCATTTTGGACAGTTCAAGGTTAGATGGATAGTATGCTTTCATATAATCTATTTAAATGTTCATACCTGATCCACGGTCCATCTCCTCGTTTCTCTCTGGATATGTTTCTTTCGTTCCATATCCAATGCCAAATATCTTTACATTGCTTTAGATATTTGGCATCAGAAGGTAACGTAAGATCAACTTATCTGGAGAAGCATAGGGAGATGCTGCCAGATTTTCGTCGTGGACATTTAAATGAGAATATGAAAGTATTACAATCTATCCAACTTTGGATGAGTAACTAATTTAGGATTTAATTGAGCGGTGGTCCCTAGAAGGTGGGAACTGCTGTTATGACCATGATGAAGCTGTTCATTTCTTATAGACAGCAACATGGGTGGCCTGGCTATTTGGATAGGCCCATGTTTATGTATTACCTCGAAATTGATGGATCAGACCTAGATGTGCGTCGAAGGTATTCGGATGTTGACAATAGTGAATCATCAAGTGAGTCATTCTCGTTAATCTTTCGTAGGAAGCTTTGTCAGGCCAACATTATATTTCCACCAACTTGTCTTTTGAAGTGGCTGAGGAACATAGTGATGGATAAGAGTTAGATTCGTATGTCAAGGTACCTCAATAACTTTTAGTTGTTATGGCCCATTGGTTAAGATGCATTTTTTTGACATGTCCTCCAATTTCATTGGATGGTTTAGGGTGAGCAACGAATACTTAAGTGGAGCTGTGAAATTCCTAGATTTTGCGTTTGCAAATGCAAGCAATAGAAGGAGGATCCTATGTCCGTGTAAGAAATGTAACAACAACTACTGGGTGTCTCGACAAGAAGCATACGATCATATTGTGTGTGATGGATTTCATACGAGTTACACCTGTTGGCGTTTTCATAGAGAAGCTATGTCTTCTTTTATGCCTGCTACTACAAATGTTGAAGGTGATGATCCAGATCCATGCGACGATATGCACAGATTATTGGAAGATCCATTTGGTCAAGAGAGAGATGCAGAACATGGACCTACATCGGGGCTTAATAATGAAGCACAATAATTTTTCAAATTAGTGGAAGACGCTGATCGAGAATTGTACCTAGGGTGCAAGAAGTTCACCAAGCTATCTTTCGTTATTCAACTATATCATATGAAGTGTCTCGGTGGATGGAGTGACAAATCGTTCACCATGTTGCTTAAACTGCTGAAGGAGGCACTCCCCGAGGGTGAAACTTTGCCAACGTCTTTCTATGAAACCAAGAAGATCATTGGGGACTTGGGCTTGAAATATGACAAAATTGATGCTTGTCCCAACGATTGTATGTTGTACTAGAAGGAGGCCGCTGGTGAGCAATCATGTGCTACATGTGGTGCTTCTAGATGGAAAACAGTTGAACATCAGTCAGATGACGAGGCAGCTTCTTCATCAGCAAAAGATCAAAAAATTCCGGCTAAGATATTACGCCATTTTCCCTTGAAACCAAGGTTACAGAGATTGTTCATGTCATTAAAAACATCTTCCTCTATGAAATGGCATTTTGAGAGTCGCACCAACGATGGAATATTAAGGCATCCTGCTGACTCCCCAATGTGGAAAACTTTTGACCATGACCACCCGACATTTTCTTCGGATGGATGCAATATTAGACTTGGGTTAGCAGCTGACGGTTTCAATCCATTCAGGACAATGAGTATTGCCCATAGCACATGGCCTGTTGTTCTGATACCATATAACCTACCACCATGGATGTGCATGGAGCAACCATATCTCATATTGTCCTTACTTATTCCTGGACCTTCTGGACCTAGTAATAACATCGACGTATATATGCAGCCTTTGATAGATGAGTTGAAGGAATTGTGGGAGGTTGGCACACACACTTATGATGCTTCAAGCAATGAGATATTTTGAATGCGTGCAGCATTGTTGTGGACTATTAGTGATTTCCCTACATATGCAAACTTGTCTGGATGGAGCACTAAAGGATGCCTTGCTTGTCCTTATTGCAATAAAGACACTTCATCTAAATGGTTAAAACATGGTCGAAAGTTTTGTTATATGGGTCATCGTCGATTCTTGGAACTTGATCATAAGTTTAGAACTGATAGCAGATCTTTTGATGGCACGAAAGAATTTTGTGAGGCGCCAACTCCACTATCTGGGTTTGATGTGTTAGCTCAATTGAAAAGAATTAATGTCACCTTTGGAAAAAAGATTGTAGGCAGTTATGGGCATAAGAGAAGACAAGAAGACAATGAGGAAGAAAGATATAACTGGAAAAAGAAGAGCATTTTCTTTGATTTGCCGTATTGGGAGCATAATCTATTGCGTCACAATCTGGACGTGATGCATATTGAAAAAAATGTATGTGACAATGTGCTTTGTAAGTTCATGTAATGAGTGAGGTTTGTACATACTGGCCTTTTTGGTTGCATTATTTAGTACCATATGAGCAGCAGCACCAACTGGTTCCCCATCACTGTCTGTAGCACTTTATGCATACTCCTACAGACTTCTGATCTTTATTTTGTCGAAATGCCACACTGATGAAAAAACTTTCCCAAAAAAAATTAAATCCATACTGTTGCCATAAAAAAAAGAAGATAAAAAAAAAATAAATCAAAACTATACCTATGGGAATTGCAGCTTTCATGAAGAAGTTTATGTTGATTTTCTTGAAACAACAAGAAGCAAGTTTATTATCTGAATTCCAGAGGGCCTTGTACATGTTGTGTTGTTTACAACAGAGGCATTTTTGTGTTGCAAAGTTATATTGGAGGATTTTATTTATTTATTTTTGGTGCCGCTCATTGGCGAAAATATCTTTTCTATTTTCAGCAACTCAGAAGCCTTTAGACTGCTCATTCTCAGTGGCGAGGAGTTCTTATTGCTTACTCCAAGTTTTTGTTGTTTTAGCAGTTTCAGGGGATTTTTCTTTTTTCATTTGTTTTTGAAGAACAAATACTCCCGCTTCTATTAATTTTCAGTGGAGTCTTTGAAACTTGGGTTGTAATTTCCAAAGCTTTAATCCTTGGAAATAAGTAAGTTTTCGATTGCTTTAATATATATTTTGATGCAATATTGAGTTGAATTCCAAAAATTTAACGCTGATGCCAATTAATTTCTTTTCGCTATTTTGTTTTGCAGGTTTTAGGCATGGATGAATGGGAGCTATAATCGATTGATTTTATTTATTTATTTATTTTTTTGAAACTATTCGATTTATTATTGTAAATATTATTCGCGGCAGTTTGATGCATGTGAAAGGGCTACATAGGCATGTATTTTTATTTTTTTATAGGAAAACAATCACTAGGCATAATCAACTTCCTAAGAGGAATGTGAAATCAAGTGGGTCTTGACCAAAAGTCAGGTGGGCCTTGACCAAAAGGGTCAATGATAAGGTCCATCATTTTATGAGTTGGAGAGGTAGAACTCATAAAATGGGACTCATTGTGAGTCGGGCATCTATTTTGTGTCATTTCTACTTTTTTTTTAAATTATTATTTTAAACTGAATGTTTGCAATCTAATGAGCCTGTACATACGAAACTGCAGGCAACATGAAGCTGCCAAACCAAATCACAATTATAGATAGGTTTACAAATGCATATGCATTATGGAATTAGGAGCCTAAATGCTAATTGAAGTGTTAGTAAAGTTAAATCAGTCCCACATGGATTAAGAGCCAAAAATTCAAATACCACAACCTACCGTGCAAACCGTCGGTAAATCCCACATGCAGCGGCGGCCAGGACAACCGCCAGTAAATCCCACATGCAGCGGCAGCTTGCACAACCGCCAGTAAAGGGAGCACGACCGCCGGTAAAGCCTTTACCGACCGAGGCTTTACCGGCTGTTAGCAAACCGCGGGCAAAGGATTTGCCGGTGGTTTTTTGGGCCTTTGCCGGCGGTTTTGACCGCCGGTAAAGGCCAGTTTTCTTGTAGTGTGCGACTACTCGTTGCGTGAAAAGGAGAAAAATAAAGAAAAAATTATGTTATGGAGAGTCCTCTGATTGGTCGTTGGGGAGGAGTTTTTTTAAAAGGAAAAATAACCATTGATTGGTATTAGTTATAAATTATTTAGATGGTTGTGATTAGTTGGGGAGGCTTTACACAGATTGATGACACAGAAGTTGAATGCCTTCTGTCCCTAGTGTAGAGACAAAATAGGAGTCCCATTTCAGATAGGCTCCTCTCTATTAAAGATGATGAGTGAGGTCCACCTTGATGATTTGGTGGAATCCAAACCGTTCTTTAGGTTCTACAGTTTTGAGTTGGTCGATATTTCAAAAATGTGGTAGATCTATCGATCATGTGTGTCGCGTCCAGAGGATCTAAGAGAGCACTTTCTACCACTGGAAACATGACAAGGTCCGGTTTTGATGGACCGATTGGATCGGGTAGTGGGTCCCACCATGATGGACAATCGAGCACAAATGGATGAGGGCGGTTGTGGACAATCGAGCACAAATGGGTGTGAGCAGTTGTGGTAGCTATTTCAAATAGAAACAAAGAGGAAGAAGAGATGGAGTCGAGTTGGGTGTTCAGGTCAGCACTAATCAACAACACTAGCTGTTTTCTATATTATATATATATATATATATATATATATATATATATATATATATAGGGAGAAGGTACTATGCGCTCAACCTCACGATAAGCTCACGTGAGGTCGAGCTGTGTGGGCCCCACCGTGATGCGTGTTGACCATCAACACCGTGCATTTGATGAGTCCCCACTAAATTATGGGATATCCCAAAAATCAGCCGTATACTGAACTCAGGTGGGCCATACCATCTAAAATCATGTGAAGACACCGTTAAAACATATAAAAGCACTTGGTGGGGCCCACCTGAGTTTTGAATGTTTTAATGGTGCACGGCCCCTCCCCACTTTTGTATGTGGTGTGGCCCACACAAGTCACGGATTGACTTGATTTTTGAGACCTAGGCCCACGATGGAATGGTGCATCTGACTGATGGGGTAGATGTTCGAAACGCATCACGGTGGGGCCCATACAGCTCGACCTCATGGGATGGACTCGTGAGGTCGAGCGCATAGTACCTTTTCCCATATATATATCTTTCCAATAAGGGTTTTATGGAACCCACTTGTGATATGAAGTGGGGCATCCACACCGTTCATCAGTTACGATGAGTCCTAGGAGGATGTGGGTCCAAAAATGAAGTAGATCTGAAACTTGAGTGAATGGTTCTAATGTAATTATCATTTAGTTTATCATGATGTAGGAGTCCATTATGAAATTAGGCAGTTTGATTGCTTAGATGGTTCTTAAGGAGTATTATCAATGGTTTAGATCGAAGGTAGATCAAGCATACAGGGTTAGATAGGGTTAGGGATGCATGACAAGATGTGCATGAGAATCTATATGTTTGTTCGTGCACAAACCTTTAAGTGTCGTTTAAATAAAATATGGGTTCAAAATAGAATGTACACAAGGGTAAATTCTCATGCGTATACTCAAGCGCGAAAAATTTTCATGGTATTACAATGTATCTTTCGATTCATGGTGAACTTCGTTCAAAAGATGTTGTCTTGCCGTGGATCTATCTCCTCCTTAGCGTGTACAATAACTTCTTCCTGATTAGAGTGGTAGCTTGCGATTGATCATCGATGTCACACCACGAACATGGTGATCATGAGCTTCTTCATCAATCTTATGTTGCTTATCATTACAAACATAGGTTTGTCTTAAAGATCCCGTCAAATAGTTGATCGTTGTTTGCAGTCCTTGCATGTCTCATATATTCTTCCTTTGGAAAGCTTCAAACATCGTCGCTGTCATATGATCGTTCCTCAAAGTACATTCGTGGGGTTGTTTCTTGAACCACCTTTAGATGCCATTAAAATGAGGAAAAACCTCGCTCTTATACCAACCGACATAGGGAAGAGTATGAAACAATAAGAGAAAAATCATTGTCTATCTCAAGTAATTAAAACCATGAATCCACAAGGAGAATTTTTAGTTCACAAGAAAATAAGGGGGAGAATTCAGATATTTTATTGAATAATGTGTATGATTTCTCGATTATACCACTATTAAATAAATCCAATTCCTAATTCAAAATTATCTAAAACAGCAGAACTGTTAGTTACCCCAAATAACAAAACCCTTTTAGAGCCTAATTTGCCAAAAATAGGAAGTTTAAATAAACCTTACCTAATGACACCTAACATAATTACAAGTAATTTCTATATAAAAATTGAAACCCTACAAATTTAAAAATAAAGAGACATGATAAAAATTAAAATTACTATAAATAGTAATTTTTTCTTAAAATGATAATTTTGAACTGGAAGTGTGCTTTCCAAGTCTGTTGACTTTGGAACCATTGTTACATAAAGATTGGCAAGTTGTACATTTTGTGATGATGCTTAGATCAAAAGTTTCAAATGATTTACTGTTCACACTTTGAATGATAATTTTTTCCTATTCTAATTGAATTTCTTTTAAACAAATATGCATGGACCCAATTACGTCATGCCTTATGTGAGACTGGATTTGGTTTCGATTGATTACTTTCACTTTTGTTTGGACTTATCTTGGTTCATCCGTGATAAGAATGCATCTGTGTGTGCACGTACTTTCATCATCTGGGTCCCCTATAACAAGGCATGGTTTGATTGGTTGCTACATGTTGGTGGTTTCTAGAGATGCCCTAGCTGGTGGGAACTGTAACGTCTCGGAAAAATCCGTACAAAGACCTAAGTATCACCTCAAGTAGAAATCACTAAGGATCGAATTACTTAGAAATTAGACAAAAATTAGTTAAGTACTAAGTTAAATTAATCGGGGAATTATCTTGAACCACTATCTAAACAAACCACAAGACCCAAAACTAATAAAATCGCCAACCCAACATTACCTAGAAACTTAAGATCAATCTCAAAACCCAGTTGCTCTCAGGAACATATTGAAACTCCGTATCGGACCTGGACCGTGCATCAAAAGTCCGATTACCGCGAAACTATATAGTTATGACCGCTTTACTGGGCTTGACAACCATCGTAGGAATCAAGTCCAAATATTATCCAAAAATGAACAACTTGAGTGTAGAGCAAAGTGTGTGAGAAACGCGAATATCTTTAGAAAATAAACTCAAACTTAAGTGAATTGGGCCGTTCGCTTGTAGGCCAAATTTAAGGTTTCAGACCGTCAGATTCTGACCCAACTACACCCTTGGATTAGAGAAATTTCTCTGCACCCATTGGTAAGCTTATGGCCCTGATCGAGTGCCGATGACTGTTGAACTGAAACGAGTCCTCCCTGATCGATCCATTAATCCGATCGGACTGAAATCTTAACCTGGCTTAGATCCATGGTCAGAGAACTTTCTTTAGACTGTATGCGAGTTATGGACCTTCAGATGAGCTCTGTTGGCCCGAAACAGCCATCCTTTGGCTATGCCCTAAGTATATCATGGCCCTAGGGCCATTGACATCAGTTCTGGGCCACCTTATCCCACCTTTCTCTCATTCCATACGAATTTTCTTAACCCTAGGAGAGAGAAGATAGAAGAGTGAGGAGAAGAGAGAGAGTTCAGGAGATCATTACTAGGACTCATTCCCACTACTCCTCGTGTTGAATCGCCTCCCCACCATCGCTACACGAGCAATTTTAACCCCATTTTTGGATATGAAATCCTAACCCTAATCTGTTTTAGGAATCCAAATAGAGAAACCGGTGAAATAGCTAACCTATTTCAATGTTTAGGTAGTCGTTGTGCCGTAGACAAAGACGTGGTGTACGAACTGAGTTCGTAACGAGCGTACCGACGAAAGGTACGGACTATAAACGTTTAAGTTATGATTTTCAAGGCTTTCAATGTTAGCAATAATTTATGTCTGACTTGATTGCTGCCACATGATCTTAGTTACGATGTCTTCGATATATCATGTATGTGTATACTAGGTTGTATACTAAAATGCATTCCATGTGTTTGTTGAAATGTTTGAATGAATAGAAATTTATGATTTATGCTTCTTATGACTATTAATTTAGAATTCATGTTTGTTGTATGCATAACAACTCCTTGGTGAAAAGATTTGTCATAATATATATTATAACTAATTTATTATATGTATGTTGAAATGTGTAGTCTAAGTGTATAATAGAATGTCTGAATGAGTAAATGTTTGATGAATTTTAATTATTAAGGGTGTTGAGATGGGATTCTCAACTACCTTACCCATATGTATAAATTCCATCAAGTAACCTAAATTGCAAATACGTGATTTATACATGAAATGCATATGCATGATGACATGTTCAATATGTTTGTTAAAATGCTCAAATGAGAATCATATATGAATTGGTTCTTAAATGCTGTTATGACTATCACATGTGATTACCTATTGCATTTAAGTGTGATTGGGACTATTATGTAGTCCAGGCAATCAGTAACGGTTTCCAATCGAGTGGTCAAACTAGTCTCGCCACAAGGGATACATTCGGTGAATCCGAACCATACGGTGATTGTCGACAGTGGTTAGGCCACGAGGACTGGTTATGCGCTCCATGTTGATAAATTCAGCGTGCACTTGTACCAATCGAACTTGTCAAATAACCTGATTGGCCTGATGTGTGTTTACCATGTATGGACGCTTCTTCTTGAATCTAAGGTACCACTTACCAATGGAAACCCATTTCAACCATGGTACCACAATTCGCTAAGACTCATGAGCCGGGCATGGTGGTGTATGAGACACCGTGGTCGAGCTATCGACCTACACTGGGGTGACGAGCCTCCCCATAGTGACCAGTGAGCAATCCAAACTCGTGAGCCGAATGTGGTGGTGTATGAGACACTGTATTCAAGCTGTCGGCCTACGCTAAGGTGATGAGCCTTCTTGTAGTGACCTCGAGTATAAACTAGGCCTACGCTGAGGTAACGAGCCTCCCTTAGCGACCTGAACTTGCCTATTCACTACTTTTATATCAGGGGTGATGTTGCCCTATAACTTGCCTATCGTATGTGATTAACTAGGATTGACAACCCTAGATGGATCATTGTTTGGGTATATGATATAAAAGGAGGTACCTTAGCTTCCCGAATCTGCTATATGAATAAGCCTAATCAAGAACTCGGCTAACACGACCATGCACTGCATTGCATGTGCCTTTGGCGTGGAAGAGCACAGTAGGAGTAGCATGTGCGACCGTGAGATGGTGTCGCTGAGGGAATGCGGGCGAGGGCATGCATCATTATGACATATCATTCCTGCATTAACAAGAGTACTTAGGACATGAGTGTTGTATTGCTTTATCATTACTGCTTAATTGAATTGATAACATATTAACCTTTGCCTTATAGTACCACTGAATTGATCACTCACTCTCACTCTAGGACGGCGTTTTAAAACACCAACCAGACTCTGTTTTAGCTGCAGACGATGGCGATGCTTACAAAGCGGAGCCTGACTTTTACAACGATGAGGAGGAGTTCTCCTATATGCAGCTATCAGGCGGGTCTATATAGACCATATACTGATCGACGGGATTACAGGGATACGAATTAGCTGGACATTACACTTTGTCATTTTGTATATTTTGGAACAAACATGTATATATTCAGCTTGGTGACATGATCATACTCTGGGGGTTTATAACTACTTATATACTTTATATATCTATCATAGTCTTCCGCTTGCTTAATTCAATCATCTTTGGTGTATGATATGCTGATTTAGTGTAATCTCATTCATGTTTATTGTGCTAATACGGATAACATTTAATTATCATTATCTATGTTGCATAAGTGATGCGATGGATCTTGGGAGTTGAGCCTTTGCTCAACCATCGATTTTCGGGGCGTTACAGGAACACTGATAGGTTTAGACTATTCTTGGAAGATGACTTAGTAGTTAAATTTAGAATCTAATCTAATGTATTCTAAAAGTATCTAGAAGCTGAATGGTTGGGATCATCCACCACTAGACTTTATGTGCTGAACAAATATGTAATAACCGTTTGCCAGGTGAATCACATCGGTCAGATAGCCTAGCTGTTATATCAGGCAGTTCCAGTCATTGTGTGGAACACACGTTTATATTGAACGTGGACCGTTGGGTAAGTTTTAAACTGTCCATTATTTTTGGGTCCTTAGTCTTACCCGGTGGTAGACTCACAAGAGTTTCAACACCAGGTCAAGGTTAAGGGTTCCACCTAGAGGTGTACACTAGTTGAACCGAGTTAAGCTCTACTCGGCTTGGCCACTAGCTGACCCCATCTTGAACTTAGCTTGGCTCAGTTCTCAAGCCTGACTGGCCAGCTCAGCTCGTTTTGGTAAGCATCTTGGGTCAGTTCGAGCCAAGTTTGATCTGAGATCGAGCCTCTGCGGCATTTTCTCAAACACATGGAGTGCACCTTTAATTTCTCACGTAACGTAAAGTAGCAGTATCATTTTATAGGTATTTTATCAAACACTAGGTATGCAACATAAAAATTAAGATACAAGGGTATTTGTTTCATCATATCCATACCTTTTTCGCCACCACCCGACACTTCGTTTAGTCATTTCATCAAACACTTGTTAAGCAACATCAATATCAAAATAACCAAGTCACCAAACTGATTCGTTCTGAGTTTGATTCAAGTTGAGGTTCGAACTGAGTTGAGTCAAGGTCAAGCAAGCTTGAACTCAGCTTGGAATTTTTTCGACCTTAGAAAATCAGCTCCACCCAGATCAAACTTAGCTTCGAACCTAGTCGACTGGAACTATTTTTGAGTAAAGTCTAGCAGGCTAACCAAGCTAACTCAGTTCGTGTACAACTCTAGCTCCACCACCCACATGGGTGAAATTCCCGCTACCGCTTTAGTGTGTGTGGGTGTGTACGTGTGAAAAAAAAAACAGAACTGTCCATTATTTTAATACATGTGGCTGACCCGATGAGCTGTCTGGAGAGATATTTGCGCCAGGCCAATTACGCCCTGAGGTGTCTCACGTACGAATAAAATTGGCACGTGTGAGTAGGCTGTCGGTGAATGTCAGTCCCACAGTTCAAATAAGAGAAATTTAGGACTGTGGACCCCACCTTTTAGCCAGCTGTTTTTATGAAAGAAGACAAACTTTGTTTTGCAACTTAGACCTGCACGTGCTGAGACCGAATTTCTGGACGAAAATACCCCTCCTTTCACCGAAACGGATTGGGTACTCCGCCTGCCACCAGCCAATGGCCGGTGGTCAGTGGTCTGTGGGCCCCACTATGATGTATGATTTTCATCCATGCCGTCCATATACTTTTCCATATCATTTTATGGTATGAGACCAAAAATGAGGTATATCCAAATCTCAAGTGTACCACATTACAGAAACAGTGTTGAATGAGCGTCAACCATTAGAAACCTTTAGGGGGCCCACTGTGATGTTTGTAAGAAATCCTCCCCGTCTAAGTTCATTCATATGGTCACAAAGACCTGGATGAAGAGGAAAAACAACTTTCATAATGATCCAAAACTTTTGTAACCCCTAAAAGGGTTTCAATGGTAGACGTTCAATTCCCCACTGTCTTTTAGAGTGTGGTCCACTTGATAGTTAGATCTATCTTATTTTTTGTCTCAAGACTTAATATGAGTACGCCAAATAGATGGACGATTTGGATATAATACAGACCTCATGATGGGACCCACATAAGCAACACAACATTAAAAAAAAAGAAGCCATAGAGTGCAGCGGCCGCGCAGTATAGCTACGGTTATAATCCGTAGCCATAGTGTATCGAAAATTACAGTTTTTAGACAAACTCGCTGGATAGTTCTGGACTTTTTCGATAATATCGAAAGCCTTTCGATATATCGAAGGACCTATAGCTACGGATTATAACCGTAGCCAGTGTATGCAAAATTTATGTTTATTTTTATTTTTTATTTTTTATTTTTTTACATGAAGAACTTTATTCTACCTACAATATTCTCTAATACATATTTATATAAATATGTATATATAAGCATATATATATAAAAAATTTCTCTCTCTCTCTTTTTTTTTTTCATTTCTTTCTTTATTCATTTAACAAGAATATCTTCTAAACCAGAATTAGTTACCTGACGTACCCTATATGATTTTGGGGTAGGAGAAGCTACTTTAGCCAACCAACCCGGTTATTTTTCAAGATTCCATCCGGTCAATGGCCGAAAATCCATTTCATTCATTCACTTCATGGTCAATTTCATTCATTTCATTTACTTCACGATCAATTTTGTGTTTGCTCCGCTCAATTTTCAGTTTGCCCCGCTCAATTTCATGTTTGCTCCGATCAATTTCTAGTTTGCCCAGCTCAATTTCATGTTTGCCCCGCTCAATTTCTACTTTGCCCCACTTAATTTCGAGTTTGCCCCGCTTAATTTTATGTTGTCCCGCCCAATTTTCAGTTTGCCCCGCTCAATTTCTAGTTTGCCCCGCTCAATTTCTGTTATGGTGGGCCCTACAAAATTTTTAACGATGAAAATCAATTTTCCCGCTGCTCTTTGTAGTGTGGTCCAGTTGATCTTTAGATATGATTCTTATATATATATATATATATATATATATATATAATGCTCTCAAATGATCTCGAAATATGGATGAACGTTGTGGATATAATAAATACAAAATTGTGGGGCCCATGTAACTTTGATCTCCTTTGAGCGGGGCGAACATGAAAATTGAGCAGGGCAAATTAGAAATTGAGCGGGGCAAAGTAGAAATTGAGCGGGGCAAATATGAAATTGAGCGGGGCAAACTAGAACTTGAGCGGGGCAAACATGAAATTGAGCTGGGCAAACATGTAATTGAGCGAGGCTAATGAGAAATTGAGCAAGGCAAACATGAAATTGAGCGGGGCAAACATGAAATTGAGCGGGGCAAACTAAAAATTGAGCGGGGCAAACATGAAATTGAGTGGGGCCAACGAGTATATCTACTCCGTCAATCGGTTTTTTCATCTAATATAAGAGGTTGAGCCCCAAATTGAAGCATATCAAAATATCAACTGGATCATACCACTAGAAATAGTGGGCATAATGATTTTCTAGTTTGTCTCGCTGATTTTCGAGTTTGCCACACTGATTTCATGTTTCCCCCGCTCAATTTCATGTTTGCCTCGCTCAATTTCTAGTTTGCCCACTCAATTTCATATTTGCCCCGCTGATTTTCTAGGTTGCCCCGCTGATTTTTTAGTTTGCCCCGTTGAATTTCATGTTTCCCTCGCTCATTTTTCAATTTTTTTCGCTGAATTTCATGTTTGCCCCGCTCAATTTGTAGTTTTTCCTGCTGAATTTCATGTTTCCCCTGTTGAATTTCATGATTTGCCCTGCTGAATTTTATGTTTTCCCCGCTAAAAATCAAGTTTGCCCCGATCAATTTCTAGTTTGCCCCGCTGAATTTAATGTTTCCCCCGCTGAATTTCATGTTTGCCCCATTTAATTTCATGTTTGCCTCGTTCAATGTCTAGGTTCCCTCCCTCAATGTCTAAGTTCCCTCCCACATATGGGGTTTTGGTGTATACATAATCCAATGAACATGATGTATTACAAATAAAACATCATTGTGGGGCGTAGCAAGCGTAATCAGATTGGTGTATACATAATTCGATGAACATGATGTATTATAAATAAAACATCATTATGGGGCGTAGCAAGCGTAATTGGATTGCGTACTGAGTTAGCCAGTACGCTCCCATTGTACTAAGTAAACTCAGATGAGCCCACATTGAATGTATGTAGTATATCCACGGTGTCCATCCGTTCTTCCATCTAATTTTAGCGGTTTAGCCCCAAATTGAAGCATATCAAAAGATCAAGTGAATCATAGCACGAGAAACAGTGTTGATTTGCTTGACATAGCCCAACCTGGCCTGCTGATAGCCATAGATTTCACAATATATGTTTCTGTAGCACACTAATGTGGTTTCTATTTTTTTAATTAGAATGTTGAGTTTGAAAGTCACATTGAAACATTCAAAGAAGTTATGGTATCACTTTTTCATCTTCAAGGTTATAGGCCCCATTGTTATATCTTTTGTTGGTTTCTTGGTGACAGGAAGCTGTACACCTAACTATTAATGTTATTTTTGAAGACCCTGGAGTCCAGGAGTTACTGGCCAAACTTTACTAAAAAGGTATTTTTTAGCACCTCATGTCATCCATTCATATATAATACAATTCAGAAAAACTTGTCTATATTAGGATTTTTTCTTACCCTTTGAAAAAAAAAATGGTCCCCATTTTTCCATCTGTAGATTTTTCATTTCTATGTATAGTATAAGTTATCTAAATAGAAAGAAAGAAAAAAGTTGCAGTAATATAACAAATGAAAACATATCACATTAGTCTAAAACAATCAGAGGAATCACATAAACAGAGTAACACAAACTTCAATAGCTTTTAGCATTCCAGTCGGATCTGCAGTTCCCATAAAATAGTAACATTCACTGGCATGAAGCCTTCCTCCCTTGAGACTTTTCAATTCTTCCATCATTATCACTGACTAGTGAGCTTTCAAATACAGTTCATCAAGAGGAATTCCACAGAGAATCATTCTTAACGTAAGAAAATCATCCATGTCTCCGTGATTCAATGCAGCTACAATTGTAAGGACTAGTAATTAGTGAAATTTATCATAGAGGACGTCAAAAATATTTTCTTAAAGAAGAAATTGCCTAAAGAACACTTTTTACTTTTTAGGTAATTCAGCTAGAACAAGTGGATGACAACATGTTCAATTTCCTGTTTGGCCCGCTCAAACAAGTGGATGACAACATGTTGAAGCAATATAGAAAACGTACAATGATTAGTAAATTAGTTGTTTTCGGCATTCCTTTAAATTTCAAATGTTCCAATTGTGCAACTATACAGTTCCTTGTTTGATATTTATTTGTCAACACATCAACGAACAATATCTTCAATAGGATGTATCAATGATACAATTAGGCACTATTTTTTAGTAGGGAGGTAGACCCAAATTTACAAATGTCATGTGAGACTCAACCATGGATAGATTTTTAACTGGCATCAAGTTTAGATAGCCCCGCTGAATTTCATGCTTGCCCCGCTGAATTTCATGTTTGCCCCGCTCAATTTTCAGTTTGCCTCGCTCAATTTCATGCTTGACCTGCTGAATTTCATGTTTGCCCAGCTCATTTTCATGTTTGCCCCACTCAATTCATGTTTGCCCGGCTCAATTTCATGCTTGCCCCACTCAATTTCATGGTTGGCCCTCTCAATTTCATGCTTGCCCCGCTTAATTTCATGTTTGCCCTGCTCAATTTCTAGTTTGCCCCTCTAAATTTCATGCTTGCCCCACTGAATTTCATGTTTGCCCCGCTTAATTTCAAGTTTGCCCCTCTTAATTTCATGTTTGGCCCTCTCAATTTCTAGTTTGCACCACTGAATTTCATGCTTGCCCCACTCAATTTCCAATTTGCCTCGCTCAATTTCCAGTTTGGCCGCTCATTTTCATGCTTGCCCCATTGAATTTCATCTTTGCCCCGCTCAATTTCATGTTTGCCCCACTCCTTTATGTTAGCCAAGATCTTGTCTTAATTCTTGTGAAAGTCCTTCTAAAGAAAAAAATTGACTAAATAATACACTCGAGAAAAGAACAATTGGGCATTTTTTATCTAAGACATACGAGGAAACTTAATTTTTTACTAATATAGTGAGGAACTCATGTACTTGTTAATGGAATAACATGTTCATGTCCACCAATTAATTGACATGAAAAAATTAAGTGCCAAAATGAATGATATTGAGAAAGACTTATGCTAACATATGTTACTTAATAAACTAATAGGGAATGGTCACAAACCTCTGGATTTCTTGACACCTAGTACATGTCCCCATCAAAATCACTATTTGCCATCTCATCTGCCAATGATCGTGGCCCTTTGGTTGGAAAGAAAATAGCATATTTAGAATTTCCAACAACATTTATGAAATTCCCGATATAAGTCGCAGTGAAAACATGAATATCTCCAAAGTGTAGTCCAAGAGCCTTGTATACTAATATATTTTCTGAGATTTGCCCATTCTCTCGGTATTTTAGTGAGAAATAAAGCATGCAAATGTTAATTAGGTAACAAATGCAAACATATCACATTAGTCTAAAACAATCAGAGGAATCACATAAACAGAGTAATATAACAACAAAATTAGAAACAGATTAACACAAACTTCAATAGCTTTTAGCATTCCAGTCGGATCTATAGTTCCCATAAAATAGTAACACTCACTGGCATGAAGCCTTCCTCCCTTGAGACTTTTCAATTCTTCTATCATTATCACTGACTAGTGAGCTTTCAAATACAGTTCATTAAGAGAAATTCCACAGAGAATCATTCTCAACGTAAGAAAATCATCCATGTCTCCGTGATTCAATGCAGCTGCAATTGTAAGAACTAATAATTAGTGGAATCATCCATGTCCTATTAGCTTGCATAAACTACAATTTAGATCACTACTTATACTTCTCCCCATTCTACACGGCGCATAATTACCTGACCACGTATAGTAAATCGGTGTATGCAGTACGCGACAAGAGCGAGTGGGAAATTTCAGCGGGGATGAAGGAGTATTGTGCGCAGATTAAATCGCCAAGTCAGAGGAGGTCAGCTGGAAGACCCAAAAAGCTTAGAATTCCATCGTGTGGAGAGGAATCGAAAACAATAAAGTGTGGGCGATGCAAACAAACCGGGCATAATCGCCGGTCGTGCAAGTTTCTGATACCCGGTGTGTAGCATATCGTGTAATTTATGTACTTTGTATGATACATACAATTGAAAGTTATATATTGCTCCTAGTTGATCTTCATGTATAGCATATCGTGTTAAAATGCACCAATTGTCAGCCCTATCTATACATGCAATCCATAATGCCCCCTTATATTGTAAAAAGAAATTATCCACTACATTACCTTTTGGATAATCAACACCGCGTGCAAATACATCAAAAGTCACGAGAATAAGACCTTTTGACTTCCGGAACTCATCTCCAACCCTGGTTTTATAGCTCCGTGGCTTTCTATAATGGATCTCTCGCACATTCAGGTTCGACTCGGAAAGAAGGTTAGCAACCAGTCTTTTGACCATTGCAGAAGTACAAAAGACAAGAATCTGCATTTAACTTCGACTGGTATAACCTAGAGGCTGCGGACTGAAGAATGTTGGCAAGAGGAGTAAAATTGATTTCAGTAACTGCTACGAAGTAATGATAGAGAGATTCAAATTAGGTCCCGTGTGCCTCTTCCGCAAGGCATCAGACCAGATCAATGGTCTCAATCAACATACATGTTTGCGATGGGTGTGGTGGTGGAGCAACACCTAATAGAACTTTACGAAGCACAACATTATAGCATCTCTCTAAGCCACATTGCATCATTCAGTACAGAATCCTTATGCATATTATTGCATCAAAATGCACGATCAACATAAAGATGATCTGAAATCATTTGCTAATGTGGAGTATAGATAATCAGGAAGGAACATATGACATGACTTTAAAGAAAATGCCTCTGATATATATATATAGTAGGATACGAAATTACTACTTCAATGAATCGCTTATAACAGATAGAAGGATCAATTCCATGTTGAAGAGACATGTAGTAAGTAGATACAAAGAAATGTTGAGAGTAAACATAGGGTGCCAATCAGGAGAGCAAGTGAAAATGAGTCCGAGAGAAATTGATGGATAAAAACTTTGATATATAGGAAGAGAAAATAATAAAATGGGATAAAGATTGTGGTAGAAAAAATATAAATAAAAAAGTTGTAAATTATAGGAAAGAAAGTGATAGAACTTATTAATAAATTTTGTATTAGGAGAGGAGATGATCAATGTTATTACTATATATGCATATTAGGCCTTGTTTCTTTTCTTTCCTTCATCCCGGCCTGTATGGCTGATTTCTCATGATTTTGCTCCTTCATATGATTGCCCTTTTTTCCTTTTTCTTTTTTCAAAAGCAGGGCCATGCCCTTAAATCTTTCTTAATAAGAATAGATGATATACAAGCCACACTTTTGAGTGGGGTCCACACAAAAGAGCAGGCATCACCTATCATATCGGGAAATCAGAAAAACTGAAAATAAAGAAAAAAACAAAGAAGAAAGATAAAGCCACCCTTTCTTCGTATCAAAACAGGGCTTTCCAGCAAGACATTTGATGTCAAGCAGCTACAGAAAAGGCAGAAATAATTTCTAAAACATTGCCGCCTCACGAACCAGCAGCAAGGGGACATTTCCCGACTCCTCCACTACACAAGCTACAATCATACCCACAGCCAGATGCTGCCACCCTTCTTGCATTTACAAGAACATAACCACCTCACGAACCATCAACAAGAAGAAAAAACCCGACCCCACAATGCCCGGAGATAGACACCCCCTGGATAGCCTCACCATATATTTTCCAGCATCTGCCTTAGAAAGAAACTACCTTCACTTCAGTTTCCATTCCAGAAAGCTGCTTCTTGCGAAGATCTAAAGCTGAAGCTGAGTTGAACTTGAGGTAGCACAAAAAAATCACAGATCGAACCACGGACAGTAGAGAACGCAGCATCTGCATGCGAGGACTATGGCCATATCATATGATTGCCCTTGACTTGCCATACATCCTAGAGGTACCAACATTCCAGTAATGTTATTGTGATCTTTAGGAGTGATGTGCGCTCGCGCACAAAAAAAAGGAAGAAAAGCCCAACAATGTTATAATGGTGTCATGTTATAATGGTGGGGTGACCCCACCATTATAACACCAAATACTATAATCAAAATAAGTACCCCAAGTATAGGCACTAAAATCATAGTCCCCTGCATCAGTCAAAGTAAAATTAACGTCACTATTTAAATAAACAGTTTGACAATAATATCCGATAGGCTTGGCATCCCAAAAAGATACTTGATGCATAAGCCAAAAAACATGACTAAATGCTGTCTAGCTGGATGGACCACCATCCGGTGCAGCGACATCATCACGTCGGCAGGTGATTGTGGCAATAAGGGTGTCAATCTTATGCTCGACCCGTTCCATACCCTTCTGGATGGCCTCAGAAAGCCGCTCCAGTCGCGTGAGTCGTCTGTCCTGCTCATCCATGTGCCTGACAATGTATGCCCTGCGGTTACGGTATGGCATCCTTCGACTAGTATGACCATACAAGGAACGTGGCTGCTCTCCCTCTGTAGGATAGTCGGTGTCGGCTGCCTCTGTCTCAGCCGCGTCCGTCTCTGCAGCCTCTGTCTCCGCTGCCTCTGCTTCTGTCTCTCCCATAAAATCTTCACTGCGCCTTACTGATGTCGAAGCCCCTTTCAACCCCAGTTTCATGCGCTTGATGTTGTTTTCTGTAAACATTTTCACGGGTCTGGGTCGGTTAGTGGTGGGCATTAGGCCAACATGAGGAGAGAGTAAACATAATAGGTGTGGGAATGAAATGGCATCCCTTCTCATGGTTGCTATGTTGTCGGCAATTATTTGAGTAATGATGGTGGGCAGACACAAACGTATACCATGACAGATGCTGTATAGAATATCTAACATATACGAAGTAATGTCAAACTTGTTCGAGTCCCTCGGATAAACATTCCAGGTGAAGATACTGTGTAGCACCTTGTACTTGTCTTCCAAGTGTGTTACTCTCAGTGCATTACCCTTATGCCAAGGAACATTCTGTCCTTTACAAAAATACTTCATCATTTCTACCCGCACAGCTAGGTCATCAATGTCGTGATCCGTTAAGCCTCGACCTGTGGCTGGAATCCCTAAAAGCTGTGCAACCACCCCAGTATCAATGGTGGTGGTTGTCTCTCCAATGGTCACCTGAAATGAAGCAGGGTGCATTACCGGCGAGTGACAGTATGATAGAAATATGATTACTTACTCATTTCTAACTGTCCCTCCAAAATCTAACAGGTTACTCCACCCAACATTCTCCAGAATCTGTGGAATCTCAAATTGCTGGATGCACGCTCAATCAATTTTTTTCTCATATACTATTTTTCGGACGCTATATTTGTCGTATATGTTCACATGGGGAGTAGGAACCTGGGGGATCGATTATTCTGGTTGAATTGGAGTACTCTTTTGAGTACGAGCTCGCCTGGCCAGTGATTCGATCGGGGAAGTCCGTTCCTCTGCCCGTTCCGATCTACGTCTTGAACGGAGTTTGGTACGATCTCCCTTTGATGACTCTCCAATTATGACCTTTTTTCCTTTATCCTTAGGCATTATGCGGGTTGAGATGATAATCCCTGTTATAAACAAAGGAAATCATAAAATAAGGCAATTAAGGTAATTAAGGTAATAAAACCATCTGAAGGAAATTTGTCGATATTTATGTGTGAGAATGTTCCCTTTGTTCAATACTTACTCAAAATCAGTAGGTTGGTCATATGCATGAAATTTGATCGCAACCATATTCTTAAAAAGGAAACATTTAAAGATTTCTATATTCAATTAAGAAATTTCTCATTAAAGAAAGGAAAACACATCACAATGGAGGGAAAGAATTCTCAATGACAAGGAAGGTATGGCTAATCCCCCGTCCATAAGATTGGCCATTTCATGAGCATCTCTACAAAACATGATCGACATTGCTTCACATGGATCCTTGCAATGGTCAAATACAGTAGTCCATCACACCCTTCAACCAAATTAGTCCCTTCGAAAGCAACAGATCAAACAACACTTGGTGAATCAAAATATAACAAACCAATGATGGATCACCAGGAGTTCAAAAAAAATAAGAAATAAATCACCAAAGTTTAAAAGAGAAATGGATTGGTTCCAACATTCCTAATTATATTTCTATTAATTTGGAACTTTTGGCCGGTGGCAAGCTCAATCAATGAATCAATGATGTTTATGGTGCACCTGTTCCCACAGCTAGTGATCGACTGTACTAATGAGTCACTCACCACCCATATTACTTGAGACATGAAAAGGCAGAAACAATTCAATTAAACAATATCATTCAAAACATACAAATTGTAACAAAAGAGCACAACTGTTGGAAAATAAAACTGTTGCTTTAAGAATCATAACCATGGTGACCGATGAAGCAAATAACAGCAGGATCAGGGCAGCTTATGTGTGGCACCTAATTCTTCAATCTCTCTTCAAACAAATGGTGCTAGGATGTGGTATTTCACATCCTAGATGATGAACTCTACGTTCAAATATGCACCTTCCTATGAAGTGGTGGATAAGCTTTCTAGCTCCCTAACAAACTTTCTAGGTAGATACAAATTCATTCAATTATGTTAATCCATGAGTTACCTTTCATGCGATGAGCAATTCAGCATCCATCTACCAGATGATTAGAGAACTGATCATCGACCTAGACTGTCTACCATGTGGGCCCATATCCAATTGCATAAGGCCCCAATGATCCAATCATGTATTGTAGCATTCAAATCTGGGCTGTTAGCAGTCCCTGTATCCCCATGATCAGAAAATTCTAACCGTCTCTATGGTGGCCAGTAAATGGACGGTTGAAAAAGGAACATAACCAACAGCCACATTCATCAACATCATACCATCATCATTATCTTCGTTGTCATCATCATGTAAGCCTTCCCAACTAATCGGGATCAGCTAACTGCCACATTTAACAAGTAAAAAATAAATCCAACTGACAGATGGTTAGGATCATCCAGCCCATGGAGAATTTTGGTATTCTTAGTAACAGTGGGGCACTCAAGCCTCCAGGTGTATAGTCTTGCCACCAAATGATCAGTCTCGCATCTTTGATAATAAAAAAAGAAGGAAAAAAAAAACTGATCCACTTCTAGATGCATTGTAATCAACACAGTGACCGTGTGGCTAAAGGACCTTGATAACATGAGCTGAAAACTCATCGGTGAGCAGACCGTTTTCGATACCAAAATAGACTCCAATAAAACTTTACCACCATTTCAAAAATGGTGAGGACATGACTGTCATATATATTGTATGGCATGATTCCCAAATCATAACCATGACAAGAAGACCAAGAACTTATCCACCATCAGTGCTTTAAGAACCTGTAGAACAAAAACACAACATTTCATATCGATTGCAATGAAGACAAACATACTGAGATCGTCAAAGAAGAAATCCCTCGAAGAGCCCCCGTTGCTAATGTGGAGAAATCCGGTTGAGGTGAAGTTGAGGGAAGGTTATGGAAGGACTCTAAAAATGGAATATGAGAGAAATAATTGATGGTTGGTGAAAACAATTAATGCTGTTTTTTTTCAAAAACGATACTCGTCGATATATCGACATGATGTCGATATATCGCCAATATTGGAATTCCAACGGTTAGAACACTGGAGAGTTCAATTCTTCAATTGATATTATCGACCACTTGTCGGTATATTGACAATATGCCGTCGATAGTATCTAAAACATGTCGATATATCGATAAAAAATGGAATTGTTGGTCTTTCGTAACTGGATACATTCCGACGTAAATCGATATTATCGACAATGTGTCGATATATCGACAACTTACGTTGATTATATCGGTGGTATGTCGATCCTATCTATAACTTACGTAGATTATATTGACGATATGTCGATAATATCGACCGTACATTTCTGGTTGACAGATGAGGACATATTTCGATATTATCTACAGTTTGTCGATATATCTACGTGTCGTCTGCTATCGATATATCCACATATTGTCGATATATCAATAAAATATGAAATTTTTGTTCTACTCGCTGGACAATTAAGGATGTAATTTGATATTATCTACATTATGTCGATATATCGACCTGTCATTTGATATCGATATATCCACATATTGTCGATATATCGATCAAATATGAAATTTGTTGTTATACTCGCTGGACAATTGAGGACAAAATTAGATATTATCCACATTATGTCGATATATCGACGTGTCATCTGCTATCGATATATCCACATGTTGTCGATATATCGATCACATATGGAATTTTTTTTTGCTTGCTGGACTTATGAGGACATAATTCGATATTATCTACAATATGTCGATATATCGACGTGTAGATATATCGACATGTTGTCGATATATCGATAAATATTGTCAATATTATCGACAATGTGTCAAGATTATCTATGACTTAAGTCGATAAAATTGATGATATGTGTAGATTATACCGACTTATGCAAGTTTAGGTATTTTTATTGGTGTATTTTTTTCGAAATTTATTCATGTACCTTTTTGTTGGTGTATATTTTTTTTGTTTATGTTTGGTTTAGTTTGTTGAACATACCCTCCACCCCCACTAGGGATCGATTCGAACATGAGGAAATTCCATCATTGTTTATGTTTGGGTTAGTTTTTTTTTCTTTGACTGCTTGTATTTTTTAGCAACCAGCCAAGAAAAACGCACCTAAATATCACTTTAATTTCACTACTAATCTATGGATGTGTCCCAAAAGTAAATTTTGATGGATCTTCTGAGTAATGCTTTGAATGATGCTTGAAATGTTCGTTCCAATAAGCACATTGTATTAAAAGGTATGTTTTGTACTTAAGACCTATTAGATGTGTTGTTGAAAGCGATGAGGACATGTACTGGGTGTCAAGAAATCTTAGAACAACATTTGTATCAACCTCTCAAGACTTGAATTTTGAGGTTGCTTTACATTTCCGTACTGTGATTTGTTTAAAGTGTTATCTTTCCTTTATTCATTTAAATTCCGCTGTTAAATATTTAATTTGGCATAATCCTATTCCCACTCCCCACCCCCCCCCCCCCCCCCCCCCAAAGACATATAGCTTGGCCTTTTCAATATCATTTGTTAGCCATTGTTTCTTCTTTTTTGTCCTGGTTAAGCAATCAACTTCCATCTATTCCTTAGATCAATCTAGTGGTGCAACCAGAGTCAATTTACTACTATTGAGGATCTAACCAATGAACATCTATAGAAAAGAACTAGTCCGCTAAACACAGCAAACTAGTTGTGCTCAGCTCTTTTTAGGCCGCAGTAGGATACTCTGGGCATCCAAACTGAAAGGGTGCATCAATCCTTTGTGGAAGTCAATAAGATTCCATGGCCATTTTCTTTAATCTTAGCCATACATCAACTAACATGGTGGCCCCATCTGTCCAGGCGCAGGGTATCACTGTTGGGTTTTAAAAAACCCACTCTTCTAATGTGTGGCTACAGCCACCATGAAAGAGGAAAATAAAAACTGAAAGAGAAAGAGAATGAACTAAACTGCTGAATTTTTGAATGCTATGGAAACGATTACACTGGTGCCATTTATAGGCCTCTCTCCTTATGTGAAAAGATGAAAAATTCCCTATTTAGATGCTTCCTAAGGGCAGCTAAAGAAAGAAAAAATCGAGAAAGAAATCTCTATTTATCTTAACACAGCTAGCAATCTATACTTAGAAAAGAAATCTAATCTCACAGCCAGCTCACACGGTATGCACAGCTAGCTCAAATATCCTTACACGGTTTTGGATTTGCACAAATCCACCACCGTGTCCGACACTCCCCTTCAAACCAAAACCGGCTTCATTCCAAGCATTGATCTAAGTCTCCTGAATGTGTCAGTCGGCAATGGTTTGGTGAAGATGCCTGTCACTTGTTCAGTGGTGTGACTATATTCCAGCTTAACCAATTTCTGCTTTACTTGATCTTTAAGAAAATGATATCTTATGTCGATGTGTTTGCTTCTTCCATGTTGAGTTGGATGTTTGGCAAGTTCAATTGCTCACTTATTGTCCACATATATAACAGTAGATTCCTCTTGTGGATGCTTTAGCTCCTTTAGCAAATTCCTTAGCCAGATCGCTTCACATATAGTGCATGAACCTGCTATGTACTTAGCTTCACATGTGGACAGGGCGACTACACTTTGCTTCTTTGAATTCCATGTGAATGTTGTCGACCCAAGATAGAAAGCATAGCCTATGGTATTTTTTCTTTCATCTTGGTCACCACCCCAATCACTATCAGAGTATCCATACAGCATCGCCTCATCATCGTACGGATAAAAGAGACCAAACTCAATAGTCCATTTGATATACCTCAGTACTCGTTTTACAGCTAGCCAGTGTGACTCTTTTGGCGCTTCCATATATCGGCTTAGATGCCCAACATTGTAGACTATATCTGGCCCAGTGATTGTGAGATACCTTAAGCTTCCGATTAAGCTCTTGAATAGGGTTGAGTCGACGTTTCTTTCTTCTCCATCTTTTGTGAGCTTCAGGCCACCCAGTTTCCCCTGCTGCAGTTTAGCATGAACCCATAGTTTCCAAAGATGCAGTTTGCCATGAACCCATATTATCGGCAGAATCCCACATTATCGACAGCATATTATCCTAATTCAACAAGGATTTGCAAAATCCATGAGATCTTCTCCTAACACATGAGCCAGGAACTTCTTACGCTGATTAAAGAACATCTTCCAAACATACTCAGAAGATCAAATAATGTGGAGTGGATGGAGCCGCTGACACAACTGTTTGTAAAGTTGAGTAATTTTCAAGAACATCATGTGACACTTCTCACCCGTCTTACAACCTCTTCTTTTCGCTGCTAGTAAGGTGTTGGAGAGACTTGACAGTAAGTGTCTCCATACACTAAATGCAATGCGCAAAATGCTCACAGGTGTCCCAGTTGTGCCTCAATTGCAATATATCCGCTCTGGCTAGTGTAAAGATCGTTTGCTTGCACAAGATCGAAAGACCTGCAATAGGATGTTATCTAGGCTTCAAGAAAGAGATGAACTGCCAAAACCATTGGCTAAACCATATTTGTTCCCTGCATTATTTCTCACTAAAATAATGCAGAGAATGAGCAAATCTCAGGAGATATCCATGTTGTCACTGCAACTTATGTCAGCGATTCGGAGAATGTTGTTAGAAATTATAAATATGCTATTTTCTTTTCAAATCGATCTAGTTCTTATTATAATGCACTACTTATTGTTGGTAGTGGCTGCAAGGGAAGTGCTTCTCAGGCACTCCATTGAATTTGCAGTAGGCCTGAATCAGGACTGCACATTTCCACCGTTCACAAATCCATGTCGACACCTAAGCAGAATATGAAACAAAGTAATGAAAATCTTAAAAGTATCCATGCGACTTACATCGGGGATTTGGAGAATGTCATTGGGAATTCTTAATATGCTATTTTCTTTCCAACCAAAGGGACATATACTGGGTGTCAAGAAATCGAGGGGTGTCGTTATTAAGTAGAGAAAAGTCGAAAGAAAAGCAAAGAACGCATTGGCTCCTTACCCCTAGCTCGAACATCAACCTCTAAAGCGGTATCGACGAACAGCTCCTGCAACATCAATCGCTCAATGGGAATTGAGCGGGGCAAACATGAAATTCAGCAGGGCAAGCATGAAATTGAGCGGGGCAAACTTGAAATTGAGCGGGGCAAGCATGAATTTGAGCAGGGAAAACTTGAAATTGAGCGGGGCAAGCATGAAATTGAGCAGGGCAAACTTGAAATTGAGCGGGGCAAGCATGAAATTGAGTGTAGCAAAGTTGAAATTCAGCGGGCCAAACATGAAATTGAGCGTGGCAAACTTGAAATTGAGCGGGGCAAGCATGAAATTCAGCGGGGCAAGCCATAGATAAACTGTTCTCACTTGCTTCATCTTTGCAACCTGTGCATGATGTATCAGGTGCAGATTCACATGCTTCAGAATATGCCTCATCAGCATTTGCATGAGATTCTGTCTTACTGCAGTTGTATTAAAGCGGAATTGTACAATACTCTAACAGATTCAACATCCACACATCCACAGTGCTGAACAGGGCATAATTGCAGTTTGGAGGCTACTTCCTCATACAAATACTAATGGAGGTTGTTGCAATTTGATTACCTCACTATTGAAATCCAATTTAATTGTGTGTACAACCACATCTTAGGTTCTTGAATGTTCTTTCATCAAATAGTTATTATTTGAAGATGCTGGTTGGCTTCTCCTTCTATTTGCACTTGTTTTTATGATAAATAGATGGCATGAATTTCAACTTTGACATACAATGTTCATCTATTGCAGAAGCTCAACCTGGTGAACGGTGTGCTATTTACTAGTGGATGGGCTAAAATTGGTTTATACTATGAGACTGTGCAGAAGATTTTCAAGGTGTTTAATTGTTTTGCGATTTATGCTATTTTTATTTTTCTGACTTGATATCCACATTAGTTTTTTTTTTTTTTTTAAAAGAAAGAAAGTGCCTATTGTGAATTATGATTATTGGGAGCTACACATGACACGCATGGACTATGGAAATCAATCCAGATTGTCCAGTCATGGGGCCTTTTAAATAGAAGGAGCATAGCAAAAGAAACCACACTAATTGGATTACTAGACCATCTGTTTTCTTTTTCTCCATGAATTTCAGTTCCTTCTAAATCTAGGGTCCTAGACTAATATCCCAAAGAATTCCTGGAAAAAATCAGCAGGTACACCCAAAGTTTTCATTACTTTATTGTGTGATTACTCATTATACCTGTCAAATCTAAGATCCAAGACTAATATCCCAAGGAATTCTTTCTTTCTTATTCTGGATCATTGTTGAAAAATGACTTATGGTTATCACACACATTTAGCAATTACTTCCTCTTACTCAGTTTATCATACTCAGTTGAATGGAGTACTATTTCGTTTATAAAATATATATGAATTGTCTTGTAGGTAAATTATACATGGAAATAATTTTATATACAGAGGTAATTATTTTAAAGAGACAATCCATTGTTCATGTATCACTATAAGATAAGGCAACTCATCCAATCAATAGATCTGGATTGTCCATTAGGTTCAGCCACAATTCATGGGCCACCAAGCAAAATACACTGATTAGATTATCATATCTGTCCAAAAGTTGAACTTTCATTTGTTGACATTCTGTTTTCCAAAACATGGATGCGTTGGTTAGAGTCATCAAGGCAAGGTGATTGTTTGGAATCATTAACAAATGTGCCCCACCAAATGGGTGGTTAATATGTCACTTTTTACTTTTTCATAGCAATCTCGACTCTCCATTTTATGGTTCTTTGCAAACTTGAAATGTATACAACACAATGATCTTTGTATATTCAATAATGTATATAACACAATGTACAATGTATATTCAATAATGTACAAAATACAATACATATAGTACAACATTTCAACAAAATTACTCCTATGACCTTGACAACTATCATTCACGGACTAGAGACAAGCAGTCATATGCTATTGACTTTCTCCAATCAGCAGTGAATTTTTGCATGTCTATTCCCGCTAGGGTGAGACCGCTACACAAAATGTCGATGTATTTCATTACGAATATGCCGCAGTCATAACCGTTGTCCTGCTTCGGCGCTGATTCATCGACTCTGACGGTCCATTTCTTCCCTTCAAGCGCAGTGCTGTCTCCAGTGACATGGAAGAGAATGGGGACTACATCAGTCATCTTCCTCATCGTATGCTTGTACTTTATTAATGGATTTGTGCTCAAGCTATCCACAATAACCATTTCCCTCATTCTTGGATATATGACCAGCAAAAACCAATGTAAATTTTCATGGTTTATGGGCGCGTACACCTGTCCATGATTGAAAGAATAATATATTAGTAAAAAATGAATAGAACACATAACACTCACAGAAGAAGTTCTATGACGAGTGCAATACCCGTTCATAACACCAAATCGCTTTGGTGTATGGTTTATCTCGCTGCTTCGCAATTGCGTAGACCGAGTTCAGCTCGGCTATTAGCTCGGCCCGTTCTGACATTGAGTTCGATGCCCGGTATGCAATCAAAATCGGCAAACACCTATCAATCATTGGCTGTTACAGACAGACATGATCAAAGATCAATACATGTAAGAAGTTGAAAAAGTGAAACATATTAAGTATTGTCCGAATTAAACAGTCACCATAAAAAATGTTGGACAGAACTTGCAATCTTGAGGATAGACTATTGCCAGGTCGGTTCGCCTCTTCTCAAGGAAATTGATGTATTTGTCGATAACTTAATCAATAGGATAGTACGATTTAGCCATATATTAATATAACAAATAATCAATACATATAGAGAGTAAATTAGTGATGCCTACCACACTATCAACCCATGCATCCTTCACCCATATCGTACCAAACCAGGAGTAGGCTGCCGTGGCCTTGTTCGCTTCATACCAGTCCTCTACCTCTTTTAATTGCTGCGCAGATAGTATCCTGAATGGATCCATCCGTAGAGGAAATGGTATCGAAGTAGTGGCAAAACTTGCTGCAGCCTTGGGTTCGGGAACCAAACCAGGGGTTGTATCAAATGCAGACAGGGACAAGTACGGAGAAACCTTATAAATTGATGGCTTTAGTACCCTTTTCGGTCTCCTCTGATAGACGGGATGAGAAGTGGATGTATCAAATACATTACCCTTGGCGAAACCAAACGTGTGCACATCGAATTCCCCATGCATGAAGCGTTCTTACTCTTTAATATCATTTTCTTCCCCTCTCTTCAACTCCCCACCCTCCTCCTCCTTTGTACAATCTTCCATCTCCTTATTAAACTCCTTTCTATCCTTCGCTAACTTTTCTTTCTCTTCAAAAAACAAATCCTTCTCCCTTTTCAATGCTTCTTTCTCTTTCAGTAACGCCTCCCTCTCATTAACCCTCGCCTCTTTCCTTCTCAAGTCTTCCTTCTCTTTACTCAATTCTTCCCTCTCCTTCTTCAATTCCTCTCTCTCCTTCTTCAACTCTTCCTTCTCAAGCCAAAATTCCTCCATAAGAATAATACCCCCGCTCGGTCCCTCTCCCTTCATGCCTTTCTTAGTATTTTACCCTCTTCGTCTGATTCATCTTCCTCTTCATGATCACTCTCATTACCCTCTTTCTCTTCTTCCTGGGTCTCAGTGAGCTACACAGCATAATGATGGGTATGTAAGAGAAATGATACCTTTACAAAAGCAGAAAAAATATAGTTTATTTTTCTATAACGTCTTACATGGAAACTTTCATGAACCGATCTCACCGCATCCGTTTCCCATTCTGGAAGGGTCGGTTCTAATTTCATTATTACTGATGTCTGCAAAAGAACGAAGAGTATTGTTAAATATAAAAGCGTATACCTGTTAGAATTAAGCAAAGTAAATGGCAGAGAAATATATTAACTTACAGCTTCATTTTCGAGAATAGTATGTATTTTGTTGTACCTCCAACCCTTCCAGCCTCGATATTGATTAAAGCGTGGAATTTGATGGGGAACATATGAAACAACACACTCTTGCAGGGCAGGTAGTATCTCTACTGCCCATACCTGTTAGAATGAAATTGCACCGGCTTAAAAATTTATAATTGTATATAGAGGATAAACATATAAAAAAATAAAAGGTGTTCTTACTTGTAGAGGAAGGAGGCAACCACATATAGTGTACCAAGGGGCACTTGATGCGGCAATGCCAGATTCTATTCCTTGCGACATTGTATGGTACCCCAAACTACCCAAGGATAGCTATAGAAATCATCTAGGGAGTCCATCAAGTGAATATAATCCATGTTGCACATGGTTTTTGGTTCGGTTCCCCTGAGAAAGAACTCTACAACCAGGAGTAGGGCAACCTTCACGACATCCTTATGCTTATTACTATCAACTAATCTATTGAAAACGTCCATTAGGTCCTTCTTTAATACTGGATATTGCTTGAAGTATTTGTCTCTTAATGTTCTCGTAGTGCCACAAATTTTCGGTACAGTAAGATCTCCAGTTTTAAGGCCCGTAATGAGGGTGAAGTCCATGTCGGTAAACTGTACTCGTCTCCCTTTGATCTCAAATACTAGATCACCTTTATATCGTTAAAAAAGAAGGTGAAATAGAGCCCCTAAAAATCTAAAGGATGTAGCATGTAATAGAAATGAAAAAGGGGATTGGCTAAACATATTTAGCCGACTATCGTGCTTTTCCAATCCACCCTTCACCTTCTCAAACCACCATTTCAGTGTACACCTAGACGTTGGGTTGGGGATTACAGCAGAATATTCGTCACCTGCAAAGATGAAAATGAAAATAGCATATCAAACATAAAATTACAAACATAAACATACTGTACAAAATCAGAAATAAATGAAAACAATGTATCATTTCATGAATTTGAACAAGGTTCATATGAAATATAGATAGAAATTGAGTGAGGAAAGACCAGAAATTTTGCAATACAAACTATCAAAATAAGCGAGGCAAACATGAAATTGAGTAGGGCAAACTAGATATTCAGCGGGGGACACTAGATAAACTGCGGGGCGAACTGAAAATTCAGTAGGCCAAACTGCAAAATTGAGTGGCAATTACATGAAATTGAGCGGGGCAAACATTAAATCAGCGGGGTAAACTAGAAATTCAGCGGGTCAAACTTGAATTTCAGCGAGGGAAACTTGAAATTGAGCGGGGCAAACTAGAAATTTAGCGGGGTAGACATGAAATTGAGTGGGGCAAACATGAAATTTAGCGGAGGAAGTTAGAAATTCAGTGGGGCATCAGCGGGGGAAGCTAGAAATTCAGCGGGGCAAACTATGAATACAACGGGGCAAACAAAAAAATCAGCGAGGCAACTTGAAAAATCAGCGGGGGAAACATGAAAGTGAGCCGGGCAAACTACAAAATCAGCTGGGGAAACATTAAATTGAGCGGGGCAAACTAGAAATTCAACGGGGCAAACTTGAATTTCAGCTAGGGAAACTTGAATTTGAGCGGGGCAAACTTGAATTTGAGCAGGGCAAACAAGAAATTGAGTGGGGAAAACTTGAATTTGAGCAGGGCAAAGAAGAAATTGAGCAGGGAAAACTTGAATTTGAGCAGGGCAAACAAGAAATTGAGTGGGGAAAACTTGATTTTGAGCAGGGCAAAGAAGAAATTGAGCAGGGAAAACTTGAATTTGAGCGGGGCAAACTACAAAATCAGCGGGGCAAACTAGGAAATCAGTGAGGCAAACATGAAATTGAGCAGAGGAAACGTGAAATTGAGCCGGGTAAACTAGAAAATCAACGGTGCGAACTTGACAGATAATTTCATGTATGGATCCCAAAAAACTAAACGTATACAATGTTCAAATGGACCACACCACATGAAAATTTTGAATTGAACTTCTCATATTGATCATTTCTTAGGGGCCACAGAAGTTTTGGATCAAGCTTATAATTGTATTTTCTATTAATCCATGTCTTTATGATCTTATGAATAGGTTTGATAACAAGCAAACATCACTGTTGGGCCCACTATGGTTTCAACGGTGGAAATCATTATGCCCACTGTTTCCCGTGGTATGATCCACTTGATCTTTTGATATGCTTCAGTTTGGGGCTAAACCGCTAAGATTAGATGGAAGAACGGATGGACGCCGTGGATATACTGCATACATTCAATGTGGGCCCATATGACTTTACTTAATACAATGGGAGCAGACTGACTAACTCAGTACGCAATCCGATTACGCTTGCTATGATGTTTTATTTGTAATACATCATGTTCATTGGATTATATATACACCAAAACCCCATATGTGGGAGGGAACCTAGACATTGAGGGAAGGAACCTAGATATTGAACATGGCAAACATGAAATTCAACGGGTGAAACAAAAAATTCAATGGGAAAAACTGAACAATGAGCGGGGCAAACATGAAATTCAGCGGGCCAAACATGAAATTCAGCGGGGCAAACTATGAAATTAAGCGGACCAAACTAAAAAATCAGCGGGGCAACCTGAAAAATCAGCAGGGGAAACATGAAATTGAGCGGGGCAAACTAGAAATTAAGCGGGGCTAACTAGAATTTCAGCGGGGGAAACATTAAATTGAGCGGGGCAAGCTTGAACTTCAGCAATAGAAACTTGAATTTAAGAGGGGCAAACTTGAATTTGAGCCGGGCAAACTAGAAATTCAGCGGGGCAAACAAGACATTGAGCGGGGGAAACTTGAATTTTGAGCGGGGCAAACTAGGAAATCAGAGGGGCAAACTAGGAAATCAGCGAGGTAAACATGAAATTGAGCGGAGGAAACATGAAATTCAGCGGGGGAAACTTGAATTTGAGCGGGCCAAACTACAAAATCAGCGGGGTAAACTAGGAAATCAGCGAGGCAAACATGAAATTGAGCGGGGAAAACATGAAATTCAACGGGGCAAACTAGAAAATCATTATGCCCACTGTGTTCGGTGCTCTGTGGGCCCCATGATGATGTATGTGTTTCATCCATGGCGTCCATCTATTTTTATAGATCATTTTCTGATATTATACAAAAAATGAGGTATGTCCTAATCTCAATTGGACCACATTACACGAAACAGTGTTTCATGAACATCGACCATTATAAACTTTTTGGGGGTCATAAAATTATTGGATCAAGATGATCTTTGTTTTTAGACTTCGTTTGGGTCTTTTTGACCTAATAAACAGTTTAGATTTCAGATAAACAATACAGTGGGCCTCATGAGGATTTAAATGATGGATATCCAATCACTATTGTTTTCCTGTACTGTGGTACATCTATGATATATATCCCTCTTATTTTTAGGATGAAGCCCTGAAATGATCTTTAGAAATGGATGAACGGAATGGATGAAACACATACATCATGGTGGGGCTCACAGAGCACCGACCACCAGCCACGAGGCTAGTGTCAGGAGGAGTAGCCAATCCATTTCCTATACTACATACATTCAATGTGGCCCCAACTGAGTTTAAAATATACCTGTGGTGCGTGATTTCTTCCCTGGACCAACCATTTTCGGAAGAAGACAAAATGCTGATAAGGGGGCCCACAAAATGAGTTTTTTTCGTCTTTCTCGTGGAACCGGCGCATGGAAGGTAGGTGAAAGAAACGTGAAAGTAGTAGCGGAAAGGGAGATGAAAATCAGACAGTGAAAAGGGAGAGGAAAATTGGACAGCAGTGAAAAGGAGGGGTATTTTCATCCTGAAATTCGTAATCCGCACCTACAGGTTTAAGTTGCAAAAGAAGGTTTATCTTCTTTCATAAAAACAGTTGGCTAAAAGGTGGGCTCCACAGTCCTAAATTGAGTAGGAAATGAGTACGACAAACTAGGAAATGAGCGGGGCAAACTAGGAAATAAGCGAGGCAAGCATGAAATTGAGCGGGGCAAACTAGGAAATGAGCGGGGCAAGCATGAAATTGAGCGGGGCAAACTAGGAAATGAGCAGGGCAGGCATGAAATTGAGCGGGACAAATTGAAAAATCAGCGGGGTAAACATGAAATTGAGCGGGGGAAACATGAAATCAGCGGGGCAAATTATAAAATTAGTGCGGCAAACATGAAATTGAGCGGGGGAAACATGAAATCAACAAAGCAAACTAGAAAATCATTATGCTCACTGTTTCTCATGGTTTGATTCACTTGATATTTTGATATGCTTCAATTTGGGGCTCAACCGCTAAAGTTAGATGAATGGCGTGGATATACTACATACATTCAATGTGGGCCCATCTAAGTGTAGGTTATAGGTTTAGGTTATAAGTGTAGGTTATAGGTTTATGTTTAAGTTAGATTATGGGTTAAGGGTTAGGGAACTGAGAATAGGTTAAGGTTTAGGTTTAGGAAATCGGGTTCGGGATCGGGTTTAGGTTTGGATTTTCAAGTTTAAGTTTAGGTTAAGGAGTTGAGATTAGGATTAGGTGTAGGTTTAGGTTTAGGGATTTGAGAATACATTTAGGTTACAGGTTTAGGTTTAGGTTATAAGTGTCGGTTATAGGTTTAGGTTTAAGTTAGGTTATAGGTTAAGGGTTAGGGAACTAAGAATAGGTTAAGGTTTAAGTTTAGGAAATCGAGTTCGGGACCGGGTTTAGGTTTGGGTTTTCAAGTTTAGGTTTAGGTTTAGGTTTAGGATTAGGTGTAGGTTTAGGTTTAGGGATTTAAGAATACATTTAGGTTATAGGTTATAAGTGTCGGTTATATGTATAGGTTTAAGTTAGGTTATGAGTTAAGGTTTAGGGAACTAAAAATAGGTTAAGGTTTAGGTTTAGGAAATCGGGTTCGGGACCGGGTTTAAGTTTAGGTTAAGGAGTTGAGATTAGGATTAGGTGTAGGTTTAGGTTTAGGGATTTAAGAATACATTTAGGTTACAGGTTTATGTTTAGGTTATAAGTGTCGGTTATAGGTTTAGGTTTAAGTTAGGTTATAGGTTAAGGTTTAGGGCCCGTTTGCCCCGACAGATTGGAAGGGATTGAATGGTATTAGGGTGGATGGCATGGATTTCTAGGTAATGATGGTGTTGTCGGTGGATTGTCTGGAGATCCATGGGATTGCTATATCCCTGGATTGCTATATCCAGTCTGTTTAGCACGCCCGGCCAATCCTGGGATTAAACCTTCTCATCCCTTCCAATCCCTCAAACCAACACGTCCCACACAAATTTGAAAGGATTAGGGTGGATTGGATGGGATTTAAAGGTAATGATGGTGTTGTCAGTGGATTGTCTTAAGATCCATGGGATTGGGATCAGATCACTGACTTTATTTGGCACGCTAGGCCAATCCCGGGATTTGACTTCCAATCCCTTCCAATACCATCCAATCCCTTCCAATCCGACCGGCCAAACGGGCCCCTAGGGAACTGATAATAGGTTAAGGTTTAGGTTTAGGAAATCGGGTTCGGGACCGGGTTTAGGTTTAGGTTTTCAAGTTTAGGTTTAGGTTAAGGAGTTGAGATTAGGATTAGGTGTAGGTTTAGGTTTATGGATTTGAGAATACATTTAAGTTTTAGGTTATAAGTGTAGGTTATAGGTTTAGGTTTAAATTAGGTTATAGGTTAAAGTTTAGGGAATTGAGAATAAGTTAAGGTTTAGGTTTAGGGATTTGAAAATACATTTAGGTTTTAGGTTACAAGTGTACAATATAGGTTTAGGTTTAAGTTAGATTATAGGTTAAGGTTTAGGGAATTGAGAATAAGTTAAGGTTTAGGTTTAGGGATTTGAGAATACATTTAGGTTTTAGGTTTAGGTTTAGGTTTAAGTTTAGGTTTTGAGCGGGGGCAAACATGAAATTGAGTGGGGCAAATTAGAGAATTAGCGGGGCAAACATGAAATTGAGCAGGAGAAATATGAAATTGAGTAGGGCAAACTAGAAATTGAGCCGGGCAGGCATGAAATTGAGTGGGGCAAATATGAAGTTGAACGAGGCAAACTAGAAAATGAGTGGGGCAGTCATGAAATTGAGCTGGGCAACCATGAAATTGAGCGGGTCATACTAAGAAATGAGCAGGGCAGGCATGAAATTGCGTAGGGAAAACATGAAATTAAGCGGGGGAAACATGAAATTGAGCGGGGCAAACACGGAAATGAGCGGGGCAAACTAAGAAATGAGTAGGGCAGGCATGAAATTGAGCAGGACAAACATGAAATTAAGCGGGGAAAACATGAAATTGAGCGGGGCAAACACGGAAATGAGCGGGGCAAGCATGAAATTGAGCGGGGCAAACATGAAATTGAGTAGGACAAACTAAAAAATCAGCGGGGCAAACATGAAATTGAGTAGGACAAACTAAAAAATCAGCGGGGCAAAGTAGAAAATTATTATGTCCACTGTTTCCCGTGGTATGATTCACTTGATATTTTGATATGCTTCAATTTGGGGCTCAACCCCTTAAATTAGATGGAAAAATGGATGGACGGCGTGGATATACTACAGGAAACGGATTAGCTACTCCCCCTGCCACCAGCCAATGGCTAGTGTTCGGTGCTCTATGGGCCCCATCATGATGTATGTGTTTCATCCATGTCGTCCATCTATTTTTATAGATTATTTTATCATATTATACAAAAATTTAGGTATATCCTGATCTCAATTGGACCACATTACAGGAAATAGTGTTTAATGAACAATTTTTTGGGGGCCATAAAAGTATTGGGTCAAGATGATCTTTGTTTTTAGCCTTCATCTGGGTCTTTATAACCTAAAAAACAGATTGGATTTCAGACAAACAGTACAGTGGGCCTCAGGAGGATTTCAAGGATGGATATCCAATCACCATTGTTTTCCTCTAGCAAGCCACCAGCCAAATTTTCATCTAATTTGGGGCTCAACCCCTTAAATTAGATGGAAATTGAGCGGACAAAATGGATGAACGGAATGGATGAAACACATACACCATGGTGGGGCCCACAGAGCACCGACCACCAGCCACGTAAACCATAGTGGGACCCACAAAGGAACGACCACCAGTCACATACACCATAGTGGGGCCAGAGAGCACCGACCACCAGCCACGTACACCATAGTGGGGCCCACAGAGCACCGACCACCAGTCACGTACATCATGGTGGGGCCCACAGAGCACCGGAGGAGTAGCCAATCCGTTTCCTATACCGATACATTCAATGTGGGCCCAACTGAGTTTAAAATATACCTGTGTTGTGTGCTTTCTTCGCTGGACCGACCATTTTCAGAAGAAGACAAATGTTGATAAGGGGGGCCCACAAAAAGGGTTTTTTTGTCTTTCTAACCGGGCGAAGAAAAGGGGTGAAAGCAACGACAGTGAAGTAGCAGTGGAAAGGGAAAGGAAAAGGAAACAACTGAAAGGGAGAAGAAAAACAGCAGTAAAAAGGAGGGGTATTTTCGTCCTGAAATTTGTAAGCGGCATGTGCAGGTCTAAGTTGCGAAAGAAGGTTTGTCTTCTTTCATAAAAACAGCTGGCTAAAAGGTGGGGTCCACAGTCCTAAATTTCTCTTCAAATAATTACGTGAGATATTATACAGTATGATCGGTCCCAATGTGGCCGCTGCACGTTCTTTCTTCGGTCTGTACTGGTGGGGCCCATTGTTCCGTGATCCGAAATGTTGGTGTCATAGTACCCACTATAGATGGCCTATTACCTAGAACCCCCATACTAGGAAATCCTTGCGTCCTTTTACTGTTTGAATGCAAACCATGGGTGTAGTACTCATTTTTCAACTGTTTCTTTCTTTGGCCACCTATTTAAAAGTATAGACATTGGTTACATGGATTGATGTGGGAGTGATGTAGAGCGGGACAGGGATAGTTTCATGTCCAAGATGGACCAGAAAAGGCCTGTGTTAGAACCTAAAATGAATATATCTTGTATACTGGAATGAGCTACCAGAGGTACCGTATATGATTTTGGGGTAGCACGAGCTACTTTATCATATGTTGAATTTGTGAAATATTATCAAACCTATGGTCAAATTTTTATTTTTATTTTATTTTTACTATTTAGAATAAGCTTTAGTTTGTATATAACTCTTCATCCGTTGGGCTGTAAAAGCTGTGCGCAGCATGATAGTTAGGGGAACATAATAGTCCGGCCAAATAGGACACTATTTTTGGCCAAAAACTATGTGCACTAGTAGGAATCATGACCTTCTATAAATACTAAGTTTACCATTTAGAGTGAGTCTGTAATTTTTTAAGAATTTTAGTTATATTTTAATTCCCAAACTTCTTTCATGGCTTAGTATCTCTATTTAAAGGGGGTGTAAACTTGTTTATTCATTCATTAATCCATGAATTTTTTAGAATATTATTTCTAATTTTTTTTTTCTTGTAATTCCGAGAAGTCTATGTGAGGAGTTTTGAAAAGTTTTGTGAATTCAAAGTAGTTATCCTTAAGAATTCATCTTGCATCACAGGGCCACATTAACTAGCGGTCTTGATTTCTAAATAATGGGTCCGACTTGTGCAAAACTCAAAACTGAAAAGTATCATTCATTCCTTCAGCCCGAACAATGAATAACACCTCAAATTACGTGCAAACTAACCCTTTTTCGAGTAATCCTAACCGTTGATATTATGGATCCTAATGACTGACCAGAAAAGAAATGGTTAAGAAGAAATACTTAACCTCTTCTCATTCACCATATAAAAAGCAAAGTTTCAAAAGCTAGGATTTTCCAACCTGGAATATAATTTATTATGGGCCGTCCATGGCAAGTCCCATCATATCAACCTCTTGGATCACTTTCCACTGGGCCCTAGTTTTATTAGCGGAAAACCCAAAGAGTACTGTAGAATGTGGACAGAGCATTGTACATTACATCTTTATTCCCTCCCACTCGCCACGTTATATAGAACTTCAGGGTACTATCTCTACGAAATCAAGGTCTTCGATTAGGGTATACTCGTTGATCTACAAAGAAGTCGTCTGACTCGTCTCTGGCTCATTGGAAGAGCTGGCAGATACTGTGGGGTTCCTGACCGGTCCAGGTTTGACCTGGTCTTCTTACCTTGCACGGCTAAAAAAGTAAAAAATAAAAATAAAAGTAAAAATTAAAATTAAAATTAAAAAAGGAAGAAGAGGAAGAAGAAGAAGAAGAAAAGGTACATTGGGCTTTTAATAACCATAGTAACAAATCTTGTTGTCAAAGAATTTTGGGAGATTTTTAAATTTTAAGATTTCTCCCTCACCTGGATGTGGTTTACAAATCTAGCCCATCTATTGTGTGTTTATCCCGCTTGGATGAGGGGTCAAACTAAGTTTCAACCGCATCCAAAACTCACATGAGCCCCAACAAGTGCTTTTATATATATGTTTTAGGCATATCACACCCTGATCCATACCTCAAGTGGTAGACTGAGTGAAAGATACCTCATTTCAACACTGAGGTCGTGGTCTCATTTCCCTAGTGGGGGTGGGTAACAATGAAGTGTGAACTGATTAGTGGGGTGTACTAAAAGAAAAAGAAAAAGAAAAAGAAAAAAGAGGCATGTCTTCAAATGGTTTTACATGGTATGGCTCACCCGAGTCCTGTATATGGCTGATTTTTGGGATATCCCGTAACTTAATTGGGACCATCAAATGCACGGTGTTGATGTTCGACACACATCCACAACCATTGGATGTAAGGAATGACCGAGATTTGGGTGGATTTCTCATTGGAGAGAGGGTTTTTTTTTCTAAGGATAAAGAGAGTCCAAGAGATGGGGGCGTGCCTGTGAGAGAATCAGGGTGCAAATTTCATGTGAAAGCATTTAATAGGAAATTCCTGTGCTGGAAAAATAGGTGGATCCCACCATAATGTTTGTGAGAAATCCAACCCATCTATCCATTTTTTGAGCTGATTTTAGGACATGGGTCCAAGAATGAGCCGGATCCAATACTCAAAAGTTAGCTAAAAATGTGAGGATTGAACTTCTACAGTTGAAATATTCGTGGGACCACAAAAGTTTTAAATTAGGCTATTATTTGCGTTCTAAGTTCATCCCAATAGGAATGACGTTATGAACGATATGGATGGCATGTAAACATCACTCTCGACCCCGGGGGAGTTTCAACTTTAGGAATTTTCCTACCCACCTTTTCCTTTAGTGCAACCCACTTGAGTATTGTATCCTACTCACTTTTGGTCTCAAGTCCTAAAATGAGCTTTAAAAAAGAAAAGAAAAGGAAAAAAAAAAAGGCGGATGAACAGGGTAGATTTATCACAAACATCATGGTAGGCTCCACATAAGTTTCTAGCACAGGAACTTCCTACAAAAGGTTTTCACGGAAATTAGCGGGTCTAGGGAATTAATCGGAGGCGGATTGCGTACTGACAGTGTTTGTAGCATGGTGGCTACTGAGAGTGCTCTGTTGGCCCGCATGATATATATGTATTTTATCAAAGCCGTCCTTCTATTTCTTCAGATCATTATAGATTATTAGCTCGAAAACAAGGGAGATGTAGATCTCGAGTGGACCATACCATAAGAAAATGGTGGCGATTGAATGCCCACCCTTAAAAACTTCTTAAGGTTCATTGTAATGTTTATTTATCACTCAACCGGTTGATTAAGTCATGCACACTTGGATGAAGAGAAAATGAAAATATCAGCTTAATTCAAAACTTTTGTGGCCCCTAAGAAGTTTTTAATGGTAAGTGTTCAATCACCACTCTTTCCTATGGTGTGGTCCATATGAGATTTGGATGTTACTTATTTATAGGGCTCATGCCATAAATAGTACTCTGGAAAATGGATGCAAGGCATGGATATGATACATACATCATGAAGGGGCCCACAAAGCACTGTCAGTAGCCACCTCGCTACTAACGCTGTCAATATACAATCCGCATCCGAGAATCCGGAGAGGAGGTGTGCACATGGAAGAGCGTCTCTCTCTCTCTCTCTCTCTCTCTCTCTCTCTCTCTTCATGAGGTGAGTATGATGAAAACTCATGCTCAAATTCGTACTTCATCGTGCCTTCATGCAAACCATACGTCATACCCTATGGTTGATGTCAAGGTTCACATGTAATGACTGCGAACCTTTATATATATATATATATATATATATATATATATATATATATATATATAGAGAGAGAGAGAGAGAGAGAGAGAGAGAGAGGCGCAAGACTCTCCTAATCAAATGCAAGGAAGCTCTTGGGCAGGGGCTTGGTGATGTTTATTAGAAAACCAACCGTCCATTCGTTTTTTCAACTTATTATAGAAAGTGAGATAAAAATTGAGGCGGATCTAAAACTTAGGTGGGTGTTGAGGGTCAAATATTGCATATTATCCCCCATTTATATTTTGGTTTTATGAACGTGATAAAGCTTAATGTTTTATTTCACTCATGTTTGTGTTGTAAGGTGAATTTAAGAGCTTGCATTGAAAAGGGTGCTAAAAGTATAGATTTAATGCTCAAGAATCACCAAGGCAAGGGATGGATTTTAGGAGACCAAGATTGAAGAATTCATACACCAAAGATCGAAAAAAACCAAGTGAGGAATGAAGAAAATCAAATATTTGAAATGAAGAAAAAGAATCCTACAATCGTCCTAAAAAAGCTTGTGCAGAGTGAAATCTATTTTGAAAAAGTGGGCAAAGTGAAGTCTATTTTAGCAAACTGTGTAAATTTAAGGCGTTTCTAAAGTTTTCCAACTAGGTGTGAAAGCTGGAGTTCCACAATTATAAATAGGAATCCCTAGGATGTTCCTCGGCATCTTCTAGGTTTTAAGGAGTGGAGCAAATCGGTGGAGAAGCCATTGCCAATAGTTTTTCTTCTTCTTAGTTGTTTTTATGCTTTCTTTTAGGGTTTTATATCCAATCATGTGTATGGTTGGCTAAACCTTTTATTAGGGATAAGAGGTGAAGCTTTTAGCATGATGGAATGTTTCTATTGATTTGATTCATGTTTATGTTGAACTTCATGGATTCTAATTTGATATTTAAGGAATACCTTCAGTTTTTAATGGTTTATTGTGACTCAAATTACAGTAGATCTGTAATAGCTGTGAGTATTTTCTTTTCTTGATTTGAGATTGTAAAATTAGTAAGTTCTGTTGTTCGCTATCGTCCCTTGGGCATGATAGGGTGATGGAATCTTTCCTAATCTTCACAATTCTCGTGCTTTGAGATTATGAGATTGGTAAATCCTGTTATTTGCCATTGTCTCCTGGGCATGGTTTGGTGATAGAATCCCTACCAATTATCATAGTTCTCCTTCATTGAGAATTAGGTCAATGGAAGTTCAGATTTGATTTTATTGATATATTTTCCAATTGGATAGGATAAGACTCCAATTCTAATTGTGTTACTTGAATCAAGCAAGAGGGCTCCATGATCACTACAAGTAGATCCTTGGTACCCTAGTTACCACCTTTAAATTCTTAGTTTTAATTACTCTATTCACAATTACTCTCTCAAATACTTCAGAATTAGTTTCACATCTTCTTCTAGTTCTATTTCTAGTTAATTTCAGAAACATATACGTTTCATTCCTTGTGGATTCGACCTTAGTCTTACTGAGATTATTACTACATCGCGACCCTACACTTGGGGTTGGGAACAATGGGCCATACGAGAGGAAACAATGGTGTTATATGACAACCATGGAAATATTTCTATGACCATTGAAGTCTTCTATCAAGCTAAGTTTTTTATATTTTCAGTTCATCCCAGTGGGGAATGACCTTATAAACGGTTTGGATGGCATGTAAACATCAAGGTGGACCCTAAAAGGTTTCAATGGTGACCATTTCTTTTACCACTAATTTCCCAACATGTGGCCCACTAGAGTTTTGGGTCTACCTCTTATTTTGTCTTGTGTCTTAAATTGAGCCACCAAAACTGACAAATGGAGTGGATTTTTTTACAATTCACGTATGGATTCTCTCCACCATTAGTGGATCTGATGTTGATAACCTCCTTGGTGTGTTGATGTAACTAAGTTCTATGAGCCCCACCATCATATATGTGTTATATCCAAACTGTCCATCTATTTTGCAAGATAATTTTAGAGCGCTTGATGCTAAAAATGAGGCACATGCAAGGCTAAAGTAGACCCTACCATAGGAAGAAGTGGAGATTGAATGCCTACCATTGAAAGTTTCCTGGGGCCATAGAATTTTTTTTATCAGGCTAATATTTTTGTTTTCCTTTCATCCAAGTCTGTGTGAACTTATGAATAAGTTTGATGACAAGTAAACATCATGGTGATCCCCAGGAAGGTTTCATTGGTGGACATCAATGTCCCCACTGCTTTATTTGGTGTGGTCCACTTGAGCTTTCGATCTATCTCAATTTTAAGCTCATGCATTAAAATAATCTTGTCGAATGAATGGACAATTTGGATATAACACATACATGCTGGTACGGCCCATAAAGCTTGGTGACGGCAACACACTAAGGAGGTCACTGGTGTGAGACACCACTCAATCATTCCAATTGGGAGCTGATTAGGTGCGGCACCGGCTTCACCCAAGACAGTGCGACCCTTATTGTGAGGCCAAGCTCGATGCATGTATTCTATATATATGCTGTCCATTCATTTTTCTATATTATTTAAAGGCATGAGCTAAAAAACATAAAAGAGACTTGTACCACAAGAAACAATAGTAATTGACCATTAAAAACTTATTATATGGGCACAAAACTTTTGAATCAGCTGATATTTATCTTTTTCTCTTCATCTAAGTTTATATGACCTTATCAACAGGTTGGATATAAAATAAACTTTATGGTGAGCCTTAGGAAGATTTTAATGGTGGAGCATTCAATCACCACTGTTTCTCACCGTATGGTCTACCTAAGGTTAGGATGTCATTCATTTTTTAGTTCATGCCTTGAAACAATTTGAAAAAACATGTGAACGGCATAGATGTAGAGTAAATACATCAAGGTAGGCCCCACAGTAAGGGCTGCACACTCTTCTCTTGGTTGCTGCTGAAATCGCACTAAATCTCCTTTCAGCTGAGGGAAGGCTTTCCCACACATAGGAAAGCTAGGTGGGCACACTGTGATGTTTGTAAGAAATCCACCTGGTCCATCCAATTTTCCAACTCATTTTCGGACACGATACAAAATGTGAGGCGGATCCAAAACTTTAGTAGGGCAACAGGAAAAAGTGGTGAAAGAAATGCCTACATTGAGACCTTCCTGAGGTCAACCTTGATGTTTATATGCCATCAAAATTGTTTATAAGTTCATTATTATGGGGATGAACTGAGAATATTAAAAGCGTATCCTATAGAAAACTTCCATGGCCATACTAATGTTTCAATATGCTGGTGGTGTAATACCTATCGTTTCCTATTGTATAGTCCACCTAAGTTTTTTGATCTGCCTCAATTTTTGTCTCCTCTCCTAAAATAAGCAGGATAAACTGATGGACAGATTGAGTTTCTCACAAATATCAGAGGGACCCAAGTAGCTTCCCATCACAGTAGCTACCCGCGTTAATTGGCCTCCGAACATGGAAAATATTCGGGAGTCTCTCTCGCTTTACGAGGAGGCACCGGTCCGCGGGAGACCACTATTCTCTCTCTCTCTCTTATATATACCTGGTCCAAAGTTCAACAGGGCATGTACAGTACTGAGAAGTTGTATAAGTGGCATGTGATCATCCGAATTCATATTAACCAAACAGTCTTGACCCTTGATTAATAAGCATTTGTTTGCTGATTTGGCCTGTTTTTTTATTTTTCATTTTCACATGCAGAGAGAACAATAGAAGGGCACTTGTGATTTCAATGATGAGTAACACATTTCTAAGCTTTCTCATGTTATGCTCCACTCCAGGGACAATATAATACCAGGGCATATTTGTTTATCTTGGGATTTGAACAAAGGCTTCTCGTCAGATACTATGTCGAATCACCACTTTCTTGAAGAACTCAAACTGGTAGAGGATTGTGTATTAATGTGGACTTTAATTAACACTAAGCATTAGCTCTATACAAGCAACTAACAAAAAGGAGAATAAGATAACTCATCATCAAATAACTGAAAAGATGATAGTGATATATGAGTTATTGTAGGCTTTTACAAGTGAAATTTCAAATGTACACTAAACAATTATTATATTTTTCAGTTCCCAAAATACTCCTAACTTCATTCTAAGTATATTTCCATATGTTTCATATATTCAAAGTTTTCTGCCAATCAAACTGACTGAAAGGAACAAAACATCCAAAAGGTACTAATATTATATATAGTATTACCATTTGATCATAGTAGTGTTGACATCACCTTATTTAACATAGCCTAATGATCATCTCTCTGATTATTTATTTATTTATTTATTATTATTATTTTTTTAAAGTTTATAAATGTGTCTGATAATTGATTCATTTTAATGTGGGTCCCATTATGATGAGCGCAATTGAATTAAACTAACACAGTTAAATCAAAATAAGCCAAGATATTCATTTGCTTTACAACTTTCGTTAAATTAACAAATGAATAAGTTGAGATTATTTGCAAATCCACCATGTTCTAAATTTATGCCTTCAAATTATTTTAATCTGCAGCTTTTGAATATTGGATTTCGACACTGGAACAATTTGTCCAAACATCTATTTTTTGGATGTTAAATGGACGGCTATGATTAGGATGGTTACAGCTTATTTTTTATTTTTTATTTTTCCCTCTTAGTATCTCAAGGTGGTCCCACAGTATGTGTGGCTAGTTTAAAAGTAGATAAACCTGATTTCATTACAAACGAAATCTTCATTGTAGTTCCAACCTTTTATACAGTTTGGATGCACTAGATATGACATAGAATTAACTTAGTACAATTATTTATTGTGTATCCAATTTCCCAAGGTCATCAAATATATAGAAAACAGCACTGGCTCATTTAGACTATCTAGACCATTTAAATTGTGGGTCCCAGTGGATTGATCATTTCTCTAAAATCACACTAATCAAACAATCTTGACCATCCAATTAATGGCTACCAATAGTGATCAATTCAAATTTGGAGGGAAAATCAGAAGGTTAATATTATCTTCTCAATGCAGTTTTCTGATTATGCTCCATTCATAATTCAGTGAGATATCTGGACAGTATAAAGTCGTCAGGTTCCACCATTTTTAAAATGGTAGAAAACCAACATAAAAGTCTAGCCCATGTAAGATCTTTTTCAGAAAGTGTTTGGTTGTCTGCAAACTACTTACACAAGTAAATGCTTTTATATAATAAATTATTTAGATATGGAAACGGATTCCTAGTAAAATACTTTAGTCTATAAGTAGTTTACCATATTTATGTTTTTGTTTTATTAACCCAATGCGTGTCATTTTCCTATGTTTGTTTGCACTGTTACATATGGGAGTGAGAATCTATTTGTGTTCAAAGTATGTGTATGACAGATGGATATAATTTGTTGATGCATCCATCATGTTATCCATTCGTTGTCTAGGGCCTACCCTTGATGGTCCATTCGTCTCAAATCACTTTGACATGATGCTTCTAGCCATCATTCAAGGGATAGGAAAATGGAAAATTTATATTATTTACAGTAGAAAAGATCTATTATTGATACAATTACTGTATATCATGAGTGACCAGCCTTGATTGCTCATCCCTCTCAAGTCACTTTGATCGAATGATCCTAACCATCAGATTAGTGGTTTAGGAAATGAATGGTCCCAATTGAGTATGCTAGGAGGTCTAGCATTGATGTGGGTTATCATCATATGGGGCCCATGTTTAATTGTCAATTCCTCATTTAATTGGATGATCTTAACCATTTGGATTTGTAGCTTGATGAAGCAAGGGCATATTGAATATATTAGAGGGGTCTAAGAATGATGTGGACCATCCATCATATGAGGCACACTTTTAATAGTCCATCCTCTTTGGATGAGCCTGAAGATCAAATTAGTGGTTTGGGAATTGTACAATTCATATTAAGTATAGTAGAGAGGTGTAATCATATATAAACTATCCATCATGCAGTGTCCACCTTTGATTACCCACCCCTCTTAAATCACAGTGATTGAATGAGCCGAACCATGAAATTAGTGGTTTGGAAAATTGATAGTCCATTTCAGTATGCTAAATTAAGAGCTCTAAACATTAATGTAGACCATCCATAGTTGGGGACCAGTTTTTATTGCCCATCCTCTCAAATTACTTCGGTTAGATGAGCCTAAACAAAGGATTAGTGATTTGAGAAATATACAGTCTATATAAATTACACCAAAGAGGCCTAAGCATTAATGTGAACCATCCATCATGTGACAATCACTTTTGAATGCCCATCCCTCTTAAATCACTTTGATTGGATGAACCTAACTTATTATATTACTAGTTTAGAAATGGACAGTCCATATTATGCATATTGGAGTTGTCTAATTACCATCCATCATATGGAGCCGACCTTTAATCACACATCTCTCTCAAATCACTTTGATTGGATGTTATAACCAGCGGATTTAAGAAATAAAAGTTCCATATGGAGAAGGTAAAACGTACTGAGCTAGTGATGGTATCTCCTTATAGCTAAGGAGACGTATGTACATATGTAGGTTTCTAAGGTGAAGCCCAATTCCTATAAGATTTGGCACCTCCTCACTAGTGTTATCTATATAAATAGGACCACAGTTATAGCGAGTATTCATGCCATTCATTATTCTTTTAGAGTATTTCTTGGTGGAAAGTTCTTCCAAAGTAGAAAAGTGGAAGGGATGTGACTCTTATATTCTCTTTCTATTTTTATTTTTATTTTTTAATAAAGTAGAAAGCTCCATTGTTTTGTCCCATAGAGTTGATATATTATTGAGCCACATAAATCTTTATGCGTCTTATCTCTAGTTTTTATTTCCTCCCTTTATCTTTTGGGTATTGGTTTGACTATTTTTTTTTTTTCATTGCTTGCATAAATCATGTACAGGTGTTTTTTTTTTTTTTTTTTTACAACAATCAATATTATAGATAAAGGTTAAGAAGCCTTTTAACATAAGATTGGTATTGACTTTTATGTTACGATTGTATTTTAGATGGTTGGATCGAGTTATATAAGATTTGAGGTGTGGGAATTCAATAAATCAAATTGCACATTATAGAAACTAAATATGAATGCAGTGTTAGTGAAAGAAAACTATGTAATTACGATAGAAGAGAAAGAAAAGAAGCCTATAGAGATGAAAAATGAGATATTTAAGGAGAAAATGAATTAACTATGGTAAATCTTCTTTTGACATTGAATGATTCAATAATATTTAACTTTTCCAATCAAACTATTGCAAAGGTTTATGGGATAAATTGCTAAAAACTATATGAAGGAAAATTAATGTAAAAAATATTTTTTTCGAAAAAAAAAAACTGCACAACTTAAAGATGAAGGAATGTTACACTTGAATGAGCTTAACACCTGATTAGTAGATTGACGGTGGTCGATGTGAAGATTGATGATGAAGAAAAGTTCGTATTTCTACTTTGTTTGATTTGAGATTCATGGGATGGTTTGTTTATGAATTTCAATAATTGTCCAAATTTTAATATAGAGTAAGTCATGTGCACATTATTTACCAAAGAATCCTGTAGAAAAACAAAGGAGGGATCTTCAGGTGATGCGATGTGGTCAGAGAAAAAAAGTACGAAGAAATGTACTAGTAGGAGATACCTGATGGGATCCAAGTAAAAACGGCATAAAACAAGAAATTAATTGAATTATGAAAAAAAAAATGATTAGTTGCTCAAAAATTATAAATGCATAAAAGAAAATTAAGTAAATTTCAAACCTGATTCACATAATCAAACATCAAATTCAAAGGGTTTCTAAAGAAACTTAATTGAGAAATGCGATTCATCCGAAGACGAAAAAGTGTTGTAGGTCATTATTTGATGAGAAAATTTGAGCCATCAATGGATTTTAGATTCGGACACTTCGTTCCATGTGACTCTATATAGATACTATTTCTATACATATTAATTATATGTGATGGCAACACAATTTACATAGGTGATGATAGCATATGTAAATTCGTGGGAATTAAATATATCAGAATTACTATGCTTAATGGTATCACATGTATAGTCTCTAATTTGAGACATGTATTGGAACTATGGAAGATTCTTTTATCATTGGAAAAGTTCGATAAACATGACTATACTTTTTTGGTTAAAAGAGTTGATTGAATATTATAAAAGGGGTGATGGTGATGATAAAAGGAGAGTTAATGTGCTGTTTATATCATTTAATCATAGATCCTATGGTGGCTATGCTATTGTTGCCAGTGCCATGACAGACTTTACTACAATCTAACATAGGCAACTGGGCTACATGAGCAAGACAAAACTAAAGTATTTCTTGATCAAAATTTACTTCCTAATTTAAAGTCTATAAATTTAGATTTTTATGAGAAATTTCTATTTAAAAAGCTCAATAAAGTTAATTTTTGTTCATTTCCTACTTAAAGGATGTTTTAAATCTAATTTGTTCTGACACTTAAAAGGCTCTTATCAAATCTTTTGAGGGTTTGAATTATTTTGTTTCTTTTATTGATAATTTCTATACAAAAGTATACATATTGAAGAAGAAGAGTGATACTTTTATTTATTTTATTAAGTTTAAAGTAATGATAAAAAAAATCAAAACAAAAAAGATTAAGTTTCTAAGAACCGATAATAAAGGAGAATACATATGAAAAGAATTCAAGAATTTTTATAGTGAGCATGACATTAAGAAGTACTACACAATTCCCAGTACTTTATGACAAAATAGATTCACTGAATGTATGAATCATATGCTTATTAAACGTGTTAGGAGTATACTGAGTTCGACTATGATTGATTAATATTTTTAGGCAAAAGCCATTAACATAACTTATTACTTGATAAATCATTCTCCTATGACTGCACTTAATAGCAAGATCCTTGAAGAGGTATGGTCTGAAAAATCTGTTAATTATCATTCTTTTTTAGTTTTGGTTGTGATGCTTATGTGTGCATTTTCAAAGAGAAAGGGACTAAAGCTGGACGCGAGCGAAAAGTATTTTTTTTTATCTTAGCTATGCAAATGGAACAGAGGAGTCCATATTGTAGGACCCTAATAACCACAAGTTAGTGATTAGCTGAGATATTACTTTTAATGAAAATTAGATGTAGAAAAATAGAATTGTCGATCTCAGAGTTATAAGAGATAATTGAATTAGAATTTTCAAATGATTTTCAAAATCAACCGACTTACTTAGAAGGTCAATAAGTTGGTGATATTGTTAAAGGTGAAGCTGATGAAGAGCATGCATATGAGATATCAGGTGCTAAAACTCAAAGTGATCAAAGTTGAATGAAGAGAGCTATAAAACTTTCTATTTAGCTCAAGAATTATGTTACAACTTACGCTTGCATGAAAGAAGAGCGGTAGCCTTTTTTTATACTGAGAGGCATGTAAATTTGTGAATACCAGCAATGGAGAGTGTCCTAAGAGGAGAGGATGGAAGCTTTATATAAAAATTAAAAATTATTTGAATTACTCAAATGATGGAAGGCTATTGGTTGCAGATGGGTTTACAAGCTGAAAAAAGATACCAACGACAATGTTGAAAGATACAAAGCTCGATTAGTGGTAAAAAAAATGCTAATAAATTAGGTGTTGACTTTAACGAAATTTTCTCTCTAATTATCTGTTTAAGTACTATTTGTACTATATTGAGTATGACAATAGTATTTGACTTCGAATTTGGGTAGTTAAATGTTAAAACTATTTTTTATATACATAAATCTTGATGAAGAAATTTATAGGACTCAACCTAAATGATTTATTGAAGAAAATAAGAAGAATCTTATTTATCAATTGAACAGATTGCTTATGGTTTAAAGTAGGTGCCAAAGTGTTGGCATAAGTGGTTTGATTTCTTTATTATGAGTTTGAAACTTTTAGAGATGTAAGGTAGAGCATCGTGCTTATGTTCGTAGTTATGGTAATGGAACACTCCTGAAGTTAATACTCTGCATACTAACTCAGAATACATGATTCAGATTTCACAATCCCCTCCACTGATCGGTCAGAACATAGATGAAACACCTCTCCTTCACCGATTGGCCGAGAAACCTTCTTCCATGCTGATGCTCTTTCTCGTGGTACCAGCCCCTTTAACAGTCGAAGAGATCCTTATTTTGGAAGAGGCTAAGGTTGCAACCACAAAGGCAATGGTGGTCGAGACCACGACCGAGACCGAGAAAGCCACGACAGTCGAGACCATTGAGCCCGGGTCTTGTCCACCATCTGCCCCGGAACTCACATCTGCAAATGATGCTCCCACCTTCAATAGTGAGGATCTCCCTCCCTTTGAAGATATCATGTTTTCGTTCGAAAGGGCCCTTACTGGAGAAATAGTCGTGGTCAAGTCTCAATCACTAGTGAGCAACCTGCAGGATGTCAAGGCCGAGCTCCAAGGTCTCTCGCAGATAGGATTGACAGGGTCTCTCGATGCTAAGTCAATCGACAAATTTGATCAATTGGTCGAGTCATACTGTGTCTATTCTTAGTCAGACTCCACTTTAGTAGAAAAAGTATTGAGTGTTTAAGAGCTTCTGGGGCTGATCAAGACACACTATCACGTTCGTGTCATCATCGATCGACTTGAGGCCGAGTGTTCTGCCATCAAATTCGAGAGGACCTCTGCACGAACCATTGCCCAGGACTTCGCCACTGAGACCGCTGAACTAAGGGCTTCTGAGATTGAATTGGAGGACTTGGAAGTTAGAATCACGGCTTTGGAGGTAGAGTTGACCACTCTGAAGCAGGAGTTTGCAGGGAAGTACGTGAACATCTTCAGCGTAAGAGGAGGGTCACTCAATTGGAAATTGATGTGCATTCCCAAATAGCAATCATTAGTCAACTGTCTTGATCAACGGCTAAAATGGAAGTTACCTTACATGACGTAAAAAGCCAATTAATAGCGGTTAATGGGTCGATGCAACGCTTTATATCTTTCAAGCTGTAACTTGTAATAATCCTTTATCAATATGAGCAGCCGCTTAGCCATTTTTGAACCTTGTCGTCCCTTTAATTTCCACTTCTTATATTTGTAATCGACTGCCGACTTATCCCTAAAAACTCGGTGGAATGTGGGCCAGCTTCGAACTTTGTGCCTCAACTACTTTGTGCTCTCGATTGTTCGAACTTGTAACGATTTTTTCGCCACAATCACTCTAGGTCATGGGTCTTGGATTGTCTATTTAAATAGCATCCGAGGTATACTCGAATTCACATCATTTTCTTCTAATAGTCCCACTCTACACCCATGACTTCCGATTCTTCTTTCCTCATTGCAAGCATTAAACACTATCTAAAAGAGATTCTTGAATGGAGGTTAAGAGAATATTATCATTCCTCATTACTTTTTGATGCCAATGGTTTTGCGATGCATGCATCATCTATGGACGAATCAGAAACCACGCTCAGGGACCTTGTTCAAATGTTGAAGTGTCTGTACATCACGAGAAAAAGGTTCCATGAACTTGGAATACCTTCAGCAACAAGCCTTGGCCATGGAAGAATCCATAGCGATGAGCAAGACGCATGAACTAGCCTGGTACGGTCGATTGTAGTGCATTTAAATGCACTAGTTCAACCAAATCATGCTGAGAATGCTACAGTCTTATCAGGTAAGGCTAGTAGAAGAGTTGAAAGAATAAGAATATACCTTTTTTTATCAAGAAAGGATTGATGTTGGATTGTCTATGAACGACAGACCTCCACAGGAGGTACTAAAGATCATTTCAGAACTTCAGTAGCTTGGAGAGGCCTACTCCAGGGCCGACCAGGAGTTCGAACGGTGCTCTGCTCCATTGATGCAGATATTGGCCCTTCATACAAAATCCAAAACTCTCTCGGCCAGCTATGAAGCGGCTTGAAAAAAATAGTTGCATTGGACTCATGAATATCACCTTAATAGGATGTTACAATCTATGGAAGTTGTACTTGGCAATCTCTTTACTAACCTCCATGAAGCCCAATTTGACTGCTCGGCTAGCCATATCTTATTTTCCTTGCGTTTATTTGTAACGAACTAGCCCTTATTTCGAGACTTTTATTAAATGAATTATTCATCATTTTCTTGCTAACTCCCCTTAATCCGTCCCTTGACAACTTCCCACGGTGAAGGGAAATGAGGTTTCAAGAATTGACCATTTATAGGGGCATTTGTAACTTTTTCGTTCATATCTTTCAATACATAAGCTCCTCCTTTAAGGACTTGCATGATTATATATGACCCTTCCCCTGTGGGCGACTATTTTTTACCGAGGGATTGGTCATTTTGACTGATTGGTAATACCATTTTCTAGATTGTATTACCTACCCCAAAAGATTTTCTTTTCACTTTCTTGTTATATGCACATGCTATGCTCGCTTTTTGGGAAATGATCGAGTCCAAGTCTCTCATTCGGACCTCGTCTAGTCCTTCAAACTCGGCCAGCGTTGCCTTTGTAAACTCTAGAGGGGTAAACTTGGCCTGATAAGCAGTCTAGAGTGATGGTACTGTGACCTCCAAGGGCACGATCACATCATGTCCATAAGTTAGCGCGAACGAGCTCACCCTAGTACTAGTATGGGGTGAATTTTTATAGGCCCAGAGAGCCTTAGACAGCTTGGTATCCTATTCTCAAAATTTTTCTTCAATCATCTTCCTTAGGATGTTCTTAATCACCTTGTTGTTGGCTTCAACCTGGCCATTAGCTTGGGCATAGTGTGGGGTCAAGTGTAGAATTTTTATGTTGTATCTATCGACCATTTCCCGCACATCATTGGCTAAAAACACTGCACCCCGATCCATAGTGATGGACTCTGGGATCCCAAAGCGGTGGATGATATTAGTCTCAATAGAATCAATAATCTCTCTGTGACTGACTCCCTTTATAGGCTTAGTTTCTACCCACTTAGTGAAGTAATCAGTTACTACGATGATAAACAAATCCATGCGAGTCGAATATGGGTAAATCTAACCGATTAAATTGATCACCCAAGCTTGAAATGGCCATGGTCTTATTATATAATGTATTTCGGTCATAGACACGTGTTGGACTGGCCTGTTCCTTTGATAAGCTTCACAGCCCTTAGCGTATCGGACATAATTGGCCATCATTGTCATTCAGAAGTAGCCATAATATCTAAGTGTGAGCCTCATCTTCTTCCGAGCCTGGTGGGCACCACATATCCCTTCGTGGACCTCGTCCATAGCTAACATGGATTCTTTCTTTAACAAACACTGAAGTAAAACTCCATCGACACATTCACAATACAGCTCGCTATCAATCATGATGTAATTAACGATCGATCTTCATATATTACTATCGTTCTTAGTGTAAGGGCTTTGTAAATAACCCATAAGGGGAGCCCTCCAATCCTCTTCATCTATCTCTTCCTGGCACACTTATATGGCACTCCCTCTCTGAAAAACAGAGGGCAACGACCTTTTTGGGACGATAATTGTCCGCTCGGTTAAGCCTCTAAGGGTGTCGAGCCCCGCGGCCAGCTGCGCCATTTCATTAGCATCTTCATTGTGTTATCTAGTAATGTGCATTAATTTGACTTCGTCGAACATGTCAAGCATCTAAACTGCTAGGGCATAGTATGGCAGCAAAGTTGGACTAGTGCATTTGAATAGTCATGTCATTTGATTTATCACTAACTATGAATCCCCTATGATAATCACAGTTTTTTTCCCTAACTCGAATAGTATCTCTAGTCCAATTACCATTGCTTCATAATTGGCTTTGTTATTAGTACAGTTAAACTCCAATTGAAACACAAATTCTTGCCGGCTCCCATTGGGAGCAATAAAAATCACCCCAACCCCAGAAACATCATGTGTCCTTGATCCGTCGAAGATTAACTTCCATGGTGTTAATAGTATGTAATATAGATCCAAGATGCTTAGGGAAATTTGTTCCTCAAGAACTGAAAGGTGATTGACCAAAAGTTAGCTATGGCCCGACCCTTTATTGCTTTCTATGGAATATAATGGAGATCAAACTCGGATAAAGCCAACACCCATTTACCAATTTGGCCATTCAATATCAGTTGGTTCAATATATATTTTACCAAATCGCTCACTGTTATTACATTAACTCGTTCATTGCTAGTAAGTAATGCCTTAACTTAGTGGTTGCGAAATACAATGACAAGCAAGTTTCTCCATAACGGAATACCATTTCTCAGCATCTAGCAATGTTTGGCTCAAATAGTAGATCGCCCGCTCCTTTCACATATCGTTGTCCTGTGCCAAGAGAGGTCCAATTGATTCTGCCAAAACTGCAACATATAGCTTGAGCGGTCGACCCTCGACCGGTGGCATTAGCATGAGCGGCTTCATTAGATATTCTTTGATCCTATCAAAAACCAGCTGATGCTCTACTTCCTAAACAAATTTATACCCCTACATCAATTTTACCAGTGGAGAAAAGATGTTAGTCTTACCTACACAATTAGAGATAAATCTCATCATAAAATTAACTTGGCCTAAAAACCTTTGCAATTATGATTTTTTTTCGACAACCGAGCATTGACTATAGCCTGAGCTTTATTCTGGTCGACTTCGATCCATCTTTGGTGTATGAAGAACCCAAGAAAATTACCAGTTCAGACCCTGAAAGGACATTTTAAGGGGTTCCATTTTCAATTTGTGGAGCCTCGTTTGCTCAAAGGACTTATGCAAGTGGGTTAGATGCTCATCCTCATCGGTTGATTTAAATACCACATCATCCACATTAATTTTCATGAAACAACCAATCATATCATGAAAGATGACATTCATAACTCTTTGGTATGTAGCCCCTGTGTTATTAAGTCCAAAGGGCATCATGACCTAACAGTAGGTTCCCAATGTCCCGGGGCACCTGAATGTTGTTTTGGACACATCATCCAATGCAATGTAGATATGATTGTACCCTAAATGCCCATCCACAAAGGACACAATTCTAGGTCTGGAAGCCCGATCGATAAACTAATCGGCCACTGGCATGGGATATTCATCCTTTGGTGTAGGCAAGTTTAAATTTCTGAAATCGATGCAGACCCTTGACTTTCCATTCTTTTTTATTACGAGGAATATATTTGACATCCATTCAGCATACTTAATTGGCCAAATAAACCTAACTTTCAATAGTCGCTCTATTTCTTATTTGATTTTGAGGGTGACTTCAGTCGTCATCTGCCTACGCGGTTGTTTGTACGGTCGATAACCTTCTTTAGTGGGTAATCTATGCTCAACCAGGAACCGATCGAGCCCTAGCATTTCATGATAATCCTACACAAAACAATCAAAATTCCACCAATCACTCTCTATTAGATGACTTTAACAATTCACTGGTGTATGTTGGTTTTGGGTCAAGCTCTATTCTCAAATTGATATCAACTAGTGGGTCCTGAACTTGAGGTCGAGAATCTTCTATCTTTTCTGATACTTATTTAGATCCGACATCGTCTTCCTTGACCACTTCCTCCATCTTAGCTAGATTCATAAAACAGCCATCATGCATTTCCCTCAGGCTTTCTTTAAGCCTTCTTATTCTGGCTGTGAGGTTGGCCCAATTTATTTTCTCCTCTAGCATCCCAATCATGAGATCTCTTTAATGGTGTAGTGTGGGATCAGCCGACATGGAACAATGTCCCTAGGCTTAGTGTCATTGGCTCAGGTATTCTCTGGGATAGCCTACACAATATTTTTTTTACTCTATTTCCAGTAGGGCGGCCGAATTTATTTCTCCAAGTGGATATAATAGGCCCCACTTCCTCGCCATATTAGTAAGCCTCATTGACATTTGAAGTGGCCAATAAGGGCTTATTGTCAGCCAGGACTATCTTGACTTTGTTCTGGTTACAAAATATTACAAACTGGTATAGAGAGGATGGGATGCAAGCAAATGAGCGGATCCAATCTCTCCCTAATAGTGCATTATAACTTGACGATGTGTCCATAAAAAAAATGATGCCAAGAGTATTTTGGTGCATGCGATCAAATCGACCAGCAAGACACCATGTCTGTTTGTGACATTGTCGACAAAATCACTAATAGTCACTTTTGACAGAATCAGATCGGCTGTGATTTTTCCTAGCTTGGCCATTATTCTCCATAGCAATAGGTTCATTACAGCCCCGTTATCAACTAGGGTGCTTATAATAGGGCATTGTTGAGGGTCAAATATTGCACATTAGGCCCCAGTTATTACTTGGTTTTATAAACATGATAATGCTTAACATTCTATTTTAATCATGTTTGTGTTGCAAGGTGAATTTAGGAGCTTGGATTGAAAAAAGTATTAAAAGCTTAAATTTGATGCTCAAAGAATCACCAAGGCAAGGAACGGATCTTAAGAGACCGAGATTGAAGAAATCACACGCCAAAGATCTGAGAAAACAAAGTGATTGAAGATAAAGAAGCTTAAAAATCGTCCTAAATGTAAGATCACAGGGTTCTGACCATCCGTTTGGCACGAAACTTTATATCGGGCCTGAGTATCAAAAAGTAACCGTACACGTAAAATTTCACCCCCTGAATCTTTGTGAAAGTGGTCCAATGGAAAGATTAGCCATAAATCACCGATTTGGGGCCCACCTGATCTTTGGATACGCCTTAATTTTGGACTCAGCCCTTTAAATTAGATTGGAAACCGAATGGACGATGTAGATTTCCTAGAAAACATCAAGGTGGACCCCACTTACAGTGTGTGTACCCCACTCACGTGCACCAGCGATGCACCAAATCAAGTCAGAATGGTCAGCGAGCGCTGACCTGCACAATCCCATCTGGATTCAAAAATCCCGATTTTCGCTTGTGAAAGCTTGAATAGGGACTTGCGGATGGATCTCTGTGGGCCACCATCTTGGCCCAAACGACTAAGATGGACCATCCATTCAAACCCAACAGATCCTTCGATCACGGCCTAGACAAAGAAACTGCAAAGAGACAGCGAGGATGGGTTCCCAACCATTTAAACACAGGATAGATGGTCGTAAGATCAATCAGGTGGGCCGCATCAAAGGCAATCCAAAACCATTCACTTCCGACCAGAATCTCGAGGTGCATTCAATGGACGGAGTGGATTTCCTAGCCAGCTTCGATCATGGGCCCCACTAATCATCAATGCAAGAAGAAGTTGCACAAGCTTTGCTTTGCGAACAAAATTAAAGATCCAGGTGGGCCACCAAGACTAGCCGACAGGGAGATCTAAACTGTTCATCTTCTCAGCCATCCAAAACTTACCAAAGTTGAGTCGACCCCGCACGTTGATGATCACATTTGCATGTGCAAACAAAATTGCAATATTGCTCTATTTCTCTATTTCGCAAAACAGTGGCTCCGTAAATGTTTCTGATTGTGTAAACAGAGTCGGTGATCGACCTAGTTACCCTCCCTGTTGCTATAAAAGAGAGAAGAAAGAGGGAGAAAAGGGGAGAATGGACATGGAGAGATTGGACGTGCGGAGGAGCAAGGGAAGAGAAGAGAGAGAGAGAGAGAGAGAGAGAGAGAGAGAGAGTGGTCGGCCGGTTGAGTTTTTCCTCTCCTTCTTTAGTTTTCTTCCTTTAATGTATTTAAGAGATTTTTAGTTCAGTCATGTCTATGATTGGCTAAACCTCTTAGCTAGGGCTAAGAGGTGAAGCTTGTAGCGTGATGGGATCATTTCTATGTCTTTGATTCATTTCTGAGTTGAACTAACTTTGATTCTAGTTTGATTATAAGGAATACTCGTAGTTTTTAATGGTTTATTGTGACTTAAATTACAATGGATCTATGATAGCTTTGAGTATGTTCTTCTCATTATTGTGATTGTGAAATTAAGAACCCTATTGTTCACCATTGTCTCTTATACATGGTTGGATGATGGAACCCTTCTTAATGTTCATAATTCTCTTAGATTGGTTGTGGATTGGTTAAATTTTGTTGTTAGCTTTGTCTTATGGGCATGGTTTAGTGATGGAGTCACTTCTAGTTCTCATACCTCTCATTCATTGAGAACTAGATCCAAGGAAGTTCATAGTTGATTTTTAATGACATATATTCCAATTGGATGAAGATGGGACTCTGATTCCAGTTGTGTTCATGAATCAAGCATAGATCTCCCTGATCTCTACAAGTAGATCCTTGGAAACCCTAGTTTCCCACCTTTGAATTTACAAGTTTTAGTTACATAATTTACAATTATTGTAATGCCCTGAAATTCGGGGGTCGAGCATAACTCAGCTCCCGAGTTCCAAAACATCACTTATGCAACATATTTAATGATGAATGTATGTTGACTGTATTAGTGCATAAAACATGGAATAGATTAAGCCAAAACACAGATATGATTCAGGGATAAGTGAATAAAGCAAGCGGAAGACTTATAGTAAAATGTGTACAAGTGTAAAACCCTGAATTTCATATACAAGCCGGATCGTGTAAAAGTGTTATTTAACAAAATTTAAGTATCAAATACATCATTTCAGTTCCCAAAATATAATCCCAGAGATCCCGCGCAACAGACCGAAGCTCGCTAGAACCCGTCTGAAAACTGCATATAGGAGAAAGCAGCCTCGTCGTCATCCAGCTCCCGCTCTGCCTCAGACGTCGCATCCACATCTGCAACATCAGAGCCTAAGACAGAGTCTGGTGGGTGTGTAACACCGCCCCAGAAACGTGGGAGTGAGTGATCAACTCAGTGGAACAATAAGGCACTGGTTAACATGTTATCAGTTCAATCAAACAGTAATGATAAAGCAGAACACTTAATAAAGCCTAAGTACTCTTATTAATGCAGGTATGAATGCAATATGATGCGTGCCCTCACACGTACACCCTTAGCGTCTTCATCTTACGTTACGCATGACATCGCCTCAAAGTGCGCCACATCTACAAAGCACATGCAAATGCGGTGTATGGATATGATTACCAAGTTGTTATTAGTCCAATTCATACAACAGGATTGGGAAGCTAAGATACCTTTCTCATATCACCTTCCAAACAGTGATCCATACTAGGGTCGTCAATCCTAGACATCTCATACGATTTTATATTTGAGGTCGTAGCAAAGGGCTCGTCACCAATCAATGTACGCCTTTCATGCCCTTACTACCACAGATCGGCTCGTCACCTCCTTGCGGTATCCAGGTATGCTCGAGGTCACTACAAAGGGCTCGTCACCAATCAATGTAGGCCGACAGCACGAATATAGTGTCCCATACCACCATAATCGGCTCACGAGTTTAGTTGCTCACTGGTCACTACGGGGAGGCTCGTCACCCCAGCATAGGCCGACAGCTCGACCACGGTGTCCCATACCACCATGTCCGGCTCATGAGTCTTAGCGGATCAAGGTACCATGGTTAATAGGATTTCACTGGTAAGTTCGGTACCCTAGATTCAAGCAGTAGCGTCCATACATGGTTAACATACATCGGACAATCGGGTTATTTGACGAACTCGACTAGCACGAGCGCACGTTGAGTTGAACGACATAGAGTGCGCAAACACTCCGCGTGGCCAAACCACTGCCGCCAACTCTAATACGGCTCGGGTTCGTCTAATACGTCCTACGTGGCGAAAGCAATCTCAACCACGATTCATAGGGTCAATTACCGATTTCCTGGACTAAAGCATAGTCCCAAACATCCTACACTACGACAGATATTCATATGGAATGTAAAGCGGTAATAGATCAACAGCTCAAATCATGGTACAAACACATCTGAAGAATATCAACTTAACATAACTGTAAGCATAGGAGATGCTTGAATTTAAATAACTTGGAATGTAACTGCATAAAGGAAAACATGCGCATCAATAGGAGTATTGAGAATCACTTCTCAACGCCCACAATTAGTGTAATCAGTTACACCTAGATCATTCATGCATTTCTACAAACACTTAGCATACAAGGAACAACATATATAGCATATATTGGAATACATGCACTTAGACAATTCCTTTTACCAAGGAGTTGTCATACATGCATCTAGCACACATACATGACAAATAATCATGGCAAACACAAGTGCGTATTTTATACGTATACGGTACTTTATAAATACACTTAGAATACACAAATCTCAATATAGCACATGCATATCAGGAAAGCGATGTAAACATAACATTTGACATGTGAAATCTCATCCATAACAAGAATAAATCACTAACTGGGATTGAAAGCCTTGAAAACCATAACCTATACACTTAAAGTCCTCACCTTAAGCGAAGAAAGAACCGCCGAGCTGATTTAGACGAGTTGTCTTCGTCAACGGCGCTAGAATACCCTAAAATAAGGATAGAAATGAGATACAACAACACCAAGTCTAATCTAAGCTCTAACACAGGTTAGGGTTAGGTTAACTTACCCCAAGAGAACTCAGAATCGTCAGAGGAACGATCCAAAGTGAAGGTTCAAAGATGAAGGAGAACAAGGAAGAAATCAAGATGAATCACCAACCAATCTCTCTCACTAACTCTCTCTCTTCCACTCTCTTTCCAAGCTAGGGTTAGAGAAAATTCGTATGGAAATGAGAGCTAGGGTTTAAGGACTATATATAGGCCTTAAAATGATGGAAATAACCCCAGGGTCAAGGTATACTTAGGTTATAACCAAAGCACACCTTTCTCGATCCAACGAAGCACTTCTGGTGGGCCTATAACCACGAAAGGTCGGACTTAAGCTCCTTGACCATGGATCTAGGTCAAGCAGAGTTTTCGTACCGACCGGCTCTTCAGATCAGCCGTGGCAGACCACACTCAATTCAACGGTCACGGAAACTCGATCAGGTCCACAAGCACTAGGATATGCCTGGACCAACTATCCTGATCAGAGGGTGAAATTGGGTCAGAATCCAACGGTCCGAATGCTTAAAATCGTCGCGCAAGCGACACGACTCAGATTTCAATAAAAGCTTAATAAGTTCCAACCGTTCTCACACTCTTCACTCCGAGCACAACCAAATCGACCCAGAACATCAGATCGACTTGATTTTCGAGGTGAAGATCAAGCCCAACTCGGTGACCGCAACAACCTAAGATCATCGCCATCGGACTTTCGACGCGCGGTCTAGGTCCGATCCAGATCTTCCAAAAATTCTCCAGAACAACTGGATTTAGCGATGGATCCCAGATTTCAGAGTAACGTAGCGCTCACTAATCTACACGTTTAGAGCCATGCAGATTCAATTTAAAGTGATTGATGCGGATTTCACAAACAATCGAGTAAAGCGCTAATTACCCCAAAACAACTACTTAAGGAAAGATTAGCACAGAAAATTCCATGGTCGTTACAATTATTCTCTTAAATTCTCCTAATTTAGATTACAACTTCCTCTAGTTCTAGTCCTAGTTACTTTCAGAATACGAACAAGGTTCAGTCCTTATGGATTCAACCTCGGTCTTACTGAGATTATTACTACATCGCGACCCTACACTTGGGGTTGTGAATAGGCATCCATCCAGATGAGCCAATATATACAATGGCTCATGGTGTTGTGTCATGTCATGGGTGGGTTTGTTAATAATTACCCTTTCAGATACATCCCCGGCCGCTACGGTAACTATGTTGACATGTGGTGCTTCGTCACTATTAGAGTCATTTCCCACTCTTTCTTCAAATGGGAAAGAGGCATGTTGTATTATCACTAGATGAGTATATTCTTCCATGTCACCGGCCATCCTATTTGGCTGAGTAGGTCTAGCCTGAAAGTTAAACCGTAATGTAAAAACCATATTGCAATGAAATGTCATTGGTGGCAACGTCTCGAACACAATTTCATTACTTGAACATTTCCCCCCATTGTTCCAGATTATATCTTCTCGATCTGATTAGTGTATTCATCAACAGCAAGCTCGGTCGACAGATCGATAGGCGAAGTAAATTTCAATGCATTTACAGTCGATGACAATTCGTTGGTTAACCATTCATTTATTGGGAAGTATTCCTCACTGAGGTAATCTAACAAATTACCGTAGTTGTCTTCCTCTTTGAGGTTCATCGACCAATCCATGTTGACAAGAGGATCTAAATGTTCCTGTATTGCACTAAGTAGCACCGGTTTGACCGTGTTCACTGCCAATTGGTCATCAAGGACATGAATCCTCCAAAAAAGCTGGGGGCATCTTTGTTTCTGGTTGAGGAAGCATCGTCTTTTGTTCTCTCCTTATGGCAGGTCGTTGTCTTTGCCATCAATGCTTCTAAGTCCCAGCCAATACCTCTGGTATAGCTGGAAACTTTGGGTATGTGACTCATTTTCATACCCCTTCATGTGTGGTGGGGGGTCTGACCATCCTTGGCAAAGGTGGACCACATCGTGAATGGCAATTGGATGTCAGCTGCAGTGGTTAGCCACAGTCGAGGCCGTTATTTGGCTGGACCCCTGCATGGCGACGCTCCCATCTTCGCTTAGGAGAATCTTTCGATCGAGATACAGTCTCTCGAGCGCATCAGTCGCAGAGTCGAGGGACTTGATGGGCTCCTCTGACAGTATTCGACTGATCATTTCTAGGACGGGAGACCCATCGGTGTTTCTATGTGGATCGGTCGGGCGTCCCTTCTTGACCACCTGAATTGAGATCGATCTTCAGCCACAGTTGATTCCTTAGATTAGCAGTGACCATGTTTACCTCGATATTAGATGGGGATGGGTCGGTGTCAATCAACATTACCTCATCACCTGTTTATGGGGATTTCAATAGCCTGCAGTCGATGTGGCCTTGAACGACGTTCCTAAACATGACACACGTGTTGGTCGAGTGGGACTGATTTTCATGCCACTTAGAGTGATCGATCTTCTATAATTCATCGACTGAATGTATCGTATGATTTATACAAATTTTAATGAATTTTTTGGCCAATAAATTATTAAATATTTCTTCAGCTTAGGTGATATTAAAGGTGTAGACCTTTTGAGTCTTTTGTGTGGTTAAAGCGGCCGAGTCCGCTTTGACCAATGCTGAACATACTAGTGGCTTCTTAGGCACTACTTCAGCAATTGCAATCTTATCATTGGGGTCATTATAATAAGTCCTTAATGATGAGTTCTTTTGCTTGGCTCCTTGTTACAAGAGTTCATCGTAACGAGAAACCTTTTTAGTCATGTCATACAAATCAACAAACTACGTACCTATGAATTTCTTATGGAGCTTATATTCAAGACCATCTTGTTGTCAGAAAGTCTTCAAGTCCCGCTGCTCGACCGGTTGAGCGGACCACTTGACCAGTCGAGGGTCCACTCGACCGGTCGAGGCTCGATCAACTCAAAGTCCAGCGAGCTGGTTTTTTAGGTGTCTGTCAGGCTCGACCAGTCGAGGGTCAGGCTCGACCGGTCGAGCGGGTTGCTCGACCAGTCGAGGACCCCCTTCGACTAGTTGAGGTTATGCAGTTCCTGCGCGGACTGCGCAAATTTAAGGCGGTTTCCGGACTTTTCCGGACTAGGTGCTTAAGTGGAGTTTCCTAAACTATAAATAGGGATCCCTAGGGCTATTCTAAGGTATTTTAAAGCTTTCTAAAAGTTTTCTAAGGGTTCCTAAAGGATTTTAGGGTTATCAAAGGGTGTAGCAAGGGTGAGATTCGAGGTTGTTTGAATCGGGTAAGTCCTCTCTCTTGTAATTTCTATTTCATAGTGGATTTCTGTCGCTTTGTGCCGTGGTTAAAACTTTGTGTTCTCTTGTGATTGCTTGACGTTATTGGATTGTTATCCTAGATCTAGATCTGTGTGATTCTGCTGTGCAAATCCCCAATAAGTGGTATCAAAGCAATCGTTGGGGCACAGATCTTAATCTGCAGGATTAGTAATAATGGAAAATGACAAATTTGATATTGAGAGGTACTCTGGTAAAAATAATTTTGAGTTATGAAAGGTTAAGATGATTAGCCTATTAACCAAGCAAGGCGAGATTAAGGCTATTGAGGAGCGAAAATCTACCATGAAAGATGATGAATGAGAAAACCTTGATAGTAATGCTTTAGTCCCTATCCGTTTATATTTCATGGATGAGGTTCTCTATAATATTTTGAGGAAGAAAATTGCGGCTAGTTTGTGGGTGAAGTTAAAGAACATTTATGCAAAGAAGTCCTCTAAAAATTGTCTGCACTTGAAGCTACAGTGTTATACCTTCAAGATGGTAGAGAGTGGAGATCTAGAAGCCCATATCAACAACTTTAATAAATTGATGTGCAAATTGCTAGATATGGAGGAAGTGGTCAAAGATGAGGAACATGCATGTATATTGTTGAATTCTCTTCCTGCATCATATGAGTCTTTCAGGGACACGATGTGTACCGTAAATAAAATCCTAAGTGTTGACATCGTTATCTCAACCCTTCAAGGGAAGGCTATGAGAAAGCTAAATAGCGACATGGGGGCATCTTCCGATGCACTGATTGCGAGGGGCAGAGATTCTGAGCGAGGTATAGGATCCTCAAGGCCTAGATCCAAATCCAAAGGCAAGGGCAATGGAAAATTAAAGTGTTGAAATTGTGGGTTGTCTAGACACATAAAGAAGGATTGTAGAAATTCTAAAGCAAATAAAGAAAATTCAGCAGCTTCTTTCAAGGAGGCCAATGTGGTCACATCTGATGAAGAATCAAGTGGTGGTGATGTTCTGTCTATTTCCATGATTGGTCACTTACATGACAATCATAAAGACGAGTGGTTACTTGACACATGAGCATCTTATCACATGACTCCTCATCGGAGTTAGTTTACCAGTTACAAGGAATACGATGGTGGACTGGTTTTTATGGGTAATGACAATGCCTGTAATATTATGGCTATTGGCACGGTGAGCATCAGGATGTTTGATGGGATGAAGTGTACCTTAACTGACGTCAGGCACGTTCTTAATATGAAGGAAAGTCTGATTTCTCTTAGTGCACTTGAAGCTATAGGGTGCAAGTTCACCAGTATTAATGGTGTCCTTAAAGTTTCAAAAGGGGCACTCGTGGTTATAAGAGTGCAGAGGTGCGAAAACCTTTACAGGTTGATTAGGAGCACTTCAGCTGGTGGAGCGGTAGTAGTTATAGCAGACTCCACGTCTCTATGTATGTGGCATGTTCGTCTAGGCCACATGAGTGAGCGAGGTATGAAGGTACTTTCAAATCGATGTTTGATTCCATCTTTTAAAAATTCTGATTTAGATATATGCGAGCATTGTATATATGATAAACAATCTAGACTATCTTTTAAATCTGAAAAACATATTTGTAAGGGAGTGCTTGATTATGTGAACTCTGACGTATCGGGGTCATCACCAGAAGTATCCATTGGAGGGTTGTCATAGTTTGTTTCATTTATTAACGATTACTACAGGAAAGTTTGGGTTTACTTCATGAAACGTAAATTCAAAGTTTTCACTATATTCAAGCAATGGAAGGCAAATGTGGAAAAACAGTCAGGGCGAAAAATAAAGGTTTTAAGGACTAACAATGGTGGAGAATTTACTTCCATTGAATTTAGTGATTATTGTAAGGATGAAGGGATCATCAGGCACAACACTGCGCCAACGCCCGAGCAAAACGGTGTGACTGAGTGAATGAATTGGACTCTCCTGGAGAGGGTTAGATGCATATTAAGTAATGCTGCATTGGGCAAGGACTTATGGACTGAGCCCATTAACATGGCTTGTTATTTGGTGAACGGGTCTCCTTCAACGATAATTGAATGTAAAATTCCAGAGGAAGTATGGAGTGGTCAGAAAATTGACTACTCAGATCTACACATATTTGGTTGTGAGGCTTACTCTCATGTACCGTCAGTTGAGAGAGATAAGCTAGACCATAGGGCTAAAAAGTATATATTTGTTGGCTATGGCATTCGTGTGAAAGGTTATAGGTTATTCGACAAGGTCACACGCAAGGTCATCACTAGCCGTGACGTCAGATTCAATGAAAGTTTCCTATTTCACAAGAATGATCAAAAGGAGAAAGAGGAACCAGAAAGGGTGATCGTAGACTTCCAGATTGACACAGATAATACTCAAGCAGAGAAAAATGCGAAAACAGAGGTATAGGATCAGGTGGAGCAGCCACCTGTGAGAATGAATCCACCACATGATCGCAAGTTACTGCCAAGATACAGGGACGACTCTAATATTGCATATGCCCCCATTACAGATGAGGGGGACCCATTACTATTCAGGAGGCTCTTGATGAGCCTGATTCAGAAAAGTGACTCGTTGCATAAAAATCATATATGGGAGCTGGTGGAGCTTCCTTTGGGCCGAAAAGCGATCGAATGCAAGTGGTTATTTAAAAGGAAACAGGATAGATATAAAGCAAGGTTGGTAGAAAGGATTATGCTCAGAGAGAAGGGATTGACTTCACAGAGATATTTATGCCAGTAGTTAAGCAGGTATCTACCAAATTCGTGTTGGCGCTGGTTGCCCAATACGATCTCGAGCTAGAACAGATGGATGTAAAGATTGCATTCCTTCACGGAGAATTGGAATAACAGATCTACATGAAGCAATCAAAGGGCTACGAAGTTAAAGGGGCGGAGAAAAAGGTTTGTAGGTTAATGAGGTTGTTGTACTGCCTGAAACAGCCACCTAGGCAGTGGTATAAGAAATTTGATTCTTTCATGGTGAGTCAGAAATTTACTCGGAGTGAATACGATCATTGTGTCTATTACAAGATACTGAGTGATGAAAAATTCATCATCCTAGTACTGTATGTTGATGATATGTTAATCGTCTGTCATGATATGTTTAAAATCAAAGTATTGAAGACTTAGTTATAAAGAACATTCGAGATGAAAGATCTAGAGGCTACAAAGAGGGTTCTCGACATAAATATTCATAGAGACAGGAAGATGAGTAGACTTTGGTTATCACAGGAAGAATACCTTGAAAAGGTATTGATTAAGTATAGGATGAGCGTTCCCCATGTAGCTCACTTCAAGATTTCCTCAGAATAATGTCCTAATTCCAAAGATAAAAAGCAGGTTATGTCTTATGTGTTATATTCAAATGCGGTTGGTAGTTTAATGTATGTCATGGTCTGTACGAGACCAGATATTTCATAGGCAGTTGGTGTTGTAAGCAAATACATGTCAAACCCCGATAAGCAACATTGGGAAGCGGTGAAATGGCTACTTCGATACATTCGAGGTATGAAAAACCACGTCTTAACTTTTGAGAAAATAGGAACAAAGTTAGTAGGGTATGTGTATTCTGACTACGCAGGCAGTATAGATTCCAGGAAGTCTACTTCAGGATACTCGTTTGTACTAGCGGGTGGAACAATTAGTTGAATGTTGAAACTTCAATCCGTGGTGGCTCTTTCCACGATCGAAGTAGAATATATGGCAGTGACGGAAGCGTTTAAAGAAGGTGTTTGGCTAAGAGGCATGATAAATCAGTTGGGACTTCAGCAGGATGCCGTACCGGTTAACTGTGATAGCAAGAGCTCTATCAATTTGGCTAAAAATTCTGTTTATCACTCACATACTAAACACATTGATGTTCATCACCACTTTATCCGAAAGGTGCTTGAGGAAGGAGGCGTAACACTAGAGAAGATTCATACCAGCGTGAATCTAGCAGACATGTTCATTAAGGTCGTTCCTATAGAGAAGTTCAAGTTCTGTGCAACTTCTCTGGGCTTGGCGATGGCATAAAAGAAGGATGGAGTGTGCACAAGAAGCGTTGATTGAAGCTATGATGCAATGCAGACATAAGAGAAGATGTCAAGCAGCTACACGGTTGATGATTGAAGACTTGGTGGAGATTGTTGTCAGAAAGTCTTCAAGTCCTGCTACTCGACCGGTCGAGCGGACCACTCGACTAGTCAAGGGTCCACTCGACTGGTCAAGGCCCACTCGACTCAAAGTCCAGCGAGCTGGTTTTTTTGGGTGTCCGTCAGGCTCGACCAGTCGAGGGTCAGGCTCGACCAGTCGAGGTCCCCCTTCGACTAGTCGAGGTTACACAGTTTCTGCACGGACTGCGTAAATTTGAGACGATTTTCGGACTTTTCCGAGCTATGTGCGTAAGTGGAGTTTCCTAAACTATAAATAGGGTTCCCTAGGGCTATTCTAAGGTATTCTAAAGCTTTCTAAAATTTTTCCAAGAGTTCCTAAAGGGTTCTAGGGTTATCAAAGGGTGTAGCAAGGGTGAGATTCGAGGTTGTTCGAATCGGATAAGTCCTCTCTCTTGTAATTTCTATTTCATAGTGGATTTCTGTCGCTTTGTGCCGTGGTTTTTTTCTCTTAAGGGTTTTCCACGTTAAAACTTTGTGTTCTCTTGTGATTGCTTGCCGTTATTGGATTGCTATCATAGATCTAGATCTGTGTGATTCCGCATTGCAAATCCCAACACATCTTACGCGAGTTGCACGAATTTGGCCTTAGTCATGACAACTTTACGACGGCTCTTTGCTCACTTGAACCGCGTAATATAACTCTCTCATGATTCCCCAAGAAACTGTCGGAATCGCACGAGAGTGGCCATAAATTTGAGTGTGTATCGAGTATGTATCAGCCATAATAATTTCTCTGTTCTTAGAGAAGAACTAAACGTGAATTTTCTCTTTCATCTTCTGCCAAGTATGTATCGAGTCTGGCAGTAAATTTGAGTATCACGTGAAGGCCGCTACGGTCAATGAGTAACTAAATAACTGTAACTTATAATAATCATTGTTGGCCAATTCCCCCCAATGCACTGTGAATCAGCCAACATGCTTAATGGTCGATAGGCCAAGCTCGCTCAAAAATAAAAAAAAAATAAAAATAAATAAGTAAATGAATAAAAATATCTGGGGTATAATTTCTCGGCAATGAATGTAGTCAATTTATTTACTCGGGGTAGGGGTTATGATACACATGGATAGTGTTGTGGCCGAGCACTTGACCAACCAAATCGATTGAGATTATCTTGAAATATAGGGAACTATTATGGATTAAATCCTCATGCTAGTCCTTGATTCCAATTTTTAGGTATGAAATTTCTAGCCTCTCACTCCAATCACCTAACTTCCATAGGAGGTGGTGGATTTCTTACTTCCAGGGTATGAACCGTGGGTGGGTACATTGCAGAGGCGGAATAGGTGGTAAATGAGCCACATTGCCGATCGAACTTTCCTCGACATTATGTTGGGTCACCGTTGGTGTTCATTCAGTCATTATAGCTATCAATTGTTGCATGGCCTCAATTTAGCTAGCCATGCATCGATTGATGTTCTTAGTTTGAATACAGAATTGTTTCCTTTGGGCTCTTCCGTATTCTTCTACAAGCTAAATGCTCATCTGAACATCCCGGAGCGCAATAACTACCTCATTCGGAAGCACAATTCGAGATGTGGATGGCCCCCCTGTATCTCCAATAGTTGTTGTCGGGCTATTATTCAGATTTAATGCCTGGAGGGTTATAGGAACTAGCACGTCCTCGGCTGAAAGTGGTGCGGTTAGTGTAGAGGGCTCGACCCCGGCAATACAAACGCTCCTTCAATGCATTATTGGCAATATCACACCGGTAATTTAGAGATAGAGTCCCATTGTGCATGCTAGAAAATTTTTCATTGTTGTTTTCTGCACTGGGTATGCAGGCGTGCCAGAATTGAGATTGCAACTCCAATTCAAACTAAACAACAATGATCCCAAGCGCCAAATAGGTAGACACGTAGTGTATGACCGAGATCTAAAGAGATTGTTCACCTATTCAACCACTCACTTAATGTATAAATTGGATCAGGGTGGGGTATGTTCTCTAATGATGGGTTACACCTTTGCCTTCAGTTCAAAAGGACTTTTTAATACAGATAAAATGAAATGGGAAAAAAAAAATTCCTTATAGTCGATCACGAAGAACAACTAAAGAACGCCTTTCTGATAAATGAACTAAATCCAGCGTACGAGTGTAGATTCGAATCACAGCTAAAGATGATTATCAACTTTTTTTTATTATGGCTACGAATTATACTAAGGAATGTAAATCAACACGCTTGGAAAGTAAATATTACACTAATGAATGTAATTTGCTTAACAAGGAAAGTAAATAATTACACTATGGAATGTAAATCGACGTGATAATTTGAAGGATAAATTTGATTTATTTGGGTTGGCGTGAGACTCTTTCTTTGTTGAATTCTTCTCATATTTATAGATATGATCCGGCCATCCTGAATTCTTCTTGTGATCTAATGGTTGCTATAACTATTTCCATTACTGCTTTGTGGATGCTCCCCATGTTGGGCTTACTTTGCTTCTCTTTTTACCACTAATACCATGCACTCGTTATGGCACGATTTAAGAATCAGAGGCAGATCCAAGACTCAGGTTGTGATGAGTCTGGAAATCAGGTAGATCAGTACTCAAATGAAACAGTAGAAACGGAAACGTCCACTGTTGAAACTTTCTGGAACTGACCATGATGTTCACATGCCATCCAAACCATTCATAGGGTTATTTCCACTCAGATAAAATGCAGGAACAAATATCACCTTGATATAAAACTTTTGTCTCCCCTGGGCCTTCATTCTCCACTGTTTCGTGGTTATGGCCCACATGAGATTTGGAATTGCCTGATTTTTAGATTCCTGTACTATTGTGAACGTACAAAGTAGATGGACGGAGTGAATTTCTCACGAGTCCGGATCCTCTGTTATCAGGTCAACAGAGAAATCCTGATACCCTAATTCTCATTGGTCCACGTCACCACTCATTAAAAAAATAATAATAAAAAAAAACAGCTTCGGATGCCAAACCATTAGGGTAACAGGAATTCTCTGTTGACCTGATAACAGAGGATCCCGACTCATTTCTCACACACATCTCTTTGGCCCTACTAGGGGTGCACATTTAACCGGTAGAACTGTAGAGTCGGACCGGAACCGACCAAACGGTCCTGTTTGGTCCGGTTCTAGAGTGCACCGGTTCCGGTTCCGGTTCCAAAAATCAAAGAACCGGTGACATCGGTTCGGTTCTCGGTTTGAGGGTATGTAGAACCGAACCGAACCATAAACCGATCCGTAGAACCAAACCGTGGATCCGATCCGTAGAACCGAATCGTGGAACCAAACCTTGAACCGAACCGATGTATTTTTGCATACCTTATAATTATTTTCTCTAGAATAATTATTTTTGTAAATGTATTTTTGAACACCTTTTACAACATCTAAACCATTCATCAAATGGATCACAACATGGATGTAAATGGGCTTGCAATTGGGCTGGATTATAAAAAGCCAAGAACCGTGGAACCGATCCGGTTCCGCTTCGGTTCTAGGGTGCCAACGGTTCGGTTCCGGTTCCAAATTTTCTAGAACCGTTACTAACTATTCGGTTCCGATTTCACCCCAAAACCGGACCAAGCCGAACCGTGTGCACCCCTAGGCCCTACACAGCCCCGGTCGCAGTAATATCTCTGTGCCTGTGTTCACCAGCAATCCGCTTCATATTACAAGGCAGGGTGTGGTGCAAGGCAATGAAATAGTGCTCCGATGACGAAACTGCCCTTCTGATGTCAGAGAGAATAAATGAAATTTGCTCATTTTTGTGCTACTTTTTAACGGCAATGATGGCAGGACCCAAAAGAACCACTTTTTAAATGACCAAAATGGCCAAGATGGGCCATGTCTTAGCTGGCCGTTCGTAACAAAAAAGACCCATTTTTTGAAATGACAAAAATACCCTCAAATTAGTTAAAAAAAGGAAGATAACCCTTGTGGAATCAAGTGTGTCAGTTTGGAGATGTAATTTCAACGGCTATGATGATTGCGTATTTGACTGTAGCAGGATCAATGCAGGTGGACAGGGAGACAGCAGTGGGAGCTGTTTCCTTTCCAGCAGATAAGTAAAACGGAAAAAAGGGGAAAGACAGATGGAAAGATCTCGTTTTCATTGCTCCGAATCTCAGCCGCAGAGGAGAGATAAAATAAAATAATAGTACTATATGCTTTTTCTCATCATTATAACATGGTGGTGACTTTCCACACGGACTTTAATCCAGGCCGTCCGTATAATGGGCTACATTCAGAGATCATATCCTAGAAACTTTTCTTATTTTAGTATACCCCCATCTGATTGGTTGGTGGCGCTGTGCTCGATTCTCAGTGGGACCCACTACTTCATTAGGCTCAGAACTGATGGAATTCTGCCACGTGTGTGGTCGTGATCTCCCGTTCGCCACCATCTAAAAAATGAAGAACAACGCACACGGTAGTCTGATTAAAAAGGAAAACGAATGACTGTTCGGTAGTCTGCTGGAGTTTTTTTTATCAAATACTAGTGGGTGGTACCCTTACCGTGTGGGGCCCACATTGATTACATTTTTTCATATCCACGCTGTCCATACCTCTATCTGACCGTCCATATCATCGGTCCCATGGCAGAATGCTATACAAAGTAATATATGTTACTCTAACCGTTTATTTCTTTTATTTTTCTGCATTCCTCGGTTGCCCTCCTTACGGACGGTTTGGATCACGCGTTCAATGTAGTTATTTGGTTATTCCCTGTCCAAAGTGGGCCCACAATTTCAAAGGCGTGGATTAAGACACGTGTACGTGATAATGACATTTGGTGATTGCCTGTGTAGGTATCCGAGCATCTGCTGGCATATTTTCGGAATAACTCCAGTGGGAGTGATGCACGTGCGATTCCCACGCATGCAAAACGTCTCTGTGAATTAGAACCGTTCGAAAGCCCTTTTCCTTTCCTCAACGTAAATCCAAACCTACTTTTCCTGACTTTTTTCCTTTTCCTTTCTTTTTTCTGCTTTTGAAACGGTTTCTGCTTTTGCATGGCGAGAATCCGTTACACGTGCATGGCGCTGCTGCAATCTGGACCGGCCACGTGTACGGCTGAAAGGACGGGAGGCCTCTGCAGAAACGTAACGATCCTGAAAGGCGCGGGGGAATAAAATCGGGACGGACGGGATTCGGTCGTTGGCCTGACGCGGGACGTGGTCCCCGCTCCTTTAATAAAAGCGGACTCCGTTTCTGACTCTTTTGCCCTTATTATTTTATATTATTTATTTTTATTACCTGTTCAGAAATGGAGAGACGAGGGCCCGTCTAACTGAAAAGAGGGCGACTGCTCGGGGAGCGGATTAGATGCTGGTAGGTGTTACCCTTATCGTGTGGGACCCACATTGATGAATGTTTTGTATACAACGCCGTCCATACGTTTCTTCAGCTCATTTTAAGACATGCAAAAATCTAATCAGATCGAAATCTCATGTGGACCACGATATTGTAAAAGCTGATACATTGCCGTTAAAATAAAAATTGTAGGCCACAAAGGTTCTAGATCAAGCTGATATATTATCGTACCTTCATCCCGTTCTGTTTAACCTTATCAAGGGGTTCTGTTCAAACGCCACTGTTCTTATCTATAGTGTGGTCCGCCAGATATTTGGATGTTATTAGTTTTTGGAATAACATCCTAACATTGGCCTGAGAAACGGATGGACGGCGTGGCTATACAACAAATCATCAAGGTAGCCCCATGGTACCCTGCCCTTTTGAGAACTGGTAGAAGCTTATGTGTTATTTAACTACTACTTTTCTTAATCTTATGTTGGTTGGGAATAAGATTTTCCTGATATTTGCAATGTGATTGGGCTACATCATTAATAGAGCCCGGCATTGAGTCGAGTCGGACCAAGTTAGGGCTGACTCGACTTGATTCGGTTTTGAAATAGGCCTAACCTGTACTCTATCCAACTCGATACCAAGTTCAACATGCTTGACTTGATTTGAGTTCGATCTGGCCTGGACTGATTCAGACCAAATCTGATCCGGTCTGAAGTACCGAGTTGAGTCGAGTTGGCACCGAGTCGGATTGAGATGAGGGAGGGAGGGAGTGGAGAGGAGAGAGAGGAGGAGGAAGGGGAGGGTGATGGTGGTGGGTGGTTGTCGAGCTTCGAAGAGGAAGAGGAGGAGGAGGAGGATGAGGGAGGGAGGGAGGGAGTGAGGGAGTGGAGAGGAGGGAGAGGAGGGTGATGGTGGTAGGTGGTTGCCGGGCTTGGAAGAAGAGGAGGATGAAGGATAGAGGGAGAGGTTGGATCGGGTTGGGGTAGGGTTAGAGAGTCGAGTCGAATTGGGTTTCAGATTGAGACGAGTCTAACCAGATCGAGTTTCGGGTCGAGTTACTGGATAACTCAAACTCGACTCGGTTTGAGTTTCGATTGGGCGAATCTTACTCAGTTCGGACCGACTCACCCATTCGGTTTGGGTCGAGTTGGATCAGACTGAGTTGGATGAGTCGAGTTATCCGGATCGGGTCGTCTCATGCCCACCTCTAATCATCTGTAATAAATGGTCAATCACAATGCAAAAAAATTAAAATTAAAATTAAAATTAAAATTAAAAAAAATCCCTACTCTTATCAAACAGAGGACCCTAATCCTAATTTTTACCTGCCTACAAGCATCCAAACCACCTGCAACACACTTGCCAGCCTAGCACTTGTGTGGGCCATCAGAGCTGTGTATAAGGTGGGCCTGCCTTGCAAGATGACCCAGCCTAAAGATTGGCTGATCAACTCATCAAGGGATGCAGATTTGGAACTACCCCTTGGATGGTCCACTAGTTTTGTGGGGCCCACCTTGATGTATATCCATTTTGCCCATCATTTTTTACATACCATCTTAAGGCAAGAGTCCAAAAAAACTGGCAAATAAAAGGCTCAAGGGGACTACACGACAACAAGAAATGTGGATTGAAAGTCTACGGATGAAATTTTCTCTGGGGTCATGGAAGTTTTGGGATCAAGCAAATATTTATGTTTTCCTTTCATCCAGGTTCATGCAATCTCATGAACAAGTTGGACAGAAAATAAACATTATGGTGGGCCTAAGAAGGTTTCAACTATAGGTGTTCAATCCCCACATGTGGTGTAGTCCACTTGAACCTTCAATTTGATTCCTTTTTTAGCTCATGCTCTAAATTCATCTATCAAAATGGATGGACAACATGGATTAACAAAAAAAAAACAAAACATATACATTACAGTGGGCTCACAGAGCCCTTGGTAGGACCCATCTTCTCTAGCTAGCTAAGTCCATGTGGGTAGCAATTAATGGGCGGCATCTGTAACGGTGATGAATGCGTTTTATTCATGCAGTCCATTCATTTTTCCAGCGTAATTATTTTAAGGCATGAGCTCAAAATTGAAACATATCAAAAGCTCAAGTGGACCACACAACATGAAAAGGTAGACATAATGAGATCCATTGTTAAAACCTTCCTAGGGCTCACAATTGTATTTACTTGTTATGTAACATATTCATAAGACACACAAACACGGAGAAACGCAAAACACATATATCAGTTTGATACAAAACTTTTGTGGCCCCCAGTAAGTTTCAACCACAGGCATTCAATTACCATCCCCGTGCAATTTGTATATGAAACCAACTAATAGCTTAGATGAATTTGGTGGGTGCAGCCCACTTGAAGAATACAGTTGCCTCAGCTTTGCACCCAGATTAGATGGTTGGAGCCTACGAGAAACTCAGCCATCCATCTGTTTTGCTAGCTCATGTTTTGAGCTGAGCCCAAAAGTGGATCAGATCCAAAGCTAAAACTCCCACCATTGAAACATTCCTTAGCCACAAATGTTTGGGATTACGCTAATATGTGTGTTTTCTTTCATCCCATTAAATGGTTTAGATGACATATAAGCATGATGATTGACCCAAACAACAGGCATTTCCCTTACTTATTCATGCAGTGTAGCCCATATGAGTTTTAAGATCAACCTATTTTTTAAGTATCCTAACATGAGCCGGAAAAATGAATGAATTTCTCACCAAGATAGTGGTGGGCAAATCTAAAATCAGACCCAAAAGTTGCGGGCAATTTTTATGTCTCATTGTGGGAGGGCAATTGTGTGGTGAGGTGCTCACCACCCTTTACCGGGGTTGGAAGACTCCATGGGGCCCACCATGATATATGTGTTTTTCAACTCATTGTATGACATGAGGCCAAACTTGAAGATTATCAAGTGCTCAAGTGGCCATCACAAATATATAACAGTGGGATAATGAACTTGGAACCTGCCTAGGGCCCACATTGATGTTTATTTGTCATCCAACCTGTTCATGAGCATGAATTGGATGCGACTAAGCAATGTGGATGAGACCTTGACCACAGGGCCTCGAGCTTGCCATTAGATCTAGGGTTGTTTGTCAAACCTTTCAAGTCGAGCTCGAAGCGAGCTAGTGGATTGAGGCGAGCCGAGCTTACCTCGAGTCAAGCCGAGCCTAATCCCAACCTGACCCAACTCGACACCCAACCCGTATCTAACTCAACCCAGTAACCTGACCCAACCTACACTCGACTCAACCCAACCACCTGACCCAACCCACAAATCAAATATTCAACTAATAATAATAATAATAATGTGTGTGTGTGTGTATTAGGATAGGGTTTAAGTTTTAAGTTTTTTAATTTTTAAATATAATATAATATATATTTGAGTCGAGTCGAGCTCGAGCTTGAGTCGGGTACGAGTCGAATCGAGTCAAGTTCCACCGTGTTCGAACTTGGCTCGTTTTCAAAATGAGCCAAGTCATATGAAGTTTGGCTTGCCTCGATTCGTCATTCCAGTCCAGTCAAGTTGAGCTAGATCGAGCTAAGCTAAGCAAGCTTTTCGTGTATACATACCTAGATATACAATGGATATGTCGAAGTGAGCCCTAAGGTCAAGGTCCCATGTCGTTTGTTTTAAGGTCACACTTACTCCTTTTAATGTCATTAGGATCCTTTTATTTTTATAAAAACTCACACGTACTCACACCATATAAGATTTCACCACCTTAGATACTTGAACCCATGACCTAGTGCTGAAACTCCTGTGAGTCTACTGTCTACCAAAGCATGAGTAAGGACCCTGGTCACACAGACCTCGGTGTTGGAAAAACACAAATATTGCCTAGATGGTTTTGGAGGGTTTTCTAACACCACACGTGTGCGAGATCAACCACCTATGAGGTCAGCCCTGCCAGGCTGAGATGGGTGTTATGTATCAAACGAATGAATGTTTCAGGACATGGAGGCGGATTGCGTCCTGCTTCACAGTGACTCTGTGGGCCCCACCGTGATGTATGGGTTTTATCCATGCTATCCATTCATTTTTATGGATATTTTTAAGGAGTTCAAAAAATAAGGCAGATACAGGGCTCTGTGGGGCCCACTGTGATGTAAGTGTTTTATCCACGCCATTCATTGCTTTTCTCATGTTATTTTAAGATATCTTTCAAAAAATGAAGGAGGTACACAGATCCAGTGGACCACACCAAAGGAAGCTACAAGGATAATCACACCCACCATTGAAACCTTTCTAAGGGCCACCGTGATGTTTTTTTTACCATCCAACCTATTCATAAGGTCATGTAAACGTGGATGAAGTGAAAAAACAAATATCGGCTTGATCCGAAACTTCTCCACCTCCCAAGAAGTTTTTAATGGTGGACGTTCAATCCACACTTTGTGGTCCACTTAAGCCCTGTACCTGCCTCATTTTTTGGCTCTTACCATAAACTAATCTGAGAAAAACGATGAACGGCATGGATAAAACACTTACATCATGGTGGGCCCCACACGTGGGACAGGAATTGGGTAGGACTCAATCCGCGTCCACACGTGGGACACGGATTGGGTACTAACCCTACTAGGATCATGCTATATACAGACGGTCCTAGCGGGGGCTCTGTGGAGGTAACTTGATATATGTGTCTTATCCACACCATCCATCCATTTTAACAAATCATTTTATGGCATGGACCTCAAAAGAAGGATCAAAGTGGACCACACGACATGAAGCAGTGGATATTAAACATCTGCCATTCAAAAATTCTCGAGGGCGATAGAAGTTTTGGATAAGCTGATATTTATTTTTTACTTCATCCAGTCCTACCTGGCCCAATGAACAGGTTGGATGGCAAATAAACATTACAGAGGGCCCTAACAAGGTTTCAACAGTGAGTGTCATTGTCACCACTACTTCCTATGGTGTGGTCCACCTGAGCCTTCCATCTCACTCCTTTTTGGGTTAATGCCCTAAAGTGATCTTTCAAAATGGATGCACGGCCACAGAGCTCCTACTAGGACTGTCTGTCTCTATATAGGTCCCCGGGTGGAACCCAATCAGCCTCTGTCCATGTGACCTTATGAGCAGTTGGGGAAACTTCACGTGTCCTAGGAAGGTCTCAACTGCAGGTATCATTATCACTGAGATTGCTTGTATTGTGGTCCACTTGAACCTTGCATAGGCCTATTTTAAGCTTGTGGAACCCAATTCCGCAGGTGGGGATGACCCAGCCCACTGTAGCTCTTTCTCTTCAAGCATCTGGATCATATGAGTGTTGAGATGTGGAGCCACATCTGGGTAGGGCCACTCGACCAGCTGAGTGCCCTGCTTGACCAGTCGAGTAACCCGCGAGGGCTGGCTCGACTCAAAGTCTAGCGAGCATCAGTTTTTTGAGTCCGCAGTGCTCGACCGATCGAGGGTCCGCTCGACCAGTCGAACAGCCTGCTCGACCAGTCGAGGTTACGCAGATTCGTTTTGCGGATTTGATACAGACTGTGGAAATTTGAGTTAGTTTCGCAGAAGTACGAAATAGAAGTTGCCTAAACTATAAATAGGGGTCCTAGGGTTATTCTAGGGTATGAATGTGAGAGGTATTCTAAGGTGTGGGCAAAGGGTTTTCTCTATACATCTAAAGGGAAAAAGTTAGTATATTGCTTGTAATCTCGTTTTCTTCATAATGAAAGTTTGCGCCCGTGGTTTTTACCCTTGTTTGAGGTTTTTCCATATATATCTTATCTTGTGGTTTGTTTGGTATGCTTTGATTCTACTTCTAAATTATATTTCTTTCTGTTTATCGTTTATGGGTGAGATCGGAGATTGGATCTTGGTTCACTACGTTGTTAGCATGCTGCGCAACAACTGGTATCAAAGCTATTGGTTTAGTTCAATTGGGAGCGATGATGGAAGAAGGGAAGACTAAAATTGAGAAGTTTGATGGTTCAAACTTTACCTTTTGGAATATGCAGATGGAGGATTATCTATATCGGAAAGACCTTTATATTCCTCTAGGAGGAAAAGAGAAGAAACCAAAAAAGATGACAGATGATGAATGGTTTTTATTGGATCGGAAGGCTTTAGGAACGATTTGACTCTCTTTGTCTAAGAGCATTGCCTTCAATATTCCAAGGTGAAAAACACAAAAGAATTAATGGAAGCCCTAGCTATAATGTATGAGAAACCTTCACCATCCAATAAGGTTCATCTCATGAAACAGCTATTCAACATGAAGATGCCAGATGGTGGGAGCGTGGCTGAACATTTAAACGAGTTCAATACAGTCACGAGCTAGTTGGAATCCGTTGGCATTGTTTTTTAGGACAAGGTTAGGGAGTTATTGATCTTGTCCAGTTTGTCAGACAGTTGGGATGGTTTGGTAATTGCTGTGAGTAATTCTTCATGGTCAACAAAGCTGAAATTTGATGATGTGGCTAGTCTAATTCTCAGCGAAGAATCTAGAAGAAAGGCATCAGGAGTTTCAGGGATTCAGGAAATGCTCTAAACGTTAAAGGAAGAGGAAAATCGCTAAACAAAGGAGGTAATAAACACAAACGTTCTAAGTCGAGGAAGAATTCAAAGAGACCGAAAGACAAAGACGGGTATTGGCATTGTGGGAAGAAGGGGCACATAAAACATGATTGCAGTGCGCTTAAGAAATAAAAAGGAAGCTCTCAAGGTGGGAAGGATTCAGTGAATCTATCTGAGGAGAGTGATACAGAGGCATTGAACTTTTCTCTTGATGCGAGGATTGAGTCTTGGGTTATAGACTCGGGTATTTCGTTTCATGTCACTTCGTATAAGGAAATTCTGCATAATTATGTGTCAGGTGACTTCCGGAGAGTCTACCTGGGTGATGACGAGTTGTGCAGTATTGTTGGAAAGGGAGACGTTCATATAAATCAGAAAGAAGGAACGACTTTGAAATTGAAAGATGTCAGATATGTACCAAGTTTGAAATGGAATTTGATCTCAGTGGGACAGTTGGCCGATACCGGATATGTAACAACATTCACTAGTGATTCTTAGAAGATCACAAAAGGTGCCTTGGTGATATCTCTAGGCAAGAAGGAAGGTATTTTGTAGTGACTTCAGGATCATTTAGTTCACTCGCAGTCGCATCAACTAGAGTGAATGGGTAGTTATGGCATCAGAGGTTAGGACATATGAGTGAGAAAGGGATGAAAGTGCTATTATCAAAGGGAAAGTTACCAAGGCTGAGGTCTATTGACTTAGAATTCTGTGAGGACTGCGTGTATGACAAGCAGAAGATGGTAAGTTTCAAGAAGACAGGACGCACTCTAAAGATGCATCTGTTGGAGCTCGTACACACTAATGTGTGGGGACCGGCACAGGTATTATTTCTTGGTGGCTCACGTTATTTTATTTCTTTTATTGATGATGCTAGTAGAAAACTGTGGATCTATTTCTTAAAGCATAAATCTGATATATTTGATGTATTTAAGAAGTGGAAAGTAATGGTAGAAAACGAGATAGGTAAAACAGTAAAATGTCTCAGATTAGATAATGGGGGAGAATACTGTGTTAAGAGATTTGAGGAGTATTGTGCAGCAAATGGAATCAAACATCAGAAAATGATTCCAGGGACACCACAGTAAAACGATGTGGCTGAGCGCATTAACAGGACCATCCTTAAGCGCGCTAGAAGCATGAGGTTACATGTAGGATTGCCCAAGACATTTTGGGCAGATGTTGTGAATACTGCTGCATATCTCATCAATAAAAGTCCCTCAACACCATTGGATGGTGGGCTACCAGAAGAAACGTGGACTAGAAAAGGAGTGAACCTTGTACATCTCAGAGTGTTCGGTTGCGCTTTATATGTTCACATTGATGCAGAGCACAGAAACAAGTTGGATGCGAAGTCTAGGAGGTGCACGTTTATAGGCTACGGACAGCATGATTTTGGCTACAAGTTTTGGGATACAGAAAACAGAAAAATCATTAAAAGCAAAGATGTAGTCTTCAATAAAAAAGTGATGTATAAGGACAGTGTGCTGCAAAATATGGCCAAGGAGAAAGAATTCATAAATTTGGAAGAGTTACCAAACATGGGTGTTACAGCGCCACAGGATGATCATGCAAAGGAACATTATGAGGCAGATCCACAGACACCAGTTGTGAGGAGGTCTACTTGGGAGAGGAGACCCACGGTCCGATATTCACCCTCCTTACATTATCTACTGTTGATAGATAATGGTGAATCAGAGTATTTTGAAGAGGCATTACAGTCAGATACACGGGTTAAGTGGGAGTAGGCCATGGATGATGAGACGGACTCTCTTGAGTCTAATCGTACATGGGAGCTAGTCACTCTACCTAAGGGTAAGAAAGCTCTTTATAACAAGTGAGTTTACAGACTGAAGGAGGAGCATGATGGTTCGAAACGGTACAAGGTTAGATTGGTTGTGAAAGGGTTCCAATAAAAGGCAGGTATCGACTTCATTGAAATATTTTCACCGGTAGTGAAAATGTCTACGATTCGCATGGTCTTGAGTATAGTGGCTACAGAGGACTTCAATCTAGAGCAGCTAAATGTTAAGATAGCCTTTCTTCATGGGGACCTTGAAGAAGAGATATACATGCATCAGCTGACAGGATACGTGGCACTAGGAAAGGAGAACAGGGTATGTAGACTGAAGAAGAGTCTATATGGCCTGAAGCGGGTCCCGAGGCAGTGATATAAGAAGTTTGACAGTTTCATGTCGGGAAACGGTTTTGTCATGCAGACCACTGTTGCTATTTGAAGAAGTTTGATACGTCATACATCATTCTTCTTCTGTACGTTGATGATATGCTTGTGGTCGGTTTAAGTATGAAGGACATTTCAGATATCAAAAGACAACTGTCTAGAGAAATTTCCATGAAGGATTTAGGAGCTGTAAAATAAATCTTGGGCATGAGGATAAAGCATGAAAGGGAAAACAAGAAACTATTTTTATCACAGGTAGAGTACATAACCAAGGTACTTGATTGATTCAATATGGGAGGTGCTAAGCCGGTTAGCACTCCATTAGCTAACCACTTTAAGCTTTCTAAGGGGCAAGGTGTACAGACGCAGGAAGAACGGGACGGCATGGCTAAAGTCCCATACGCGTCAACTATTGGTGAGCATGAGGCTAGACATTGCTTAAGCTGTGAGAGTTGTTAGCGGGTTCATGAACAACCCCAGGAAGGAACATTGGGAAGCTGTGAAGTGGATACTCAAATACCTGGGAGGTACTGTGGATATAGGGTTGTGCTATGGTGGATCGAAAATCAAGCTACAAAGCTACGTAGATTCAGATTTGGCGGGAGATATCGATAGCAGAAGAAGCACTATAGGTTATGTCTTTACTCTGAGTAGTGCTGTAGTCAGTTGGGTCTCTCAGTTACAGAAGATAGTATTTATCAGTACAATGGAAGCATAATATGTTGCAGCTATAGAAGTGTGCAAGGAAATGGTGTGGATGCAAGGTTTCATGGAAGAGTTTGGTAAGAAGTAAGCAGATTGCAAGTTATACACTGATAGTTAGAGTGCAATAAACTTGGCTAAGAATTCAGCCTTTCATTTAAGGACTAAGCATATTGACATCATATATCACTTCACACGTTCGTTACTGGAAGATGGATCGATTGCTCTGGAGAAGATTCATAGAAGTGAGAATCCTACGGATATGCTGACCAAGGTGCTCACACTGGAGAAGCTGAAGCTCTGTTCAGCTTTGATTGGTCTTCAGTCTTGAAGATGGGGAAGTGGTGCACTCCGGATGTAAAAGATGAAGGTTTATGGTGATATGTCTCCAAGTGAAAATTGTTGAGATGTGGAGCCACATCTGGATAGGGCCACTCGACCAGTCGAGTGCCCTGATCGACCGGTCGAGGGCTGGCTCGACTCAAAGTCCAGCGAGCATCAATTTTTTGGGTCCATAGTGCTCGATCGGTCGAGGCCCCTGCTCAAGCAGTCGAGGGTCCGCTCGAGGAGTCGAGGTTACGTAGATTCGTATTGCGGATTTGATACGGACTGCAGAAATTTGAGTCAGATTCACAGAGGTGCGAAAGGGAAGTTGCCTAAACTATAAATAGGGGTCCTAGGGTTATTTTAGGGTATGAATGCAAAAGGTATTCTAAGGTGTGGGCAAAGAGTCTTCTCTATACATCTAAAGGGAAAAGGTTAGTATATTGCTTGTAATCTCATTTTCTTCATAGTGGAAGTTTGCGCCCTTGGTTTTTTACTCTTGTTTGGAGTTTTTCCACATATATCTTGTCTTGTGGTTTGTTTGGTATGTTTTTATTCTACTTTTAGATTATATTTCTTTTTGTTTATCGTTTGTGGGTGAGACTGGAGATTGGATCTCAGTTCACTGCGTTATTGGCATGCTGCACAATAATGAGTGTTAATGGGTGTTATTAACTCTCTAATATTGGAATGTTTATTTTTGGAGTTGTCATTAACCAAATTAGTTCAGGATGTGCAGCTAGATAGAAACCTTAGAATCGCTTTGGAGTCACAAGATTAAAAAAACTGTTGAATTGAATGACTCTTACAGTAGGTCTACAATCTAAGATTTTAAGTAGTGACCTCGGTAACGGAAAAAATGAGATACCTTTTTCCGCCTACGTAAAGTGTGGTTTTTTATTTCATGAGATCTTAAATTTTCAAGATCTAGAAAGTTCTAAGGATGACTCACGTGATTGATAAACAAGACACAAATCAGTGCACTGCACGGTCAACTGGATTGAGTTCAGGGTTAACCCTGAACAGTTCAAGGAGTTCCAGTCGATCGGCCTTATCCATGGTCGACCATACTATGTTCTTCCAACATGGTTCAATTGTCGAGAAAGTCAAGGTCGACCTGGTCTATCTAGGGTTGACTGGACTTCTCTGACTTGGTTTTTCTTTAATTCTCCAGCACATTAGTTCAATGATCTTCCTCCTCAACTACTTCATAACTTCAACATGCTTGATCATCTATTTTGGGCTCTAATTCTCCACAAATTGCTTGGATTCTTATGAACCTTTCATTCTTTCCTGTTCATCAAAAATATATCTTATTAGTCCACTTTATTATGCATTTGCATAGGAAGGCACTGCAAAATAAGGGTTAAATATACAATATTTAGCACTTATCACTTGCCTCCAGTGTTTTTAATAGTGCGGGGCTAATCCAATGCAGCTTGTAAATTGATCAGAACCATTGATCCTATGATTGGCCTAATCATGTGCATTCGGGCATTGGTTCCACTACCAGTGGGTGACTTCGCTTAATCTTCATGCCTACTTGACCATATTTAATGCGAGGTCCCACTTTCAAATTTCTTTGTTGCTTGAATTTGTGCACCACTCATGATTTAGTTCTTTCTCCTCCTCATAAGATGTCGGAGCACCGAGTTGATGATACGCGAGCCTCCACTAGTAGGGCACGCTTATACATGTCACATCATTATAGTCAACATTCATAGGAGCCAGGTCGGAGACCTCCTTTGCCCATTTATGATCCAACGACCATCCATTACGATAGCCATGATCACCTATCTGACTTCACTAGGCAAGGACAGTCACCACTGAAGTTATATTTTTTAGGCATCTAGCTGAAGCTAAACATGTGAACATAAGCCATGATCGTGCATGAGAAGGTCATTTTGAATTAAACTCCTTTTGACCACCTGCTACGAGTGCATATGTCTTCACTAGGTAGTGGCCTTCTCATGACATTGTTGGAGAGGTGGAGGTGTGAGACACACGCATTCCATATGCCATTTAGGGAGTACAGGATCTCACTCCATGATGTATATGTCTATACTAAGCTCCTTATCACTGATGGGCCCATTCTAGCCTTCGATGACCTGATTATCCCGACACTCAACATGTTCAAGCATTATCAAGATGCATATTCTCCTCCTTACACATGGTCTCATCACTCCTTCCATCTTTCCTGACATGTCAACTCTGGAGGCCCTGAAATAGAAGATTCACGCTTTGCTCTTATACTTCCTTGGGAGAACTATCTTCTGCATGGTGAACGAGCGGGTCCATTTTTAGTACCTTCACTTGGTGTCTAACTTCTCATTTCGTCATCGGCTCAATTGGGGCATAGCGTTGATGAGACCAATTTGATCATTGGTTTCTACCCATTGGTTAAGGTATTTTACTACTTGCTCTACTCTTTTAGATGTTTTCTTCAAATATCTATGTTGCTAACAATGATGGGTTTTGGCAGGCGTGCTCCTTCGACCATTTCCCCTAATGAGCCCTGGAGCTTATGGACTCAAGCCTGCTTACCCATGCATGCAATCGTGGAACTGAGGTAATTTGGCAAGCTATTAGTCTTAAAGTGACAATGTTTCGAGGTTGTTGGTTGACAAAATGATTGCCCAAGACATAAGTACTTCTCCTTTCTTTCAATTTCGTTGGATTTTAACTTCTTGCAAATTCACACATTCTCCTTTTGTAGCTAATCCCTCATCCTTACTTTGGCTCTCCTTGTAATGACCAGTTATTTTAATGCATATACCTATGTACGTGAGCATGTACACTTACATTAATTTCAAGTATGCATGTGTAAATCCATCAATCCATCTAAGCATTTAAGCACACTTGTGTCCATCAATCCACGCAAGGTATGATTCTTAAAGCATTTTATCAATCTATTTAGTACGAACCACTAATTATCAATTTTATAATTTTATGAGTATATGATCACTCTCACCTCTTGTACTTAGAAAATATCTATTCATCTTTAATATAGCCAAAATCTAACCATTGATCTTACCCTAACCTTTCCCGATCACGATTCATGACCTGTGAATCCAAACAACTTGTTTATTAACCTCTAGCAACGTTTAACGAAATCGAGAATATCTTCATCCAGGTACTAAGTTACTTCTTATAATTGTCATTGATTCATTTGAAAGCTATAACCATGAAACCTTGCAATGAATACCCTTTTTACGTCACACCATTTAGAAAAAGGTTTATGGTGGCATACTTACACACCAAGTTGTTGCTTGGCTACCCAATCCGAGTGAATAAGGCCATTTATAGATAATCCTGAGATACTTTCCGATATAGCTAAGTGACTTTCTCATATATAAAAAAGGTAGTCAAGAGGATAACAATATCTCTCTTCGAACAATTTGGAAGTGGGATAAATAGGCGTCCCTCCATTTTGTGACAAATGTCCCAATAAAGGTAGTAAGCGTTTAACTTGCTTAGCATGTTCCCTAGAAAAGAATTATGCTTGCTATTTTTTTTTTCTTGTGGTAATTATTGAGGCTTTGTATTGGTAAAACATTACCCACTACCTGGAATAATTGCATGAAATTGTTATCAGTACCCTTTTGGTTTGTATACAGGTTCACACTACATCTATATGCTTTGGCGACGCCGTTCTCTAAAAGATTCAACAATTTAGACAAATAATATACCAAATTCCTTTATTTCAACACATACCTATATGGGAATTTGTTAGGATAAATGCTCAATCTTACTGATGCAAATAAAGATATTGCCCTCCGGGTTATAAAGAAACAAAACAAAAAGGAATCAAATAAGTGTTCCCATGTCTTTATTTTTCTTAATATACCTTAATCATATTATGCATTTTTAACACCAATCAAAGATCATCTAGTTTCTTGTATAAGTATCCCTGGGTTGTACCCCTAATCTGATTCACTTTTGATAAAATCTAGTAGATGCCCAAGTGGGGATACGACACTCGAAAATTGAGTTGAAATGTTAAAAAGTTATGAGCGGACCCCATCTTTATTGCTTCTTCTTCTCAATATCTTTAAAGATTCTCCTTCGTCTACTAAGGCTATTATAGAAAATATTGTCATTATTTGATCCATAGTAGAAGTCTCTTTTATATTTTGTATATCAGACATTATATCATTACTACCCTTAATGTCAGTCTTTCTATCAATTCCTAGAGTAGACACCGAATCTACAACATGAGATATTCCTGTGGCATGAAATCTTGAAACATAAGCATGCAAGGAGACTTTTGTTCATCTATATTATAGCAATGTGTGCTCTTATTCATAATTGCATCATGTTGGATGGCACATCGTTACCTTTTGACATTGATATTACTAGCCTTTTGGTTTGTAGTTCAGATGTCATAGGTGTCTCTCTTGATCGTAATGGTTCTTCAGACGACTCTGATTATTTAGACATTTCTCACTGAATGCAATCTACCTTGGACCTGGTTGGTTTTCAGTTTCGTCTTAACGCCCTACGCTTGTAAGTTCAGAAAGTGATACTAATGGTATTAACACCTTCAAATCACTTACTGTGTGAATAGAAATATAAGGTAATAGTTCAAAAAGGACTGAATTAGTGGTGGTTGTTTAGTCTTCAACCTTCTTTGTGCTAAAAGTAATGTCCCCGCCATCTATCATTTTTTGGACATTAAGGATATACCATTCCTCAGTGGTATGCCCTGTAAAATGATGATATTTACAATACTTTTGACCCTTGACGGTGCCAGGATCTATATCCCTACACACTTCTAGCAATACAAGTGTTTCACAACATCAATTAGTCATCATAGGGACCAAATTGTCCATTTTGGAAGGTATAGTCTAGTGAATGCTTGGAAAAGACAGACACCAAGAGCGTTCTTGAGTCCCTAGTCGAATCGGTTGTGATTAGACGTGCTGAGAGTGGGCATTATAATAAAATAATAAGTATAGGGCTAGACACACATATTTTTGATGTGACAGGATCTGGGGAATCCAGTAAGTCACAGAGCATACACCAATGAATATCTAGCATGTGATGTATGATGATCTAGACTACCACTGGCTTTAGATGAGTCATGATCTGGGAATCCGAAAAATCATAGAGCTCGAACTAGTGGAGGACCTAAAATGCAAATGCATGAACTAGGCTACCATTAGTTGTTTGATGAGACAATATTTGAGATTCCAACAAGTCACATAGTATACATCAAATGGATAGCTAGCGAAGAGGGTTTGAGAAGGGAAGTAATGATATCATGAATGTCGCTCACATCAAATGCACCCCACTCGTTTCCTTTGACGTAGAACCCAAGGGTGTGAAAGATTCAATTAACTTATTTTCCTTAGTTGTGTAATACCTTTCCCAAGGTTAACAAACTTGCTCATTTAAGCACTTAAGGAGTCGCTACTAGCCAAAAAAGGCTCCACAATCCATGGTTGGCTAGAATCTATATAATAGCCTAAAGAGTAGGAAATCCAAAGAGTTCTCGACTCCAGTGACTCCTGATTTGATTTGAGTTATGGATTCTGGGTAAGGGCATTGGTTATGGAAAAGGAAGGAGTTAGATACCATACCCTTTTCTACTCGTGTAGAGCACGATCACTACTCTATCAAGTTGTACATTTTAAAAGGGGATCTAAGGAACTTCTAACGAATTAAAGAAAACCAAAGTATTATATTAGCCTATAATAGCTTAGTTAAACTGAAAAAGAATTTAAAGCAAAGTGTAGGTATGAATCAAATAAAAAATCAACAAAAAAAAAAAAGAAATTGGGAAAAAGAAAATGATCTCAACGCTAAACTTTTGGTTGTCCCTTTAAACACTTCTTTTTAATATACAATATCCCCAAAAGGGAAAACTGTGAAGTATACTAAGGAATCTAGATATTCAAATGATGATGGTGAATCTAGCAATGCTCTACATGACAAAGTGTTGGTGCATGAGTATAAGCCTATGGCCCCATTTCCCCAACATCTTACCTCATTAAAATGACCAAGTGAAAATCAAGACATTTTAGAGGTTGTGCAACAAGTCAAGATCAACATCCCCTTATTGGATGTAATTAAATAGATTTCATCTTATGCCAAATTCCTAAAGGGTTTTATGTGTGGTATAGCGTAAGCTGAACGTACATAAGAAAAAATTTTGGACAGAAAAAATTTTTTAAAAAAAAATTTGAGTTGTAAAACTACTTCTAAATTCTGGGGCAAGCGTTGATTTAATACTACACTCGGTATATGAGCAATTAAGCCTTGGTGAGTTAAAACCTACCAAGACAACATTATAATTGGCTGACCGCTTGATTAGAATTCTAAAATGAGTGGTCGAAGATGTGTTGGTCCAAGTTGATAAGTTATACTACCTAGTAGACTAAACTTTATTGTCTTGGATATACATCTGGTTATAAATGCGAGTACTTATATCTGTGTTGAAAAGTTTATTGAGAAATTTGCCAAGATACTTGCCAAAAGAAGAACTCATGTCTCAGGGTGATCTTGTTTATTAATGATTAATCAATTTAGGATTAGGATTTTATTACTTTCTTAGGATCAGTTTTCTTTATTAGTTTTATTTAGTTGTTGAAACACCAACAGATAGAAAGTTCATACTAGCACTTATATAATCATCGTCTCTTAGGTAATTTTCATCTACTTTTTATTTTCATTACTCTCAACTATGCTTTCTTTCATATGTTTATATATCGACGACAATGTAGAATTTAGGTTGGGGGATAGGGTTTCCTTTGGATATTCTTCATTTATATTGAATTTTTGAAATGAGGTTTAAAAAAAAAATCAAAAATTTTGAATTTTTTTCCTACGAATTTTAGTGATTTTAAAGATAATTTAGATATTAGAATGATAAGATAATTAATATTAAGAATTTTTTAAGCATGAATTTTATTTATTTGATAGATTTCAAAGTTGAGTTCGAAGTTATTAATTTTTAAATGGAAGTTTAAATTGATTGAGCCATATAATTTATATGTCACATCTAGTTTATACATTAGAGTTGTAATTGGATATTGAATTGTAAACTTGATGATGATTGAGAATGTTATGAGCTAAACCTGGGGAATTTGTCGATCATGTTCAATGAAATGAATTGAAAGAGAGTAATACCTGATTAAAAAATAATAATTGTCGTTGAAAAGGGCTACCAATTAATGTCCATAAAAAGAAAATTAAGAAAAAAAATGTTTGAATGGATAAGAAAAGAAGCAAAATAGTCTGAGAGCCGTCGACGAAAAAATCAAAAGATGGAAGAGTAGAGTGTTGACCTATAATGCAAGTTTTGGTTTAGACTTTGGTTATCTTGAGTACTCTTTTGATTATCAATGTTAACATGAACGTAGATAACTAAATCTTTAGTGGTGTTAAGTCTAGATTTTACTATACACACACGGAACTCAATGTTTAGAATTTGTCTAATTATAAGATTAATCCTTTGAACTTAATTAAGCTATTTACCAAAAGCTAGAGTTTAGGTGAAAGTTGTGCTCTCCATTGATATACGTTAAATTTCTATAATCTGGATTGCTTTTTGATTGCTTGAGTTTATAGGACTTTTTTCATTTAGTTTTGAAATATCTTTCACAAATTTTTCTTAGAATTCACTCAAAATGTTGATTGGGGTGTGATAAAGCCTAAATATTGTATATTTATTCTATCAATTCCATTAACTTTCCTAGCATTCAATTACTTAATTGATCTAAATTAACTATATTTTTTTACATGCAAGGTAATTTTGAATATAATGATGAAATCATGCTTAAAGGAATAATTAAAGTTCAAAAAGAGATTAAGCTCAAAGGCGATGAAGAATTAGATGTTTGAATATTAATATTGAACATTTTAAGTGCAAAAGATCAAAGGAAACCAGGCACTACAATTTTTTTTTAAAAAGTACGAAAAATCACATAGTTGAATAATAAAAATAATAAATTGTTCCATCCCACCTAAGGTTGATTCATTTGACCAAAAGTGTCCAAAACACTCCAGCATGAAATGGTTTTTTTCATACTTAATTCAGCTCGACACTTTGGTGTGACCAAATTTAATTCAGCACCACCGAATGAGAGTTCGGTCCGACCTGAGAGAGATGGAGACTTTAGAAGAATTTTTATAGAATTTGGTTGCAACCAAAAGACCCATTTGTTGTAACCGAAGAGATTTCAGTATGACTAAAGGTTATCATCGGTGCGATCGAAGCATAATAAAATTGAAGGAATTGAAGTTCGTGTGAAATCATTGTGGATTTTTCATATTTAAAGAGATGTTTTAGGCTATATTCCAAGTACGAATTAGGACTTGAGAGAGAGATCAAGGGGTGGCAAGGCTTTTACGGAGTCATCTTTCCTTTTTAATCATTCAGTTCTAGTTTATCTTTTATGTTTTATTTTATTTTATGATGTTAGTCATGTTATGTTAATCTCTTAGCTTAGGCTAAGAGATAAAGCTTATAGCTAATTAAATTGTTTAATTTATTTAATTTAACAACAATGATTTGAACGATGATAGTAGATTGAATACATTTGAATTTACTTTAAAATCTTTGAGTTATTTACTTCTATATTTGTTGTGAACTACACTTACAATGAATACTTTGATTTAACAATTGCTTAGCTTAATTAAAAAAATGAATCAATCTGTATAATTGATTAATCTATTGTAAACTTATGTTGCAGTAGATAATATTGATTCCTTACGATTGATATCCGAGTGTTAAATGAGAGAATCGTTTAATTGAGTTCATTTTTTTATTGGTGTTAATAATTTGTTTAATAGAATTAATTTCTGATTAAACAGGATAAAACTCCAATTCCAATTGAGTAATAAGAGTTGAATCAGTGAATTAGATATTGTGATTGTTATGAGTGAATTTTCAGATCCTTCGTATTTTATTATTTATTTTAAGCCCTAACTCATGCATTTTAGTAATATCATAGTTTGGCAAGAAAGTGATATAAAACCCTCCCTTATGGAGAAAGAAACATAGAGCATTCAGTGAGTCCATGGTAATCACTTGTTGAGTAATTTCCTGTGAAGGGAGAATTTTTTTCTCAAGCAATTGTCAAAACATCATATTCTATTTTGTTGCATTATTATTACCTAAAAATAAAGGGCAGAATGCACTTGATATGAGTCACCTCTTTGACATCATATAGCATCGAAAACATCCCAACTATATGTACCTTTTGTGTGACCGTAACCATATTTCATGAATATATATCAACTGATTTTTTCCAACTAGAGATTTTAAGTTCGATCCTTAATAGAGTTGCAACTTTGTTAACTCATTTTTGTATCGAATAAATAAATAAGGCACATTTACATTTACTAACATTCATTCATAAGATTATTAGTGCACTGATTTGTGCACATTGTTTATCAATCACATGAGTCCATGTATCATATAGACAGTTGAGCCCTTGGAAGCGGAAGAATGAAGACATAAGAAGACGCAGAGTATCAAGGAGTAAAGAATGGGTAAATGACATGCCTTGGTGACCCTAAACTTGACACAAAACAACCCTTGAGCCTCTAGGTGATTCTTGCCTTATTAGGAAAACCTTAAGTGATAATCCCTTATCCTCGGGAGTCTTATTGAAGCACAATAAAATAGGTTATAGAGGTCCCGAACTACTAGAAATGATATAGCCCAAACCAGTAGATTTAGTGGTGTGCTCAAGCAGAGCTCAATTAATCGAGTCAATCGACCGAACATGACAAAAAAATGTCTAACAAGTATCTGGCTCAAATATGATTTATTTTGAGCACTCAAGGTACGAGCTTGATCGATCAAGGGATCTTCAATTCCTCTTGAGTGATTGAGTTCGAACGATCAAACATGCCTAAAACAGTTCAACGAGTTCACTAGACCATTTTCAGCCTAGTTTGATTAATCAAGGGACCTAGCCATTAAAGAATCATTTGACCCTCTTTATTATATATTAAATTTGAATCTATAGAAAATCGATGAATTTTGGCATTTTAAAGACCTCAGTGCATCTCAAGTTCTACCAAACTACCTAGGCTTTATCCTAGTGAGATCCATGCTCTCTTCTTAGTGATTATTCACTATAATGAGTATTTCAAGCTCCCATATAAGAAGATAATGATCCCAAGCCTTCTTTAGGGTTTAGACACCGATTTTATTAGCAAATCCTAGAGTCTATCAATCTCTAGAGTGTCTATTAATAGGAATCCTCTAGGCGTTCAAACTTTCATTAGTAATAACTTGTAAGATATTTTACCCAACTCCTATCACCTTGGTCAACTCAAAGGAATATTGCATGTAGGGTGTTTAATCTTAGAGCTGAAGCATTAGCAAACATTGGCCTTAATGATTAGGGGAGCAATTGAAGAGCTAATTCAAGATCGGGAGAGTAATTGAAGAGTTAATTCAAGCTTGGGAGAGCTTTGAAAAAGCAACTCAAACACAACACGTCAAATGAGGCTTGGTTTGACAAGTAAGTGTCAATTAATAAGTTCATACTGTCATTCCTTATGTACGATTGAGGATAAGATTTTGTAACCCAAACTCGATAGGTTCTTCTATATGACTTAGGCTCTTGTGTAGGGACAAATTTATCAAACATGGGTTTGTACATATTAATCTCCGTGAAAGCCTCTGGTGGGAGTAAACTTAGGTAATTGGACCAGGACCGAGCTTGTTGGTTAACCGATAGAAAACCAACTAAATTTTCTTGCAGGATCCTCTGGTGAGAGTGTACGCTAGGTCCTTGTGTAGATCTATAAAGGTTAGAGGTAAACCTGATTTGAAACCTCAAATAGTGAAATCCGGTACACTTATGGGTTGAGTGCATTTGTCGAGAGTGGAGTAGGAAAACATACATGCTTATGTTTGGGATTATCTTTTGAGCACTTTTTTAATTGTGCTTATATGATTTATTATTGAATTATATGTATGTATGATTAGACGAATGATGAAAGTTAATAGTTGGCACATCACATATACACATGTACACTATCATATATAAACTAGTTGCTTAAATAACATATCTATTGTAATTTATGTGATTGGACCCACTATTGGCTTGAAAGTCTTAATGTTAAATTGTTTTACTTAGTTTAATTAGAATATTAGTCTAAGTAAATAATTATGCGTTTAATTAGTAAAAAAAATTATTTGGTCTTAATAATCTCTCTCTCTCTCTCTAAGACATAACCTTCATTCTATAGTTAGGTCAAGTCTCTACATGCAACCATGGTATCTTACATCACATGCAATTTCAAAGTTATTGCCATATTCACATAATAGAGACAAAAGTATATAGTTGTAATGCTTTTATAATTATCTTAGGTTCTTACTACATTGCAAGCCCTGATATTTCACAAGCCCTTAATTATACTATATAGAGTGATCATTGATTATAAGACAATAATAAATGAATATCAAGGTATCATGCTCCTTTATTAATGGGCAAAAGAGAGTTTGCACCCCTTATGTAGAGAAGGATGTCGCGCATACTTCTCTCTCATGCAAAATCCTCAACACAGTGAGAAGAAAATGGGTTGAGAAGGGAAAAAGAGGTTAAATGAACAATAACACATGAACCTCATTCAACAAAAAGCGTTAAGTTGTATCTATTTATAAAATGCATTGTGTAGTTTAAAGAGGAAAGCAAACCAAGTTGCTAGAGATTCTATATTACTCGCTACTATTAGGGCACAACATGAGGGAGAGCACTAACTACTCTAGAACATTCATTCCACATGAGGAGCATGAAATTATATCTATTGCCGGCCAATAGAAAGGTTGCAAGGCCTAAGATAATGCCAAAATGTCTTCCAACATGATAAGAGCACACAAAAGAAACTTCTTAATAAACAGACTTGTGCTATCATGAAGTACATGGCATGGTGCTTGGCTTTTGTACAAATCACTTCCTCGTACGTTGCGACCTTTAAGCTGTAGAGGCATTGGCGTGAGTGCACTTCGTGTGACATATCAAATATGCACTGTTCGCACCAGTAAGGAGAGGGAGCGAGCTCTAATCTTATCGAAAGCACTTTATTGTAACAGAATGATTCTCCACCTAAGAATCTGAAGATCAATCCGAAAAAATGACCCCTTGATGGGGTATTATAGACAAATAGAATCTCTGCTCCCTACAATCGAAATGACCAATTACCAATTGTGATCTTTCAAGGACTGTTGACCGATTGCCAATCATGTTATTTACATTCAATTGAATCGATCGCCAATCACATTCTTTTCATCATACTTCACGAGTCTCTTTTTTCCACATGATGTATTCTTTTTTGCATTCTAATGACAACAACTAAACTTATCTACTTCTTTTTTTGTCCAAACATTAATGACCATGAAGAGGCATTTTAAATAAATTTATTAGTAATTTAAAAATTCAAAAAATGCATACATAATAATATATGGTTAAGATTTCTCCTGCAAATGTCACTGAACAGTTTATACATTTAAAAATAAATTAATTAATTAAAAAAAGAAGAAGAAGAAGAAGAAAACATTATATGTAAAAAAGAAAAGAGTAAAAAAGCTCGACACTCATTATGTGTAGCTTTCCCAACCTTGCTTGGTAACACCTAGCTATACCAATCTAGGTTACTTTCGTAATTAAAAAAACCATGTGAGTGGAACTTTCATAAGATCCACCCCATTCATTAGGTACATTGCCTTGTTCTAACCACTGAACACAGAAATGATCAATTTCCAAAACTTAGATAGGCTAAACTATTGCAAACAATTTGAAAGAGAACGTCCTTAATTAATTTTGTGTCGGACCTACCGGTAGTGTTCATGTGCCATCCAATCCATAATAGAGATTTAATCTTATCGAAAGCACTTTGTTATTATGTGTCGGACCTACCGATAAAGGGAGGGGGAGCGAGATCTAATCTTATCAAAAGCACTTTGTTGCAAAAGAATGATTCTCCACCTAAGAACCTAAGAATCTGAAGATCAATCCGAAAAATGACCCCTTGATGGGGTATTATAGACAAATAGAATCTCTACTCCCTACGGTCGAAGTGACCAACTACCGATTGTGATCTTTCAAGGACCGTTGACCGATTGCCAATCTTGTTATTTACATTCAATTGAATCGATCGCCAATCGCATTCTTTTCATCATACCTCACAAGTCTCTCTTTTCCACATGATGTATTCTTTTTCGCATTCTAATGACAACAACCAAACGATATCCGCTTCTTTGTTTTGTCCAAATATTAATGAACATGAAGAGGCATTTGAAATAAATTTATTAGTAATTTAGAAATTCAAAAAATGCATATATAATAATATATGTTTAAGATTTCTCCTGCAAATGTCACTGAATAGTTTGTACATTATATATATATATATATATATATATATATATATATATATATATATATATATATATATATATATATATATATATAACATTATATGTAAAAAAAAAAAGAGTAATAAACCTTGACACATCTTGAATCTCTCATTATGCGTAGCTTTCCTAACCTTGCTTGGTAACACCCAGCTAGGTACCAGCCTAGGTTACTTTCGTAATTAAAAAAAACCATGTGAGTAGAACTTTCATAAGATCCACCCCATTCATTAGGTACATTGCCCTGTTCTAACCACTGAACACAGAAATAATCAATTTCCAAAACTTAGATAGGCAACACTATTGCAAACAATTTGAAAGAGAACATCCTTAATTAATTTTGTGTCGGACCTACCAGTAATGTCATGTGCCATCCAATCCATTCATCTATTGTACTTCATTATGATGAAAGAATTACCCAAAAATTTTAGTGTTTTAAGACTTAGGCGATATTAAATTAAAAAATTTTAGGTATAAATTTATAAGGTAACCTGTCTTCAAATTAAATCAGCCTAATTTTTCAAATGAAGGCCAAATAAGGCATGGCTGTGACAGTACTTAGGCAAGATATCCATCTTTTTCCCCATCTATCTCACTTCCCCTCTCCACATGCATGACACATGACATACACGGTGGCTCAAAATAAGCCATCGAAATTGTGGCATCCATGGTAAAAACTGGGTGACAACCAAAACTAGATTTATCGAAGGATCCGAACACTGATTAACGAACATTCTGACATTCAACTAATACAAGAAATCATCTTTATCCATGCCGTCTATCCATTTTTCCCATTTTAGGGCACGATCCCAAAAATGAGGTAGATCCAAATCTCATGTGGACCACACTACAAGAAACAGTGGGGATTGAATGCTTACTTTGAAAACTTTTTAAAATTTTTAGGGGCTGCAACAGCTTTGAGTCAAGCTAATATTGTGGTTTTCCTTCATTCAGGTTTGTGTCACCTTATCAACAGATTTGGATGGCAAATAAGCATTACATTGGACCTTAGAAGGTTTTAACGGTACATGTTTAATCAGTAATGTTTTCCTGTGGTGTGGTCCGCCTGTGATACAAATCTTCCTTTTTTGGCCCACACTAAAATGAGCAGAAAAAAAAAATAGAGGGACGGTGTGGATAAAACACATAAATCATGGTGGGGCTCCCAGAGGCTTGACTGTGGACACTGATCCCGTCTTACCCCTGCCCGTCTCCAGCTGTAAACGGGCAGCAGCTTTGAGTGGCCACAGTGATGTATGGGTCTTATTCACACCGTCCATCCATTTTTTAAGTCATTTTAAGGTATAATTCCAGAAATGAGGCAGATCAAAAGCTCAAGTGGACTACATAATGTGGATTAAACTCTCACCGTCAAAAACTTTTTGGGGGCCACAGAAGTTTTGGATGGAGCTGATATTTGTGCTTTCTCTTCATCGAGGTCTATGTAACTTTATGAATAGGTTAGATGACAAATAAACATAAAGGTGGGCCTTAGAAAAGTTTTGACGGTGAGAATCAGTATTACCGCTGTTTCCTGTGGTGTGATCCACTGAGACTTGGATCTGCCTCATTTTTTGGGAAGAGGATTGCGTATTGAGTAAACTATGTGGGGTCCACCGTGATTTATTTATTTTATCCACTCCGTCCATCCATTTGACCAGATAATTTTAGGACTTGAGCCTAAAAACTAAGTACATCTAAACCTCAACTGGTCCACACCATAGGAAACAGTGTCAATTGAACATTTACCGTTGAAAATTTCTTGGGGCCACTCAAAATTGCTGCCCATTCCTAGCTGGAGATTTGCAGTGATAGGGCACGGAAACGGATCGGCTACTCAACCCGCCATTAGCCAATGGCTAGTGGTCGGTGCTATGAGGCCCCACCATGATGTATGTGTTTCATCCATTCCGTCCACCCATTATTCCAGATCATTTTATAGCATGAGATCAAAAATGAAATTGATCAAAATCTCAAGTAAACCGCAGTGTGGATTGAATTCTCACCGTTGAAAACTTCTGCCGGGGGGGGGGGGGGAGAGGCTACAAAAGTTTTGAATCAAGCTGATATATATTTTTTCCCTTCATCCAAGCCCATGTGACTTAATAAACAGAATATATGTCAAATAACCATTACAGTGGGTTCTAGGAGGTTTTTAATGGTGAACATTCAATCACTACTGTTTTACCATTGTGTAGTCCACAAGATTTAGATATACCTCATTTTTAGTATCAAGCCCTAAGATTATCTTTCAATAGACGGCATAGATAACACACGTACATCATGATATCTACCATAGCACCGACCACTAGCCAGCAGCGTCACTGACCAAACCGCTTCCAGGACGCAATCCACATTCCTTGACTGTCGGGGCAAACGGATTGGCTCTATCCTACCCATGACCGTAGGGTACTCGTTGATGTATGTGATATATATGCACGCCGTCCATCAACTTTTCAGTATCATTTTAGGCGGAGCCCTAAATATTAAGCAGATCAAATCTCAATTGAATTATTTGTTTTTTCCCTTCATCTGGGTCTGTATGACCTAATCAATATATTAGATGTAAAATAAATAAATTTTAATGGTGCAAATTCAATCACTACCGTGTGATGCAATTGAGATTTGGATCTGCTTAATTTTTAGGGCTGCGCATAAAATGATGAAGAAAAGTTGATGAACGGCGTGGATATATAACACATACATCAACGAGTACCCAACGGTCACTAAAACAGCTACAGACGTGTTACCCGGATAACACCTGGGCCGCTCCATTAAAGCCTCTATTAAATTGGTTACCCCCCTGAGGTGAGGTGACGCGAGGATGGACGCTACAGCAGTACGAAATCGTACGGCCTGCGGCAGTAGTTGCTGCCGCTGCGAATCGCTGGAATGTGATTATCCTGCCCTTGGCACGATTCCCAACGCAGACGCAGGGGCTTCTTTCTTTATAGGTTTTGCAGTTTTCACTGCGGTTCTCGATAAACGCGCTTACTTGATACGGGGGGGAACACACGGTACACGGGTTCGGCAAACCTTGTACGTGTGCTTGATCTGATCCGTTCATCAGGTGGTCCACCTGAGCGATGATGTTCAACTCTCATCAGGTGGGACACGCGTTACCGAATATTGACCGTTAATCATTTTCCTTGAATTCAATGGCGATACTCTAGCAAGAGCACACGTTCATGTGTACAACGTGGACCGTTTTGTTAAAGTGATCCGGACTTTTGATGTTCACAGAAAAATTCCGTACTAGATTTGATGGTTGAGATCTTCTAATCTTAAACAGTTAAGATAGTCTGTTTCCCACGTTGTATGGGAGATGGCACACCGGTGGGGTTTGTCCACAAAATCATGGGTAGGATAGAGCCTTCTCTCTGATAAACATATGGCACTGGAAATCATCCATCAGAACCATCCATTTGATGGAGCCTATCATGTATGGATCACTAGTAAAAAATTCTCAATGACCCTCGAAACTCCCACTCGGAAATTGATAATTATGCTACACTTGATTTGAAGGGTCATGATCAGATGGCTTTTCTCGTCTGGTCACTGTGGATTTTGAAGCATTTACCATCCACTGCAGGACCAACTTAGATGGACGGTTCAATCTTCACGAGGATTACAAGACCTCGACCTGTACCTTCTGAGGCATGGTCTACACCATCTGTGCGGAGAACACCGTAAGGTACTGAAAATATCGTAGCCACCAGTTATAAACCCACAAATCCATCGGTCATGACTGTCCCATCCGTGAAAACTTGAGGAAGAATCAATCCACCTCAAGTCAAGAAAGTGGACGGCTGAGGTTCTCTCTAAGAAACCAGGTGGGGGAACCAGAGGGTGTTTTCGTAATTTAACAGTTAGAAGGGGTTTTCCTTTTAAACCTCGGAGTTTACGCTGGAGACAGGGCTTTGGTCTCCTAAAGCTCCGACCTTTTACCACATGGACAAAGCGTCGGTTCGTTCCGCACGTGCGGCCGCCGACCAAGAGAACAAACTCACGTGACGCATCTCCAAGCAACCGCCGACGAGCCGCTCACGTGCTCCCATTGGCTGTGGAACATCTATCACCGTCCATTTTAAAGTGGGCGGACACGTCGTTGCAAATTCGTGATTTCGGTTCCAGCGAACTTTTCAAATGGTTTGGCAGGAGGTGTTACAGAATTCGTGCCACAATAAATTGATAGCGAAAGAGGTCGGCTTTTTTTTTTTTCTTTTCGGTTTAACAACGCACACACACGGCCACACACTCACGGATTTCACCACCCTCGCTGCTTCTGCCCGCGTATTGGAAAAATAAGAACCGTTCATTTAAGGTCTCTTAGGGCCCGTTTGGCCGGGTGGATTGGAAGGATTGAATGGTATTAGGGTGGATGGCATGGATTTCTAGGTAATGATGGTGTTGTCAGTGAATTGTCTTGAGATACAAGGGATTACTAGATCCCTGGTTTGCTATATCGAGTTGTTTGGCACACCCAGCCAGTCCCAGGATTAAACCTCCCCAACCTTTCTAATCCTTCAAACCAAACACGTCCAGGCAAATTTGAACGGATCAGGGTGGATTGGATGGGATTTGAAGGTAAGGATGGTGTTGTCAGTAGATTGTCTTAAGATCCGTGGATTGAGATCAGATTATCGACTTTGTTTGGCACGCCGGGCTAATCCCAAATTTAACTTCCAATCCCTTCCAATACCATCCGGTCCCTTCCAATCCGACCGGCCAAATGGGCCCTTAACTGTTGGGTCTAAAACCCAGCTTCCCGCTGACGTGTGGCTACAGCCACCATGAAACAAAAATCAAAAACTTTTGGAAGAAGAAGAAGAGAGAACTACAGCTATATTGGAATGAATTGAAAATCGTATTACACTGCTGTCTATTTATAGGCTTTCTTATCGTGTGAAATTACTAAACTATCCCTTTCTAGATTCATCCCAGGGGTAGCTAAATAAAGAAAAAATAATCCAGAGAAATCTAGAAAGAAATCTACACAGCTAGCAATCGGATCTTAGAAAATCTAATCTAACAGCTTGCTGCACACGGTTTTGGATTTGCAAAAATCACCGTATCCAACACTCCCCTTCAAACCAAAACCGGCTTCATTCCAAGCATTGATCTAAGTCTCCTGAATGTGTCAGTTGGCAATGCTTTGGTGAAGATATCTGCCACTTGCTCAGTGGTGTGACAGTATTCCAGCTTTACCAATTTCTGCTTTACTTGATCTCTAAGAAAGTGATATCTTGTGTCGATGTGCTTGCTCCTTCCATGCTGAACTGAATTTTTGGCAAGTTCGATTGCCGACTTGTTGTCCACATTTATAATAGTTGATTCCTCCTGTAGATGCTTCAGCTCCTTTAGCAGATTCCTTAGCCAGATCGCCTCACATACAGTGGATGAAGCTGCTACGTACTCAGCTTCACATGTGGACAGGGCGACCACACTCTGCTTCTTTGAATTTCATGTAAATGCTGTCGACCCAAGATAGAAAGCATAACCTGTGGTATTTTTTCTTTCATCTTGGTCACCACCCCAATCACTATCAGAGTATCCATACAACATCGCTTCATCATCGTATGGATAAAAGAGACCGAATTCAATAGTCCATTTGATATACCTCAGTACTCGTTTTGCAGCTAGCCAGTGTGACTCTTTTGGGGCTTTCATATACCGACTTAGAAGCCCAACACTGTAAACTATATCTGGCCTAGTGATTGTGAGGTACCTTAAGCTTCTGATTAAGCTCTTAAATAGGGTTGAGCCGACGTTTCTTCCTTCTCCATCCCTTCTAAGCTTCAGGCCTGTTGTTACAGGTGTATTTACGGCTTTAAAGTCGACCATCTGAAACTTCTCAAGAAGTTCCTTTGTGTACTTCTTCTGGGATATGTAAATGCCGCCGACTTGTTGCTTCACTTCAATGCCCAAGAAGAAAGACATCAATCCACCATCAGTCATCTCGAACTCTTTGAACATAGCCTGCTTGAATTCTTCAAACATCGCCTGGCTGTTCCCAGTGAACAGCAGATCATCAACATATAAACAAGTGATAAGGATATCACCACGGGCATTCTTCTTTGTGTAGACTGCATGCTCATACGGACATTTGACGAAGCCATTCTCTTGAAGATAACCGTCAATCCGTGCATTCCAAGCACGGGGAGCTTGCTTCAACCCATACATGGCTTTCTTCAGCCGATACACCTTGTGTTCCTCCCCTTGCATGATAAAGCCTTCAGGCTGGTCAACGTATACTTCTTCTTCGAGTACCCCATTTAGGAATGCAGATTTCACATCCAGTTGGTAGATCATCCAACTGTGATGAGCTGCAAGGGAGATAATCATTCTTACAGTGTCAAGGCGAGCAACTGGGGCGAAAACTTCTTCATAGTCTACCCCATATTTCTGTTTGTAGCCTTTTGCTACGAGCCTTGCCTTATATCGTTCGATCTTACCATCGGCATTCCGCTTGATTTTGTACACCCATTTGAGACCAATGGTCTTCTGGCTTTTGGGGAGTGGGGTCAACTCTCATGTTCGATTCTTCTCGATGGCATGAATCTCTTCTTCCATAGCCTTTCTCCAACATTCTTCATTCACAGCCTCCTCGAATGTGAGAGGCTCGTGGTCCACATACAGGCAGAGTAAATTCACTTCCTCAGTTTCTGCATAGATGTCGTTGAGGCTTTTCATTTTAATGGGAGCCAAGGGTGAAGGAGAATCGGATGAAGATGTGCTGGATGAATTCTGATTTGATGAAGTACTTCCAGGAGAGATAGAGCGTACTCTTGGACTTCTATGATCCGAAGGGGGTGATGTGGGTGTCTGCTCTTGCTTCTCATGTCTCTCTTCTTCATATTCTTCGACATCGACTTGCTTTTCTTTGGCTGAGTCTCCCTCGTTCCATTTTCATACTTCTTCCTCACAAAATACCACATCTCTACTCACCACCAGCTTATTGGTTAGTGGGTTGTAGAGCTTGTATGCCTTTGACTCTTCGCTGTAGCCGATGAAGATGCACTTCTCGCCACGATCATCAAGCTTTTTCCTTCTTGCTTCTGAAACTTGAGCGTAGGCAACACACCCATAGATCTTAAGGTGTGCCACGCTTGGCTTGTATCCACTCCATGCTTCTTGCAGTGTCTGGAATCTGACACTCTTAGTCGAACACCTATTGAGCAGATAGGCAGTACATGCAACTGCTTCTGCCCAGAAATTCTTTGGCAGACTTTTCTCCTTCAGCATGGTCCTCGTCATATCGAGGATGGTGCGGTTCTTCCGTTCCGCAATTCCATTTTGTTGTGGCGTGTACGCTGCAGTATGTTGTTGCTTAATGCCATGTTCCCTGCAATATTCTCGAAAAACATTTGAGGTATACTCCCCACCTCTGTCAGATCGAAGAGTTTTGATTTTAAGACCATTTTCTTTTTCAACAAGGGCCTTAAAATTTTTAAAAATAGTAAAAGCAGCAGACTTCTCTTTGATTACATACACCCATAATTTTCTACTGAAATCGTCAATGAAAGTAATAAAGTATTTATTACCTCCAAGAGAGATTGGATCTAATGGTCCACAGATGTCAGTGTGAACCAATTGCAACGGTTCTCTTGCTCTTCGGGATACTCCACTCGGAAAGGAGTTCCTTTGTTGTTTCTCAAGTGTGCACGCCTCACACACATGTTCTGGAGCTTCAATAGTAGGCAAATCATGCACCATGCTTGATGAGGACAGAAGTATCAGGCTACTGAAATTTAGATGGCCAAAGCGAAGATGCCACATCCAGGAATCATTCTTTGCTTTTCCATAAAAACACTTCTCAAGCATTGTGTTTATATGGAGAGGAAACATACGGTTCTTCGCCATCTGGACTTTTACAATCAAACGTCCACGCATATCTCTAATGGAAAGAGAAGAGTTCTCCATGTGTATGACATACCTTTTTTCGAGGAGTTGTACGAGACTCAGTATGTTACTTTTCATGTTAGGCATATAGTACACATTGGAGATATAGTTTGGAACACCATTCTTCTGAAAGATTTGGATTTTACCTTTACCTTTCACAGGTGTTTTTGATGAGTCTCCAAACGTTATATCGCCATGAACTCCTTCTGTGAGTTCCACAAAGAGTTTCTTGTCGCCGCACATGTGATTACTTGCACCCGTGTCGAGATACCATACATCATGCTGATCACTACCTTTCTCTTGTGCAAGGAGAAGTGTGGAGCTTTCTTGTTCATGGCTTGATGCTTCGGCATAGTTGAATAGCTCGTCTTGAGTCACCGACTTGCTCCAGCAATCAGATGCATAGTGGTCAAGCTTGTTGCAATTGTAGCATTAGATGTTCTTTGTACTTCCTCGTCCATGCATAGATCTACCTCTACCATTTCCTCTTCCACGAAAATTGGTATTTTTCTGCTGGTTTTGGCCATGGCTTTGTTGGTATCTACGCCCTCTGCCTCTTGTACGATTGTTAGCAAAACGTCCACCACGTTGTGAACTTCCACGTCCACCATTGTTATTATTCAGAGTCAATCTTGACTCTAAAGCTTGTTCCATCGGCATGGAACTGGCATTCTTCTGCATTCGTTACTCATGAACTTGTAACGATCCCATCAACTCCTCAATGGAGAGTTTCTCAATATCTTTTGATTCTTCGATCGCCACAACCACATGCTCAAACTTGGTTGTGAGGGATCGAAGTATCTTTTCAATAACTCGGACATCTTCAATCTTTTCACCATTTCTTTTCAAATTATTGACAATTACAAGCAAACGTGAAAAATAATCAGTAATATTCTCACCTTCCTTCATGTGAGTCGCTTCAAACTCGGCTCTTAATGTTTGAAGGCGAACCCGCTTCACTCGATCTACACCCTTGAAGATGGTGCCAAGGGTATCTCATGCTTGCTTGCTTGATATTGCTTCGGCAATCTTTTCGAAGGTGGATTCATCCAACCCTTGATAGAGGAGAAACAGCTTTATTGTCTCTCTTCCTCTGATTTTTTAGAGTGATCTTTTCTTCATTGGTGAAGAAGGCTTCTTCTTCCATAGTGGGTTCTTCATACCCATTCGTGATGATTTCCCATAATTCTTGCGACTCGAACAATGCCTTCATTTGGATGCACCATTTTTCATAGTTGTCCTTTGACAACTTAGGAACCTGCGGCTGGATTGTGCTAACCATCTTTTCTATATATATATATTTAAAACGGCTGATTTTTAAAAAAAGAACATAGATGAAAGAAAAAATCTAAATATTTTTTAAACAGATTTTTTTTGCTAAAATCTGATTTTTTTAAAATAGATTTTTTTTTTTTTTGCTGCAATCTCTTTTTTGCAAACAGATTTTTTGCAATCTGATTTTTTTTATAACAGATTGTTGTTGTAATCTGATTTTTGAAAAACAGATTTTTTTCAATCGGTTTTTTAAAGCAGATTTTTTTTTTTTTTTTTGCTTTGCTGGAAACTGCTTCTGATAAAAAACTGGACCTGTGGGTTATGGTCCCACCACAATTGACGTATCAAACAAACCTGGCAGAGGGAAAACAGGGAGTGCGAGACCTCCTTCCACGGCTGATTTGTCTTGGGTATTGCAGACCCAAAACAGGTGTAGAACCTCCTTCTTACGGCTGATGAGGCCCAATGATCAACAGCTCCTCATGGCTGATGAGGCCCAAGGATCAAGGGCTTTGATACCACTTTGTTGGGTCTAAAACCCAGCTTCCTGCTGACGTGTGGTTGCAGCCACCATGAAACAAAAATCAGAAACTTTTGGAAGAAGAAGAAGAGAGAACAACAGCTGTATTGGAATGAATTGAAAATCGTATTACACTGCTGCCTATTTATAGGCTTTCTTATTGTGTGAAATTACTAAACTATCCCTGTCTAGATTCATCCTAGGGGTAGCTAAATAAAGAAAAAATAATTCAGAGAAATCTAGAAAGAAATCTACACAGCTAGAAATCTGATCTTAGAAAATCTAATCTAACAGCTTGCTGCACACGGTTTTAGATTTGCAGAAATCATCGTATCTAACATTAACTTGTGGCTGTTGTGAAATTTTTGATTAAAAATATATTAAATTATATATATATATATATATATATATATTAATTAATTATAATGGGTAGTATATTACTATTTGCTTGGTAGATCCACCGAGACTTATGTGTTATAATGTTATTCAATAGATCAACCTAGCAAAATATTATATATACACACACAAGTGGGCCATACCATCTAAAACCATGTGAAGATATGCCTCAAACATCTAAAAACACTTGGTTGGGCTTACTTGAATCTTAGATGCAGTTAAAACTTGGTCTGACCCCTCATCCAAGTGGGACACACAATGAATGGGCTGGATTTGTAAACCACATCTTGGTAGGCTCAATAAATGATTATAAATGTTTTAATGGGAGGGTAACCCCTCTCAACTATTGTATGTAGGGAGTCATGGATTGACTTGATTTTTAAGCTGATGGCCCACCATAGAATGGTGCATCTGACTGATGGGGTACATGTTTGAAAGTTATCATGGTGGGGCCCACTTAGCTCAACCTCATAGTATCATTTCCCTCATATATATATATATATATATATATATATATATATATATATATATATAATGTTTGTTTAAAAAGTTTGGACACGAGATTAGTCTCGATGCAAGGGTGTGGGCATGTGAGACAGTGTGATTGTGTGTGTGTGTGTGTGTGTGTGTGTGTGTGTGTGTGTGTGTATGGTGGGGCCCACTTAGCTCGACCTCATAGAACCATTTCCCCCATATATATATAAAATGTTTGTTTAAAAAGTTTGGACACGAGATCAGTCTCGGTGCAAGGGTGTGGGCATGTGAGATAGTGTGATTGTAGAGGTGCTAGTGGCGCACTTTGCATGTGCGCATTGTGTCGCAGATGAGTCACTCCCTCGCGGCCTACATGAACCGGTGCGAGTTGCAGTATGACAAAGAATATGGGTCAAGTGACTGGAGTGGGTGAATGGTCTGAATGAGACAATTCTATCTTTTATAAAGGCTGAAAACTAGCTGTTTGAGAGGAGTTTAATTGCACATGCAAAATTAAACCAAACCATGAAGAAACTGCTATTAGTGCACTGATCCTTGCATCCTGTTTTTTAATCACATGAGATGTTGTGTCATATAGTCGGTTGAGCCTTTGAAAAGTTAAGACCAAAGACATAATCGAAGACGAAACATCAAGGAGTAAAGAATAAGTAAAGGAGGTGTCTTAGTGATCCTAACCCTTGACCCAAAACAACCTTAGACCTCTAGATGATCTAGACTTAATAAGGAATACCTAATTGATCATCCCTTAGCCGTAGAAAACCAAGAGAAACATGATAAACAAGGCTAGAAGATGTGCGAAGATGCAGTGTAAAAGAAAACCCAAAACAACAATTTTCGATGGCATCGAGCTGCCATCGAAGTGCCTTCAATGACATCGAAATCGTACTTGATGGAATCAATCAAGAGTCAAAACTGTTCAACGAGATTTGATATTTTGTTCCGATTTTCTCAATTGCATCAAGGTACCTTCGGTGACATCGAAGTAGTCGATTGAGAAATAAAATAAGTCTAATAAGAAATCAGATATTATTCTGACTTTCTCAATGATATCAAGGACACCTTCGTTGACATCGAAAGGTAAGTTCAATGACATCGAAGGACGTTCAATAACATCGGAAATGATCCAGATATGTCTAGCGACAAATCAACATAAATGTTTGGATTTCATTGATGGCATTGAGAAAACCTTTGATGACATCGAAACTATCTTCGATAATATCGAAAGAGCCATTTTCTGCCCATTTTTTGACCATTAGAGCTTGAACTTTTTATAAAAGGCAATCGATTTTTGTGCATTTTTATGGGTTTTTGGAGGAATAGAAGTTAGGGTAATTCCATATTCATATCCCTCATCCCTTGCTTCTATTCCATGGTGTTCTAAGCACTATTCCTTGAGATTCACACTCATATGAGGTTTCCAACCTCTAAATTGAAGATATGCTTGAAGCCTTTCATTTTTTTTATAGATTGGACTTAAGCAATGTTAGCATATCATTGTCCAAATTGTCTAAAAGACTCATCTAATCGAATCCCTTAGGAAACACTACTTTCTACTAGTTGTAGGAGATTCAACCAACCTCCCATCACTTTGGTCACCTCGAAGGAGCATCACATGTAAAGTGATTGATCTTAGAGTTGAAGTCTTAATAAAGCAGTGACATCATCATTGAGAGAGCATCGAGGAGCTAATTGAAGTATGGGAGAGCGACAATCATGCAACCCAAAAAGGCACTACAAAAGGGGCTCAATCGGACAAGTTTTCATATTTAGGAGTTCATTTTTACTCTCTTTCCTTGTGTAGGATTGAGGGTAAGAGTTTGCAAAAGTAAACTCGACTAAGTTCTTTTGTAGGGCCTAAATCTTAAGGTTCTTATGTAGCATTTTGGCTCTTGTGTAGGGCTTAAACCTTTGGTTTCTTGTGTAAGACCTTAGCTTGGGAGTAAAGCTTAAATCTTCATGTTTTTGTGTAGGACCTTCGCCTTTACGTAGGGCTTAAAACTCGAGTTCTTGTGTAGGACCTTGGCTCAGGGAGCCTAAATTTAGAGTCCTTGTATAAAGCCGTAAAGGTTAGAGGTGAACTTAATTTAAAACCTCCGATAGTGTAATCTGGTATGCTCATAGGTTGAGTGCATTCACCAGGAGTAAAGTAGACAAGTAGCCGAACCACTATATATGATTGTGTTTGAGATTATCATTTGTGACTTGTTTAATTATGCTTATGTGCTTAAATGTTGAATTATATATGCATTATTAGATGAATGCTTAGTGATTGATAGGTAGCACATCCCACACACACACATACACTATCTTAATATAGATTAGTTGCTTATTTGCAAATTCTTTGTACTTTATGTGATTGGACCCTCCATTGGTTTGGAAGCCTTAGAGTTAATATTTCTTTGGTTAGTTTAATTGTTAATTAGTTTAAGTTAGGCAATTATTGTTTTGAAAGGTAAAAATTTTAAATAGGTCCTAATCACCCCCCCTCTCTATGACATAGCCTTCATTCCTTAGCTCCGCTAAGTTTCCGCAAGTACAACCATGATAATCTTATTACGACACAGACACATAATTTCAACTACTACATGTGACTAGCCCAACGGTCATAAAACAACTAGCCAGTAAGTCTAAATAGCTAGTATGCAGTAGCTAGTTGCCCCACATGTATAACGTTTAGAAACAACGGTCATATGAAGTTATGACCCTAAACCAAAATGGCCAGCAACCCTTGCTTATAGATACAGTGTCTTTGTGGTTCATCAGACCATCACCAACAACTCGAACCACTCTCACATATGATCTAACAAGAATAGCAAGATCAAGCTAGGCAGGTTCAATACGAACCTTAACCAACAGTCCTACAAAATAGACCAAAGAAGTGGTTTAAACTAACAATAATTTTTCTAATTTTCTCTCTGATTTGGGATTTTATTTTATTTATCTATCAGAAGAATTTGTGTACACAGAGTTTCATTCGTGGTTCTTCATGTTTGCTGAAACATAGAACCACATACAGGATCATCGTATCCTAAAAGCAATTTTCCTGGAACCTATCAGCATTCTTAATCACTTTGAGAAGGGGCGAATAACCCTTTAAGGACAGCGTGATCACACGTGCTTTAACCTATCCTTAACTTTTCAGTTTCTTAATTATTTTACAGAAATTGTAAATCTGTAATTTTTTCTATAACAGTAGCCCACACCGAAAAACTATTACTAGCCATTTAGACGTTTGGTTTGAATTTCGCTTCGAGTGGATTATGGGATCTCTAAGAAGTGGGACGTGGATCAGATGGCATTGCCAACACCACCCCCAGTGGTGGTGTGTATGTGTTTTCCCTTCATCCAGATATGAGTGAGCTTTTTCATCTAGTTTTGAGTTGCCTTACCCATAGGTTAGAGGACAAATAAACATGACGGTGCGTTGATGCTTATTTTTTTGTTATTATAATCACATGATAAGTGCGGGGGGTGTCAAAATTGAGTTTGCAACTCAATTCAAATCGAATAACTATGACCCAAGCATCGAGATAAGCATATACATAATATGTGATTAAGATCAAATGAGATCAGTCACCTATTTAGTTACTTACTCATTATATAAATAGTATGGGCTATATTCATAGGATAGGGTTTGTCTTGCAATATCTTTTCCTTTTTTTTATATAACACACCTCCTTTCTAATTGGGTTTCCAAGAACAGTTAGGAATATGGTATAAAATTGTCCCCATATCGCTTCACCTTTTGTAAAAGGTGAATGCGATATTAATTTGTTGTTTGACATAATAAATATAATTGTTTAGTTGTGTAAAAATATCAATTTCGGCCATCTTAGTTAAACTCGATAATTTTGATCAAAAAAGATCAATTTCGACCGACTTAACCAAACCATTTGAATAATTTGGTCACAATTCAAATGGCATGATTCGACCATTGTAGGTGGTTCAGGGCCTACTTGTTTTTATCTTCCATGATACAGTGGATTCCCAAGGAAGGGCCGCCTCCTAGGTATATTCTGGTTTCCTTCTTTATGAATAAAATCTTGACTTCCTATCTTGGTCGTCTGAATTCGATGGACAATGGAGTGTTCCACCCATCTTAGATTAGAACAGGAAGGATGTTCCAATCTAATGAGTGTTGTCAGTCAATCTATTTTGTATATGGCTTATGGTAGATTGGGATATTATTGCAACCGATAACTTGGCCTTCTACCTCTTGAACTATCTGCATAAGTTGGTTGTGATCCTCTCACTAAGGTTTAGCCATCGGCGGTGGATTAGGACCTACTCAATTTGGTCCCTCATGGAACAACAGGTTCTTAGGTAATTGTTGAAAATTTTGTCTTCCCGATAAACCCCTATTCCGAACTTTGGGAAAAAAATTCCTGCCTGCCTGCTCTGTTCGTCTGAATTCGGTGGGTAGTGGAGCATTCCATACCTCCTAAATTGGAATTAGTGATGGGTTTTTGTAAGTGCTATGGTTTCTAGCTCCTATAATTGTCAAATTTGGTAGTGCTAAAGCCTTTCTTGGAATCTGTGTCTTGTATAGCTCTTTTACATCATGAAGACTTTGTATCACTCAAGAACAAAGGTCTTTACTTCAAGAAAGGCAAGATTATATGATCATGTTCTAGTACAACATCAAGTGAGTGTTCAATGTTCAAGATTCATAAATCAAGCTCCTAGTTAACACAATGTCTTTTTACTTTAAACCTTCAGCTCAAGATTCAAGATATTTCAAGTTCAAGCTTCTTAAGGTTACAAATTCAAGTTTGAATATTCTTCAAAAGGTCTCAAGTTCAAGCTTCATCCTTTGACAAGATCTCAAGCTTTGTGAACTTTAAAGAATGACTATCAACTGAAGAAAAAGAGATGTCAATATTCATACATCATGGTTAAGGTATGAATGACCCTAGATTGACCATAGGGTAGGTCATTTTAAATACATAATTCAATTAGATCATTTTATAAGTGAATAAACTATTTCTCGACTAGTCCTGGACTCTATTCGAATAGTCCTAGCACTGGATCGACCAGTCCAAGAAATTCCTTGACCAGTCCTCAGTCAGTTACAAATTTTTAAAATTTTTTGTTAAGCTTCGACCAGTCCTGGAGATTGCACAACTGGTTATGTGAACAGTGCTCGACAAGTCCTGTAGTTACAACTCAAATTTCAACAACTATTTCAGGTTCCACACGACCAGTCATGGACAGGTCACGACCAATCGTGGAGGGCCTACGACCAGTCGTGGAACGGCTTTATCTTATCGCGCTCAAAATTTCAAAAATCTGTTGGTCCTACGACCAGTCGTGGTGTCCTCAGGACCAGTCGTGAATGCGATTTCTTCACTTATAAATAGAGTATGAATTTCAGAGTTTGGTATTCAATTCAAGCTAAATCAGTACGCCACTCTTAGATATAAGTTAGTATTTTTTTTAAAGCTATATTGTGCTCATTTAATATTATCTTAATTTAGCTTTGTTATATTTAATTTTGTAATCTATATTCCATTCATATTTGAAGAAGGGATTGAGAATTGCCCTTGTCTTGGAATCAAAATCAAATAGAGCTAGCCTAACTTGATTTAATCTAAAATTAAGTTAGAACTTAAAACCATTTTATAAGTGAGTTTGGACATTGAACTTATACGTTGAAATTCTACTCCAATTTGGTTCTTCCAATGGCATCAAAAAGAGAATATCCAAGTATTTTACATTATTGTAAATTTTTGTATTTTGGTTTTTGAGATTGTGCTAGAAAAATCTCTGATTTGGTTTGTCTGAGGTGATCCAAAAAACTCAGAGTATGGGGTTTTTGAATTGTGTAAGCTCACTTGAAAGGCACAATTGTGAGGGTTTTAGGTGAACCTGGAAAAACCTATTTTCATAATGAACGCTAATATCCACTGTATGAAGATATTAGGAATGGAGTAGTTGTGTGGCTATTTTTCTAAACAGTAGGTGTACACACAAGCGAACCACTATAATTTTTGGTCTTGTGGTTTGATTGTTTATTTCTTTTTATGGATGGTTGTAATTTTCTTTTTTGCATTGTGGAGAATGTTGTAATTTCTTTTATGCAAATGTGGAGAATGTTGTAATAACGTAGATTTCCTTCCTTGCTATTTATTTCTTTATTCCTCTGTATCAGTTTGAATTTTTGATATACAAACCGTTCTAGTAAGGTTGTCCTGCCATAAACCCTTGGTTTTTATGGTGTAAGGTTGTCCTTGGAACAACATTTGTATCAACCTCTCAATACTCGTTCTTTTGAGGTTGTCTTTAAATTTAGCATTGTGGGATTATCTATTGCTATCTGTATTTAATTTATTTAAATTTCGCTGTTATTTTTTTAATTTAGCATAGTCCTATTCCTCCCCCCAAGAACATATAGATCGGCCTTTTCAGTTTTGCTATGGGGGAGGCATAAGTGGCAGTTGAATTGCATTATTGATAGAACTTCCCTCGACATGATATTGTATTGTAGTCATTTTCTCGGCCATCATAGGCATTAATTGATGCATGACCTCTGGCTAGCCATGTATCTATTAGTGTTCTCAGTTTGAATATGGAATTATTTGGCATGAGTTCTCCCATATTCTTGAACATGTTAGATACTCAGTTGTACATATTGAATTGTGACCATTATCTCTTCAAGAGAAGCGGTCCAAGAGGTTGAGGCCCCTTCTTGATTTCTGGTACTGAGTGTCAGACTACTATGCAAATTTAAAGCTTTGCGGGCCACTTGAATTAGCACGTACTCGTTCGGAAGTGGTGTGGTTGGTGTGGAGGCTTTGACCCCCACAATTTGATTACTCCTATTCATATTTCAAATTGCCAATGTTGTGCATAAATTAGAGATAGGGTCCCACCAAGTGCGCCAAAAACCTATTGGTTGCTAGCCAAAATAGTTACCAGTCGATGTTCCATGAATATTTCTGATAGCCAAGTTGTTGTTTTTTTCTTTTGAGTGTCCCACTGGGCATGTCAAAAATCTATTGGTGCTTGTTTCCAGTTATAGTCACGTGATAAGTGCGTACATGCCAAAATTGAATTAACAGCTCAATTCAAACTGAACAACCATGACCCCAAGCACCGAGATATGCAGATACGTAGTAAATGACTGAGATCAGTAACCCATTTAGCCACTCGCTCCATATGCAAATAGGATCAAGCGATATTTAAATGGTAAGGTTCGTCTTCTAATGATAGGTTACACTTTTGACTTCAATACAAAAGGATTTTTTAATACAGATAAAAGAAAAACATGAAAGGAAACCTTACAGTCAGTTGTGAAGAACAGCTACAAAACACCTTCTTGAATGAAAAACTGAATCTAGCGTATGAGTGTAAATCCAAATTATAGCTAAGATTATTAGCTACTTGATTAGCATTACAGATTATACCATGGAATGTAAATAGCAGGTGAAAAGTAAAAGATACACTAGGAAATGTAATTTACTGGCAGAAAAGTAGAGTGATTACACTAAGGAATGTAAATGATAGGTAATTGAAAGGATAATTGAAAGATATATTGGGTTTGATTGGTTTGGTATAAGATGATTTGCTTTGCTAAATTCCTTTAGTATTTATAACCGTAAATTGGCCATCTGAATGCTTCTCACGTTCTAACTATTATTATAATTGTTTTAGCACTATTGATCTTCTACATGCTTTCACGTTTTGACAGTTGCTATAATTGTTTCAGCACTACACGACCTTCTAGAAACTTCCTTGCTACCTGCCCTCGTAACTGCTCCAGGCCTCCTTGCTGACTCGACCACATTTCACTCGGCCGCTCGGTTGAGCTCTTAAATGACTATTGGCTGCTTAATTGAACTCCTAGATGACTATTGGCTGCTTGATCGATCTCCTAAATGACTAATGACCGCTTGGTCGGCCTCTTGGATGACTATCGACCGTTTGATCGGCCGCTTGGTTTGCTTTTAAATTCCTCTCAACTGCTCCTTGTCTTGTCATCTAGCAGTCATGATTCCATGAAAAGTACTTCAAGCATCCTTGAAGATTTTTAGTTTGCAATATCTTTTTCTTACTATAACATGTATCCTTTCCAATTGTGTTTCTAAGAACAGTTAAGAATACAGTACAATACGGTGGACCCTAAAAAGGTTTCAACAGTGGCTTAGTATTTACACCATTTCTGATGGGTTGATCTACTTGATCTTGGGATGTGCTTTAGTTTTGGGTTCATGCCTTAAAATGAGCTATAAAAAATAGATGATGGTCATGGATGGATATAAAACACATGGAATATGCTGTATGTGTTAAGCTCCACGGCTCCCAACACATCAATACACCACAGTGGGGGTAGTGTTGGTAACACCACCTAGTCCACATCCTATTTATTGTTATTTAATTTGGACTCATGGCCACACGTGTAAGGACAAACCTAATTTAGGTTAAGTGTGTGTGGTTAGATTAAGTGTAGAGCATGTTATAGTGGTGTTCGAATTTAATTACACTACACTTGTTACCTTAGGCGTCAAACTAGCCGGATTAAGATCAAATCTAGGAAGATTGGTATAATTGTGCAGCCACCGATTGTCATAGTAATCAAGCGATTTTAGAAGAGAATGGTTAGTCCTTCTTAATATGATCTTTAAAAAAAAAAAAAAAAACCTCTAAGACAATAACTTTTCTTTTAATAATGATTGTTTAGATCATGTTTCTCAATAAAGCAATAAAAAAAAGATTAAAAAAAAAAAGTTGGGTTGCTAATTTATTGATTAATGTCAGAGCAATACAATTGGAAAAAAGAGAGAAAATAAGTTTTTAAAAAATACCTACAAAAGTCTATATGCTAGTAAAATGACAAAAAACTAGATAGTCGTGAGATGGTTATGGTGTGAGGTCTGTTAAGGGTCAAATATTGCATATTAGACCCCAGTTACTACCTAGATTTACGAACATGATACTGTTTAATGCCCTATTTTAATCGTGTTTGTGATGTAGGGTGTATTTAGGAGCCTGGACTGAAAAAGGATATTAAAAACAAGAATTTAACGCTTAGGCATCACCAAGGCAATGAACGGGACTCTATGGGACCAAGAGCAAAGGATTTACATGCCAGAGATTCGGGAAAATCGAGAAACTGAAGTTCAAGTGGCCTGAAAGTCATCCAGAATGCAAGATCGCAAGGTTCTCATCATCCGTTCAGCCTGAAAATTTATATCTGGCCTGAAGACTATAAATTAATCATACATATCAAATTTCAGGCATTGGATCCTAATGTAAGTGGCCCAACGGATAGATCAGCCCTTAAAACTCTTATCTGGGGCCCACCTGATCTCTGGATATGCTTCAATTTTGGTTTTAACCCCTTCTAATTGATTAAAAAAATGAATAGACGGAGAAGATTTAGCATATGCATATCGATGGACCCTACATTTACTTGTGCATGTGCACAACACCTGTGCACTGGACGTATGGTCGGGTCAAACCGACTTTGACCTGAACCACATCTACAATGGAAAGTTTTCTCCTTCCCATTTTAGCAGCCGCGCGCAAACAACTGATCCTGTCTATTTATTTGAAGTTGTGGGCCCACCTAGATCATTCATGCAGTAGATCCACACCGTCCATCGGAAGCTACAAGATCTTCGACCATAACCTGGTCAAATGTAATCGAATTAGGAAGCGTCTCTGCAATCGAATCTCCACGGTGAGATAAACCGATGGGCCACACTAAAAAAAAACCGCTTCCTAGGCCAAATCTATACGCCGGATTTAGTAGATGGAGCAGATTCCTCACAGACTGGTGATCGTGGGCCCCATCAATCACGCAAGGAGATTGCTCGTAGCAATTACGGAAGGCAGAGAAGTCGGTGTGGAAACAGGGTCTCGTGCGAAGAGTTGCATGATCAAAGCTCAGATCAACACCATGATCTAAACTATCCGGATGATAGGGAAGGGGATTTCGGCTATCTCTATGTTGGCAAATTGGATTGAAAGTGCTCCAGTGGACAACAATCATTGTCCTAGCTGGACTGCGCGAAGGTGTTACGGTTTTCACTGGCTGCGTGGGCTTTACGCACTCCGCCGACTCTAGCAAGGTCAGTTCTCCACCAAAAGCTCTCCATCGCCCTCTCCTGCTATAAATGAAAGAGAAGAAAGAGAGAGGCATCCAAGTGAGGACGTTGCAAGAGAGAGAGAGAGAGAGAAACAAAAGCTAGTTAGAATTTTTTTTTTTTTTTACTATTTATTAATGTGTATGAGAGATTAGCCTAATCATGTCAGGCTAAACCTCTTGGCTAGGGCTAAGAGGTGAAGCTTGTGGCGTGATGGGAGATCTCGACGATTAGATTCATATGATGAACTAATGTTTTATTCTAGTTTGATTAAGGAATACCTTTAGTTTCTAATGGTTTGTTGTAACTTCCATTACAATAGATATGCAATGGCTTTGAGTATTTCCTTTTCCTTTTATGATTATGAAGGCAAGAAGCCTTGTTGTTCACCATCGCCCCTTGGACATGGTCGGATGATGGAATCCCTCCTAACATTCATACATCTTCCTGATTGGTTGAGGATTAGTTTAATTCTGCTGTTTCCTTTGTCTCATGGGTTTTGTGATGGAATCAACTCTAATTCTCATTCACTTTCATCTCTTTGAAGACTAGATCAAAAGAAGTTTAGATTGTGCTTTAGTGATATATCTTCCAATTGGATGAAGATGGGACTTGAAGTCTAGTTGAGTTTATGAATCAAGTGTAGACATCCCTGATCTCTACAAGTGGATCATCTGAATCCCTAGTTTTCTACCTCTGAATTCTACATATTTTAGTTTCCTATTTCACCATTATACCCTCATATTCACTTGATTTAGATTTCATTTTATTCTAGTTCTAGTTCTGGTTATTTTCAGATTACGTATAAGTTTCAGTCCTTGTGGATTCGACCTCGGTCTTACCGAGTTTATTACTGCATCACAACCCTATACTTGGGGTGTGAACAAGTTTTTGGCGCCATTACCGGGGATTGAAGGTTACGTTTTCTGAAATTAATTAGTTTTGGGATTAGTTTAAGATTAGGATTTTTCTAACCTTAGATTTTAGGTTTAGGTTTTCCTGATTTTTAGAAACTAACCTATTTTTCTTGTTTTGTAAGATTCTGACATATACTTTCTAAATTGGTAATTTCTTTCTGATTTTCTAGTTCTTATAACTTTCTATTTCTAGATTTTATTTATTTATTTATTTATTTATTTTACTTTCTAATTTGGGTTTAGAGCTTTCATAATTTATTTCTAGAAACTTTCTATTTTCCTTTTTAGAAAATTTTCTTTTAGAAACTAGTTTACTTTGTAGTTTAAGTTTTAGGAAATTTCTATTCTTAGATTTTCTATTTTTAGAAACTAACTTGTTTTAGTTTATTTTGCAAGTTTTTAACTTAGGGACTTCAATTTGGTAACCTCTTTCCTACCCTCTCATTCTTTCTAGATTTTTATTTCCTTTCTTTCTTTTAGATTTAGGTTTAGAATCTGAATTGAGGGCTTGAGTGTTTCATGCCCAAGTGGGCTCGTGACAACACTCGACATCTCTTGACTAAAGGAGGATTAGTTGAGGAGTTGACTATCCATCGCAGGACTAGACACCACTCGAAATTCCCTGAGTTAATTGAAGTGATGACTGAAAACCAACCTCTTCTACCCCAACCTAGGGTGGAGGACATCCAGAATGAGAATGAGGTGCATCAAGCACCCCCGCCTCGTACTCTACGAGATTATTTACAACCGGCAGGGGTGAGTACGCCCTCATGCATGGTTTTTCCAGAGAATATGGGACATACGGATATCAAGCCAAGGGTAATCAAACTCCTTCCTAAATTTCATGGGCTTGAATTAGAAAATTCATATTTACATTTGAAAGAGTTTGATGTGATCATAGCCACTTTATATTTTCCAAACGTGTCTGAGGACACAGTCAGGCTGAAACTCTTTCCCTTTTCCTTGAAAGAGAAAGCTAAGACATGGTTGCATTCACTACGTCCTAAATCTATTGGCACATGGAATGATATGCAAAGGGAGTTCATAAAAAAATTCTTTCTACATCATAAAACGAACACCCTTAGAAAATCAATCATGAACTTTGCCCAAAAGGAGGATGAAACATTCTTCCAATGTTGGGAAAGGTTCGGGCATCTTGTCAGTTCATGCCCATAACACAGTTTTGAAACGTGACGCATTACAGACTTTTTCTATGATGGATTAACTTCTTCCATGCGCCAATTGGTTGAGACAATGTGTAATGGGGAATTCATGAATAAAAATGTCGATGATGTGTGGGACTACTTGGATAGACTTGCTGAAAACGCACAATCATGGGACACATACCCAAAATCAAGTACCACTTCTAGGCCCACTCAATCAAAGGAAAAAGGGTGGAGTATACCTTCTGAAAGAGGATGATGATATCAATGTTAAAGTGGCTAATCTCATAAGAAAATTTGAGGCCCTGGAATCAAGAGAAACCTTAAGAGGATCCGGTTTAAAAACATATTCGAGAACAAGAGCTACTAAATCAGAATTCGACACAAGCGTTCTATAATATTCATACAGTATTAGGAATGCTTGCGTCGTCTACTCAAAGGATAGAGTCACAATTAACAAGTGGAGGAAAGGGGATGCTTCCTGCTCAACCTCTCCCCAATCCCAAACCGCAATATGAAATAAGTGACCCTAGCTCTTCAAATCAGATGGAACAAGCTAAATCTATCACCACTCTTAGGAGTGCAAAGATTATTGACAAAACTATTTCGGCTAGGGCTGAAAAGCCTAAGGACCCGAAAGTGGACAAAGAAGATGAATCTAACCATGTCCCACCAGAGGTAGAACCGAAACCTCAAGAGAAGCCGGTTGCTCCATTTCTCCAATGGTTGGTTGCACCAAAATCTCTCTCGAACTCTCAGGATATTTTAGAAGTGTTGAAATAAGTAAAGGTCAACATTCCTCTACTTGCTGCCGTAAAACAAATACCTTCGTATGCCAAATTTTTGAAAGACTTATGTACGACCAAAAGACAACATAATATTCTAAAGAAAATCTACTTGACTGAGAAAGTAAGTGCCATCTTAAAGCAAGATATGTTGTAGAAATTCAAAGATCCAGGTAGCCCAACCATATCATGTGTAATCGAGGACTATTAAATTGAGCATGCACTTCTTGACTTAGGAGCGAGCGTTAATCTAATTCCCTACTCGGTATACAAACAGTTAGGTTTGGGTGAATTAAAACCCATCCTAACCACACTACAACTTGCTGATCACTCTGTTCATGTACCAAGAGGGATAATTGAGGATGTGTTGGTCTAGGTCGATAGATTTTACTACCTTTTAGATTTTATCATCCTGGATCTCGAACCCATCAGTAACATGAGCACTCAGATTCCTGTCATTCTTGGTCACCCATTCCTTGCCACTTCAAACACAATTATCAATTGCAGGAATGGTGTCATGACTATGTCTTTCGGGAATATGACATTGGAGTCAAACATATTTTTCAATATAGGAAGGCGGTTAGAGGATGATGACGATTTTCATGATATTAACATGATTGACACTTTCGTGGATGATAGGACACCTTTGATTTTATCCTCTGACCCTCTAGAGATGTGCCTGGCCCACTCCTATAATTTTGATGATGATATGATTAGGGAGACATGCGTCATGCTTGATATTGCGCCAGTACTTGAAGTTAACCGGTGGAAGCCACAATTTGAAGAGTTGCCCTAAACTGATGTAGTGCCTCTACCGTTTAACCTCAAGCCACCGAAGTTTAACCTAAAACCTTTGCCCTCTAATTTGAAATATGCACATTTAGGTCAAGATGAGACATAGCCGATGGTGATTTCTGTCCACCTTGAGAAAGAACAAGAGAGTATGCTCATATCTACTCTCATTGAGCATAATAGAGTCCTTGGATGGACGATTACAGACCTCAAGGGAATTGGCCCCTTGATTTGTACTCAGCGCATTTATCTTGAGGATAATGCGAAGACCGCTCGGCAATCACAACATAGAGTAAATCCAAACATGAAGGAAGTGGCTAAGGCAGAGGTTCTTAAATTATTGGATGTGGGTATCATATACCTTATATCGGTTAGTCAATGAGTGAGTCCAACTCACGTGGTTCCTAAGAAGTCCAGGATCACCATCGTAGCCAATGCCAATAATGAACTCGTGCTAACTAGAGTTACTACTGGTTGGAGAATGTGCATTGACTATAGGAAGTTGAATACCGTCACGAGGAATGACCACTTTCCTTTATCCTTCATTGATCAGATCTTAGAAAAGTTAGCTAGTCATTCCTATTACTGTTTCCTTGATGGGTATTCGGGCTACAATCAGATAGAGGTAACCCTTGAAGATCAGGAAAAGACTAGGTTTACATATCCCTACGACACCTTTACTTATCGAAGGATGCCGTTTGAACTATGTAATGCCCTGGCCACCAGCGATGTATGATGAGTATCTTTTCTAACATGATGGGACTATATTTAGAGGTCTTTATGGACGATTTCCCTATCTTTAGTCCATCTTTCAGCAAATGCTTAGAAAGTCTTAAATATGTGCTGAAAAGATGTGAAGAAAAGAACTTGGTACTTAATTGGGTGAAGTGCTATTTCATGGTTCATAAGGGAATTGTCCTTGGACATATCATCTCCTCCAAAGGAATCAAGGTGGATAAGGCAAAAAAATGATCTTATCTCTAACCTACCTCCACCCAAGAACATACGGGACGCGCGATCCTTCTTAGAACATGCCAGGTTTTACAGAATATTCATAAAGGACTTTAGCCTCTGTTCACTCCCCAAGTATAGGGTTGTGATGTAGTAATAAACTCGGTGAGACCGAGGTCGAATCCCAAGGGACTGAAACCTGTACGTAATCTGAAATTAAATAGAACTAGAACTAGAATGAGGTGAAATCTAAATCGATTATAAATTGAGGAATAATGATAAAATAGTTATCTAAAACTTAAAGAATTCAGGGAAAGGAAACTAGGGATTCAGAGGATCCACTTGTAGAGATCAGGGAGATCTTATACCTGCGTCAAGAACTCAACTGGACTTAAAGTCCCATTTTCATCCAGTTGAAGAATATAACCATGGAAATCAAGACTGAACTTCCTTTGATATAGTTTTTAAGAGATGAAAGGTATATGAATTAGAATGGATTCCATCACCAAACCATTCCCAGGAGACAAGTAAACAATAGAATTAAACTAATTAACAATCAATCAACATAATATGAAGGTTAAGAAGGGTACCGTCATCCAACCATGCCCAGGAGACGATGGTGAACAACAGAGCTTCCTAACGTCATAAACATAAAAAGGAAAGGAACATGCTCAAAGCTATCATAGACCCATTGTAATTTTTGTCAAAACAGACCATTAAAAACTAAAAACATTTCCTTAATTAAACCAAAATCAACATTAGTTCAGTATAAATAAAAGGCATAAGCTAAAAGTCTCCCCATCACGCTACAAGTTTCACCTCTTAGCCTTAGCTAAGAGGTTCAGCCACTCATGAACATGATGAGGCTACACCGTAAAAGAAAAGGAAAATAAAAACAGAAAAACAAAAGACACTCCTACTCCCTGTACTCCCTGTCTCTATCTCTCTACCTCCACGTCCAGCCCCAAGCTGAGATGATCCCTAATCTCTCTCTTTTCTTCCCTTTTATAGCTTACTAGGGGTGGTGGAGAGGCCTGGTTGGAGTCGGTTGCAGAAGTCAATGATGTTGTGTGGCTTTTACGCAGCCAGTTACGCAGCCAAGAACGAAAGTCACAGAATCTTTGGAAACTGACTTGCGTCGGCTTGGAAATGTGATGGAAACTGACTTGCGTCGTCCGCTGTCTGGTTTACGCATGGGCTCGGGTTAGCGCTTGCTGACCGAGTGCCTTGATTTGGTGCGGCTCGGGACTGCACCACACGGTGCACTCCCACCTCACATGCGGGGTCCACTCGTGATGCTTGTGAGAAATCCGTACCGTTCATCCATTTTTCACCTCATTTAAGGCGTTGAATCCAAAATTGAAGAGTATTCAGAGATCAGGTGGGCCCCACTTAAGGATTTAATGGGCTGATCTGTCCGTTGGGCCACTTCTACAGGGATCGAAGGGTTGAAATTTGACGTGTACGGTTAATTCATGGTCCTCAGGCCATGTATGAAGTTTCGAGCTAAGAAGATGGTGGGAACCCTGTGATCTTGCATTATGGACCAATTTCGGGCCACTTGAGCTTCAGTTTCTCAATTTTCTCGGATCTCTGGCATGTATATCCATCGATCTCGGTCTCCTAAAGTCCGTCCCTTACCTTTGTGCATTCTGAGCGTTAAATCTATGCTTTTAGCACCCTGTTTCAATCCAAGCTCGTAAATACACCTTGCATCACAAACACAATTAAATTAAGCCGTTAAACAATATCATGTTCGTAAATCCAGGCAATAACTAGGGTTTAATATGCAATATTTGACCCTCAACACAATCCCCAACCAGCATCTTGCTAGTCCCGAGCAAGTATGCGAAAAATAAGTTGAGAATTACATGACAATTTTTTATGAACTCGAGCGGTTTTTTGAAAAACAATCCATATACTAGAACTTTAATGTTCATTAATGTTGGGCATTACTTTCTCCTGGAATCAAGTTCCTGGTAAACTTCATAATCAAATTCAAAATATTAATCCATTAATCAGAAAAAATTCTAAACATTGAGTCTCATGGGTGTATTGTGCAATCTTGGCTTATCATCCTTAAAATTCACTTCTTTATTTCAGGATATCATTGGTAACCAACAAGATAATTCATGATAGCCAAAACTTAAACCAAAACTTACCTCACAGATCATCTTTTCATTTTTTTAGCTTTTGATTTTTCTAGTAAAACTAACGCTAAGAAGGGGAATCAAATCCTCACCTATAGGGAGCAAACCTATGGTGAAGACTGTGCACCCAACTTTTTTTCACATATCATCCATGGGGGATTAAATCTACACCTATAGGGAGCAAACTTATGGTGTAGACCATTCGCCCAATCCTTTCAATTTCTCAGGTTGGTTCCTTTCAAGCTTAGTGATCACCAAGTTAATCCTTTAATATCGAACTGAACCCTTAATGTGCAAGCGAGATATGTTTTGTGAAATCATGACTCAATCAATATTTAAAATCTCTAACCATGGATTAATAATTCGAACTTAATTGTGAAATCTAACAAATAGCTAAATCCAAGAGTCATAAATTTCCTACATTACTTATCTTGTAATGCTAAATCTAAGATGGCCGTCAAAATCACTTCGAATTCATACGAAATTCTAGAAAAATTTAAAAATTTTCACAATTTTCGCGCTTAAGACCAAGAAAACACTGATTAGGAGACCTAATCGCCCACCCCCAACCTAAAATCTACATTGTCCTCAATGTAAAAGATATGCTCGCAATGTACATGAGACAATGAAAGTAAATGAGAAGTGATGGGAAGATTGTACTTGGACGAGGGATTCAAGAAGCTTTTACACAAAGATCTCCACATGAAAGCAAGTCAGCACAAGAGAGAAACCAACAAAAGAAAACTATCCTAAAACAATGTAGAACGCAAATTAACCTAGAACAACATAAAGCAAACTACCCTAGTCCTATGAAAATAGGAAACCTACCTATACCTTCATCAGACTTGGAGGTCAATCCTGATAAATAGGATCAGTCAGAGGTATGGACATGTCCTATGAATCAAATTTCTCGACAAATGGCTTTAAGCGATGTCCATTTACTTTAAACTCCTTGCCATTGTCAGGATCTCTTATCTTAACAGCCTCATGAGGATACGCAGTGACCACAATGTAAGGGCCAGTCCAACGAGATCGAAGCTTACCTAGAAAGAGATGAAATCGAGAATTATACAAAAGGACTTTCTGACCAGGTGTGAATGATTTCTGTAGAATACGTTGTTCATGAAACGCCTTCATTCTGTCCTTGTAAATTCTTGAGTTTTCATATGCATTATTTCGGATTTCTTCGAGTTCATTCAACTGAAGTTTGCGTAGTAAGCCAGCGTTATCCAGATTGAAATTCAATTTTTTGATTACCCAGTAGGCTCTATGTTCCAACTCCACAGGCAAGTGGCATGCCTTCCCATAGACAAGTCTAAAGGGAGACATTTCAATAGGGATTTTAAATGCAGTACGGTAAGCCCATAAGGCATCGGTCAATCGGATTAACCAATCCTTACGGTCAAGGTTAACCGTTTTCTCCAAAATGTGTTTGATCTCCCTATTGAGAATCTCAACTTGTCCACTTGTCTATGGGTGATATGGGGTGCTCACCTTATGAGAGATATCGTATTTCTTCATTAAACTCTCGAATGGCCTATTACAAAAGTGTGAGCCTCCATCACTAATAATAGCTCGAGGCATTCCGAATCGGGAAAGGATGTTCTCTTTTAGGAATTTAATGACCGTGCGATGGTCATTATTCCGACACGGAATCGCTTCAACCCATTTAGTGACATAGTCTACAGTGAGCAAAATATATAGATTTTCAAAAGATTGGAGGAATGGTCCCATGAAATCAACGCCCCAGCAATCAAATGCCTCGATGATAAGAATGGGATTCAAGGGCATCATATTTCGACGGGACAACGCTCTCAATTTCTGACAACGCTCACAAGCTTTGCAAAACACATGAGTGTCCCTGAACATAGTGGGCCAGTAAAAGCCACACTGCAAAATCTTGGTTGTGGTCTTTTTGGCAGAAAAGTGACCACCACAGGCCTGTGAATGACAGAAAGAGAAGACACTCTGATGCTCAACGCCTGGCACACATCTCCTTAAGATTTGGTCTGGGCAATATTTAAATAAATATGGATCATCCTAGAAAAAGTTGCGGACCTCGGTGAAAAATTTCTTCCTATCTTGCGCAGTCTAATGTGTCAGTATGGAACCTGTAGCAAGATAATTATCAATATCAGTGAACTAAGGTGAATGGGAGACTCTGAACAATTGTTCATCAAGGAACATATCATTGATATGTGTCGTTTCAAGAGAATCAGAGGGATTAAGGTGAGAAAGATGGTCAGCCACTACGTTCTCTACTCCCTTTTTATTTTTTATTTCTAGGTCAAATTTCTGGAGTAGGAGGATCCATCATATTAGGCGGGGCTTAGCATCATTCTTAGATAGAAGATACTTGAGCGCTGCGTGATCAGTGTAAATAATGATCTTGGATCCAATCAAGTAGGACCGAAATTTGTCCAAAGCGAACACTATGGCCAAGAGTTCCTTTTCCTTAGTCGAGTAGTTCACTTGGGCAGGATTTAAAGTCTTACTCGCATAATGAATAACTTAGGGTTTCTTATCTTTTTGCTGGCCTAGAACCGCCCCAAGAGCATAATCAAACATGTCGCACATAAGTTCAAAAGGAATGCCCTAGTCAAGTGGTTGTATGATGGGTGCACTAGTCAACATGCCCTTAAGCTTAGTGAAAGCTTCCTGACATGTCTCAGTCCACTCGTATAGTGCATCCTTTTGAAGTAGATTACATAAAGGACGAGAGAGGAGACTAAAGTCCTTTATGAATCACCTGTAAAATTCTACGTGTCCTAAGAAGGATCGCACGTCTCTAATGTTCTTGGGTAGAGGTAGGTTAGAGATAAGATCAATTTTTGCCTTATCCACCTCGATTCCTTTGGACGAGATAATATGTCCAAGGACAATTCCCTTATGAACCATGAAATGACACTTCTCCCAATTAAGTACCAAGTTCTTTTCTTCACATCTTTTCAGCACGCATTTAAGACTCTCTAAGCACTCACTGAAAGATGAACCAAAAATAGAGAAATCATCCATGAAGACCTCTAGATATTTCCCCACCATGTCAGAAAAGATACTCATCATACATCGCTAAAAGGTGGCAGGGGCATTACATAATCCGAATGGCATCCTTCTGTAGGCAAAGGTGCCGTAAGGACATGTAAATGTGGTCTTTTCCTAGTCCTCAGGGGCGATTTCAATCTGAGTATAGATCGAATACCCATCAAGGAAACAGTAATAAGAATGACCAGCTAGCCTTTCTAAGATTTGATCAATGAAGGGCAAAGGAAAGTGGTCCTTCCTCATGACGGTATTCAGCTTCCTGTAGTCAATGCATATTCTCCAACCAGTAGTAACTCTAGTTAGCACGAGTTCATTATTGGCATTAGCTACGATGGTGATCTCGGACTTCTTAGGAACCACCTGAGTTGACTCACCCATTGACTATCGGATATGGGGTATATGATACCTACATCTAATAGTTTAAGAACCTCGGCCTTAACCACTTCCCTCATGTTTGGATTTAGTCTACATTGTGATTGCCGAGCGGTCTTCGCATTATCCTTAAGATATATGCGGTGAGTACAAATCAAGGGGTCGATTCCCTTGAGGTCCGCTATCGTCCATCCAAGGGCTCCCTTATACTCAACGAGAGTAGATATGAGCATACTCTCTGTTCTTTCTTCAGGTGGGCAGAGATCATCACCGGGTATGTCTCATCTTGACCTAAATAGACATATTTCAAATCAGAGGGTAAAGTTTTTAGGTCAAGCTTTAGCGGCTTGAGGTTAGACGGTAGAGGCACTACATCAGTTTGGGGAAACTCTTCAAATTGTGGCCTCAACCGGTTAACTTTAAGTACCAATGCAATATCAAGCAAGACACACGTCTCCCTAATCATGTCATCATCAAAATCATGGGAGTGGGCTAGGCACGTCTCTAGAGGGTTAGAGGATAAGGTCAGAGGTGTCGTATCTTCCACTAAAGAGTCAATCATGTTAATGTCATGGAAATCGTCATCATCCTCTAAGTTTCTGCCATTATTGAAAAAGATGTTTGACTCCAATGTCATATCCCAAAGGACATAGTCATGACACCATTCCTGCAATTGATAATTACGTTTGAAGTGGCAAGGAATGGGCGACTAAGAATGATGGGAATCTGAGTGCTCATGTTATTGATGGGTTCGGTGTTCAGGATGATAAAATCTACAGGGTAGTAAAATCTATCAAATTCGACTAACACATCCTCAATTATCCCTCTTGGTACACGAACAGAGCGATCAGTAAGTGCAGTGTGGTTAGGGTGGGTTTTAATTCACCCAAACCTAACTATTTGTATACCGAGTAGGGAATCAGATTGACGCTCGCTCCTAAGTCAAGAAGTGCATGATCAATTCGATGGTCCCTGATTACACATGATATGGTTGGGTTACCAAGATCTTTGAATTTCTGTGGCATGTCTTGCTTTAGGATGATACTTACTTTCTCTGTCAAGAAGATCTTCTTTGGAATACTCTGTCGTCGTTTGGTCGTGCATAAGTCTTTCAGGAATTTAGCATATGAAGGTATCTGTTTTACGACATTAAGTAGATGAATATTGACTTTCACTTGTTTCAACACCTCTAGGATATCCTGAGAGTTAGAGAGAGGTTTTGGTGCAACCAACCATTGGGGAAATGGAGCAACTAGCTTTTCTATAAGTTCCAGTTCTAATTTTTATGGGGCCTCACTAGATCCATCATTGTTGTCCTCTTCTGGTTATTGAGGCTTTTTGGGCCTAAACGAAAGGGTTTTATCAATGATCTTCCCACTCCTAAGAGTGGTGATGGATTTAGCGTGCTCCATTTGATTTGAAGAGCTGGGATTACTTATCTCGTATTGCGGTTTAAGATTGGGGATCGGTTGTGCAGGAAGCATCCCCTTTTCTATAACCGTCATACGTGAATCCATCTTTTGCATAAAATCTCGCATTGCCTGGGTCAGCTCTTGCATGGAATTTTGAACCGATTCTTCTTGAGGTTTCCCCTGATTTGGATTTTGATTGAAGAAACTTTGAGGGGTAGTAGTTTGTCCATTTCTCCAACTAAAGTTTAGATGGTTTTTTCAACCAGGATTGTACATATTAGAGGTCGGTCCATTGAAAGGTCTTTGATAAGTATTTACGACATTGGATTGTTCATTCAACACTTCTTAAAAGGTGGGTATTGTAGGACAATTTTCAATTGTATGAATGTTGCAATCATAGATGCCGCAAATACTTTCATTAACCTTATCCTTCTTTCCTTCTATGGCCTTAAATTTCCTTATGAGTGTAGTCACTTTATACTTGAGATCATCCTCTTCTTTTAAGAAATACAATCCACCTTTCTTCTTAGATTGAGTCGGCCTAGACGTGGTATTCGATTTTGGATAATAATCCCATGATTGTGTTTTTTCAGCAAAACTATCGAGGTAATCCCATACCTCGTCGACATTTGTATTAATGAATTCTCCATTACACATTGTCTCGACCATTTGGCGCATGGAAGATGTCAGTCCATCGTAGAAAAAATTTGTGATGCGCCACGTTTTAAAGCCGTGTTGTGAGCATGAATGGACCAAATCCTTGAACCTTTCCCAACATTGGTAAAATGTTTCATTCTCCTTTTGGGTGAAGTTCATGATTTCTTTTCTAAGGGTAATCGTTTTATGATGTGGAAAAAATTTCTTTATAAATTCCCTTTGCATATCATTCCATGTGCCAATGGATCTAGGACACAGTGAATGTAACCACGTTTTAGCCTTCTCTTTAAAGGAAAAAGGAAAGAGTTTCAGCCTGACTATGTCCTCAAACATATTTTGAAAATATAAAGTGGCTATGATCTCATCAAACTCTTTCAAATGTAGATATGGTTCTTCAGATTCAAGCCCATGAAACTTAGGAAGGAGTTGGATAACCTCTAGCTTGATGTCCATATGTCCTGTATTTTCAGAAAAAATCATGCATGAGGGCATACTCACCCCCGCTAGTTGTAAATAATCTCATAAAGTACGAGGCGGGGGTGCTTGATGCACCTCATTCTCATCCTAAATGTCCTCCACCCTAGGTTGGGGTAGAAGAGGTTGGTTTTCAGCCATCACTTCAATTAATTTAGGGAATTTTGAGTGGTGTCTAGTCCTGCGATGGATAGTCAACCCCTCAACCAATCCTCATTCAGTTAAGAGACGTCGAGTGTTGTCACGGGCCCACTTGGGCATGAAACACTCGTAGCCCTCAATCAAATTCGAAACATAATCCTAAGAAAGGAAAAGAAAATCTAAAAAGAACGAGAGGGTTGGAAAGAAGTTACCAAATTAGAGTCCCTAAGTTAAAAACTAGCAAAAGAAAACAAAACAAGTCAGTTTCTAAAGAGAATGTCTAAAATTAGAAAATCCTTAAAAAGAAAGAAGTAAACTAGTTTCTAAAAGAAGAAATTCCTAAAAGAAAGTGAAAATTTCTAAAATAAATTAGGAAAGTCCTAAACTAGAAAGTAAGTTACTAAAAGAGATCTGAAAAATAGAAAGTAGAGAAAGAGCTTACCGAATTAGAAATTTCTATCTTAAAAGCCTACAAAATAGGAAAGTTAGTTTCTAAACAAAAAGTCTACAAGTAAAAAATTTCTAAAAATAAATTAGGAAACAAAATTAGATTCTAAAAGAGTTAGAATTAGAAACTTGCTAAAAAAAAGAAAACAAATCCTAATCTAGAAATAGCAAGGAAGAAATTAAGATAGACATTACCAATTTAGAAACCTATCTCAGAATCCTACAAAACGGGAAAAATAAGTTAGTTTCTAAAAATCAGGAAAAAACAAAAAATCTAAGGTTAGAAAAATCCTAATCTTAAACTAATTCCAAAACTAATTAATTTCAAAGAATCGTAACCGTCAATCCCCGGCAACGGTGCCAAAAACTTTTTCACTCCCTAAATATAGGGTTATGATGTAGTAATAAACTCGGTGAGACCGAGGTCGAATCCCAAGGGACTGAAACTTGTACGTAATTTGAAATTAAATAGAACTAGAACTAGAATGAGGTGAAATCTAAATCGAGTGTAAATTGAGGAATAATGATGAAATAGTTATCTAAAACTTAAAGAATTCAGGGAAAGGAAACTAGGGATTTAGAGGATTCACTTGTAGAGATTAGGGAGATCTTATGCCTGCATCAAGAACTCAACTAGACTTAAAGTCCCATCTTCATCTAATTGAAGAATATAACCATGGAAATCAAGACTAAACTTCCTTTGATATAGTTTTCAAGAGATGAAAAGTATATGAATTAGAATGGATTCCATCACCAAACCATGCTTAGGAGACAAAGTAAACAATAGAATTAAACTACTTAACAACCAATCAACATGATATGAAGGTTAAGAAGGGTACCGTCATCCGACCATGCCCAAGAGACGATGGTGAACAACAGGGCTTCCTGACGTCATAAACATAAAAAGAAAATGAACATGCTCAAAGCTATCATAGACTCATTGTAATTTTTGTCACAACGGACCATTAAAAACTAAAAACATTCCCTTAATTAAACCAAAATCAACATTAGTTCAGTATAAACAAAAGGCATAAGCTGAAAGTCTCCCCATCACGCTACAAGCTTCACCTCTTAGCCCTAGGTAAGAGGTTCAGCCACTCATGAACATGATGAGGCTACACCGTAAAAGAAAAGGAAAATAAAAACAAAAAAACAAAAGACACTCCTACTCCCTGTACTCCCTGTCTCTATCTCTCTACCTCCACGTCCAGCCCCAAGCTGAGATGATCCCTAAGCTCTCTCTTTTCTTTCCTTTTATAACTTGCTAGGGGTAGTGGAGAGGCCTGGTTAGAGTCGGTTGCAGAAGTCGGTGATGTTGCGTGGCTATTACGTAGCCAGTTACCCAGCTAAGAACGCAAGTCGCAGAATCTTTGGAAACTGACTTGCGTCGGCTTAGAAATGTGATGGCTGATGACTCCAGATTTCTGGTTTGACTTCATGAACAGGATCAGGACCCACTCTGCATCTTCTGGACAGATCAGATCATCGATCCGATCATCTCCTTGTTCACACAGTGGCCCACTATGGCCGATTTTTGTGCACACAGAGCCTGCGCATGGTCCTTGCGCTGTAAAGATCGGTGGGCCCATGATATGATCAGCGGTGAAATCCAATCCGTCCACTGGACTCATCTCAAAAACCAATCAAACATGGTCAAGTTTGGATTGGATTCGGTGTGGTCTATGGAGTTCTTCTTGCACCGTTCGTCTTCCCTTTAGACGGTTGAAAACCGATCTTCATTTCTTCTTGTAATTTCGTCATCTAGGCTTGGGTGATAGGAAGCGTGGGCTTTTGATGGACGGTCCAGATCAGAGCATTGAAGCACGGTGGCGGCCCACCAAATTCGTCCGTAGCTCTGTTTGAGAAAGAGAGTCGACGCATTCGCATTGTGATGGTAGGTGGGTCCCAGATTTACAGTGATGGAGAAATCCACGCCGTCCATTAGATTCACGACGAAAAATCATCCAGGAATGGCGAGATTGGATTGCTTTAGATGTGGCCCACTAAACTTTGCTCGCTGCCGTCCATCCTGCGATTTACGGTGGAGATTTCCTGAGTGCATGTATGAGACCAAATGAGCACCATGAATGTGATCATACCCACAGTACGGGCACAATGCACAGTCTTGATCTTTAAGAGGATCAATGGGTGGGGCCCACAACATGAAAACGGACGAACAACGTCGTCCGCTGTCTGGTTTACGCATGGGCTCGGGTCAGCGCCTGCTGACCGAGTGCCTTAATTTGGTGCGGCTCGGGACTGTACCGCACGGTGCACTCCCACCTCACATGCGGGGTCCACTCGTGATGCTCGTGAGAAATCCGTACCGTTCATCCATTTTTTCACCTCATTTAAGGCGTTATGTCCAAAATTGAAGAGTATTCAGAGATCAGGTGGGCCCCACTTAAGGATTTAAGGGGTGATTTGTCCGTTGGGCCATTTCTATAGGGATCGAACGGTTGAAATTCGACGTGTACGGTTAATTCATTGTCCTCAGGCCATATATAAAGTTTCGAGCCAAGCAGATGGTGAGAACCCTGTGATCTTGCATTATGGACCAATTTCGGGCCACTTAAGCTTAAGTTTCTCAATTTTCTCGGATATCTGGCGTGTATATCCATCGATATCGGTCTCCTAGAGTCCGTCCCTTGCCTTTGTGCATTCTGAGCGTTAAATCTATGCTTTTAGCACCCTGTTTCACTCCAAGCTCGTAAATACACCTTGCATCACAAACACGATTATATTGAGCCATTAAATAGTACCATGTTCGTAAATTCAGGTAATAACTAGGGTCTAATATGTAATATTTGACCCTCAACAGCCTCATTTCTTATCTTTTATGTAATTTACTTTAAAAGAATGCGCTATACGAGTAGACTGAGCCATGTCAAGAAGCTTTCACTAAGCTTAAGGGCATATTGACCAGTGCACCCATCATACAGCCACCCGACTGGAGTATTCATTTTGATCTTAAGTACGACGTGTCTGATTATGCTTTTGGGGCGGTTCTAGGCTAGAGAAAAGATGAGAAACCCTACGTTATTTATTATGTGAGTAAGACTCTAAATCCTCCCCAAGTGAATTACTCGACTATGGAAAAGGAACTCTTGGCCGTAGTGTTTCACTTTAGACAAATTTATGTCATACTTGATCAGATCCAAGATCATTATTTACACAGATCACGCAGCGATCCAGTATCTTCTGTCTAAGAATGATGCTAAGCCCCGTCTGATAAGATGGATCCTCCTACTCCAGGAATTTGACCTAGAAATAAAAGATAAAAAGGGAGTAGAGAATGTAGTGGCTGACCATCTTTCTCACCTTAATCCCTCTGATTCCCTTGAGACGACACATGTTAATGACATGTTCCCTGACGAATAGTTATTTAGAGTCTCCCATTTACCTTGGTTCGCTAATATAACTAATTATCTTGCCACAGGTTTCATACTGACACATTGAACTACGCCAGATAAGAAGAAAATTTTCACTGAGGTGCTCAAATTTTTCTAGGATGATCTATATTTGTTAAATATTTTCCAGACCAAATCTTAAGGAGATGTGTGCCAGGCGATGAGCATCAGAGTGTCATCTCCTTCTATCACTCACAAGCCTGTGGTGGTCACTTTTTTGCTAAAAAGACCACGACCAAGATTCTGCAGTGTGGCTTTTACTGGCCCACTATGTTCATGGACACTCATGAGTTTTGCAAAGCTTGTGACTGTTGTTAGAAATTAGGAGCATTGTCCCGTCGAAATGTGATGCCCTTAAATCTCATTCTTATCATAGAGGCATTTCATTGCTGGGGCATTGATTTTATGGGACCATTCCCCCAATCTTCTGAAAATCTATATATTTTGCTCACCGTAGACTATGTCACTAAATGGGTTGAAGCGATTTCGTGTTGGAATAATAACCTTCCCACGGTCATTAAATTCCTAAAAGAGAACATCCTTTTTCGATTTGGAACGCCTCGAGCCATCATTAATGATGGGGGCTCATACTTTTGTAATAAGCCATTCGAGAGTTTAATGAAGAAATATGGTATCTCTCATAAGGTGAGCCCCCCATACCACCCACAAGCAAGTGGGCAAGCTGACATTTTCAATAGGGAGATCAAACACATTTTAGAAAAAATGGTTAAACTTGACCATAAGGATTGGTCAATTCGATTGACCGATGCCTTATGGGCTTATTGTATTACTTTTAAAACTCCTATTGAAATGACTCCCTTTAGACTTGTTTATGGAAAGGCTTGCCACTTGCTTGTGGAGTTGGAACATAGAGCTTATTGGGCAATCAAAAATCTGAATTTCAATCTGGAAAACGCTGACTCGCTATACAAACTTCAGTTGAATGAACTCAAAGAAATCCAAAATGGCGCGTACTAGAACTCGAGAATTTATAAGGATAGGATGAAGGCGTTTCATGACCAACATATTCTACGAAAATCATTCACGCCTGGTCAGAAAGTCCTTTTGTATAATTCTCGACTACATCTCTTTCCAGGTAAGCTTCGATCTCGTTGGACCGGCCCTTTTACCGTTATCAATGTTTATCCTCATGGAGCTGTCGAGATTTAAAATTCAGATAATGGCCATGACTTTAAAGTAAATATACATCGATTAAAGCCATTTGTCGAGAAATTTGATTCAGAGGACATGTCCATGCCTCTAAATGATCTTGTTTACCAGGATTAATCTTCTAGTCTGATGGAGGTATATGTAGATTTTCTACTTTCATAGGACTAGGATAGTTTGCTTTATATTGTTATAGGTTAGACAGTTTTATGCCATTAGGATAGTTTATTTTCACTCTTATGCTGACCTGCTTTCATACTGAGATCTCTATGGAAAAGCCTCTCTCGATTCCTTCGTCCAAGTACTATCTTTCCATCACTTCTTATTTACTTTCATTATCTCATGTGCATTGCATGATCATATATTTTACATTGAGGACAATGTAGATTTTCGATTGTGGGTGGGAGATTAGGTTACCTAATCAGTGTTTTCTCGGTCTTGAGCAAAAATTGTAGAAAATTTTTAAAATTTTTCTAGACATTCTTATGAATTCGAAGTGATTTTGACAGCCATCTTTGATTCAAAATTATAAGATACGTAATGTTAGATTTGTGACTTTTGGATTTAGTTATCTATTAGATTTCACAGTTAAGTTTAAATTGTTAATTCAGGATTAGAAGTTGTAAACATTGATTGAGTCATGATTTCACATGTCACATCTAGCTTACACATTAAGGTTTTTTTTAGTTCGATATTGAAGGGTTAACTTGGTAATCACTAACCATGTAAGGAACCAACATGGAAAATTTGCCCGTCATGATCAATTGAAGAAAAAGAAAATACTCAGCTAAAAAAATAACTACCTTTAGAAAGGGTTGTGCGAATGATCTTCACCATAAGTTTGCTCCTTATAGGTGTGAATTTAATTCCTCATGGATGATGTGGAAAGGGTTAGGTACGGTCTTCACCATAGGTTTGCTCCCTATAGGTGAGGATTCGATTCTCCTTATTGTCGTTACTTTTAAAAAGTTGATATAGCGGGAAAGTCATCGAAGCTGGAAGAATGGGGGGCAAGTTTGGTTTAGGTTTTGGTTATCTTGAATGCTCTTGTTGGGTATCAATTACATCATGAAATAGAGAAGTGAACCTTAATGATAAGCCAAGATTTCACTATACACTCATGGAACTTAATGTTTAGAATTGTTTAATATTTTGAACTTGATTATGAAGTTTACCGTGCGCTTGATTCCAGGAGATAGTATTGCCCAACATTCATGTATCTTAGAATTCTTATATCTAGATTCTTTTTCACAATTCACTTGGGTTTACAAGAATTGTCTCGTATTTCTGAACTTAATTTTCGCATACTTTGTTCTGAACTAGAAAAATGCTGGTTGGGGGTTGTCTTAAGGGTCAAATATTGCATATTAGACCTCAGTTACTACCTGAATTTGCAAACATGATACTGTTTAACGCCCTATTTTAATCGTGCTTGTGATGCAGGGTGTATTTAGGAGCCTGGACTAAAAATGGGTATTAAAAGCATGGATTTAACGCTCAGGCATCACCAAGGCAATGGACGGGACTCCATGGGACCAAGATTGAAGGATTTACATGCCAGAGATTTGAGAAAATCGAGAAACTGAAGTTCAAGTGGCCTAAAAGTCGTCCAGAATGTAAGATCGCAGGGTTCACATCATCTGTTTGGCCCGAAAATTTGTATCTAGCTTGAGGACTATAAATTAACCATACAAGTAAAATTTCATCCATTGGATCCTGATGAAATTGTCCCAAAGGACAGATCATCCCTTAAAACTCTTATCTGGGGCCCACCTGATCTCTAGATATGCTTCAATTTTGGTTTCAACCCCTTATAATTGATTGAAAAATGAATGGACGGAACAGATTTGGCATATGCATATCGATGGACGCTACATTTACTTGTCCATGTGCACAACACCTGTGCACCTGACGTGCACTGGACGAATGGTCGGGTCAAACCAACTTTGACCCGAACCGTATCTGCAATAGGAAGTTTTCTCCTTCCCGTTTTAGCAGCCACGCACGAACAACGGATCCTGTCCGTTTGTTGGAAGTTGTGGGCCCACCTGGATCATTCATGAAGAAGATCCACACCGTCCATTGGGATCGGACAAGATCTTCGACCATAACCTGGTCAAATGTAACCGAATCAGTAAGCGTCCACATCAATTCTCTACAATTGAATCTCCATGGTGAGATAAACCAATGGGCCTCACCGAAAAAAAGCTCTTCCTCAGCCAAAGCTATACGCCGGATTCAGTAGATGGAGCAGATTCCTCGCGGACTGGTGATCATGGGCCCCATCAATCACGCAAGGAGACTGCCCACAACAATTACGGAAGGCAGAGAAGTCGGTGTGAAACAGGGTCTCGTGCGAGGAGTTGCATGATCAAAGCTCGGATCAAAACCATGATCTGAACCATCCATATGATAGGGAAGGAGATTTCGGCTGTCCTCATGCTGGAAGATTGGATTGAAAGTGCTCCAGTGGGCAACAATCACCATCTGATCTGGACTGCGCGAAGGTGTTACGGTTTTCGCTAGCTACGTAAGGCTTTACGCACTCCACCGACTCCAGCAAGGTCGGTTCTCCACCGACAGCTCTCCACTACCCTCTCCTGCTATAAAATAAAGAGAAGAAAGAGAGAGGCATCCAAGTGAGGATGTTGAGAGAGAGAGAGAGAGAGAGAGAGAGAGAGAGAGAGAGAAAAGCTAGTTAGAATATTGTTTTTACTATTTATTAATGTTTATGAGAGATTAGCCTAGATTCATATGATGAACTGATGTTTGATTCTAGTTTGATTAAGGAATACCTTTAGTTTTTAATGGTTTGTTGTGACTTCCATTACAATAGATCTGTGATGGCTTTGTGTATTTCCTTTTTCTTTTATGATTATGAAGACAAGAAGCCCTGTTGTTCACTAATCACCATTGCCCCTTGGACATGGTCGGATGATGGAATCCCTCCTAACATTCATACATCTTCCTGATAGGTTGAGGATTAGTTTAATTTTGTTGTTTACTTTGTCTCATGGGCATGGTTTTGTGATGGAATCATCTCTAATTCTCATACCTTTCATCTCTTTGAAGACTAGATCAAAAGAAGTTTAGATTGTGTTTTAGTGATATATCTTCCAACTGGATGAAGATAAGACTCGAAGTCCAGTTGAGTTTATGAATCAAGCGTAGACATCCCTAATCTCTACAAGTGGATCCTCTGAATCCCTAGTTTCCTACCTCTCAATTCTACATATTTTAGTTTTCTATTTCACCATTATACCCTCATATTCACTTGATTTAGATTTCATCTTCTTCTAGTTCTAGTTCTAGTTATTTTCAGTTATGTACAGGTTTCAATCCCTATGGATTCGACCTCGGTCTTACCGAGTTTATTACTACATCACAACCCTATACTTGGGGTGTGAACAAGGTCTGTAGGACATGACCATAAATATACTAAGGACTTAGTATTTTGAGGAACCGACAACTGGGCCATGATGTTTAAACTACTCATATATGTTGCAGTATTATGCTAAAAAGTAGTAAAAAACTAAGCTAAAAACTAATGACTTTGGACTTGCTACAACATGTCTAGATAGAAATAGAGAAACTAATCTAAGAAGCTATATTAATAAGTGTCCATGGATGAAAAAAAAAAATGATAAACAACGTAGAGTTGAAAAGAGAATCAATTAATTTGTATTGGCGAAAGCACAGAGCTCTTCTTTGAGGACAATTTTTATAGGCTTTTAAGAGACAGTGGCAGTGCATAAGATTATGTGACCTGCGCAAGAAACTTTTGATTATACATTGGTTGAATACTACTCAAATTTGAAGTCCTTGCTTTATTATGCTTTTGTAGACTATCGACTTATAGTTTTGTTGTAAAACATTCGTTGTAAAACAGATGTCTTAAATCTAATTTTCACCGCGCTGCTTGACCAGTCGAGGGACTGGCTCGACTAGTCAAAGCGGTCCTTCGACTGGTTGAAGCTCGCTCGACTCGAAGTCCAGCAATGGTGTTTCTAAAAATCTCGAGATCTTTGACCAGTCGAGGGATAAGCTTGACCAGTCGAAGGTGCCCTTCAACCGATCAAAGCCTAGGCTTAACCAGTCAAAGGTTACGCAAATTGTGCTTGGATTCTGCGCGGACTGTGTAAATTTAAGACGGTTTTAGAGAGGTGCGTAAGTGGAGTTTCCTAAACTATAAATAGGGGTCCCTAAGGCATTTCAAAGCAATGCTAAAGCTTTCTAAAGGGGTTCCAAGGGTTCCTAAAAGGGTTTTAGGGTTTCTAAAGGGTATAACAAGGGTGAGATTCGAGGTTGTTCGAATTGGGTAAGTCCTTTTTCTTTGTAATTTCTATTTTCATAGTGGAATTTTATCGCTTTGTGTCGTGGTTTTTTTTCAAAAAGGGTTTTCCACGTTAAATCTTTGTGTTCTCTTGTGTTTGCTTGGTACTCTTGGATTGTTATCCTAGATCCAAATTTGTGTGATTCCGCAGCACAAATCCCCAACAAGTGGTATTAGAGAAATTGTAGGGGCATAAATCTGAATCTGAGGGATTAACATCATTGGGAAGCACTAGGTATGAGATTGAGAAGTACTCAGGAAAAATTAATTTTTAATTATGGAAGATTAAGATGATCAGTTCCTTAATTAAGCAAGGTGAAGATATTCTTGATGAGCGAAAGTCTACTATGACTGATAATAATTGGAATACTCTTAATAAGAAGGCCTTGTCATCAATCCATTTATGTTTCACGGATGAGGTTCTCTACAATGTCATGAGGGAGAAAACTGCGGCTAAGTTATGGGTAAATTTAGAGGATGTCTATGTGAAAAATCTTCTAAAATTCGCATACACTCGAAGCGGCAATGGTATAACTTCAAGATGACAGAGGGTGGAGATCTGGAGGCTCACATCAATTACTGTAATAAATTAGTTTGCAAATTGCTGGATACGGAGGAAGTGATGAAAAATGAAGAACAAGCATGTATGTTGCTGAATTCTCTTCTGGCGTCGTATGAGTCATTCAAGGACATAATGTACACCATGAATAAAATCCTGAGTGTCGACATCGTTATCTTAGCCCTTCAAGGGAAGATACGAGAAAGCTTAACGTCGACATTGAGATATCTTCTGATGCATTATTTACAATGAATAAGAATTCTGAACAAGGTGTAGGTTCTTCAGGTTCTAGATCCAAATATAAGGGCAAGGGCAAAGGAAAGGTAACGTGTTGGAATTGTCGGATGAAAAGACATGTGAAGAAGAATTGTACAAATCCTAAATTTAAGAAAGAAGAATTTGAGACTTCATATAGGAGGCCAATACTGCTACACCAGATGGATCGAGTGGATGTGATGGTGATATTTTGTCTGTGTCTACAATCAGACGGCCATACGATGATTGTAGAGCCGAGTGGATTCTAGATACAGGGGCATCCTTTCATATGACTCCTCATCGGAGTTGGTTCACCAGCTACAGGGAGTGCGATGGTGGACATGTATTTATGGGCAATGACAGTGTCTGTAATGTTGTGGCTATTGGTACGGTGCGTGTTAAGATGTTTGATGGGACAGAGCGTACCCTAATTGAGGTGAGGCATGTTCCTGACATGAAGAAGAGCCTGATTTCTCTCGATGCACTCGAGGCTATAGGGTGCAGGTTCACAAGTATTTGTAGTGTCCTTAAATTATCTAAGGGGGCACAGGTAATCATGAAAGTGTAACGACTTGATAATGTTTACAGGTTGATTGAGAACATTTCAATTGGTGGAGTTGCAGTGGCTGTAATAGATTTCACATCTTCACGTGTGTGGCATGTTGGGCATGGCCGCATGAGTGGGCAGGGCATGAAGGCTGAGACGCATGGACAGATATACAGAGCAGGTGGAGCAACCACCTGTGAGAAGAATCACACAGCATAATCACAGGATATCAGCGAGGTATATAAACGATTCCAATATCGCAGGGGATCCGTCTTCTATTCAGATGGTTCTAGGTGAGCCTGGTGCTGAAAAGTGGAAGGTGACTACAAGCGATGTGATGGATTCGTTGTACCAGATCGACACATAGGAACTGGTAGAGCTTCTAGTGGGTTGAAAAGTGATTGGATGTAGGTGGATCTTCAAGGGGATGCAACATATATACAGAGCGAGGTTGGTAGTGAAGGGTCATGCTTAGAGAGAAGGGATCGACTTCTCAGAGATATTCGCGACGACGATATAACAGGTGTCTATTAGATCCGTGATTGGCGCTGATTGGCTAATGTGATCTCAAGCTAGAAGGATGGATGTTAAGTCAGCACTTCTGCAAGGAAAATTGGAAGAGAAGATCTACAAGATGCAACCAGAGCAGTTTGAAGTTTAAAGGGGCTGAGAAAAAAGTTTGCAGAAGGTCATGGTATGACCTGTCGCCTAGGTAGTAGTTTGATTTCTTCATAGTGAGTAAGAAATTGTATGTTGATGACATGTAAATTGCCAATTATGACATGTTTGAAATCAATATACTGAAGACTCGGTTAAGTAGGACATTGATGATGAAGGATCGGGAGGCTGCAAAGATGGTTCTTGGCATCAAGACTGAAAAGGAGTAGGCTTTAGTTATCTCAGGTAGAATACCTTAGGTAGAATTAATCAAGTATGTGATGGACCAGATAAAGCCGGAGAACATTCCCTACACATCTCTCCTTAAGTTTTCCTCAGGACATGTCCCAAAACAAATGAGGAAAAGTAAGATATGTCTCATGAGCCTTATTCAAATGCGGTTGACAGTGCATGTCATGGTCCATATTAAACCAGTTATTTTACAGGTTATTAATGTTGTAAGTAAATACCCCAGCAAACAATGTTGGGTAGCGGTGAGATGGTAAGAAGATAATGTCTTTCCTTTTGAGAAGACAGGAGCAATGGTGGTTAGGCACGTGGATTTTGATTTGGCAGAAATGATCCCCTAGAACGTTCTTGTAGAAAAGTTTAAGTTTTGTACAACTTCTCTAGGCTTGGCGATGACGAAAAAGAAGGATGGAGTGTGCACAAGAAGCTATGATGTAATATAGAGATAAGAGAAGAGGTCAAGAAGGTACATGGTTAAAGATTGAAGACATGGTGGAGATTGTTGTAAAACAGATGTCTTCAATCTGGTTTTCACCGCGCTGCTCGGCCAGTCGAGGGACTCACTCGACTAGTTGAAAGGGTCCTTTGACTGGTCGAAGCCGGCTCGACTCGAAGTCCAGTAACGATGTTTTTAAAAATCCCGAGCTCTTCGACCAGTTGAGAGACAGGCTCAACCAGTTGAAGGTGCCCTTCGATCGATCGGTCGAAACCCAAGCTCGATCGATCGAAGGTTATGCAGATGGTGCACGGATTCTGCGCGGACTACGTAAATTTGAGACGGTTTCAGAGAGGAGCGTAAGCGGAGTTTCCTAAACTATAAATAGGGGTCCCTAGAGCTTTTCTAAGCAATGCTAAGGCTTTCTAAAGGGGTTCCAAGGATTCGTAAAAGGGTTTTAGAGTTTTTAAAGGGCGTAGCAAGGGTGAGATTCAAGGTTGTTTAAATCAGGTAAGTCCTTTCTCTTTGCAATTTCTATTTTCATAGTGGAATTATGTTGCTTCGTACTGTAGTTTTTCTCGAAAGATTTTTTATGTTAAGTCTTTGTGTTCTCTTGTGTTTGCTTAGCGCTCCTGTGTGATTTCATAGCACAAATCCCCAACAATTTTCAGATGGCTTTTCATTGTTTGCTCCAAACTTTCTTGCAACTTTCGAAAAGATTTCAGACATTTTCTAACTTCTTCTTTTTCTTTTTTTTTTTAGTTAATTACACAGCTATATCATGCGTATGCACGTCGTCACGAAGAATTCATAAATTACCGATCTCTTAGAGAAGCTTTTTGTACACACTAAAGATCATGCCTTGTGTCTATCGGTCATATATCATGTAATAGATGACAATCATCTATATCATAGCCATGCGTACAACTCCAAGCATATGACCCTTTTGTCAAAATAGATGTCTTCAAGAGATAAGGTGCTAACGGTCTCTCTTTATGCGATCATATTTCTCTCTTCTTTAGTGAGGTATGCCGAGGCATGATTTGATGTGTGTCAAGCCGGGCATAAACACTATTAAGTGATCCTTTTTCCTTATATGGCCCATCCATTGCTAGCATTTCTAAATCAACGGTTTGATTGATCATTTAGATGACCCCAAAACCGTAACTTTACCCTTTCACGTGGGTGGTGGAGGATATGTCACTCCCCCAAGTGTGAAGTACCCCACTTAGATTACTGGCAAAACCTGTATAATCAATGGTCCACAGTGCATTTAATAAATGAGCATCTACCATCATCTCCTTGACATAGATGGTTTCCAAAATGTCTCACTTGGGCGAGAATAGGGCATTAGCTCGCCATATGATTGGCCAGCATGAATTTAAGACACGAAATCGACATACCGAACCCACCTAATATAGCCATCTCAGGTCATACAAGTGTCCAAATTCATTTGTTTCATTAAATGGTGAAACTGATGAGTTGACACGTGTAAAGTTTAGGACAATGCATCTACATCATGCAGCCTACCCAATGGACGGTGGGGATATAATCCATGTTAACGACATCGACACATACTCATCCTGGAAGTGATGGATATAACAATACATGTTGCTTGGGACGCTGCCCTCGGTGGTGTGTTGATCTGGCAAGGTTCTGTAGGATCCACCGCGGTGTATGTGTTATATCCGCATCATCCATTCATTTTGTGAGATCATTTTAGGGCATGGACCGGATTAGCCAGTAACCCTCGTCTTGCTCTGTGGGCCCTACTATGATGTATGTGTTTCATCCATGCCGTACATCTATTTTTCCAAATCATTTTATTGAATGAGTCCAAAACTGAGGTAAATATAAATCTCAATTTGACCACATCATAGAAAACATTGTTAATTGAACGCCTACCATTAAAAACTTCTTGAGGGCAACAAAGGTTTTGGATCAAGATGATATATTTTTTCCCTTCATCCAGGTCTGTATGACCTAATCAACAGGTTGGATGTCAAAACTACCTTACGGTGGGCCTTAGGAGGTTTTTAATGGTGGACATTTAATCACTACTATTTTTCTATGGTGTGGTCCACTTGAGATTTAGATCTACCTCATTTTTAGAATCAAGCCCTAAAATTATCTAAAAAAATGGATGGACGGTGTGGATAAAACACATACATCATGATGGGTCCCATGAGTCACCAACCACTAGCCACCTGGCTAGTCGCAACATCACCAGCCAAAACGCGTCCGTGGGAGCAAAATGAGGAAGATCCAAAGCTAAAGTAGAAGAAGCGGTGGGGATCAAACGCCTACTATTGAATGGTCCTTGAGGGTCATAAGTTTTGGATCAAGCTGATATTTGTGTTTTCTCTTCGTCCAGGACTGTGAGGCTTTTTTAACCGGTTAGATGGCTAATAAACATCACGTGGGGCCCTAAAAAGTTTTCAACGTAGACATTATCATCCCTATTGTGATAAGGTTTACTTAAGCTTTGAATCTACCTCATTTCTGGGCTCATGCCCTAAAATGATCTCCACAAAAATAGAGGGAAAGTGCATATATAATACATACATCATGGTGGAGCCCATAGAACTTTGCCACGTCAACACTCCACTAGGCCTTGTCCAGTGCCTAACTTAGGTAGGTCAGATGAAGTGTCAACGGCCAGCCCCACATCAAATGGGACAACTTATGGCCAGACCGAACCTGATACCAAACCCAAGCTCCCCTACCTGAGCTCTACCTGACCCCAACCCTGATGTACCATATTCCTAATATTAACCCACCTGGGTTGCATCAGGTTGCCAGGTTGAGTCAAGTTGGTTGGGTTAGGTCAGATTATGCAATCTACTAATATTAGTAAAGTATTTCATACCATATGAACATCATAATAATTTAAACCATATACGAAATATAAGATCAGGTTCAGGTCATTCTCAAACCTCCAGATAAGGCTCACATGGACTGCTTTCGTAATCAAGTGCAGAAGTTTTGCTATCATAAGAAATCTTCTTTGCAGCTTAGAGATGTTCTGTGGTCCACTTAATTTTAAATCTGTTGCAATGCTGTGAATCTATGGAAACATCTTGATCTCTATTATGGAAAAAGACTGTTTTCGAATCCATGTTTTTACACCATCATGCACACGTGTCAACTAATTGAATATATGCATAATCTATACTGTCCACATATCATGCCTTACCTTGAAAGCATGATGCTGCAAATATATTTCACCAACTACTATTATAATGCAAAGGAAATGTATAATAATTACAAATGACTGTATCTATCTCTTGATGTGGATTCTTATGTTTGGTTTATTGGCATAAAATCATAAAGATGACATTTTTATTAATTCATTGCTATAATACACCAATGATATGTTTGGATCCTTGACTACTAAAATAATGTCGTAGGAAACTTACATCATTACATTTAGTGATTGGGTCAAATCATGTGATCCTTATTTATCAATGGATTGGTGAAGGTATGTTAATGTAGCATAGTTCACCATGATGTATGTGTCATATCAATGCTTTCCATCTATGGTACGAAAATCGTTTCTTCGTTTGTGTAACCTTATGAATAAGTTGGATGGAAAATAAACATTATGGTGATGGTGGGCCCTAGGAAGGTTTCAACTACAGTAGCTATTTAACAGCATATTCATGGTGGAATCAGACATGTGAGAGTGGTGTCAAGTATAATCAAATACCCTGTTTTACTTCCAACTTTGGTGATAATAACAACTATTATTTATTCATATAGCACACTACTGTAATAGTCAATACAAACGGTTCCAATCCTACTACTTAGTTTTAAGCTTTATAAGATACTGTCGTGAAAAAAAATACAATGATTATAAATTTTTAACTTTGAGCTTACAAAGTTTTCATAATAATATTATAAGAAAGTACAATGATTACAAATTCTTTAAGTTTTTATAACAATGCCATAGAAAAATATAATAATTACAAATTCCTTTTTGGCTTTTGTCTCTTCCTCGTCTGTATTTGAAGGATAATTTTACTATTTTGTTTGATGGCAGTAAAATTATAACAGTAGCACATTTCCTTTGCATTATTCTCATCATTTACAGGCTAAGCATGCCATGCTAGTACTTCCTGGTATCGCCGTTTGCTGCTATCAATGCTTACCGCAAGAAAATGAGTCTAATATATTTTTGGGCTACGGGAGAAACAAACTCAAATTATTACCATCCATCGCATTTACATCCTGACCATTAAGCTATATTTGTTTCTAGTCAAGTAGAGAGACGTACTTGCTTTGCATTTGTAGAGCCCAATCCTAGCCATCACCCGTGTCAACATTCTCTTTATGGGCCCTAAAAAAAAGTCACATGGATTAGACGTCCTAATCACCAGTCTACATTTTGGACATTACTCGAGATCATTTTTATAAAAATAGGTCCAATAATCAATTGGGCCATCCAATACTTGCATTTCTAAAGAATTAATTCATTTGAATGATCCTAGAAAATGAAGGGCTACAAGAGAGAAGATCGATAGTTGTATGGATAAGATTAATTCTTTCATGATGATCCATGAAATGTTTAGATTGACTGAGTGGATGATCATGATCATTCCATTGGACTGTCCAAATGTAACTCTACACAATGTGGACATGGGATTTCCACGTCTCATGCCTGTTGGATATGTGATTAGGACATCTCAGTCCAACCTTTCATGTGAGGACAGAGCAGACGGCGGACGGGTCAAGTTTGGCTACCATGTGGACCCCGCCTTGAATGGTCCGTTGTTCAAATTCCACATTGGTCGGACTACTTTAGCCATTATTTTCTTCAGTTTTTCTCACTGGATGTCAACCCTTTAACCCCTTCTGTTTTTCTGCCGGCCACGACAAAGCCATCAGTCCTAACTATATAGCATCCTACCAGCTATACGAATTTTTCAAACCATGGTACATCCACTGTGGGGTCCACAACATGGATGGCCCCAGTTCACCATCCGACTACCACGTGTGTGAATATGAGAGGGTCTCTCAATCATAATTCAATCCACCCACATTTCGGTTATGCTTGTTAATTTCACCTGCATGAAGAGAAGAACACAATACACGCATAACCTTCAGGTTGAATCCTTGCTCTTGCTCCAGTGTTAGACTCTCGGGAGTTTCAACACACGGTCAGGGGTTCGAGTATCCATAGGTGGTGAAAGCCCACTACGGCGTGAGTGCGGGGGTGTGTGTGCGTGTGTAAAAATAAAATAAAATAATAATAATAAAAAAAAAAAACCTTTAGGTTTGTTAATTTCACATGCAAGAGAAGTACACAGCCCACCTATAAGCACACATGCAAATATGAAAAAACATTTAAGCTTCTATAAGGTTGGAAATAATGCTTGGATATTCTCTCTACAAAATATAAAGCGGTTCACGGACAATTTCATAGCCAAGATGGACTAGAGAAGGTCCGATCGGAAGTGGAAGTGATCTGGACCGATAGAAACTTAAAACATGCGTATCTCACAAACTAAAATGAGTTATCCGATGTGCCATATATGATTTTGGGTAAGAGAAGCTACTTTAGCCACTCAACCTGCTATACCGGGTTGCCTATGCCGACTTTGTGAGATTCCATCAAATCAACGGTCGATATCCCATTTTATTTTCATTTTTACTATTTATAGTAAGTTTTAGTTTGATTGTAACTCTTCATCCGTTCGGCTTTAAAGTTGTGTCCAATATGAAAAGTGTTTAAAAAACTTAGGAAAATAACATGGTTGACCCAAATATGACACTTTCTAATTTTGGCTGAAAACCATGAGGTCTAGTAGAAATCATGACCGAATATAAATAGTTAGTTTACTATTTATAGTAAGTCACAAATTTAGAGAATTTTAATTGTAGTTTGATTTTGAAACTTCCTCCTAGGGTTCATGCCACTAGTTAAGAGGTTGTAAACTCGTTTTTGAAGATCAATCAATCTATTTGAAATTTTTAGAAATTATTTTCTATTTTCTTCTTTTCCCGGTGGATTTGAGATATCTCGGTGAGGAGTCTAGAGAAGCTCCGTGGATTCACAATAGTTATACCCCTGAGAAAGATGGTGCTCGACCCCTACACGTCCTGTCCTACATCAAATCTTCAGGTGGGCCACAAGGAAAAAAGCAGATTGATGGTTAGATTATTATTATTTTTTTCCTCTTATTCATTTGTTTTGTAGCCCACCTAAGGTGCCTAATGGCCTGATTCTTATGCCCCGGGGTATAAACGATTTTTTTAAAAAAAAAGCTTATATGATGTAAAGCTCAGATTTCACACGTGTCACAATTTGATAGATGTGTATGGCTCCCACAGGGGTGTGGAATTAGCAAAGCTCCTGTCTTAGTCTCCTTTACAAGTACAAGTTTTAGGAGAATAACCTTATTCTGTAAGTGATTCCTAATAGGTTCGTGTGAAAAGTCATCCTTCTTCTATTCATTTTGCCTCTTTGTTGATTCACCCACGTATACACGTGTGGCGCTTACTGTCTTAAAAATAGTTAATCAAACAGGATTAATTGCATCCAACCGTGATGATGTAATGCTTTAAAAAATCAGGCCTAAATAATAACAATTGACAAACGTCCATATCCCATCTCCATGCTGGTTGGGTCGTACTGATTTTTCGGGAGTCCACTTTCAAGATGAGGCTAGAAAGTTAGATGCCAGCCACACACCAAAGTGGAGGTGGTTTGGCTAGTGACCTAACACCAGTCAATTAGTTGGAGCTCTATGGCCTCACTATGATGTATGTGTTTTATCCACATCATCTATATATTTTGCCAGCTCATTTTAGGGCAAAAGCTAAAAAAATGAGAAAAATCCAAATGTCAAGTGGACCACATCACATGACAAGAGTGTTGATTAGATAAGTCATTACACAAGAAGTCCAACTGCATTAATTGCACCCAGCTATGATGACGTAGTGCTTTGAAAATCAGGCCTAACTAATTATCAAGTAGATTTAAAAGAAAATAATCGATAACCACCTCAAAACTTTGCGTTGTGCTGATTTCCGGAGAGTCCAATCCACTCGGTTACGCCCTATAAAACCAGGGGTGTTAATGGGCTGAGTTTGGGTTTGAAAAATCAGAATTTTGAATACGCAGCACAGCTGAAACAGTTCAAAATCTTAGCCAAGACCTAGCCTTGGCCCGTCCCATTGACAACCCAACTGGGAAGGTTAGATACCATCCATACACCAAAGTGGACACAGTTTGTCAAAGCTCTATGAACCCTACTCTAATGTATGCATTTTACCCACACTATCCATCCATTTTACCATCTTGTTGTAAAGCATAAGCCTGAAAATGAGATAAATCTAAATCTCAAGTAGACCCTACCATGAAAAATAGTGTTAATTGAACATCCGTCATTAGAAATATTGTAGGGCCCAACTTTTTATACAGCCTGTTGGTAAGATCATATGAACTTTGTTCACAACCCCAAGTGTAGGGTCGCAATGCAGTAATAATCTCAGTGAGACCGAGGTCGAATCCACGAGGATTAATCTCCTGTGTATTCTGAAAGCAACTAGAAGTATAACTAGAAAAAGATATGAATCTAAATGTGGAATTAAATAGAGTAATTGTGAAGTGTGTAATTAGAAACTTAAGAATTCAAAGATGGAAACTAGGGTTTCAAGGATCCACTTGTAGCAATCAGAGTGATTCCTTACTTGATTTAAATAACACAATTGGAATTAGAGTCTTATCCTATCCAATTGGAAGATATTGCAATTAAGATCAAATCTGAAAATTTTTTTTTAACCTAATTCTCAAAAGAGGAGAATTATGATCATTGGCAGGGATTCCATCACCAAACCATGCCCAAAAGACAATTGCAAATAGTAGGATTTACCAATCCCATAATCTCAAAACAAGAAAATAAGATACTCAAAGCTATTACAGATCTACTGTAATTTAAGTCACAATAAATCATTAAAAACTGAAAGTATTCCTTAAATATCAAACTAGAGTCAAAGTAAGTTCAATATAAACATGAATCAAAGCAATAAAAATATCCTGTCACGCTACAAGCTTTACCTCTTAGCCCTAGCTAAGAGGTTTAGCCAACCACAGACATGATTGAAACTAAAACCTTAGAAGAAAGCATGAAAAACTAAGGAATAAAGAAAGAAAAACGCTTAATGACGACTTTCACCCTTGTGCTTTGCTCCTCCAAACCCTAGAATATGCTTTGAAGCATCTTAGGGAGTTCTATTTATAGTTGTGGAACGCCAACTTTCGCACATAGTTGAAAAACTCTATAAACCGCCTCAAATTTATGTAGTTTGCTAAAATAGACTTCACTCTGTGGAGCTTTTCAAAATAAACTTCACTCTATGCAGTTTTTCAAAATATCCTTCATTCTACGCAATTTCACAGAATGACCTAGAGTTTCAGAATATGTTTTTTCAAGACGATTTCAGGATTCTTTTTCTTCACTTCAAATCTTTGATTCTTTTCATTCCTCACTTGATTTTCTTAAATCTTTAACATGTGAATTCTTCAATCTTGGTCTCCTAAGATCCATCCCTTGCCTTAATGATTCTTGAGAATCAAATCCATGTGATTAGCACTCTGTCAATCTAAGCTCTTAAATTCACCTTGCAACACAAATATGAGTAAAATAAAATATTAAGCATTATCATATTTATAAAACCAAGATATAAATGGGGGATAATATGTAATATGTGACCCTCAACACAATCCCCAACCAACATTTTGCTAGTTCCGAGCAAAGTATGCATGAAATAAATCTCAATGCTTAACGTTCAAAACCTCTCTAGGAAAATAATCTTTTATATACTCAAGTATGAATGGGTAGAATTAAGATATGAAAGTGGGGTTTTGAAAACTTAGAGCCGAACCACATAAGCAACCAATCAAGTAAATTTTGTGTCTATTAAATCGAGCTTAATTTGCATATTAAAATTTTCAATGTACTCAGTGAAAATCAAGTTACTTCCTGTACAAATACTATTAGTTCATCATGTTAGCCATGCTCATTACTTCAAGATTAGTTTGAAACTCAAGTACTGATTTCGAACTTATCCTCTTTTCCTTCTTTTTCCAGTCTTTAATTTTATATCGACTGTCAATTTTTTATTCATTCTTTTTATTCCTTTTCGTAACCTCTTTGTTGATCTCTTGTTTTTTTTAACCGGTTATTTTCTTCTTTTAAGGTGGATAAAATTCTCTAGACTCGATTCTCACCATCTATCAATGATTCACATATGAACAATCAAAACTTCTAGCATGTCTTACAGAAGATAAATTGAATGTGTTTTGTGATTTAAATTAACATGATATTCAAACTATCTCTTAATCAATTGAGTGCAAGAACTTAAGTGATAGATTACTTAGTTAATTAAACTTCAACAATCCAAAATTCAATCTTTATTTTTATCATACCCAACGCATTCTTAAGTACACAATTCATCGTTTTTTAAACAGATTTCAACTTGAAACATTGAAAATTTTTAAAATTTTTGTTCAAAACTGAGAAAACACTGATTAGTTTACCTAATCTCATATCCCCAACTGAAAATTCTATATTGCCCTCAATGTGAAAGAAATAAGCATTTAATACAAAATAGGCAATGAAAAAGAGAAGGGAAGTGATGGAAAGGTAATACTTAAATGAGGAATTTTGAGGCTTTTAAAATGGTCTAGTGTGAAGATGGGTTAACACAAGAATTAAATCAACAAAAAGTAAATTATCCTAAACAGTGGAAATAAAAATATCCTAAACAGCGAAAAGCAAACTATCCTAATCCTAAATCATATGAAAGCAAATAAATTTACCTATACCTCCGTCAGACTAGGAGGTTAATCCTGGTAAACAGAGTCAATCAGAGGTATTGACATGTCCTTTGAATCAAATTTTTCAACAAATGACTTTAAATGATGTCCATTTATTTTGAATTCATTATCATTATTTGGATTCCGAATCTCGACAGGCCCATGAGGATAAACATTAGAATAGTGAAAGAGCTGGTCCAACGAGATCGGAGTTTACCTGGAAAAAGGTGTAGTCGAGAACTACACAAAAAGACTTTCTGACCTTGTGTGAATGATTTTTGAAGAATGTGTTAGTTATGAAACACCTTCATCTTGTCTTTGTAAATTCTCGAGTTCTCATATGCATCATTCCGAATTTCTTCCAATTCATTCAACTGAAGTTTGCGTAGCAAGCTAGCGTTGTCCAAATTGAAGTTCAGATTTTTAATCGCCTAGTAGGCCCTTTGTTTCAACTCCATAGGCAAGTGACAAGCCTTTCCATAGGCAAGTTTAAAGGGAGGCATTCCAATAAGGGTCTTAAATGCAATTCGGTAAGCCCATAAAACATCGGTCAATCGGATTAACTAGTCCTTAGGGTCAGGGTTAACCCTTTTTTTTTTCAAAATATATTTATTTTTTTTATTGAAAATTTTGGCTTGCCCACTTGTTTGTAAGTGGTATGAAGTGCTTACTTTGTGGGAGATGCCATATTTCTTCATTAAGTTCGTAAATGGTCTGTTACAGAAATGAACCTGCATCACTAATGATAGCTCGAGGCGTTCCAAACCGGGAAATGATGTTTTTTTTAAAAAAAAAACTTAATGACCATTTGATGATCATTGTTCCGGCACGGGATTGCTTTGATCTATTTAGTGACATAGTCTATCGTTAGCAAAATATACAAATTTTTAAAAAATTGAGAGAATGATTTCATGAAATCGATGCCCCAACAATCAATGCTTCAATGATCAAAATGAGGTTCAAAGGCATCATATTTCGACGGGACAATGCTCCCAATTTCTGACAATGCTCATGAGCTTTACAAAACTCATGAGTGTCTTGAACATAGTGGGCCAGTAAAAGCCGCACTGGAGAATTTTGGCCGTAGTCTTTTTAGCAGAAAAGTGACTACCACAGGCATGAGAATGATAGAAGGAGATGACAATTTGGTGTTCATTGCCTGGCACACATCTCCTTAAGATTTGGTCTAAGTAATATTTAAATAAATACGAATCATCCCAGAAGAATTTGCGTACCTCGATGAAAAATTTCTTCTAATCTTACGTAGTTCAATGTGTCGGCGTGAAAGTGTGGTAAGATAATTAGCAATATCCGCAAACCAAGGTGAATGAGAGACTTTAAACAGTTGTTCATCAAGGAACATGTCATTTATATTCATCGTCTCATGGGAATCATAGAGGTCAAGGTGAGAAAGATAGTTAGCCACTACGTTCTTCACTCCCTTTTTATCTTTTATTTCCAAATCAAATTGTTGGAGTAGGATGATCCATCTTATCAAGCGAGGCTTAACATCATTCTTAGAAAGAAGATACTTGAGTATCGCATGATATATGTAGATGATGATCTTGGATCCGATCAAGTAGGATCTAAATTTGTCCAAAACGAATACTACAACTAAGAGTTCCTTCTTTGTAGTTTAATAATTCCCTTGGGCAGGATTTAGAGTTCTACTTACGTAATGTATAATATAGGGCTTCTTCTCTTTTCTCTGGCCTAACACTGCCCCAAGTGCATAATCGGACACATCATACATAATTTCGAAAGGAATGCTCCAGTCGGGTGGTTGCATGATAGGTACAGTGGTTAACATGCCCTTGAGCTTAAAAAAAGCTCCTGGCATTGCTCAGTCCACTCGTATGGTACATCCTTCTGAAGTAGATTGCATAAAGGACGAGAGAGGTGACTAAAGTCATTTATGAATCTCCTGTAAAATCCGGTATGTCTTAAAAAGGATCGCACGTCTCGTATGTTCTTGGGTGGAGGTAAGTTAGAGATAAAATCAATCTTAGCCTTATCTACCTCAATTCCTTTGGACGAGATGATATGTCCAATGACAATCCCCTTACAAACCATGAAATGACACTTCTCTCAATTTAGTACCAAATTCTTTTTCTCATATCGCTTCAGCACACATTTAAGATTCTCCAAATAATCGCTGAAGGATGGACCAAAGACAGAGAAGTCATTCATGAAGACTTCTAAATATTACCTCACCATGTCAGAAAAAATACTCATCATGCATCACTGAAAAGTGGCGGGGGCATTACACAGTCCAAATGGCATCCTTCGGTAAGCAAATGTGCCAAAGGGACATGTGAATGTGGTCTTTTCCTGATCTTCAGCGATTATCTCTATCTGGTTATAGCCCGAATATCTGTTAAGAAAACAGTACTAGGAATGACCAGCTGGGCTTTCCAAGATTTTATCAATAAAGGGTAAAGGAAAGTGATCCTTCCTTGTGATGCTATTCAATTTTCTGTAGTCAATGCACATTCTCCAACTAGTAGTAACTGTAGTTTGCATGAGTTCATTGTTACCATTGGATACAATGGTGATTCCGGACTTCTTAGGAACCGCTTGAGTTAGACTCACCCATTGGCTATTGGATATAGGGTATATGATACCCACATCTAATAGCTTAAGAACCTCGGCCTTAACTACTTTATTCATGTTTAGATTTAATCTATATTGTGGTTGTAGGGAGGTCTTTGCATTATCCTTTAGATAAATGCGGTGAGCACAAATCGAAGGGTCAATTCCCTTGAGGTCTGCAATCGACCATCCAAGGGCTCCTTTGTGCTCAATGAGAGTAAAAATAAGCATACTCTCTTGTTCTCGCTCAAGGTGGGAAGAAATCACTACCAGGTATATCTCATCTTGACCTAAATAAACATATTTCAAATCAGAGGGCAAAAGTTTTAGGTCAAGCTTTGGTGCCTTGAGGTTAGATGGTAGAGGCACTATATCCGTTTAGGGTAATTCTTCATATTGTGGCCTCCATCGTTTAATTTCAAGTACCGGCACAGTATCAAGCATAACACTCATCTCCTTAATATTATCATCATCAAAATTATGGGAGTGGGCCAAGCACGTCTGTAGAGGGTGAGAGGATAAGGTCATCAGAGTTCTATCTTCCATGAAAGAATCAATCAAGTTAATATCATGAGCTTCGTCATTATACTCTGCCTGTTTGATCATATTGTAAAAGATATTGAGCTCCAATGTAATATTCCCAAAAGACAAATTCATGACTCCATTCCTACAATTGATGATTGCATTTGATGTAGCAAGGAGTGAGCGACCAAGGATGACAGGAATTTGAGTGCTCATATCCACGATAAGTTGAGTATCTAGGATGATAAAATCTACTGGATAGTAGAATTTATCAACATGTACCAACACATCCTTAATTATCCCTCTCGGCATATGAACTGAGTGATCAGCCAGTTGTAATGTGGTCCGGGTGAGTTTAAATTCACCTAGACCCAGTTGTTCGTAAACCGAGTATGGGATCAGATTTACACTTGCTCCTAAGTCAAGAAGTGCATGCTCAGTCCGATAACTCCCAATTACACAGGTGTTGGTTGGGCTACCAGGATCTTTGTACTTTTATGACACATCTTTCTTTAGGATGGTACTCACTTTTTCTGTTAAGAAGATTTTCTTTCGAATGTTTTGTCATCTTTTGGTCGTACATAAATTTTTTAAAAATTTGACATATGAATGTATCTGTTTTACGACATTCAGTAGATGAATGTTGACCTTCACTTGCTTAAGCACCTCTATAATATCCTGAGAGTTAGAAAGAAGTTTTGATTCTATCAACCGTTTGAAAAATGAAGCAATCGGTTTGCTTTGAAGTTCCGGTTCTACCTCATGTGGAGCATTGTTAGATTTATCAGTCTCATCTACATCCGAGTCCTTAGGCTTGTTAGTCCTTACCAGAATAGATTTGTCAATTATCATCCCACTCCTAAGAGTGGTGATAGACTTAGCTTATTCTATTGGATTTGAAGAGCTCAGTTCACTAACTTCGTATTGTAGTTTAGGATTGGGGATAGGTTAGGCTAGAAGCATCTCTTTCTCCATATCCGTAATGCATGAATCTATCTTTTGTATAGCTTTTGTGAGTTCTTGTAAGGTTTGAAGAGTACTTTGCTAGATGAGCTCTTGAGGATTTTGAACCAATTCCTCTTGAGTTTCCCCTTGATTTAAGAATTGATTAGAGATTCCTCGAGGTGTAACAGATTGTCCATTTCTCCAAGTAAAATTCGGATGATTTTTCCAGCCAGAGTTGTATGTGTTCAAAGTGAGTCCCTTGAAAGGCCTTTGGTAGTTGTTTAGGATATTCGATTGCTCATTCAATATTTCTTGAAACGCAGGTATTGTTGGGCAATTTTCAGTTGTATGAATGTTACAAGCACAAATACCACAGACAACTTCCATACCCTTATGCTTCCTAAGTTCCATGGCCTCGAATTTCCTTATGAGACTGACCACTTTAGTGTTAATATCATCTTCCTCTTTTAAAAGATATATTCCACCTCTCTCCTTTGATTGAGTAGGCTTAGATGTGATGCTCGTTCTTGGGGAGATGTCCCATGATTATGCAGTTTTAGCAAGTTTATCAAAGTAATCCCACACTTCATCAACATTCTTGTTCAGGAATTCCCCATTGCACATTGTCTCAACAAATTGGCGCATGAAAGATGTCGGTCCTTCACGGAAGAAATTTTTTATACGCTACGTTTCAAAACTTTGTTGTGGGCATGAACTGATAAGATCCTTAAACCGCTCCCAACATTGCAAGAATGTTTTATCTTCCCTTTGGGTGAAGTTCATGATTGACTTTTTGATGGTGTTTGTTTTATGATTTGGGAAGAATTTCTTTATAAACTCCCTTGTCATGTCATTCCATCTGCTAATAGATCGTGGACGTAATGAATGTAACTATGTCGTACCTTTTTCTTTTAGTGTAACAACCCCACCGACACTATACGATATTGTCCGCTTTGGGCACGCACGTGCGCTCGCACAGTTTTGTTCACGGGGTTTTCCTCCAAAAGGCCTCATATAGGGAAGGTGGGAGCTCCACATATAGCCCAGGGTTAGGGCGCACATCCATCTGATGTAGGACTAACATAACCCAGCGCCCTAAGAATTGGAGCATTATTTTTGAAGCCCGACCGATCCCAATGGGACCCGGATGACAATTCAGGCTCGGACCATAGTCAGGCTGCACCGGGGTGTTAGATTCAGTGAGAAAGGGAAGAGTTTCAGCTGGATTGTGTCCTCAGACACATTAGGAAAGTATAAAGTGATTATGATCTCATCAAACTCTTTTAAGTGAAAATATGAATTTTTTAATTCAAGCCCAAGAAACATTGGAAGGAGTTGGATCACTCCTAGCTTGATGTTTATGTTTCTTATATTTTCTGAAAAAACCGTGCTCACCCTCGCCAGTTGTAAATAGTCTTGTAAAGTACGAGGTGAGGGTGCTCGATGCACCTTGTTCTCATCCTGAATTTCCTCCACCCTAGGTTGGGGTGGATTCGGAGATTGATTGGCCAGTTGATTTGCAACCATAACTTCGGTTAACTATGTGGATCTCGAGTGGTGTTTAATCCTGTGATAGATAGATAACCCTTCAACCAATCCTCCTTCACCTAAGAGACATCGAGTGTTGTTACAGACCCACTTGGGCATGAAATGTAAGACCCGAGTCCTAGTCCGTACCGTTCCGTTGGCTTCCGCGGTCCTTCTGGTCAAATTTCGGCAACCTTCGCACCGTATCCGGTGTTTGCGCATGATCCTAAGCCAGGTTCCGTGCACCGACGTCGGCTTGATCTGAAAGTTGTATCATAGCGACCGCGTCGTCGCCGCGGTTCCAACGCCGTGACTTGCGCACCGAACCGATACCTAGGCAAGAAGATGTCGATCTGCGCTTATTCCAAAGAAACACCGCGCGTTGCGAATTTCGAGGGAATCTCTACAATTAGTCCCATCAATCAACCATTAATGCAAGTCTTACCTCAAGTACTACAACCCATTCCCTCCTTTTTCAAAAAGTCTACCCTCTTTCCACCTCACCACTCCTCTTTTTCCCATTTTCAACAACAACCATACCCCTTTTACAATTTTTCAACCCAAACCATCACCCATCACACCTCACCCATCCATATCACCCCTCTCCCTCTCTCATTTCTCAAATCTCCAAGCAACTCAAGCCTCTCAAACGTCCAAGCTTTCCTCTCCCTCTCAAGTGTGGTCCACCTTCCATCTTCCATCTACACCCTCCCATCTCTCATCCACACCATTAATCTCCCATCATCCACCATCCAAGGCATAGGCAAGGTGCATTTGAAGCCAAGGGATCAAGGAGGAGGCCACCGAGGTGGGTGATTTGCCATTATTTTAAATTTTAGGGCCCACTTGTTGGTGGGACCCATTTGGATGTATGTGATTTAATCAAGAGGGCCCATAGTGGCGGGGTTCCTCTATCTCACCGTATATCTCTCTCCCTATCTCTCTCTCTCTCTCTCTCTCTTTCTTTGTAATGGTGTGGATCCCACCAATATGTGTTACATCTACTTCGTCCATCTACATCAGACGGTGTGGCCCACTCTATTACAGGTGATGATCCACACCATCCACTATTTGGATGGGTCCAATGCATCTTTATATATATATATATGTATATATTTATATGTGTTATATTTTATATAATATATATATATATAATATAATATGTATTTATATATATATATATATATATAATATAAGATATATATTATATGTATATGCATATATATTGGTGGGCCATGTCCACATGGGACCCACCACAATGATGTGATTTTGTGAGTCGTCCAGCGTCCCTGGACACGCTGGACGTTGCAAACAGCGTGTGCACTGGCAATGGGTGTGTACTGACAAGCTAAAAAAAAGAAGAAAAACTTATTACTTTTAGGGTGGACTGCTCCTGCAGACCCCATCTTGATTCATGAGCCTGATCCACGCCGTCCATTCCATTCTTCAGCCCTTTTTAGGCGTTGAACCAAGAAATGAAGCTGATTCCATTTTCTGGCGGGCCATACCATAGGAAGTAGCGGCGTTACCATTAAAATCCACACTGACCCTTCTATTCGCCAAAAGTAGGCCGCATATTAGACTCTTTTGGTTTGTCTTGGACTAAGGAATCGAATGGCTGGAGTGGATCTTGCTGATGCAGACCCCACCTGTGCAAAACCACGAGAAAACGTATTTTTCAAAAAAAAAAAACAAGCAGCAGGCGCTGACGCTGCTGCTGCTACAGATGCAGGCAGCGCCTGCGCCTGACGGACGAGCGGGCGGGCTGCCCATCACGGCCCCGCTGTGGGCCCCACTTTGATGCGTTTCGGAAATCAAAACCGTGCATTTGATGGGTCCCCACGGTCCAGCCGTCCACCCCAAAATTCAGCTGTATACGGAACTCCGGTGGGCCACATCATTTAAAATCATGTGAAGACATGCCAAAACATATAAAATCATTTGGCGGGGCCTACCTGAGTTTTGGATGTTGCTGAAACTTGGGCTGGACCGTTAGCCAGATGGGACCCACATAATGGATGGGCTGGATTCGTGAACCACATTTCGGTGGGCCCCACATCCACCGTCCACATGACCTTTTAAAAAGGTTGGACGTAAATAAACATCACCGTGGGCTCCCTGGCCGTGTAAACAGCCTGGGTGGAGAGTAAACATTGCAGTGGGCACCAGTCCAGTGGGCCCTAGCCCAGGTCCACGTGACCCTTTGAACGGTTGGATAGCAAATAAATATTACAGTAGGCCCTACCTTGGTCCACGTGGTTTTATGAACAGTTGGGTGGAAAATAAACATTATGTTGGGTGGAAAATAAACATTTGTTGGGCCCTAAGTTGGGTGGAAAATAAACATTATGTTGGGCCCTAAGTTGGGTGGAAAATAAACATTATATTGGGCCCTAGGCTGGGTGGAGAATAAGCATTATGGTGAGTCCTACTTAGAACCCACCTATGTATGTATTGTAAACCACGCCCTCTATTAGTGTGGGCTCCATCATGATGTATGTATTTCATCCAACTGTCCAACTGTTTTGGAGATAATTTAAGGCCCATTGTGGAGGCCCATCTTCATGTATTGGTGGTCTTTGTTGAGGCCTACCTTAATTTATATTAGGCCCATATTATGAGGCCCACTGTGATGTATGCAAGGCCCATGTGACTAGGCCCATGTTGATGCAATTGTGGCCCGTCATTGAGGCCCACCTTGATATGTATATACGAGACCCATGTATGAGGCCCATTTGATGTACTGGAGGCCCACGGGTCAAGGCCCAAAGGACGTACATAAGGCCCAATGTAGTGTAATTCCACCACGGTATGTGTGTTGATTTTGTAACGGGCCACGCCTTGGGAGCAATGCTGGTTTGACGTCCACATTGAATGGATAATGTTGGTTAAATGTCCGCATTATAACTCTCCCTAAGGCCCACTGATAGGCCCATACTTGTGGTAAGTAGGCCGTCTAGGCCCATCTCCGTTATGCACAGAGCCCATCTCTTTATATATGTTTAGTATAGATTCATGATTCATGATCATTCGCATCATATGTGTGCCTGATGTGAGGAGTGACCGATCATAGCATATGCCTTCGGGCGGACTGTTTATGGGCTCCCTGATAGGCGGAGTTGCCTCATATAAGTGCATGGTACATGCAGGACTGCTTGCATGATTGATAGTGTGATTCATGCACTTGTATTTGTGTGATCATGATCATTGTATGCCCTAGCAACATCAGGGTCATAGCTTCCACAGACACATCGTGGGTGGCTGGGTTGGATACCGAAAATGTTTGGTTCTAATATATGGGCGTTATAGATGTCCCTAGGTGAAAGTCCCTGGGTGAAAATCCCTAAACCCGATGGTACCAGAGGATGACTCCAACGTCGAGACCGAGTGGATATATGAGCGCATGAGGGCCGAATACCAGGAGGCTGCATCTCCCACTGTGTCGTGGTCGGTTGGAAAGGAGTGTGGCCTTACTCGCCCGAGGGTAGGGGGCAATACTAGGCTGAGTTTGACCAGCTCGTGAATGGGTCCACTATCGACGTGCCGGATAGGTATTGACAAACTATTGGCCAGGCGGATAGTGAGGTTTCTTACGCTCATTTGGACTGTGTGGCTTGGAGAGCGGCAGTGCCTCTTGGAGTGTACTAAACCTCGGTGATTATCCAAAATGAGAACTGTACTGATACATGATGAGGATTGGCATGCTTGAGTTGCATCTCGCATCGCATAGCTGTGTTATGGCCGATAGCATTCATATCTTGCACCGCATAGCCTTGGTACGGCTGATTGCATTCATGTGCTCATCACCATGATTCCGCATTACTCTTACCTTGCATTTTGAGCACGCTTACATTGCACATACACTTACACCACCCTCTAAGCTTTCTATAAGCTGATGCACGATTGATGCGTGCAGGTGACGTCAGGACGCAGTCGCAGCCATAGTCTCGCCGTAGTTGGACCGTGCAGACGAGCTTTGGAGTTTCTATCTTTTGCACTACATTGTATTTTCCCTTTTTGTCGCATTGTACTAAAAAGTTTTTGATCATAGTGGATTTTGTGGTGGTGTTCTTGTGGTTATTATTTGTGGGTTATGCTTTTATTATGCTCATTATGAATCAGACTGATGATTTGAAATCCTCCTTGTAGTATCCCAGGATCGGAACCTGGTGAATGGGTGCCGGGATCCGAAAATGGGGTTCTACGGAGGCTGTCGGCGCCGGATTCGGCGATCGGGAATTTTGTGAGCCCGGTTTCCGAGTTCGGGGCGTGACATGAAACACTCTTAGCCCTCAATTTCAGAATCTAACTTAAACCTAAAAAGAAAAAGGGAAATAGAAATCTAAAAATAGAAAGAGAGAGAATTAGAAAGAAGTTACCAAATTAGAAGTTTCAATGTTAGGATCCTACAAAAGAAAAAGGAAAGTGAATTAGTTTCTAAAAAGAAAAATAGAAAGTTTTTAAAAATAAAAAGATAAGTTAGTTTCTAAAAACAAATTAGGAAAGTTTCTAAAAACAAAATAACCTAGTTTTCAAAAATGTAAAAGGAAAGTTTCTAAAAATAAATTAGGAAAGTTTCTAAACCTAAAAAAAAAGAAAGTGAGTTAGTTTCTAAAAAAAGAACTAAGAAAGCAACCTAGTTTCTAAAAAAAGAAAAAGGAAAGTTTCTAAAAATAGAAAGTAAGTTAGTTTCTGAAAAAGAAAAAGGAAAGTAAACTAGTTTCTAAAAAAGAAAAAGGAAAGGAAATTAGTTTCTAAAAATAGATTAAGAAAGTTTCTAAAAACAAATTAGGAAACTTTCTATCCTAGAATTAGAAAGTAAATTAGTTTATAAAAATAGAAAAGGAAAGTTTCTAAACCTAGAAATAGAAAGCTAAGTTAATTTCTAAAATAATTCAGACAAAACCCTAACTTAAAAATAGAAAGTAGAAAAATCATAATCTTAAACTAATTCCAAAACTAGTTAATTTTAGAAAAATGCAACAATTAGTCCTCGACAACGGTGCCAAAAACTGATTCACAACCCTAAGTGTAGGGTCGTGATGCAATAATAATCTCGGTGAGACAGATGTCGAATCCACATGGACTAATCTCGTGTGTATTCTTAAAGCAACTAGAAGTAGAACTAGAAAAAGATATGAATCTAAATATGGAATTAAAGGGAGTTATTATGAAGTGTGTAATTAGAAACTTAAGAATTTAAAGGTGGGAACTAGAATTTCCACGGATCCACTTATAGAAATCAGCGTGATTCCTTACTTGATTCAAGTAACACAATTGGAATTGAAGTCATATCCTATCCAATTGGAAGATATAGCAATTAAGATTAAATTTAAACTTCCTTTGACCTAATTCTCAAAAGAGGAGAATTATGATAATTGGCAGGGATTCCATCACCAAAACATGCCCAATAGACAATGACAAACAATAAGATTTACCAATCCCATAATCTCAAAATAAGAAAATAAGATATTCAAAGCTATTGCAGATCTACTGTAATTTAAGTCACAATAAATCATTAAAAATTGAAAGTATTTCTTAAATATCAAACTAGAATCAAAGTAAGTTCAACATAAACATGAATCAAAGCAATAAAAACATCCCATCATGCTACAAGCTTCACCTCTTAGCCCTAGCTAATAGGCTTAGTCAACCATAGACATGATTGGAACTAAAACCCTATAAGAAAACATGAAAAACTAAGTAAGAAAGGAAGAAAAACGCTTGACGACGGTTCTCCACCCTTGTGCTTTGCTCCTCCAAACCGTAGAATATGCTTTGAAGCATCCTGGGGAGTCCTATTTATAGTTGTGGAACTTCGACTTTTATACCTAGTTGGAAAACTCTAAAAGCCGCCTCAAATTTACATAGTTTGCTAAAATAGATTTCACTTTGCACAATTTTCCAAAATAGACTTCAATCTGTGCAATTTCACAGAATGACTTAGAGTTTCAGAATATGCTTTTTCAAGATGATTTCAGGATTCATTTTCTTTACTTCAAATCTTTGATTCTTTTCATTCCTTACTTGGTTTTCTTGTATCTTTGGTATGTAAATTCTTCAATCTAGGTCTCCTAAGATGCATCCCTTGCCTTAGTGATTCTTGAGTATCAAATCCATGCTTTTAACACATTTTTCAATCCAAGCTCTTAAATTTACCTTGCAACATAAGCATGAGTAAAATAAAACATTAAACATTATCATGCTCATAAAACCAAGATATAAATGAGGGATAATATGCAATATTTGACCCTCAAAAAACTTAGATGAAGGGAAGACACAAATATTAGCTTGATTTAAAACTTAGCCTCTAAAGAGTTTTCACTGGTGAGCATTCAATTCCCACAATTTGTAGTGGTGTGGTCCCCCTAAGATTTGGATGTGCCTCATTTTAGAGGTAAGCATTCAATTCCCATAATTCGCAGTGGTGTGGTCCCCCTAAGATTTGGATGTGCCTCATTTTAGGGCTGACAAATTGGATGACACTGTGGATAAAACATATACATCATTATGGGGCCCATAGAGCTTTGATGGGTTAGGGTCATTACCCGAACCAAGTTCCACTAAAGTGGGCACCAAAGGGGATCCATGTGAACTGTTGTAGAATAAGTTCATTTTACAAAGATTTTTGTTAGATTTAAAGAGTTAAAAAAAAAAAAGATTTGAAAAATTTAGAAATTTTGGATTTTTCCTTTATTAGCCAACTTATTTTAATTGTGTTTAGTTTTGTCCCGCATTGAAAAGTTATTAGGAAAATTAAGTCTTTATATTAAAACCTCTCACAATAGCTATTGTACAAAGATACCTACTTTGCCTTTCTAAAGACATATCTTCTCCTTTGCAAAATTTATCTAAAAATTTCTTTTCTAGTTTTTTCTTTGTGTTCTTTTTGGACAAATCAGTTCGAGTATTCTTAAGTTCATGTGGCTATGATCGAGAGTGAACCATATCTAAACTATTCATCTTGGAGGAGACTTGTTATATCTCAGTGATGATGATTGAACTCAAGCATTGACAACCCCAAATGTAGGGTTGTGACGTAGTTATAACTTGGTGAGATTAAGATCATTCCACATGGGAGCACCATTAGAACTAAGCTACTTCTAAAATTGAGAATCTGACAAATAATTAGGGATAAAAACAATAATTAGAAAACACTAAGGATCCATGGATCTACTTCTAGCAATCATAATGTATAACTCGTTGATTAATCTTTTATAACTCATCTATAATCGAATTTCAATTCGTTCTAATCGGAAGATAATTCTGTTAAACTAACTACAAACATCTAATAATGTATGATTTTAATTGAACGAATTTCTCATAAAGCACTTAGATATCAGTTATAGGGAATTCAATCATCTATTGTATCCATAATCTACAACATATCAAGGAACTATACAGATTGACTCATTCTCCAATCAAGCTAAACAATTGACAAATCAAAGCATCCATTATAACCTAAGTTCATAACAAATTAAGAAATAAATAACTCAAGGATTTAAAGAAATTTCAATTAAATATTCATTATTCAAATAAAAAGTATGAATCAAACAAACTATAACACTGTAATTAACTACAAGCTTCACCCCTTAACTTTAGCTAATAGATTAACTACACATAACTAACTCTAAAAATAAAATAAAAGAAGAAAACTACTAGAACTCTAAAGGAAATTGAGGCGAAAAAGCATTTTCGGAACTCCTCTCTCTCTCTCTCTCTCTCTCTCTTAAAACCCTAGAAGATGCCTAAGAACTTCTAAATAGACTCTTTATATACATATGAGACTTGCACTTTCACACTGACTTGAAAATTTCACAGAACTTACATATTAATTTACTTCACCAATAGAAGCTTCGATAGGATTAAGTCATATCAAGGACCCGACGATATGATTAAAGACGTGATCGATCACATCGAAGAATATATAAAAACTGTCTAGCGATGAGCTTTCTAAATTCATTATTTTCTTGATGGTTTCAAAGTGTCTTCGATGGTATATGGTATTGAAGAATCAGTCTATCAAGCAATTTGAAAAATCAAGAATTTCTCGACATGAAGCTCGATCTCATTAAGTCTTATTAATGACATGCCGATGGGATCGACAATCTCTAATTTTCTTCAATTCTTCTCAAATTATAGTATACCTACAAGCACTCCCTTTGATCCACATGTAAAATTGTGTAAAAATGAAGATGATAGTATATCACAACTTAAGTACTCTAGTGTCATTGAACATTCACTACCAAAAAATCGAGCAAAGGCTATGGAGAGTGGAAGCTTTTAGCTACAGATTTAATCCATAGTAATATAGCTACGGATTTAATCCATAGCTATAGCCTAAGTTTTCTGTCACTAAAGCTACTCCCCACCTAAAATATATTAAATATATATTAAATATAAATGGTGCTCTAGGGGATCCATGAGGTCCACTTGAATATATGCGTTTGATCTAAGCCGTCCAAAAATTCTGATATATTATTTTAGTGTATGAGCCCAAAAAGTATATAGTTTAAATCTTTAAGTGGACCACACCATAAGAAATAATAGAAATTAAATTTATACTGTTAATATATTGTGTGGTCTCCTTATAGATTCGATCTAACTAATTTTTTTTATCAACACTTATAATAATAATTTAAAATTAATGGACGGAGTGGATATATGAAATACATCACAGTGGGCCCCACGGTCCTAAAAACATAAAACGTCCAGGGAGCCGTCCGTCACGCGCCCCTCCAAAACCTCAAAATCCCTTCAAAACCCAAAACACCCGTCCGCCATTTTCTCCCGCTCGCCCGACGAACCCATCTCTCTATCTCTCTCTCGCACTCAATCTCTCTCTCTTTTCTTTGCCCTCTCTCAATCTCCCGATCTCCCTCACCCTCTCTCCCTGTCTCAAGGCCGCATTCTCCTCTCTGTTTTCAAAAACCTATTTTGCTGTAAGAAGGAGAAGAAGAAGGAGAAGGAGAAGAAGATGGAGCACGGTTAGTTTCTTTCTTTCTCCCTCTTTATCTCTTTCTCAAATCTTTTAATCCTTCAATCCGCATTCCTCTCTCCCTGTTTCTGAAATCTAAGGGCCCAATTGGCCTGTCGGATTGGAAGGGATTGGATGTTGTTGGAAGGGATTGGAAGTTAAATCCTGGGATTGGCTGGGCGTGCCAAATAGAGTCAACCACCCATATTGGCCATTTTGGGCATTTCAGATACAGGCCAACCTCACATGGAACGCCCAACATTAGGGCCTGTGGTGATTGAACGCCCACCATTAGGGCCTGTTTGGCCAGGCAGATTGGATGGTATTAGAGTGGATTGCACAGATTTCTAGGTAATGATAGTTGCGTCAGTGGATTGGTGCAAGATCTATGGGATTGCTATATCGTGGGATTGCTATTTCCGGTCTATTTGGGATGCCCGGCCAATACCGGGATTAAACCTTTAAATCCCTTTTAATCCCTTGAACCAAACATGTCCCAAGCAATTTTGAAGGGATTGGGGGTGGATTGGATGGGATTTAAAGGTAATGATGGTGATGTCAGTGGATTGTCTTAAGATCCATGGGATTGCTATATCCTGAGATCAGGATCCTGTGTCTGTTTGGCATCAATTTGAATTTCTATGTTTTTTTTTTCAATGTCTTTTATGTTACTGGCACAGGCATTCATATACATTGAAAAATATGATTGAAGTGCTAGACTAGCATGTGCATTTACACCATTTTTTAAATGTTGGTGACTCATCCACCACACGTGTCATAAAACATGTTAATCCATTGCATTGCATTCATCAGGAATCAAGCAGTGGTATGGAGCTACTGAGATGCATCTGACTTTATTGCACACTACTGCAATGGTTGGTCATAGTGTTTGCAAACATCAACTAACTTTCATTCAGCATATATATATATATATATATATATATATATATAATCTTGAAGGGAATTTCAGAAAATTTGTTGGTTTGTCAGTTTACGAGATCAATTTGAATGTCTTTTAATTTGGTATAATGTCTGTTATGTTACTGGAACGAGCATTCATATACATTCAGAAATGTGATTGAAGGGCTAGACTAAGTCACTAAGATGTGCATTTCCACCATTTCTTAAATGGTGGTGTTTCATCCACCAAACATGTGTCATAACACATGTTAATTCACCTCACTGCATTTTTCAGGTATCAAGTAGTGGCATGAAGCTACTAAGATGTGCATTGCCATAACACATGTTAATTCCATAGCCTTTGCTCGATTTTTTGGTAGTGTAAATTTTCATGAAGTTCTCAAGACCATTCCTTGAGAACAATATTGCATTGTGATACATGTGGCTTTATTATCAGCTTATGATTCGGAATATTTCAGGTGCCTGGATTGTAATGTGAGGTATTTTTTTTTTTTTGGCAGCCATTGGATTTAGGCCTCACAAACTTAAATAAATATAGAATTTTGGCTCTCAAGTTTACAGTCCCTGTATATGGTGTTTTTATGTGAGATGGAAATGAGAAATGGGTCCTGGGAGTTCCATGAAATTTGCGAAGTGTTTGAATCAAATTAACTGTGGGTACAAAATAAAAACTTTGGCTGCAACTATACTTTCTAGCTCATTTAACAGGTTTAGGGCCTATTGGATGTCCCATGTAACCATTTTGGGATTGAAGGATATCTAAAAAAGTAATGGCCGAAGATTTGTTTCCCCACTTCTATCAGTTTGGAGCAAAGAACTATTGAAAATGTTGCTTATTTAGATTCAGAATTTGGCAAATTCTTGTATGACAGATGAGCATCTGTTCTGCCTCAGATAGTCAGTTTGGAAGATGACCAAATGTGCCCTTAATTTCTTAAGTTTAGGATATGATAGTATGAGAACTCATGTACTTTCCTCAGCATTTGGCCGATATTATTGGAGGAAATTCTCGATATCTGCTACGCACTGCAGTTCCTGGCTGATTGATGTATTTACTACTGTTCATGTTGCATTGCCATCTTTCATTTTTGTGCTTCTTTTCCTTTTTAATAAATTGTGGGGAATCCATAAACAAGGAACTTTCACACTATCATCCATACTTTAGTTACTTGGTTTGTGGTCTGCATGGAAGTTTTTTTTTTTTTTTTAACCGTTTAATTTCTAGCAAGAGCTGCTTGACTTTCAGGTCCATGTATATAAACCTCTTTGTATTCCTACTCCTTTTTTACTCTAATAAATGTGGTTGGTGTCATGTATTTGTATTTTTATTTTGACTATTGTTAGAAAGTGCTTAATAAATGTTTGATCATTTTCTGCATTGTCAAGTTTAATTTTTGCTTGAATTTCTTGGTTATGAGAATCCCATCTTGCAGGCTTTATGGTCTTGATGTACATCTTTGAGACATATCTGGATATACGGCAACATGCATCTCTAAAGCTGCCAATTCTTCCTAAACCTTTGGTTGGAGTGGTTAGTCAAGAAAAAGTTGAGAATTCTCAAGCATTTAGTCTTGATAAAAGGTCTGTTTTTATCCATTGAGGATCATTCTGCATCCCATGTGTATGCGCTTGTGATTCAAAAATCTGCTTTAAACATGTTGTCAATCCATTTCAGCGGTTGAATTAGTTTACAGCTTCATCGGTCTTCTTATTAGATGAAATTAAATTGGTTATATATATTGGAATCTCTAGCTGGCTGAGACTAACTTCTTTGAGGTTTATATATTTTAGCAACTTCCACTTTATTCATGGGGCTGTAACCATACTAATGGATACCACAATTTTGTTCTTTGGTGTGCTGCCATGGTTTTGGAAGGTGAGTCAAGAGAATTGTGTCACTGTTATTCTTTTGGCAGAAATTCATTTGCTGTGCTTTTTGGGCTGCAGAGATCTGGAGACTTTCTGGTGCACATGGGCCTTAATTCAGAGAATGAAATACTTCACACCCTTGCATTCTTAGGAGGTGTTATGATTTGGTCACAGGTGTGATATAAAATCTTCCAATGGTTCTCAAATATTTAAATTGCACTTCATTTTCAAAAAATTGACTACAGTTTTCATGTCTCGTAGTACCCTTTTTCTTGTATTTGGTGTGGAAACTTGAATTTCATTCACGTAACCATCATGTGATGAGATATCTCATTTTTTTTTCCTCACTGAGTTTGTGAAGTTGAGAAATCTTCTCCTGTAATTTTTTTCCTTTTTCTAATGTGGATATATAAAACAGTACATGGATATCCATATCCAACTTCACTAGTTAAATAGATTGATTGTATGTCCAACACAGTACATATTGTTATTTATTATCATTGATATATGCGGGATTGCATGTACATGCTAAAGTCAGCAAGGAAGTTCATGCAAGGTCGAAGTCGTTTAGCAGGTGGCCCATTGCCCCAGCTTGTATGTGTCTTGGCCAAAAAATTAGGATAGTTATGATGTTGCCTATATTGTGTAGTACAGTGTGTGTGTGTGTGTGTGTGTGTGTGTACTGACCACCAAAAATATTTATTCGACTTGCATCCAAGCAGTTAATTAAGAGGGGAGAAGAACTAGTCAACTATTGAATTAAAAAGATCCTCCATTCCTTGAATTGCCAATCTTTAAAGAGTATTCATCATCATCATAATAGCCTGGTCCCAACTATTTGGTCTGGCTTTATGAATCCTGTTATGCCAATCATTTGAAATTGGAATTCCCATGGTTGCTTGGAAACTGTATGAAAACTGGCATCCATCTAACTTCAGCTTTCTTTTATCCGTGCTGGGTCCAGAAAATTAGATACATGCCTATAAATAAGCGAGCCCATTCTTTCTAGTCGCTTGGCAAGGGCATGACTACTGGTTGTCTGCCTGAAATTAGACCTCTTTTATCTGGTCTGGGAACAGTGAAAATAGATACATGTGCAGAAATATACAATTTTTTTTGAAGGGTAATAAATATGCAATTCTTCTGGAGAATCTGGAGATTCTCATGATTAGGGGAGATCCATATTTCTTGAGAAGCATCAGTTTCTAATGAGCAGACGACCTTTTGATCACACTATTAATAGATGCCTTTGTCCTTGAAGGATAAAATTATGTGCCATTAACAGATGTCTTTATGCTAAAAGGATAAAATTATGCTTGCAAGGAATCTTTTATGCGATGACTTACCTGATGAGTGGATTTTTAACTCAATGGCCAAATGTATGGCTGTGGTGCTAAATAGTCCCATATGTTTAAATAGTGGCCAAAGGGACTGTTGCATTAACAATTTTCCACGAGAAAACAGAGATTTTCAACTAGAATAGAAGACAACAACACATCCTAAACTATTAAAGAAGATCTTCATGCCACACATGAAAATTTTGGTGCTTGATATAGGGAAAAGATATAATCAGTCCATTTATTTACAAAATGATTTGTTATGGGCACAATCACTAAGAAGCTGGTAGATAGTTATATTTGTTGCTTTTCTCAATGATGTCCATTAAAATGCTGCAGGTTTCTCATTTGTTCACTGAATGGTGTCAGATTTGTGAACTTCCTGGTATGAATGATGCATCTTATGCCCATTATATTTCACAATTGCAGCAAAGTGGGCTACTTAAAGGTTTTCTTTGTTATGTGGTCATGACTTGTTTGTTTCTTCTCTCACTACGATTAAACTGGTTATATCTGATATTATTGAGCTTGACTTCTATCAAGGAGTGTTAATTCAGACCCAATTAGGTAGACTATTGCAAAAGCATGTCATAGAGGAAAGTTTAGACCAAATATATTGAGTTTAAGAGAACCATTGAGAAAATTAACATCTTCCCTTGATGCTAGTGGATATTAACAATAGTAAAATGCCACTTTCAACTACCCATGTGACATTACTGTTCAAATTCGGCCTCATTTACATTTAAAAAGGAAGTAAGATTAGATATACCCATCTTCTAAACTAGAAACTTTTCCTCAGTTCCTGAGATTTAAGGCTCTCTTGAATATAAATTGTTGTTGATGGGTTCTTTCTTGCTCTCAGTTTTGTTGGTCTGTAAGGAAAACCTTGGAAGCATACAATGGAAGGTAAGGAAAACCCTCGAGGTCCCTTCTTTGAATCATGAAAAGGTATTTGTGCTCTTTTCATTGAGTGGGTAGTTGATTACTCAAGCATGACGGTTATGCGTATTCTTTCAGGTGGATGTTGCATGTGGGAAGATTGGAGCTGCATATTTCAGATTCAAGCATCTGGTACGTCTCTTATCAAGAATGCACATGTGTAGTTCATTAAACAGTACATTATGTGATATCGTGTGCATGATATCTATGTTGTAATTTTCCTCATGTATTTTGCTTAAAATCCATGTTTATGCATGATTCTCATGCATTGACATGGATTTGAGCTAAAAAGATCGAAATGGAAAATTTGAAAAAACAGGGGATATTTTCTTTTATAAAGTAAGTATTTGGGACCAAGTGGTTACGTATTTGCTCCATTAAATTTGCTCGAAATTAATGGAGCAGACCCGGATGTGCGTCGGAACTATCCGGATGAGCGGGGGTCCCTGGAAGGTGGGAACTGCTGTTATGACCATGATGAAGCTGTCCATTTCCTATGGACAGCATTGGAGGGGCCTGACCATTTGGACATGCCGTGTTTATGTATTTGATCAAAATTAATGGAGCAGAACCGGATGTGCGTCGGAGCTATTCGAAAGAGCGGGGTTCCCTGGAAAGAGGGAACCGCTATTATGACCATGATGAAGCTGTCCATTTTTTATGGACAGCATTGGAAGGGCCTGGCATTTGTGTCGGATGGTCGTGTTTATATCTGTGTTTGCTTTGCAGGGACCATACCCTTAACCTAAACTAAAACCTATGACCTAAAACCTTAACCTATAACCTAAACCTCAACCTTAACCTAAACCTAAACCTTAACTTAAAACCTAAACCTAAACCTTAACCTATTCTCAATTCCCTAAACCTATATCTTATAACCTAAACGTAAACCTAAACCTTAACCTATACCTAAACCTAAACCTATAGCCTAAACTCAAATCCCTAAACCTTAACCTATAACCTAACCTAAACCTATACTTATAACCTAAAACTATTCCCAAAACCTAAACCGACACCTAAACCTAAACCTAAACCTAAACCTAAACCTAAACTCATCGATTCCCGAAACCTCAACCTAGACCTAAACCTAAACCTCTAGCCTAAACTCAAATCCCTAAACCTTAACCTATACCTAAACCTAAACCTATAGCCTAAACTCAAATCCCTAAACCTTAACCTATAACCTAACCTAAACCTATACTTATAACCTAAAACTATTCCCAAAACCTAAACCGACACCTAAACCTAAACCTAAACCTAAACCTATAACCTAAACTCAATTCCCTAAACCTCAACCTAGACCTAAACCTAAACCTATAGCCTAAACTCAAATCCCTAAACCTTAACCTATAACCTAACCTAAACTTATACTTAAAACCTAAAACTATTCCCAAATACCTTAACCTATAACCTAACCTAAACCTATACTTATAACCTAAAACTATTCCCAAAACCTAAACCGACACCTAAACCTAAACCTAAACCTAAACCTAAACCTATAACCTAAACTCAATTCCCTAAACCTCAACCTAGACCTAAACCTAAACCTATAACCTAAACTCAAATCCCTAAACCTTAACCTAGACCTAGACCTAAACCTAAACCTATAGCCTAAACTCAAATCCCTAAACCTTAACCTATAACCTAACCTAAACCTATACTTATAACCTAAACCTAAACCTAAACCTAAACCTATAACCTAAACTCAATTCCCTAAACCTCAACCTAGACCTAATCCTAAACCTATAGCCTAAACTCAAATCCCTAAACCTTAACCTATAACCTAACCTAAACCTATATTTATAACCTAAAACTATTCCCAAATCCCAAAACCTATTACCTAAACCTAAACCTAAACCAAAACCTATATACTAAAAACCTAAAACTATTCCCAAATCCCAAAATCTATAACTTAAACCAAAACCAAAACCTATAACCTAAACCCGAACCCATTCTCAAATCCCCAAAACCCAAACCGACACCTAAACCTAAACCTAAACCTATAACCTAAACTCAATTCCCTAAACCTCAACCTAGACCTAAACCTAAACCTATAGCCTAAACTCAAATCCCTAAACCTTAACCTAGACCTAGACCTAAACCTAAACCTATAGCCTAAACTCAAATCCCTAAACCTTAACCTAAACATAAACCTTAACCTATAACCTTAACCTATTCTCAAATCCCAAAACCTGTAACCTAAACCAAAACCAAAACCTATAACCTAAACCCGAACCCATTCTCAAATCCCAAAACCCAAACCTCAACCTAAACCTAAACCTAAACCTATAACCTAAACTCAATTCCCTAAACCTCAACCTAGACCTAAATCCTAAACCTATAACCTAAACTCAAATCCCAAAACCTTAACCTATAACCTAACCTAAACCTATACTTATAACCTAAAACTATTCCCAAATCCCAAAACCTATTACCTAAACCTAAACCTAAACCTAAACCTATAACCTAAACTCAATTCCCCAAACCTCAACCTAAACCTAAACCTAAACCTATAACCTAAACTCAATTCCCTAAACCTCAACCTAGACCTAAACCTAAACCTATAGCCTAAACTCAAACCCCAAAACCTTAACCTATAACCTAACCTAAACCTATGCTTATAACCTAAAACTATTCCCAAATCCCAAAACATATTACCTAAACCTAAACCTAAACCTAAACCTATAACCTAAACTCAAATCCCTAAACCTCAACCTAAACCTAAACCTAAACCTATAACGTAAACTCAATTCCCTAAACCTCAACCTAGACCTAATCCTAAACATATAGCCTAAACTCAAATCCCTAAACCTTAACCTATAACCTAACCTAAACCTATACTTATAACCTAAAACAATTCCCAAATCCCAAAACCTATTACCTAAACCTAAACCTAAACCTAAACCTATAACCTAAACTCAATTCCCCAAACCTCAACCTAAACCTAAACCTAAACCTATAACCTAAACTCAATTCCCTAAACCTCAACCTATACCTAAACCTAAACCTATAGCCTAAACTCAAATCCCAAAACCTTAACCTATAACCTAACCTAAACCTATACTTATAACCTAAAACTATTCCCAAATCCCAAAACATATTACCTAAACCTAAACCTAAACCTAAACCTATAACCTAAACTCAATTCCCTAAACCTCAACCTAAACCTAAACCTAAACTCAATTCCCTAAACCTCAACCTAGACCTAATCCTAAACCTATAGCCTAAACTCAAATCCCTAAACCTTAACCTATAACCTAACCTAAACCTATACTTATAACCTAAAACTATTCCCAAATCCCAAAACCTATTACCTAAACCCATTCCCAAATCCAAAACCTATAACCTAAACCTGAACCCATTCCCAAATCCCAAGACCTATAACCTAAACCAAAACCAAAACCTATAACCTAAACCCGAACCCATTCTCAAATCCCCAAAACCCAAACTGACACCTAAACCTAAACCTAAACCTAAACCTATAACCTAACCTCAACCTAGACCTAAACCTAAACCTATAGCCTAAACCCAATTCCCTAAACCTCAACCTAGACCTAAACCTAAACCTATAGCCTAAACTCAAATCCCTAAACCTTAACCTATAACCTAACCTAAACCTATACTTATAACCTAAAACTATTCCCAAAACCTAAACCGACACCTAAACCTAAACCTAAACCTAAACCTATAACCTAAACTCAATTCCCTAAACCTCAACCTAGACCTAAACCTAAACCTATAGCCTAAACTCAAATCCCTAAACCTTAACCTAGACCTAGACCTAAACCTAAACCTATAGCCTAAACTCAAATCCCTAAACCTTAACCTATAACCTAACCTAAACCTATACTTATAACCTAAAACTCTTCCCAAAACCCAAACCGACACCTAAACCTAAACCTATAACCTAAACTCAAATCCCTAAACCTTAACCTAGACCTAAACCTAAACCTATAGCCTAAACTCAATTCCCTAAACCTCAACCTAGACCTAAACCTAAACCTATAGCCTAAACTCAAATCCCTAAACCTTAACCTATAACCTAACCTAAACCTATACTTATAACCTAAAACTATTCCCAAATCCCAAAACCTATTACCTAAACCTAAACCTAAACCTAAACCTATAACCTAAACTCAATTCCCCAAACCTCAACCTAAACCTAAACCTAAACCTATAACCTAAACTCAATTCCCTAAACCTCAACCTAGACCTAAACCTAAACCTATAGCCTAAACTCAAATCCCAAAACCTTAACCTATAACCTAACCTAAACCTATACTTATAACCTAAAACTATTCCCAAATCCCAAAACATATTACCTAAACCTAAACCTAAACCTAAACCTATAACCTAAACTCAATTCCCTAAACCTCAACCTAAACCTAAACCTAAACTCAATTCCCTAAACCTCAACCTAGACCTAATCCTAAACCTATAGCCTAAACTCAAATCCCTAAACCTTAACCTATAACCTAACCTAAACCTATACTTATAACCTAAAACTATTCCCAAATCCCAAAACCTCAACCTAGACCTAAACCTAAACCTATAACCTAAACCCGAACCCATTCTCAAATCACCAAACCTATAACCTAAACCAAAACCAAATCAAATAACCTAAACCCGAACCCATTCTCAAATCCCCAAAACCCAAACTGACACCTAAACCTAAACCTAAACCTAAACATATAACCTATAACCTAAGCCTAGACCTAGACCTAAACCTAAACCTATAACCTAAACTCAATTCCCTAAACCTCAACCTAGACCTAAACCTAAACCTATAGCCTAAACTCAAATCCCTAAACCTTAACCTATAACCTAACCTAAACCTATACTTATAACCTAAAACTATTCCCAAAACCCAAACCGACACCTAAACCTAAACCTATAACCTAAACTCAATTCCTTAAACCTCAACCTAGACCTAATCCTAAACCTATAGCCTAAACTCAAATTCCTAAACCTTAACCTATAACCTAACCTAAACATATACTTATAACCTAAAACTATTCCCAAATCCCAAAACCTATTACCTAAACTCATTCTCAAATCCAAAATCTATAACCTAAACCTGAACCCATTCCCAAATCCCAAGACCTATAACCTAAACTAAAACCAAAACCTATAACCTAAACCCGAACCCATTCTCAAATCCCCAAAACCCAAACCGACACCTAAACCTAAACCTAAACCTAAACCTATAACCTAACCTCAACCTAGACCTAAACCTAAACCTATAGCCTAAACTCAAATCCCTAAACCTTAACCTAGACCTAGACATAAACCTAAACCTATAGCCTAAACTCAAATCCCTAAACCTTAACCTATAACCTAACCTAAACTTATACTTAAAACCTAAAACTATTCCCAAATCCCAAAACCTATAACCTAAACCAAAACCAAAACCTATAACCTAAACCCGAACCCATTCTCAAATCCCAAAACCCAAACCTAAACCTATAACCTAAACTCAATTCCCTAAACCTCAACCTAGACCTAATCTTAAACCTATAACCTAAACTCAAATCCCAAAACCTTAACCTATAACCTAACCTAAACCTATACTTATAACCTAAAACTATTCCCAAATCCCAAAACCTATTACCTAAACCTAAACCTAAACCTAAACCTATAACCTAAACTCAATTCCACAAACCTCAACCTAAACCTAAACCTAAACCTATAACCTAAATTCAATTCCCTAAACCTCAACCTAGACCTAAACCTAAACCTATAGCCTAAACTCAAATCCCAAAACCTTAACCTATAACCTAACCTAAACCTATACTTATAACCTAAAACTATTCCCAAATCCCAAAACATATTACCTAAACCTAAACCTAAACCTAAACCTATAACCTAAACTCAATTCCCTAAACCTCAACCTAAACCTAAACCTAAACCTATAACGTAAACTCAATTCCCTAAACCTCAACCTAGACCTAATCCTAAACCTATAGCCTAAACTCAAATCCCTAAACCTTAACCTATAACCTAACCTAAACCTATACTTATAACCTAAAACTATTCCCAAATCCCAAAACCTATTACCTAAACCCTTTCTCAAATCTAAAACCTATAACCTAAACCTGAACCCATTCCCAAATCCCAAGACCTATAACCTAAACCAAAACCAAAACCTATAACTTAAACTCGAACCCATTCTCAAATCCCCAAAACCCAAACCGACAGCTAAACCTAAACCTAAACCTAAACCTATAACCTAACCTCAACCTAGACCTAAACCTAAACCTATAGCCTAAACCCAATTCCCTAAACCTCAACCTAGACCTAAACCTAAACCTATAGCCTAAACTCAAATCCCTAAACCTTAACCTATAACCTAACCTAAACCTATACTTATAACGTAAAACTATTCCCAAAACCTAAACCAACACCTAAACCTAAACCTAAACCTAAACCTATAACCTAAACTCAATTCCCTAAACCTCAACCTAGACCTAAACCTAAACCTATAGCCTAAACTCAAATCCCTAAACCTTAACCTACACCTAGACCTAAACCTAAACCTATAGCCTAAACTTAAATCCTTAAACCTTAACCTATAACCTAACCTAAACCTATACTTGTAACCTAAAACTATTCCCAAAACCTAATCCGACACCTAAACCTAAACCTATAACCTAAACTCAAATCCCTAAACCTTAACCTAGACCTAAACCTAAACCTATAGCCTAAACTCAAATCCCTAAACCTCAACCTAGACCTAAACCTAAACCTATAGCCTAAACTCAAATCCCTAAACCTTAACCTATAACCTAAACTAAACTTATACTTAAAACCTAAAACTATTCCCAAATCCCAAAACTTATAACATAAACCAAAACCAAAACCTATAACCTAAACCCGAACCCATTCTCAAATCCCCAAACCCAAACCTCAACATAAACCTAAACCTAAACCTATAACCTAAACTCAATTCCCTAAACCTCAACCTAGACCTAATCCTAAACCTATAACCTAAACTCAAATCCCAAAACCTTAACCTATAACCTAACCTAAACCTATACTTATAACCTAAAACTATTCCCAAATCCCAAAACCTATTACCTAAACCTAAACCTAAACCTAAATCTATAACCTAAACTCAATTCTCTAAACCTCAACCTAAACCTAAACCTAAACCTATAACCTAAACTCAATTCCCTAAACCTCAACCTAGACCTAATCCTAAACCTAGAGCCTAAACTCAAATCCCTAAACCTTAACCTATAACCCATTCTCAATTCCCTAAAGCTATAACCTATAACCTAAACCTAAACCTAAACATAAACCTAACCTAAACTTATAACCTTTCCTAAAACCTTTAACTTAAACCTAAACTTAAAACCTAAATGTATTCTCAAATTCTTAAACCCAAACCTACACCTAATCCTAATCTCAACTCCCTAACCTAAACCTAAACTTGAAAGCCCAAACCTAAACCCGATCCCGAACCCGAACCCGATTTCCTAAACCTAAATCTTAACCTATAATCAAGTTCCCAAAAGCTATAACCTATAACCTAAACCTTAACCTAAACCTAAACCAAAACCTATAACCTAAACCTTAACCTATAACCTAAACTTAATTATAACCTATAGCCTAACCTTAACCTAAACCTATAACCTAAACCTAAACCAAACCTAAACCTATAATCATATGGTGAGACCATTTCTTTTGTGTCAATTTCATTCCTCTTTGAGTTTTTTTTTAATTCATTAAGAAAAAAAAAGTGGTTATACGTGATGCACTTCTTTCACTATTTTCTTTTCTCTAATGGGCATTCTAATTTATGAATGACATGACTGTTTGTAGGATGATGGAATATACAAAGCTGCTGAAATTCGGTGAAGTCGAGCACATTTCTCTAACGAAGCCAAAGATTTGTATTTTCAGCATTATTGTATTTGTAACTGTAATTGATTGTAATTGTAATTAATTGAATGAAGGATTGTAATTATAATTGAATGAATGAAGGATTGTAATTGTAATTGAATGAATGAATGATTGTATAGGTGGTATTTGAATGAACAGGTGGTAATTGAATGAACAGGTGGTATTTGAATGAACAGGTGGTATTTGAATGAATGAATGATTGAACAGGTGGTATTTGAATGAACAGGTGGTAATTGAATGAACAGGTGATTTAATTTTTCAATGTACAAAATAGCTACGGATACTGACCGTAGCCACTAGTCAGACAGGTGTAGCCTTTTTAATTTTGGCATATTGCTACGGACTTTTAGCTACAAATAATATCCGTAGCTGTTTGAAGTTTTTGCTACAGATATAATTGCTATGGATTATATCTGTAGCTATTTAACATATAGCTACGGATTTAATCCGTAGCCAATAATCAGATAGGTGTAGCCTTTTAAATTTTGGCCTATTGCTACGGACTTTCAGCTACAAATAATATCTATAGCTGTTTATTTTTTTGGCTATAGGGGAAACGGCTACGGATTAAATCCGTAGCCATAGACCTAAGGCTACGGATTTAATCCGTAGCCATAGGTTCCAGACCTATCGTTATGGCACCTACGACGACGGTCGTGTTACGGACTAGCTACGGACTTAATCCGTAGCCTTTGCCCTTTTTTTTGGTAGTGATTTAATGTTTATAATGAACTGTATTATACCTAATATTAAATATGCAATTAATAAGCTGAGTAGATACACTAGTAATCCTCAAGAAGATTATTAGAATGTTGTAAATACATTACTAATATATTTGAAAAAGACTTGTAGTTATAGTTTCAGGTATATCATATATCTAGTTGTACTAGAGAGGTATAGTGATGCAAATTAGATATCATATTCAATAGAATGCAAGTCTGTTAGTGTCTTTGTGTTTACTCTTGGAAGTCTAAGAAATATAAGTTAAATCTCGGTCCACAATAAAATCCATGTTTATTGTTTTTACAACTAGAAGCGAGGATGACGAATGGTTAAAAAAACCTACTTTCAGATTACCCTTGTGGGATAAATCAGTGGTAACAATTGCACTGTATTGTAATAGCCAATGTGAGATTGGTAAGGCAAACAATATGAACTATAATGGAAAGTCCAAATATTTAAGTCTAAGACATAAATTAGCCCAACAATTTATCTGAGATGAAATAATTACAATTGACTTTGTAAGGTCCAAAGAGAATCTAGTTGATCCATTAATTAAAGCACAAGCTAGAGAGTTAGTGATGAGTACATTGAGGGGAATGAAGTTGGGTCCCACTTAGATAAATTACCTACAATGGAAACCCAACCTATATGACTGGAGATCCCAAGAATTAGGTTTAATGGATAACAATAGGTTAAGTGATTTAGTAATGACACTGTATATGAAAATATTGAACCCCATTCCTATGGTGTAGCAGTGTTATGACCTATAATAAGGAAGGTTGGACTATGTCCTTAATGAGTTATATAGGTGTGATACAGTGACATATCTAGCTACAAGTACATCATGACGAACTCACCTATATAAGTGTGGAAGTTGGGCCGCTTCCTGTGAGAATTAGAACATTCTTTAAAGCATTTATGAAACTAAGATAAAGCACATGCCTGTAATGTGTTAGTTTAAAAAATTCAAGTTGCTTTGAAATCTTATGTGTATGATGTGTATGAGTTGTTATTGTGAGAGGGTTAGAAAGATTTAAAAAATCTATGAAAATTAAAATTTTCCTTTATTAACCAACTTGCCTTAATTGTATTTAGTTTTTTCAAATATTAAAAACTTGTTAGGAAAATTAACCATTTATATTAAAACCCTTCACTTATTATTTGTATTGGAAAACAATGATATGCTATGGGAGCAACCTTGCATGTAGTTGCAGTTGAGGCCGTGGCCATGAATGTGGCATGGTGAGGTACAATGTGATGTAGTGTGGTGTATCTTTGATGATCGTGCACTTTTTATTTTTTATACGTATGTTTTACATATGAAGACAAAGAGTTGTTGTACACCTGCCCAATTATTAATGAGCAGGCATGTGTGGGCATGCATTAATTTATAATGTCGCTTGTTGTTTTTGATGTCTTAAATCTATTTAGAAATAGGGCTTGTCAATGCCATCGACAGACCATTCGATGTCATTGAGCATTGTTCGATGCCATCGAACAGCTGCTCGATCCCATCGAGAATTTTGAAATTTCTCTAGTTGTTTATTGGACTAATTGGGTACCTGTTCGATGCCATCGAACTTAGTTTCGTAAGACCTATCGAAGTACAATTGAGAAAAATTCGATTTTTCATGTTTTGTCTCTGAACTTTTTTGGTGTTATTTCGATGCACTCGAAGTGTGTTCAATGACATCAACGTTCCGTTGATGACATTGAAGTCCTATCGAAGGTGTCATCGAGCGTATTGCGGAGTTACGCTCAGTTGCGAATTTGCGGGATTTATTTTTGATTCAATTGTGATTCTTCCCAAAGCTATATATAAGGATGTAATCGGGATTAGGGTGTATCCGAGAACTCTTCAATTTGTTCCTAGGGTTTCAAGGGTATAGCTTGGGCTGATTCGAGATTATTCGGATCAGGTATTTTCTAAACTCTTGTGATTTTTTGTTTTCATAGTGATTATTTGTCATTTTGTGCCGTTGTTTTTTCCCCGAAAAGGTTTTTCCACGTTAAATTTGGTGTGTTTGTATTATCCTTGATTGATGTGATTGGATTAATTCATCTCTATGTGATTCTGTGGTCCCCCAATACCGCTCACATGCGCCTTCACCCCCAATGGCTACCCACTTTTCTTTTATAAAGACATCTCCTCTCTTTTGTTAAATCCATCCAAAAAATTTCACTTTTTTAGTTTTTCCTCCATTTTCTTTTTAGGAAAATCAATTCAAGTATTCTTGAGTTTATATGGTTGTGATCGAGAGTATACCAAATTTAAGCCGTTTATCTGAGAGGAGAGTTGTTATATCCCGGGGACAAACTTGTTAGGAGCTAATGCATATGGAATCGTCTTCCTTTGGGGCCAAATTTGTCTTTAAGACAACAACATTAACATCAACTCTCTAAATTCTTCCTTTATTATTTTTGGTACCATATTTTGAATTTTTTTTGTTATAATTCTATCAATAAATTTTAAAGAACTAATATCGGTATAACAAAACATAGCTCCACATAAACTGTGGCATGCCTGTCTTTAACAAGAATTTTTCCACCAATGACATCCAAGCTGGCCACCAATAGCTGTCATGGTTCTAAATATCATCCCAACTGAGTTGACCTAGCCTATGAAACAGTCAGGGGACAGAAACCGAACAAGCACACCAACTCCAATTGTAGATTTCGGTCACGAAAAGACTAGAACCGGTACTGAAAACCATAACCACCACATGATGTTAATCACCTGGAATATCCCATACGTGTAACTCCATCAATCGAATTCGAGCAGTCCATCATGTGGGGCCCACATGGGAGTGTCGGCCACGACCAATCATGGTTCAAGAGACGTGGGGCATTTGTGAGCAGGCAGACATCCAAAATCCCCCTTCAAGATCCTTAGTTAGGGTTAGTTGGGGCTGTCCCTTTTTTCAAGCAAAACAAGGACGAGCGAATGCAGTCTTTGTTGAAAAAGAAGAGCTCTGAGAGCATCACCAAGGACCAACTTTTTTTGACCAAACTTTGGAAAGGTATCCACAAAAGAAAGAAGCTCTTCCCAAACACCAACCTACTTCATCATCATCACACAGCTCCATGCTCTTTTTTTGTTTCCTTTTACGAGAAAAACAAATACCATTTCAATCCAAACAGCCCACGAGGCAGACATGGGCCCAATCTGATGTGACCCTCATTACCTAGGTTGCATTTTCTTTCTTTATCTCATTTTTTTAATGTGTAATTATCTATATATAACATGAGTAGCATTTGGCCAGCTATTTCTTGTAACTAGTTGCGAGGAGGAGCATTAACTAGTAGTTTTTGGGCATGGCAGCCCTTCAGCTAAGGGGTATTTGGTCCTTTTAAATTCATTAACGGGAGTAGTCCACTCCTACTTTTCTTCCTCCTTGCATACATGCTGCATGTAAGCATGGAATGAGAGGGATTTCTTGATAGAGGCTCATCAAATCTTTTTATGAAGATTATCATCTTACATTTATAATTATTTTTGTTGTGTCAGCTTATATTAGGACATTAGTTTAAAAATAAAAAATAAAAATAGTCACATTCTTTACTGCATTTCTTCCTGATATACTCTCCTGCTTTTTGTATATGCATTATACTTGCCATATGCAAGTAAAATGATTTAAGTTGAGAATTTCACTGTCCTTAAAGAGAGCGGATTGCCAACGACCTTACATAGGTATACTTATGCCTGAGGTTGTGCGACGTCCATAACAATATTTGTGATAAATCCACTTTGTTCATCTATTATGAAAGACCATCATGATGGGTTTGGAATTTAAAAATAAGGTTGATCTAAAACTTAATGTAAGCATGCCAAATGAAATAGTGGGATCAGAAACATCCGGCATTAAGCTGACTATGCCATCCAAACCGTTCATAGGGTTTTTATTACTTAGATTAACTATAGGCACAAATATCATCATCTTAATACGGAACTTTTATCACCCTTCAATCATTTTCTATTGTGGTATTGCAAATTAGATGGATGGAGTTGATTTGTCATGAACATCACGGTGAGCTTCACCCAACCTCGATCATGGGAATATACCTGCACTCATGGTCACGAGCAAACTACTTTCAGTCCTTAAGCATGCACATGGCTACTGTACATTTCCAAATTGTATTTCTCAACTAAGGTGGGCCTTTCTTTTTTCAAAATATAAGAAAAAGTACAGCATCCCAATGAAATAATGTCCACTAATTAGTGGTTGCCTTTCTTTTCCCCCCCTTTTTTCGTGTCGCTCACCCCCCTCCCCCCCGTTGTACTTGTGACACAAAATTCCAAATCCAGGGCCCAATCCACATCATTCACATAACTTCCTGTTGTGCCACGTCATCACTACAGACATGAGCCCACATGAACATCATCACCCTCGACAACCACTTAGAATTCTTACATGATATTGAATACATTTTATACGATCCTCCAACCCAAGGACATGCAGATATCCTCGGGTCTGCAGTTTTTACAACGGCGATCACAGATGAGAGATCCGGACCGTTGATCACATCGGGTCCATAGCTGATGGAGCATATTCTCGTAATCTCCCTAGTTGGAACATTTCAATCCTTCATACATATGATCATATAAAGAAAGACAAAAGGTTCCACAATGGAATGAAAAGAGACCTAATAGTGGACAACCAACATGGGATATTTTTGGTCCACCAGATCAACCCACTTTAATATTAGATATTAGTTGGAAAATGAACAGTGTAACTAAGTAAAGTGAATGTCCACATCACCATTAGCTGTTGATATTATTATTATAAAGATGCTCTTTTTCCCTTTCACTCCCGTGGTTTACGGCCACATCCCTTTCTGTGTGCCTGGTTTTCATGCACGTGTTACAAAGGCTGGTGGTGGCCGATGGTTGACACGTGCCATGTTGGTTGTGGACCGTCTGAGGAAAGGCTAGACAATCCAACAGTGTAACAGGATTTTATCTGACTTGGGTTGCACGTGGGACCGCTCAAGACACGACCCACTTGTACGGTCTTAAGTCGAGTCCTGACTCAGCTGAGTTGGGTGAAATCTCCTTGACTAGTCAGTGGTGCTGTCTGATCGAGTGCAAGTCGGCGTGGGCCGGTGCTCGTGGTGTAGTGATGGACGGATGTGGATTGTATACTGATACTGCCAGTAGCCACTTCGCTACTGGAGGTGCTATGTGGCCCTCAGCATGATGTGTATGTTTTATCCACCCTGTCCATTCATTTTGGATTATTATTTCAGGGCATAAACCTAAAAATGAGGCAGATCCAAGCACCAGGTGGACCACATGACAGAAAACAGTGGTGACTGAAGGCCCACCAATAAAACCTGCCTTGGGTCCATGTAATATTTATTTTTTGATCTAACCCGTTGATTACTTGGCATAGACATGGATGAGGTGAAAACACAATATCAGCTTGATCCAAAACTTTTTTTGTGGCCCCAAGAAGCTATTACGGGTGGGGTTCAATCACCACTGTCTTGTATGAAGTGGTCCACCTAATATTTGGATCTACCTCATTTTGTGCTACTGATTAAAATAAGCTGCCAAAATGGATGGACGGTGTGGATAAAACACACACATCATGGCGGGCCGATAGAGCACCATCTAGTAGCACCAATCCACATTCGTGATCCAGACTGTTGGTCTGATGAGCCCTGTTGTGGATGGGCACTGCCCAAAATCTTCTTGACTTAGACATCTCAGATCTGAAACTTTTTCTCTCTACCTTTTCTGTTAACCACTTAAGCTGATTTATAACCATTGATGGAAGGTTTAGAATTCTCTATTTAATGCAGCATTTTGAGGCACTAACCATACATGGAGTATTCCAACAGATCAATGGATTAGCTTTCTTGCCCCACCAAAACCAGATGAATCGCCCGAGTTGACTCGGTATCAAACCCTACTTAAAACCCTTTTTTCTCATACTCCGTCACATGTGCACCGCACGTGTAACTAAAAGGCCTAAACACATGTGCACTGATCAAGAAAGAGTGGGACCCACCAAAGCAAAGAGAATCAATCCATGGTGAGGTCGAAGTCATGCACCCCCACATTTTCCTTAAACCTAGTTTTTAATAAATTCTAGGGTTAGGGTTAGCTAACAACCGTTTGTCCTCTCCTTGACTCTTTATGTCCCACTCACGTCCCTTCAAATTGCATTTTCCAATACATCCAAACACTCCCCAATTCCTAACAGTAACCGACAAAACTAGCAAACAAAGTTGGAAATGGAGGGAAGAGATGATGAAAAAGAATATCAGGCCCATGTCCATTCCCCATGTGCCAAAACACCCTTCCTAAGCACGAGGTCAGCGTACATACCTATATACATTTTCTTTGATGTTGATGTATGGCCTAAAATAAAAGGCCACACACCCATATACATTCTCCACAATTTTCTTGTTGACGGTGGGCCATCCACCGTAAATAACACCTACACATACGTTAATCTGAACCGTTCAAATCATGTGTATCATTGTGGATGTACATCTATCTTAAAATTTATAACCATCTCAAGTTCTTAAACCTTTTATCCCACCCGTTGAATTTGGTCCGTTGATTGTTCTCTTTTCGACTGATAAAGACATGGGTGCTTTGGCACATGCTCGATCCACAATGGGTACCACCATTTGGGCTGTCTGGATAGATGTACATGCATACCATGGATATGATGGATAAGTCACCACCATCTTAAAAATGGTGCATGACAAACAAAGGATCTTAGCCCTTAGACTAATCCACCCAACTATTCCAAATTCATTTCTTAATCCTCAATCTCAATAATGTTGCCTGCTTATCTCATTAGTTATCTGCATCAAGTCCATGTTTTATTCGTGGGGCGGCCCTGCCGTCCCAGTCGCCATCATGGCGGTTGATCGAATTCAAAAGATCGAGATCGACATCCTGGAAAAAGAACAAATGGTTCTAATTTCACAGACTTTATTCACATCAACGTATATAGAAAATTGACTGAAGATCATTGATTAGTGGACCACTAAACAGTACCTAAAAATAAGTAATATTGGATTCTCCTATAACAGAAGTTGCTGATGCATGTTTATTTTTTTATTTGCAAGTGCATGTATCCTAAATTAAGACTAGTCTTCGGATTTTCCATACGACGCATCGTTTAGTTCGAAGAATATTATACAATTTTCTTGGATTAACGGTCTTTATTAAAATTTTAAAAAAATGGAGGAACATCCTAAGAGTAGTTAGGTTTATGCTGTTTTCTAGCATGGCCCACTTATTGGTCGGTCGATGTCAACTGAGACAAAGACGTATAGATTTCTATGATCACAGCTTACTCTCTGGTGGCTAAGACAGTGAAAGGTCAAAAATGTCATGCTGATTTCATGCATGAGGAATTATGGGGTCGGCAAAAGGCATTTGGTCACGTGCATGTGGGGCCCATGGTTCGGTTATCGAGCCCGACCATTTGATGCTGTCCAACGTGGATAGTGGGATGATCCTAAAAAATTCCAGATTTGATGATCCAAGCCATCTAACTATTTGACCCTTTTATTTATTTATTTATTTTATTTTTATTTTTATTTTTTATTTTTTACGATGTATGTGGATCATTTATTTATTTTATTCTTAATTATATATTTTAAAGCCTAATCAACGGTTAGGATCTCTTTCTAATTTGGGGGATCCTTGGGCTGATCAAGTTGACGGTCTGGATCACTCAGATTTGGGCCAACGTATATGGAATCCTGTACATCAGTAAATTACGTTTGGTGGGACCTAGGAGAGGTTCATGTTCCAACGTTTAATGTTACATATGGCTTATGTGTATGATGATCCAAACCGTTCATAATATCGGTTAATCAAAGGTTAGGATCTCTTTCTAATTTGGGGGATTCTTGGGCCGATCAAATTGACGGTTTGGATCACTCGGATTTGGGCCAACGCATATAGAATCTGCACATCAGTAAATTACGTTTGGTGGGACCTAATCTTACACGTCTTATGTGTATGATGATCCAAACCGATCATCATGTCGGTGACACTATTGAATTTGATGAGCAGCTGATGGTTTGGATCAACGCAAAGGTGTAGGTCACCAGATTAGTGAATAAGACTGAGTTTCATTGTAAGTGATTCTAACGTTGAGGCTGAACTTTTACATGACTCCAATGTCTTGTGGGGCCGGTAACAAGGTAAGCTTACGATATTATCTTTGCATCCGAGACGTTCATTCAATGCTATCCGCTGTGAGTTACACTGTTAACGGTTTGGATCATTGGAACATGGTCCAGAGCCAACAAGTGCGTTTAACCACACATTCGTTGATTGATTGGGCCCTTCTTATATAATGGGGGCCCACTTAACGAATTATCTCGCACTAGTGGGCGGGCTGGGCCATTTTTATTTTCATTGGGCCTAGACTTAAAGCTGGGCCTATCTTGCAGGACTGCGCCTCTGGCACATTGCTATCCAAACAGATAAGCTTTTACACAACGTAGTGTTAATTCTGAAGAGAGTTATTTGATACGCGGGCAGCAGAGCTTGATATGCAGGCACTCATAAATTGTACATGTAACGCCCCGGATTTCATAGCATGAGTTTGACACTCATGCACAAAAATCGGGATGTTAACTATGAAGAAGGAATTTCATCCAAGCGAATGGGAAAACATTTAAGAGTGGCATCACATCCAAAAAGAGATGAAAACCATGCATATGGAAAATATGGAGTCCACATCCAAACACAATCAAGTAAAGGCCCATAGGGCTTATACAACGCAAATGAAAAACTAATAGGGAAATTATATCAGTTATGTTCAGGAGTCTCCACCCAAGTATAAGATCCATCGCGCCTGATCTTGGTTTGTGATTCGTCAAACTCCTCTTGGGACCAATATGGCCATTTCTCTCTGACATCAGTTGTCGGTTCCTCATTCATGGGTACCGCTTCTTCATCTACGACACCTACGGTTGGTGCAATTGCACAATAGTATACATGAGTGGCCATCTCAATGAGAAACACCCCCCAAGATTTCAATCGAACATAGTAATTAGGATATTTCAAATCAAACAATCAAGCAAAGCAACATTTTATAAGATGATCTTTTTAAAATGAATGGATGCATGAAATGCACCTCAGCCTGGAGATGCACATCCAGCTGGCCATCGGATGGGCCTTTCAAACAGTTGGCTCATCCATGCAAAGAATGGGTCTTTCAAACAGTCGACCCATTCGAATGATATTAGGGTCATTCGAACAGTACACCGGTCTTTCCAAACAGTTGACCAGGCACCCGATAACGCCCATATGCAATGTATGCATGATTACCCGTCCTTTATTAATCCGGTTCACAATCAGCCATTATTGTACATCCTTACAACTAGTGGCCACATTAATATTATAATTCTCAAGTGATCAATATATTCAAATCATTTCCATTAACCGTTAACATTAATCCATATTCCCTTAAGGACACTAAGTCCACTCTTAGACACCATCTTCAAATCTAATTCAAATATTCCCAAGATGGTAAATGTAATCAAATGATTCATAATGAGGCCACCAATTTAAGGATCATTCTTCATACATGAAGTTTTATGATTCCAATACAATTCCAATATAATCACGCCATAATATATGCATGCTATGCCACACATTGGCAACTCTTTTCTATTTACAACTTATACAATGAACTAAGCATATGCCACATGATAGTAAATTATCTCCAATTACAAATCTTATCTCTATGTTTTACACATTGATTTTCATTCCAAAAATCCCCCACATTATAATTGTAACAAAAACTACCTATAAGCATGAGTACATTAGTTGTAGGAAATCTTTCTACACCATAAGAATTAGACAAGAGAGTTCATCTTACAAGGATAAGAGTACATGTGACACAAACAGTTTATATTATCATGTTCAAACACTAGACAAGAGATTATGTAATGAAATTACTAAAATGAATATTCTAATAAGATTATCATAATTGAAATAAGCCTAAGCTACTATTGTGAAAGAAGCTTGAAGGGTAGATCTCACCTTAAGCTTGGATCTCTCTTACTAAGAGGTAAGAAAGGAAGAAGAGATTGGTAAGGATCCAAACCCCTACAACCAAGTAGAACTAATCAACAAATTATTAAGTGAAAATCAACATCCTAGCTGGAATCGAAGGGATAATAATAGCTCACCCCTAATCCGAGTTGATTTGGATCAAAATCAACTCAAGACGTACAAAGTGCCAAGATCTAGTCGAGGCTAGATCCAACTCGGTGTCGTCACCAAAACAAGATCAAAACTCAGTTCACCAGGTGAATTTTTCCTGAGATTTGGTTTTAGGAAGACATGCATGAATTAGTTTCAACACTATTATAATACAAATCACTGCATCACCGAGTTAGTGACTCAGTGGAGTGCGTGGAACATCACTAGGTAACTCAGATCTCAACTGAGTTAGCTAACACATTAAAAATGAATCAGTGAGTTGAACTATGATTCCTAAACCAAGCTAACTGCAACTGCAATTCAGCAAATCTAAACATGTTAACTCAGTCATCAACTGAGTGTAACTCAGTTCAAGATAAATTGAGTCGAACCACTGATTCAGCCCTTATTTCACATGAGTTGAACCCAGTTTATGACTGAGTTAGCACAAATTATCAAAGCAAACAATGGACTAGCACGGGTTGAAAACTCGGCAATAACCTCATTGGAACAACCTAACTCGGTCGATTTTCGAGTTTGAGAAAGAATGTTAAGATGTACCTACCTCAAATGGAGAATCTCACAGATCGACTTGCTTTCCACGACCAGCTGCACTGATGACACTTGAGCGATTCGTGCGACACACCAATACTCCAGATTGAGTGCAATACCAACGAGTCAGTGTGACTCGTCAACACCACTCGCCTCCACAAGAACTTTCAGCTCTCATTCCCCCTCCTTTGCTCCTCTTTCCTCAGACAACATCTTGTCCATGAATAAACTCAAATTGATAATGAGAGTCGCCCAGGCTGAGTCGACTCGGTATAGATCGACTCAGACGCACTAACTCGCCCCACTCCCACTCCCTCTCTTTCTGATTTTTCTTTGAATTGAAAAGGACTAAAGAAGAAGAGGAATGGGGTATTTATAACCGTCAGTCTAACTCTAGATGGTTCTGTAACTAATCCTATAATTAGTTGCGTTTTAAACGAAAACTCACCTAGACTCGGTTAACAAATAACCCATTAGCATGGTCAGACATGTTGTAGAACCATAATCAGAGTTTAGGGGTGTTTATCAAATGGCAAGACCCTTCAAATAGACGCACCTGATCGACAAACGGACCCCACATACAGATGGTGAGTTTTTCAACCCGACGGAGAAGATGACTTTGACATTAATGGCAAACTTGTGGTTGACGGATCATCACATGATCTGACTCGGTTGGACGGCTTAGATGGACGCTGGGATGCATGTGGGACCCACATTTTGGATGGAAACCCTTAACCTGTTGATGGTTTTGAGTTTCTTTCTTAAAGCGGCTAATGAAACTCAACGGAAAAAAACCTAATCCCTTCAAAGCGAAGTTTCTAGACTTGTTATAAATTTGAAATGCACGCTTGAGATTGCTCAGATGACAGTCCTACGACTTAGATCTTTTCTAGGGCGTCTGTATTGGTAAAACTAGAATTATTCTTTCCACCTTTTGTTTGTTACGATTCCTTAACTGCAAGGATTTTCCTACGGTTTAGATGAACTGGGAATGGACGGCTACGAATAGATATTCGCCTCACAAACGGATTGCCAACGTGGCAAAACAGAATTTGATTCCGTTCTTAGAATTTCAACACATACATCTTTCTAATGCCATTGATCGTGCACTCACACATGTGTTCTAACGTGCGAAAGTGGTCAGGGTTTGGTCAAAGGCGCCATCTGAACAAGATCAACGGTTCAGATCTACCAACATCATAATGATGGGTGGGCCATCATCATTCAGTGGACATCCGTCCGTTTGAATTTTCGTTTGAGCGGGAGAATGAGAGTGAGAGAAATTCTCTCCTTTTTGTAAAATCACGGGTTAACATCCCCTTTGACTGGGTGTTGAATCCGGTATACTTCACTTGCATACACTCCTATGTACATACATACTAGAAACTGGGCCCCATAAAGATAGTAAGGGAAATCCATCCCGTTCATACTTTTCTACGTACCCAATTACGACATCTAACAATAGTTGAGACAGGATCAAAGATTAGGTGGGCCAGGTAGTGAAAAATAAAAATAAAGATAATCAAATAAAATAGGTTGTTACAGTACACGTGGCATAGGCTAACTCAAATTTAAAACACTAAATTGTGGAGCTCACTGCTTCTAAGTCACGGTCCGAAAATCAGAATATTTGGACAATCCTACTCTTCAATTCATGGACATTTGTTGCAATAGGATCATGGGATTATTTTAATTTCACCTTCCTAATAAATGTCCATCAATCTGATGGTTAGATGATCCAATAAGAATAATTTTTGGTCCATTATACATCGAACTGGTAAATACAATTTGGAGGGTTGAATTTACTTGTATGGCACAGGTATTCAATTGCTTAGTAATTTCTAAGTGGGTGCGTATCATCCAGCCATCCCTACCAGAGAGAGGGTTGCAGTTTCCTCTCCAATGTACACGTGGCAAACATGTTAGAGATGGGACTGTTGTTTGGTCGGTCATCACGTGCCACACAGGCAAGGAAATTCAAACTAATGGGCATTCGATAAGTCACCTAAAAAAATGAATGGTCGAGAAGTGGTCCACATCATATAAGCAAAACTCACAAGTATTAGGTGGCCAAGGTTGTCCAATCACTAGACCAATTTGTTACCAGCCCCTCTCACATGGCGGTCCATCAGATCAACGGTCCCAATCACCAGACTTTTTCACCACGTGTACAAGAGGGCAACTACATCCCCACGTATGGGACTATAGCCGTTGGATCTGAGGTCATGATCTAACTGTCTGTACAATGCACCTGCAGTGTTAGTTAGATGAAAAAACAAGACGGGTATTTTTCAATACTTCTATCATTAAAATATTCTTTGAATATGGATCGTCTCTTTAGCTGTCGGGTTGTGGGCCACGTATAAGAATCTTCCAATTCTAAATGCTTTTCTGGGTACCTTAAAGATTGTGAGGCCCATCATATGAACGGTTTAGATCACTGAAATACGACCATAGATTCAACATCTTATGTCTCAACTAAGAAATGCAATACGTGGGGATGGTTTGTAGCAAACCTCTACGCTGAAAATGAATGATTGTAATGGTGGAAATGGACGGGGATTGGGCCCACCAAAAACTCATTTATTAACCAGGCGCCAACAGAGAATGTTGCCAGACCATGGCTCGATCCATTCGTGATAAATGGGTTAGAACAGTTTTGAAACCGGCCTCAGCAGAAACGTTTCTAAATCTGGGCCTAAGCTCATCTTGTTGTTACTGTGGGCCCAACCGCAGTTCTAGCCCACAGTGTGTGTGTGTGTGTGTAGGTCGAGCTCTATGGGCCCCACCATGAATCCATGCCATGCATTTCGTAGTTCCGTTTTAAATCATGGGATGTACAACAAAACAGCAATATCAAGAACTTAGGTGTGCCACACCATTGAAATCATGGGAAATCATGCCTAAAACATATAAAATCACTTTGTGAGGTCCACCTGAGTTTTGGAATAGCCTAAAATTTGGTGTGACCCCTCATCCAAGTGGGACACACTCTATGGATGGTCTGGATGGATAAAAAACATCTCACTAGGCCCTATATACAATCTGGAAGATTTCAATGGGTGGGCATCTACTCTCAACTGTTGTCTGTGGTGTGGCCATCCTATATCATGGATTGGCCACAATTTTATATCCATGGCTCACTATAGAAGGGTGCATCTGATTAACAGTGTGGATGACCGTTACACATCACAGTGGGGTCCACAGAGCTCATAATACCATTTCCCATATATACATATACAGGACGTCCAAACGACTTCATGGAGTGCTAGGATTAAAAGAAGCCATGCCAAAGAGATAAATTGCCAATTGGATTTAGATTTTACATATAGAATGTCTGCTCCTTACAGGATATACTTCTCATGCATGAATGCTCTCTTATTTACAAATACAATTGCTTCTGATAGAATTTCACATGTGGAATGCACTTGGACGCACTATCAACAAAATGTAGTTCAACCATTAAAATAGTTTCTGTTGCATCAGAAAAATAAAATAAAAAATTCTAAGATCATGGGCAAGGATCCTCCAATCTGGGAATTTTTTGTACATATGTACTGATGAGTAGTGAAGTAGGGATACAAATGGATGGAATCAAGTGAAGATGAGTTCTATACTGGACCCGTTTGATCGCCGAATTCTGGTTCCACACTCGGTCCAAGCTACTCATTAAATGAGCAGGGTCGAAGTTGAAGCGATCTTATTTATTTTGATAATGTGTTAGGCTGGGCCGTTGATTGTATATATGGGTTAGGTTTGCTCGATCTTCAACTGAGGTCTGATTATAGTGACACATCTAGTTCTCATGAATTTGTGTGGAAACAGTCGCATAGAAAAGGATTCCCCAAAAAAAAAAAAAGAACAAGCGAGCGCCTTGATTTTTGTATTATGACTGAATTTTAGTCTGCATGTCCTAAGGAGGTACCGATGATTGGTTTGGATGGAGTATACACACATCTGCTTCCATAATAATAAAATTGTGGCTACCTTAGGAACAAATCTTCAGCATATGGGCCAGCAACAATGGGGCCTGTAATATGAACTACATTTTCCAACTAAACGATAGCTCCCACTTGCACAAACAAAAGAACCCAAACGATATTTTACAGGTTTCGATCTAACAACTGCATAAGACTGTTTATTTAAATATTACATTATGGTTAGTATTAAATGGTCCAAATTCACTCTTCGAAAATGGGCTATGCATGAACACCAACCCCAAGATCTAGAGCATAGCCCCAGAAAAAAATAAAAAATAAAAAATACTAATAAGTGACCTTAGCCACATACGCAGTGATGAGTAGGGAAAATAGAGGTAACAAATGGGTGGAACAAGTCAAAGTAGACCATCATACCTGACCAACTTGAATGTCGGCTTGGGTTTCAGACTGGGTCCCAACCCATTTAATAAATGATCTGGGCCCAAATTGAAGTGAGCCTGCTTATTTTGACAATGGGTTAGATTTGGTATGATGATCTCCTCCACACTATGGATTAGGTACGATCATCTCTGAGCAAGGTGTAAGCATAGTGACAAGTCTGGTTCTTGACAATTTCTTTGAAGATGGTTCTGAAAATGAAATATTAAAAATATGTATTTTATAAATTAATAGAATTTTCAATTGTTTAAATAAATATTATAAAATAATCTATGTTAGACTTAAATGATTTTCACTTAAAAAATTGCAACGAAAAAACGGTGCCAAATTCTAGATACATATCAACGGTGTTATTAAAATGGATTAATAAAATTGTTAATATTTATATTTGGGTTGACGTTGAATCCTTTTCTGAGTACTTCAAACCAAACCCAACTCATTTAACAATTAGGAAAGTCTTTGAGTCAAGACCCAATCTAAATCAGTCTGAATAAGCTATTAGTTGTCCGTTGATTCTAAATGGCGTTGCCTTCTTCCATAGCACGCCTTCGTCAATTGTTTTTTTTTTTTTTTTAAGAAATTTATTTAAAGAATATGGCACTGATACATTCAGCAAAATACCTACATTAATAAATAGGCACAAAATTTTCATTCCAGAGAATTACAACCCTAATAAACACATACCTATAACTTTGGTAAAATATGTCTAAACCTATCCTCTTATTCTCTCCAATATATTTTGAGATAAATATACATCTACATAATAATTGATATTTTAAGTACAACAATGGATTCAACTTATGGAATATGTGGCAATGGAATGACAATACCAAGTTAATCTCACATGCTTGATGGGAAAGAGAGAGAACTAGCGTTTACAACCTGTAATTGTTGTGCACAACAGCCACATGTAAGGCGCAGAAGCAACCTTAGAATGAATCAAACACAAAAATAGAGAAATGAAAATCAAGCAATCATAGAGATTTTACATGAAAAAAATATTTCTAGAAAAAAACCACATCACCAAACGACAAACGATTCACCATCATAAGAAAGATACAAAAGACGGAACAACTTACAGATTCAAAACCCCTGTCTCTTAAGATGAATTACCCTTTCAAAACCCTAGCTCTCTCTCTAGCTAATAATATATCAAATATTTCTTCAGCTTGTGTTATATCGAAAGTATACACCTTTTGGGCCTTTTGCATGGTTGGAGCAGTCAATTCCGCTTTGACTAATGCTGAGCATATCAATGGTTTCTTGGCCACTACTTTAGCAATTGTAATTTCATAGATAGTGTTGTTGTTGTTTTTTGGTCATTCTCAGTAGACGGCAGTGTACCTACAAAAGTAAACAACAATGGAGACCCTAGCTATAGTAGGGGACCATTCGATATCAAAGTTAAGACAAAATCTGGGTCTAGTAGAACTTGGGCTATATTTGGGTGTATCTTTCACCGTAGATATTGATGCTTTTATTTATAATATTTTTTCATGCCAATAACATATATGGGAATGCCTTTGCATGGTAGATGTCTAATATGGAATGGATCTCCCTCCAGACGTGTCGTAGTTGTCTTCATGAGATCCTCGGAGAGATCTTCTTTTGATAAGATCTCGAAGTGATCGGGAATCCGAGGAGATTGTAATAGATGACTGAGGACAACCTCTAGGTCGGAGGGTTGAGGTTGACCTATAGGTCGAGAGGTCGAGGTCCCACAGACTAAGCTAAACTATTGATTAGAGGGGGTGTCGCTTTCTTCGTGGCTTGTTGGGTCCATGTTGGGTCCATGTTGATAGTTGTTAGCTAGTTGTGTTAAGATGTCGACTAGAATCAAACTTACTACCGCTGGTCGATCCTTGAACTGATCGTGGAGGTTGTATCCTTGAACTGATCGTGGAGGTCGTTCTCGGTTGCTGGGGCTGAGCTCTTATCCAACCTCATCTACTTGTGCTTCGTGTTCTCTCTTAGTATGGTTATCTTGGTCAGTCCATTTTCACCCACAACAATAAGCTCCCTACTTCCAAGCGCTCTTTGTCAGCTCAGGAAATAAGTTGGTGTGGACTGAAACTTATAAATGATTTGCAACCGAGTGGTCGGTAGATCGGATTCGCATGTCATAATTGTACAAGGGAGGAAGGCGATTAGTGTGGGGATCGAGAGAGATCCCGCAATGGTCACATGATGCACTCAAATAGACGTGTGCTAGAACGGCACCTCTTCGGTTCTTGACTGATGGTGTGCGAGCATGTGTCCTTGCTTTGGAGATCGGGTTGGCCTTTGAATGGCTGGTTGCCACGTGAGCTGTTATGGGTAAAATAGAGCTAAACAAATGTATGAGATAGATGAGCCAACAGTGAGACTCAATGACTATATATTGCTTGAGGGCTAGAAAATCACCCCGACCTTTGGTTTCAGCTACTTTCTATTTCGGCCTCAGTTGTTACTTTGGCCCTCGGCCTAACGTCGGATACCGACCTTGGCCTTAGGTACCAACATTGACCTCGGATACTAAACTTGGCCTCGGGCACTGAACTCGCCTTCAGAATACAAAGAAGAATTCTCTCCATATAGGGTGGGATTACCTCCTGAGATCTCTGCTGAAAATCACGCTGACTGAAGTAAGGTCAAATATATTCTTGAAATTAGAGTATGACTCCAATAGTGCACCTCCAGCATATCCATCAAATCAACTTGGATACGACACCGCCTAGAAAGTCTATAAATACACCATCCGCAATGGAACAAAGTACACAACAAATAAACCAATTCTACTACACTTACTGTGAGTACAGACACCTGATTTAAGCATCAGAGGGTCCCCAACCTTAACTGGTGCCCTTAGTGTATTCTCTTATTCCTCCATTAATTACAGGTACTTAGCGGCTCACAAGAGCTGAGGTAGGATTCACCAGATTTTAGCGTCAACAGTTTGACATCGTCTGTGGGAACGACAGTGAAGTCATCTCTATTGTGTCTCCATCTACCCTGCAATGACTAAAAGAATATGAAATTGCGGTAGAACTGCTAGTACTGAAGTATGAAATATGACTAAGTTTCCTAAAGGGGGTGAATAAAACTTTTTTAAAAATTGTTATATTTTAATAACAACATATGCCTAACTTTTAAAATAGGAAAGTAAGACAAAGTAACTATATGGCTTTTAAGCCAATAAAGGGTCCAATTGACATAGGCTTATACAAGATTCATATGTAAAATCAAAGCCTATAACGATTGTGTATTGTGTGTAGAATGTGACTTCTATCAATACTTGTACATAAACTAAATCATGCATCAATGTGAACATATGACGAACATAAGTATGAGACCCGTATTTTAGCCCGTACCATTCCGTATGCCTTCGTGGTCCTCCCGGTCAAATTTCGGCCACCCACGATCTGTTATCGGCGTTTGCGCGTGATCCTGAGTCGTGTCCCATATATCAGAATTGGTTCGACTCGAAACTTATACCCTTGCGACTACGCCGTCGCCGCATATTACACACCGAGGTGATACCCGTGCCAAGAGATGAGGGCTCGTGTTCAGTTCGAGGAAAACACTGCGCGTTGCAAATACCGAGGGAATCTCTATGACACATCACATGAATCATATCAATCAAGTAAACATCACTCCTATCACTCACCTCCATCCCCAAGTACAACCACCCTCTCCAAAAGTCAACTTTCTCTTACAATAAAGTACACCCTTCCATCACTCACCATCTCTCTCCCATCACTTCTCTCCCATCACCTCTCTCTCTCTCTCATTCTCTCTCATTCTCCAAGCAACCCACATCCAAGCAAGCTCCATGAGAGAGCTTAGTGTGGCCCACTTCCTATCTCCCATCCTCACCCTCCAAAACCAATCTCGACTGTTGAATCTCACCCGTTGGAGCTCTGGAATGTTTTGATGGAAGGAGAAGTCTATGATTAAAGGTGGGTGATTGACCGTTGGATTTCATTTTTATTTAGGGACCACTTGTTGTGGGACCCATCATGATGTATGCAATGTATAGGGAGGGCCCATAGTGGTGGGGTCCCTCCCCTTCTCACGTTTCTCTATCTCTCTTTATTTTTTTATTTTTTTCCTTATGTGATGGTCCACCTTGATGGATGGTGTTGTGGACCCCACCTATGGTGTATGTATTTTATCCACGCTATTGTCCATCCGGGGCCCTCTTTGCTGCCCACGATGAGACCTACTTGATGTATGTCCCTTACATCCCAATTGTCCAGTGACAAGGCTGGCTGCAATGGGACCCCCCCTGACGTATTTGTTGTATTCACACCATTCATCCATTGGGACGGTGAGCCCTGATGTGGTGGCCGTTTGTGTGGGATGTGGCCCACCTTGATGTGAGATCCACACCGTCCAGCAAATCTGTAAGGTGAGACTCACCTGAGATGTGGATTTCATCCACGCCGTGCATATACTTACTGTAGCAGTAGCAGTTGCTGCTGACATCAGCAATATGTGGGACCCACCTCTCTGGTGTGAGATCCACACCGTCCACTACTGAGGGGACCACTGTGATGTATGGTTTGATCCACACTGTCCTTGGTTGGGACGGTGGATCTCCACCATGATGTATGTGTATATCCACACCTTTCATCCATTTCTCTAGGACGTGGGGCCACCTCACACGTGTGACTCATGTGAGGGTGGGGCCCATCCATATGTATGCATTTCTATCTAGCACCGTCCACCTAGATGGTGCATGTGACTGGTGTACGTGCCTTACACCCAACCGTCCATTCATCTGACTTCTGAACATTAGTTTATATATAATAATAATAATAATAATAATAATAATAATAATAATAATGTATATAATATATCTTATATATATATAGGTGTGTGGTGGGCCCCATGTGGGACCCACCTATTGGATGGACTAGTTGGGATCCCCACACCAGCTATATAGCTGTGCATTGACGTCACCACATTCCGTGGGACCAACCTTAATAGTATGTGTTTTATCTGCACCGTCCATCTGGACGGTGACATGTACTACCCCACCATGATGCAGTGTTGTATCCGCACTGTCTGTGCAGTGGCCCACCTTGATGCTTATGTCTATCACACCGTCCATCCATCTATTGGAAATCCACCACGACGTATGTTTTGTATTCCACTCGATATGTGTATCCAAGTTGTTCATCTGGTGGGCCCATTTGGAGGTGTAGGCCCACCTGCTATATGTGTAGGGCCACCTTGAAGTATACCCATCTGTTTTATCGCACCATGAGCTGCCCCATTAGGCCCACTATAAATATGATGAGGCCCATCTAATGAAGCCCAATATGATGTATTTATGGCCCATGTGCCGAGGCCTATAGTGAAGTGTATTAGGCCCATGTCGTGCGACCCATTGATGTGACCCACTTGTTGTATATGAGGCCCATTAATACGGTACACCTATTGTATTTAAGGCCCATGGGTTGCGGCCCATTGTGATGTAATGAGGCCCATAGGACGTGGCCCATTGAGATGTATACTCGGCCCATATGACGTGGCCCATTGTGATGTATTTTCAACTCATTTAGTGATGCCCATTGTGATATATTCCTGCTCATATGATGAGGCCCATTGTGATGTATTTTTAGCCCATTTGGTAAGGCCCATCATGATGTACGTTAGGCCATTGTGTGAGGCTATGGGCCCACTGTACGTGTGGCCTTATGTGGGCCACTCCTTGGGAGCGATGTTGGTTGAATGTTCACATTGACGGGCAATGATGGTTGGATGTCCACATTGTGACCTTTCCTTAAGCCTTGTTAGGCCCATTCTTACTGATTCCGATTGTTGAGGCCGATTATCAAGGCTAATTTCGATTATCGAGGCCAATTGTTGAAGCCGATTACGATTCCGATTGTCGAGGCCGATTGTTGAGACCGATTTCGACTCTGATTGTCAAGGTCAATTTCGATTTCGATTGTCGAGGCCAATTTAGATTGTTGAGGCCGATTTCGATTTCGATTGTCGAGGCCAATTATCGAGGCTGATTGTTGAGGCCGATTCCGATTCTGATTCCAATTGTCGAGGCCAATTATCAAGGCCGATTCTGATTATTGAGGTCGATTCCAATTATCGAGGCCGATTGTTGAGGCTGATTCCAATTTTGATTGTCCATACCAATTACGATTGTCGAGGCCGATTGTTGAGGCCGATTCCAATTCTGATTGTCAATACCGATTTCGATTATCGAGGCTGATTCTGATTATAGAGGCTAATTATCAAGGCCAATTCCAATTGTCGAGGTCGATTGTTGAGGCTGATTCCAATTCCGATTGTCGGGATCGATTTTGATTGTCGATATCGATTCCGATTGTCGAGGCCGATTCCGATTATCAAGGCCGATTCCAATTGTCGATACCGATTTCGATTATTGAGGCCGATTATCAAGACCGATTTCGATTGTCGAGGCTGATTATCGAGCCCAATTTCGATTGTCGAGGCCGATTATTGAGGTCGATTCCGATTTCGATTATCGAAGTTGATTATCGAGGCTGATTCCGATTGTTGATACCGATTCCGATTGTCGAGGCCGATTATTGAGGCCAATTCTGATTGTCGAGGCTTATTGTTGAGGTCGATTTTGATTTCGATTGTCAATATCGATTTCGATTGTCTAGGCTGATTATCATGGCCGATTCCGATTGTTGAGGCCGATTCCGATTTCGATTGTCGAGGTTGATTATCGAGGCTGATTCCAATTGGCGAGGCCAATTCCGATTGTCGAGTCCGATTCCGATTGTCGAGGCCGATTCCGATTGTCGTTGCTGATTGTTGAGACCAATTTTGATTTCGATTCCGATTATATAGGCCAATTGTCGAGGTCAATTATCGAGGCTGATTTGATTGTTGAGGCTGGATATTGAGGTCGATTGTCGAGGTCCAATGTGATGTATATGTGGCCTGTATTTTAGGCCTATTGTAATGTGCATTCGGCCTGTGTTTGAGGCCCAATGTGATGTATATGTAGCCTGTATTTGAGGCCCATTGTGATGTGCATTCGGCCAGTGTTTGAGGCCCAATGTGATGTATATGCGACCCGTATTTGAGGCACATTGTGATGCATATTCAGCCCATGTTTAAGGCCAAATGTGATGCATATACGGCCCGTATTTGAGGCCTGTTGTGATGCATATTCAACCCATGTTTAAGGCCCAATGTGATGTATATGAGGCCTATGTGATGAGGCCCATTATGATGCATTTGAGGGCTAGGCGATAGAGCCCATTGTGATGTATGTTAGGCCCATGTGAAAGGCCCATCGTGATGTGTATTAAGCTCTTGAGTGAGGCCCATGGTATTGTATATTTGGCCTTTGTGTGAGGCCATGGGTCCAGTATATGTTAGGCTCTATGTGGGCCATTCCTTGGGGGCAATGTTGGTTAAATGTCCACATTGTCGAGGTCAATTGTTGATGCCAGTTATTGATATTAATTATTAGTATGTGATAGCATAACATCATGATACATACCCATACGCATCATCTGCATGTTTATTATGGGATGTGGTTGACCATTACATATGTCATTGGGCAGGTTGTTATGAGACTCCCCGATGGGCGGTGGTTATCTCACATGAGCGCACGGTATGCGCAGGATTGATGCATGACTGGATTGTATAACTCATGCATCTTACATTGTGTGTTGTGATTATTGTACGCCCTAGTGACATCATAGCCATAACCTCCACTGGCATATCGTGGATGACCAAATGGGACACCGAAAATCTGTTATTAGTATCGGGCTAACGATATGTGGACTTATTGAGCATGAGTTGTATACTCATTCATTCATTCATTCACTATCCACTCGGGTTGGTGGTGCGCAACTATTTGTTACGTGTACCTTCACAATGGCCAGGATTTCGGTTAGGGCATGCGATTAACCTGAGATCAGGAGTTTACCACATTGAGTTTGACTATCTAAATTAGGTATAGGACTAGTTTGGATAGAAGTCTCTTGTGATGGACCCCATGGCCTGCGATACTACATACTATCATCCCGACTTCACACTCCAGCATGGTCATTTCATTCGCATCGTATATTGCATTACATCCTCGACATATGACATTTTGGGTCACTGTGTTTTTGCATTTATATGGTCTAGGTACAGTTGACACTATTCGTGAACTCATTAAGAATTGTAATTGCATTGCATCCTCGACATCTAATATTTGGCTCTTTATAACTCCTCATTTGTATAGCTGATCTGTATTATGTAATCTGATATTGATTAACTCATAGACTTGTCAGTATTTTCACTTACTCTGATAAAGTATGATTCATGATCTTTCCAGTATTTTTGATATTATATAATTATGACATTGTATTGAATACTTGGCACTTACCTTGTGCACACACTTACACCACCCTCTATGTAAGACCCGTATCCTAGTCCGTATTGTTCCATACAATCTCGCGATCCTTCCTGACGAATTTCGGTAACCTGCGACCTATGATCGATGTTTACACGTGACCCTAAATCGTATCCTATAGATTTAAATCGGCTTAATCTGAGACTTGTACCATTGCGACCGCACCATCACCGCGGTTCCAACGCTGCGTCTTGCATACCGATCCGATACCCTGGCCAAGAGATGTGGGCCCGCGTTCAGTTTGAGGAAAAACACTGCGTGTTTGCAATTCCAAGAGAATCTCTAATCATGTCCCATCAATCAATCAATCAATGCTTTCTTTCTCCTCAAGTCAAGCAACCCCAAAGTCAACTCTTTCTCACCCTCTCTCTTACACACCCATGCTAGTCAAGTACACCATCACCTCACATCCATCAACCATCACTTCTCTTACAATAACCTCCCCTCTCTCTCTTATTTCTCCACCACATTTTCCAAGCTATTCCAAGAGCAAAAAAGTGGACGTCCAAGCTCTTTCCCAAGTGAGAGAAAAGTGAGATGTGTGTGGCCCACTCTTCATCCCAAGATCTCTCATCCTAGCCATTCAACTCTCATCACCCTCCATCAAAGTGAAGCACAAGGAGACCGGCGTTCTAACGGACCAAGAAGATCGAACGGTGGGTGCTCTATTAGCCATAGATTTCCTTTTTTTGATGAAGGGCCAAGTGAGGCCTACCGATTGATGGTAGGGATCTCATTTTAGACCCTAGGTGTGGCCAATGGCCCACGATGATTCTCATGATCATTCCATGGTGGGGCCATTCTCCATGGACCCTATCATGATGCTTGTTTTCCTTACATGAATAGGGTCATCTAGACCATTACATTTTGGTGGAGAAAGGATCTTCATCGTTGATTTTGATCAGTGGGCCCACATGTAATGGGACCCACTCGATGTATGTTGTAGATCATGGAAGGGAGGGCCCATAGTATCGAGGTCCCTCCATCATCACGTGTCCCTTTCTCTCTCTATCTCTCCCTCTCTTTCATCTGTTTTGTGTGTGATGATGTGATTGTATGGCCCACCCGGATGTGCCCTACCTTGATGTATGTTTTATCCAAACCGTCCAAGTCATGTGGGCCCTACCTTATAGGAGTGGAAAACACAAATATCAAATTGATCTAAGTGGGCCACGTCCCCGTGGGACCCACTCTAATTGTATGCAAACCGTCCAGCGTCCCTGGATGCTGGACGTGGTTGCAAAATGCAAGTGAAATGTGAACAGATGGTGGGTGTACGGACTGTAGCAAAAAAAAAGAGAGGGATTTTAAGGGTTTTAGGTGGGCCACTCATGCAGGCCCCACCTTGATATATATTTTTAATCCAAGCCGTCCATCCCCTTTCCTACCCCATTTTAGGCGTTGAGCCGAAAAATAGGGCCAATCTAATTTTCTAGCAGGCCATACCTTTGAAAACAGTGATTTTCACCATTGAAACTCACCTTAATTTTTCTACACGCCGAAAGATGCCCAATATCGGGCTTGATGGATTTGTTATGGATGGTAGAATCCATTGGCGGACCTGGATTCAACAGATGTGGGCCCTACCTCTGAAAAACCACAAAAATTCAATTTTTTCAAAAAAATAAAAATAAATAAACAACAACAGCAGAGGCTGCTGCTGCTGACACAGGACACACAACAGCGTCCAGAGTTGCTGCATAGGTGGACGGGCAGGGACCCATGGTCCCAACCGTGGGCCCCATCATGATGTTTGTTCGTCATCCAACCCGTTCATTAGGTGGGCCCCTTCCTTAAGTTGGCCCCACCCAAAAATCAGCCACATACAAAGCTCGGGTGGCCCACATCACAGGAAACAACAGTGATTGACGTCTACAATTGAAACCCTTTTCTGGGTCACAGAAGTTTTGGATCCAGTATGAAATTTATTTTTCCTATTCATCTGGGTCCGTGCAACCTTATCAACAGGTTAGATGGAAAGCAAACGTCATGGTGGGCCCCACTGGAACCCACGATGATATATGTGTTTTATTCCCACCGTCCAGGCGGACGGTGGAGCCCACAGTGATATTTGTGTTTCATTTCCACCGTCTAGGTGACGGTGGAATCCATAATGATGTATGTGTTTTATTCATACTGTCCAATGACAGTGGGACCCACCATGATGCATGTGCTGCACCCAAGCCATCCACCCATTTTGTAAGCTCATTTTATGACATGAGCTAAAGAATGAGTCAGATCCATAGTTCATGTGGACCCCCACTATGATGCATGTGTGTAACGCCCTGAAAATCGGGGGTCGCGCATACGCTCAACTCCCGAGTTTCCGAGAGTCCCTATTAACAGATTTTCATTAATATGCGATAAATCTGTTTAAGTTGCGCAGCCTGAAATTTCCTGGAACATGAAACATAATCACGCAAGTCTGTTGAAATGAAAGAGGTCTGACATATATACAGGTTCAAAATATAAATGGGTCGCACAAGGCGTTGCCCAACCAAAACAACAAAAGAATGCTATACCCAAAAAGAATAAGGCTGAGCCTACTGCCCAGCCATCCCAATCCTGCCCATCAAGCCGATGGAGAGCCGTCCATCATCTGGAAATAAGATAGCTCATCTTCCTCGTCGAGACTCACCTCGCCAGGCTCCTCCAGTCCTGAGTCACCTGCATCTATAAATGGGTTGGTTGGTATTTTAAAATACCATCTCAGAGTGAGAGTGAGTGATCAACTCAGTGGGTGCTATTAATTTAAAGTTATTGCAGACATCAATTATAATATGATCTTAATGAAAAGCAGTCAATTATAAACATCTAACTAGTCTTATTAATGCGTATGTATGCAGGATGATATGATGTATGCACTCACCACAACGCTCCCTCGAGCGACTCCATCTAACGATCGCGTATGACAACACTCCCTTAGTGTGATGTCGATTGCCGAGTCGCTACCCTAGCTAATGCGATGCAATGCAATCGTGTTAACCAAGTTGTTAGTTAGGTCCTTTCATCCAGCAGGTTGGGGATTCTGGTACACCCCACGTATCAACGCCCTAAACTAAGTGCGAGGCCAAGACCCCCCAAATGCGTGAAGCCGAAGCCCCACGGTCCGTGATCCCGTCGGGTTCCTCATCCCCGACTTCAAGCACATGAGGAGTGCCGAGAGAAAAGGGATTGCTCGCGGTCACAACGGGGAGGCACGGTACCCCAGCATAGGCCGACAGCTCTGTCATAGTGTCCTATTCCACCATGCCCGGCTCACGAGGCTGGGGACCAATTTCAGGTAGGTTACTAATAAGCTACAATGATTGTGGGGTGTTCCAGGTTCCATACATGTGTGAGCAAACAGGGTTAACAAGCAAGGTTGGTCAGACAGTAGGCCAGACCACATGAGTCAGGCGAGTGACTTCGGGCACAAGGGACCCATGTAGTCGAACTACAGCCACCCGAACACACCCGGCCAAACCCACGGGTCAAGCCATAACATAGCCCTACCGATGGAACTACCGTCTCTTCTCAATTCCTGACCAACCCAAGGAGGGTGAGGGGATCCATGGCATGACAACTACCCAAGTATCATCAAGCATAATAATATCATATTCTCATGCGTTTTAACCATACAAAATGGATATTCTTACAAGCATATAAACAATTGTTAACAACTAAGGTGCGTGTGAATGTGTGGGTTTGTGAGGAAGTTAAACACTTCCTCCATCTCAGGAAATCATGTGCATAAGGGTAATAAATCATACACACAATGAAACACCACATGTGAGGAAAAGAATCAAGCAAACATGGGCATACTATCATCCATACATCACATCATGTGAGAGACAAGATCAACACCAATTTGAGAGCTAACATGCACATCCATACAATTCCAACGAACATATAACTCCTAGGATTTTCTCTAGAGTTTCAAATACAACATCCAAGCAATCAAAATTATTAAGCTCGTACTAAAATTGGTGTTAGGCCACCTAAGAGTAATAGTCTGCACCTATGGTTCGTTAGAGATTCGGAAAATGCCCTAGGGAAGAGGGTTTTCGGGTCGATCGGCCGGAATCCCTAAATCAAGCTCTTACATGTTAGAATTCCAAGCCAATCCTATCTTACTACATGGATTTCAAGAAGAATAGGTGAAAACCTTACCTAGGTAACCTACGGACGGTTATTGAAGGAGGGGAGTTTCTCCTTGCAAGAGAGGTAGGGAGTTGGAAGGGTTGACTCGCTTGGGCCCCACTTCAATCTAAGGTCCACCTTGAATCACCCCTCACACACCATCTTCTCCTCTTAACTCCTTCACTCTCATTCTCTCTTGGTGGTTGTGGTAAATGAGGGAGAGTTATGAGAGCTAGGGTTTATTCCCTAGACTTGGGCCCTTTGGCCTCAAGTTTCCTCAAATTCCCAAAATAGCCTACTAGGACTCACTTTTAGAGTTGGAGTGACCCTAACACTCCCTTGGCTACCAAATTTGGTGGGTAAGTGCCCTATGGCCCGATTAGGGCCCATGTAAAATTTGGGAACAAACGGATGGACGGTTGTGGGGTTTGAGTCAACGGTTCTGATCTTTAAACGGCCCTGAAGGGTCCATTCTAGTGATTGGAGTGGTTCTGGTGGCCCTTTGGCTATGAAATTTCTAGGATAGATGCTTCATGGCCCGATGAAGGGCCATGCAAAATTTGGGGACGATTGGATCTAGGGTTTGGTCGTACTGGTCCGATTTGTGATCGACGGTCACCGTTACACAATCGGGACCCAGAGTTGGAGGACGGGTGTATAAAAATTCATTAGACCTCCACTGTAAATGTGGAAGAGATCCGACGGTTGGATAGCCTGGTATCTCGGTTTCATTTACAAACGCCATATTTCGGTCCTGGCATTGGTGGGGTGCATTTAGTCAGTGCCAGATCCCACTTTTGGGTGTCCGCTGGGTCCGTGGTTCGCGATGGTCCACAAGCCCAGTGAGATTTATAGTTCCCTTTATTTTTAAAATTTTTTGACCTTCCTGTGTCACGGTGTAGCCCATACGGGCTGTTGCTAAGGGCAAATGAGCCATCTGGCTCAACGGCCTACACCGGGTCATGTCATGACCTGACCGGTTTATCCTAATGGGCTAGTCCTAGGTTGATTTGTCTGTGGTACCTCACCGTGCATGGTTTAAATGATCGGTGCTGCAGAAAATCCTACGTGGACACCCCAGGACACTGTACTGGTTGGACGGGTTGTTACAATGTGTTGCATCCAAACCGTCCAACCATATTGGAAAGCTCATTTAAGGCTTGAGTTCAAAAATAAAACAGATCTATGATCATGTGGACCACACTGTAGAAGTGGTGTTGGATTGAATGTCCACCATTTAAAACCTTTGGATTACAAGGTAGGACAAATATGATATTTGCTTTTCCTGTAAATCCAGGTCCTTGTGACCTTATGAATAGATTGGACAGGAAATAAATGCGATGCTGGGCCTTAGGAATTTTAATGGTGGAAGTCATCATCACCATTTATATTTGGGTGGGGCCCGTTGTTGAGGCCCACCTTGATATTTATAAGGCCCATTTGAGGAGGCCTACCTTGATGTATTTGTGGCCCCTTGTTGAAGCCCACCTTGATATTTATAAGGCTCATTTGAGGAGGCCTACCTTGATGTATTTGTGGCCCGTTGTTGAGGCCCACCTTGATATTTATAAGGCCCATTTGAGGAGGCCTACCTTGATGTATTTGTGGCTCGTTGTTGAGGCCCACCTTGATATTTATAAGGCCCATTTGTGGAGGCCCATCTTGATGTAGTCATGGCCCATCCATTAAGGCCCACCTTGATATACATGAGGCCCATGTTACCACGCCCATTGTGATGTTTCCAAGACCCATGGGTTATGGCCCATTGTAATGTATGTAAGGCCCAATTAGTCTGGCCTATTCAATATATATATGAGGCCCATGTGATTAGGCCCACCTTGATGTATTTGGGACCCATGGGTTGAGGCCTATTGTGATGTATTAGGGCTCGTGGGTTGAGGCCCATTGTGGTGCATTCGGGGCCCATGGGTTGAGGCCCATTATGATGTATTAGGGCCAATGGGTTGAGACCCAATTGATGTATTGAAGGCCCATGGGTCGAGGCCCAATGAGACGTACATAAAGCCCATTGTAATGTGACTCCACCGTGGTTTATGTGTTGATGTTTAGGGCGGGCTATGCCTTGGGAGCAATGTTGGTTTGACGTCCACATTGTAAGAATAATGTTGGTTAAATGTCCGCATTATAACTCTCCCTAGTGCCCATTGATAGGCCCATACTTGTTACGTGTAGGCCGTCTAGGCCCATCTTCGTTGTGAGGATAGTTCATTACTTTATAACATGCGTAGTATAATTCCATGACTCATGTCATACGCATCATATGTATGCTTGAGATGAGTAGTGACTGATCATAACATAGCCATTGGGCAGATTATTTATGGGACTCACTGATAGGAGTTACCCACATAAGCATGTGGTATGCGCAGGATTGTTACATGAATGGACAGTGTGACTCATGCATCTCGCATATGTGTGACATGATCATTGTATGCCCTAGTGACATTAGGGTCATGGCCTCCACAGACACATTGTGGATGGCCAGATGGGACACCGAAAATGCTTGGTTCTAGCACTGTGGGCACGTAGTATGTCCTTGGGTGAAAATCCCAGAACCTCCTTGGTACTAGGAGATGCTCCAACGTCTAGACCGAGTGGAATATGAGCGCCGGTGTGTATACCATGAGGTCGTGTCTTCTACTGTGTTGTGGTCGATTGGAAGGGGGTGTGACCTTATCCGCCTGAGTGATAGGGCTATAAGATAGGCTGAGTATAACCAGCTCGTAAATGAGTCCACTATCGACGAGTTGGGCCCGATATTGGTAGGCAGATAGTAAGGTCTCTTCCACTCAATGGGCTGTGCAGCTAGGGAGGAAGCAGTCGTTGTGGAGTGTAATAGACCTCGGTGATTTTTCAGAGAGCAACCGTACTGATATGTGGACTTATCGAGCAGGAATTGCATATCCATTCATTCATTCATTCATTATCCACTTGGGCTGGTGGTGTGTAACTATTTGTTACATGTACCTTCGCATGACCAGGATTTCGGTTGGGCGTGCGACTAACCTGAGATCATGAGTTTACCACATTGAGTGTGACTATCCAAATTTAGGTATGGGACTGGTTTGGATAGAAGTCTCTTGTGATGGACCCCATAGCCTGTGATACTTCGTACTATCATCCTTACTTCACGTTCCTATATGTTCATTTCATTCGCACCGTATATTACATTGCATCCGCAGTACTTAGTATTTTGGGTTATTATGTTTTTGCACTTATATGGCCTATATGAGATTGATGGTATTCGTGGCTCGTCAAGATTTGCATATTGCATTGCATTCTCAGCATCTGTTATTGTCTTATTATGTTTTGCATCGCATAGCCTTAGTACGGCTGATAGCACTCATGGACTTACCAGTATATTTTTGCTTACTCTGATATCGTATGATTTATGATCTTGTCCGTATTTCTGCTTATTTCGATGATGTATGATTTATAGACTTTATGGTATACTTGGCACTTATCTTATGTACACACTTTCACCACCCTCTAAGCTTTCTATAAGCTTATGCACGATAGATACGTGCAGGTGATGTTAGGTTGTAGCAGCATGGAGCTTGGAGCATGTAACTAACTTATAGAGCTTGAATTTGACATATGTATTTCCCTTTTAGCATTGTATTCAAAGGATTATATCAGTGGATATGTGATGATGATGTTGCCTTTGTGATTTGGGTAAACTTGTGGTTTTGCTTCTTACAAGAAAAAAAATGTATGTTAGAAAATCCTCCTTTTAGGATCCCAGGATCGGAATCTGGCATATGAGTGCCGGAATCCGAGAATGGGGCACTACGGAGGCTGTCGGCGCTGGATTCAGCGATCGAGAATTTTATGAGCCCGGTTTCCAAGTTTGGGGTGTGACACTGTAAGCTTTTTATAAGCTTATGCACGATAGATGTGTGTAGGTAATGTTAAGTTGCAGCAGCATAGAGCTTGGAGCATGTAGCTTACTTATAGAGCTTTGATTTTGACATATGTATTTCCCTTTCAACATTGTATTCAAATGTTTATATTAGTGGTTATCTGATGATGATGTTGCCTTTGTGATTTGGGTAAACTTGTGGTTATGCTTCTTACGAGATAAATGTGTGTTGAAAAATCCTCCTTGTAGGATCTCAGGATCGAAATCTGGCGTATGTATGCTGGGAATCGAGAATAGGGTACTACAGAGGCTGTCGACACCGGATTCGTTAATCAGGAATTTTATGAGTTCGATTTCTGAGTTTGAGGCATGACAATAAGCATAATTAGATAAATATACTCAAAATAATCCCAAGCACAATCATTTATAGTGGTTCGGTTACTTGCCTACTCCACTCCTGTGGAAGCATTCTCTCCGAGAGTGTACCGGATTTCACTATCCAATGGTTTTAAATCAGGTTAACTGTGAACCTTCACAACCTACACACCTTCACAACCTACACAAGGTTAAACTAGGACACCTACACGAGGTTCCTAGATGCCTACACAAGGCAACACGTCCTACCTAAGGACACAATACTGGGAGCCTACACAAAGCAACCCAAGCCTACATAAGGCATAACCTGTGTAAGGTTACACGTCTTACACAAGGACACAACATATTCTCCCGTCGAAGGCCTACAATTAGGACTTGACAAGTTTGACACTCAAACTCTAAATCCCAATCTTATACAAGGAAAGGGCTTTAGACACTTTAGACTCTAAATACTTACAAAGTAAGTTGGTGAGTCCCGTTCTCATGTAATGTGAAGATCTTCGATGATGATGAAGAATCTTCAGCTCCCTTGAACCGCAACTTGTTGATGATGCTTTCGTGAAAGCTCTGAGGTTGTGCGATTTAGAGTTTTTTTTTTTATCTTCTCTATTTAAATGGTAAGATTTAAATCAGTACAGAAGGTTCTCATAAGCTAGGCATTCAGAAGTTCTAAGGATAGTATGATTAGTTGAAAACTTCATGAATGGTAGAGTTTATAATTCAATCCAAGCATATAAGATATGAGTTGATGCTTAAGCAAAGGATTGAATGATGAACTCTAATGGGAAAGAGAGAGCGACTAAGATGGTAGGTAGATCTTGGAATAGCGGGATCAAACTCTCTTGGATTCTAGCTCATTTTAACAAGAAGCAACCTGAGGTATTTATAGAGAAAGAATCCCAACGGTAATAAAATGGGCAGAAATCTGTCATTGTCGATGCTATCGAACAGTCTTTGATGTTATCTAAATTTGAATTTCGATTATATCAAGTCCATTCGATTGTATCGACTTTCTACACATATATGTTCATTTTTATGTGGAACAGAACTTGCTCGATTTTATCGAATGCCATTCGATTCCATTGATGTGCACTTCGATGTTATCGGGGGTAGTTCGATCCCTTTTGGATTCTCTTTAGAAATGTAATTTAGGCTGCTGGAAGATTTTGTCTGGAAGTTCGATGCAATCGATCATTATTTATGCTATCGAATTAAAGTTCGATTACATCGAATATTATTCAATATGATCGAAGATATATGTATTTTCTTTGAAAGCTTGCTGGATAAAATGTTCCTCAAGTTCGATGCAATCGAGTCTGATTTGATACTATCGAGAACTTACTCTCGATGTAATGGAGGGTGACTCGATTCGATCGATGAACACTTTTGAGAATGTCTTCTGTTTAGAGGAAGTCCCTAAGTCGATATTATTGAAAAGGGTTCGATAGTAACAAAGTTTGAATTTTGATATTATTGCACTGTATTCGATATTATCGAGATTTTCAGCAGATAGATCATTTTGTTGCTGGACAGAATGAGACTATATATCAATAGTATCGAACTATCTTCAATAATATTGAAGATGTCTTCAAATGCAAATCGATATAATTGACTTGCCAGTATCATTCATTTTTACTTCCTCTGATATTCAAGTGTCTTTCTTACTTAAGCTTTCCAAGGTGTTTTCTAATGAGTTTAGAGGTAAGTTTTAAGTTGGATGGGGGTCATATACCTTAGGGTTTGGTTTAGGGAAGTGAGGCTTCATTACCTGTTTAGAGCACTCGAGCTTCTTTCTGGTTGAGGTCTTCATCTTGAAATATTTGTTCTTAGGACTCACTTGAAGACAGACTCAACATTTACGTAATTTAACAAACTAGGGCACTTTCAGAAGAAACTGGGCTTTGGCCGCCATTACTATGCCAATCCCTGCACCAGATGAGCAGCCTAAGGAATCGCCTTCAGAACATCATACTGAAGTGGTGGCCTCGCGTAGGCCCTGTAATAGAGTTGGTCGACTCATCTCCCTAGAGTAATAAGTCGAGGCCCTAACTGGCAATGTGAATCGAATAATACGAATATCGGAGAGACAACAACCATGTCCCGACCAAGGCATGGAAGTGGAGGCAACAACCGAGCAATCTCGACCTCTACATGTACCTCACAGTTCATATGCAGTAAAGGACCGACCGGTACGATGCATGTGAGTCCCTACACAAACAATGTGAATAATTGAGCTCGTTGAGTCTGACTTGCACCACACTCTAAAGAAGAGAAGGCGTGGGAAGACTCCTGAGGTCGTCGCAGAGAGTGAGGTCACATGGGGGACAGAGCTGAAAGAGATCTGAGATTAACTCAGCAACATCTAATGGGCAAATTAATCAAAGCTCTGGCCTTCGTCGAAGCCATACTCGAGGAAGTTGAGCCCCCATTTATTGATGAAATCATGAGATATCAGCTGTCTTTTAAGTTCCGGGTGCCCTAGATCACCCCCCTACTTTGATTTCAGGGACCTGGGCAAACACCTGGAATCATTTAGAGCTTAGATGGAACTTCACGACGCCTCTGAGTCCGTGATGAACAGAGCATTTTCCCTAACTTTGTCGGGGCTTGCACAAAAATGGTATAAGCAATTAAAGCTGAAGTCTATCAGCTCCTTCACTCAACTTAGTAAAGCCTTCATCAGACAGTTCACTGGTGGGAAAGATAAAATAAAGCCATCAACTCATCTTCTCATAATCGCATAGAGGGTGGACGAGTTATTAACGGATTATATCATTCGATTCATAGTGGAAGTGGTGGAGGTCAATGATTACTCCAACTAGATAGCTCTGACCGCCATTGTAGTCGGCCTTAAGTAAGGAAAGTTCCTCTTTTCTATTGGTAAGAACCCCCCGACTACCCTTGCTGACCTATTTAACCGAGCTAAAAAATATTCCAATGCCAATGAGATCTTTAGTTTAGAAAGAGCTACTCGAGGAGGAAACAACTAGACTAAGGATAGGAAGTCAATGGAAGAAGGAGAGCCATTTGCCGTTAACACCAAAAGAAAGAAGGAGGATGATCAAAATCGAGGCCAGTGTAATAACCAAAATCTAAAAAGCTGCTTCCATTTGTACACTTCCTTGAACACTAAGCCAAATAAGGTACTTAAGGAAGCTGGGTTGATCAAAGAAACCTGATGACCGAAATGAACCAGTCAACCAAGCTCGGTAATAAGGCTCATTGGCCAACCCCGACCTTGACCTCAAGTACTGAGGGATGTATAGACAAAGTCATGGAGAATAAGCTTTTACCTTACCCATGGAACATTGATAATCTAAAGATCTACTAACCATGAAAAACTCTAATGGGTGAAACAACTATGCTTGATTGATCACCTCGATAGAAGCTACTCGTGTTTGATTATGAGAAATCTCCCTCAATTAAAGGGAAGAAAGTTCTCCAGTTTATTTCTACTATTTTATCTATCATTTTTATCCACATATTCGAATGTAAGTGATCTCCCTTTGTAAAAGGAAAAAAGTACTTGTGATACTATTACCGTTTCTCCTCTACTATTTTATGAAATTTATAATAAAAGAACTTCTCCAAGTCAGGAGAAGGGAAATTTTTTTTAACATTATTATCCCGACTATCCGAGCTATATGATCAACCATGAGGACTTCCCTCAATTTAAGGGAAGAAAGTCCTACCTAGTGCTCGACCTACTAATATGTGATCGACCTATTGATTTTACCATGCACGACCTATCACTACATGCTCGACTATCGATTATTAATCTATGAGACCAACCACCCACACATAAAGTTAATAAAATCAAGGAACATGCATGGAACCAGCTGATATTTTCATACATTAGTTCAAAAGTTACTTCTCAAGCTTATAAAGTATAAAGCTAGGAAGTAAGGGGTCACTACTATGGGTAAAATGGAGTGAAACAAATGTATGAGACAGATGAGCCGAGCAGCGAGACTCAATGATTATGTATTGCTTGAGGGCCAAAAAATCACTTTGACCTTTCATTTCGGCTACTTTCTACCTTGGCCTCAGTTGTCACTTTGGCCCCCAACTCGACCTCATGTACCGACCTTGATCTCGGAATAGAAAGAAGAATCCTCTTTGTATGTGGGTGGGATTACATCTCAAGATCTCTGTTAAAAATCACGCTAATCGAAGTAAAGACAAAGATATTATTGAAATTAAAGTCCGACTCTAATACGAGCACATCTAGCATATCTGTAATACCTTGTACTTTCTAGTACTCGAGTGTTACTATATAAACTGACTTAGTAGAATACAAACCTAGCTAAAAGAACATTCACATGCATCCTAATTTAAATCAACTGTTGAAAGAAATCCCCACCTATAGATCAAAGCAATCCATCTGTTATTACTCGAGATGGACCATCACGTCATTAGAGTAACCTACATTAGGACTTCAATCACTTTGATGAATGAGTTAGACCGTCCACCTTGAATTTTAAGTCCTAGATCAACAAACCCATCGATCATCTAGCTTTTGAAACTCCCATAGATGATACATCACTTAATTATGATGATTAGGCCTTTGGATCACTAAACTTTCCAATGAATTTCACCTAGACTAGGCCGAGAACCCTAGGAATCACCACTGATCACATTTTGTAATGATCTGACTGTCAGCTCTTCATAGGTCATAAACTAACCCTTGTAATTAGAAAGTATGGCCCACCTAGTCTTTGGATATGCCTGATCTATGGCTAGGGGTGTCACTTGGACCTATGGAGGCTGATGAACAGATCAGATTGTGTGAGATCATCAGGGTGGGACCCGCCGCACAATTAAAATAATATGCATATATAAAATAAAAGGGAGAATTTATAATAAAATAATTAAAATAAATATTATTATCTTAATAGTGACATATTAGATGATCTTGAACATACAAGTGAACCTGTAGGACCTTTTGACCATTGATGGTCGGATTAGAATTAATCCAACCATCATATCGACGAAATCAACACGTAACAACTGTAAATCACTTGGTATGGCCCACCAAAGCTTTGGATCCACCTCATCTTTGGCCAAGCGTCTTAAGATGATGCATATATTCGAATGGACGGAGTGGATGTCCCCACAAACACCACTGTGTACCCCACCTCGGTCGCATGTGCATGGGATGCACATGCACTTGCCGTGCATAGGTTCTGGGAGACCAGTCAAACCAGGTTTGACCACAATTCCCTTAAATAGAGAGAATTTCTCTCTCTCTCTCTGTTGTCTTCAGCCGTAGGCGGATAGACGTCATCCGTCTATTTTGATCAGTGGGCCACCATAAGCATCACCTTAATGATCTAAACCATCCATTTGGTAGGGGACCTGCGTGTGACCGAAACCTGATTAGTCTCGCACGATTCAACATGTGTGCATACACATAATTTTTGATGCAAACAGGACCTACAAACACAAGTTCTTTCCAAAAATGGAAACTGCTCCTCCTTGCCATAATGGCAATCCACGTGAGAGAAAATCCTCCAATCCCGACCATTCATCTGGGAAAATCCCAGCCCTCCATTTGGTTAAATCACCACCCTTAGATCTAGGGCTCCATCACCAGCTGTTCGTTCGTGTGATTGTAAGTAGGATGCCCTAGATGGAATCCTCACCCATCATTCATCATCTAACGACCTAAGACGAGCTAGGTTCTTCCATAAGAGAGGACAGAAAGTAACTCTCTCCTATCTCTTACAAAAATCCAAGAAAACCGGCCATTACCCTCATCTCCAAACCCACTAACTAAACCCTTTCCAAGCTTCGATTTCTCCATCCCAAGAGCTCCCTACCACTAATCCAAAGCCTCCACTAGAGTCAGATCCGAAGAAAACCCCTCCTTCTACAATGTGCCATGATCATCCGACCATCTTCCATATCAAGCTTGCACCACTGCAGGTACACATGAGGCTGCAGATTTCAGATCTAAAACCACCAATGTGTAGCCCAAACGACTGTCGTCCAATGAGGAAAAATAAGAAAGAAAAAGGAGGTAGAATAGAAAGAGTGTAGGAGAAGAAGTTGGTAGCTGTTGCCGTCCTACACCATGATGGTTTGACCCAAACCGGGCTGCTGACTTACTCAGACTCAGTCAGGATGGGTCTCGAGCTGGTTACTACTGACAGCAAGGAAAAGGGAGGAGAAATAGAAAGAACACGAGAGAGAGAAAGAGAATGAGGACACTGTCCTCATTCCTCTTCCTGTCCATTGCCACACCAGGCTATTCTCGGGCCTAGGTTGGGTTTGGACCGAGTTGGGCGCAGTCTAGTTGAGCCCAAACACCATTTGGTTTAGCAAGCCTGTTGGTGAGTAGGTTTGAGTAAAGAAGAAGGTGAGAGAAAGGAGAGAAGGAAGAGAAAGAGAGAGAGGGTGTGCGGCTGTCCTAGCCAAACCGAGTCAACTCGGTTCAAGACCAAGTCAGCCTGTTGGCCCATTGGCTGGGTCGAGTACAGAGGCTGCCGGACCTCTTTAAATAAGAAGAAATAGAGAGAGAGAGAGAGAGGGAGAGTCACCGAGTCGACTCGGTTGAATCAGATTGAGATCTTACCCATCCTCCTGTGTTAACTTACTCCACATTAAGTTGGGCCGCATCCAACTTCTGCTAAAGTATAAACTCTCTACCCTCTTGAGCGTAATTTAAATATGATTACTTAATTAGAGATTGTAACTATGAAACTTGTCCTTCTCAAAACCCTAACTATAGGATAGATTGTAAGTTGAAGTTCATTAGATAACATAGTTAAGACCATAACTATCATGAATATTAAGCTTGAATAGCCATTAGCATGTTACAAATATTATTATTAGATATAATAAACTATAATTATTAGACATTTACATTTTATCTACTGTCCTTAAATATTATTATGATTGGACTCATTATCGATAGCTATTATTATTATCTTTAGAAAATATTATCATTTTCATTATGGGATTAGTATAGTTCTTGTTAATATGGTTATTAGTATTAGTCCTTATTATATTAAATTGTTATCATTATTACTTGTATTATTTAATAGATTAGTAGTTATTATAAGGATATTAGATAATGTGGATATATTTAAATATGAACTTGTGAATTATCATTATTAGTATTGACTAATTAATACTTCTACTATGAATATTAGCTAAGCATAACCACTAGTAAATTATATATACTAATGTTAGTTATGTTAGACAAAAATAAAATAAAATAAAATAATATCATTATTAGACACTAGTGTTTTGTTTTTATCATTCTTAAATATTATCATTAATAGTAGATCATGATATTAATTATCATCCTAATAATTACTATTACTATGTTAGATAATACGAATTGTAACACTAACACTGATAGTTATTTTCTAATTATTAATTTACATTGTAATTAATGGTACACCAACTAGAATTCAAGTCTTAGAATCTAAGTTTAGGACTAAACTCTAGGATAAGATCCTAGACCTAGGTGGTGTAAACCCTAGGTCAATACTGTCATGCCCCAAACTTGAAAACTGGGCTCACAAAATTTTCGATCGCCGAATCCGGTGCCGACAACCTCCGCAATACCCCATTCTCGGCTCCCAGCGTCCATATGCCAGATTCTGATCTTAGGATGCTACGAGGAGGATTTTCCAATGTACTTTTATCTCGTAATAAGCATAACCACAAGTTTACCCAAATCACAAAGGCAACATCATCATCACATATCCACTAGTATAAACATTTGAATACAATGCTGAAAGGGAAATACATATATCGAAATCAAAGCTCCAGAAGTTAGCTATATGCTCCAAGCTCTACATTGCTGTAACCTAACGCCACCTACACGCATCTATCGAGCATAAGCTTATAGAAAGCTTAGAGGGTGGTGAAAGTATGTGCTCAAGATAAGTGTCAAGCACACAAATACAACGCCATAATCATACAATGTTGAAAATACTGGCAAGATCTTGAATCATACGATATCAGAGTAAGCGGAAACATACTGGTAAGTCCATGAGTCATATAATATCAAAGTACGCAATGCAGATCATAATGAGCCAAATATTATATACTGCGGATACAATACAATATACAGATCCTGTTAAGTCCGTCTAGGCCATATAAGTGCAGAAACATAGCAACCCAAAATGCCATATGCCGCAGATGTAATACAATATACGATATGAATGAAATGACCAAGTTAGAGTGTGAAGTTGGGATGATAGTATGTAGTATCGTAGGCTACCGGGTCCACCACAAGGGACTTCTATCCAAACCAATCCCATACCTAAATTTGGATAGTTAGACTCAATGTGGTAAACTCCTGATCTCAGACTAGTCGCGCGCCCCAACCAAAATCCTGGCCATTGTAAAGGTACACATAATAAATAGTTGCATACCACCAGCCCGAGTGGATAGTGAATGAATGAATGAATGAATGAGTATACAACTCCTGCTCAATAAGTCTACGTATTAGTACTGTACATCTCTGGGATCATCTCCAGGGTCTAGTATACTCCAAACTAGATTGCCGTCCCATCGCGCGTAACCAGCTGAGTGGAAAAGACCTTATTATCTGCCTAGTCAGTAGTCAGCTAATACCTACCCGACACATCGATAGCGGACCCATTTATGAACTGGTCAAACTCAGCCTAGTTTTGCCCACTATGAATCGGGTGGATAAAGCCACACCGCCTTCCAACCGATTATGAGACAGTGGGAGACGCAGCCTATTGGCATTCGACACTCGAGCGCTTATGTAATCCACTCGGTCTAGACGTTGGAGTGTCACCTGACCTCAAAGGCTTAAAGATTTTCACCCAGGGCTATCAATGGTGGCCCGATACTAGTAACAGATTTGCGGTGTCCCATCTGGCCATCCACAACATGCCTCTGGAGGCTACGGCCCTGATGTCGCTAGGGTGTACAGTAATTATTACACACAATATAAGATGCATAAGTCATACAATCTAGTTATGCATCAATTTTGCGCATACCATGTGCTCATGTGAGACAATCTCCGCCTATTAGGGAGTCTCATAACAACCTGCCCAATGACATATGCAATGGTCATCCACATCTCATAATAAATATGCAGATGATGCGTATGGGCTTGTATCATAATGCTATGCTATTACATACTCATAATCGGCATCGATAATCGGTCTTGATATCATATACTCATAATCGGTATCAGTAACCAGCATCGATAATCGGCCTCGACAATTGGAATCGGCCTCGATATCACATACTCATAATTAGTATCGGTAACCAGCATTGATAATCAGCATCGATAATCGACCTCGATGATCAACCTCGACAATTGGCCTCAACGATCAAAATCGACCTCAACATTCGGCCTCGATAATTAGCATCAAAAATTGGAATCAGCTTCGAAATTTGGCCTCGATAATCAGCCTCGACAATCGGAATCAGCCTCGATAATTGGCCTCGACAATCGGAATCGGCCTCGACATTTGGCCTCGATAATCGGCCTATCATAGGGCCTAAGGAAGGTCACCATGTAGACATTTAACCATCATTGCTTATCAATGTGGACGTTTAACTAACATTGCTCCCAAGGAGTGGCCCACATAAAGCCAAACATATAGTGGGCCCATGACCTCACATAAAGGCCTAATATACATCACGATGGGCCATAAATACATCACATCGGGCCTCATCAATGGCCACAATTACATCACAATGAGCCCCATACGACCTCAATGGGCCATATACAATCTCAATGGGCCTTACACAAGGGTCTCATAAAATGAGCGGGCCGCATCGCATGGGCCTTATACATCACATCGGGCCTCATCATATGGGCTTCATATACAACTCATCGGGCCACATCTTATGGGCCTAACACACACCATTATGGGCCACATCACATGGGCCGCACCAATGGGTCTCAAATATACAACAGGTGGGCCTCAAATACATCTAATTGGGCCCACCGTTCTAGGTGAACTATCTACACCATACATCTATCTTTAGAGATCGTTTTAGAGTGTTACCCAAATGAATCATAATGGGAGATCATTTGGACCACCACAAATATCAGTGGAGATAATGATTTCCACCCTTAAAATTACCAAGCCCCACCCATCCAATCTGTTCATATGGTCATAAAGACCTGAATCAAGAGGAAAAACAATTATCATATTGATCTAGGGCTTCGGTACTTCTAAAAGGATTTCAATGGTGGAGGTTCAATCTCCATTGATTTTTGCGGTGTGGTCCACCTGATGGATGGTTGGAATAAAAGACATACATCACATTGTGGGGCATGACAGCACCGTCCAAATAGTCCAGCGCCGTCCACATCATCTGGATGGTGTGGATGAAACAATTACATCACGGTTGGCCCCACAACACTTATTGATGTGGTACAACAGCTACATAGCTAGAGTGAGGTACACTAGTCAATCCAATCCCCACCTTCTAAGGTCTGGACGGTGTGGATATACAACACATCCATAAGGTGGGCCCCACGTCCACGTGTGGACAGTGTGGGTGGAGCACATACATCATGTGTGGGGCTCCACAGATGGACGGCGTACATCAACACATATCACGGTGTGATTTCCACTGCACCGTCCAGATATCCTTGGACAGTGGGAATATAAATTACATGCATCTAGGTGGGTCCCACCCCCACACATGTCACATGTGTGGGGTGGGCCCACACCTACAAATGGGTGGCCGATAGAATGAAACACATTCCTCATTGTGGCCCACATACCACGTGGTCTCAGACCCACAAAACTTGCCGATGCCAACAACAGATATAGCTGCTAGGTCTCCACGTGGTTGGAGGTAGATGGCCAGGGTAAAACACATATACCAAGGTGGGCCCCCCCCCCCCGGGTGCATAACATAGATAAAACATTACATTACGGTGGGGTATACAAGATGGACGGTGTGAATAAAGCACACGCATCATGTGGGGTTCATACAAATGGACAATGTGAATCAAACCCATAGAACTTGCTGACGTCAACCTAGCAGCTGCATGCTGCTGGGTCCCTAGAAAAATGGACGGTGTTAATGAAACACTCACATCAAGGTGCCCCAGCAGATGGGTGGTGTGTACAAAAATACATACATCAAGGCACGTCCCATGTAGCACCGTCCAGTGATGGACGGTGCGGATGTAGAATACATTACATCAAGGTGGGTCCCATCCCACAAGCGCAACACGTGTGAGGTGGGCCCCAAATTGCTGCCAAATGGATGGACGATTAGGGTATAACATGATAGGACCCACAGAAGTTGCTGACATCAAAACATCAGCAATGTGCTGCGTGGGACCCACCGTTCAGATGGACGGTGAGATGAAACTCACGTATCATAGTGATCCCCTAATCTGACAAAATAGACGGACGGTGTTGGATATGTAACACAAACATCAAGGTGTGGCCCATCGTCCAAATCTGCTGGATGGTGTGGTTGAAACATATACATCACGGAGTGGGTGGATCTCCACCGTCTAGATCTTCTGGACAGTGTAGATATAATAAATACATCATGGTGGGTCTACATTAGCATGGCCCACCACTTAGATCAACTGATATTTGTATTTTTGGTTCATCCATGGCAGCGGGAAGGGGGGGCCCAACAGATGGATGGTCTAGATCAAGTGGGCCACAATCCAATCACAAAAGAGAGAGAGAGAGAGGAAGAGAGATAGAGAGAGAGAAAGAAAGAAAGAGGAACATGTGAAGGAGAGGGAACCCGCGACTATGGGCCCTCCCTATACAATGCATACATCAAGTGAGTCCCACAACAATTGGGCCCTTAAAACAAAATCAAGTGCTTATGAACACCTACATTCAAAACTACTCCTTCTACACTAGGGTGATCTAGTTCCAAGGAGTAAAAATTAATGGTTAAGATTGGATTTTAGAGGTTGGATGATGGGGTATGAAGCTTCAAAGTGGGTAGAAATGGAGGAAAGCTTGGACGTTGCTCTCATGGAGTTGCTTGGGAGAATGAGAGAGAGAGAGAGGGATGGGTGAGTGATGGTGTGTGATGGGTGTACTTGGTTGTATGAGAGAGATTTGACTTTAGGGAGGGTGGTTGTACTTGGGGATGGGTGTTGTACTTGACATGTGAAATGATTGATGGGATTGATTGATGAGATATTTCTCTTGAGTTTTGCAAAGTGTGGTGTTCTTCTCGAACTGAACGTGGGTTCACATCTCTTGGCCCGGTATCGCCTCTGTGCGTGAGACGCGGTCGCAAGGATACAAGTCTCAGGTCGAGCCAACTCTGGAATACTGGATACGGCTCAGAGTTGCGTACAAATGCTGATTACAGATCGCAGGTCGCCAGAATTCGACCAGGAGGAATGCAGAAGCCTATGGAATTGTACGGTCTAGGATACGGGCCTTAATCTAAACATAAATAGCGTGTTAGGTTTGGATCTAATTGTAGAATTTGATAATTTATGGTAGGATCAAGTCTAATGGCGCACGCACCTCCTAGCGATGACGTAGGCGGGTCAAAATATAAGGTGATGATTAAGCTTCCCCTTAAACTTTCCATTTTCCCATTAACTTAAGTAATAGTTTATGTTTAATTTAATTTTAGTTGATAATTAATATCTCTATCTCATAATTATCCATATTAGTTACTGGAATTGAATTCTTGATTACATGCTCAAATTTTTATCCTATATGAACACGAATATGTTGCACTTGCATATTTCTCATGTTTGTGGATTGTTACGTAACTTGCCTTGGTACATTGTTGGAAAACCCTACTTATAAATGTACACCCATACTTGGGATGTAACTTGACTGATTTTGTTTATAATGGGCCTTTGATCTAATGGTTACTTGAATGATGTGAACAATGAAGTGGGCCTACCATCCATGGATTATTGTGTCTGTATGGCTTGAGGATGGTCTTTTCATCGCATTTATTTAATATTTGCCTTATGTGGCTTCGATTTAATATTTTTCCTATATGGATTCGATTTGTTATCTGCCCTATGAGGCTTCAACTTACTATTTTCTATATGTAGCTTCGATGATTTATTTCTACATAACCATGCGATATTAAGTTCTATATATTGAACTATGATTGCCCACTAGTCAATTAGGTTCCATTATACATCCTAAGGTGGTAGTCTCATGAGCCGGGGATGGTGGTATGAGACCTATGCCCTGTAAGTACTATGGTCTCATGCTCATTTGGTTGTCAAATTTTGTTGTGCCAAAACTCTATCTGTGTCTTGTGTTTATATGATGATATACATATGTTCAAGACATCACATCGACTCTATAAAGACACTGCTTCTGTCAAGAATGACGAACTACTTCAAGCCAAGTTAAACCATGTACTTTTTCAACTTCTGTAAACATCAATGTTCAAAGCTACATTGATAAACACTTCAAGACTCAAGTACATTTTAAGACTCAAGTGCAACTCAAGATGAAGTTTAATTTCAAGCTTTAGAAGATCTCAATATCAAGCTACATCAAGTAGAGATCTCAAGCTTCATAAGGTTCAAAGGTCAACCATTATCTGAAAAGAATGAAGTTCAATGTTCATTCTTAATGATCCAGGTATGATAAACCTTAGATTGACCTTAGGGTAGGTCATTTTGATTACATAATTCAATATGAATCTTTATAGATGATTTTGGTCTGTTCTAAGACTAGTCCTGGACCTTATTCGACTAGTCCTAGCACTGGTTCGACCAGTCCAAGAAATTCCTTGTCTAGTCCTAAGTTGTTGAAGATTTTTAATTTTTTTTAGTTAAGTTATGACCAGTCCGGAGAACTGGTCGACCAGTCATAGGAGGGTCACGACTCGACCTTCGACCGACCATGTATCTACGACTCGAACTATAGCGTGCAAATCATGTTTCCTACGGCTAGTCCTGGGTCAGCTACGACCGGTCGTAGGTAGTCCACGACCAGTCGTAGAATCCCTACAACTAGTCGTAGAACGGTTTTTTAAGATCGCGCTTAAAATTTCAAAATGCCGTTGTTGCTACGACTAGTCGAAGCTTTCTCAAGACCAGTCGTAGACGTGATTTTTGTAGCTATAAATTGAACATGAATCTCAGAGTTTTAGAACTCACTTCAAGAAAGTCAAAGCTCCATTCTGAGATAAGTTAGTGTTCATTTTAAGCTATATTGTGCATAATTAATATTCTCTTTGTGTTAGCTTGTTTATTTGATTTTATTCCTATATTCCAATCTTATTTGAAAAAAGGAATTACTGTATTCCTTCTTCTTGAAATCAAAATCAAATATAGCTATGCCCATTTGATTTAATTTAAAATCAATTAGAACTTAGAACTATTTTAAGTGAGTATTGGACATTGAATGTTGATTCGAACTTCTACTCCAATTGGTTCTTCTAGGTTGCTACGAAAGGAGAAATCCAGGTATTTTACATTTATGTAAAATTTCTATTCTTTTGGTTTTTGTTTGAGATTCGCCAGAAAAATCTCATTGTGTGGTTATCTGAGGAGAGCCAGAAAACTCAGAAAGTGTAGGTTTTTGGATTATGTAAGCCCAAGTTAAAAAGATACAATTGTGAAGGTTTTAGGTGAACTTGTGAAACCTATTTTGTTAGTGAATGCTAATATCTCATGTGTGAAGATATTAGGAGTGGAGTAGCATTCTGTGTGGCTATTGTTGAACAGTTGCTGTACACATAGGTGAACCACTATAATTCTTTGTCTTGTGGTTTGAATGCTTGCTCAAGTTTTATATCTTTTATCATTCAGATTTGTGGAATGTATGTGTGGATGTGAATGTTGTAAAATTTAAATTTCAAAGCATAGTGGGAATGTTGTAATAATTTATATTTAAATTCCTGCAATTTATTTCAATTCCTTGCTATTTATTTATTCCTCTCTGGTTTGAGTTTTTGATACAAAGGACGTTCTAGAAATAAGGTTGTCCTGTCATAAACCCTTAGTTTTTATGGTGTAAGGTTGTCCTTAGAACTGAATTCGTATCAACTTCTCAATTCTTGTTTATTGAGGTTGCTTTTATTTCAACATTGTCAATTGATTTATTTTATTTGGCTATCATGTTCTTTTATTCCACTGTTAAATTTTTATTTTGGCATTGTCCTATTTATACCCCCCTATAGGACGTATAGCTAGGCCATTTCAAGTGGTATCAGAGCTTAATAGCTCGCTCTTATTGTTTTTTATTTGGATTTATTTCCTGAGTTAACGATCTAAGCTATATAAAAGATGTCAAATTTTAATAGCCTATCAGTCACTAGGCCTCCACCCTTTGATGGCTCCAACTATGCCTATTGGAAAGCCAGGATAAGGATCTTTCTAAAATCAATGGATGAGAGTGTGTGACAAGCCACAGTGACTGAATGGAACCCACCTATCACTGAAGTGACTGGTATCGATGGTTCAAAATCAATGAGAGTAACCCCGTATTTCTCATGGACCACTCTTCAGAAAAATGAAAGTAGTGCCAATGTAAAAGCACTAAATGCAATCACTTGTGCATTATCACCGGATGAGTTCAAAAGAATTATATCCTATGATACTGCAAAGCAAGCTTGGGATATTTTAGAAATGACACACGATGGTACATCAATTGTCAAGAAATCTAAGGTCCAACTCCTTACAACCAAATTTGAGGAAATTCATATGGAGGAAAATGAAATATTTATGGACTTTTACACAAGATTAAATGACATTGTAAACTCAATGTGGGGTCTTGGCGATAAAATCCCAGAAAGTAAAGTGTGTGCAAAGATACTACGCTCACTTCGTGAACGGTTCAACTCTAAGGTAACCACGATCCAGGAACTTCGTGATACGGACAATATGAGGGTAGAAGAACTAGTTGGTTCTTTACAAACCTATGAGTTAAACTTTAAAGCTCCTAAAAGTAAATCTATCGCTCTTAAATCTTCTAAATGTATTTCTCAAGAAAACTCTACCTCTGAAGATGATATGGCTCTTTTAGCGAAAAAGTTTTACAAGATTTTCAAGAGTAAACAAGGGTTGATTTTCAAAAATCAAATGATAAGAAAATATTAAAACCTAAATCTAAAACTTGGAAGTTTTTGAAAGATAGTCAATGTTACAACTACCAAGAATATGGGCATTTAGCAAACAAATGTCTTAAAAAGGACCAACCCAAAAAGAAGGGTATGTTGGCTACTTGGGATGAATTGTCTGATTCTGAAGCTTCTTCTGAATCAGAAGATTCTGAAACCGAGTCGGGCAGTGAAGTTAAAGCCCTTATGACTCTAGTCAAATTTACTTTTTCAGATCATGATGATTCAACTAGCGAAGAAAATCTGAATAGTGATTATGAAAATGAAGATGATCTTCAAGATGCTTACAATGCCTTATAGAAGGAAAGTTGTAAAATTGTTGTCAAACTTAAACTTCAAAAAGAAAAGTTTTTTAAACTCAAAGAATATTTTGAATCTCTTATTTTAGAAAAATCCCAAATTTCAAATTGTTTTGAAAAATCAAAATGCGATTTAGAATTCAAAACCTCCCTGATTGAAAATCTGAAATATGAAAATGAGAAACTTAAAAATGAAGTATCTTCTCTTCTGAGTTTAAAAGATACATGGAGGTATGCCCAAGGAGATCCAAAGTTAGAAAAATTTTTATCCGAATCTAGAAAATGTGGCGACATATCCGGGTTAGGCTACGATAAAAATGTTCCTCCTAAACAAAAGTATACTCTTCCTAAGTTTGTGAAAGGAGAGTCCTCTAACTCAAAAGGAAAAAATACTAGTTAAGGTTTTTATAAAAATACAAAAACTTTTCAAAAACCTAAAAGTAGCTATGTCAACTTCAAAAATCAGAACAGAAACCCACTAGCTGAAAAGATAGTTGATTTACTCAAGGAGCTCTTAAAATCTAACTCAGTAGGTCATTCTTACAATAACAGACAGAAGAAGACCAACTATATTCCCAAACCTAAAACAATTCTTAAATGGGTTCCTAAGGTTGCCTACTCGGTTGCTCACACTGCTTTTAAAGTTACAAGCCATTCAAAGTGGTACCTAGATAGTGGATGCTCCAAGCATATGACAGGCGACAACGCTTTATTCACCGATCTTAAAGATATGACTGATGGGTCAGTTACTTTTGGTAATGGAAGCAATTGCAAGATAATTGGCCATAGTACGGTTCAACTCTATAATCTTCCCTTATTTAAGAACGTTTTATATGTTGAGGGGCTAAAACACAACCTATTAAGCATATCCCAAATATGCGATAACAACCATAGTGTGAAATTTTCCAATCAAGGTTGTGAAATTATAAATAAAAAGAGTTCTGTAATATTAACTGGTCGCAGAACGTCTGAAAACTGCTATATTGTAAGCGATAGTAGCTCATATAATCAACAGTGCTACATGGTCCATACCGATGAGACAGAATTATGACATAAACGCCTTGGACATGTACACTACCATAATTTATACAGATTGAGCAAAGGAGAACTAATTAGAGGTCTACTAAAGTTGTAAAAAGTAGGTAAAATATGTGGTGAATGCCAGTATGGTAAACAAACTAGGAGCTCTCACAAAAAGGTGAACTCCAATGCCACATCAAGACCACTCGAGCTGCTCCACATGGATCTTGTAGGACCAACCAGAACGGAGAGTTGAGGTGGCAAAAAATACATCTTGGTTATCGTAGATGATTATACCAGATTCACTTGGGTTACGTTTTTAAGGAATAAATCAGAAACCCTTGATGAAGTGAAAAAGATCATCAAACGAATCCACATTGAAAAAGGTTCTCATGTCAGTAAGATCCGTAGTGATCATGGATCTGAGTTCGAAAATAGCAGTTTTGAAAAGTTCTGTAGCTATCAGGGAATATCGCATGAATTCTTTGCGCCCAAAACAACACAACAAAATGGAATTGTGGAGAGAAAAAATAGAGTGCTTCAAGAAATGGAAAACGTAATATTAAATAGTATGAAGCTCCCTAGAAATCTTTGGGTTGAAGCAGTGAATACTGCCTGCTATATTATTAACCGGGTTTATACTTGTAAATTTAATAATAAAATGGCTTACAAACTTTGGTTTGATAAGAAGCCTACTGTCAAATACTTTCGAGTTTTTGGCAGCAAGTGCTATATTTTACGTGACCGTGAAAATTTGGAAAAGTTTGACACTAAGAGTGATGAAGAGATCTTTTTAGGATACTCTTTAAACAGTCATACATATCGTATACTGAACAATAGGACTGGTGTGATTCAAGAGTTCATTAACGTGGTCATTGAGGATCAATTGACTACACCTGCCCCTAGTCCAAATTATGATGAAGTTCTTTTAATTAACAAACCTGATACTTCATCAAATCAAGTTAATTCTGAATTAAGAACTGTTAAAGATCATCCAACTACTCAGATTCTTAGAAATCCTCTCACTGGTGTGCATACTCATAGACAATTAGAAGACATATGTAACTACGTGTGTTTTACATCCCAAGTTGAACTGGCTAACATAAAAGAAGCTCTTTCTGACAAAAACTAGATAGTTGTCAGGCAGGAAGAACTTAATCAATTTGTTCATAATGATGTCTGGTATCTCATTCCTAAACCTAAAGATAAACACATTATAGAAAAAAAGTGGATTTTCAAAAATAAGTCTGACGAACTTGGAAATATAATTCGAATCAAGGCAAGATTGGTTGTACAAGGGTACACTCAAATTAAAGGCATCGATTACGATGAAACCTTTGCCCCAGTTGCTTGCCTTGAATCAATCAGACTTTTTATATCCATTGCATGCTATAGAAAATTTAAGATTTATTAAATGGATGTAAAGAGTGCTTTTTTTGAATGGCAATTTACATGAAGAGGTATATGTTGAACAACCTACAGGGTTTGAAGACCCTAAGTTTACTAATCATATATACCGTCTTAAAAAGGCTCTCTATGGTCTAAAGCAAGCTCCCAAAATATGGTATGAGAAATTGACTAAGTTTTTACTCAGTCATAATTTTCAAAAGGGTAGTGTCGATAAGACACTTTTTGTTAAGAAACACAATAATGATGTTTTAATGGTTCAGATCTGTGTTGATGATATTATTTATGGATCAACTTGTACTAACATGACTATTGAGTTTGCGGATTTAATGAAATCTAAGTTCGAGATGAGCATGGTTGGGGAATTGCATTATTTCCTAGGGTTGTAAGTAAAACAACAACCTGATGGAATTTTTATTTCTCAAACCAAGTATGCTTTGAACTTGATTAAAAGGTTCAGATTTGAGAATGGTAAGAATTTTGATACTCCCATGAGTACATCTTTAAGACTCTCAAAAGACTCTACAGGTAAAGACGTAGATCCTAAATTGTATCGTAGCATGATTAGCAGTTTGCTTTATTTAACTACTAGTAGACCTGATATAGCTTTCAGTGTTGGTATTTGTGCTAGATATCAGTTTAATCCTAAAGAATCTCATTTAACTGTTGTTAAGAGGATTATTAGATATGTTGCAAGTTCTGTGCATTTGGGTCTTTGGTATCCATATGATACTAGTGTCCAGTTGGCTGGGTACTCAGATGCTGATTGGGCTGGTAATATTGATGATAGAAAATCAACCAGCGGTGGTTGTTTTTATAATGAAAATTTCTTGGTTTCTTATTTAGAAAGAAGCAAAGTTCTATATCGCTCTCAACTGCTGAGGCTGAATACATTGCGGTTGGAAATACATGTACTCAGCTTGTTTGGATGAAACGTATGTTAAGCAATTATGGAATTATACAGGACTCAATGGTTTTATATTGCGATAATTTCACTGCAATAAATATTTCTGAAAACCCAATCCAGCATTCACGTACCAAGCACATTGGCATTAGGTATCATTACATTCGTGAATTAGTGGAAGAAAAAATAATATCTTTGGAATATGTTCCTACCGCGACTCAACTTGCGGATATTTTTACTAAACCGCTTGACGAAAGTAGGTTTAATAAATTAAAGTTTGATCTTGGTATGTGTAATTTAAATTGAATATTCTTATATTATTGTATCATATTATATATATGTTTATTTATCTTTTTGGTTGAATTTTAAAATTAGTTGTAAAATGCAATTTTTGGCCGGTACTCGACCAGTCGTGAGTATACACGACCAGTCTTGGTACGACCGGTCGTGTATATCCACGACCAGTCGTAGAACTTGTGAAATCACTTTAAATTAGGGAAAAACTTCTTCTTCTTCATTTCCATTTCACTCTCTAACGAGCTTAAGCCTGATCGGTCAAACCCACCATCATTTTCCTTCAAGGTTAGTGGTTCTTTTCCATTTTTCTTGTAGAATCTTGCTTATTGTATCTCATTTTTCACTCTTGTGCACTTTATTTAGTCTTTCAGTGCAAGATTGGGGTTTTTCTTTTCAAAAATCTGATCTATCAAAACCCATTCCATATTTTTTGAATCTAGTTGTTTTCTTGTATCTGGTATTGCAAATGGATCCCAAAGGGAAAAAGAAATCTTCTCGTGGTCCATCTTCTTCTAGATCAACTCCTATCACACAACGCCATCTTCGGTCTCCCGAAAATGATCCATTCGATGTACGGGATTTGCGTATGTTCAATGTCATCGTTGAACATCCAGTTGATCTTAACCACATTGCTTAATTTGGTATCCTACCTCTACTCCAATCTGTAGGTTGGAATAACATCTTGCATTCGGGTAGGCCTACATACTAGTCTATTGCTCAATCCATGTTAGCATGCATCTCTGATTTTTCATATGAGAATTTAACATTTAATATTAATACTAGAGAAGGTTTATTTGAAGTAGATCGACATTTAATAGTTGGTCTTATGAAAATCCCTGTTAATGATGAGGGTATTCCCATTCATACATTATCTGAAAAATCCTCCAAATCAGAAAAATAAATGCTCACTAGAGATTTATGCAATATGGAAGTGCAATGGACCCATAAAAGAAATGCGCTCCCCTTAGGGTACAGGGTTTTTCATATAATCTTTATCTCAAATTTGTATCCGCGGTCTGGCAAAAAATAGAACTAACTGCCTTTATGGTTCGTGTTTTGCATTGTGTCATTACTAGTGTAAAGATCAGTCTACCTTTTTTAATTTGTCATTCCATCATTCAATTTCGAATCCATCCTGGTCATAGTGATCTTCCATTTGCCTATCTTATGACTGTTTTAGCTACTCACATGCTCATGGCTATGCCTGTTGGAGAGGCCCCTATTCATCATCTTATTTTTAACAATACAAATATTAACAAGATGAAATTAGGATTGGCTCTTGGCCAAGTGGATGTTGGTGGTAGTAGTACTGAAGCTGGTAATGAAGCGGAAGATGCTGGCAATCTTCCTGATGATGTTGATATGAATGATATTTTTGATTGACTAGAATTTGACTCTGGTAATGATCCAAATTATCAGCCTTCTGGCTTTGATGAGAGGTTGCGTTCTCTACAGGAAGAGGTGGCTCAAAGTTGTGTAACCCAATCAACTTAATTTGCTTATATGCGCAAGTATATGTGGCGCCTTGCTAAGGGTTTACACAAAATAGATCCATTTAATCCTGCTCCATCTTCTGGATCTGACTAAAAGTTTCTATCTGCTGGTCTGTAATAACTTTAATACTATTTTGCACTTGCTAAGTTTGTAAGACTATTTTTATTTGTCTTTGGACTTGACTAGCTCATAATTTATGGATTTATGCACCTTATTTCATATCTTGGATACTTTACTCTCCTATTTATTATTCTTCCTTTGTCATTTTGTGACAAAAAGGGGGAGAAGGCTTGCTATTGCTATGAGTAGCCTTTTGAGTAGCATTTTCTTTTGATATCTATGAGTGCTGCTAATTAGGGGGAGTAAGTATATATGTATGTGTGTGCTAGTTTGTCTACTAAAACTGGTGCATGATTCTTTGTTGAAAACTGATGCATGATTCTTTGTTGAAAACTGGTGCATGATTCTTTGTTGAACATGTTGTGCTTATCTTTTTTTTTTTTTTTTTTGGAGTGTGTTTTGTCACAAATTTGACAAGGGGGAGATTGTAAGTGCTATGGTCTCATGCTCATTTGGTTGTCAAATTTTGTTGTGCCAAAACTCTATCTGTGTCTTATATTTGTATGATGATATACATATGTTCAAGACATTGTTCAAGACATCACATCGACTCTATAAAAACATTGCTTCTGTTAAGAACAACAAACTACTACAAGCCAAGTCAAACCATGTACTTTGTCAACTTCTGTAAATATCAATGTTTAGAGCTACATCGATAAACACTTCAAAACTTAAGTAGATTTCAAGACTCAAATGCAACTCAAGATGAAGTTGAATTTCAAGCTTTAGAAGATCTCAAGATCAAGCTACATCAAATAGAGATGTCAAGCTTCATAAGTTTCAAAGGTCAACAATTATCTGAAAAGAATGAAGTTCAATGTTCATTCTTAATGATCCAGGTATGATAGACCTTAGGGTAGGTCATCTTGGTTACATAATTCAAGATGAATCTTTATAGATGATTTTGGTCTATTCTAAGACTAGTCCTGGACCTTGTTCGACTAGTCCTAGCACTGGTTCGATCAGTCCAAGAAATTCCTCGTCCAGTCCCAAGTTGTTGAAGATTTTTAAATTTTTTTGGTTAAGCTACGACCAGTCCTGAGAACTGGTCGACTGGTCGTAGGAGGGTCACGACTCGACCTTCGACTCGTTATGTATTTACGACTCGACCTACAGCGTGCAAATCATGTTTCCTATGACCAGTCCTAGGTCAGCTACGACCGGTCGTAGGTGGTCCACGACCAGTCGTAGAATCCCTACGACTAGTCATAGAACAATTTTTTAAGATCGTGCTTAAAATTTCAAAATGCCGTTGCTGCCACGACCAGTCAAAGCTTTCTCAAGAACAGTCTTAGACGTGATTTCTGCAGTTATAAATTGAACACAAATCTTAGAGTTTTAGAACTCACTTCAAGAAAATCAAAGCTCCATTCTGAGATAAGTTAGTGTTCGTTTTAAGCTACGTTGTGCATAATTAATATTCTCTTTTTGTTAGCTTGTTTATTTAATTTTATTCATATATTCCAATCTTCTTTGCAAAGAGGAATTGTTGTATTCCTTTTTCTTGGAATCAAAATCAAATATAGTTACACCCATTTGATTTAATTTAAAATAAATTAGAACTTAAAACTATTTTAAGTGAGTATTGGACATTGAATGTTGATTCGAACTTCTACTCTGATTGGTTCTTCCGGGTTGTTATGAAAGAAAAAATCCAGGTATTTTATGTTTATGTAAAATTTCTATTCTTTTGATTCATTGTGTGATTATCTGAGGAGAGCCAGAAAACTTAGAAAGTGTGGGTTTTTGGATTTTGTAAGCCCAAGTTAAAAAGACACAATTTTGAAGATTTTAGGTGAACCTGTGAAACCTATTTTGTTAGTGAACACTAATATCTCCTATGTGAGGATATTTCTATGTGGCTGTTGTTGAACAGTTGGTGTACACACAGGCGAACCACTATAATTCTTTGTCTTGTGGTTTGAATGCTTGCTTAAGTTTTATATCTTTTATCATTCAGATTTGTGGAATGTATGTGTGGATGTGAATGTTGTAAAATTTACATTTCAAATCACAGTGGGAATATTGTAATAATTTAGATTTAAATTCTTGTAATTTATTTTAATTCCTTACTATTTATTTATTCCTCTCCAGTTTGAGTTTTTGATACAAAGGACATTCTGAAAATAAGGTTATCTTACCATAAACCCTTGGTTTTTATGGTGTAAGGTTGTCCTTAGAACTGAATTCATATCAACCTCTTAATTCTTGTTTATTGAGGTTGCTTTTATTTCAGCATTATGAATTGATTTATTTTATTTGGCTATCATATTCTTTTATTCCGTTGTTAGAGTTTTATTTTGGCATCGTCCTATTAACCCCCCCTCTAGTACGTATAGCTAGGCCATTTATGCTCGAGCTGTCGGCCTACGCTGGGTGATGAACCCCCCGTAGTGACCTTTGAGCTTTATTAAACTGGCTGGTTGTAAATGAAATAATAATGGTTGGACTAATCATGCATTTTCATGGCATATAGTCTTTTCCGGGTGGCTAGTTCTCCTTGGGCGTACCTCTAAGTACTTTCTCGGGTGATTATTTCTCCTTGGGCGACCTCGTTGCATGGTATTTTTCAGGTAGCTAGTTCTCCTTGGGTGTACTATTGAGTATGTTTTCGGTTGGCTAGTTCTCCTTGGGCGACCTCATTGCATAGTCTTTTTCGGGTGACTAGGTCTCCTTGGGTGTACCTTTGAGTACTTTTCCTGGTGGCTAGTTCTCCTTGGGTGACTTTTTACTAATTGGATGATCATCCCTAGGTCGATGTGCACTCATACATCTTTGCATTTAATAAGACTGCATTGTGTTTTTGTTTTGTATCCCTCGTGTGTTTTATAACTATGCTTACCTAATGTGGCGGTGTGTAATCTTGAGAAGAATTCGCACTGAGTTGGTCACTCATCTATCAAATATATAACTGTACAGGTAGAACAGGTGGCTTAAATGATATTCAAGCTTAGACTGATGAGGAGTCGTTATAATTAACATGGATACGTGGCTGTATCTATCTCGAGAAGCTGCGCGATCTTGCGGCTTTTATTTATATGCATTTTAATATTACTCTTGTATTAAATTATGTAATTCTTGTAGTTGTTAATATGGAGACATTGGTTGTATAAGTCATTATGGGCATCCTCTTGTATATTTTAAATGTAAATGCAAATTTTCATTTATGTTGATTTGTCCATTCTATGCTAAACTACTAACTCTGAAAGAAAAGGAAAAATAAATAAATATATGGAATTTGGCTCTCTAAAGGTTAACACTCGAGTTTTTGGAAAATGAGTTGTGTACTCGGGTCCTGAAAACACGGGGCGTTACAATATCCAACAAATCAACTCAGATACGAGAACTCCTAGAAAGCCTATAAATATACCTTCCACCATGGAACAAGGTACATAATAAATACACCAATTCTGCTACCCCTACTACGAGTACATACGCCTGACTTAAGAATTAGAGGGTCCTCGGCCTTAATTGGCGCCTCCAATGTATTCTCTTATTCCTCCATTAATTGTAGGTACTCAGTAGCTCGCAAGAGGTGAGGTAGGATCGACCAAATTTTAGCATTAACAGTTAGGGTTGTTGTAATACATCCCTAATGATGAATTTTCTCGTCTAGCTCCTTCTTGAAGCAGTTCGTCATAGAGAGAGACTTTCTTAGTCAGATCATATAAATCCGTAAACTCCGTGCCAATAACATTTTTACAGAGCTTGTATTTTAGACCATCTTGTGCGAGATGCACGAATTCAACCTCAGTCATTACTATCTTATAGTGGCTTTTAGCCTGCTTAAATCGTATTATATAGCTCTCACATGGTTCCCCGGGCAACTGTCGAAACTGTGCGAGATCGTCCATAGTTACTTTCCTGTTTCTAGAGAAAAATTGAGCATGAAACTTCTCCTTTAACTCCTACTAACTATGCATTGAATCTGGTAGCAAGTTTTAATACCATGTGAAGATCGCGATGGTCAACGAGTGACCATACAACTGTAGCTTATAATAGTCATTACTATCTAGCTCACGACATTGAATAATGAATTAGCTAACGTGCTTAATGGTTGATAGATCGGGATCACCAAAAAACAAGGAGAAATTCGGTCGTAATTCCTTGGCAATGGTTCCTGCCGATCTACCCACTTGTTGTATGGTTTGTGATAGATGGGGATAGCGTTGCCGCCTAACACTTTGCAAGTAACTTCTTAAAAGAGTTGCACAATCTGGTCTCGATCGATCTGATGGGGTTCTATGATCGACGGTTGACCTGGTCCAAGCGATTAGGATTATCTTGAAATCTAGGGCCTTATAGTAGATTAAAACTGACTGGAGGTCCATGATTTCTATTTTCATGCATGAATTCCCTGGCCTCCTGTTTAGGTCGCCTAATTTCCATAGGAGGTGGTGCATTCCTGACCTCCGACGGAGGAATCAGTGGCTGACCGAGCTTCTGTTATGTTGGGATGTGGGCGGCGTCCGTTTTGTTATCACAACCAATAATCGTTGCATAGCTTCAGTTTGATTGGCCATGTAACAATTGGTGGCCTCAGATTGGATGTGGAACTGCTCCACTTGGGCCCTTCCATATTCCTATACCATCTGCATGCTCATTTGAACATCCCGAAGCATAATAGATACCTCATCCGGGAACACGGCATGGGACGTGGACAGTCCGGTATAATTTCTGGTCTGGCTAACATTTAAATTAAGCCCCTCAAGGGGCGCTTGAACATGCACCCAATCACCTGGAGGTGGTGTGGTTGGTGTCGTGAGTTCGGTCTCGACAATTCGGGCACTTCTTCTTTGCATTTTTGGTAACAACCAAACTTGTAATTCAATAGATAAGGTCCCATTGGGTGTGCTAGAAAATTATTCGAATGTTGTTTTTCTCACACAGTTTGTTGGCATGCCAGAATTGGATTTGCGACTCCAATTCGAAATGAACAAAAATGACCCCGAGCGTCAAGATAAGCAGACGTAGATTATAACCGAGACCCGATGGAATCGGCTGCCTATTCAGCCACTAGCTCAGTGTGTAAATGGATCAGGCGATAGTTAGAGGGTGGGGTTCGTCCTTTGAAGATGGATTGTTCTTTTGTCTTTCGTATGAAAGGACTTTTCGATACATATTCAATGAAATTGGAAAGAAATCCTTACAATCAACCTCTGCAAACTGTTGAAGAACGTCTCTATGATGTCGAACCGAATCTAGCATATGAACATAAACCCAATATTACAGTTAAGTTATTAGCTACTGATTACAATAAGGAATGTAAATAACAAGATAAGGAAGTAAATGGTTACACTAGGAAATATAATTTAACTTAACAGGAGAAGTAAAAGATTACACTATAAAATTTAAATTGAGAAGATAACAGAAAAGATAATTGAAAGATAAGTTTGGTTTGTTTTGTATTGGTATGAGACAAATTATTTTGCCATAATCTTCTTCTATTTATAGCTCTAATCCAGTCATTTTGGATCTTTCCCATGTTCTGACGGTTATGGTAACCATTCACCATTACTCTGCTTCTGGATACTTCTCACGTCTTGCTTCATTGGCCTCTCCTTTCACCACTTGTCAAATGATTGTGTGAATTCGATCACTCCTACTCTTGCCATTTGTCACATAGTCATTCGAGTTCGGTCACTGTCTTCTTGACCACTTCTCTAGCGCTAGGCCACAATTGATATGTTATGGCTCGGCGTTCTTAGACAGCCGTACATATTTGCAAGAAATCCTCTGGCCGTTCCATGTGTATTCATACAAATCACACGTGAATGAATTTGATTGGCTGAAATAAGGCTCGGCTAAAATGGGTACAAACTGATATCAGTGAAAGGGTCCTTATTCTCCTTTCCATTACAAATCTAGGATTACTTATGGGATTCGGGATGAGGAAATATACGATTGTCATGTATTCGTCTCCTAGATAAGTAGTGTATCACTATTTCTATTATTGGAGAACGTGTTGTCCTCACGTTAGAGGATAATACTAAAGCACTATATTGAATATTGCATGCGGCAAGTATCCACAAATCCATACTGGATTGGAGAATAGAGGCCATCATCCTATCTAAATCTATTTGGATCACCACAGTAGTCGTTATTGAGCTAATTTTAGTGCATTGATTGTTTTGTATTACGAATGAATAAGAAAATAAGCAATTAATTAATACTAGAGAAAGTATTAAATATGAGTTATTTGGAGGTTTGGCGTGGCTATGCCATCACCTTGGATGGCATGATGACCAAGGAGATTCTCTCGAATGCTAATAAAACAACATAAAAGGGGTAGCACGGCTTTTCTCGGATCCACAGGGGGTAGCTTGGCTTTTTCTCCGGGTCGGGTTGGTAGCATGGCTATACCTTCACTAGAGACTAGAGATGGTGGATCTAGTGCATTTCCTTTAGAAATTTACCTTGGAAAAGCTGCTCTATCCTAAGAGCTCAAAACTCATGGGAATGCCAGAATGAAATAACTAAGTGTCCAAAGAAAGGCTCTCACAGGGTATTTATAGACTTATTTATAGACTTTCTTGGAGCCCAACCAATAGTGTGGCATTCCAGCACTGGATAATGGCCACACCACAATGCACCCATTTAGATGACGTTTTGATGACATGGCTAGAGTGAGGTCCGGGCCAACAACATTGGATAAGGGTCACACCACGTTATAGATGCACCCATTTAGATGATGTTTTGATGACGTGGAAAAAGTGAGGTATAGGCCAATCCACGTGATAAGGAATGCCGCAGACTTGGCCACTGGGCTACGCCATCATGTCATGCCTTTGGTACATCAGGCATATCAGACAGCCCTTCCGCTGAAATTTGTGGTTTTTTTGAAAAATTAAATTAAAAAATTTTGAAATTTTTGTTTTGCTGCTAAAACGCTTTTTAAAAATTTCTAATGATAAAATGCAGTTTGTGCTTTATCCCACATCGAAAATAAAAGGAGAAGAATTGGGGTTTATATGTGGAGGTGTGTATAATATTCTTACTTGGAGCTTTGGAGATTGAGACACTTGGGTTACGCACTGGAACAAATGCGCGCTTACGCTCGAGCATGGGCATAGGCATAGGTGTGGGCAAGGGTGGTGTGGCTGTAGTGGCGCTAGTTGGTGTACTTTGTACTTTGCATGTGCACATCGTGTCGCAAAGTGGTCGCTCCCTCACGAGATGATGCGATCACGATGGGAGTGATTTAATATGATCCTAGGTGTGATGGGTCTGAAATGAGCCAGAATTTTATAGGCGACTGAGAATGGTTAGATTATTAATTCGAAGTGGTCAGCCTTTTTTTAAAAACGGCTAGTAGCAGTGAAAGCTACAACGGTTTGAAAACGAATGGGCTATGATGATCCAATGGCTAGATCTTCTGATCTGATGACCGGAAATGGCTCAAATTAATGATCAACGGTCAGAAACGTTTTCCAAATGTTCTGAATCATTGATGGCCACCTAGCAATAGTCCACTCGCTGGTGCCTATATAAACTAGACCATTCCGATCCAATTTTCATCAACTCAAACACACATCTCTCCTCTTCCATTAGATCCTCCATATAGCATCTCCATTGTAGAATACTGTAAATACATCCACGGTTTGATTCTACCAGAAGATCTACTGCATTGAATTGTTCCTAAGTGGACCCTTTGTGATTGTTGCACGTACGATCTAGATAGGCGTGTTTTATCCTGGAAGCAATTTACCAGTAACCCATCAACAATTGATAAGAGGGTGAATCACACTTTAAGAACAACATATATTCTATGTCATTCAGCCTAGTGAAATAAAATAATTAAATCTTATTTTATTTTTATTTTTCGGTAAATCTAACACATTTTTCCATTATCTTCACCGAACTTCGGTCCACACACCTATGTCTAGGCCACACTTTCTCTTGACTTACAATAATTTTCCACTTTTTGGACTCCAACACTCTTTAATAACTTTAGGGAGATAAAATATGGTTATAGCCACACACATGTACAGGCACATACACATGTCAACAGATAATAACTTAAGAATTAAGCAATGCCCAAATAGATCCAGTGCAATAAATATTTAAAATAGTTAGAGCCTTGCTAATCCCACACGCATGTGTAACAAAGCTCATGTACACCCAACACATCTGCCAGCATGGCAGTGGGTCCAAGATCCAATCCATCTATCTAATCCCACATGCATGTGTAACATGAGCGCTCATGTACACCCAACACATCTGCCAGCATGGTAGTGAGTCCAAGATCCAATCCATCTATCAGAACAACACCAATGTACTAATCTCCTAATCCAAGAATCAGGTCGATCCGCTCGTCAGGTGTGCCACATTTTGCAAAAGAAATATACAGCTCTAAAAAATTTAAAAAAAAAAGGAAAAGAAAAAAAAGAATAAATCTTGACTGAAGCTTTCTAACCCATCCACATGTTTCAAACATTAGGTTCATATGATAAGTGGACCATATTTATTTATGGAAACATATATAAGGTCCGACTAACCTGAAATATGAATTGGATCTCAAACCCATGTGCCATAGCGCCACAATTGTGGTGTGCATTAACAGAGCTCTAGTTAGCTATATTAACTTAATTAAAATATTAAAATTAACCAAAGGTTAAGAACTGTATTAGACTCCCTTCTACTTTTTGGAACATATGGGGCCCACAATTGTACGCTAAGCTTAACCTACATGGCCATTTCTGCGGCCCTCTGTTAGGTGTGCATGATACCCATTTCGTCCATAGTGCATGTCCCCTTGTGCTCTCCTTGATGCTAAAGACCAGATCAATCCAAAACCCACGTGCTTAACACGTAATATCATGCCTACCTTTATGAGTTCCCCCCTAAGCTTTGGAATGGCTTATTTTTGGCGTGTCCACTCTTCCATGTGTGGGGAGCATCTTTTGAATGGATTGGAGGGCATTAATGAAACATGGCGGGCCCCACACACAACTTAGGAGTTTTTAATGATGGGGGGCCCCATCCCTACCATTCCCCATCGTTCGCCTACCTGAGTTTTGGATCGGCCTGTTTTTTGGGTTCGTAAGAGAATGTGAGGGGGACTGCGTGATGGACATGTTGAGTGTGATTCACTTGCGGCGGTGGGCTCCACACATCGCTTTGGGCTTAGGTCTGGATTTTGAACTGGTTCAGTCAGGCGTTAGGCCGGACCTATTCAAAATTGCCTTTTGTTGGACTAGGGCTTGCCCATTGCTAGCCTTAGCTTTATAGTGGATCTGACTTCTTGCTGGAAATGATTAGTCTAAGGGAATGAATTGGTTTGAGTTGATCAGTTCAACAAGTAGACTCGATGAGTCCGGATCAAGTCATACTTTAAAATCAGGTTTCCCAGTGGCTCAGCTTGAAATCTTGTTGAACCAAGCTAACTGGGACGAGTTTTAGAGCTATGTTCTCACCATCTAGTAGAGAGCTATAGAGTTAAAGGGCTATGTTCTCACCTTTTAAAATATACAGAGAGAGAGAGAGAGAGAGAGAGAGAGAGAGAGAGAGAGAGAGAGAGAGAGAGAGATCTTACAAAGTATTATTGTACGTGACAGCATCAATAAGAGTGCTGTGGATATGTTAGGGGGCTGTTCTGTCAGGAGGCTGAAGAGATGGCATATAGACAACCTGCTAATGAGGCACATGATTCTACTAATAAGGGGCAGACATGCATGATAAAAAGGTATATGGTTAGACAAATATCATTATATCTAGCCTGGCTGGTCACCTATCATAGCTGTGAGTAGGGTAGGCAAAACTCTTTTTCCAATCTCCTTACTACAACGATATGCTAGTAGGGGTGGCAAGGTCCGGCCAGGCCGGCTACCCCTACAGGGCAATGACTTGGGTCCTTAAACTAGCCTTGGTGCAGAACCTAGCTTAAAATCGTGTCTTGGCTGGGCACGCCTTAGCTATTATTGATAAATGGCCTAGCCTGGCCCACTGGCCCAATTATCTAATTATCGAGTAGAAAGAATGAATGATTAAGGCACTTGTGAATAGTTCCAATTCAAAATACATGCGTGTTTAGAACACTCTTAGATCTGAGTGTTATGTTTTTAAAGATCAAAACCATTTATATAGTGGGACTCATTGTAGATGAGAGCGAAGAGCCCAAAACATTCTAAATTTTAGCCTTTGTAACCCTATTAGGGCTGGTGCTTAGGGTACTTGGACCAGGTTAGGGCCAACCCGTGCAGAATGGATTGCCACCCTTAGTAGTACCTGTGGATTTAAGATTATGCCACATAGACCAACTCATCTGATCTCAAGTGGAGGCGTGACTGAGTTTGGTCAGGGATGAAGCTACCCAACTCGCCTCAGTCGGGGCGTGTTGAACTGGATTGGGTGCAACCCAGTCTGAGTCAACTCGGACATGTCGCAAGAGAGTTCATGAATCGTACAAGCTTAAAACCATCGTAGTACCATTCTTTTCATTTGGGCCATTAAGAAATCAGCAGTCTCATATGCATACAAATGTGGTCATATGATGAGCAGATGTTCTTGATTTTGGGGCCAAGGCATGTACATCATGGCCCATAACTGATGAGTAGCTAGAGCCTCTCAAGGAAGGAAGTTCCAATTTAGCTATTCCTATTTTTTAGGGTAGTTATTGCGATTCAACTTGAGAGTACAAAGAAGTATATATGCATGTTTCATAGTTCTGTTTTGATTGCATGTGATGATTACAAGCAAGCTTGGCCCAGTTTCAACTAAGGGTGGAAATGGACCAGAACGGCCCATTAGCTTTCGGGTCCCAACCCAATATGGGATGGGATTGAGCCTGTAATAAAGGCCCTTGAATCTGGTATGGGGCTGATTTGAAGCTCAATTCCTGAACTGGGCTTGAGAAAGGACACGTTATGATGTTAGTGGGCGGGCTTAGCCCTCAAATGGAAAGCACAATTACTAATAAAAGGTCTGCTCTGGCCCGAATTTTTGGCACAATTAACACTCAGATAAGGCTCACGTTGATCCCGATGCAGCCAGAAGCACCCCTGACTTAGAACCTGCGTAAAACACTAGCACTGCATCTGGGCCCATGCTTGCTTGATGTTGTATGTCCATTACTCTGCCCGACAAGGTTAATTAAGCCAGACCAGGCCAGGATGACCCGTCAGATCTTGTACGGTGTCAGGCTTGAATTTTCTGATTGCTTATCGATGAAAATGTCAGTCTTGGACTGATGTAGAGAGGGTCATGGACACTTTCATGTCCAAGATGGACTAAAGTGTCACGCCCCAGATTCGGTAACCGGATTTATAAGGAACCCGATAGCTGATTCTGGCTGCAACAGCCTCCGTAGTACCTCATTCTTGGCTCCTGAGGAAGATTCCGATCCTGAGATTCTATAAGGAGGATTTCCATAACAGTATAATCATTACTAATACGAGCATACCCAAGATCACAACAAGTATATCTGAGAATAACAAAGGCACACATCACAAAATCTACTATAAATTTGAACTTTTACAAGTCTTCATAAGGTCCAATAGGGCATACATAAGATAATAGAAGAATGAGAGAAAAGTCTGCAACAATGGGGTCCTCAAGCTCAGCTCTAATCCAAGCTCTGCCGCTATGACGCCTGCCTACGATCTCCTACACGCATCAATCATGCATAAGCTTATAGAAGCTTCGAGGTTGGTGAAAGTGTGTGACAATGGTGCACAGAAGAATAGTAGGAGGTATAGGAAGGGAAACATGCTCAATGATAATATCACTAGCTTTACCAAGGCTTATCATGAATACGATGCAATGAGTACTGGGCGCCTTACCAAGGCGATGCAAAGGGTGCTTATACAGCCAATGCGAATGCGATGCAAAGTGATGTAAGTGCTCATCTTTAATCCACATAATAAAAACATTTTCAATCATAAGGAAATCACCGGGATCCATTACACTGCTGGATGATTGCCGCTGTACAGACCCTACACAGTCAAACGAGCGTAAGAGACCTCACTACCAGCCTGTGGACAACCAATCACCAGCAAAGCCTGACGGTAGTGGACTCATTTACGAGCTAGTCAGACTCATCCTAACAATGCCTCCTTACATCATGCAAGGAAGGCCACACCCTTACCTAATCGACTACATGATAGTGGGAGTCGCGACCTAACGGTATAAGGCCCTCGTGTGCTCATGGTTTCCACTCAGTCACGACGTTGGGGCAGATCCTTGGTACCGTGGAAGTTTTGAAAATTTTACCCATAGGCATCCTATGCACCCAGTATGCTCAAGTAATATTTTCGGTGTCTACACATACGGCCATCCACGAACGTCCCTGTGGAGGCAAGGCCCTGGTGAAGTAAGGGTGGTATCATCATGAAATGCAATGCTAATGCATGAGTCACACATATAGATCATGCACAAGCTTTAGGCACTGAATGTGCACAAGGGGAGAAATTCTATCCCTCTATGACCACCACACAATGCAATCAATTCACACAGATGATGCATATGGGTCACAATGATGTAAGTGCGCTACCTGTAGAATATATTCCTCTTTCCCAAGGAGGGACAAGGTCTAGATACATAGGCAAGTACTCTAAGGAGAAGTGAAGTCCTCTAGTGGGGGCCTAATACTTTGGGGTGACCCACAAGCTAAGAGAGTCATAAAGTCTCATTGGAGGAAACGGTCCTAACAAGGTCTAAGATGGGCCTTCAACCACCTATAAGGGCCCTATGGGCCTACCTTCGGGCCACCAAGGAGGACATCCAACCTCAAGTGGGTCCCAAAAGGTAGCCTACTACGCATATAAAATAAGGTCCAAGGCCCAAGCAATCCATAGCCTAATGGGCCATACACTAAGCCCAATACCTAAGCAAAATGGTGGGCCTCAAGCAAGGATTGGGCACAACCGTAAAGATCATAAGACTACACATTATGGTGGGCCTAATGGGCTACCTATTATTCCAACATATGGGTAACCCTTATATTTAAAACAAGTAAGTTGGGCATCACATCTTGGTCCAAGTATGGATTTATTTTAATGGGCAAGCAAGGGCCCCACTACTTGAATATTGGCCTATAAAACCCATCACAATGACATAAATAAATATAGGCCCCAAGGGTCCAATGGGCCTATCAAGAGTTTCAAGATAATGGGCTTAAGAAAACCCAACAAATAACTAAGAAGCCTAGTCCAATAAAAACTCAATTGGAATGGGCCTTAAATATACACTAATTAAGCCCGAAAAAATATAACTAAAATAGGGTAAGATATGTGTAATACTGTTCCCAAATTTGGTTGACCATGTTGCCCCAAAACATTCATTTATGGGCGGCAATCATGGGCTTATTGCTGAAATTCCAACCCACCCACAATCTGGGTTTGCTGAAAATTCCAAAATAATTAATTCATAAATTTATTTTAGTTCTTGGTGACCCATACATGTCCAAGGGGGGTCCATCAGATAAAGGGAGTATATTTAACACATAAACCAAATGGGCCATGTTGCTGGACTGGACGTCCAGCAGCAGCCCAATGGGCTGGGCGTCCCATGCATAGGTAGCTCTATGGGCATGGGTATTTGGCCCCAAAAACTCATTCAATGGGCCCCAATTGAATGCTACTGAAGGGAAGGAGGATAAAGTCCCCTATGGGCCCCACATGAATGAACAGTGGGATATAAAATACATTAAGGTGGGCCTACAAAGTGGCCTGAACGGCCAGCCATGGTTGAACGCCCCAGCCTGGGTGTCCCAGCCTAGTGGGCCCTCTAGGCAGCACCACGGATGGTACAAGGGCCTGTTGGCCCTGAAATTTTGCAAGTTGGTACTTCCATGGGTAGGCCACACCTCCACAAAATTTTGTGATTTTTGAATAACTAGAAGTATTTTAATTAATTTAAGGAAAATAATCTTTCTAGAAAATCTGTCTGACCAGGACGTCCCAACGTGGTGGTCCGGTCCAGCCCTTGCCACGATGTGTACAGGATTTTGTTGGTCCTAAAAATTGGTAATGGGTCTTACTATGGGTGGGCCACCTCTCCATAAATTTTCATATTTTTTGGATACTTAGAAGTATTTTAATTAAATTCGAAATTACAATCTGTCCAGGGTGAAATGTTGCTGGAATTATAATTGTCTCTATGTTTGGGACCACATGGAGTGGGCCTGGACCCACCCAAACCCTTGGAAAATTGGGGGAAAAGATGGTCCTACATTTGGACAACAAGTGGGGTCCACTAGGGTGGCCCACTTCTTCCAGAAATTCAGGTGAATGCAGTGTTTTCTGCCATACTGTATTGCGGAATTGTCTAGAAATTTCTGGACAGTCAGCCATCTTTGGCCCAACCCATGGGCCTTAAACATAGGAGGTAGGGTGTGGACCCCATACCACATTAAAGTGGGGTCCACACACTACAAAAATCCTAAATAAATTTGGGATAAAAGGCTTAAAAATAGGTTTAAAAAGTAACTCAAAACACATGCTCCAACTGGGCCTGAAATCTGGACAGCAACATAGGCTGTCCATATTTCAGTCCATGCAAATAGATCAAAGGGGTCTATAGCCCTGCTTCCTCATATGGGGTCCACCCTGATAGGTTCACAAAATTTCAGACCCATCAGAGCTCTCAAGCCTCCATGAAAATCCATTTTAGAGGCCATCCAAACCATACATGCATGATTGGGCCTGGACATCCAATCAAGGTGGGCTTGGACATCCCATCTTGCTAGGGGCCTGAGATGTTGCTGGCATACTTTAGTGGGCCACACATCATCAGAGAATGTACAGAAGATGATAAGAAAAAGGGGGGAGAGAAGGACCAAGATTGGCCATAGGCGGGAGGTCTCACCACTAATGGACCACTCACACACAAATCCATATCATCACTATATCATACACTTACATGCAAGCCAAGATACATCAAAATAAGTTACTGGATGGTAGGGATCCCTTCCTTACATGCATGCAAAGGCTTACGTGGCCCATGAGATGCAAGAAATAAGAGGAGATCATGTCACGCCCCGAACTCGGAAACCGGGCTCACAAAATTCCCGATCGCCGAATCCGGCGCCGACAGCCTCCGTAGAACCCCATTCTCGGATCCCGACACCCATTCACCAGGTTCCGATCCTGGGATACTACAAGGAGGGTTTCAAATCATCAGTCTGATTCATAATGAGCATAACAAAAGCATAACCCACAAACAATAACCACAAGAACACTACCACAAAATCCACTATGATCAAAAACTTTTTAGTACAATGCAACAGAAAGGGAAAATACAATGTAGTACAAAAGATAGAAACTCCAAAGCTCGTCTGCACGGTCCAACCACGGCGAGACTATGGCTGCGACTGCGTCCTGGCGTCACCTGCACGCATCAATCGTGCATAAGCTTATAGAAAGCTTAGAGGGTGGTGTGAGTATGTGCGCAATATAAGCATGCTTAAAATACAAAGGTCGGAGTAATGCGGAATCATGGTGATGAGTACATGAATGCAATCAACCGTACCAAGGCTATGCGGTGCAAGATATGAATGCTATCGGCCATAACACAGCCATGCGATGTGAGATGCAACTCAAGCATGCCAAACCTCATCATATATCAGTACAGTTCTCATTCTGGATAATCACCGGGGTTCGATACACTCCAAATGGCACTGTCGCTCTCCTAGCCGCACAGTCCAAGTGAGCGTAAGAAACCTCACTATCCGCCTGGCCAATAGTCTGCCAATACCTATCCGGCACGTCAATAGTGGACCCATTCGCGAGCTGGTCAAACTCACCCTAGTATTGCCCCCTACCCTCGGGCGAGTAAGGCCACACTCCTTTCCAACCGACCACGACACAGTGGGAGATGCGACCTCCTGGTATTTGGCCCTCATGTGCTCATATATCCACTCGGTCTCGACGTTGGAGTCATCCTCTGGTACCATCGGGTTTAGGGATTTTCACCCAGGGACGTCTATGGCGCCCGTATGCTAGAACCAAACATTTTTGGTATCCATCCCAACCATCCACGATGTGTCTGTAAAGGCTATGGCCCTGATGTTGCTAGGGCATATAGTAACTACAATCACATAAATGCAAGTGTATGAATCATACTATCAGTCATGCAACAGTCCTGTGTGTACCATGCATTTATATGGGGCAACTCCGCCTATCAGGGAGCCCATAGACAGTCCGCCCGAAGGCATATGATATGATCGGTCACTCCTCACATCAGGCATACATATGATGCGGATGATCATGAATCATGGATCTATACTAAACATGTATAAAGAGATGAGCCCTGTGTATAACGGAGATGGGCCTAGATGGCCTACTTACCACAAGTATGGGCCTATCAGTGGGCGTTGGGGAGAGTTATAATGCGGACATTTAACCAACATTATCAATGTGGACGTCAAACCAGCATTGCTCCCAAGGTGTGGCCCGTTATAAGTGTCAATACATATGCTATGGTGGAGTCACACTACAAGGGACATTATGTTCATCCTATTGGGCCCCGACCCATGGGCCTCTAATACATCAAATGGCCTCATACATGGGTCTCACAGATACATATCAAGGTGGGCCTCAATAACGGGCCACAAATGCATCAAGATGGGTCTAGTCACATGGGCCTTGCATTCCTCAAGTGGGCTACACCAGTGGGCCTTGTATACATTACAATGGGCCTCATAGCATGGTCTAAAAAAATTCTAAATGATGGGACGGGTTGGATAAAACACAAGCATCATGGTGGGGCCCACTCTAATGGAGGGTGTGGTCTTCAATACATACATAAGTGGGTCCCATGTGGGGCCTACCGTAATGTTTATTTTCCATCCATTCCATTGACAAGGTCACTCAGACCTGGGGCCCACAGTAATATTTATTTGCCATCCAATTTATTCATAAGGTCATGTGGACCAGGGTAGGGCCCACCAAAATATTTATTTATCATCCAATCTATTCGTAAGGTCACGTGGGCCTGGATAGGGCCCACTGCTATTTATTTTCCGTCTAAAATAGGCCCACTACAATGTTTGTTTTCCATACAACCTGTTGATAGGTCGTGTGGACCAGGGGCCCACTGAAATGTTTAGGTGCACCCAACCCTTTCACAGGGCCATGCAGCCAGGGAGGGGCCCACCGTAATATTTATTTTTCATCTAACCTGTTGAGCAGGTAACGTGGGCAGGGAACCCACTGTAATGTTTATTTAACGTCCAACCTGTTGATAAGGTCATTAGACCTTGGGGCGGATGTGGGGCCCACCGAAATGTGGTTCACAAATCCAGCCCACCCATTATGTGGGTCCCATCTAACTGACGGTACAGACCAAGTTTCAGCAACATCCAAAACTCAGGTAGGCCCCACCAAGTGATTTTATATGTTTTGGCATGTCTTCACATGATTTTAAATGGTATGGCCCACATGAGTTCCGTATAAGGTTGATTTTTGAATGGCCCACGGCGAGGGAGGGGGGTCAATGAATGGACGGTGTGGATGTGCAAAATACACATCATGGTGGGGCCCACGGCTAGACGTGGATCCAGCCCGTCCGCCCGCCTCCTGGCGTCCCCTGCTTCTGCCTAAGCTTGTTTTTTTTTTTTTTGAAGAAAAATCATTTTTTTACAAAATCTCCTATGTGGGGCCCGCATCGGATGAATCCACTCCAGCCATCGATTCAACGGTCCAAGACCGATCAAATGAGTCTAATATACGACCTGTTTTTGACGAATAAAGGGATCTAGGCGGTTTTCAAGGGTGATACCGTTATTTCCTATGGTATGGCCCACCTGAGAATCAGATTACCCTCAAAGTTCGGCTCAACGCCTAAAATGAGCTGGAGAGGAGTATGGACGGATTGGATTGAGCACATACATCAAGGTGGGGCCTACATAGGTGGCCCACCCCAAACACTCTCTCTTTTTTTTTTTGTAAAGTACACACCCATGTGTATACCCATTCCAAAACGGGCTCGCCCGTCCATCGTCCAGTGACGCTGGACGGTGTGGATAAACACATGCCTTGTGGTGGGTCCCACATGGACGTGGCCCACCAAATATATACATATAATATATATATTATATTATATATATAATACATATTATGTTATATATTATATATATATATATTATACAAAATATAACATATATATATATATATATAAAGCATTGGATCCATCCAAACAGTGGATGGTGTGGATCATCACCTGTAATAGAGTGGGCCACACCGTCTGATGTAGATGGACGGGGTAGATGTAACACATATTGGTGGGATCCACACCATTACAAAGAAAGAGAGAAAGAGAGAGATAGAGAGAGACATACGGTGAGATAGAGGAACCCCACCACTATGGGCCCTCTTGATTAAATCACATACATCCAAATGGGTCCCACCAACAAGTGGGCCCTAGAATTTAAAATAATGGCGAATCACCCACCTTATCTTCCTTCTTCTTGGTCCCTTAGACTCCAATGCTCCTTAGTTTCAACTTTGATGGAGGTTGATGGACTTTTGATGGTGGGGATGAGAGATGAGAAGGTGGACCACACTTGGGAGGGAGAGAAGGGTTGGACGTGTGGGGTTGAGTTGCTTGGAGAGATTTGAGAAAATGAGAGAGAAAATGAGAGGATGGGAGTGATGTGAGGTGATGGAGTGATGGGTGTAATTAATGAAGCATGGGTTTGTTTGAAAAGTGAGTAAAAGAGGGATGTGTGAAGAGAGAGAGAGTTGACTTTGTGGAGAAAGAAGGATGGGTTGTTGTACTTGAGGTATGGTTGCATTTATGGTTGATTGATGAGACTAATTGTGTAGAGATTCCCTCGAAATCCGCAACACGCGGTGTTTCTTCGGAATAAACGCAGATCGGCATCTTCTTGCCTGGGTATCGGTTCAGTGCGCAAGTCACGGCGTTGGAACCGCGGCGACGACGCGATCGTCAAGACATAAGTTTCGGATCGAGCCGACATCGGTGTGCGGGACCTGGCTTAAGATCACGTGCAAATGTCAGATATGGTGCGAAGGTTACCGAAATTTGACCGGAAGAACCGCGGAAGCCAACGGAATGGTACGGAGTAGGACACGGGTCTTACAGCTCTCCCCTCCAAATAAAAATTTCGTCCTCGAAATTTACACAATCATCGCAACTAGACTTAACTCATGATAGAAGAGGAAACAAGGCATCATCATATAAATATCAGAGACAACATACAACATACAGCATACAATCAATCATCAAAGAGATGAGGATAGTGCTCTCGAATCTCAGCCTCGCGCTCCCATGATGCCTCATCAACAGAATGGTGACCCCACTGAACCTTCACCAAGGAAATGACCTTAGTTCGGAGGACCTGCTCCTTCCGATCAAGGATACGAACTGGCTGCTCGATGTAAGAAGCGTCCTCACGAACCTCCAACGGCTGCCAATCGATAACAGGAACGATGTCTGACCCACACTTCCTCAACATAGAGACGTGGAAAACGTCGTGGACGCCAACTAAGATGGTAAGGCAAGCCGATAGGCCACAGCGCCAATGCGTTTAGTGATCTCGAAAGGTCATATGAATCTTGGGGCAAGCTTGCCCTTCGCTCCAAATCGAACTACGCCCTTCATGGGCGAGACCTTGAGATACACATGGTCTCCTACTTCAAACTCCAAGGGACGATGCTGGCGATCAGCAAAACTCTTCTGCCGGCTCTGAGCTGTGCGCATCCTCTGCCTGATGATATCAATAACATCTGATGTCTCTTGCACAAGCTCGGGACCTAGGAGACGCCGCTCTCCAACCTCGGTCCAACAACTAGGAGATCTGCACGGTCTGCCATATAATGCCTCAAAAGGAGCCATGCCAATGGTCGCCTGATAGCTGTTGTTGTATGCCAACTCAGCCAATCGCAGATGCTCATCCCAGCTACCACCGAAGTCAATCACGCAGGCCCGAAGCATATCCTCAAGGATCTGGTTGACCCTCTCGGTCTGGCCATCAGTCTGCGGATGATACGTGGTACTGAGCTGCAAATCAGTGCCCATAGCTCTCTGAAAGCTCCTCCAGAACTGAGACGTGAACCTCGGGTCTCGGTCAGAAACGATCAAGACTGGTACGCCGTGCAGTCTCACAATCTCCTCAAGGAATAACCTCGCAAGCTGGTCCAAAGGCCAAGTCGCACGAATCGCAAGAAAATGTGTCGACTTCGTCAGACGATCGACGACGACCCAGATGGCGTCATGACCGCGCTGAGTCCTCGGCAAACCCATAATAAAATCTGTACATACGTGCTCCCACTTCCACATCGGGACGCTCAACGGCTACAATAGACCAGGGGGTCTCTGATGATCGGCCTTGACACGCTGGCATGTGTCACACTCGGCCACAAAACTGGCAATCTGGCGCTTCATCCCCACCCAAAAATACTGTCTCCTCATATCACGATACATCTTCGTCGAGCTAGGGTGGATAGAAAACCGCGATCGATGTGCCTCGGTCATAAGATCTCTACGCAACTCAGGAATATCCGGGACACACAATCGGCCTCTGAAGCGAAGTCCACCATTAGCACCAATCTGCCAATCTGTCTGACTCTCAGATGCCGCCTCTGCTCGGTAATCCTGTAACGACTCATCTGTCTACTGAGCCTCGATCACCCTTACGACAAGAGAGGGTTGAATCGACAGGCTCGATAACTGAACGATAGAAGACTGCAGACCAAAATCAAAGTCGTACTCTGCCATATCCTCGAGCATCTTCCACTCTTGAATCATCATATGTGCCACCAGGCCTCGTGGCTGACGGCTAAGAGCATCCGTCACCACATTCGCCTTGCCTGGGTGGTACTGGAGGTCAAAATCATAATCCTTCAGAAGCTCCATCCAGCGTCTCTGTCTCATGTTCAGCTCAGACTGAGAAAATAGATACTTCAAGCTCTTGTGGTCAGAGAAGAGCTCGAACCTAACCCCATAGAGATAGTGTCTCCACACCTTCAGTGCGAAGACGACTGCTGCCAGCTCTAAGTCATGCGTGGGGTAGTTCAGCTCATGAACCTTGAGCTGACGAGACGCAAATGCTACAAGTCTGCCATGCTGCATCAGGACAGCACCCAATCCAATACGCGAAGCATCAGTAAATACCACGAATCCATCACTCCCAGAGGGAAGAGTGAGGACAGGAGCGGACGTCAGACGGTCCTTCAGCTCCATAAATGCTCGCTCACAGGCGTCACTCCAAATAAACTCTGCGCCCTTCCGAGTCAACCTAGTCAACGGGGCTGCAATACGGGAGAAGCCCTCAATGAAACGCCGATAACACTACCAAAAAATTAAGCAAAGGCTACAAATTTTGAAAGCTTTTAGCTACGGATTAAATCTGTAGCAATTATGCTACAGATTTAATCCGTAACGAAAACCTGATTGATCTGTAGCGAAAACCTATATCCTCACATAAACCTTATTATATATTGATGGTACTTAAGGGGCTCCATGGGGCCCATTGGAATATATGTATTTGATCTAATCCGCCCATAAATTCTGAAATATAATTTTAGTGGATGAGCCTAAAAATTATGTAAATTAAAGGTCTAAATGGACCACACTATAAGAAATAATAAAAATTAAATTTCTGTTGTTAATATGTTGTGTCATCTTCTTACAGCTTGGATCTGACTCATTTTTTGAGTCAACCCTTAAAATAATACTTTAAAATTAATGGACGGAGTGGATAAATAACATACATCACGCTGGGCCCCACGGTCCTAAAACCCACTGTCTTAAAGGGCCGTCCGTCACGCGCCCCTCCCCTAAAAATAAAATTTTCGCGCATCCGCCCTTATCTCCCACGCGCTTACATCCCAGAAGTTTTTGCGTCGACCCCTCTCTCCATCTCCCAACCCCTCTATCTATCTCCCAGGCTCCCTCACCCTTTCTCTCTCTCTCGCACTCCGCCTCTCCCATTCCCTCGCCCTCTCTCGATCTCCCGCTCTCCTTCACCCTCTCCCTGTCTCTTGGCCGCATTCCCCTCTTTCTGTTTCCCAACCCCTCTCTCTCTCGCTAGGGTTTTCAAAATCCCCTTTCGCCGCAAGAAAGAGAAGGAGAAAAAGAAGAAGAACGGTTAGTCTCTCTCTCTCTCTCTCTCTCTCTCTCTCTCTGTTTCTGAAATCTGTTCCGTTTGGATCCGCCATCGAATCGCATTTGCTTTAGAATCGCAGTTTCCTCATTGTATTCACTGGATATTTGTTAGATTAATCTCTTGTGTTCTTGCGTGTAATGGCTTGGTTTTAGGTTTTCTAACAATGTATTTTTAAAATATGCTTTTATATATTTAATGGTGTTTGTCGACAGAACAAAGGAAGAGGTTGACAATAGCCATGGAGCTTGTCGCTAACCCTTCAGTCATCTTCATGGATGAACCAACATCAAGAAGAGACTTGGTCTGGTCTAGTCAGTCCGGTCCTGATTCCTGGTCAAGAGGTCGAACGCGGGTCAGGTCCATAGGCTGAGGGAGAAGGGAGCGCTGGTCCGAGAGGTGGAGCATCGTCTGGTCTGCAGGTGGGGGCAGAACAGAGAGGGGTGTGCACGGAAGGTTTGAGGTAGGGTGTTTTTTTTCCCATTCTTTTCTATTTGTGTTCTTTTATTTTTGGATGGTTGCTAGTAGAGATGGGTTTTGAAACGGATTGGGTTCACCATAATTGAGGAAGGTCGCTGGAATGGGTTTTAGGGGGGTGTTGAAAGGGCGGGGGCAACAGGTTTGGGGGATGTGGAATCGTCGGATTCGTCAGATGGGTTTTGTTGGTGATTGGATTCATCAAATGGGTTTTGGTGGTGATTGGATTCTGATACCGTGAAGATTTTTCAAAAACAGATGGATGGGCTTGGACATAAAATCGATATTAAAGAGAGATGCTCTGGTACTATCTGAGCACTAAGGTATAATGTACTTGCATATGTTCACTTGGATAGTCCAATCGATCAATCTGAACCGTTTATTAACTCAAAAAAAAAAAACCAACATCAGGCAGCGGCCATTGTCATTAGAACTGTAAGGAACACGGTTGATACAGGAAGAATAGTTGTTTGCACAATCCATCAACCTAGCATTGACATCTTTGAAGCTTTCGATGAGGTAACTGATCTACCTCTCTTTCTCTGCCATACCCATATAGTTAAAAGTTTTAGAGTGTAATATTTATGCAACATTTGAAATTTATGGAATTTAACAGCTTCTACTGATGAAAAGAGGAGGGCAAGTGATATACTCTGGACCTTTGGGCCGGAATTCTCAGAAGATAATCGAATACTTTGCAGTAAGAAGTATTAATTTATCAGATAATTCCCATTTAACAGTCATCATCATTATTATTGTATTGATCATTCGCACACAAAATCTGACATACATGAAGTATTAATTTTGACAATCATTAGAAGAATAGAGAAAAATAAAAATGGAAAGAGAAAAAGATGGTGATTTGACTCAGCTTCCATTGGTTTACATCATGTAGGAGATTCCTGGCATCCCAAAAATAAAAGAGAAATACAATCCGGCAACATGGATGCTAGAAGCAACCTCAATTGCCGTTAAAGTTCGATTGGGAATTGATTTTGCTGAGCACTACAAGTCCTTGCAGTTGTATCATTAAGTGAACTATAATCTCCTTTGTTTTTGATTGAAGGATCGTAATAATGACAATTTCTTAGGTAAAATAATTTTTGAATCTCGAATGAGCAAAACCAGAATCAATGTGGTGGACATCAATCTGAATCATTTTTCAAACATACACAGAGAAGGAAACTGGTTTTCTAATAAGAGCACTGCTAATCTCAAAAATGCTTGGGAGGAAAAGTGTTCACATGTAATTGATTGGTCACCTTTGGAATCAACCCAAGTAGAAAAGGCTCCTGGATGTGTGAATCATACTCTTCTTATGTTGATGAATTCAAGTGCATCTAAGAAACTTTTTTCTTACACATCCATGTGACTATCATTTTCAGTTATTAGATGGAAGAACTTAGTACTTCATTGCAGCACTCTGATTGTATATTTTTATCTCACAGATAGATGAAGACAACCCTGCAATCAACTTAACCTCCATGTGATTGTATAAAATTTTGTTGCAGTTGTGCTAATGTGCACCTTGTGATTATCTCCAGGAGAAATAAAGCACTTGTTAAGGAGCTAAGCACTCCTGCCCCAGGAGCCGAAGATATCTATTTCCCCACATAATATTCTCAGTCTACTTTCGGGTAGTTCAAATCATGCCTTTGGAAGCAATGGTTGACATATTGGAGAAGCCCTGACTATAACCTCACCCGATACTTCTTCACCTTAGTTGCTGCCCTCATGCTTGGCATGATCTTTTGGCGGGTTGGCACAAAAAGGTAAGCATCACTTCCTCTATTTCAAATGTTTTAAGAAAAATTTCAGCCTCCCATGTGGCCATGTTTCTCCTATAGTGATCATTTCATGTGTGCAGTCCCATTAAATGATTAGGTAGTTCATGAGAATCTTAAACAAAATTTTTTTATTTACTCGAGTATTCATGAGTACAAAACCATGAACTTTGTAGTTATGGTGCAGGGAAAATGCAAATGATCTAACCGTCATTATTGGAGCCATGTACGCATCCGTTCTATTTGTTGGCATCAACAACTGCTCGACCGTGCAACCAATTGTAGCCATCAAAAGATAGTGTTTTACCGAGAAAGAGAAGGTGTCCAGGTGAGAATGTATTGGGAGACCTTCATGAAGGAAGGGAATTAGAAGCTGGGTAATGTCCTTTTGGAAGGGAATTGAGAAAGGAGATTTTAACATTCCATGTCTCATCCACTCCTGTCGTGTCCACAACCTCAGAAATCCAGATTTAATATATTGTCATGAAGGTTTAAGAGTAATAAAAAATTGCAATGTAGCAATTTAAATGCATTTAACACTTGATTATGTTGTGCAGACAATGATGTTGAATGAAAAAATTCAGAGTCTTAATGCTCTCCAATCAATTATGAAGAATGCAGAGGAATATCTGTCGAGGCTCCCTCTAGAGACACCCTATTCCTATTCAGAGTTTGATGACAAGTACTGAAGATGCCTATTTTCCTTTTTCCTTTCACCCCATGGGTCATTTTCCCAATCTAATGTTCTGGGATTGCCCAATACCGGGGGCCAGGTATATTCCCTTTTAAAGACTGCATCTACTCTTTCACCTCTAGAATGTCATTTTGTTGAGTTGTTCTTTCTGCAGGTTGTTTATGTTTTGGATCAAGTTCGTGCATTGGAGCATGAGATGCTTCTCAGAATAAAGCAGCAAGGCCTTGATATCATGCCTCGAATTCTCATTGTAAGTTTCATGATGACAATTTGCATATGGATTGGCCCCATGTTATCCAATATCCTGATTCTCCCTTATCATGGAACCCATAAGAAATCATTTCTTGCCCAAAGTTAGGGAATCACAAATTTCCATTTCCTGTTTGTTTAGAGAGAACTGTGGACAACCATGGAAAAGCAAATGAATTCCCCTTGTGTGACAGATTCCTGTGTTTGAGAAACACACCACAAAAATCTTGTTAAAAAATCTAGATTCCATGGTTACGAGGGACAACTCTACTGATTGACCTTTGACCTTTAGATTTCCATTGAAATGATGGTGCAAAACAAACAGCCATAAGGAAATGTTTTTCCTCCCCTGCTGATGTCATTTTCCACATTTAAGGGTTCCACAGAGTCTTTCCATTTCCAGGTTTTGGTTTCACCCTGTCCAGAGAAGCCAGAAACATGAGATTTCTCTTCTAATTTCTAATTCTCATTTGTTTTTACCTTCCTCATGATGCCTTTTTTTTTTTTTCTTTTTTGCTATGGAACACAAGTGACTGGACTACTACCTGATGCAGTCGGTACTACTTGCAATCAACATCTTGAGAAAGTACTTGGATCAGATCATGCAAGCATTCTCTGTGTTCCATTCAGAATGGAGAAGGAAATTCTCCAGACTTATATGGAGGTTAATCGTTAATTAGAAATCTTAGTTTTTGTCTATTTAATATGATCTGTTATAGATATCAAGCTTCTGCATTTGATATGCAGGCCCCAATCTGCATTTGAAAAGAATGTTGAGGTTATATTCATGAATGCTTCTAATCAATCTTGCTGAAATTACAATACCAATTGAAAGTAGCAAGGAATCTAGCTAATCTCTAATCAATATGCAGTTTGCTTCTGTCTCCTGGTCTATTCATCATGCGAGTCCCATCCTAGGGGAAAATATCTGTGTACCTACATGTTTGTCATGGTCTAGTAACATAGTGTTATAACCCAAGTAGTTTTTCGCTAACACACATGTGCCTTTCCTACTGTCTAATATGCTTTTAAAGTTTTGCATTAACATGTGTCTCAACCATGAATGATGAATGCTCTCAGTCTAGTTGGTCTCTCTCTTTTGACACAGTAGTACAGAACTTCGACAGTTGCAACAGCTTCACTGACCATTATTTTGGGAGAAAAATGTGCATGTTGTCATATTACAAAACATGGCATAGTGTTTACTCTTATAATCATCTTATAATAGGTTTAGCGAATGGAATTTGTCAAATTTCTTTCCCATAATGTGACTTTCTTTTTGTTCATGTTACAACGTTTACCTGATCCGAACCTATCATTAGGTAGGCTCTCTAGTCTCTACCTTGGATGGGCCATGTCCCAAAATCACAGTGATATGGCAAATCCTAAATTTCATTGGAGTTTTGGGGAAGAAAGTGGATGGTTATCAGAAGTCAACTGAAGTTAATTTGACTTCCCATTTTCACCCTTCAAAATCCTTCAATCTAAGGATTACATTGTCTAGTTGGCACAGGATATGGTATATGGCCCATCCCATGTGCTAGTTATGTGTATTCTTTTCCCGCATTACGGGCTTTATAATAAATTGTTGTTTCCTCTTTAAAAAAAGGCATTGGATTGAACCTTGGATCACTCACACACACCACACCATCTCTGTCTGCTCATCTAACTAGCGGGAGATATCTAACACTACATTTTCTTTTTGGTTGGATGTTTCCTTTAGCCATTCTTTAGGCTTGATTTATTGTGCATGTTATTTTTTGATTGCAGGTATCTTGTTCCTGCTGACTTAACTGTGGGACAATTTGTTTACGTGATTCAAAAGAGGATGAATCTGACCCATGAGAAGGTCATTTTCATCTTTGTGAAGAATATTTTGCCACGCACTGGTAAGGAATTTGAGACAGATTTCATTACTTCCATGATGCTCCATTTGGATGCACCGAGTGTATTGGATTAGGATCAGATCAGGAAACATTCACATAATGTTTGAATATTGGATAGACCGTAAAATGATCTGGCAAAATGGATGGACGGAGTGATATAAACCCATACATTACAGTTGGCTCCACAGAGCCCCTGCCTGGGCAAGTCTGTCCAGGCAGGGGCTAGATGCAATCCATTTCCACCTCCAGGGGCCCGATCAGATGATACATGTCCCAAAACTCTCCAGCATTGGAGAATTGAAGCCGTTCAACTTTTGACCTCTTTATCGTTGAATTTCCCAATGGCAACAAATTGCAGGAATGACCCAGTGGATCATGGGTCTGAAATCGGATTACTGACTGTACAGACGAAATATATGATCCTGGACCTTAGGATATGGCTGAAACATGTGCAAGGGAAATGATACTTTGAGCTAACAAGCCCAGTATGGAAAGGCCATTTGCAGGCCGAATGGAAGGGTTGGGATTGCTCCATAAGGGAGTATTCAGGGAATGTACGCGGAATACGTCCTACCCTAGCTGACAACGTATGGGCAAATCTGTGGGGGCCACCGTGACCTATCTGTTTATTCAAATTGTACATCCCTTTTCTCATGTCATTTTAAGGTATGAGATGAAAAATAGGCTGATCCAAACAGACATTAGCATGCTTCTTAGAGAATGTTGACATTATGGCTGGTAATGGGGCGGGCTAGAGCTAGGCAAAATTGATATTTTGAATAGGCCCAGCCTGTCTATTTCAAAATCCAATGCTGAACCAGCCCCAGGCCTGCCCATTGCCAGGCCTAGTTGATATTTACAGGAAAAGACTCAGTTTTCTCCTCTCTTATGAGTTGGGTGGTTTTGTTTGTTGTTTCACAAATTAGAAACAAAAGAATGCATCTATGATCCTCCTTTTTATCTATTGGATCTTATCTTGATTCAAATATTTTAATTATGATTTTCTCTGTGTTAAGTATTGCAAGGAGACATTTTATGATGTTTCCCTTTTTTGTTGATCTTTACCACTGACTAGAGGACAAGACTGCCTTTCTTATCTGCTTTGTTATACATATATATGCATATTTGTATTGTTTATTCTTTATGATTTGCAGCTTCGCCCCAATTTCTGTGATACGTGGTCAAATTTAGCTAGTGCATATATGAGGAAAGGAAGACTTAATGAGGCAGCCTAGTGCTGTCGCCAGGCTCTTGCATTAAACCCTCGCTTGGTGAATCCTTGTTTTGTTTTATCATTTAGCTTCCTTCTTTTATTGTATGCATTGAAAATACTATTTGCATATCTTCCCCTTATTGGTAGCTTGATGCTCATAGCAACCTTAGTAATCTGATGAAGGCACAAGTCTTAGTACAAGAAGTACTTCACAGTGGATTCGATACATTATTTTCATTAGATGTTCTTAAAGACTCGAAGTAGAATTCGAGAACCATGATCCATGATTGGATTGCACTGGGTTGTGCAGCTGTTCTAGTAATTGAATGAATGAATGATTGTAATTGAATGAATGAATGATTATGCAGGTGGTAATTAAATGAATGAATGATTATAATTTTTTTTTAAAATGTAAGCAATAGCTACGGATATTAACCGTAGCTGGTAATCTGACAACCGTAGCTGTTCTTAAATTCGGCATATTGCTACAGATCCATCACAACTTTTAGCTACAAATACTATCCGTAGCTGTTTATACTTTTAGCTACAGAACTGGTTGCTACGGATTATATCTGTAGCTATTTAGATCTATGGCTACGGATTAAATCCGTAGCTATAGGTTTTAGACCTATTGTTATGGCACCTACGACTACGGTCGTGCTACGGACTAAAACCGTAGCTATAGGTCTTTAGCTAAGGCTTTTATCCGTAGCCTTTGCCCATTTTTCTGGTAGTGTAATATCCCGCTAAACCAAGGAAACTGCGGATCTCGGACGCAGTCGTGGGCTGACCCCACTGACGCACTGCCTCAACCTTCGAGGGGTCCACTGCGACACCCTCCCTCGTCACCACGTGATCGAGGAATCTCACCTCCTCCTGCCAGAACTCACACTTCTCCAGCTTCGCATATAGCTGGTGGGCACGGAGGGTCTGCAAGGCGATCTCCAGATGCTGCATATAGTCCTCACGGGTCCTCGAATATATCAGAATGTTGTCGATGAAGACCACAACAAACTGATCGAGATATGGACGAAAGACCTCGTTCATCAACTGCATAAAGACCGCGGGTGCATTGGTCAGTCCAAAGGACATGACCTGAAACTCAAAATGACCATAGCGCGTCCTGAAGGCTGTCTTCGGGATGTCCTCCTCTCGAACACAAATCTGATGATAACCAGAACGCAGGTCAATCTTCGAAAAGAACTGTGCACCCTGCAGCTGATCAAATAAATCGTCTATCCTCGGGAGCGGGTATTTGTTCTTAATCGTGACCCGGTTGAGCTCGCGGTAATCTACGCAGAGCCTCAACGAGCCATCCTTCTTCCTGACGAAGAGTACCGGCACTCCCCAAGGTGAACTGCTCGGACGAATAAATCCCAACTCACGCAACTCGTCCAACTGACGCTGCAGCTCACGCAACTCCATCGGTGCCATACGGTACGGGGCCTTTGAGATAGGTGCGGTATCGGGCACAAGATCGATCTGGAACTCGATATGACGGTGAGGAGGTAATCCTAGAATCTCCTGGAACACGTCGGGGAAGTCGCAAACAACCGGCCACTGATCAATACACAAGGCAATAGGCTCCTCGACTGCGCAGGACATCAAGTAAGACAACGGCTCTCCTCTGGGCTCGGCGATGAACTGGAACTGCGGCAAGCCTGGTATGCAGAATGTGACTGTCCTCGCAGAACAGTCCAAGATAGCGTGGTACTCAGCAAGCCAATCCATGCCCAAGATAACGTCGAAATCTGTCATCGGCAGCACAAACAAGTCAGCGGGCAAAAAGATATCCTCGACAAGAACCGGACAAGATGGACAGAAACGGCCCAATACTGTGGTCCTCCCCAAGGGCGTCGATACGGTCAACCCCTCACTAGCAGACTCTGTCGGTAATCCAGTCGATTGGCAGAAATCCTCGGACATGAATGAGTGAGAAGCACCAGAATCAAATAATGCTTGGGCGATGCATGAAGAGACGGGAAGTATACCCTCGACGACTCCTCCGGATGACTGCGGGTCCTGCTGAGCCACGTAAAATCTAGCCTAAGCTGGCTGGGGAGGTGCCTGTCCCCTCTAAGGTCCCTGGTGCTGCTGCTGCCTCTGCGGTGGCTTATACTGCTGCCTCTGCTGCTGCTGGGGTCTCGGCCGAGGTGGTGTGGCTGGTGGGGTCGTTCTTTGTCTTTGGAGGATGCTCCCGAGGTCCTTGTCTTTGGAGGCGCTGTGGTGCTCTCGGCGGTGTAGATGAGGCCGCTTGTGATCCTCTCGATTCTGCAGATGAGGGCGAGGCACTCAGACAAGCGGTGCCCTGTCCCACCACATCCAAAACAAGTCCCTGCAAATGCTGCTAGGGTGGCGCCGGAGGTGCTCTGTGGTGCTCTAGCAAGTGGGTGGCTCCTATACCTCGGTGGCGACGCTGCTGGGAGCTACCGGAGGGGGTGCCTCTTCGACCCCTCCTCTCGATCTCTGTCGGCTGCGCGCCAGCCCACTCAGTCTCATAAATCTGAGCCCTCTGCACTACTGCCTAGAAAGTCGGGAGCTCATGCCCCATCACACGGCCTAGAAGGCCGTAACGTAAGCCGTTCTCGAAACGGCGGGCCTTCTGCCCCTCATCATCAACCATATATGGCGCGAACCTCGATAGCACCACGAAATGAGCCGCGTACTGTGCCAAAGTCAGGTCTCCCTGCACTAGAGTCTCGAACTCTATTGCTCTCTGACATCAAATATGGTCAGGGAAATACTGCTTCTCGAATCGGTCTATAAAATCATCCCATGTCCAGACGTAGTCAGGTCCTGCGACGCGGGTAACGGAGGTCCACCAGTGCTCGGCCTCGCCCTGGAAAAGAAACACTGCCAACCGGACTCGCTGCTCGATCGTGCATGACATGGTATCAAAAATCTTCTCCACATCGGAGCGCCACCTCTCAGCTGCTGTCGGATCTGGCTCAAACTGTCAGAACTCTCGAAGTAGGGCACTCGCGCGCTCCTGCTCTGCCTGGGCCGGTGAAACAACTGGGTGTCTGCTCTGCCCCTGAAGTGCGGCCATCACAGCCTGCAGCATCTGCTGTAACTGGGAAGAACTCAAGGATACGGTCAGATCCGCACCAGTCTCTGGTGGAAGTGCAGCATCCTCAGGATGGGCGGTATGAATCTCTGGTAGAGGAGCGACATCCTCAGGCTGGGCAGTAGGAATCTCTGGTGGTGGAGCAGGAATTGTAGGTGGTAGTGCGGGAGCCGCAGGTGGTGGAGCCGGAGTCTCAGGTGGTGGTGCGGGAGTCGATCGGGTCACTCTCCTGCGCGCCATGTCCTACAGGAAAGAACGAAGGTGCCTATCAACTTAAAGGCTCGCGAAGGCACGCACGTTAAGGATTTGTAATAAAAGATCGCTAGACTATCCGAACTTAGGACTTAAATCATTCATAGCAAACATGTAATGTTGTTCTTGGTTATTCCCGAGTTATGCTCTGATACCAACTTCTATCACGCCCCGAACTCAGAAACCGGGCTCACAAAATTCTCGATCGCCGAATCCGGCGCCGACAGCCTCCGTAGAACCCCATTCTCGGATCCCGACACCCATTCACCAGGTTCCGATCCTGGGATACTACAAGGAGGGTTTCAAATCATCAGTCTGATTCATAATGAGCATAACAAAAGCATAACCCACAAACAATAACCACAAGAACACCACCATAAAATCCACTATGATCAAAAACTTTTTAGTATAATGCAACAGAAAGGGAAAATACAATGTAGTACAAAAGATAGAAACTCCAAAGCTCGTCTGCACGGTCCAACCACGGCGAGACTATGGCTGCGACTGCGTCCTGGCGTCACCTGCACGCATCAATCGTGCATAAGCTTATAGAAAGCTTAGAGGGTGGTGTGAGTATGTGCGCAATATAAGCATGCTTAAAATACAAAGGTCGGAGTAATGCGGAATCATGGTGATGAGTACATGAATGCAATCAACCGTACCAAGGCTATGCAGTGCAAGATATGAATGCTATCGGCCATAACACAGCCATGCGATGTGAGATGCAACTCAAGCATGCCAAACCTCATCATATATCAGTACAGTTCTCATTCTGGATAATCACCGGGGTTCGATACACTCCAAATGGCACTGTCGCTCTCCTAGCCGCACAGTCCAAGTGAGCGTAAGAAACCTCACTATCCGCCTGGCCAATAGTCTGCCAATACCTATCCGGCACGTCGATAGCGGACCCATTCGCGAGCTGGTCAAACTCACCCTAGTATTGCCCCCTACCCTCGGGCGAGTAAGGCCACACTCCTTTCCAACCGACCACGACACAGTGGGAGATGCGACCTCCTGGTATTTGGCCCTCATGTGCTCATATATCCACTCGGTCTCGACGTTGGAGTCATCCTCTGGTACCATCGGGTTTAGGAATTTTCACCCAGGGACGTCTATGGCCCCCGTATGCTAGAACCAAACATTTTCGGTATCCAACCCAACCATCCACGATGTGTCTGTGAAGGCTATGGCCCTGATGTTGCTAGGGCATATAGTAACTACAATCACATAAATGCAAGTGTATGAATCATACTATCAGTCATGCAACAGTCCTGTGTGTACCATGCATTTATATGGGGCAACTCCGCCTATCAGGGAGCCCATAGACAGTCCGCCCGAAGGCATATGATATGATCGGTCACTCCTCACATCAGGCATACATATGATGCGGATGATCATGAATCATGGATCTATACTAAACATGTATAAAGAGATGAGCCCTGTGTATAACGGAGATGGGCCTAGATGGCCTACTTACCACAAGTATGGGCCTATTAGTGGGCGTTGGGGAGAGTTATAATGCGGACATTTAACCAACATTATCAATGTGGACGTCAAACCAGCATTGCTCCCAAGGCGTGGCCCGTTATAAGTGTCAATACATATGCTATGGTGGAGTCACACTACAAGGGACATTATGTTCATCCTATTGGGCCCCGACCCATGGGCCTCTAATACATCAAATGGCCTCATACATGGGTCTCACAGATACATATCAAGGTGGGCCTCAATAACGGGCCACAAATGCATCAAGATGGGTCTAGTCACATGGGCCTTGCATTCCTCAAGTGGGCTACACCAGTGGGCCTTGTATACACTACAATGGGCCTCATAGCATGGTCTAAAAAAATTCTAAATGATTGGACGGGTTGGATGAAACCCAAGCATCATGGTGGGGCCCGCTCTAATGGAGGGTGTGGTCTTCAATACATACATAAGTGGGTCCCATGTGGGGCCTACCGTAATGTTTATTTTCCATCCATTCCATTCATAGGTTCTTGGGGGCCCACAGTAATATTTATTTGCCATCCAATTTATTCATAAGGTCATGTGGACCAGGGTAGGGCCCACCAAAATATTTATTTATCATCCAATCTATTCGTAAGGTCACGTGGGCCTGGATAGGGCCCACTGCTATTTATTTTCCGTCTAAAATAGGCCCACTGCAATGTTTGTTTTCCATACAACCTGTTGATAGGTTGTGTGGACCAGGGGCCCACTGAAATGTTTAGGTGCACCCAACCCTTTCACAGGGCCATGCAGCCAGGGAGGGGCCCACCGTAATATTTATTTTTCATCTAACCTGTTGAGCAGGTAACGTGGGCAGGGAACCCACTGTAATGTTTATTTAACGTCCAACCTGTTGATAAGGTCATTAGACCTTGGGGCGGATGTGGGGCCCACCGAAATGTGGTTCACAAATCCAGCCCACCCATTATGTGGGTCCCATCTAACTGACGGTACAGACCAAGTTTCAGCAACATCCAAAACTCAGGTAGGCCCCACCAAGTGATTTTATATGTTTTGGCATGTCTTCACATGATTTTAAATGGTATGGCCCACATGAGTTCCGTATAAGGTTGATTTTTGAATGGCCCACGGCCAGGGAGGGGGGGTCAATGAATGGACGGTGTGGATGTGCAAAATACACATCATGGTGGGGCCCACGGCTAGACGTGGATCCAGCCCGTCCGCCCGCCTCCTGGCGTCCCTGACAATGGCAGCAGCAGGCGCTGCTGCCTAAGCTTGTTTTTTTTTTGAAGAAAAATCATTTTTTTACAAAATCTCCTATGTGGGGCCCGCATCGGATGAATCCACTCCAGCCATCGGATTCCACGGTCCAAGACCGATCAAATGAGTCTAATATACGGCCTGTTTTTGACGAATAAAGGGATCTAGGCGGTTTTCAAGGGTGATACCGTTATTTCCTATGGTATGGCCCACCTGAGAATCAGATTACCCTCAAAGTTCGGCTCAACGCCTAAAATGATCTGAGAAATAGGGTGGTCGGCTTGGATTGCATAAAAGCATCAAGGTGGGGCCTGCATGAGTGGCCCACCTCTCCCTTCTCTCTCTCTCTTTTTTTTTATAAAGTACACACCCATGTGTATACCCATTCCAAAACGGGCTCGCCCGTCCAGCGTCCAGTGACGCTGGACGGTGTGGATAAACACATGCCTTGTGGTGGGTCCCACATGGACGTGGCCCACCAAATATATACATATAATATATATATTATATTATATATATAATACATATTATGTTATATTTTATATATATATTATACAAAATATAACATATATATATATATATAAAGCATTGGATCCATCCAAACAGTGGATGGTGTGGATCATCACCTGTAATAGAGTGGGCTACACCGTCTGATGTAGATGGACGGGGTAGATGTAACACATATTGGTGGGATCCACACCATTACAAAGAAAAAGAGAAAGAGAGAGATAGAGAGAGACATACGGTGAGATAGAGGAACCCCGCCACTATGGGCCCTCTTGATTAAATCACATACATCCAAATGGGTCCCACCAACAAGTGGGCCCTAGAATTTAAAATAATGGCGAATCACCCACCTTATCTTCCTTCTTCTTGGTCCCTTAGACTCCAATGCTCCTTAATTTCAACTTTGATGGAGGTTGATGGACTTTTGATGATGGGGATGAGAGATGAGAAGGTGGACCACACTTGGTAGGGAGAGAAGGGTTGGACGTGTGTGATTGAGTTGCTTGGAGAGATTTGAGAAAATGAGAGAGAAAATGAGAGGATGGGAGTGATATGAGGTGATGGAGTGATGGGTGTAATTAATGAAGCATGGGTTTGTTTGAAAAGTGAGTAAAAGAGGGATGGGTGAAGAGAGAGAGAGTTGACTTTATGGAGAAAGAAGGATGGGTTGTTGTACTTGAGGTATGGTTGTATTTATGGTTGATTGATAGGACTAATTGTGTAGAGATTCCCTCGAAATCTGCAACGCGCGGTATTTTTTCGGAATAAACGTAGATCGACATCTTCTTGCCTGGGTATCGGTTCGGTGCGCAAGTCACGGCGTTGGAACCGCGGCGACGACGCGATCGCCAAGACATAAGTTTCGGATCGAGCCGACATCGGTGTGCGGGACCTAGCTTAAGATCGCGTACAAACGTAATTATGGTGCGAAGGTTGCCGAAATTTGACCGGAAGAACCGCGGAAGCCAACGGAATGGTACGGACTAGGACACGGGTCTTACAGATCATCATGGTGGGTTCATAGAAAATGGCCCTCCATGGAATGGATTGTGAAGGATCTAGGCCCTTGGCCTTCATCCTAGGAACCATATAGGGCCTCCACCATGGATTGGTGGGCCCTACATGCTTCCGTACATGTAGCAAAAGAGAAAGGAAGAAAGGAAAGAAAAAGAAGGAGAGATGAAGCCAAGAAAAAGCACCCACCTTAAGATCACTCCATCCTTTTTTAAGGGCTAACTCGAAAGCTCCAAAGGAAGCAAGATCAATGGGTGAGATGGGTTTTCAATGGAGAGATTGAGAGGAAAAAGGAGGAGAAGGGGCTAGAAAATGGAAGAAGTCCCACCTCTTACAAGGGAAAGAGAGAGAATAGGAAAGTGAGAAATGAGAGGGAAAGAGAGAGAGAGAGAGAGAGAGAGAGAGAGAGAGAGAGAGAGTGCAATCATCACTCTCTCTCCTAGATAAGAGAAAAATCATCATAGCTTATGGTGATATAAATTATGTTGCTAGGCTAGAGTAGGGATGGGTAGTGTGTGGGTGGTGTAGGATATGGGTGTTTAGGTAGTGTATGGGTGGTGTGTGTTGAAATTTGCACAAAAGAGGGTGGCCACCTTAAAAAATTTGCTCTCCACACTAGGTGGGCCACATGATCATGATAAAAGGTTATAAATGAGATGCACACAACTTATGATCCACACATCGAATGGACGCACAAGATGTAGCGTTGGAACTGCAATAATGATGCGAACAAGATGGCATACACATGACCGTACTTAAGGATGATCACAAACATTATCCGAGGGTTGCGGGTCGCTGGGATTCGACTGGTAGGGCCGCAGGAACAAGAGAAACGAAATGCACACTCGTACACACACATGCACACACACGCACTCGGGTCGGGTCTTACACAGAGAAAGCTTGATCAGAGGTGGAAGTGATCCGGACTGTCAGAACATTAAAACAGGTGTATCTTGCAAACTAGAATGAGTTATTTGATGTACCATATATGATTTTCAGGTGGGATAAGCTACTTTAGCCAACCAACCCCGCTATGCCGGGTTTTACATTCCTAATTTGTAAGATTCCATCAGATGGACGGTCCCATTAAGCTTTAGGAGATGTGTCCAACATGAAAAAGGCTTAGAAAATTTAGGAGGACAACATGGAAAGGCCAAATACGACATTTACTATTTTTGGCCAAAAACTAGGAAATCTAGTGGAAATCATGACCATCTATAAATGGTAAGTTTATTAGTTATAGTAAGTCACGATTTTTAGGGAGTTTGAGTTGGAGTTTGTTTCTGAAACTTTTTCTTAGGTTTGGTATTACTATTTTAAGGATTGTAAATTCATTTTTATCCATCAATCAATTTATTTATGATTTTACTAGAATTTACATCTATTTTCTATCTCTCTTTATCGATTCAAGGAATCTTTGTGAGGAGTCTAGAGAAGCTCAGTGGATTTATAGTAATTATCTCATGAGGAAGATGGTATTCGACCTCATCATACCCATCCCTATGTCATGGACCTAACATGTCAGCCATTTGGCCCAAAATGATCATACAGTTCCTAGAAGTTATTACTAGTCTAAGATTGGATTTGGGAGGGACATTTTAATGAAAATTGATTTAGTGCACTATGAGAATTATAATTTGTCGTGCTTTCAGGGACATTTTAGGGCCTCTCTCTCTCAATCATCACTCCACGTGATGAATAGTCTAAATCTAAGGTGGTACCACATAATGGACGGTCCACATTGAAGGTGGGGCCCACATGATGGATGGTCACAAAAGGTAGGTGATGCATGACATGAAATTCAAATATGATGTGTAAGATTTTCAGGCTTTAAATCACACTAGTTCAGAAACAATTACACAAAATTTCATATCCAACACAAAAGTTCAAGCACTTAATCAAGGGGAATCAATGCAGGCCCAGGCCTACACATGTTAAGGCTGGATCAATCACAATTAAGGACCAAACGATAATTAGAGAAGGATAAATTCATCCACATGCACAAAAATAATTTTTCAATCTAAGGGATTCACATGCTTCAAATCGGGGAACCCTAAGATTAGAAAAAAGGACAAATAAATTGAAATTTAAGACATTCTAGGGTTAGGGTTAGAGAAATTAAGAGAAGAATGAAAAAGAGGAGAGATGAGACCTGACGACAGTCCACGTGTGTGGACAGCGGGCCAGACCTGACACATGTGTGCAGGGGCCTGCTCGCACGTGCGTGGGGGCCACGAACCTGGAATTGACTCCTTGAGTCTGGTCGGCCAGGGGTGGACTCCAAAACTCTTGAATTTTGGGCCGATCTGATATACGGTTTGTGCGTGGTGTTCCGTCGAGGTTTAGCCCTCCTGCATGACTAGATTTGAGAAATCTGCTGTAGAAGAGAATGTCTGCAAAATATTGATGGATTTGTAGGTGGGATGGCTGTAAGAGAGAAATATGAGTGGTAGAAGGTGGGGATGAATCGAGATGAGTGTGGCTTCGCACCACGGTAGTCAGCCCTTTGAGGAAGTGAGAGTTTCACACCCAATTGGATTTTCATAACTTAGAAACTCAGAGGAGTAAAAGTAAAAGCAGAAATTTTATTAATCTTCAATGAGAAAAAAGACTACAAGGGGTGCTTATTTATAATAAAACTGTATACCCCAAAACTTTCGCCATGTGCACAACCTATTACTTAAAGATAAAATAATAAAAAATAACAACTAATCAAAGTAATCTAAACCGTCTATGATATTCTTAATAACAATAATAAGTGAAACCCAAAGTACTAGATTAATTAGAATAGTGGGCCATGATTATGAGAACCCATAGTGTGATTCAAATGACTATCGGGTCTACTCCAATGAACCAAAATACAATTCTCTAACTAGGATGCCCTCCCTGGATGTCGTCATCGATCTAGATCGATGGTAGGGTCCTCCTCCTCCTTGTGTGTGTGTGTAGGAGGGTATACGTGTGCAGGTGATGTCTCCATTAACTCTCCTCGACTGTAAAGATTTCACTACTGGCAAAACAAAACTCTTGAATCACTCCAAGATGTCAGAATCAAGTCTCTGAAGCTCCTCTTCAGTGAGCTACGCACTGTTTGAAGCTGGGCGTGACTTCCACTTAACCAGGTACTTCTGAAATCCGTCGTCTAATGTTGATATTATTTAATGGTCCAGAATATCCTCTATTTCCTCTCTTGGTGTGGGAAGGCTATGTATGAGAGGTAGAGGCTAGGAAGAAGGGTCGGTAAGAGGCCATGGATCAAGAGACGGGTTTGGAAAATCAGGATGGTTAGGCGAAGGGCTGGACAAAGTATTAGTCGTCCCATGAAAAGTAACTAAATCTTCTACATTAAATGTGGAACTAATTCTCAAGGAAAGTGTAAGATCTACCACATACACATTGAGACCATTTTGTTTTATAATTTTAAAGGGTCCATCGCTACGCGCTTGTAATTTATGAACGACCTCCTATGGTTACCGGTTGAGCCTAATGCGGACCACCTCAGAGTCCCCTACATTGAATTTCTTGAAATGTTTATATTGGTTTGTAGAAAATTTGTAATGTTCATTACTAGTAGTGATCTTTCGCCTAATTTCTTGATGCAATGAATAAATCTGATGCGCAAAGGACTTTGTAGACTCTGATGGCCTATGAGACAGTGACATAGGGACAAGTTCGATAGGCTTCCTAGGCTTATAACCAGCAACGACTTCAAAAGGACTTAGACCTGTGGACCTATGGACAGAACTATTAAACGTAAACTCGGCTATAGGTAGTATGGTGTCCCATATCCTGGTGTGCTCCCCCACTAAACATCTGAGTAAACTCCTTAGGCTCCTATTGACCAACTCAATCTGACCATCGATTTGAGGGTGGTAGGCAGAAGAAAATTAGAGCCTAGTATTCATCATGTGTCATAGTGTTTTCCAAAAGTAAATTATGAATCGCATGTCATGGTCAGACACTATAGTTTTTGGTAACACATGTAGTTTGATGACGTCACTAAAGAACAACTTGGCAACATGAAATGCGTCAGAGGTCTTAGAACAAGGAATGAGTGGGCCATTTTAGAAAAACAGACCATGACAACAAATATGGAATCATGTTTTTGAATAGTCTTGGGGAGTCCAGGCACAAAGTCCATACTGATGTCCTTCCAAGAGATGAATGGAACTGGCAAATGTATGTATAATCTTGTATTTTGTTTTTCTACTTTGTCAGTTGACAAGTACGACATTGCCCTATAATTTTGGTCACATCTCGCTTGAGGCTTGGCCAATGAAACTTATCCTCTACTAGGGCAATGGTTGTAAGTGTTATAATCTATATCAAGCACCTTGTATTATCAAATTTTATAGTGACAAACCACCTTGGTAACGTGGACTTCTTCAAGAGATGGAAGGTTCACCTTCAAGTCTTACATCAATTTCATGCGTTACATCTACGTCATGTTCAAGTTAATGTTCGTGTTCAAGCTCACATTCATGTTCAAGTTCTATTTCAAGATCAAGTTCCAGTTCCACTTCAAGTTTAAGAACTGCTTCAAGTTAAAGTGATAGACCAAGTACAAATACTACTTCGAATGCAAGATTAAAGTCCAAGTGCATTTCATGGTCAAGAGTAAGCTACAAGTAAGCAAGTTCAAGCTACAAGTACTTCAAGTATACTATCTACTGAATCTACCATAGCGACAAGTTCAATGTTCATCATTTGAGGTATAATTGACCCTAGAAAGACCATAGGTTTAGGTCATTCATGTTGCATATTTAATATGGGTCATTATGCTTATTTTTGGCTTTGTTTCGACTAGTCCTAGTCATTGTTCGACTAGTTCAGGCACTGGCTCAACCAGTCCAGGGTTTTTCTCGACTAGTCTAGGTTTTAACTCAAATTTTTAGATTTTTCTAGTAAGTCCTCGACTAGTCGAGCACCCTGCTCGACCGATCATGGAGATTGGCTCGACTAGTCGAGCAGGGCTCAAATCGAACTCCACCAACTAATTTGAGCCCCACTCGACCAGTTGTGTAGCTTGCTCGACCTGTCGAGCAGGCCACTCAACCAGTCGAGTGCCTGTTTTATTTGATCGTGCCAGAATTTTTGAAATTTGGTTGCTCCCAGGACCAGTTGAGGCAGATCTTAGACTAGTCGAGTGAACTGATTTTCAGCTTATAAATAGTGGTCTTTTCTCACCTTTTTTCATTAATTCCAAGCTAAATCAAGCTACCATTTAGTGAGAAAGGTTCCCCCAATTTGTCAAGCTATTATACGGTAATTTTAGATTATTTTTATATAGCTTTTTGTTTAGCAATTTCTTGAACACTCATTCTGATTTTCATAAAAAGGGAATTTTGCTATACCCCCTTTTGAGATCCAAGAAATTGAATCAAACTAGCCCAAGGTTGGATTAATTTAAAAATAATTTAGACCTAGAACCCTTCCATTTGAGTGATTGAACATTAAACATCTTTGTCTTCTAAGAAGCGGTTCTACCGGGCTACATCAAAAGAGAATCTACAGCTAAGTATTATCATTTTTTTGCTTTTAGTTTTGTGAGATTACTAGAAAATCTCTATTGTGGTTTGTAAGATTGCCAGAAAATTTTTCTTTCAGTTTTGACTGAGATAGCCAAAAAATCTCAGTGTGGGGTTTGAATTGTGTTTGCCCATTGAAAAACAATTATGAAGGTTTTAACGTGAACCTTGAAAAATCTTCTTTCATAGTGAAAGCCAATATCCCGTGGGTTGTGGATATTGAGAGTAGAGTAGGTGTGGCTGCTTGAAGACAGTTGGTGAACACACCGAACCACTATAATTCTTGGAGTTTGGTAGATGTTGATGTTGATGATGATGATGTATGTGATGTGGTGAATGCTTGTATTTAAACTTCATATACTTGCGGTGTATGTTGGAATAGCTAGATCTGTTTATATTGCTTCTTGTATTAGTTTAAGTTTTTGATTTTTACTGAGTTCATGACATCAGGTTGTCCTACCATAAACCTTGGTTTTTGGTGTAAGGTTGTCCTTTGAACAAAGTTTGCATCAACCTCTCAAGATTATTGTAATTGAGGTGGCTATTCATTTCAGTTATCTACATTTATTTTTTATTTGGCATAGTCCTATTCACCACCCCCCCCCCCCCCCCCCCTCTAGGACTGAGAGCTCACCCTTTTCAAGTGGTATCAGAGCTAAGTGGCTCATTCTATTGGATTTATTTCCTGAATTTGTCGATCCAGAGCTTTTAGGATGTTAAAATTTGATAGCCTATCTATTACTAGGCCACCACCATTTGATGGCTCCAACTATGCTTATTAGAAAGCCAGGATGAGGATATTTCTGAAATCCATTGATAAAAGCGTGTGACAAGCTACAATAAATAGATGGAAACCACCAGTGTCTGAGGTTCGAGGTAGTGATGGAACCAAGTCCATTAAAGAAACACCTTTTTATTTATGGACTACTCAGAAAAATGAAAGCAGTGTGAATGCTAAGGCTTTAAATGCAATCACTTGTGCACCATCACCTAATGAATTCAAAAGAAGAATTTCTTGTGATACTGCTAAAGAAGCTTGGGACATTCTTCAAATGACACACAAGGGTACATCTATTGTAAAAAAGTCTAAAGTTCATATCCTCACCACTAGATTTGAGGAAATTCGTATGGAAGAAAATGAGACATTCATGGACTTCTATACGAAATTAAATAACATAGTGAACTCTATGTTGGGTCTTGGAGATAGCATCCTAGAAAGTAAAGTCTTTGCAAAGATTCTGTGATCACTTCCCGAGAGATTTAACTCCAAGGTTACTACCATTCAGGAACTTAGAGACATAGATAACATGAAGGTTGAGGAACTTATTGGTCCTCTTCAAACATACGAGTTAAATTTCAAAGCTCCAAAAGGTAAGTCTATAGCTCTTAAATCATCCAAATCTACTTCACATGATAATAATGTTAATTTTGATTGTGAAAACTCAAAGGATGATATGGTTCTAGTTGCAAAAACGTTTTATAAAATTTTCAAAAGTAAAAAGAGAGTTAATTTTCAAAAACCCTCTGAGAAGAAAAATGGTAAATCTAAAACATGAAAATCTCTAAAAGATAGCCAATGTTTCAACTGCTATGAATATGGGCATTTGGAAAATAAGTGTCTAAAGAGGGACAAGACAAAGCGAAAAGGCATGTTAGCCACATAGGATGAATCATCCAACTCTGAAGCTTCTTCTGAGTCAGATGGATCAGAACTCGAAACTTCAAATGAAGTTAAGGCTTTAATGACTCTAGCCAGAGTCACTTCCACAGAAAGTTGTGATTCAACCGAATATGATAATCTGAGGAGTGACCCTAATAATAAACATGATCTTCAAGATGCCTATAATGCCCTATACAGGGAGAGTTGTAAAATTGTTGTCAAACTTAAACTTCATAAAAAGAAATTTCTGAAATTAAAAGAGGATTTTGAAAATACAGTTTTAGAAAAATCTCATATCTCTAATTGTTTTGAAAAAACTAAATGTGATTTGAATTTCAAAACATCTGAATTGGAAAAATTAAGAATAGATAATGAGAAACTAAAACGTGAAGTTTCTTCCCTATTGAGTTTAAAGGATACTTAGAGGTATGCCCAGGGAGACCCTAAACTTGAAAAGTTATTAACTGCATCGAGAACATATGGAGATGGAGTGGGTTAGGGCTATGATAAATATATGCATCTGAAAAATAAGAGTATAACTCCTACATTTGTCAAAGGAGAATCCTCTAAATCAAAAGGAAAGGACTTGAAATTTAATAACCAAAACAACTCTAGAAAAGTAAAGACTTTTCAAGCACCTAAAGTCAATACTAATAATATCAGCTTTAGAAAACAATCTTATAATCCTTTAGCTGAAAAAATTGTGGATTTACTCAAGGAGATCCTTAAATCTAACTCTAATGTGAGAATTAATAATAATTATAAGCAAAGAAAAACCAACAATGTTCCAAAATCCAAAACTACTATGAAATGGGTTCCTAAGGTTACTTGTTTGGTTGCCCACACTGCCTTCAAGACTTCGAGTCAATCAAAGTGGTACCTAGACAGTGGTTGCTCAAGGCACATGGCATGTAACAGAGATTTGTTTATCAACTACAAAGATATGACTGATGGATCAGTCACTTTTGGTGATGGAAGCAACTACAAAATAATTGGCCAAGGTACGGTTCATATCTCTAACCTCCCTCCTTTTGAAAATGTTTTATTCATTGAAGGGCTTAAGCACAATCTTTTGAGTATTTCTTAAATCTGTAATAATAAGAATAGTGTAAAATTCACTAATCAAGGATGCGAGATCTCAAATGAGAAAGGTTATGTGATATTAAATGGCCTTAGAACGTCTGAGAATTGCTATATCGTAAGTGAATCTTGCTCATCTAAAGTATCTTGTTACATGGTCCAAACCAATGATAGCGAATTATGGCACAAGTGCCTTAGACATGTAAACTACCGAAATTTGTATAGATTGAGCAAAGCCGATCTTATTAGAGGTCTACCCAAATTAAAGAAAATGGATAAAATATGTGGCGAATGTCAAATTGGTAAACAAACAAGGAGTAGTCACAAAAAGGTGAACTCCACTGCCACATCCAAACCCCTTGTACTTCTCCACATGGATCTTGTTGAACCAACCAGAATGAAGAGTAAAGGTGGTAAGAAGTATTTCTTGGTAATTATAGATGACTTTAATAGATTTACTTGGGTTGCATTCATGAGAGAAAAATTTAAAACTCTCGATGAAGTCAAAAGAATACTTAAGTGTATTCAAACTGAAAAAGAAATGAATGTAGTTAAGATCCGAAATGATCATGGATCAGAATTTGAAAATAGCAATTTTGAGAAGTTTTGTAGTGATCATGGAATATTGCATAAGTTTTCTACTACCGAGACGCCTTAACAAAATGGTGTTGTTGAAAGGAAGAACATAATACTACAAGAGATGGCCAATGTAATGTTAAATAGCATGAAGTTACTTAAGAACTTATGAGCCGAAGCTGTTAATACTACATTTATATAATAAATCGTGTTTACATTAGAAAATCAAAAGATAAAATGGCTTATGAACTGTGGTTTAACAAAAAACCATAGTTAAATACTTTTAAAATTTTGGAAGTGTTATATTTTACGAGACCGAAAAAATTTAGGGAAGTCCGACACTAAGACCGAAGAAGGAATTTTCCTAGGTTATGCTTTGAATAGTCAAGCATACCGTGTTCTTAATAAGAGAACTGGTGTCATTCAGGAGTCAATAAATGTTGTGATTGATGATCACTTGAACACGCCAATATTTAGTTCAGAAGATGATGAAGTCACTATATTTGATAAACCTGACTCCTCATCTTGTCAAATCAACACTGAACTAAGATCAGTCAAAGATCATCCTATAGATTAAATTTTAGGTAACCCTCTCACTGGTGTACATACTCGAAAACAACTTGAAAACATATGTAATTATGTGTGTTTTACTTACCAAATTGAACTGGCCAATATGAAAGAGGCACTCATTATGAAAATTGGATAGTTGCTATGTAAGATGAACTGAATCAATTTGTCAGGAATGATGTTTGATATTTAGTTCCAAGACCAACTGATAAACATATAATTGGAACCAAGTGGATTTTCAAAAATAAATCTGAAAAGTTAGGAAATATAATAAGAAACAAGGCTAGACTGATGTACAGGGGTACACTCAAATAGAAGGAGTCGATTATGATAAAATCTTTACCCCAGTAGCTCATCTTGAATCTATCAGATTGTTCATATCCATTGTATGTTTTAAAATGTTTAAGATCTATCAAATAGATGTTAAAAGTGTATTTCTAAATTGTGATTTACATGAAGAGGTTTATGTTAAACAACCTAAGGGTTTTAAAGACCCTAAACACTCTAATCATGTGTATCGCCTTAAAAAGGTACTTTATGGTTTGAAATAAGCCTCCAGGGCATGGTATGAGAAATTGACTGAGTTCTTACTAAGTCATAATTTTGTTATGGGGAGTATTGATAAAACTCTTTTTGTTAAAAAAAATTCAATGAATACATACTAATAGTATAAATTTACCTTGATGATATTATCTATGGTTCTACCTGCTCTAACTCGTCCATTGAGTTTGCAGAATTGATGAAATCCAAGTTCGAAATGAGTATGGTAGGAGAATTGAACTACTTTATTGGTTTACAAGTTAAACAACTAGAAGATGGTATTTTCATTTCTCAAACCAAGTATGCGTTAAACTTGGTTAAGAAATTTAGATTTGAGAATGGTAAGAAATTTGATACTCATATGAGTACGACTCTTAAACTCTCTAAAGATGCAATAGGTAAAAGTGTAGATCCTCGGTTATATCATAGTATGATTGATAGTTTATTATACTTAACTGCGAACCGACCTGATATAACATTCAGTGTAGGTATCTGTGCTAGATATCAATCAGACCCTAAGGAGTCTCATCTAATTGCTGCCAAGAGAATTATTAGATATGTCATAAGTACGGACAATTTAGGCCTTTGGTATCCACAAGATACTAATGTTCAATTAGCGGGATATACGGATGCTGTCTAGGCTGGGAAAATAGATGATAGAAAATCTACCAGTGGTGGATGTTTCTATGTTGAGAATTTTTTTGCTTCCTAGTACAACAAGAAACTGAGTTCCGTATCATTATCCACAAATGAGGTTGAATATATTGCAACCGAAAATGCATGTACCTAGCTTGTGTGTATGAAAAGAATGCTCAATGACTATGGTATTATGCGAGATACAATGATTTTGTATTGCGCTAACTCTAGCATAATTAATATTTCTAAAAATCCCATCCAGCATTCCCGTACTAAACATATTGACATTCGGTATTATTATAGTCGGGAATTAATAGAAGAAAATCATTTCATTGGAATATGTGCAAATGAAAAATCAGCTTGCGGACATATTTACTAAACCACTGGACAAGAATAGGTTTTCGAAATTAAAAATTGATATTGGCATGTGTAATTCGAATTGATTTTATCATGTTTGCATGCTTTATTTTTAAAAATTTTTATGCAAATAATTTTGAATAAAATTAAATAAAAAAATGTGATTTTTGGAGGTTGCACGACTGGTCAGCACATACTCGACTAGTCGTGGCTCGACAGGTCGAGTATGTACTTGACCAGTCGAGTAGTGCACATGGGACCCCTTTTAGTGAGAGAAAATCACTTTTTTCACCATTTTCTCATCTTCCTTACTCACCCATTCTCCGACCGGTCGAACCCACGTTCGATTAGTGCCTGGTAAGTGCTTCATTTTCAATTTCGTTTCATATTTGGGTTCCTTGATTCTTCCTTTGCATGATTCTTGAGTTATTTCATCTTTCCTAGTGATTTCTAGGGTGTATTTGTAAAAAATCTATTGGGTTTGAAACGCTTTCTTCCTTTATTGCATTACTTTCTTTAATTGTTGAAATGGAAGGTAGAACTAAGAAGAAATCTACTAGACCTTCTTCTTCTTGAACTAATCTGATTCGGGTGCGTACCTTTCGCCCTTCTGAAGAAGACCCCGAATAGGTGTGGGATCTTCGTCATCACAATATCATTGGTGAGCAGATGGTAAATACTAATAATCTTGCTCAATTTTAGATTGTTCCCCTCCTTATCGCTGTAGGATGGGAAAACATATTGAATTGGGGTGGACAGGCATACTGTTCCATTGCACAAGGGATGTACGCATGTATTGGCGATGTATCCCTTGATGATTTGACCTTCACAATTGTTTTTAGAGAAGGTACATTCAAAGTCAATTGTTACTTGATTTAAGGGATTATTGGATGTGAATGTAAATGACGATGGCATTCCAATTCCGGCCCTAGCCGAAAGGATAATTGAGTCGGAAAAACGTTCTCTAACCCATAAATAGTGTATAACATGGATTCAGAATGAAAGGCGGGAAATGCGCTCTGGGCCAACCAAATGTTGCCCAAATACAAAGTGTTGCATTGCATCTTTATTTCAATTGTCTATCCTGTAAGTGCCATAATTTATAGCCCTTTGTGTTGTCAAGTTTGTGGTGCCAAAGACATTGTTATGAAGCTTGCATCTATGAAGAACAATGCTCTACTCAAGATCAACTTAGGTTGACAAGCACTGTTTACAAGTCAAGAATCTCAAGAAGCCTTCAAGTTCAACCTCAAGATCTCAGAAGCTTTCAAGTTCATTCTCAAGATCTCAAAAAGCTCTCAAGTTTAAATGACATCAAGACTTCAAGCTTCACTACTTTCAAAGGTCACTTGTTTCCTATGTTCAATGTCCTTACTTCACTATTGAGGTATGACTGACCTTAGGTTGACCTTTAGAGTAGGTCATTTTGGATACATAATTCATATATTTTTTTATAAGTGAGTTTGGTCTATTCTAAGACTAGTCCTGGACTTTGTTCGACTAGTCCTAGCACTGCTTCAACCTGTCTAAACATTTCCTGGATCAGTCATAAGTTTGTTACAAAAACTGAAAATTTTCTGTTAGGCTTCGAGTAGTCCTGGGTACTGTTCGACCAGTCGTAGGTACAGTGTCGACTGCATCTTCGACCTGTCGTAGAGCTATAACTCAATGTTCAACGCTCAAAATCGACTTGCTTCGACTAGTCGTGTGAGCCTACGACCAGTCGTAGGAGACCCACGACTAGTTGTAGACCACCTATGACCAGTCGTAAAACTGCCAATCTTATTGCGCCCGAAATTTTCAAATATCTATTGGTTCTATGACCAGTCGTAGAGGTCCTTAGACCAGTCAAAGACATGATTTGCTCACCTATAAATAGAGCACGAATCTCAGAATTATTCAATGAAAAAAAAAGGCAATTCAAGTTAATTTAATTCGGTCTTCTGAGAGATAAGTCGGTGCTCCATTTAAGCTAAGTGTGCATATTTAATATTCTATTTCTTTAGCTTTGTTAATTGATTTTGTTTCTTACATTCCAATCTAATCTGAAAAGAGGAATTGTTGTTTTCCTTTTTCTGGAATCAAAATCAATTAGAGCTAGCCCTTTTGTTTTAATTTAAAATCTATTAAAACCTAGAACCATTATAAAGTGAGTATTGGATATTGAACTTTGACATTCAAATCTCTACTCCGACTTGGTTCTTCTGGGCTGCTACAACAAAGGAGAAAATCAAGTATTTTACAATTTATGTAATTTACATTGTTTGGTTTTATTTGAGGTTAAGCCAGAAATTTTTCAAAGTTGTTGGTTATCTGAGGAGAGCCAGAAAACTCAGAAGTGAGGTTTTTTGAATTGTGTAAGCCCTTTGAAAAAGACACAATTGTGAAGGTTTTGAGTGAACCTGTGAAAACATATTTGATAGTGAACGCTAATAGCCCCTGTGTGAGGATATTAGGAGTGGAGTAGCATTCTGTGTGGCTGTTGTTTAACAGTTGGTGAACACACAGGCGAACCACTATAATTCTTTGTATTGTGGATATGTGATTTATATTTTCTATCTTTTATCATTCAGAATTGTAGAACGTATGTGTGAATGTGAATGTTGTAATCATTTCATTTCAAGCACAGTAGGGAATGTTGTAATAATTTAGATTTACATTTCAGCATTATATTTTTGCTATCTCTTTATTATTAGGTTGAGCTTCAGTTTCTCTATTTGTTCTAGAAATAAGGTTGTCCTACCATAAACTTTGGTTTTTGGTGTAAGGTTGTCCTTAGAACAATTTTTGTTTATATTTCTCTATATTAGGTTGCTTTCCATTCCTATACTATGATTGGTGTATAATGTTATCTATTCCTTGTTTCATATTCCACTGTATTTATTTTTAATTTGGCATAGTCCTATTCACCCCCTCTCTAGGACATATAGCTTGGCCATTTCAAGTGGTATCAGAGCTTAATAGCTCACTCTTATTGCTTTGTATTTGGATTTAATTCCTGAACTAACGATCTAAGCTATATATAGGATGTCAAATTTTGATAGCCTATCAGTCACTAGGCCTCCACCCTTTGATGGCTCCAATTATTTCTATTGGAAAGCCAGGATGAGGATCTTCCTCAAATCAATGGATGAGAGTGTGTGGCAAGCCACTGTGACTGAATGGAACCCACCTACCACTGAAGTGACTGGTATTAATGGTTCAAAATCAATGAGAGTAACACTATATTTCTCATGGACCACCCTTCAGAAAAATGAGAGTAGTGCCAATGCAAAAGCACTAAATGCAATTACTTGCGCACTATCACCAGATGAGTTCAAAAGAATCATATCCTATGATACTGCAAAGTAAGCCTGGGATATATTAGAAATGACACATGAGGGTACTACAATTGTCAAAAAATTTGAAGTCCAACTCCTCACAACCAAATTTGAAAAAATTCATATGGAGGAAAATAAAATGTTTATGGACTTTTACACTAGATTAAATGACATTGTAAACTTAATGTGGGGTCTTGATGATAAAATCCCAGAAAGTAAAGTGTGTGCAAAGATACTACGCTCACTTCCTGAACGGTTCAACTCTAAGGTAACCGCAATCCAGGAACTTCGTGATACGGATAATATGAGGGTAGAAGAACTAGTTAGTTCTTTAGAAACCTATGAGTTAAACTTTAAAGTTCCTAAAAGTAAATCCATTACTCTCAAATCTTCTAAAGGTATTTCTCAAGAAAACTCAGATTTAGAAAATTCTGAAGACGATATGGCTCTTTTAGCGAAGAAATTTTACAAGATTTTCAAAAGCAAGAAAAGGGTAGATTTTTAAAAATCAAATGATAAGAAAAGATCTAAACCTAGATCTAAAAGTTGGAAGTCTTTGAAAGATAGTCAATGTTACAACTGTCAAGAGTATGGGCACCTAGCAAACAAATGTCCTAAAAAAGATAAAACAAAAAGAAAGGGAATGTTGGCTACTTGGGATGAATCATCTAATTCTGAAGCTTCTTCTGAATCAGAAGATTCTGAAACTGAGTCGGGCAGTGAAGTTAAAGCCCTTATGACTCTAGCCAAATTCACTTTTTCAGATCATGATGATTCAACTAGTGAAGATAATCTGAATAGTGATTATGAAAATGAAGATGATCTTCAAGATGCTTACAATGACCTATACAAGGAAAGTTGTAAAATTACTGTCAAGCTTAAACTTCAAAAAGAAAAGTTTTCTAAACTCAAAGAATGTTTTGAATCACTTGTTTTAGAAAAATCCCAAATTTCAGATTGTTTTGAAAAATCAAAATGCGACTTAGAAATCAAAACCTTGCTAATTGAAAATCTGAAATCTGAAAATGAGATACTTAAAAATGAAGTATCTTCTTTTCTGAGTTTAAAGGATACATGGAGGTATGTCCAAGGAGATCCAAAGTTAGAAAAACTATTATCCGGTTAAAAAAAAAAGCGGCGATCGATCCGGATTGGGCTATGATAAGAATACACCTCCTAATCAAAAGTATACTCCTCCCAAGTTTGTGAAAGGAGAGTCCTCAAACTCAAAATGGAAAAGTACTTATCAAAGTTTTTCTAAAAATATAAAAACTTTTCAAAAACTTAAACGCAGCCATGTCAACTTTAAAAATCAGAACCAAAACCCTCTTGCTAAAAAGATAGTAGATTTACTCAAGGAGCTCTTAAAATCTAACTCAGTATGTCATTCTTACAACATCAGTCAGAAGAAGACCAACTATACTCCTAAACCTAAAACAATCCTGAAATGGGTTCCTAAAGTTGCCTGCTTGATTGCTCACACCACTTTCAAAGCAACAAGCCATTCAAAGTGGTACCTAGATAGTGGATGCTCAAGGCATATGACTGGTGATAAAAGTTTATTCACCAATCTCAAAGACATGACTGATGGTTCAGTCACATTTGGTGATGGCGGCAACTGTAAGATTATGGGCCAAGGTACTGTTCAACTCAATAACCTTCCTTTGTTTAAAAATGTTTTATATGTTAAAGGTCTTAAACATAACTTTCTTAGCATATCTTAAATATGCGACAATAACCATAGTGTACTGTTCTCTAATCAAAGCTGTGAGATTCTAAACAACAAGGGTTCAATAATACTAACTGGACATAGAACGTCTGAAAACTGCTACATTGTTAGCGAATCCAGCTCATCTAATCAATCGTGTTACATAGTCCATATAGACGAGACTGACTTACGGCACAAATGTCTTGGACATGTACACTACCGAAATATATATAAATTGAGCAAACGGGAACTTATAAGAGGTTTACCCAAATTGCAAAAATTTGATAAAATATGTGGTGAATGCCAGATTGGCAAACAAACAAGGAACTCACACAAAAAGGTGAATTCCAATACCACTTCAAGACCACTCGAGCTTCTCCATATGGACCTAGTAGGATCTACCAAGACGGAAAGTCGAGATGGCAAAAAATATATCTTGGTAATAGTAGATGACTTTACCAGGTATACATGGGTTATCTTCTTAAGGGACAAATCAGAAACCCTTGAAGAAGTAAAAAAGGTTCTCAAAAGGATTCAAACTGAAAAGCGTTCTCAAGTCAGTAAGATTCGTAGTGATCATGGATTTGAATTTGAGAATAGTGGTTTTGAGAAGTTCTGTAGCGACTAGGGAATATTACATAAATTCTCAGCGCCCAAAACTCCACAACAAAATGGAATTGTTGAAAGGAAAAATAGAGTGTTTCAAGAAATGGCTAATGTCATGTTGAACAGTATGAAGCTCTCTAAGAATCTTTGGGCTGAAGCAGTCAACACAGCTTGCTATATTTACACTAGTAAAGGTAATAATAAAACAGCTTACGAAATGTGGTTCGATAAAAAGTCTACTGTCAAATACTTTCGAGTTTTTGGCAGCAAGTGTCATATTTTACGAGATCGTGAAAATTTGAGAAAATTTGATACGAAGAGTGATGATGAGATCTTTTTAGGATATTCTTTAAACAGTCGAGCTTATAGGGTTCTGAACAAAAGGACCGATGCGATACAAGAGTCCATCAATGTGGGCATTGATGATCACTTAAGCACACCTATCTCAAGTTCAGATAATGATGAAGTTCTTATAATTGATAAACCTGATACTTCATCTAATCAGATTGATTCTGATATAAGAATTGTTAAAGATCATCCAACCACACAGATTCTTGGAAACCCTCTCACTGGTGTTCGTACCCGTAGACAACTTGAGGATATATGTAATTATGTATGTTTTACACCCCAGATAGAACCATCTAATGTAAAAGAAGCTCTTGCTGATGAAAACTGGATTGTTGCGATGCAAGAAGAACTTAACCAATTTGTGAGAAATGATATTTGGTATCTCGTATTTAGACCTAAAGATAAACACATCATTGGAACTAAATAGATTTTTAAAAATAAGTCTGACGAACTTGGCAATATAATTAGAAATAAGGCTAGGCTAGTGGTACAAGGTTACACTCAAATTGAAGGTATTGACTATGATGAAACCTTTGCACCAGTAGCACGTCATGAATCAATCAGACTCTTTATATCCATTGCGTGTTTTAAAAAGTTTAAGATTTACCAAATGGATGTGAAAAGTGCATTTTTAAATGGCGATCTGCATGAGGAAGTTTATGTTGAACAACTAATGAGTTTTAAAGACTCCAAAAATGTGGATCATGGTATCGTCTTAAAAAAACACTTTATAGTTAAAAACAAGCTCCTAGGGCATGGTATGAGAAACTAACAAAGTTTCTATTAAGCCATAATTTTTAAATGGGATGTGTTGATAAAACTCTATTTATTAAAAAACATAAGGATCACATCTTATTAGTACAAATCTATGTTGATGATATCATTTATGGATCTACCTGTACTGATATGACTATTGAGTTTGCAGATTTGATGAAATCTCAGTTTCAAATGAGCTTGGTTGGGGAATTGAATTATTTCCTCGGGTTGCAAGTAAAACAAAAACCTGATGGAATATTCATTTCTTAATCTAAATATGCTATGAACTTGATTAAGAAATTTAGATTTGAGAATGGTAAGAATTTTGATACTCCTATCAGTACAACCTTGAAACTCTCAAAAGATTCTTCAGGTAAAAATGTGGATCCAAAATTATATCGGAGTATGATTGGTAGTCTATTGTATTTAACTGCTAGTAGACCCGATATCGCTTTAAGTGTTGGTATTTGCAATAGATATCAATCTGATCCTAAAGAATCGCACTTGACTGCTGTCAAGTGGATTATACGATATGTCGCAAGTACTGTTAATCTTGGTCTCTGGTATCCACATGAGACTAGTGTTCAATTAACTGGGTACTCGGATGCTGACTGGGCTAGTAATCTTGATGATTGAAAATCAATCAGTGGTGGTTGTTTTTATATCGAAAACTATTTAGTTTCTTGGTTTAATAAGAAACAAAGTTTTATATCACTTTCAACTGCTAAAGCTGAATATATCGCAGTTGGTAATGCGTGTACACAACTTGTTTGGATGAAAGTATGCTAATTGATTATGGAATTAAACAAGATTCTATGTTATTATATTTTGATAATTCTAGTACCACAAATATTTTGAAAAATCCAATTAAGCATTCTCCTACTAAGCACATTGATATTAGATTTCATTATATTCAGAAATTAGTTGAAGAAAAGTATATATCTTTGGAATATATCCCTACCAAGAATCAACGTGCTGATATTTTTACTAAATCGCTCGACAAAAGCTGATTTAATAAAATGAAATTTGATCTTTGCATGTGCATTTTAAAATGATTAATTATACCTATTTGTATCATATTGTATATATTTGCTAGTTTAGTTTTCAAATCTTGAAAAATATGCAAAAATTCAGATTTTTTGGCCTGCACTCGACCAGTCGTGAGTATCCACGACCAGTCGTGCTACGACCGGTTGTGTATACCCACGACTAGTCGTGAATCGCATGGATTCACTTAAAATTTAGGGGAAATCACTTTCTTCTTCATTTCATCTTCTCTCTCCAACGAGCCGACACACGACTAGTCGAACCCATCTTCCAAACTCTTCGAGGTTAGTGCTCCATTTGCATTTTGGTTGTAAATTTATGTCTAGATTACTTCTATTTCTCTCTTGAAGTTGTCTATTTTGAATTTAATTGAGATTTGGGGATTTTCTTTTGAAAAATCTGATTTGTGAAAACCCATTTCTCAATCCATTACAACTCTCTATATTCTTGAAATTTGTGTTGCATATGGCTTCTGAAGGAAGAAAATCAACGTCCCGTGGTCCGTCTTCCTCTTCCAGATCAGCCCCTATCACTAAGCGTCATCTTAGGGCTCCTAAGGACGATCCATCTTATGTTTGGGACATAAGATTGCATAATGTTATTGTTGACCATTTAGTAGATATTAATCATGTTGCTCCATTTGATATTTTTCCTATGCTCTAATCTGTAGGTTGGAATAACTTATTGCTTTGGAGTGGGCCAACATACCGGTCCATTGTCCAATCCATGTTTGCATGCATATGTGCTTTCTCACTGAAAAATTTAACTTTTTCTATCTCCACAAGAGAAGGACCATTTGAAGTTGATCGATATTTGATTTCAGCCCTTATAGATATTCCAGTGAATGATGAGGGTATTCATATCCATACTTTATATGATAAATCCTCTGTTGCTGAAAAACGTATGCTGACTAATAACTTATGCAATTTGGATGTACAATGGACGCATAAAGGGAATGCGCTTCCCTCAAGGTATTTGTTACCCAAATATAGAATTCTTCACAAAATTTTTGTGTCTAACTTGTATCTTCGGTCGGGTAACAAATCTGAATTGACGTCCTTCATGGTTCGTATTCTTCATTATGTTGTTAGAGGTGTTAACATTTGTTTACCATCCTTGATTTGTCATTTCATCATTCAGTTTCGTCTCTATCCTGGTCATAGTGACATTCTTTTTGGATATTTGATGACTGTGTTGGCTACACATATGTCACTCGACATGTCAGTTGGAGAGGCCCCTATCCATCATCTGATATTTAACAATTCTAATATCAATAAGATGAAACTGGATAACCTTCCTGGCCAAGGTGATGGTGTTGGCGGTGCTGAAACTGTACATGAGGAAGAAGCTGGTAATCTTCCTCCTGATGATATTAACATGGATGATATTTTTAAAGAACTTGAGTTTGATTCTACAAATGATCCAGATTATGAGCCTTTTTCATTTGATGCACGTCTGAGTGTATTGAAGATAAAGTTGAGGGTCTAAATGTTAAGATGGAAAACATGTCTGTTGCCTATGATTTACAGTTCAAATATATGCACAAATATCTTAGGCGCTTAAACAAAGGCATGCATCAACTTGATCCTTCCATTCCTGCTCCTTCATCTGGGTTAGATTAGTATTTTTATGATTACTGGTCTGTAATAACTTTATTACTCCTAACTTGTTTTGAGTTTGCCACTCTCTTCAACTTAACTCAGTCTATGAATTATGTGTGTTGCTTATGCTATGTTCTCATATCTTGACTAGTTACCTCTCATATTTCTCATTGATATTTCTCCTCAGCCATCTATTTTGTGCTTCCTTTGTCATATTGTGACAAAAAAGAGGAGTATGGATATGTTATGGATATGGATGTTGGATGTTGTTATGAGGAGGGAGTAGCATTATATATTGTATATTGTTTTATGAGTATGTTACTCAGGGGCAGTATGAGCAGAGGTGTGCAGAAGTGGACAGTATTGATTTATAAGTCTGCAGGATGCCGGTTGATAGCAACTGGGTGCATGATTCTTTAATCAGATATAACAACTGGTGCATGATTCTTTAATCAGATATTCTGTATTATGTAACATATCTTGAAAGTGTATTTTTTCACTAATTTGACAAAGGGGAGATTGTAAGTGCCATAATTTATAGCCCTTTGTGTCACGCCCCAGACTCGGTAACCGGACTCACAAGGAACCCGATGGCCGGTTCTGGCCGCAACAGCCTCCGTAGTACCCCATTCTCGGCTCCTGAGGTAGGTTCCGATCCTGGGATCCTACAAGGAGGATTTTCATAACAATATAATCACTTCCAATGCGAGCATACCCAAGATCACAGCAAGTACATCTGAGAATAACAAAGGCACACATCATAAAATCCACTAAAAATTTAAACTTTTACAATCATCCAAAAGGTCCAAAAGGACATACATGAGAATAAAAAGGAAAAGAGAGAGAAATCAGCAACACTGGAGTCCTCACTGCTCAACTCTACTCCATACTCTGCTGCTACGGCGCCTACCTAGAGTCTCCTGCACGTATCCATCGTGCATAAGCTTATAGAAGCTTAGAGGGTGGTGTAAGTGTGTGACAATGGTGCACAGAAGAATAGTAGGAGGTATAAGGAGAGAAGCATAATCAATGAACATATCACTAGTCTTACCAAGGCTTACCATGAATGCGATGCAATAAGTAATGAGTGCCATACCAAGGCAATGTATGAAAGGGGGGCTTGTACAGCCAATGCTAATGCGATGTAAGTAATGTCAGTGCTCATATCCAAACCATAAGTCAAGTACATTTTCAATCATAAGGAAATCACCGGGGTCCATTACACTGCTGAATGACTGCCGCTCTGCAGACCCCGCATAGTCAAACGAGCGTAAGAGACCTCACTACCCGCCTGTGGACAACCAATCACCAACAAGGCCTGAAGGTAGCGGACCCATTTACGAGCTGGTCAGACTCAGCCTAGCAATGCCTCCTCACACCAGGCAGGTAAGGCCACACCCCTATCCAACCGACTACACGACAGTGGGAGTCGCGGCCTAACGGTATAAGGCCCTCGTGCGCTCATGTATTTCACCCGGTCACGGCGTTGGAGCAGATCCTTGGTACCATGGAAGTTTTGGGAATCTCACCCATGGGCATCCTACGCACCCAGTATGCTCAAGTAATATTTCCGGTGTCCACATATGCGGCCATCCACAAATGTCCCTGTGAAGGCAAGGCCCTGATGAAGCAAGGGCGGTATCCTCATGAAATGCGATGCCAATGCATGAGTCGCACACACAAATCATGCACAAGTTTCAGGCACTCAATGTGCAAAAGGGAAGAAACTCCATCCCTGAATGACCACTATACAATGCAATCAATTCATACAGATGATGCATATGGGTTGCAACGATGTAAGTGTGCTACCTGAGGAATATGAAATCGTCTGTCCCAAGGAGGGTCAAGACCTAGGCACATCGACAGGTATTCTAAGAAGAAGAGAAGTCCTCTAGTGGGAGCCCAGTACTTTGGGATGACCCACAAACAAAGAGAGTCAAAATCCTAAGGAGGAACAGTCCTAGCCAGGCCCAAGGTGGGCCTTTAACCACCTATAAGGGCCTCTATGGGCCTACCTTAGGGCCACCAAGGAGGACATCCAACCTCAACTGGGTCCCAAAAGGTAGCCTACTATATATATAAAGAAAGGTCCAAGGCACAATCAACCCATGGCCTAGTGGGCCATACACTAAGCCCAAAAACAAAGGCAACCTGGTGGGCCCTTAAGCAAGGTTAGGGCCCAACCATAAGGGTCATAGGTTCATTCATTGTGGTAGGCCTAATGGGCAGCCCATTATCCTAACATTTGGGAAATTCTTAAATTTTTAACACATGTAAGTTGGGCCTCACATCTCGGCCCAAGTATGGATTTATTATAGTGGGCAAACAAGGGCCCAACTACTTGAGTATTTGGCCCATAAGGCCCATCACAATGACATGGTAAATATAGGACCCAAGGGTTCAATGGGCCTATCAAAAGTTCCAGCCCAACCAAGGCTATAAGGCCCTTACTTAACTAAGAGACTAGCCCAAGAAGAATCCTATTTGGGATGGGCCTTTAATCATACACTAATTAAGCCCAAAAAAATAAAAATTAAGATGATAAGATACTGACATAAATCCTCCTCAAATCTAGTGGGCCATATTGCCCCAAAGAACATCTATAGGCAACAGTTATTGGGCTCAATGCCAAATTCCAGCCCACCCAAATTTCTGGGTTGGTTGGAGTTCAGCATTAGAAGTATTTCTTAGTATAATTAATTTTGGATGGCTCACACACATCACTGTGGGCCCCACCAGATGAGAGAGGATATACAATACATATATGAAATGGGCCAGACTGTTAGAATGCAAGCCCAGCAGTAGCCTAAGGCAGGGATGTCCCATGTGTAGGCAGTCCTATGGGCCTGGGGTATATGGCCCAAAAATCCACATAATGTGTTCTAATTGAATAAAAATGGGGCAAGTATGATCAATCCCCTAAGGACCCTACATGGATGGGTGGTGGGACATTCAACACATCGAGGTGGGCCCACGAAGCAGGCTAGATGCCCCAGCCTGGGCGTCCCTGCCTAGCAGACCACTTCCAGCCATACCACGGGCAACTCAAATGTATTTTGGATCTGAAATTTTACAGAGTGATACTTCCATAGGTTACCTATACCCCCACAAAATTTCAAGATTTTTAGACACTTAGAAATATTTTAATTTATTTAAATAAAATAGACTGTCCAGAAAATCGGACTGACCTGGACGTCCCAACGTGGTGGGCTAGTCCGGCCCTTGCCACGGTGTACACAGAGGTCCATTGGCCCTGAAATTTGGTAAGTGGGTCCTAGAATGGGTGGAACATATCTCCACAAAATTTCAGAATTTTTAGACATATATAAATATTTTAATTTATTTAAAGAAATCAATCTGTCCTAAAAATCGGACTGATCTGGACACCGTATTGTAATGGGCCAGTCCAGCCACCACCATGGTGTGTAAAGGGGTCCATTGGCCCCAAAATTTTGTAGGTGGGTCCTACCATAAGTGAACCACCTCTCTGTAAAATTTTATGATTTTTGGATACTCATAAATATTTTAATTAAATTAGGAATTTCAATCTGTCCAGGAAGGGATGTTGCTGTCCATGCATTGTTTACCCAATAAGGTGGGCCCAACCTTCATCCAAGAGGGGAAAAATGGAGGTTTAGTATTTTCTTCATAAAATAAAGTAAGGTGGGGTCCATAAAAGTGGCCCATCCTTCAGAGAAACCAAGCTGAAGTGTATGTTTTCCCTCCATACATGTGGGTTGGACAGCCCAACAAGGTGGACCGCCCACCCCTATGGGCCTCCTTTTTGGGTACCATATCATGGACCATCTGAGGTATGACCCATCAAACCTCATGGTGGGGTCCACACCTTCTCATTACACTCCATACTTATAAAGAAAATAATGACAATCATGATCCAAAAATCCATGCCAAAGATTAAACATGACAATCCATGCAACAGTCCAAGTTTTTGGACAGCAATACATGGCTGGACACATCAGCCTATATCTCAATAATCCCAGCCATAAAAAGGGTGTGTGGCCTTCCTCAGTGGGCCCCACATAAGTCAAGATCACATACTAGAACTAGGACACTTGCATGCATTTGATTAAGGTGTCCGATGATCATGGAGTTAGGTGATAAGAGCATCCCACCTTGCTGGATTTTTATTTTTATTTATTTTGGGACATCCAAGGCCCACTATAAATGGGCCACACACACACTATCATCCATACATCAGAGGAAAGAGAAGAAGGAAAGAGAGTAATCCGGCCATGGGGGTAGGGCCCCGCCACTAGTGGGCCCTCCCAAAAGTGAATCATACCCATACAACTACATTGATTTTACACGCAACATAAAATCACTACATGCATGATATATAATTGTTATGGATGGTTGGGATGCCATCCCAACATGATTCTTAGGGTCTAGATGACCTTAAGATGGGGTGGATTATAAAATACATCATGATGGGGTCCATGGAGAATGGCCCCATCATGGATCATGACATGCATGTAGGATGGGCCAAAGGGCCACATCCATGGGATCAAATGGGATCCCCACCATGGATTGGTGGGTCCCATATGATCCATCTAGAAAGAAAAAAGATCAAAGGGTAGAAAATAAGATCAACAATTATAATCACCCACCTTGAATCTTCAAGCTACCACCAACACTAGGTACTCCAAGCTCCAAGCTTAAAGGTTCAATGGTCAAGATGAGTTTGTGATGGCTAGATGGAGGAAGAAAGGAAGGGAAAGTTGCTGGAAATTGGGAGAGGGAGGGCTGAAAATTCTTCCATGAAAGAGGAAAATGAGAGAATGAAGGAGGAGAGAGAGGAAGGGAAGGTTGTAGGGGAGTCATCATTACTCTCCCTCCTTGGTTAGAGAAAGAAATCATGACCTATGGTGATACAAACAATGCTTGCTAGGGTAGGTTAGGTGTGGGTAGTGTTTATGATGGGTAGTGTTTATTCCATGGGAATTATAGTGTGTGTGGGTGGTGTGCATGGGAACTTGTGCCTGAGAGTGGTCCATATGCTTTTGTACAAAAAGTGGGCTACATGATGAAATGCTCACAACTTTTGATCTATAAGTCGGATGAATGCACAAGACGCGTCGTTGGAATCGCAACGACGATGCGGTCACAATAGTATAGGTCTCAACTCGATCCGAGTCGGGTCTTCATGACTGGGCTCACGGATGACCGCAAACACTATCCAAGGGTCACGGGTCGCCGGGATTCGACCGGTAGGACCGCGGGATCAAGATGGACGGAATGCATACTCACACATGCACACATGCGAACTCGGGTTGGGTCTCACACTTTGTGTTGTCAAATTTGTGGTGCCAAAGACACTGTTATGAAGCTTACATTTGTGAAGAACAATGCTCTACTCAAGATCAACTTAGGTTGACAAGCACTGTTCACAAGTCAAGAATCTCAAGAAGCTTTCAAGTTCGACCTGAAGATCTTAGAAGCTTTCAAGTTCAATCTTAAGATCTCAAAAAGCTCTTAAGTTTAAACGACATCAAGACTTCAAGCTTCACTACTTTTAAAGGTCACTTGTTTCCTATGTTCAATGTCCTTACTTCACTATTGAGGTATGACTGACCTTAGGTTAACCTTTAGAGTAGGTCATTTTGGATACATAATTCATATGTTTTTTTATAAGTGAGTTTGGTCTGTTCTAAGACTAATCCTGGTCTTTATTCGACTAGTCCTAGTACTGCTTTGACCTGTTTAAACATTTTCTAGATCAGTCGTAAGTTTGTTATAAAAATTAAAAATTTTCTGTTAGGATTCGACTAGTCCTGGGGATTCTTCGACCAGTCGTAGGTACAGTGTCGACTGCTCTTTGACCTGTCGTAGAGCTACGACTCAATGTTCAGTGCTCAAAATCGACTTGCTTCGACTAGTCGTGTGAGCCTATGACCAGTCGTAGGAGACCCACGACCAGTTGTAGACCACCTACGACCAGTCGTAAAACTGTCAATCTTATTGCGCCCAAAATTTTCAAATATCTGTTGGTTTTACGACCAGTCGTAGAGGTCATTAGACCAGTCGAAGACATGATTTGCTCACCTAAAAATAGAGCACGAATCTCAGAATTATTCAATGAAAAAAAAGGCAATTCAAGTTAATTTAATTCGGTCTTCTGAGAGATAAGTCGGTGCTCCATTTAAGCTAAGTGTGCATATTTAATATTTTCTTTCTTTAGCTTTGTTAATTGATTTTGTTTCTTGCATTCCAATCTAATCTGAAAAGAGGAATTATTGTTTTCCTTTTTCTGGAATCAAAATCAATTAGAGTTAGCCCTTTTGTTTTAATTTAAAATCTATTAAAACCTAGAACCATTATAAAGTGAGTATTGGACATTAAACTTTGACATTCAAATCTCTACTCTGACTTAGTTCTTCTGGGCTGCTACAACAAAGGAGAAAATCAGGTATTTTCAATTTATATAATTTACATTGTTTGGTTTTATTTGAGGTTAAGCTAGAAAAATCTCAAAGTTGTTGGTTATCTGAGGAGAGCCAGAAAACTCAGAAGTGAGGGTTTTTGAATTGTGTAAGCCCTATGAAAAAGACACAATTGTGAAGGTTTTGGGTGAACCTGTGAAAACCTATTTGATAGTGAACACTAATATCCCCTGTGTGAGGATATTAGGAGTGGAGTAACATTCTGTGTGGCTGTTGTTTAACAGTTGGTGAACACATAGGCGAACCACTATAATTCTTTGTGTTGTAGATGTGTGATTTATATTTCCTATCTTTTATCATTTAGAATTGTGGAATGTATATGTGAATGTGAATGTTGTAATCATTTCATTTCAAGCATAGTGGGGAATGTTGTAATAATTTAGATTTACATTTCAGCATTATATTTTTGCTATCTCTTTATTATTAGGTTGAGCTTCAGTTTCTCTATTTGTTCTAGAAATAAGGTTGTCCTACCATAAACTTTGGTTTTTGGTATAAGGTTGTCCTTAGAACAATTTTTATTTATATTTCTCTATATTAGGTTGCTTTCCATTCCTATACTGTGATTGGTGTATAATGCTATCTATTCCTTGTTTCATATTCCGCTGTATTTATTTTTAATTTGGCATAGTCTTATTCACCCCCCCTCTAGGACATATAGCTTGGCCGTTTCATATCCTCGATCCGACAACAAAGTTGAGTTGACATCATTTATGGTTCGTATTATTCACTCTGTCATGACTAGTATGCCTATTTATCTTCCATCGTTGATCTGCTACTTTATAATTCAGTTTCATTTTCATCTGGGTCATAGCGATATCCTATTTGCTTATTTGATGACCACACTTGCCATACATTGCAATGTGGTTATGCTGCCTGATGAAGCCCTTGTTGTGCATCTTCTATTCAATAATTCAAACATAAACAAGATGAACTTGAAGCTTGCACTTGGTTAGAGGGATGGGGAAGCTGAGGAAGTTGAAGAAGAAGATGCACTACCAATCGAGACCATGATGGAAGATAACTTTGATGAATTAGAATCTGATGATATTGAGGCTAATCCTGATTATCGGCTGCCTGAGTATGATGAGCGTCTTCGCTTTTTGGAAGAGAAGGTGGATGCTTTGAAAGTATCCCAGGATAATCATATGAAATATATGTGTATGTATTTTCAACGCATCACTAAGGGATTGCATCAGATTGATTCATCCATTGCACCTCCTTCATCGTTAGGATCGGATTAGGTTTTTTTTTTTTTTTTTAAATCTTTGGGCGTGTATTAATGTTTAACTTTAGCTTTTTGGACCTGGTATGTATAACTTGATGATGCTACTACTTTCCTGATCTATAATCTTATCTTTAACTTCAACTACTCTCATATGATCTTGTTATTTATCATAATCTCTGTCATAATCATTCCTTTGTCAAGTTGTGACAAAAAGGGGGAGAATTTTGTAGTTTTATGTTCATGAGATTATATGATTATATGGTGCATGTTATAGAGTTGTGTTTTTTTTTTTTGTTTTTTTTTTTTTTTTTTAAAAAAAAAAATTGTATTGATTTAATACAGGTACTCTACAAGTCACCATGGTCAAATTTAGGTGGAGTAGATTGAGGGGGAGTATATTTTGCTTTGCAAATGTAGTGAAGTGAAATTATGATGTTTGTGGATTTGTGTATAATTGTAAAGTTAGTTTTGTCACAAATTCAACAAAGGGGGAGATTGTAAGTGCTATGATCTATATCAAGCACCCTGTATTGTCAAATTTTGTAGTGACAAACCACCTTGGTAAGATGGACTTCTTCAAGAGATGGAAAGTTAACCTTCAAGTCCTACATCAATTTCAAGTGTTAAATCCATGTTATGTTCAAGTTAATGTTCGTGTTAAAGCTCACATTCATGTTCAAGTTCTATTTCAAGATCAAGTTCCAGTTCAAGTTCAAGAACTACTTCAAGTTCAAGTGATAGACTAAGTGCAAATACTACTTCAAATGCAAGATCAAAGTCCAAGTAAATTACATGGTCAAGAGCAAGCTACAAGTAAAAAAGTTCAAGCTACAAGTACTTTAAGTATACTATCTACTAAATCCACCGTAGTGACAAGTTCAATGTTCATCATTTGAGGTATAGTTGACCCTAGAAAGACCATAGGTTTAGGTTATTCATGTTACATACTTAATATGGGTCATTATGCTTATTTTAGGCTTTGCTTCGACTAGTCCTAGTCATTATTCGACTAGTCCAGGCACTGGCTCAACCGGTCCACGGTTTTTCTCGACCACTCCAGGTTTCAACTCAAATTTTCATATTTTTCTGGTAAGTCCTCGACCAGTTGAGCACCCTGCTTGACCGGTCGTGGAGATTGGCTCGACCAGTCGAGCAGGGATCGACTCAAACTCCAGAAACTAATTTGAGCCCCACTCGACCAGTCGTGTACTTTGCTCGACCAGTCGAGAAGGCCACTCGACTAGTCGAGTGTCTGTTTTATCCGATTGCACTGGAATTTTTGAAATTTGGTTGCTCCCAGGACCAGTCAACGCAGACCTTAGACCAGTCGAGTGAACCGATTTTCAGCCTTTAAATAGTGGTCATTTCTCACCTTTTTTCATTAATTCCAAGCCAAATCAAGCTACCATTTAGTGAGAAAGGTTCCCCAATTTGTCAAGCTATTATATGGTAATTTTAGATTCTTTTTATATAGCTTTTTGATTAACAATTTCTTGATCTCTTGTTCCTTCATTCTGATTTTATAAAAAGGGAATTTTGCTATACCCCTTTTTGAGATCTAAGAAATTAAATTAAACTAGCCCAAGGTTGGATTAATTTAAAAATCATTTAGACCTAGAACCCTTCCATTTGAGTGATTGACCATTGAACATCTTCGTCTTCAAAGAAGCAGTTCTATTGGGCTACATCAAAAGAGAATCTACAGCTAAGTATTATCATTTTTCTACTTTTGGTTTTGTGAGATTACCAGAAAATCTCTATTGTGCTTTGTAAGATTGCCAAAAAATCTTTCTTTTGGTTTCGACTGAGATAGCAAAAAGATCTCAGCGTGGGGTTTGAATTGTGTTAGCCCATTGAGAAATAATTGTAAAGGTTTTAAGGGGTGTTTCGAACAAGAAACAAATCCATTCAATTTGGAGGATTTTATTCAATTATAACAAAGAAAGAATGAGAGAACAATGATCACAAAGTATTCTATTTATTCTGAGTTCATTTACATCCTTTGATTTACCTTGATTCTAAGATAGATTATAATGAATAGACACAATGAATGAAAGAGAAAGATAGTTCAATGGCAATTTTAGTAGCATGACTTAAACGTTTCTGTTGTTCATCGCAAAGGCAGATGAGTCATGCAGACTTAAAGCCCATGATTTGGTTATGCGATAGGCATTGATGATTCTTTCACTTATCCTTTCAGTCGTACGGACATACTCTTCTTTCTCCTGGAGCTCTTTCTCTGTGCTTCACATTTCCTTTACTTTCCCTTTATAAATCTAGCAACTGACGCACTTGATTGAAGAAAGGGAATTGTGGGCAAGAATATTGGTGCACAATCTAAGAAGAGATGGAAACTTCATGAACTTGGGTTGTGCCATAATTCCGTTGTGGTATAATTCTATTGTACCATAATTCTGTTGTGTTATAATTCCATTGTGTCATAATTCTATCATGCTATAATTCATTGTGCCATAATTCTATTGTGCTATAATTCCATTGTACTATAATTCTATTGTGCCATAATTCTGTTGTGCTATAATTCCGTTGTGCCGATTTCCATCATGCTCCACTTTCCTCTCTCCTCTGGGAGTTCCTTGAGACTCTCCAACTTCTGTTTGTCCAAATGAAGATGGGAGAGGGGTGAGAGGGTTATTTGTGCACAATAGCTTCTAGTACACAGCAGCTTCCAGCGCACAACAACTTCCATCAGGTAGTAGCTTCCAGTGCACAACAACTTCCAATGCGCAATAACTTCCAATGCATAACAGCTTCTAGCACGCAATAGCTTTCAGCGCACAGCAACTTCCAATGCACAATAGCTTCCAGTGCACACTAGCTTGCAGTGCGCAATAGCTTGCAACGCAAACTAGCTTCTAGCAAGTAGCAGCTTCAAGCGCACAACAACTTCCAACGCGAAATAGCTTGCAGCACATAATAGCTTGTAGTGCGTAATAGCTTGCAGCGCACAACAGCTTATAGTGCGCAGCAGCTTCTAGCGCACAACAACTTCCAACACATAACATCTTGCAACGTACAACAACTTCCAGCGCGCAATAGCTTCCAGCGCACAACAGCTTTCAGTAGTGCACAACAGGTCTTCAACAGGAGTGGCACACAAACAGGAGTCCAGGTAGGGGTGCACAACCAGAATCTAGGTAGGGGCACATAACAAGAATCTAGGTAGGGGTGCACAATAGTAGTTCAGGTAGGGGGCGCATAACTAGGAGCACACAACCCTGGGTGCATAACCAGGGGCACAAAACCTTGTGCACACAACTAGGGACTTCTCAGCAAGGGCTTCTGCACTCTAACAAGGATCACAATGGAATTTCCACACTAAGGTGATGGATACGCATTGAGACTTCTAGAGAGATAAATATATATTTTTGTGCCCCAACAAGGTGAACCTTAGAAAATCTTCTTTCATAGTGAAAGCCAATATCCCGTGGGTTGTAGATATTGGAGTAGAGTAGGTGTGGTTGTTTAAGGATAGTTAGTGAACACATCAAACCATTATAATTCTTAGAGTTTGGTGGATGTTGATGTTGATGATAATGATGTATGTGATGTGGTGAATGCTTGTATTTGAACTTCATATACTTTTGGTGTATGTTGTAATAGCTAGATTTGTTTATATTGCTTCTTGTATTAGTTTGAGTTTTTGACTCTTACTGAGTTCAAGACATCAGGTTGTCCTACCATAAACCTTGGTTTTTGGTGTAAGGTTGTCCTTTAAATAAAGTTTGTATCAACCTCTCAAGACTATTGCAATTGAGGTTGCTATTTGTTTAAGCTATCTGCCTTTAATTTTTATTTGGCACAGTCCTATTCATCCCCCACCCCTCTAAAACTGAGAGATCACCATTTTCAAGTGCTATCAGAGCTAAGTGGTTCATTCTGTTGGATTTATTTCCTGAGTTTATCGATCCAGAGTTTTCAGGATGTCAAATTTTGACAACCTATCTATTACTAGGCCACCACCATTTGATTAGCAATTTCTTGATCTCTTGTCCCTTCATTCTGATTTTATAAAAAGGAAATTTTACTATACACCTTTTTAAGATCCAAGAAATTGAATTAAACTAGCCCAAGGTTGGATTAATTTAAAAATCATTTAGACCTAGAACCCTTCCATTTGAGTGATTGAACATTGAACATCTTCGTCTTCTAAGAAGCGGTTCTATCGGTCTACATCAAAAGAGAATGTACAGCTAAGTATTATCATTTTCTTCTTTTAGTTTTATGAGATTACCAGAAAATCTCTATTATGGTTTGTAAGATTGCCAGAAAATCTTTCTTTTGGTTTTGACTGAGATAGCTTGAAAATCTCAGCGTGGGGTTTGAATTGTGTTAGCCTATTGAAATATAATTGTAAAGGTTTTAACGTGAACCTTGGAAAACCTTCTTTCACAGTGAAAGCCAATATCCCATGGGTTGTGGATATTGGGAGTGGAGTAGGTGTGGCTGTTTGAGGATAGTTGGTGAACACACCGAACCACTATAATTCTTAGAGTTTGGAGGATGTTGATGTTGATGATGATGATGTATGTGATATGGTGAATGATTGTATTTAAACTTCATGTACTTGTGGTGTATGTTGCAATAGCTAGATCTATTTATATTACTTTTTGTATTAGTTTGAGTTTTTGATTCTTACTGAGTTCAAGACATTAGGTTGTCCTACCATAAACCTTGGTTTTTAGTGTAAGGTTGTCCTTTGAACAAAGTTTGTTTCAACCTCTCATGACTATTGTAATTGAGATTGCTATTTGTTTCAGCTATTTGCATTTATTTTTTATTTGACATAGTCCTATTCACCCCCCTCTAGGACTGGGAGCTCAACCTTTTCAATGGTCTTGTCTCAATCGAAATGACCCTCGATGCCTCTTAAACG